>NC_138988.1:36130682-38530682 GCF_964341445.2 Mesoplodon mirus | reverse complement strand
AGGGACTAGCTTTGCCATGACTCAACAGACAGGTAGGGCATATGTAGGCTCAAGAAGGGACAGAGATGTCTTCCCAGACAGAAAGCAACCAGAGCTACTACAGCTTGCCTCATACCTCCTTGCCCCATACAAGCAGAGGACAGGGTCTCACAGGGAAGGGGCTGCTTGGTTATCCCCATCAGGAATAGAAAGGGCAGGGACCAAGTCATACCTGACTGAGTTGCCTTTGAGCAGCAGTCGGCAGGGACTTTGACCCACAGTGACCTGATGGGTGCCCTCAGGCACCAGACCAGGAGGATGCAGGTAGAAGTTGGAGCCACACAGGGCCAGTCTCGTGCTGCCCCTTAGGGGTCCACTGTGGGGGCTGAACTGATAGGGGAGGAGAAGATAGCCTGAGTCCTTTCATGGGTCGGGACTCTCAGCCCTGTCTGCTTTCCCCTAAGTTTTCTGCCACACTCCTTGCCTGCCTCACACTCCAGTCACTCTAGATCACTTGCTTGTCCTCACTCAATACTTTTCTGCCTCTAAGTCTTTGCATGTGCCATCCCCTCTGCCAAGAATACCCTCCTTGGGACTTCCCTGGTGGCGCAGTGGTTAAGAATCCGTCTGCCAATTCAGGAGACACGGGTTCAATCCCTGGTCCGGGAAGATCCCACACGCCGCGGAGCAACTAAGCCCGTGTGCCACAACTCCTGAGCCTACGCTCTAGAGCCCACGAGCCACAACTACTGAAGCCCGCGCGCCTAGAACCCATGCTCTGCGACAAGAGAAAACACCGCAATGAGAAGCACATGCACCGAAATGAAGAGTAGCCCCCGCTCACCACAACTAGAGAAAGCCCGTGCGCAGCAATGAAAACCCAACGCAGCCAAAATAAATAAATCAATTTATTAAAAATTAAAAAAAAGAATGTCCTCCTTGTAAATACTGAAGACATCCCAGGCCTGAGGAAGATCATGGTTAAGACCTGCTGACCTCCACCCCAGGCCCAGTTTGTCCCACACTTACCTGTGCCCTGCCAGGCAAGCCATACCTTAGTAAGCTCGGGTGGGCAATGGTCCTGTTGCCAGGAGCCAGGACACTCCTTCTGTCGGCCACACATGCCCCCACACCATCCACAGCCCATGAAACGCTGTGCCCGCAGGCAACGCCCACAGGTGAGGAAGTGGCGGCAGCCAGGGCCCTGGATAGGTACCTGGAAGACCTTGGACAAACAGGTGGCTCAGGGGTGGCTGAAGGGGGAGACTAAGCCCCTTAGACCCCCTGGTCCTACTGTAGATCAGGGTGGGGGGACCTGTGTGTCAATGCCTCCTTGGATCTGATGGAGAAGCTGTGCTCCCAACAGCCCAGCCCCGGGCCCTACCCTGCCCACCTTACCTGGTCCCCAGAGGCAAAGAGCAGGTGGTCCCCAAGGCGACTGACATCCCGATGCACAGGCTGCCCATTGCTGCCCAGTGAGAAGTTGGACACGTACAGCAAGTAGTTGAGAGACCTGGCCAGCTCCACCTGGGACAGGTCGGCTGTGAGCAAAATGGGGACAGGGATCCCGGGACAAGGGGCTCTGGAGATGAGGGACCTACCTGCAGGATGCGCCCGTCGGCTGTGCCCATGTGGGCCACTGTGACATTGTCGAGACGTGTCACGTGCAATGCAGTGACCTGCGCTGGTCCTAACAGCCCGTTGAATAGGTCCACCCGTAAGAGGCTGCTGCTGACCAGCAGAGGGAAGTGGCGGCAGCTGGTTTTGGGGCTGGGAGCCACCAGGCCAGGCTGGGGAGGGTCAGGGAAGGAGTCAGGGCTCATCTCCATGAACTGACCCCTTGGGGCTTCTGTCAGTGACCACAGCAGCCTAAACTCCCACCCCTCACCTGGCTTGGCTGGAGAAGGCCCCAGTCCTGCCAGTTACCCCACCGCCTCCATGGGGCTCTCAGATGTAGCAAGGCCAGGGAAGAAGGCCAAGGCTGGAACGCTGGCTCCTCCTACACCTAGCCCTACCCTGCCATGGCCATTCTGATAATGAGTTACTGAGTTTTACAGAGCCAACCCCATTCTGTCCTCACAGCCACGCTGTAGAGTGGGTTCTCTCATCACCCCCATTTTACAGATAAGGAAACTGGCTCAGAGAGGTTTGCTCACCTGTCAAAGGCCTTATCGCCTCTCAGGAGACGAGCCAGGTCGCAAGTCTGAGTTCCTGACCAGAGTCCTCTCCTGCCCCCTGCTGGTCCTGCCCTGCACTTCAATAAACCCTGTCCCCTCTTCAGGCTTCAGTCTCTCCACCTGCTTAAGGGGCTGAACTCTGAGGTTAACTGGCCAGCACAGGGTTGGTAACGTCGTCCTTCTCCCTGAGATGCCAAAGGTCTTCCTGTACCTCCAGCTGCTACCTGTACCTCCTTCAGGGTACAGGAGGGATAAACCAAGGCCTGAAGGTCCAGGTAACAGGAGACACTAATTTCTCCCCTGCTCTTAGCAGGAGGGTGTTCAGGGGACACTCAGTGCCCCAGTGCCGAGCTGTGGAAGCTTCTGGGAAACCAGGAGGTGAGGGTATGGATGCAGGGTATTGGAGCTGGGTGCAAGGTGCAGGCAGGGCTCTGTGGCCCAGTAGCTTGGGACCCTCCATTGCCAGTCCTAAGGGTACTCCTCAAGGCTGATGGAAGGCCCCTATCAGACTAAGTATGCTTAACCCAGTCCTGAGACCTCAGTGCTGATTATAAGTCTTGGGAACAAGACCTCAGCATAGAGCTGAGCCCTGAAACTCCACACACTGGATCTATAGGGTGAGTGGGTGGGGACTGGGACTCTGTCCTCACTGGAGGTGAGTAAAAGTCCTGGCCCTAGCAGGAAGCCAGCCAGGTGTTTTCAGTATGACTCAGGGACAGGTGGGGCTGTGGGGTGGAAAAGAGGCCCTACCCTGGTCAGAGCTGCACCGCTGTCTGTTTGCCCCTGGGCTCCAGGGCTTTAGCTCTGGATTTCCAGGCTTGTCTGGATTTCCAGGCTCCAGCCTCCTGAAAAGACTCAAGTATCCAATGCCCCATAGAGGAGGGTGACTCCACCAGACTCAAACCCTATCTGAACCCATGGAGGGCAGGTACCAGCTCTGAGCCCCTCAGGCTTCGTGAAGGCAGCCAAGATGAGCACACAGTGGCTTTCTTCCTGGAGGCTGCATGCCCAGTCACTGGACAAACACTGTACAGGCTGGTTCACACACTGCCTGGGGTCCTGGCCAGCCTGTGGGCAGGGCTTGAGATTAGTCCTTTTGGAGCCTTGCACTGCCAAGTTGTGCTGGGTGTCTTCTGATCCCCTGACCACTAGCCAAGTCAGGGAGAGGTTCTGACTCCCCAGAGAGAAGGAGAGGAGGGCAGTCAGGGCTGCCCAGACCCAGACTAGGGACCTCAACCCAGAGGGAGTGAGTTGAAGGAGGGAGGCAGAAGATCCCCCCATCCCTCATTGTGTGTAAATTCTCTCCCACCACTGGGGCATCAATCAGAGCAAAAGGAGTCAGTGAAGAATGTCACAGCAGGGCCAGAGCCACAGGGCAGCCAAAGACTCAGAGAGCAGTGACTGTGGGTTAGCTCCCTGAAAGGCCACTTGTCCAATGCCATTTGTTTGTTCGTTCACCCCATTTCCTTGGCTTAATCTCTTGTAATGTAGGATGTAGGGTGGGACTGTTTCAATAGCTTCAAGGGATAAGTTTTGGGTTTGTCATCAGGGAAGCATTTTAAGGAACGTCCTCTTAGTCTCTGCTCTAGCTCCCTGACACCATGGCTGAAGAGAACCTGGGTAGGGTCTGCAGGAAGGAGCACCTAGTTCAGCATAGGGTGGGAGACCTCCTGCCTGGGGTGAGAAGGGCCCCAACTATGGTAAAAGCCTGGGACTGCTACATGGTGAACCAAATCCAACCAGCCCCTCCTAGGCCTTTACTCATCCCCAGATGTTTAGTTGCTTGCACAAGACCGGGGTGAGCCTCCTGGAATTTACTAGAGCCAAGCCACCTTCTCACTACGTCCTGAATCCTCCCCCAATCACCCCACGAAGAACAATCAGGGATGAGTGGGTCAGGAAAGCCCAAGGCATGCAGGCTCCCTGACAAGCCACCAACTTCCAAGGCCTGGAAGGCTCTCTGGAACAGGGGTGGAGGGGAGCATTCTCTGACAACTCCTGCCCCACCCTCTTGAGAAAGCAGAGCAAAACAAGTATTCCCACGGGGAAAGCGAAAACATGTTGGTGAGTAGATGTGAGTCTGGGTGAATTTGTGAGTATCTGCCTGTGGCGGGGAGGGCGCTGTTTTTTTGTGTGTCCCTAAGGGGGACAGGTATGTGGTGGGCAGGTAGGAAGGGACAAGCATTATTGTACCCAGAGTTTGGAAGTGTGCCTGGTAGAGAGACAGTTATGATGTAATCCAATTTTCACATAACAAGGGAAATTACCTAAAAAAGCAAGGGGCCACGGTAAGTGAGAGGGTTTAAGGAGCAAAATGGTGTAGCAACGGGGTCTAGCCTGGCTGGGAGATGAGCTTCCAGTGTGGCCTTTGTTTGGCTGATTCCCTCACACCACCCCCTAAGAAATCGGGTGGAAGAGAAAACTTCTCCCTGCCTGCCCTCCCCATCCCAGACCCTCTCAGTGCTGGAAGAGAAGCATGTGCACACTGCTCACAAGTGAGGGCCCTTTCTTTCTGCTCACCGGGTCAGGGCAAAAACTGGGCAACTGGAAGAAGTCGAGGCCTCGCTGGAGGCCAGGGTGGACAGGAGGCTCACAACAGCGCTCCACACCCTGCTCGATGAGAGTGTCCAGCAAGTCTACAGGGAACGCACAGACGACAGAGTTGGGATCCACACCTGGGCTGCTGTCTCTGCTAGCCGAGAAGACCCCGAATAGCACTTCCTGGCCCTCAGCGATGCTCAGCTCAGTGGCCAGTCGCCCGCCCACTGGAGCAGTGTGGGCCGCCCGCAGCACTGGGTAGGGCTGCGCGCCCTCACGGGCCGCGCGCCGCCGGCGTTTAGGTGCAAAACGGCAGTCGAGGACCAGCTCGCGGTAGTCTCCCAGGTCAGTCTCGACAGCGCTGAGCCGTGCCAGGCGCGTGTGTAAGGCGCCAGGAGCGTCTACCACGTTGGCTGGCTGCACAGTCAGGAAATAGACGAAGGCTCCTGCACGAAAACTGTACACGTATTCGATGCGGTAGGAAGCCAGGTGCTCAGGCACCACTGACAGTGCTGCAAAGCCTGGTGCAAATCCTGAGGCGTCGGCCTTGAGGCGCCGGATGGACACTGAGCGTGGGCTGAAGCTGGCGGCCACCGCCGAGTCCAGTGAGGATGCCACGTAGAAGTAGGAGGCATGGCCCTGATCAACCACGGTTACGAGGGTGCCCAGCGGGCTGGCCACACAGTCGGGACAGTCCTCCGGATGATTGTGGTGCGCCGAGAAAAGGCAGACTGGTGGAGCCAGGTGCAGGGCTGTCCCGCGGGGCTCTAGCTCATGCAGGAAACAGCGTCCCTGAAGGCTGGAGCCACAACTGATCAGTGCGGGCAGCACCGGTTCCAGCACCAGAACCTGCGCATCCGTGTCTCCCGGCGGGCCGTGGGAGCCTGGGCCACAGGCCGCACACGTCTGGCAGTCAGGGGCCCCAGCAGGGCCGGTGGCCAGGCTCTCAACTGGCTGCAGATCAGGCCCAAGCACATGCAGGCGATTGCGTGTGGCCACGAAGACGGCACTCCCTTCCCTGCCGCCCTCGTAGGTTGCCACAGCCTGTACCGGCCGGCCGGCCGAGAAGCTGGGCACCAAGTACTCCACGTCAAAGTCGCGGGAGGCAGCATAGGGGATGCGCGGGCACTGCCAGGACCCTCCCGTCTCGGGCACCGCCGGTAGCAGCGGCGGCAGCAGCAGCAGCAGCAGCAGTAGTAACAGGAAGGGCTGCAATGGCGGTGGGTGGAGCTCCATCGAGGCCCAAATGGGGCCCCGCGGAGGTTCCTGCAGGCCTAAGCCTGGCTGGGAGCCGATGAGAAGTCTGGGTTCGGACAAGCGTCGAGCGCAGGTCCTGGGAGCCCTGGGGCACCGACCCCACCGGGACTCCTGAGATGCCCACCGCCTTCTCCTGCCCTCGGGTCTGAGCACCTGGCGCGGGCGCGGACACACGCAGAGAGGCCGCCCCACCTGTTGCCCCAGCTGCCGTTCCCAGCCGGTGCTTGGAGCAAAGTCTGTCTGAGTGCCAGGGGCGGGGCGGGCGGGGCCAGGGTGTGGGGGCGGGGCCTGTGGGCGGGGCCTGCTCTATGCCTGGCCTAGCCCAGCCCTTCTGCCTGTTCGACTTTCCTGGCCCTCGGAAGCCTGGGTCCTACAACTATACTTGGTCCCCTTTTTCTCAGTGGCCTGCGGGTGGGTGTGCGTGGAGTGGCCTGGAGAGAGGTTAAGTAGATCTGAGCTGTCCCGTCCCGCCCCCCACGACCGACTGGGCGAAGTGAGAGGGCGTGTTGCCCCAGCGCATTTGAGGACCACCTGGCCTATTTCTTCTCTTAGCGCCAGGATACAGCAACATCCTCAGACACTCGTTCTGGGCAGGGCCTGGGGGACCCACCGTGTGGGGAACAGAGGCCAGGAATGTGTGGAGAACCAGAGGGGAGGTGTGGAGAGACCCCAGGAGTGGCACTAGCCTCTGTGGGCAGGGACTATCCCTCTGTGGGCCTGCCCTGGGCTGACAGTGACAGGATGGTGTCAGGATGGTGCATTGCATCCCGCCTGCCCAGGGCAGGTGGGATTTATAAGATGGGGCCAGCCCTGTTGGCTGGACTTTAGAGTCAGAGGAGAAGCAACTTATGTGGAGGCCCATCCCTAGCTCTGGTCTGTCCACTGCTGCCGCAGTAGGTGGCAGCTGTAGGATGGGGACAATAAAACACAAAAGGTTGGCCTTCATTCCTGGCTCTGCTCCAGGGCCTCCCTGATATGAGGGAAACACGGGCTTTGGCTCTCAGGGCACCTCTAACCTGCTCTGTAAGCCATGCTGGGCCTCAGCCTCTCAGTCTCTGAAATGAGGGTGTAGTTCTCACTAGGTGGTTACCCAGAGTTCTCTCTCCAGGCTGTGATATGTGCGGGGCAGGGGTAGGGGAGTCAACTCAGGTCTGCTCTTGCCATCTCTCAGCATCTGCTCCTTGGTAACTGGCTCCCCGCAACACTAGAGGGGGGCCCTGGGGGATATCCTTAGCCTGACATCCCCTTCAGCCAGGTGGGCCTGGACCCTGGAGGGAGGGAAAGCATCACAGGGTGGCCCATGGCTGAGGTCTGAGGGACCTGTGAACTGTGAGTCCCAGAGCTTTGGAGGGTAATGGGTGGGGGTGGGGAGAGGAGCCCTCAGCCCAACAGGATTCAGCCTGATTCTACGAGTTATCTCTTCTACTCACCATCCAGCCCATACTCCTTGTTCTTCCTTCCAGGAGCACGCTTTTCCCTTCCTTCTCTTGCAACTTAGGTGGCATCTCCTCCAGGAAGCCTACCTGATCCAGGCGGTGACAAGTCCATTCTGTGGGTCCCACAGACCCTGTGCTACTCCTACCCCAGCACAGTTTACTCTGGATACCTGACTCCCCCCATCCCCCATTCCTAATGCTGGACTCCCCTATCCCTCCAGGCTGGAGCTTAATGAGCATCTGGTGACAGGGTGGAAACAGCACGGGGCGGGGGGGGGGGGGGGGGGCGGCCACACCCAGTGCTGGGAGTATACCGTGCCTGAGGCAACATAAAAGGCACTCCCTTTGCTAACCAGAATTGACCCGGAAATGAATAAACACACATCAGAAATTATGGCACCATTCCTGTGTTCCAGGAAGATAGTCATGCAGGGCAAAACTGATATGAAACATTCCCTGCCCGGAGCTGAGACATGGGTTCTTGTGACCCCTATTCTGCCTCAGGACATTGGGAGAGACTTCTAGGGGCTGGGAGGAAACTTGAGGGGTCCTCCCCATTCACCTGTTTTGGGGGTGGGTGTGCAGCAGTCAACAGTTGGTTCTCTGCTGCCATCATGTGGCCAAGCTGTTGGCTGCCCCCAGGCTGGCATCTCCTCTGAGGTAGCCTTGGTCTTTGACAGCAGGCATCCACAGAGTGCCCTTTCCTCCCTCCTCATCCACTTGGTCTGTGGGAGGGGGGCAGGCAAGCCATGTGGGGGAAGTCAGCTAATGGAGCCTTGCAGTGCCGAATACAAGCGCTTTCTCAAGGTGAATTCACAAGGCCTGGCCCACGTTCAGCTAAGGACCTACCCCACTGCCCTTGCATTTGTCACCTTGAAGGAGTGCTAGCCACTTTGCCCTCTTTGGGCTCTCACTCCCCTCTGAACACTACTCCAGAGAACTAGTGCCAGCCTCTTTCTCCAACGCAAAGAGATCATCCTAGTGACAGCAGGGGGACCTCTGTAACCACAATATGACCATGTCACTCTGCAGCTTTAAAACATTTTGTGGGGCTTCCCTGGTGGCACGGTGGTTGGGAGTCCGCCTGCCGATGCAGGGGACGCGGGTTTGTGCCCCGGTCCGGGAAGATCCCACATGCCGCGGAGCGGCTGGGCCCGTGAGCCATGGCTGCTGAGCCTGTGCATCCGGAGCCTGTGCTCCGCAACAGGAGAGGCCACAACAGTGAGAGGCCTGCGTACCGCAAAAAAACCCCAAAAAACAAAAAACATTCTGTGGCTCCCCACTGCCAGACTTCTACCTGGAGTTTGAGAACCCTAGGCTTTAAAGACTCCTCCAGCTTCACTGTTACCCAGTCGGACAAGGTTCTTTACCATAACAGGTTTCATACCAGGTTCATCCCTTTACACATGCTCGTTGCCCCACTAGGAACACCTTTCCTGTTTGCCTGTTGTCCCTTCCTTGCTCCCCAAACAGGTAAACCCCGCACTCCTAGGTGCCTACTGTCCTAGGTATACACACTTATCTAATTGTGACTATCTCTTCCCACCCCCACCCAGAATAGGTGCTGAACGGCAAGAAGCTGGAAGCCCTACAGGGATCAGGGTAGCCAGCAGGGACACCTGGAGGCTGACCGCTGACCAGAAGAACACTGGTAGCAGTCAGAGACAGCTAGCCTGGCATCACCCTTGCCCCAGAGTCGGTGGTTTGGTGCCCTTTCCAGGATTCAGGGAAGGAACAGAAACAGCAAGCAGACAGAAAAGAGACCCAGGGCATGTGGGCAGTGTGAGCAGCACCCACCAAGCCTGTGGCTGCTCCATAGGGGCTTTGGGGTCTGGGCAGGTGGCCTGCTGGCCATACCCATTCTAATGTGATCTGGGGTGGGGCCAAGGGCAGGGGCTGTGCTGCCATTTCCTGGGACAGCAAGTGACTCATTCCAGTGCATCCTTGGCCTATGCCACCTACCAAGACACATTCTCCAGCATGGGTTGGTTTTAGTGGCAGAGTATCTTGGTCCAGCACTCAGAGACTGCATGAAGGTGATTCACTCTATAGTCTGAAGACCATATTCCATGGAGACTATTCTCCCAAACACTTCCTAGGTCTTCTGTTTCCCTGGCCAATGAGATGGTTCAGTTGTGGCATAACTGGGAGAGCCCACAGCAGGAAGGTAGAGGCTTTCTGCACTGTGCCTTGGGCTCTGTCCTAAGAAGGTCTCATGGTAGAGTGAATGGGGCTGGGCCTTCACTGCTGAGCCTCCTGGGATGTTCATGGTGACCCATGTAGGCTGGGCCATGCCAGGGAACAGGGTGACTGAAAAGGGCATCAGCCCTTCTTAGGGCAGGGTCCACTCTTGCCCCAGAGGTCAGCTGGGTCTTCTTTCAGGTCTTCTGGCTCACTCCTGGGGGCCATCCTGAGGAATGTGCTGGCTGGAGGTAGGGGAGCTGAGGTGGACAGCCTTCATGAGGAACCCTAAGCTGGAATAGTTTCCCCAGAGGCCTACAGCTATAGCGAGGCTGGACTCTGAATTTGTGCTGAACACTGGGCCACCTCACCAAGGGCTCCCACCCATGCCTGGGCTCAGACTCTCTCCACTTGACTGTCCCTGTCTTACTCAGCTCAGCCCCTGCTGAACTACAGCAGTCCACTAAGCAGAGCCACAGTCAGGGCTCCCGGGCGGTTGGGTGGTCCTTCAGGCCATGCAGCTGGGAATCCCTCCTAGGAGTGACAGGGGAGGCACCAGGGGCTCAGACTGAGTGTGGGGTGGGGCGTCACGGGAGGTTGGTTGTGGTGGGGAAGGCCAGTGGGGTGCTAGAGAACACTTTACATGTGGCAGGACTTCAGCTGAATGAAAACAGCCCTAGCCCAGGGGCCGACTCTGAGCACATGTGATGCTGTGCATGGGGAAGCATGGGCAGGGCCTAGGGAGGAGGATCCAGCGTCTGTATGTGAGTGAGAGTGAAGGAACCAAGGACAAGGCCCACAGGTGTCTTCCCCAAAGCACTTTAATGCACACACCAACCCACAGTCCCTGCCTGCTGCCTGGGCCAGAGGCCAGCCCCACCTGGAAGCTCCCATGGCTTCCACAGCCTGGTGTGCCTAGGAGGGCTGAGCCCACACACATTCTCATCAGTACGTGAGGGGCGTGAGGATGAAGAGGCGGTCTTCTTCTTTGCGGATCCAGCGCATCAGTTTATGGATGGCACTGACGGCCGACGCCTTGGTCCCCAGGGGGCTGTAGCACATGTAGAGCTCAAAGGCGCCTGTCACCTGGAGGAAGGGGGCACAGGGTGGTCATCCAGATTAGACAACCCTCGTGGCCCTTGCCCAGGACCCCGATGAAGCCCAGCGCATCCCAGGGCTGCCTTACCCAAGCCAGGAGGTTCTCGTTAGGGCCCGTGTAGTAGATAGTCTTGAGTGGGCGGGAGGCATTGTGGGCGCGGCTGTGCAGGTACTGGTAGAGGCCCAGCAGCCGCTCCTGCTCCTCTTCACTGGTGTACGGGGCCTCGATCTCAGGGCTGGAGATGGGGGAGTAGGTTCGCAAAGGAATGACTTCCACTGGCTTCTCTGGAGATCCAGAAACACCTATTCCTAGCCAGGGAGACTCCACCATGTGTCCTACCCTCCAAATGCCCCCCCCACCCCAGGACAAGGCATTGTCTCCTCACCACTGAAGACTCCCCAGGACAAAGCTGGGCCCACCCAGACTGAAGCCCTGTTCTCCCCTCTCCCCCAAGTTCATGGCATCTTTGGTGACCCTCCCTTGGAGAAGCCAATCTGGGTTTAGGTGTCCTAGACAGAGTGACAGGTCTGAGATGGAGGAAAAGTGAGCCAGGAAACCTCTGGACCAAAAAGGGGTAAAAGGAGGATAGAAGATGCCTCATCTGGCCCCAGCCCCTCTGCTGGAGGAGGAAGTGGAGGAGTTTTGCATCCTGGGCTGGACCAAACTGACCAAACAGAGGAGACCTCTGTTCCAGCTTCCTTCCCTGGGTGTATTGGGTATTTCAAGGCTTTATGGGAAATGACTGAAGTAGAGAGGTGTATGCTGATGGGGAGTAGGGTGATAGGGGGTTTGGGTCCCTGGTGTCAGAGTCAAACAGACACAGCAGGTCGGTCCATTCCCAGAGGGGTCGTCAGCTTCAAGACTGCATCAGAGCTCAGGCCCAACCGGCCGCCCCGCTCCCACGCCCTTGTCTCCCTCAAGCAGTGTCCCCAAGGCCCTCCCTCACCTGGTGAAGAGTCCCGAGCTCTTTGACTTATAGAGGAAGTGGCGCAGGTCAGGGATGCCCACTTGGGCAACACTGTAGTAAGGTGTGCGCAGTGCCTCCCGCAGCGCCAGGTGTGCTCCGCGCTTCCGCAGGCGCTCCTGAAAGCGGCGGCGGCAGTCAGACACTGCAAAGAAGTCCTCACGGTCGGTGGAGACGAGCAGCAGGCAGAGATCCGTGTCAGGCTCCAGGTAAGAGATGTGTGCGTGGAAGAAGCCGGCTGCGTTGAATTTGGGCAGGCACACGGGCGTCCAGGCCTCGCCCTCGCGGAAGGACGAGGAGGAACTTATGAGGTTGAAGAGCAGGTGCAGGTCGATGGGGTGCAGGAATTGGTCCTTGCGGCGCACAAGCGCCACGAGCTGGTTGCGCGCCAGCAGAATGGAGAAGACGAGGCTGCGGGAGCGCGCCTGCTGCAGGCTGGCACTCACGACGTCGCGCACGGCCGCCGCCAGGGGCAGGCAGCGCGCCGCCCCCATCAGGAAACTGGGGTCTCGCGCCATGAGCTGCAGCAGGTTGTCCGTGATGCGCTCAGAGCCCGAGAGCAGGCGCCGCAGGTCATAGTTCTGCTTCTGCTGGAAGATGTGGCTCAGCTGCGCGCCCGTAAGAAGGCTCAGGATCTGGTAGTAGATGTAGAGCAACTCTTGCGCCAGTTCCTGTGCCGACTGCCGCGTGCGGGCCACCGCCACCAGCACCAGTGGGCTCCGGCGCACGAATACTACCTTGTAGCCATCTGATGGGGCGGATGGATAGGGGTGGTGTCAGCTTCAGCCCTTCTCCGGAAAGCCCTCCCTGATTGGCCTGCCCTAGCACCCTCAGAGCCCCGCTTTTCCCACGCAGCCTTCCACAATCTCTCCACCTCCCCTCAGAACTGTGCACACAGAGGGGGCTTCAGGATGAAAGAAAAACAGATGCCCATGGGCCCCCTTCCCCCCCACCCCTTTCCCCTTTCCTGCCGCTTGTTTCACAGACTGGGACCAGCTAAAACGCAGGAAGCACTTCAGAAAGACACACATTCTTGGGCTAAGTGGCAAAAGCTGGGTGGGGCTCAAGATCTGGGATTTTTTGGGCCACCTCCCCCAGCTTCTCACCTTCTCCAAGGGCAAAGCCCACACGCGAGCCACCTTTGGCCCTCACAACAGCCCTATGAAGGAGTCAATGCTGTTTTCCCGTGTTCAAATGAGGACCTGGGGCTCGGTGAGGCGGAGGGACTACCCTTGGTCACACAGCACATCCCAGCCCTCTAGTCCCTGGGAGTCCGAAACCTGGTATGGTCTCTCCTGGCCAGGGAGACCTCCCGGCACCCACCTCCTGGTGGCTCACCTGCGTGGATGGAACGGATGGCATTCTTGTCAGCCTCCAGAAAGGACACCAGGGCCACCATGACACCCATGGTGCTGGAAAGTGCCTCCTCTGACCCATAGCGGGAGTACACAGGCTTCCCCGCCTCGCTCAGCACGAAGACATGCTTCTGGTGCAGGCGCCATGCCTCAGCAGTCTCCTCCTCATCCCCTTCACCAGTGCCCTCCCTTGAGGGCTCTGTGGCTGGTCGCCCTGCTGCCCCTGGGGACTCCGGCCAGTCCTCAGAGCTTCCTGGAAGCATCTCCTCCTGCAGGTCTCGGGCGACACCCGTCAGCTGGGTACTCAGCTCACTGAAGTCCTGGCTGATCTGGCGCATGTCTGTAGGCAGAGGTGGGGGACCGCCAGCACCCTCCTTGGAGCTCTCCCCAGAAGCCACCCCATTCTCTGATTCAGTCAGGTCCTCGTAGGAACGGGCATGGACGAACATGGCACCCTCCTGTCCGGCACCTGCCAGCCAAAAGCACTGGTGTTTAGAGCGGTAGCTTCTGGCAGACCACCTCACCAGCAAGGGGCCCAATACAGTACTCTGCTTGTCCTCATGAGGCAAGCCACTGCTCCTTCTGGCTACAAGTCATGCTTTGCTGTGACTTACAGCCCACCAGCCTCCTCCCCTCACCCTGGGAATAAGACCCCAACCCCTCAAGGCTGCGGTGGTAGCCAGTATCTGCCTGCCCCTCTCACTTTCATCTCACAGCGCTTCGTGCATCTGCTCTTTGGATATCCCCCGCCTACCTCAGGGCCTCTGCATCTCCTGTTCCCTCTGCCTGGAAGGCACTCCCACCTCCTTGCATGCCAGCTCCCTGTCACACTTCAGCTCACAGCAAAGATGTTAGTTGTCCCTGTCATCTGACCCCCAAACCCAGGCACTCTATCATATCCCCTCCTTAACTTCTCTTGGGGCACTTATCAGTTATTGCCCTTCTCCCCTACTGCAGTGGGGTTCCCCCTCATGGGCAGGAACCTGGTTTTTCACTGCTGTGTGCCCAGCACCTCGCCCTGTGCCTGGAATACCTCCTGTGCTCAGCAAATCTCTCTCCCTGGGAGAAGGCTCCCTGACCCTGCGCGGGGACCCATGGTTCCTAACCCCCTCCACTGGAATGCTCTCACTAGCCTGTGGCTCCCCCAAGGCAGGGACCATGTCAGTTTTCCTTTACTGATTTTTTTTTGGACAGAAGAGTTCAAGAGATATGTTTTGGGTCTCTATTATGAGTTCAGCACTGTACCAGGCGTTGGGGATACAACAGCTCTGTGCTCAAAGAGCTCAAAATCTTGTGGACAAGAGAGATGGGCAATACATACAGACACAAATAAGACTATAAAATAACTAGTGCTCTGTGCAGAGCATGGTCAGAGCAGGCCTCTCTTGTGAGGAGGTGACATTTAAGTTGAGAGCTGAGGGAGAGAGAAGGAGCCAGGGAGGTACCTGTGGACACAGGAAATAGGAGGAGAGCCCACACTGGTGGCAAGACAGCACAGGACAAGTGGCACAACATGAAGTGGAGAGGAAGGCCAGATGCACGCTGAGCCTGGATCCCTGCAGTATCCCCAGCACATGACAAATAGCTAACAAGTGAGTGAACACATGCATGAATGAGTGACAGTGAAAGAGTGGTTGGGAATCCCGATTGCCCTGGAGGCTGCTCTAGCTGTAAGCTAGCTGGGGCTGCGCACCCTGCCCGTACCTGGCTCCATTCCCTGGGCCAGTCCTGGTGTGGGGCTCTCAGCTCTCTCCACACTCTGCCCATCAGAAGGAGCCAACGTGCCATCAGGGCCTTCGTTGCTTCTCTTCCTCTGCATGTCAGCAGCCATCCCTTGGGCTCTCCTGTGGGGCAAACAAAGGCATAATTGAGGGTAAGGGGGAAGGTGCTAGTGGCAGGAGTCACTGGCATAATTAAGAGTGGTTAAGTACAGGAAAGTATCCCTCACCAGGACCCAGCTAACTCAAACCTCTGGGGAATGGGTTCTGAATATTCCCCTCTAAAGAAGCGTGCTGTTCTCTTTCTGATTATAAAAGAATGCATGGGGGACTTGCCTGGTGGTCCAGTGGTTAAGACTCTGTGCTCCCAATACAGGGGGCCCGGTTCTATCCCTGGTCAGGAAACTAGATCCGCATGCCAAAACTAAGAGCAGCATGCTGCAACTAAAGATCCCTCATGCCACAACTAAAGATCCTGCATGCTGCAATGAAGATCCTGCCTGATGCAACTAAGACCCGGTGCAACCAAAATAAATAAATAAATATACTTTTTTTTTTTTTTTTGGCTGTGTTGGGTCTTCGTTGCTGCTTGCGGGCTTTCTCTAGTTGCGGTGAGTGGGGGCTAAGCTTCGTTGTGGTGCGTGGGCTTCTCATTGCGGTGGCTTCTCATTGCAGAGCACGGGCTCCAGAGCGCAGGCTCAGTAGTTGTGGCACACGGGCTTAGTTGCTCTGCGATCTTCAGGATCTTCCTGGACCAGGGATCAAACCCGTGTCCCCTGCATTGGCAGGTGGATTCTTAACCACTGCGCCACCAGGGAAGTCCCTGTGTCGGGTCCTAGCTGCGGCACTCAAGCTTCTCTCTAGTTGTGGTGTGCAGGGTTTTTTTCTCTCTCTAGTTGTGGCACGTGGGCTTAGTTGCCCCGCAGCATGTGGGATCTTAGTTCCCTGACCAGGGATCGAACCCGCATCCCCTGCATTGGAAGGCATATTCTTTACCCCTGGAAGTTCCAGGGAAGTCCCAGTCCCTATGTGGATTTTTATGTAATCCTGATCACTCTTCTCTGAGGCAGGCACTCTTGTCAGACAAGCTTTATATATGAAGAAACTGAAGCTGAGAGAGTGTAAGTACATTGCCCAATGTCACAACAGGAAAGAAGCACTGGAGCTGGGAATTGAAACCATTCTGTATCCTGATATCTTCCACTGTACGTCCTCCCATGAACATTTCTCCATTCAAAACTGAGTTGACAAATAAGTTCTTTTTGATATTTAGACATTTACTATGAACGAAGTGAGTCAGAGTAAACAGGCCTAAGCCTTGTTTTTCTCCTTGCATTCTGTACCTTTTGAATTTGGCACCAGGGCTCGCCTTTCCAGTTAAAAACAACTATGGACATGTCAGTTCTCAGTGCCCATTTGATGGACACTAAGGACAAACTCAGCCTGATCTCCCAGTCCTTCCGCAGCCTCAGGGCCAGGTGGAGGTGGCCAAGAGTGGATGTCAGGGATAACGAAGTTGGGTGGCTCTCTTGGGATCAGCCTCTAAGGTCCCTTAACGACAGGATGAATGAAGGTCTTCATTTGGCAGGCAACAAACAATCCATAGGAGAGGGGTTCCATCTGAGGCACTAACCCTTTAGGGAAGAGAAATTTGGCTGGATGGGCTAGAAGGGCAGTGAAGACTAGTCAGAGACTCATGAGGAAGGCACTGCAGGCAGGCCAGGGGCCTCGTGGGGACTGGTGTTAGTGTGAGCAAAGCAGACTCTGTCCCTGCCCTCCTGGAGCAGAGTCCACAGGGAATAACTGAGGCTTGTCCCTTACTAGCTCTGTAGCCTTGGGCAAATGACTCCACCCTGAGCCTGGCATGAAGTAGGTGCTCAAAAACGTTCATGAGAAGAGTGATTTCAAACAGTGTCACCAGCACTAGCATTTGTGTGGGCCCCGCTTACCTGTGTCTAAGAACTCTCTCTGACCACAAGTTCCTAGGAGGCAGCTCCTGCAAGTGTACCCAAAGAACTGATTTTCAAGCTCTTCTGTCATCTTTGTTGTAAGCTGTGGAATTCTTTCTTCAAATTAATCTTGTAAAGCAGTTCAATGTGCAAAACAGACAGACAGGGAGGCAGGGCCAGAGACTGGCCTGATGGCCACGCCCCCACTGGGCCCGGAGCACCACAGGGTTAAGTGGGGGTTGGGTACCACTGGTCAACAGCATCACCCCACACAGAGTGCACTTTGAATAATCTTCAAAGGAAGATTATTTGGGAGAACATCTACCTTTTGGGATTTTCTAGGCCACCAATCCTGTCCATCAGGACAATCAAGAGTGATGGTTCCCAGCGAGGGTCAGAGCCCAGAAGACCAAGGTGTGGTCCACCTTTTCTGATGAAGAGTAATTAAGAAGCTGCATGCCCTCAACAGGAACCTGGGGAGGCATCCAGAAAGGTCTCCTCTGAGACTGAGACCAAGAGGGGCAATCCAAAACAGGCCAAAACAGCCACCACAACACCACGGAGCCCAGGGCAGTGGGTGCTAAGGAAACTAGGGCATGTCCAGATCTTGAGCAAGAAGACACAGGCCACACGAGAACCTTGGAGACCATTATTTTACAAGCTAACCTAAAAGCCCAGGTGGGGTCTGCATTGCTATGTAAAGAGAGAGTGACCCCAGAGAGATGAGTCTGTCCATATACAGGCGGAGGGCAAGCTGCTACTGCCAGTCCCGGGGTTGTGGCCAGGGCTTCTGGACCTGGCTCCTTGGATGGAGGCCTGGATTGGTATGTGCTTTTTTCTGAGGAGAGGGTCCAGAACAATTACTTTAAATGGGAATGCCCTACATTTCTATGTGTACTCACTTTCCCACTCCCCTAGTGGATAGCTTCACATCTTCTCTCTTCTCAAGCTTCCATCATTTTCTCCAGTGCTCACCCTCAGCACTATCAGTGATAACCTTACCTTCTATTTCACTGAGGACACGGAAGTCAGCAAAAGAGAACTTCCAAGATTCCCACTACCACCTCACCTCACCTGTCAGACTCTGCCTTCCTCCTTCTTACTAAAGATGAGCTGTCTGGGCTCCACTAATGCCTCCACTCCAGCCCCTCTCACCCATCCAAGCATATGGCTTCAGCAGCTGTCCCTCTCTCTCTCGGATCATCAGTGTCCCCTTCTCCCCTATCCATCACCAATATACTGATGTTTCTTCCATTTTCAAAACACCTTCCCTTAGATGTGTTTATTCTGTTATAATTCATTGAGCTGTACTTATGATTTGTGAACTTTATGTTTGTTTTATTTCAATTAAAACCTTAAAACAAACCTCCCCTTAACTCTACATTCCCCTCTAGGTACCAACCTTTTTTTTTTTTTTTTTTTTTTTGCTGTCCTTTATAAAACAAACAAACAAACCTCAAAACAGTAAACAGTACTTGGAGTTTAATTAGTCACGTAAGCTAGGCTATGCTGTGTAACAAATGAGTGCCAAAATGGTAGAGGCTTTACACATAAAGGCTTTTTTTGTTTGTTTTGGCCATATCACATGGCTTGTGGGATTGAACTTGGGCCGCAGGCAATGGAAGTGCAGAGTCCTAACCACTGGACTGCCAGGGAATTCCCTAAAGGCTTTTTTTTTTTTATTGCAAGCATTTTTTTATTGAGAAATAATCTATGTATAACATTATATTAGTTTCAGGTCTACAACATAATGATTCAGTATTTGTATATATTGCAAAATGGTCACCACCATGTCTTGTTAACATCCATCACCACACGTAGTTACAAAATTTTTTTCTTGTGATGAGAACTTTTAATACCTACTCTCTTAGCAACTTTCAAATATACAAGCATTATTAATTATAGTCACCATGCTGTACATTACATCCTCAGGATTTATTTATTTTATAACTGGAAGTTTGTACCTTTTGACCACCTTCACAGATTCTGCAAGCATTTTAAATAATCTCTAAAGGATAATATGTATTAATATATTTACAAGTTCCTAATCTGACAGGCTGACTCCATTATATACAGCAGGGGTCCCCAACTCCCAGGCTGCGGACCTCTATCTGGGACGTGGGCTGTTAGGAAGTGGACCGCACAGCAGGAGGTGAGCAGCGGGAGAGCGAAGCTTCATCTGCTGCCCCGCATTGCGCCCCGTCACTCGCACTACCGCCTGAACCAAAAAATATGGAAAGCTTCAGGAATTTGCGTGTCATCCTTGCACAGGGGCCACACTAATCTTCTCTGTATCGTTCCAATTTTAGTATATGTGCTGCCGAAGCAAGCACTAAAGGCTTATTTTTTGCTCACGTACTGTGGGTTTAGTAGCAATTCAGAGCAGCTCCCTTCCGGGCAGTGATTCAAGAATCCAGGCTACTAGCATCTTATAGCTCTGTCATCACCTGGCAATGGAAGACAGGGCTGGAGGGTCATGTACCAACTCTTAAATACTTCAAAGTCCAGATTGGCCAGAACTAGTCATGTGGCCAGAGGGACTGGGAAATGTGGAGCGCTCAGGTGTCTCTCCACTTTTCCCATTCACATTTGAATCCATTCCAACTATTACTCCAGTAACACTGCTCCCTCAAGGTCTCCAGATGACCTCCAGGATCATCTAACTTCACTCAGCAGCCACAATGATTATATCCTCTCTCTCAAAACACTTTCTTCTCTTGGCTTCTGGCACATCACTCTCCTTTCATGGTTCTCCTACCTCATGGACAACACCTTCTAGGTCCTCTTTACAGTTCTTCTTACTGTTGAGGGACCAAGATTTCAGGTCTTGGATCTCTTTTCTGTCTTCATTCGATCCCTTGGTGACCTTATTCAGTCTCATGGTTTTAAATTTCACTGATAAATTAATGATTCCAAATTTTATTCACAGCCCTAATCTCTCTTCTGACTTCCAGAGGCACACACATTTAACTGTTTACTTGATGTTTGCCCTTGGATATCTTATAGTATCTCAAAGTTATATCAAAACTGAGTTCCTGATCATCCCCTTAAAAAGTTGTTCCTCCGAGAGTTTTCTCCATCTCAGTGAAAGACAATTTGATACTTCCAGTTATTTAGCAAAAAATCTTGGAGGCATCCCTTATGCCTCTCTTCTTCCCGTACCTCATATACCAAACCACCAGCAAATCTTGTCAGCTTTACTTCAGAATACAGGTACACCCAGCAAAATGTCTCTCATTAACCTTTGCCACATAGAATGCCTCTTGGTTTTTAATACACAGCTGTGGTAGCCAGCCTTCAAAATAGTCCTCAGTAATCCTCAACTCCCAGCATTCAAGTCTATATACTCCCATCCCACACTGAGCAGAACTAATCTATGTCACCAACAGGATAATGTGAAAATGACAATGTGTGACTTCTGAGGCTAGGTCATAAAAGACATTGTGGCTTCTGCTTTGTTCTCTTGGATCACTCTCTCTAGGTGCAACCATCAGCCATCAGTTGTGAGGACACTCAAGCAGCCCTAAAGAGAGGAGCTCATGGTAAGAAACTGAAACCTGAGAACAGCCAGTACCAATGTGCTAGTCATGTGAGCGAGCAGTCCTGGAAGCAAATCATCTAGCCCCAGTCATGCCTTTGAATGACTGCAACCTCATGAGAGACACTGGGCCTGAACCATCCAGCTAAGATGCTCCCAAATTCCTGACCCTCAGGAACTGTATGAGATAATAAATATTTATTATTGTTTTGAGCTGTTAAGTTTTGGGATAACTTGTTACACAGCAATAGATAACTAATACAACAAACTTGTACTGATTGAGCTTATGTTTACATAGAAAAAAACTATTATCAACACGATCTATATTTTTTAATAAAGGAATGTACATTTAAAGCCTCAAATTACATTTCAAATAGAACTGATAGAAGATCACTGAGTGCCAACAAAAGGGGTTTACTTGCATCATGGCTATCTGCAGGTACTGAAAGAGGCCATGATGCTGTATCAAAGCAACACTGTTTGATCAGGAGGAAATGTTTTAAGCATTTTGTATCCTAACATTATAATTTATTTGGCATATATTAGGTATGTATTTTCCTTGTGTTTTAGTGCCATTTTAGAAAATTGGGGATTTGGGGTTGATGAAGGAAGCATTATACTTTTTCCCATTTGAAATAATGGGGAAACACATAAATCAACTATACTTCAATAAAATGTTAAAAAAAATAAAAAGTTAAATGACAAAAAAAAAGTGGGAAACAGATACTAAGTTAGTGATTCCAGACAGAATGTCCAACTTTCATGGAACAGATTACTGATGTTCCATGGGGAAATACCCATATTCAGAATCTGACCACTTCTCATCACCTCCACCACTACCACATTGGTCCCAGTCAACATTATCTCTCTAGCAGATTGTTGCAAGTCTTTTTTTTTTTTTTTAACATCTTTATTGGAGTATAATTGCTTTACAATGTTGTGTTAGTTTCTGCTGCGTAACAAAGTGAATCAGCTATACGTATACAAATATCCCCACATCCCCTCCCTCTTGCATCTCCCTCCCACCCTCCCTATCCCACCCCTCTAGGTGGTCACAAAGCAGCGAGCTGATCTCCCTGTGCCACGTGGCTGCTTCCCACTAGCTATCTATTTTACATTTGGTAGTGTATATATGTCAATGCCACTCTCTCACTTCATCCTAGCTTACCCTTCCCCCTCCCCGTGTCCTCAAGTCCATTCTCTACGTCTGTGTCTTTATTCCTGTCCTGCCCCTAGGTTCATCAGGACCATTTTTTTTTTAGATTCCACATATATGTGTTAGCATATGGTATCTGTTTTTCTCTTTCTGACTTACTTCACTCTGTTTGACAGACTCTAGGTCCATCCACCTCACTACAAATAACTCAATTTTGTTTCTTTTTATGACTGAGTAATATTCCATTGTATATATGTGCCACATCTTTATCCATTCATCTGTCGATGGACACTTAGGTCCTGGCTATTGTAAACAGTGCTGCAATGAACACTGTGGTACATGACTCTTTTTGAATTATGGTTTTCTCAGGGTATATGCCCAGTAGTGGGATTGCTGGGTCATATGGTAGTTCTATTTTTAGGTTTTTAAGGAACCTCCATACTGTTCTCCATAGTGGCTGTATCAATTTACATTCCCACCAACAGTACAAGAGGGTTCCCTTTTCTCCACACCCTCTCCAGCATTGCAACAGTCTTTTAACCAGTCTCCCCACTTCTGTCCTTGTCCCTGTAGTCTATCCTTCTCACGGCACTCAAAGTGATCTGCTTGAGACAGAAGTCAAGTCATGTAGTCCCTTTGCTCACTAGTCTGTAACGGTCACACCTCACCCAGTGAGAAAGCCAATTTCCTCACAGTGGTGCACAAGAACCTCTCTGTCTACACGCGCTGCACCCCACCCCCCAAATTACTTCTTCAGCCTCATCTCCTGTTCTTTCCCCTACTTGCTTTGCTTCAACCCAGCCACACTGACATTATGGCTTTCCTTGAGTATACTGTAAATGTAAATCCTGAGTATTCCTTCACTTCAGAACTTTGCTCTTGCTGAACTTTCTGCCTGGACCACATCTCCCTACTTTTCCCCCTGCCCCCCACCTCACCTATTCCACTACTTGGCCAAATATCTACATGACTCACTCTGTCACTTCCTTCAGGTTGCTGCTCAAGTGTTACCTTATCAGAGAGGCCTTCCTGGAATATCCTGGATTCTTATCTCCCTTGCCCTGCTTTATTTTTCTACATTGAAGGTAACCCTGTGAGCTGTCGCAAATTTCAGAATGTCAGCTCCATAAGCAGGAGGACTTTAATTAACATTTGTCAGATAAATAACTTTGGAAGGGAGAAGATGAAAGATCCTCAGAGAACACCCAGCTCCAATGTAGCCTTGGGAGACTCCTGCCTCTAGGGAAGACTTGTCCTTGGTAGCAGTTCAGTGTTCAGTAACAATGGCTCTGGAGTCAGAGGGACCTGTATTAACCTGGCTTGGTTTTATAAATCTCAGCTTTCTCACCTATGAAATGAGGATGATGACAGCACTGATTCATTAGGTTGTGGAAGGATTAAATGAGATAATCCATGTAATTTGGTTACCCTGGCACAGAGTAGGTACATATACACTCAGTTGTCTTTAGCGTATCATGATTATTCTTATTCAGACCATGTGTACCTGCACTTATACACAGATCCAGTAATCTCTGCCATGTAAATCAGTCCTTTGCGAGTTTGCTCATCCTGAGCCAGGCCCTTAGTGAACAGGACGTGCTTCTGACCTCATGAAGCCAGGTGGCCTCTGGCCTGAAATGACCCATTTGTGATGCTGGGAAAAAGAGATTCCTTTGGGCCTAGGGCTGGGAGTTCCTCCAGGCTAACTGGCTATTCATCCTGAAGTTGCAGGACAGACCATTGGTTCCCTGCTGCTCCCAGCAGTCTCTCCCAAGCTGAACTCCTTTCTACCACATGCCCCTGCTCTGTGGCCTTGCGCCTCTGGCTCAAAGACCAAAACAAGGTCTACAGCAGCTTACCTCTGAGGGCCCACTACCCACTGATCCCAGTGGGATTTAGGTAACTGCGCCCAGCATGGCTGAGTACTACCCAACATGGTATCTGCATGCTGTGAGGGCAGGGCCAGCTGGCTGGGGCTAGTGGACATCTCCTTCCAAACAGTTCTCCAACCACCTGAAATCATGTAGTACCTCAATATCTCCAAGGCCAGTATCGGGGTCCAGCCAAAAGCCCTGGTGAAGCAAACAGTTCTCTGGACATTTACACTGGAAACTAGGCAGGGAGGGTGAATGACTCATAGCAAAACCCACCCCAAACCCCACTGAAGCCATAACCTGTGTGGCTGAAGCTCTTGGGTGGCTGGGCCTGAAGCAGTTAAGCAAGAGAGGTCTCTTGGAACCGGTCCCAGATACTCCCTTGGGGCCCCTTCTCAGGCAGCCTCTCTAGAAGCCTCCAGGGCTTGCTATTTTCCCTAGAAGTGCTCTGCTGTGCCTTTGAGCAATGTCACCAAACAAGTTAGCTCAATCAGCCTTTCTGGTATGCCTCCCTCCTCTAGGTGCCTGGCCTGGAGGCAGGAAGGGCCTTGCAAGAACCCCTCCCTACTGGGTCCCTACCACTCTTGCTCCCTCTTCCTGCTTAGATAGTGCCCTATCCTGCCTTGACCCTTTGGGGAGTGGGCTATCTGGGAGGATGGTGCCAGGATGCATGGATGTGTGGCAGTGGGTCCAAGTGAGGCTGTGCTGTAACTGCTTCAGCAGGATGCCTACTCCATGCTGAGAGTATAGCTTGGTACTTGTCACTGCTAGTGGTCACTCCCCTCTCTAACAAAGGCTGCTCACCCTCCCCAGCAAACTCGAGCCCAGAAAGTGTGGCTCAACAGGTGCAAGAGGCAGTTTGGTTATCTGAGCCAGGGCACCCTTGAAGGCAAAGTCCCAAGCCTCAAGACACTTTCAGGAGCTTCCTGCTCACCCCACAGTCAACCTCTGACAGTCTTTGAGAGCACTCTGCTGGGCCGAATGTGTGTGCGTTGGGGCTACAGGACTTTGCCCTTCCAGCCGAAGGAAGAGTTCCAGGCCTCGCCTTTTGTATTTCCCAGCTGGGAACCGGCGAAGCGGTCCCAGAGAGACCCAGTCCTTCTACCGCAAATGGCAGCGTAGACTGCAGGGGCCCCCAGTCTTCAAGCCCCTCCCTTCAAAGATGACAGCTCTCCAGTCTCTCGGCGCCCCCAAGCCACGTGGGTTGGCAGTCGGACTCACCTGTTTCTCGGGGAGGGGAAGGGGTCAGGAAGCACAGAGATTGCCGGTCACTGCCCTCTGCCGGACCCCCGGGAGGTCACGGGTGTCCGGCCGGGCCCGGACTGATGGTTCAGGTTCGAGGGACCATGGCCCCCTGCAGACACAGACATGGCCACAGCGCAGGCCACCGCTCCCTCCCACAGCCCCTTGCCCGGCTGCCGTCTCACGAAGACAGCACTCGCCAGCCTCTGGTGGCGGAGGCCCGGCTCCAGTTGCTGGGCCTGGCCCTGCCCGCCCTCGGTGTGCATTATGGGAAATGTAGTTCGCAGTGCACGGCCGCCGCGAGGTGGGGCGGGGCGCCAGGTCCCGGCAGAGACCTGGGCGGGGCCTGACCCGGGTCAGCGGTGGCATCATCCCGGACCGCCTTTTCCAGGGTCCCGGCCAAACTCAGGCACCTCCCCAAACCCAAAGCCTAGGGTGGACCGCAGGCCCAGACTCCCCAGCTCCTCCGCCCGAGCCAACAAGAGGTTTATTTAAAGCGAAAGAAAGAGACTATGGCATTGTTTCCTCCACTAATTGTGGAAGGACAGTGCAAGTTTGGGGTCTGGATAAATGTCATTAGTGGACCCGGCCACACTGACTGTAAAGGATGTAGGCACACCAGCTGCTGCTAAAGGAACACCCTTTTATTTTTTATATATATATATATTTTAAATAAATTTATTTAGTTTTGGCTGCATTGGGTCTTCGTTGCTGTGTGCGGGCTTTCTCTAGTTGCGGTGAGTGGGCTTCTCATTGCAGTGGCTTCTCTTGTTGCGGAGCACAGGCTCTAGGCACACGGATTTCAGGAGTTGTGGCGCACAAGCTTAATTGCTCCACGGCATGTGGGATCTTCCTGGACCAGGGCTCAAACCTGTGTCCCCTGCATTGGCAGGTGGATTCTTAACCACTGTACCACCAGGGAAGTCCCAGAACATCCTTTTAGCCACGTTTTAATATATCAGTATGAATCTCTAGAATGGTAGTTCTCAACTCTGCACATAGAATGACCTGGGGAACTTTAAAAAAAAAAGATGAATGCCTGGATACCACCCATAGAAAAAAACAGGAAAACATAAAATCAACAATTTTACTTTTGGAGAGTAGTTTAATGAAATAAAATTAAGGATTAACAGCAATACTGCTCATATTTCTCTGAAGCAATTAAATCACTTAATAGCCTCATGGTTAATTCACCCAACAGTTCAGGGATGAAGGAAAAAGTATGAAGTCACTCCTTTGATTCTCTCTGCTGCTCCAAACACCCCAATGCTGTGTTCTGTCTCCATCTCAGTCCTACACTGGAACTGAGGGAGAGCTCTGCCCCTGGGCTTTTCTCATAGTCTCAGACAGCTGCCACTTGGAGCCTACCTCCACAACACTGGACTGTGACTGACATTGTGACAAAGCTGTGGCCTTTTACCAGAGATGGCTTTGCACAGGGCTTAGACCTTTGCACATAGTTTAAGGGGAGCTTTCTCCTCCCTTTTATTGATAGTTAAGAACATGTGAGAAAATGCCCAATTCCTTAACTATCTTTTCCCCTGGGAAGGAGAGAGGAGGAGTCTCTCCTAGTCTCCACAGGTCACACAGTATTTTCTCTCCTTACTAGCTCAGGAGGACAGGCTCCCACCCTTAGAGTAAATATCATTTATATAGTTTTCCTCTCATTAATCCTGCCATATTACATTATGAGAGTTCAAGCCAAGAAGGTCTCATATTCTCTGGTTGATACAGAAATATCCTGGCTACATTCCATTAACCAGAAGCTGCAGCCCATAGAATTGATCCCCATAGAAGACAAATTTAAAGTTTTTTAACATACCTAACCAATCTCCTCAACAGTCTCCACGTGACCTCAGGGCTTATCTGAGTCCCACTCTTGCTTTCAAGCACATCACCTCTACCAGATAGCACCACTGTCATTTGGAAGTATTGCATCTCCTTAGCCAAGCAAGTGGCCATTTACCCCATGGGCTTCTGGCTAACTCTTGAGCCTAGGACACTCTCTCAGAGCAAACCGTTGTGGCTACTTACGAAACATTTTAAGGTTGTGATTTAAAACTCTGCTTAAATCAACCTCTTGACCTATATTTGAATACTGGGACAACCCTTCCTAAAGGTCACTTTTTACTGATAGAATTACCAGGAAATAAATCTAGGTCTTTTGGAATAATAATACATGTCAATTCTGTGATGGCTCTGCTGCCCTGTATGACGCTGCTTCAAGCCTTGGGCTTTGCCACAAACAACAGGCTACTGTGCACCTCCAGGTCAGGGGCTCCTCAAAACCTCAGCTTTCTGTTTTGTCTAGGCCCATGATTTTCATGGACCCAGCATGTCATCTCCACAATAGCAGTGGTGAGGACTAGCTGGAACTGGAGCAAAGGTAGTAAGACCTCTGTTCTTCCCCAGATGTCTTTTCTTTCATAGCTTGAGTGGACATTTCAGAACCTGAGGTGCTGTGAAAATGTAGCTGAAGTGAAAAGACCTGATTGTATCCTGAGGCTGGGATCTGTTGACAGCCCTGTTGCTATCTTGCTGGTGTGACTCAGGGCAAATTCTTTAATGACTCTTTCAGGATCTTCAGCAGTTTCTCCCTCCTACAAATACAAGATTATATAATATGAAGTATTCTGAGCTAATAATAAGAATAGTCAGGCTTCCCTGGTGGCGCAGGGGTTAAGAATCCGCCTGCCAATGCAGGGGACACGGGTTCGAGCCCGGTCCGGGAAGATCCCACATGCCGCGGAGCAACTAAGCCCGTGCACCACAACTACTGAGCCTGAGCTCTAGAGCCTGCAAGCCACAACTACTGAGCCCACGTGCCACAACTACTGAAGCCTGCGCGCCTAGAGCCCGTGCTCCACAACAAGAAGCCACGACAATGAGAAGCCCACGTGCCCCAATGAAGAGTAGCCCCTGCTCACCGCAACTAGAGAAAGCCCGCGCACAGCAACGAAGACCCAGCGCAGCCAAAAATAAATAAATAAAATAAATTAATTAATTTAAAAAAAAGAATAGTCAGTTCTTCCCTGGAAATTTTGAAGAGGTTTTCCTTCCTGTCTTTATTACTTTGCAGTTCCTGGTAAGGCAGATGCTTTTCCTGCTCTGCTGGAAAATTTCCTCTGTGGCCCTTGTAGTATCTGTCTCTCTCCTGGTTCCTGTCTCTCATTTTAACATTTGATCAAGTCCCTACTTTCGATGCTGAAGAGTCATGGCCCCAAGTGTGACCAAGGCCACAAAGAACAACAGGCAGCACAACAGTCTTCCTCTTTGCTGGGTTCTCCCGTGTGAGAATTTAGGGGCTGAAAGTGAGTCAAGCTACCTCTGCAACTGAACGTTGTGCTCCCCATTCCGGGTGAGGGTGCTGTTCTGGGTCAGCTATTCTAAATACTCATATTCCTGGTCTTAGGCAATATAAACAAACTTACAAGTACTATGGGCCAATGTAAGTTAAAAAAAATTCTAGATGCTTCCTCTGAAAACTCAATAATCACCATAAGGAAAAGGGGAAAGTAGGCAGGAGCATGAGCCTTGGAGTAGGACTGACCTGGGTTGGAATCCCCCCACCCTCTACTCTCCAGCTTCAGCAAGTTCATCTTTCTGGGCTTTGGTTCCATAACTACAAAAGGGGATATCATACAGTTATTGTGAAGATTAAATGAGATAATGAGTGTCAGCACAAGGCCAGGCAAAGAGTTGTGATAAAGGGTAGCAATTATTATTGCCCAAGGAGCTTGGGCATAAGGCAAAAATAATTAGTTCTTTCATATGTTTACCTCCTTAGAGGACAAAGTACTATCCGATAAGGGAAAGAACCACCAACAATGGCCCAGTTTGGGAAGCAAAGTCAAAGTACCCAGAGCTCTGTGTAGGTGTTCCTCCTCTTCCCTGAAACCTCAGTGCTGGTGTGCCCCAGGCCTCAGGGCTGGAACTCTGCTCTCTGGTCTATTCTCACTCCTTCATTCCCTAGGTCATCTCATCCAGGCCCATGTCATTAAATAGCAGCACCAGCGATATGTTGATACCTCCCTGATTTGCATCTCTAACCCTGACCTTTACCTTGAACTCCAGATTCATGTAGCCAACTGCCAACTCCACATCTTGTCTACTAGGCATCAAAAACAACCTACCCAAAACTGAGCTCCTGCTCTTTCTACCAGAATTGCTCCTCTGACATTTTTCCCTCTTTCCCCTCATCCCAGTCCATGTTTCCTGTTTCCACTGTGGCCACATAGGTACAAGTATTATCCTTCTGTGGTTTTATTACTGCAACAGTCTCTTAATCAGCTGGCCTGCTTCTGCCCTTCCTACCTTCAGTCTATTCTCTACACAGCAGCCAGAGGGATCTCGGTTACATGGAAGCCATGATATTATTCTGTTTAGAGCCCTCCGACAGCTTTCCATCTCCCTCCTTACAGAAACCAAACTCATTTCAGCAGAGATTGTATATCTTGTTTAGTTTGTTGTCTGTCTTCAGTAACCACCCCCACTCCCATCTCCACCAAAGCAGCAAAGTTTTGCTTTTGTTTTTTAAAAATATTTATTTATTTATTTTGCTGTGTCGGGTCTTAGTTGTGGCACGCGGGATCTTTGTTGCGGCATGCGGGATCTTTTTAGTTGCGACACGCAAACTCTTAGTTGCGGCATGCATGTGGGGTCTAGTTCCCTGACCAGGGATCAAACCTGGGTCCCCTGCATTGCTAGGGCAGAGTCTTAGCCATTGGACCACCAGGTAAGTCCCCAGAGCAGCAAAGTTTTATCAGCTTTGTTCAGGTTCCTGTGGCCCCAGCACCTGATACAGTGCCTGGCACACAGCAAGAGCTTCATGCAGTTCTTGAATGACTTCCAGACAAGATGTCTGAAAAGTGGGAAGGTAACTTGAAAGACTACTTAACTCAACAATCTCTTTTCTCTACAGATAAGTCTTGCTTTATTTTAGAATGATTTATAGGCTTTTCTTGCGGCAGACTTCTTCGATTCCATGATGTTGAATTCAGGCTATAAAATCAGGTTCCCTGAGGGGCGATACCAAGTAGCTGGAACCAGCAAGCATTTCAACAATGTAGACAATCCACCTGGAAGCTTGGAACTGGCCATTTGAAGAACATTAGCTGTAAAGAGATTCTGGACGTGAGCTGCAAACTGAAAGTTGTGCTGCCCCATTTTCCACTAGATTGCTGATTTGCAGATACTTTCCAGTTCCTCTGTGACCTCGCACAAGTCACTCTTGGCCAGATGTATTGCCCGAGCTAGCAAGGCTCTGTGTAAACTGAGTAGATTTTCCTTCGTAGGTAGGGCTATTAAACCTTTAACACAGATGACACCCACCTGGTATTCCTGAGTCGGTAATACCTAACTTGGAAACCCATCAGAAGGAAAAGGAGACGAGCCTCTGTGACTACTGCTTCCCTATCCTATGGGAGGGTCGGAAAACAGGCTCTTGTGTGGGCCAGAAGCCCCTGCCTCGGAAGTCTTAGGCCGGAGACGCCTCCCTTCCATTTCCTTCACATTAACGGAAAATAAGTCGTTTTCAAGCTACGCAGGCCGGGGCCATATGTGCGCTCTGGCGGGGAGCAAAACTCGAGAAGGCCAAGCCACCAAGAAAATGCACGCCTCGCTCAACTCCAAAGATCGAAAAAGAACTAGAACCCGTGGGCCAGAGGCCAAACCACAACCCCCAGCAGCCCAGGCGGACGGAGGGGAGGGGGGAGGGAAGGGCGCCCTCCCATTGGACGCCGACGAGACCGTGCCCTTACGTCCCGCCCGCGCAGGCAAGCCCCCACCCCCGCCCCGCCCTCCGCCCCCCGCGCGGGGTACGCCGGGAGTGGATTCGGTGCGACCGGCCGCGGTACTCCATCTCCCGGCGGGCAGAGCGCTAAAGGCGGCGGCGCCTTTGTGAAGGCAGCGGCTCGGCGCGGAGGAAGTTCCGGTTTCCGCGGCGCTGGGTCGGTGGCAGCGGCTGAGGATTAGGAGGAGCGGGCCGCGGAGGCCGCGCTGCCTCGGTAAGGGCTTGGGGCCGTAGAGAGGCGTGCCGGAGCCTGGGGGAAAAAGAGCCGGCCTGCCAGGCCGCTCTGGACGTTTCGGGCCCGCGCGGGGTAGAAGCTGCGGCTTCGGTGTCGCGGGGCGGCCGCGGCCTCGCTCAGGAAGAGAGCCAAGTGGCGGTGTGGTGAGGGAGGCGCCGCCCACGGGAGGAACGACCCAGAATGGTCGCGGGCCCGAGGCGGGGCCCGGCGCGGCGGTGGAATTACCGGTCCAGTCTCGGGGCGGCCGGCTGCGGTGTTTGTAGCTGGCGCGTGGTTGCGGTTCGGTGCTCCTGGTCTGAGGAGCTCCAGGCCGTCGGTCCTTTCTTCCTCCTTTTTTCCGGCTTTTTAAAGATTCTGATACAGTTCTGAGGCATCGTTCAAGAGAGAGCTTTTTTTGTGCTTAGCACGTAGCCTCACTCTCAGACCTGGACAGACCCGAGTGGGCTCAGCCGGGCCACAGGGCGCAAGAGTTCGAAGCCCGGCACTCGAGGCTGTAGAACCTGGAGCCGGGGGAGTGGTCTGGTGGGTCCTGCACCCGTTGGGAGCATGTAGGAGGAGAGGGAAGTTTCCTCGTATTCGCTCTTTTGATTCCTTTCGGCGTTGTAAATCTGTGTTTTTCTCTTAATTTTAGAATTGATGTTGTGCTTATGGGCTCAACTCTGGGCGTGCATTTTTTAATAAAACAAAGGGCCTTGTTTTGTAGGGTACATAAACTGTAAGAGTACTTGTATTTTTTGCATATTCCAGGTTTGCTTCTGAAGGTCAGAGTTGCGGGGATCTAGGTGGAGTTCAGTAGACTTAGATGCGCCTGGTCACCTGATTCATTTCTGAACTCTGGATTGTGCCCTAGGTTTGTTAGTTTTCAACTTCCTGTTGAGTAGTGCCGCCAATGTGAATGGTTTAATAATGTCAACATCAGCAAACTTGTGAGGACTATAGGAGAGGTATCAAGAACTGATACGTGAGGGTAGGACTGACAGTGGTATGTTAGCATTCTGGTGAAACATACAAAAGTTGGACCTGAACCTTGCCTGGTTAACAGGCGTCTAACTAGGTACCTAACCTATAGAATAGGTACTAGGTCTCTGTTTCTGGACATTTGTAGCACCCTTCTTTATAGAATTCTGTTACTAGAATTGGGTTTACTTTTGTTGCCTTTAGGAGCCTAGTTTTTTGTAGCCTTTCAGAGGAGAATTGTCAATGGAGAGGTTACTAAGTGAACTCTCCAGTCTTATTGAAGATACATGGGCAAGGTTATACTCTTCTGCCAGTGTTTAAATGTATGAAATGGTGTGTTAATAATCTAACTCAGAGTTGTATTAACATTAAAGCTATTGGAAAATTCTTTTTTTTGAAAAAAAATTTTTAATTATTTAATTTATTTATTTTAGACTGCGTTGGGTCTTCGTTGCTGCATGCAGGCTTTCTTTAGTTGCGGCGAGTGGGGGCTACTCTGTTGTGGTATGCGGGCTTCTCATTGTTGTCCCTTCTCTTGTTGCAGAGCACAGGCTCTGGGCGCGGGCTCAGTAGTTGTGGCGCACGGGCTTAGTTGCTCCGTGGCATGTAGGATCTTCCCAAACCTGGGCTTGAACCCGTGTTCCCTGCATTGGCAGGCGGATTCTTAACCACTGCACCACCGGGAAATTCCCGCTATTGGAAAATTCTGAAATTTTAAAGATGATAAATCATGAACTCTTCTGGCTACATTCCAAGTGCTTAGAATTTATTTTCCTGCTAGAATTCCACAGTAGTTGTTCATCTCATTCACTTAGTTAACGGGGCATCTATTGGGTGCCTTTAATAACCTTCCTATCACACTGTAGGACTCAGTAGAGCAGAGTGGGTAACTGTAGGAGCTCTAAAATCTGGTAGGGTTTGAACCCCTGACTCTTCCACTACCTGAGTGACATTGGACAAATTACTTAACTTCAATTTCCTCATATGTGAAATGAGGTTAAGAAATGTAGCCACCTCGGTAGGTTGTTTTGAGGTTTATGTAATCCTTTTAGAACAGTGCCTGGTGTGTGGAAAGTGTTCACTAAATCTTAGCCATGGTTACCTTTTTAAGAAATAGCTTTGTTGAGATATAATTCACACACCATACAGTTCACCCATTTAAGGTGCTTAATTCAGTGTTTTTTCGTATATTACGTTACTTTTTTTTTTTTTTACAAAGTTGTGATGAATATATTTTGTTACATACATTGTAACAAAATTTGCCATTTAAGCCATTTTTATATGTAAAATTTACATAAAATTCAGTGCATGAATTACATTCACAATGTAATGAAACCATAACCATTATCTATTTCTAAAACTTTTTCATCACCTCAAACAGAAACCCTAACCATTAAGCAAGTAACTCCTATTGCCCCCTCCCTCTAGCCCCTGGTAACATCTAATCTGTATTCTGTCTCTGTTTATTTACCTGTTCTGGGTAACCCATATAAGTGGAATCATACAATATTTATGCTTTCTTGTCTGACTTATTTCAGGTAAAAATGTTTTCACATCATAGCATGTGTCCAAACTTCATTCTTTCCTTTTTTTAAAAAAATTTATTTATTTATTTTTGGCTGCATTGGGTCTTCGTTGCTGCGTGCGGTCTCTCTAGCTGAGGCGAGTGGGGGCTACTTTTCGTTGCGCTGCACGGGCTTCTCATCGCGGTGCCTCTCCTGCCGCAGAGCACGGGCTCTAGGCGCGCAGGCTCAGCAGCTGTGGCACGGAGGCTCAGTAGTTGTGGCTCACGGGCTCTAGAGCACAGGCTCAGTAGTTGTGGCGCATGGGCTTGCTCCGCGGCATGTGGGATCTTCCCGGACCAGGGCTCGAACCCGTGTCCCCTGCTTTGGCAGGCGGATTCTCAACCACTGCGCCACCAGGGAGGTCCCCATTCTTTCCTTTTTAATTAAAGATTTTTAAAAAAACTGAGATGTAATTGACATCTTCATTCCCTTTTAAGGCTGAACAATACTCAGTTGGTGTGTATAGACCACATTTTGTTTAATTATTCTCTTGCTAGACAGTTGGGTTTTCACCTTTTGGCTGTTGTGAATAATGCTGATGTGAACATGGGTATACAAGTCTCTCTTCATGTCCCTGCTTTCAGTATCTTTGGGTATATACCCAGAAGTGGATCATATGGTAATTCTGTGTTTAGCTTTTTGAAGAACCACCATACTGTCTTCCACAGCAGCTGCATTGTTCCCACCAGTAATGCACAAGGGTTCCAATTTCTCCACATCCCAACACTTATTTTCTGTTTTTTTGTTTTTGTTTTTTTTTCAGTAACCACCCAAATGGGTGTGAAGTAGTCTCTCTCTCTCTCTCTCTCTCTCTCTCTCTCTCTCTCTCTCTCTCTCTTTAACCATTTTAATGTGTACACTTCAGTGGTATTAGGTACCTTCACACTGTTGTGCAACCATCATTACCATCCAGCTTCAGAACTTTTTTGTCTTCTCAAACTGAACCTCTGTACCCATTAAACAATAACTTCCTATTCTCCCCTCCCTCAACCCCTGGTACCCACCATTCTACTTTCCATCTCTATGAATTTGCTTGTCCTAGGTACTTATATAAATAGAATCAGAAATTATACAATATTTGTCCTTTCATGACTGGCTTATTTTACGTAGCAGAATGTCTCCAAGGTTCATCCATGTTATAGCATCTATCAGAATTTCATTCCTTTTTGAGGCTGAATAGTATTCCATTATATATATATATATACACATATATATACACTATATTATGTTTATCTTTTCATCCTTTGGTGGGCATTGGGTTGTTTCCACCTTTTGACTGTTGTGAGTAATGCAGGAATGAACATGGGGGCGGGTACACGTATCTACTCGAGTCCCTGTTTTCATTTCTTTTGGGTTTATACCCAGAATTGGAATTGTTGGATCACATGATAATTTTGTTTTTATTTTGAGGACCTGCCATATGTTTTACACAGTGGCTACACCATTTTACATGCCCACCAGCAACGCAGAGGGTTCTTTCTGATTTCTCCACATCCTCACCAGCCTCTGTTAGGTTGGTTTGTTTGTTCGTTTATTTTTGTTTTGTTTAATAACCATCTTAATGGGTGTGAAGGGGTATCTGGTGGTTTTGAGTTGCATTTCCCTAATTGCTAATGATGTTGAGAGTCTTTTTATGTGTTTATTGACCATTTGTATGTCTTCTTTGAAGAAATGTGTATTCAAGTCCTTTGCTCATTTTTGAGTCAGGTTGTCTTTTGTTGTTGAGTTTTAGTTTTCTGTATATTCTGGATGTTAATCCCTTATCAGATATGTGTATTGCAGATATTTTCTCCCATTTGTGAATTGCCTTTTTACTCTGTTGATAGTGTTCTTTGTTTTTTTGTTTTTTTGTTTTTGTTTTTTTTTTTTTGCGGTACGCGGCCCTCTCACTGTTGTGGCCTCTCCCGTTGTGGAGCACAGGCTCCGGACGCGCAGGCTCAGCGGCCGTGGCTCACGGGCCCAGCCGCTCCGCGGCATGTGGGATCTTCCCAGACCGGGTCACGAACCCGCGTCCCCTGCATCGGCAGGCGGACTCTCAACCACTGCCCCACCAGGGAAGCCCTATAGTAAGTTTTTAAATTGGGAAGTGAGGGTCCTCCAACTATGTTCTTTTTCAAGGCTATTCAGAGACCTATGAAATTCTATACGAATTTTAGGATGGGCTTTGGAATCAGATGGTCTTGAGTTTGCATTTTGGCTTTTCCTCATATTTATATTGTTTTGGGGCAAGTCTCTCAACCTATTTGAGCCTCAGTTTCATAGTCTGTAAAGTGGGGATTGTAACAGAACTTACCCCATGGAGGACCTGTGATGATTAAGTGAGAGAACCCACGTAAAATGCGCAACTGTGGCAGAGTCAGTACTCAGCTATGCCTGCCTTTATTACTCTTGTTTCAGAGAGTAGGAATAGACATACTCAGAAAGGTCCTTTCCAGCTTAATGTTATTGTCATTTTAAACACCTGACCATAGTAGCAGTAGTAATAATATTTAATACATTGTTGCTTTAAAATTTTTCAAAACTTTTTTTGGAGGCGTAATTTACATATCATAAAATTCACTTATTGTAACAGTTCAGTTTGATGCAGTCATCACCACTATTCAGATTTAGAATATTTCCAACACCTCAAAACATTCCCTAGTTCCTGTTTGTTGTTAATCTCCACTTCCCACTCTTAACTGCAAGTCCTAGCATCCACTGATCTGCCTTCTGCCTCTGTAGTTTTATGTTTTCTAGAAATTTCATATAATTGGAATGTCTGGCTTCTTTCACTTGTAATATTTTTTGAGATTTATCCATGTTGCATTCCTTTTTACGAGCATATCACATTTGTTTATCCATCTACCTGTGGATTGACATTTGGATTCTTTTCAGTTTTTGGCTATTATGAATAATGTTGCTATCAATGCAATTGCTTCTGATGCATGATCTCATTTACTCCTTACAGTAATCATATGAGGTAGGTACCATTATTATTCCCCCTTGTGTAGGAGGAGAGCTTTGAGGCATATAGAAGTTAAATATAACTTACCAAGGGTACATAGAAAGCTGAAGTTTTGGGCTTCCCTGGTGGTGCAGTGGTTAAGAATCCTCCTGCCAATGCAAGGGACACGGGTTCGAGCCCTGGTCCGGGAGGATCCCACATGCTGTGGAGCACCTAAGCCCATGCACCACAACTACTGAGCCTGCGCTCTAGAGCCCTCAAGCCACTGAAGCTCGCGTGCCTAGAGCCTGTGCTCTGCAACAAGAGAAGCCACCACGATAAGAAACCTGCGCACTGCAACAAAGAGTAGCCTCCACGCACCACAACTAGAGAAAGCCCATGCGCAGCAATGAAGACCCAAAGCAGCCAAAAATAAATTAAAAAAAAAAAAAGAAAGCTAAAGTTTTGTCTTCCTTTTTTTTTTTTTCTTTTTCTCTTGGCCACGCTGCGTGGCATGCGGGATCTTAGTTCCCCAACCAGGGATGGAACCCATGCCCCCTGCAGTGGAAGCATGGGGTCCTAACCACTGGACCACCAGGGAATTCCCAGAAGCTGGAGTTTTGATTCAAACGCAGGCAGTCTGACTCTAAAACATATTCATTAGGCCAATGGTCTTGAAACCCTTTTACTCTTGAACCACCTAAAAGGATTAAAGTAATTTTAACCCCTAAAATTTCAAAAAAATTGTTTACCACCTTGTACATTTCTATGTTGGCATCTTAACACTTCTGTCATAAATGGCTGCAAAGGATGTATTTTCTGGCATAATATATATACTGCATATGTGCTTTAAATATATAGTTGACAAAACCTTAGAACTGCAGATTTAATTTATGGAAAATGTCTGCCATATAATTTAATTGGCAAATCAAACTTTAATGTCAGTCATTTAGCCAAACCAGACTGCATCAATGGGAACATTCCAAATCCCAATGATTTTTGAAATAAACTCTTAAAAAGAGTAATAACATTTACTGAGCGTTTATTTATGAGGCACTGTTCTAGTGAATTTACATTGTCATTTTATCCTGATAACTATGAAGTAGACATTATTTTTATCCTGATTTTTAGAGAGAAGTAAACTGAGGCATTAAGTTAAATAACTTGCTTAAGGAGCTACATTGTGCAGAGCCAAGATTTGCCTTCAAGCAATCTAACTGTGAACCCCAGCAGAGTATGTCCAGAGACTACACTCTTGTCCCTTCACCACCACACTGTGCTTTCTTATAAAACTCACTTTTAAACTAGGAACCTGACTGTAATTTGCTGGTGTAAGGGACCAAGATATAATATTTAAAATCTGGGAAATTTCTATTCACAAGAAAAAGCAGCTCTAATGAAGTATTTAAATGTCTCCCTATAGTAGTAAAGTCTCATTTGTACATGAGCTTGAGATTCCTATGGGATAGCTAAGTGGCCATTTCTGGCAGGCATTTGGACTTTATAGGGAAGTCTAAGCTGGGGATGGAGATGTGGAAATTATCATCATAGAGATGGTAGGGATAGTGGTTAAATTGGGAATGGGTAAGATTGCCCAGTGTCTTAGTTTGGGCTGCTCTAACAAAATACTCTAGACTGGGTGACTTAAACAATACAAATTTCTCATAGTTCTGGAGCCAGGGAAGTTTTTTGTTTTTGGGGGTTTTTTTTGGCTGCATTGGGTCTTCGTTGCTGTGCGCGGGCTTTCTCTAGTTGTGGCGAGTGGGGGCTACTCTTTGTTGAGGTGCATGGGCTTCTTATTTGTGGTGGCTTCTCTTGTTGCAGAGCATGGGCTCTAGGCGCGAGGGCTTCAGTAGTCGTGGCTTGTGGACTCTAGATCGCAGACTCAGTAGTTGTGGCACACGGGCTTAGTTGCTCTGCGGCATGTGGGATCTTTCTGGACCAGGGCTTGAACCCGTGTCCCCTGCATTGGCAGGTGGATTCTTAACCACTGCGCCACCAGGGAAGTGCCGGTGGGGAAGTTTTAAGATTAAGGTGCCAGACAATATGGTTCCTGGTGAGATCCTCCTGATTTGCAGACAGCTGCCTTCTCGCTGTATGCTCACATGGTAGGGAGAGAGAGAGAGCATCTCTCTTTTGTCCCTTTTTAAAAAAAATAAAATTATTTATTTATTTATTTATTTGTGGCTGCATTGGGTCTTCATTGCTGCATGCGGGCTTTTCTCTAGTTGCAGCAAGTGGGAGCTACTCTTTGTTGCGGTGCATGGGCTTCTTGTTGCGGTGGCTTCTCTTGTTGCGGAGCACGGGCCCTAGGCGCGCGGGCTTCAGTAGTTGTGGCTTGCGGGCTCTAGAGCGCAGGTTCAGGAGTTGTGGCGCACGGGCTTAGTTGCTCCGCAGCATGTGGAATCTTTCTGGACCAGGGCTCGAACCCGTGTCCCCTGCGTTGGCAGGTGGATTCTTAACCACTGCACCACCAGAGAAGTCCTCTTTTGTCCCTTCTTATAAGAGCATCAACCCCATTCCTAAGGGCTCTACCCTCATGACCTAATTACCTCCTAAAGGCCCCATCTTCAAATACAGTCACATTGGGGATTAGGACTTCAACACATGAATTTTGGGGTAACACAAACATTCAGTTTAGTCCGTAGCACCAAGAGACAGCATCAAGAACCATGCTGGGGAACAGAATAGAGGCTAGGGGATTAGCAGCATTTGGTGGACATTCATTTATATATTGAACTAATATTTAAAGGTTTTGTATTGAGTGTGTGGGTGTGTGTTTTGCATGAGAGAGACTTGAGTATGTTTACAAACAAAAAGGAAGTAGTCAGCAGAGTGGTAATATAGGTCAAAAAATGAGTTAAGTGATAGAGCAAGGTAAGGGTAGATTCTTCAGACTACAATCTTTAATCTATGGGTACACAAAAACATCCCAGAGAGACTATGGGCATGTATATTTTTAAAGGAATCAATATGCAGAACTTGCCTTCCATAAATACTCTTCTTAAGAATGATCTGGGGGGCCTCCCTGGTGGCGCAGTGGTTGAGAGTCCGCCTGCCGATGCAGGGGATACGGGTTCGTGCCCCGGTCTGGGAGGATCCCATATGCCGCGGAGCGGCTGGGCCCGTGAGCCATGGCCGCTGAGCCTGCGCATCCGGAGCCTGTGCTCCACAACGGGAGAGGCCACAATAGTGAGAGGCCCGCATACCGCAAAAAGAAAAAAAAAAAAAAAAAAAAAAAAAGAATGATCCTGGGACTTCTCTCGTGGTCCAGTGGGTAAGACTCCGTGCTCCCAATGTGGGGGGCCCAGATTCGATCCTTGCATGCCTGCCGCAACTAAGGAGTCTGTGTGCCACAACTGAAAGATCCCACATGCTGCAACTAAAGATCCTGCATGCCATAATGAAGATCCCACATGCTGCAACTAAGACCTGGTGCAGCTTAAATAAGTAAATAAATATTAAAACAAACAAAAAAAGAATGAATCTTGCTCCTGGGTGTAAGAACGAAAACTCTTAAAACTCTTAGAAGAAAACATAGGGAGAAAGCTTTATGCGTTAGATTTGGCAATGATCGTTTAGAGGATATGACACCAAGGGCACAGTCAACAAAAGAAAAAAATAGACAAATTGGACTTCATCAAAATTAAGAACTTTTGTGGTCAGTGAACACTATGAACAGAGTAAAAAGGCAACTCACAAAATGGGAGAAAATATTTTCAAATCACATGTCTGACAAGGGATTAATATCCAGAATATATAGAAAACTCCTAAACTCAACAACAACAACAAAAAACCTGAATCAAAAAATGGGCAAAGGACTTGAATAGACATTTCTCCCAAAAAGGATATACTTAATGGCCAATAAGCACATGAAAAGATTTTCAACATCATTATTGATTAGGGAAATGCAAATCAAAACCACAGTGAGATACCACTTCATACCCATTAGGAAGGCTGTTATTAAAAAACAAAACAGAAAAACAGTATAACAAGTGTTGGTGAGGATGTGGATAAGTTGGAATTTGTATTATTCTGCTAGGGCTGCCATAGCAAAATACCGCAGACTAGGTGGCTTAAACAACAGAAAATTATTTTCTCACAGTTTGGAGGCTGAAGTCTAAGTTCAAGGTGTCAGCAGTTTGGGGTTTTGATGAGGCCTCTCTCCTTGGCTTGCAGAAGGCCATCTTCTGTCCATGTCCTCACATGGCCTTTTCCCTGTGCATGCATTCCTGGTGTCTCTTCCACTGATGCCAGTCCTGTTGGATTGGGGCCCCTCCCTTATGGCCTCTTTCAACCTTAATTACTTCCTCAAAGGCCCTATTTCCAAATACAGTCACATTGGGAGTTAGGGCTTCAGCATATGAATTGGAGGGGGCACAGTTCAGTCCATAACAAAACCATTATGCACTATTTGTGGAAATGTAAAATGGTGTAGCTGCTGTGGAAAACAGTATGGTGGTTCCTCAAAAAATTAAAAATAGAATTACCATATGATCCAGCAATTCTACTTCTGGGTATATATATCCAAAAGAACTGATCTCAAAGAGATATTTGTACACACTTGTTCATTATTCACATTATTCAAATGATGGGAGTAACACAAGTGTCCATAAGTGGATGAACAGGTAAAATGTACACACAATAGAATATTATTCAGCCTTAAAAAGGCATGAAATTCTGATAGATGCTGGAATATGTATGAACCTTGAAGACATTATGGTAAATGAAATAAGCCAGAAAGAACAAATATTGTATGATTCCACTAGTATTAAGAGGTACTTAGAGTAGTCAAAATCATAAAGACAAAGTGGAACGGTGGTTGCCAAGGACTAGGTTAAGAGGAGAGTGGGGAGTACTGTTTAATGGGTACAGAATTTCTGTTTTGCAAGATGAAAAAAGTTTTGTGGATGGATGGGGATGATATTTGCAAAACACTGTGAATGTACTTAATCCCTCGTAACTGTATACTTAAAGATGGTTAAAGTGGTAAACTTAAATTATTTTTTTTAAATGGGTCTTGTTGATTCTCCTTTTCCACTTCCTCTTTCTTACTAACCCTTCTCCCACTTTACCAAAAAGTCACCTTTGCATTTGCAGTCTAACTGAAGTACACTGCCCCAAGGAGGATACCCTTTAGGACACCAGTGTTTATCTCATCCCCCACTGAAGGATATTTGGGTTGTTTCCTTTTTTTTTTTTTTTTTTTTGCGGTACGCGGGCCTCTCACTGTTGTGGCCTCTTCCATTGCGGAGCGCAGGCTCTGGACGCGCAGGCTCAGCGGCCATGGCTCACGGGCTCAGCTGCTCCGCGGCATGTGGGATCTTCCCGGACCGGGGTGCGAACCCGTGTCCCCTGCATCGGCAGGCGGACTCTCAACCACTGCGCCACCAGGGAAGCCCCTCCATTTTTTTTTAAAAGCTATTATGAATAAAGCTGTTGTGAACATTTTTGTAGAGGTCTTTTATTTTCATTTATCTTAGGCAAATACTTTAGAAGTGGAATTGCTGGGTCATAGGGTAATGTTTCTCAGGCCAGTTTCTAAAGTGGTTGTACAATTTTGCATTCTTTTTTTTTGTGTGTGTGTGTGTGTGAACTTTTTATTTTTTTATTTATCTTATTTTATTTTTGGCTGCATTGGGTCTTCATTGCTGCACGCGGGGCTCTCTCTAGTAGCAGTGAGAGGGGGCTACTCTTCCTTGCCGTGCCCGGGCGGCTTCTCTTGTTTTGGAGCACAGACTCTAGGTGCACAGACTTCAGTAGTTGTGGCTCGCAGGTTCTAGAGCACAGACTCAGTAGTTGTGGCACGTGGGCTCAGTAGTTGTGGCTCACGGGCTCTAGAGCGCAGGCTCAGTAGTTGTGGCACATGGGCTTAGTTGCTCCGCGGCATGTGGGATCTTCCCGGATCAGGGCTCGAATCCCCTGCATTGGCAGGCGGATTCTCAACCACTGCGCCACCATTTAAAGTTTAAGGATAGTTTAACATCATTTCAGCCCCAAGACCTTTAATCATTTGCTTTGCTGGATTAAACTGTCTGAAGAATTCCAGCTATTCTGAGGAAAATTTTGGAGGGAACCACTAGATGTTTATACATATCTTTGGCCCCATTTCCACCAGCAGTATATGAGGGTTCTAATTTCTCCAGATTCTTGTCAACTTTTTATTAGAGACACCCTAGTGGATATGAAGTGGTATCTTACTGTGGTTTTTTTGTTTGTTTTGTTTTGGTTTTGGTTTTTTGGCTTATTGAAAGTGCCGAGTCCTAACCACTGGACCACCAGGGAACTCCCCTTACTATGGTTTTGGTGTACATTTCCCTTATGGGTAATGTTGAGCATTTTTCCTGTGCTTATTGGGCTTTTAAAAGTATCATCTTTGGAGAAATGTCTTTTCATAGCCTTTGCCCATTTTAAAAATTGGGTTGTCATTTTGCTATTGAGTTATAAAATAGTTCTTTATGTATTCTAGATACAGATCCCTTATCAAATATGATTTACACAAGTTTTCTCCCATTCTGTGGGCTGTCTTCACTTTCTTGATGGTGTCCTTTAAAGCACAAAATTTTAAATTTTGATGGTATCCAATTGATCTTTTTATTTTATTTTATTTTATTTTATTTTTTTTTTTTTGCGGTACGTGGGGCTCTCACTGTTGTGGCCTCTCCCGTTGCGGAGCACAGGCTCTGGACGCGCAGGCTCAGCAGCCATGGCTCACGGGCCTAGCCACTCCACGGCATGTGGGATCTTCCTGGACCGGGGCACAAACCCTTGTCACCTGCATCGGCAGGTGGACTCTCAACCACCGCGCCACCAGGGAAGCCCCAATTGATCTATTTTATTTTTCCTTTTGTTGCTTGTGCTTTTGGTATTCATCTTATCCACGAAGCCATTTCTTAATCTAAGGTCATGAAGATTTATGCCTGTTCTAAGAATTTTATAGTTTTACCTCTTAAAACATTTAGGTCTTTGATCCATTTGTGTTAATTTTTTTTTTTTTTTTTTTTGGCGATACGCTGGCCTCTCACTGTTGTGGCCTCTCCCGTTGCGGAGCACAGGCTCCGGATGCACAGGCTCAATGGCCATGGCTCACGGGCCCAGCCGCTCCACGGCATGTGGGATCTTCCCGGACAGGGCACGAACCTGTGTCCCCTGCATCGGCAGGCGGACTCTCAACCACTGCGCCACCAGGGAAGCCCTTGTGTTAATTTTTATACATGACATGAAGTAGGGGTTCAACTTTATTCTTATGCATGTGACATCCACTTGTCCCAGTACCATTTGTTGAAAAGACTGTTCTTTCTTCATTGAATTGTCTTAGAACTCTTGTCTAATACACTTGATCCTAAATGTGAGGGTTTATTTCTGGACTCTCAATTCTGTTATATTGATCTTTGTTTATCCTTATGTCAGTGCCACACTGTCTTGATAACTGTAGCTTTGTTTTCTTTTTTTTTAATTGAAGTATAGTTGATTTACGATATCGTGTTCATTTCAGGTATACAGCACAGTGATTCAGTTTTTCGTATATGCACACACACACACATATTCCTTTTCAGATTCTTTTCCCTTATAGGTTATTAAAAAATACTGAGTATAGTTCCCTGTGCTATACAGTAGGTCCTTGTTGGTCATCTATTTTATATATAGTATTGTGTATATGTTAATCCCAACCTCCTAATTTATCCCTCCCTGCACCCCACTTCCCCACTGGTAACAATAAGTTTGTTTTCTATGTCTGTGAGTCACTTTCTGTTTTGTAAATAAGTTCATTTATATCATTTATATCATTTTTTTAAGATTCCACATAGTAGCGATATCATATGATGTTTGTCTTTCTCTTTCTGGCTTACCTCACTTAGAATGATAATCTAAATGTTGCTGCAAATGGCATTATCTTGTTCTTTTTTATGGCTGAGTAGTATTCCATTGTATATGTATATACTACATCTTCTTTATCCATTCATGTGTCAATGGACATATAGGTTGCTTGTAGTTAAGTTTTAGAATCAGGAAATGTGAGTTCCCTAACTTTGTGGTATGTGTTCTTTTCTATTTTGCACATAGTTTTAAACTTAATATATAGTAGTTTATCCTATATAAATTAACATAGCTGTTTCATTTTTTGAGAGTTGCATAGTATTTCAGTAGTACAAATATATTCTGTTGATGTAATTTAAATTTTATAATCTTTTGCTATTACAAACAGTGCTGCACTATGTACCTTTGTAAACATGTCACCTCACATTGTAAGTTTCTAGAGAATGAATTCCTAGAAGAGGAACTAGAAAGTCAGAAGTAATATGCATTTAAAATTTTGTGAATTCTAGTTTATGTAGAAGGAAAACTATGGAAAACTGTAGAATTTTTCCTTATGTTATTGATGTCTAACTTTATCCTGTTTTGGTTAGAGAGGATACTTTGTATGGTTATTTATCTTGTAAAATCTATTGAGGCTTGTTTGTGGCCCAACAAATGGTCCATCCTGAAGAATACCCCATGTGCACTTGACAAGATGTGATTCTGCTGTTGTTGGGTGGAGTGTTCTGTATGTGTCAATTAGATGTATTTGGTTTATTGTGCTCAGTTCTCTATTTCCTTACTTATATACTGTCTGGTTGATCAATTCATTATTCAAAGTGAGGTTTGAACTTTCCAACTGTTATAGAACTGTCTACTTCTCCCTTCAGTTTTTTTCAGTTTTGGCTTCATATATTTTGAGGGTCTGTTATTAGGTGTATAATGTTTATGATTTATCTTCTTGTGATTTTTTAACCTTTAAATTAATATATAATGTCCTTTGTCTTTTGTACCTTTTTTGATTTAAAGTCTGTTTTGTCTGATACTAGTATAGCCACCACAGATCTCATTTGGTTACTATTTGCATGGAATATTTTTTTCTGTCTTTTCACTTTCAACCTATTTGTGTCTTTGGATCTACAGCAAGTCTGTTGTAGACAGCGTATAGTTGGATTATGTTTCTTAATCTATTATGCCAATCTTGTCTTTTGAAAAGAAGATTTTAAAACTTTATATTTAAAGTGATTACTAATAAGGAGGAACTTCTGCCATTTTGCTATTTGTAATCTATATTCCTTATAGCTTTTTTTCCCTTCATTTCTTCCATTATTGCCTTATTTAGTGTTTAGTTGATTTTTTTATAGTGAAATGTTTTGATTGCCTTCTCATTTTCATATGTGTATATTCTAAAGATATTATCTTTGTGGTTACCATGGGAATTACATTTAACATCATATAGTTATAACAATTTAATTTGAATTTATACCAACTTAAGTTCAATAGCATACAAAAACTGTGCTTCTATACTGTTCCTTTCCTTCCCTCTGTCTTTTTTTTTTTAATATATTATCCCATTGCTTCTATTTATTTATTTATGTATGTATGTATGTTTGGCTGCATTGGGTCTGTTGCTGCACGCAGGCTTTCTCTAGTTGCAGTGAGCGGGAGCTACTCCTCGTTGCGGTGTGCAGGCCTCTCACTGCGGTGGCCTCTCTTGCTGCGGAGCACAGGCTCCAGGTGCATGGGCTTCAGTAGTTGGTGGCGCACAGGCTCAGTAGCTGTGGTGCACGGAGTCAGTTGCTCCGCGGCATGTGGGATCTTCCCGGACCAGGGCTCGAACCCGTGTCCCCTGCACTGGCAGGTGGATTCTTAACCACTGCACCACCAGGGAAGTCCCCCTTCCTTCTGTTATTGATGTCACAGATAACATCTTTATAAATTGTGTCCTATTAACCTAGATTAATAATTTTTTAATAAATTTATTCATTTATTTATTTATTTTTGGCTGCGTTGGGTCTTTGTTGCTGCACGCGGGCTTTCTGTAGTTGCAGCAAGTGGGGACTACTCTTGGTTGCGGTGAGCAGGCTTCTCATTGTGGTGGCTTCTCTTGTTGTGCAGTACGGGCTCTAGGTGCGTGGGCTCAGTAGTTGTGGCACACTGGCTTAGTTGCTCTGCGGCATGTGGGATCTTCCCGGACCAGTCTTGAGCCCATGTCCCCTGCATTGGCAGGCAGATTCTTAACCACTGCGCCACCAGGGAAGTCCCCCTTCCCTCTGTTACTGAAGTCACAGATAACATCTTTATAAACTGTGTCCCATTAACCTAGATTAATAATTGTGTTTTATGCATTTGTCTTTTAAATCATGTAGAAAGTAAAAACTGGAGTTAAAAATTGAAGTTACAATAATACTAGCTTTTATAATTGCTCTTGCTTTTTTAATCTTTACTGAAGATCTTTATTTCTTCATATGGCTTCAAGTTACTGTTTAACTTTCTTTCATTTCAACCTGAAGAACTTTTAGCATTTCTTGCAGGGCCCATCTACTGGTAACAAATTCCCTCAGCTTTTGCTTATCAGGAAATGTCTTAATTTCTTACTAATTTTTTTTTTTTTCCACGCCGAGTGGCATGTGGGATCTTAGTTCTCTGACCAGGGATTGAATCCGTGCCCCCTGCAGTGGAAGCGCAGAGTCTTAACCACTGGACTGCCAGGGAAGTCCCTGTTTCTCATTTTTGAAGGAGAGTTTTGCTAGATATAGAATTCTTTTCCTATACCATTTTTGCAAAGGCTGTATTCCTTAAGTGTGATCACTGACACCTGTTCTTTTAGCCTTTGTTCATCTAATGGGTTAACCAAGATTTCCTTGAATGCTAGGAGCTCAAACAAATACAACAAAAATGAACACACCAACAAAAATAAGAGAAAGAAAAACCCACCTCTCTTTGTTTTTGCAGATTGGTTCTGTGCTGGGGCCATTCCTTCAACACTTAGCTAGGCTTGCTCTGAACCTAGAGATCAGCCTGAGGTGAAAGCTTAGAGTCTTCTCAGGTTTTGTCTGATCATGTGTCTGGGTATGCTTGTGGTGTTCTAAATTTTCTCATATACATGGTGCCTTGGAATGTCCTAACTTCCCAAAGTGTTTTCACCCCATCCTCTCCATATCTGTGAGTCTGTAGTCTGCTTTGTAGCTTTTATTAGCAGTGCCTGCCGCTTTTCCCCCCGGAGTTCTGAGTTAGGTAAAACAGAGGCCAGTACCTTGAATCAGTCCTTCAGATAGCCCCCATACAGATTAGAACAGATCTACACAATAGTTTACAAATCAGGTTTCCCTTGGGTTTAGGGAGGGAGCTGAAAACTGGGCTGCCTTCAAGACAAGAACCACTGCCATGCTGGGGTGGGGGTGGGGCAAGGATCAGTAAAAACACCACAAAACTTTCCTATTATTTTGAGGATGACTTTTTCATTTTTTATTCTTTTAAAAAAATATTTATTTATTTATTTATTTATTTATTTATTTGGCTGCGCCTGGTCTTAGTTGCGGCCTGTGGGATCTTTATTGTGGCACGTGGGATCTTTGTTGCGGCATTCGGCATCTAGTCCCGCTGATCGAACCCAGGCCCCCTGCGTTGGGAGCGCGGGATCTTAACCACTGGACCACCAGGGAAGTCCCGAGGATGACTTTTTCTTGATTGAGTGTTCACTTGGTTGTTGTAAAGCTTTGACTGTTTTCTAAAGCTACAACAGAGTTGGTTCAGACTGCTTGTTTTTTGATGTTTCTGTGGAGGAATGAGGCTTTGGAATTTTATAGTCCGCTGTTTTGCTGACATGGGTTGTGTTTTCACTCTCTTGATAGTGTACTTGGATTCACAAAAGTTTTCAATTTTGATGAAGTCTATTTTTTCTTTTGTTGTCAGAGTAAGAAACCATTGCCAAATCCAAGGTCATAAAAGTTGGCCTCTTGGGGAATTCCCTGGTGGTCCAGTGGTTAGGACTTGGCTCTTTCACTGCCTGGGCCCAGGTTCAGTCAGGGAACTAGGCTCCCACAGGCCTCGTGGTATGGCCAAAAAAAAAAAAAAAAAGTTTGCCTCTTTTTTAGTAGCCGGAGCACAGGTCCTGTGATGACTTCTCAGCCTTAGGTTACATGCCCATCTTCAAAGCAATCACTGTGGTGAGGTAATAGACTATTCTTTTTTTTTTTTAATTTTAATTTATTTTTTGGCTGCTCTGCTTGGCATGTGGGATCTTAGTTCCCCGACCAGGGATTGAACTTGTGCCCCCTGCGTTGGAAGCTTGGAGTCTTAACCACTGGGCAGCCAGGGAAGTCCCAGTAATAGACTATTATGGTCGGCCAGGCTGAATAGAGTAGAATCAGCCACACAGACTGAGAGTGGTGTTTATGCTAAGGTGCTGTTTCCAAAAAGGAAGATAGAATGGGTGCCAGAAAAATTAGTAAATATATTATGAAGCATTCTTAGTACATTGAGAAGTTGATGGTGCCCTAGAGTGCACATTTTAAATTTAAAATGTATTTTTCTTGCTATAAATTAATATGTAAATGTTTAAAAGTGACTTCCAAAAGTATACCTGCTGATGTGGTCCCTGATAAGCCAAACAGGAGGAGATTGGTTTAGTCTTTACTTCATGTTCCAATGTACTCATTTTTTGTGGTTTGTTTTGTACAGGTACCGTGATAACCAGAGTTTGGTAGCAAGGATCTACTTATTGGACCCTCGTGACATAGAGATGTGGGGGGATTCTCGATCTGCTAACAGAACAGGACCTTTTCGGTAAGTCTTTAAATTTGAATATTGAAATGTCAGTATTTTAATGATACAGTATAATATTTTTGGCCTACCATAAAGAGGGATATTTTCTAGAAATAGCTCGATTTTTTAAAAATAGAAACTATTTAAAAATTTTCTACTCATTTCTAAAGTGATTGTGAGACTAAATACCCACCGTGCCAAGTGTTTTGTGTTTTAGCATTTTTAAAAGCATTAACAAAATCCCCCAATTTCTAAAAATATTTTTTGTCTCTTTTAGCAAAGTAATACATATTTGATTAATAAGGAAAGCTAGTAAAAAATGTACATAAATATTTATAAATGTATGTAAATGTTTCATTAAATTCAGTAATTTATGTCTAGAATCCAGAGCTCTGTCTTTCCTGTGACACATTGTGTTTCAGCTACCAAAAATAGTTCTGAGAAAGAAAAATTACTCGATGCAATTTTCTAAGCTGCATTTCAATTTTAAGGGTTACTAGGTACAAAGATAAGTGGAGACGGTGGTACCGTTCAGTTGTAAATGTATTATATTTTAGTTTTGTGGGGAGTTAATTTTTTATAGCCAGTATAATAAACACTGATGATGGTATTTAAAAACTTTTGCATTATGTTTACAATTGGAATATGATTGTTATGGCTTTAGTTGGTATATGGCAAAGAAATCTGACCTTTAAGCTATACATTAAAAAATATTTATGCTCCAGGGAGTTCCCTGGTGGTCCAGTGGTTAGGACTTCATGCTCTTACTGCCAAGGGGCTGGGTTCAGTCCCTGGTCAGGGAACTAAAATCCCACAAGCCACGTGGTGTGGCAAAAAAAAAATTTATGTTCTAATTGAAACTTCTGTTACTAGTAAATTTTCTTTTTGATTGGCAGTCTGCAGGATCTTCTTATGCAAATTCAACAGATGTTTTATTATTTTGAAGCTTGGGGTTCCAATGAAAAATTTAGGGAGAGAACTAAGTTTTTTTAAAATCCATATAATATTTAGTAAAACTAGTTTCATGAATAAAGGGGTCTTTACTTTCTGCTTAGCAGTCTTTAAATTAAAGCAGTGGTGGTGATGCTGCTTATGTTTTTCCTTTCAAGATATTAAGGTCTGGATCAGTGGTCAACAACAACAAGCTGTACAGCCTGCAGCTTGTTTTTGTTTTATTGGAACATAGCCCTGCTCATTCATTTACAAATTGTCTGTGGTTGCTTTCGTGCTGCAATGGCAGAGTTGAATAGTTCTGACAGAAACTGCAAAGCCTAATGTAATTACTGTCTGACTCTTTATGGAAAAAGTTTGCAGATCCCTAGTCTAGATTAGTGAGTTTGTACTTTAGCATTTAAAAATCTCTCCTCTTTACTTATATTTATGGATAATTATTTGTAAGTAAGGCTGTTTCCTGTAAGCCTTCAGGAATGTTAGGTAACTTTAGCTCTATTGCATCACTTAAAAATTTTTTTCAGAACATTTTCTCTTTGAATTTATTATTTAAAATTGTATTTCCCCACCTTAATTTTAGTTTACATATAAGTCATTACATGCTATTTTTTAAGATCTTTGACCAGAAAGAGACATAGTTTATATAGCATAACTTTTGGGGGGACTAATTTGGGTGAAAAAGGTATCTTGCAGGAAAATAATTTTGTATTTATTTTAACAACTCATCTTCTTAAAATTTTTTAAAATTTGGTTGAAAATGATATTCATAGCCACTGCTATTTTATACTAATAGAAGTGTTTCTTGAATAGTCTACATAAAATACAGTTCTAAGAACCCTAGTACAGTGGTTACTCTAGATCTCTTTGATCTTCTCCACTTAAGAGGGTAAGGTAATCCTTAGGGTAGTATTCAAAGACACTGTTGGATGTGTTTTGGTCAGAGAACATGTAGATTTAGATACCTCAGCACTCAGCCTGTGAGTGTCTGCTGAGGCTTAAGTCTTCCTGCAAGCTAACTATTGGGATTTTTTAAAATTAATTTATTAATTTTTTGAGTGTGTTGGGTCTTTGTTGCTGCACACAGGCTTTCTCTAGTTGCGGCGAGTGGGGGCTGCTCTTTGTCGCGGTGCACGGGCTTCTCATTGCAGTGGCGTCTCTTGTTGCGGAGCACGGGCTTTAGGCGCGTGGGCTTTAGTAGTTGCGGCGCGTGGGCTTAGTTTTTGTGGCTCGCAGGCTCTAGAGCGCAGGCTCAATAGTTATGGTGCACGGGCTTAGTTGCTCCACGGCATGTGGGACCTTCCTGGAAGAGGGCTCGAACCCGTGTCCCCTGCATTGGCAGGCAGATTCTTAATCACTGCGCCACCAGTGAAGTCCCTAACTATTGGGATTTGAATGATTTTAAATATGGGTGACACCAGAATTAGTGGTAATGTCTTAATTTTAGTGTTATATTGTATTTTTTATGAAGAACATTTAAAGTTGCTTTTCTTATGATGAACCCCATAGATATAACTAATGTTAATAGGAGCTAATGGAAGTTACCATGTTCTGAAAATCCATTAAATATGCATCATTCAACTGTTTAGGTTACTATTGTTAAATTCCTATTACTTTTTGGAAAGGGTTTGGCATCGTAACTGTTTCTCTTGCACTGAGTAACCCAGAAGCAGTTGTCTGTTGAATCTTTCTATAGCAGTGTAGTCTGAGTTCAGAAGGGTCATGTAATAGAACCTGTATATTCTGGAAGGAGAGAATTGAGTTGGACTTGATCTCTTAATACTTTTGTTTTACTGCTAAAAAGCAGGTAACCATTCAGATCATTTCATGTTTTCCTTTTTCATGCCCTTCTCTCCCCTCCCCTTCAAGCTCAGTATCCTAGGTACCTAACTGCCTATTTAAATTCCCTAATCTTTTACCAAAGTCAAAACATATAAAATGGTCTGGAGCTTAAGACAAAGTGAGGAAGTTAGGTAGTATGAAAGATTGGGCCAAGTCTCATTTATCTCTTGAGTTCTGTAAACTGAGAATGTGAATTTAATACTATGTTTATTTTAAAATATATTGTATTACCATAAAAAATTAGATGAGGCATTAGAATCTAGAAAATCAGCTTCTTTTTTTGGGACCTGGTGATAATGCTTGAAGACCTAATGCTCTCTCTAGGTCCCTTTCAGTATTAAGCTCCTGGATGCTGTTGCTTGGTTTAGTCGACTTAACACATGCTTTGTGGCATGATTCATGCTGCCTTCTGAGATACCCTTGAGTAGTTACAATAATAGGACTCAGGTGAGAGCAATTCTAGGCAAAACCACTGTAGAACTAGGATTTAGATGCAGCCAGGACTGATGCTCAGCTGGTGAACACTGGTGTACTCCTAGTGATTTACAGCCAGTGTTTCTTCATTTTGGGCCTGCATCCATTCTGACTGGGTGGTGTCCATACTGTGGCTGTAATCAAATATTTTGGAATGTTACTCCTGTATGCACCAATGAGAAAGACACCTCCTGAAACCTACTGTATAAAATTTACAGTGCATTGATTTTTCTGATGTATAGGAATCATCATGCTGATCTTGGAATTCTAAGTTCCCTGGCTATAGGAAATGGAAATTTTTGTAGAGTGTCACCATTGCTAGCTTATCTGGTGTTGCGGATTTTCCCTGTTGCAGGACTGGGTGAAAGCTTTTTCTGCAGCAGTCATGTTGAAAACCTTGTGTTGACTTTCCTCGTGTTCTGAAATGGGAATATAAAAGTTTACTACGCCACTTCGTCTTAAAATAGCAAAACATTGCTGTTTTCTGCAGATCTAGGACCTTGTTACAGAACTCTGCCAAAAAAAAATGTTTACAGAAGAATGTGCTGAGATTAGAGAAGAATATGCTGGTGTGTAGATTTCAAACTCTCTGGACAATATGAATAACACTGTCTTTGTTTCTACAGTGGGAGCCAAGAAGAAAGGTTTGCTCCCGGGTGGAACAGGGATTATCCTCCTCCTCCCCTTAAGAGTCATGCTCAAGAGAGACACTCTGGCAACTTTCCTGGCAGAGATTCACTTCCCTTTGATTTCCAGGGGCATTCGGGGCCTCCCTTTGCAAATGTAGAGGAGCATTCTTTCAGCTATGGAGCTAGAGACGGACAGCATGGTGACTATCGAGGAGGGGAGGGACCTGGACATGATTTCAGGGGGGGAGATTTTTCATCTTCTGATTTCCAGAGCAGAGATTCATCACAGTTGGACTTCAGAAGTAGGGACATACATTCTGGGGATTTTCGCGATAGAGAAGGACCACCTATGGACTATAGGGCTGGGGATGGTACTTCTATGGATTATAGAGGTAGGGAGACACCTCACATGAACTACAGAGACAGGGATGCTCATACTGTTGACTTTAGAGGTAGGGATGCTCCTCCACCTGACTTCAGGGGCCGGGGCACTTATGATTTAGATTTTAGAGGCCGGGATGGATCCCATGCAGATTTTAGGGGAAGGGATTTATCAGATTTGGATTTCAGGGCCAGAGATCAGTCCCGTTCTGATTTTAGGAATAGAGATGTATCTGATTTGGACTTCAGGGACAAAGACGGAACACAGATGGACTTCAGAGGCCGAGGTTCAGGTACTAGTGATCTAGACTTTAGGGACAGGGATACACCACATTCAGATTTCAGAGGTAGACACCGGTCCAGGACTGATCAGGATTTTAGGAGCAGAGAGGTGGGACCTTGTATGGAATTTAAAGATAGAGAGATGCCCTCTGTGGATCCAATTATTTTGGATTACATTCAGCCCTCTACACAAGATAGAGAACATTCTGGTATGAATGTGAACAAGAGAGAAGAATCTGCACATGACCATACAACAGAAAGGCCTGCTTTTGCCATTCAGAAGGGAGAATTTGAGCATTCAGAAACAAGAGAAGGAGAAACACAAGGTGTAGCTTTTGAACATGAGTCTCCACCAGACTTTCAGACCAGCCAAAGTCCACTTCAAGACCAGAACAAGTCACAGCTTTCTGGAGGTGAACAACAGAGTTCGGATGCTGGTATGTTTAAAGAAGAAGGTGGTCTGGACTTCCTTGGCCGGCAAGACACTGATTACAGAAGCATGGAGTACCGTGATGTGGATCACAGGCTTCCAGGAAGCCAGATATTTGGCTATGGCCAGAGCAAGTCTTTTCCAGAGGGCAAAACTTCCCAAGATGCCCAACGGGACCTTCAGGTATGTTAATGGAGTGGATTGCTTTTTTGAATTTTGCTTTTTCATAAGACTTTTCTGAAGGGTGAAGTGTAGAGTCCAGGACCATTAGTCCTAGGTCTTAACTTTGTACATCCATTAAAAAGCAAGATTTGTATTCAATGTACATCTCTAGAGAAAGGGCCCTCAGTTCAGATCATATTTTTGATGTGTGTCTCTTCATTATTTTGCTTGATGGTACTGATCGAAATGCTTTGGGATAATTTAGTTTGAAAGTATTTGTCTTTGGGAGTTGGTTCTCTCAACTCTTACATAGTCAGGCCTGTGGCTGTTTAGGGTTCATTTTCTTATTTAAACTCATTTAGAGAATACCTAGGATATAGAGATAGAGAATACCTAGTTATGAGGAGGTGATGTTAATGTTACATGTATTCTATTGAAGCTAACTTAATTGACTTAAATGTTGAATTTCTGTATGTATAATCTAATATATATATAATCTAAGCGAGGAGAATTATGTTTGCAGTTGGACATTGAAAATATTATCTTTTAAAATAGGTATTACCCATCTCTATTGAAGTTTCTGTTGTTTTGGACAGTAATTCTAAGACATGCTAACCAGATAATGGATTTTGAGAATGTTAGAGGCGGATAGCCATATAATTTATTGTCCAAGTCAGGACATTTTCAAGAGTAAAAGAGGACACTATTTGTAATTATGCCAGGAGAGTAGGCATAACTGGGAGGTGTGGTCACGTAGTTATAGGAGACTTTTTTTCCCAAAAGTTAAACCCTTTTTATAACTGTTGAAATGAAAGAGAATCAGTTAGAGCTGAGACTTTTGTGAATATGGAAAATGCAGATTTCTCTGAATTGTACTGTCAAGTTATATTGTCAGATGACACCTTTTGACTGTTCTGGAATTTGTTTATAGATGACATCTTTGATAAGTGACATCTGGTTTTATTTATTTATTTGCTGTTTTCTCATTCAGGAAAAGAAAATTTTAGTTTTGAGAATCTAGGTGATTTTTTTCCTGTTTATAAAAGTCGTATTCAGTGTTGTTTCTCTTAATTTTCTGCTTTACTATTTTAAAGTTCCCTCAATGACCATGGATCTTAGCACACTTGTATTCTAATGATTTGAAATCAAATTTTGGGGGAATTCCCTAGCAGTCCAGTGGTTAGGACTCAGTGCTTTCACTGCTGGGGCCCGGGCTCAATCCCTGGTCGGGGAACTAAGATCCCACAAAAAAAAAAAAAGAAAGAAAGAAAGAAATCAAATTTTGGAACTCAGAAAAATAGAGACAATTATAATTTTTTACATCTTCATATGATGTAAGTCATTTTGATTTTTGATCCTGAGTACCTGTATTTCATGTTGTTTCATTTTGCGCATTAACATGTATTTGTTTCTAAAATAATTTTTTATTCTGGATTCAAGGATCAAGATTATAGGACTGGCCCAAGTGAGGAGAAACCAAGCAAGCTTATTCGATTAAATGGGGTGCCTGAAAATGCAGCAAAAGAAGAGGTAAGCCTTTTTTTCTTTTTTCCTTTTCCTTTCTTTTCATCAATTAAAATTTTTTTTTTAACTTTTTATTTTGAAAAATTGTAGATTCCCAGGAAAGTGTAAAGAAATATTCAGGGAAATCTTGGTTATCCTTCACCCAGCTTTCTCCCGCCCGTCCCCCAGTGTCAACATCTTGTATTACTGTAGTACAGTAGCCAAACCAGGAAATTGGCTTTGGTATAATCCATAGAGCTGATTCATTTTTCACCAGTTACACATGTACTCAACTGAGGTGAGGTTTGTTAAAAAAAAAAGAAAATTATGACAAATGATTGCTGTCCTTAGACCTGATAATCATCCTTTAGGGGATGATCCAAGATGCAGTTACATAAAGATACATAAAGATGCAGTTTATTGACAGTAGTAAAAACTGGGAGCTGCCTAACTCCTCAGTGGTAAAGGACTTGGTGACTAAACTATGGATGACCTTAAGGAAGAGTTTGGTCAGAATATACAACAACCAGAGCAGACAGTGCTTTACTCTGTATTAGGCATTGTGTGATGTTTACAAGCATTAGTTCATTTAATTATCACAACATCCTATGAAACACGTACTCTTTGTTCATTCATTCCAAATATTAAGCACTGTTGTATTCCAGGCAGTGTTCTAGGCACTGAATGATATAGCAGTGCACATTATGAAGTCACTGCTTCCATGGATAATAAAAAAATAAGCAAAAAAAAAAAAAAAATCAAGCAGTGATGAATGCCCTGAAGGAAACTAAAGTAAGGGTTTAGAGCATCATTGGGGTATAGGCTATTTTAGATTGGGTAGTTAGGGAAGACATCACTGAGGAAGTGACATTTGAGCCCAGGCCTGAATGCAAGTGAGAGAACAGTCCATTTGAAAATGGGGAGAAGAACTGACCAGGCTGAGGGAGTTCAGGTACCATGGCCCTGGACTGGAAAGAGCTCAGTGCATCATCTTATGTTTGAAAGATGAGAATCCGGATGCTGAAAGGTTACACAGCACATGAGCAGGAGAGGCTTGGAATACAGGCAGTCTGATTTCAGAGCTTGAGTTCTTGAGGTTATGCTCTTCTGCTTTTTTTATGTACTTGAGAATTTTTTTTTTTTTTTTTTTTGGTGGTATGCGGGCCTCTCACTGTTGTGGCCTCTCCCGCTGTGGAGCACAGGCTCCGGACGCGCCCGCTCAGCGGCCATGGCTCACGGGCCCAGCCGCTCCACGGCATGTGGGATCCTCCCAGACCGGGGCACGGACCCGTGTCCCCTGCATCGGCAGGCGGACTCTCAACCACTGTGCCACCAGGGAAGCCCTGTACTTGAGAATTTTTAAATAATTATGTTCTACTTATTCAGCAGTTTTTGAATGCCTGGAGTGTGTATGGCTCAATTTTGCCTTTGTAAAGTAATCATAGCCTTAAATTATGTAGAATAAAAGCCACTAGGGGAAATATAATATTCAATATTTGATTATGATGTGTATCATTACTGTACATACCATATTCTTGCAGATTCTTAATGCCTTTCGGACTCCTGATGGCATGCCTGTAAAGGACTTGCAGTTGAAGGAGTATAACACAGGTGAGTTTCATGACTTGCATGCAGCCTTGGGTTAGGAAGAGTCTTTGTCAGATCTCTGCATCTTGTGCTACTCAAAATTTTTTTAAGAAACCCTAGTTAAGATTTTCAGAAGTCTCCTGTTGATGCCTTCAAAGAACAGCCAGCTTTAGTGTTAGCTGTGGTTCTTTGTGGATGTTTGTCCACACATGGGCAATAAGGATGCATGTTCCAGTTCTTCTGAGTGCCTGTGAGATATAAAGTGAGTGTTGTAGCATTTGTCCCCAAATATATTTTATATAATTAAATCATTAAACTTACTGCTTATGTTCTTCATGGTGGTGGAATGTTTACATTTGAGCCTGGTAAGATTTTAATTATCTTACTATATGTAAAATTTTACATTTCATTTCTTCAGCGTGGAATTTTCAACTTTCCAGAGAAATTGTACAAATTAGTGATTTCTTGAAATTTTAGTCTTATTCTGCGAACAGTCTCCTGCAACAGCTATTTTGTTGAAACCCATGAATAGATCCAGAAGAGCTTTCTTTTTGACCTCTGTTCTGTGGTCTGAACTGCAGATTAGATTTTCAGAATATCCTCCTAGTATTTTAGAGTACCAGGTTTGGTCAGTTTCTTCAAATCTTATTACAGAAAAAGTAATCAAAAGTGAAATGCCATGCACTCAGGGTATTGGACCAATATTTTTAGGACTACACATATGAAATGGTTTAAAAATAAAGGTAATATTTAAGTGATCTATTTTGCAGAATTTTAAATTGAAGAAGTAGAGCATTAGTCTTTTCACAAAACTTAGAATTTCAGTAATTCATGTTAAAGAACTCTTCAAGTAAGAGTAAGCCATATTTTTGAGTAGATAGTTTACTTTTAAACAGTTTACCATGGAATAAAATTTTTGCATTAACTAGATAGCTTCTTTCGATTGGTTCTACAGAGGAAAACTATCCACAAAAATAAATTTTTGTGCTTGAAATAATCTGGTGTTTAAGTACAGAAATTTTTTTTCTGTAATTTGACAACAAACTCAGAAGCATTATTTCTCAGAAAGCTATTGTTTCTTTGTTTTAAATATGTCAACTCTAAATTTGTGGAAACATGACTAAGAGTAGTTATGTTGTTCTTGCACACCACTTTTTTGGCAGGGAGGGGCATGTGTCTCATACAGACTTTCTTGATTTACTATTAACTTTGGGAATTAAAAATAGAATTTATAGGCTGCCGTTGCTTTTTGACTCATAGGGCAATAATTTCAGCTTTTATGTTGTTTCATGAACTGTGCTTTCGTTAAGTATTGGTATTTTTAGGAAAAAGCATGTCTTGATGTTTAAATAGCAGCAATTGCAATTCTTCCATTTCTTTAGTAGTCATTGACTTTCTTTGTGTATTGTCAGATTTATTAGCAGAGTAAAACCTACATTAACTTACATGGTTCACAGAGGGAGTTCTTAAATTTCCTGGCTGTGGTAGCTATTAAAATTGTAGCTGGCACACCAGAGATATTGATACACATGTGAAATTGTTCAAGACAGGACAGTGGTTTAAAAAAAAAAAATCAGCTTTCAGGAAATGCACTTTTCTTGGCATTTTAATATATGAGTGATAGTGTAATAAAAATATATGCACATACATATGTGTATGTATATATATATATATATATATGTATGTATGTATATATATACCTTTTAAAATGAATGGATTGGATTACCAGTCCCATGTTATCCATATTACATCACTGTGTGGCAAGTAGAATGAACTTTTTAAATTATCAGTCAGATCATGTTATTCCCCTGCCTAACACCCTTTAACACCTTTCCATCTCAGTTGGAAGAAATTCCCAACTTCTTGTTTTGACTTACACAGTCCTGCATGAGTTTGCCCTTGGCTGTTTGTCTGACCTCATCCCATACTGCTCTCCACCTTTCTTATTATACTCTAGCCACACTGAGCCTTTCTCTAGTCCTTGGCGAATAAAGACTTCTTTCTCTCTCAGGGCCTTTGCACTGCTCTTCCCACTGATCCTCACTTGTCTTTTGGGGTTTAGTTCTTGGCTTCAGTTTCAACTCTCAGAGGCCTTGCCTCACCATCCAATCTAAAATCACTCCTCAGTCATTTTTTATTGTATCTTGGTTTGTCATCATAGGATTTATCACTTTGATATTTTTCTCAGTGGATTTGTGTGTCTTATTCCTCTCACTAGAGAGTTAGCTCCATGATAGCAGGAGCCTCGTCTGTCTTGTTCCCTCCTGTTTACCCAGTTCTTGACACTCTGCCAGGCCCTGATGGGTTCCCAGCATGCCTGGAATGAATAATGTCGTGTATGTGGAGTAATGTATATGGAGAGCAGCTGTGGTCTCCTTTCAGGTGAGGTGTATTAAAGGGTAGTTTAGGTTTCACAGCCGGGCACTCTTATGTATCTGCTGAAGAACATACCTTGAAACAATCAGATGTTATGAGAACTTTAACATTTACTTGTTCAAAGGTTTTGCGTGAATTTTAGTAGAAATGGTGTCTTTTATAAATGGCAGTCAATTTTTTAGGCTAGGATAACCTGCAGAGACCATGTAGGATGGATGTTGATCATAAGAGGGGGATTGTGGGGTAGAGTTCATCCTTTTAGTTGATGTATTGGGGAGCTAGTCTGTAACAGAGAAAACATTAATGCCTCTTCACTGACTCAAGTAATATCAGTTTAATTTTTGTCTCATTTAGAGCTGTGTAAGTACACGGCCACAACTTCTATCCAAAATCTGTGGGGTCAGATGAATTTATGAATTTTTTTGAATATAGAAAGGTAATGTGGTACATAGCTCATACATGAATTATTTCTCCCAGTGGGATGTGTATCAGATGTAATACTTCTGCAGCAAAATGAATATTCTCACTAAGAAGATGACTGTAAAGAGACTAAGTGTAGTATATAGATCAAGATTTGTCTCCAAATGACTTCACTGAAAATTTACCAAAAACTTGGTATTTAGGGGATATTTGGATTTTGGAATTGCAGATAAGGGACTGTGAACCTACACGTATTTTGTACGTTTGAGTTTTTCTATTGCCGTGTGCAAATATATAATAACCCTATTAGTTGTAAAAGTACCTTGACTTACATGATTATATTCCTGGGGAAAGTATCAGGAATGAAATGTCTTTTGGTGACTGAGCAAACAAACTCTGGTATAACATACAGTGGAATACTAGTCAGCAGCAAAAATGATGAAACTATGTGTGTGCATGTAACAACATGGATGAATCTCAAAGGCATTATGCTAAGTGAAAGAAACCAGACTCAAAAGGCTACATATGGCCCTGAAAAGAAATAAAGTACTGATACATGCTACAACTTGAATGAACCTTGAAAACATTATGCTCAGTGAAAGAACCAGGCACAAAAGACCACATATTGTCTGATTGCATTTATATGAAATATCCAGAATAGGCATATCTGTAGAGACAGAAAATGGATTGGGTAGTTAGGTGGTTGTTAGGGGCTGGAGAAGAGGGAAAAGGGGAGTGACTGCTTAATGGGTATGGGGTTTCCTTTTGGGGTGATAAAAATGTTCTTCTGGAACTAGATAGTGGTGATGGTTGCATAACACGGTGAATGTACTTAATGTCACTGAATTGTACACTTTAAAATGGTGCATTTTATGTTTTCTGTATTTGATTATAATTTTAAAAAATACTGCATACTGTATGATCCTATTTATTTGACATTCTGGAAAAAGCAAGATTATAGTAATAGAAGATAGTGGTTGCCAAGGTATTGGGGGAGGAGTTGACTGTAAAATGGAAGCATAAGGGAATGGGGGGCATAATGGAACTGTTTTATATATTGATTGTGGCAGTGGTGTATCAATGTTAAATTCACTGAAGTTGGTAACTACTGTGGTTATGTAAGAGAACATCCTTATTCTTAGGAAATACACAGTGAAATTTTTAGAAGTAAAGGACCATGATGTATGCAGTTTTTTCATGGGGTTTAGAAAAAAAATTTGATGAATATGGAGAAGGAAGGGAGTAGATATGACAACATGTATCAATAGATGAAACTGGTAATGGGCATATGAGTGTGTTCTTTGTACTGTTCTTGCAACTTTTTTTTGTAACTTGGAAATTATTTCCAATAAAAATGTGAAAAACTGACATAAACCTGATGTATCCTATTTTTAAACAATCAGCAGAAATCTTGCAAGATAAAGACTACAATGAACTATTTCTGTCAACAAACTATAGAGCAGTGGTTCTCAGAGTGGATCCTGGACCAGCAGTGTCAGTACTACCTCTAACTTGTTAGAAATACATATTTTCAGATTCCTTTCTAGACCTTCTGAATCAGGAACTCTGGGGGTGGGGCCTACCAATCTCTGCTTTAACAAGCCCTCCATGCGATTTTTTTTAATGTTTATTTTATGTATTTATTTATTTATTTGGTTGTGCCGGGTCTTAGATGCGGCAGGCAGGCTCCTTAGTTGTGGCATGTGCACTCTTAGTTGCAGCATGCACGTGGGATCTGGTTCCCCGATCAGGGATCAGACCAGGGCCTCCTGCATTGGGAGTGTGGAGTCTTAACCACTGTGCCACCAGGGAAGTCCCTCCATGCGATTTTTGATGCACCCTGAATTGTGAGAATGATTGCATTAGATTATTTGTTTGTAGTCTTTATTCTGGAACTTTTTTGCACCATTTAAAATAGACAGTAAGCAAGTGGACCTTCTGTAAGTAGAAAAGCCTAATGCATATGTGCCTTAGGAGCCCATGGCAAGGCCTTGCCTACCTGATATCAGTTCTGCTGTACAGAGCTGGGGCAGGAACTGGAGTAGTGTTGATGTTATTTAATGTTCTTAGTTCTTCTTTCTGTTTATGTAGCATACTTCCTCCAGAGTTCTTGGAATGGTTGTAGGTGTTCTCATTCTCACAGTGTTTCTCTGATATTTGAATGCAGACAGAACTGCTGTTGATTTTTAGATGGACTTGAATACTGACAGTATAAAGCTTGCTGTGATTTTTTTCCCAAAGGAATTTGTATCATTTAAGTAAAAACAATATAGCTTACGGATTATGTTTCCTAATAAGTCTCAGACATAGAAAGTAACTCTCCTACAGTAAACTGAAGTGCTACAGAATTGTTTTAGTATTGCTTCATTAAGTAGTGTCAGAAAGTTAGAAGGTTAATAGGGTGGTGTTAGTAGGAAGAAGCAATATCTTGCTTTGATTCTGTCAGTGTTCATATAGTGAGTGGACACGGTTTTTGTGACCCTGTGAAGGAAATTTCTTCTTAGGAAGTAAGCATTTGCAGCAACTGAGTCACTTGGTCTCGTACCCTAGCATTTTGGGTATATTGAAAGTGTCAGAGGCTCTCTGCATTTATTAAGGGAACAGGCTCATATCCTTTCATTTTTCACAATTGAAATGGTTTGAGTTTTTACCTCTGTGTTGATAAAACAGAAGTGCCTTCCTTAAGAAAAGAAAAAACTCTGAGAGGATCTTTCAGTTTAGGGGCAGAAATCCACTGTGAAATGGGTTGACACGGATGATACAAAACATGCATAGTTTATGGTATTCCAGATGGAGTAGCTCAACATCATTTAGAAAAAATAAATTATAGTTGGAAAATGCAGATACACATTTTTGCTTTTTTTTTCTGGCACTTACAGAATAGACAAGTAAAACTTTTAGTTCTTAGGGGAAAACTGACAAATCAGAAAATATCACACTTACTTGTCACATCTCTAAAACTACAGAAGATGTTTTCAGCCAGGAGACTTACTGGGTTTGGTACCACATTTGGGGAGGGTGTTTACAGATGACCCTTAAGGAAAGGTGGCTGAGTTTTAAAAATAAGAATGTCTGGGAAGCCAGGAGGCACTTTTTAGGGCTGGGTGGGTCTTATGGAGGCAGTGGATGGACTCTATGGCTGAGTGGAGAACAGTACACCTGGAGAAGAATCCTGTGATGCGGTCCTAGAGGGATCAGGTGAACTGGGGAGAGGTGCTGGAACTAGGGTTAATTTTAGTCATCCTTGGCATTACCTGGGGATTGGTCTTGTTTATTTCATTTTTAACGTTTCCCACCCCAAAGACTTTGAGTAGAAGGTTTTGTTAGAGAATATGGATGTTTTGTGACTCTTACCCTCACTTTAAGGGATTACCTCTCCTGAGAGATTACCTTGGTGTAGACTCTGGAAATGGACAACTTGGCTAAGTACCATGAGCAGAGACATGAGCGAGTTGTCTCTGATGATGATGTATTCTGAACCTCATTAGGTGGTGTGGTACTGCAGAATAGGGACTCACTGGACTATTGGGAATGATAGCTTGAGGTCCCTGTAGACTTCATAGGAGCAGTAAGGCACTAAGGTTTAGTGACTAAGGGAAGTTTGAGTTTAGGTCTGTCAGCTAGTAAGGGGAGGGGTAGCCTAAGAGGATATAAGTATGTTTTCAGGGCTTGGTCAGGGCTGGGTACTTTTGAGGGTTTGTTGCTGACTTTAAAGTAGAATCCCAGTACTGTTTTGGAAAGCAAGACTTTAGAATTTCTGGTTTTACTTAATCTTTTTCTTTGGGGTAGTTAACTTTCCTAACACTTAAGATGAAACTCATTTTCTATTCTGAGAGCTGGTTTATTCTTCAATTTAAGCTTCCTTATTAAAACCCCTTAATTTAGCAAGGATGGTTAGTGGTAGTTTGCAGCCCTGGTAGGGAAGTTTCAATATTTTTATTGACTTTTTTATTGGGTTCCCTGCATGCTACCTTTCCTTGGGGCTTTTGGGTGTCGAGTCTTTTTTTTTTAATATGGTATTAATTAGTTGATTGATTGATTGATTATTTATTTATGGCTGTGTTGGGTCTTCATTGCTGTGCGCTGGCTTTCTGTAGTTGCGGCGATCAGGGGCTACTCTTTGTTGTGGTGCATGGGCTTCTCATTGCAGTGGCTTCTCTTGTTGCGGAGCACAGGCTCTAGGCACGCAGGTCAGTAGTTGTGGCTCACGGGCTCTAGAGCTTCTCATTGCAGTGGCTTCTCTTGTTGCGGAGCACGGGCTCTAGGCACGCAGGTCAGTAGTTGTGGCTCACGGGCTCTAGAGCGCAGGCTCAGTAGTTGTGGTGCACGAGCTTAGTTGCTCTGCAGCATGTGGAATCTTCCTGTACCAGGACTCAAACCTGTGTCTCCTGCTTTGGCAGGCAGATTCTTAACCACTGCGCCACGAGGGAAGTCCTGGGTGTAGAGTCTTAATCTGGATCTGAGAATGGGACATCCTTTGCAACCCAAGGCATCACTTTATTCAGAAGCAAGGACCACCAGCTTGGCAGTTTTTGGTTGGTAGACTATGTAGCATTGGAGGTCTCTATCTAAACCACACAGGACATCTGTAGGTAGAACAGACAGGTGACAGTATAGCATGACAGTGATGAGCAGATGCCTTAATTGGCAGGTTATATTCTCTTCCCTAGAACTATTTGGCTGAGATGGAATTTGCCTCTCTGAAATGCATAAGGTGTTTGAACTCTGTTTATAGCCCTGTGTCAGTTCACTGCCTTTCTGAGTTCCTCACTGTTCTTTAGGTAGAATTGCTTCTGGCTTCTATAGTCCTCACTTGTCTTTTTGGTCAAATGCTTAGGTGGCTTTGGCTGGATCTTAGTTTGTATAAAGCTGTATGGGGCTTCCTGTGCCTTTTGGTAGTTAGAAGAATTCACTGAAGAGTTCCCTCTGATGGAGTAGCAAGAAGAAAAAAGTCATTAATCAGCCTGAATAGTGCAGGAGCCTGCTTGAGTCCCAGCTTCAATCCAGGGAGGAAAAGTCATTTATACAGTTACCTTCAATGGGAAGCAGATAGAGGCCATCCATAAAAACTATTTATGGGATTTAAAGTACATTGGCTTCTTCCTTTAACTTTCCCCTTGCAGAACATCTGATTTGTACTCACCCTTTCTAGCTTACATTCTCTACCCTCAGAATGTAAATTAAAGCAATTTTTCCCTACTTCCATGTTTCTTACTTAGGTTATCACTTAGGTCTTCTATCTAATTTAAATACAAGACTCTTAGGAACTATTTGGTGGTACTGGTTACACTACTTTGTGAATATACTACTGAATTGTACACTACTGAATTATACTACTTTGTGAATGTACCACTGCATTTTATGGTACGTGAATTACATCTCAATTTTAAAAAATAAGCCTTCTTGAAAACTGGTTGACAACTTTTAGAGGCAACAGGATTAAAAGAGAATAACACCTAGGTGAATGCTTGAAGGTAATCACTGGTCAGAGAGATCAGCAAATAAAGTGATGTCCCCTGAGTTTCAGAGAAGTAAAATAAATCAAGACTTTTCATGGGTATTATAGAAAATGATCAGACAAGAAGTAGAGAAAAATGCATACAGATGGACCTTTTTTGTGTGCTTTCTGGAAGGCTCATTGTACCTCTGTTCCAATGCATTTTTTTTATATAAACATGATCCAACTATATGCTGTCTATGAAAGACTCTCTTTCTTTTATTTTTATTTTATTTTTATTTTTATTTGTATTTTTGGTTGCGTTGGGTCTTCGTTGCTGTCCACGGGATTTCTCTGGTTACGGCGAGTGGGGACCACTCTTCGTTGCGGTGCAAGAGCTTCCCATTGCAGTGGCTTCTCCCGTTGGGAGCATGGGCTCTAGGCGTGCAGGCCTCAGTAGCTGTGGCATGCGGGCTCAGTAGTTGTGGCGCACAGGCTTAATTACACCGTGGCATGTGGGATCTTCCTGGGCCAGGGCTCGAACCCGTGTCCCCTGCATTGGAAGGCAGATTCTTAACCACTGTGCCACCAGGGAAGCCCCCAATGTATATTTTTTAAAAAGAATATTTTCAACCTCTAAAAATGTAGTTGGGTTGTAAGAATTTGTAAATTCTCAGAGAGAAGCTGTTTTCTACATAGGAGACCTTTGGAGACCTCGAAGGTCTTGGTTATTTCAGTCTCAGTATTGGGGAAGTTTCTCTACTATTTCTCCTTACTAAAAGAGGGCTGCTTTGCCTTCAGGGGAGTTTTTAAATGATCTGGAGCACTTTGAGATGTTTAGAGTGGTCTGAAACGTGACTTCTAAACCACCTCAAAATGTACCTTAGGAACCAGGATAGGGGAAATGGTAGAGCTTAGTCCTGGCTCTGTTGAAAGAATGTTAGTTTTGTTGTGGTATTGCCTCTTTTGGTTTTGTGGGGCCTACTGTTTTTTTTTTTTTTTTTTTTTTGGCGGTTCGTGGGCCTCTCACCGTTGTGGCCTCTCCTGTTGCGGAGCACAGGCTCTGGACGTGCAGGCTGAGCAGCCATGGCTCACGGGCCCAGCCGCTCCGTGGCATGCGGGATCTTCCCAGACTGGGGCATAAACCCGTGTCACCTGCATCGGCAGGCGGACTCTCAACCACTGTGCCACCAGGGAAGCCCTTGTTTTTGTTTTGACCACGATTTTAAAAACTAGATTTGGACTGGAAAGAGAAAAAAAAGATATTCATTGGCTTGGTTTATATCTTTCATGGTTCATTCAGTTGTTTTAGGGGCAGGGAGAACAGGAAAAACAAAGTAAAACAAAACAAAAAATTCCTTTCGTGTTTATTTGAATGCCCACCAGTGCTTTTGCATTTATCAGGAATGAATGTTGGTTGTCACAATTGTCAGATACATGTTAGAAAATCCCATGGTACAGGAGTTGGGGTGGGAGCTGTGGAATAGTACTTCATAGCTCTCTGGTGAGGGAAAGTGACTAGATAAGATCATTTTGATTTTCATTTTATTTATTTATTTTTAAATTGAAGTATAGTTGATTTACAGTGTTGTGCCAGTCTCTGCTGTACAGCACAGTGACTCAGTTATATACATTTAGACATTCTTTCTTTATATTCTTTTCCATGATGGTTTATCAAAGGTATTGAATATAGTCCCCTGTGCTATACAGTAGGACCTTGTTTAGACAACATCATTTAAAAAAATGAATCAAATGTCCCTGACAGGGTAGGAAAATCATTGCTTAATAAATGAAGCTTAAGCTTCATTAGTTTTTTCCTAATAACCGAGCAATTGAATTTTTGTCACAAATTAAATGATTTCCTGCCTTTGCTTGTCTTTAAATCAAAGAAGAAAATATTAGCCAAGCTACAAAAATTCCTGGTTGCAATGTGTGAGGTTATGTGTGAATTGGTGGTTAAATAATATTTGTGTAAGTATTGGGATATGTTTCTTCAACCTGAAAGTATTAGCTAACATTAGTTAACATGTATGTGCTAACTTTGGAAATAAAATATTGGATGAGTAGATCCTGTCAAGAAAATTTTTTTTTTTTTTTTTGTGGTACGCGGGCCTCTCACTGTTGTGGCCTCTCCCGTTGCGGAGCACAGGCTCCGGACGTGCAGGCTTAGCAGCCATGACTCACGGGCCCAGCCACTCCGCGGCATGTGGGATCTTCCCGGACCGGGGCATGAACCCGTGTCTCCTGCATCGGCAGGTGGACTCTCAACCACTGCGCCACCAGGGAAGCCCCCTCTCAAGAAATTTTTGTCAAAAATTCTGACATACTTAATTTTAATTTCTAAAACTATGCAGTGGTGTTATGTTGAGGGAGTAGAGTGTTCTGTTTGTATAATTGTAAGTAATTTAAAATTCTGTATTTTTTAGAAAATTTTTCATTTTAGCTTTCAGATTAATATCAAGTCCTAGAAAGTGCTCACCTTGTTTATCAGACAGTGAATATGTTTGACAATGTACAAGCATATCTGATGAAAGGTTTTGGTAAATCTTAATCAAGAATAGTCCTGTACAGCCTCTTCAATAAGTGGTGCTGGGAAAACTGGACAGGGGCATGTAAAAGTATGAGATTAGATCACTCCCTAACACCATACACAAAAATAAGTTCAAAATGGATTAAAGACCTAAATGTAAGGTCAGAAACTATCAAACTCTTAGAGGAAAACATAGGCAGAACACTCTATGACATAAATCACAGCAAGATCCTTTTTGACCCGCCTCCTAGAGAAATGGAAATCTAAACAAATGGGACCTAATGAAACTTCAAAGCTTTTGCACAGCAAAGGAAACCATAAACAAGACCAAAAGACAATGCTCAGAATGGGAGAAAATATTTGCAAATGAAGCAACTGACAATGGATTAATCTCCAAAATTTATAAGCAGCTCATGCAGCTCAATAGCAAAAAAACAAACCCAATCCAAAAATGGGCAGAAGACCTAAATAGACATTTCTCCAAAGAAGATATACAGACTGCCAACAAACACGTGAAAGAATGCTCAACATCATTAATCATTAGAGAAATGCAAATCAAAACTACAATGAGATATCATCTCACACCAGTCAGAATGGCCATCATCAAGAAATGTAGAAACAATAAATGCTGGAGAGGGTGTGGAGAAAAGGGAACCCTCTTGCACTACTGGTGGGAATGTGAATTGGTACAGCCGCTATGGAGAACAGTATGGAGGTTCCTTAAAAAACTACAAATAGAACTACCATATGACCCAGCAATCCCACTACTGGGCATATACCCTGAGAAAACCATAATTCAAAAAGAGTCATGTACCAAACAAAATGTTCATTGAAGCTCTATTTACAATAGCCCGGAGATGGAAACAACCTAAGTGTCCATCATCAGATGAATGGATAAAGAAGTTGTGCACATATATACAATGGAATATTACTCAGCCATAAAAAGAAACGAAATTGAGGGCCTCCCTGGTGGCGCAGTGGTTGAGAGTCCACCTGCCGATGCAGGGGATACGGGTTTGTGCCCTGGTCTGGGAGGATCCCATATGCCGCGGAGCGGCTGGGCCCATGAGCCATGGCCGCTGAGCCTGTGCATCCGGAGCCTGTGCTCCGCGACAGGAGAGGCCACAACAGTGAGAGGCCCGCGTACCGCAAAGAAAAAAAAAAAAAAAAAAAGAAACGAAATTGAGCTATTTGTAATGAGGTGGATAGACCTAGAGTCTGTCATACAGAGTGAAGTAAGTCAGAAAGAGAAAGACAAATACTGTATGCTAACACATATATATGGAATTTAAGAAAAAAAAATGTCATGAAGAACCTAGGGGTAAAACAGGAATAAAGACACAGACCTACTTGAGAATGGACTTGAGGATATGGGGAGGGGGAAGGGTAAGCTGTGACAAAGCGAGAGAGAGGCATGGACATATATACACTACCAAACGTAAGGTAGATAGCTAGTGGGAAGCAGCCGCATAGCACAGGGAGATCAGCTCGGTGCTTTGTGACCGCCTGGAGGGGTGGGATAGGGAGAGTGGAAGGGAGGGAGACGCAAGCGGGAAGGGATATGGGAACAGATGTATATGTATAACTGATTCACTTTGTTATAAAGCAGAAACTAACACACCATTGTGAAGCAATTATACTCCAATAAAGTTGTAAAAAAAAAAAAAGACAAATACCATATGATATCACTTATATGTGGAATCTAAAATATGACACAAACGAACCTATCTATGAAACAGAAACAGACACACAGATGTAGAGAACAGACTTGTGGTTGCCAAGGCGGGTGGGGAGGGATGGACTGGGAGTTGGGATTAGCATGTGCAAACTATTGTATATAGAATGGATAAATAACATGGTCCTACTGTATAGCACAGGGAACTATATTCAATATCCTGTAATAAACCATATGGAAAAGAATATGAAAAAGAATGTATATGTATGTATAACTGAATCACTTTGCTGTACAGCAGAAATTAACTGAACATTGTAAATCAACTATATTTCAATAAAATAAATTAAAAAAAAAAGAATAGTCCCATATTTTAAAATGGCTGTATGGAGGACAAGTGCTGTCAGTAAGTTAGCAGCAGCACAGGGGCAGCTGTCTCATCTTTAGTCCCTGAGAGCGCTTTGTAATAGAAGCACAGGGGTACTGAAATGTATTGTCTCATGTACCCCTGAAACCACCCTGCAAAGGAGTTACCATCATTGCTACTTGGCATATGAGATAACCCAAGCCCAGAGAGAAGTGGCTTGCCTGAGGGCACATGGTGAATTAGCTGTAGCTTCTTGCCTATGTACATAACTGTAGAAGTTACTTTCTTGTGTGTGGCTCCAGTGAAGATACTCATTACAAATGATGTGGCATTGACTGAGCGCCACTGCGTGCCGGGTATTATGCTAGTGTTGGGTGTACAGAAATGAAAATATCCCCCTCCCCCACTTAGTCTGGGACCTCTGTTGTTCTGGGATCATCTCTCTGCATGGGCAGTTTTCTTCAGCATTGATGCTACTCCTCTCTTGGGTGATCCGTTTGCCACTACTGTACCATCTTTCCTGTCAGGTTGGAGTGTTCTTAGCTGGGGAGAAAAACTCAGATCTTATTCCTGATGGTTGATCTGTAGGTTTTTTTGTTTGTTTTCAAGTGAACAAAAATTGAACTAGATCATTGGCTCTAAAAAGAGTAGTTGTTCACAGATTTTTAAAAAGTCCTGGGGATTTAATATACAGGGTTGTGACTGTAGTTAACAGTACTGTATTGGATATTTGAAGGTTCAGTAAGAGTTGATCTTTAAAGTTCCCATCACAAGGAAAACAAATCGTAACTATGTATGGTGATGGATGTTAACTAAACTTATTGTGGTAATCATTTTGCCGTATATACATATATCAAATCATCATGTTGTGTCCTAAAAGTAATACAATATTATTTGTTAATTATAGTTCAGAAAAAAAATAAATGTTCCCTTTTTTGACTTACATAGCATTTTGAGATGGTCTATGCTTATCTACTTGTCATAACTCTTCCATTAGACTCAGCTCTCTGAGGGCTAGGACACTCCCCTCCTTTGTGCTCACATAGCATTGTAAATGTCAGTGGAATTGAAATGAGTTGAATAAGGGTGAGAATTTCCTAACAAATGTTAATCTGGGCCCGAGAACCATCATCAGGGTGAAGTGACCCTATGATTAATTTTGGATTTTGAAAACTACTTGAAAATACAAACCAAAAAAAATAACCAGCTGGTGCAGATGGAAAGCTAGATAAAATAGAACCATACGCAGTTTTCAAAAATTTAGCAAGTAATCATCAGTGCATATCTTCATAGTTTCATCTGTTTTATTATAAACCAGCAATCCTTATATGCATAGTTGAAGGAGAGAGAATTGAAAGTGCTTATAATATGTCAAAGTGATGATTTCATACAGGCCAATTTCATTCTTTCCAGATGGTATTTTGACATGTAAGTCAGATATTTTCCTAGTTTTCCTAATGAAAGCTGCAGGTACATACTCATTTGAGGTTTTAACATAGCAAAGTACCTGTTGGAAATCTTTCACACAGGCCTCCTTTGTCATGTTATTTCCATTGATGGGAATTCAGATACCTGGATCAGTTCTGTTTGACTTTTGTTAAAATCTCTAACCTGATAATATTTTACTTTTCTTCCAAACACCTATATTCCCAGTGAAATGGAATTAGGAAAACAAGACCAATAGAACTAAGCCCTCTTGAATCTCTATTAATATTTTTCATGGTGCTTTTTATATTCATAATGCTTTGTTTCCACAGAAATATTACTCCTTGTTTAAAGGGAAAAAATCCCTGTGTTTTCTTTTTCCTCAAAGATACCCAATAAAATTTAAAAAATTAATTTTTCCCTCTGCCTATGTCCTTTAAAATCCTGATTCTTTTTTACATTTCATAGTTGGTATGTATATTCTGGCCTTTTTCAAAGTCAACCAGTACTCTCCTAATGGGAAATTCAACTGGACTTGTTTATGTTCAGTTGGGTTTTTCTTGGTCAGTTTGAATATAGGGCTGCTCATCTCATTTGCTTAAATAAAAATCTTGGTGTATAACTGTTATGAAAACTGGGCTTGGTGTAGACTAACAGTTGGCTTGAATGATCAAGGGCCATGTTTGTCAGCATCACTGAGTCAGCTTTTCTAGGGACAGAGATAAAGAATTAGTTCTGGGATTGGATATTATTTATCAGGGCTTTGTTTTCTGTACCTTGTTTCCCTCTAAGCACCTGGTTAGCTATTATCACAGATACTTTTTGGGGGAACAGGCAACCACATGGTTAATGAAGATGGAGAAGAATTGAAAATTTAATATTACCTTTATAGATTTCCTTCCTTTGCCTTGTTCTCATCCTTCTCAACTGCAAAAAAAAGTATAAGGAGCATTCACATTTCTATGAGAAATCTATACATTTAGGTTAGAAAATGGAGTAAGATATGCTTTTTAATAGTCATACAAATAAGCCACAAAGACCCATCAGCCCACCAGGTTTCTTCCCAGCATGTGATGATGGAAGAAAAAGGTAATAAAAGAGACTTTTTTATTACTCTTTTTAGGTGAGAATCTGTCTGTGGGACTGTTAACACTGAGTTTACCATCTTGATGATTCCAGATGGTTCCTAGCAATTCTGAATGCAAGGTTGGTTGGCAGTCTTCAGAACATTTAGGTCTCTGAGTGGAACATCTTCTGTGTCTACTAGAACTTTTTCTGTGAATTATAAAATTACATTTGAGAACTAAAGGAAAAAAATTCCAATTATCTCAATACAACCACTGTAATCATTTTTGTTTACAGTTGTGTCACATTACATCATTTTCAGATTTCTGTATATTCACCTGTGCTTGCTCAACTCCTCTCCCCTACCCCACACCCCATTTTCCCTCTCATGGAGTGAGCATGAGAGGTGGGGGTGTGACTCGGCTGTGACTTCAGGTGGTCTCTCCAGTTTTCTCTGAGTATGAGCATTCACTATGCTGGCTGTGATTCTGTTATTTAAAGTGATATATTTTTCATACATTATGGCCCTTAAATGCAAGCCAACCTCTTCATCTGGTGTCAGCCAAAAGAAAAGTGATCTGTTGCGACGCTGGAGGAAAAACTGGCAGTGTTGGACTTAACCTATGTTGAGAGATGGTATGTTGTTCTTCACCTTGGGGTGTTCAAGTATGATATTGAAAATGCATGGTTTTCATCTCATATGCTGACTTTTGTCTCTGACCTCTGAATTAGATGCAACTTCATTGTATTTAATTCTAGTCCTTTTTCCTATACACATTTTATATAATTGTTCTCAATTTTAAAGTTTTAAAAATATACTATATTCAATATACTATATCAAGTATCTTATCATATTGTAATTTTTATAGCCATCATTTACAACAAGACTTTTGGGTTTCTGTCTTTTCAGAAGAATTTTGATAGCCAGTATATTCAATCCATGAAAGTGAATGCTTTCTAACTTGCACAGTCAGGCCCACTCACAATGGTTCTGCTATAGATATTTTAGAATAAAAATAACTGTTGTGCTCCAATTTCAGTATTTCTTAACTATAGACATAGTCTTATCTGTGCTTAGGCATGTGGGATCCTTTCTGTAATTGGGCTCTGTGGAGGTTGGAAATCAGATTAATTTATACAGTGTTGTGGTTAATAGCATCAATTTGAATCTGGACTGACTGGGTTTGAAGCCAGGTATTGCTACTTACCATTGAGGTGATTTTGAACAAATTACTTGTTCGTTCTTTGACTGCTTCCCCATGATGGGTAAAATGAAGTTAATAATATTTACCTTATAGGATAGTCATGTGAGGATTAACTATATGTAAAATATTTAGAATACAGTCTTGCACCTACAGGTGCTTTGTAAATATTACTTGGTATCATCACCCATTTTGGCAGTTTATGAAAATCCTTATAGTACAACTCTGAGTCTTGGACACACGAAATGCTTTGGATCAAGATTGGGTCCTTTTTAATTTTTATTTATTTATTTTTAAAGTTTTAGGTATTATAGTTAAAATTTTTTGCTTTTTCTGGCCACACTGCATGGTTTGCGGCATCTTAGTTCCCTGACCAGGGATCAAACCTGGACACCAGCAGTGAGAGCACCGAGTCATAACCACTGGACCACCAGGGAATTCCCTAAACTTTGAATTTCTGTTTTTGTTTGATAAAGTTTCAGGCAGAAGAAGTTGAATGTTGGGCTTATAAATTTAAATATTATATCTGAAGTACATTGTCAACATATAGTATCTCAGGACTGTATAGAGATGCTATTAGATGCTCATTATTTCTCCTCTAGATGCTCGTTATGTCTCCTCTAGTATCTTTTCCTTTGCAGTGACATTAGTATCAAAGTCTGTTCGCAAAGTATGAATGTTGCCATGAATCCTTTCTTTTTCTGCACATAGATTCTGTGTGCTCCTCTGGGCCGCAATAGTTACTTCTTTAAGAACAGAAAGGAAACTCAGGGCTTTGCCAATTTGGTGTTGGTTCCCTGTGTTTTTCATTTTGGCAGCTACGGAGAGGGTTTGCTTTCCATACACCTGGACGCTCCTTTGACGATGTTCTGTAGAGGTAATCAACACACTTGAGAGTATATCTGCTTGTTACGTGGCTGCCCCTTTCTGATTGTGGACATACATTTGAATGTTTACAGTAGATACTTGGTGATAAAAGGCACCTTAGTTGCTTCTGCTCTTCTGCAGTGTTTCCCAAGAACACTCAGAGCCCTTTACAAAATGCAGAATGTTTTATGTATGAGATGTTCACTGAGTTGAATCAAGAAATCCACTTGAAAGGAAATATGTAACAAAACAATTTCTACTGTTAATAGGGTATATACGAATGCATATACTGTTTCTCTAAAGTAGTTTCATTTCTCCAAATAGTTACTAATCAGAGAAGACTGATTTTGTTGTGGTAAGTTTAAATAGAGATTCCAGGGGTTAGTTCTAATCTGTGTTGGTCAAAGTTGTGAAATCAGGTAGAAAGTCTCTGTCCACGTAAGGGGGTGCTGAGATTTCTAGTAGCTTTCTTTTCTTCCTGGTCATTTCCTAAAATTCAAAGGAAGAATCAAATTATACCATTGTAACATTTCATAATGAACTTGGAGTATGTAACAGATCTAAAGCCTTACGTATATCATAATAAAACACTTCAGGCCATTCATTCCATGTGACAAGGGATCCAACCCATTTCACCAAGTTTGGTCTGTTTTTAAGTTACATTTTCTCTTGCCCTAGCTTTTTTGTTGTTGTTTTCCTGTTCCTTTTTTTTTTTTTTTTTCTTTTTTTGGCCTTTATTACCTTGATTCAATGATACCAGTTTTCTATTATTATATATACTTTGTGCTCAAAATTGACCTAGGTTTTGTGTGGTTTCTCTTTCCCTGAGTTTTATTTCTTTTTTAAAAAAAATAAATTTATTTATTTGTGTTTTTAAAAAATTTTTTGGCTGTGTTGGGTCTTCATTGCTGCACACGGGGCTTTCTCTAGTTGTGGCAAGCGGGGGCTACTCTTCATTGCGGTGCGCAGGCTTCTCATTGTCGTGGCTTCTCTTGTTGCAGAGCACGGGCTCTAGAGCTCAGGCTCAGTAGTTTTGGCACACGGGCTTAGCTGCTCCGCGGCATGTGGGATCTTCCCGGGCCAGGGATCGAACCCGTGTTCCCTGCATTGGCAGGTGGATTCTTAACCACTGCACCACCAGGGAAGCCCCTGAGTTTTATTTCTTATTTGAACAAATCACATCTTTTTCTTGGTGTTCCATCTGCACAGTGTCACTCCTAAAGATGAACTTCTTTATCCCGTGAGACAGTGGAGTGGAGGAAACATGGAAGCCACTTGTGGAGCATTGCTTTAATAAGTATATTTTTGTAGTCAAATGGTGGCAGTATCAAGGAAATTATAGGATGGGGTTAGTGTTAGAGTTTATCAGCTTGTAAATCCCATGACTTCCCATCTCATGGGTCACGAGAGTCACAGATGACACTTGCTCAGGAAAATGGTGAAGGGTGTTTTGTGCTCTGATGGTACATACAATTCTTGAACATGTACTGATTGCTAACAATTCCTGTCTCTCCCCCAGCCTACCCCAACTTTGTGCATAAGCACAGTTTTGGACCCAGCCATTTGTACTTACTTATGCTTTTACACCTTCTTCCTTTCATAAAGATTTTAGCTGGCTTATGACTTGAGTTGAAACAAGGAAAAAAAAAGAGGAGACCTGATATGGTCTGTCCCCTGCCAACCAGAAGCTTCCTGTGGTATATAGTTGCCTCAGTCTGTCAGCACTTCTGTCTTTGAAGGTGGTTTCTGCTTGATAAGTGGTGACTATTAGCATAGCTCTGAGATAATTGCTTCTCCTTCCTCTCTTGGGATACATTTTTTTTTTCCAGATAATTTCCTGTTCTTGTTGACCTTGTTTTTCCAGAAGACTCAGCCTGTGGTTAAAATGTTTCGGGTCCCCCTTTGAACTTTCTGTGGGATTACCCAATTCTGGGGCACCCTCACCAGATCATCAGTACTAAAGAGGGCAAAGAATCTTCTTGGTTAATAGAAAAGACCATTTTGGAATGACTTTCTAAGTCCAGAAACATCCAGACTTTCCTTCAGTACTTTTTTCTGTTTGGGGTAGCAGCTTTGCCTAGTACAGGGGAGGGGGGGGCTATGGGGAGGGCTTGTGTTTAAGGGGTTCAGAAACAGGGGATTTAAGTGTGTCTTTTGTGTTTTCAAGGCACTAACACCACTCCCGTCTGTATTTAAATGCTGTCCCCAGGTTACGACTATGGCTATGTCTGCGTGGAGTTTTCACTCTTGGAAGATGCCATCGGATGCATGGAGGCCAACCAGGTTGCTTTATACTTCGGTCAAATGATGCTGGAAGGATATATTTTTTATGTATGGGGAGGGAGGGCTTCAAGTGATTTAACTTTGGAAAGGTACCAGAAATCTGTATTTGGAGCATACCACATTCCAACCAGGAGAAACTTTAAAAGAAGCTGGGAAGGTTTCTCTAGAAGAGTTAATGGGCACAGAGTGTATTTTAAAAAATAGCATTCAGTTGTAGTTCCACCATATTCCAAGGACAGTAGATGGAAAAAAATGACAGGTCTGGAGTGCTTCCCTTTGGGATGTGACTGAGCTTGGGATCCAGATGCAAAGAATGATCCTTGCCTGTCTGTGATCTGAAGGAACTTCCTGGCACAGGAATTCTAGGTCAGTACTTACACCCAGACCTAGGGTGAAGACCACTGATGGCAACTCCTATGGCACTCAGGTCCTGCCTGCATGTGCTACTTTTGGAGGAGGTCCAATGGGGAGAAGAGAGTTAGTTGTTGATTGTTGGGGTCTTTTGCATTCATCATTGTTCTTTGAAAATTGGGGTTTCGTACTCAAGTTCTTAGCTGCATATAGTCAGAGCTGGTGAATCTGAATCTGTACTTACCTTATGTTTGAAACACCTAGATGTATTTAGCTTGCCACCTAGAACTGTCATCTGGGTCTTTAATTGAACGCTGCCTGGTAGTTTTGGGAGGAATTATGAAATGGATAGAATCCTTGTCATCGTGTTTCCTTGGGAAAAGTTGCTTTCTTTGTGGTGTGTTAGTTCCTCCATCTGTAAAGTGGGAGAAAGAAGCTTAGTGATACAGTTTGATTTTTATGTGCCCACTGCCTGTGCTTAACATTGTGATTGCGATGCACCCAGAATCTTAAAAGAAGGCTCTGCCAGAGAAGAGTAGTATTGCATGAGAACTGTTCCTCTTTCATAGCCTAATGCCCTTTCATCAGCTTTGTTCCATTCAGCATGGCTCATCACACTTAACTTTTTCCCTCTTTGACCATGTTCCCCCTTTATGGCAATGGAGATGACATGCTCTAAATCCTCTGGGGTCAAGAAGTAATCAGAGGAAACTTGATGTATCCTTTCCTATTGTTAGTAGTATAAATACTGTTAGATCCTGAGAAAATGACTGCATTAGGACCATATCCCCTTGACAGAGTTCTTGTTGCCTGATTTGTTCAGTGTCCATCATTGAGTCTGTCATTTAACAGATACTAATTATGTGTCAGAAAATGCTATCTGCCAATATTTGGAGAGAGGAATAAAAGTCCTAGTCTGTATGCTTATGGTTGATTCCATTCTAACAATCTGTCCTAATTTGAGAACATTCATTTAATTCATAAGCATCTTGTTTTTATCAGTGAGTAATCTTTAAATCCTTTGCCACTGTACTAAAGAATATTGTGAGTGGTAGAAACATAAATGGGGAGTCATGGGAGATGCCATTTCTTTAGTGCCATTCTCCCAACTGTATGTTTTTCCTAGAGGGATATTGCTTTTTATCAGAGCTATTTAATCTTAAAAATAACCATATTGTGTCTTAACTGCCTCTTCCTTCTATCCCCCCAAAAATCCTATCTAAAGTATCCAGCCTCCTAAAGAGTAATGTCAAATAGAACTAGGGCAGCCTTCTTTAAAAATAAAGATTATCCTTATGCTGGATTTCTGTTAGAGGTACATCTAGAAAAATGTTCATTTACACAAGCAGTGTCAAGGGGGTGTGGCCTATAGACATATCTCCCCTTACCCTTCCCACCCATTCTTTGAACACTCTTAGGACTCCCAGATCCCTCATGAATGACCTTTGCCCAGTGAATGGGACACCAGAATAAAGCAGGAGCAAGGCCAGAATTTTTCTAGATGTGAAATAGAATGTTTTGATGGGTAACCATGCTCTTGCATATGTCACTCTGTGCAGGAGAGCAAGTACGAGATAGCCTCTGTCTTCTAGGACCTTATAATCTCATACTAAGAAAGGTGACAGAGATTATGTGGTACTCATGGATTCCATAGAGTGTTCTCTCAGATAAACTCCAAATTCTGTCCAATAACATTTTCAGTATTCACTGGAGTTATTTGTTAATAAGACATCACCATATCCTTATTCAGTCAAACCCATTTCCTAGATTTTTATTCTTCCCCTAGCCATGGGACAGAGGTCACACTGCTAACACTGCCATGCAATAGAATCCTCTCGCTGAACTGCATAGACTTCATGACCCAGTCAGTATTCTTCTAATAACCTTTACCACAGCTCAGATGTGTACAAATCATTCTGATGAGAAAAATTTTGAGAATGGAATATTCAGGGGGATTTTTGTAATTAGGTAGTATAGCATAGAAAAGAGGAGTGTAGGTTCTATAGTCAGATGTTACTTCCTAGCTGGGTTGTCTCTGGCAAATTTCTTAACCTCCCTTGGCCTCAGTTCCCTCTGTTACCAGTACCTCATGGGACCCTGGAGTGGATTAAACGAGATCGTGCGTTCACGAGTGCCTGCTGTGTACTAGGCACCTTTCTGGATGCTGGAGATGCTGCAGTAAATGAGACAGATTATATAACTTCCGTTTTAGTGATAGAAGTCAGAGCATAAGCAATTAGACAAATTTAAAATAATATATGATAGGGCTTCCCTGGTGGCGCAGTGGCTGAGAGTCCGCCTGCCGATGCAGGGGACACGGGTTCGTGCCCTGGTCCGGGAAGATCCCACATGCCGCGGAACGGCTGGGCCCGTGAGCCATGGCCACTGAACCTGCGCGTCCGGAGGCTGTGCTCCGCAACAAGAGAGGCCACAACAGTGAGAGGCCCGCGTACCGCAAAAAAAAAAAAAAAAAAAAAAAATATATATATATATATATATATATATATGATAATGCTAAGTGCTATAAAGATAATGAAGCAGGGTATTGAGAGAATGCATATGAGGGCAGTTTTAGATGAGGTGGTTAGGGAAACTTCGTGAAGAATAACATAGAATTTGAGTAGTGACTCTTGGTGCATAATGTATACAGAACACTTAGCATAGCATCTGATACCTAGTAAGCATTTGAAATTAGACAGTCGTCTCCTCCTCCTCCTCTTCCTCTTCTTCATGTCAAGTAATTTCCAATCATAATTCCGGGAAAAAAATTTTTATATCTGGATTTTCCTTAAGGAAATGGATGTGGATCAAGCTCCCAATAACACAGCAGTTTAAAATCTTATGAGAGACATAAGAATGTGAGGGAAGAAGTCCTTACTCCTTGGAGTAAGGTGCAAGTGTTTGTGGAAGATGTCTGTTCACCCATTCTCCTTCCTTCCAAGTTTTACTTATAGACCAAATTAGTATGAATTCTGAGTCACCATCTACAGGGCACCTTTGAGTAGTCTGTGTATATGCTTCTGAGGAGGGTTCTATGAAATGCTTTGGGTTGAGATTTTTCTAACTCTTCACTATCCTGACTCTTGATGTGAAGTGTCTTTTATTTATCATTGACTGATACTTATAAGTCTGGGGAAGGGAATAAAGGAGGCTTCTGCCAGCTTGCTTTGTCAGATATTGTGGGGCATGTGTGCATAATGAGGTTGTTCAGGATGATAACTAAGGCCCCTCTAGCCCTTTCCCAGTGCCTTAATGGAGACATCAAACTAGTAGGATGCTCTGCAGCAGTACTGAGCATGGTGGCCAAGGGGACTCATCAGGGCATCACTTAGCCAGCAGCTGTCTGTCTGGGAAAGTAATTTCCTACAGAGGTCTGTCAGCTCATACCTTCACCATCTCTGTCTAGGAGAAGTAGAAAGCCAGCAAACACTGTGAGATGCAGAACCTTTTATTCTATCCCTTCCTGGGAAAGGTATTTCTAGCAGTGTCATATACCCTTGGCTTTCTTTCTTGTCCAAGTCCCTGAGGATTGAGAATGACTATTATCTCCTTTCTCTTTGTGTGCCATTGCACTGGGACTTGGGGAGGGAGTAAGAAGCATTGTGTTAGAATATCTCTCAGTGGTTGCCCAGTTGTGCTAGTTCTCTCAAACTGTTGTCATTTGGTCTGCAGGATTTTATTTTCTCAAATTTGCAGGTATGATGTTTGTTGCCTATTTCTGTTTGACCAAATAGTCACTAAAGTGCCCTTATAAAAGGGCTCTGGGAGAATAATTCATTTCTCTGTAGTTTTTACTTAACTTTATTAGCATCAGTGACCTTCTTTATCTAAAGATGACTTGGCTACATGACAGAATCAGCCTGACTTTATAAAGTGCAAGGGAAAAGGATGCTGTTATCACCTAACATGAAAATTCCTTCAGACACTGGCTTTTTCTAGTATGTGGGATGAAGACTGTAGAATACATGAAGTTTAATGAAATAATGTTTTTTTGTGTCAACAAACTTAAGAGAGTTTGAGTTTTTGAAGATAACAGGATGGCCAGGGTATTTCTGAAGGTATGTGAAGGAAGCCAAATCTTAAATGGGATCTGTCCTTGTGATTAAAATGAGATGAATAGGGAACGCTTATGTTTTGGGGGATGGGAAGACTTTGTTGAGGCCATGATGGAAAAAATGAGCTGAGACTCAGTTTCTTGGAATTTTATTTAAGTTGTTAGCAATATTGTATGAAACATTTCAGTACTTGAATTGTGTGCTTTCCAAGTAACAAAAAATAATAATCTTTATAAATTCCTGCAAGGCTGTGGCATTGCCTAAACCCTCACCCTAAAACTACTTCACTGAAGAGAATGTGGCATCCTGGCCAGAGCTCAGCTGTATAACTTGTGGCTTGAGTCATGCCATTCTTTTTGGAAATTTCAATTTCAGTACCCTCTCCTGAGTGCCCTCAGTAGAGGTATTGGTGGGAAACAGAAAGGAAAATGAATTCTAAAATGTGTGTAAATCAACAATTATTGAAGATTCTCACTCTCCGGAGAGTTGGGGTATTCTGGAGAATTAAAAATGATTTTAAGGGGGACTTCCGTGGTGTCGCAGTGGTTGAGACTCTGAGCTCCCAGTGCTGGGGGCCCAGATTCAATGCTGGGTCAGGGAACTAGATCCCACATGCATGCTGCAACTAAGAGTTTGCATGCCACAACTAAGGAGCCCGCCTGCTGCAACTAAGACCCGGCACAACCAACCAAATAAATAAATAAATAAAATATTTTTAACAAATGCTTTTAAGGATTGATGATCTGATTATGCAGTTTGGTTATCTGTCTGGTGATTGAGTCTTGGCTGGGCACCAGGCAATATATCATAGTAGTTAAATATATGGACTCTGATCTCCATCCAACTAGCTCAGTAGGTAAATACATGGACTCTGGAGGCAGACTACTCGGGGTTGCTTCTCAGCTCTGTAACCTTCTACTATGTAACTTGGGCAAGTGGCATAACATAACATCTCTGTGTCTCAATGTCTTCTCATACTTCTAGGGATTAAAGAGTTAATGCATGTAAGGTGATTAGAACTGGGCCTGGCACGCAGTGAACATTGAGTGTTTATTTGTTATTAACACACAACTTCTAATCTGACTGGACAAGAAAGTCCTAAATTATAGCAGCTCCAGTTTTGGCTTCATGGAGTATATGGTTAAAAAAGGATTTGGTGGCAGTGTCCAGGGGATTATTTTTACATCAACAATACTTCTTATTTAGCCTGTTGGTTGGGACTGATTATCAGGTCTCTCTAGGTGTTTCCCCTGCCTCAGTGATCAAATCTTAAATTTTCTCAAGGGGAAGTGCAAGAGACATACCACATGTGGGGCATGGAGTATGGTTAGACCACGCTGGGAACCTAGCCTGTGACCTTAAAACCCTAAACTCTGGTAACTAGCCACTGGCGTTGCCTATCTCAGTATTTTTCCAATAATTGTAGAAGGTACTCTAAACTGGAGTCAGTTTAGTTTTCTTGAATTTGAAAAGTAAACATTTATCATTTGGCAGTTTTAGGGGAAATTTCCAATGTGTCTCCTATGATGAGGTTTATGATTATTTTTGTTACACATGGTTCATTTCTGTGGATGGAAGAAATTTAGTTCCTAATTTGTTCTAAATTGGGCATGTGCCTGTATATTTTAACCTTGTGCTTTGTTGTTGCCATATTTCTTTCGGCTTGTATTTTTTTAAATTTATTTATTTATTTATTTATTTTTGGCTGCGTTGGGTCTTTGTTGCTGCACGTGGGCTTTCTTTAGTTGCAGCGAGCCGGGGCTACTCTTCGTTGCGGTGCGTGGGCTTCTCATTGCAGTGGCTTCTCTTGTTGCGGAGCACGGGCTCTAGGCATGCATGCTTCAGCAGTTGCAGCACTCAGGCTCAGTAGTTGTGGCTTGCGAGCTCTAGAGCACAGGCTCAGTAGTTGTGGTGCACGGACTTAGTTGCTCTGCAACATGTGCAGTCTTCCCAGACCAGGTCTCGAACCCGTGTCCCCTGCATTGGCAGGTGGATTCTTAACCAGTGTGCCACCAGGGAGGCCCCCAGCTTGTATTTTTAGTTAATGTTTGACTTTTTATAAAAATGAGATTGTGCAAAGTGCTAATTTTGGAACTTGATTACAGACAGTTATTGAAAAAAAACAAGCAGAATTTGTATAATTCTAATTAACTAGTTCAGGGGTTATACAAAGGCACAGTTCCCTTTGTGGTCTTGGTTATAACTTTAGTTTATGACTTTGTATACCTCCAGACAGTATAGTGTTAGGAGCACAGACAGGTTTAAGATTCCAGCTTCATCAGTTCCTAGCTCTTGTAACTTCTGAAGCTCAGTTTCCTCATCTATAAAATGGAGGGATAATCACAGTACCTACCTCAGAGCAATTGTGAGATTAAAGTATGTAATGTATGTGAAGTGCTTGGTATGGCAGCTAGCATATGGTATATACTCAGTAGTACAGGGTGATTCTATAACACTGGACTCTATTTGGTTGCCTTCCTTTTTCTTGGCTGCTTATCTACCTCTTGGGACTCAGAGATGCCTGAAAAGTGGAGGCAGTGCTTTGGGTGGCAGCTAGATCTTTGACAGCCATTTCATGTGGTGCTGTTGCACAGCGTCTCTCCCATGAAACTTGGGGTGTCTGGACTGAAAGTGAAAGAGGCTGGGTAGCACCTGTCTTGACAGTGTCTGAGGGATGAGTGCACAGGCATCCAGGCATGTGAGGGCAGACGATCATGGCCATTCCAGCACTCATACGATGGAGAGCCTTGTTTCTGAATCTAGCATTGCTGGTAGTTCTGTCACAGAATTCACTTAGGCCACAGGTGGCATTGAATGTTTATTGGGTGTCTTCTCCATTCAAGTTGAACTTGGAGGTTATCATGTGTCTTTGTGTCCTGTTCTCCACAGGGCTAATTGTTCAGATGTTGTCATTCCACCCTCTAGCTCATTTGTATGTGAGCTAGATACATAAATACGTGTCTATGTAATATGTATTATATATAATATGTACATATTTCTTGTTAAGAGTATTGATGGTATGACTTTGATAATCATGGATAAGCTTATCTAGATTAATAATTATCTTTGGGACTTCCCTAGTGGCACAGTGGTTAAGAATCCGCCTGCGGGCTTCCCTGGTGGCTCAGTGGTTGAGAGTCCGCCTGCCGATGCAGGGGACACGGGTTCGTGCCCCAGTCCGGGAAGATCCCACGTGCCGTGGAGTGGCTGGGCCCGTGAGCCATGGCCGCTGAGCCTGTGCTCCGCAACGGGAGAAGCCACAGCAGTGAGAGGCCCGCGTACCGCAAAAAAAAAAAAAAAAAAAGAATCCACCTGCCAATGCAGGGGAAAATGGGTTCAAGCCCTGATCCAGGAAGATCCCACATGCCGTGGAGCAACTAAGCCCGTGCGCCACAGCTACTGAGCCTGCACCCTAGAGTCCGCGAGCCACAACTACCAAGCCCGCGTGCCACAGCTACTGAAGCCCATGTGCCTAGAGTCTGTGCTCCGCAACAAGAGAAGCAACCACAATGAGAAGCCGGCACCACAACGAAGAATAGCCCCTGCTTGCCACAGCTACAGAAAGCCCGTGCGCAGCAATGAACACCCGACGCGGCCAAAAATAAATAAATAAATATATTAAAAAATAACTATCTTTAATCTCTCATGGTGAGATTAGTAATGCTGATGTTGTATACTAATGATACATATTTTACCAAAATCTGTGACCAAGTGAAATTTGTATTTAATCTATTTAATCTGTATGAACGCTGTTTCCAAAGGAAAATATAAAGAGAAAAAGAGGTCTATCACAGAAAGTAGATAATTGGTTACCAGGTTCTTATAGAGAGGGGGAAAGCAAGAGGGAATAGTGAGTGACTGCTAATAGGTAATAGGGCCTCTTTCTGAGGTGGTAAAAATGTTCTAGTATTAGTTGGTGATGATGGTTGACCAACCTTGTGAATATACTAAAACCCACTGAATTGTACAGAGTACTATAAAAGAGTGAATTTTATGGCATGTGAACTGTATCTCGAGTTTTAAAAAAAGTGTTTAAACTTAGCATGGAATTTAGTTCAGGATCCCAGCCTGACGGGAATGAATTCGGGTCTAAAATAAAGTACAGATTCACTTACAGAAAAGAAGGTGGTATGTCAGTTTGTCTGGAAGCTAGAGATTTAAAGCTTTGATCGTAAAATGTCTGAAGAATTTCTTTGTTAATGGTATCTACATGCCACAGAAGAACATTTAAACTAAATGTCTGAAAGGTGATGGATGATATTGGTAACAAGCCACATTTGAAGTGGCCACGTAGCTTGTGCACAGTAGTTGCTCAGTAGTTGCACAGTAGTAGCTCAGTACAGAGTGGGCTTTCTGTTTTAGTATCCACACAGTTAGAAATAAAGGAAAGGGGGGCTTCCCTGGTGGCACAGTGGTTGAGAGTCCGCCTGCCAATGCAGGGGACACGGGTCTGTGCCCCGGTCCAGGAAGATCCCACATGCCGCGGAGCGGCTGGGCCCGTGAGCCATGGCCGCTGAGCCTGCGCGTCTGGAGCCTGTGCTCCGCAACGGGAGAGGCCACAACAGTGAGAGGTGCGCGTACCGCAGGAAAAAAAAAAAAAAAAAGGAAAGAAAGAAAGAAAGGAAAGGGGAATTCCCTGGCCATCTAGTTGGTTAGGACTCAGCGATTTCATTGCTGAGGACCTGGGTTTGATCCCTGGTTGGGGAGCTAAGATCCCACAAGCCTCGTGGCGCAGCCAAAAAAAAAGAAAAAAAAGAAGGAAAAAAAGAAATAAAGGAAAGGACTATTTTGAAGTATTGATAGATTTAAAATGAAAGTGCCGCTGGGAAATCCTTGGGCTTTTTTTTTTTTTTTTTTTTTTTTAACAGAGACAACATTCCTGTAACCGAATGCTTTGTAGGTACCAACATGGATCTTTCCTGGTTTCCTGGAATTGTTAACCAAAGCTCAAAACTGGAATGTGGGTAGAGGAGACCAAATCACTGCTGAGGGAGGTTCCCTCCCTGTATCTTTCTCAGAGGCTTCTTTTCGGCAGTATTTTTTTTTAATTCTTTTTTTGGGGGGAGGCTGCATTGGGTCTTCGTTGCTGCGCGAGTGGGGCTACTCTTTGTTGTGGTGCGCTGGCTTCTCATTGCGGTGGCTTCTCTTGTTACAGAGCACAGACTCTTAAGAGTGAGGGCTTCAGTAGTTGTGGCACGTGGGCTCTAGAGTGCAGGCTCAGTAGTTCTGGCGCATGGGCTTAGTTGCTCCACGGTATGTGGGATCTTCCCAGACCAGGGATCGAACCCATGTCCCCTGAATTGACAGGCAGATTCTCAACCACTGTGACACCAGGGAAGTCCCTTTTCAGCAGTATTGACACTGTAGCTGTCATCTTTGACCTCTAGTACCAGAGGGACACAGAGGTTTTTTTTTTAAAGAAAAAAAATTATTACGATAATTTAAGTATCATAAGATTCACCCATTTTAAGTATATAATTCAGTGATTTTTAGTAAATTTACCAAGTCGTGCAACCATAAAGTGATTTCAGACTTAAAAGTTGTAAAAACAGTACAAAGACTTCCTATGCGCTTTGCACCCACATTCCCCAAATGTTAACATTTTACCACATTAGTGTTTTTTTTTTTTTAATTTGTTTATTTTAAAACATGAAACCCAAGCTGAATAGAAACCACAGAAATTACACTGACGAGATCTTTAGTATTTGCCAAGAAAAATAAAGCCCCCAGAGAAATAAAAATCAAACCCCAAACCCAGTTAAAAAAAACAAAAAAACAAAAACAGAAACACAGCGACAGCACATACAGCCATGGCCCTACGGAAGCTGGGGGATGCCAAGCGATTCAGGCCTCAGTTCCTCGCTCAGGATGCTAAATCACCTTGTGGAGGGATGCAAGGGCCAGGAGAGAAACCCGGGAGGGGGAGTCTTAACAAATGCAGAGATTTTTGAATGATTCCTTCTCTTGAAGAGGCATCATTTAACTTGTCTTCCCATCATACCCCCTCCCTTGGTGGTTGGAGATACTCTTTGGTTGGGGAAAGTAAGTAAATTTCTGGTGGGTTGAGTGGATGCTTTGTAAAGTGATGAGGGCTTAAGCTATCTTGTCAGCGCTCCCAAGAGGGTCGGTCCCCTGCTGGGCAGAGCTGAGGTTGGGGGTTGGGGTTGGAGGATGGGAAATAGGACCAGATTCAAATCTCCCACTCCTGCACACTGTAAGGTTTTTGTGGGGCTTAAAAAAAACCCAACAAATGTTTTCCCCCATGAGAGAGCTGGCATTTGGATGCCTGATACACAAAGAAGGACTTGTGTGCTAGCTAGCATTAGACCAAGAAGCAACAGCGGCCAGGGGAAAGGCGAAGCAAGTTTACATCCACTGGCCTGATGGTTTTTTGTAATACAGTGGTTCTTAACAGTGGGGAGAGGGCGGGGGGAAGGCAGTTTGGATATCCTTTTCTCCCCTCCCCAACCACTGGACATTTGGCAATATCCGGAGACATTTTCGGTTGTCACTACTGGCACTAGTGAGTAGAGGCCAGGGATGCTGCTAAACATCCTACAACACACAGGACAGCCCCTGTAGTGAATTATCTGGCCCAAAATTTAAACAGTGCCAAGTTTGAGAAACCCTGGTATAAGGGGACGGGAGTTATGGTTAGCCATAGAGAGGATGACCCAACTTGCCATGGGTTGACTTTTAATGAATCACCTTTCTCTTTACCTTCCTCCTGGTCCTAACAGAATGGGGAATGGTGGGTGGGGTTAAGAGTGTAGTGATAGAGTGCAGACATGGCTCCTGCCCACCCTCCAGACTGCCAGTCACAAGTCTAACCTGTGCCCTTGGGGTAGGAGCTTCAGAATGAGACCAACTTGATATATTGCCCAGAATAAGTTCTTTAAAGAACCAAAGGGTTTTGGGTTTTGGTGGGGTTTTTTTTTGGTTTTTTGTTTTGGCCATGCCACGCACCTTGCAGGATCTTAGTTCCCTTACCAGGGATTGAACCTGGGCTTGGCAGTGAAAGCTCCAACTCCTAACCACTAGGCCACCAGAGAACTCCCCCCCAAAGGTGATTTTTAAAATCAGTCTGAGAAATGACTAAGATATTCTGTTATCCAGCAGACATACCAGCTGGATATGGGGCTTGAGGGTCAGCAGATCATGCACATTTGATAGCAGTTGCTAGGGAAACAAGTTGAGAATTCCCTAAACAGATTGTATTTCACATATCAGTTTTCCAGGGAGTATTTAAAATATGGGTGCTGATTTTCATAGCCCTTGGTTATAGTGTATCAAATATTGGAAACCAAATGAATATCTTTTCATTTGGCTTTATTTTGGAAGAAGCTTTCACAGAGCCTTATAACTGGAGCCAGCATGTTGAACTAGTTATAGAGTTTCAACTCAAAGTAAAAATGCGTATATTTTATCTTAATATAATAGCATTTTACTGTAAATGGGACATACCCTCCTGTGCAAAACTGGTTGGTCTGTCTGGAATCATGTTGGATATATCAGAAACAACTCATTTTAACTTTTGTTAACATGGTGAATACTGAGCACTTCTATGTGTAAGACCTCGGACTAAGTGGTATACATTTATTAATGAAAAATGGACATGTCTTCTTATGGTCTAGTGGGGTGAGACTGTTTAAAATTTTTTAATTTTTAAAACTTTACATTTTGAAATAATCTCAGTCTTTCAAGGGGGTACAAAGTAGTGGAAAGAATACCAATACTCTTCAACATTTCATAATCATTAAGTTAACATAGATATAATATTATCTAATATACATAACTTTTCAGATTTTGCCAGTTGTCTGCAAATGTCGTTTCTCTGGTTTAGTATGCAAGCCAGGATCATATGTTGTATTGAGTTGTGATATCTCCTTTTATTCTCTGTGACACTCCTCAGTCTTTCTTTGTCTTTCATGGCCTCGACACTTTAGAAAAGTACTGGCAGTTATTTTGTAGGACATTTCTCTGTTTGAATTTGTCTGTTTCCTTGTGATTAAATTCAGGTTATGCATTTTTTGGCAAGAATACCCCAGGAGTGATGTGTGTCTTTCCTTATATATCATCAGGTAGCACATGGTTTTGTCCTGTTACTAGTGATATTAACTTAGACCACTTGGTTAAGGTGGTGTTTGTCAGGTTTCACCACTGTAAAGTTACTATTTTAGGTATAATTAACTTACTAATTAATTATAATTAATAAGTATTTTGTGGGGGCATACTTTGAGATTATAAATATCCTATTTCTCAGCATGCCTTTCTCACTTAATAATTTTAGCATCTGTTGATAGCTTTTGCATGTAAAGTTACTACTGTGGGTTTTTGTCTAAGGGCAATTTTCTATTTCCATCATTTCTTACACATTTGTTAGAATTCTACTATAAGGATGAACCATCCCATCTCCCTTATTTTATGTAGTGAATAGAACTAAAAAATATGGTGTATACACACATACGCATTTTTATATCTATCTGTGTATATATATTAAAAACCATGATTTCATGATGTTATAAATTCCAATTCCAATCCAATATCACAGAGTTCATTCTAGCTTTACCTCATTCCTTATTTGTAATTCTTTCTGCTAATAGTAAAAATCCTGGCTTTCATTATCCACAATATGTTTACTTATTTGCTCAATCCCAGAGTATACATAAAGTAGTTTCAGATTGTTAATTCATCCCCCTGTGAAAAACTAGAATCCAGTATTTGGGTACAGTTCTTTTTGTCTTTAGCCTGAGAGTATATAGTCAAAATACTGTTTCCCGAAGTTAGTTAGGGTGGTTCTTCACCACCTCACCCACACTTCTGTGTGGTTGTTACTCATTTTACTGTAGAAAAAGTAGAAAACACAGGTTAAAAGAAAAGGGTTAGTATCTCCAGTGATCTCTATATTGCTTTTTATTTATTTATTTTTGGCTGCATTGGGTCTTCGTCGCTGCACGTGGGCTTTCTTTAGTTGCGGCGAGTAGGGGCCACTTTTCGTTGCGGTGTGCAGGCTTCTTATTGTGGTGGCTTCTCTTGTTGGGGAGTACGGGCTCTAGGCACGCAGGCTCAGTAGTTGTGGCGTACGGGCTTAGTTGCTCTGCGGCATGTGGGATCTTCCTGGACCAGGGCTCGAACCTGTGTCCCCTGCATTGGCAGGCGGATTCTTAACCACAGTGCCACTAGGGGAGCCCTATATTGCTTTTTAAAAAAAAATAAATTAATGGACTTTTTCTTTTCTCCTTTTAAATAGACTTTGTTTTTTAGAGCAGTTTTAGGCTCACAAAAAAATTGAGCATCCCACCTCCAACAGCACACCCACAGCCTCCTTCACCATCCACTGTGGTACACTTATTACAATCAGTGAAACAACATTGATACATCATTATCAACTCAAAGTCCATAGTTTACATGAGGGTTCACTCTTGGTGTTGTAGATTTGTGAGTTTGGACAAATTGATAATGACATATATCAACCATTATAGTACATGCAGAGTTGTTTCATTGCCCTAAAAACCCTCTGTGCTTTATCTGTTCATCCTTTCCTCAATGGTTGCTGGGTTGCAAACCCCTAGCAACCATTTTCTTTTTACTGTCTCCATAGTTTGTTCCAGAATCTCATGTAGTTGGAATCATACAGTATGTAGCTTTTTGCAGATTGGTTTCTTTCACATAGTAGTATGCACTTGCTAGTAATTGTCTTCTTTCACTTAGTAATATGGATTTAAGTTTCCTCCATGTCTTTTTGTGTTTTGATAGCTCTTTTTTTTTTTTAAAGCTCTGAATAATACTTTATTGTCTGAATGTACCACAGTTTGTTTATTCATTCACCTAAAGGGCAACTTAGTTGCTTCTGAGTTTTGGCAGTTATGAATAAAGCTGCTATAGGATACATCCATGTGTAGGTTTTTGTATGGGCATAAGTTTTCCATTTATTTGGGTAATACTGAGGAGTGCAATTCCTGGATTTCATGGTAAGAGTATGTTTAGTTTTGTAAGAAACTGCAAAACTGTCTTCCAAAGTGGCTGTAGCATTTTGCATTCCCACCAGCAGTGAATGAGAATTACTATTGCTCCACATCCTCACCAGCATTTGATGTCAGTATTCAGTATTTTGGACATTCTAATAGCTATGTAATGGTATCTCATTTTAATTTGTACTTCTCTAATGACATAGAACGTGAGCATCTTTTCATAAGCTTATTTGCCAGCTCTAGGGTTCTGCCCCACCCCCCTCCACCCCCATTGTTCTTTAGCAAGTAGAAGAGGTTCCCATCTATTCTAGTTTGCTGAGAGTTTTTATCATGAATGGCTGTTGGATTTTGTAAATGCTTTTTCTGCTTCTATTGATATGACCTTGTAATTCTTTTTTTTTTTTAGCCTGTTGATGTGATGGATTATATTAGTTGATTTTTCGAAGTTGAATCAACCTTGCATTGCATACCTGGAATAAATTCCAGTTGGTTATGGCATATAATTCTTTTCATACATTGTTGGATTTGCTTTGCTAATACTTTGTTGAGGATTTTTACATCTACCTTCATGGGAGATATTGGTTCTTTTCATGTAATATCTTTGTCTGGTTTTAGTATTAGGGTGATGTCTGCCTCATAGAATGAGTTAGGAAATGTGTCCTCTACTTCTGTCTTCTGGAAGAGACTGTAGAAAATTAGTATTAATTCCTTAAGTGTTTGGTAGGCTTCATCAGTGGACTCATCGGGGCCTGGTGCTTTCAGTTTTGGAAGATTATTATTGATCCAATTTCATTAATAGATAGAGGCCTATACAGATTGTCTTTTTCTTCTTGTGTGAGTTTTAACAGGTTGTGTTTTTCTAAGAATTGCTCCTATTCATCAGGGTTATCAAATTTGTGGGCATGGAATTGTTCATAATATTCCCTTGTTATCCTTTTATTGTCCATGAAATCAGTACCGATGGCCCCTATTTCATTTTTGCTATTAGTAATTTGTATCTTTCTTTTTTATAGTTAGCCTGGTTAGATGTTTATCCATTTTATTGATATTTTTAAAAACCTAACTTTTAGGCCTCCCTGGTGGCGCAGTGGTTGAGAGTCCGCCTGCCAATGCAGGGGATACAGGTTCGTGCCCCGGTCCGGGAGGATCCCATATGCCGCGGAGCGGCTGGGCCCGTGAGCCATGGCCGCTGAGCCTGCGCATCCGGAGCCTGTGCTCCGCAACGGGAGAGGCCACAACAGTGAGAGGCCCGCATACCGCAAAAAAAAAAAACAAAAAACCTAACTTTTAGTTTCATTGATATTTCTCTATGAATTCTCTGTTTTCGGTATCATTGATTTCTGTGCTTATTTTTATCATTTCTTTTGCTTTTTTTTGGATTTAACTTACTCTTCTTTTTATAGTTTTCTAAGGTAGAGGTTTAGATTATTGAGTTTAGATCTTCATTTTTTCTATTATGTGCATTCAGTGCTATAAATTTCCTTTCTGAGCACTGCTTTCCCTGCATCCCACAAATTTCAACAAGTTGTGTTTTCAGCTTCATTTAGTTTCAGATTTTAAAAAAAAGTTCTCTTGAGAAATTTCTTCTTTGATCCATGTGTTATTTAGAAATGTGTTGTTTAATCTCCAAGTATTTGGCGATTTTACAGCTGTCTTTCTGTTATTGATTTCTAGTTTTATTATGTTGTGGTCTGAGAACATACATTTTATAATTTCTATTTTATTTTATTTTATTTTATTATTATTTTTTTTTTGCAGTACGTGGGCCTCTCACTGTTGTGGCCTCTCCCGTTGCGGAGCACAGGCTCCAGACGTGCAAGCTCAGTGGCCATGGTTCACGGGCCCAGACGCTCTGCGGCATGTGGGATCTTCCTGGACTGGGGCACGAACCTGTGTCCCCTGCATCGGCAGGCGGGCTCTCAACCACTGTGCCACCAGGGAAGCCCTATAATTTCTATTTTAAATGTGATAAGGTGTGTTTTTTGGCCCAGAATGTTGTCTGTGTTAGTGAATGTTCCATCTGAGCTTGAGAAGAATGTGTATTCTTCTATTTTTGGATGAAATAGTCTATAAACATTGAATAGATTATTGCTGTTATTTTGATATGTGCCCTTCCAAATTTTCCTATGTACATATCATCCATAACCTTTGTATTTACAAAGTAGAATAATCTTGTACACATGATTTTATAACCTTTTCTCTTCAAGTATTGTGGGCATATTTCCTTGTCATTAAATACATTTTTATCATATCACTTTTAATGGCTCTGTAATGCTCCATAGTATAGATTACCATGATTTAATGAGTTCTTCACTTGATATTTTGAGATTATTTCTTTATTTTATTAAAGAATGCTATGATCAATCTCCTTGTAGCTAAATAGTCATACATCCTTAATTACTTCTTTAAGTTAATTCCTCCAGGTAGACTTGCCAGATTAAGAGGTAAGCATATTTTATGACTTAATAAATATAGTCAAATTGCCATCCAGAAATTTCCCGATTTATTTTTTACCAACAGTGTTTGAGAGTACCTGTCTTCCCTGCATCCCAACGGGTGCCAAGTGTTAATAACAAAATATTTTTATTGAGTGGTGGTACGTGGATGTGTGTTATTGTGTTCTCTAACTTTCTGTGTGTTTGTAATATTTCATAATTTAAAAAAAAATGTTGCCCGTATAGCAAAGAAGGGAGTGATTTAATTTTCTGTCTTAGGTTATTAGTGAAATAGAATGTTTTTACATTTGATTACTAGTTATTTGTATTTCTTTTGTAAATTGTTGGTTCCTGATGAATATTCAGCTAAAAGTGAAAAAAATAGGACATCTTAGTTACCCTGTCTAGTCTTAAGGGATATGTATTAGACTTTTTGAAAGGTTGAAAATAGGTATATTACCTGAATATGACATGGGGTTTCCCGAAACTTTATCCCTCACAAAAGAGAATTCTTTTTTTTTTTTAAGCAGGCAAAGAAATTTAACACAGTTTTGGTGATTATTCCAGGGTTATAATCTCAAAAATAAAAAGTTGGATAACATATTTAATAAAACAAGTATTCAAATTCACTTACAGAACCATTCAAACAATTGACTATTGTAGTTTCATGCCAAAAAGTACTCCTTCCCCACAATAACATTATTCACAGATAATAAACTTCCCCACAATAACATTATTCACAGATTCAAAATGTGGTATATCTTCTTAAAATTTATTTTATTGAAGTTTAGTTGATTTACAATGTTGTGTTAATTTCTGCTGTTCCATTATACATATATATACATTCTTTTTCATATTCTTTGCCATTATGGTTTATCACAGGATATTGAATAGAGTTCCCTGTGCTGTACAGTACGACCTTGTCATTTATCCATTCTATATATAATAGTTTGCACCTGCTAATCCCAAACTCCCAATCTGTCACTCCACCACCCCTCTTCCCCCTTGGCAACCACAAGTCTGTTCTCTGTGTCTGTGAGTCGGTTTCTGTTTCTCTCTCTCTCTCTCTCTCTTTTTAATTTGGTTGTGCTGGGTCTTAGTTGCGGCAGGCGGGCTCCTTAGTTGTGGCATGTGAACTCTTAGTTGCAGCACACATGCAGGATCTAGTTCCCCAACTAGGGATCAAACCTGGGACCCCTGCACTGGGAGTGCAGAGTCTTACCCACTGGACCACCAGGGGAGTCTCCCAACACGTTTTGATTGAAGTGAAGACTTGCTACATAAAGCATTTATTAGCATTATCAGCAACTCCAAACAGCATGATCTGTGTGTCTTGGGCTTAGGTTGTACAAATGGTTCCCTTTTTAGAGCACATCATTTTAATTGCCATCAGATTTGCTTAAGATATACCACATTTTGTGGGCAGAAGACCTAAATAGACATTTCTCCAAAAAAGACATACAGATGGCTAACAGGCACATGAAAAGATGCTCAACATCACTAATTATTAGAGAAATGAAAATCAAAACTACAATGAGGTACTACCTCACACTGGTCAGAATGGCCATCATTAAAAAATCTACAAATAACAAATGCTGGAGAGGGTGTGGAGAAAAGGGAACCCTCCTACACAGTTGGTGGGAATGTAAATTGGTGTAGCCACAATGGAAAACAGTATACAGGTTCCTCAAAAACTAGAGTTGCTATATGATCCAGTAATCCTACACCCGGGCATATATCTGGATAAAACTATAATTCAAAAAGATACATGCACCGCTATGTTCGTAGCAGCACTATTCACAATAGTCAAGACATGGAAACAACCTAAATAAGTGTCCATTGACAGAAGAATGGATAAAGAAGATGTGGTACATATATATAATGAAATACTACTCAGCCATAAAAAAAAGAATGAAATAATGCCATTTGCAGCTACATGGATGGACCTAGAGATTATCATACTAAGTCAGAAAGACAAAGACAAATACCATATGATATCACTTCTACGTGGAATCTAAAATATGACACAAATGAACTTTTTTTTTTTTTTTTGCGGTACGCGGGGCTCTCACTGTTGTGGCCTCTCCCGTTGCGGAGCACAGGCTCTGGACGTGCAGGCTCAGCAGCCATGGCTCACGGGCCTAGCCACTCCACGGCATGTGGGATCTTCCCGGACTGGGGCACGAACCCGTGTCCCCTTATCGGCAGGTGGACTCTCAACCACTGCGCCACCAGGGAAGCCCAAATGAACTTATTTTTGAAACAGAAACCGACTCACAGACATAGAGGACAGACTTGTGGTTTCCAAGGGGGAAGGGGAGTGGGAGAGGGAGGGATGGACTGGGAGTTTGGGCTTAGCAAATGCAAACTGTTATGTACAGAATGGATAAACAACAAGGTCCTACTGTATAGCACAGGGAACTCAGCATTCAATATCCTTGATAAGTCATAATGGCAAAGAATATGAAAAAGAATGTATATATATGTATAATGGAATCACTTTGCTGTACAGCAGAAATTAACACAACATTGTAAATCAACTAAACTTCAATAAAATAAATTTTTTAAAAATGATGTGCTCGGACTTCCCTGGTGGCGCAGTGGTTACAAATCCGCCTGCCAATGCAGGGGACACGGGTTCAAGCCCTGGTCCGGGAAGATCCCACATGCCACGGAGCAGCTAAGCCTGTGCACCACAACTACTGAGCCTGTGCTCTAGAGCCCGCAAGCCACAACTACTGAAGCCCGTGTGCCTAGAGCGCTGCTCCACAACAAAAAGAAGCCACCACGATGAGAAACCCATGCACCGCATCGAAGAGTAGCCCCCGCTTGCCACGACTAGAGAATGCCAGCGCGCAACAACAAAGACCCAACGCAGCCATAAATAAATGAATGAATGAATGAGTGATGTGCTCTAGAGAACTGCTAGATGACCTGAAATGGCTCTGTTGGTGATTAAAACTGCAGCATGTAAAAAGCTTGAATAAAATAGAAGTGTACAAATGGAAGGGGTACTGTCGCTAAATCATTATTTCTTCTCCCTCTCTCTTCTTTTCTTTTTGAAGTATCACATACTTACAGTAAAGAGCAGAGATCATAAGCATACTATTCAGTGAATTGTCACAAGTTGAATACACCTATTGTCTTAGTTTGGGTACTATAACAAAATATCATAGACTGGTTACGGTACTTAAATAGTAGAAATTTCGGGCTTCCCTGGCGGCGCAGTGGTTGAAAGTCCGCCTGCCGATGCAGGGGACACGGATTCATGCCCCGGTCCGGGAAGATCCCACATGCCGCGGAGCGGCTGGGCCTGTGAGCCGTGGCCGCTGAGCCTGCACGTCCAGAGCCTGTGCTCCGCAACGGGAGAGACCACAACAGTGAGAGCCCCGCGTACCACCAAAAAAAAAAAAAAAAAAGTAGAAATTTGCCACAGTTTTGGAGGCTGGAAAGTCCAAGATCAAGTTGCCAGCCAGTATGTTTCCCTGAGCCCTCTTCCTGGTTTGCAGATTGCTGCCTTGTTGTGTATCCTCACATGGTAGAGAGAGATTCTCTCTTATTTGTCTCTTAGAGTACTAATCTCATTCATGAAGGCTCTAACCTCATGACCTAATTTACATCCTACCTCCAAATACCATCACAATGGGGATTACAGCTTCAACATATGAATTAGGGTAGGGGGGTGGACACAAACGTTCTGTCCAAGAACCTATGTAACTGCAGCCCAGGTTAAAAAACAGGAAGCTGCTCCATATGAAGAAGCCTCTCCTGGTCATTAATCTTTCTCCCCTTCCCAGAGGTGGTCACTGTCCTAAGTTGTCATTCTGTAGAGCCCTTTGACTTGCTTTTGATCCTTATGTATATGGAATCACACATGATGTATTCTTCTACCTGACTTTTATACTGAGTATTGTTTTTAAAATTCATTTTGTGTTTAAGTGGGATGTATTCATTTTCATTGTTGTACGGTCTTTCAGTATAAGAACATACCATAGGGATTTCCCTGGCAGTCCAGTGGTTAAGAATCCCCTTTCGAATGCAGGGGACACGGTTTCAATCTCTGGTCGGGGAACTAAGATCCCACATGCCACAGGGCAACTAAGCTCGTGTGCCATAACTACTGAGCACTCGGGCCACAACTAGAGAGCCTGTGCACCACAACTACAGAGCCCATGTGCTCTGGAGCCTGCGTGTCACAACTAGAGAGCCCTTGCACTGCACCTACTGAGCCCGCATGCCACAGCGGAGAATCCTGCATGCCACAACAAAGATCCTGCCTGCTGCAACTAAGACCCAGTGTAGCCAAAAATTAAATAAATAAATAAACAAACAAATATTTAAAGAAAAAAAAAGAACATACCACAATTTATTATTGGTTCCAGTGTCAAAGAACATGGAGGGTTGGGTTTTGGAGTTTTTTTTTTCCATTTGGGGCTATTTCATAGTTGTTACTTCTCTTGGTGAATAGGTACACTCATTCCTGTTAACATATACCCATTGGTGGACTTGGATTTTGAGTGTATCCTCAATCTGTCACCTAGTAGTTTAAACTTCATTGATTGCTGCCTAGATACAGTCATTCAGTAGCTGCTGAGCTCCTTGGTGTGTTTATATGCCTGCCAGTGTATAGGTATTGGGGGTACAGTTGTAATTCAGACCATGTTGTTTTATAATTTAAATATATAAAACTAATTAATAAATTAAGTAGACATTTGGTTGTTTCATATCCCTAAAGTTTATTCATTCAAGGTTGGTCAAATTGGGCTTCCCTGGTGGCGCAGTGGTTGGGAACCTGCCTGCTAACACAGGGGACATGGGTTCAAGCCCTGGTCTGGGAAGATCCCACATGCCACGGAGCAACTAATCCCATGCGCCACAACTACTGAGCCTGCACTCTAGAACCCGCGAGCCACAACTCCTGAGCCCACGTGCCACAACTACTGAAGCCCGTGCACCTGGGGCCCGTGCTCCACAACAAGAGAAGCCACCACGACAAAAAGCCCGCACACCGCAACCAAGAGTAGCCCCCGCTTGCCGCAACTAGAGAAAGCCCGCACACAGCAATGAAGACCCAATGCAGCCAAAAATAAGTAAATTTATTTAAAAAAAAAAAAAAGTTGGTCAAATTGCCTTTTACAGCCAAAAATAAAGACCCAATGCAGCCAAAAATAAATAAATTAAAAAAAAAAAAAAGGTTGGTCAAATTGCCTTTTGGCCATCTTTTTGTTGGGAAAACGGATGTTCCCTTCTAGTTAGAGCTCTCTAATTTTCAGTTATATATGGTCATTGGGAACCAGAGCTTTGGGCAAGAATTGAGGTGTGCTAAGGAGGATGAGTGTGGCAGTGGTATGCACAGTTAGAGGAGAAAAAGCTGGGGGCAGAGTACTCAGTGAGAGGCTGTGGGGTGGGGACAGGTTAAGTGGGCCAGGGTATGGCAAAGAGAGAGGAATGAAATAACTGAATGTCTTTGTTCTGGCAATAGTCTTACAGCCCTGAAAGCTTTGTTTTGTTTTGTTTGTTTTAATTAAGATATAGGGCCTCCCTGGTGGCGCAGTGGTTGAGAGTCCGCCTGCCGATGCAGGGGACGCGGGTTCGTGCCCCGGTCTGGGAGGATCCCACATGCCGCGGAGCGGCTGGGCCTGTGAGCCATGGCCGCTGAGCCTGCGCGTCCGGAGCCTGTGCTCCGCAACGGGAGAGGCCACAACAGTGAGAGGCCCGCGTAAAGCAAAAAAAAAAAAAAAAAAAAAAAAAAAACATATAGTCCACATATCTTAAAATTCACCGTTTTAAAGTGTACAGTTTAAGTGGCATTTAGTATAATATATTCACAGAGTTATGCAGCCATCACCACTATCTAATTCTTGAACATTTTCATCACCCCAAAAGAAACCTGCACCCATTAGCAGTTGCTCCCATTTCCTTTCACCTTCCCCCGTTTCGTGCTTCTAACGTCCACTAATCTACTTTCTTTTTTTCTTTTTTCGGCCGTGCTGTGCATGGCATGCGGGATCTTAGTTCCCAGACCAGGGATCGTACCCACGCCCCCTGAAGTGGAATCATGGAGTCTTAAACACTGGACTGCCAGGGAAGTCCCCTAATCTACCTTCTGTCTCTATAGATTTGCCTGTTTGAGATGTTTCATATAAATGGGATCATACAGTTTTTTGTGACTGACTTCTTTCAGTTAGCATAAAGCTTTCAAAGTTCATTCATGTTATAGTAAGAATTAGTACTTCATTTCTTTTTATAATTGAATATTCCATTGTATGGTTGTAACACATTTTCTTTATCCGTTAGTAAGTTGATAGACATTTGCGTTGTTTCCACTTTGGGCTATTATGAATAATGCTACTATGAATATTCATGTACAAATTTTTGTGTAAACATACATTTTCAGTTCTCTTGGATGTATGTCTAGGAGTGGAAATGCTAAAGTTTTCAGGTATTTTTTTCAAGAGCTTTCTCCAAACGGATTAGGCCCCATATTGGAGTGGTGTGTTATTGAAAACGTGGAATACTCACAGTTCCAATGGCCAGGTTTCAGTTCTGTTTTGGATGCCTTTGGGCATTCATGCTGCCATCTTGTATTCTCCCTTGGACTGTGGATTGTTTTGTTGTTGTTGTTGGGTTTTTTGTCTTGTTTCATGTTGTTTTGTTCTGTTATTTTCAGCCAGATGCCTCAGTGCACTTGTTGCCCTGGACATAGATCAGCCTTTGTTATTTGCGTTTTGAGCATATCCAGGATTTGCAGTTGATGGTTGAACAGCTAGTTTTCTTCTTTCCATTCCTTATAGGTTCTCCTTCTCATAGTCAACTGTTAAATGGCACATTTATTATTTCTGCCTATGCATCTGATAATGCTCAGGTTGTCTAATTCCTGAGGTGTTTTTTTTTTAAATAAATCTATTTATTTTATTTATTTATTTTTGGCTGTGCTGGGTCTTCATAGCTGCACGGTCTGGGCTACTCTTCATTGCAGTGCACAGTCTTCTCATTGCAGTGGCTTCTCTTGTTGCAGAGCATGTGCTCTAGGCACACGAGCTTCAGTAGTTGTGGCACGTGGGCTCAGTAGTTGTGGCTCCCGGGCTCCAGAGTGCAGGCTCAGTTGTTGTGGCTCACGGGCTTAGTTGCTCCACGGCATGTGGGATCTTCCCGGACCAGGGCCCAAACCCTTGTCCCCTGCACTGGCAAACGGATTCCCAACCACTGCACCACCAGGGAAGCCCCTCCTGAGGTATTTTAAAGATATAAAGGTCTTTTTCTTTCTTCTTCTTCGATGTAATTCTTGTGCACTGTGAATCCAGAGCAGTGCAGGATATGTTTGGTTCCCTATAAACTGGAGGAGTGCCAGCTCAGAAAAATGTTTGTGTTTGTTCCTATCTGGTTTCTAAGCTCAGCTGGACCTCTTTAAGATCAGAGAACATTAGTTTGAGCACCTTGCCTAGGAAAATGCTTCTTGTGGCTCTTTTTTTTTGCTGTACGTGGGCCACTCACTGTTGTGGCCTCTCCCGTTGCGGAGCACAGGCTTCGAACGCGCAGGCTCAGCAGCCATGGCTCATGGGCCCAGCCACTCTGCGGCATGTGGGATCATCCGTGTCCCCTGCATTGGCAGGCAGACTCTCAACCACTGCGCCACCAGGGAAGCCCTTGAGGCTCTTTTGAGTGCTTGGGAGGAACAGGACTCTGTGTTGTCAGGTGTTTGCTTAGGTAGTTTCAAGATAGCACTGGAACCCTGAGAAATATGGAATAAAGGAGTAAATAGCTAAACCAGACAAAGTGCCCAGGTCATGACTAACAAAGATCTGTGTACAGTAAAGCAGTTGTTACCAGAAATAGACGTCTCTGGATTTAAAGATCCAAGAGGGCAGGGACTGTTTCTTTTTTTCACTTTTATTTCCTTCCCTGCCTAAATGGTTTAGACCTGTAACTGGCAACACATGGTGTGCTAAAGAAATATTTGTTTCTGGATATTAATACAACTTAAGAGTAGTTTCTGACTCTATTCCTTCTTCATAAGCCTTTAGTGATCTTTTTAGTTTCTGCATAATGTAGAAGTCTCTTGTCCTCCCAACCTGAGTAGCCTCTTGACTTGCCAGATTCTGGTACTTCTATTAGGCTTCTACCTTATTATCTTTGATAGCAGATAGTAATATACTATTTCTGTTCTAACAGAGGTTGCCACATCTTGTTTGTTCTAATTTCCAAGTTTCTGTTTGATTCTTGTCCTCATACTCCAGGAAGTAGTGAAAGGAATAGCTTGGAAAGTGCAAAATAGGTTGTCAAGGGCCTTACATTTAGTCTTTAAACATGAGGGAACCACAAGAATGTAACAAAGTCAAAATGACACTATAGGGAAACTCTTCTTGCGGTAGTATATAGACTTGACTAGAGGGGTGAAACTGAAGAGGAAAAGGTCTTTTAGAATCTGGAGCAGAAATTGAGATGTGAGGAGACAGTGGCTTCCACTAGGGGCTGGGAGCAGGTATGTAATGAAGAAGTCAGGTTTGAAAGAAGACTCTCTGAGGTTTGGTAGCACTGGATATTGGACAGAGGGGCAAGAGGGAGGGCAGACTCAGAGGCCACTCAGAGGTCAGAAGAACGGTAGTACCTTGAACAGAAATAAAACATTTGGAAAAGGAAGGCGTTTGGAAGGGAGGGACAAAATGGTTGTTGAGTGTGAAGTGACAGCAGGACCTTTAGGTAACTGATAGAGATACAGGATTGGTGCCTGGCAGAATAAACATGCAGTTTTTTCACTGTCATTTTTTGTATCTTTCGTTTCACTATTTAACTAATTTACAGCTTTCTTTTTATTTCATAGTCTTTATGGCAAAATACCTACCTCTGCCTATCACCAATAATTTCCAAAAGCATCTATATCAGTTAGGATTAGATTTGGTGAGTGACAAAACGCTAGAAATAACAGTGGCTTAAAATGAGGTGATTTATTTCTCTTTACCTTAAATGAAGTCTAAGCCATCCAGGTTTTCTTATGGTGGTATGATCATCAGGGACCCAGGCTCTTTTAGTTGTGTAACCCTATCATCCTCAGCTTGTGACTTCTACCTGCTTGTCCAAGGTGATGGTGTGGTGTCAGCCATCACTTTGACTTGCCGACCAGTGGAAAAGAAGGGATGAAAATGGACATGGTTCTCCCTTTAAGAATAGTTCCTGAACTTTGCAAGTACTATTTCTGCTTATGTCCAGTATATTAGAATTTATGGCTTCACTTAACTGCAGGGAGGGCTGGAAGACTTCTTTATTTCAGGCAGCCATGTACCCAGTTAAAAATCAAGGGTTTGCTTCCAAGAAAAAGGAAGCAAATAGGCATTGGGAGACTACTTGTAGTCTCTTAATTTTCCAGGCTAAGAACCAGATTCCAAATTCTTTTAGGTTATGGAACTTATTTCTTCAAACTTTAGTTATCCTGATAATAATAATAAATATACTAAACAATAATAAACTATATAAATAAAATATAATTAAAATGTATGCTTCTGTTTTTGTATTTTTTAAAATGTCACATAGACTTACGACTAGTAGCTAAAGCTTATGATGTGGAATAGACCAGTGTTGATGTCAGTGTCTAAAATTTGAGTAAAAGATCAATAGATTCAGAAGCTAGAGAAGTTATAGTATGATAAAGACCATATTTTACCTAGGCAGCTTTGGATGTAGTTTTTCTGTATGAGTTATTCTACAACTTATTATATGTAAACTGTAAGATTTACAGAGGGCAGAAGTAGAATGCCCCATTCCTGAAGGCACTAGCATTTCTGCCAGGCCCATCTTAGCAAGAAAAAGAATATATCTTGATCTTATTTATTTCTGGCTCTCTTACTCTCCTTTCTTTCTTTTTTTTTTTAAGATTTATGTATTACTTATTTTTGGCTGTGTCGGGTCTTAGTTGAGGCATGTGGGATCTTTTGTTGCAGCGCGCGGGCTTCTTTCTAGCTGTGGCATGCGGGTTTTCTCTTCTCTAGTTGTGGCGCAGAAGCTCCAGGGTGCGTGGACTCCAGAGCAATGTGGGCTCTGTAGTTTGTGGCACGCAGGCTCTCTTGTTGACGCGCACGAGCTCAGTAGTTGTGGCGTGCGGGCCTAGTTGCCCCGCAGCATGTGGGATCTTAGTTCCCTGACCAGGGATCTAACCCACATCCCCTGTGTTGGAAGGCGGATTCTTTACCACTGGACCACCAGGGAAGTCCCTCTCTCACTTTTTTTAAAATATAAATTTAAAAATTTTATTTTTGGCTGTGTTGGGTCTTCATTGCTGCTTGCGGGCTTTCTCTAGTTGCAGCGAGCGGGGGCTACTCTTCGTTGCAGTGCACGGACTTCTCATTGTGGTGGCTTCTCTTGTTGCGGAGCACGGGCTCTAGGTGCGTGGGCTTCAGTAGTTGTGGCTCACAGACTCTAGAGTTCAGGCTCAGTAGTTGTGGCACACAGGCTTAGTTGCTCTGGGGCATGTGGGATCTTCCCAGACCAGGGCTTGAACCCGTTTCTCCTGCATTGGCAGGCAGACTCCTGACCACTGCACCACCAGGGAAGCCAGCCTCTCTCACTTTTCTTAAGTGTGGTTTATCATTTTCTCTTCTCTGGGTCACATCCAGCTTTGTCCATTGTATGTGCTGCTCACAGTGCACTTTATACCTGGTGAACTGTGTCACACAGTTGACCTCTTAGCATAAACTTTCTCACTCTCCTTTTGTCCCTCTTCACTTCTGACAATATTAAAGAATACTTTCCATTCTGTATTTCTCCTGATAAGAATTTCAGATAGAGATATGTGCTGTTTATTTATTTAAAACTGTACTTGTTTGTTGTCCTAGTGCTTTAAAAAATAATCTTCATGAGAGCATTGCTAGGTTTTGTTCACCACTGAACCCCCCCCCATGCCTAGTCTGCTGTGAGAAAATAGTTGTTCTTGAATAATGAATACATAGCCTGTTCTGGCTACTGATTTTGGGGGATGAGGAGGCGGTAGGGAAAGGGTAAAGGCATTTTTTAATCGATAAAACTCTAGAAGTCTTTCCACAAGAAGAAATAATCTTAGTGTATTGAACTGAAATCTTTTGGAGAGGAGCCAGCTGTGTTGTAACGTTAACCATCTTAACGTCAAATTGGTTTGCATTGCCTGACACATAGCCTTTTTTTTTTTTTTTTTTTTTTTGCTGTATGTGGGCCTCTCACTGTTGTGGCCTCTCCCATTGCGGAGCACAGGCTCCAGACACGCAGGCTCAGCGGCTGTGGCTCACGGGCCCAGCCGCTCCACGACATGTGGGGGATCTTCCCGGACCGGGGCACGAACCTGTGTCCCCTGCATTGGCAGGCGGACTCTCAGCCACTGCGCCACCAGGGAAGCCCCACATAGCCTTTTGATAGGACAAAACATGAAGTTGGAACTTTCCTAAAAAATCTAGACGTGCCTGCTATTCTGTGTGCTAGAAACCTCAGGATGCTTCCTGACAATGCTCAAGGCTCCCCCCTTTTTTTTGTTTTTTGTTTGTTTGTTTGTTTTGGTTTTTTTGCGGTACGCGGGCCTCTCACTGTTGTGGCCTCTCCCGTTGCGGAGCACAGGCTCCGGACGCGCAGGCTCAGCGGCCGTGGCTCACGGGCCCAGCTGCTCCGTGGCATGTGGGATCTTCCCAGACCGGGGCACGAACTTGTGTCCCCTGCATCGGCAGGTGGACTCTCAACCACTGCGCCACCAGGGAAGCCCAACTCTCCCCTTTTTAATGTGTTTTTTTCCCCAGTTTTTCTTATAAAGAGGAGAAATGTTCAATTATATGATCACTTATCTTTGTTATTTTGGTGGTCTTCAAACAAATATAAGGGATGCCTTTTAATACACTGGATGGTGTATCTTAGGTCTTGAGAGTGTTTCAAGGCATCCAAGGGTTAAGTCTCTGTTATATCTCCAAGGCATAAAGGTCTGACCAGGAAGGTTTCTTCATGGCCAGAGGCTGTGCCTTTGTAGCACTTGATAGTACCTCTAGCTGGGATAGTGTTAGAGACCTGCTGGCTTTGTCTTCTCCCAAACTCCTGGATTACCAGAGATTTCTGCCCTGTGCAGAGATCATTCCCTCATTCTCTATATGTATCTGTTGCAATGGCAGCCATGATATTACAGCTCAGCAGATGTTGCTTCCTCAGTATGGACTAATTTAATGTGGGCACATCTTCCATGTGAAAAGCCATCCCTTGCTTTTATTAGGGGCTGAAGTTTGATAATTCTGTTATTTGCATGTGAGAATGAGTAGATCTAAGAGTTAGGAGGACTTCCCTGGTGGTGCAGTGGTTAAGAATCCACCTGCCAATGCAGGGGACACGGCTTCAAACCCTGGTCTGGGAATATCCCACATGCCGCGGAGCAGCTAAGCCCATGTGCCACAACTACTGAAGCCCGTACACCTAGAGCCCATGCTCTGCAACAGGAGAAGCCACCGCAATGAGAAGCCCACACACCGCAACGAAGAGTAGCCCCTGCTCACCGCAACTAGAGAAAGCCTGGGAGCAGCAATGAAGACCCAACACAGCCAAAAATTAATTGATTAATTAATTAAAAGAGTTAGGGATCCAACTTGTTCCAGTGGACCTTTTCTGACTTGAAACTTCCATTGTTAGTCTTGTAGCTTCTGTCAGAGTGGCATCGGGTCTATAGCTTTTTGACTAAGAAATAAAGAATGGTGGGTGGTTACTTCAGCTAAAATGGCAGTTGAACAGTGAGTGTTCAGAAGTCTGGCAGCTTTGTATTTTATTCATCTTTTCAAGGCCCTGTTTCTGCAGAAAGTATGTTAGCAGGGTTCTCTGAAGTGTCTGAGCCCAGGACACTGAAGCCAGAGAGGCTAATAGAGACCACCTTCAAGAGAGCTAAGATTCTTGGGTGGGAGGTAGTAGATAAAGAGCCAGGAGGAATAATCTCTTTTCAATGGTGAGGCCAGAAGAAGAGCTGCTGGTTCTTTGGGGGATGCCTGGGGAATATTGTGCAGCCTTTGTGGTAGGCTCAGCCGTGTGGCCTGTGCAGTGTCTTAGGACTTGTGGGCCTCATCTGCTCTCTTGGCTGCTCCTGCTACCTCCAGTCGTCAGCTCTGTAAGAAAAAGAAATGAGAGAGAAATGGTTTGAACATTATTCAGCAAACAAAGCAAAATAAGAAGCTGTATATTTTCCACATTGATTTTAGCAACTTCCTTTTTCTTCCCCTACAGTGACTCAGTTTAGAGACCTAGACAATGAAGCATGAGTATATGTTGAATTTAGGGTCCACTTTTCCCAGAAGAAAAGAGCCAGGGGATCTAGAACAATAGTCATCTTAGAATATGAAAGAATAGAATGGAGGTTATAGAAACCTGAATTCTGAAAGGAATTCTGAGGATATCAGTAAGATATGTTCAAACCTAATTTTCTACTTCCACTAAGAACTAGATGATATCCTTATTTGGAAATAAATAATTGAATAATCAGGGAAATCATAACTAAACTGAGGTCTTTATAAACATTGGCTGAAACATTGTTCTAAAACATACAAAATTATAACAAACTGAAAGTTTCAAAAATATTTGCATTTTAGTGGTTCACAGTTGTTTGATTATTCTAAGCACTGTTAACTGGAGCTTGTAAATTGTTTCTTTATGGTAAGATATTTGTGGTGAAGGAATTTGCTGAGTGCCCCATCTGCCTGGCAGTCTCAGTCTCTGTAACAGGACCTCATCTTCTCACAAGGAACGAAAAGACTTTTGGCTGTTTTGATTATTTCTTTATTTGTTTGTTTATATTTTGCCTCTTTGTTTTTGACTCAAATGACTCTTAGAATAGAAGTCTCTCATAGATCCCTTGGTAGATGAGTCTATCCATACTAAGTCTTCCAGGACCTAAGTTAATGAAATCATCTCCAAGACTGCAGATCACTGATTTTCTTTCACAATGATAGAGGCATTTTCTGGGATCTTACTTTAAAATACACAAAAGAATGGCAGGGAATGCTGGTGGAGTGGGTGGAATATATTCTCAGCACCAGATGCCTGTGTCGTCAGCGCCTGTGTTGTGTTTCTGGAACAGAGACCTTACTTCCACCAACTCTGAGCCTGGTGAGTAGAGCCCAGTGAAACACAGGTCAGTCATACTGCTTCAAAGCGTACAAATAAGGTTTTAGTTTTAGCAAGAGGTGGGTTGTGTCCTCTTGGGAAATGACAGATAAGCTGGTCAGGCAGTAAACAGTGTTATCAAGGAGTATTTTAGAAAACATGTTTGTTGTGCTTTTGTCTGGAGGAGAAAAGATATCAAGATAAGTAGCCACCCAGAGGGCAGTGTCTCCTTGCTCCTTAATCTTTTTTTTTTTTAAACATCTTTATTGGAGTATAATTGCTTTACATGTGAATCAGCTATACATATACATATATCCTTATATCTCCTCCCTCTTGCATCTCCCTCCCACCCTCCCTACCCCACCCCTCTAGGTGGTCACAGGGCAGCGAGCTGATCTCCCTGTGCTGATCTCCCTGTGCTATGTGGCAGCTTCCCACTAGCTATTTTACATTTGGTAGTGTATATATGTCCATGCCACTCTTTCATTTCGTCCCAGCTTACCCTTCCCCCCTCCCCATGTCCTCACGTCCATTCTCTACATCTGTGTCTTTATTCCTGTCCTGCCCCTAGGTTCTTCATAACCAATTTTTTTCTTTTTGGTTCCATATATACATGTTAGCATACAGTATTTGTTTTTCTCTTTCTGACTTACTTCACTCTGTATGACAGACTCTAGGTCCATCCACCTCCCTACAAATAACTCAATTTCATTTCTTTTTATGGGTAAGTAATATTCCATTGTATATATGTGTCACATCTTCTTTATCCATTCATCTGTCAGTGGACACTTAAGTTGCTTCCATGTCCTGGCTCTTGTAAATAGAGCTGCAGTGAACATTGTGGTACATGACTCTTGTTGAATTGTGGTTTTCTAAGGGTATATGCCCAGTAGTGGGATTGCTGAGTCATATGGTAGTTCTATTTTTGCTCCTCAGTATTAATTGGACCCTCAAGTGCTATTCTGTTTCTGGTGGAGTTTCCATCAGGGCCTCACCTCCTGGTTGCTCAGAGGGCAACTCAGCTTCTGTTGGGTGAAAGGCCATTCTAAGCAGAGGGTACATGGCAGTCAGTGGACCAAGCTAGAGGTGTCACAGAGCATTCTGTGTACTTCCTTCAGGATTTTTGGCCTCTACTTCCCTCCTTCCTTCCTTTCCTTTTCTCTTTCTGTCTCTTTCTGGTTTTGGCCTTTGGGGATACTGAGTTTTACAAGATGTTCGAACTGTAACATATCCTCGTACCAGAAGGAATGAGCCTAGCTGCTTTGCAAAAGAGTTCTATAAAAACTACCCTTTTTTTTTTTTTCCCCGGTAAGCGGGCCTCTCACTGTTGTGGCCTCTCCTGTTGCGGAGCACAGGCTCCGGACGCGCAGGCTCAGCAGCCATGGCTCACGGGCCCAGCCACTCCACGGCATGTGGGATCTTCCCAGACCGGGGCACGAACCCATGTCCCCTGCATTGGCAGGCGGACTCTCAACCACTGCGCCACCAGGGAAGCCCAAAACTACCCTTTTATACTGAGGGGAATGACTATGGTCAGCCCTCCATATGCACAGGTTCTGCATCTGCAGATACAGAAGGCCAGCTATACTACACCATTTTATTTTGTTTTATTTTATTTTTTATATAAATTTATTTTATTTATTTATTTTTGGCTACATTGGGTCTTCATTGCTGCACACGGGTTTTTCTCTAGTTGCAGTGAGCGGGGGCTACTCTTCTTGTGGTGCACGGGCTTATTGCTGTGGCTTCTCGTTGTGGAGAATGGGCTCTAGGCGCAGGGGCTTCAGTAGTTGTGGTTCGCGGGCTCTAGAGCGCAAGCTCAGTAGTTGTGGCTCACGGGCTTAGTTGCTCTGCGGCATGTGGGATCTTCCTGGACTAGGTCTTGAACCCCTGTCTCCTGCATTGTCAGGCGGATTCTTAACCACTGCGCCACCAGGGAAGCCCTACTACACCATTTTAGATGAGACTTCAGCATCCTTGGATTTTGGTATCCGTGGGGGTCCTGGAACCAGTCTCCCACAGTTACCAAGAGATACGTCTGTTTTAAACCTGTTATTGTGTTCCTCTTGCTTTACTCTTTCAGCAGGTCTATTTGATTGTTGTTGGTGTTGAAATTCCTAGTAGTGTACTTACTAGCAGCCCTCTTTGTCTTAGACACAGCACCTAAAGTAATTGTAGGTGCTTTAAGAACATAAAGAGCACCTTGAGCAGGCCATTTGGAAGACTGGCAATGCTATCAAGAAAGAGTCTGTATGGCAGTCTCTCTAAAAACTCCCTGTGGGGCCATTGCCTGTAAATTTCTTTAGACTTACCTTGTGCACCTTTTCATCAGAAACCACCTCTTTTTTTGGGCGGGGGGGCTGCATTGGGTCTTTGTTGCTGCATGCAGACTTTCTCTGGGTTGTGGCGAGCAGGACCTACTCTTCATTGTGGTGCGCAGGCTTCTCATTGCGGTGGCTTCTCTTGTGTAGCATGGATTCTAGGCGCACGTGTAGTTGCAGCATGTGGGCTCACTAGTTGCGGCACGCGGGCTTCAGTAGAGAAGCCACCTCTTTGGTGTGGCAAGTATTATGAGTTGGCTGACACCCTGGAAGTTTAAAAACAAAGAAAAGCAACATGGTGAAAAGAAAACCTGACATTCAGTCCCATATAAGTTGCTAACTAGCTCTATAATCTTGGGCAGGGTGCTCATGTATCTCAGCCATACTTTCCCATGTGGAAATAGGTATTATATATGTCCTATTGTGAGGATTTATCAAGATGACATTTGTGAAGAATGCCTTTATAAACTGTAATTGCTTTGTGAATAAAGATTACTATCTCTGATAGACAGTACTAGTTCTCAACCACCAGTAACTTGATTCTCCCATCCTGTATTTGGAAGAAGCACAAATCTGCAAAGAGGGCTTGCTCATTTTTCAGTGTGAGTTGTATTCACAAGGCTCACATACTTTCCCCCTGCCTTTGATCCTGTCTGTCTCCATACTTGAATGGGGTGATTTTTTTTTTTTTTTTTTTTTGCTGTACACGGGCCTTTCACTGTTGTGGCCTCTCCCATTGTGGAGCACAGGCTCCGGACACGCAGGCTCAGCGGCCATGGCTCACGGGCCCAGCCGCTCTGCGGCATGTGGGGGATCTTCCCGGACCAGGGCATGAACCCGTGTCCCCTGCATCGGCAGGCGGACTCTCAACTACTGTGCCACCAGGGAAGCCCTGGGGTGATCTTTTATGTCACACAGCAATCATATTCTCAATACAGAGTATAACTGTGACTCTGCTTGTGGGAGATCTTCAGAAAAGATGCAAAGCTGCTGGCCAGAAACATTCTTTCCTTTCCATTTTCTCTTGTACCTCCCCAGTACCTTAAGAATCCTTGGGCTTGGTTATAAACCAGCTGGAAGTTACGATAGAGTCTCAATTCTCTGACCCAAGTCTTTTTCACAGGTTAACAGTCACAAAATGGAGTTACGAAGTCTCCAAGAGCAGCAGATGAAAAGGGAAATGGAAATGTGAATGTTGAATTTAGCACCCCTCAGACCCAGAATATGCTACTCTCTAGTGTCCCTGAGGTGGAGAGTAAGGACTTGCTTTGCTGTTCAGGAGTGTGATTATCTCTTGCTGCTTGCAGCTTCTTCACGTTAAGACCCTTTGAAATATACTTAGGGACGCATATATGTGACTTTGTCAAGTGAGAGCTTTGGGCTTGGGAGGATTCTAGCAGGTTTTAATCTAATTTACGCCTAATCTAACACGACTGAGAAAGGGGGTGTCTTTGGTTTTACCTTCAGATATATGGTGATACATCTTTAGAAGCCAGATGTGGTTAATCAGACTTGTCTTCATGGTACCTTTGCTTCAAGTGGCTTAATAAATAACCCAATAATTCAAATGATGAATAAAAATTCTAGTGTGTGAAGGTAGTAGGTAATAGACAATTAAAAGTGGTCAACCAGAAAGTTACAAAATCATCCTACCCACTTATTAATCCAACTCCCCACAGGTTGTTTCCCTAGGAGACACTGGCATATCTTTACTCTATGAAATCTGAACAAAAAACCTGGCAGGAATGGGGAGGAGTACAATATAAGTCATGCCTGTGCTTGGTACATCTGGGCAGCCTCTGTATGATAACACCTGGGGAATCAAATCATAAATCAACCTGATTGTTCTCATTTGAGTTTTTTGTGTCTGTTTATTCTTTTTTTCTTAGAATTTTTTTAAAAAACATTTATGTATTGATTTGTCTTGAGCTGCATCGGGTCTTAGTTGCAGTACATGGGATTCTCCACTGCAGCACACAGGCTCCTCATTGCGGAGCGTGGGCTTCTTTCTAGTTGTGGTGCATGGGCTCAGTAGTTGCAGGGTGTGGGCTTAGTTGCCCCGAGGCAGTCGGATTTTAGTTCCCCCACCAGGGATCAAACCTGTGTCCCCTGCATTGGAAGGCAGATTCTTAACCATTGGACCACCAGGGAAGTCCCGTGTCTGTTTATTTTTATTAAAACAGTTGGCTCCTGGGCTTCCCTGGTGGCACAGTGGTTAAGAATCCTCCTGCCAATGCAGGAGACATGGGTTTGAGCCCTGGTCTGGGAGGATCCCACATGCCTCAGAGCAGCTAAGCCCGTGCGCCACAACTACTGAGCCTGCTCTCTAGAGCCTTTGAGCCACAGCTACTGAAACCCGCATGCCTAGAGCCCGTGCTCCACAACAAGAGAGGCCACCTCAATGAGAACACCCCATGCGGCCATAAATAAATAAATAAATAAATTTATAAAAAATCAGTTGGCTCTGTTCTTCAATAGTGATGGGTTTAACAACTATTTTGTATTCTTTAGCAGTGGTGTCTGGTAGCCTCATGTCTAACCATGTGCAGATTGAAAAGAAAGGGCAGCCTTAGTTGTAGGGGGCTCTGAGGAATAAGAAATCAGTGGTTAGGACTCTGCACTTCTGTTGCAGGGGGTACGGGTTCAATCCCTGGTCCGGGAACTAGGATCCTGAAAGCCTCGTGGTGCTGCCAAAAAAAAAAACCATGCATGCCTTTGTAACACATGAATTGAAGGTAATCTTCTCAAATTGGTATGCTGTGAGTACTCCTAGCAGGGCGAGTTCCCTAGCCTCTACAGAAAGTCATCAACGGCTTCTGGAACATCATATTTGTTATCTGATAAGTATAACGTGCTCCTTGCCTTAGGAATTCCTGAGTCTACTGATGCCTCCAAGTGGTGCAATCAGAATTTGCAATTGACTGCAATTCACAGTAGTGCCTTGTTTTCTGATGGCACTGTTCACTGTTCAAATGGTAACCCACATGTTTTATGGACTGGGTGTACAGGTGTACATGACAGCAGTACCTTCCTCTAGGGCCACTGTGTGCTAAAGCACTCCAGTCTTCCAGGGATAGTTGGATCCATTCAGTCTTTTTTTCATTCCATAACTGCTTATTAAGCTCCTTTTCTGTACCAAGTACTGAGTTTGGTACTGATAATAAAAGACCAGCAAGATTTAGCCTGGTTGATCAGATTTGGCCCAGCATTTGAAAACTTATGCTAAGTGCTGTCATAAAGATACAGGTTCCAGGGCCTCCCTGGTGGCGCAGTGGTTGAGAGTCCGCCTGCCGATGCAGGGGATACGGGTTCGTGCCCCGGTCTGGGAGGATCCCATATGCCGCGGAGCGGCTGGGCCCGTGAGCCATGGCCGCTGGGCCTGCGCATCCGGAGCCTGTGCTCCGCAATGGGAGAGGCCACAACAGTGAGAGGCCCGCATACCGCAAAAAGAAAAAAAAAAAAAAAAAAAGAAAAAAAAAAAAAAAGATACAGGTTCTGACATGCAGTGACCATTCCCTTATGAAAGCTTAGTCTTTCAGTAGATTGAAATGGGGTGTGAAGTATTATCACCTGACAAGCAAGTAAGATGAAGTGAGTAACTAATCTGATGAATGAGTGACTAGTCCTTTTCTAGCACTTAGGACTCGAAATACAGGTATTGAGCCCTAACTATATCCCATGCTAAGCACTTGACATGTATTAATTTACTTAATCTTCATAACCACCTTATGAAGTAGGTACTGTTATTCCTACTTTACAAATGAGGAAACTGAAGCTCAGAGAAGTTAAGGACCTTGCTGAAGGTCATGGAGTGGAGGCAGGATGCAAGTTTAGGGAACCTGACCCAGAGTCCATATTCTTAAATGACATGATATACTGCCTCTGGGTGAAAGGGTATCATCTTGACCAACCTCCTGTATAGGTAGAGCTTGGCAGAGTGATAATCCCCTGACCCTCCCTGTCTGCAGAGCTTTTTCTCTTTCCTGGATTGGCTCCTAGAGCAGATTACCTATCCCTAAGAGTGAGCAGGAGTTGCCAAATGCAGCAGGCAGTCCCTTATCTACAGCCCCAGAAGTGAATCTGCCTCTCCCTTTCACCAGCTGGGTAACCTTGCCTCTCTGAGCATGTTTCGTCATCTGTAAAATGGATATAATGATCATGGGATCATTTAGGGGTTAAATGAGATAACATGCTTAACAGTTTCTGGCTCTGAGTAAGCACTTAAAAAATGTTAGCAAATTTTTATTATCATTGTCCTCTAGCCTTGAGAACAAACCATGAAACAGTTTCTCAGAGACCAAATTCTAGGACTTAGGTAGGTGGGCAGGTTTTTTTTTTGTTTTGTTTTGTTTTCACAAGACAATAATTTTATTCTATGTATTTCTCTTGACTCTTTTGGTGTGAAAAGCAGAGAGGTAAAGCATTATTTGACAGATGTATGGATTCAAGCAAGAAACTGAGGTCCAATTGCAAAGAAATGCCTTGTATAACTCAGAGCCCTGTCTGAGGAGACACAGAGGACCCTAGAGGGCGGAGAATGAACACAGCGCAGGGGCTAGTTCCAGAGTCGCATCCTCGGTTAGTTCACTTGCAAGTGTGGGTGAGGGTCCCTTGTCAGTAGGCAGAGATTTTTTTTTCCTCTGCTCTAACACATATCTGCTGTCCAGTGTTTATTAAACAAAATTTATTTTTTTCTTGATGTGAAAGAATTCGTGTCTTGTCCAAAATGCAGAGGCAAAGGAGCTCTGTAACTGCAGGCTTGTTGAACCCCTTTTCCCACCTGTTCTGGTGCCAGGCTTTCCCAAAGTGCTTATTTGCCAATGGTTGCTCCTCAGTTCTCATGGCCAGCTCACTCTGAAGGCTCCAAGCCACAGTGATGCTGCTGCCACCACCGCCACCACCACCACTGCTGCCGCCACCAGCCATTCAGTTTCCTGCTCTCAGGATGTGACCTGCCGTGAAGCTTTCACATTCCTCTTTTCTTCCTGTCTTCGGTGTTGTACCTCTTTCTTTTGGTGCTTTTGCCATGCAGCAGTATTGCAAAAAAAAGTTTTCAGGCACCAAAGTTAAGAGCCCTTACTACCTCACCAAGGGGGTTTGAGTTAGCCATGGAAAAGAAGATAATTGAGAGGGCTCCTGTGCCTCTGTGCTTCAGAAGGAAAAAGTTTGCTTCTTGACAGTGTGCTAGCTCCCTAGCCAGGTGGGGGACGTGCTGGGACTACATGACCTCTGGAGGAGTAGACTGGACCTAACCTGCCCAAAGACAGCACCCCAACCCACAGGAGCCAAGGCTGAAGACTGATTTCACCTTCTCCCATTCCCTTTCCCTAAGCTTAAGCTTACTCTGCCACACTGTCCCAAGTCTGTGGCTTATAACAGCCATTTCTTTTTGCCAATGAATAAGCCCACTCTTTGTAAAATGTTTCAACTTAGGGACTGGAAAGGCTCTCTGTGCTTTCCTGTCTCTTTGTTTCTCCAAAGGTTAATGTTGATGGCTTCTGTCTTTGTCTTTACAGGGAACTCTAACGATCCATGACAAAGAGGTCACCCTTGAGTATGTACCAAGCCTGGATTTTTGGTACTGCAAACGGGTAAGTGCCAAGAATTCCTCTCCTTAGAAGTAATGATCCAGCATCACAGCTCCTCCATGTCTACAGGAATGCTGCCTGGTGTAGTATGCATTGCCAAGGGCAAAGCTCTTCTTCCTTGGTTCACTTCAGATGAACTGGAGGTCAGGGCAAGATCATCTATAATTTCTGCTTCCCAGCTACTGCCTGTGGCCATAGAGGGTTCTGGGCCTGTCGTTGGAGACCTTTTCCCAAGGACATATGCCATGCTTTCTGTTGGTTACGAACTGAAAGAAAAACAGTCCTTTGACTTATAACCTCTCCCAAGTTACCCTTCCTGGGGTAAAGAGGATTTATTAGTGTTTGGAATGATGTATATAAAGAGGCTGGTTCTGTGAGAGGTACACATTTTTTTTGGATATTCAGGGGTTTCCAAGGATATAGAACTTTAGGTACCATGGTATTTTTCCTCTGTTCAACTTCATATTGTTCTTTTTTTAATTTTTTTATTAGTTTCTGCTTTATAACAAAGTGAATCAGTCATACATATACATCTGTTCCCACATCCCTTCCCTCATGCATCTCCCTCATATTGTTCTTGAATGGCATATATAAAGATTTTGGGCTATACTCTTTTTATTTTTAAAATTTTTTTATTTTTTAATTTTTATACTCTTTTTAGAAGTGCAGTTTGATTGCAAATGAGCATGAAAATATATTTTGTCATTTTTCATTGCTACTATTTAGTTTCAAAAATAAGTTTGAAAAATCTATATAAAGTTTCTGAACCAAGATTCATTAAAAGTGTTGTAGAACTTGATAAAATTAAGTAAAAGCTTTAGCTTTACATTTTGGAATACAGTTTGGATAGCTGTGATTGTCATTGACCAAAGTATTCATAGTTCATGGATGTAGTACCTTAAGCTGTCAATTTAGGAAAACATTTAACTATTTTTTAAAAGGTGATGAAATACACATAACATTAAATTTACCATTTTAACCATTTTAAAGCATATAATTCAGTAGCCTTAAATACATTCACAGTGAAGTGCAATCATCAACACTATCTAATTCTAGAACTTTTTCATCACCCTAAAAGGAAGCCCCATATGTATGAAACAGCCTCTCCCCATTTCCCTTTCCCTCAGTTTCTGGAAACCACTATTAATATTCTGTTTTTTACCTCTATGAATGTGCCTATTCTGAACATTTCATGTAAGTAGAACCATATATTATGTGACCTTTTGTGTCTGCCTTCTTTCACTTAGCATGTTTTCAAGGTTCATTCATGTTATAGTGTGTATCAGTACTTCATTTATTTTTATGGCTGAATAATATTATATGGATATACCACATCTTGTTTATCTGTTTATCAGTTGATGGACATTTGAGTTGTTTCTACTTCTTGGTTATTGAGAATAAGACTGCTATGAATATTCACGTGCAAGTTTTTGTTTGAAAACCTGTTTTCAGTTCTTTTGGAACTGCCCAGGAGTAGAATTGTTGGGTCATATGGTACTTTTCATTTTTTAACTCTTTGAGGAACCAATAAACTGTTTTCCACAGACAGCAGCTGCACCATTTTGCATTCCCTCCAACATTGTCTGAGGGTTCCAATTTCTCCACATCCTTGCCAACATTTGTTATATTCCTTTTTTTTTTTTTTTTTTTTTGATAGTAGCCATCAAACTGTTTCACAACCACCAGCGGGTGTGAAATAGTATGAGGATGATTTGCATTCCCCTAATAATGTTGAGCATCTTTTCTTGTGTTTGTAGCCACTAGTATATCTTCTTTGGAAAAACGTTCATTCAAGTCCATTTTTGATTAGGTTGTCTTTTTTTTTTTTTTTTGGAGTACAGTTGATTTACAGTGTTGTGTTAGTTTCAGGTGTACAGGAAAGTGAATCAGTTATATTTATATCCACTCTTTTTTTAGATTCTTTTCCCATAGAGGCCATTACAGAGTATTGAGTAGAGTTCCCTGTGCTATATACAGTATAGGTCCTTATTAGTTAATCTCTTTTACATATAGTAGTGTGTGTATATCAATCCCAATCTTCCAATATATCCCTCCCCTCTGTCTTCTTGTTAAGTTGTAAGAGTTCTTGGGAATTCCCTGGTGGTCCAGTGGTTAGGACTTGGTGCTTTGACTGCAGTGGCAATCCTTGGTTGGGGAACTAAGATCCCACAAGCTGTGCGGTGTGGCCAAAAAAAAAAAAAGAAAGAAAAAGTTGTAAGAGTTCTTTATATATTCTAGATGTTTATCCCTTATCAGATATGTGATTTGCAAATATTTTCTCCCATTCTGTGTGTTGTCTTTAACTTGCTTGATAGTGTCCTTTGATACACAGGGTTTTAATTTTGATAAAGCCCAATTCATCTATTTTTTTTCTTTTTTTAAAAAATTTATTTATATATTTATTTATTTGGGGCTGTGTTGGGTCTTCGTTGCTGTGCACGGGCTTTCTCTAGTTGCAGTGAGCGGGGGCTGCTCTTCATTGGGGTGCGCGGACTTCTCATTGCGGTGGCTTCTCTTGTTACAGAGCGCGGGCTTCAGTAGTTGTGTCTTGCGGGCTCTAGAGCGCAGGCTCAGTAGTTGTGGTGCACGGGCTTAGGTGCTCCACGGCATGTGGGATCTTCCTGGACCAGGGCTCAAACGTGTGTCTCCTGCATTGGCAGGTGGATTCTTAACCATTGCGCCACCAGGGAAGCCCCTATTTTTTTTCTTTTATTGCTTGTCCTTTGGTGTCATGAAACCATTGCCAAAGCCAAGGTCTTGAAGACTTACCCATATGTTTTCTTCTAAGAAATTTATAGTTTTGGCTTTTATATTTAAATCTTTAGTCTATTTTGAGTTAATTTTTGTTCCGGGTATGAAGTAAGGGTCCAGTTTCATTCTTTGGAATGTGGATATTCAGTTTTCCCAGCACCATTTGTTGAATTAACTATTAACTATTATTTCCCCGTTGAATGGTTTTGGTACTCTTGTTGGAAATCATTTGACCATAGATGTATAGGTTTATTTCTGTAGACTCTCAGTTTTATTCTGTTGATCTATATTTTTATCCTTATGCCAGTACCACACTGGTTTTCATTTTTGTTTTTGTTTTTTTGGCTGCGTTGGGTCTTCGTTGCTGTGCATGGGCCCTCTCCAGTTGCGGCGAGCAGGGGCACTCTTCGCTGTGGTGCGGTGGCTTCACCTGTTGCGGCACACAGGCTCTAGGCACGCAGGCCTCAACAGTTGCAGCATGTGGGCTCAGTAGTTGTGGCTCATGAGGGCTCAGTAGTTGTGGATCGTGAGAGCTCAGTAGTTGTGGCACACGGGCTCAGCTGCTCCACGGCATGTGGGATCTTCCCAGACCAGGGCTCGAACCTGCATCCCCCGCATTGGCAGGCAGATTCTTTTTTGTTTTTGTTTTTGTTTTTTTTTGCGGTACGCAGGTCTCTCACTGTTGTGGCCTCTCCCGTTGCGGAGCACAGGCTCCGGACGCGCAGGCTTAGCGGCCATGGCTCATGGGCCTAGCCGCTCCGTGGCATGTGGGATCTTCCCGGACCGGGGCATGAACCCGTGTCCCCTACATCGGCAGGCGGACTCTCAACCACTGCACCACCAGGGAAGCCCGGCAGGCAGCTTCTTAACCACTGTGCCACCAGGGAAGCCCACCACACTGTTTTGGTTACTGTAACTCTTTAGTAAGTTTTGCAGTTGGGAAGTGTGAGTCCTTTGATTTTGTTCTTCTTTTTCAAAATTGTTTTGGCTGCTCAGGGTCCCTTGCAATTTCATATACATTTGAGGATCTGCTTTTCCATTTCTGCAAAAAAGGCCATTAGAATTTTGAGAACATTTTGCATTTTAATAGTGATTGTCTCTACGTCTTAGAATTATGAGTGATTTTCCCCTGTCTCTTAAACTTTCCATTATTAGCTATAATGCACACGTATTGTTTATTTTATAATCAGAGACGGAGGGAGCTAGCATTAAAGGGAAAGTTTTGAACTCTATTTTCTGTTAACCAGCAGAAAAAAATGTTAATATCTGACATCAGAATTATATAGCTGTTGCCAAGGCTATTGCTTGAAAGAACAAAATAGCTTGGTTAAATTGTTCCCTAAAGTGGCAGGCCACTTGTTCAGCTGTTTCAGAGGTACTTTATAATTTCTGTGCTTTTCTGGAAGACTTGAGGTGCCAACCCTGCATATGTGATCTTTGGCCTGATGTGAAATGCACTGACTTTTTAAAAAATTCATAGCAGTATTACTCATAATAACCAAAAAGTAGAAACAACCCAAATGCCCACCAACTGATGAATGGATAAACAAAATGTGGTATAGCCATAAAATGGAATGCTATTTAGCAGTAAAAAGGAATGAAGTATTGATAGGTGCTACAACATGAATGAACTGGGAAAAAACTATGCCAGACACAAAAGATTAATTCTATAGGACTGGGGGTGAGAATGGGAGATGACTCCACCAGGTTTCTTTTTGGGATGAAGAATATGTTCTAAAGTTAGATTATGGTGATGATTGTATTATAGATATGCTAGAAATCATTGAATTGGACACTTAAAACTGATGAATTTTATGGTATTTAAATTATACCTACTCAGGTTAGGATCCTGATTCCCCCACTTACAGCTCTGCTGTACAGTCATCCAGTGGTATCTGTGGGGGATTAATTCCAAGACCCCCTGCTGATATCAAAATCCACAGATGCTCAAGTCTCTTGTATAAAATGATGCAGTATTTGCACATAACCTAGGCACATCCTCTCATGTACTTTAAATCATCTCTAGATTACTTATAGTAGATAATACAATGTAAATGCTATGTAAATAGCTGCCTGCATGTGGCAAATTCAAGTTTTGTTTTTTGGGACTTTCTGGAATTTTTTTTTCCCAAATATATTTGATCTGTAGTTGGTTAATCTGCAGATGTGGAACCTGTGGATATGGAGGGCCAACTGTAATAACAAATAGCCCTCAAATCCTCGTGACTTACATTGACAAACATATTCTTCACTCACATTACATGTCCAGGGGCTGTGGGCAGTTGCTGCAGTTCGGCTTCAGGGCCGCTCAGTCTGGGACCCAGGTGGAAGGAGTTAGTCCCGCATCGGGACTCCTGGCCAAGGGAAAGAACAGGATGCTCATCTACACAAGCATTGGCTCTTAAAGCTTCTGCCAGACCTGTGTAGATCACGTTCACTCATGCTCCATTGACCAAAACAAGACATGTGGCAAGGCTGACAGTGAAGTCACTCACCCTACAGGGAGGCACCACAGTCACTTGACAGTGGGCAGGGCTGTGTGTATGTTCTGCTTACAGAGAAGGGAACAATAAAGTAATTGACTTTAATCACCTTGCTCAAGTGACTTAACCTCTCCAGGCCTCAGTTTCATTATCTACAAATTGGGGAGATAATAGTTGTCTGGATCAGTAAATGACCACATGTAAAGTAAAGTAAGCCCAGTACATGCTGTGTGCTGTTTAATCATTAGCTGCTGCTGCTTTTATTATTATTCTCTCCTCCTCCATTTGGTAATCTTTTACTCAACCTACAAGGCCCTACTCATACAGAATCCTTTTCATGGTTCCTGCTCTTTTGGTTTCTTACCAGTCAACTCTGCCCTTCTAACACTCTGAGCTCAGTGGCAAAAGTTCAGGTTTGGGGCTGTGTTTGGGGCTGGGCAATGATAGACTTGCCTTTTTGTTCATAGGTTCAGATAAGAAGAACTACATTCACAATGCAAAGTGTCTCTTCCCTTGTTCTAGGGTAGTGAATGTAACTTTTCCTTTTAACATCCTCAGAATAGCTGCCAGAGACACTACTTATGGATCTTCCTCCTCCTTCCGTGCCCTTTTTAAAATCAGTGTTTGAGAAAGGAATTGATCACTGGATTCTTCTCAGTTCCAGCCAAGCCTGAATAGGGTTGTCATAACCAGTTCAGGATCAAATTTTGGATGCAGACTGAGTGGTAACAGATCTAGGGCAGTATATCCTATAAACCACTTAGTAGTCCAGTTTTCTTAGTCAACTTTACTGCCTGTAGAAATCCTTGTCCAGAGCAAAAGCATTTGGGGCTGCTCCGAGGTCCATATACCCTGTTAGAGGCAGCTCTCAAACAGCAGCTCATCAGAGTCTATGTCAGCTCTGATGAGTGGAAGACATCAGACTGATTAGGTTTTAAGGTGATCTGGGATATGGCTTATTTCTTTCATTTTTCGGCAGTTGTTGCTGTGTTGGATATAAGTAAGATTTTAAAAAAAAATTTGGGGGGTCAATTTGAATTCTTTTCCTTTCCCTTGTAGTGTAAGGCCAGCACTGGTGGACACCGATCTTCATGTTCATTCTGCAAGTGCCCAAGGGAAGGTGAGTGGTCGTAGAGATGGAGGTGGTAGTTTTTATTTTGTGCACTGAGCAAAACAAATTTCATGCTTTCCTTGGCTTCAAAGAGTGATCATCCCTAAATACAAGATGATCTGTAAAGCTTGAAGTTATTGGGAATAATTTGCTATTGTTATTATTTTCTCATTTACGTTCTAAACATTTGAGGCTCTTCAACACAAAAACATTTGTTAAAGTAACAGTAAAAATATAAACAAGAGACAATAATCAGGATTGAGGGTTTATGTTATTTTTATAGAGTAATAAACCTAACAGCTTCTCAGTAACTTGGTTTTAAAGTTAATTTCTCCTGAGAACCTGTAGGTAAACAACCTTGAAGAGTCTGTCAAAGGCATCCGTAACAATAGTCCTATAACAATGACTGTTATGTGCCTCTTTCTGATATTATTCTGTAAGGAAAGCTAGTGCATGACCATAAAATACACTTCAGTGCTGGGATCATGTTAGTCTTCTGAAAGATCTGTTTGTTCCAAGGTTAGAACTTAGCATGCCTACAAAGAATTCCTTAGCTGGGCTTTTGGCCTATAGTGGAGATTCTACTCTCTAGTGAGGGCTGTGAAGCAGGTGTTCTGAAAATCTTTGGGGAAGACTCTACATGCTCTAGAGACCAAACCAGCATGTGGGAAGGTGAGTAAATAACTTCCCCATGGACAGGTTGGAGATTTTTAGCTTGTTGAATTACTTCAGTTAGGCAAAATTGTACTTTTTCCCTCAAGAAAGACTTCTTTCTCAGTCTACTCTAACAAATGAACAGATGGTTTATAAAAACCCTTGAGCACCATACCACTAAGATGGCTGAAACACCTTTAACATGGAAACATACATAGCAAGTATTCACTGGTCGCCTGTCACTGCTGTTAGGTAATCTCTACACTGCTCCCATAGAATGTCTCTTTGAGCCTCATGACTTCCTCTAAGAATGAATGAATTGCAGAAATACCTCCAATTAACTGGACAAATTATCCTGCTGTAGAGATTTGAAATGAATCATTTATATTTTGAAGGACATTTGCCCATTGTCATGATTTGCATATAAATGAGCTGTGTGCAGGTAGGTCTCTTCTTAGCTTTGCCGGAGAATAGGGTGTCTGGTCTTACAGAATTTGAGCAGCTATCTTAGTACCGTAACACTGGAAGAAGCAAGGCCCCTAGCCATACACGTCTGAGATAAGCGTTTCTAGCAAACTTCTAGCAAGGGCCATATCTTTGGTAATTTTGTCCCCAGATCTGTTCTATCACTGGTTATAATAGTAAAGTTCAGGGTCTCATGAAGGATTTAAATGTTGGGGAAGTGATAGAAAACTTGTAAGATTAAATTTTTTAAATACTGGGTAGTTTCTTCTGTTAACTGTTTTATATGCTGTCTTATTAGCCATGCTTAAAGTCTGGCAGAGGACTTTTTGTAGGTATTTCTTTGACTTTTAAAACTATTCCAGGGAATTCCCTGGTGGTCCAGTGGTTAGGACTTGGTGCTTTCACTGCTGTGGCCAAGGTTCAGTCCCTCGTCGGGGAACTAAGATCTCACATGCCACGTGGTACAGCCAAACAAAACAAAATAAAAGCATTCCAGTATGAGTATTTGGGAGCAGGTAAGGAGGAATCACAGTGTTTGAGGGGATAAAACCTGTTGGAGATTCTCTTTCTGTTCTGTTCCTCTAGTGACAGAGGCCAAGCAAGAATTAATAACCTACCCTCAGCCTCAGAAAACATCCATACCAGTACCGTCAGAAAAACAACCCAGCCAACCAAGGTCAGCTGATAAGGAATCTGAACCCAAGAAGCGGGAAGAAGGACAAGAACCACGCTTGGGACATCAAAAGAGAGAAGCAGAAAGGTATCTCCCTCCTTCACGGAGGGAAGGGCTCACCTTCCGAAGAGACCGAGAGAAGGAGCCATGGTCTGGGGAGACACGCCAGGATGGGGAAAGCAAAAGTAAGTGGTTTGTTGGGGCATGTACCAGACCGTGACCACCGTGGTTGAAACATAGATTGCTTGCGTTGTGGCTCTGGACCAGCAGCTTCTTACACCCTAGTAAAACTGCTCAGCCTGATTGAAGAGGCTCTTGCTTTTCCCGGCCTCACTGAAGTAATCTGTATCCTCCAAATAGCAAGTTGCTATTCAGATGCAGCAAAGTATAACTTTAGATTTCTAAGTATTGGTGAAGAAAAATATGAAGTATTTGACTAGCATTTTGTTATAGAACCAGCCTTTGTAGAGCAGGGTAACATCTGCAGTCATCTGCAGTAAAAAATATATATATATATACATATATACACACACACACACGCACACACACACACTCAGGCTCTGAGGACTTCAAAAATGTAAATCTTTCTCTCTCTTTCCTTTCTCCTCTCCCGTTTGTGCTTGGTTTGTTCAGCAATCATGCTAAAACGCATCTATCGTTCCACTCCACCTGAGGTGATAGTGGAAGTGCTGGAGCCCTACGTCCGCCTTACTACTGCTAACGTCCGTATCATCAAGAACAGAACAGGCCCCATGGGCCACACCTATGGCTTTATTGACCTTGACTCCCATGCGGTGAGTCGTCGTTATCCGTCACCACCACCACCACCCCCTGGATCCCTCACCTCCTACCACCTCAGAACAGCCTAGGGATGGCTGGCTATAGAAACCTCCAGAAGGTTTGAAGGACTTTAACCTTGGAATTCTCGTTTGCTACTTGGTACCATAACCCCTCTTACTCTTTTCTTGGGGTTCATTCAGGTGAAATGACTGCCCTTGAAAGTTGGAACTCTGAGTGGTTTTCTAGATCCACTTTTGTCTTGTGGCATTTACAGTTTCCAGTTAAAGTGACAGCTTAGTCACTTGTGGAAAATCTGAGGACTAAACCTTTTCAAGATTTTAGTGAATTTTCTGATTTCTTAAAATCATTTTGCCTGGCCACAGGCAGTTTTATGTTTGATGGAAACAGAACATTTCCTCTTTTTCCTCAAAGTGTTGCTTTAATAGATTTCTTATGGCTTGAATTTTTAGTTGTGGGGCCCTTTTCTATGGAAGTAATGTGAGGATAGCAATGAAAATCATTGATATTTCTTAGATTTCACGCTCAGAAATCACAAGAGACTTTGTAAACTGTATCTGATGCAGTGACAGTTGCAGACTAGAAGAAGAGGATTTGAATTTCTGAAATTTATACCAAGAACTGATGTCTACTCTGACCATTATTCTGATCAACCCTTCATTAAGAGTTGCCTGTTTTTGCCAGTGTGCTCTTAGTATTAAGGTTATGACCAGAACATAATGTTTAGAAATTTTTCTTTTGAGAAGGAAAATCCATGTTCAGTTTTCTTTCAAGGGACATGTCCTTTTCTCTCTTTGGGTTCAAATGAGTCTTTGGTTCCCCAGGAAGCTCTTCGCGTAGTGAAGATCTTGCAGAACCTTGATCCACCATTTAGCATTGATGGGAAGATGGTAGCTGTAAACCTGGCCACTGGAAAACGAAGGTAAAGCAGAGGGGTGCTACCCCCACTCAGGTTTTTGGGAGGAAACTCTTATTCCTGGCTGGAGAGACAGATAGTAAAACGTGGTGCTTTCCCAGTATGAGTTGCTTCAGGTACGTGCGTATGTTTTCTTTTTCTGAAGCTTGCCTTGTTGTGACTCTAGGTTTTTGTTTTTCCCTTTAAATAGCAGTACTAGGTACTTTGGTTTTTTTCCCTCTTGATTCTCTGGTATCTTTGGGTCCCAGGTGATGGTACAGTCTTGGATGTGCAGGAAAAAAATCGCAATATATCCTTGCCCCTTGGAAACCTAAGAAAATGCTGTCTTGACTTTGTTCATACCCCCATAGTGCTGGGAAATCCTATTCTTCTTTACTCCTTCATTCATCTTGACCCAGGAGTGGTAACTGGGAAATGGCTGCATCAGAGAGGCAGGCTTACAGGGATCAGGCAGATCTTGCTCTGGCACCCTCAACTCAATTGCTGTTTTGCTCCAGCCAATAGCTTTGTAGGAGTCCCACTGCCCCTCCCCTTGGGAGTCTCTGTCCCCAGACTTGCTTACTGTCTGGGTTGGTTCCTTTCCATACAAAAGGGGGAAAAGAGTTTCTCAGCAAATCTTTAGGGTTGGGCACTCCTCAAGTGGCTTTTGGTAGCAGGCTCAAGACATGTTGTATTGTTTGTTGCAGAAATGATTCTGGGGACCATTCTGACCACATGCACTACTATCAGGTAGGCTTCAGCAGTTGGGGGGTGCTCTATTAAAATCCTCAAGTGACTGAAAGAGTGATCTTAAATGTTCTCTAGTGGGTGATTGTTAAGGTAAATGGCTATCAGAAGTTCCATAATTTTAACTTGTCTTTCTGTGATAGGGTAAAAAATATTTCCGAGATAGGCGGGGAGGTGGCAGAAATTCAGACTGGTCTTCAGATACAAATCGACAAGGACAACAGTGTGAGTGACCTTTGTCTTATTTCTATTGTTCTTTTTGGCTTGACTACTCATTAATTGAAATCTTTATGGTCACAAAGTTGGCAAGAGATGCAATTGACTAGGCGTTCTGTCTCAGAGAGCACCATCTACAGGTTCTGTACCGTTTTGGGTTGGCCAGCCTCGTTCTTAGATTGTTCTTGATGAGTCCCCAGCAAGGACTTCATTGGACAGGGACTAACACTGGCTCTGGTTTTATTCCCTCTAGCTTCATCTGACTGCTACATATATGATTCTGCTACTGGCTACTATTATGACCCCTTGGCAGGAACTTATTATGACCCCAATACCCAGGTGAGTTTTTGGCTTTGTTATTTTGTCAGTGATTCTTTTGAGAAAAGTACATGTGATTTGTTACTTTGAAGGTTTTATTCCCTGTATTCTCTGGTTGCTCATTACATGAAAAGTGTAAAAGTTTAAATCTATATAAGCTGAATATTTCTCCATTCAAGGCAGCTGCTCTACTGTTGTCCTGTGTGTACCTCATGTCTACTTCTTGTTTTAAAAAGTCCAGGTTTTATATTGAGTTATATTTATTTAGGTGGATTTTAAAGATGATAATCTTCACGTTAACTGTTGTACATATAGAAAATCAATGCCTTGTGGCATTACAGGCAAGAACAGTGCTGTTTTTGGAAAAATGGACAGTGAGTGGTCTGGCTACATCCTGGCCCCTGAAGTGGAGTTTTCGATTGTTTGATATGGTCTCTTCTTAGGCTTGAGAGAGAGAGCTGTTCTTTCCCTCAGAAGGGAACTGTGCTCCTTAGATCTGGAATTACTGGGAAAGTGAAACGTTCTGTAGACTTTAACTGTTTCCAACTGTATTGCAGCAAGAAGTCTATGTGCCCCAGGACCCTGGGTCACCTGAGGAAGAAGACATCAAGGAAAAGAAACCCACCAGTCAAGGAAAGTCAAGCAGCAGGAAGGAAACGTCTAAAAGAGAAAGCAAGGAGAAAAAAGACCGAGGAGTGACAAGGGTAAGAGGACTTGTGAATCTGCTCCCTTTTCACCACATAATTACAGATTAAAAGAAAAGAGTCATAGACAGACGAGGTCTGGGTTTGAGGTGTAGAGTTACTAAAAAAGCAGGCAGTCCACTAGCCTCTTACAGCCTGTGGTCACTCTCTTTTCTAAATACAGAAACTGTGGATGGTGGAACAAAGCGGCTCAGCTCAAACCCCAATACCTCAGCTCCACACAGTTTCACTTTCCTACATCCCTTTTCAGTGCTTGACTCCGTATACACATTTCTATAGGTGTTATTGTAGCAGGGGATACCATTTTCTATTCTTTATTCACTTTATATTTGATCATAAGTATTTTTTCAGTTTTGTATAATACTCTTTATTACTTCCATGCCTGTATGGTAAAAATTCATAGTAAAACTGTGACCTTGTTTTCTTCATCATTCCTACATTGTTTGTCTCCTCTTTCTAATCTTATTCTGTTATAATATACAGCATTTAGCATTTTATTTTTTCTTTTTTAAATTACTTCCTTAGGATAAATTTTCAGAACAAAGATGATGAACATTTTTACATTTCCTGACATAAAATCAAATTATTTTCCAAAGAATTATATTGATTCACCCTGACACCAGTTATGCATTAATGCAAATGGATGAATTGGCCTGTGGCTTAGTTCATAAATTGTCTTTTTCCCCCCCTTCTAATACTACTAGTGTTTATGCAGATACATATATATAGAGAAAGAATCTGTCTGAGAACTTTTTTTCTTCTAATTTTATTGAGATATAATTAACATACAGCACTGTATAAGTTTAAGGTATACAGCATAATGATTTGACTTACATCCATAATGAAATGATTACCACAGTAAGTTTAGTGAACATCCATTGTCTCATAAAGAAACAAAATAAAAGGAAAAAAATTTTTTTTCCTTGTGATGAGAACTCTTCAGATTTATCCTCTTAACAGCTTTCATATATAACATACAGCACTGTTCATTACATTAATCATGTTGTATACTCTATCTCTAGTATTTATGTATCTTATAATTGGAAGTTCTTACCTTTTGACCACCTTCATCCAATTTCCCCACCCCTACTCCCACCCTGCCTCTGGTAACTACAAATCTGATCTCTTTTTCTTTGAGTTTGTTTGTTTGTTTGTTTGGGTGTTTTGTTTTTCTTTTGTTTCCCTACAACACTATGTTAGTTTTAGTGCACAACATAGTGATTCAAAATTTCTATACATTACAAAATGATGACCACTGAAAGCTTAGACTTTAAAGTTATACTGGCTTAGTATGTGGGTTTTTTTTGTTTTCTTTATATATTTATTTATTTCAATCTGTGTTGGGTCTTCATTGCTGCGTGCGGGCTTTCTCTAGTTGTGGCGAGTGGGGGCTACTCTTCGTTGCAGTGCGCAGGCTTCTCATTGCGGTGGCTTCTCTTGTGGAGCACGGGCACGCAGGCTTCAGTAGTTGCAGCACGCAGGCTCAGTAGTTGTGGCTCACGGGCTCTAGAGCATGGGCTCAGTAGTTGTGGTGCACGGGCTTAGTTGCTCCACGGCATGTGGGATCTTCCCGGACCACGGATCAAACCCATGTCCCCTGCATTGCTCCACCACTGCGCCACCAGGGAAGCCCCTGGCTTAATACTTGGATTCTGCTTTTGCCACTTATTCTTTCTAACCATATTCTCAGTCATTTGTAAAATGAGCATATTAATGCCTATTTAGAAGGATTATAGTAAAGGCTGAAGGAGATAATGTATATAAATGTATCATCTGGTGCCTGACATATAGTAATCACTCAATATATACTAAATGTGATGTTTTTTAATTTTGGAATCATTATAGTAACATTACAGATATTTCACAAATTAAGAGGTTTGGAAAATCAGACTCATTTCAACAGGGTTAACTCTAAACCCAGCTTTTATAAGTATCATATAAAAATTATCTCGGATTTTTATCAGTTTCAGGAAAATGCCAGTGAGGGGACAGCTCCCCCAGAAGATGTCTTTAAGAAGCCTCTGCCTCCCACTGTGAAGAAGGAAGAGAGTCCTCCACCAGTAAGGCTAAGCTGATGCACTGGGCTAGGGCTGGGGCTGGTTCCGAATGGGAAAGGAAGTTCAAAGGTTGATGCCTCACTTTGGTGTTGGTCCTTTAGCTCTCTGTGTCTCACAGACAAGGACTCTTCTTGAGTATAAGCATGAGGTAAATTTTCCTGTCTGCTAATAGGGGTATTGATGGAGAATCAGAGGCAGTTATCTGTCCTCTTTCCCTCTGCCTTGTGACATTCCCACCAGACTGGCCCTTTTTAAGTTAGAATCTTGGTCTTGTTAATTCTTCTCTTCTAAGTGACCAAGGAAACCCATTTTCCTGGCCCCGATGTTTCCTACCTTTTGGTGCTGCATGAGAATCTCTTAGATGTCGAGTGCATGCATGGTCATTTTTATAGTTTGCCTGCCAGAGTGAACAATGCTAACATTGGTACCCATTTTTTAGATGCCTTTAAGTGATAGTGTCAATCTAATCACAAGTTATTTCTATTAAATATAAATGTATAACAGTAGAGACCCTCTGTTTTTATTTTGATTGATCATATGCCAATGATCATGCATCATTATTTAACATGTCCTATAAGCTACTGATGAATACTTTTTGCCTGCTCTACATTATTGATTCAGTTCACTATAACATCTGTCCTAACCATGCCTTTGTCTTTACCTTACTCAGGAACTGGATCTGTCTACCTGGGTGTTTATCCTTCAGTTGCTTTTAGTCCATCTCCTAAATCTCTTTTGCTCTAGGATGTAGCCTTGATGAAAGTTATCTTTCCTTTTCTCTGTGGGTTACAGTGACTTGGAGGTGGTTGCTATCTCTGCCTCTTCAAAAGTAACTTACAACTTTTAAACTCTCCATGTGGTCTCTGTCAGTTTCCCTTTCTCTTCCTTCTCATCACTGTTCTGTTGCTAGAGTCACTTCTAAGGGAAACTTTCTGGCTTATCTCAGTGGACAAGGAGAAAAGTCAAGCTCGAGCCATGTTGCTTCCATCTGGGAAATGAGCAACATGGTCAGTGGGCCTACTTTGAACCCAGTTCATTATTCAAGCTAAAAGAAATGAGATGCCCGTATCAGAATATCCAGAAAACAGGCCCAAAATATAGGTTGAGTTTGTGTTAATCCCTGGCCTTCTCCTACCAGCCTAAAGTGGTAAACCCACTGATCGGCCTCCTGGGTGAATATGGAGGAGACAGTGACTATGAGGAGGAAGAGGAGGAGGAGCAGACCCCTCCTCCACAGCCCCGCACAGCACAGCCCCAGCAGCGGGAGGAGCTGACCAAGAAGGAGAATGAAGAAGACAAACTCACTGACTGGAATAAACTGGCTTGTCTGCTCTGCAGAAGGCAGTTTCCCAATAAAGAAGTTCTGAGCAAACACCAGCAGCTTTCAGACCTGCACAAGGTATTAGGGGAAGGGCCCTGACCTTTCAAACTTTTGACTCTTTATCACTGTGACTAAAGAAGCTTATGCTGTCCTCCTCAGCCTGTATCTTCCCCAACTCCTCTAATTAAATCAGTTTAATTCAAAAATGAGTTGCTGGGACTTCCCTGTGGTCCAGTGGTTAAGACTTCGCCTTCCACTGCAGGGGCCGCAGGTTCGATCCCTGGTTGGGCAACTAAGATGCCACATGCCATAAAGTGTGGCCAAAAAAAAAAAAAAAAAGACAAAAATGAGTTGTTCCTCCACCTTTTGTTCATGAGTTGCTCTGCATTAAGACGGTGCCCACCTTCAAAAAACTTCAGGGTGTAGACCCAAGGCAAGCATCATGGCTATGGCTGGGGCACCAAACATGGAAGCTGTGCTGAAGACAGGAGGAGAAGGGGTCGTGGAAAAGGAAACTCATGTGCTGAGTTTCTCATCTTAGCTCTACCATTAACCTAACAGTTGGACTTCATATAAGGCCCTTTTCTTCTTTGATACTTGGTGGCTTCGCCTGGTTCCATCTAGCTCTGACAGTGTGCGGTTTTCCCCAAGGGTGAGTCACATTCTGCCATCTCTTCATGTAGTGAGTTACTGCTATAAGCCATGGCACAACAACTATTCTTGGGGTGTTAAACTGACATACATTGGTCCTCCCTTGCAGTCTTCTCATTTATATGTACTGGCCAAGGAGCCAAATTCTGGACAGGTAAAGCCCCTAGATGGACTCGTGTTCTCAGTATAAAGTAATTTCTTTCACACTCCTTTTCTAGCAGATGTTGCTAGAGCACATGAAGGGATTAGATTTAGACTTTCTCTTAATATAAAACCCAAAGTCTTATGTAGCTAAAAGCTGAGAAGCTCTGCTTTGATGATAGGTACACCTCTTCTTCCAGCTGCCTCTGTTGAGGCTCTGCAAAGTTTCTAGGATTCTGAGAGGCTCCTTCTGACAACCCCTGCAACAGACTACCTCCCAGGTTCCTTTGACCTTCTGGAATTCTGAGTCATCAGACAAAACATTTAAAATTCAGCTCTCTTATGAAAGTGCTAGTAAATTTCTAAAGAGATTAAAAAGTTGTCAGGAAAGAGGAGCCAGAGGTCTGATGAATCCACAAACTGAACTAGCCCTGGGACAGTGGAACGTGGACTATAGCACTTTTCCTTTCCTTGCAGTAATCCAATGCAAAGAATCCCCTCTCTGTACAAGAGCTTCTCTGGACACCTTAAGTTTCTTATGTATGCCAGAGGGAGCCATGCTTCAGGAGTGTAGGACCCTCAAGGAGTACAGGACTCTCAGAGCAATCTGTTCTTTTGTGACCTTGGAGTTCCTTTTCCTGTTTCTCTGTGGGCTTGAATAGTGCCCACAGAGAATAGTGTCTGAGGATGGCAGATGGTAGTGGTGGTAGGCCGAGCATGTGGGCATTTGGTTTTCTTCACTGGTGTAGTCAGATTCCCCTCTCCCATTTTTACCTTAGGTAAAGAGATATAAACCAGATTTGTGTCTTCTACACTTTGGAGAGAAGTAGGATAAAATTCTGTCTTGTGCCACAACATGTAACTAATCTGTGTGACAAGCCAGTGTTAGAACCTGGGTTCCCATTGGTGAGGCTAACGCAAGACCAGTTAGGGATTGTTGCTTGCGTGGTGCAGTGATCACTTAGGAGAGTTGGTCAGTGAAAGGAGCTACAGTCCTAAAGCAGCTATCAGGAAAGGCCTAGAGCATTTCTAGGACCACTTTTTTTAGACCTACACTCATAGAACTCCCTCTTTTCTCAGCAAAACCTGGAAATCCATCGGAAGATAAAACAGTCTGAGCAGGAGCTAGCCTATCTGGAGAGGAGAGAACGGGAGGTAAGATTCGGTGACTTGTTACTCCCTTGACCCCCAGCTCTTTTTGCTTTCTGGTGTAGCATTTGTAGGCTGTGCTGAAGATAAAGAACGAAGAAGCCCCAAAAGATGGTGTATACATTTCTTGAAACTCATCAAACTACATTAAAGTGGATGCATTTTATAGTTTATAAATTATACCTTAATAAAGTTGGTTTTTTAAAAGGTGGTGTTAGGGTCTTTGGGTAGGTGAAATAACATTCCTCTTTCTTGCCCAGCTTTTAAAATCAATGAAGGAGTGTTGGATAGGGCTGCTAAAATAGCATCTTTTACTGTTAAAGGCCAAGTTGGAGGAAGTAGCTTAGAGTGAGAGCCAAATGGACTTGCTATCTAGACCAATTAGGCAGACTCACTTACCCAGCTACAGGCTTCACCAGCCCATGACAGGTTTTATGTGACAGTTAAGAATCCACCTGTGGAGGCGTATTGGAGAGCACCTCCTCCTCAGAAGAGGAAAAGATAGCCTCTTCTTCCCAAATTTACCAGTTAGAGAAGCTACTACTTTCTCAAGAAGAATGTTTAAAGGAATGAGAGATTCCAGGAGTTACCAGTTGAATCCCTTCACATTAGAAGAAATATCGGGAATAAAGTGAAGCTTTCGCACTCTCCCACCCACTCAGATGGGAGTCTCAGATCTGTTCTTCTGCTTACCAACAGGGAAGGTTTAAAGAAAGAGGAAATGATCGCAGGGAAAAGCTCCAATCTTTTGATTCTCCAGAAAGGAAGCGAATTAAATACTCCAGGGAAACTGACAGGTAAGCTAGAAACTCTTCACTCAGCCTAGGTCTCAAGCCTAATGATGAAACCATCACTTTCTCCAACATGCTGCCTTTTTCTCTCTCGGGGAGTGAGGTTATCGGGAGCAGGTTCTGTCTGAACTCTTGAGCATGAAGTTCACCCCAGCCTTTTTACCACCTGTCTTAACACAGGGAATATGTATGTTTGCGTGTAAGACTCACTGGCTGCTTAACTGCTCAAAACCAGGGCTGGAATGGCTATAGTTGAGAACCCTTTCTCTCCTCATCAGTAATGCTGTACCTCTGTATTAGCCTGATAAGAATGTCACACTCTTGGACTTTTTTCTCTAGGGAACCTCCATTCTCACACATTAGGTGCTGAATAAGTGGTTGGCTGCTGATAGAAATATATGATCTCTAGCTTCCTGTGCTTGTTTCTGGTCAGAGAGCTCCCAAGTTGTGAGTCCAGAGTTATACAGAATTTGCTGATAGCCCACTGTGTACAGATACTGCACCAAGGGCAAGGAATATTCATGTGGACAAGACACATATTATCCTTGACTGTCTGAACAGAGAATAGGAAGGCTTAGGTGATACTTTGTCTTGTAGGGCAGACACAGAAATCCGGTGGAAAAGGGGAGGGCATTTCAATTGGAGGGAACTGCGTGCTTCTTGGATGAAAGAGAGAGAGGTCATGATGCATTTGAGAAGTTGTAAGTAGCTTGATGGGCTGAACACTGAAGATAAGTGGTTGAGTGACAAGGAGATGAGGCTGGCTCAGCAGACACAGTCCAGTTTGTGAAGTTCATGCTCCTTGAACGCCTTGCTAAGACTTTGTCTTAGGGCAGTGGGAGGTTATGAAATGATTTTAAGCAGGATATTGATCTAGTGAAACTTGAACAAGTCTCTACATTAGTAAGCAAAAGAACTAGTAGCCAAGGTAGAGTATGCCTGTGGGGAAAGGGGAGATGATTGATGGAGAAAGGCCCCTAAGAAGTCTAGATGGGGTCTGGGGCTCTGGCATTCCAACTTATTTGTTCACAGCCCTCAATAAGAGATTATTTTGAATCATGGCCCAGAATATGTGTATGTGTGTAAATAACTGAAGAAGAAATCTTCATGAAAAATACTTCCTTACTGTGCAATAAACACTGACATTTTTATTTTAGTCTATTCTGTTCTCATTTGTAAGAAGTGCTAAGTTGGGACCACTTAATCAATGTAGCATCCCATTGGGTCATTCTCTGCAATTTGAAATACACTGAACGATGACAAAACTGAAGGAGTCAGCCAGGAGGAGGAAGAGCACCTTAGCCCTGAGTCAGTTGGGTGTAGCTGGGTGTAGAAAGAGATGCCTCTCTATTCTCAGCACCCATCACATCACATTCTACTGGTTCTCCTCCTTCTAAGTCTTCTCTCCTGCTCCTCTTCCTTTTCTGGGTTATTCCAGATATTCTCCAGGACTCTGCCCTCAGTTTTCCTTTATTCTTGCTCCTCCATCCTCTTGACTTGGACTGCCTACGGTACCCAAGGCTTTAGCCACCACTCACAGGCTAACAAGTCCTATGGCTCCATCTCAAGTCATTTCTGTTTTCTGAGCTCAAAATCATTATTTCTGTTTCCCTTCTGGGCATATCCTCTTGGCCACTTCTCAGCCTCCTCACACTAAACAATTACTCAATATTATATTCCACATTATTCTCTAGTCCAGTCCTGCTAAACCTGCTGTATTCCTATTTCAGAGTAGTAATATCATCGCATCATGGTCTACCTGGTCTGTCCCAATCTTCCTCCTTTATCCTCTGTATCGTTAGTGGCCACATCCATAATTAAGCCTTGCCCCAATTCCTAGCTCACCTCCAAACTGGACTGCTTAGTCTCCATCTTTGCTCTTCAGTCTTTCTACCCTACCACCAAAATGACCTTTATAAACAGAAATCTCCTAAAACTAGCCTTTTTGTGAACATATACCTTGCCTAAAGGGAGGCCTGGGTTCTAGAGATTCTTTGCCTGAAGTATGAAGTACAGAGTCATGATTTAGCATGATGTTCAAGGCTTTTCACAATCTGGCTCAAGCAGCCTTTTGTCGATTCCTGCTACTCTTCTTCTGGGCAAATTGTATTCTTTCACTTCTCCTTGCTTGTGTCCTCCTTTCCTCCCATGCTTTTTCTAGCTCACAGGCTCCTCATTTTTAAGACCCAGTTCAGGTATACCCTCCTGTTAGAATTCCTCATTTTTGGTGATGCCCCTTCAGGTTTGTGTTCCCTGTTTGTATTTCCATAGTAGGTATATACTGTTGCTACATCCATGGCTGAGCTCTTCAGTGTGCTGTAAGCATCTGTTGACATATTATCCTTCTCACATCCTTCCCCATGAACAGAGTCAGGTCTTGGTCATCTCTGTACCCCCAGGACAAAGCCGGTTTCTTAGATAGCAGGCACTCAAAGATACTGTTTAATATTCTTAAGAGGAGGCAAATCTGAATCAAGAGGACAGAGGTTTTTATTGGGCTCACAAGCATGTCACTTTGAAAGTGCTGGTGTCTAAGTATGTATGCTTCTTTTGCAGTGATCGTAAGCCTGTTGGTAAAGAAGGCATCGACAATAGCAGCAAAGGAGGCTGTGTCCAACAGGCCACTGGCTGGAGGAAGGGGGCAGGCCTTGGATATGGCCATCCTGGATTGGCTTCAACAGAGGAGGTGAAATGGTTTGCATCTTGTTAGGGGTGGCATGAACCTGGCATATACTTAGTTTCCTCTCATTCTGTGGCCCAGAGCTATGTCCTTGCCTATTAGCTGGGCTTTCACCACTGCTGGCAAAGAACGTGAGAGGTGAGAAGCCTGTCAGTCTTTTTTTTTTTTTTAAAGAAGATGTTGGGGGTAGGAGTTTATTAATTTATTTTTGCTGTGTTGGGTCTTCATTTCTGTGCGAGGGCTTTCTCTAGTTGTGGCAAGCGGGGGCCACTCTTCATCGCGGTGCGCGGGCCTCTCACTATCGCGGCCTCTCTTGTTGCGGAGCACAGGCTCCAGACACACAGGCTCAGTAGTGTGGCTCACAGGCCTAGTTGCTCCGCGGCATGTGGGATCCTCCCAGACCAGGGCTCGAACCCGTGTCCCCTGCATTAGCAGGCAGATTCTCAACCACTGTGCCACCAGGGAAGCCCCGAACCCTGTCAGTCTTGATACTGGATTGTAGCTAGGCATGCTAGGCTCTTTGCTGTTTGATTGGCGATGGGAAGGGGAGAGAGAATTTGGAATGGGGCTGATTTCACTCTTACACAGAGTAAGACATGGGGCAGTGTGGGAATCAGGCAGTTTGAGATTGAAGAATCATTTGGTGAAAAGAACCAGGAAACCAGCAATAAAAGGTACAAAGGCATCTCAGAGAGGAATTGTTGTTAGAGGTCTTTGATGGCTAAAATTTGAGGAGCATGAAGTTAGTCCTGGGTCCCATGAAGGGCCTCACCCCTCATGTTTAAGGTAAAGAAGAGAAGATAGAAAAGGTGATAAGAGGGAACCCTCTCCATTTTGTGTTGTCTTAGTCCCTGTCTGAAAATGCCACATACAGGAGATGGGCTTCTCACATTTCTGGTGTTGAATCCTGTATCCTGAAATCATGGCATCGCCACCCTCCTTATTCATCTTGAGTATTTGTTTATTAATTAAGCATTCTTTAAAAATTCTCCTATATCCTGCTCCTTACTAGTCCAGAAATGCTTATAGTCAAAGACCAGCCCTGAGGCTAATTAATTCACAGAGCCCACTTCATTGTTTGTCTTTGTTTTACAGACTGAAAGCCGGATGAGGGGTCCCAATGTGGGAGCTCCAGGAAGAACCAGCAAGAGACAGTCCAATGAGACTTACCGAGACGCTGTGCGAAGAGTCATGTTTGCTCGGTATAAAGAACTCGATTAAAGAGTGGAGACAAGTCCCACAGGACACAGCCTCCTTCTTGTTTTGTTTGTCCGTCTCTCCTTTTGTTTTGTTACTGTTCTTGCTGCTAGAACTTTTTTAAATAAACTTTTTTTCAATGTGACTTCTTTTGGTGGTTAAATTTTTCTCCCATGGGTGGGGGGGTGGGGCTAATGGTAGGAGGAAGAGAGTCCCTTGGTGTGGGTCCATTTGAGGTGACGCTGAAATGGCAACAAGAGCTGTAGTGAGCCCTGGAACAGTGCCTGCTATCAGTGTGAGTGGACTGGTTGCAGTGACCATTGAACTCTGGCTTGTATGAATACTGTCAGATTTTTAAAAATTATTTTCCTAATCTAATTAGTGAAAATAGCATCACACATTATTGTAACTGCTAAGGCTGAACATATTTCCATATGTTGGTTTACTAGTCATTAGACCTTCAGAAGTCCTCTTCTGACTTTGTTGGGGGACGGGGGGAGGCAGTGTTGTGACAGCTCTTTTTCTGAGTGTCTGCTGGGTGTTCACTGCTTCACACATTGTGGTCACCACAGCAAGTTGGCTTAATAAGAATTACCACTTCTCTGCAGCCACTGCCCCAGCTTTTCCTTTCCTCCATGGCTAGAACTCTCCAAAGAGATGTCTGCCCTCTTTCAAATCTTTATTGCCCACCATATCACTCATACCATTTCACAGAATTTGCTTCAAAAGTGAGTTTGTTTTCGTTGTAGTTAAAAGGACTACTACATCCTACTATATCCTATGCACCTATTAAAACTAAAAAATAATTTCTCAAGGGAACATATGGTACTAAGAATTGCACTTTTCAGGTATCTCAGGGGAAAAATGTTTCTTAGAACTGCATGTTTCAAAGAACATCTTGATTGTATAAGGTAGGGGTTTGTAAACTTTTCTGTAAAGAGCCAGAGAGTCAATATTTTAGACTTCATATTATAGGTCATATGATCTCTGTTGCAACTACTCAGCTCTTTTGTAGTAAGAAAGCAGCCACAGGCAATACACAAACAAGTGGTTTTGGCTGTGGTCCAATAAAACTTTATTTACAAAAACAGGCCACAGGCCAGAATTGGCCCAGGGGTTGTGGTTTTTCCCAACCCTTGGTCTAACGACATAGTCTGGATGCATAAGGCAGGACGAAGGAGGGTTTTGTAAAAATTGAGTGGGGGTATTGGCATTTTGGAGAGGATGAGCAGTGAGGGGTGGGAGAGGTAAGGAGAGGTGCGAGTATACCAAGGAGAAAACATTTCTAGCAACGGGAATGGTAAATGTGAATTTAAATTGTTTGCCATGCTGTGTCCAAATATAATCCCTTTCTCAATCTTTAATAGATCTTTTTACCCTTCCGAAAAAGGAAAACAAACAGGAGTACATTGGCTTAGGGATCAAAAGTCCCCAGTTCTGGGCCTTGCTATCACTAGTGCAGCATTTTGGAAGATGGGCTATTTGGATCTTTCAGCCCCAGACAGATGTACTCCAAGAGCCCTTCTGGTCTGACTGATGGTCTGCAGGTGCATCTATGGTATGTCCAATTACTCTCTGTCTGACCTTCACTGAATAGGTCAAAACATTTTTTCGAAGTTTCCAAGTTTGTCCTGAACTGGTCAGACTAGGTTTTCCTCCTAACTTTGTGTCACCCTGTTCGGCCTAACCAGAGCTGTGAAACACATCCAGTGCTTCAGTATTGAAGATCCTGTAGAGGCTACTTGGTTGACCCAGGTTACTGGCTGCCCAGCAGTAGCATCATCAAGTTATTAAGTGGTCATTGAATGTTTTGAAAGCCTACTTTACTTGTTACTGGGGCTTATAGCAAGATCAGTGTGGGTCTCTGTGACCATGGGACTCAGTCCTCTGGGGAAGATGGAGGTTGCACAATTTCTGATATGATGAGAGATGCAAGGGATAAGTATAGCATGCTACTGGGATGGTATGACATGGACTTAATTCTCATTTGGTGGCAGCAGCATCTTCTCTGATGTGTTTAAACTCAGGCCTCCAGACTAGGCCACTGTCTAGTTTTGGTTTGGTTTGTCTCCTGGTTTTATTTTGCCACTTTAGTGGAGATTTTATGGTTGGAAATAAGGTCTAAAGTATTTCATACATTTTTAAAGCAGTACTTTGGATATTGTATGAAACTCGGAATGGGTGTGAAACGTGTGTCACCCTAAGATGTCCCTAGGAGGTTCCCTGAGGCCTCTGATCAGAATGCCAGCTACATAAGGGCAGAGATCTTGGGTAATTTTCTTCATTACTATATCCCTAGGGCCTGGCCCAGGGCCTAACACAGTTGGCACCCAATAAATGAGTGAATAGTGCTGAACTCATAGGTCTATGGTAAATACTTGTTGAATTAAATTTTGATTGCATATCTCTCTCAGTTTAAGCCCATCTCTGACAAAATTAATTATTTTGGTTTCTTGGTATAGGCAAGAGTTCTCACGTTAAGTCTTCCCCCCCCACCCACATGAGCCTTTTTACTAATTCTAAAGCAGTAGTTCCCAGCCTGGGGCCAAAACATGTGAACTAGTTTTTTTTCTTTTGTCAAGTAGTGAGAAATTAAGAAAAAGACCTAAGATCGTTTCATTAAGAGAACTTTTTTTTTTTTTCCATCAAAAAAGTAGTAAAGGCAGGGCTTCCCTGGTGGCGCAGTGGTTGAGAGTCCGCCTGCCGATGCAGAGGACACAAGTTCATGCCCCGTTCCAGGAAGATCCCACATGCCGCGGAGCAGCTGGGCCCGTGAGCCATGGCCGCTGAGCCTGCGCGTCCGGAGCCAACGGGAGAGGCCGCAACAGTGAGAGACCTGCATACGCAAAAAAAAAAAAAAAAAAAAAAAGTAGTAAAGGCAAACTTAAAGGACTGTCTTCTATTCTATATTGAACATCTGTGGCTTTCTTTAAAACAAAAAACCAACTCATTCTGTTGTCTTTGTTTTCCTTAATTAGCCAGGACTGTTAAACTTTTCCAGACTCACATCAACTGCCAGACAGGCCTTTGGGGGCACAGCTCTGGAACTCAACAGGGCAGTGTTCACAAAGAAGGTCAGCTACCAGAGAATTTTGAGGATGGCATTTCGCTCTGGTGGAATCCATCTTTTTTTCTAGACACCTCCTTCAAGTATTTAAGAATGATTTTGTACCATTTATGAACAGCTATATAGCTTTTATGGCTGGTGACAAGCCAGCCCAGCAGGCACCTCAGGGATGCTCAGAAGTGCTTGTTTAACTGCTTTGGAAATGAGCAGACTTCTAGTGACCATTAAGTCTAGCAAGTTCTGGGTTCTCGGCATCTGCATTATCCATTGCAGGGTTTGCAATGACCCATCTATATTTAAGTTTTAAATATCATTAAACTAATATTGGAGTTCCGAGGGTCACATACATTTACTTTATTCTGATGATAAAAGTTTTACATACATATGTGTGTATATATATACATATATATACACTCCCCCATAAGTTGGATATTATATACAGATACATACATACATATGAAAATGTAGACAAATATGTGTGTGTAGGTAGTCTATGGTCTGAATGCTTGTCTTCCCCCCCAACCACCACCAACACCTAAACCCCAAAGGTGATGGTATTAGTAGGTGAAGCCTTTGGGAAGTAATAAGGTCATGAAGACAGAGCTGTCATAACTGGGATTAGTGCTCTTATAAGAGAGATCCCACAGAACTCCCTAGACCCTTTCACCATGTGAATATACAACAAGAAGTTTGCAGCCTGGAAGAGGGCTCTCACCCAGCCATGCTGGCACCTTGATCTTGGACTTTGCAGCCTCCGGAACTGTAAGAAAAAATTTTCTGTTGTTTACAAGCTACCCAGTCTGTGGTATTTTGTTATAGCAGCCCGAACAGACATAGGTAGGTAGGTAGATAGGTAGGAAGATAGAAATAGAGATGAGGAGAGGAGAGAGAGAAAAGTTACCCATTATTCTAAAATCCAGAGATTCCTACCTTTCCATCTATTGTCATGTTTTTAATTATCCAAAGAGTTTCCAGTGTCAGTCACTTAATGCCCTCGACGTAGAAGGATAAGCCATAGTTAGAAAATGTTTAAAGATGCTTTTCCAAGGAAAAGATTTTCCAGTATATTTGAAGCTTCTGGTTTGAAATCTCTTTGACGCCCTTCTACTTATTCTTTTTTTTTCTTTATTTTTATTTTATTAATTTATGTTTTGGCTGCCGTTGGGTCTTAGTTTCGGCACGTGGGATCTTTCGTTGTGGCGCGTGGTTTTCTGTCTCTAGTTCTGGCGTGTGGGCTCCAGGGCACGTGGGCTCTACGTAGTTCGCGGCACGCGGGCTCTAGTTGAGGCGCTCGAGCTCAGTAGTTGCAGCGTGTGGGCTTAGTTACCCTGTGGCATGTGGGATCTTAGTTCCCTGACCAGGGAACGAACCCACATCCCCTGCATTGGAAGGTGGATTCTTTACCACTGGACCACCAGGGAAGTCCCCCTTCTACTTACTCTTTTTTTTTTTTTTTTTTTTTACTGTACGCGGGCCTCTCACTGCTGTGGCCTCTCCCGTTGCGGAGCACAGGCTCCGGACACACAGGCTCCGCGGCCATGGCTCGCGGGCCCAGCCGCTCCGCGGCATGTGGGATCTTCCGGGATCGGGGCACGAACCCGTGTCCCCTGCATCGGCAGGCGGACTCTCAACCACTGCGCCACCAGGGAAGCCCTCTACTTACTCTTAAAAGATTTCTTTTTATCCAGAAAGAAAAGAGTATAAGTGTGGTTTTCCACATCTAATATCTTCCTCTGCCTTGTCATGGTCTAATTATTCAATCTTTATATATGACCTGAAAAATAAGTTCCACTAAATCTATATCTATAAATAATGCCAGTGGGCAAGCTATGCTAACTGGATACATAGAAATACCACCATTTGACGGATGAGTGAGGGTCCAAAATATCTCTCTGAATTGCTGAAGGATCCCTGGTTCTTTCTGCCACAAATGTTGCACTTTTAGCTTTGGTAGTGGATTCATTTGTTCATTCAACAAATATTTACTGAGTGCATACCAAGTGCCTGGCAGAAGTAGAGGCACTGGGGATATAGTAGTGAACTAAACAGACAAAAGTCCCTCCCCTTCTGGAGTGTACATTCCAGTGAATGAGGGCGTGGACTCAAACTTACTAGTTCAAATCCCAGTTCCACCACTATAGTTTGGAATCTATAGTGTGACATTTTAGTGTGACCTACTGTCTCTCTAAAACAAGGACAGTGATAATAGCTTTAACTAAGTGAATGGCAGTTGAGCCAGCTAGAAGTGATCCAAGATATAGTTTAGAGGTAGAGTCAACAGGATTTGCTGATAGATTGAGTGCAAGGAAAAAGGAGTCATGGATGACTCCAAGGTTTTTGTCCTGAGTAACTGGAAGCAGGGGATTGCTAACTATGGGGTGGGGAAGGCTGTGAAGGAGACAAGGTTGGTTTTTGGCTGTGTTAATTTTGAGATTCTATTAGACGGCCAAGTAGTAACTGTTAAATTAACCCTGGAAGGACTTCCTGGTGGCGTTAAGACTCCACTCCATGGGCCCAATGCAGGGGGCCCAGGTTCAATCCCTGGTCAGGGAACTAGATCTCACATGCGTGCCGCAACTAAGAGTTCTCATGCCACAACTAAGGAGCCCACATGCCACAACTAAGGGGCCTGCGTGCCACAACTATGGAGTCTGCCTGCCACAACTAAGAACCAATGCAACCAAATATTTTTTTTAAATCCTCTTAATTTCCATAAACCTCAATTTCCTTACTTGCAAAATGGATGTAATAACCACCTCATAGGTTATGAAAATGAAAATAGAAATTTGTAAAGCATGTAGCCCAATAATCTAATCTAGCATTCAATATGCAATAGGCGATCGACCTACATTCCTTCTCTTAAAGCTAGATTATAAACGTGATGGTTTACACCACGTCGGTGAAAGAAAACTGTACTCTCTAAGGCCCTTGTAGCAAAGCAAATAATTACTATGCCTAATAAAGTTAAAAGCTCTGATCCGTATCTGCAAAAGGCAGACTGGAGATTAGGCCTGGGTTTTGAAGAAAGGGAAATACGCAGGAAATTGACACAGGGCGTAGTTAAGTGACAGGTTGCCCTAGCGACCACACTCCCCAGCAGCCCTCGCGCAGTCAGACACCTTCGCGGATTGGACACCTCCATAGGAAGCGTGTGGTGGGGGGAGGGGACAGGCGCGAGGTACTGTGGGTAGGAGACGGCCGTTGACGGAGGCGCCATTTTGTGAGGCGGCCGTACCCCGTTGGAATCCCCTGGCACAAAACCGCTACTGCTGCTACTTCCGTCCTTCCTGGGGGTAAGTGCGGCGGCCGCCCGTAATGACCCGCGGTTCTTTCTGTTGGAGCAGGCCCTGTAGAGCCTCCCTGTCAGCCGCGGGCGGCGATCGATCAGCTCCAGCCGGATCTCTCGAAGGGCTACCGGAGGCATTGGAGAGCCGCGCCCCTCCTCGCCGCTAGCGCTGTCAGCTTTCAGAGAGCGTTCTCCCGCCCAGCTCGAGGCCCTCTTCTTTCGGGCTCTGAGTGTGCCCCTGTCGGGACGTGTTTCCGACTGCCCAGCCCGGCTGAGCATGAAGCCGTCGTTTGTCCCTCGGGTACTTCTCAGGGGCGCCCTGACAGTCTCTAGCCGCCATCGCCCCTCAGCTTGACCTGAATCAGCCCTCTCCGGAAAGCTGTTCGGTGAAGGCTGATCTGCGGGCTGGGAACCTCTTGGGGGTCGGGAGGCGGGTGTGCAGGCAGGAAGAGAAAGCCGGACGCCTGAGTTGGTCGCGCAGGCCGTGGCGCCGCCATCTCGGCCGCGACACCCCGCGGAGGTGGGTCCGGGCAACTGCCCAGGCGATGAGGGGAGGCATCAGAGATTCTGCCTAGGGCCTGGTTTCTCCCGGATGGTTCTCTTCCATTTGTTAATTCAGTAAATGTTCGTTGAGCGCCTGCCTAGAACAGGCGCCAGGGACAGCTGTAAGTAGTTTCTCGGACCGCGCACGCATCGAACGCAGTCTAGCTCTGTGACGTTTTATCACCGCCGGTGCGCAGCTGAGCCAGGCTGGCCACCTCAAGAACCTGTGACGATTATTGTTACCTAGGAATTAAGTTGTGTGGAGGTTTACCCTTGTTTGACATAGCTTTGGATCAGCCGTTGCGTTTTAAATGGAGTAGATTTTCAATCAACTCAGCATCGGGCTTCTGAAAGGTTTTAAGCTTTTCATAAGTAATTTTTGAATTTCGTTTCGCTCCTTGTATTAATACAGACACTTTGATTAATGTTTTAATGGTCAGCTATCCCAATGGAGTTGCTTTGATTCAGAACACAGGGAGCTGATTGCAGCTGTGCCCTTTTTGCTTTGTAATCCTACAGCAGGAGCAGGGAAGGAACCTTCTGCTCGTATCCTTTTATGGGTTTATTATTGAATGTGGAATCTAATATTTTTCACTGTGCTTCGCCTTCCTGCTATGTTCACTGTTAGCAAAATGTTAGCTTGATTTTAATGTTGACAGTTGGTCCCCACTTCCCTCCCCACCCCCCCAACTTTAGATAATCACTGTTAATGGTTTAATGAAATTCCAGTCTCAGTAGTATAACAGCTATGGAACAGTTGACTTACGTGATCTCTCAGATTTGCAGCAACCTATCTCTTTTGTCTCCTAGGAAAAACAAAATTTGAACCTTTTGGAGCAGTGTGCTAGATCTTCAGCAGGACAATGGGTTCAGACAAACGGTAAGTTATTACTGTTACATGCCTTTGATCTCAGCATTTCAATGGGGACTGAGCTATTCGTTAAAAATTGTTTATCAGACAAATATTTGAGTGTCTGTTTTGTATCCGGCATTGCTGTGAGCACTTTCATGATACCTGCTCTCACAAGCACACAGTTTAATGAGATAATTAAAATACTGTGTGAACTGTGCTATGGTAAAAGAAGTTGAGGGTGCTGTTAGAACACTTAGGAACATGTGTTTTCTTGGAAACGGCCAGGAAAGCTTCCTGGAGAAAGTATTCTCTAAGGTGAAGCCTGAAGGGTAAGAAAGAATTAGGCAAAGGAGGGCTGGGTGGAATAGTAAGTCATGAGGGTTCCTGGTGTGGATAACAAACAGCCTCTGGAAGAAGCTAGGAGATCATACTGTCTGTCACTTTGCACAGTACCTGGGCTATAGAAAGCAATCAGTGAATGCCAGTTCTCGTTATTGTCACCTCCATGACAAGATGATCCAGATTTAGAGAGCTGAGAAGCTTTGGACCATGGGTTACATTTTTAAAAAAAAAGAAGAAGAAAGAAAAACCGCTAAAAAATTAATAAAGAATTAAGATGAGAGCATTTGACTCCTGTGTCATCTGTGGATTCTCCGACTCAAACCATTTGATTTAAACATACAACCTTTATTTATTCATCCAGCTGCCTCCTTAATATTGAGTCCAGTCGCAGTGATAGATCAAATTGATGGCGCACTGGGACTCATGAAGTGTTCATGTCACATGATATCATTGTTTTAATGCTTTGTCAGTAGTCTGGTTCCAAATAAATTAACATTTACCGTTTTAGGGTCTCTCATCTACATACTTAACATTTTGAAATAGTCCTAGACTACTTGTTTCATTTGTTTCTTTTTATGAAATTTGTATACTCTAAATGAGGCGCTTATAAGCTTTCTCTTTGTCTTGTCCTTACATAGTAGTTTTATGAACCTGGTAAACAATTTATGAAAGAACTGTTTATATCTGTGGTCAAATGGGTTTAAGCCTTTTGTCATTAGGTTTTCCTGTGAAGCCCAGTGCTGCTCAGTAATCAAAAATAAATCGGGTTTCCCTGGTGCTGCAGCGGTTAGGAGTCTGCCCACCAATGCAGGGGACACGGGTTCGAGCCCTGGTTCGGGAAGATCCCACATGCTGTGGAGCAACTAGGCCCGTGTACAGCTGCTGAGCCTGTGCTCTAGAGCCCGTGAGCCACAACTACTGAAGCCCATGCACCTGGAGCCCGTGCTCTGCAACAAGAGAAGCCACTGCAGTGAAAGGCCCTCGCACCGCAGCAAGAAGTGGCCTCCGCTCACCGCAACTAGAGAAAACCCGCGCACAGCAATGAAGACCCAACACAGCCAATCAGTCAAAATCGATCAGATGTTATAGGAAATAATGTTCTCTGATGGTGCTTGTTATATCTAACAAATGAACTTGGTTAACTGCCTAATGGGGAAAAAAGACAGGTTATCCAGTTTGTTGGTCCATTTCTCAGTAATGAGATACCCTTCAGAGTGGATGAATCAGGACATGTCCCCCTTTGTAATTGAGTGAAATGCTAATACAGTTGACCCCTGAACAACATGGATTTGAATTTTGCAGGTCCACTTATAGGCAGATTTTCTTCAATAAATACAGTACTACATGATCCGTGGCTGGTTGAATCTGCAGATGCAGAACTGTGTATACCAGAGGGCTAACTGTGGGACTTGAGCATCCATGGGCTTTGGTATCTGCAGCAGGTCCTGGAACCAGTCCCTGGCGGGAACAACTATAATTACATTCTTCCAGTCTAGATTGATCACTAAGATCTGAAATCAGGGATGAAAGGAGTGATGTGTAGGCCACAGGCTTGGGAAAATGCAGGATGAACTTGGGCAGCCTGACTCTCTCAAAAATATTAAACCCATACATTTGATAGCTATATTTTTACATTTAGTATGAATTCCTGAAAACTACCTTTGTACTTAAGGATATAGCTGTTTTCCCAGTTATTGTCTTTGTAAATTGGAATTTGGTGATAAATTTTAAGGGATACACTGAACTAGTTGGATATCTTATGAACTGAGATGTGGGTTGTGTGTTTTTTCAACCATGTTTTCTAAAGGGACAAAATGTGATTTACTGAAGAGTAAATGAAAATTATTTTCCGTGGCAGAGTGAGTAGAACAGAACGCAGTGGAAGATACGGGTCCATCATAGACAGGGATGATCGTGATGAGCGTGAATCCAGAAGCAGGAGGAGGGACTCAGATTACAAAAGATCTAGTGATGATCGGAGGGGTGATAGATATGATGACTACCGAGACTATGACAGTCCAGAGGTGAGTGGCCAACAACTGTTTATAGAGTTGTTAGAATTATGAATTATATGCACAGAACCTCCAAGATTCTTGAAATAAGTATACCAAGTGTGGAAATCTCTCAAGAGGAGTATTATATTCAAACTCTTTATTATTCTGAAATTTGAGTCGACTATAACCCTCAAAGACAGACTGAGCCCTGTAGTCATAGAAATACTGGCCAGGGTTTACTTAGGGCTCACTATGCACCAGGCACTCTTTTGAGCACTTGACTTACATGAACTCATTCAGGTCTCACTACAACCTTATAAGGTAGGTGTTATTCTCATTTTAAAGATGAGACAATTGGGGCATAATTATATACCATCCCTTTGCCTCAGATGGTGTTTCTAAAAGTTGTAGTTTAACATTGTAGCATAGCTTTTTTCACATTTCTTTCCATATGCATTAGCTTTGTTTAGCAGTAATTGTGCAGCCCACATAATTTTGCACTGTTTTTTTTTCTTATGCATATAATCATCTTATTTTAACAGGTAATAGTGTTTCATTGTGTGTTGTTACACTGTTTGGTGAGTTGTTAAACCATTCTTCCTGAACTAAATGATTGTTGCCAGGTTTGGGGGTTTCTGTTCTTGTTTTTGTTTTTGTTTTATGCTGTTTTAGAAGACACTGCAGTGAACATCATCATGGAGTTCTTGTATTATCTCTATTCCTAAAGATAAATTACTACAAGCGGAGAGACTGGATCAAAGGGTATAAATAAGCCCAGTGTGGTTTGAATTACAATTTTCTTTATTGTAAATCAGAGAGAACGTGAAAGAAGGAACAGTGACCGATCCGAAGATGGCTACCATTCAGATGGTGACTATGGCGAGCATGACTATAGGCATGACATCAGTGATGAGAGGGAGAGCAAGACCATCATGCTTCGCGGCCTTCCCATCACCATCACGGAGAGCGATGTAAGGAGAACCAACAGTTCTAATGAGCAATCCAATAGGCACAGTGAACTTTGAGCTTCTACCATTATTTTCTTGTGTTACTATATCTCAAGCTAATATCTAGTGAAATACATTTCTGTAATTAGGGTGGAGTTCTCTCAACTTGGTTCACAGATAGATTATCATTTGTATTTAGGCTTTGAAGCTCAATGTAGAGTTTTCAGAAGAACTACAGGGAGCAGTTCTTATTCCTTCAGTAATAGCTATTAGAAGGTAGCCAGTACGTTTTTATTGAATTGGTTACTTACTTAGTGAGGATGTATCTGTAAGAACATTTTATGATTTGGCCATCCTTTGATTCAATGGAAATTATATTATCCATTTGAAACTTTTGAAAAGCCTGTAGAAAAGCCTGGCTCCCCACTTCTCAGACTGGTCAACTACGGCCTTGGTGTACTGGGCACTGCCTGATTTCCAGTGGTATCTCTGACCCACACGCATTCCTTCCAGCCACATCCACCACTTGCTTCTGCTGCAGGCCATTTTGGACATGTCCATTGTTCTACCAGTGTGCCCTTTTTTTCTCCTTGAAGCCTTTCCTTCTTTCTTCCTTCCTTCCTTCCTTCCTTCCTTCCTTCCTTTCTTTCTTTCTCCCTTCCTTCCTTCCTTCCTTCCTTCCTTTCTTTCTTTCTAATAGCTATGGAGTCTTAACCACTGAACCACCAGGGAAGTCCCTGAAGCCTTTCTTGACCTACCAGCTGGAATTTCTTAAGTGTATCCCCAACCCTTGAATGCAGGAGGCTGCTCAGCCAATGTTGTTTGTGAAATGAATGTGATGTTTTGAAATACATTTATAAAACATGCATTATGCCAGTATCTATTGTCTTGGAGTATTCAGAGTAATATTCTGACTAATGTTTAGTGAATTTTAGAGCTAAAGATAAGTACTGAGTTCACACAGCCTTGGTCTTCTAAACATTGGAAGTGACAAATGTGAGATGGGATGTTAGAATTAATAGTGGGTATTTGTGATCCACAGCACACTTGCTACACTCTGTACTGCTATGCTATAGTGATGCAGAACCATGGATCCTGCCTCATAAAAGCTTAAGGATGAATAGCTGAGGTCAGCAGATAATGAAGACAATGCAGAGTAGAAAGGGATAGGCGTTGGAAGAGGTCCTGTTGAAAGTGGTTCTGTGGAGTAACTCTGGAGGATTCTTTAAGGGAGCTGAGTTAACTGGTCGAGGGCAAGGAAGAGCTCCAGGGAGATTTTAGTGGAGCTGATTCTTGGGGGATAGAAATGTTTTGGTCTGGTGGAGAACTGAGGATAAGATGTGGACTGGCCCAAATCAGCTTGATTTGACTGAAATCAAAGGCTTCTGGCAGGAGAGAGGTGGATGGGAAGGTGCTTTGGGGGCCAGTGATGGAGTCTTTGAAAGCCCAGCTAAGTATAAAAGAAAGCTACTGAGGTTTTTACCTGGTAACAAAAGCTATGTAGGTTAGAATGGTAGGGGGTTGAAAGACAGCAGAGCTGAGCTCAGGTAGCAGCAGCCATGAGCATGTGGAGTAGGGGAGGAGGGGATAACAAGAAATCTTGCAGGAGTCAAGTCGAGGAAAGTTTACTTGTTGATCATACTGTCCCCTTGAGTCTTTTAGGCCTGTGGCCCTGGGAGCGTGCAGAAGAAGTGGGTGGCATGGGGAGAGCAATGCCTTAGCTGACTCTGGGGGCACTCCCTTCTGGTAATGAAACAAGATTGAAATGCTTATTTATTTCAGGCTTCTCAGAGAACTAGAAGTGCTTACCTTAAGAAGGCAGGTTTTCAAAGTAGACTTTCTGAGGTTGCCAAATTTTGTGCAGTATTTGTAGAAAATTTGCTTATTGGGATCTTTAAAACAGTTTAAAATTATAGTATTTAATCTTCTCCTGAATTTCAGTTTATCACTTTCAGTATTGTCATTTTATTTTAGTCCCCCACTGACATATGAACTCTTAGAGTAACTGTCTTTAGTTAATTATGTTACTATGTATGTTACTGTATTGCTACTTTTATAGAAACTGTTTTTAGTTACTCTGGTGACTGATTTTTTACTTACTGTGTTACCAAGCATGAACTTGAGTCAGGTGGTTGGCTCTGGCTCAGTGTAGCACTTCTCATACATACTCTTTGTGAAAAAATAGTCGATTTTCCTTATATTTGTGGTAGTCGCAGTCTATAAAGGCACTTGGGGTACGGAACCATGCTTTTAGGGGAAATACAAAGTTAGGTTCATGTGAGCCTCTGGTCACAAGATTTTCATTAACAGATCAATATATGACCGTGTATTTCTGTTTAGAGGTGCCTTATTTAATATATACTGTTGATTCATTAGCATTGAACTCACAGCCAATAGCACTGTAACTTATGTCTGAATGAAGTTTTCTAATATATTTTCCCTGTAAGGGACATCACAGCCTTCCTTCTTGCATTAGGAACACTAGACAGCACTTCAGCACTGCACTTGGAGAGCCATTTTAAACAGTGAAATCACCAACAAAAAGTACAAAAATGTGAAAAACTTGGCATTAAACAGATTATGAGTAGGACACTTGTTTACAGTATGAAAACTGAAACAAGGCAGAGCATCACCTCTGCCGGGAACACATACATCAGGTGACTCAAATTTTTTACTACTCTGCACACGTCTGCAAATGGCCATGAAAGCACTACAAGTATTGATTTGGAGGTAACGAATTTTAATGCGTAGGCAAATCCACAAGTGCTGAATCCCCAAATAATGAGGACTGACTGTATATAATCCGGCAGCCTTTACACGTAATTATGGAAAGTGGAGGCCACTAAGAATCTCTTTTTCACAAATTTGGCCCTGGTTTTCTCCCTGGGAGTATCGCTGCCTGGTATGATTGATAAAGAGACTAATGTATTTATTAATGTATTTTGCCTTTTGCTGTAAGGGTTTGATCTGACATCAATAACAAACCTACCAGCCAGAAGTCTTTCTTCAGGCCAAATTAATGTTTACTTTGATTTACTAGGAGCTGAAGAACGTTATGAGCTTTGTTAATTTTCACCATTAATGTAAATGTAAGGAAGGTATTTCTTTAAGATATTGTGCAAAAAATATTTATCTTAAGGGAGTTCCTCATTTTTTGGCATTGATACTTGGTTGCGTACTTCAGAAGACAGTGACATATCTTCTGCATTTATTAAATCTCATCTTTCTCTCTGGTCCTTTAGTACAAAGAACAACAAGATTAGACTAAAGGAGGGAGGCTTGAGGGACAGCATACCATGAGCAAGACTGTGTATCACAACATAAATAATTGTGCCTGAGGAAATTCCCAGTCAGCATATAAAGAATGCCTTCAAAGCTGTTACAGTACATCAGTTTCTATGAGAAGTGTTCCTTCTTTTATTCCATTTTTAGAATAATTACATTTTGATGATAGAAGTTAAAAGCTTGGCTAAATTAGGCAGTTAATGTAATCCCTAGCCTTTGACCTCTCTTTAGTGTGGAATAGTTTGTGGCTAAAGCTTTAACTATAAATGTGTAAAACCCTGTCTGTGCAGATTCGAGAAATGATGGAATCCTTTGAAGGCCCTCAGCCTGCGGACGTGAGGCTGATGAAGAGGAAAACAGGTGAGAGCTTGCTTAGTTCCTGCTGTTCTGGTTCTCTTCCCCATTCCCACCTCAGTCCCTAAAGAACATCCTGATATCCCCAGTCTTCAAGCACATGAATTCAGAATGAAAGGTTTGCCATGGCTAAGGAATGTGACTGTTTGAAAACGATGTTAGAAAGCATCTGAGGACCTTTTTAAAAACTTTGTTTTTAGGGGCTTTTTTTTCCCTTCGGTAAGTAGTGATTTATAAACTCCTTGTTTGACTGTTTGTAGTCGGTTGCATGGTTACTTTTTAAGCGTGGAATCAAATCGAGTGGCATTTAGTTCAGGCGGCTTGGTTCCTTGCCATGGCAAAGTATCAAGAAGATCCCCAAGTCAAGTCACATTTGTAAAGCTGCTTCCCAATTGGCTTTGTCACGCAGTGTTGAAGCAGTGGGAGAGAGATTCACCTGTTATAAAGGAACTGACTAACACGAGTATCCCGTCTATATCTGAATGCTGTCTCTAGGTGTAAGCCGTGGTTTCGCCTTCGTGGAGTTTTATCACTTGCAAGATGCTACCAGCTGGATGGAAGCCAATCAGGTTGCTTCACTCACCAAGTCTAGATATTCATGAAAATGGAACAAGTCTGTACAATTTAAAAAAAAAAAGGTTGAAGGAGTGGTTTGTTCCAAAGGAGTGACTTTAAAAAAAGAAAAGCTTTGTATATATTAAAATTGCTGTTACTAGAATAAATACAGTACCAAGCACTACATTGCAGAATTTGCTCTGCCTTTAAACATGGCTACCTGGCAGGGCCTTGTTAACCACTGAATATTTGTCTGGTAGTTATCAAGACATCTTTAATATTCCCCTTTTCCTTACCTGATTATATTCCTATTATGTCCATTGAGAGTAATCTTAGATTATCCAACTCTCGATTTGACAGTGAAAAGAATATAATTGAAGTCTGCTACAGGCATTTTGTAAGTAATTTTTTATTTCGCTTGGAGACTGCAAGCCTCCTGGAGGCGTAACTGCTCACATGGGTCTTCAAGGACTATATAAGGACCTAGTGGAATTTCTGAACAATAAGTCTGATGAGATTAGCCTGGGAGCTGGTGTCCTGCTGCTGTCTGATCTAGTTAAGAGTGGCATTAACATTCTAATCTCCCTGAGAATGCCTTTTATAGTCTGTTCGAAGCAAATCATTGATGATTCTTTAAGAAGCATTAACTGAAGTGTTCTACAGTTTGTCAAGATAATGTTCAGTGCTTGGCACTTAAATAACGTTTTTTTGCCAGAACTCCAAAGCACAGTATTGAATGCCTTAACCAAGTGCATTCTGGGAAGTCTGCTTAACTCATTATGTTGTTTCTCTGCAGCATTTTATGATTTGTCACTCATAAATACGAGTTATATTCTTTGATGATTTATTATCATTTATAATAAGACTCACTAATGAGGGTATCATTTTGATTGACTTGTTAGATTTTTAAGCCTCTCATTTCCTTAACCCAGAGGTGACAGCCTGATCTTATAATGGTAGATCTTCATTCATTTCATACCATGGACACCATCCTAATAAAATTCAGGACATACACAAGCTTCATGTGAATCTGCTTTCTTTACATGACAGCATCTTTTAATATGGTAGATGTATCAGAATGACTTGCTTGGGAGTTTAAAACTCCTAGGAAATTAAAACCTGTAAGACACTTAAAAATCTCCACAATTTTAATGTATACAAAGCTATGTTAATGTGTAATATTTCATTACAGTTCAAATTCACTCCAGAAATAAAAGGCCAGTAGGATTAGGGACTCAGTGATAGTTTGGAGTCTCCCCCAGCACACATCCCTCCTAGTGGGATGATCTGTTGACATATCTCCCAGCTTCTTTATTTTTGCTTCTTTACAACACAGTGAGTGGATGGCCTTCAGCTCTTTCCCTCTTGGCCAGACATGCAGTCTTGTCTTTAGATATTGCAGAGACAACATTCACAGCATGTCTTAACTCTTCCAGGATTTGCAAGAACCAAATTACTCAACAGTATGTATGTTTAGAGGGGTTAGACTCCTTTAAAAAAAATTTGGATATCTAACCTCCTACTTAAATCTGTTTTGACAGTGTCAGAACATCCTGCCCCCTTCCCCTCCCCCCCCAAAAAAGAAAAAGAAAATATGTGCCTGTTAAATGAAGGCTCTTTGGGGGCAGGTGCTGGGTATACTCTTGGTAGACTGATTCAGCTTGGAGTTTTGACCTTTGAAAATTAAGTCCTTTTTAGTCACATGGTTGACTTGAAGGATGAGGTGGTATATGAACATTTACAATCTTTTCCTAACCCCCTGAAGAAACTTCATTGGCCTCCTGGTTACTCATCTTGAAGGAGAGTACCATCTATTTCAGTGAAAAACACATGTCAGGACATCACGTGGTTGCACTTGGCAGGAAGAAATCTCATTTAGCTGTTTTAGAGTCGATGGCATTCAGACTAGTTCCTCCTGAGAAAATTGTAACCAGATTCCCTTTAAAAATGAGTTCCCCTCCCATCGTCCCCCAGAGGACACATCCTGAAGCAGGAATTTGAGGGAAGGGGAAATGTAAAGGCTTTCACTTTGCGTAAGGATGGGGGACTGGGGAAAAAGTGAAGCGAAGCCCAAGGACACCATGCTAAGGGCTAAAGTAGGAGACAACCTCAGAACTGGGAGAGTTGTGTCTTCTGCTTTTTGAAATAGACTGTCACTCTCAGGCAGCCTGTCAATGATGAATGTTAGGACTTCTGTCTCTGCTGGAGACACGGCCTGGTGCATGTCAGCGTTTAGTGTGTGGCAGCTTTCTCAGCACTCCCTGACTCCGTTTACCTTTACTCCGCATCCCATTCTCTTACTGCCTATCTGAAGGATTGGATGGGCAGAGTATAGGTGGCGGTGGTTGGTCCTCCCCGTATGTTGTCCATTTAATTCCAGAGCACTGATTTTTCCGAAGTGTGCTCTGCCCTGGGAAAATGGACACATGTTCCTCACAATGGGAATAACTAATTACTTCTTTTTTTACAGAAAAAGCTGGTGATTCAAGGAAAGCATATTGCAATGCATTATAGCAATCCCAGACCTAAGTTTGAAGATTGGCTTTGTAACAAGGTAAGCATGCGTTCTTCCCAAATAGACAAAACTCTTTTGGGGTTTTGTTGTTTTCTATTTGTTTGTTTGACTGTCCAAACAAGGAAACGAATAAGTACACAATCACCAGCTTTTATCATAAGGTGATTTTCGTACTTTCTTTCTTGGGTCCTCCTGAGTAGGTATTAGAGGACAGAATCCCTCAAACATGAGAGATTTTGTTTAAGATCCTGGTTCTAAGCCCAGTGTTTCAATTAAGATTTTAAGTTTATTTCACTTTATGGTTTCTTGAATTCTAGAGCTCTCAACTTTTGGCAATTTCTCTCTTTTTTTTTTTTTCTATTATTATTTGACTGCATTGGGTCTTTGTTGCTGTGCATGGGGGCTGCTCTTCATTGCAGTGCGCGGGCTTCTCATCATGGTGCCTTCTCTTGTTGCAGAGCATGGGCTCTAGACACATGGGCTTCAGTAGTTAGTTGTAGCTCGCGAGCTCTACAGCACAGGCTCAGTAGTTGTGGCACACGGGCTTAGTTGCTCCGTGACATGTGGGATCTTCCCGGACCAAGGCTCAAACCCATGTCCCCTGCATTGGCAGGCGGATTCTTAACCATTGCGCCACCAGGGAAGTCCTTATGGTGCTCTTCTGTTATAAGGGAGAACTTTGCCAGTGGCTTGCTGTAAGATTTTGGGGTGAACTAAAACTTTTCCCCAGCTTGATAAAAATGGAATTCTACTTCAGAATACATCAAAATTTGTTTTTCTTGGGAGAATTCACATAGTAAAAGCATTCTAAATTTTTAGGTTAATATCCCTTTATCTTGGATACATGGTATCACTTTCTGCTTTTTTTTGTTGTTGTTCCTCACTGGGACTTGCCCATGGCCCTCTTGCTCTAACCCACATTGTTACTAGTAAGCCCGGCCTACTGTGAGAAATAACCAAGATAAAACTTTTTTTTTCCAGTGCTGCCTTAACAATTTCAGGAAAAGACTAAAATGCTTCCGATGTGGAGCAGACAAGTTTGGTAAGCCCAGATTCAGCTGTTTGGGAATATGTATTAAACCCTGACTAATTGGATTGTCTGTGAACCTAAGGAGAAGTACAGGTTGTAGGGCATTTAAACAAGTAACCTATATATTTTCCTTAAACCTTCTTACCTTAGGTTAGGTAGATCCTGCTGATGATTGTGAGAGTACAAATAGTTCTTTTATGTTCCAAAATTAAGTCTGCTCGCCTTGTTTACATTCTGCATCTGCTTTTCTTTAGTATAGAGGTAATGTCAGTCCTCCACTGGCCCAATTTTTGCATTCCCCATTTAAAATTCATGTCAAAATTAATGAGGTTTTACTATAGCCACAAATAGTTAAAAAAGAAAAAATAACTGCTACATTTACTTAAAATTAAAACTTTGGTATTTCAATGTATATTTTATATTGGTTTGTTGTTTGTTTGTCTTCAGTTACTGATTCTTCCTCTTTCTTTCCTTTCTTGTAGACTCTGAACAGGAAGTGCCCCCTGGAACCACAGAATCAGTTCAGTCTGTGGATTACTACTGTGATAGTAAGTTCAAGTGTAATCTTTTGGCCTTTATGTTGGAAATTGACCTCCATTTGATGTTTTTGTTCTCCTACCCTTTTTTATTTTATTTTATTTTATTTATTTATTTATTTTGCATTTATTTTATTTATTTGTTTTTGGCTGGCGCTGGGTCTTCGTTGCTGCGCACGGGCTTTCTCTAGTTGCGGTGAGCAGGCTTCTTATTGCGGTGGCCTCTCCTGCTGCAGAACACGGGCTCTAGGCATGCAGGCTTCAGTAGTTTTGGCACGCAGGCTCAGCATTTGTGGCTCGCGGGCTCTAGAGCGGAGGCTCAGTAGTTGTGGTGCATGGGCTTAGTTGCTCCGCGGCATGTGGAATCTTCCCGGACCAGGGCTCGACCCGTGCCCCCTGCCTTGGCAGGCGGATTCTTAACCACTGCGCCACCAGGGAAGTCCCATCCTGCCATTTTTTAATGAGGAGCAGTAGCTTCAGGTTGCCTCATAGAAGATTGGTTTTTAGAATCTTCTCCATGTCAAAGTGTGAAAGATATGCAGTTGACCCTTGAACAACATGGGTTTGAACAATGTGGGCTTTTTCAATGAATGCTATTGTAGTACACTGTCCTCTGGTTGAATCTGGGGATGTGGAACTACCAGTACATAGGGCTGACTATAAAGTTATCTACAGATTTTTGACTGCGTGGCTGGAATGGGGGTGGGGTCAGCACCCCCAATCCCCCTGCATTCAAGGTCAAATATGCTAGAAACCTCCCAAAATGGATTTGTTTGTTTGTACTTGAACCTGCCTTGAAAAGCACTGATGGTGGGAATGCATGTATCTGTCATTTGTCTCATTCACCTGCAGCAATCATACTTCGAAACATAGCTCCACACACTGTGGTGGATTCCATCATGACAGCGCTGTCTCCCTACGCATCCTTAGCTGTCAATAACATTCGCCTCATAAAAGACAAACAGACCCAGCAGAACAGAGGCTTCGCGTTTGTGCAGCTGTCTTCTGCAATGGTGAGATGTTCATTGAATCTTTCCTTTTAAAAGAAACTGAAATTTAAGAGGCAGATGTGGTTCATCTAATTGTGATACTGTGTGTAAGGCTCCTGGAGCCCAAAGTTCAAGACTTAAGAAATGACAGTTATTACAGTGCTAAATTACAGGCTGATGACTTCAGTAAGTGGTAAAAATACCATATATACCTGTAGATAACTGAAGGTTGAGCCATAGTTTCGTCCTTCCATCATGCTTTGCTTTAGACTGTTTTAGCATTTACTCTTTTAATAATACTGGATACCTTCATGTCCTGGAGGAAAGAGGGCTAATTTTTTTCTCATGATTTCATATCCACAAATAAGAATGAATTGCTATTCTTTTTTTAATATTTCTTTGACTGGGCTAGGTAGTAGAGATTTTCAATTACGTGACAGAATTGTTTTTCTTCACATTCTCCTTCAGGATGCTTCTCAGCTGCTTCAGATACTACAGAGTCTCCATCCTCCTTTGAAAATTGATGGCAAAACTATTGGGGTTGATTTTGCAAAAAGTGCCAGAAAGTGAGTGGCTTCATTGTCCTTACTTCAAACCGCTGCATCTGCGTGCTTGTCCAGGGATGCTTTGCTAACTGCACTCAAAGCCCATGTTCTCTACATTGAGACACTATCCTTCCTGGTTGGCTGGGAAGGATACAGTTGTCTTCTTAGAGCTTATTCCCTCCTGTCTCAATAACCAGTTGCCAGAAAACTTCAGAGCAGGACAAAGAGAGACATGGCAGATGGGTTGAGAATAAGTGCTATGCAAACTGCTTCAGGATGGTGCAAACCCATCTGGATATAATTCTTTACTTCCAGAACAACATGCAGCTTCATGTATATAGAGCTTCATTCTAGCGACATAAATTTCCCCTTTCTGGTATCATTGCTCATCCAGCAGACACCTTATTAGATGGAAGGGTACAAAGGAGAATAGAAATACTACAGGGACACTTGCCCACTTAGGGCTTTGCCCATGGGAACCCTTCCTCATCTGAAATGTGGCCTTGCTGTCATTAGAGACCTTCCAACAAAGGCTGGAGTGAATTGCTGTTTTCTGGGTAGTGTGGCGTTAGTGATTGGAGGCATACTGAGATAGAATCACATGATTGGATCATTGTGGTTTCAGAGACTTGGTCCTCCCAGATGGTAACCGGGTCAGTGCTTTCTCCGTGGCTAGTACAGCCATTGCTGCCGCTCAGTGGTCTTCCACCCAGGTAAGATGGAGGATCTTTTTGCTCAAAGTAGTGTGGTGGTGTTGCCCAGATTCACAGAAGTAACCTCTCCAGCAGTGCTTGCCTTAGAAGCTCTCCAAGGACATTTTAAAAACTTGATGTCTGTGTTTCCTCTTCTTTTGATATTTTGTAGTCTCAGAGTGGCGAAGGAGGCAATGTTGACTACAGTTACCTGCAGCCAGGCCAAGATGGCTACGCCCAGTATGCTCAGGTAGGTAGATTTGACCAGCATCCAACTTCTGGTCTCCAGAGTGTGTCTGAGAATAGCAGCTTTAATGGTGGACTCTTCTACAGTACTCACAGGATTACCAACAGTTTTATCAGCAACAGGCTGGAGGATTGGAATCTGATGTATCATCTGCATCAGGTAATAAACTTCATATTCCCTTTATTTTTGTTTAAGCAAATACAATTGAGATAGAACTAGATGTTCTCACTAGACCCAAATAAATCTGTGAGGGCCATTTTCCTGCAAAACTAGGGGATAGGACACATTCAGGGTTGTCACCATGTGCCTAAGGTCTTAGGGGAATATTGGGATTGCTTGTGTACATCAGGAGCTGATAAGAAGCTCTTAGAGACCATGTGAAGTGTGTTCATTCTTGGAATTCAATATTTTCCCTGTCTGTGTTGTTAGGAATCATGGGTGACCATGTAGGGTCAGGTAAGCAGATACGGTGTGGCCCTACAGTCTGGTGTCCAGACATTAATCAGAAGGGTCACTCTAAAAGCTTATGCTTCAGTTTTTGTTCTAGAATTATAAAGGTGTGGCAGTTAAATCTATTCTCAACCCCAGAGCAGATATGGAGACTTTCTTCTCTTCCTTCTTCTTAGCCATCATACAGAATGTTTGACTTTGTGTGTCACATTCTAGTAGGATTATAAAAATGAAAATATCGTAGGTTCAAGAGTACTTACTGGGAATTAGGTTGTTAAGAACTGACATATACAAAGATGTTAGGTTGGGCATTACAGATAAGGATGTTTGGCTTAGAGTTCAGTGCGTTGGCTCTTCTAACTCCTGTGTTTATTATCAGGCACAGCGGTGACCACCACCTCAGCGGCTGTAGTATCTCAGAGTCCCCAGCTATATAATCAGACCTCCAATCCACCCGGCTCTCCGGTAATCCTGTCATTTTAGATACAGAACTGGTGACTGTTGGGGAAGCTTTGTGTTGCCATACTAGTATTGTCTTTTCCTGCTGTATGAGCTAGGATTGAATCATACACATTCCAGTCTCACTTCTCTGTCAAATATTATTAGATAATAAAATAATTTTGTGTATGTATTTTAAGTGCAAGATTCCAAACAGGGTGTATTTATACTATGCATGCTTCAACTTGACCTCTAGGAAGAAAGTTGTCAACATGTGTTTTGCTCAAGGATTGCCTTAGATCATTGCTACAGTGGGTCTGTCAGGGGGCCCTTCCTGCTGGATGATTGCAGTGATTTAGTTCTGAGAGACTTTACAGTTGAAACTATATTGAAGCTGCTGTTCTTTCCAGACTGAGGAAGCACAGCCTAGCACTAGCACAAGTACACAGGCCCCAGCCGCTTCCCCCACTGGTGTAGTTCCTGGTACCAAATATGGTAAGCCAAACCTCATGGGGCTGTTGATAGTTGGAAGGTCCTAGTTGTCGTCTTTGTTTAATAAGAGTTCCTCTCCCTTTGTGGGTGTCAGAGGGACACTTGGGGATGTGAGAGAAGACCATTAAGGCCTGCTGCATCTCAGTGGCTTAGAATTTGAAGTAAAGCCAGTTTCTTACCTGGAATGACTGTATGCTGGATTTTGTTTTTTGCAGCAGTGCCTGACACGTCCACTTACCAGTATGATGAATCTTCAGGATATTACTATGATCCGACAACAGGGCTGTACTATGACCCCAACTCGCAGGTAATTTAAGGGTTAAAATACATGTTTTGAGGTATAATGTACATATGGAAAAATGCATGAAACTGACGTGCAGTTCTTGCAGTTCTTTGAATGTTTACATGTATATGCGTTCATACATATACCAGCACTGAGATAAGAACGAGAGCATTCCTAACACGCTGGACATTCTCTGGTGCTTGTTGCTGTTTGGTCAGTAACCCCACCCGTAGCCACTATTCTTACTCCTAAACCATGGATTATTTTGTCAAGTTAAAATTTATAGGTGGGCCTCCCTGGTGGCGCAGTGGTTGAGAGTCTGCCTGCCGATGCAGGGGATACGGGTTCATGCCCCGGTCTGGGAGGATCCCATATGCCGCGGAGCGGCTGGGCCCGTGAGCCATGGCCGCTGGGCCTGCGCATCCGGAGCCTGTGCTCCGCAACGGGAGAGGCCACAACAGTGAGAGGCCCGCATACCGCAAAAAGAAAAAAAAAAAAAAAAAAAAAAATTATAGGTGACTGTTAACCTTCATGTAAAGACCTAGATAGAACTTTTAATTGTGATTTTTTTCTTACTATATATTCTTTTTTTTAATTGAGATAAAATTCACGTAACATAAAATTCACCATTTTAACCATTTAGAGTGTTCAGTTCAGTGGTATATTCACAGTGTTGTGCAACCATCATCACTATCTAATTATAGAACCTTTTCATCAACCTGAAAAGAGACCCTATGCCCTATATATTAAGCAGTCACTTCCTAATCCCGTCCCACCCCAGCAACTGCTGTCTGCTTTCTGTCTCTATGGATTTGCCTATTTTAGACATTTTGTGTAAATGGAATCAGATATGTGACCTTTTGTGTCTGGCTTCTTTTACTTAGCAACCCTTTGTATTTTTGAGAGTAGAAATTAGCAGGTGTGTGGAGTGATATTTTATTTTTGGTGGTGTGTATAACTTTTAAAGAGGAAAAGCAACATTAACACTCCAAAAATAAACAGCTATTTATGACCAGGAGCTGTATGTATATATAGAACAGTAAAAATAAGTGCTTTTAACAGGAACTTGGCATTGAGAGCTTGTGGTTTCTGAGAGTCAGGTGTGAAGCTGTGTGGGACGTGCCAAGCAGGCTGAGCCTGTGCATGGTTCTTCCACTGCTCTTGCTTGTGAAGTCTAACCTTTCCCAGGCCATTCTTCTTGGTGGCCATAGAAGTTGTGGCTCCTGTGTCTGACCCGCACCACCTTCCCTGGAAGAGATAAAACAAGCAGTCTCTCCTGGGTCCCTGTTGAGCAGGTAGAGTGAGTGATTGAAGAATAGAGAAGAGGAGAGATAACTGCTACCTATTCTCTGTTGTGGTTCTCCCCACAAATTTCAGATCAAGGTCCTTCACGTGTCACCTCCTTCCAGGCTCCTGAGCTAGCCTCTTACAAACCTGTTTGGTTGCCTGGGTGTCCACAGGCAGGGTTCTGTATGGTTGAACCCAACAATGAGATGTTAGGTGGTTGTCATGGAGGACGTATGAGAAAAAGCTCCTCCTGAACCACCTGTTCTGGCCACTTGGTTTGTGTAAATGGTCTGTCTATGGAAAGGAGTCAGATGCGTTTCTCTTTGGGTGCCCTCCAGGCCCAGGGATTAAATTAATGGGAACTAGACTCTTAAAAAGAAACTACACTCTACTTTTGCCCAAGAGGTTTCACACCTCTTGGCTGGTTCATCATCCTCACCTACACCAAGGTGTACAGCACCTCTTCTCTACGCGGAAAATATTACTAGTCTGCAACATGCTTTGTTTTTATATTTAGGTTTTTTGACAAAACAACTTTGATGCAGGTTTTTGACAAAATACTCCTTTAAGTTAATGGTTCAACACAGCAGAAATCTGCATTAATGGTATTTTTTTCCCCAGTACTACTACAATTCCTTAACCCAGCAGTACCTGTACTGGGATGGAGAGAAGGAGACTTACGTGCTGGCTGCAGAGTCTAACTCCCACCAGCAGACGGGCCTACCTCCTGCAAAAGAGGGGAAGGAAAAGAAGGAGAAACCCAAGAGCAAAACAGCACAGCAGGTAAGATCATGACCCAGCCAGCAGACCCATCTTTCTCTCTGGGATATTGGGCTTAATTTTTATGTTTTTTTTGGGGGGGGGCAGGGGGGCGAGGCATTTATATCTGCTTTATTTGGATTCTTTAAAATGGGGCCACACATCTTATTTATATCAAGTTTGTAGAGCATTTTGCAATTTTTTAGTGTTACCATATGTTGTCTGTCAGTTGCCTATGTACTTAGGGGAAAAAAATCCTGAAAGACTCAAAGACTTTTTTTTTTTTTTAATATTTATTTATTTGGCTGTCTCGTGTCTTAGTTGCGGTACGCGGGATCTTCATTGCCGCATGCAGGGTCATTAGTTGCGGCATATGAGGGATCTAGTTCCCTGACCAGGGATAGAACCCGAGCCCCCTGCATTGGGAGCACAGAGTCTTAGCCACTGGACCACCAGGGAGGTCCCTGAGATTTAGGTTGTATAAGGCTGTATGGGGTTTCCTGTGCCTTTCTGCGGTTAGAAGAATTCACTGAAGAGTTCCCTCTGATGGAGCAACAAGAAGAAAAGAGTCATTAATCAGCCTGCATAGTGCAGGAGCCTGCATGAGTCCCAGCTTCAGTCCAGGGAGGAAAAGTCGTTTATACAGGTAACTTCAACGGGAAGCTGATAGAGGCCATCCATAAAAACTATTTAGGGAATTTAAAATACATTGACTTTTGAGACCTTTAATGACTTTGGTTGTATATAGTATCTCATAAAGGTAAGGGCAAAAGGGGTTTTGTTACAGTTTGTTACAATAATGGCTTGTTTTCATGGCATAGGAGACTGTTTTCTAAGTTCCTCTACCTAAGTGTATTTTTTGTGATTGTTGTTTGACTTTAGATTGCCAAAGACATGGAACGCTGGGCTAAGAGTTTAAACAAGCAGAAAGAAAATTTTAAAAACAGCTTTCAACCTGTCAATTCTTTGAGGGAAGAAGAAAGGAGAGAATCTGCTGCAGCAGATGCTGGCTTTGCTCTCTTTGAGAAGAAGGTAACAGTAGCAGGAATGGCCTTACTTCATGAGGGGAACTTAGGTAAAATTTGAGGCTTATGACTTGTTCTCTGTTTCCCAGGGAGCCTTAGCAGAAAGGCAGCAGCTCATCCCCGAATTGGTGCGAAATGGAGACGAGGAGAATCCCCTCAAAGTAAGGAAGTACCACCAGAGTTTAAAGACCATATCTGTGCTTTGTGTCTCACTTTGAAACTCGGCTCCATCTTGGCTAATGTGATTTCTACTTAATTGGTCCCTGTCAGTGGGTATTTGGAGCAGCTTCTGCATATAGAATCCATGTTCAGGGCTTTGCTTTCCCTGTGTGAGAGCTGGAGAGATGGAGCAGGGAATGAAGCCCAAATTCCTGAGCTCAGTTAATTGAGTTTTATTGCATTTGTAAATAGAGAGTTTTAACAGACTGGAAAGAGGAAATTAAGGCAAGAAAAAAACATTTTATTGGTAGATACTAATGTGGGTGGGCCGTTACTCTGATCTGTTGTATTTGGGGTTTTCAAACATGGTCAGTAGTTTGAGAACAGCCATCCAGGAACTCTTCTTGGGGCCCCAAGAGGGTTGGTGCCAGGAGGCTCTCGAGCCCAGCACTGGAGGACCTGGCTGCTCCACTCAGTACGGGTAATGGGCGTACTCTCACAGCTTGGATTAGGCATTACTTTTAGCCATTGCTATCTTCCTGTTGTACATTTCCAATGACCCACCCTCCTTTTGTCCTTAGAGGGGTCTGGTTGCTGCTTACAGTGGTGACAGTGACAATGAAGAGGAGCTGGTGGAGAGACTTGAGAGTGAAGAAGAAAAGCTGGCCGACTGGAAGAAGATGGCCTGCCTGCTCTGCCGGCGCCAGTTCCCAAACAGAGACGCCCTGGTCAGGCACCAGCAGCTCTCAGACCTACACAAGGTGGCCATGCTTCTCTGAGCTGATCTGAGGCAGGGAGGGGAGGCAGCAAGATGCTGTGAGTGCCCTGACGGTAGTGAAGTTTCAGTAAATACCTGTATTAAATGATTGCCTTTTAGAAGGCTGCTCCTGATTATAGTATGTTCTAGATTATAGAGTGGAAAGGACTGTGGCAGCTCCATATGCACCGGGCTCTGGCTTTCATGCTGTAGTGTAGTGAGTTGGGCTTTGACTCTTAGAATATAATAGATACTGGGGCTTCCCTGGTGGCGCGGTGGTTGAGAGTCCACCTGCCGATGCAGGGGACACAGGTTCGTGCCCTGGTCCGGGAAGATCCCACATGCCGTGGAGCGGCTGGGCCTGTGAGCCATGGCTACTGAGCCTGCGCGTCTGGAGCCTGTGCTCCACAACGGGAGAGGCCCGCGTACCGCAAAAAAAAAAAAAAAAAAAGAATATAATAGATAACTGATAATGTCGTGATATCTCAAATTAGCTAGGTGTGAATTCTTACTGTCTGTAAAATCTCTCGTATAGCAAAACATGGACATCTACCGACGATCCAGGCTGAGCGAGCAGGAGCTGGAAGCCTTGGAGCTGAGGGAGAGAGAGGTGAATGGGGGTCATTGTGCTGCTAGAGTGTCTTGGGGTAACTGCCTTTGGCTTTTATTTGTAGCACTTGTTTCAGGTCCCAGGGGCAGGGTAGGATTTGCCACATACCTGTCACCTGGCCATTGTGGCTCATGTAGACTGGACCCAACTCTGTGCTTTGTGAGCCCTGTACTGACCCTTAATGAGGGTGCTCAAGGCTGCTCACAAGTTGGTGAATATGCTGGATTTTAGCAAGGGGAGAGTGAGCTCATTTGGCCTGGCCAGGGAAGCCTTTGTGAACAATGAGAGGAGCTTAAAATGAGGCCCAGGGAACAGCAGGACACAAGATGATTGCAGGTGATGTGGAAGGAAGCAGTGGGCAGGAGAAGCTTGTGGGGCCACTAATGGGCAGTCATTTGGTAGTTGATGAGGCAGGTTGAGAGCCAGCTGGGCAGGGTTTTAAATACAAATAGAGGCCTATGGGTTAGAGATGAACCAGTGAGCAAGTTACTTGAAATTTCTCACCCCAAGATAGTATCTGTAGTTAGGGCGTTTGCTTTCCTGTTTTTTTCCACTGTTTATGGTGCCGTCTCCCCAGGGACTGTAGAACAGGTCTCTGGAAGTCTCCTTGGCTCTGTCTCCCTGGAGGTGGGCCTGTCCAAATGCTGAGGGGGTACAGCAGCTCTGCCCTCCTCTCCCTCGAGGACCTTGGCAAGCTGTGCCCACGCCCAGCAGGCTGGTTGAAGAGCTTGACAAGAGGTGACTCGTTAAATAAAACTGGTTGTTGGAAACATAGTTCTACCCCAGGTTCCATACACAGTTCATCTCTACAAACCTGCCATTTTGGATATGACTGAGTGCAGCGAGGGAGACAGGGCATGTGGTATTTGAGAGCACTCTAAAAGGCCAAGCTCCAGATGAAGAAAGCACTTGAGGTGATAATCTTGAAGTGTGGGTGCATGAGACTGCTACAGATTGAAGTCTGAATATCTCTAACCATGTTTGTTTTCCCACATAGATGAAATACCGGGATCGAGCTGCAGAAAGACGGGAGAAGTACGGCATTCCAGAACCTCCAGAACCTAAGCGCAAGAAGCAGTTTGATGCTGGCACTGTGTATGTGTTGTGCACATTTTCCACTTTGTGAGCCGGGGCTCTGGCTTTTTAAGTAACTGTGTGTTTGCCACTGGCAGGAATTACGAGCAGCCCACCAAAGATGGCATTGACCACAGTAACATTGGCAACAAGATGCTGCAGGCCATGGGTTGGCGGGAAGGCTCGGGTTTGGGAAGAAAGTGTCAAGGCATCACAGCCCCCATTGAGGTAAGCAGTGGCTTGCAGGCTTATCCCAGAAATGAGATTGAAGCACCCAGAGGACCTAGGACCCAGTGGGAGTTGTCTTCTCTGCAGCCCTCCCATATTTCACGCTCCTTTTAAGATGTCAGTTGGAAGGAATGGATGTGGCACCCTACTTGATTTTTCTGGTCTTTTGGCATCTTTGGGTAAAACCTACCTTCTCCTAAGGGCTGTGTCTTTCTATGTCCTTTGTTATAAACAAACCCTAACTTAATGCCAATTCAGACCCGTGTAGGTTAGATTGGATTTTTAGAAAGGTACTGTGCTTTAATTTCTAAGTGATTTTGCTTATGTATAAAACAAATTATAATTTAGTAGGATTTCCATCCATGATAAGAAATCCTTTACTCAGAGCTCAGGAGCAGAGGCCCTCAACCACTGGCCTTCTAGACAAAAGCACCGCCAGTGATTGCTCCCTCTCTGACCCAGCAACATAGCTTAGGTCAGACTCTTACTGTTGATTTGTGCAAGCGAGTTCTGCTGACTTCAAGCTGTCCTGCTGTGATCTGTGCCCAAAATTACCAGACCTTCTCTGGGCTTCAGTGCAATGCTCTGTGCTTTGGGGCCCTTACAATGCTTGCTGAACAGGCATAGGAGTAGGGGAGGGTAGGGTTCTATCTGCCTGTCTCTCTTACCTATTTGATCCCTTCAGTCCTTAAACCTACTCCAGGTCTCCAATATAGAAATCCATGTCTTCATTTAAAACTTCCTCTCCTGTCTTCCAGAGGGTGGTCCAGCTCAGTAGGGAGTGGGTTAGATAAGGAAGAGAGGGAGCCGTCCACACCCTACCTGCCAGCTGCTGACAGCAGTTTTATCCCCCCCAGGCTCAAGTCCGGCTAAAAGGAGCTGGCCTAGGAGCCAAAGGCAGCGCATACGGACTGTCTGGTGCAGATTCCTACAAAGATGCTGTCCGGAAGGCCATGTTTGCCCGGTTCACTGAGATGGAGTGAGACTCAGAGAGGATGAGAGAGAGAGAGCGAGAGAGTGAGAGAGAGAGCGAGAGAGTGAGAGAGAGAGAGAGAGAGAGAGAGAAAGAGAGAGGGAGAGGGAGATGACAAGGAGCTCCAGAGAGCACAAGGGGTGCTCCATCTCATGAATTCACTCTGACCACCTTTCTGTTTAAGGGCATGCCTTGTGCTGTTAATAGTTTTTAGGGCAAACCACTTCATTCTGCAAGGTTCTCCCACTTAAAGGAGTTCCCCTAGTATGGGTTATCTGGTGAATGACCTGCCTTCCTGCCAGAGGGCTTGTGAGCTGGCCAAGGGGACAGTGGGTCTTTTATACTTCAGTGTACATAGTGTAATTGTAGTGTGTTTTACACGTGTAGCCTATGTTGTGATCCATCAGCCCCTTGCATTCCTAGGGGGTGTTGAGATGCCCTAGGGTGGTATGTAACACCAAAGCCACCTCTGTCATTTGTTGTGCTGTCTTTTCTCGGCAAAAGCCTTGTGTATATTTGTATATTACACATTTGTACAGAATTTTGGAAGATTTTCAGTCTAGTTGCCAAATCTGGCTCCTTTACAAAAGAAATACCTTGAAAAATGTGCGTCTGTGTCTCTTTATTCTTGGGGTGATGAAGGAAGTGTGTGAAAATTCTTCATGAAAACTCGATCATAACTGAGTTGGCTTTTCCACTTCCTTACTTTGTATAGGCCTAAGTGAGTGCAAGCACTTGGGCTTCTTCACTTTTCACAGACTATATCCTAGACCTGCGGGAGGTAGGCATGTTACTGCTCTGTGAGGAAGAGCCTTCCTGCTTTTGGCCACAATACAGGCGACCTCTTTGCTGAGGTGGAGGAGCTGAGAGGCCATCTCTCTCCCCTGAAGAACTCTACTTCTCCACTGTCATCTCAGCTGCTGAGGAGGTGGTCAGGGACGTTGCAGGGTTTTCCATTCTGAGTGGTGTCATCCAGTCCTTGTCATCATTTGGCCAGCAACACCATGCTTGACAAGAGCAGGAAGTGTGCCTGAGTCTGAGGCTGTTCCCGGGACCAGATGTGGTGATGGGGTACCCATGCTGCCCATCTAGCTGAACTGAGTGCTTGGGCTCCCTGTTTGGCGTTTAGTCAGGGAGGGGGAACTTGTTCTTAAAGCTAGACCTCCATGGCTTTTGTGAATGGTCATATTTTGTGAATGGTCACCTCACACAGGTGAGGCCACACATCATGATATCTGGGAAGCTCTTAATCACGTATAGCCAGCTCATCAAAGGGCAGGTGAGTGTAAGCCTCTTCCTTGGGGAAGCCACAGCTGAGCCCTGGCAGGAGAGCCAGGCCTCCATCAGCCATCTTGAACCTCTGACTTCCCCACACCAGGAAGGGCACTTGAATCGGTCCCAGCCCTACTTGGTGCTGATAGTTGTCATATTCAGCTGCTCAAGGCTCCCATGAAGACAGCTCTGGACCACAGCATCTGCTGTCTGCACTGGCATGGGCTTTCCTATAAACATGAATTTAGTGTCCATCCTCTGATCAGATCCTCAGAGAAGCTGGCGGCTCCCTCTCCCACTTTAAGCCTCTTCCACAGCTATACCTGTCACCAGCATACCTAGCCAGGTGACTGCAGCCTTCATCTTGCATCTGAACCCATGGACCAATTTCTTAAAGTTTGACAGGCTGTACCTTTGGCTCAGATCTCTCATGGAGGACCGTATTTGGGAGATCCTGCCAGCAGTGCTAAATGACTATTACTCCCTGAGGACCTGAGGCTGAAGCCCAAGGGCCCAGGCATCCCCCACTGGCCTGTCAGGTGCTACTCCAACCCCAAGCCCAGGGATTGTGCCATGTCGTGCCCTGCTCTACCCTGACCATAGGACTGCTGTTCCAGCCATGGCCGACGGGTGCTGTGAGAGCAGTGCAAAGTTCCCAATCAGGGAAACCGAAATTCTGAATTTGGAAGGGTCTCTTGCTGACCTAGAGGGAGCCTCCAGGGATCCCAAGTCCAGCCTGCCCTTTGCTGGGACAGCTGCTGCAATGTGCAGGGCTTTGAGGGCCGTCCAGGAGCAGATGTCGTGGCCATGCATCAGAAGAGTTTCAAAGCCCAGATGAGCAGCCAGGCCTGAGCTAAGCTCCCCAGGCATGCACAGTTTGGCTGGAGGTCTCAAGGGCGCCTGGAGTCCAGCCATCGGCCATCCTGATTCCCGAAGGATGAATGCCCTCAGGGACAGGTGGGATGGGGGAGATGGGGGGTAGATTGCCCTGGAGACTGGACCCTGAAGAAGGGCTGTGCTACTGGTGGCCACCAGGTGGCAGCACTTCATCATTTATGGGCTGGACTTGTTTAGGTGCTCTTGTTGGGAGCGTATCTCACCAAGTCCTGGGGTGCTGGAGGATCCTAGGACCTCTTCCAGGTCTCTGAGATTCAAGGGGACCTGGCTAGAACTCGGGCCTCGAAGCTCTGTGTGAAGCGGGGTAGGCAACAAGTTTGGGGCCCTGCAGGTTCTTTTTTTTTTTTTTTTTTTTTAAGATTTATTTTTTATTTATTTTTGGCTGCGACGGGTCTTAGTTGCAGCACGCAGGATCTTCGTTGAGGCACGCGGGCTTCTCTCTAGTTGCGCTGTGCGGGTTTTCTCTTCTCTAGTTGTGGCGCGCGCAGGCTCCAAAGCGTATGGGCTCTGTAGTTGCGGCATGCGGGCTGTCTCGTTGAGGCGCGCAAGCTCAGTAGTTATGGTGCGCGGGCTTAGTTGCCCCGTGGCATGTGGGATCTTAGCTCCCTGACCAGGGCTCGAACCCGTGTCCCCTGCACTGTAACGCAGATTCTTTACCACTGGGCCACCAGGGAAGTTCCCCAGCAGGTTCTTGACAGGTCCCTTACCCCCAGGGATCACCACTGGCTAGAAGGGGAAGTTGTTGCCCAGCTGTGGGACAAAGGGTCAGGCTAGCCCTGTGCACAGTAAGTGCTTCAGTCTCTTAGCAATTCTTTTCAACCCAGGTAAATAATTTCTGTGGTCGATAAAATGCATTTCTGCCTCTCACACTCTCTTTACCCATTTGCCTGATTATTGACCCACAGAAATACTCCCTTGGCAGAGCCCACACTGGATCCAGAGCCTCTGTCTCTACAGCCATAGGAAGTTTGGGCTGAGCTTGCCCAGGGCTCTCAGGTGGAGGCAGGGGATGCCTACATGCCCTCAACCAGCCTCCCAAAAGGTGGAAGGAGGGGGGAACTTTCCAGCAGGAGGCATAGCCAGGGGCAGGGCCCTTGCAGTCTCTGAACCACTTTTAGTCCCTGAATCATTTTCATCCATTTTAAAGAGGAAACAGGCTCAAAGCAGAGCAGTTGCTGGAAATTACCAGGCTGGCAAGTGCTGAGCCTAGGTTCTGACTCAGGTACCTCTGCCCAGCTGACATCTGGACCAGCCAAAGGGACCCGGTAGAGATGGAGGAGCTCTGTCTTGGGGATGACCACCACCCTCACCCGCCCACCACTACCCTGGAGAGAGAAGACAGACAGGGAGAGGCAGGAAAAAAGACAACTGCAGACAAAGCAAGGCCTAGAGGATGCCAGGAAGAGGAGCAGGAAAGGTCTGCAGCGGCTGCAAGGGGTGGGAGGAGGCTGTGGGGCAAGATAACATAGAGTGGGGGCGGCCCACCAGGTCTGGGGGAGTCGGTTCCACTCCACCCCCCTGGCCGCCGAGGAGATAAGACAGCCAAGGAGCAGCCGGTGAATTCTGCATGCTGAGCTGGGAGGCCAGGCGCAGCAGGCCAGGGAGAGAGGAGGGGCCCGGAGGCCTGGCCTGGAACCCCTGCCGGCTTTCCTGCCAGACTGAGCAACCCCACAGAGCCTGGCCCACCAGGCCTGGCTCCCGCTCCAGGCAGGCACCAGCACCCCGAGTTCGGCTGCTGGACAGGAGCTCTTTGAGAATGATTCTTGGATGCAATTAAGTGTCCCCATACCATCCCCTTGCTCAGGCAGGATTGGGGGAAAGGGGGTTGGAAGAGGAGGAAGATATGGGAGCCCCAGCCTGCTGTGCAGGGGTGGGGTTAAGCACAGCCGAGTGTCTCAGGTCACCCGCTCCAGAACTCCAGCCTGGAGCAAAGCAAGGCTGGGCCCAAATCCTGGGGGGCACCTGGGCAGGGGCTTCTCCTTTCTCCCCAAATCCTAGGCTGGGCTGAGGGGTGGCCCACTGCATGCACAAGCATGAGAGAGTACACATGCACATGCATGCACAGGCCTGGATAGTCATCCAGCAGAGTCAGGAGTGCTTCTCCGGCACCCTTGACATGTGTGTGGGTAGGACACACAGATGCCTGCAGACCCCAACCTCCCGCACCCACCCCTCCCATGCGTGAAGCATGCAAGCTCACACACACCTCTTCCCAACCACCTGTACATGGGCAGGCCAGGTCCAGTCATGAAAGCTCACCCCTGCACACACTTATAGCCTGCTCTGGCCCAAGGGGGCGGGAATCAGACTCTTGCTACCCTTGAAGGAAGGAAACTTGGTCTGGCAGCTGGGAAGGAGGTGGGAGCTCACAGGCCGCAGTGGGGCAGGGCTCAGACTGGCAGAACAGAGGTACCCCCCGTGCGCGTGCACACGCACGCACACACGCACAGTCATTCTGCGGCTTCCCCTTCACAGGTAGGTGGATCTTGGGGGTTTCCACCCTAAACAGGTTCCTGAGCTTACTGAACAGAGTCCTCCGCTCAGCTCTAGTGTCGAAATGCAGAGCTGAAGGGGGAGAGGAGGCTGAGGAAGGGGACACAGTGCTCCTGAAATAGCTAAAAGCTCTAAACCTTCCCTTCTATTACTTACAGCCACACTTAGTGGGGAGGGGACTGAGCGGCCTTCTCCAACAGACTGGCAAACTGAGGCTCAGAGAAGGGCTACCGCAAACCCTGACTGACAGGGTTCATCCACAGCTCGCGGAAGCCCAGGGCTCTGTCTGTCCCTGCCCTAGGCATCTCTGTGGGTTGGTGTCCTCTCCCACCCAAGCCTGGGCTCTGCCATCCCCTCAGGCCGGCAGACCCTAGGATCACCCCCTCAGGCTAGGAGTGCCCAGAATCGGCTGGGCTCTGCCTCCTCCCTCAGACTGGGATCTCCTAGAACTGGATGGCTTCTCCCTTAGGACTGGGTGCCCCAGCACTGACTGGGCTGGGCCTCTCCTCTAAGACTAGGAGCCCCAGCCTGAGCCCCTCAGGCTCTACCAGACTCAGATACAGAACGTGAGCGGCAACCACACACCGCTGTCCTCCCCCTTCTCAGATTTTTCTGGTTCTTATTAATGTAAATGAAATCTGCTCAGCGTTCTTAATGGAAAGCGTTCCTGGAATTTGTGCACACGTGGTGGGAGGGGGTGGCACCCTGAGATTAACCCTTGTGAAGTCAGATGGAGATTCATGACTGTATAACGACCCCTCGGGCCTCAGGCTGGGGTGGGGCTTGGCGGAACCAGGACAGTCACTCAGCCCCTCCCAGAACTGTGTCCCGGCAACATCAAAGGTGGCTGACAGAGTACCATACATACCCTCTGCCCTGAGACCAGCTGGGCGGTCCAGAGGTTTCTCAGAGCCTGAAGAAGGTGGCCTTGACAGGAAATAGGAAGCCCTAGAAGGTCCTTGATCAGGGAGGGGCCCAGCCAAAGGCTGGAGAGGCAGGGGGGCTGGGTGGGGGGCAACCGGCAGCCAGGCTGCCCATCCTGTGCTCATCTGGCTCTATCCTGTGTTGGGAGGGGGGAGCCAGGCAACAGACCCTGTCTCTTTGAACCTCCCCACCCTGCAGGGAGAAGACCCTGCCTCTGTGGTGCACCCCCATCCATCCCTCCTCCGCCCACCTTACTCCTGTGATAGATCTGCCAGGACAATTATCTTCATAACTGAAGCGGGGGCAAAGAGGGAAGCTGGAGACCCAAGGGGAAGTGCCTAAGGACAACTGGCTGAGGGGGTAGGAGGGCAGCGAAGCCCTGGCCTGGAGCCCAAACCTCGCCCTGCCTGGCTCCCGCCCCAAAATCTGGATGCTTGTTCTGGCACAGCCCTCCGCCCGCCGGCCCCAGTAGAGCCGTGTTTTACTGCCTTTCGTGTCCAGGACAGGGATGTCTGCTTCATCGGTGGGGGTAGGGGAAGAGTCTAAGATTTCAATTTCTCCCAGGTGTGGCTCAGTCTGGAGGATGCCTTGGGGAGGCTGACTGAGGGGCCAGCACCTGGTGCGGGGGAGGGCAGTGCAGGAAAGGGGAGGGGCTCCGGAAGGGGAGGAGGCCACCTGGGGGTCTCAGAGAGGGAAAGTGGGCTCTGGGAGGTGGGTTGGAGGGGCAGGGGACTCAGAGTAGGACCGACTTCAATGGGGTACAATGGGCTGACGGTTCTCCCTCCCACCCACACCTGTCAGGCAGGCTGGGGGAGGGAGACTGACCCACTTAACTGCCTCCCCTCCCAGGCTTCCACTAATGAGCGCACTGAGCTTTGGGAGGCAGCCTTCCCCCCACAGGCTGTGCCTGAGGCTGTCCCTTCCCCCCAGCCGCTCATTATCTACTGGGGGTGCTCACTGGCTCAGGCTGCCCCCCTTATCTGCAGCTGTGCCTGCCTGTGGCAGTGAGGAGGAGGCTCTGGACCCCAAAATGTGTCCTCTCGGCCCCAGCTCCCCTCCTCCCCCAGGGCTGGGGAGACAAAGGCTCCTGCTCCCCGCTGTGCAGCTCGGCTCTGAGCAGATGCTTTGATTCCACCTGTGGGCCCCACCAGCATGCCAATGAGGGAGGTGGGGTGGGATGGGGGTTGCGCCCGTGGCTCAGGGGAGAGCTGGAATTTAGGTGCTGCCGGGACCCCCGGGATGGGGTCTGCTCTGCTTGCCAGAGGGCTTCCCAGCAGCTGTGGTCAGGAGTCCCTCTTGACCAGGAGTGGGGGCTCGTGGTGGGTGACGGGGGGCTCCTGAATGTGTGGAGAGCACAGCTCTGGAGGCCGGAGAGTATGGAGTAGCATTTGGGGCACAGCTCTAGGAGGAAGGTGTGGGGTCAGGAGGGATGGTGGGGAGAGGTTTACATGGGGGCACAGCTCCTTGTGGACAGTGTGTGGGAGGGAGCACAGCTCTGGAAGGACCATGTAGCTGGGAGCACGGACTGGGAAGGGGCACAGTTCTGGGAGGACTGTGTGGGGAGCATAGTCTGGGGGGCTGATGTGTGTGGGGAGCGCAGCTCTCAAGGATATTCTGCCAGAGGACAGTCCAGGAAGAAGGCTGCCATGATTCTGGTAGCCTTGGCTTCTTCTGACTCCTCCTCCCCCACATTCCTGGGGTGCAAGGGGAGGTCTGGTTGCTGGAGCATGCCCAAGTCCCCCCAGGCTCCCTCTGACTCTGTCCCGCTGTCCATCTGTCCACCCCCTCCCCCAGGAGCCCAAGGCCCAGGTGGCACTCTCCCCTCCCAGCACCCTCATTAGGAAAGGGCTTTGAGATCCTCCTGAAGCATCTGCCCCGAGCCCCCCACCTCCAAGTCAGCTGCAGGCTCTGGCCCCTAGAGCCTGATAAATATTTATGACAAGATAAGTAGGATCTGCCAGCTCCCAGCCCAAACCTTTGTCGCGGGAGCTAGAGGGAGAGGTAGGGTCAAAATCTCAGGACTTGAGTGTCTGGGGGCAGAGCTAGGAGTCCGGTTCTGGGCGGGGGCAGGCCTGACTGGGTAGGCCTCCTGAGCTCCATACTAATGAGGGGGCTGGGCTGCGCTGTGGCTGGAGCAGGGGGTGCGGAGGGGAGTTTCCTCCAAGGTGTCACACTAAACAAGGTCGCTCTCCCCAACCCTGGCGGGTCTTGTATGGGGGGAGGTGGGGGAGGGTACACGCCATACTTGGAACCCATTTAATTCCTTCTTCAGTGTGGACAACTGCTGTAGCCAGGGTAGGGTTAGAGCCATACTTAGGGGCAGTCTGAGTTCAGGTATTCAAAGAAGCCCTGAAGTTGAAGAGGGAATGAATGAACACCATTAATGGTAAGTCCAGTAGACTCTGGGCATTCCTGGCTAAAGGGGTGGGGCCCAGGTGATCCAAGGGGTCACCCATGAATTCCAAACCTGCCTACAGTGTGTAACCCTCACAAGGCTGCCAAGCGGGGCTCAGGGCTGGCAATGAGGGGGCGGGGGCCGCCTAAGGAAGCCTGGGGGAGGAGTCCCTATTTCCCTCACTCTATGGCTCCTGCCTAGTGGGCCCCAGATCTCTGTCCCTCCTGGGAGCTGGGTGCCGCCTGGCTGAGCCCTCTGAAAGAAAGGCCAGGCTCCTTTTGGTGTGGGGCAGAGTCCCAGGTGAACCAGCAGGGTTTGACCTCTTGCATGTGGCTCCAGGAGCTCCTGGAACGTCAGATACTGGCCTGGGGCTGCAGCGACTGCACCCCACTTGGCTGGGGGGTGCGGGGCGAGGAGAGGGATGGAGCCTGAAGCAGGCAGGGCCGCCCCACGCACCTGGGGGCAGCCTGAGAGTCCCTACTCTGAAGAGAGTACAGCCACCTCGGGGAAAGTGTATGGCGGCAAGAGGTCCCAAAGTCCCCACCAGCCAGCTCCATTGTTCCTGTGGTCCCTGTGTGTGTGCCCAACATGTGTGTAAGTGAGAGGTGTGGCCTGGGTGCACCCAGGCTGCCGCCCCCCACAGGAGTCTGGGTCGGTGCCCTCTCCCCACCAGTCATAACTCCTGCCATGGCAGTTCTAGCCGCCTTCTCAGTGCTGAGTGATAATCGCCCCATCTGACCCCAGTCAGGCGCTTCCTTCCGGCAGACTGGCTGAGCAGGGTGGATGTGGGTGGCGGGGTGCCTGGAGCCTTTGCCAGGGTGGTTTTGTGTTTAGCTTCGACCGTCCAGACCTCGGAATTCCTTAACCTGGGCCAGCTGGGCTAGTGGGGAGGCAGGATCTTGAGGGGGCAGTCCTGAGCTGGATCTCCCCTCCCAGGGCTGAGTGGAGCAGCTTCTGCAGATGTAGACCCTTTCTGGGCTCAGCTTTCCTACCTGCGAGAGGGGCAGTTGGGCTCGGGGAGCGAGGGAAGGCATGCCTCTCTTTCACCCAGTAGTACCCAGCCTCCTGGAAGACCAGGCCAAGGCAGCTGTGAGGAGAGGCAAGAGTCATCAGAGTGCCTTGGGTTCTTGCTTCTCCAGCGGCGGGAGGCATTTCTTACCTGCCTGAGAGGTGCTTTTCCCCTAGACAGACTCACTCGTCTCTCCACCCACCCCAGGTAGTCACATGGGGCTACATAGCCTCCCTGATGCTCCCGTGTCTCCTCAGAACTCTTGTGCCATGCTCTCAGCAGAAGGGAATTCTGGGCGTGGGTCTGGGAATCTAGAATGTAACAAGCCTGCTTGAGGCTGACAGACTGGGATGGTAGACAACCCCGCCTCCCCTGCTGACCTGCACGTGCACACACACACACACACAGAGCCAGGTCTCCAAGGCCACTGGCAGCCCATATAATCTCTGAACTTGGCTACACTAATGCATTAATGGAAAAGCCTGAGACTCCAGGAGCCAAGATGCTCCCAGGTGTATCTAACAAGCATCTTCTGGTGTCACTGGGAACCCCAGAGACCGACTCTGATGGTAGGATGTCAGGCCATGGGGCCAGTAAACCTGAATGCCCAGCCCCTTGCATGGAGCCTGTGGTGTGAGAGGGTCAGTTGGGACCCAATGGCTGCAGAGGTCAGTCCTGAGCCCACACCAGGAACTACTGAATGGGATTTGTGCTTCTGGTTGCCAGGCTGTCCTGGGGTTAATGAGAGTGTCCTCAGTGGTGACAGAACAGGAGCCTTTCTGTCCCTCCCTGAACCCTTACATTAAACCAAGTTTCTGGTGATAGGTCTGGAGTCCTGGAGGCTATAGGCTCTTGGAGGAGAGGACTGTCACCTTGAGAAGCCATCCTCCACGTATGTTTTGTCATCTTCCAGGTGTACAGAGCAACCCTCCAGGTGTGTATAGCTGTCCTCAGGGTATACTACATAGTTGTCCTCCAGACCCCATGGAACTAATTCCGGGCCATACACTTTTCTTTCTTGGGGACCAGTGACTGTGATGGTGATTCCCAGACTGCCACTCCCTGAGGTCAGGTGCAGACTTGGATGGTCTCCAAGCCCAAGGCTGTGCTCAGTTAAGAGCTTGGTTAAGCAGGCTCAAGATCCCACTCAGGGCTCCTATAGGCCGGAGACATTTGAGAAAGGAGTGGGTGGTAGGGGTTAGGGGATTATTCCTGACAATATTTTCTCCTCTGACCCCACTGCCAGGAGAAGGCACCCAGCCTGGCCTTCTGGAAGTGTGGGGGTAGGTGATCCCAGGCTGGATAGCAAACCCCCCCCCCAAATTGCTCCAGCCCAGGCTCAGCCTCCTCCACCTACCCCCTCCGGCCACCTCCCAAATCCCCAATCCCAGCAGCAAACCTCGGTGTTTGCCTGTTGCCATGGCAATGGGATGCACCTTTTTTGTTACCATGGCAACTAGCCAGGGGTTTTTAAAATTCAGTTGAGGTAATTTCCACCCCTGAATCCTCATCCTCAGACACCTCATTCTTCTCTTTTCTTCTCTGAGTCTTAGAAGGGAGGGGGGCCCACAGCCACCAGTCAGAGGTGGAGGGTCAGAGGCTGGTGGGAAGACTTGGGCCCCACTCCTCCCTGATTCCTCCATGCAGACTAGACCCCAGAGAATAGGGCAGCCTCTTCCCCATTCCCTGTCCAGATCCAGGTCCACGGTGGGAATATGAGGGCTTTGCATGGCTGGGCAGGCAGAGGCCAGCACACCTGGGAGGGCTGATTGAGGGTACAGCCTCTATGGCTATGCTGGAGCAGAGAGAGTCAGCAGGGACCCTCCCAGACCTCCCTGCTGTGTCTCCAGGGCTCATGTGAGGATTTCAACACACCAGGGCCCAGACCCCAGGACAATAGGGGACAGATGTTGTTTATGCTGTGTCCTGGTGCTAAGGAGCTTAGCTTAGTGGAACCCCGTGCTGGGCAGATTTGGGGAGAGGGCATCTGAGAAGGATGGAGGGAGAGGGATGCAGACACTGTCCAGTACCTCTCCCTCCCCCTCCCCACTAGTGTCCTCTTTCTCCAGGAACCCGCTTCATTAGTCTGGTCATTGTAAATTCACGAGGCCCAGCATCCCCTCCCTGCCCTGGCCTGCCTCCTGGCTGGGAGAAGAGGAGTCAACAGCCCAGGACAGACAGGTGGATGCCCCCCTGATCAGAGTAGACTGGGTATAGGGGAGGATGGGACCCCAAGCCCCACGCACTGCCCCATCATGACTCGTGTGCATGTAATTCCTTCATTCTTTGACTTGTCTCTGTAGCAGGTTTGTGCCCCACAGGCAGAGCTTCCCCCAAAGAAGAGGTTTTGAGGAAGGAGAAGCTGGGGAGAGTCCTGCAGCAAGGGCGCCCTCCCCACCTTCCCTGTTCTCTCTCTATGCCTGTTCTCCTACTCCATCAGTCAGTTGGGTAGAGGGGCCCTTCTCCCCCAGGATGGGTGTGGAGTGCCAAAGCCAAGCACTGCAGGGCCAGCAGGTGGGTGCCAAAGTCAAAGGGAAGTCACTTCCAGCTTACCTGTCCCTTGAGCTCAAGGGCCGAGACCCTATAGCAACAGCCCTTCTGAGGCCATAGATGGGCAGTCCAACCTTGGGAGACTACAGAGAACACCCCCAGGTTGAGGCTCACGCTGCCTGAGGGCCTGCTCCCTCCTGCTCCTCCCTCACCCCAGGCAGGGAAGGTTTGTCTGGGTTAGCATTGCCCTTCCCAATCTCCTCTATTAAATAGTAGCCCCAGCCCCAGGGTCCATGCCACCTGTGGGTGGGGGTCACTCATGCCCTTCCCACCAAGGACCCACAAGACCCTACAGAGTCCACAAGCGCCTGAACACCTGGGTCTGTGGCCCCCCACGTGCAGGATAATAAAGTCTATATTTGACACTTTTCATGACTTACTATTCCCACCAGCCCTGTAGGCTCCATTGGCCTAGACAAAGCCACAGGGTTCTCCATAGCAAGTATGGTTAACTCTTTTCTGTTCTCCTGTCAGCTGATGGGAGAGCGGTGGGGAGGAGGGGTTAAACCAGAGACTTCTGGGAAGGAGGTGATGGGGCAGGGGTTGGGGAGGAAGAGGATAGAGGAGTGTTGTGGCCACCCTACCCCCACCTGCCCACTTTTCTTTCAGTCTCTGCTCCTTCCAGGCTCCCAGACCAGGGAAGCCCCAGGCTAGGCTGGGGAGGAGGGAACCCAGCCCAAGCCCTAGGTGAGAGTAGGGATGTCACAGGTGGGGCACCCTGCTCCACGCTCAGCTGGTGGACACCTGCAGTCTCTCTGCTTATCACCAAGGCACCTTCTCTCTACAGCCTGTGACCCCCTCCCAGGGTTATGGGACCCAGAGGAGGCTAGACCCCTCTCTCTCCCAGCCATCTGTGGCTCCTAGGCTCCTGAAGAGCTTCCTAGTATTAGGGAACTGATACTGAACCACACTACAGCTCCGTCAGGGCCTGCACACTTGAGAGCCTGCAGCTGAAGTACTGAGGAGCAGCACTGCCCGAGGTTTCTCTTGTGAGCAGCATGCGTCCAGCGAGCCACACTCAGTGCGAGCTGCTCATGGGGGCTTGGCATCAGCTAGAGGACTGTCCAGCTGGGCAGACCCTCCAAGAAGGCCTGCTGGTCCTGGCAGGCTTGTGCAGCACTGGAGCCCCCATCCGGAGTCAGAGGAGGGGTGCAGGTGACGGGGGAACAGCAGGGCAAGGCAGGATGGGTGTCCGTGGCATGGGAATAGAGACCACCCCATCCTGGGACACCTGATGGCCTAGTTTCTGGGCACCTTCTCTAGGGTCAGAGGCAGCACCCTCTCCCCCACATCCTGTGTACTCACATCAGGCAGGGAACAGGCCTCACACTCCATGGGTGGTATCCCTGGACCATCCCGATGCCTGAATATGAAGAGACGCCAAATTGCCCTGCCTCAGTGGAAAGGGGTCCCTGGGGCTTTAGAACCAGGAATCGGGGCCTAGAAGCCTGACTCCCCAGGGGGCATTTAAAAGAGAAGCTGAGGAAGTGCCAGCAACTATTTATAGCCTGTGGGATATGCCAGCCCCAACCCAGGCTGCATGCCCTCGTTCTCCTGCCAGCCACCTGCCAGCCACGGGGTAAGCATCCCTGAACTAGAGCAGGAGACCCCAAAGCTTCAGAGAGCAGACCTATCTGAAATCCCACAGCTCACGATCTGCACAGCCCTGGGAGCTGGACGGTGAGGACGGGGGCAATGCCTAACTCAGGGCACAGCATAGCTGGGGAGGGGCACTGGGATGGGAACATATACTTGGAAGGCCAGGGCGGGGCTCTCAGCCCAGGCCAGGCTGGGCAGGCCTGGTCAACAGCAAAGGGTGGTTGAATAGACCTCCTGTGAGGGTAGTGGAGTCCAGTTCCCTCTGCGTGGAGCTAAGGCTGTCTGGCTATCTATAGGGTTGGTTGCTAAGAAGTGGAGGATATGAATTGTCCTGTCAGCTGCTTAGGCGACCCAGCCACAGGGGCAGGGAGCAGATCAGAGCTGGAAGTATGGGGGGCACTGGGTGTCATGGAGGCTGGTCCCCACTGCTGGCTGAGCAAGCTGGAGACTAGAAGCTTAGGAAGCCCTCCCAACCCACCCACTTTCCTGTAGGGGCTCCATGGAGCCCCTACAGGAAGCACCCCTGAAACCCAACTTCCCAGCCCACCTGGTCTCCTGTTGCTCTGACAAGCCATTCATCTTAGGATTCTGTGGGGCCCAGGGGCATGGCTCCTATTTTCTCAGTCCCAGCCCTGTCCTCCAAGAAGAGTCTGAGCTCTGGGCAGGCAGAAACCATACTAATGCTAATGCTCATCCACCCTGCCACATTGGGGCCTGGGAAAGAGAGGGGCACATGGAGTTGTTGTGTGTGTGAGGCAATGAATGATTTTGCCTTAAAGCATTGGAAATGTACCTGTGCTTTGTGGTCAGTCGGTTGACTGAGCTGTTACCCAGTGCTTCCAGGACCTGGGGACCAAGTGTGACTGAGACAGATGTGGTCTTCATCCTCCCAGAGCTCACAGTCCCATGGGTAAGGAGGACAGAGCCGATCCAGTGGTTGGACCTGTGATAAGGGATGCAGGACACATGGGATCCCAAGGAGGAGGGACTAGGCTATCTTCTTTGAGGAGAGGTCCCTGGGCTGAGCTGGCTGGGTCCCAGGGCCTCCAAACTGCAGGCCAGAGGAGGAGGCACATCAGGACCCGGGAAGAACCCCTCAGAGCTGGAGCTGTCTTGACTGGCTTTCCCTGAGAGAGGTCTCAGGGGAGGGTGTTGAGAGGGGAGATCAGAGAGGAGTGCAGGGGGCACCTCTTGTTCATAATGGATAACCTGGGGACGTGAAGACAGGATGAGGCAGTGGCAGGGCCTCTGGTCACTGCCTGTCACTGACTTGAAGGACAGGCCAACTCAGATCTCCTGGGCAGCTGGCTCCACTGATCTGACTGGAGACTGAAAACCCAACCAGGAAGTGACCAGGGACATTCTAGCCAGGAACACTGGGGAGCAGACTGGTGTGGGGGGGGTTACTTGTCCCCTTGGCCTTATCTGGACTCAGCTGTCTTCCTTCCCAGCAGGCACCCCATTCCCAGGGACTGGTTTGCCTCCCCCGGGGCCTGCCAGGGTGACCCCTGAGGCATTAGCTAGGCATACACCTGCCCCACCTCCCAGCGACACAGGGATCAGTTCCCCCACATCTGGACAGGTGAAGCCCATTTTTCACCAGCCGCCAGAATGGAGCCAGGAGCCAGCCTCCTTCCTGGGAAACCATCTGCCCAGCTCAGGTTGCCTGAAACAGGCACCAACATCTGAACAAACAGCCCTGAGTGGGGTGGGGCTGGGGGTAGTGGTGGTGGTGGGGAGGCAGTGCCCCCAGCCCTGCTCTGGAGCTCACAAGAGTCCCACAGCTGCCTTTGTCCCAGTCCTGCTTGATGACCACAGGGACCTCCCACCCCTCAGCCCCATGGCTAACCACTGCCTGCCCATGTTCAGCCAGGCTGAAGCTCTCCCGGGCCCTCCCCAGACAACCTCTCGTCTCTTCCTGGTACACGAAGGGCCTCTGCCCATGGCCCTCCATTCCCTGCCACCACGCCAGTCGAGCTAGGCTGGCCTTCCCAGTGTCCACCACTGTCCCGATGCCAAGGACAGGCTGGCACACAGTGGGTGCTCAGTAAGTATTGCTGCCCGTGGTCATGACTGTGGGGTGAGTGGTCCCAGGGTTAATGCCTGACCAGTTTGGACCAGCTGTTCTTCCTGGTCCTCCAGCTCACGTGGCTTGATCAGGCGCTGAAGGTGTGACCCAGATGCAGAGCTGGGCTGGGCTGGGCTGGGCTGGGCTGGGCCCGGCCCCTGGGTGGGAACTGCCCATGTGAGGTCCACACTCAGTCCAGCTGTCCCTGTCCCTGCCTACCTGGGGAAAGAGGGGACTGGCATGACTCCTCCCCCCTGCCCCTCTTATCTGGCATTGGCCTTGGTGGGCAGAGCCCTGTGACCTGGGAGGAGCAGGCTCTCTGGGCCTCGGAGCTCTCACCTGAGAAATGGGGATGATAGTGCCCCATCTACGGGGTGTGGGGCTGCTGCAGACATAGGATCTGGGCACTCTGTGCCTGGCACCCCTCAGAAGGCTTCAGACCCTCCACTTCCCCTGCTACCTAGGGCCACGGGGCAGAGGGCACATCAACCTTCATGAATCTTTCCCGTGATGGACTATCAGTGCTCTCTGTCTCCTGATAGGGGACTTCCAGACAGTGCAGGGGCAGGGGCTGTGGGGTCCTGCGTGCCTGTAGGACTGTCACTCCCCGGCGGACCGAGGGTACGCAGGGGTCCCTAACCAGCCTGACTGTATCCTTGCTATGACCTTGAGCCAGGGGGAGGGTGACCCTCACTCTGCGTAAAGCAGTAAGAGCATCCCCCAACGTTCATTTTCCATTTCCTGTAGGTCGGATCTCAACCTGACAGGCATCCCCTCTCACCTCGCAATCACCATGCCTCCCACCCCTCCCCCTGCCCCTGTTCTATTACCCACCCCTTCCCCCTACCTAATCGGGACGCGGCCCCACCCCCCTAGAGTGGCTGCCTCTCTCCGCGTGGTCTCATTCCCACCGCCGCGGCGAGAGGCCAGCACCCCGGCCCCCTGCCTCCCTGCAGTCCCTGTCCTCTCCCCTCTGCCCTTCAGGAAGCCCCCACCCCATCCTGAAATACCCCCACCCTTTTGGATCCCCCTCCCCAACCTGGGATTCGGTGTCCTGGGGCACCCCCCCGCCACCCCCGCCCCAGCAAACTTGGCTCCTTTCAGCTCCCCTCCCGCTCGGGCAGAGGCAGGGCGTTCAAGTCCATTTAATCTTGGCAGAATGCAATTTCCTGCTTCAGGGAGCTGGCGGGTTTAGGAGGCTTAATGAAGGGGGAGGGGGGAGACGGGGAAGAAGAGAAGCTGAGTGGGGCTGGGAGATGGAGACAAGAGTCCCTGAGAGGGTGGTCCAGGAAGCTCTGGGATGTATATGTGTCTGGGGGTTGCCTGGGGGTCTTTGGGATCACACAGGGGTCAGCTCTTCAGCTTCAGGCTCCCCCTCGTAGGTCAGGGGCTCCTCCGCAAACCTCTACACCCCCAGCTATGAAGGGTGGAAATGGGGGAAGGGGAGGAGCCTCAAAATGGCCCACAGTGAGTGTGGGAGGGGGGCACGGATCCACCCGGCCAAGTGGTGTGGGTGCAGGTCCAAGCGTGCAGATGGGGGAGGGGGTCCTGGGGAAAATGTGCAGCTGGGGCATCCTGGGTAGACTGTACACTCTGGGTGGGTCCTGGGGAAAGTGTGCAGCTGGCAGGTCTCAGACCCCCAGGTGGGGAAGTGGGCAGCCGGGCTGGAATTTCAGCCCCAAATGGGATGCTTATCTGGATACTGCCACCTAGGAGGCAGAAAAGATAAGGGACAAAGGGACCTCTGAGCTGCCGGAAGCCCCACACCTGGTGGGGGCTGGGCAGCCGAGAGCCTTGTCTGACACCAAGAACACAGGCAACCCCTGGTGGAGATGGAGGCTGGGCGTCTGTCTTCCTGCGATTCCTGCCCTGCAACCCCACTGGGCCCCCTCTCCCCACACTTCCCCGTCTCTCATTGGACCTGGTTCAGCACATTTACTTCCTGGAACAGCCCTTGGAGGAGCCACAACCCATCGGGCCCCATCCCTGGAGTCCCCAGGCAGGGCTGGCAGAGCAGTGGTCAGGGACTTGAGCCCACAGGAATCAGGCAAGGGGGCAGGGTGGAGGGTCTTTACAGGGAAAAGCAGGCAGCCTGGAACCCTCCAGGAGCAGCGCCCTGTATAGGGAAGCTCAGCTAAGCTTGGGGCCCCCGAGGAGGGGACAAAGCAAGGAGGGTGGAGAGGGTTTGAGGGCTCTGGAAGGCAGTCTGAGCCCACTCTCTGCTGGGAATTCTCATTTATGGGGACCTGGGAGGAAGGCCAATGGACACCATGGAGGGCTGAAGCCCTCAGCCCCTTGGCATGCTGGGCAAGGCACTCTTCCTCTGGGCTTCAGTTTCACAATTTGTGAACAAGAGTACCAGGACAGGAGTAGCCGAGACCTCCTTGGAAACAGGTGGACCCTGCCCCAGCCCAAGCGACATCTGGGGGTGTGCTTGAGTGGCAGTCAGGTGTATAGAGATGGACACTAGGAAGCTGAGGAGTGTGGAAGGTATGATAGGGACACAACCTATGGCCTTGTGCCCTCCTGGAAATCTCAAAACCTCCCAGCTGCCCATCCCTAATGAAAGCAGCATCTTCTCCAGAGGAGGCATCCTAGCTCTCTGGGGAGGATAACTCACAATCTACCAATAGACTATGCTCAGGGGCAGAAAGGTCTGCAGGCCGGGAGTCAACAGGAGCCCCCAGGGCTTCCCTGGTGGCAGAGTGGTTGAGAATCTGCCTGCCAATGCAGGGGACATGGGTTCGAGCCCTGGTCCAGGAAGATCCCACATGCCACGGAGTCACTAAGCCTGTGCACCACAACTACTGAGCCTGTGCTCTAGAGCCTGCGAGCCACAACTACTGAGCCCGCATGCCACAGCTACTGAAGCCCACGTGCCTAGAGCCCGTGTTCCACAACAAGAGAAGCCACCACAGCGAGAAGCCCATGCACTGCAACAAAGAGTAGCCCCTGCTCGCCGCAACTCGAGAAAGCCCACGCGCAACAACGAAGACCCAACACAGCCAAAAAATAATTAACTAATTAATTAATTAATTTTAAAAAATAGGAGCCCCCAAGCCCAGCTCCTTGTGAAGGGTTGGCCTGGTTCCTTGCACCTCTGCTTCCCCTTCTGACTAGCTCACCAGCTGTCTGGGCCACCTGCTGTCCCCTCACTGGGCCTTTTCCTCTGACTGACACCTCCCCAAGGACTGTTTCGGGTTCCACATCTGCCCTCGCTCTGCCTCTGCTGAGCTCAGCTCGGGCCCTCTTGGCTCTTGTGTCAGTCAAAATGGAACTCCTGTGCCACTTCTCCTACCCCCTACCCCTGGCCCTGGCCCCTGCCCGTGGCCCATGCATACCTCTAGTAGACTCTGACACTGAGTCCCGTTCAAGACAGCCCCATGATCTGGCCTCTAGGACACACCTTGACAGGTTATGCCTCCAGGCTCTTGCCCAAGTTGTTCCTTCAACCATCAAGCTGGGAGATCTCTGACTGGTTATTTAAGACCCAGTGACAGTGTCACCTCCTCTATGCAGGCTTCCCTGAGTCACCCTCCTAGCCCTCTGAGTACACACACTTGCTAGGGTACCCCCTGGCTGCTGATCTGGGGCCTCATCACCTTGCCAACTCCAATAGCTCCTGGCTCATAAATGTTGGGAGGAACTGTGGGTTGGACATTGGGGTCAGGCCCAGAGTCGGGCTGGCTGATATAAGGAGGGAAGCAGGTGTGTGGCCTGGGAGTCCAGGTGGCCTGCTTTGCTAGCACCACATTCCCATGACAACTTGCATGCTGGCCTCTCCCAGGGAGGACAGTAAGGTTGTCTTTACTGGTGGAGGCTCCAGTGGGGGCAATCCTGTGTGCTGCCCTACAGGTCCTGGATGCCTGAGGAGCTGAGGCAGTGGCTGGATATGGGGTTCAAGGCTGCCCCATCCTGAGTGGACCCTTCTGCTAGATGAGAAGGGTGCCTACTTTCTCCTGGGGCCCCAGCCTGTGGCACAGCAATTCAGGTAAGCCCTCATGCCCCTGGGTTTCTCTGTCATCCACTGGGGAGAAACAATGAGTTATAACGCAGATGACATGGGCAGAGTGTGCCCTATATACAAGATGCTGCTCCCAGCTACCTGCTCTTAGTGGCTTATTTCATCCTCCCAGCACCCTGAGATGAGGGACTTGCTCTCATTTTACAGATGAGGAAACTGGTCTCCAGAGAATAAGCAAATGAATGCACATGGGCCAAGGGTGGGTAAGACCCTCAGGACGCTAGGCTTGGAGTCAGAGGGTCCTTGATGGGGCCAGTGGGGACCTTCCCACACATGTGTGCACTCATACTGCAGCCCCAGCCTTGCTGGTCCTGATGTTTGGGTAGGTAGAGTGAGGCATAGTGAGATCAAAGAGTTCAGTGGCCCTGCCTGCATCTGCCCATGTTCCCATGTCCACAGGAGCTCTAGTGGCTGCTTAGAGAGCAAGGCCGGAGCTGCAGGGCTTCTGTCACTGCCCAGGCTGCACACTGGTCTCCACACTTCTGTGGGACTCATGCTTCTCTAGTCCATCTGCCAGCCCTCATGGGGCCTCTCCAAGATGTAGGGTCAAGGGTGGGCCTGAGCCCTGCAGGGACTTGATCCCCCAAACTCTATGCCATTAAGGTCTTCTGAGGTGACCCCTTTCCCTCAGCCCCAGGCCTATAAGCTTAGCCTACCACTCCTTAGAGACAATTTTGTTAAAATTTCAGGCCACACCAGGGTATCGAATCAGCATGGGGGGTGGGATTGAGGGCTTACTCACCCAGTAAGCAGGGGCTCAGTGGCAGTCTCACCCGTTTTGCCCATCCTTCCAGAACCAGCTCTGCACCCTTAGCTCAGAGGAGACTCCACCAGGCCCTCTGAAGTTCACGGTCCAGATTGAGTGTGAGATGTGTGGAGATGTCAGCCTCTGTGACCTAACGATTGGCACAGGGCTGGCCACACATGATGTCTGCAGAATGAATGAATAAATGACATTTGACCAAGACACAGGTAGAGAGGTTCTTTCCTAGAAGCTCAGAGGACAGAGACTAGCTGGGCAATCAGGGGAGGCTTTTGGGGAGAGACAACATTGAAATCAGGCCAGAAGGACCAGGAGAACCTCCCTGGGGAGATGGGAAAGACATTCCTGGTGGGAGAACAGCCTGGGCAAGGGCTTGAGAGCAACGTGGTACTAGGTGTGATGGGGCAGTGGCCCTCCAGGAACCTTGGAGTGACCCAAGGAGCCACCTGGCTAGGGCTTAGGGACCTGGCTTCCAGGCACTGAGGTTTGCCTGGGAGACCCCTCCCTGTAGAGACCCCTCTGACTGATTGAGCAGTGCAGGCAAACTGGGCTCTGCTGCTTCTGACTCAGACTTTCCATGGGACCCTCTCAGGGCCCTCATTCTCCCCATTTGCCAAGTGGCATATTTGTCTGAGGTCTGGCCTGGTAGGGGGCGAGGGGTCACTGGCATGGGACACTGTGGAGATCTCGTCCGGTGGCCCCGTTGGAAGAGCAGATGGGTAGGAGTGAGTTTTCCAGAGCCCAGGACTCACAGGGTGTACAGTCTTATCTGATGAGGAAGTGGGGGTAGGAGTTGTGCCTTTGATCAACAAGTGACAGAGGGAGTGGGAACTGACCCTTCCTGGACAGCTGGAAGCCCCAAGGTATCCTCCACAACAAGTCCCATTGTGAGGAAACACCCGGTCCAGGGCAGCAGATGAGGAGGGACATTGCTTGGGGGAATTCAATACAGAATTAACCCCAAACTCTGGCTGGGGTCGGGGGGGGGCTCTCATGCTTTGTGTCCCCACCCCGAACTCAGCCCTTACCTCCTCCTCCAGGAAGCCTTCCCCAACTGAAGGCCCCAGGATGATGGAGGCCTGGACTGGACCACCTTGTGTCCCCAAGACCGCAGAGCCTGAGACAGGAGCAAGCCAACACCCAGGACTGGGTCCCCCCTCTGGGTGACTAAACCTGCAGCAAGGGACACCATGTTAACCAGAGGCTGGGCCCCAGCAGCCCTGCCTGGCCCCTTCCTGGGGAATGGGGCCCCATAGCCTAGCCTGGGCCCAGCCAGACCCTGGCTGGGAAATGTGGGCTTCCCGAGGCTTGGTATTGACTCAGGACTTTGAGTTGCTGCCCACGATGCCATATTTGGGCCACCCCAAGGGTAAGATTCTTCTCAGGCTAGGGTACAGATATTCTTGGCTGGGAGGTGCTGATTGTTGGGGCTACTCAGCTGGTGGGGAAGCTGCAGTGAGTCCAGAGTGGTGGGCGCCCCAGGCAGGGGCTGGGTGCACAGAGAGAAGAGTGAGGAGAAGGCGGCCTCGCGGTGGAGGGTGGTGTGGGAGGGCTGCAGTGAGGAGTGGGGTGGAAAGAAGTTGGGGCAACTTGGGCTAGAGGACAGGAAAAGGGGTACTCCACGAGAGGACAAGGGGCGGGGGCATGCTGCAGGCCGCAGTTTTCCCTCAGGGATTGTGAGGAGACCAGAAACTAGGGAGGGGGACGGCAACAGCCTCCTTTTGAGGAGGTAGTGCCCCTCTGTGCCCCTGACCAGTGTCCTGGGGAGTCAGGACCTGTCCAGGGCTGGGCTGGCCAAGGGGTGCAGCTTGGGGTCCCAGAGACCCTTCCCTGTGAGCTGAGTGGATGTGACTGATAGAGGTGGCACACAGTAGGTACTCAGGCAGGCTGTGGACACATGAATGCATCCCTCTGGGTGGCAAGAACAAGGCCCCTCCAAGTTAGTCTGGAGGAGCAGGAGACAGGCAGGGCAGAGGGTGGAGTGTGGATTTCTGATCTCTCCCTGCCCCCTCCCTTCCTCCAAATCCCCCTCCCACCTTATCCCTCCATCTCAGCTGGTCCCTGCTCCTTCCGGCAGCAAACATGAGCTTTGCAGAAACTTGTCCTCGGATTAAAGCTTAAACCACTGTTTCAGGGGAGCGGGGGCAGGGAGGCTGGCCAGCCAGACCACATGTGGAGGGTGTATGAGGCCAGGAAGGAAGTCTCTTTCCCCATTCCCAAATCCCGGGTCAGATCTGATACATAGGCTCAAGGGAAAGGTGAGGGGACCCTGGCTGAGTTGAGGATACCCAGCAGCACCCCTAGTAATGTAGCCAGGTCTCTGTCCCCTCTCTCTTGGAGGCTCATAGCTTCCTTTCTGGCCCCCTAGGAGCCAGAGGAATCCTTTAAAATCTTAAATCAGACTATACTGGCCTCATTACCCTCAGGCCAGTCCTAGTCCTTCCTCAATCAGAGGCTACACCCCAATATTCAAGGCAGCCCTAGTCTGGAATCCCCAGAAAAGGTTGCCCAGGCCCCTGCTCCTTTGAGGTCTCAGTATTCCTTTCTATGAAATGGGTACACAGTAGTGTTTTGGCCAAGGTGAGCCAGAGGCCCTCATCCTCCCTAAGACTCCACAGATAGCACAAGTGGAGCCCCCAATTCCTGGATGCAGGTCCAGAGACCAGGTAAGGCCAAGGTGTCCACTCTACCCAATTATGTTTGGAAATCAAGCCCTCACAGGACAGGATGGCACCCTATCCCAGGATAGGGAGTGTGGGCTCGGCGTCATTGCCCTGCCAACCACATACACGGAGCAAAGAGGCTCATCATTCTGGATGGAGTGCTTAGGACACCAGGTTGGCCAGGGCAGGCCCAGCTCTCCACTGCCTGGCGTTAACCCTGCTACCTGACACTCCCCTAAGGCACGAGGCTATGAGCTGTAAAGGAGAGATTCTCTGCAAGGAGCATTCCTCCTTGGCCAGTCCCAGTGCTGCTGTGCCACAGATGCCTTACAGCCCGAAATAGGCAATGGTGCTGGCCAAGATCCTCCATTTCCTGGCTCACGGGGGATGGAGACCGAGATGGGATGCTCTGGCCTTAGATCTCTGGTCTGAGGGTATGGACAGTGACCTCATATTGTAGCCCTACCTCAGGGAAGACCTGAAGCCAGGCTTAGGGAAGAGGGCCAGGATGGCAGGGTACCCATGGTCTGCCCACCTGCCCCTCCCCCTTCCGGGGGGCTGCCTTCATCTGGGCCCCACTTCCCTGCTGGGAATGAGGGACCAGGGGAGGCCATGCTGTGGCTGTCACGGAAGAGACATTCCCCAGTCATTTGGAACTAAGTAAGTCCAGATCCCAGCTTGCAGGCCTGGCTGCAGGACCCTCCTTGGGCCCCCCTCTCCCAGGACTGTGGCCACACAGACACATGGAAGGGGTGTGTGCAGCAGATGTGGGCCTGGGAGGCAGCCAGAAACCCCACAGGATCAGAGCCCGGTGCAGTCAGCTTTGTTGGGGGGCTGCCTGGGTCTCCCCTAGCTCTGAGACACACCTCTGCCTAAGGGACTATGCCTGCCCCTGGGGGGCTCACAGATGGAGCTTCCCTGCCTTTCAAGTCAAGGCAGAGTCTACCTTGAGCCTCTGGGGCTGTAGCTTGAGACACTGTCTACTCAGGCCAGCTCTTCCATAGAGGAGGAAACAGCATATGGGTACCCATCCCTGCCCTGTCCTCAGCTCCAGGGAGTGTGAGCAGAGACCCAAAGACCAGGGTAGAAAGCAGCTCCCAGTCCCTGATCAGAGTACAGAGATGCCCTGGGTTGAGCCCCTCTCTCATTCAGTGAGACTGGTATATACCAGTCTCTATTCTGGGTGCTGGAGAAGCAGCAAACAGACAAAACAGTTCCTGCCCTCTTGATGCTGATAGTCTAGCCGGGGTAAGGAAATGGACCATAAATAACAAGCAGAAAAAGGAGCAAAAGATGTCGTATAGAAAAAGAGAGGAAAGGAAGGGAAAGTCAAGAGTGCTGGGGTAGTGGTGGTAGATATTACTAAGAAGGTACTATCTGAGCAAAAACCTGAAGGAGGTGAAGGAGAAGTCATAGAGGTGCCTACGGGAAGGGCATCCAGGCAAAGGGAACAGTCATTGCAGGGGCCCTGAGGCTGAAGTGCCTCATGTGGGAGGAAGAGGGAGGAGGCTGTGGCCAAGAACAGGAGAACATGAGTCAGAGATGGGAGCAGGCTGGGGAGACAGCCACTGCAAGGACTTGGCTTTGACTCTCAACGAAGTCGGAGCCACTGAGAACTTTGGACAAGAAAGAGACATGGGGCTTCCCTGGTGGGGCAGTGGTTAAGAATCCGCCTGCCAATGCAGGGTTCATGGGTTCGATCCCTGGTCCGGGAAGATCTCACACACCGCGGAGTAACTAAGCCCGTGCACCGCAACTACTGAGCCTGCGCTCTAGAGCCCACAAGCCACAACTACTGAGCCTGGGTGCTGCAACTACTGAAGCCCGCGTGCCTAGAGCCTGTGCTCTGCAGCAAGAGAAGCCACTGCAATGAAAAGTCCGCGCACCACAACGAACAGTAGCCCCCGCTCGCCACAACTAGAGAAAGCCCGCACGCAGCAATAAGACCCAAAGCAGCCAAAAATAAATGATAATAAATAAAAATAAATATTTTTAAAAATCTTATATAAGAAAGAGATATGCCCTGGCTTCCATCTTAACAGGGTCCCTCTGGATCCTGGCTGGCTAGCAGAAGCTGGGAGCCCAGTAAGGAGTCTCCCATACTTGTCAAGTGAGAGACAAGGTTGGCTGTGGAGGTGGAAGCTGCAGAGACAGCGGCTGCAGAGCTGGTGGCCAGGGAGAAGGTAGGAAATTGTCACCTGATATTTTGCATATTTTGAAGGTGAAGTTGAAAGTATTTACTGATGGTTTAGATGTAGATGTGAGAGAGAGTCCACGAGAGTCCAGGCTTATTCAAAGACTTTTTGGCCAGAGCAGCTGGAAGGATGGGGCTGTCCCAACTGAGTTGAGCAAAGCCGAAGAGTGGGTGGTGGTTCCTCCCAGGTGGGCTCCAGATCCAAGGTCTTTTCAGCCAAGCTCCACATCCCCCACCCCTAGCCAGTGGCTGGGGCTGCCCAACCATAAATGACCCAGGGCCCAGGCACCCAGAAAAAAGGTCTGTACCATGGGGGCAGAGGAAATGCAAAATCCCCATCCCAATTATTAGTAAGGAGGCCTCTCTGGAGCAGGTAAGGTTTGAGCTCTAGGCCTGAGACCTGGGCTCCCCAGCAGGGGCAGGACAGGCCCAAGTGAGTGAGGGATGGCTGTCTGGCCTCTGTCTAAACAGGATATGCTCAGGCTGGCTGACGGTCATGGGTCACTTGGCAGCCAGCCAAGCTTGGGCCCACCCGACCCCCACCTCCCTCAACATATACAAACACACACACACACACACAGTAATACAAATATGGGATGAGGGAGTATGTGGCAACTCAGAGCCCGTGGCTCCCTCTCTTATTCAGTCTGAATGCACACGAGAAGCAGTTGCTGATGGGTCTACGTGGGACCCAGCCAGGAGAACGCAGAGAGGCCTGGGTCTGTTAATGTCTGCATGGGGATGCAGGACCCGCAGGGGCCCAAGGACACTCCTGACCCAGCCACTAGGATTGGCTTTCTGGGAGGTAATATCTTCCTAGAAGCCTGCTGAATCTAGAAGGAAATAGGAAAGGCATTCCAGGAACAGGGGAACAGCATGTGCAAAGACCCAGAGATGAAAGAGAGGGCAGAGCTCCTCAGAGAGGCTTGGGATGCCTGCAGGGCTCTGGTGTGGAAAGGGAGGATGAAGCAGCCTCAAGAAGGGATGCTGGTCCTTTGTGCAGAAAGGGACAGTGTTTGGGGTTGGAGGAGGTGGCCGAGGGCTCTGGGCTAGAGGAAACACAGGGTTTACACTGGCACTGAATTCGGGAAGAGCATTCCCCGTAGAGGGGACAACAGCAGAAAAGGCCTAGAGGCAGCTTTGGGGAGCAGCCAGGGAGGCGGGTCATTCCAGCTTTTGATGGGCTCAGAGCCAGTTCCTGGGGCAGGCTGGGCAGGGGAAGGTTGAGCTGAACCCCATCCTGCACCCTGGCCGTGGGTGACTCCTCACGGCCCGCCCCTTCCTGGTATGGCTGAGCACCTCCCTGCGCCCCCTCCCGGGCCCCCTTTCCAACACCCCCTCTGTGGGATCCAGTTCCGGATGGGTGGGGGCTGGGCCAGAAAGCAGGCAGCGCCTGGGGCAGAGGAGATGAGAAAACCAGAAAGCGGGGAAATCTGAGCCAGCAGCGCTGGGGCTGGGCGGGCCGAGGCTTGCTCAGCCTGCTAGGCCCGGGAAACAGGTTCCCCAGAGACCGGGCCAGAGGAGAGAGCGCTGGTTTAGTCGCCACCTTTATCAAGGGGGCATGGCCGGTCCCTGAGGCCCAGACCTTCCTCGTCCATCCTTCCAGATGCAGAGGCCAGGAGGGCAGGTTTTCTCTCAAGGTTACCCAGTACAGCAGGCTGCCTTGTCCCCACAGGGGAGGCCAGATAAAGACAAATAGTGTAGACAGAGGATCGACAGGCAGCAGGAGGCCCAGGGCTGCACTTCAGTCCCCAGCAGCACAGGCTGGAAGAGCCAGAAGGAAACGAAACAGGCATGAGCACTGCCAGAAACAAAGTCTGGGCCAGGTGGAAGGGCTGGAGGTGTTTGGGGGAGAAGACCTTCAAAGCTTTCCTGCCCACCGCAGCACCATCACCCAGGGCGGGGGCTGGGACAAAGGGGGCCAATTCCTTCCCAGGTGTAACCCCCATTGTTGGGCTTTGTGGCACCTCAGAAGCTCTGGGAAGCTGAGCCATGAGCCCAAGGCTACACAGCCAGGATATCACCTCAAGGGCCTATCCCCATCTGGGAAGGGAGAGGGGGCTGCTCCAGAGGCTGGGTCAGTGGGGGAACCTGACCTGGCGTAACCATCTCTGAACTCCCTACCACCTTGCGTGTCCAGACTGGTACCAGGGTGGGCCATGGGGGAGCTGGAAAAGAAGTATGCACGGGGTCCAAGTGTCTGCAGAGGAGGGAGGGATGGAGGCCAGGCAGCTGTTAGCCTGGCCTGGCCTCCGTTCAGGCAACCCTACAGGGCATCCTGGGTGGTTCTCAGGTGGAGCTAGCACAACAGAGTGGCTTTTAGAGGGAAAGACTGAAGGACTCTGGGTGGCAGGGAGAGTGTCAGGTGGGGGCAGCCAGTCCAGAGGAGCTAGGTCGTAGGCACGGAGTTGGCTCCTGGGCTCCTGGGCTCTTGGCTCTTGGCTCACACACCCTCTTGGATGTGGTATTGCAGGGATTTGCCCTCTTATTCATTCAGTAAAGATTTATTGAACTCCCTAAGTGCCGCGTGTGGCTCTAGCACTCATTGCCAGTCCCCCAGCACCGGTCTGAGTTGCAGGCCCTTGGCTTCATGTGGGCCCTGCGGCCTGGCTCTTCCCTCCTGGAGCCTTCCCATAGCTCCTGAAAATGCCACCTTTCCCACACCACAGCCTGGTGCTTATAGGCCTCACCCACTTCTCCCAGTCTCCTCTTCCTCATCTGTACAATGGGGACAGCAGGACTTGCTTCTCAGTGGGATTGTGCAGTGCTGGGGAGGGGGCAAAAGACCATAAACCCTGTTGGCATGCAGGGCCTCCCAACCCCGCATCAGGGGCTGGTTTCAAGGGGTCTCTGGGCCCCTGCAATTGAAGGCAAAATCACAGGAGGCTCTACAGTATTCCTCCCAATGATACATATTATATATAAAATGACATATAGTGTTACAAAATGCTCATCCCAGCATGACACACACAGGGCAAGGGTGCAGTGTGGCTTCACTGTGGCAATAATAAAATTGTTTTGATTTCTATTGATTACTCAGCCTTCTCACACCGATTAGAAGAGAAGTGGCATCACTCCACTGTGTGTAGCCAAGCCCAGCTCTAGCTCTCCTCCCTCTCCTTGTCCCCTTCCTCCCACCCCCCTGCCACCAAAGACCTCTGTGTGCTGGGCCTAATCTGTGTGTCTGAGAGGTGCTCCATGGACAAATCAATTGAGTCTCTTTCCTTCCTAACCCAGAACCCTGGAGTTGTCTTTGGCAAGTCCTCACAGTTCTGCTTTAGAGAGCAGGATAATGATCATGCTGGTGGTGGTGACAGAGGAGGCCAGGCTCTGAGAAGGCCAGGGAGGCTGTGGGGTGGCATTGGAATTGATGGCTTTGGAAACCACAGTAATGGTGTCATATGCTGCACTGGTAATGGTGGTGCAGCGGTGGTGACCTCAGGGGTGACCCTGGTACAGAGAAGTAGGGATGAGGAGGAATGACTGACAGAGTGATTTTATTTTCATTTTTTTATTTTTTCAATTTTTTGGCAGCGTTGGGTCTTCGTTGTTGCATGTGGGCTTTCTCTAGGTGTAGCAAGCTGGGGCTACTCTTCGTTGTGGTGCGCGGGCTTCTCACTGTGGTGGCTTCTCTTGTTGTGGAGCACAGGCTCCAGATGCGCGGGCTTCAGTAGTTGTGGCTCGTGGGCTCTAGAGCGCAGGCTCAGTGGTTGTGGCGCACGGGCTTAGTTGCTCCGCGGCATATGGGATCTTCCCAGACCAGGGATCGAACCCGTGTCTCCTGCGTTGGCAGGCGGACTCTTAGCCACTGCACCACCAGGGAAGTCCCAACACAGTGCTTTTAAATGAGACATGACAGCGAGAGACATGCAGACACTGTCACTGCAGCCACCATTACTGCAGGCTGCGACCAAAAAAAAAAGAGCAAAGGGACTTCCCTGGTGGTCCAGTGGTTAAGACTCTGCACTCCCAATGCAGGGGGCACGGGTTCAATCCCTGGTCAGGGAACTAAGATCCCGCATGCCACACGGTGCGGCCAAAAAACAAAAAAACCCTGCAGGCTGGTGTTTCCTTAGATCCAGTGGCCAGCCTCTGCTTGGAGCATGTGCGCCAGCACTCCAAGTCCAAGTCCGGGTCAGGAGACCCTCAGAAGGATCCCTAACATCCCACCCCAACCTACATTTGCAGTCAACCAGCCAATAGGTCAGAGTGAGAGATGTCTTGGGGGGGTGTCTTGTTAGCCAGGAAGAGAAGAGGGAGAGGAAGAGAGAGGAGAGGGGGAACAAGAGGAGGAAGAGAAAAAGGAGGAGTGTAGAGGAAGAGGAGGAGAAAGGAGAGAAGGAGGAAGCAGACAAGGAAAAATAGGGGTAGAGGAAAGAGGGGGAAGAGGAGGGGAGGGCAGAGGAGGAGAGAGGAAAGAATAGAAAGGAGAGAGGAGGAGGAAGGGGAGGGAATAGGAGAAGAGGGAGGAGAAGGAGGACAAAGAGGGCCTATGCCCACTGGGACCTTGGCAAAGTGCACGGGGCCGGGCTGAGGCTGTGGTCCTGGCTGGTGAGGCTACGGCCTTGGGAGTTGGGTTAGGTTGGGTGGAGGGTCCCTTCCTCGGATCAGTTGCAGGGCCCTCAGTTCATCAGGAGGCCATTTGAAAGCAAATGTCCCTTTTAGGAACCCCTATCCGGCTTCACTGGGGTATGGAATTGTAAGGGGGTGGGTCCGTGGGGCTACTGGCTTGAAATAGGACTGGCTGCTGAGGGCGTCTCAGGGAGCTCTACAGCGGTTGAACGGAGCTGTAAGGCTGACCTGGCTTGGACTGGAGGCGGCGGGCAGGTCCCGCCGTGCCAGCCGTCCCAGGGGCTGCACTGCCACCTGCTGAGCGGCCCGGGCAGTCCCGGGCCCTGAGCTGCGGGTCTCACGCCGGGCCAGGCATGGCGGGCAGCGAGTGGGAAGGAGGGACACGGCAGGGGGTGCGCAGGTGAGCGCAGGCTCGTTGCTCCCGGGCGCGCCTGCCCTTTCCGCCAGGGAGTTGAGTGCCCGGGTAAACACCAGGCGCGGTGTGCGCGGTGTATCCACGGATAGACAAAGCCAGGGCGGGGCGGGGGCGCCGCCTGCGAAGCCAGGGCTGGGGCGCGGGGTGCAGATTAGCCTCCCTGGCCGCAGGCTGCCCCACCGCCTGGGAGCACCGAGCCCAGCCCGCGGACAGGTGGAGAGGGGGCGGGACGGCGGCCGGGCGGGTCCCGCCCTGGGGGTGGGGCCGGGCGGGGCGGGCGGGGCGGGGCCGCGCTATGCAAATGTCGCCCACGGGCGGCCAATTGCCGGCTCTCCCCGCGCGGCTCCGAGCGCCCCGTCCCGCCGGCGGCCGCGAGACCAGAGCAAGCGAGCGAGCGAGCGAACGGCCGCGGTCCGGTGAATCCCGAGCGCAGCCCAGCGCGGCCGGCCGGCCCCAGTCCAGAGACCAGGCGAGCACAGCGCCACCGAGCCAAGCCGAGCGCAGCTCCCCGAAGCCCAGCGCGCGCCGTCGCCCGCGCCCCGCTCCGGGGAATGCGCCCTCGGCGCGCCGGCCAGGGGGCGCCCGCAGCCCACCCGGGGGGAGGCGGCCCCGAGCGCCCCTGAGCCTTCCCATGGCCCGGGATGGGGCCCGGGGCCTCGACTGCTGACGCGCCCGAAGCCCGCAGAACCCGTTAAGCCGGGGCCGCGGCCCCGACCCGGGCTCAGGCACAGCGGCGAGAGGGCGCGGGCAGGACCATGGCCCCGGGGGGCCGCTAGCGCGGACCGGCTCAACCGGGAGCCGCTCTGCTGCCGCCGCCGCCGCTGCTCGGGAGCCCAGGCCCCTCCGCCGTGGAAGAGGTGAGTGCGGCGGGAACCGGGAGGGAGCGGTCAGGCAGCCGGGCCACCCCGCGATCCCTCTGGGACCCGCGGCACTGCAACTCTGTGGAAGTGTCCGGGGCTTGGGGCTCAGAGAACCAGGGGGCTTCCCGCGGACGCAGGGGTGACCAGACTGGAGTGGGTGCCTATACCTGGCCGGGCTGCCCCGACCCTCAGCATCGAAGCGATGTAGAGATATGTGGAGGATGTGGCCTGCGGGGTCACCAGTGTGCAAAGCAACTTTTTCTGTGAAAGGTTCTGGGTGGGTGGGTGGCTGCTCCTGGGTGGGTACTCCCATACACCTCCACCACCTTGTTCCTGGAGCGGGAGCCCTCATGCCCCTTCTCCTGGCTGAGCTCTCCCACAAACACCTCAGGCAGCGTTCTTCCCCAGTAAGTACGCCTGCCCTGCCTCAGTGTCCGGATCTGGGGATCGTCTGCTGGAAGGGAAGCGCTATACTGGCAGCCCCCACGTGGAGGGTCTCCAAGATCAGCAGGGCAGGACTGCCAGCCCCAAGGCTTTTCTCCCAGCTCTGTGCCAGTCCCCTGACCCCCTGCTGCTAGTTTGGGTTTGCTTTCCAGCAGGGAGTCTTGCTTGGATTAGGGGCCCTGCTGTATGTGGGGAGTAAGTGAGCTGGGAGAGCCTGCAGTCAAGCCCCCCCATCTGGGCAGGCTGGGGCCCCAGTGGTTAAGTGGGCAGGGGACACTAGGAGCTAGGTGGACTTGCTTAGAGCAGGTGGGACCAGAGAGTGTCAAGGTGGCCCAGGAATGAGGCAGGACTGGCAGGAGGGGTCAGCTGGAGCTAGGGCTGGAGGCCTGGCTGGACAAATAACTTCTAATTCTTGAGGTAACTGAGTTGTGAACACCAGCCCATGAACACCTGCGGGGGGGGGGCGGGGAACTGAAGGCACCGATGTGTCCGCTCTGGAGGTTGGGGGTTCCTGTCCTCCTGAATTCATCCAGATGTCTCCCAGAAGCCCCTGTCCTAGTTGGAGAGATAGGGAAACTGCACCCAGAGATTGGTAGGCTCATTCCAGTCCAGGGGGTTGGATGGAGCTGGGCCTTTTCCCAGGCTGCATAGGGAGTGTGCCTGGACCCTTGGGGTAAGGTGTCCTGGAAGGTGAGGACACTGGGCACGCCTACCCCTGCTGCTGCCCCTCAGTTCTGAAGGAGCCAGGCCCAGAAGTGCAGGGAGTTGGGGAGAGAAGGCCAGGAACCCAGCCTCAGCCCCCTGCCGCTCCAGGAATACCTTGAGGGGGAAGATGGAGCCAAGCCCAGGTGACCTTGACTGGGAAACCCTGGCCATGAAAGGGGGGGTTTCAATCCTAGCTATGCTGGTGTGTCTCTGCTTCCTGGTCCATAGGGTGTTGGGGGAGGGGGAAGCCAAGGAGTCAGGAAGGAGCTCTGGCCTGCTGGGGGGGAGTATGAGAGCAGCTAGGTGGGGGGTGGGGTGCTGTTAATAATTTCTTCACCATGTTCCCCCGCAGCCCCTGCTCCTGCCTCCCTTCCATCCAGGCAGTTCTCAGCTCGAAGGAGCCAACCTTCCTTCCCTGAGGCAGGCTGTCCCCCACAACCCCCCCAAGCCTGAGCAGTCTGGATCAGTCTGGACAATTCGACCTCCTAGCCCCCTGCCCCACCCCCAGGTGCCTCCAGACCCCCTCGTCTGGCCGCCCCTTCCCTGCACCCCTTGCCAGCCCCAGCTCCTCGGTTCTTTGTTCGAACGTCTCTCCTCCGTCCCTCCCTCTCTCCTCCCTCTCTCCTCCTCCCTCCCGCCTGCCTCCCTCCCTTGCTCCCTCCCGCCAGCCTTCTTTCCTTCCTTCTTTGCTCTCCTCCTGGTGGGCTCCCAGGTGGCGGTGGCTGTTCCTTCTCTGTCCACCCACCTGGGCTGGGCCAGACTGGGGGCTTCTCCAGGGCTGGGGCTGAGTGGAATGCATCTAGGGGCTGGCAGAGGGGAAGCAACTGTGGAAATGCCCTCCCCTTTCCTCTCTCTGTCCTTCTCTTCCTCTTTTTCCTTCCTTCTCCTTCTCTCCTCCATCCCCCAGGCTGCCAAGGAGGGGGCCTAGACTTGGGCCTGAGGCCCCAACAGATTTGAACATCCCGCATTCACCCTTTTAAAGGGCCAAAGCATTGTGTGAGGTCCCTGTAGGGACCCAGTGGAGCAAAGCCCTCCATGTTTCTGGACACCTTGGGGGACTCCAACACTGTCCTTGGTGACCCTGACCTTGTCACCATGAAAATGGCTGTAGGAGAAATGAGGTCACAGGGAGGACGGGAGGCAAGTCACCCTGAACCCCCTGATACAGAGGATCAAAGCTCTCTAAGGGAGAGAGCCTGCATCTTGTCCTCCCCAAGCGAGGACAGTGTCTCCCAGCTTCCTTGAGCCCCACCCCACTAGCAGGTCAAGTTCTTGAACAAACATATGCTTGTAAGGACGAGTGTGGGCATGTAAGTGTGGACGTGTGTATATCCACAACTGTTAGTGGGGGCCTCCCAGGTGCACCCCAGGGTGCTGGTAGCTGCACAGCCCTTTCTCCCACCTGCCCGCCTCATGGGGGCCTGCCATTCACTCAGCACCAGCTTTGTGCCCCAGCAGACTGGGGGAAGGGCTGGTTCTGATTCTCCCCTCCCTCCTTCAGCCATCCTCCCTAGGAGGGAGCACCTGTGATGGGGATTTTGAAGGAACATGAGAGGTGTGTCAGGCACTCAGGAGAGGGTGTTCCCACAGAGGGCATCACATGGGGAATGGGTCAGTCAGCCTGAAGCTGCACTTCCTGTCTGAGGAACCACCAATGGTTTGCTTGGCAGGAGAGGCAAGGTCTCGGGGGAGGTGGGCTAGGGAGGGCATCAGGGTCTGTCGAGTGGGGTTGGACAGTCAGATGTGGAGCCTGGGCCTTGCTTCAGTATGTGTTAGCCAGTGCAGGGGATTAACAGGCCACGATACCTCTCACACCCCACCCCCACCTCAGGGTCCTAGAAGTGGGCCTGGGGTCCTGTCTCCCATGGGAGAAGGAAGTAGGCCAGACAGATCTGGGGGATGGGGCTCACATTGTCATTCTTGGTGCCCCCACCCCCAGTGCATCTGGGTGGGGGGGGGCGCGGTTGGGAAGTTGGCACTGGTTTTCGCCTGGAGGGAGCAATATGTTCAGACAACTGGTGCTGGGCTGCGTTTACCCAACAGCCAGTCTGCCTGGGGAGACAATATTTGAACAACATTGTATGGAAACTTGGGCCTGTTGGGGGTATGGGAGTTCTGCAGGGGACACTGAGGCTGGCTCAGACCCTGCCCCAGGCCTGCTGGCCGTCCTCGCTCCCCTTCTTTGCCCTCTGTAGGCAGAGCTGGAAATTTTCCTGGCAGGAAGTCCTTCTGTATGTCTGACCTGGATCCCTCCTGCTGTGATTTCAGTAAAAGTAGACCCTACTGTTCTTTGACTCTCCTTTTCTGGCTGCTGTCTCTCTCTCACTCTAGGCCATCTTTTTGAGTCTCACTCACCCTCCACTCATGCTCCCAACCCCAATAATCAGGTTCAGATTTCCCTATACTAGAAGGAGAGATTTGGCTGGAGCCAGCAGGACTGGGCCCATCTCTTCCCTCATTCCTTGAAGTGGGAGAGGGAAGGAACAGCCCATTTGGCTGGGGGTGGATGCAAGGGAACTAGAGAGGGCTGTAAGATCACCTCCTTGAGCTGAGCACTGTGAATGGAAGTCAGGAAGCTGTGATGCGGGGAGGGTTTGAGTCTCCCGTGGTCCCTATTAGTCCTGGTGACCCTAGGCTGCACTCAGTGGCTGGTCTTCAGACCCATTGTTAGGGACAAGAAAGAATATGAGGTTTTCACACTGAGGCATTCATGGCCCCAGTCTGAGGGTGTGAGCAAGGAGACACCCATCACCCTATTTATTCAGATAGGGAAACTGAGGCACCTTGGGCAGAATTACACAGGGAAATGTTGGTAGGGCAGGATACCCCACTCTGCCTCACACATTGCAATCTTGCTCCCCCTCCCAGGTGTCTAGCCAGCTGCCTGATTCCTGGGCCCTAGGCCCCTCCCACAATGCCTGTCGCTGGCCTCCTCCTCTGGGCTTCCCTGCTGACTGGGGCCTGGCCAGCCACCCCAACCCAGGACTACCTCCCGGCCACACCCCGGGTCCGGCTCTCATTTAAAGGTAAGAGGCTTCCTTGCTGTTCCCCAGCATCCTCCTCTGTCCAGAGCACTTGGCCCTGTTGCACAGGAGAGAGAAGAGAGGTCAGAGCAAAAAAGGACAAATTGTGCAGCCACATGGGTCACACTGGGTGTGTTGGGGGTGACAAAGGAGGTGGTGACTTGCTGGGAAAGGCTGGAGACTGAACTACTTAGATATTTGGAGAAGTGTCCTGAGTCTGGGCTGCTGCTTTTTTTTGTTTTTTGTTTTTTTGGCTGCATGGCATGAGGGATCTCAGTTCCCGACCAGGGATCGAACCTGCAGTGGAAGCATGGAGTCTCAACCACTAGACCGCCAGGGAGGTCCCCGGGCCGCTTCTAGAGCCAGAATGTGTGGCCTCTGGGTTTGAGTCTGCAGAGCATCTCCCTCTGTGTGATAACTGGGGTGACAGAGGTGTCTTGCCTTTCAAACTTGTGTTTGCAGAAGCCCTTCCCTGCCACTAGTCCTGCCCTGCCTGGTGAGACAATCGGGCAGACACTGAGGCCTCCGAAAGCTAGAGGAGCAGGACCTGCTCTGCTGGGCTGTGGGTGCTTGAGGAACCTTCCTGTGGGTCTCCATGTGGGAGGGGTTCCCAGGAATTGGGGAGGGGGCTCTTGGCTGTGACTAGAGGCTAGACCACCCAGTGAGTTTAGGGAGAGCACGTGCTGTTGTGACAGGCCTGAGATCCCCAGTGAGCACTTTGCTTGAAGTCACTGGAACGTTTTAATGATGAGTTGGGGTCTGCAGAATGAGATGCTAGTCCCCTGGCTCCATCACCTTTGCAGCTAACCCACTAGGCAGGTAAACACGCGTGCCACACATACTATCCAGGCATACCGATGGCTCACTCACTAGCCACTTCCTCAAAGGTGTGCATGATCCAAGAGTCTACCCTCGGCCTGGGATAAGGGACAGCAGCCATGCTTGGGGGACCTGGGGTCACCGCTGAGTTCTCACCCTTGGCCCTCCTTGGCCCAGGGTCACTTGGTCCAGCTGCCTGCCCTGGGTGGGGCCAACTCAGCCCTGGCTGACCAGATTTCTGGGTGCACTTATAAGGGTGAAAGGCTGGGCCAACCTTTCCTTCCTCAGGCTTGGCTGAGGCCCAGCCCCCACCTCACCATGTTCCCATGTCCCCCAGCAGAGCCCCTCTCCTGGCCCCATATTACCCGTGCAACTTGATGGGGGAGCGGGGAGTGAATTTCTGAGGATGTGCCTGGAAGGAGTCCTGCACAGGGCCTGAGAAATGGGCAGAAGGGTTGATTGGTTTGGGTTGTAAAAGACAACTCCTCTCCTAGGCCTAAGAAGGTGAGATGCTTATTCTGCTGATATCTCTACCCTTTCCTGGTGGAAGTCCTCGGAGCTGATTAATAAATACTGAAGGGGCCTGGTCCCCCCTCACCCCATTCCAAGCCCATGGTGCCAGCAGGGAGAATAGAGCATCCCCTCCCCCGACAGGGGCAGGGCGGGTGACTTGGTTTCCACACCCCTGGGATCCTGGAACCAAGACATCCACTCTGGGTATTACTTTTGTCATCACCCTGGAGACCCATGAGAGGAAGCAGAAGAAACAAGATATCGGGAGGGTCTCTGTACACTCCTTTTAAACCTTCTTGGACCTGCAGGGGCAAAGGGGCAAAGGCTTTTGTTCCTTTTTTCCAGAGAGAGAAACCGAGGCTCAGGCAAGGGCAGGGCCATGGTCAGGCAGGAGGCAGAGGAGAGGCCAGAAATAGTGCTGGTGCTCTGGCCTTGATGACGCCTGAAGCCCACATTGGTCAGGTCGATTCCCCCTCAATTAGCTCTGAAGCTGACACCCACAGTGACTAAAAGCCCAACTCACTGGCAGCCAGCCTGTGGCGCGACTCTTCTGGCAGCCTGGGGTGGGGCTGTAGGCTGCCTGGGGCCACCCCATCCCCAGGCCTCTGTGCTTTTGCACGGGCAGGTTTCCCTGTCCTGAATGACCTTTCTGTTTCCTACTTGATCTCCTGTCCTACATTTATGCTTAGATGTCACTTCGTTTAGCAGATTCTTGAGTACCTGCCACGTGCCAGGCCCTGTGCTGAGCACTGAGGACTGTGCAGTGAACAAGATAGGATGCTCACAGACAAAGTGGCTGAAAAGACAATGGACACCCAGCTGGCCGGTGCCTCCTGGGAGCTCAGCACTTACTGTGCAACAGGCCCTGTGCTCCCCTCTCCCGCCCTCGTGCTGGATGGTCTCAGGCAACTCATGCCTACGATGTGGCCCTCAGTGAGGAGAAGGCCCTCACTGATCATTTGTGGAGTGAGAATAGAGACAAAGACCTACAGAACCTGGGCCCTGGCCTGGCTGTGGCCAGGGCTGGGGGGAGCTTCTCCTCCTGGATATACAAGAGGGGCATAGAGAGGGCTGCTCTTGGGAACACTGGTGATCACTGTGGCTTCATGCCTCAGTTTCTCCATCTGTGCCTTGGATGGATATAGCAGCTGCCATACCAGGCCTCAGGGCCTCCCTTACCCTAGGCACATCCCCTCCCTTGCCTGGGTCCCGCTGCAGTTGGGAGGTGCTAGTTCCGGCCTAGTCGGGCCAGACCCTCTAAGCCGGAGGTTCTGGTATGAGGGGCCACACTGCCCAGGGCAGATAAAGGAACAAAGGCAGGAACTGGGCCAGGCTTGGGCTTGCTGCCTGCCCATCCGCCTGGGCACCGCAGCCAGGCCTAAAGCTGAGAGAGGGTTTAAGGGAGAAGGGACCCAGTGTTCAGTCAGACTGGGGAGACTCCTATGGCCCATCTCCTGAGCTTCCATCAGCAGCACAGCCAAGGTCATGCAGAAATGAGGGGTCAAGTGAGGAGGATTTTCAGGAGCAGGAGAGGTATTTTTTGAGAGCTCATGGATGCTTAGAACTAGAGAGCCTGGGCAGCAGGGCCCTCTTTTCACCACCTATCCTTGCCTGGGCCTGGGGTCCCCTTAACCCCAGAGTCACTGGCCAAGTCTGGGAGAAAAAAAACTCTCCCTTCCCCCACCCTGAGATGGTCCAAGCCCTGGGGTACCACCTCCCACTGCAGAGGGAGGTGTGAGGGCCCTGCCAGCTCCTTTGTTTAGCTTGGGGAATGTTTACTTTTTCCCAGGAAGCCACCCCCACAATACACTGCTGCTGCCTGGGCTGGCTTTGGCCAGGACTTGAGGCCAAGAGGTGTTTGGAGGGGGAAAGCGGTCTTGTGATGACATAAGGTGGCTGGGCTACTGGGGAAACTGAGGCCGGAGTAAGGAGATGGAATGGAAGGTCACCTTGCCAGGGGAGGTCAGGAAAGATGAAAATAATAGAAGTAACAGTAGGTACCCATGATGATAACCAAGTGGTAGTCCCTCCAAGGCCTGGGGAGGGGGACTGCCTGGGTATCCTGTGAGGAATCAGACCCAGAGGCTTTCCCGGGTCACTCAGGAGCAGGACTAAGATGGAGCCTGGCTCTGCCTGATGTCTGAACCTGTCCCAGGACTGGGGGTGGAGGGCAGGTTGGGGATGCAGGCACAGCCCTCTCCCATGGGCTAGGGCTCGGGCTCGGGCTCGGGCTCGAGCTCCAGGACCCTGCAGTGCCAGCGTTAGCCTGCCCAGCCTCACTTCCCAAGGAAAGGGCTGGGTTCGCACTGGTCAGGCTTCTTGTGCTCTCTACCACTGGAGAAACAGCACTTGGGTTTGCTTATTTCTTATGAATTCAGTTGTCCATCTCCCCAGCCCCTCCACTGATGAGAGTCCTCTAGGAAGCTCTCTCCCTTCGGAGAAGGAAAACCAGGGTCCAGGAGTGGAAAGGGCTTCTATGACCAGAGCAGCCCTGGGGTTCAACCTTCTCAAGAGTCTGGGCGTATCTGGCTTGCTCTTTGGGAAGGATGCTTCGCAGGTGGAGGGTGAATGGGTTGGTGCTGGTGACTGCCCACCAGCCCTCCTCAGCCCAGCTCCTGAGCCTCTGGGGCTATTAGGCCCATAACACTGCCACCACTTACATCGTTTGCGTGTAGCATTCGAGAACCAAAGTCGCCAGGTCTCCTTATTAGGAAATGAGGAGATTGGAGGTTAGGAAAGGTCACAGTCTGTTTACTTCACCCAAGGGGGAGTGAGTATGGGGTGAATACGGATTGAATTGGAAGTGCCTTTAGCAAGCCTCGACTTAGCTGGCCTGACTGCATGGTGTGAGGAGTGGGGCTGGGGAGCTTAAGGACCCTCCCTTGCCCACCAGGGGGGCTCCCTGGCCAGCCAAACAGGCTTGGAGCTTCAGATTGCTAGGGACAGGTGAGAAGGCCCAGGAGCTTGGAGGCCAGGGGTGGCACCAGGGAGCTGGGTAGGTGGCTTTGACAGCTACAGGGGGACTTGGAGCTAGCAAACTGGGGAGGCGTGGGTATTCCAGGATGAGCCTGATGAGGGAGGAAGGAAAACCCAAAGCATGAACTTGAGCCGAGATCCCTGCGTTTCGGATCTCAGTTTTCCTGGAAATGGGAGCCGCCTCACTCCTGAGAGGGGACTTGGAAATGGCCGCTTTGGGAGTTGGGAGATCCTGGGTGCTGGTTGGCTGCCCCTCAGCTGGCCAAGGATCAGCCCTCGGAGAGAGCGGGGCAGGTCCTTGTGCTTGCCGAGAGCCTGCCTGAGGCCCAGCCTGGGTCAGCCAGGCCAGGGCCTGAGGCTCTCAGCTGTGGTCCTTCCAGGTCCAGCCAAGCTTCAGATGGGACCGCCACTGGCTGGGCCTCCGCAGCACAGGCCTTGTCTCTGGTTCCCTGGCACGATGCCCACCCCTCCCTCCCTGGCTCCAGCTTCCCTTGGCACGGAGTGAGGAGCTGGTGCATGCTCAAGGAGTAAATCATGTTCCTTGGCAGCCCCCACTGCTTCGTAATCGTAAAGAATTTAAAGAGAAACCACCAAGATAAAAATCTCATCCTGGCCCATAAAGGCATCTTTCACCCTGTGGCTTGGGAGGTGGCGGCCTCAGAGTGGGCTCCTGGCTGTCTGCACCTGTGTGTGTGTACCTCCAACCCTGTGACCTCTCCAGAGGTGGTGGGGAGCCCAGAGGGTGTCTTCAGAGCCGTGGGTACTTGGCTTCTGACTCCTGGGAGACCTCTAGCTCCTCCCCCAGGGCAGGCAGTGGGACACTTAATTTGGTAGAATGAAGAGGTGGTGCTGTGGTGGTTGAGAGAGCTGGCCCTGAAGGCAGGCAAACCTCTATCCTACCTTGTCAGCTGTGTGATCTTAGACAAGTAGCTTAGGCTCTCCCACCCCCAGTTTCTCCATGTAAGGTAGGGATAGCAGTGGCCCCATGGAAACAGCATCCTGAGGTCTCAAGCTGCCTAGCTTGCATCCTGGCCATGAGTAGACCTTGCGTAGTGAAGCCCCTCTGTGTCCCTGCTGCCTCATCTGTAAAATGGGGGCAAAAATGGTGCTGACTTCATGATGTTTTGTGCATTAACTTTTTGTGAATACAGTTACGGCTCTGGCGAAGGAAGTCTCAGAAACTAAGAGCTACTGTGAGGGTGGCTGAGGGCTGATCCTGGGGGTGCCCAAGAAGTCCTCACTGCCTCACCTCTCCCTCTAGATTTCTAACCTTTGGTAAAGCAGTTGGTGTTTGGAAAGGACTGCAAGAGGGACCCTGAGCCCTGTGGGTGGAGTGGGGTCAGGAGGAGGAGGATGCCTACCATGGGCGTCTGGACAGGATTTGTGGAGGAAGCTATATCACAAATGGGAAGGGAGATTTCGGGAGCGGGAAGAGCAGGAGCAGAGGCGGGGTGTGTGCGGTGCAGCAGTTGGGGAAGGGCGAGATGCTAGATGGAGTCTTGCTCTTGGTGCTAGGATATAGAGTTTCCACTTTCTCCTTGTGGTTTTTGAGCTCTTTTCTCTTTTTGCGGTACCCGGGCCTCTCACCGTTGTGGCCTCTCCCGTTGCGGAGCACAGGCTCCGGACGCGCGGGCTCAGCGGCCATGGCTCACGGGCCCAGCCGCTCCATGGCATGTGGGATCTTCCCGGACCGGGGCACGAACCCGTGTCCCCTGCATCGGCAGGCAGACTCTCAACCACTGCGCCACCAGGGAAGCCCTTGAGCTCTTTTTTTCATGGCAGAGCTACCAAATACATACTGGGAAAAAGATAATGCATTTGGGGAAGGGATGCCATGGAGGGGGCTCTCCTGGAGATGAGTGTCCCAGTCTGGTTGGGGCCCACGATCTGCTGCAGTGACACAGCCCGCAACCCCCCCGCCCCCACACCCTGCACTGTTCTAGCTCCTACAGCTTGTGCTAGGGGTGACCAGACCTGGGTTGCTCACTTGGGCATCTACATGACTGGCCCGAGAGTATGTTTTCTTGGCCTGACCTGGCGCTGTCCTGGGAATCTGAGCCCTGCCTCAAGGGAGCCCGTGGTGCTTTGTAGAAGCAGAGAAGATTCCTGCTGCATTTTTCTTAGAAATAGCAAGAGGGCCTTTGCCAGAGGCCTGGATGCCAGAAGGCTCCGATCTGAATCCAAAGCCCAGCTCACGTGGGTGCCTGAGCTTGGCAGGCCTGCAGGCCCCCGCCCCCCAGGCTGCTGAGCAGCCCCTGGGAGAGGGTGGAGGCCTCCTGGGGTTGCTTACTGATCCTGACCCGGCAAAGAATGGGGTCTGGACGGTGGCTGCTGGCCTAGGTTCCAGGAGGCCAGCCCATGGCGGAGGGTGGCTCAGCTAGGCTGACCTGTGGCATTCTCAATGGGGCTGCTGGCAAGTATTGCCTATCTGCTATATCTCTACAGGGTAGGGACAGCCCCAAAGCAACAGGCCCCTCCAGGGACCAGGAGGCCTTTGGGGCGTGAGGCCTTGGCTCCACCCCCCTTCCCCCAGTCTTCTTCCTTCCTTCCTTCCCCTGATCCCCCCTTGTCTGCATCTCCTCCCACCACTACCATGACCCCTCCGTGGCTTCCTACCCGGACATGCTCTTTCCTCTAAGGTCTCTGCACCCAGCCAAGAGCTTTGTTCTTCCCATTTAGGGCTCAGTGCTGATGCCCTCATTTCCTTCCAGGGGCAGAGTCCACTGTGTGGACCTGCTGGTCCACCAGCCTGGGTGGCTCCTGTCGGTCCTACACTACAACTGTAGAGCAACAGCTAGAATGTGCGGGCCTCCTGGGCTCCTGCAGCACCTGAGGTGGAAAGGGTGGCACTCCAGGCTCCTCTGCTCAAGGCTGCTCACACTGTCATTTTGCTTAGCATCCTCCAGTCCTAGCACCAGGCCTGTGTGGAGTACCCGCTGCCTTTCTGGACTGACAACCAGCTAAATCATGCCTGGAGTCCTGACACAGCCTCACCACATCCCTCAAGGCTGACCCTGAGCACACATCTGTCTGTGCGGTGCCTCAGTTTCCCCATCTGAATGTTGGGGGGGCCGCTAAGACTGTCTGGGGCATCCTGGGAATCTCTGGGTGGGTGATGTGGAGGGGCTACAGGGACCCCAGGAGTCTGAGGAGGGCAGAGATGGGGGCTGGGCCCAGGGCAGGGGGAGGGTCTTGACACCCACCAGCGTGTTGGTCCCATCCTGGCCTGTCCGTCTGGTTGATTTATCAGAGTAAATGAGCCATGGAGAGTTTGTTGTCTTTTGCAGTCACAGGGAGGAGGAGGTGGTGGAGGAAGGAGTGAGGGGTTTCCGGGCCAGGTCTGGAATGTGGGAGGAGGGGTGGGCCCCCGAGGTCTGTGGAACTGGAGGCTCTGATACACTCTGCCCACCTGAGAAATGGATTGGTGCCACCCTCCCCTCAGGACCAGCCCCTCTTCCCACCCCCTTCCCACTTCTTGGGGCACATTCCAGTGTGAGCTGCTTGCCTGGCCCAGGCCCCCTCCTCCCACCCCAGGCTCAGGGACCGCCTTGCCCCTTCAAGCCAGCCTCCTTGACCACACTGTGTCTTTTCCAAGCTGGGCAAGAGCTCTGAACTTTGCCTGGCCTGCGAATGCCCAAAGGTGTCCTCCTAGGCAGCCATGCACGCCATTCGGGTCCAGGTAGGACACCCTGGCCCCCTGAGCCACCAGCCCAGACCTAGAACAGTCAGGCACCATGTGGTCCTGGGGGTGGTCAGGGATCAATGGAAGCACCGAGGCTGGAGGGCTCCCTACCTGCTGGGACACAATGGTCTAAAGTCACTGGACATCCTTAGTGGGGAGAGATGTAGAACCTTTGCTGTCCACCAGGTGTGTGTGCCAGGGAGTGACTCTGCTGCCCCTTCCCACCTGGCTTTTTCCCAGGTCAGGATGAGCTGTGCCCCCAGCCTGTCTTCTCCTGGGCGGAGCAGGTGGGCGCTGGGGCGGAACGGGCGTGGGAACAGCATGCCTGGGCCTGCCGGTCCCAGGCCCCAGGCCCCAACCCCCAACCTCCAACCCCCAACCCCCAACCCCCAGCCCTTAGCCCCCAAAATGGGAGGGAAGCCTGCAGCAGAGCTTAGCCCAGCTGGGCTGCTCCAGCTCAGCTCCAGCTTGGTGTTTACTGAACAGCTGCGATGTTTACAGTAGCCCTTAAGAAGGGGCCCCTTGTTCCAGAGGATTTCCCATCTTGCGGGTCCCACTGGGGGCTCTTCTGACCTCACCACCTCCCCGCACCCCTGGGATAGGCATGTCAGGGTGGCAGGGACTACAACCATCTCCACCCTCTCCAGCGCTGGGCCAGTGTCTTGGCACCTGCCCCTCCACCATTCACTCTGGCCTTGGGTCCCTCTCCCAGGAAGTGGCAGCTCTAAGTGATGAAATACGGTAACTGGGTCCCCAGTTCAGACTTTTAAATTAAATTCAATCAGAGCCGTTATTGAATATAAACACGTGGAGTCATTTACATGTTAATTATGTTGAATGGACTATGAGGCCATAATTAGTTGCTAATTGGGTGAGAGTGGCTGTAATTGGTTTTGTTGGCACGGACCTGGCTCACCTGCCTAGGCGGAAGAGGGGCGAGTATGGATGGCTCCTAGGGAGGCTTCTGGGTCTCCGATCTGGACAGCCTGATCCAGAGATGGGATTGAAGAGGACAGATTTTGAGGGACTTGGGGCCAAAGGAACCTGGAGCCTACCCCCCAGGGAGGAGGCCGCTTAAGCCCCAGGCAAAACCCTGGGTCTGGCTTCTAGGGGTTCCCATCTAGAACATCTCTAGGGGTGGGGTGGGAGGTGGGACTGGGAGAGCCAGCCCCTGAATCAAAGGTGACAGCCTCTTCTGCCCAGCCCCATGTGGGACCTGGACCTGAACAAATGGTAAATGCCTAAGAGAGGGTCCATGGGAGCACAAGGCAGATGTCACCCTGGTATGTCAAGGCAGATGCTGGGGCCCTGGATTGGCCTGGCCAGGGTTGGAGTCTTGGCATTGAGGTATGAGTGAGGTGGATGTGCTGAGCAGGGAGAAAGGTGCATGCAAAGGCTTTAGGGAGGCCCTGCCCCCGGCTCGCCTGGCTGGGGCTCCAGGGTTACAAGGCTGTGGCCAGGGGCTGAGGCCTTCCGGCTGGCCGCTCATTAAAAGAGGATTAGGCCGAGAGCCAGTGGGTCAGCCCAGCCCCTGGGCCTTCCTCTGGGGCCCCTCACAGCTTGAGGGAGTGGTAAAGGGGCTGGGGGCCAACCCTCCCTAGAGCCCATGGGGGTGTCCAGGAGGGACCCTGCCATTCCTGCTGCTGCCACTGCTACCATCTCCTTATCCACCTCAGTTTCCCTCCTCAGAAGGGCAGGGGGATAAAGTGCTAACCAGAGACCCCGGCCAGCACCCCCACCCCTCACCCCCAGCCTCATTTCTCTTCATCTTAGGGATTAAGGCTGGACCAGCCCACATGAAGTCAGAGGTCAGGGCTGAGTTGCCGGGACCTGTCTATCACCTCCCAGTACCCAAGCACGGCCCAGAGAGGTGACACTGTCCGTCAGGGCCTGCTGCTTTGTAGGGCTGTAACCAAGGGGGCGGGATACCCATCTCTGATCCAAGACCCCCCTTTTGCAGCAGCCCCTGCCTCACTGGCAGCAGACCTGGTGTCCTAGAGACGGGCAGCAGGGGTCGGGGGCCGCCCACTCGGGGTCTGCGGGTGAGGGCTGCAGACACGCCTCCTCAGTGCTGTCCTCGCCCACCACCTCCTTTAAAGTAAGGCATCATCAGCTGCTTCCCAGAGAGGAGGAAACAGAGACCCCCAGGATTAAGCCTCCTTTACACTGAGAAAATTCCTGCCTCTGGACCTTTGCCAGGCCGTTCTGGGCCAGGACCCCAAGTGTCTAATGGCCATGGGAGAGTGCTAGAGGCGGGAAACGACTGCGGAAATGAGGTGTCTGATGCCAGAAAAGGCTCTTCCTTCCCCATGACGGGAAAAGCCTTCCCGGATGTCACCCCACCCAACCTGTGCCCAGCCTGGATGAGGGCATGGGGGTGGGGAGCTCTTCCCTGGAGCATCACTCAGGCACACCACCCTCCCTCCCCAAGGTCAAAGCTTATACAGACTTGAATCCCTGACACCCACAGAGCCTTTGGTTGTGCCCCAGCCCCTCCCTCTGTATTGTCCTGGGGCTGGGGGAGGGGCGACACTCCTGCTATCAGAGCTGGGCCTGGGGCAAGTGGAGCAGAGGTGGGGACTGGCCTGAGGTAAGGAGCAACCTCAGTCCATGTCAGCTCCCCCACATACATCCATGCCCCCTCAGGCCCCCAGGTCCCCTTGGCCCAAGTCTCTGCTCCTCAGTGGGGCTGGGGGCCAGTAGGCTCTAGCCCTGCTGACACTGCAGGTGTCAGAGCAGGATGCCCAGGGCTACTCAACCACCATCTGCCCTGACCTGGGCTTCTTGGAGGAGTGAAGGCCCCCTGTTCCTCTACCCTGCGGCAGAGTGAGGAGGTGGGGACAGCACACCAGTTTCACTCCTCACCCTGTGACCTAAGGTGAGCACCACTCTCCCCTGGGCCTCAGTCTTCGTGTCTGGAGCTGGGGGTGCAGGGCTGTCATGGGGACCCTTATTTGAATTCTTTACTACAATCTGGCATGAGGGAAATGAGCGCTCCAAGACCGCAACTGGGGTCATGAAGCCCATGCCAGAGCCAAAGATTCCTCACCCTTGCTCCCACCCATTTCCTACCCCACACAGCCTTATGGGGGCTCCCTACACCCACCTTAGTTTCCACAGAGACCAAAACATCACATCCTGTGACAACAGAGCCATTGACGCCATATCCCGTGGCCACCGGGAAGGGTCCCGAGGGTCCTGAGTCATGTGCCCTGTCAGTGGAGGACGAGTCACCTTCCGGCCCTGGCCCTCCCAACAGGCAGTCCCCACCACCAGGACTGGCTCTGCCGGCACCTGCCCCTCCTTTAGCCCAAAAGGCCATGGACCTGGGTGGGAATATCACGCTCCATGCACACTGACATGTCACTTCCCTGCTCTGTGCCTCTCATCTGTAATTTGGATGTTAATGAGCACAGGGCTTTGCACATAATAGGTACTGGATGACTAAGTGAGAGGCTCCCTCCATTCCCACTTCTACCAAAGGGCTCAGGCACGGAGAGTTGAGAGGAAGGACGTCAGATCAAGGCTGTTCTGCTCCTCACGTAGGTCTCAGTTTCCTCATCTGCTGAATGGAGTCTCCTCTGTCTGTACTTGGGAGGGGGACTTGGACTTGGGGGTCCTAGCACTGTAGAGGGGGAGGGTCTGGATTATAGGGACCCAAGGCTAGGCAGGGATGGGAGGGTAGGCATTATGGCTGGTTGCATCCCGGGGGCTAGATATTTGGAGCTCCCCCCACCTTGAGTGTCTGTGTCTGAAGGTGCCCACTTCAGCCTCGCCTCCCTTCCCCTCATTGCCCCCCAAATGCCCCCTAGCCTAGCAGGATGGGTGAGGGCACAGTCAAGGCCATGCCCCCAGCCAGGGTATAAATAACCCCTGGCGGGCTGTCCCAGCCTGGGGGGGCTCCGCTGGCAGCCCCACTTCCTCTCTGGCCACTTCCTGGCCCTGGGTCGGCGAGGGGGGGGAGTGTTTACTTTCCTGTTGTCACTATGGCTGGGTGGCCAGGCGGGGGACTCCGAGTGGCCCAACAACAGGTGCAGGACAGGTGCCCGGGCTGCCCTGCCCGGGACTTCAGAGGCACCGCCGATGAGGCTGTAGCCAGGCAGGGATCGGCCCTTTGATCCCTTGGCGTCCCTGCGTCCCAGTGGTGGGCCAAGGTCATCACCTGTATTCTCTTGCTGCCATAGTCAGGGCTGGGCAGGGCAAGGCCTTTGCCCTGCCCAGCCCTCAGATGTGGGCTCTGGGTCTGCTGTGGGACTCCCCTGGCTCCCAGTCCACCTCACACACCCATCTCAGCACATCCTGAAGCTCCCATTCAGAGCTGCTCTCAGGCACAGCCCCTCCAGCTCCATTCCCGGGTCTCCAGCACACAGCAGGGGTCAAGGTCAGCCAGGCCAGTCAGAGACAGCGGCCTTGACTAAATGGGATGGGGCCACCTGCTGGTTCCACCTTCAGGCAGCATCTATGGCTCTCAGTGACCTCAGATCCCAGGCTCAGATTCTCCCTCTCCAGACCTCCCCCTTGATTGCCCCACCTGTGAAATGGGTTACCAGATGTGGGGCAGGGAGATGCTAGGTGTATGTTCCCCTTGGTGGATGCATCATCTGATGTAGGACACATATGTGCGTGTGTGTATACCTGGGCCATGTGCATGTGTACATACTCTTCTGTGTGCTGCCATCTCAAGCCTCCTGTGCTGGTGAATATTCATCACCCTTATTGCAATCTCTTCTCTCCTGCGGAGCTAAAACTAGCTGGGGGTAGGTGGAGGAGGGACTTGCCAAGGGGACCGCTCGGAACTCCCTCTCCCAGAGGAAGGTTCCCAAGTTTCCTGGAGTCCTCTGTCATTGGCCTATCACTAGCCTAGTTTCCTCCTGTCTTTCATCTCCAGAAAGGAGGACTTTCCCCCAGCAACCTGAGGGTGAGAGGGCCAGGGCTGCCAGACTCACGCAGAAGGGAAACTGAGGACTCAGCTGGACCCTGTCCCCAGCCCCGGGGATGCTGCAGCGCTAGGGGGAGGGCCTCTTTCCTGGGAAGGACTTCCTGGATGGTTCAGAGTGGCCTGAGGATTCCACCATCAGCAACCCTGTGGGGTCTGGGGGAAGCCCAAGGTCTGTTGGGCAGTTTGGCTCCAGCAGCGCTTTCTGGTGTCCTGGCTAACCTGCTTCAGACAAGGTGGGGACCTTGCTGTGTGCCAGCTTTGCCCTCTGTCTTGTTGGCAGCTGGGGTGAGGACAGGGCACCCTGGCTCTGTGCCAGCATTTGTGAGCTGTCCTGGTTGCACCTGCCCCCTACACCCCTGCTCATTAACTCTTTTAGGCCCCTGTGGGAAGCTGGCCCCACCCTGAGCATGGGAACATTAACCCCTCACCTGAGCAGAGAGTCTCTGATGCCATCACGCACCCTGGCCCACGCCCGCTGCCCTTTCACTGGGACCCAGAGACTGGCTGGGCTGCCGATGAATCAGGGCCCCGGCTTTGGGTGTGGCCCCTTACCTGGCCTGCCCACCTGTCCCACTTTCTCCTCCCAGAATGTCAGGGACTAGAGAGGGAACCAAGCAGGCCCTGGAGGGGAAGCTGGGGGTTTAAGATGACCGTGTGGTGGGGCTACCCCTCTGTCAAAGGGGGTATGGGTGGATGGTCTCCAAGAGCCCTCACTGCTGCTCTGCCCTCTGCCCACAGAGCTTAAGGCCACAGGCACGGCCCACTTCTTCAACTTCCTGCTCAACACAACTGATTACCGAATCCTGCTCAAGGACGAGGACCACGACCGCATGTATGTGGGCAGCAAGGACTACGTGCTGTCCCTGGACCTGCATGACATCAACCGCGAGCCCCTCATTGTAAGGGCCAGCCCAGATGTGTTGGGGGGATGAGGGACGCGCGCCCCAGGGCTGGGGGCCCTTCCAGCGGGCCCTCTGACCTCCATCTCTGGCAGATCCACTGGGCAGCCTCCCCACAGCGCATTGAGGAGTGCGTGCTCTCAGGCAAGGATGGCAACGTGAGTGCCGTGGGGTCACAGGTGGGGTGGGGGGAGGTGGTGGCGGGGGACAGGGGACTCCAGGAAGGCACTGGGGCCAGGCAGGCATCTGGGCACCTCCTTGGCTTTCCCTCTGGCCCCAGGGTGAGTGCGGGAACTTCGTCAGGCTCATCCAGCCCTGGAACCGAACACACCTGTATGTGTGCGGGACCGGCGCCTACAACCCCATGTGCACTTATGTAAACCGCGGCCGCCGTGCCCAGGTAAGCCTCGCCCACCCTGGCCCTGTGCTGCCCCCACTGATAGCTACCTTCCAGGGTTCTGATGGGAGGATGGGCTTGAGCCCCAGCCCTGCCACTTCCCGGCCCTGTGACCTTGGGTGAGTGACTTCTTCCACCTCTCAGAGCCTCAGTTTCCTCTCCTGAAAATGGGGCTAATAGCTGCCTTTCTCACAGGTCGGTGTGAGGAGGAGGCAGTGAGCTAACGCTCTCAGAGCTCTTAGCACTGTGCCTGGCATGTAGTGAGCGCTTCCTCCATATGTGGACGGTGCCCCTGCAGCCAAGCCAGAGGGCCTGGCGGGGGCCTCAGCATCAGGAGGCTGGACTCCTGGGTCAGCTTCTGCCATACGGCCTGGGGGAGAGCTGCCCCTTCCTCAGCTCTGCCCCACCCCGCCCGCTTTTGCCCTCCTCCATTTCCATGTGGGCATGTGTGTGAGCTGGTGTGACCTTGTAGGGAGTGTGTGAGAACGATTGGACCTAAGGTGTGTGCAGGTGTGCCCCAGCTGTGTGCATGTGTTCACACAGGGGTGCATATATGTGCTCTGGGGGCTCAGGTGCTCCCATGTGTTCCTGGCATGTGTGGTGTGAGAAGCTGGCAGCCCGAGCCCGCTCCCCCAGCCCCTGCCACCCCTGGCTCTAACCTGTATTCCTCGTCTTCTCAGGCCACTCCCTGGACCCAGATGCAGGTGGTCAGAGGCCGAGGCAGCAGAGCCACCGATGGTGCCCTCCACCCGACGCCCACAGCCCCACGCCAGGTGGGCTTCATCCCTTCAGGCTCTTGCCAGGCAGCACTGCCTCTGAACCGAACTCATCCTGGGCCTGGCCTTCCAGCCAGGAGCCTGCACCCCAGGCCAGCCTCTCCAGGGTCTTCCGTCCACCTCTGTGCCCCCCTCCTACCCCTTCCCCTGCAGTGCCCTCAGCCTCTGAAGGCATTCCCAGTTGGACTCATGTCAGCCTCAGTGTGACAAGAAATCATGAAGCCATCAGGTGGGAAAGACAGGAGCCCTGGGGACAGCCATGCCTCCGCCCTCAGAACACGTGTGTAGACATGCGTGGGCACGCGTTGGGCACTCTCCAACCCACACCTTACTTAGCACCCAGCGTGGGAAAATGGCACATGTGTGCAGCCTGACACATAGCTCTTAGGAGTCCATGCCCCATGCCTCGCTTGGGGCATGGGTTAACCCCTGGGATGGGAAGGGCAGAGCTGTGTGTCTACTAGACTTGACCCAGGACAGGGCTGAGGGGCTGGGCCGGGGCTGGGGGGCACTGGGGCTGGGCAGGGGCGGGCAGGGGGGCAGGGGCTGCCGGTGAGTGACAGAGCAAGTGGTCACTTGAGCTCGCGTGTCTGTGGCAGGGAGTGCTGAGAAGTGGGGCCGCTCAGACTCTGCCTGTGTGTGCCCAGGGTGTGAACAGTGGGTTCCGTGTGTTGGCAGTGATGCGTGCCGAGCTGTGTGTGCAGCCCCATGTGTGCAGGAAGTCATGTGTGCAGAGTGTAACTGGAAGCAGGCCTGTGTACACCTTCCCATCACCATCCCTGCCACCTGCTGCCACCTCCTTCCTGCCTCTGTGCCTCTCTCCTCTTCCTCCCTTAACCTCCTCATGAGCTCGTCCTGGTCCCAGTGCCTTCACCAGCCTTCCTCCTAGCATCTTCAGGGATGGGCTGGGAGGCATGTGGGGGGCTTTGTGAATTCCATGTGGTCTGGGCTGGACCCCTCAACTCCCGGCTCCCTGCGGAGACATGTGGAGCTGGGGGCTCTGCTGAGGGGCAGGGAAAAGGCCCTGGCCTATTAGTCTATCCTGAGGACCACAGATAGGGCACAAAACCCGGCGACACAATAACCTCAGAGCCCTCTGGCCTGGTGGGACCTGATGGTAAAGGACAGGATCCCAGGCCCTTGGCCAGTACCCCTGCCCTTCGTGGCCCGAGACAGGCAGCCACAGCTCAAAGAGTTGTGCCTCTGTGGCCCAAGGGGGCCCCGGCCAGAGTCTTCCTGAACTAGTTGGCATGGAGGGGCTTCAGCCCCTACAAGCCCACCTGATGCCCCTCTCATGGTCCCCAAAGCAGAGTCCTCCGAGACATGATTCCCAGGTCTTATCTGAGATCTAGACCAGGAAGCACCTCCCTGGGAACCCTCAGCACCGCCCTGCCCTGGGAGACCTGGCAAGAGTTAAAACCCAATGAGATCTGGGGAGTGAAGCAGGGTGGCTTCAGGGTTTCCCTGGGGGCTCGCTCTCACCCTGGGAGCCTGATGACCCTTGCCTTTCCTGTGCGGGATGGCTTGGATGATACTGAGCCCCTCTCTGCCTTGCAGGATTACATCTTCTACCTGGAGCCTGAGAAACTCGAGTCAGGAAAGGGCAAGTGTCCCTACGATCCCAAGCTGGACACAGCCTCAGCCCTCATCAGTGAGTGCTCCCACCCCACCCTGGTTCTAAAGCCTAAAGGTGTGACCTCTGCCTCTGGAGCAGGGAGCATGGCACCAACACTTTACCCCAGGGAAGAGACCGTGAAATTGCTGTGTCTGAAACCTGCCCCCCCATCACCCCCGCAATGTGGCCCCACTTGGCAAGGGGAAGGGTACAGACCAGACCCCAGTGTGCGCTGAGGGGCAGAGACTAGGTGATATGAGCCTCCATCCAGCCCCTCGAATGGGGGTGCGGTGGGCGCAGGGGGCAGATTCTACCCTGAAATCCATAGTGTGGTCCATGCAAAGGCCAGAACCCTCCTGGCCGCAGGCTTCCTGGAAGAGAAGACAAGCGGAGTCTGTACTGAGGGTGGTATGAGGCGGTGGTCCCATAGCGTGTTCTCGGATTGTCTGGGAGGCTGGGAGAGGCCCACAGGCAGCACCAATGGAGAGTCCTGGCCCAGAGACCAGCTAGGGGAGTTTGTTTCTGGTCTGGCCAAGTGTCTGGGAGAGTTGGGAGAATGTTCTCTGGGGAGCAGTCCTGCCTGGGGCCTCAGAAGCAGCTGCTTCCCCTACCCCCAGGTTGGGCGAGCCCACTGCTGACCCAGGTCCCTGCACTCTGCCTACTTTCTGGCTGCCCAACCGAATCTGCCTCTCAGCAGCTGCTGGGCAGTGTGCCACCTCCAAGCCTGGGAAAGGCAGAGGGTGGGCATTATCCTCTCCCTCTTGGTGAGTAAGAAGGTCCTAGCCGGATGGCAGGGTCCAGACCAGGGAGTCTGAAGGGGGAAGACAGGGCCTGCCCTGGGGGAGTCTAGAGGGAAGACTTGGAGTGGTGTGCTGGAGCCAGTGTGTTTGTCAAATTTTCTGTTTAAATTTTCAGGTATTTTGTGAGCCAGCTGTTAAACACAGCTATTATTAGAAAGTAAATTATATACACTTATAGTTAAATAAATTACTTTAAAAACAAAGGTAAAAATACTCAAAACTCATTACTTGCTAATTATTTTACTACATTTTATTATCTATATTCTTGAGATTATCTACATTTCTCGTATCTATGGGGTGGAAATACTAGACAATGGTTTTGGCAGGTCTTCCCAACTCTACTTTCAGTGAGTGACCTCAGGTTAGTAGCTTGAAATCAGCCATGGTGGGAGTATTTACACCACAGAAATTGGCTCTGGCTGCTAATCCGAGCCAACTGCTGCTAATCCCAGTCCTCCCAGAGCCAGTTGTTAAAACATTCACCAACGCCCCACTGATACAATCGCCTTGAAGAACCTGAGGGGGAGATGGGACCCTGCCCCGGAGGTCATGTGTGCTGTGCACCGGCCTTAGCCAAGGGCGTCCCCATGACTGACCCACTGGCCCACCCACAGACGAGGAGCTCTATGCGGGTGTGTACATCGACTTCATGGGCACCGACGCAGCCATCTTCCGCACGCTTGGAAAGCAGACGGCCATGCGCACGGATCAATACAACTCCCGGTGGCTCAACGGTGAGCAGAGCCCACAACACCTCCAGTGGGCAGCATGTCTGGGGTGCGGCACAGAGATCATAAAGAAACACTCGTGGGAGAATTTTTGGCCCTTGACTGGCTAGAGCAGGGGTAGTTTCTTATCCCGGGAAGACTCGGGGGTCTTCTTGTACCTGGCCTGGGAAAGAGGCTTTGTCCAAGGAGGGTGCGGTTCACTGATGCCTGCACACCTGCAGACCCTTCATTCATCCACGCTGAGCTCATCCCTGACAGCGCTGAGCGCAACGACGACAAGCTCTACTTCTTCTTCCGTGAGCGGTCCGCGGAGGCACCGCAGAGCCCCGCCGTGTATGCCCGCATCGGGCGGATCTGCCTGGTATGAGGCCCCTTGCTGCCCCCTCCCCAGGCCCAGTCCTGGTTCCATCAGCCCTGCTCTGGCAGGGTCTTTGAGGTGAGTGAGCTGATCTGACCCAGCCCCTGCCCCTCCCCACCCAGAACGATGACGGTGGCCACTGCTGCCTGGTCAACAAGTGGAGCACATTCCTGAAGGCAAGGCTGGTCTGCTCTGTGCCAGGCGAGGATGGCATCGAGACCCACTTTGACGAGCTCCGTGAGCACCCGGCAGGCGGGCAGGGGCCTATAGCTACTGCAGGGGATGGCAGCCGGATGGGTGGTCAGGGGAAGCCTGGTGCCCCCCACCCAGGACTGGGCAGGGCCTTGGGGCTCGTGGCCAAGGTACCCCTCCCAGCCCCCTCTCCTTCTGTCCCCAGAGGATGTGTTTGTCCAGCAGACCCAGGATGTGAGGAACCCAGTCATTTACGCTGTCTTTACCTCCTCGGGGTGAGACTGGGGCTGGGGCCAGCAGTGGCAGGGTATGGCTGAGTTGGAGGCTGTGATTTGTGGAGGACCCCATCCTGGTGGGGAGCTGTGGGTGAGGGTAGGCTGGGGAGGGACCCTGGGCCAAGGGTCTGCCCCACCCGCAGCAGCAGCCTGCCTTGCCCGCAGCTCTGTGTTCCGAGGCTCTGCCGTGTGTGTCTACTCCATGGCTGACATTCGCATGGTCTTCAATGGGCCCTTTGCCCACAAAGAGGGCCCCAACTACCAATGGATGCCCTTCTCAGGGAAGATGCCCTACCCACGGCCCGGCACGGTGAGGACCCCACTCACTCCACCTTTCCCTTTCCTCTCTTTCCACGAGAACTGTGCTGGGTTAGGCCCTTTGCAGACATGGGCCGCACCATCGTGGCACTCACAGCCAAGTTGGCGGGGGCGGGGGCGGAGGTAGACCATACACACATATAAACTCACCATTCACCCTCAATAAAGCTGAAGTTATAACAAAACACACTGTAAGGAAAACTCCACCATTTACACACAGTGTCGGGCTGTGAAAGAATCCAGGTAGGATCCTGAAACAAAGATGGTGGCTGGGTATGGCAGGCTGCTCCCTCTGGGAGGCTGTTTGGAAGCTGAAAGTTGTAGGGAAGTTTTCAAGGCAGGCTGGAGGTGGGGGTGAGCAGGAGCCCCTGCAGTAGTGGGAGGCGATTCACCTGATCTTGGTGTGACATGGACCACTGCGGGAGTCTAAGCAGGAGAGCTTCGTGATCTGATCACATGCCTAGGGTGTTAAAGGAGCTCTGGGCCTGCCATCCTGCTGAGTAGGGGTGGAGCTGGGGAAGGGGTGCACTGGAAGAACAGTCAGAGGAAGGAGACAAGCGGGTGGGGATGAGGACCTAGAAAGGCCATTGTCAGCTCTGCCATATGCTGCCACAAAGTCATGGCACATGAAGCTGGGGAGATGGCCATGGGATTTGACCATGTGAGACCTTGGGACCTCAGCTGGTACAGGACCTGCAGAGAGGTTGGGTATTGGGCAAAAGCCCAGATGGGTGTTCTGAGAAGCGGAGCAGGTGGAGCTGGTGGGGACAGACAGAGCAGAGACCTCTTCTGAAGCTAATGGGTCCAGAGTGCCCTGGGCAGCCTGGGCCTGACGCTCATCATCTGCCTGCAGTGCCCTGGTGGAACCTTCACACCATCCATGAAGTCCACCAAGGACTATCCTGATGAAGTGATCAACTTCATGCGCACCCACCCACTCATGTACCAGGCCGTTTACCCTCTGCAGCGGCGGCCCCTAGTGGTCCGCACAGGCTCTCCTTACCGTCTCACCACCGTTGCCGTGGACCAGGTGGATGCAGCCGACGGGCGCTATGAGGTGCTTTTCCTGGGCACAGGTACCCACTGCTGCTCCCGGCCCCTCCCACACTGGGCCCACTGGGTGGAGGGTACTGATCCATAGGGCTGGGCCCTGCCCTGCTAGGGGGTTATTACAGGGTTGTCAATGTCAGCTCTGCCACCTTCATCCTTTGGAGGCTTCTATTACCAGGATAACTGAGAATGGGGATGGCAAAACCCCATTTTCATCCCTATCCCTGGTGGCCGGGAGAGCAGGGACACTGGGTGCCTGGGGACCCATGTTTGGGCGGAAAGAGGGAGGACAGAGCCAGACACCTCCAGGATACCTGGGTCCAAATACTGACACACATGCTATCGTGTGCACATGCAAACTGCACCCACCGCTGTTCCAGTAGCCCTCAACATAAGGGAACACTTCCTGCAGCCTGTTCGCAGCTTCCCAAAATGAGGGTCTGGGGTCAGAGGGGCAGACTCTAACTGTGACTCCCCCCTTGTCCAGGGCCAGTCCCCTTAGACCTCTTCCCCTCATCTGGGGGCAACTCTTCAACCTTGGCACAGAGCTCTCCCACTCCACTGCCCTTGGGGGGTTTGGGCCCTGGTGGGGGAAGGGGCTGAGGCTGGTGCCCCTTTCCCAGTGTCCTCAGCCCCACTGAGGCCCTGCCCGGCCCGTTCCAGACCGCGGGACAGTGCAGAAGGTCATTGTGCTGCCTAAGGATGACCAGGAGATGGAGGAGCTCATGCTAGAGGAGGTGGAGGTCTTCAAGGTGGGTGTGACACCACCCAGTCCTGTCCTCCTCACCATGGCCCTCCTCACTACCACCTCCTGACCTCAGACCTCCAGGTCAGGACAGGAAGGGGGTCCCCAGGGTCATAAGCTAATCCCTATCTTCTTCTAGGACCCAGCATCTATTAAGACCATGACCATCTCTTCCAAGAGGGTGAGTTTTGGCGAGGTGGGCTGAGGGTAGGGATGGAGGCTGCTTCACCTTGGGGTCAAGCCCTTGGCAAAGAGATGGGGACACTGAGGCACAGAACAAGAAGGGGAGGAGCCTGGCCCAACTGGCTCCTAAGGAATGCTGGCTATGGGGAGGGAACTGACAAGCTCCTACCCCTGCCCACAGCAACAACTGTACGTGGCCTCAGCCGTGGGCGTCACACACCTGAGCCTGCACCGCTGCCAGGCATATGGGGCCGCCTGTGCCGACTGCTGCCTTGCCCGGGACCCCTACTGTGCCTGGGATGGCCAAGCCTGTTCCCGCTACACAGCGTCCTCTAAGAGGTGTGAACCCCGAGACCCTTGGAATTTTGGCCACCAGACCCAGGGCTCTGTCCTGGAGGTCTAGAGGTGGATGTGATATTACCCTGGGGGACTTTATGGGTGAGACATCCTACCCTGGAGTTTTGGGGCTATAGAGACTTGGGGGGCAAGTTTTCTTGGGAATACTCCTTCAGGAGCTATCTTCATCCAGGCGGAGCCGCCGTCAGGACGTCCGGCACGGGAACCCCATCAGGCAGTGCCGTGGGTTCAATTCCAACGGTGAGTGCTGTGTCTCACCACTGGGTGCTCCTCGGTGTGGAGCTGTGCAGCCCACAGAGCTGCTCGTGGGGCCCCCACTGGAAGGATTCTCACATGGTCCTTGGGGGTGAGGGGGTGAGGGGTTTTGGAGAAGGGATGTCCTTGGCTACCCTCTCAAGGAGTGGATGCCTGATGGCACAGCCCTGCCTGTATGGGTGGGTATCCTTGTATATGCCCCTCGCCAGCCTGCAGTCTGCCAAGAGGTAGTGCTGCTTTCATGTGGCACCCTCTTGTTCTACAGCCAATAAGAATGCCGTGGAGTCTGTGCAGTATGGCGTGGCAGGGAGCGCAGCCTTCCTTGAGTGCCAGCCCCGCTCGCCCCAGGCTACCGTTAAGTGGCTGTTCCAGCGAGATCCGAGTGACCGGCGCCGAGAGGTGATTTCCTGTGCCCCACAGTCCTCACCATGGTTGGGAGAGTCCCTTGTACAGTCGAAATTCTACGTGGGTGAAATGTGGTATAGGAACCAAACTGGGGCAGCCCTCATTCTAAGAAAGTCCTTCCAAGCTCCCCTCCCTATGTGGAGATCATTTGGGTGAATCCAGTTATATGGAAACTCTGGGGGGTGTCCATATTACATGGAAACTACTTGTAGGCATGCCTTTTTATATGAGAATTCCATATGTGTACTTTATTGGCAGTATACCTCATTCTATGGAAATGTCACGTGGATGAGTTCCAGCATATGGAAGTTCTGTGGGGTAGCCTTCCTATTGTGGAAATCCCTTCTACATGGAAGGGATTCTAGGCCATCCCTTCTACATGGAAGGGATTCTAGGGAATCCCTTCTACATGGAAATTCTATGAGGGTGCCCCAACATCTATTTATTCTCATTAAATAGAAATTGTGTGTATGCTCCAGAATTCTCTAATTGTACAGAATCCCCTTATGGTCATTCCTCCTAAAATGGAAGTGTTTATTATTCAGATGTTATATGGAAACTTGTTTTTCTTGGTATATGGAAATTCCACATGGGTGTCCCTGCATGGGGTGGCCCCAGAGGTGGTCTGATCGGGGAGCTGGCCAGGGCAACAGGGTGGTCCTGCAGCCCCTGAGCCCTAGCCCCTGCCCCCACAGATGCGTGCAGACGACCGCTTCCTGCGCACAGAACAGGGCTTGCTGCTTCGTGCCCTGCAGCTTGGTGATCGCGGCCTCTACTCCTGTACAGCCACCGAGAACAACTTCAAGCATGTCATCACACGAGTGCAGCTGCATGTACTGGGCCAGGATGCCGTCCATGCTGCCCTCTTCCCACCCCCAGCTGTGAGCGTCCCACCACCCCCAGGCGCTGGGCCCCCCACACCCCCTTACCAGGAGCTGGCCCAGCTCCTGGCCCAGCCAGAAGTGGGCCTCATCCACCAGTACTGCCAGGGCTACTGGCGCCATGTGCCCCCCAGTCCCAGGGAGGCCCCAGGGGCACCCAGGCCTCCTGAACCCCAGGACCAGAAAAAACCCCGGAACCGCCGCCACCACCCGCCGGACACATGAGGCCTGCTGTCTGAGCCCTGCGATGGGCCGGCCTAGTCCTCGTCCCTTTTAATATAAAAGATAAATATATATATATATATAAAATATCTATATTCTATATACACCCTGCCCCTGCAAAGACAGTATTTATTGGTGGGTTGTAAAATAGCCTGCCTCAGCGGCAGCATCATCCAAAACTTAGACCCATGCTGGTCAGAGACGGCAGAAAACGGAGCCCACCTAACCAGGCCCGGCCAGTTGGCCGGGCCGGGCCAGGACCACACAGTCCCCAGGCTCAGCTGGGAGTCTACCTGCTCGACAGCCACCGCCAGGATCTACAGGACACAGGGAGGGAGCGAGCTCTACCTGGATGGGGCACGGACTGTACACCCTCGCCCATGTGTGCTGGTGGCATACATGTGGATGCGAGGACTGCTTTGGAGACCGGGGGTGGGCGTTGAGGGCTCAGATGCGCTCAGAGAAGGGAAGAAGGGGCTGGCACAGGATGCCGGCCCCTGCCTGGGAGAGGGGCACTCAGTCAAGGCCAGCCCTTTCCTGGGTATTTATTCTCTATTTATTGGGGACAGGAGAAGAGGAGCCCTGCCTGGGTGGGGCAGCCCCTCCAGCCCCTCCTTCCCTCCCTGCCTGGCCACTCTACCTCCTCTTTGCTTTCTCCGTGCCGCTGTGATGCAGGGGCTGGGAGTAAAGCAGAGGGGCCAGGCTCAGGCAGCGCTGAGGGGAGAGGGGGTCATGGTGGAGGCCTGGGGCTTGCAGGGGCTCCCCAGGGCTCCCTTCTGCCCACCACTTCAGATGATGGGTGTAAATAGCTCTGGGGGGCAGTTGGGTAGGTGGGTGGGGGCTCCTGGCAGCTCTCTGCTGTCCAGGCCACACCTGCCCTTGGGTTCCATCTTGCTAATAAACACTGGCTCTGGGACTGGACTTTGGCTTTCTCCTTGGCAAAGGAGGGAGGACGGGGGTTCAGCCCACACCCAGATTCTGTCCCTCCTGCCCCCCCCCCACCAATGTGGCTTGACCACCAGTTCCCCCACCGTCTCTTTTGCAAGCCCAGCGTCCATTCACTCACTCAATTGTTTGATCATTCGTTCACATTGCTTTCTCACCTGGCTTTGTGTCTTGCCAGGAACTCAGGACTCAGAATTGGCAAGACAAATCCACAGCCCTTACAGTTCAGCTGCCCCTGCCCTGGGAATCAACAAAATTCCCATTCTTCCTGTATCCTTCCAGCCACATCTCAGCAGAGGGTCCAGCACAAGCAAATGTCCAGAGGCGGGGAAGACCAGGATTTGTGGGGAGCTGCTGGAGAGGAGCAAGTGGGGCTGGGGGCCCCAGGCCAAATTTAACGAGTCAAGCTCTGGCAGGAGAAGCCAATAGCTATGGAGGCGCACGGATCCAGGAGGGCTTAGGGCCATATGTAGCAGGCAAGGGGAGCCAGGTGGCGATGGGGAGGCAGTGGAATGGTCCCACTTTAAGTAAACCTAATATGTAGAAAGGTTCTTGTTGGTTTAACAAACCTGGGCTCCTGCACCACCCCAACCCCCTGGGCAGTGTGTAGGGGCTGCAGAGACTCCCGGGGCCCACTTACAGCATGGTGGTGGGGTAGAGGACGAATGGGGCCTAAAGGTTGAAGGTCGCACGAATGATGTGTTGCTCCTGGACAGATCTCTCCTCACCCAAGAGGGTACATGTTGAAGCCACCAGCTCACAGAGCCAGTATCCACTTCCCACACGTTTAGGGACAGGGTTTGTGTGTGTGTGTGTGTGTGAATTTTTTTATTGAAGTATAGTTGATTTACAATGTTAATTTCTGCTGAAGAGCAAAGTGATTCAGTTATATATACATTCTTTTTTTTAAATATTCTTTTCCATTATGGTTTATCACAGAATATTGAATATATTTCCCTGTGCTATACAGTAGGACCTTTTTGTTTATCCATTCTGTATATAATAGTTTGCATCTGCTAACCCCAACCTCTCACTCCATCCCTTTCCCGCTCCACTCCCCCTTGGCAACCACAAGTCTGTTCTCTGTGTCTGTGAGTCTGTTTCTGTTTCATGAAAGTTCATTTATGTCATATTTTAGATTTCACATATAAGTGGAATATAAGTCTCTTTCTGACTTACTTAGTATTATTATCTCTAGTTCCATCCATGTTGCTGCAAATGGCATCATTTGTTCCTTTTTATGGCTGAGTAGTATTCCAGTGTATATATGTACCCCATCTTTTTTTTTTTTTTTTTCGCAGTACGCGGGCCTCTCACTGTTGTGGCCTCTCCCGTTGCGGAGCACAGGCTCCGGATGCGCAGGCTCAGCGGCCATGGCTCACAGGCCCAGCCGCTCCGCGGCATGTGGGATCTTCCCAGACCAGGGCATGAACCCATGTCCCCTGCATCAGCAGGCAGACTCTCAGCCACTGCGCCACCAGGGAAGCCCTTGTACCCCATCTTTATCCATTCATCTGTTGATGGACATTTAGGTTGTTTCCATGTCTTGGCTATTGTGAATAGTGCTGCTATGAACATAGGGGTGCATGTATCTTTTTGAATTATAGTTTTGTCGAGATATATGCCCAGGAATGGGATTGCTGGATCATATGGCAACTCTATTTTTAGTTTTTTGAGGAACCTCCATACTGTTTTCCATAGTGGCTGCACCAACTTACATTCCCCCCAGCAGTGTAGGAGGGTTCCCTTTTCTCCACACCCTCTCCAGCATTTATTTGAGGACTTCTTAACGATGGCCATTCTGACCAGTGTGAGGTGGTACCTCACTGTAGTTTTGAGTTTCATTTCTCTTAATAATTAGCGATGTTAAGTGTCTTTTCATCTGCCTGTTGGCCATCGGTATGTCTTCTCTGAAGAAATGTCTATTTAGTTCCTCTGCCCATTTTTCAACTGGATTGTTGGTGTTTTTTTTGTTGAACTGCATGAGCTGTTTGTATATTTTGGAAATTAAGCCCTTGCTGGTCGCATCGTTTGCAAATATCTTCTCCCGTTCTGTAGGTTGTCTTTTTGTTTTGTTTATGGTTTCCTTTGTTGTGCAAAAGCTTTTATTTTTTAAATTTAATTTTATTTATTTTTTTATACAGCAGGTTCTTATTAATTAGTGTATACATGTCAATCCCAATCTCCCAATTCATCCCACCACCACCACCACCACCACCCCCGCCACTTTCCCCCTTGGTGTCCATACGTGTGTTCTCTACATCTTGTCTCTATTTCTGCCCTGCATACCAGTTCATCTGTACCATTTTTCTAGGTTCCACATATATGCGTTAATATACGATATTTTTCTCTTTCTGACTTACTTCACTCTGTATGACAGTCTCTAGATCCACCCACGTCTCTACAAATGACCCAATTTCGTTCATTATTATGGCTAAGTAGTATTCCATTGTATATATGTACCACATCTTCTTTATCCATTCGTCTGTTGATGGGCATTTAGGTTGCTTCCATGACCTGGGTATTGTAAATAGTGCTGCAATGAACATTGGAGTGCATGTGTCTTTTTGAATTGTGGTTTTCTCTGGGTATATGCCCAGTAGTCGGATTGCTGGATCATATGGTAGTTCTATTTTTAGTTTTTTAAGGAACCTCCATACTGTTCTCCATAGTGGCTGTATCAATTTACATCCCCACCAACAGTGCAAGAGGGTTCCCTTTTCTCCACACCGTCTCCAGCATTTGTTGTTTGTAGATTTTTTGATGATACCAATTCTCACTGGTGTGAGGTGATACCTCGTTGTAGTTTTGATTTGCATTTCTTTAATAATTAGTGATGTTGAGCAGCTTTTCATGTGCTTCTTGGCCATCTGTGTGTCTTCTTTGGAGAAATGTCTATTGAGGTCTTCTGCCCATTTTTTGATTGTTTTTTTTTTTTTTTTTTTTTGTGCTGTACGCGGGCCTCTCACTGTTGTGGCCTCTCCCGTTGCGAAGCACAGGCTCCAGACGCGCAGGCTCAGTGGCCATGGCTCACAGGCCCAGCCGCTCTGCGGCACCAGGGAAGCCCTATTTCCATTACTCTAGGAGGTGGATCAAAAAAAGATCTTGCTGTGATTTATGTCAAAGAGTGTTCTTTCTATGTTTTCCTCTAAGAGTTTTATAGTGTCCGGTCTTACATTTAGGTCTCTAATCCATTTTGAGTTTATTTTTGTGTATGGTGTTAGGGAGTGTTCTAATTTCATTCTTTTACATGTAGCTGTCCAGTTTTCCCAGCACCGCTTATTGAAGAGACTGTCTTTTCTCCATTGTATATCCTTGCCTCCTTTGTCATAGATTAGTTGACCATAGGTGCGTGGGTTTAGTTCTGGGCTTTCTATCCTGTTCCATTGATCTATACTTCTGTTTTTGTGCCAGTACCATATTGTCTTGATTACTGTAGCTTTGTAGTATAGTCTGAAGTCAGGGAGTCTGATTCCTCCAGCTCTGTTTTTTTCCCTCAAGACTGCTTTGGCTATTCGGGGTCTTTTGTGTCTCCATACAAATTTTAAGATTTTTTGTTCTAGTTCTGTAAAGAATGCCACTGGTAATTTGATAGGGATTGCATTGAATCTGTAGATTGCTTTGGGTAGTATAGTCATTTTCACAATATTGATTCTTCCAATCCGAGAACATAGTATATCTCCCCATCTGTTTGTGTCATCTTTTATTTCTTTCATCAGTGTCTTATAGTTTTCTGAGTACAGGTTTTTACCTCCTTAGGTAGGTTTATTCCTAGGTATTTTATTCTTTTTGTTGCAGTGGTGAATAGGATTGTTTCCTTAATTTCTCTTTCTGATCTTTTATTGTTAGTGTATAGGAATGCAAGAGATTTCTGTGCATTAATTTTGTATCCTGCAACTTTACCAAATTCATTGATTAGCCTAGTATTTTTCTGGTGACATCTTTAGGATTCTCTATGTATAGTATCATGTCACCTGCAAACAGTGACAGTTTTTTGTGTTTTTTTTTTGCAGTACGCGGGCCTCTCAGTGTTGTGGCCTCTCCTGCTGCGGAGCACAGGCTCCAGACGCACAGGCTCAGCAGCCATGGCTCACGGGCCCAGGCGCTCCGCTGCATGTGGGATCTTCCCAGACTGGGGCACGAACCCGTGTCCCCTGCATCGGCAGGCGGAATCTCAACCACTGTGCCACCAGGGAAGCCCAATGACAGTTTTACTTCTTTTCCAATTTGTATTCCTTTTATTTCTTTTGCTTCTCTGATTGCCATGGCTAGGACTTCCAAAACTATGTTGAATAATAGTGGCGAGAGTCGATATCCTTATCTTGTTCCTGATCTTAGAGGAAATGCTTTCAGTTTTTCACCATTGAGAATGATGTTTGCTGTGGGTTTGTCGTATATGGCCTTTATTATGCTGAGGTAGTTTCCTTCTATGCTCACTTTCTGGAGAGTTTTTATCATAAATGGGTGTTGAATTTTGTCAAAAGCTTTTTCTGCATCTATTGAGATGATCGTATTGTTTTTCTTCTTCAGTTTGTTAATATGGTGTATCACATTGATTGATTTGTGTTTATTGAAGAATCCTTGCATCCCTGGGATAAATCCCACTTGATCATGGTGTATGATCATTTTAATATGTTGCTGGATTCTGTTTGCTAGTATTTTGTTGAGGAGTTTTGCATCTATATTCATCAGTGATATTGGTCTGTAATTTTCTTTTTTTGTAGTATCTTTGGTTTTGGTATCAGGGTGATGGTGGCCTCATAGAATGAGTTTGGGAGTGTTCCTTCCTCTGCAATTTTTTGGAAGAGTTTGAAAGGATGGGTGTTAGCTCTTTTCTAAATGTTTGATAGGATTCACCTGTGAAGCCATCTGGTCCTGGACTTTTGTTTGCTGGAAGATTTTTAATCACAGTTTCAATTTCATTACTTGTGATTGGTCTGTTCATATTTTCTATTTCTTCCTGGTTCATTCTTGGAAGGTTATACCTTTCTAAGATTTCGTCCATTTCTTCCAGGTTATCCATTTTATTGGCATAGAGTTGCTTGTAGTAGTCTCTTAGGATGCTTCGTATCTCTGCGGTGTCTGTTGTAACTTCTCCTTTTTCATTCCTAATTTTATTGATTTGAGTCCTCTCCCTCTTTTTCTTGATGAGTCTGGCTGAAGGTTTATCAATTTTGTTTATCTTCTGAAAGAACCAGCTTTTAGTTTTATTGATCTTTACTATCGTTTTCTTTGTTTCTTTTTTTTTTTAATTTATTTATTTACTTTTGGCTACTTTGGGTCTTTGTTGCTGTGCGCGGGCTTTCTCTAGCTGCGGCGAGCAGTGTCCACTCTTTTTTTGTTGCGGTGTGCGGGCTTCTCATTGCGGTGGCCTCTCTTTGTTGCAGAACACGGGCTCCAGGTGCGTGGGCTTCAGCAGTTGTGGCATGCAGACTCAGCATTTGTGGCTCATGGGCTCCAGAGCACAGGCTCAGCAGCTGTGGTGCACGGGCCCAGTTGCTCCGCAGCATGTGGGATCATCCCAGACCAGGGCTCGAACCCATGTCCCCTGCATTGGCAGGCGGATTCTTAACCACTGCGCCACCAGGGAAGTCCCTCTTTGTTTCTATTTCATTTATTTCTGCTCTGCTCTTTATGATTTCTTTCCTTCTACTAACTTTGGGTTTTGTTTGTTCTTCTTTCTCTAGTTCCTTTAGGTGTAAGTTTAGATTGTTTATTTGAGATTTTTCTTGTTTCTTGGGGTAGGCTTGTATTGCTATAAACTTCCCCTTAGAACTGCTTTTTCTGCATCCCATAGGTTTTCGATCTTCGTGTTTTCATTGTCATTTGTCTCTAGGTATCTTTTGATTTCCTCTTTGATTTCTTCAGTGATCTCTTGGTTATTTAGTAACCTGTTGTTTAGCCTCCATGTGTTTGTGTTTTTTATGTTTTTTTCCCTGTAGTTGATTTCTAATCTCATAGCATTGTGGCTGGAAAAGATGCTTGATATGATTTCAGTTTTCTTAAATTTACTGAGGCTTGATTTGTGACCCAAGATGTGGTCTATCCTGGAGAATGTTCCATGTGCACTTGAGAAGAAAGTGTAATCTGCTGTTTTTGGATGGAATGTCCTATAAATATCAATTAAATCTATCTGGTCTATTGTGTCATTTAAAGCTTGTGTTTCCTTATTAATTTTCTGTCTGGATGATCTGTCCATTGGTGTAAGTGAGGTGTTAAAGTCCCCTGCTATTATTGTGTTACTGTCAATTTCCTCTTTTATAGCTGTTAGCAGTTGCCTTATGTATTGAGGTGCTCCTATGTTGAGTGCATATATATTTATAATTGTTATATCTTCTTCTTGGATTGATCCCTTGATCATTATGTAGTGTCCTTCCTTGTCTCTTGTAACATTCTTTATTTTAAAGTCTCTTTTATCTGATATGAGTATTGCTACTCCAGCTTTCTTTTGATTTCCATTTGCATGGAATATCTTTTTCCATCCCCTCACTTTCAGTCTGTGTGTGTCCCTAGGTGTGAAGTGGGTCTCTTGTAGACACCATGTATATGGGTCTTGTTTTTGTGTCCATTCAGCGAGACTGTGTCTCTTGGTTGGAACATTTAATCCATTCACGTTTAAGGTAATTATTGATATGTATGTTCCTATTACCATTTTCTTACTTGTTATGGGTTTGTTCTTGTAGGTCCTTTTCTTCTCTTGTGTTTCCCACTTAGAGAAGTTCCTTTAGCATTTGTTGTAGAGCTGGTTTGGTGGTGCTGAATTCTCTTAGCTTTTGCTTGTCTGTAAATCTTTTGATTTCTCTGTCGAATCTGAATGAGATCCTTGCCAGGTAGAGTAATCTTGGTTGTAGGTTCTTCCCTTTCATCACTTTAAATATATCGTGCCACTCCCTCCTGGCTTGTAGAGTTTCTGCTGAGAAATCAGCTGTTAACCTTATGGGAGTTCCCTTGTATGTTATTTGTTGTTTTTCCCTTGCTGCTTTCAATAATTTTTCTTTGTCTTTAATTTTTATCAATTTGATTACTATGTGTCTCGCTGTGTTTCTCCTTGGGTTTATCCTGCCTGGGACTCTCTGCACTTCCTGGACTTGGGTGGCTATTTCCTTTCCCATGTTAGGGAAGTTTTCGACTATAATCTCTTCAAATATTTTCTTGGGTCCTTTCTCTCTCTCTTCTCCTTCTGGGACCCCTATAATGCGAATGTTGTTGCATTTAATGTTGTCCCAGAGGTCTCTTAGGCTATCTTCATTTCTTTTCATTCTTTTTTCTTTATTCTGTCCCACAGCAGTGAATTTCACCATTCTCTCTTCCAGGTCACTTATCTGTTCTTCTGCCTCAGTTATTCTGCTATTGATTCCTTCTAGTGTATTTTTCATTTCAGTTATTGTATTGTTCATCTCTGTTTGTTTGTTCTTTAATTCTTCTAGGTGTTTGTTCTTTCATTCTTCTAGGTCTTTGTTAAACATTTCTTGCATCTTCTCGATCTTTGCCTCCATTCTTTTTTTGAGGTCCTGGATCATCTTCACTATCATTATTCTGAATCCTTTTTCTGGAAGGTTGCCTATCTCCACTTCATTTAGTTGTTTTTCTGGGGTTTTATCTTGTTCCTTCATCTGGTACAAAGTCCTCTGCCTTTTCATTTTGTCTATCTTTCTGTGAATGTGGTTTTCCTTCCACAGGCTGCAGAATTGTAGTTCTTCTGCTGTGCAAAAGCTTTTAAGTTTGATTAGGTCACCTTTGTTCATTTTTCCTTTTATTTCTATTCCTTTGGGAGACTGACCTGAGAAAATATTGGTACAATTTATGTCAGAATGTTTTGCCTATGTTCTCTTCTAGGAGTTTTATGGTGTCGTGTTTAAGTCTGTAAGCCATTTTGAGTTTATTTTTGTGTATAGTGTAAGGGTGTGTTCTAACTTCATTGATTTACATGCACCTGTCCAGCTTTCCCAACACTAGGGACAGTCTTCAATGCTCAATATCTGGGGCCCTCGCACCCCGGGTCCGCAAGAGTTGAATCCTAAGACAGCCAGGTTTCTGGGAAGTTCAGCCAGGTGGGGGCCTTGAGAGCCCATGATTTGGGTCTTCTGATGGGAGGTGGCAAATCTCCAGAGGCTGGAACTCAACATTACATGCTCAGTTAAACCACTTCCACTCAGCAGCACGTCCTGTCCCATCTAAATCCCCACAGAGACCTCTGACCCCTAAACTGAGGCAGGCATGCCCTGGAGATACCCCTAGGCAGGTCCCAGATTACCGACAGGGGACAGAAGAGTGAGGCTCATCTGCTCCTCCCCTGGGAACACCAGACCTGCTTCAGGACTCAGTTTTCCCATCTGATAACAGGCCTGAAAAACATTCCCTGGAAGAGCCTGGCCACATCTGCAGGTCAGAGTGTTGCACCATGGGTACACCTAGACACAGGTATGTGCAAGTGCGCACACATACAGGCAGACACATGCATAAATGTACATGTACACAGGCAAGTGCACACACACATGCACGTATACATGCACTTATACATTCATGCACACCCATGCACACATTAACCCAGTTTAGCACAATAAAGTACACATACAAACACATCTGCATATGAAGAGAAATGCACAAAAGCACATCCATGCACATGCACACATGGTACACAGGCAAGCATAGACACACATATGCACTCACAAAGGCATAAAAATGCAGACATAAACACACAAGTATACACAGACAAACGTGTCATGTCATTGCCTTGCTTGGTGCCAGTAAAGTATACATGCACACACCCAGTACACGTAGCAGACATGCACACCCACCCAAGTCCATTGGAATCATGGAGGCATGTAGAGGCCTTGACCAGGTCAGATCCAGACCTTGGTACAGGGCAAATGCAATGTCCACCTTTCCCTGTTGACTCCCTGCTGAGCATGGAACCCTGGTTCAGAGTCAACAGCCCTTCTCAACTACATCCTGCTGTGTGACCCTCTGAGCCTCCACTTCCTCATCAGTAAAATGATGTGGGTACCCATCTGCCAGGGCTGGTGTGAGCTAGGTAAGGAGCAATGTTAAGCCCAGTGCTGGGCAGGTGTCAGGTGCTCCTTGCATGCTTCTCCCTCTACTCCCTGCTGCCAGGCCTACCCCCCAATGCCCCCACCCTGGAACTTGAGGCCCTCTCCTCCCCTTTCTGAGCCTGGATCCTATGGAACATGTCTCCCTGCTCTGGAGCAGGGCTGGACTACCTCCAGGGTCTCTCCCAGAGGGTTTGGGGAGCAGCGTACAGGGGGTGCGGAGTCAGCAGTTGAGGGATTGGGGCTATGCCAGCCTGATTAGGGCGGCTGGGGGCTGAGCTGGATTCACCTGTCCTTGTCTCTGATTGGCTCTTGGGTACCAACAACCCCCAAATCCTACTAAGCAGCCCCAACAGGGCCTGTACAGGTCTGTGGACAGCCAGTTGATTGCCAGTTCTGAGGTCAGAAGGGTGTCTGGGGAGGCCAGAGGCTGGCCTGAGCCTGGCTCTGGGGATCCCCTTCATCCAGAAGAGCCAACTGACCACCCTGTTCCTTCACCTCCTGCCGGGACCATGGGGGCTGGGGCCAGCGCTGAGGAGAAGCACTCAAGGGAGCTGGAAAAGAAGCTGAAAGAAGATGCCGAGAAGGATGCTCGAACCGTGAAACTGCTGCTTCTGGGTAAGGGTGTGGGCTGCGTTGAGGCCACTGCTACTAGTCAGAGGCCCAGGGGCAGGCAGGTGGCCCTTCTGTGAAGTAGGTGTGACTTGGGAAACAGAATGAGCCTGCAACCTGGCAGGAAACAGAGTGGGAGCCCTGGCCAAGCAAGCCCTGGCCAAGCCTTGACAAGTGATGCCTTGGCTCCCTAAGGCTGGATATCCCACAGAACCCCTCTCCAGAGGGCCCAGCCTCAGGCAACCTCCCCTCCCAAGAAGTGTGTGCCAATCTCACTCTTGTAGAGATGTGTGTACAAGGCCTAGTTTTGCCCTGGCTGTGCTCCCTCAAACACCAGGCTTTGGCTTGATGGGCCTGCTGGGCAGGGCTCAGAAACCAGGGGCCTCCTTGGGAGCCCCACAACAAGGCTGCTCCCTTGGGAAGGAGAAGATCACAGTCCTCCTGAGAGTGGGCAGCCTCTAGGACCACCCAGATCCACAGACAATGACCCTCACTTTCCAGAGCTTTATTGTTGACAGACCTGCAGACAGTTAAAGGGGGTAGGGGGTACTAAGGCCCAGCCGGGAATAGGTAAAGCCATGTCCTTGGTCCCATGGGTAGTGAGGGGAGATGGGGCTGATCTAGTACCCCAAGGCCACTTCCTCCCCCCAAGGGAAGAAGGAGCTGCTTTGAGAGGGCAGTGCAGGCTCTACCCAGGCTCTCCAGGGTCCAGTCAGACAGCTGGATGTGAGCAGAGGGACCAAGCCAGAGTACCCCAGGGAAGAGAGAGAGGCTAAGCCAGAAATCCCATTAACTGTGCCCAACACCCGCATGAGAACAGGCTCAGAGGGGCTGTTAGCTCTGTCCTCTCCCCCAGCAAAAGGTGCTAATTCCCTCTGAGCCTCTTGGAGACACTTCCTCCCACCACAGGTGAAAAGCAGGGGTTGACCTGGCTCAAATAATCCCATGCATGCAGTACCAGAATCTTCCACAAGGTGGAGCTCCAGGTTTCTTTATTTTTGTCCTCAGAATAATAAAACTGAAAATACCAGGCTCTTGAAGGCTCCTCAGCACAGTCTAGGTTGTCGATTCCCCTCGTCAGCCCCCTTCTGTCACTCCTGACGTTTACGTTTTGCCGCCAGGGCATCATGACCAGACTTTGAGGGTTGGGGGCAAAACAGGTGTGATAGAGGCGGCAGAGCGGTCAGCGCGTCTCTGAGGTAGGGTTTCCATTCCAGGTGCCGGTGAGTCCGGGAAGAGTACCATTGTCAAGCAGATGAAGTGAGTGCCCCTGCCCTACCCGAGGCCCCTGGGGGTGGGCACACGCACGAGGTCTGTCCTTCCCCACCTACCCAAGAGGCGCTGACCCGGCTCCCCACGGCTGCAGGATCATCCACCAGGATGGGTACTCGCTGGAAGAGTGCCTCGAGTTCATTGCCATCATATATGGCAACACGCTACAGTCCATCTTGGCCATCGTGCGCGCCATGACCACGCTCAATATCCAGTATGGAGACTCTGCGCGCCAGGTGTGCCAAGAGACTAGCTGAACAGGGCTTCTGGAGACTCGAGGTGCGAGGATGGGCCCAAGTCCATGGTCACCACCAACCACTCCCCTGCCCCACCCCCAGGACGATGCCCGGAAGCTGATGCACATGGCGGACACCATCGAGGAGGGCACGATGCCCAAGGAGATGTCAGACATCATCCAGCGGCTGTGGAAGGACTCGGGTATCCAGGCCTGTTTCGATCGCGCCTCGGAGTACCAGCTCAACGACTCTGCTGGCTAGTGAGAGCACAGGCCAGGCGCGGGGCGGGCGGGACCCTGCCACGCCCCTCCACCCAACCCTACCTACACCCCGGATCTCCCGCAGCTACCTCTCGGACCTGGAGCGCCTGGTAACCCCGGGCTACGTGCCCACTGAACAGGACGTGCTGCGCTCGCGTGTCAAGACCACTGGTATCATTGAGACGCAGTTCTCCTTCAAGGACCTCAACTTCCGGTACGACCCCGCGCCCTAGCTCTCGCTCTCCGGGGGCCTGTCCGCAAGTTCACTGCCTGAGGCCCCGTCTGATCCCAGAGGTCCCATCCCTACGAGAGACCCTGCCCCTTCTCGGACAACCCGCCCGCAGAAATGCCCGGCCCCTCCGGATGCCACTCCCATCTGGGTGCCTCCCAGCCAGCATTAGGAAACCAGGGGATGCCTGTGGGCACGTCCAGGGGACTCGATGCGCCGGCTTAGGTTCCCACGGCCCCGCAGGATGTTCGATGTGGGCGGGCAGCGCTCAGAACGCAAGAAGTGGATCCACTGCTTCGAGGGTGTGACCTGCATCATCTTCATCGCGGCGCTCAGCGCCTACGACATGGTGCTTGTGGAGGACGACGAAGTGGTGAGTGCTCCAGCAGGGCCTGAGCGTTTGAGCGGGGAGGAGGAGAGCGGAAAGCAGAGACAGCGCTGCGGGCGCGGGGAGCATCTGAGAGAGGATATTCGACCCAGAGCGGTCTGAAGGAGGAGATGAGGCAGCCTGCTGCCCTGCTCAGGGGGGCGAAAGGGGAGACGGTCTTGGAGCTGTCTGGGCAGGGAGGCCCCGGAGCCCAGAGAGCAGGGGTCTGCCCGCCGGCCGCAGCCAGGTGGGGGCGGCGGCCGCAGTCCCCGGTGCCCGACAGCCTCTGCCCTCCTCAGAACCGTATGCACGAGAGCCTGCACCTATTCAACAGTATCTGCAACCACCGCTACTTCGCCACCACGTCCATCGTGCTCTTCCTCAACAAGAAGGACGTTTTCTTGGAGAAGATAAAAAAGGCGCACCTCAGCATCTGCTTTCCGGACTACAATGGTGAGAACCTCGGCCCGCCGCCAGGCGGCGTCGCAAACCCACGATCTCGGCCTGCGCTCCTCCCGCCGCGGGGAGGATTTGCTACCGGGAGTGAGAACTCCCCCTTCTCCGCCAGGGCCCAACACATATGAGGACGCGGGCAATTACATCAAGGTGCAATTCCTCGAGCTCAACATGAGACGCGACGTGAAGGAGGTCTATTCCCACATGACGTGTGCCACCGACACACAGAACGTCAAGTTTGTCTTCGACGCTGTCACCGACATTATCATCAAGGAGAACCTCAAAGACTGCGGCCTCTTCTGAGGTGGCTCCTCGCGGGCCGGGATGCTCCCCTGTCGGGCCTCTTGGTCTCAATACCCCAAGCCCCATCCCCTGCTCCCCATCCCACCTCTCGACTGCAGGCCCCTCCCCAGCCCTCCAGATCCACTCCACTGCCTGCCCTCTGGCCCCAACTTCCAGACCCTATTGCTTCCAGGCCCCACCCTGACTCCTCAGGCTCCACCCCATGGCCATAGGCCCCTCCCCTGGCTCACAAGCTCCACCCACTCAAGCTCTTTTGACCCCGCCCCAACCCCCCCCCCCCCCCCCCCGGTGTCACTGCTTCCAAGCCCACCTCCACCTGTCTCTCAGCCTAAACCCAATTATTTGGGTGCTTAGGAATGTTGACTGTTCCTTTTTCTCTTCACAGGTGCCTGAACTCATGGCGTTCCTGAGACCCTGTAGCCCTTGCCGCCTTGTAGCCCCAATCTGCATGACCCCTATCAGCCCCCCAGGACTCCTGGGCCCCAGCCTGTGGCCCCACCAGCCACAGATTCAAAACCCTAAGCCCTGCTAACCTTGAGGGACTTACCCTCCCCCATGGCTCCCAGGATTCCCAGATCTCCCAGAGTCCGGTGCCCCCAGCCACCCCAGCACTGCCCTTCACGGCCTGGCTGCACTGGCCTCCAGGACCCACCACAGCCAGCCCCAGCTAGGAGCAAGCAGTATTTGGGGCAGCTACAGCTCACGGTGACTCAGCAGTACCCCACTGACCAATCTCCTGCTGCTCTCCTGCCCCAGGAGGCCCGTGATTCACCTGGTGGGTCTGGGTTCAGCAAACAGCCCTCCCTCCCAGAGTTTCATGAAGGGCAGGGGGGCAGGAAGGAAACCCTCCTCCAAGCAGGCCTGCTGCTTACCATCAGCCCATTCTAGCCTTACCACCTCCATGTGATAAGTCTGACACCCATCTGCCCAGTGGCCAGTGACTGCCCCACCCAGCAGCTTTAGGGGTCCAAAGTCCAAGCCAGCTCTGGCCTGTGAAACTCATACATAGACGAATTAGTGAGTGGGGGCAAGCCTGGGAGCTCCTGGTGCCAGGAAGAGACTCAAGCTGGACCCTTCTCCACATATCCTAACCCCTTCCCCCACAGGCTCTGCCCCCTCCATGCTTGGACACTGTATTCATGTCCTACTCACTTACACACCCACAGTACTCCAGGCCAGTCTGTTGAGGGAGGGTACTGTTGACACCAGCTGTGGCCAATGGCTGAACTGTCCTAAGGGGTGGCTGGGAGCAGAGTCCGGCTCCCATCGATCAGCCCCAGGCAGGGGATTTGGGACAGGAAGGAGGCCCAGATTGTGCCCAGAGGGGTCTGCCTCAGGTAGGGTCATAAGCAAACCCAGGTGACCCTCTTGTCCCTGCCAGCAGCTTCTCTCATCCTTCCCATTCAGGGCCCATTCCCTGGTGGGAAAAACTGAGGTCCATGCCTGAACCATCAGTGAGAAAGGCATCCATGTCCCCACACCCCTGCTCCCTACTTCCTCATCAAGCACCAAGTCCTCGCTGATGCCCGTGGGCTGGGGCCTGTGCTGTAGTCGAGGGCAAGGAGCACCTATCTTACAAGGCCAGGGCATAATTTGCACTCCCTTCAGCTAGATACACAGACTCGGCAATAAATCTTTGCATCAGGCCCCAGCTGTCCTTTCTTGGGGGGAGGGGGAGAGTGTTAATGATCACGAGTCATGCAAATTTATTAAGTGCCCAGTGCTGGGCTGGACGTGAGTGGGAAGGTGGTCCCTTCCAGGGAGAAGCACCTGACCTAACATGGCAGGGGGCACTCTTGGAGGCATGGGATCAATTTGGGGTCTTGAGAGGGGTTGAGAGGGGGAAAGGAGCCATGGGAAATGTTCACAAGGACGATGTTGGATCAAGAGGGGGTTGTGAGGTGGAAGCTCATTCTGGCAGGGACTGTAGTGTGTATAAGGCCCAGGAACATGGGCTGGTGGGCCACAGGAGTTCAGTGGAATAGGAGCAGGGAAGGGGAGACGGGGTGGGGAGACTGGACAGATGTCAAACGCCAGCCTAAGGGCCTGTGCTTCCTCCAGAAGATTATGGGTCCAGGAAGCCCTTGAAGCTAGAACATAATTGCAGGGCTGGGATTAGGTTGAGGCAAATGAGGCACTCACCTCAGGTGTTAAGATTTAAGGTGATGCCAAAAATATCAGTAACCAAGATAAATATTAATGCAATACTTTCAAAATCAAATTACTGCCAAAAAATCCATAATGAACAGAGTATCAAAATTTTAAATAAAGACAAGATCCAAGAGAGCCCCGCAGAGCCATATTGGACCCTGAAGCAAAAGGAAAAATGTCCACTCCTATATATGTTTTTATGTATTTTTAAAGGTTAATTTTTTTTACAGAACATTATAGTTGAAATAACATCGAACAAATTGTAAGTAGGTATATTAAAACTCACAATATTACTTTAAGATTAAATATTTTATTTATACCTAAAACAGAATTTATACTTTTATTTTCTTGGCTTTAATGGAAATAAAACCATCAATGATATTTTCCAAATCTGTTTCTGGAAAAAATAATCATTAAAAATTTTCATAAAAACATGTATATAGGGGCACATATTTTTCCTGGGAGCTGGGCATGGGGGAGGAGAGGAGTGGGGCTGGGAGGGTCCATGAGGAAGAGACTTATGTCATTACCCCGTGGAGCCAGGATCTGCAAGGAGCGGGACTCACTGACAAGGGTCTGGATCTGTGCAGTGACCAAGTGCATGTGATGCCCCCACCAAGCTGGGATTGCACAGGAGTGTTGAGGGGACTGAGTTTTCTGGACCTGTGGCCACTTGGGGGAGAGGTCCAGGAGTCAGACAGATACTTGGGGCTGGGCAGAAGGCAGCATGTGGGCAGCATCCTCAATGTCCAGGTGGAAGTGGCACTGTGAGCCTGTGCGGGGCTAGAAGGGGAGAGTGAGGGTGCCCAGGCCTGAGCATGGGGTGGAGGGGAGGGACGCTGGATGGGTTAGAGAGCCCAGGACACATGGGCAGCCACAATGGTGCTGCTTAGAGTCCTGAGGGTAGGATGAGGCTCAGGCCAGTGGTTCAAGACCTCACTGGGTGGTTTTGGGACTGGCTGAGCTGGGCTGCTCATCCCTGCTAAGGACCCTCTGCCCAAACAATTTACTGGAGTGACGTGGGGCAGGGGAGAGTGATGGTGGGATTTATGGGGAAGGGCAAGGTGGAAGACAGAAGGCTTTGAGAAGCTGGCGGTGGCAGGCTTGAGACAGAGGAAGCTGTGGGGTCTTCCGCATGGTCACCTTGTCTTGGAAGGAAGGTAATGAGCTCCCCAGCCTTCCTAGGCAAGGGACAGAGAGGAGGCCAAACACCATGCAGGGGCTGGACCCCACGCTCCAGGTTCTGACCCTAGGGACTGGGATTCTGAACCAATATTCTTGGATCCCATGGACTGAGGACACTGCCTGGCCTCAAGCTGCCCTGTTCATGGCCAGCAATATGGGGGTGGGGGGTCGAGTCTCCTGGCCTGAAGCCTCCTCAGCCCCGCTTAACACACCTGTGTAATTGCACCCTAACCAGCAGGATCAATGGGTGCCTAATGCCTGATTCACAGTCCAGGGCCGAGGATCAGAGGGAGCTGGCCCAGAGTCGGCAGTGACTACACTCTAGTCTTGTAGTCAGGGGGCATTTACTGTGGGCACCTCCAGCCTCCACCATCCCTGCCTGACCTCAACCTCAGGTGCCCCTGGGGGCCTTCCCAGCCTTCGACTCTGGCTCTGGCGGGACTAACCTGGCCCAGCCACGGAACAGAGATTAGACAGGCCTGGCGAACCGTTAATGCTGCTGACGTCAGGGCCCGGTCGGGTGGCTACTGGGTGGGGGCTTGGGCCCTCCCCACGGGCAGTAGCACGGCTCACGTGACCTGGGCGCATTAAGCCGCTTCAGTGGCCAGAGAAGCTGGGTGCCAGAGCTCAGGGGAGAGGGGGGGCCCTCTGGGACTGTGGGGGCAGGCTCCAGCCTAGAGGTCACCCGCTCTGTGGACTCAGGCCAGGGGAGAACCAGACAGGTGGGTTTGCCTATGGATGCCCTCTACACTTCCACAACCCTGCACCCTGCTAGTGCCCAGAGAGGAGCCTCCCGGACACCAAGATGGGCAGAGTGTATTCAGGAGCTATGGGTGTGGGTCCTCAACCCTGGGGTATGGAGGTGAGAACCACCCTCTCCTGTGAGGCCCTGAAAGCCCCAACATGACTCCAGGCCAAGGGTCCCGCCCCTGCACACAGTCCTCCGCCTTTCAGTGCCAATCCCACATGCACTCAAGGTTCCCTGTGGCCAAGCTGTTCCTTCCATCCACAGTACCCTCTCTTCCCCACCCTGGCATGTGCCTTTCTTCCCCTTGGCAGAGCCAAGCCCACGGATTGCTTCTCCATCAGGCTTTTCCTGATCCGCACAGTCTAGCCTGGCAGGAGCTTTCCTGTCTAGAGGGCCCACACAGAGCTCTTGGAGACACTGAGCCTGGGCTGTGTGGTAGGGCGGCAAGAGCAGCCGCAGTCAGGGTAGGACGAGCTGGCTCTTCCAGGGGCTCAGGCACGGTTCTCAGAGGCGATCTTTCATTTGGGTGTTGAGGGACAAGTGAGAGTTTGCCAAGGAGGTGGGACAGGATGGGGAACCAGGAGGGCAGAGGCACAGGGAGGTGAAGGCTGGCATGTTCTTGGAACAGCCAGGCAGTGGGGGAGGTGAAGAGGCCAGCTGGGAAGAGGAGCAGGTTGGGAGGATGTCAGGCAGGCCAGCTGGGTGTGAGGCAGGTGCCTGCAGGGTGTACGAGGAATCAGTAGATACAGATGCTAGGCTCTGGGGAGGACTGGGTTGGAGGTGAAGACGGGGCCTCACTGTAAAAGAGGGTCTTGGGACACTGTGTAGATGGTGTGCCAGGGCAGGTGCTGGTGTGGTGAGAGGGGGCTGCCTAGCTGGAGGCTAAAGAGGGAGGAACAGAGCAAAGGGCTGCCAGGACCCTGGAAGGGGGGTCTGAGTGATCCTGGGATCCTAAGTTCTGTCTCATATATCTGACAGTTTCTTGGGCCTGTGTCTCAGATTCTGGAGATGGGGGATTGGAGGTAGGGGACTGGGCCGAAGGTTGAGATAAAGCTCCCCCCACCTTCCACTCCAGCTGGCTGCCCCCAGCACAGCAGCTGCGTGGATAGACATTCCCTCCAGCCTCTGGGAGAAGGTGCCTGATACCTCAGAGCCCCATAATGGCTGCCAACTGTCCAGCCACCTCAGGCTGGGCTGGGAGATTTGGCAGGTGGTGGGAAAGGCCTCTGAGCTGTGTTTGCCCTGGCTGGGGCCCAGGCCTAGCATCAACAATCGGGCAGCCCCTCCCCCAGCCTGGCCACAACTGGCCTGGCCCAGGGACCCCACCTCACACCACCCTCAGGGCTCCCACAGCAGCCCAGCCCAGCTGGCCCCTGCTCCCCCCAGTCTGGGTTGAGGACCCCAACACACACATGCTGGATGACCTTGAAGCCAGGCCTGGCTCCCCAGGAACAGCCAATAGGAGCACCCAGCCCTTTGCAAATAGCTTCCATGAGCACCCAGGATGTCTGGAGTTGGGAGGTGGGGGGCACACCTGAGACCCTGGTCAACACCTCTCCTATCTGACTCTGTCCCACAGGCAGTCCTCAAGCCCCTTCAAAGGGTGAGGGTCTTAGGGTCTCTCATGACCAAAGTAAGCTGTGATCTGGGATTACGCCAGCCCCAGATCAAGGGGGAGAGCCAGTCCCTTCCTATTTTTCAGCCATCAGCAGGGAGGGAGCTTAGATGGTTTGAGGTTTTCAAGGATTGCCACAATCCCAATGCCTTTCTCTTTAGTCCTCCCATCCCCTGGTACTCCCAGCCAAAGCTGAGTCCCCTTGGCTCACAGCTTCCCCTTAACCCACTGCCTTCAGGCCAGGGGAAAAGCCAGAGCCATTTCCTTGTGACGCAGAGGGAAACTGAGGTACGCTAGGGCTTGGCTGTGGGGGTGCTGTGAGTCAGGCGGAAGAGAATCCTGGAGTCCTGACTCCCAGCCCAGGACAGGGAAGGGGTGAGGCCTGTCCTCTGAGGGTCTGCCACCAGGGAGGGTGGCAGACATGACACAGAGACATCCAGCTTGACTAGGAACAGCAGAGGCCATGGATTAATCGGATCAGAGCCAGTGGCTGAGAAGCAAGGGACACAGCTGTTCTGCAAACACCCCCCCCAGCTCACCCCCAAGGTCAAGGCCTCCCCCAGCTTCCTGCTGGTTGCTCCTGGGCTGGTGGGCCTTAACACCCACCACCCACCTCTGAGCACTAAGGCCTTGGGTGGGAAGCAGGCAGGGGTGGGATAGGAGCCCTCAGCCAGGAATGGGGTCACCCTAAAACCCCTTCCCCTGAGGCACCAAGTCCCAGGCCCCACTTCCCATGGGCAGACACAGCTGTCTCCTACTCTTTAGAAATAAGGAAATGGGGGCGTGGCCAGGGAGATCCAGACAAGGCTCAGCGTAAGCCAAGACTCCAAGACTTGCTCCCCGCAACCCCTGCCCGCCCCCGCCCCGTCCTCGCTGCCCCTACCCTTGTCTACCCTCAATCTCTTCTGAGTATCTGGGGTGAAGACAGAATTGATGCAGGGAGCCCCTGTCCTCACCCTATCCCACCTCTGCTTGGGAAGGGTGAGGCAGGCAGAAAAGACATCTTGTGCCTAAGTGATGTGAAAGTCCCCCATTCAAGGCATCCTTCGCTGAGGTTAAGCATGGCTCTGTTCCCATTCCTCTTAGCTGAAGAGTCCCTTCTGGCTTGAGGGAAGTGAGGGCAGAGCATTTCAGGGGTTAGGGGGCGCTCAGAGACCTCAGAGAGAATCTGCTTTGGACTAAAGCATTCCCCCAACAAGATTCAACTGAGCCCCTCCCGGAGCAGCTGCTCTCCTAAGGCTCCTTAGCGCTCGGGCTGCCCCTTTGCTCCAGGCCAGTGGAGGGCCCCCGCCTCTCCGCAGACCTGCCCCTCCTCCTGCGGGCCGCGGGGGATTGGCGGGCCAGGGGCGGGCCGGGGGCGGGGCCGAGCGCCCTTCATCCCCTGCCCCTGCGCTGAGCCGGGAGCAGAGCGGACAGCACCGGCCCGGGCGGAGCACCGCGCGTCCTCACCCGCGAGGCCAGGTACTGCTGGGGGCGCCGACCCTCCGTCCAGGGGCACCGAGCGGGCGGAGCCCTACTGTCCACTTTCGCGTCCGGAGCTGGGCTCTGGGCAGGTCCCCTCGCCCGCCCTGGCTCCGGGCAGGCGCCCCAGCCTCCGGGGAGCCAAAGCCCCAAGCGCTCCAGGCGCAGGTCTGGGGACCCGCCAGCTCCCAGCTTGAGCTAGTGTCCTGGGAGGAGCACCTCGTGGTCTTGGGGCCTCTCGCAGGGCCGGGCGGGATAGCAGGAGGTCGGAGGCACCCGGAGCTGGGGTCACAGGACGCCTTGTTGGCACGGTGGCACGGTGGCACACGATGGGTTTCCCGAGGCACGGTCCAAGGGGGCGAGCTCGAGAGGGCCCGGAGGGGGGCCTAAGAGGGCCGGGGAGCAGGACCTGGAGCGCTGCCCCGACGGGCGCCTGACAAGCAAATCGGCCCGCTGGCACGCCGGGCGTCAGGGTGTATTTATCCCGCTGCGTTAGGCAGGGGCTTGAGGGCAGATCGGGCCAGGCTGCCTGAGGGGCCGCGTGGCACATGTTGGTCCCAGAGTCCGTGCCATTTGCAGCCAGGCCAGCGGGCACGGCGGGCACAGGGCGAGCGTGGCTCCCTGGATTGAGGGTGGGGCTCGGTCTGAGCTCCTAGAGCTGACGGTGCGCTCAGGGGCGGAGGGAAAGGACCGGGACTAGGTTTGCAGGAGCCCGCCCCCACCCGATTGGCCCCTTCGATTGGCCACAGCGAGTGCGTGCGTTTGTTTACACCCGGGGAGGGGGAGGCCAGGGGCGGGGCCTGTGGGAATCCATCCTTTCCCCCACAGTGACCTGCGCCCTGAGCCCAGGTGTAGGCTCTGGGACAGGTCTGAAGGCGACTAAGTCAAAGGTCCTTGCACCGTGGGGGCCACCTCGACCCATGCCCATCCTTCTTTCAGCCTGCCAGTCCTGTCCTTCCTTCCATGACTGCCTTCAGCCACTGTGCTGGCCCTGAAAGGGGCCCTTCCTCTTTAGTACACAGTCTGGCATGGGGGCTCACTTCCTTCTGGAAAGGAAGCAAATGCCTCAGAGGTTCTCAGTCTGGAGCATAGCAAGCTGGAGAGATCCAAGGACAGGTCCATTTTGAGAGGGGGAGGTTCTGCGCAAACATGGAAGGCTTCCTGCAGGAAGCACCAAAAGTGGGAGAAATCAGGGGTGGATGAGGCCAGGCCTGGCACATCCCTAAGAGGGCTGGAATGCTGGGATCAGGAATGAGAATCTCGGACTCCTTGAGGTTGAGGGCTGGGGGCTGTGTCTCTGGGGAGGGTGGGGGTGTACATCTCAGAACTTTGTTCTGCCTGGGCCCATAGAGCCACCGTCCTCACTGGCTTCCCAAGCCACCCTTTGTTCTGTACTGGTTCTTTGGGCCCATGTCACAAACATGCCCCCATCCAGGCTCCAGGTGGCAAGATCATGAGAGCTGGTTGCTCCTGTCCTAGTGCCTGCTGCCCTAGCAAGTAGCCTTGGAGCCCTGGAAAAATGGAGAAACTGAGGTGCAACAGGACAAGCTGGGTGGTTCATGGTCTCTGGGTGGGGGCAGGGAAGGTTTTAGAGCCAAACTGAGTGCACCCTGAAAGTCTGGGCTGGGCAGGGTGCAGGCACTCCGTCTGAGGGGGAAAATGTTTTGGGGGAGTGGTTGGCTAAAAGAGAGGTACAGTTTTGGCATCTGTGTGCACAGAAAACTGGGGCGGGATGTGCAGTCTATACCATAATAGGATAGGGGCACTGCAGGAGGATATTCCAGTGCAGACATGGCTGGGGAGCCAGGCGCCACTTGGAGCAGGTGAAATGGGGTGGAGGCTTGCCAAAGACTTTGAACCCATTCCATTCATTTAATATTTACTGAGTACCTACTGTGTGTCCTGTGCACACTCAATCTGGTGGATGGAGGGCTGGACTTTGGATAAGACAGATGCATGGTGGGGGCGCTCTAGAGGACCAGGCAGGGTTTCTGGGGGCCTAAGGGAAGGACCAGCTGCTGGGCAGGAGGGGCTTTCCGGCCAGCGGCCTGGGGTGGCTTGGATTTGAATTTCCGCTCTGCGGGCCACGTCCTGTACACAGCCTCTCAGCCAGCACGTCTGCACACGTGCATGGCTGCTGAGGATGGGGGTCACTTCAACTGACTGTCCTCTCCGTATACCTTTCCTATTGTGTGGGTAGACAAGCCATGGGTGCTGGACTAGGGGGCTCTGAGCTTTCCAGCTGGGCCTGGCCTGTGGCCCCAGTGGGCTCAGTCCCACCCTCTGGATGTCTGCACCTGGCTAATGGGAGCATAACCTGCCCTTGTAGGAACCTGGAAATGCTGTGGCGTCCCTGCAGTGCCCACTGGGCCTGCTGCCCCCTCACCTGGGCCTCTGGCTCCCTCTACTTCTTGCGCCTTCTGGGATGCTCTGTCTTGTCTTGCTGTCTCTCTGTCTCTTTCTCCATCTGGCTATCTCTAAATGGTTGGCCATCTCTGTCGACCTGTCTCTCACTTATCTGGTTGTCTGTCTCCCTGTCTGAATGTCTATCCACCCATCTCTCTGTGTATTCTTATTTGTGTCCCTCTAGATCCGTCTGCATTTCTTTATCTCCCCGTGCCTGTCTCTCGGTCTGGATCAGTATGCATGGACACAGATATCATGTGTGTGTGTTTTCTCTCCCTGTCTCTCTCTTCCCTCCCTCTGACTCTCTCTGCTTATTCCTGACATTGGATGGCGCCTCTTCTCTGGGCTGACCTTGCCTTCTGCCCCCCCATCGGGGTCTCCAATGAGTCCTGAGCTGCCCCAGGCCCCTGCTTCAGCTTTCTTTGGGGCCAGAAGTCCGGCTGTCCAAATATTTGGCCGCCTCCAGGGGATTCCGAGTCAGCAGGGAGGAGGATGGGCTGGCTGGCTCGGGGTCTCCCCTGCCCCTGGGGGGGCCACAGGCACGTGATGTCCTGTCCTTTGCCTCAGCTGAGCCTCGGGCTGCACGTCCTTCTCAGCAGGCTGGCAGTGGGGGGGAGGGGGCTGCTGCTGTCTCTGGCCCAGTCTTGAGGCAAGAGGTTCCGACTGCAGCTTCCACTGGAGGCAATCTGAGCAAGGAGGGTCCAGGGGTGGGCAGAAGGGGGGGCCTAGGTGTCTGGGGATAGGCCCAATGCTAAGCGTCTGTTAGGTTTAGAAAATGTACCCTGTCACAGGAAAGTCCATCTTCCGGCCCCAGCTGGGGCCCTCAGATCCTCCTAGACACGTCCGGATACCCGGAACACAGAAGCGCCGGGCCAGAGAGCCAGGGGATGAGGGGTTGGTGTGGCCGACACATCAGTGCTCCGCACCACTTCCCTTCCCCTCCTGCATGCTACCCCCTCAGGACCAGCCGTATATTGGCCACACACTAGCCACTTACTCAGTGTTGTTGGCAATGGGGGAGTAGTGGACGGAAGACTGGATCTGCTGAGGTCAAAATCTGGAGTTGTGGGTCTGATGGAGGGGCAAGGGGTTTGTTTTAGTAACCTCCCGCGTTCCAAACACCCGCCCACACACCCTGTCCCTAGACCCCTGACCTCAGCAATCAGCTCCACACCAATCTCTGTGGCTGTGCCTTGAGAACATACAGTCCAGATGTGTCTGTTGAATCCAGTTTCCCTGTTCACTGATAGCTTGTCCGAGGAGGGTGTTATCCTTCTGAAACCTGGAGAAGCAGGTGGGCAAAGGGGCTCTAGGGAGGGACACCTTCTCTCAGCTAATGAGGGGAGTGTTAAGTAAGGACTGGTGAACTAGAACTGGGGGCAGCCCTCATCTGTGGGCCCCCAGGGATGACCACAGTGGACCCTTAAACCAGGCCAGCTGCCTCTCACCTGAGACCTGAGCTGAGGTGAGGGCTGCCCAGGCACAAGGAGCCTGGGGGCCGTGGCAGCAAGCTCTGTGGGGTCTGTGCCTCCACCAGCACAAGTGGCCACAGGACCGAGGGAAGAAGGACAGTGTGACTGTCTCCCTGTAGTTAGCCTGCTACTGCAGACCCACTCACGTCCCTGAACACTGGGGAGGAAAGCCGGGCTCAGAGCCCTGGTGGCTCCAAGGCCCTGGATGCGGGGACAGAGAGGTGAACTTCCCATAGCAGCTGACACAAGCAGTGGCCCCACGGTGGCCTGGATTCCTGGATCTCGAAATCTTTAATTAGCCAAACTCAGCGCCTGTTGAGGAGGTGTGCCTGACGAATTCTCACCCTGTGATGTGTGCGTGGGCGGGCATTACCTGTTATGCTATCCCCATGGTTTCTGCACCCCCCCCCCTTATCTCTCCACAGAGCAAACAGGCCCCAGGGCAGTGGCCTGGACCATCGATTTACTGCCTGAACCGATGCTACACTCATGACAGATGCCATTCTGATGATCTGCCCAAGGTCGCAGTGATCTCCCCACCCAAGAGCCTGACCCCTCTCTGGGAGCCTGTGGTCTGCTCTGGGGGCGAAGTCCTCAGGGAGGCTTCTCACTCTGTCCCCACCTTTGGTCAAACCTCACGGAACCCCCGGAGGACAGGAAGACACTGAGGTCCTGAGTGGGGAATACTTTGTCCATGGTCACATGGTGAGGCAGGGCCAGGTCAGGCCTCAGACCCAGAGTGTCCACTCTGGGCTTTTCCCACAGTGGGTCAGAATCTGCTGGCAGCTTTCCTCAGGCAGGGGCTATCCCCTGAGTCTACTCCGATACCTGATGCAAAGGAGTCTGGCAGGCAGCAGGCCTGAGAGACAGGAACTGTCAAAAATGGGCTGCCAGCCTCATGAAATGCCTGGAGGTCCACATGTCAGGCCAGTACTAATCTCTACCCTGGCCCTCCAGCCCTTAGCCTTGCCCTAACTGAAGTACAGATTCCTTGACCCCGACTTCAAGGCCCTTTCAGGCTTGTCTATAGCCATGGAACCTTCATTCTATTCTCACAGCCTGCCTTATACCATACCTCAGGGCCTTTGCCTATGCTGTGCACTCTGCTTGAGGTACTCTTTCTTGTTTCCACATCGTGGGGGCTCCTGCTGGAATTTCAGAACTGGCTCCCTCACCTCCTCCTCCAGGAAGCCTTCCTTGATGCCCCTCTCTCTCCTTTTTTGAGTGCCAGCACTATGTGGCTTGGTTAAAAGCCACACTATGTGCTGGGGTTCCCCTGCAGGAGCCATAGGGTGGGGGATGTCGGTGTGGGTTTTGTCCCTTCCAGACTGGAAGCCACTTGAGGAGGGGTATTCCATGTCCTCTCTGGGATCTCAGGCCAGCCTGAGACCCAGCAGTGACTGGTCGTGAGTAATAGGCAGGACCTGAAGGTCTAGGCCCAGGTCCTGCTTGAGGGGATGGGGAACCTGGAGCCAGGACCTCAGGCACTTTGGCCATGACCATGCCATGGGCTGTGGTCTCCCTGGAGGCATTGCCTGGCTACTAGGGAAGAATATTAAGGCAGAGAAGAGTGCTTTGTCCAGGCTGCTGACTCAGCACACTCTGAGGGCCTGTCCAAGCCTGCCCCCGGGCGGAAGGCCAGTCAAGGGCAACCCCAGCTGAGAGCCAGGGGGCACTCTGGAGTGACTCTGGAGACCAGGTGCTGGTATCCTTGGAGGGGTGCTGTTGGTGAGGCTCAGGGCAGGGGCATGAAGAAGACAGGCTTACCTTAGGGACTCTGGTCCAGGGGAAGAGGGCGTTAGAAGAGATGCTCAAATTGTCATGGTCCTTTGTGGACAGGCTGGAGGAGAGAAGGGTTCAGATGCCAGCATCAGAGGAAGGAGAGGTAGGTTGAGGGGTCCAAGGGTGCCAGGTATGGGGTACTCAGGACTGAGGTACCTAGGATCTGAACTCTGACTTGGGGCTGCCTGGGGCCATTGCAGGGGGGCCCACTGGTCAGTTCTGTGTGGCTGCTGCCTCCAGAACACCAGGGCCTGTGGCCTGAGGCCCGAGTCCTGAGCCTAGCCTCCCCTACCCACCCTAGCCCTGAATGCTGAGTTTGAGACCCATGGTGCTCCAGCTTCAGGAGCAGACCTGAGACCATCAGGATCTGGAGTGGGGATGGGGGATTTGGGGCAGGATTCAGGGTTCCCAAGCAGAGCGGGTGCCATGACATCAAGACTAGGCTCTGGCTGACCTGCCTGGCAGGGCTGCCCCCTCCCTGGTCTCCACTCTGGTCTCAGATTTCCTGCTGGTCTATCTGGCCTTCAGGATGTCCTTATACATCCTGGGGACACTATGCCCAGGTACCTTCTGGGCATGGGGTAGGTGGCTCCCAGCACCAGTGATGGGAGAGGGGCTAGCGAGTTGTCTGGGCGGTGGGCAGAGTTGGGCCTGGGGAGGATGGGAGCTGATCCCTTTGGGGTCCAGCAGAGCTAAGCCCTGAGCGCAGGGAAGGGAAGACTGATCCAGTGGTCCAGGCCCGTCTACAGCTGGCCAAGGTTCTGAGTTCCTGACCTGGGGCTCCAGGAAGTGGGGAGTCTCCTCAAAGGGTGGGCACCTAAGAGTGGGGGGTTCCCCAGCAGGGGAGGAGAGGCTTGAAAGAGAACATGGCCCTGAGGCCAGAGCTGTGCGGAGGGTGAGGCCTGTGTGGCCCAAAGAACTGGGCCCCAGGGCACCCATTTCCTGGAAGGCCCCTGAGGGCCCTTTGCAGCCAAGCGGGCAGGGTCCAGGTGTCCAGCCACCCAGCACCGCCTTAGGCCTCCTGGCTCCGGGGGGGTAGCCTCTGCGCCTGCCGTTCCCAGCGCCAGCTCTCAGCCCACAGAGGGACCTTTGTTCTGGCTGCCAGCAAAGCCCGCCGGGTGGCTGGGAACAGGGCCCACAGCCCTCGCCCTCTCTCGAGGCCTCCAGCCGTCGGGCAGTGCCATTCTAGGTTGGCTAGGAGGCCCCTGGCACACAGGGCGCAGGAAACTGTCTCCCAGTATTAATATCAGGGAGGGGCAATCAGTCCAGGGCCCATCCCCAGAGTGGGGTCTGGTGGCCTGGGACTCAGCCTCCTGGGGTCCTGACACCACTGGACTCTGAACTCAGGTCATCCAACTGAGCTTTACTTCACAGATGGTGAAACTGAGGCCCCAAGGGCTTGCCTGGGTCCGTATGTATATGTGGCAGGGGAGTGCTAGGTACTGGCTGAGGTGTCACTCAGAATGTCCTGGAGAACTCAGGTATCCGAGCTCTGCCCCTCAATGGCAGGTTCCAGGGTGGCAGCAGGCAGAGCTGCATGCACATGTATGTCCTCAGGGGACTTCTGGGCGGTGTGCTACAGTTGCAGACTTCCTGTGGGAGTCTGGGCCGTGAGCCCAAGGAGCGGGGATAACCAGAGGGACTGTCTGCTCTGTAGACTTCTGACTGCATCAGTGTGAGAGCCAGTGTTCCTGGTGGTGGTCCCTGAGCCATGGAGGCACCTCTGCAGACGGAGATGGTGGAGTTGGTACCCAACGGCAAACACTTGGAGGGGCTACTCCCTGTCGCCACCCTCACGGCTGGCAACCAGAGGTGAGCGAGGGACTCAGTCATGGCTTAGGGCAGGGCAGGGTGCAGGGCAAAGGGCTGGAGCTGAGCTGCCTGGCTGGTCTGTGCCTGCAGGGTCGAGGGCCCCGGACGGAGCTGTGTTGAGGGTGAAGGCTTCCTACCAAAAAGTCCCAGCAAGGAGCCACACTTCACCGATGTGAGCAGGGGTGGCCGTCAGGGGCTCGGGGACACCCCTGGGAGCTTGAGGGCAGTAATGAGGTGCTATGGGGCAGCGATGGGAGGCCAAGGGATGGTGCGAGGGAATGCTGATTTACCCTCCATAACTTGCTAACTCACCCCAGCCCCCCCATCTCACTCTGGTGCCTGCAGTTCGAGGGGAAGACATCATTCGGGATGTCAGTGTTCAACCTCAGTAACGCCATCATGGGCAGTGGCATCCTGGGGCTCGCCTACGCCATGGCCAATACGGGCATCATCCTTTTCCTGTGAGTGCCCTCAGCAAACCTTCTAAAGATAGGAGCCCTAAACAGGCCACCAATCCTGACCTCCCAGGACCTGCCAGTTTCCTGTCACAAGACCCAGGCTGCAGTGGGTGGGCACTTACACTCAACCCAAACCACAGCTGAAAAAAAACAGCCATGGCCAGACAAATATACCTCATTTCCCAGTAAACCCGCTGAGATGACAACACGGGGCCAGCCTAACAGGACTGAGTCTGTCCTACCACATTTACACGTGATGGATAAACCCCATGGCCAGGCCTTCTGTGGGTACACGTGTCCTTACCTCAGAGCTCTGCCCTGCAGCCTAAATGGAAAACATGTTTCTTCCAAGATCTCAAGGGGAGGTGGTGCTCAGAGGGTTCCTTCTGGGTCATGGCCACCCTGGGTCAACCCAGGTGATGTTCACCACCCCTGGGGCCTGCCGAGTTTGCATCCACACATATTGGGGGTCCAGACACCTGGGTCACAGACCCCGCACACCCAGCCCTCCTGGAGCTCATTGCCCCCTGCCTGCCAGAGGAGCCCCAGCGACCTCTTTTCATCCACCTTCCCCAGGTTCCTGTTGACGGCCGTCGCCTTGCTCTCCAGCTACTCCATCCACCTGCTACTCAAGTCCTCAGGGATCGTGGGTGAGCCCCAAACCTGGCCTGTAGCAGGGAGGGGTGGGCTGGGGAGAGCACTCCTGACTGTCCTGATTCCCTGTCCCCACAGGCATCCGTGCCTATGAGCAGCTGGGCTACCGTGCCTTTGGGACCCCAGGAAAGCTGGCGGCAGCCCTGGCCATTGTGCTGCAGAACATCGGAGGTGAGGTTGATGGGCAGGTGATGGATGGTGGACAGGCTGAAGGCTGGCTGGTTTGGCTGACCTGCCTCTCTCCCCCCAGCCATGTCCAGCTACCTGTACATCATCAAGTCCGAGCTGCCCCTTGTCATACAGACCTTCCTGAACCTGGAGGAGCGGACCTCGTGAGCCCCAGGGTGGGGCGGGGCTGGGTGAGGGTGGGAGGCCCTAGTCTAACCCTCTATGTCCACCACTAGCAGAGCCCAGGCTGGGCTAGTGGGAGAGACAAGACAGGATGGAGGTGGGGGGCAGAGAGCTGCCGGCAGAGCTACCATTCAGTGCACACTTGTTTATGAAGCACCTTGGGGAAGACTCCCAGGAGGGCCATGTGGGGCAGGAGGTAGTCTGAGGCTGAGGAAGCCGGCCCCGCCTAGCCGTGGACCCAGCCTGTGAGCACAGAGGACCTGAGAACCTCAGGCTAAGCTCTAAGCTCCTGCTATTCCTGACCGTGGCTTGGGTGTTAGCCTCCCCACCACCTCTCCCCAACCAAGAAATTAAGCCTACAGTGTCCCAGTTGCCTATCATCAGTTTAGCCAGTTCTCATGGCATAAGCATGTTTTGTGGGTAGGAGCAGAGAAGATAGCCAGGCCCTGCCCTTGGCAATACAGCCCCGGCAAGCAGAAAGGCTGCATGGCTGAAAGCAGCTCTGGGAGGAAGGAAACAGCCAGGATTCTGCCGCCAGGCCCTGGGAGCCTTTCCCAAGGAGTTGGCCTTTGGGTTTGCCCTTGAAGGAGGGTCTCGTTCCTCATCCCTTTAGCTCCCTGTGTCCACTGTCCATTGAGGGCGTGGGGCAGGATGATGCAGGATGCAGATGCTGGGGGGACCACAAGGAGCTCAGGTGGTTGGCAATTCCCTGAGACCCCCATGGAAAATGCCTCACCCCCCAGACACAGGTCCTTTCATCCCACCCATCCCCCAGGCCCCTTGGGGCCACTCCATGGGGAGGATGGACCCAGACCTGTGTGTCCTAGAAAAAACAACCACAGTGACTGTAATTGTAATGGTTACCAAGCAGGAGCTGAGTGTATTAGTCCTCACCTTGTCCAGGAGAGTGCTGGGAGTGGGCCCATTTTGCAGACGGGGAAAGGGAGGCTCAGAGCTGTGGACAAGTATTCTTCAGAGATCACTCAGTGGCACCACGGGTAACCCCGGCTGGGGGTCAGGCGGCCCCATCCCCCGAGGCTGAGTGGACTCTAATATCGGCTCCCCACTCCCGTCCCTGCAGGGACTGGTACATGAATGGAAACTACCTGGTGATCCTGGTCTCTGTCGTCGTCATTCTGCCTCTGGCACTGATGCGGCAGCTTGGTGAGTGTGGCGGGGCCAGGGCCTTGGAGGGACGCATGGGAGGGGACCTTCGGTCTCACCTCCCCCCTCCCCAACTTTACAGGCTACCTAGGCTACTCCAGTGGCTTCTCTCTCAGCTGCATGGTGTTCTTCCTAATTGCAGTGAGTTACGCTCCACGCTGGTCGAGGGAGCGGGGCAGGGAAGCCTGGGTCAGAAGGCAGCTCCTCCAGTCCTGATCTAGATGTGGCTTCACAGTGACTTCCCAGGCAGCCTAGCCTGGCCCTGATACCCTCATCCTTCCCTGCCCCCACCTAGGTCATCTACAAAAAGTTCCACGTGCCCTGCCCGCTGTCCCCCAGTTTAGCCAACATGACAGGCAACTTCAGCCTCGTGGAGGTCATCAAGGAAGAGGCAGGGCTGCAGGTTGAGACGGAGGCCACAGCCTTCTGCACCCCGAGCTACTTCACCCTCAACACACAGGTTGCAACAGACCAGGGAGGGGGCAGTGGGCCTGGTGAGAGTGTCAGGGGCTGTTCTGACACAGAATCCCTGTTTTGCCAGACGGCGTACACGATCCCCATCATGGCTTTCGCCTTTGTCTGCCACCCTGAGGTGCTGCCCATCTATACAGAGCTCAAGGAGTAGGTATCCGTGGCTGGGAGAGGGGGAGGGAGCTGCCTTGAGTTGGTTTGGGGAGAACGGATGTGGTCCTAAAGGGGGGAAAGAGTGACAGGAGCCAAGTCGTTTTATCCAAGGTCTCCATGGCTGCCACAAGGGGCGACCGGGGGCAAGAAGGAGGCTCCCTCAGCTACCAGATGGTGAGGGTGTGGTGCCAGAGAGAGACCCCAGGACACATGGGGGTTTCCCAATGTGGCCCAGCTTGGCACCAATCCCCTCCCCTGCTGCCCCATAGCCCCTCCAAGAGGAAGATGCAGCACATCTCCAACCTGTCCATCGCCGTCATGTATGTCATGTACTTCCTGGCCGCCCTCTTCGGCTACCTCACCTTCTACGGTATGGCTGGACCGTGGGGGCAGAGGCAGAGGCCAGGCTGGGGGGCAAGGGGCTGGCCAGTGGCCATGGCACCCTGCATACTATAGGCGTTCATTAGGTCTGTGATGCCTAACTGTGCCCTGCAGCTGTGGAGGTGTGTGTTGCCACTCCTCAGTGTCAGGGTCAACCCAGGCTCAGAGCCCAACCCCCTCCCTGGACCTCCTGCTGACCACCCTCCCTGCCTGCCACAGACAGGGTGGAGTCGGAGCTGCTGCACACTTACAACAAGGTGGACCCGTTTGATGTGCTGATCCTGTGTGTGCGCGTGGCCGTGCTGACGGCAGTCACCCTCACAGTGCCAATTGTTCTGTTTCCGGTGAGCCAATGTGCAAGTAGCCAGGTGGCCAGACCACTGGCAGGGTGGGACTGATGGGGCTGACAGATTGATGACTCTCCCCACCCTGCTTCCCAGGTGCGCCGCGCCCTCCAGCAGATGCTGTTTCAGGACCGCGAGTTCAGCTGGTTGCGGCATGTGCTCATTGCTGTTGGCCTGCTCACTTGTATCAACCTGCTGGTCATCTTTGCCCCCAACATCCTGGGCATCTTCGGGGTCATCGGTAAGGGTCTGGCCCTGCTGTGAATGGAGGCAGGGTACTGCCCCAGAGAACTTCCCTTCTGCAAACGCTGGCAGATTCCTAAGCTCATACCCTACGTTTCAGTGATGGCTGCTGGCCATGTGCACAGCTTGGCCTCCCATCTGAGATTTGTCCTTAAGGCTCCCCTAATCCATTTTGAGGGCTCAGAGCCACCGAGTCAGTTACCCTTGCTGGGGGTGCTGGAGGATGGAGTGGAGCCCAAGGGTCAAAGGGCCTTCACTAAGGATCTCATTGGCTCTTGTCCCCACCTCACATATGAGGAAGTTTAGAGTGATTAAGGGAGAGCCATATAGCTGTTAAGTGGAGAGCCTTGACTGGGCCCCAGGATCATGGGACTATAGGTTTAGGGTTCTGTCCAACTGTCCCAGTTGGGGCTCTGAGTGGGAAGATCAAACAATTCTGAGACGTCTTTGGGGTGACCCAACTCAGGAGACTGACTCCCCAACCCAGCTCTGCAAGGACCAACACACAGACCTGGGGGCTGAGTATCACTGATATCACTGACAGGACTCTTGGTTCTCTATGTCTGAAAGCTGACTCAAAATGAATTATACAGAAAGTAATGTATTGGCTCAATTAATGGAAAAGCCTTCAGGAATAGCTATATCCAGGAGCCCAATATCCTCAAACTTCATCTCTGTCTCTTGGCCGGCCTTTTCTCTTTGCCAGCTTCATTCACTGACAGAGTTTTCTGACACCAAAGGCACTAGCCTTCTATCCTGGTAGACAAAGAACAAGGGGAGGGGCTGATGGGCTCTCCAGAATCAGACAGAGCTCTCGAGTGGAGTCTCAAGACGAGACTCCTTCATCAAGGAATGTTTGATCTCATTAAAGGGTCCACCCTGAACCTTAGCCAATAGGTGGATGTGAGCCAGTGGTGGCCATGCCTTATTCTTTGCAGGTGCCACATCTGCCCCATGCCTCATCTTCATCTTCCCTGCCATCTTCTACTTTCGCATCATGCCCACAGAGAAGGAACCTGCAAGATCTACCCCCAAAATCCTGGTGCGAAGGGCCTGGGGGTTGGTGTGCTAGTGTGGGGATGAGGGGGCTGCCCTGACCTCAGACCTGACCCTGACTTCTGACCCCACAGGCCCTTTGTTTTGCTGCACTTGGCCTCTTGCTGATGACCATGAGCTTGAGCTTCATCATTATTGACTGGATCTCGGGGACCAGTCGGCATGGAGGAAACCACTAGGATGACCCCCATCCTGTTCTGTCTACTCGTCCTCCTACCCCTGCCCAGACTCTTCAGCCCCTGCTCCCATCCAGTGGCCAGTTGGAGGGGGAAGAGAAAGACGTGGTGAACACTATGGCATTTGGCCCTGCCCCACGTCCTCTCTTTCGAAGTTTTTGTTAGAGCCAGGACCAAGGCCCTTGGGCCACTACCCTGCTGAGCTCTTGGCCTACAGGGGCTTCCTGAGCTGGGAGCAGGGGGCGGCTGTACCCCTGCTCCCTTCCTGCTGCCTCAGGTCCCACCCAAGCCCCTTATTCTCTTTGCACAGGTGCATAGACTGAGGTCCAGCAGCTGCCCCCTAAGGTCACATAGCCTGTAGGGGCACAAAGAGCTGAATTAGGCCTGCAGTCATCCCCCCACCTTGCTCCTGGGCCATGGTCTGCACCCTGGGGCTTCATCTCCCTCAGTCTGCTTGCCTTTCCTCCTTCTGTCACCTAGGCCCCTTCCGTGGGCTCAGGCCCTTGGATAATCTGGTCCTCTTTCCCATCCCCTCCACCAGGAGCAGAACCCCCTCACCCTATGCTTGAGGGTGAGGCTGGTGTGGACACCCCAAGGGACCCCTTCCCTGGTCTTTCACCAGTCCTGGGGAGGCTGGGACTCCCCCCACCCCAAGCCCAGGCCATAGCTCACATTCCACTGCTGGGAGAAGAAAGAAGCTGGGGCCCAGAACGTGTCTGCCCCGGGAGCCAGAGACCCAAGGGGCCAGTCTGGGGCAGGGGTGGAGAGGCTGGCAGCCCCCTTTTATAAATATTATACATAAGACCAGCTGTCCTTTATATTCTTGATCTCCATGGTCCCTGGGTTCCTGGAAAGTGGGGTGGGAGCCGGGACATGGATGGAGATGGAAGCCTGCCCCGCCTTTTTCCCTGGGATAAGGGTGGGGACAGGGTGAGGCCCCTACTCCACCCCGTCCCCTGCCTCCCAAACCAACCAGTGGTGTGCTGAGACCCAGCTCTGGGCCTGGGCCAGGCTCAGCACAGACCTGCTTTCTCACGGGGTGAGGTGGGGAGGAATTAATGAGGCCCCAAGAAATGGGACAGAGAGAGGCCTCCGGAAGGAGGCAACGTGAGGTGCATCCCCAGCAGCTCCCAGGGAGGGTCTGAGCTGGGGGCGGCTGAGCTCTGCAGAAGCCCTGCAGAAGGGCCCCCTGCCCTCCCTAGCTGCCATGTCAACCCTCTGTCAATGCCTTAAATCTGGGGACAAAAGTCCAGGGGTCCTGTGCCCTGTCAGGCTAATCTTTTATTAATAGTAAAACCTACTACGAATAAAGGTGGGTTAGTGAGTGCCTGTATGTGAGGCCTGAGTTTTGAGTGGGGGAGTCCAAGGCAGGGCAAGAGCCGCAAGGATGAAGGGCAGCCCCAGGTGGCCTGGCCCGGGTGGGACTGGGAAGCTGCCCATTGCCTGAGGCAGGCCTGAATCAGCTGGGACCCAGCAGGATGGAGCTGCCCAGGCCTTGGCATCAAACCCTCATTAGGAGAGACCCTGCACCCGGCTAGGCAGCCAGGGAAAGGGCAGCAGGAAAAATCCAGTTTGAACTGGCAAGGCAGCTGCCGGCTTGAGAAACCCCTGAAGAAAGAACTTCCTCAAGCTGGTGGCTGCTAGGCCCATGGCAGTGCCAGCTGATCAGAGGGGGGCTTCCTGAGTCTGGTTCTCAACAGCCCCAGTCGCCTGACTCCAGCCTGGGGACTCACCCAGGAGCCCCGTGGCCCCAGAAAAGAGCTGGACACTGGCCTAGAGGTGGCCGCAGCCCAGAGTGCCCCTGGCATGCAGGGCTGCCCTCTGGGGGTCTCTGGTGTCTACCTCGTCAGGTGAGGCCGTGGCCCTGCCTGAGACCCTTGGCTCCTGTGAGTAGGGGGCAATAAAGGGCAGGGTCCATCCTGCTGACAGACCCCAGGGATCTTTTCTCAACCTCCCTCCATCCAAAGAAGGCTGCAGGTCAGAGCAGCAGCAGGACTGCCTGGAATCTCTTAAGACCCCAAGCCTGGCTTCAGGCCTCTCAGACCAGGGGGATGAGCTGATGGTCGCTCCACCCACCCCTCCCCGCTGCCACACACTTACACACTCACCCACATATACACAGCTGGGGTGGAGGAAGGCCCCTGGCCCCTGGAGGCCATCTCCAAGCAAGTTCTCCTCCAGACTGATTGCTGGGCAGCAGGCTCCAGGGGGAAGGGGGCAGGCAATGTGGCCACTACACTATATCGAAAAGTCAAGTATCCACAAGACTGTTTGAAAATGAGTATCTCTGGCTGTCAAGTTGCAGCCATTCAGCCTCCATGAGGATGGGTCTGCAGGCCCTTGGTCATCACTAAGCATTTTTGTATGTTTTGAAGAATTTCCCAGGTCTTTTTTCTTCTGGTTTGCTTTTTTAAATTTGCTCTGAAAAAAATTTTTTAAATCTGAAATGTTAACAAATTAGAGCAGGAATTCCCTGGCGGTCCAGTGATTAGGACTCTGTGCTCTCACTGCTGAGGGCCCGGGTTCAATTCCTGGTCGGGGAACTAAGATCCCACAAGCTGTGTGGTGCAACCAAAAAAAAAAAACAAACCCAAAATTAGAGCAGCACAGAGGTCATCAGTATTTCTTTTCACCACTTTTCTTATGACTGCTTGTAACAGAAAAATAAGATAATACAGACCAGGAAAAAGGGCCAAAGCATAGGCCTTGGTCTCCATGACCAGCAGCTGCCCCTGCCTGCACCCTTCTCACCTGTGTGCACATGCACACATTCACCTATCAACTGAAAAGGAATTCATTGTTCATTCATTTGACAAGTATTTATTAAGATTTCCTATGCGCCAGGTGCTCTTCTAGCACCTGTATGTACAGCAATGAACAAAGTGAAGAGCCCTGCCTTCCTTGGACTTATAGGTGGGGGATTGGATTCAGACCAGAAACATGAAACATAATCAGTAAGTTATATCATTTGTTAGCAGATGATCAGTAGTATAGGGAGTAAGAATGGCATGGTAAGGGCAACGAAGAATCAGGGTGAGAGGACGTCCCTGGCGGTCCAGTGGTTAAGACTCTGCGCTCCCAATGCAGGGGACACGAGTTTGATCCCTGGTCGGGGAACTAAGATCCCACATGCCACGTGGCTGCGCCACGTGGCATGTGGCATAAAAAAGAACAAGGGTTGGGAGGTGGGTCAGGGTGGGCCTCACTGAGGAAGGGCTGTTTGATCAGAACTTGGAGAGGGAGGAAGACATGTAGATGTCTGCAGGGAACATTCCAGCCAGAGGGATCAGCCAGTGCAAAGCCCTGAGGCAGAATGTGCCGGGCATGGGAGAGGAGCAGCTAGGAAGCCATAGAGGCTGATGCTGAGAGAGGTGGGAGAGGGTAGAAGGGGCGATTGGGGGCTAATGAGGGGATGTTGTGGGACCATGCCAGCCACTACAGGACTCTGGATTTTTCTGTGGAAAAGGCAAGAGCCAATGCCAGGTCCTGAACAGAGGAGGGGGCAGGATCTGACTCAGTAGCAACTCTAGGTTTTAAATGGATTATCCTGGCTGCTGCATTGAGACCAGACTCTGGGGTGGGAGATGGGGAGCCAAGGGTGACACTGACACAAGGGCTACTACAGTTGCTCCAGACAGACATATCAGGTGTCTCAGCCCAGGTAGTGGCAGAGTTGGGGTGAGACGTTGGGCATATCCTGAAGGGTTCCCTGATGGCTTGGGTACGTATGAGGGGAAGGGCAGAGACAAGTCCAGAGTGACTCCAACTTGCCACTGTATCTGCTGAGGGAGGCGGGGGGAGGAGTAGGCTTGGGAGGGAGATCAATTTTGCCCATGAAAAGTTTAAAACACTGACTGGACATCAAAGTGAAAATGCCATGTTTGCTGCTAGGTGTGTGACTCAAGTTCAGTAGAGTGACCAGTGCTGGAGCTTTGGATCTGGGAGGTAAAGAGTGTGAATTGGAACTTAAAGCCAGGCTCCTGGACGTGATGGGGGCAGATGGGTTTGGAAGGAGGAGGGCAGCAGTAGGGACTGAGCCCTGGAACATTCCTCTGTTAGGAGGTAGGAGAGATGAGGTGGAACCAGCAGAAAAGCTGGAGGGAGCAGCCAGGAGGTGGGAGGAAACCCAGGAGAATGTGGGCTCCTGGGAAACAGAGGAGCAATAGCTGCTCAAGGGGGTGAGGGTGGAGCACAGACCACTGGGTCCAGCAACGTGTAGGTCACTAAGGACCCTGACCAGGGCTTTTTCTGTGGAGGGAGGGGCAAGCCTGCCTGGAGAGGGTAGAGGAAAGAGAGGTAGAAAAGAAAAGAAAAAGTGTAGACAATTTGTGTGAAGTGAGAGGAGCAGGGCCAACAGAGGCGTTTAAGGAAGACTGGGAAGAAGCAGCTACTGAGGGTAAGAGATTTGAAGAAGCTGGCAGCGTGGTGAGTTGGAGGCAGGTGAAGGACTTCTGGGCCAGAGCCCTGGAAGTACTGAGCTGGAAGACAGTACACGGAGGTTGGGCAGTCGTATCAGGGAACATGCAGGGTGGCCACAACCTGGCCTGGCCAAGCCAATTGCTGGTAGCTAGGAACATCATGGGTCCACGATGAAGCCAGGGACATCAAGGAGCATATGCAGGGACCCAGAAGACTCTTTCAGATCTCTGCCTTGACCTCAGTTTAAAGTCATCCAGCAACTAACGTTCAAACAACGTGGAACAGTTAATAATAGACTGCAAGCTACTTAGGAAGAAGAAGTAGCCCTGGGAAAAACCGGAAAGAACAAAACTGCTTTCAAAACCATACAAGGCTGCAAACCTGCCCTGCCACGCACAGCGGGACCTGGACAGGATTAGACTTAACCCGCACACCCCCCTCACCCCCGCCCCCGCCCCCGCCCCAGAAGATACATAGAAGGCGGCCTCTGCTGCCCCCTGGCGGTCAACGGCCAGAGTCTGGGCGGCGCAGTGATCCACCCAACACGTTACAGGACCTGGTGGTGGGGATGGTCAGCTATGGCTGTGAAGCAGGGCCCTGAGGCTCCAAGGCTGTCCAGGAAGGCGTCCTGGCTGGCGCATGGGAAGAGGGCAGGCAGGAAGGCTCCGGGCGGGAGGGTGAGGAACTGCTAGCCCCACACTTGGCTGGGTCCTCAGGGAGCCAGGCCTGGGCCCCCCATGAGCTGCCTGACTTTGGAGGGGTTCCTGGTGCGGAGGAAGGGGCCGAGTCCCAGCCCCACCCTTGACCAAGCGTTCTGGGAGCCCCACCAAGCATCGCCCAGCTCCTCTCCTTATGCTGTCCACATCTATTCTGGGGTCAAGCTCAGCAAGGCACCCGGAGCCCCCAAATCGCACCGGCACGCGGCCCCAGGCTCTGCGCAGGCTATGGGCACTGAGCCACCCCAGCTTCAGGAAGCAGGGGAAGTGCCCACCGGGATAGTCAACCAAATCAGCGTTTAATCTCCGCTGTGAATTTGGGGGGTGGAGGCTAGAGAACATCCTGGAACGGAGGCGGTATAGATGCCAGGACCAGAAGAAGCAGGAAGGCATGTGTCATGGCACGTTCTGAGGATGGGCCGAGAGGGCGGCTAAGGCTGGAGGAAGGCCAGGAGGGATGGGGTCAGAGCAGGGCAAGGGCCATGGGGCGCCACGGACGGCTCTGAGCCAGAGGACACGGAACGGCTACTGCCCTATGGAGGGAGGGCCTCTCTGGCCACCGAGTGGTTAGATCGGCGGAGGCGGGGGCCAGGGCTGGAGGCAGAACGAAACGGGAAGGCAGGCCTGGTGGGGGTAATGGTGAGCGGCAGTCGGGAGGAGAGGAGAGGACTGCGGGGAGGTGCGGGCGCTAGGCCCGCCTCGGCTCCGACGTTGCGCCAAAGACCCGCTAGGAGGCGCCGCTGCCCCGCGAAGCCGTGCCCTGCCTCTAGCGCCACCCAAACCCCGCACTCCCGCCTAGAGAAGCCCCGGAAGAGGCGGGGCGGCGCACTCAGATGCCGCTTCCGGTTTCAGCTTGGCCCCGAGGCGGGGGAGGTAAACTTGGGGAGGTAGGTCACGAATAGGGAGCGGGGAGGATGCGAGGGGCCCGAGGGCAGGCAGTGTTAAGGGGTACTAGGGCAGGGGTGGGAGCAGGGTGGCAGGAGGCCGAAAGCTGAGGGACAGGCTCTGGTCTTTGAGGCTTACCCCACATCTGAGCCTCCGGCATTTTCCCTTGTGAAATACGTTCCTGGAACTCCAGGGAAGCTTGGCGCTGCCGGAGACCTGGGTGCAGGGCAAAGAAGGCTTCCCAGCGATGGAGAAATGGGAAGGGAACTCCAGCAGCGGAGTAGAGAGGTGCACAGAGCTGGGGCAACAGCTATAGGGGCCTGGGGAAACCTTTAAACAGATTTTCTTTAAATGTTTGAGCCATGTCTATTTGGAGAAGAGGCCAGGCCTGTGGAGAAGGCTGAAAGGGGACTAGTCAGCCCAAACCTGCTGGAAGGAAACTAGCTCAGTCCAGTTATATACGCCCTGCCTCCCACATGTCTCCAGCTAGCCTCTCCTAGAGGATGTGGGACAGCCCTGTCCCCATAGGTGTCACTCCATCACCCTCATCTCCTGCACCACATGGTGGTCACCCCGTGCCTCCTTCCCTGCCTTTTCTCTTGTCCACACACTCTCCATAGCAGTCAGAGGGAACTTTAAAATAGTAGATCATGTCATCCGCCCTTAAAAACCCTCCAATTTTTTTTTTTTAGGCTGCACAGCTTGTGGAATCTTAGTTCCCTGACCAGGGATTGAACCTGGGCCCCAGCAGTGAAAGTTCCAAGTCCTAACCACTGGACTGCCAGGGAATTCCCCAAAACCCTCCAATTGTTTCCATCACATTTGGAATAAAATTTAAACTCTTCCCTGCCCTTTGCCCTGATGATCTGGCCCCTCCTGACTTACCCACTGGCGCTGGCCCACAGCTGGGCCTGTGCTGTGACAGTGCTGGCCCAGGGCATCTCAAAAGCTTTTCTCCAGCAGCCTGAAGCCATCCCCAACCAGGCTTACTCCTCTAACTCTGTCTAGTTGGCTTCAGTGGCAGCATTTGCCCCCTGCAGTACTGCAGAGCAATGTCCCGTGCTTCCAGGGCTCAGTGACCAGCATCTCTCCCAGAACAGGTCCCCTTTCTCTTCTCCCTCTACTCCTGGTCACCATCTACAGGAAGCTCCTGAGCCCTGGTGGCTGGGCCTTGGAGGCATCTCATGGGCTGCTTGCTGTTGCTTTACCTTCATTAGGGCTGTTTTTGTTCCTTCATTAAATTAAATTCCAGGAAACAGTGCTAATGAAGGCCCTAACGAGCTGCAGAAGCTACCAGCCCCAGCCTTTGGACAGCATGGCAGGGAAGGCTAGGCAACAAGGTGAGCCGAGGAGTGGCTCCCAGGGATAGGGCTGATTATCATTTCCCAGGCCCTATAAGGACACTGGGTTACCCAGGGGAGGGGGCCTTTAGAGGCTGCGTAGGTAACAGACACAGTGGCAAGTTGGACAAGAGCTTTTCAAGGACATGGAGGGGGGCTCAGCTCAGTCTTGGACCAAAGCCTTGAAGGCTCCCTGGGTCTCCTGCTAAGTCACTGGGCAGTTCTCCCGCAGTCGTATCAGCAGCACCCTGAGTGCCAGGATCCGTTGGATTTTCAGGGCCAGACATGGGTCACTGGCTTGGAGATGCTGTTGTCCGCTGCAGGCTCATATGAACTCCTACCTCAGCATCTCTTGGGCACTTGGGAGGCCCCTGCCTGCCCTATGCCTCACTGATGCCTCATGGCTGTCCTCCCTCACACCAGTCCCTCTTGCTCTGGCTGTTCTGGCCAGGCTGGCCTTTCTGTTCCAGGAACACTCAGGCCCTTCCCGCCCCAAGGTCTTTGCACTTGCTGTCGCCTCTGCCTATCGCTCTCTTCTTTTGGCTTGTCACATGGTTGGTCCCTTCTCATCATTCACAGTTCCCCTCCTTGGACTGTTCCTCCTTTTTTTTTTTTTAATTAATTAATTTATTTTTGGCTGCGTTGGGTCCTCGTCGCTTCGCGTGGGCTTTCTCTAGTTGCGGTGAGTGGGGGCTACTCTTCGTTGCGGTGCGTGGGCTTCCCACTGCAGTGGCTTCTCTTGTTGCGGAGCACGGGCTCTAGGTGCGTGGGCTCAGTAGTTGTGGCTCGCGGGCTCTAGAGCACAGGCTCAGTAGTTGTGGTGCACGGGCTTAGTTGCTCCACGGCATGTGGGATCTTCCCCGACCAGAGCTCGAACCCGTGTCCCCTGCATTGGCAGGCGGATTCTTAACCACTGCGCCACCAGGGAAGCCCCTGGACTGTTCCTCCTGCATACACCTCCCAGTGGCTCTCGTGTCACCCTGTTGAGTTACTCCAGAACAGTGGAGTTCATTTCCCTGTTTACGTGTTTGGTGTGCTCCTGAAGGGCAGGGTCCCAGCTCCCTTCCTCACCCTAAGGTTCTCGGCACAATGGCACACAGTAGTTTCACAGCAAACAGTAGTTGAACAGAGGACTCCTCCTCTCAGAGCCTCCTGCCTGTGTCAGGTGGAATCCCCTAGCCCCCAGAAACTTGAGCATGGAGTGCTGGGCCCTGAGTTCTCCAGGCCAAAGCCAATTGAAGGAGGTGGATGACTGTGAAAGGGGATCCTGGACCCCAAGGCCTGCCAGGCTTGGGACTGTTTCCCTGGGGGTAAGAGAAGCCTGGGAACAGCGGTTTGGAAGGAAGGGGCAGAGAGGGCAAGGTGGCTGACTCCAATCTCAGAAGTGCTGCTGGGCTCAGAAGCAGGAAAGGGGAAGTGCACGGGATGTACTAGGAGGTGGAGCCTGGCTCAGGGTTGCAGGGAGGGAGCCAGCTCTGACCACTGAGATCTACAAACAGAAGTTGCTGAGGCCCTATCTGCAAAGCTGTGATTGGTGGTACAGGGTCTATCTGGGGTCTCCCTACCATCTGAGAGCCATGGAGGTGGAGTGGCCAGGGTCCTGGACTTGACATCCCTGTGGGGTCCTGCCTGTTCTTGGACTCTGATGGGGGCAGACACACCCAGCCTGAAGCTGCCTTTGGGGAAGTTCTGGCAGCTTCCCCTTCCTGGAGTCTGTGGGCCGGGGTGTCTCAGCCCACTGAGGGGGTCTCCGTTCCTCACCCTGTTCAGCCTGGTGCACGACAGGAGCTCAGCACAAGCTGGACCTGCTCTGTGGCCTGTGGTGAGCCTCAAAGTTATCCTAGCTGTCCAGGTGAGCCAGTAGCTGCCACTTCTCCATTCCAGCTGGGATGCCATCCTTAGTTCTGCTGAATGTCATTTTACTGTCCTTTACGATCTAGTTCAGGTGCTGCTGGACCAGCATGCACAGACGCAAGTCATGCCTCCTCTGGTGCCCATGAAGCCCTGGCTGGGCAACCATCCTCCGCCCCCAGAACAATGTCTCTTGAAAGGATGAAAGGACTCCTGGGTTCCCAAGTGTAAAGGAAGCAGCATGCCTGTGATGTCCCTCACTGGATGACCGTGGTTGCGTCCTGACCCCTTCTGGGTCTCAGTGGCCTCAGCTTCAAAGCCAGGTGTTTCTCTAGCTCTGACCGTTGATTTTCTCCCCAGCCCGTTCCCGAACCCACCCTCCCAATCCCTGTTCCCACTTCCCTCAGTGATCCTCTCCCTCTAATACTCCCCACACTACCTCCACCAAGAAGGCACCCTGACCTTCCCAGGCACCATGAGTTTCTCCCCTCTCTGCACAAACAACTATGTTGAGTATTTTTGTAGTGATGGCAGGATTAGTGTTTACACCTCTCCCCGCTCCAGGGGGAACCCCTGGAGGGGTGGGTTAAACTTTGATTCATTCGTTTCATTTGGCAAATATTTACCTGCCACCCTCAAGGATTATGCTGTAAGGGGTCTGGAATCAGAGATCTGGGTGGGTGGGAGAGACTCACCACTGGGATAGTGGGATCTGGCTGGGGAGGGGAAGCCCCAGGACAATGGGAGTCAGAGATGCCCAGCTCACAGCCAGGGAATGAAAGATTGGGAGGAGGGAAGTGGGGGAAGGGAATGGGGGATGTGCAAGAGAATGGGGAGAGCAAGGCAAGTCAGATGGCTGCAGTGCTGGTGTGTTGCAAATGGAGGGAGATGAGGTGGGCCTTGGTCGGGGACAGCCCCTAAGGGGCCTGGCAGAAAGAAATTACTGTTATAACAACTCACCCCTACTGAGGGCGTTTTGTGTACCATGCACATTCTGAACATTTACCTACCTTTCCTCCCTTATCCGTGACCTCAGCCAGTGTAGTGGGTAGCTATTACTGTTAGGTCCATTTTACTGATAAAAAAAACTGAGACACGGGAATTCCCTGGTGGTCCAGTGGTTAAGACTCCGAGCTCCCGGGCTTCCCTGGTGGCTCAGTGGTTAAGAATCCGCCTGCCAATGCAGGGGACACGGGTTCGATCCCTGGTCTGGGAAGATCCCGCATGCCTCGGAGCAACTAAGCCCGTGCGCCACAACTACTGAAGCCCATGCGCCTAGAGCCTGTGCTCTGCAACAAGAGAAGCCATGACAGTGAGAAGCCTGCACACCGCAACGAAGAGTAGCCCCAGCTGGCTGCAACTAGAGAAAGCCCCGCGCGCAGCAACAAAGACCCAACCCAGCCAACAATAAAACAAACAAATAAATAATAAATTTATTTAAAAAAAGACTCCGAGCTCCCAATGCAGGCGGCCCGGGTTCGATCCCTGGTCAGGGAACTAACTGGATCCTGCATGCTGCAACTAAGACCCGGTGCAGCCAAATTAAAAAAAAAAATTTTTTTTAAACCCAAAACAACAAAAAACTGAGACACAAGGCGTTTCTGGTACTTGTCCAAAGTAATACGCAGCCGGCAGGTTTGTGGAGTGCTCCTCAGAGTCCCTGCTCTCAGTCACCACTGTGCCACCTCTGCCCCTGCACAGTCCAAAGCCGTGTGTGTGGGCTTTGTCCTCAGGGTACTGGGGAGCCACAGAAGGTTTGTGTGCAAGAGAGTGATATGGTTTCTTTCAGCAGGATCCCCTTGACTGCCATGTAGAGGATGGATTGTAGAGAAACAGGAGAGCCAGGGAGGAGGCTGGAGGCCTAGAATAAGGGACAGTGGGGACAGAGAACAGGGATGTATTTGAGGGGGAGTTAAGGAGGGCAAGAAACTGACAGGATGTAGGGGTGGGGAGCAAGAGTCATGGCTCTGGCTGGTGGGAGGTCACAAAGTGGAAAGCCCAGGAACAGGGGTTATTGGGGGTACCCGAAGTGTCTGGGCTTCAGAGCAGCGGTGGACATGGGGCTGGTGATTGGGGGAGAAGTTGGGCCTGTGGGGCTCTGAGCCCCTGGAGTGGGAGGTGTGTGACTGGAGGGGCAAACAGAGACTTCGCAGTAGCCCTGGGGACCCCCATGAAAAGGGTGAGGGAGCAGCCAGGAGCACTGGATGCAGGGGTGCCTGGACTCTGTAGGAAGAGCACTTAACTGGAAGCGGGTGGCTAACTGGTGGGAAGGGTGCAAATACCACAGGAACTGGCTTAGGGCTGGGGGAAGCCATGCCTCCCAGTGGCCCTGTCCTGCCTCGCCTCCACTGACTGGGGTCTGTGTCTACCTACCTCTGGTGAGCCTAGCCTCCAAAGGACGGACAGTTTCTCCCTGTTGCCTGGCAAATACTAGAGCTGTTGCCTGGCAACTGCTAGAGCTGTTGCCTGTTGCTAGGAGCAGGCTGGGGAGGCCCAAGAAGGGAGGATCAGCTCTCAAGCGAGGGGCGGGGCTGACAGGCGAAGAGGCCCACCTTGGAGCTGGGTTTGTAGTCTGTGTGGACAGGCTGTGTTCTTGGCCGTGTGCACCCATTTTTACAGTGTGTTCTGTGGATTTGAAGCATTTTGGAGGCTGAGCCTATGTGTGGATGTATAGAGCATATCTCTGAATGTCTGTGTCCCTGGGTGGGCATTGTGTGTTTTCAACAGTTGCGCTGAGTGCTCATGGCAGGGCCTGCCTGAGCTTTGGCTCCAGGCAGGAGGGAGCCCTGCGGGAGCCATTTGAGGACTTACAGGCCAATGCCCCCTCAACAAGGGAGCCATTCAGAGAGGGACACATGGACATTCCAGGGAGAGCAGACTGAGGATTGGGAGTGGAAACAAGATGTGTGTCAAGGTGGTAAGGAGGGAGTCTGTGCTAAACAGGGGACTGTGGGTGGCTAAGCATTGATGACCAAGCATTGGTGGCCAGCTCCTTTCCCGGCTTTGTGGACCTTCCTTGTCTTTGGACTGGGGCCTCCCCAGCTCATGGCACTAGGGCCACACAGGACACCTTCCTGGGTAACCCTTGGCAGACTTTTTAAATGTCCATCGGAGGTCGGGGCTGTGGCCTCCTCCTGGAGAACAGGATCAGAAAGACTGAAATGTCCCCCTAGAAATGCTGCTGCCTCCACCCCACCTTTGTCCAGCCATGCGGTTGCAGCCACTGTCCAGGGGTGACAGGCCATAAGATCATGGCCACTTATGTTCCCAGAAGTCAGGTGGCACCTCTCTCTTTCTCTCTCTCCCTCTCTCTCTCTCTCTCTCTCTCTCTCTCTCTCTCTCTCTCCCTTGGGTCATGGTTGCTGGGTCCCATGATGGAGTCCAGGATAACTACCTGCAGGAGGATACCTCCTAGAAGATCAGAGAAGGATGGGTAAGTCTTGGATGATTAGAGGAGGTATCCCAGCTGAGGGAGACAGCCTGGGCAAAGGTGTTGAGGTGGCAGTAAACCTTTTTTTTAACTGCAACCTAGAGAGAGAAGGGGCCAACCCCGCTTTAAGACTAAGAAAGCCGCAGTCCAGAGAGCCTCCGGGGCTCTGTGGATCCTGAAACAAGTCTATTGGGTTCATTAACTTTAACAAGTGACGAAGACACGCCTCCTCTGCTCTGCTCGCCCAGCTCAGAGAACTGGTTCCTGCTCGGCCCCTGAGGTGCGCTGGATCTCCATCCTCAGGCTACGAGATCCGCCCGCCCCCGCCGTCGGGCAGCGGAGGTCCAGCCGCCCCGCACCCAATCGGAGCCCGGCCCCGCCTACAGCCCGCCCTGCGCTCAATCCTTCTGGGCTAGGCTCTACCCCTACCGCTATCCCTTGGCGTGGCTCCGCCTCCAGCCCGAGCCGAGCTTGGGCCGCACCTAACTTCGCCTTCGCTCCGCCCTAGCTTCGCCTTCGCCAATCACTGGCCCCGAATCTCCTATGGCCCCCACCTCCGGCCCCGCCCCGTCCCGGGCCTGACTCGCTCCGGCCCCACCCCCCGCCCGCCCTGCGGTCGGTGCGCGGCGGCCTGGAAGGCACCGCCCGCAGACGCTCGGAACTGCCGACCTGGGAGCTACCCTTAGAGGGCCGGCGGCGGGAGCGGAGTGAGTCGGGCGGGGCCGAGCTGGGCCGGGGCCGTGTGGGGGCCGGGCAGCGGCCGGGCCGGCGGACGGCGGGATGGGCTGCACCGTGAGCGCCGAGGACAAGGCGGCGGCCGAGCGCTCCAAGATGATCGACAAGAACCTGCGGGAAGACGGAGAGAAGGCGGCGCGGGAGGTGAAGTTGCTGCTGTTGGGTGAGGCCGCACCCTGCGCTGGGACCCCCGATTCCCCGCCCAAATCCCCGACTTTGACCTGAGGACTAGGGCTTCTAAGTCTCAGACTCGGCCTGGACCCCCACACCTGGACTTGAACCCCCCAAACCCACCTGGCAAGGACATACAAATAATGGATCAAAACTCTGGGTTGGCCTAGACCTCTGATCCATAGCCCAGACTCTCAGATCACATCCTCAACTCATCCCAGACCCCAAACCCCCAAATCCAGCCACCAGTGCCCCAACACCCGCTGCCCAGAACTCTGCACCATCCACCCTTGCTGACCAACCTCGCAGATCCTCAGAGCCCCTGCCTGTCCTCTCATACTTCCCTAGACTTTACCCAACCCCCCAGAATCCCACTCGGCCCCCACCTTCAGGCACCACCTGTTCCCTCACCTGCTCCCCCTATTCCTATTGGGCATGAGTATCTCCAGGGCCCCTCCCAGGCCCCCAGTCACTCCCTCCTTCCCCCTCTGTGCCCCATCTCTACTCTGGACCCTATATCCTCCACCTGTGCACCTTGACCGCAAGGGACCTCTCAAGTGGGATGACTGCTTATGAGCTCTCTCTCCAGCCAGAACCCCCAAACCTTTAGAGACCCCTGCTCCCTGCATCTGGCCCACCAGCTCCCTCTCTGCACACATCTCTCCTCAAACCCTCTGCTCCCCTGCTCTTAAGTCCTCTCCCACACTCTGGCCTTCTCCAGGTTCCCCCACCCCTCCTACACCAGGTGGGCCGGGCTGAGTGGACTGGCCCCAGACCTCTAAGGGGCTGCACTGAGGCTCCACTGGTCATGTTGGGGGAGGGGACCTGGCCTTAAGCTTCCCAGCGAGTTCTGCTGAGTATCTGTTTCCCAGTTTCTAAACCCTGTCTGGGCCAGTGAGGGGGGCATCTGGGAGTAGGAGGGAGTGTGGAGGAGTTTGGGTTGCGTCGCCTCCAAGGCCAGGGAAGATGGTGGCTGCTTGAGGGGTGGGGGGAAGTGGAAGTGGTGAGACAGCCGACATATTGCTGCCCCCGGCGGGCGGGCCAAGGAGATATGCTGATAGGTGCTAGTCTTCCCGCACCCTTTCTGGGCCCAAAGGCCTGGGACGTGGCCTCCGGGGGTGGGTGGGCCTGTAGGATCTTGAGGCCCTGTGAGTGGTGGACCAGCTGGTTGAGTAGTTGGGGGCCTGCTGGGGGTGGGCATCTGAAGTGGATTTGTGCAAACGCTGCGGGCCTGGTAGTTGTCCCAGTCCAGCCTCCCCCTGGGAGCAGGTGTGGTGCCCAGTGGCGGCCTGATTTGGGCGGTTTCAGGCATGGGGGTGAGGGAGGCCCTCGCGGCTGCATTGGAGGCTGGACCTGTATGTGGGGGGGTGTGGCCTCTCAGCCCCAGAGCTGCGTGGGGTCCCCAGGCTTTGAAAAGCGGGGCTTTTCATGCTGAGCGTATGGCCGAGGGACAGCGTGTCTTCCATCCTGGGCCCATCTGTTGACTGTCCCTGGGGGCCTGGCCTCAGGGGCACAGCCCCGGAGGTTTCAAAATGGCATCCGCTCCTCTGCCACTGCGGGGAGGAAGAGAAGGGGCGGGAAGGGGCGGCGGCCCAGCCTCCTGGGCTGTTTTGCGTTGGGCGCTTGCCTCTTCCTGTCTCTGCTGCGAGTGAGGCAGCGGCAGCAACGAGTGGGTGGCGACGCGGCGGAATGCCCATCGCTGCTGCCCGCTGGGCCTGGGGAGGTGCTTCCGGTACTGCTGCCCCCCAGTGCCCGGCCAGGGGGTCTCTAGCCAGCCCCTTCCCAGGCCGATTGCAGTTATGGCAGTGCTCGAGAAGATGTGGGACTGGGCCATGGGGCTCCTGGCCTGTTCTGTGTCCTGACCCCAACCCACCCACCAGTCTTGCTCCTTGGAGCCCGGCTCAGGTTTTAGGCCTGGCCACCCCTCCCATGCTGAGCCGGCAGCAACCAGGGGTGCAGGGTCCCCTAGAAATGCTCAGCATTTTCTAGACTGGGGAGTCCATCTCAGCATTCTGCCCTTCTGGCCTTTGCTTTCTCTGTGAAATGGGCTTCCTGGGTTTGGGCCAGAGGAGTGCTGTGCCCAGGATGGGGGCAACAGGGACCTCGTGGAGGTTCCTGTTGGGAGTGGGGAGTGGGGGCTCAGACCCTGCAGAGGATGCACTGTAAGGGGCTGGGAGACCAAACTTTGCCTGAAATTGAGGACTCAATCTGCCAGTACTGCCTGGAGGAGGATCCTGGCTGGCCATCCCTTTCCTATCCAGGTACAAGGAGGTGATGGGAGCCTAGCTGAGGCAGCTTCAGAGAGCTGGGTGCCTGTCCCATGTAGCGGAAAGACCTGTCCAGGCAACGGAACTCAGGCTGGGCAATTGCCAGCTTTGCCTCCCAGCCAGAACCACTCCTGCTGCCCCACCCGCATACTGGCTCCTTCCCGTCCTGGGTTGCCCTGCCAGCAAGCCGGCATAGTCACTGTCACAGTCACCGGGGCAAAGGCAGATGTGATACACACTAACTGGTGAGAGGGTTTTTTCTGGCAGCTTGGTAGGGGGAGCTGAGTTGCTGATACCAGCCCTACTTCAGCAATACCCCTGCCTCCACCCAGTTCAACTTGACTGACCAGCTATCCCCAGGTAGAATTTGGGGCCTCAGGCTGGGCACTTAGGGGAAAGTAAACCAGAGTGTGTGTGTTTAGAGAGTGACTTTGATTTATTTGGGCTTGTGTGGGCAGTCTACAGAGAAAGGAGAGACAGTGCTCATCGCTGGCCCCAGGAAGGCTTCAGGGTATAAATACAGCAGTTCTCTCTTGCCCCTGGGACTTTGTATCTGTTCCCTTCACTTGATGTACTTTTCCGCCGTTTCACTCCTACTTGATCTTTCTTCAAGACTCTGCTCAGGTATCGCCCCCCAGGATCCTTCTTTGACAGACCTCCTTCTCCAAGGCTCCTCTGCCCCCCGCCCCACCCCCACCCCCAGCGCTACCCCCATCAGAGCGTGGTATTTGTCCGTGTCACAGCTGCCCTCCCTTGCGACGGGCAGGGCTGCGTCCTGTTCATTTCTGAGCCTTCTGTGCCAGCATGGAGCATGATACCTATTGGGTGCTTCTTGTCTGTTTGTTGAATGAAAGAAGTGCTACTGGTGTGAACTTGGTCTTGGGGATGGGTAGATGGAGAAGCAAGATGGCGGTCACTGAGCCATCGCCTGCCATATCATGGGCAGGTGGCAAGGGCTCAGTGTAGGGCCAATGACCAGGACTGGGGAGTGGGGAGACTGAGGGAAAAGTTCTTCAGGCTGTTTCCTCCTGGTCTCATCAGGCTATGCTGGCACCTCAGAGACAGCCCTTATCCCACTCCATGCAGATCTCTTGCTGACGAGTGTGCAGCCTGTCACAGGGCACAGCACACAGTAGGGACTCCAACTGTTCATATGGGAGACTGGCTTTACATTCTTCCTTTCAGCTCAGGCTGTTTGGGGACTGTTGCAGGCCCGCTGTCTCTGCCACTTCAGTAGAGCCTGTCTAGCTCTTAGGGCTGGAGCTGCCCCGTAGTCATGTGGCTCAGACCAGAGTAATGCTGCAGAAGTTCTTGGCCTGGCCAGTGCAGAGACTGCACATACATGGGCTCAATTAAGTTCATCAAATGAAAAGGAAGGGAGTTTTGTGACCTTTGTCCTGTCTGTGTCTCTCACAAGGGGCCTGGCACACTGTAGGTGCCTATTCAGTGTGTATGGAAAGAGTGAAACTATTGCGGACATCCGTGAACAGGGATAAGTAATTCTGGGGCTGCTGCTTGGGGCTTGGTGTAGCTGGAGTTAGTGGGAAGGGCTAGCCCAGGATCCTGGCTGGCTGGGTAATGGGTAGAGTCTAATGATGCCTATGAATGCAGGGGGGTTGCTTCCTGGAGAAGGGGTCCTCTGGGTGGCCTTGAAAAATTAGCAACATTTGCCAGGGTCAGGCATTGGGGGCAGAGGGACCAACTCGGTTTCCAAGCCTTTGGGTGGGTGCTTCCTGGCCTGTGGGGAGGAGGGCTCACCCTCCTTAGACTGGCTCTTGGGGTCACACAGACCTAGGTTCAAATCCCAGCTCCACCTAGTGTACTGGCTGAGAAACCCAGTGACAGGTGAAATCCTAGTAGGTGACCCGCTCTCCATCCATAACCTGAGACACGGTGCCTGCCTACAGCCACAGGTGTTGTGGGGACAGTACACCAAAGTCTGGGGGTGTGAAAACAGGTGGGGGACCCTCTGCTGACTCCTGCGGAGCTGAGAGTTTGGTGGGGAGGGATCTCCCCAGCCTGGAGGCTGCCTGGCCACAGTATGGAGCCCCTGGGAACCCCCTCCCTTTCCCTTAGGCAGCTGCTCACAGCAAGCGGGAGACTGAGGCTTGCAGACATTGGGTGCCATCTGGAGTGACACACCGTCCTGGGGACCTTAGGCCCAACCTCTGGGGACTGAGCCCCTTCCTGGGGGTCTAGGGTTGGGGGTGTTGCAGGGCCCTGGGTACCACGTGGGCTGGTACGCAGGCCAGCCTCCAGCCTCCCTATTCTCCCCATAGCCTTCACCATCCCACCATCCCGCTATCCTGCTATCCTGCCTTTGGGCTGGAGCTCATTAGCACTTGAATGGGGGGCGGGGCAGCTTGGGCCTCTGAGTCTCTTCTTTCCACCCCTCCCCCAGGCTAAGCCAGGCTTTGTCTTCCTGAGTTGGTAGTGCAGTGCTGGGGCTACCAAGTTAGGGAGTGAGTAGGGGTCTAAGCCATTTCTGACCTCCTCTGCCTAGGTCCTGCTCAGGCCCCCTGGGCTCAGCCCCTGCCCATGACTCCACTGTTGGTGCAGCCAACATGAAAAGTTGTACCTCTAGGATAAGAGTGAAACTGGGTCCTTCAAGTGATACCCCTGAGCTGGGAGACTGGGTGAATAAGGGCGGTTTTGCAAAGGAAGTGACACTGGAGCTCAGCTGAGGGTATCCCAGGAGGGTTGGGGGTTGGAGAACCCCAGACAGAGGTCAGAGTGGGTGGTAAGGACAGAGGGAATGCCTGCCACTGTGGCTGGAAGCCAGTTGGTGAGCTCAGGCTTCCATGCCAGGCCCTGAGGCAGCGTTAGGCCACCCACTGTGCTTGACTTGGAGCCTAGGCTGCCAGATGGGGACTGGCATGGTCAAGGACCTCTTTGGGCTGGGCCAGGGTTGGCCCTGGGCTGGCCTGAGCTGCAGGGTCACTGGGTAACATCATTGATACCCAGGCCTGCAAACATTGCCCAGTTGCCCAGCAGGTGACAGCAGGTAGCGCTGGGGGTGGGGCCTGATGGGATCCCAGTGAGGTCCCTAGGCTCCAGCAGAGCAGGGGCTGGCGCTTGGGACAGCTTGGGCCAGAGGCAGGCACACTGGTCCTGTACAACCTGCCCTCGATCTAAGTCCCTAGATGTGTCTCTCTCGGTCTCTATCACTAGAAGCTACCCATTCTTTTGGCAGGAACAGGATGGAGGAAGCTTTGTCCACATAAGCCCTTAGCCTCTGAGGGACCAGGGGCTTGCCTCACCACATCCCCAGCAGAGGACGAGACAGTCCGACCCAGAGCCTAAGTGCTGTCTCCCCAGCAGGATGGGGGCAGGGGGCAGGCCAGCTTCTATCTCACCTTCCCAGTATCTCAGGGCAGGAGTCCTAACCTAAGAGTTCAGTGGGGGAAAGGAGTTAACAGGTTCTGGCCAGGCCACAGCTGATGGGCCTGCCTAAGAATGCCCTGGGGAGGGCAAGGACTAGGCCCTTTGATGGTGGCCCTACTACCTGCTGCTCTCAGGCAGCCCCTCCCTCAGCCACAGGTGCAGGGTGGGGCCCCCTCTGCCCAGCCCCACCCAGCCTCTCTAGCCTGTAGCTCTTGTTCTTACTAAACCCCAAACACTCCACCCTCACCCCATGCTGCTTTTGGGGCTATGGCCATCTTGGTGGTTGGAGGAATAATCTCCCTGGAATAACCACACATTCCCTAAACTGGGCTGGACCTTCAGTGTTGGCCTTCTGGGTACACTTCCAAGGCTTGGCAGTAAATGCCAGGCCAGTTTGAGCCAAAGCCTAGAGGTGGGATCACCTCTAGGTGAGAAGGTGTCCTTATGGCTCGGATCATTCCGGGGTGCCAAGGCTGCTACAGCCTCAGAATATCCAGAGGGGGTGTTGATGGCAGCACCTACTGTGCCCCGGGCTGGAGGAGGGGCAGGGAAGTCTGCATGGCAGGGCTGGGCCTCTCAGGGAAGTGGTGTCCACACCAGAGGAAAAGGAGGAAGCAGCTGGAGGAGGAGGAGCCCAAAAGGGGAAGAGGCTAGAGAGCCGCTCACACTCTGCACTGGGGTGGGGAGTGTGAGCCAGGTCAACTGGGGGATTTAGAAGGTGAGCCCCACCTGTGCAGGCTCATCTGCATATCCCTGTGGGCGACCCTATTGGTAGTCACTGGGCTGGAGTCAATCTAGACAGCTCTGTCCCTTGTCCTGTCCCAGCAACCACTGGGCCCAAGATCTCAGAGAAGGTGGCGCCTCTGAGAAGGATTCCAGGCCCCTCCTTTGACCACAGGAAGTGGTGGCTGGGAGAGGGACGCCGGCAGGGGGGCTAGCAGGAAAGCAGAGGGCTGCTTCTATGTTCCCGAGCAGCCATTGCCCTCCAAAGCCGGAAGGCCGGCTGCAGGCCCAGATGAATACCCGGAAATGGAGCAGCAGCCCCGGGATTAGCTCACTCTGGGTTTCCCCTGCCTGGGGGTAGACAGAGGGGCCCTTGATCCAGCCTAAGGAGTCCCCCCACCCCACTAGTCACTGGGCCTGGGGGTGCCTTCGCTGGGCCTCAGTTTCCCCTCTGGTGATAACAGCAGCTGCCTCTGATTGATGACTATCGTGTAGGGCTGGGTCTCATCGTATTTAACCCTGCGAGGCTGGGACTGACATTACATCCATTTCACTGATGCAGAAACGGAGAGTCCGGGACATCATGTGACTTATCCAATAAGTGGAGACACCAAAATGCGACCCAGGTAGTGACCCTGAGCACCTGCCCCCAACTATTGTCACCCCTCAGAAGCCTGTGCCCAGTTGGCAAGAACTGCTCAGTCAGGATGACAGGCAGATGCTCTGGGTGCTCGTGTGTTCTGCATATGCCTGGGGGGCCTCAATTCTTCTTTTAGGAGATTGAAAGGGGACCATCTGCCCAGGAGGATGGGACCCAAGACTCTGTGAGTGAATCTTTTTCCTGCTTAAAGCCAGAAATCTGCTGTGTGGCCATGGGGTGACCTCGTCCTAATATATCTGGCCCGTGTCCCCTCACCGGAATACTTAGGTCACAGTCAGGCAGCTTAGCACTTCACTCTTCCCCTAGCATTACACTTTTGCTTCCCACAACCCCCAGGCTTGGACTGAGAGCAGGCCTGAGGAAAGCTCAGAGGCTGTCAGAGTCCAGCATGGGGGCCCCTGAGCCTGGTCTGAAGACTGGGAGTTGTCCAGATGAGGAGCAGGGAAGAGTGTTTCAGCAGAGGGTCCCCACTAAGAGCAAAGCCCGTGCACGGTACTGTGTGGACACTGATATGTCTGTGGTGTGGGCTGGCTACAGCATGAGACGTGGTGAGGCCGATCCTCATGCGACTTGGCCTCCAAAATCCAAGTTTTCTTGCCTTGCCTTCCCCCACGGAGGTTCCCAGGGTTTTGCTCTGGGTTGTCAGGCCAGGCCCTAGGGAACTGAGGAGCCTAAAAGCCTTAGGAGAGCTAGAGCAGAAGCAGCAAAAGCATCAAGGCGTCGGTGGGCCATGAGGCCACACACAAAGCTGAGAACATGCATCTTCATGGCCTGTCAAGACTTCGGGGCCCAGAGCGCCCACTCCCCCGTCTTCCTCACTGTGTGACCTCAGGCTGTCCTCTCCTCTCTCTGTGCCCAGTGCTGGGAGCTGTGATCTCTTGATTCTCAGCACGGTCCATGGCTTGTGAGCACATAGGCAAACTGCCCGCTTGGGCTGGACAGTTTGGGGTGGGTGTGAGGACCCAAGGGAGGCTGCTCAGGGCAGGCGTTGGGCTTGGCACACTCCCCTGAGGGGTACGTTTCATAGATGGGGACACTGAGGCCCAGGCATGGGCATCTCACCCAGGGTCTACCACAGTGAATCAGGAAGAAAGGTGGGGGTTATTCAGATTCTTTGAAAACAGCAAAGCGATTCCTTAAATGAAGAAGCCTCAAGAAGAGGGGTGTGCCAATGGCCTGGCTCCTTGTATGACCTGGGCCCTGTCCAACACCGCCTGGCTCCTGTGGAGGGTGAGACCTGTAGCCTGAGTGGCCAACAGTGCGCAGGTCTCAGGGCCTCCTCTCCTCCAGGGTGGCCTTCCTTACGCGGTGCCTCAGTTTCCCTCTGTACAGTGGGCAGGGCCCCACTGAGGGAGACACAGCCCTGTCCTGGAAAGCCCTCTCCATGTCTGGCAGAACCCGAGGCCTATTTCCCTTGCACAGAGAGCTCTGACTTGGCAGTAGCAGGCCAAGCCCTGTGTTGGTGCTTCCCTGATGGGCATCGTGAAGCTGTGGAAGCCGCTGGAGGCTTCCCAAGTGGCAGACTGGAGGGAGGGAGGTTCCGGGTTTGTTGGGGCACCTGGAGGAAGCCAAGGCCACGCACGTGGGTGGGGGTGTCACAGGGTCCATCCAAGACCCACTGCCCGGCCCCTCACAGTGCCAGACCCCAGCTGAGCCTCCTTGGAGGGAGTGAGGGGGCCAAAGAGCAGCACCTGGAGGAAGGAAGAGACGCCAGGGGCGGGGCTTGGAGGGCCTTTGTCTGGCCGGGCTGTCTGCCCCTCCCTGCCGTCTCCATTGTTCCCTGGCGTGCCGCGTCTCTGCGGCCGAGGGCTTCCCAGGCTCGGGAGGGGCCCGTGGCTGCGGCACCTCCCCCAGCTGCCCCTAGCCGCGGCTGCTTTCCAGAAACCAATGCTCCTCTGCGCCGCCCAACCCCCACCTCCTCCACCGGGCCTCTGGCTGACGGGCTCCCCCTGGTGGTGGCGGGGCGGGACCCTAAGGCTGCAGGGGAGAGGCGGGAGCTATGGGGCCCCAGAACCGCAGGCTGCGCTGGAGACGTGGCACCTTCCTGGGATGACCGTGGGAGGTGGTGCCAGGGCTGCCTTCGGGGTGGGCTTCCCAGGGCTCACCCCTACCTTCCCCCAGTGCCCCCCCAGGGTAGGCCGGGGGAGGGGGTTGGGAGGGGGGCGGTGGGGGCTAGGGGGCGGGCCCATGCTGTGGGTTTGAGCTGGGCTGTTGCCCGTCTACCCTGTGGTCCCAGCCACTGCCGCTTCTGAGAATCTCTGCCCTCAGGCCTGCCACGTCAGTTGGCTGCTCTCCCAAGCCCCACATGTTCCAGGGGAGCCCACCAGCCTTCTGGATGAGGAGAGCCAGTGAGCAGTGTCTGCGGTGAGGCTGCTGGGCGGGAAGGAGTACCCCGCTGTGGAGAAGTGCCGGGTTGTGAAGGGAAGTGACAACTAAGAGCAAAAAGCCAGCAAAGGAGTGAGTGGCTCTGACTCTGGTCCCAGGTTACACATGTCCCGCCAGGGAACCACCACTGCTGAGTCAGCCTCTTAGCCACTGGTCATTGCCCTGTGCTGTGCTTTGTCTGAAAGCCTCAGAAACTCGCCTTCAAAATGAGATGGTCACAGCAGGCCCCTCTGCAGGCTGCGGTTGCAGTGACCTGTGCAGCGTGGTCACTGTGGGTTGCAGGAAATGAGAGGTTTGGGGAAATCTGTCATCTTCCAAAGGGTAAAAGAAATAGCGATAATTACTTTGATCTGAATGCTCACCGTGTGCTGGGCACTCACCCATCTCCTCGGACGAGATAATGGTGGTATCCTGTTTCACAGATGAGGTGCCAGAGGAAGGGCAGGATAGGGCTGCAGCTCTTGGAGATCTCAGGGAGAATCGGGGTGGACACCAGGGCTCTGGCAGGTCTGGACCTCCCTCTGGGAGAGGATCTGAAAGTGCGAGATGGGCCTGCTGGTTACTCGAGGCTTCACAGCTTCTGCAGAAGAGAAAGTGGGGCCAGAGAGGAAAGCGGCATGTCAGGGAATCCCTGCAGGACAAAGCCTTGTCTGGGAGGAAGAGGGTTCAAGATAGACGACAGCAGAGACCTGATGTTGGGGCTTGGAATCAGCATCAAGCCATTGGACCAGTGGCCCTGTCTCTGCTGCAGAGGCCCTGCTGGCCTTGTTCAGGCAGGTGGAGCCGTTGTTTCTCCCTTCCCCCATCTGTTCCCTCCTCCATTGGGGCCCAGCGCTCCCAGAGTGGAAGCAGATGTTCTAATGCAGAGCAGCCGCTGTCGCCCAGCACATCTCAGCAATTACTGCCTGCCCGCTGGGAGCCCAGCAGCTGCGCCCCAGGGCAAGGGCTGCAGAGGTTTCTTCCTTGGTGGGAAGAGGTATGGCCCTGTGGGAACACTGAGGGCACCCCAGGGATCCTCTGTGGGTCCCTCTGGTCTCAGCTGGAGAAGGAACGCCTGGTGGGCCTGTTGTGGGTAGGAGACTCCTGGCACCTTCTACTGGCTGAGTTCCCCCCACCCAGCACCTTTGCAGCAATCCGGATCCAGCTAGTGAAGCCCCCTTCTCTGAAGGGAAGGTGCAGGGCTGGGTGGGGAGAACTGGGTGCCCAGGATTAGCAAGGTACAAGCAAACTCTGCTCCAGGTACCAGCCTATCTAACAGGGGAACATCATCAGGCCCCGATGGAAAAGGAGTTTCTGGGGCATCTAGCTTGTGGGCTGCCCGAGAACCAGGGTGTCCACCTGGATATCATGCTTTGGCCCCACCCACCTCTGTCCCTTGATCTGTAGCTGCTCCTGGGCCATGCCTCTGATTCTGTCCTGGTGTTCTCCCCTGCTTTCTGCTTGGCTGCCAGCATCACACCCTTGTCCTGCCACTTAACTCCTTCCCTCTTGAGTCACAGCTGCTGGAAGAACAACGGGACTGCTTTGAGTCCAGGGATGGGGGCTCCATGACCTTGGTTTGTCCACCTGTCAAATGGGAGTTGTTCTGCAATGACCCCTGCTGGGGGCAGAGAATGTCCTCCTAACTCTTTAAAGGGAGAGGAAGGGAGACTGAGGCTTGAAGGGGACAGGGAAGGGAACCTCAGTGTCTGCCAGGTCTGCCGCGGCTAGGCAAATCAGATGCAAAGCAAGTTTGTGCTGTCATCCCCATCTCTGGGCAGGGTCATGGAGTGGCCCATACCCTTTACCAAGAGAGTAATCAAAGGGCCAGACAAGGAGACTGATGCCTCAGGTGGATGGTGGTCCCAAAGTCACCCTCACCTGTGGTCCCCTACGCCCTGGAGATCTACCTGCTCTGAATCTCAGTTCGCCTGGCTGGGGACGGCATGACCGATCTGACCCATCACTTTGTATCCTTGGCCTCCACTCTTGCACTGGCTGAGATTTGTGGCTCCTGGGTCTTCCTTTGCTCCAGGATGTGCTCCCTCCCTCCTGCTCTGTGGGAGCAAGTGATTAGGTGGGAAGGACAGCCAGGCGGTCACCTGGCCCTCGTGGTTAGCCAGTCCAGTGCTGTCCTCCCTGCCCCATGGATATTCTGGGCCCTAGGGAAAGGGCCTCAGTGATTAGGCATCACCATCAGGCCTTCCCAGGCCCTCTCCCCATGTCCCCACTCTGAAGGTGGGAAGTGTTAGTGTGAGGGGTCCTAGCTGTTCCCCTGCCATGCACAGCCCAAGGGAAAGGGAGGGATGCTGCCACTGACCAGAGCCCACACCCAGGGGAATGCACTGGGACTGGGGCCTCTAGTGCCCAGGGGCCGACCGATAGAGGGGCTCGTGCCCCAGCCTGCCCAGAGCCTGCCCATCTGTGCCACCCCCAGTGCTCCCCTATCCTGGGAGGCAGGCCTGAGACAGTCAACCCCAGTGATTCCAGGCAACTGGTGGCGTTTGTGAGGCCTTCTCAGGGAGGTCCCTGGGTTGTGGACATGCCCAGGCTCACAGCTGTGAAGGCCGCAGCTGCACCTCGGTTTCCTCCTGGTCAATGTGGATCTGGGGTGGGAGGTAGGGGGAATGCAGGCAGGGGCCTCAGCAGGGTCTGCTGCTTTCTCGGAGGGCACTGCAGAGACTCAGACCTGTGTCTGCCTGGGAAGTAAACCCAGTGGCAGGGACTGTGTGGCCCAGCCACAGTACCAGGCATGCAACACTGCAGGGTGGGCCACCTGCAGAGGGGCTGTAACCATGTGACAGCAGCCTCTCTCAGTTTCCTTTTTTTTAAAACATTTTTAAAATTTAAAAATTTTATTTTTTGGCCACACCCTGCAGCTTGCGGGATCTTAGTTCTCCGACCAGGGATCGAACCCGTGCCCCCTGCATTGGAAGCACAGAGTCTTAACCACTGGCCTGTCAGGGAAGTCCCTCAGTTTCCTCATTTGCGAGGTAGGGGTGCGAGTAGAGCTACCCCCAGGGCTTGTTGTGAGGTTACTTAGTGGGCGTGATAGGCGTAGAACAGCATCTGACACACAGGGGGCACTATTCACAGCTCGGCCGTGATCATCATTGCTGATGTTATTGCTGCTCGTGGTAGTTTGTGTGTTAGCCCCTTCATCCTCTGAGGTTGTCTTAACCAACGCTGAGGGATATGGGAGCCAGAGTCCTCAAGTGTGACTTCCCCACAGACCCCACCACACACCCTGCTGAGCTGCTCAGAGGGACAGACCCGCCACAGTGATCAGGAGGGTTGGGACACACGTAGGTGGGGCATGGGGCAGCTGTGCCCAGCAAAGAGAACTGCATGGGCAAAGGCCTGGAGTTGGCAAGAGGAGATGCCTGGCGGTGACGGGGCAGAGCAAACAGTCTGGGCAAAGGCTGGGAGGGAAAGCCAGGCCAAGCTGAGGTGCGCTCTACTTGGAGCTCAGGACAGGGAGCGAGCCACAAAGGGAAGAGGTGAGACCCTGCCTCCACCCCATCCATCCCCCAGCCAGGAGTTGAGTGGTCTCACACTTCCCTGCAGACTCCCTGGGGAATGCAGATTTCTGGGCTGCACCCCTCGAGATCTGGCTGTGTGTCTGGGATGGGGTCTGGGAATCTGCTTTTAAAAAGATAAAAACAAACAAAAAAAAAACACCCAAGGCATCGTCCTGCAGCATCTGAGCCACATTTTGAGAAGGGCTGGGCAGGCCAGGCATCATCGTCGTACATGTCTCCCTGCCTTTCTGAATCCTGGCTACATGATCTTGGGCCAAGACTTTAATTTTCTGAGCCTCAGTGTCCTTGTCTGTAAAATGGGAGAAACAGTACCTATCTCTGGGGCTGCTATGACAGTCACAAGAGACAGTGCCAGCAAATCCCTCAGCAATGGCCAAAGAAATACAGGATGGGGCTCTACTCAGAGCAGACGTGGGCCCAGTGAGCAGGGCGCTGGGCCTTGGGCCATGTCTGGGAGTCAAGGGTGTGACGCCATGCCCGGATCCAGGCCCCTTGGCAGCTGCAGCTCAGAGTGGAGGGAGAGAGGGCTGCTGCCCCGCTGGAGTGAGCAGGGCTCCTCTGCTAGCTGTGCCTAGGCGCCATGTTGGGGAGCACTAGCTGCAGAGTGGCAAACCTGCATGTGTGAGGTTGACGAGGTGACTCCTGAGCCTCACGTCTCCAGCCGAAGCCCCTGAACTCAACCAGGGTAGTGGGGAGCCATGGTGGGCAATGGACCTTGTGGGAAGCGAAGGCCTGGAGTGAGTCCACCATGGGATCCAGGTGGCCGAGGTTGCCTTCACCCCTGTGGCCCTGCCAGCTGCACCCCTGGTAGCTCTGCTGCCCAGCAGGCCCGACTGCCTCCATCTCACTGTGCAGTTGATGGGGAGGGTGAGTTCTGCCTCCAGGCCACGTGACTGGCTTACCTCTGTAACCCCACTGGGCCTGCTCCCTGACCAACTGTGCCCTTTGTTCCAGGTGCTGGGGAGTCAGGGAAGAGCACCATTGTCAAGCAGATGAAGTAAGTGCTGTGTGCGGGAGGCAGCCTCCAAACCTTGATTTCCCCTCTTCTTCCTCTGGGCCTGTACTGGGTCCAGTATACTCAGCCCAAGTATAGGCCCAGCCATGTTAGCCAGGTCCAGGACCTTCCCAGAGGCAGCATCCATCCTCAGGTCCCAGTGGTTTACAGGCAGTTTCCCCCTTTCTATTTTTTTTTTAATTTTATTATATCATATATATAAAATATTATATTTTATTTTTGGCTGCATTGGGTCTCCGTTGCTGCATTGGGCTTTCTCTAGTTGCAGCGAGTGGGGGCCACTCTTCATTGCGGTGCACGGGCTACTCATTGCAGTGGCTTCTCTTGTTGCTGAGCACAGGCTCTAGGCGATGTGGGCTTCAGTAGTTGTGGCACGCGGGCTTCAGTAGTTGCGGCACGCGGGCTCAGTAGTTGTGGTGCACGGGCTTAGTTGCTCCGCGGCATGTGGGATCTTCCCGGACCAGGGCTCGAACTCGTGTCCCCTGCATTGGCAGGTGGATTCTTAACTGCTGTGCCACCAGGGAAGTCCAGTTTCCTCCTTTCTGAAGTAGGTCTCTCCAGGCCCCAACAGCCCCAGGCAGCCATGTGAGGTCCCTGTGCCCTGTACACCCTAACCCCTGACTCCTGGCTGCCAGGATCATCCATGAGGATGGCTACTCAGAGGAGGAATGCCGGCAGTACCGGGCAGTCGTCTATAGCAACACCATCCAGTCCATCATGGCCATTGTTAAAGCCATGGGCAATCTGCAGATTGACTTTGCCGACCCCTCCCGCGCGGTACGTGGACTCCCCAACCCTGCCTCCCTCCCATAAGGCTTCAGGGCAAGTCTTGCCCTGGGGAAGCTGAGAACACCCCAATCTGGGCCTCATTCTGGAGGCCTCCCTGCCTCTGACAGGTGGGGTGGGGGTGTGCTCCTGCGACTAGCTGACCACTCACTGCTGTGCCCAGGATGACGCCAGGCAGCTGTTTGCACTGTCGTGCACGGCTGAGGAGCAGGGCGTGCTCCCTGAGGATCTGTCCGGTGTCATCCGGAGGCTCTGGGCTGACCATGGTGTGCAGGCCTGCTTTGGCCGCTCGCGGGAGTACCAGCTCAACGACTCTGCCGCCTAGTGAGTACTCCAAGGGGCTGGGCTGGGGGTGCAGTGTGGGGAGACCTGGACTATAGCCTGAACCAGAGGGCCTGAGCACCCTTAAAAAGATAGTACCAGCCTCTGTTCATGAAGCTGCTGACTGTCAGCCAAGGTCTTGGTGATCTTGGGTTTGGCCTGGTGCAGGGCTATGGAGGGACATCCAAACAGATGGTGCCACTCAGATAGGCTGCTGGCCCTGTACTCTCATCTCTCCTCTCCTACCTCTGCTTAAGCCAGTCCCTCTGTCTGAACAGCTTTCCCAGTCCCACTGCCCATCCCATCCTGAGCCCACCCAGAGAGGGGCTGGACCTCTGTGAAGGTGAGTGGGAGGCCGGTGTTGCCTGGCCATGGCGCCCGAGCCCTGCCCCAGTCACATGGACAGCCGCCCCACTCTCCCTGCAGGGGCCTGAATGCACTTGTGAGTGCACGCCCCCCACAGGAGCTGCAGGGTCACAGCCAAACACTGCAGGGGGACTCCCCAGAGGTCACAGGCTCAGTGCCAGCAGAGCTTTTGGGTCCTGGAGGCAAGGAGGGGTGGGTCCTATCAACCACTGCCATCTCAGTGCCCAGGATACTCAAGGAGGGCAGGGTAGGGCCACCTTCCGGCTACTTCCCACTCCTCCATCATCCTTATCCCTGTTCTTCATTCCCCGACATTAAGTTCCCACCTTGTGCCCAGCACTGTTCTGGGTGTGGGGATTCAGCAGTGAACATGGGTCCTGCCCTCCCAGGCAGGTTTATGCCATGACAAGATCACCCAGAGGTGGGCAGCAGATTGGAAAACTCCAGGGACCAGGCATACTGCAGCCCCTCCTCACAGCAATCCTCTAAGGCTGCTGTGGGGCAGTGGGTCCCTGGGGTGAGCCCACCTGTTGGGGACAAGGGAAAAACTAGTGGGGAACCCACCATGAGACCTCTGGGCTGGAAGCTCTCAGTAGCGGGCAGGGTGCAGTTTGCAGGTCACAGCACATGCGTCATGGTCCCCCATAGCCCTTCCTGTTTTTCTGTTCTGTCTCTGCGTCTCTGAGGTCATTTCCCTCTGGCCTAGCTGCTGGTGGGAGCCAAGGGCTCGCCCCAGCAGCCCTGCCCCAAGAGCAAGACACTGGTACTGGGCAGTGGCTGGGGGGCCTGGACCCAACCCCCAGGACACAGCAAGGATATTGAGGCAGGCAGCAGAGCTGGTCTCAGGGCTTGGCCGGGGCAGCTTGGATACTAATTAGGAGAGCTGGTAATGAGGAGCCCCTGGGACCCCCGCCAAGCGAGTGTTCATGCCTTCCCCCTGAGGAGCCCAAATTTTACTGGGCAAAGAGCCCACTGGGCCTGGCAGGCCCCAACCTGTCCAGCCCTGCATCGAAGGACATGCCAGGCTGCTCTGTGGCGGGTGCCGTAATTACGCCGATTAGCATCCTGAATCTCTCACTGAAGGACTAATTTGCCCCCTCCCACCGCCCTCACCTGTAGTTCCACCACCCTGGATCTTGTCTGACCCAGGCCTGCCTCAGACCTGGGTGCTGGGGCTTGTCTGGCTAACCACAGAACTGCCCCTCCTCCCAGGCCCATTCCACAGGCAGGAAGCAGGGGTGCTAGTGCAGGTTTCCTCATCTGAGCAGTGAATGCAGTGCAGGCAAGGGTTAAAGAGGCAAGGGCTATGCCTGGGAAATGAGGGGATGGGAGGGAACGGGGCCCGGTGGCCCCCACTGATCCCCCACCCCCCCATCCCAGCTACCTGAATGACCTGGAGCGCATTGCACAGAGTGACTACATCCCCACGCAGCAGGATGTGCTGCGGACTCGCGTGAAGACCACGGGCATCGTGGAGACGCATTTCACCTTCAAAGACCTACACTTCAAGTGAGCGAGCATGTGGGCAGGGTAATGGGGCAGGAGCTGCCAGCCTTGCGGGTGACAGGGAAGAGATCCTCACTCCAGGGCCTGCCGATGGCTGTTGGGAAAGAGGGCTGGTCCAGGATCCGCAGCCCCACTCTGAAGTTTCTTAAGGCTTTGTGGTTGCCAGCAGCTCACAGCCTCTGCTGACCCTGCCCCATGTGGAGGCAGCCTACCCTGCTGACCAGCCTGACCCTTCTGGGCCAGACGTGCCTTGGCCTAGAACCCCAGGGGTAAGGTGGGCCAGCGTGGATGATTCCATGGAGGCAGCCGCCATACTCTGAGCAGGCCTCTGTCCTCAGTCGGTCAACCTGTGAAATGGGGCAGGGACCTTCTCCCAGAACTCCCTTCTCTGGAGCTAAGGTACTGTGTCTGCAGGATGTTTGATGTGGGTGGTCAGCGGTCTGAGCGGAAGAAGTGGATCCACTGCTTTGAGGGCGTCACAGCCATCATCTTCTGCGTAGCTTTAAGCGCCTATGACCTGGTGCTAGCCGAGGACGAGGAGATGGTGAGAGGCCCGGAGGCCACTGGGGGAGGGTGGGGGCAGTGGTGGGGGTGGGGGCTGGTGCTGAAGGCGCTGTCCTGCTCCCAGAACCGCATGCACGAGAGCATGAAGCTGTTTGACAGTATCTGCAACAACAAGTGGTTCACGGACACATCCATCATCCTCTTCCTCAACAAGAAGGACCTGTTCGAGGAGAAGATCACACACAGCCCCCTGACCATCTGCTTCCCTGAGTATACAGGTGTGGGGTCTGGGCCTCTGGGGAGGAGCTGGTGGTGACCAGGTGGCCCACGGGCGCCCCCCGCTGGACAGAAGGGTAACTGTGGGACACGCGCAAGGGCTGGTGCCTCACAGGCTTATATATCCATACTTGTGTCTGTACACCCCAGGGCCCTTCTTAACACACTCAGGCATGTACTCTGTACGTCACTGAGCATCCTCCTTCACACAATCAGGTGCCCCTCTTTGCACACTCAGGCGTGCCTGTGCCCTCTCACAGTTGTCACACGATATATGCTTGTCAGTTCACACGCATAGAATCTCGCTCTACCCGTGGGACAGGCCTGCCTGCTGCACGTGCAGCACGAGTCCTCCCCATTTTGTCTCCCACAGGGGCCAACAAGTACGATGAGGCAGCCAGCTACATCCAGAGCAAGTTCGAGGACCTGAACAAGCGCAAGGACACCAAGGAGATCTACACGCACTTCACGTGCGCCACCGACACCAAGAACGTGCAGTTCGTGTTTGATGCTGTCACCGATGTCATCATCAAGAACAACCTGAAGGACTGCGGCCTCTTCTGAGGGGCAGCGGGGCCTGGCAGGATGGTGAGCCAGAGGGGGCCGGGCAGGGAGGAACAAAGTGGGGCCACTGAGCCCAGAGAAGGGACACGGTTGGGGCTGGGGAAGGTCCAGGTGGGGGTGGTGAACTTGGACACCCTCTAGGAGATCAGAGGGCAAGGGGAGGGAGGCACAAGGTGCTGAATCAGGAAGGCGACCGAGTGCAGGGCACTGAGGAGGTGGCACAGGTAAGCCTGGGCTCCGTTCTGCCCATTGGTCCAGACAGCAGAAATCCCTGGTTGTGTCCTGGGACAGAACTAGAGGGCTGTCCCGATTTTCCTTGGAGAAAACTCACTTTCTCACCCGCCAGGCCACTGGCCTAGCCTGAAGGATCTAGATGACAGAGGGGGCCCAGCTGCCCCAGCTGCCCGCCACTCAGTATGACCAGCTCTGCACTCATCCCTGCTGTCTTCCCTTCGGACCTATCTGAGGGCCCTGGTCTGAGGCTGGCCCCACCAGCCCTGGGAGAGGTGGGGTAGGATTCTGCCGGTGCTACAGTCTCCCCTCCCCCACGTAACCCAGCAACACACACTGGCTTCTGGGCGGCCACTGTGTCCCTGGTAACGAGTGGGTGGGGAAAAAGGAGAAGGGTCATTGTCTAGGGAGGTGGGAGGAGAGACACACACTGGCTACCTCCCTCCCTCCCGACCCATGCCCTGACTGTCCCCCACCTCCAGGGCCACCGCCGACTCTGCTCCCCCCCAGCCCCTGAGGAAGATGGGGGCAAGAGGACCACGCTCCCCGCCTGTCCCCCTGGCCGCTTCTCCCCTTCTCTCCTCTCTCTGTTCTTGGCTCCCCCTCTCCCCTCCCTCAGCTCCAGAGACTTGGGGGAAGGGTTGCCACAGGCCTCCCTGTTTGAAGCCTGCCCTTATCCCAGGTGTAGGGAATGGCCACCGTACCCCCTCCTGGCATCTGTTCTGGTTTTAACTGTTGTCTTGTTCTGTGATGGGGGAGGGGAGCACATGCTGAGTCTCCCAAGGCCTGTGTTTGGAGGGGCACCCACTTCTCCAGCCTGGGACCCCTGGCTTCGCCCAGCACCAGCCCCTGACCCAACCCAAGTCCAAATGTTTACAGGGAGCCTCCTGCCCCCACCAACCCCCTCCCCTAAGCCACTCGGAGGCCCCAAAGGAAAAAGCACAAGAAGCGTGAGACGCCACCATTCCTGGAGACCACAGTCCACCGGCTCATTCTCGTAGCTTTTTTTTTTAAAAAAAAAAAGAAAGGCAAAGGGAAAAAAAAAAAAGAGAGCGAAAACTGCAAACCTAGAAAACTTTTTAGAAAAAAAACTATTTAAAACTGTCAGGTCCTGACCAGCACCCACCCAACCCCCTTCCCATGATTCCGTGCCTTGAGTGTGTCTGCGTGTTTACACCCATCCCTCTGCTGGTTGCCCCCTGTGCGGGCAGTGCCCCTGCCCTGCCCTCTACAGAACTGAGTTTCAAGGGCTGTTCCAGACAACTCCCAATGTCACTGAGGGCCCCGCCCCAGCGGCCCTGGGCCCTGGCTCCATTAACCTAAATGTAGCTCCTTAGCGCTAACCTAGGAACCGCCGCTGCCTGCTGAGGGGCCATGCCCCTCATGCCCTCACCCCAGGCCCGGGTCCTTCAGTGTTGAACACTTCCTTGCTTTTTTCACATGTTTTATGGAATTGTTCACCTGGTTTGAAATAATAAAATGTAGAAAGAAAAAATACCAAGAACTGCTCGGCATTCTTCTCTCCAGGGGGCAGAGACCCAGGCTAAGATGTGCCAAGGTGATGGTAGTCTGGACCTGGATCCTCACTTGTGGCAGGGCCCTGGGCACTCAGCTCGCAGGTCATACTCAGGCCCAGTACTCATCACTTTCGTTTTCCCCCTTGGACTAGTCATCTTACATGTTGGGGCCTCTATGTCTCCCCCTCTTCCCTCAGCACCTCTGCAGTCTTGGGTCTGGGGCAGCCTTCTGGAACAGTGGGGCAGATTTCTTAAGGAGCTCTTCTCCTAGGGGATTCTTCCACATTGGGAGCAGGAGGAGTGTCCAATGAGTCTAGTGCGGAAGGAAATGTGACTTCAGACCTCCCAGGCCCAGGGCCCAGGGACAGTGTGCGTTGCTGAGGCCACACAGCCAGGTGGGCTGCAGCCCCCTGCACACCCTCCCTTCTTCCTCTCTGAGACATTGCCCAGAGCCCTGCCCATAACTGAGGCCCCTTGGGCTTGACTAAACAGAAAGTTCAGGACAGCAGGGGCCTTGAGACATGTTCAGAAAGGTCTCTGACCCAGAGGTCCCCCTCCAAACCTGAGGAGGGTAGGGACAGGCAGGTGGCTACACTTCAGTGTGACTGTAACCACTGGCAGGGCAGCTGGATAGCTGCAGGGCTATGGCTACGTTGGGACCAGGGCTCTCAGAGTGCAGAGCCTTCCATGAGGCTATGGGAAGTGCTCGTGCATTGCTGGAGGAGGGAGCAGCAGATGACAGGGCCGGGGTGCCTGTGGGGTGAGCCCCTAGCTCCAGGCAAGGCACTTGGACCTAGGGGTCTTCAGCCCTCTGAACCTGTGGGAAGGGCTCGGTAAAAGGCCCTCCTCTGCTGGGCGGGGCTCCCAGGCGAGCTCTTCCGCCTTCGGCCGCCAGAGGGCGCAGCAGCCCGTGCTGGGCCCCGCCGGGCCGGTCGCGGAGGCTGACGTCATCGGGTCCTGCGGAGGCCGCCGGGCACAAAGGCAGCTTTGTAGGGCGGCGGCGGCTCCGCGCCCTCGGCGGGACAAAGCGGCCTGGGCCGGGGTCGGCGCCGCGGAGGCGGTGAGGGCGGGGCGGGTGGGAGGGTAGGGCCGGGGACCTGGGACCCCGCCTCTGCACACCTGCCAGACTCCCCTCGGCCTCGGGGCCCCGAGTCCTGGCGAGAGATGAGAGGCTGTGGCCGCCCCCTCAGAAGGAGTTCAACGGTCCCCACCCCCTGTCCCCGCCCCAGTCCCTCGGGCCTTTCCTGCTACCCCTGCCACTGAGGGCTGAGGATCGCCGACTGACAAGGAGAACAGAATCCCACGCCCAAGCCAGGATCCCTTCCTGCCCTCAGCGGTCAGCGCTGGATCCCACTGAACCCCAGATGGGCGGGCGGGGTGGGGGCTCCGGTGCCCTGATATCCGCCCAGCAGGAAGTGGGAGACAGAGATGATTCCTTTCTTCCGTCCTGAGGGAGAACCCTGCACAGAGGGACCATTGAGCTGGCATTGTCTGCCTGATGAACCCAGCGTCTCCCTCCCTGAGTGGGCCACGCAGGATTCTGGCCAGGATCCCTTTGTACCCGGCTTGGCAGTGGGTCTGGGTGGGTTCCTGGCAAGCAGTACTTCCCTGGGTGCAGACAGCTAGGCCCCCACCTGCCCTTGGCCTTCCTACCCCTGCTCTGATTTTGAGAGCATAAGGCTACATTGTCCCAGCACTGGCGGGGGCGGCCTCTCAATTCATCTTTGTCTTTCTTGGTTGGGAAATTCCCAGCCATGGGGGGGCGGTAGGCAGGGGAGTGCATCCCAGGTGTCCTGCACCCCAACAGGAGGGACTCCATGAAGTTGACTCCTGGGGATCCCCCCATTGCCTAGAACTGTTCAGGGCTGTACCTCAGCCATCCTGCATCCCTGGGTGAGGAGAGCCAGAGATTCAGTGCTCCTTGGCTGTGTGTCCCCCAGCATTCTCCCAGCCTAAGAAGGCCCATCTTCCTGACCCCACCCATGGGTAGCTGCATCTATGAGGCTCAGGACCCTTAGGCAGAGCCAGGCAAAGGACCCAGGCTCCTGCTCCCAGACCAAGCTGTGGATCCCAGTTTGAGGTAGGCTGTCTCCAGCCAGTGGGGACCACCACGAGGCTGATCCATCTCCCAGAGGGACCACCCCACTCCAAATAGTTGCTCAGGCTACTGATGTGGTAGCAGCCTCACTATTTTTAACCCATTTGGGAGGGTGGGGTGGGTGGGGAAACGGCTGGGAAGAGAGAAAAAGACAAGCTCTGAGAGAGAGTTCTGAAGAGGGAAGGATGTAGGGAGACCCTGTGGGAGAAGCCAGTCCTGGCCTGCAGCCACTTTCCAGCTCCCCTGGGCCAGATCTCCCACCCCCAGCAGGTGGGTGGAGGCCCCTGATGCCAGGTGCAGAAAGGGGAGGGGGCCCCACTAGGACTGGAGCCTCTGAGGCTGCAGGAGATTCCAAGACCTAGAATAACCCCTTACCATGTTTCAGGGCAGCCCCATAGCTCCTCCTGAGGTCAGGAAATCCTCCCACTTCCCTCAGAGCCCCTCAGAATCATTCCCCCCCACCCACCCCAGAGTGCCAAGCCAGCCATGAAGGCTGGTGAATACAAGTCCTGGCTCCAGCCACCTGGCCTGTGGCATGGCCAGCGAGGTCCTACTTGCCTTGGGAGTCAGGGATGGGACTGCAGCTTCTCTTGGCTGAGGTCTGGGTCCAGGCCCACTCCCAAACCACTGACCCCAATCCTTGGGTCTGTTGCCCTCTAGGGGATTTCATCCCTGCCGTGAGGCTGTGCATTCCCCCAAGTCTGTCCCCTGCCGCCTTTTAAAAAAATTAATTAATTTTATTTATTTATTTTTGGCTGCATTGGGTCTTAGTTGCTGTGTGTGGGCTTCTCGTTGCGGTGGCTTCTCTTGTTGCGGAGCATGGGCTCTAGGCACGCGGGCTTCCGTAGTTGTGGTGCGCGGGCTCTAGAGCACAGGCTCCGAAGCCGTGGCACACGGGCTTAGTTGTTCTATGGCATGTGGGATCTTCCCAGACCAGGGCTCAAACCTGTGTCCCCTGCATTTGCAGGCGGATTCTTAACCACTGCACCACCAGGGAAGCGCCCCTGCCAAGTCCCCCTTGAACCCCCAAAGTGGAAGCCAGCTCCCAGCACACCCCCAAGGAGAGCCTCAAGCCAGCTGAGGTATGCGTGCAGCTGTGTGACCCCAAGTATGTCCATGCCTGCCAGCCAATCAGCTCCTCAGTTAACCACACAGCGACGGGCACTGGTATCCAAGGGGGCAGGGGTCAAGGCCATGGATCTCTTTCTTTTCCCTGCTTTGGTTTCCCCCTTACAGGAGACTTGACCTCACAGGTGATCTTATTTAGGAGAAAAATCGGTTTGACATTCTTTGGCATTTACTCTGTTTTCTGACCTCATTGTGGGTGGAGGGAGTCAAGGCCTGAGTGACTGAATCCTGAAGGGGCCTGAAGTCTCTCTTCTCCATCAACCCCCCCATCCTCACCCAGGTTCAGCAGGCCCAGGAAGGTGGCAGGGCTTCCTGCGGGCACTGTATTCTCGCTTCCCTGTGCCTGGGGCCCCCAAGGGATGGTGGCTGCTGGGGAACCCAGAGCCCTGAAGAGAGGCTTGGACCTGGTGTTATAAGCACCTGGGGCTTCACAGAGAAAAGTGGGTAGTGGGTGATCAGGAAAAGTCCAGCAGGTGGCAAAAGGGCAGAGGGCACAGCCCAAGCTAAGTCCTAGCAAAGGAACAGCTGCCACCTCCCAGAGATGGGGTAGCTGGAGCGCTGGCAGGGTTAGCCAGGGCCGAGCCAGGGAGGGGTGTGTGAATGCCTGGCTAAGAGCCTGGGATGTCCCCCGGGATTCAGCAAGTTCTCTGAGTGAGGAGCTGGGGAGGCAGGGTACTGCAGAGGGGAGGCACTGGGAGGAGGACTGGCAGAAGGACCATGGGGACCCCCAGGCTGGGTACCTGGGGAAGGGGTCAGGCTTCAAGCTGCAGGGAAAGGAGCTGGGGCCTTGTTCTATCTTAAAGGAGACAGAAGTCCTCCCTGAGTTGGGGGCTCTCTGGAGGGAGGAGGGTGTGGGCTTGGGCACTGCTGGGGGTGGGTTGGAGATCTGTGGAGTAAGAAGACTGAGGAATCCCCAGTGGCTGGGGAGAGAAGGAGGTTCAGGTGGAGGGTCAGGGTGTTGTGCTGGGGGCTGGGCTTGTGGCGGGGTGGGGAGGGGGAGGGAAGGGGGCAGGAGGGGAGTCAAGCCTGGGAAAGGGCCCCGTGAAGCTGGGCTGGAAGAGGCAGCAGTGACTCCCTCGAGGCCTCCCGGCCTGCATGCCACAGGATGCCCAGCGCTGAGATGGCAACTGGAGCGCACACCTGTGTACCCCACAGTGTGCCAGACCTGCCCGGCCCACCATTTACAATGGCAGGGCAAGTGAGGAGAGTGATCTGAGAGGTTCAGTCTCCCCCTAGGGACACACAGCTGGTGAGCAGCAGTCAGGATTCAACCCCACCCCCTCTGGCTACTGGGGGGTGGATTCTTGGGGCGGGCTCTGGTCTGCCCTCCCAGAGCATCCCGAGCCCCCAGCCAGTACTCCTGGGAGTCTCTCCCCCTGACTAGTAAGGAAATGTAGCATTTATGTTAATGTATGTTAATGAGTACAGGGTGCCTCCGGAGTCTACTTTGCCGCATTCCTGGCAACTCCTCCCCCCCTCCCCCAGGCAATGGAGAAGGAGGGGAGAGGGAGGCCCCACCCCCAGGGCCCTCTTCCCCCACCACCGTTGGGCAACGAAGAAAACAGAAGTGAGTGAAGAGCTGTGATGTGGCTGGTGGGGGGGGGCTCCCCCATCGCGGAGGGGCTGACCTCAGCCAGGGAGGAATGTGCAGGAGGCGGAGGGCTGGGGCGGAGCGGGTGGGGGTAGGGCCCCAGCTAGAGGCCCAGGGTTCCGGGCGGCCCCTCCCTCAGCCCCTCCACCTCAGCTCTGACTTGGCCCTCAGAAGGGAGCAGGCAAAGAAGGAGGGGAGGAGCTCATCTTTCCAAAAAGGTGGGCTGGGGGTCCTCGGGGAGCCTGGAAACCAGGTGGGGGGTGGATGAGGGAAATGCCAGAAAGACCCTTCCCAGGAGATCCCCTGGAGTGGGTAGCAGATTGTCAGGGAAGTTAGGCCTCAGCTGGGCTTTCCAGGGCCCACTTTCCACCGCTTCCCTCCCCCCATGCCTAAGTCCTCAGGGTAGCACGGCCTAGTACCCACGTGACTGGAAGAGGGAAAGGTTGAGACTTTGGAGCCACTGGCCCTGATGGCTAAAGCAGGTGTGAGTGGGGAGCCAAGGCCCAACCCAGCCCAGGCTGGGCACTGAGAGTGTTGGCTGTAGCCTTCCTCAAATGGATGTCTCACCCCAGCCCAGTCGCACCACCCAGAGTCCAGGCAGGGTGCAAGGGGCAGGCCCAGCTGGCGATGAGGGCTGGGGAGCCAGGTGCTGGGACTTGGCACAATCCACTTATTTCCAGAAGGAAAAACCAAGGCCTTGGCAGGCTGTGCCACTGATAGGCAGCACCAGAGACCCAAGCTGCCTCCCCTGGTTTGTTCCGTTCTGTCGAGACCCAGGCCCAGGCTGCATGATTCCAGAATCCTTGGGGACTTCCAGAGCCCAGTGTGACCCACAGCCAGTGACCCTGCCCCTAGAGGGCTGCCTGCATAAGTTTCCTACCCAGGGTCTGCATACACTGGGACCTGGGGCTGATGAGCAGAAAGGAGACCTTGTGGGGATGGGGACAACTTGAGATCCCACTCCTGGGGATCTCCCTTCCTGCTCCAGAGAGGGGGACACATCTGGAAGTGGGAAGGCAATGCCAAGGGCTCAGGTAGGCCAGGAACAGCCCATTCCCTGCGGCTGGGGGTTGAGTCCCAGGGTGTTGGACAGATGGTGGGGGGTCCTGGTCCCATTTTCCAGTATGGACACTGGGTTGGGGGTGGGGATGAAACAGAGGCTGGGACCTGGGCCTGAAGAAATAAAAGCAGTGGGGGCAAGTAGGGGGTACCGTGCAGTTGGGTAGGGACCTCAAAGGCATTTGCTGATCTTGGCTGCTTGGGTGGAAAATTGTAAACAGCCAAAGAATTTTGTTTGCTTGCATGAGGCCAGGGGACGCTGCCCAGGTCCAAGGCAAAAGAGCCTGGGAGGAGGGAGAGGCCACATCCTGGAAGCCCAGGAGCTCAGGCAGGGGTATGTCACCCCCACTCCCCCTCCTGAAGGCCCCTGGTCCTCCCACTAACCCCCACCCTTCACCTGCCCACCAGCCAGCCAGGCTGGGCCAGAAACACCAGGCCTGAGGTTCAGGAAAGAGGGGCATGGCCCCACCCTGGATGGGCACAGACACTTCTACTCCAGGGACTTGGCAGGAGATGGGCAGCAGAACCATGCACACTTGAAGTGCCCACATGGCCTCCCTCACAGACCCCTGAGGAGCTGCTGATAGCCTTGGGGAGGATGTAGGAGGATGCATTTTGGGGGGATTGAGGGGTAGAAGCCCACCCTCAAGCCCTGGTGTGTTCACCCAGGTGGACCTGAGGGCCCCTCTTGACCATTGTCAACATTCAACCCCTCCAAGGAAGTAGCCCTGGCAGTACAAACAGGGTGTGTCCACCAGACTCACCTTTAGGCCAAGACCCCAGACCCTTCCCAACTGAGGCACTGAGGTGTAGGAGCCCCATCCTATCCTTGAAGCCCCCTTGGGTACCTCACTCTGTGTTTGGTGGGGCAGTTCCTCCCACCCTCAACCTTGGAAGAAAGACTGGAGTTCATGGAGATGGCATAGAATGCCCCTCACCTCCCAGCAGAGACATGGGACCAACGGTCATGACGGGTCTCTGGATGGTCCCACACCCTGCAGTGCAGAAGTGAGACTTGCCGCCTGCCTCCCTGCCCTGCCTGCCCCTCTGGCCCTCTTCTCCCGCTCCAGACTGGCTGTCATCAAAGCCACTGCCAGCCAGGTGGCAGAAGTACTAAGTGGCCCAAGCCCTAAGGAAGGACTGGGGCAGGGTCTTGGGGGCCCATCAAACCTCCACTTGAGAACCCCCTCTCCGACCTCTGACCCTGACCGGCCCTTCCCAGCTGGCTCCTGGGGACTGAGGTGGCAGCTGAGCCCCTCATTACCCACCTCCAGCTCCCCAGCTATGGAGGGACAAGTGAAGAAACGAGTCCCTGGGGGTGCCCCGTCTGACCAATCCCTCTGCCAGAGCTGCCTGGGGCTAGGGGGTCTCTATTGCTTCTTCCTTATTTGCCTTGACTGCCGGCCCCACTTCCAGGACCGCTGCGTGGGGCATCCTGTTGCTCTGAAGCCCTACGGGGGAGGGGTCGGCCCTTACCCGCCCCTCCCTTGTGCCCGCTCCGCTCTGGCCACCAACTCCAGCCGGTCCGGCTGCCTGCCCAGTCACCCGATCCGCCCCGTAAACTTGACGGCGGGGCGCGGCTGGCTTGGTGGGGGCGGGGGCTTCTCCTTAAAGGAGCCGTCAGAGGGTGCCCTGGGGCCCCTCGGCTTCTCCCCTTCTGCAGGGTGAGAAGGGGCCAGGGTGAGGAGCCGCTGATGCCGGAGCTCTCGGTGGAGTGTGGGAAGGCAACCTGGTGTTTTGTGACGTCGCAGACCTCACGGGCCTAGAAGAGGCAGCGGCAAGTGTCAGTGGAAGGAAGGAGGGAGGTGGGAGTCCTAGGGTGGGAGGGGTCTGGAAGCGGCAGAGCTAGGCGGGGGTTTGGGGAGAGCAGTCTGGAACGTGCCCCGGCAGCTGTGCCCCTTGCTTCAATGCGCCCCAGGACCTAGCCCCACGCCAGGGCTACTGTGCCCAGCACCTGCCCAGCCAACTTCTGGGAAGGAGGGTGGGCATTGCAGCCAGAGCCTGGCCCCATCTGAGAGGTCCAGGGAAGGGCTCTGGCTCAGAGAAGTGGAGGGTCTCAAAGACGGGGAAACCCTGAGGGCAAAGACGGGATGGAGAGGCTCAGGGAGTCTCTGGAGGCTGGAGAGGTAAGGGCAGCTCACCCGAGCTGGGGGTGAGAATCTGCTTCAGGCCCTTGGCTCTCCCCACTTGATTCCTCTTGGGTCTGAAGTCTGAGCTCACAGAATTTCTGTGTGTGACCAGCCCCTCCCACCCTCTGGGGTGGGGAGAGAGAGGTCAAGCAAAAAGCTGGGGCTGCTGGATCCAAGTGGGAGCAGCTCCCAAATCAGAAACTGAGGTGTCTGCCCAGCCCTGGGTCTCCCGGCTGCACTTCTCCCTCTGAGAATTGGGTTTCCGGAGTGTCTCAGAGTTGAAGGCAGTGATTGACGCTGCAGTTATAATTTGCTCACCTGCATGTCCAGAGAGACTCATACACTTGTGCACAAACACATACACACATGTGCAACACAAACACATATGTACTTACAAAGTGTACACACCCCCAGACATGTACACACTGTGTAGACATGCATACAATGCCGTGTGTGCGCACATGCATGCCACACCTACGTGTGTAATACAACACACATGCCACATGGTTTCACATAGATATGTACACATAAGCCTGCATACACACTACACACACACATACACACTGCAAAATACAGATACACAAAGGGATCCATAGAAGCACATTCACACTCACAGACGCCCACACCATTGGCTCCAGCTCCAAATGTGCTTCTGTTCCTCTGTGGGCCCGTGGGTGCACAGCTACCTCCAGAGGCCTGACCCCCCTCCTGTTACCGTCACGCCCATGACTGTCTTGTTTTGCTCATTGCACTTGGCACCACCGCAATGACTGCACCAACCTGAGTCCTCGTTGGTACTCTGCCCCCTAGGCACGCAGAGTTTGTGAATTAATGCCCGTGAGTGTGTGTACAGGAGGGCGGGTTACTGGGGAGGGTGACGTGGTGGGGCAGGCGCCTGCCAGTATGGGGTTGACCCCGATGGTGTGCCCAGCGTGGGTGTGTCTGTGATTGTGGCCAGGCAGGGCACCCTCCAAGGGAGAGGAGGGCTTGCAAGTGGAATGCGACCCCCCAGCCTCTTTCCCCTAGGGGCTGTAATCTGATCCCTGGGGACTCCCCCCAGCCTCCCTCCCTCGCTCTCGCTGCAGCTCCTTCTCTTCCAGATCCCGGGGCAGAGTCCAGGGTGGCTCAAGGCTCCTCCACACACGCCCGCTGAACCCTGAGCTCCCTGAGCTGCAGGGATGGGGCGGGCTGAGGCCGCCGCCATGATCCCAGGCCTGGCTCTGCTCTGGGTGGCGGTGCTGGGGGGTGCTGCCCCCAGCACGCCACGCCTTCGCCTCTCCTTCCAAGGTAGGTGCACCTGGCAGGCGGGAGGGCCCACCTCAGGGTGGGCAGGAAAGGGGCCCAGTGTGGGTAGGGGGCATTGTGTTTGCTGTTGCACTGTGTGTGTGCCACCGGCTGGGTTGGATTGGGGGCACGCTCAGGTCATCTCCAATTAACCCTTTCCTGGCCTCAGTCCCCAAGCGCTCTGCCCACATTCTCCTCATGCTTTCCCAGGAAGCATGGCAACAGATCCTGCCTCTGTTCCATCCCCTGCTCCCAGGGAAGTTGAGGTGTGGGGACCATTAGAGCCCCCTTCCCACACCCCCTACACAGGGTGGTTACTAGGCAGTGGCATCATACTGAACCTAGGCTGGTGGCAGAGAACCCTCAGCCTGACTTTGGGGTTGGGGTTCTGGCTGTCCCAACATGCAGGCCTACCCCAGAGCCCTTGCCTCCCTGTGTGCTCGCCTGGAGACACTACTTGTCTGAGGTTGCCCTAGAAGCTCCATCTGCTTCCCCCATGGGGGCAGGGTTGGGCTGCACTGCCCACCCTGGAAGCTCTGCCCCTGGGTGGGCCTGTCCCCCTGAGTGTAAACTCACATGCGTGTAAATTCACATGTGTGTGGGCCAGGTCACATGTACAACCTTGGCCTGGGAGAAGCTTCTAGCATGACTGGTGAATCCTCAGTGGTGTCCCCACCCCACAGAGCTCCAGGCCCAGCACGGTCTCCGGACCTTCAGGCTGGAGAGGACCTGCTGCTACGAAGCTTTGCTGCTGGATGAGGAGCGTGGGCGCCTGTTTGTGGGCGCCGAGAACCATGTGGCCTCCCTCAGCCTGGACAACATTAGCAAGCAGGCCAAGAAGGTGCCAGGGACCCCCAGCCTCAGCACTGCCCCGGGAAAGAGCCCCAGGACCCCACTCCAGGCTTCCTGGAGGATGGGCCCCCTGAGTGGACGACACCCTCAGCATAGAGAACATCCTGGATTCCCTGACCTGTGTTCTCCCTCCCCCACCCTCCCCATAGCTGGCCTGGCCGGCCCCTGTGGAATGGCGAGAGGAGTGCAACTGGGCAGGGAAGGACATTGGCGTGAGTGTTGGCTGCCTGGGTGGGAGTGGGGAGGGTCAGCCCCTCACTCTAGAGATGGGCAGTGCTAAAACAGAGGCCTGCCTGTTCTGGCTATGATGGGGGCAGGAGGGTTGAGGTGGCTGAAGTCCAGAGGTAGTGAGTCAGGGTGGGGGCTATGTGATTCTTCTTGGAGGCCTCTGCGTCATGGGGGGCAATGCAGACATGCTTCCCAATGAACCCATTCTGGTGAGAGGTGAGCCGGGCTGGTCACCAAGGGCACCTGAGTCCCTAGAGCCCATGTTAGTACTTGCCTGGGCTAATGCAGAAAAGAAGGGGTGGGAGTGCCACTGGTGAGCTGGGAGCCCTTAAGGCCACCTCCCTGGGGGAGGCCTCATTGTTCCTGCCCCTGCCCGCGTGCGCGCTAGACTGAGTGCATGAACTTCGTGAAGTTGCTGCATGCCTACAACCGCACCCACTTGCTGGCCTGTGGCACAGGGGCCTTCCACCCGACCTGTGCATTTGTGGAGGTGGGCCAGCGGCTGGAGGTAAGGCCAGGTCTGGTCAGGGAGGGAGGTTGGGAGGGTAAGGAAGGGCTTACAGTAACAACTCCCCCCTGCCTCCCAGGAACCCATGCTCCGGCTGGACCTTCGAAGGCTAGAGGATGGCAAGGGCAAGAGTCCTTATGACCCCAGGCATCGGGCTGCCTCCGTGCTGGTGGGTGAGTCCAAAGGCTGGGGCCCCAAGAGAGCTCCTGGAGCCCCTCAGAGACTCTAGCATCTCACAAAGTCCCAAGACCCTCCCTAGAGCCCCAGGGATCCCCCATAGCCTCACTGACTCCCCAAGAGCCCCCAGAGCTCCATAGTGCCCCCAACCCACCACAAGAGCCTTTGGTTTCACTAAGCAGCCTTGCCATGTCTACAGGGGAAGAGTTGTACTCGGGAGTAGCCGCAGACCTCATGGGCCGGGACTTTACCATCTTCCGCAGCTTGGGTCAGCGTCCAAGTCTCCGAACGGAACCACACGATTCCCGCTGGCTCAACGGTGAAAGACTGGTGGGACTGTTGGGAGGGGGCCCTCATCTCCAACAGAGCAGGTGCTGAGTAAGGCCCATAAAGGGAGTGAGCAGTGAGTGCTCACCAGGTAGCTACCCTGGGTCAAGCCCTGCACTAGGCACTGGGTCACAGGATGGACAAGATAGGTATGGCCCATGCCCTCTTTGAGTTCACAGATCTCAGAACGAATACACAATAAGATCAGTTCCAATGGCCAGGAGATATAATGAGAGAATGGAGAGGAAGGGAAAAGGAGACTAGGCAGCAGTGGTGGTGGTGGGAGGGTTGGGGAAAGGAAGCCACCCTGCTGAGAAAAGGTATGCGCTAATGCCCAAAACACAGCAGGATTGCGGGAAGAGCATAAGAGCATTCCAAGCAGAGGGAATAATTAGTGCAAATACGCTGGGGGCAGGAACAAGCCAAGGAACAGACTCATGAAGGGAGCAATGATAAGGGGTCTGGACTGTCAGCACAGGGTAGGGCCAGGGTAGATTATTCTAAGAGTGATGAGACCCAGCAGAGTATTTGAAGCAGGAGTGGGGGCATCTACTTCCTGCTAGAGAGGAAGATTCATGAGTGAAGGTAAAACCAGATACCCCATATCCCTCCTTTTTTGGCCCACTGGCACAGAGAACTGCCAGGGGAGAGGCGACAGGCCCACCACTGGCCAGGGTCCGCCTGCCTGTGGGCCCAGGTAGCCATGGTCTCTGCTGCCCTCTCGTGGTTTCTTCTTGACTCGCAGGCCCTCTTCCTTTCGATTGTGTCCTCCGGGAGCACCATGTGAACTTGGTCCCAGAGGCTGGGTGGTCAGCTGCTGCCCTGAGGGCTTCTGCCAGCACGAAAGAAAGGGGAGGCAGTGCCTGGGCCTCCTAGCAGGGGGCAGGGCCAGGACCTTGCTGACCCCACGCCTCCTGCTGTGGTCAGAGCCCAAGTTCGTCAAGGTCTTTTGGATCCCGGAGAGTGAGAACCCAGACGACGACAAGATCTACTTCTTCTTCCGTGAGTCGGCAGTGGAGGCCACCCCGGCCCTGGGACGCCTGTCTGTGTCCCGCGTTGGCCAGATCTGCAGGGTGAGGAGTCCCTGGGCCACATTCGGTGATCCTGCCACCGCCCCTTTGCCTGTCTGTCGGGGCCTCGCCCTCATCCCCTCCTACTGACCCCGCAGAACGATGTGGGTGGCCAGCGCAGCCTGGTCAACAAGTGGACTACGTTCCTGAAGGCGCGGCTGGTGTGCTCAGTGCCCGGTGCTGAGAGCGATACGAACTTTGACCAGCTCCGTAAGTGCCAGGAGTGGAGGATGGGGTGTGGGGAGGGGACGCAGGGTCGCAGACCCTGAGCCTGGCTGTGCACCCTCCCCCAAGTTGGTCCCTTCCCTGCAGAGGACGTGTTCCTGCTGTCCTCGCGGGATCGCTGGACCCCGCTGCTCTATGCTGTCTTCTCCACGACCAGGTGAGGTGTGGGAGGTAGTGGGGCAAGGCTGGCTAGGCCCCACTTGAGCCCCTTACTACACTTACATCTTCACCTGCAGCAGCATCTTCCAGGGCTCCGCAGTGTGCGTGTACAGCATGAATGATGTGCGCCGGGCCTTCCTGGGACCCTTTGCACACAAGGAGGGGCCCGTGCACCAGTGGGTGTCCTACCAGGGCCGTGTCCCCTACCCCCGACCTGGCATGGTGCGTAGCCCAGGGACTCCCACCACAACCCACTTAAAGCTTCAGGGGTGGAGAACTTGGCCTGGGGTTTTCTTGGTGAATGTTGTGTCTTCTTTTTTTTATGGGTGGGAAAACATCATCTTCATTAGACAGGGCTCCTTAGGGGAAGGCCATGTTTCCCCCTCAGACCCCCAAAGGCAAGGCTGGAGTTCCTCTCTCAGATTCCCAGGGCAGGGCTCTGTCCAACACCCGCCCCCTGTGCGTGCGCACGCACACACACACTCACACACGCTCCAGGTTCCGGGAGGTGTCCTGTGGAGGGCTGCCCACCAGGCCTTCATATCTACATCCTTGTCATGCCTCCTTCCCACCCCCCAGTGCCCCAGCAAGACCTTTGGCACCTTCAGTTCCACCAAGGACTTTCCTGATGATGTCATCCAGTTTGCCCGGAACCACCCCCTCATGTACAATTCGGTCCTGCCCATGGGCGGGCGCCCCCTCTTCCAACAAGTGGGTGCCGGGTACACCTTCACCCAGATCACTGCGGACCGTGTAGCAGCTGTTGACGGATACTACGACGTCCTCTTCATTGGCACAGGTCAGGGTCCTGCCATGACCACCCACAAGACCCAGCCCAGGCTCTTTGGCCTGTTAGTGGAAGCTCCCCGTTCAGTCCCATCTCCATACTTTTCCGGGGGCTATGCCCCCATCTCCTCCTGCATGCTGCTCTGATTGCTCCAACCCACATTCTACACCATCCCAACCATGCAGAGGGTGGAGGCCTCAGAGGTGAGGAGACCCCTGGCCCCGGCTGTCAGGGAACACAAGGAGTCACCCTTCTCATCCCTGCAGATGCTGGCACCGTGCTGAAGGTGATCTCCGTCCCCAAGGGTGGCCGGCCTAATGCTGAGGGGCTGCTCCTGGAGGAGCTGCACATGTTTGAGGTGAGGCCTAGCCCCCATTGCCTGGGGTACCCCCACCCCACGGAGCCCTGATCGCAGCACCCCTCCTCCCTCTCAGGACTCAGCTGCTGTCACCAGCATGCAAATCTCCTCCAAGAGGGTAAGTGACCAGAAGGCTTGCGGGTGGAATGGACCCAGCCTGTTCCCAGGTGCCCCCACCCCCATTCTTCTCTTGGTAATTACAAGCCCCGGTTTCGAGTACAGGCTCTGCCCTCACTAGACTGTGGGACCTGAGACCTCAGTGTTCCCTTTTGTCAAATGGGGGAAGGGATCCCTGACCTATGGGAGGCGGGCATGGGGCCAGCCTCGGTCAGCTTGGAGCCCCTTGTACCCCTAGCACCAACTGTACGTAGCCTCTCGGAGCGGGGTGGCCCAGATCCCGTTGCACCGCTGCGCTGCCCACGGCCGCGCCTGTGCTGAATGCTGTCTGGCACGTGACCCTTACTGCGCCTGGGATGGGGCCGCGTGCACGCGCTTCCAGCCCAGTGCCAAGAGGTGGGTAGGATAAGGGGCGGGCTGCCTGGAGGGAGTCTTTATCCGCCCCTGGCTAAAAGAAGGGCTCACGGAGTCTCTAATGTCCCCTCTCCCCAGGAGGTTCCGACGGCAGGATGTAAGGAACGGCGACCCCAGCACACTGTGCACCGGGGGTGAGTGTCCCAGCTGCTCCCACCCGACAACCCTTAAAGACTGCCTCACCCTGCCCTGCCTTGTCTGAATCTGACATTCCCTTTGCCCCCAGACTCATCCCATCCTGCGCTGCTGGAGCGGAAGGTGTTCGGTGTGGAGGGAGGTAGCGCCTTCCTGGAGTGTGAGCCCCGCTCGCTGCAGGCGCGCGTGGAGTGGACCTTCCAGCGCGCGGGGGAGACGGCCTACATTCAGGTGAGCCTCCCCCTACTCCCCTCCCAACCAGGCCCTTGTTCCGACTCCTACGTCTAGGAAGTGCCCGCCCTGATTAATGAGGCCCTTGGCCTGCTCCGCACATCTAGATGCTATCCAGCTCCGCCCAGTGAGTCTCCGCCCAACCAGACCCCTAACGCCCAGTTTGGCCCCTTGCCTGCACTGCGCATCCTGGTGAGGCCCCATTCCTCTAACCAGGCTTCTGACGCCCGCGCCACAGCCCAGATCGAAGGAAGCCCCGCCCTTGCCCCGCCCACCGGGGTGGTCTCTGACTCGCCCCCACGTTCAGGCGAGCCCCGCCCTGTTCCCTAAAGTCCCGCCTCACGCTGATCCGGCCTACAGGTGCCCGCAGAGGAGCGAGCCGAACGCACGATGCGGGGCCTGCTGCTTCGCTGGTTGCGGCGTGGGGACTCAGGCGTGTACCTGTGCGCAGCCGTGGAGCAGGGCTTTTCGCAGCCAATGCGTCGCCTGGCGCTGCACGTGCTGAGTGCTGCGCAGGCTGAAAGGCTGTCCCGGACCGAGGAGGCTGCGCCCGTCGCGCCGCCGGGCCCCAAGCTCTGGTACCGGGACTTCCTGCAGCTGGTGGAGCCGGGCGGCGGTGGTACGAACTCCCTGCGAATGTGTCGTCCGCAGCCCGCGCCGCGCCCACCGCCTCCCGTGTCGCGGAGGAAGGGCCGCAACCGGAGGACACACGCCCCAGAACCGCGTGCTGAGCGGGGGCCGCGCAGCGCAGCGCACTGGTGACTCGGCCGTCCCCACGCTGGGGACTGGGGAGGTGGCAGCAGCAGGGAGAGGGGGCGGTCAGACCCTGGGAAGCAGCTAGGGCCCCGGCACACAGCGGTTCCTGGTGGAGGGAAGACACCGACCCGACAGGCCCTGGCCAACAGGCAGCCATGCCGGCTTATTTATTAACAGAGAATAATCGTTGAATGCACCCCCGATAGGGGCGGCCCAGGCTGCGCACAGGGTCCAGCTGGTCAGGAGGAGGCAGAGAAGCAGGGTCCCCGAGCAACGACCTGGGTGGGGGAGTGCCCAGAATGCCCACCCTGGGGGAAGAGCCACCTCTTTGGGCAGTGAGCAGGAAGCTGTGAACAGGCTGGGGGGGTGGGGGTGGGGCAGGCCGACTGTACTAATGCAATAAACATGTTATCAGCTGAAGCTGGAACGGCCCCATCAGACAGCCGCTGGTCTTAGTGTTACTGACCCAGGTTCTTGGACTGTTTAATCAATAGAAGTTGGTAAGAGACCAGATGAGAAATTCGGGCAAGGCTTTATTGGGGCTCATGCTGCAGAACAAGGGAGTGAAAATAAGCAACAGGTGCCCAACAAGCAACAGGTGCCCTTGCTTGCTTGCTGGGGGAACAAGGGTTTGGGGGAGGGTGGCTCCGAGCTGGTTCGTTAAATGGAGTGAGAGTAAGGGCACATCCAAGGGTCAGGCCAGAGGGATGGCTTAGGTGGTCTGCCCACCCTCTTGGTGGTGTCGTGGGCAGGAATCCTGAGTAGTCCCCTGCTTTTGCTCCCAACACCTCAGAAGTGGCAGTTGGGTTTTTGGTTTTTTTGCGTCTTGCTCATAATTTGCCCCAGTTGCAGGTGTGTGTGGTTATTTTTAGTCCCTTATAGTTTCTTGTATTCTGTTGCTCCAGGAGATGTTTGTCCACGTGTAAGCACTGCAGCAAAGGGTCCCATGTCCCAGCCTGTCTCATTCCCCCCTGAGGGATTCTACACCCTTTATTTTTAAGGATTAAGGGACTGAAGTTCTCTTCTTCTGAAATGTCTTCCTGCTGGACAGGGGCTGCAGATCCTAACCTACCCTATAGGTATAGAAGTCCCTTGCTGACTGTTTTAGGGACCTGGGTTACCCTTGGCTGGAATGGGTTGAAATCCTTGAGCCATCATGAGCCTTCCTTGAAACTGCTGAAGCCTAGAAAACACAAGCTTAACCAAAAGCTTAAACAGACAAGGGCCAAAAAGGAGAAGAACAATAATAGCCACAAGAGAGCCTAGAAAGGGAAGGAATCAGGTTGACTTTGGGAGGGCTTCCCTAACTGCTGACCAGACAACGGAGGCGATATCACCCCTGCCAAAATTGTGAAGCCAGTCTGCTTGGGTGTATATTTCTTTAATATTAACTTCTATCTGTCCTGTGACACTGATTTAGGTGCAGCAGGAAGTAATAGTTATCCCACAGATTCTGCCTTGTTCTGTCAGAAGGTAATCAAGAGCTAGATGATTATCAAGAGCTACATTAACCAAAGTAACGAGAGGTCTTAAGTCCTCTTAAGGCTTGCCATGCCTGTTTTATCACATAACCAAGCTGTCTGGTGAGATTTCTCAGTGTTGCTTCATGATAAGGGAAGCCTCCCCATGGGGCTGCCAGCCCCGCCCCTGCTAAGATCATTCCTAGTGCTCTCCGGGTTTGGTGGTGAGCCAGAGTGGTCCTGTTATAGATCACAATCCCTCTTAGCCCTATAGTCCCTAGAGTGCAGTCTCCTATGAAGTGGACATTATCAGTGCAGTTATAGGCCATAGCTTGGTTGGAAAAGGACAGGGTCTGGCCATAATTTTCTAACATATGATGGTTTGGATGTCCACAGAGGAAAAACCCTTCAGGGGTGCAGGCCTGAATGTCTGTCTCACAGTGGTTAAGATTTGATAGTCCTTGAAGGGCATAGCTATCGCTACTACCTGTTCAACTAAGGGAGGACGGCAAACTGTTGTTGGTAATTTAGATCATATGATGTTATAAGAATCTCTCTCTCTCTTTTATTGTTTTTTGTCTGTGTGGGATCTCAGTTCCCCGACCATATATTGAACCCGGGCCACAGCAGTGAAAGCCTGGAATCCTAACCACTAGGCCACCAGAGAACTCCTGCAAAGCTCTTGTTAATGCAGTTAGCTCAGCGTTGTGGGCCGATGTCTGTGGTGGCAGGGCCTTGGTTTCTGTGACTTCATCTAGACCAACTATGGCATACCCTGCCTTCCGAGTTCCCATCTCTATAACACTGCTCCCTTCAGTAAACCATTTGACCCCAGGGCTGTCAAGAGGTTCATCTAGAAGATCAGACCTGCTGGAGTAAGTTTGTTCTATGATCTCTATACAGTGATGCAGTAAATCTCTACTCTTGACAACTGGAAGGAGGGTTGCTGGGTTCAGGGTTTGGCACACCTTTATGTCAAGGGTGTCCATGAGGAGAGCCTGATATCTTGTCAGTCTTCCTCCGGTCAACCAATGATGTCCTTTGACGTCCAGCACAGATTATACTTGATGAGGGGTTAATACATCAATAAGTGTTGTCCCAGGTTGAGCTTGGAAGCCTCATTAACTAAAGAGGCCTGTGGCTGGTATTGCCCGCAGGTAGCTGGGCCATCCCAGGGTTGTTGAGTCCAGTTGTTTTGAAAAGTAAGCCACTGGTCTCTGATCTGGTCCCACATCTGATGCCAGCTTTTGGGTCAGGACTCCTAGCGCTATCCCTGACTTCTCATGAGCATATACGGTAAAGGACTTGTCCAAATTTGGAAGTCCCAGTGCTAGTGTTCTGTTTAACTCAGACTTTAGAGTCTCAAAGTCCCATTGATGGTCCCTATTCTGGTGAAGGAGTTCCCTTTCTTTTCCCTTTAGAGCCTTGTAGGGACTTCCCTGGTGGTCCAGTGGTTAAGACTCTGTGCTTCCACTGCAGGGGGTACGGGTTCTATCCCTGGTTAGGGAACTAAGATCCCACATGCCCAGTGGTGAGGCCAAGAAACACACACACACACACACACAAAACACAAAAACAATTATCTAGAGCCTTATATAGGGGTTTGGCTATAACACCATAATTTGGAATTCAGATATGACAGAACCCAGCCATCCTGAGAAAGCCTTGGAGTTGCCTCTTTGTGGTTGGACATGGTAATGCACTAATTGCTGTTCTTCAATCTATGCCCAGGGTTCGTGCCTCTGGGGTTAAAACAAATCCTAAACACTGAACCTGTTGCTGTGAGATGTGAGCCTAGTTTGGGGAGACTTTATATCCCCCTTTTACCAGAAGATTTGGGACCTTAACAGTATTTTGATCTGAATCTTGTTTTGTCTCACTACTTATTAATAAATCATCAATCTATTGTGACAGAGTTCCCTTTTCAAGGCTTAGTTCTCAGTTCCCATGCCAACCCATTTCCAAAAAGAGGGGTGCTATCCCAAAAACCCTGTGGAAGCACTGTCCAAGTATATTGGGTAGCCTCCAGGGTGTCAGGGTCCCTCCATTTAAAGGCGAAAAAGATATTGAGAGTCTGGATGTAGGCGAATATAGAAAAATGCATCTTTGAGGTCCACAACAGAAATATCGAGTGCTCCCTGGCACTTGAGTGAGGAGGGTGAATGGGTTTGGCACCACTGGGTGAATAGGGATGATTGCCTCGTTTACTGCTCGTAAGTCTTATATAAACCAATATTCCCCATTAGGCTTCTGAACAGGGAGAACTGGGGTGTGGCAAGGGGATTGGTAGGGCCTAATGAGTCCATGTTTTAGGAATTTGGTGAGCATTGGTTGGATCCCCCTCAGGGCTTTAGGCTGTAAAGAATATTGTCTCTTCCAGGGGTATTTCCCCCCAGGCCTTAATCTTTTTTTTTTTTTTTTTTGCGGTACGCAGGCCTCTCACTGCTGTGGCCTCTCCCGTCACGGAGCACAGGCTCTGGACGCGCAGGCCCAGCGGCCACAGCTCACGGCCCCAGCCGCTCCGCGGCACGTGGGATCCTCCCAGACCGGGGCATGAACCCGTGTCCCCTGCATTGGTAGGCGGACTCTCAACCACTGCACCACCAGGGAAGCCCCTTAATCTTATTTTTATCAGGGGAACATGTTTTGTCTTTCCTAACACCGAGGCATCCCACACTACAGGATTTACCTGTTGTCTCATTTTGGGGGGAGTGTTTTGAGGAATATTTTGATGAGTAGCAGATGGGTCATCTGGAGCTACTAATAGATGCATTTTCTGTTTGAATTTTTTACCTTCTTTGACTTCACCCTGTTCTAAGAATGTACTAGCTCCTCCTCTTCTGAGGAGGAGGACAGGGCATTCTGGCATATACAAAAAGCATTGAGTAATAATAATGGACCTGATTCCGTAGGCAAAGGGAGATGTAAATTGCCTTACCTTTGGCTGCCCATCAACTCCCGTCGCATGACAGTCAGGGTTGGAGAGGGGACCAGCCAGCCAAGTCAGAACAGAGTAGGTGGCTCCAGCGTCTACAGGAAATTCAGTTTTTCCTACTGGCCACGTCGGGGGTGACCCAAGGCTCCGCTGGAGTAATGAGAATGGATCTAGTGAGATCTGGAGCCAGGCAGGTACTTGGGTCAGTCGGTATGTGGGAATCTCTCATCCAAGAGATTTGCAAGGAACTGGGGTGGGTCGGGGGTGTTTTCTTGATGTCCCGCAGGAGGCCCCTAGGACATCCCCCCTTCCAGTGCTCCTCCTTCAGACAAAAGGCACACTGGTTTTAGTCCAGGTGGCTTCTCGGCTGTTTGTCTGGACTTCTCGGCCGTCTAGGGTCCCCTCAAGGTGGCAGGTAAATCAGAGTAGCCAAAAGCTGCATTTTCTTGATTAGCTTCCCATCCTGATTGGCCTCCCATATTAAGTCTTGGTTATTATAGACCTTGAAGGCCTCCTCTACCAAGGTTGACAACGGGGTTTGGGACCCAGCCTCAAGCTTTTGGAATTTTCTCTTGCTATCAGGAGCGGACTGGGTGGTCAAATGCATGGCCAGTAGTGATGTCCCTTCTACAGACTCAGGGTCTGTATTGATGTACTTCCTGAATGCCTCTGAAACCCAGCTCAGGAAGACTGCTTTTATCTTTTTTCTGTGTAACTTTTTTTTTTAAATTACAATGTTGTGTTAGTTTCAGGTGTACAGAGAAGTGATTTGGTAATACATAAACATATATTCATTCTTTTGCAGATTCTTTTGTCATATAGGTTATTACCGAATATTGAGTAGAGTTCCCTGTGCTATACAGTAATAGGTCCTTGTTGATATCTATTTTATATATAGTAGTATGTTCATGGTTTTTCTGTTGTTGTTTTTTTTTTCACACCGTGGGTACCTTAGTTCCCCAGCCAGGGATGGAAACCGTGCACCCTGCAATGGGAGCGTGGAGTCTTAACCACTGGACTGCCAGGGAAGTCCCAGTAGTGTGTGTATGTTAATCCCAACTCCTAATTTATCCCTCCCTTCCACATTTACCCCCCACCCCAGGGAACTGCAAGTCTGCATTTGGACTGTGAGTCTGTTTCTGTTTTGCAAATAAGTTTATTTGTATCATTTAAAAAAATTAGATTCCACGTATGAGTGATGTCATATGATGTTTGTCTTTCTCTGTCTGACTTATTTCACTTAGAATGATAATCTCTAGGTCCATCCATGTTGGTGCAAATGGCATTATTTCATTCTTTTTTATGCCTGAATCATATTCCATTGTATATATGCACCAATCTTTTTTAAAATTTTTTCTTTGCCCACTAGGCTTGTGGGATCTTAGTTCCTGACCAGGGATTGAACCTGTGCCCTTGGTAGTGAGACTGCGGAGTCCTAACCACTGGAGAGCCAGGGACTAACCATGTACCACACCTTCTTTATGCATTCGTCTGTCGATGGATCTGTGTAACTTCTTGGACTTTATAATGTACAGCTTTAACTATATATCTTTTCATTCCTTCTGATACACAAGTAATATAATGATTCATCTTAGCCTGGCCTACATGATCCTCATAGTCCCACTGTGGGTATGATCTGGGATTGTGTTACCACTCACTTGATAAATTTGGTGGTGTAGATTGGTGGCCAGTAGGCCATCTGTGTGTTTTTTGGCCATTTTCAGTTTATGCTCCTTTTCATCTGGGGGCAACAGTGAGCCAGAATAACTATGATGTCCTGCCAGGTCAGGGAGAATGTTAATCCCAGCCTGATAAATTTGTCCCTAAGCTTTTCAGGGTTCTCTGAGAACCTGCCAAATCGCTCCTTACAGAATTCTAGGTCCCCCAATGAGAAGGGAACACGCACTCTAGTAATTCCTCTGTTTTCCTGGTGCAGGTTAAAAGCCTGGATGGGCAAAAGCGAGGGCTAACTTTGAACCTGATCACAGTCTCAGTGGGGAAAGCCCCGGGGGTACTGATTTTGAGGTTTCTGATTTGACAGGGTAAGGTGTGGGGCTGGGGGCTGAAGGAGATGGTGAAGGGGTCGAAATGGGGGACTGAAAATGAGGCTCGGTGTGCTGATGGCTACTCGGCGGTTGAAAGAGAGGATCCCTGAGAAGGTCTGGCTTCACACGTTTTGGGGGAAGCCTGGAAATACAGACTAAACACACAAGACAAGAATCCCTCAGACCTTAATCTTGATAAAGTTTTATAAAGGCCTGTACATATGGGACTTCTCCTCATTTTGGGGACCGTTTACAAAACAGGTCCATTAGTAAAACAGTGTTAAAGATAAGGGATTCATTCTCTGACCACTTCTGATGGTCATACAAAGCATTTTGGGGCCAGACTGTGTTGCAAGAAAAAATCAGCTTATGCCTTTTATTTTTCCTTAATTAAAAAAAAATTTATACTGGAGTATAGTTGATTTATAATGTTGTGTTAATTTCAGTTGTACAGCTAAGTGATTCAATTATATATATTTGAGTATCCATTCTTTTTCAGATTCTTTTGCCATATAACTGATTAATGACAGAATATTGAGTAGAGCTCCTTGTGATATATATTAGTAAGTCCCTGTAGATTATTTTTTAAAAAACGGAAGACAGTTTATTTTAATTACTATTATTATTATTATTATTATTTTTTGCGGTACGCGGGCCTCTCACTGTTGTGGCCTCTCCCGTTGCGGGGCACAGGCTCCGGACGCGCAGGCTCAGCGGCCATGGCTCACGGGCCCAGCCGCTCCGCGGCATGTGAGATCTTCCCGAAACGGGCATGAACCCGTGTCCCCTGCGGCGGCAGGTGGACTCTCAACCACTGTGCCACCAGGGACGCCCACTTTATTATTTTTTTAAAATCATCTCTCAACATTTCAACTCTGGGTAGAAATGAAACTCATAGATTATCTATTTTATAAGGAGGAGTGTGTATACTTAAATCCCAAAGTCCTAATTTATCCCTCACCTGCATATTTCTTGCTGACGCATCCCCTGCAAGCACAAGTTGGCTTTCTTTTTTTAAATAGTTATTTATTTATTTATTTTCTGGCTGCATTGGGTCTTAGTTGCGGCTCGGGGGCTTAGTGGCTCCTCGGATGTGGGATCTTAGCTCCCCGTCCAGGGATCAAAACGACGTCCCCTGCATTGGAAGGCAGATTCTTAACTACTGGATCACCAGGGAAATCCCACAAGCTGGCTTTCTCATCTGTGATTCTGTTTGTGTTCTCCAAATAAGTTTATTTGTATCGTGTTGTTTTTCTTAATCCACACCTGTGATATCCTATGATATTCGTCGATCTCTGTGAGTCTGTCACTGTTTTGTGAATCAGTTCATTTGTATGAATTTTTAGATTCCACATATAAGTCCTATCCCAAGATATTTGTCAACCTCCTTCTGACTTCACTTAGATCGTCTTGAGGTCCTTCCATGTTGCTGCAAATGGCAGTATTTCCTTCTTTTGTATGGCTGAGTAGTATTCCATCGTAGATATGTACCACATCTTCTTTATCCAGTCATCTGTCGGTGGACATTTTGCTTGCTTTGGTGTCTTGGTTGTCGTATATAGTGCTGTCATGCACGTTGGGGTGCGTGTAGGTTTTCGAACTATGGTTTTTCTCTGGGTGTTTGCCCAGAAGTGGGATTGGGGGATCAGATGGTAGCTCTATTTTGTGTTATTGAAGGAACCTCCCAACTGTACTCGCCAGCGGCTGTACCAGTTACATTCCCCCCAGCAGAGGAGGAGGGTTTGCTTTCTCCATGCCCTCTCCGGAATTTATTGTTTGGAGACACTTTCATGATGACCATTCTGAATGGTGTCAGATGATACCTCATTGCTGTTTTGATTTGCAGTTCTCAAATAATTGGTGATCTTCAGCATCTTTTCCCGTTTTGTTTTGTTTCTTCTTTCCCAACAGTGTGAGTGAAATGTACCTCTTGAGATTGTCTTCTGACAAATCCGGCCTGTTTTTCTTTAGGAATATTTATTTATTTATTTATTTATTTGTGGTACGCGGGCTTCTCTGTCGCGGCCTCTCCCGCTGCGGAGCACGGGCTCCGGACGCGCAGGCTCAGCGGCCATAGCGTACGGGCCCAGCCGCTCCACAGCATGTGGGATCCTCCCGGACGGGGGCACGAACCCGCGTCCCCTGCATCGGCAGGCGGACTCCCAACCACTGCACCACCAGGGAAGCCCATCCGGCCTGTTTTGAAATCTTTTCAGTTACCTATCCTAGGACATTTCTTGAGCGCAGGTGTTATTGTTTTAAAGCCCTGCAGGCCTTGTGAATCCTAGTGCCCAGAGGCGCCGGTTTCCAAGTTGTTGTTACAGGAATCGTCCACAAGGTGGCAGGCTTCTTCATGCCCATCTCCAGTGCCTCTGGCAATTGCCAGAGCCTTAGCGAAAGAAAAGTGGTGTTCCTGGGTTGTGACTTGGAGGGGCACGTGCCAGAACCAACACCCAAGGTCTTGTGTCTCCTTCCTTTCGGCCTGTTCCCCTTCACCCCCAGACAAGCCGCAACCCTTCCCAAAGTGCTACACTGAGGGAGGATGCCGAGAGTACTCTAGTGGTATGACACGAAGCTAGGCTGGAGGTGGGAACCCCAGCACCAGGAGATGTGGAGACCACGTGACGTTTCAAAGCACTTGCAGCCCAGAGGATCCACCCTCCTTTCGGTGCGCTAGGCTTGGTTGAGCTATAGGAGGGCCTGCCTGGATCTGGAGATTGTGGTCCCCTTTCGAGTGGACCAGACACTGCAGGTCCCAGGGGGGCTCACTTGCTGGCAAATCCTCCCCAGTCCCCTCAGCCCCACGACAGCCAGCGTTGAAACCCAGCGTGCTGAGCCTCCAGGGATGTGACCCTAGCCCAGGTCCTCGAGCCTGGGGAAAATCGAGTACACGTCTTTTATTTTCTCTCTTTCTTTTTCTTTAACTGCATTTTTCTTTCATTTCCAAGCAACTTGATGGACCATGTTGTGCCCTTTGCAGATGTACAGCATTGTGATCTAGTCGTACATATGCATATGTCTATTCTTTTTAGGATCCTTTTCTTACATAGGTTGTGACAAAGTGTTGAACAGAGTCCCCTGTGTTGTAGAGTGGAGTATGTATTGTATATATGTTCATGTATATATGTTAATGCCAACCTCCTAATGTATCCCTGTCCCCCATCTTTCCCCTTTGGTAAGCATAAGTTTGTTTTCTAAGTCTCCGAGTCTGTCGCTGTTTTGTGAATCAGTTGATTTGTATCAATTTTTAGAGTCCACATGTAAGTCATATCGCATGATATTGATCGACGTCCATCTGATTTACTTCACTTAGGTCATCTCGAGATCCTTCTGTGTTGCTGCAAATGGCAGCATTTCCATCTTTTGTATGGCTGAGTAGTATTCCATCGTGGATATATACCACATCTTCTGTATCCAGTCATGTGTCGGGGGCCTTTTTGCTTGCTTCGGTGTCTCGGTTGTTGTATATCGTGGTGTCATGCACATCGGGGTGCGTGTAGGTTTTTGAGCTATGGTCTTCTCTGGGTGTTTGCCCAGAAGTGGGATGAGGGATCAGCTGGTAGCTTTCTTTTTGCTTCTTGCAGGAACCTCCGAACTGTTCTCCCCAGTTGTTGTACCAATTTATATTCCCTCCAGTAGTGGAGGAGGGTTGCCTTTTCTCCACGCCCTGTCCAGCATTTAGTGTTTTGAGAACCTGATGGGAGTCCCATTGTTGAAAGCCCCGGGGGTACTGATTTTGAGGTTTCTGATTTGACAGGGTAATGTGTGGGGCTGGGGGCTGAAGGAGATGGCGAAGGGAACACAGTGGGGGACTGAAAATGGGGCTCGGTGTGCTGACGGCTACTTGGTGGTTGAAAGAGGGGATCCGTGAGAAGGTCTGGCTTCACACGTTTTGGGGGAAACCTGGAAATAGAGACTAAACACACACGACAAGACTCCCTCAGACCTTAATCTTGATAAAGTTTAATAAAGGCCTGTACATATGGGACTTTCCCCATTTTGGGGACTGTTTACAAAACAGGTCCAGTAATAAAATGGTGTTAAAGATAAGGGATTCATTCTCTGACCACTTCTGATGGTCATCCAAAGCATTTTGGGCCCGAGTATGCTGCAAGAAAAAACATCAGCTTATTTCTTTTTTTTCCCCTTAATTAAAAAAAATTTTATACTGAAGTATAGTTGATTTATAATGTTGTGTTAGTTTCAGTTGTACAGCTAAGTGATTCAATTATATATATTTGAGTATCCATTCTTTTTCAGATTCTTTTGCCATATAACTGATTAATGACAGAATATTGAGTAGAGCTCCTTGTGCTATATATTAGTAGGTCACTGTAGATTATTCCTTTCAAAACGGAAGGCACTTTCTTATTTTTTTAAAATCATCTCTCAACATTTCAACTCTGGGTAGAAATGAAATGCATAGATTATCTATTTTATAAGGAGGAGTGTGTATACTTAAATCCCAAAGTCCTAATTTATCCCTCACCTGCATGTTTCTTGCTGACGCATCCCCTGCAAGCACAAGTTGGCTTTCTTTTTTTTAAAAATAATTATTTATTTATTTATTTTCTGGCTGCATTGGGTCTTAGTTGCGGCTCGGGGGCTTAGTGGCTCCTCGGATGTGGGATCTTAGATCCCCGTCCAGGGATCAAAACGACGTCCCCTGCATTGGAAGGCAGATTCTTAACTACTGGATCACCAGGGAAATCCCACAAGCTGGCTTTCTCATCTGTGATTCTGTTTGTGTTCTCCAAATAAGTTCATTTGTATCGTGCTTTTTTACTTAATCCACACCTGTGATATCCTATGATATGTGTCAATCTCTGTGAGTCTGTCACTGTTTTGTGAATCAGTTCATTTGTATGTAGTTTTAGATTCCACATATAAGTCATATCCCAAGATATTTGTCAACCTCCTTCCGACTTCACTTAGATCGTCTTGAGGTCCTTCCATGTTGCTGCAAATGGCAGTATTTCCTTCTTTTGTATGGCTGAGTAGTATTCCATCGTAGATATGTACCACATCTTCTTTATCCAGTCATCTGTCGGTGGACATTTTGCTTGCGTTGTTGTGTTGGTTGTCGTATATAGTGCTGTCATGCACGTTGGGGTGCGTGTAGGTTTTCGAACTATGGTTTTTCTCTGGGTGTTTGCCCAGAAGTGGGATTGGGGGATCAGATGGTAGCTCTATTTTGTGTTATTGAAGGAACCTCCCAACTGTACTCGCCAGCGGCTGTACCAGTTACATTCCCCCCAGCAGAGGAGGAGGGTTTGCTTTCTCCATGCCCTCTCCGGAATTTATTGTTTGGAGACACTTTCATGATGACCATTCTGAATGGTGTCAGATGATACCTCATTGCTGTTTTGATTTGCAGTTCTCAAATAATTGGTGATCTTCAGCATCTTTTCCCGTTTTGTTTTGTTTCTTCTTTCCCAACAGTGTGAGTGAAATGTACCTCTTGAGATTGTCTTCTGACAAATCCGGCCTGTTTTTCTTTAGGAATATTTATTTATTTATTTATTTATTTATTTGTGGTACGCGGGCCTCTCTGTCGTGGCCTCTCCCGCTGCGGAGCACGGGCTCCGGACGCGCAGGCTCAGCGGCCATAGCGTACGGGCCCAGCCGCTCCACAGCATGTGGGATCCTCCCGGACGGGGGCACGAACCCGCGTCCCCTGCATCGGCAGGCGGACTCCCAACCACTGCACCACCAGGGAAGCCCATCCGGCCTGTTTTGAAATCTTTTCAGTTACCTATCCTAGGACATTTCTTGAGCGCAGGTGTTATTGTTTTAAAGCCCTGCAGGCCTTGTGAATCCTAGTGCCCAGAGGCGCCGGTTTCCAAGTTGTTGTTACAGGAATCGTCCACAAGGTGGCAGGCTTCTTCATGCCCATCTCCAGTGCCTCTGGCAATTGCCAGAGCCTTAGCGAAAGAAAAGTGGTGTTCCTGGGTTGTGACTTGGAGGGGCACGTGCCAGAACCAACACCCAAGGTCTTGTGTCTCCTTCCTTTCGGCCTGTTCCCCTTCACCCCCAGACAAGCCGCAACCCTTCCCAAAGTGCTACACTGAGGGAGGATGCCGAGAGTACTCTAGTGGTATGACACGAAGCTAGGCTGGAGGTGGGAACCCCAGCACCAGGAGATGTGGAGACCACGTGACGTTTCAAAGCACTTGCAGCCCAGAGGATCCACCCTCCTTTCGGTGCGCTAGGCTTGGTTGAGCTATAGGAGGGCCTGCCTGGATCTGGAGATTGTGGTCCCCTTTCGAGTGGACCAGACACTGCAGGTCCCAGGGGGGCTCACTTGCTGGCAAATCCTCCCCAGTCCCCTCAGCCCCACGACAGCCAGCGTTGAAACCCAGCCTGCTGAGCCTCCAGGGATGTGACACCAGCCCAGGTCCTCGAGCCTGGGGAAAATCGAGTACACGTCTTTTATTTTCTCTCTCTCTTTTTCTTTAACTGCATTTTCCTTTCATTTCCAAGCAACTTGATGGACCATGTTGTGCCCCTCGCAGATGTACAGCATTGTGATCTAGTCGTACATATGCATATGTCTATTCTTTTTAGGATCCTTTTCTTATATAGGTTGTGACAAAGTGTTGAACAGAGTCCCCTGTGTTGTAGAGTGGAGTATGTACTGTATATATGTTCATGTATATATGTTAATGCCAACCTCCTAATGTATCCCTGTCCCCCATCTTTCCCCTTTGGTAAGCATAAGTTTGTTTTCTAAGTCTCCGAGTCTGTCGCTGTTTTGTGAATCAGTTGATTTGTATCAATTTTTAGAGTCCACATGTAAGTCATATCGCATGATATTGATCGACGTCCATCTGATTTACTTCACTTAGGGTCATCTGGAGATCCTTCTGTGTTGCTGCAAATGGCAGCATTTCCGTCTTTTGTATGGCTGAGTAGTATTCCATCGTGGATATATACCACATCTTCTGTATCCAGTCATGTGTCGGGGGCCTTTTTGCTTGCTTCGGTGTCTCGGTTGTTGTATATAGTGGTGTCATGCACATCGGGGTGCGTGTAGGTTTTTGAGCTATGGTCTTCTCTGGGTGTTTGCCCAGAAGTGGGATGAGGGATCAGCTGGTAGCTTTCTTTTTGCTTCTTGCAGGAACCTCCGAACTGTTCTCCCCAGTTGTTGTACCAATTTATATTCCCTCCAGTAGTGGAGGAGGGTTGCCTTTTCTCCACGCCCTGTCCAGCATTTAGTGTTTTGAGAACCTGATGGGAGTCCCATTGTTGAAAGCCCCGGGGGTACTGATTTTGAGGTTTCTGATTTGACAGGGTAATGTGTGGGGCTGGGGGCTGAAGGAGATGGCGAAGGGAACACAGTGGGGGACTGAAAATGGGGCTCGGTGTGCTGACGGCTACTTGGTGGTTGAAAGAGGGGATCCGTGAGAAGGTCTGGCTTCACACGTTTTGGGGGAAACCTGGAAATAGAGACTAAACACACACGACAAGACTCCCTCAGACCTTAATCTTGATAAAGTTTAATAAAGGCCTGTACATATGGGACTTTCCCCATTTTGGGGACTGTTTACAAAACAGGTCCAGTAATAAAATGGTGTTAAAGATAAGGGATTCATTCTCTGACCACTTCTGATGGTCATCCAGAGCATTTTGGGCCCGAGTATGCTGCAAGAAAAAACATCAGCTTATTTCTTTTTTTTCCCCTTAATTAAAAAAAATTTTATACTGAAGTATAGTTGATTTATAATGTTGTGTTAGTTTCAGTTGTACAGCTAAGTGATTCAATTATATATATTTGAGTATCCATTCTTTTTCAGATTCTTTTGCCATATAACTGATTAATGACAGAATATTGAGTAGAGCTCCTTGTGCTATATATTAGTAGGTCACTGTAGATTATTCCTTTCAAAACGGAAGGCACTTTCTTATTTTTTTAAAATCATCTCTCAACATTTCAACTCTGGGTAGAAATGAAATGCATAGATTATCTATTTTATAAGGAGGAGTGTGTATACTTAAATCCCAAAGTCCTAATTTATCCCTCACCTGCATGTTTCTTGCTGACGCATCCCCTGCAAGCACAAGTTGGCTTTCTTTTTTTTAAAAATAATTATTTATTTATTTATTTTCTGGCTGCATTGGGTCTTAGTTGCGGCTCGGGGGCTTAGTGGCTCCTCGGATGTGGGATCTTAGATCCCCGTCCAGGGATCAAAACGACGTCCCCTGCATTGGAAGGCAGATTCTTAACTACTGGATCACCAGGGAAATCCCACAAGCTGGCTTTCTCATCTGTGATTCTGTTTGTGTTCTCCAAATAAGTTCATTTGTATCGTGCTTTTTTACTTAATCCACACCTGTGATATCCTATGATATGTGTCAATCTCTGTGAGTCTGTCACTGTTTTGTGAATCAGTTCATTTGTATGTAGTTTTAGATTCCACATATAAGTCATATCCCAAGATATTTGTCAACCTCCTTCCGACTTCACTTAGATCGTCTTGAGGTCCTTCCATGTTGCTGCAAATGGCAGTATTTCCTTCTTTTGTATGGCTGAGTAGTATTCCATCGTAGATATGTACCACATCTTCTTTATCCAGTCATCTGTCGGTGGACATTTTGCTTGCTTTGGTGTCTTGGTTGTCGTATATAGTGCTGTCATGCACGTTGGGGTGCGTGTAGGTTTTCGAACTATGGTTTTTCTCTGGGTGTTTGCCCAGAAGTGGGATTGGGGGATCAGATGGTAGCTCTATTTTGTGTTATTGAAGGAACCTCCCAACTGTACTCGCCAGCGGCTGTACCAGTTACATTCCCCCCAGCAGAGGAGGAGGGTTTGCTTTCTCCATGCCCTCTCCGGAATTTATTGTTTGGAGACACTTTCATGATGACCATTCTGAATGGTGTCAGATGATACCTCATTGCTGTTTTGATTTGCAGTTCTCAAATAATTGGTGATCTTCAGCATCTTTTCCCGTTTTGTTTTGTTTCTTCTTTCCCAACAGTGTGAGTGAAATGTACCTCTTGAGATTGTCTTCTGACAAATCCGGCCTGTTTTTCTTTAGGAATATTTATTTATTTATTTATTTATTTATTTGTGGTACGCGGGCCTCTCTGTCGTGGCCTCTCCCGCTGCGGAGCACGGGCTCCGGACGCGCAGGCTCAGCGGCCATAGCGTACGGGCCCAGCCGCTCCACAGCATGTGGGATCCTCCCGGACGGGGGCACGAACCCGCGTCCCCTGCATCGGCAGGCGGACTCCCAACCACTGCACCACCAGGGAAGCCCATCCGGCCTGTTTTGAAATCTTTTCAGTTACCTATCCTAGGACATTTCTTGAGCGCAGGTGTTATTGTTTTAAAGCCCTGCAGGCCTTGTGAATCCTAGTGCCCAGAGGCGCCGGTTTCCAAGTTGTTGTTACAGGAATCGTCCACAAGGTGGCAGGCTTCTTCATGCCCATCTCCAGTGCCTCTGGCAATTGCCAGAGCCTTAGCGAAAGAAAAGTGGTGTTCCTGGGTTGTGACTTGGAGGGGCACGTGCCAGAACCAACACCCAAGGTCTTGTGTCTCCTTCCTTTCGGCCTGTTCCCCTTCACCCCCAGACAAGCCGCAACCCTTCCCAAAGTGCTACACTGAGGGAGGATGCCGAGAGTACTCTAGTGGTATGACACGAAGCTAGGCTGGAGGTGGGAACCCCAGCACCAGGAGATGTGGAGACCACGTGACGTTTCAAAGCACTTGCAGCCCAGAGGATCCACCCTCCTTTCGGTGCGCTAGGCTTGGTTGAGCTATAGGAGGGCCTGCCTGGATCTGGAGATTGTGGTCCCCTTTCGAGTGGACCAGACACTGCAGGTCCCAGGGGGGCTCACTTGCTGGCAAATCCTCCCCAGTCCCCTCAGCCCCACGACAGCCAGCGTTGAAACCCAGCCTGCTGAGCCTCCAGGGATGTGACACCAGCCCAGGTCCTCGAGCCTGGGGAAAATCGAGTACACGTCTTTTATTTTCTCTCTCTCTTTTTCTTTAACTGCATTTTCCTTTCATTTCCAAGCAACTTGATGGACCATGTTGTGCCCCTCGCAGATGTACAGCATTGTGATCTAGTCGTACATATGCATATGTCTATTCTTTTTAGGATCCTTTTCTTATATAGGTTGTGACAAAGTGTTGAACAGAGTCCCCTGTGTTGTAGAGTGGAGTATGTACTGTATATATGTTCATGTATATATGTTAATGCCAACCTCCTAATGTATCCCTGTCCCCCATCTTTCCCCTTTGGTAAGCATAAGTTTGTTTTCTAAGTCTCCGAGTCTGTCGCTGTTTTGTGAATCAGTTGATTTGTATCAATTTTTAGAGTCCACATGTAAGTCATATCGCATGATATTGATCGACGTCCATCTGATTTACTTCACTTAGGTCATCTCGAGATCCTTCTGTGTTGCTGCAAATGGCAGCATTTCCATCTTTTGTATGGCTGAGTAGTATTCCATCGTGGATATATACCACATCTTCTGTATCCAGTCATGTGTCGGGGGCCTTTTTGCTTGCTTCGGTGTCTCGGTTGTTGTATATCGTGGTGTCATGCACATCGGGGTGCGTGTAGGTTTTTGAGCTATGGTCTTCTCTGGGTGTTTGCCCAGAAGTGGGATGAGGGATCAGCTGGTAGCTTTCTTTTTGCTTCTTGCAGGAACCTCCGAACTGTTCTCCCCAGTTGTTGTACCAATTTATATTCCCTCCAGTAGTGGAGGAGGGTTGCCTTTTCTCCACGCCCTGTCCAGCATTTAGTGTTTTGAGAACCTGATGGGAGTCCCATTGTTGAAAGCCCCGGGGGTACTGATTTTGAGGTTTCTGATTTGACAGGGTAATGTGTGGGGCTGGGGGCTGAAGGAGATGGCGAAGGGAACACAGTGGGGGACTGAAAATGGGGCTCGGTGTGCTGACGGCTACTTGGTGGTTGAAAGAGGGGATCCGTGAGAAGGTCTGGCTTCACACGTTTTGGGGGAAACCTGGAAATAGAGACTAAACACACACGACAAGACTCCCTCAGACCTTAATCTTGATAAAGTTTAATAAAGGCCTGTACATATGGGACTTTCCCCATTTTGGGGACTGTTTACAAAACAGGTCCAGTAATAAAATGGTGTTAAAGATAAGGGATTCATTCTCTGACCACTTCTGATGGTCATCCAAAGCATTTTGGGCCCGAGTATGCTGCAAGAAAAAACATCAGCTTATTTCTTTTTTTTCCCCTTAATTAAAAAAAATTTTATACTGAAGTATAGTTGATTTATAATGTTGTGTTAGTTTCAGTTGTACAGCTAAGTGATTCAATTATATATATTTGAGTATCCATTCTTTTTCAGATTCTTTTGCCATATAACTGATTAATGACAGAATATTGAGTAGAGCTCCTTGTGCTATATATTAGTAGGTCACTGTAGATTATTCCTTTCAAAACGGAAGGCACTTTCTTATTTTTTTAAAATCACCTCTCAACATTTCAACTCTGGGTAGAAATGAAATGCATAGATTATCTATTTTATAAGGAGGAGTGTGTATACTTAAATCCCAAAGTCCTAATTTATCCCTCACCTGCATGTTTCTTGCTGACGCATCCCCTGCAAGCACAAGTTGGCTTTCTTTTTTTTTAAAAATAATTATTTATTTATTTATTTTCTGGCTGCATTGGGTCTTAGTTGCGGCTCGGGGGCTTAGTGGCTCCTCGGATGTGGGATCTTAGATCCCCGTCCAGGGATCAAAACGACGTCCCCTGCATTGGAAGGCAGATTCTTAACTACTGGATCACCAGGGAAATCCCACAAGCTGGCTTTCTCATCTGTGATTCTGTTTGTGTTCTCCAAATAAGTTCATTTGTATCGTGCTTTTTTACTTAATCCACACCTGTGATATCCTATGATATGTGTCAATCTCTGTGAGTCTGTCACTGTTTTGTGAATCAGTTCATTTGTATGTAGTTTTAGATTCCACATATAAGTCATATCCCAAGATATTTGTCAACCTCCTTCCGACTTCACTTAGATCGTCTTGAGGTCCTTCCATGTTGCTGCAAATGGCAGTATTTCCTTCTTTTGTATGGCTGAGTAGTATTCCATCGTAGATATGTACCACATCTTCTTTATCCAGTCATCTGTCGGTGGACATTTTGCTTGCTTTGGTGTCTTGGTTGTCGTATATAGTGCTGTCATGCACGTTGGGGTGCGTGTAGGTTTTCGAACTATGGTTTTTCTCTGGGTGTTTGCCCAGAAGTGGGATTGGGGGATCAGATGGTAGCTCTATTTTGTGTTATTGAAGGAACCTCCCAACTGTACTCGCCAGCGGCTGTACCAGTTACATTCCCCCCAGCAGAGGAGGAGGGTTTGCTTTCTCCATGCCCTCTCCGGAATTTATTGTTTGGAGACACTTTCATGATGACCATTCTGAATGGTGTCAGATGATACCTCATTGCTGTTTTGATTTGCAGTTCTCAAATAATTGGTGATCTTCAGCATCTTTTCCCGTTTTGTTTTGTTTCTTCTTTCCCAACAGTGTGAGTGAAATGTACCTCTTGAGATTGTCTTCTGACAAATCCGGCCTGTTTTTCTTTAGGAATATTTATTTATTTATTTATTTATTTATTTGTGGTACGCGGGCCTCTCTGTCGTGGCCTCTCCCGCTGCGGAGCACGGGCTCCGGACGCGCAGGCTCAGCGGCCATAGCGTACGGGCCCAGCCGCTCCACAGCATGTGGGATCCTCCCGGACGGGGGCACGAACCCGCGTCCCCTGCATCGGCAGGCGGACTCCCAACCACTGCACCACCAGGGAAGCCCATCCGGCCTGTTTTGAAATCTTTTCAGTTACCTATCCTAGGACATTTCTTGAGCGCAGGTGTTATTGTTTTAAAGCCCTGCAGGCCTTGTGAATCCTAGTGCCCAGAGGCGCCGGTTTCCAAGTTGTTGTTACAGGAATCGTCCACAAGGTGGCAGGCTTCTTCATGCCCATCTCCAGTGCCTCTGGCAATTGCCAGAGCCTTAGCGAAAGAAAAGTGGTGTTCCTGGGTTGTGACTTGGAGGGGCACGTGCCAGAACCAACACCCAAGGTCTTGTGTCTCCTTCCTTTCGGCCTGTTCCCCTTCACCCCCAGACAAGCCGCAACCCTTCCCAAAGTGCTACACTGAGGGAGGATGCCGAGAGTACTCTAGTGGTATGACACGAAGCTAGGCTGGAGGTGGGAACCCCAGCACCAGGAGATGTGGAGACCACGTGACGTTTCAAAGCACTTGCAGCCCAGAGGATCCACCCTCCTTTCGGTGCGCTAGGCTTGGTTGAGCTATAGGAGGGCCTGCCTGGATCTGGAGATTGTGGTCCCCTTTCGAGTGGACCAGACACTGCAGGTCCCAGGGGGGCTCACTTGCTGGCAAATCCTCCCCAGTCCCCTCAGCCCCACGACAGCCAGCGTTGAAACCCAGCCTGCTGAGCCTCCAGGGATGTGACACCAGCCCAGGTCCTCGAGCCTGGGGAAAATCGAGTACACGTCTTTTATTTTCTCTCTCTCTTTTTCTTTAACTGCATTTTCCTTTCATTTCCAAGCAACTTGATGGACCATGTTGTGCCCCTCGCAGATGTACAGCATTGTGATCTAGTCGTACATATGCATATGTCTATTCTTTTTAGGATCCTTTTCTTATATAGGTTGTGACAAAGTGTTGAACAGAGTCCCCTGTGTTGTAGAGTGGAGTATGTACTGTATATATGTTCATGTATATATGTTAATGCCAACCTCCTAATGTATCCCTGTCCCCCATCTTTCCCCTTTGGTAAGCATAAGTTTGTTTTCTAAGTCTCCGAGTCTGTCGCTGTTTTGTGAATCAGTTGATTTGTATCAATTTTTAGAGTCCACATGTAAGTCATATCGCATGATATTGATCGACGTCCATCTGATTTACTTCACTTAGGTCATCTCGAGATCCTTCTGTGTTGCTGCAAATGGCAGCATTTCCATCTTTTGTATGGCTGAGTAGTATTCCATCGTGGATATATACCACATCTTCTGTATCCAGTCATGTGTCGGGGGCCTTTTTGCTTGCTTCGGTGTCTCGGTTGTTGTATATCGTGGTGTCATGCACATCGGGGTGCGTGTAGGTTTTTGAGCTATGGTCTTCTCTGGGTGTTTGCCCAGAAGTGGGATGAGGGATCAGCTGGTAGCTTTCTTTTTGCTTCTTGCAGGAACCTCCGAACTGTTCTCCCCAGTTGTTGTACCAATTTATATTCCCTCCAGTAGTGGAGGAGGGTTGCCTTTTCTCCACGCCCTGTCCAGCATTTAGTGTTTTGAGAACCTGATGGGAGTCCCATTGTTGAAAGCCCCGGGGGTACTGATTTTGAGGTTTCTGATTTGACAGGGTAATGTGTGGGGCTGGGGGCTGAAGGAGATGGCGAAGGGAACACAGTGGGGGACTGAAAATGGGGCTCGGTGTGCTGACGGCTACTTGGTGGTTGAAAGAGGGGATCCGTGAGAAGGTCTGGCTTCACACGTTTTGGGGGAAACCTGGAAATAGAGACTAAACACACACGACAAGACTCCCTCAGACCTTAATCTTGATAAAGTTTAATAAAGGCCTGTACATATGGGACTTTCCCCATTTTGGGGACTGTTTACAAAACAGGTCCAGTAATAAAATGGTGTTAAAGATAAGGGATTCATTCTCTGACCACTTCTGATGGTCATCCAAAGCATTTTGGGCCCGAGTATGCTGCAAGAAAAAACATCAGCTTATTTCTTTTTTTTCCCCTTAATTAAAAAAAATTTTATACTGAAGTATAGTTGATTTATAATGTTGTGTTAGTTTCAGTTGTACAGCTAAGTGATTCAATTATATATATTTGAGTATCCATTCTTTTTCAGATTCTTTTGCCATATAACTGATTAATGACAGAATATTGAGTAGAGCTCCTTGTGCTATATATTAGTAGGTCACTGTAGATTATTCCTTTCAAAACGGAAGGCACTTTCTTATTTTTTTAAAATCATCTCTCAACATTTCAACTCTGGGTAGAAATGAAATGCATAGATTATCTATTTTATAAGGAGGAGTGTGTATACTTAAATCCCAAAGTCCTAATTTATCCCTCACCTGCATGTTTCTTGCTGACGCATCCCCTGCAAGCACAAGTTGGCTTTCTTTTTTTTTTAAATAATTATTTATTTATTTATTTTCTGGCTGCATTGGGTCTTAGTTGCGGCTCGGGGGCTTAGTGGCTCCTCGGATGTGGGATCTTAGCTCCCCGTCCAGGGATCAAAACGACGTCCCCTGCATTGGAAGGCAGATTCTTAACTACTGGATCACCAGGGAAATCCCACAAGCTGGCTTTCTCATCTGTGATTCTGTTTGTGTTCTCCAAATAAGTTCATTTGTATCGTGCTTTTTTACTTAATCCACACCTGTGATATCCTATGATATGTGTCAATCTCTGTGAGTCTGTCACTGTTTTGTGAATCAGTTCATTTGTATGTAGTTTTAGATTCCACATATAAGTCATATCCCAAGATATTTGTCAACCTCCTTCCGACTTCACTTAGATCGTCTTGAGGTCCTTCCATGTTGCTGCAAATGGCAGTATTTCCTTCTTTTGTATGGCTGAGTAGTATTCCATCGTAGATATGTACCACATCTTCTTTATCCAGTCATCTGTCGGTGGACATTTTGCTTGCTTTGGTGTCTTGGTTGTCGTATATAGTGCTGTCATGCACGTTGGGGTGCGTGTAGGTTTTCGAACTATGGTTTTTCTCTGGGTGTTTGCCCAGAAGTGGGATTGGGGGATCAGATGGTAGCTCTATTTTGTGTTATTGAAGGAACCTCCCAACTGTACTCGCCAGCGGCTGTACCAGTTACATTCCCCCCAGCAGAGGAGGAGGGTTTGCTTTCTCCATGCCCTCTCCGGAATTTATTGTTTGGAGACACTTTCATGATGACCATTCTGAATGGTGTCAGATGATACCTCATTGCTGTTTTGATTTGCAGTTCTCAAATAATTGGTGATCTTCAGCATCTTTTCCCGTTTTGTTTTGTTTCTTCTTTCCCAACAGTGTGAGTGAAATGTACCTCTTGAGATTGTCTTCTGACAAATCCGGCCTGTTTTTCTTTAGGAATATTTATTTATTTATTTATTTATTTATTTGTGGTACGCGGGCCTCTCTGTCGTGGCCTCTCCCGCTGCGGAGCACGGGCTCCGGACGCGCAGGCTCAGCGGCCATAGCGTACGGGCCCAGCCGCTCCACAGCATGTGGGATCCTCCCGGACGGGGGCACGAACCCGCGTCCCCTGCATCGGCAGGCGGACTCCCAACCACTGCACCACCAGGGAAGCCCATCCGGCCTGTTTTGAAATCTTTTCAGTTACCTATCCTAGGACATTTCTTGAGCGCAGGTGTTATTGTTTTAAAGCCCTGCAGGCCTTGTGAATCCTAGTGCCCAGAGGCGCCGGTTTCCAAGTTGTTGTTACAGGAATCGTCCACAAGGTGGCAGGCTTCTTCATGCCCATCTCCAGTGCCTCTGGCAATTGCCAGAGCCTTAGCGAAAGAAAAGTGGTGTTCCTGGGTTGTGACTTGGAGGGGCACGTGCCAGAACCAACACCCAAGGTCTTGTGTCTCCTTCCTTTCGGCCTGTTCCCCTTCACCCCCAGACAAGCCGCAACCCTTCCCAAAGTGCTACACTGAGGGAGGATGCTGAGAGTACTCTAGTGGTACGACACGAAGCTAGGCTGGAGGTGGGAACCCCAGCACCAGGAGATGTGGAGACCACGTGACGTTTCAAAGCACTTGCAGCCCAGAGGATCCACCCTCCTTTCGGTGCGCTAGGCTTGGTTGAGCTATAGGAGGGCCTGCCTGGATCTGGAGATTGTGGTCCCCTTTCGAGTGGACCAGACACTGCAGGTCCCAGGGGGGCTCACTTGCTGGCAAATCCTCCCCAGTCCCCTCAGCCCCACGACAGCCAGCGTTGAAACCCAGCCTGCTGAGCCTCCAGGGATGTGACACCAGCCCAGGTCCTCGAGCCTGGGGAAAATCGAGTACACGTCTTTTATTTTCTCTCTCTCTTTTTCTTTAACTGCATTTTCCTTTCATTTCCAAGCAACTTGATGGACCATGTTGTGCCCCTCGCAGATGTACAGCATTGTGATCTAGTCGTACATATGCATATGTCTATTCTTTTTAGGATCCTTTTCTTATATAGGTTGTGACAAAGTGTTGAACAGAGTCCCCTGTGTTGTAGAGTGGAGTATGTACTGTATATATGTTCATGTATATATGTTAATGCCAACCTCCTAATGTATCCCTGTCCCCCATCTTTCCCCTTTGGTAAGCATAAGTTTGTTTTCTAAGTCTCCGAGTCTGTCGCTGTTTTGTGAATCAGTTGATTTGTATCAATTTTTAGAGTCCACATGTAAGTCATATCGCATGATATTGATCGACGTCCATCTGATTTACTTCACTTAGGGTCATCTGGAGATCCTTCTGTGTTGCTGCAAATGGCAGTATTTCCGTCTTTTGTATGGCTGAGTAGTATTCCATCGTGGATATATACCACATCTTCTGTATCCAGTCATGTGTCGGGGGCCTTTTTGCTTGCTTCGGTGTCTCGGTTGTTGTATATCGTGGTGTCATGCACATCGGGGTGCGTGTAGGTTTTTGAGCTATGGTCTTCTCTGGGTGTTTGCCCAGAAGTGGGATGAGGGATCAGCTGGTAGCTTTCTTTTTGCTTCTTGCAGGAACCTCCGAACTGTTCTCCCCAGTTGTTGTACCAATTTATATTCCCTCCAGTAGTGGAGGAGGGTTGCCTTTTCTCCACGCCCTGTCCAGCATTTAGTGTTTTGAGAACCTGATGGGAGTCCCATTGTTGAAAGCCCCGGGGGTACTGATTTTGAGGTTTCTGATTTGACAGGGTAATGTGTGGGGCTGGGGGCTGAAGGAGATGGCGAAGGGGACGCAGTGGGGGACTGAAAATGGGGCTCGGTGTGCTGACGGCTACTTGGTGGTTGAAAGAGGGGATCCGTGAGAAGGTCTGGCTTCACACGTTTTGGGGGAAACCTGGAAATAGAGACTAAACACACACGACAAGACTCCCTCAGACCTTAATCTTGATAAAGTTTAATAAAGGCCTGTACATATGGGACTTTCCCCATTTTGGGGACTGTTTACAAAACAGGTCCAGTAATAAAATGGTGTTAAAGATAAGGGATTCATTCTCTGACCACTTCTGATGGTCATCCAAAGCATTTTGGGCCCGAGTATGCTGCAAGAAAAAACATCAGCTTATTTCTTTTTTTTCCCCTTAATTAAAAAAAATTTTATACTGAAGTATAGTTGATTTATAATGTTGTGTTAGTTTCAGTTGTACAGCTAAGTGATTCAATTATATATATTTGAGTATCCATTCTTTTTCAGATTCTTTTGCCATATAACTGATTAATGACAGAATATTGAGTAGAGCTCCTTGTGCTATATATTAGTAGGTCACTGTAGATTATTCCTTTCAAAACGGAAGGCACTTTCTTATTTTTTTAAAATCACCTCTCAACATTTCAACTCTGGGTAGAAATGAAATGCATAGATTATCTATTTTATAAGGAGGAGTGTGTATACTTAAATCCCAAAGTCCTAATTTATCCCTCACCTGCATGTTTCTTGCTGACGCATCCCCTGCAAGCACAAGTTGGCTTTCTTTTTTTTTTAAATAATTATTTATTTATTTATTTTCTGGCTGCATTGGGTCTTAGTTGCGGCTCGGGGGCTTAGTGGCTCCTCGGATGTGGGATCTTAGCTCCCCGTCCAGGGATCAAAACGACGTCCCCTGCATTGGAAGGCAGATTCTTAACTACTGGATCACCAGGGAAATCCCACAAGCTGGCTTTCTCATCTGTGATTCTGTTTGTGTTCTCCAAATAAGTTCATTTGTATCGTGTTTTTTTCCTTAATCCACACCTGTGATATCCTATGATACTCGTCGATCTCTGTGTGTCTGTCACTGTTTTGTGAATCAGTTCATTTGTATGTAGTTTTAGATTCCACATATAAGTCATATCCCAAGATATTTGTCAACCTCCTTCCGACTTTACTTAGATCGTCTTGAGGTCCTTCCATGTTGCTGCAAATGGCAGTATTTCCTTCTTTTGTATGGCTGAGTAGTATTCCATCGTAGATATGTACCACATCTTCTTTATCCAGTCATCTGTCGGTGGACATTTTGCTTGCTTTGGTGTCTTGGTTGTCGTATATAGTGCTGTCATGCACGTTGGGGTGCGTGTAGGTTTTCGAACTATGGTTTTTCTCTGGGTGTTTGCCCAGAAGTGGGATTGGGGGATCAGATGGTAGCTCTATTTTGTGTTATTGAAGGAACCTCCCAACTGTACTCGCCAGCGGCTGTACCAGTTACATTCCCCCCAGCAGAGGAGGAGGGTTTGCTTTCTCCATGCCCTCTCCGGAATTTATTGTTTGGAGACACTTTCATGATGACCATTCTGACTGGTGTCAGATGATACCTCGTTGCTGTTTTGATTTGCAGTTCTCAAGTAATTGGTGATCTTCAGCATCTTTTCCCGTTTTGTTTTGTTTCTTCTTTCCCAACAGTGTGAGTGAAATGTACCTCTTGAGAGTGTCTTCTGACAAATCCGGCCTGTTTTGAAATCTTTTCAGTTACCTATCCTAAGACATTTCTTGAGCGCAGGTGTTACTGTTTTAAAGCCCTGCTGGCCTTGTGAATCCTAGTGCCCAGTGGCGCCGGTTTCCAAGTTGTTGTTACAGGAATCGTCCACAAGGTGGCAGGCTTCTTCGTGCCCATCTCCGGTGCCTCTGGCAATTGCCAGAGCCTTAGCGAAAGAAAAGTGGTGTTCCTGGGTTGTGACTTGGAGGGGCACGTGCCAGAACCAACACCCAAGGTCTTGTGTCTCCTTCCTTTCGGCCTGTTCCCCTTCACCCCCAGACAAGCCGCAACCCTTCCCAAAGTGCTACACTGAGGGAGGATGCCGAGGGTACTCTAGTGGTACGACACGAAGCTAGGCTGGAGGTGGGAACCCCAGCACCAGGAGATGTGGAGACCACGTGACGTTTCAAAGCACTTGCAGCCCAGAGGATCCACCCTCCTTACGGTGCGCTAGGCTTGGTTGAGCTATAGGAGGGCCTGCCTGGATCTGGAGATTGTGGTCCCCTTTCGAGTGGACCAGACACTGCAGGTCCCAGGGGGGCTCACTTGCTGGCAAATCCTCCCCAGTCCCCTCAGCCCCACGACAGCCAGCGTTGAAACCCAGCCTGCTGAGCCTCCAGGGATGTGACACCAGCCCAGGTCCTCGAGCCTGGGGAAAATCGAGTACACGTCTTTTATTTTCTCTCTCTCTTTTTCTTTAACTGCATTTTCCTTTCATTTCCAAGCAACTTGATGGACCATGTTGTGCCCCTCGCAGATGTACAGCATTGTGATCTAGTCGTACATATGCATATGTCTATTCTTTTTAGGATCCTTTTCTTATATAGGTTGTGACAAAGTGTTGAACAGAGTCCCCTGTGTTGTAGAGTGGAGTATGTACTGTATATATGTTCATGTATATATGTTAATGCCAACCTCCTAATGTATCCCTGTCCCCCATCTTTCCCCTTTGGTAAGCATAAGTTTGTTTTCTAAGTCTCCGAGTCTGTCGCTGTTTTGTGAATCAGTTGATTTGTATCAATTTTTAGAGTCCACATGTAAGTCATATCGCATGATATTGATCGACGTCCATCTGATTTACTTCACTTAGGGTCATCTGGAGATCCTTCTGTGTTGCTGCAAATGGCAGTATTTCCGTCTTTTGTATGGCTGAGTAGTATTCCATCGTGGATATATACCACATCTTCTGTATCCAGTCATGTGTCGGGGGCCTTTTTGCTTGCTTCGGTGTCTCGGTTGTTGTATATCGTGGTGTCATGCACATCGGGGTGCGTGTAGGTTTTTGAGCTATGGTCTTCTCTGGGTGTTTGCCCAGAAGTGGGATGAGGGATCAGCTGGTAGCTTTCTTTTTGCTTCTTGCAGGAACCTCCGAACTGTTCTCCCCAGTTGTTGTACCAATTTATATTCCCTCCAGTAGTGGAGGAGGGTTGCCTTTTCTCCACGCCCTGTCCAGCATTTAGTGTTTTGAGAACCTGATGGGAGTCCCATTGTTGAAAGCCCCGGGGGTACTGATTTTGAGGTTTCTGATTTGACAGGGTAATGTGTGGGGCTGGGGGCTGAAGGAGATGGCGAAGGGGACGCAGTGGGGGACTGAAAATGGGGCTCGGTGTGCTGACGGCTACTTGGTGGTTGAAAGAGGGGATCCGTGAGAAGGTCTGGCTTCACACGTTTTGGGGGAAACCTGGAAATAGAGACTAAACACACACGACAAGACTCCCTCAGACCTTAATCTTGATAAAGTTTAATAAAGGCCTGTACATATGGGACTTTCCCCATTTTGGGGACTGTTTACAAAACAGGTCCAGTAATAAAATGGTGTTAAAGATAAGGGATTCATTCTCTGACCACTTCTGATGGTCATCCAAAGCATTTTGGGCCCGAGTATGCTGCAAGAAAAAACATCAGCTTATTTCTTTTTTTTCCCCTTAATTAAAAAAAATTTTATACTGAAGTATAGTTGATTTATAATGTTGTGTTAGTTTCAGTTGTACAGCTAAGTGATTCAATTATATATATTTGAGTATCCATTCTTTTTCAGATTCTTTTGCCATATAACTGATTAATGACAGAATATTGAGTAGAGCTCCTTGTGCTATATATTAGTAGGTCACTGTAGATTATTCCTTTCAAAACGGAAGGCACTTTCTTATTTTTTTAAAATCACCTCTCAACATTTCAACTCTGGGTAGAAATGAAATGCATAGATTATCTATTTTATAAGGAGGAGTGTGTATACTTAAATCCCAAAGTCCTAATTTATCCCTCACCTGCATGTTTCTTGCTGACGCATCCCCTGCAAGCACAAGTTGGCTTTCTTTTTTTTTTAAATAATTATTTATTTATTTATTTTCTGGCTGCATTGGGTCTTAGTTGCGGCTCGGGGGCTTAGTGGCTCCTCGGATGTGGGATCTTAGCTCCCCGTCCAGGGATCAAAACGACGTCCCCTGCATTGGAAGGCAGATTCTTAACTACTGGATCACCAGGGAAATCCCACAAGCTGGCTTTCTCATCTGTGATTCTGTTTGTGTTCTCCAAATAAGTTCATTTGTATCGTGTTTTTTTCCTTAATCCACACCTGTGATATCCTATGATACTCGTCGATCTCTGTGTGTCTGTCACTGTTTTGTGAATCAGTTCATTTGTATGTAGTTTTAGATTCCACATATAAGTCATATCCCAAGATATTTGTCAACCTCCTTCCGACTTTACTTAGATCGTCCTGAGGTCCTTCCATGTTGCTGCAAATGGCAGTATTTCCTTCTTTTGTATGGCTGAGTAGTATTCCATCGTAGATATGTACCACATCTTCTTTATCCAGTCATCTGTCGGTGGACATTTTGCTTGCTTTGGTGTCTTGGTTGTCGTATATAGTGCTGTCATGCACGTTGGGGTGCGTGTAGGTTTTCGAACTATGGTTTTTCTCTGGGTGTTTGCCCAGAGGTGGGATTGGGGGATCAGATGGTAGCTCTGTTTTGTGTTATTGAAGGAACCTCCCAACTGTACTCGCCAGCGGCTGTACCAGTTACATTCCCCCCAGCAGAGGAGGAGGGTTTGCTTTCTCCATGCCCTCTCCGGAATTTATTGTTTGGAGACACTTTCATGATGACCATTCTGACTGGTGTCAGATGATACCTCGTTGCTGTTTTGATTTGCAGTTCTCAAGTAATTGGTGATCTTCAGCATCTTTTCCCGTTTTGTTTTGTTTCTTCTTTCCCAACAGTGTGAGTGAAATGTACCTCTTGAGAGTGTCTTCTGACAAATCCGGCCTGTTTTGAAATCTTTTCAGTTACCTATCCTAAGACATTTCTTGAGCGCAGGTGTTACTGTTTTAAAGCCCTGCTGGCCTTGTGAATCCTAGTGCCCAGTGGCGCCGGTTTCCAAGTTGTTGTTACAGGAATCGTCCACAAGGTGGCAGGCTTCTTCGTGCCCATCTCCGGTGCCTCTGGCAATTGCCAGAGCCTTAGCGAAAGAAAAGTGGTGTTCCTGGGTTGTGACTTGGAGGGGCACGTGCCAGAACCAACACCCAAGGTCTTGTGTCTCCTTCCTTTCGGCCTGTTCCCCTTCACCCCCAGACAAGCCGCAACCCTTCCCAAAGTGCTACACTGAGGGAGGATGCCGAGGGTACTCTAGTGGTACGACACGAAGCTAGGCTGGAGGTGGGAACCCCAGCACCAGGAGATGTGGAGACCACGTGACGTTTCAAAGCACTTGCAGCCCAGAGGATCCACCCTCCTTACGGTGCGCTAGGCTTGGTTGAGCTATAGGAGGGCCTGCCTGGATCTGGAGATTGTGGTCCCCTTTCGAGTGGACCAGACACTGCAGGTCCCAGGGGGGCTCACTTGCTGGCAAATCCTCCCCAGTCCCCTCAGCCCCACGACAGCCAGCGTTGAAACCCAGCCTGCTGAGCCTCCAGGGATGTGACACCAGCCCAGGTCCTCGAGCCTGGGGAAAATCGAGTACACGTCTTTTATTTTCTCTCTCTCTTTTTCTTTAACTGCATTTTCCTTTCATTTCCAAGCAACTTGATGGACCATGTTGTGCCCCTCGCAGATGTACAGCATTGTGATCTAGTCGTACATATGCATATGTCTATTCTTTTTAGGATCCTTTTCTTATATAGGTTGTGACAAAGTGTTGAACAGAGTCCCCTGTGTTGTAGAGTGGAGTATGTACTGTATATATGTTCATGTATATATGTTAATGCCAACCTCCTAATGTATCCCTGTCCCCCATCTTTCCCCTTTGGTAAGCATAAGTTTGTTTTCTAAGTCTCCGAGTCTGTCGCTGTTTTGTGAATCAGTTGATTTGTATCAATTTTTAGAGTCCACATGTAAGTCATATCGCATGATATTGATCGACGTCCATCTGATTTACTTCACTTAGGGTCATCTGGAGATCCTTCTGTGTTGCTGCAAATGGCAGTATTTCCGTCTTTTGTATGGCTGAGTAGTATTCCATCGTGGATATATACCACATCTTCTGTATCCAGTCATGTGTCGGGGGCCTTTTTGCTTGCTTCGGTGTCTCGGTTGTTGTATATCGTGGTGTCATGCACATCGGGGTGCGTGTAGGTTTTTGAGCTATGGTCTTCTCTGGGTGTTTGCCCAGAAGTGGGATGAGGGATCAGCTGGTAGCTTTCTTTTTGCTTCTTGCAGGAACCTCCGAACTGTTCTCCCCAGTTGTTGTACCAATTTATATTCCCTCCAGTAGTGGAGGAGGGTTGCCTTTTCTCCACGCCCTGTCCAGCATTTAGTGTTTTGAGAACCTGATGGGAGTCCCATTGTTGAAAGCCCCGGGGGTACTGATTTTGAGGTTTCTGATTTGACAGGGTAATGTGTGGGGCTGGGGGCTGAAGGAGATGGCGAAGGGGACGCAGTGGGGGACTGAAAATGGGGCTCGGTGTGCTGACGGCTACTTGGTGGTTGAAAGAGGGGATCCGTGAGAAGGTCTGGCTTCACACGTTTTGGGGGAAACCTGGAAATAGAGACTAAACACACACGACAAGACTCCCTCAGACCTTAATCTTGATAAAGTTTAATAAAGGCCTGTACATATGGGACTTTCCCCATTTTGGGGACTGTTTACAAAACAGGTCCAGTAATAAAATGGTGTTAAAGATAAGGGATTCATTCTCTGACCACTTCTGATGGTCATCCAAAGCATTTTGGGCCCGAGTATGCTGCAAGAAAAAACATCAGCTTATTTCTTTTTTTTCCCCTTAATTAAAAAAAATTTTATACTGAAGTATAGTTGATTTATAATGTTGTGTTAGTTTCAGTTGTACAGCTAAGTGATTCAATTATATATATTTGAGTATCCATTCTTTTTCAGATTCTTTTGCCATATAACTGATTAATGACAGAATATTGAGTAGAGCTCCTTGTGCTATATATTAGTAGGTCACTGTAGATTATTCCTTTCAAAACGGAAGGCACTTTCTTATTTTTTTAAAATCATCTCTCAACATTTCAACTCTGGGTAGAAATGAAATGCATAGATTATCTATTTTATAAGGAGGAGTGTGTATACTTAAATCCCAAAGTCCTAATTTATCCCTCACCTGCATGTTTCTTGCTGACGCATCCCCTGCAAGCACAAGTTGGCTTTCTTTTTTTTTTAAATAATTATTTATTTATTTATTTTCTGGCTGCATTGGGTCTTAGTTGCGGCTCGGGGGCTTAGTGGCTCCTCGGATGTGGGATCTTAGCTCCCCGTCCAGGGATCAAAACGACGTCCCCTGCATTGGAAGGCAGATTCTTAACTACTGGATCACCAGGGAAATCCCACAAGCTGGCTTTCTCATCTGTGATTCTGTTTGTGTTCTCCAAATAAGTTCATTTGTATCGTGTTTTTTTCCTTAATCCACACCTGTGATATCCTATGATACTCGTCGATCTCTGTGTGTCTGTCACTGTTTTGTGAATCAGTTCATTTGTATGTAGTTTTAGATTCCACATATAAGTCATATCCCAAGATATTTGTCAACCTCCTTCCGACTTTACTTAGATCGTCCTGAGGTCCTTCCATGTTGCTGCAAATGGCAGTATTTCCTTCTTTTGTATGGCTGAGTAGTATTCCATCGTAGATATGTACCACATCTTCTTTATCCAGTCATCTGTCGGTGGACATTTTGCTTGCTTTGGTGTCTTGGTTGTCGTATATAGTGCTGTCATGCACGTTGGGGTGCGTGTAGGTTTTCGAACTATGGTTTTTCTCTGGGTGTTTGCCCAGAGGTGGGATTGGGGGATCAGATGGTAGCTCTGTTTTGTGTTATTGAAGGAACCTCCCAACTGTACTCGCCAGCGGCTGTACCAGTTACATTCCCCCCAGCAGAGGAGGAGGGTTTGCTTTCTCCATGCCCTCTCCGGAATTTATTGTTTGGAGACACTTTCATGATGACCATTCTGACTGGTGTCAGATGATACCTCGTTGCTGTTTTGATTTGCAGTTCTCAAGTAATTGGTGATCTTCAGCATCTTTTCCCGTTTTGTTTTGTTTCTTCTTTCCCAACAGTGTGAGTGAAATGTACCTCTTGAGAGTGTCTTCTGACAAATCCGGCCTGTTTTGAAATCTTTTCAGTTACCTATCCTAAGACATTTCTTGAGCGCAGGTGTTACTGTTTTAAAGCCCTGCTGGCCCTGTGAATCCTAGTGCCCAGTGGCGCCGGTTTCCAAGTTGTTGTTACAGGAATCGTCCACAAGGTGGCAGGCTTCTTCGTGCCCATCTCCGGTGCCTCTGGCAATTGCCAGAGCCTTAGCGAAAGAAAAGTGGTGTTCCTGGGTTGTGACTTGGAGGGGCACGTGCCAGAACCAACACCCAAGGTCTTGTGTCTCCTTCCTTTCGGCCTGTTCCCCTTCACCCCCAGACAAGCCGCAACCCTTCCCAAAGTGCTACACTGAGGGAGGATGCCGAGGGTACTCTAGTGGTACGACACGAAGCTAGGCTGGAGGTGGGAACCCCAGCACCAGGAGATGTGGAGACCACGTGACGTTTCAAAGCACTTGCAGCCCAGAGGATCCACCCTCCTTACGGTGCGCTAGGCTTGGTTGAGCTATAGGAGGGCCTGCCTGGATCTGGAGATTGTGGTCCCCTTTCGAGTGGACCAGACACTGCAGGTCCCAGGGGGGCTCACTTGCTGGCAAATCCTCCCCAGTCCCCTCAGCCCCACGACAGCCAGCGTTGAAACCCAGCCTGCTGAGCCTCCAGGGATGTGACACCAGCCCAGGTCCTCGAGCCTGGGGAAAATCGAGTACACGTCTTTTATTTTCTCTCTCTCTTTTTCTTTAACTGCATTTTCCTTTCATTTCCAAGCAACTTGATGGACCATGTTGTGCCCCTCGCAGATGTACAGCATTGTGATCTAGTCGTACATATGCATATGTCTATTCTTTTTAGGATCCTTTTCTTATATAGGTTGTGACAAAGTGTTGAACAGAGTCCCCTGTGTTGTAGAGTGGAGTATGTACTGTATATATGTTCATGTATATATGTTAATGCCAACCTCCTAATGTATCCCTGTCCCCCATCTTTCCCCTTTGGTAAGCATAAGTTTGTTTTCTAAGTCTCCGAGTCTGTCGCTGTTTTGTGAATCAGTTGATTTGTATCAATTTTTAGAGTCCACATGTAAGTCATATCGCATGATATTGATCGACGTCCATCTGATTTACTTCACTTAGGGTCATCTGGAGATCCTTCTGTGTTGCTGCAAATGGCAGTATTTCCGTCTTTTGTATGGCTGAGTAGTATTCCATCGTGGATATATACCACATCTTCTGTATCCAGTCATGTGTCGGGGGCCTTTTTGCTTGCTTCGGTGTCTCGGTTGTTGTATATCGTGGTGTCATGCACATCGGGGTGCGTGTAGGTTTTTGAGCTATGGTCTTCTCTGGGTGTTTGCCCAGAAGTGGGATGAGGGATCAGCTGGTAGCTTTCTTTTTGCTTCTTGCAGGAACCTCCGAACTGTTCTCCCCAGTTGTTGTACCAATTTATATTCCCTCCAGTAGTGGAGGAGGGTTGCCTTTTCTCCACGCCCTGTCCAGCATTTAGTGTTTTGAGAACCTGATGGGAGTCCCATTGTTGAAAGCCCCGGGGGTACTGATTTTGAGGTTTCTGATTTGACAGGGTAATGTGTGGGGCTGGGGGCTGAAGGAGATGGCGAAGGGGACGCAGTGGGGGACTGAAAATGGGGCTCGGTGTGCTGACGGCTACTTGGTGGTTGAAAGAGGGGATCCGTGAGAAGGTCTGGCTTCACACGTTTTGGGGGAAACCTGGAAATAGAGACTAAACACACACGACAAGACTCCCTCAGACCTTAATCTTGATAAAGTTTAATAAAGGCCTGTACATATGGGACTTTCCCCATTTTGGGGACTGTTTACAAAACAGGTCCAGTAATAAAATGGTGTTAAAGATAAGGGATTCATTCTCTGACCACTTCTGATGGTCATCCAAAGCATTTTGGGCCCGAGTATGCTGCAAGAAAAAACATCAGCTTATTTCTTTTTTTTCCCCTTAATTAAAAAAAATTTTATACTGAAGTATAGTTGATTTATAATGTTGTGTTAGTTTCAGTTGTACAGCTAAGTGATTCAATTATATATATTTGAGTATCCATTCTTTTTCAGATTCTTTTGCCATATAACTGATTAATGACAGAATATTGAGTAGAGCTCCTTGTGCTATATATTAGTAGGTCACTGTAGATTATTCCTTTCAAAACGGAAGGCACTTTCTTATTTTTTTAAAATCATCTCTCAACATTTCAACTCTGGGTAGAAATGAAATGCATAGATTATCTATTTTATAAGGAGGAGTGTGTATACTTAAATCCCAAAGTCCTAATTTATCCCTCACCTGCATGTTTCTTGCTGACGCATCCCCTGCAAGCACAAGTTGGCTTTCTTTTTTTTTTAAATAATTATTTATTTATTTATTTTCTGGCTGCATTGGGTCTTAGTTGCGGCTCGGGGGCTTAGTGGCTCCTCGGATGTGGGATCTTAGCTCCCCGTCCAGGGATCAAAACGACGTCCCCTGCATTGGAAGGCAGATTCTTAACTACTGGATCACCAGGGAAATCCCACAAGCTGGCTTTCTCATCTGTGATTCTGTTTGTGTTCTCCAAATAAGTTCATTTGTATCGTGTTTTTTTCCTTAATCCACACCTGTGATATCCTATGATACTCGTCGATCTCTGTGTGTCTGTCACTGTTTTGTGAATCAGTTCATTTGTATGTAGTTTTAGATTCCACATATAAGTCATATCCCAAGATATTTGTCAACCTCCTTCCGACTTTACTTAGATCGTCCTGAGGTCCTTCCATGTTGCTGCAAATGGCAGTATTTCCTTCTTTTTTATGGCTGAGTAGTATTCCATCGTAGATATGTACCACATCTTCTTTATCCAGTCATCTGTCGGTGGACATTTTGCTTGCTTTGGTGTCTTGGTTGTCGTATATAGTGCTGTCATGCACGTTGGGGTGCGTGTAGGTTTTCGAACTATGGTTTTTCTCTGGGTGTTTGCCCAGAGGTGGGATTGGGGGATCAGATGGTAGCTCTGTTTTGTGTTATTGAAGGAACCTCCCAACTGTACTCGCCAGCGGCTGTACCAGTTACATTCCCCCCAGCAGAGGAGGAGGGTTTGCTTTCTCCATGCCCTCTCCGGAATTTATTGTTTGGAGACACTTTCATGATGACCATTCTGACTGGTGTCAGATGATACCTCGTTGCTGTTTTGATTTGCAGTTCTCAAGTAATTGGTGATCTTCAGCATCTTTTCCCGTTTTGTTTTGTTTCTTCTTTCCCAACAGTGTGAGTGAAATGTACCTCTTGAGAGTGTCTTCTGACAAATCCGGCCTGTTTTGAAATCTTTTCAGTTACCTATCCTAAGACATTTCTTGAGCGCAGGTGTTACTGTTTTAAAGCCCTGCTGGCCCTGTGAATCCTAGTGCCCAGTGGCGCCGGTTTCCAAGTTGTTGTTACAGGAATCGTCCACAAGGTGGCAGGCTTCTTCGTGCCCATCTCCGGTGCCTCTGGCAATTGCCAGAGCCTTAGCGAAAGAAAAGTGGTGTTCCTGGGTTGTGACTTGGAGGGGCACGTGCCAGAACCAACACCCAAGGTCTTGTGTCTCCTTCCTTTCGGCCTGTTCCCCTTCACCCCCAGACAAGCCGCAACCCTTCCCAAAGTGCTACACTGAGGGAGGATGCCGAGGGTACTCTAGTGGTACGACACGAAGCTAGGCTGGAGGTGGGAACCCCAGCACCAGGAGATGTGGAGACCACGTGACGTTTCAAAGCACTTGCAGCCCAGAGGATCCACCCTCCTTACGGTGCGCTAGGCTTGGTTGAGCTATAGGAGGGCCTGCCTGGATCTGGAGATTGTGGTCCCCTTTCGAGTGGACCAGACACTGCAGGTCCCAGGGGGGCTCACTTGCTGGCAAATCCTCCCCAGTCCCCTCAGCCCCACGACAGCCAGCGTTGAAACCCAGCCTGCTGAGCCTCCAGGGATGTGACACCAGCCCAGGTCCTCGAGCCTGGGGAAAATCGAGTACACGTCTTTTATTTTCTCTCTCTCTTTTTCTTTAACTGCATTTTCCTTTCATTTCCAAGCAACTTGATGGACCATGTTGTGCCCCTCGCAGATGTACAGCATTGTGATCTAGTCGTACATATGCATATGTCTATTCTTTTTAGGATCCTTTTCTTATATAGGTTGTGACAAAGTGTTGAACAGAGTCCCCTGTGTTGTAGAGTGGAGTATGTACTGTATATATGTTCATGTATATATGTTAATGCCAACCTCCTAATGTATCCCTGTCCCCCATCTTTCCCCTTTGGTAAGCATAAGTTTGTTTTCTAAGTCTCCGAGTCTGTCGCTGTTTTGTGAATCAGTTGATTTGTATCAATTTTTAGAGTCCACATGTAAGTCATATCGCATGATATTGATCGACGTCCATCTGATTTACTTCACTTAGGGTCATCTGGAGATCCTTCTGTGTTGCTGCAAATGGCAGTATTTCCGTCTTTTGTATGGCTGAGTAGTATTCCATCGTGGATATATACCACATCTTCTGTATCCAGTCATGTGTCGGGGGCCTTTTTGCTTGCTTCGGTGTCTCGGTTGTTGTATATCGTGGTGTCATGCACATCGGGGTGCGTGTAGGTTTTTGAGCTATGGTCTTCTCTGGGTGTTTGCCCAGAAGTGGGATGAGGGATCAGCTGGTAGCTTTCTTTTTGCTTCTTGCAGGAACCTCCGAACTGTTCTCCCCAGTTGTTGTACCAATTTATATTCCCTCCAGTAGTGGAGGAGGGTTGCCTTTTCTCCACGCCCTGTCCAGCATTTAGTGTTTTGAGAACCTGATGGGAGTCCCATTGTTGAAAGCCCCGGGGGTACTGATTTTGAGGTTTCTGATTTGACAGGGTAATGTGTGGGGCTGGGGGCTGAAGGAGATGGCGAAGGGGACGCAGTGGGGGACTGAAAATGGGGCTCGGTGTGCTGACGGCTACTTGGTGGTTGAAAGAGGGGATCCGTGAGAAGGTCTGGCTTCACACGTTTTGGGGGAAACCTGGAAATAGAGACTAAACACACACGACAAGACTCCCTCAGACCTTAATCTTGATAAAGTTTAATAAAGGCCTGTACATATGGGACTTTCCCCATTTTGGGGACTGTTTACAAAACAGGTCCAGTAATAAAATGGTGTTAAAGATAAGGGATTCATTCTCTGACCACTTCTGATGGTCATCCAAAGCATTTTGGGCCCGAGTATGCTGCAAGAAAAAACATCAGCTTATTTCTTTTTTTTCCCCTTAATTAAAAAAAATTTTATACTGAAGTATAGTTGATTTATAATGTTGTGTTAGTTTCAGTTGTACAGCTAAGTGATTCAATTATATATATTTGAGTATCCATTCTTTTTCAGATTCTTTTGCCATATAACTGATTAATGACAGAATATTGAGTAGAGCTCCTTGTGCTATATATTAGTAGGTCACTGTAGATTATTCCTTTCAAAACGGAAGGCACTTTCTTATTTTTTTAAAATCATCTCTCAACATTTCAACTCTGGGTAGAAATGAAATGCATAGATTATCTATTTTATAAGGAGGAGTGTGTATACTTAAATCCCAAAGTCCTAATTTATCCCTCACCTGCATGTTTCTTGCTGACGCATCCCCTGCAAGCACAAGTTGGCTTTCTTTTTTTTTTAAATAATTATTTATTTATTTATTTTCTGGCTGCATTGGGTCTTAGTTGCGGCTCGGGGGCTTAGTGGCTCCTCGGATGTGGGATCTTAGCTCCCCGTCCAGGGATCAAAACGACGTCCCCTGCATTGGAAGGCAGATTCTTAACTACTGGATCACCAGGGAAATCCCACAAGCTGGCTTTCTCATCTGTGATTCTGTTTGTGTTCTCCAAATAAGTTCATTTGTATCGTGTTTTTTTCCTTAATCCACACCTGTGATATCCTATGATACTCGTCGATCTCTGTGTGTCTGTCACTGTTTTGTGAATCAGTTCATTTGTATGTAGTTTTAGATTCCACATATAAGTCATATCCCAAGATATTTGTCAACCTCCTTCCGACTTTACTTAGATCGTCTTGAGGTCCTTCCATGTTGCTGCAAATGGCAGTATTTCCTTCTTTTGTATGGCTGAGTAGTATTCCATCGTAGACATGTACCACATCTTCTTTATCCAGTCATCTGTCGGTGGACATTTTGCTTGCTTTGGTGTCTTGGTTGTCGTATATAGTGCTGTCATGCACGTTGGGGTGCGTGTAGGTTTTCGAACTATGGTTTTTCTCTGGGTGTTTGCCCAGAAGTGGGATTGGGGGATCAGATGGTAGCTCTATTTTGTGTTATTGAAGGAACCTCCCAACTGTACTCGCCAGCGGCTGTACCAGTTACATTCCCCCCAGCAGAGGAGGAGGGTTTGCTTTCTCCATGCCCCCTCCGGAATTTATTGTTTGGAGACACTTTCATGATGACCATTCTGACTGGTGTCAGATGATACCTCGTTGCTGTTTTGATTTGCAGTTCTCAAGTAATTGGTGATCTTCAGCATCTTTTCCCGTTTTGTTTTGTTTCTTCTTTCCCAACAGTGTGAGTGAAATGTACCTCTTGAGAGTGTCTTCTGACAAATCCGGCCTGTTTTGAAATCTTTTCAGTTACCTATCCTAAGACATTTCTTGAGCGCAGGTGTTACTGTTTTAAAGCCCTGCTGGCCTTGTGAATCCTAGTGCCCAGTGGCGCCGGTTTCCAAGTTGTTGTTACAGGAATCGTCCACAAGGTGGCAGGCTTCTTCGTGCCCATCTCCGGTGCCTCTGGCAATTGCCAGAGCCTTAGCGAAAGAAAAGTGGTGTTCCTGGGTTGTGACTTGGAGGGGCACGTGCCAGAACCAACACCCAAGGTCTTGTGTCTCCTTCCTTTCGGCCTGTTCCCCTTCACCCCCAGACAAGCCGCAACCCTTCCCAAAGTGCTACACTGAGGGAGGATGCCGAGGGTACTCTAGTGGTACGACACGAAGCTAGGCTGGAGGTGGGAACCCCAGCACCAGGAGATGTGGAGACCACGTGACGTTTCAAAGCACTTGCAGCCCAGAGGATCCACCCTCCTTTCGGTGCGCTAGGCTTGGTTGAGCTATAGGAGGGCCTGCCTGGATCTGGAGATTGTGGTCCCCTTTCGAGTGGACCAGACACTGCAGGTCCCAGGGGGGCTCACTTGCTGGCAAATCCTCCCCAGTCCCCTCAGCCCCACGACAGCCAGCGTTGAAACCCAGCCTGCTGAGCCTCCAGGGATGTGACACCAGCCCAGGTCCTCGAGCCTGGGGAAAATCGAGTACACGTCTTTTATTTTCTCTCTCTCTTTTTCTTTAACTGCATTTTCCTTTCATTTCCAAGCAACTTGATGGACCATGTTGTGCCCCTCGCAGATGTACAGCATTGTGATCTAGTCGTACATATGCATATGTCTATTCTTTTTAGGATCCTTTTCTTATATAGGTTGTGACAAAGTGTTGAACAGAGTCCCCTGTGTTGTAGAGTGGAGTATGTACTGTATATATGTTCATGTATATATGTTAATGCCAACCTCCTAATGTATCCCTGTCCCCCATCTTTCCCCTTTGGTAAGCATAAGTTTGTTTTCTAAGTCTCCGAGTCTGTCGCTGTTTTGTGAATCAGTTGATTTGTATCAATTTTTAGAGTCCACATGTAAGTCATATCGCATGATATTGATCGACGTCCATCTGATTTACTTCACTTAGGGTCATCTGGAGATCCTTCTGTGTTGCTGCAAATGGCAGTATTTCCGTCTTTTGTATGGCTGAGTAGTATTCCATCGTGGATATATACCACATCTTCTGTATCCAGTCATGTGTCGGGGGCCTTTTTGCTTGCTTCGGTGTCTCGGTTGTTGTATATCGTGGTGTCAGGCACGTCGGGGTGCGTGTAGGTTTTTGAGCTATGGTCTTCTCTGGGTGTTTGCCCAGAAGTGGGATGAGGGATCAGCTGGTAGCTTTCTTTTTGCTTCTTGCAGGAACCTCCGAACTGTTCTCCCCAGTTGTTGTACCAATTTATATTCCCTCCAGTAGTGGAGGAGGGTTGCCTTTTCTCCACGCCCTGTCCAGCATTTAGTGTTTTGAGAACCTGATGGGAGTCCCATTGTTGAAAGCCCCGGGGGTACTGATTTTGAGGTTTCTGATTTGACAGGGTAATGTGTGGGGCTGGGGGCTGAAGGAGATGGCGAAGGGGACGCAGTGGGGGACTGAAAATGGGGCTCGGTGTGCTGACGGCTACTTGGTGGTTGAAAGAGGGGATCCGTGAGAAGGTCTGGCTTCACACGTTTTGGGGGAAACCTGGAAATAGAGACTAAACACACACGACAAGACTCCCTCAGACCTTAATCTTGATAAAGTTTAATAAAGGCCTGTACATATGGGACTTTCCCCATTTTGGGGACTGTTTACAAAACAGGTCCAGTAATAAAATGGTGTTAAAGATAAGGGATTCATTCTCTGACCACTTCTGATGGTCATCCAAAGCATTTTGGGCCCGAGTATGCTGCAAGAAAAAACATCAGCTTATTTCTTTTTTTTCCCCTTAATTAAAAAAAATTTTATACTGAAGTATAGTTGATTTATAATGTTGTGTTAGTTTCAGTTGTACAGCTAAGTGATTCAATTATATATATTTGAGTATCCATTCTTTTTCAGATTCTTTTGCCATATAACTGATTAATGACAGAATATTGAGTAGAGCTCCTTGTGCTATATATTAGTAGGTCACTGTAGATTATTCCTTTCAAAACGGAAGGCACTTTCTTATTTTTTTAAAATCACCTCTCAACATTTCAACTCTGGGTAGAAATGAAATGCATAGATTATCTATTTTATAAGGAGGAGTGTGTATACTTAAATCCCAAAGTCCTAATTTATCCCTCACCTGCATGTTTCTTGCTGACGCATCCCCTGCAAGCACAAGTTGGCTTTCTTTTTTTTTTAAATAATTATTTATTTATTTATTTTCTGGCTGCATTGGGTCTTAGTTGCGGCTCGGGGGCTTAGTGGCTCCTCGGATGTGGGATCTTAGCTCCCCGTCCAGGGATCAAAACGACGTCCCCTGCATTGGAAGGCAGATTCTTAACTACTGGATCACCAGGGAAATCCCACAAGCTGGCTTTCTCATCTGTGATTCTGTTTGTGTTCTCCAAATAAGTTCATTTGTATCGTGTTTTTTTCCTTAATCCACACCTGTGATATCCTATGATACTCGTCGATCTCTGTGTGTCTGTCACTGTTTTGTGAATCAGTTCATTTGTATGTAGTTTTAGATTCCACATATAAGTCATATCCCAAGATATTTGTCAACCTCCTTCCGACTTTACTTAGATCGTCTTGAGGTCCTTCCATGTTGCTGCAAATGGCAGTATTTCCTTCTTTTGTATGGCTGAGTAGTATTCCATCGTAGATATGTACCACATCTTCTTTATCCAGTCATCTGTCGGTGGACATTTTGCTTGCTTTGGTGTCTTGGTTGTCGTATATAGTGCTGTCATGCACGTTGGGGTGCGTGTAGGTTTTCGAACTATGGTTTTTCTCTGGGTGTTTGCCCAGAAGTGGGATTGGGGGATCAGATGGTAGCTCTATTTTGTGTTATTGAAGGAACCTCCCAACTGTACTCGCCAGCGGCTGTACCAGTTACATTCCCCCCAGCAGAGGAGGAGGGTTTGCTTTCTCCATGCCCCCTCCGGAATTTATTGTTTGGAGACACTTTCATGATGACCATTCTGACTGGTGTCAGATGATACCTCGTTGCTGTTTTGATTTGCAGTTCTCAAGTAATTGGTGATCTTCAGCATCTTTTCCCATTTTGTTTTGTTTCTTCTTTCCCAACAGTGTGAGTGAAATGTACCTCTTGAGAGTGTCTTCTGACAAATCCGGCCTGTTTTGAAATCTTTTCAGTTACCTATCCTAAGACATTTCTTGAGCGCAGGTGTTACTGTTTTAAAGCCCTGCTGGCCCTGTGAATCCTAGTGCCCAGTGGCGCCGGTTTCCAAGTTGTTGTTACAGGAATCGTCCACAAGGTGGCAGGCTTCTTCGTGCCCATCTCCGGTGCCTCTGGCAATTGCCAGAGCCTTAGCGAAAGAAAAGTGGTGTTCCTGGGTTGTGACTTGGAGGGGCACGTGCCAGAACCAACACCCAAGGTCTTGTGTCTCCTTCCTTTCGGCCTGTTCCCCTTCACCCCCAGACAAGCCGCAACCCTTCCCAAAGTGCTACACTGAGGGAGGATGCCGAGGGTACTCTAGTGGTACGACACGAAGCTAGGCTGGAGGTGGGAACCCCAGCACCAGGAGATGTGGAGACCACGTGACGTTTCAAAGCACTTGCAGCCCAGAGGATCCACCCTCCTTTCGGTGCGCTAGGCTTGGTTGAGCTATAGGAGGGCCTGCCTGGATCTGGAGATTGTGGTCCCCTTTCGAGTGGACCAGACACTGCAGGTCCCAGGGGGGCTCACTTGCTGGCAAATCCTCCCCAGTCCCCTCAGCCCCACGACAGCCAGCGTTGAAACCCAGCCTGCTGAGCCTCCAGGGATGTGACACCAGCCCAGGTCCTCGAGCCTGGGGAAAATCGAGTACACGTCTTTTATTTTCTCTCTCTCTTTTTCTTTAACTGCATTTTCCTTTCATTTCCAAGCAACTTGATGGACCATGTTGTGCCCCTCGCAGATGTACAGCATTGTGATCTAGTCGTACATACGCATATGTCTATTCTTTTTAGGATCCTTTTCTTATATAGGTTGTGACAAAGTGTTGAACAGAGTCCCCTGTGTTGTAGAGTGGAGTATGTACTGTATATATGTTCATGTATATATGTTAATGCCAACCTCCTAATGTATCCCTGTCCCCCATCTTTCCCCTTTGGTAAGCATAAGTTTGTTTTCTAAGTCTCCGAGTCTGTCGCTGTTTTGTGAATCAGTTGATTTGTATCAATTTTTAGAGTCCACATGTAAGTCATATCGCATGATATTGATCGACGTCCATCTGATTTACTTCACTTAGGGTCATCTGGAGATCCTTCTGTGTTGCTGCAAATGGCAGTATTTCCGTCTTTTGTATGGCTGAGTAGTATTCCATCGTGGATATATACCACATCTTCTGTATCCAGTCATGTGTCGGGGGCCTTTTTGCTTGCTTCGGTGTCTCGGTTGTTGTATATCGTGGTGTCATGCACATCGGGGTGCGTGTAGGTTTTTGAGCTATGGTCTTCTCTGGGTGTTTGCCCAGAAGTGGGATGAGGGATCAGCTGGTAGCTTTCTTTTTGCTTCTTGCAGGAACCTCCGAACTGTTCTCCCCAGTTGTTGTACCAATTTATATTCCCTCCAGTAGTGGAGGAGGGTTGCCTTTTCTCCACGCCCTGTCCAGCATTTAGTGTTTTGAGAACCTGATGGGAGTCCCATTGTTGAAAGCCCCGGGGGTACTGATTTTGAGGTTTCTGATTTGACAGGGTAATGTGTGGGGCTGGGGGCTGAAGGAGATGGCGAAGGGGACGCAGTGGGGGACTGAAAATGGGGCTCGGTGTGCTGACGGCTACTTGGTGGTTGAAAGAGGGGATCCGTGAGAAGGTCTGGCTTCACACGTTTTGGGGGAAACCTGGAAATAGAGACTAAACACACACGACAAGACTCCCTCAGACCTTAATCTTGATAAAGTTTAATAAAGGCCTGTACATATGGGACTTTCCCCATTTTGGGGACTGTTTACAAAACAGGTCCAGTAATAAAATGGTGTTAAAGATAAGGGATTCATTCTCTGACCACTTCTGATGGTCATCCAAAGCATTTTGGGCCCGAGTATGCTGCAAGAAAAAACATCAGCTTATTTCTTTTTTTTCCCCTTAATTAAAAAAAATTTTATACTGAAGTATAGTTGATTTATAATGTTGTGTTAGTTTCAGTTGTACAGCTAAGTGATTCAATTATATATATTTGAGTATCCATTCTTTTTCAGATTCTTTTGCCATATAACTGATTAATGACAGAATATTGAGTAGAGCTCCTTGTGCTATATATTAGTAGGTCACTGTAGATTATTCCTTTAAAAACGGAAGGCACTTTCTTATTTTTTTAAAATCACCTCTCAACATTTCAACTCTGGGTAGAAATGAAATGCATAGATTATCTATTTTATAAGGAGGAGTGTGTATACTTAAATCCCAAAGTCCTAATTTATCCCTCACCTGCATGTTTCTTGCTGACGCATCCCCTGCAAGCACAAGTTGGCTTTCTTTTTTTTTAAAAATAATTAATTATTTATTTATTTTCTGGCTGCATTGGGTCTTAGTTGCGGCTCGGGGGCTTAGTGGCTCCTCGGATGTGGGATCTTAGCTCCCCGTCCAGGGATCAAAACGACGTCCCCTGCATTGGAAGGCAGATTCTTAACTACTGGATCACCAGGGAAATCCCACAAGCTGGCTTTCTCATCTGTGATTCTGTTTGTGTTCTCCAAATAAGTTCATTTGTATCGTGTTTTTTTCCTTAATCCACACCTGTGATATCCTATGATACTCGTCGATCTCTGTGTGTCTGTCACTGTTTTGTGAATCAGTTCATTTGTATGTAGTTTTAGATTCCACATATAAGTCATATCCCAAGATATTTGTCAACCTCCTTCCGACTTTACTTAGATCGTCCTGAGGTCCTTCCATGTTGCTGCAAATGGCAGTATTTCCTTCTTTTTTATGGCTGAGTAGTATTCCATCGTAGATATGTACCACATCTTCTTTATCCAGTCATCTGTCGGTGGACATTTTGCTTGCTTTGGTGTCTTGGTTGTCGTATATAGTGCTGTCATGCACGTTGGGGTGCGTGTAGGTTTTCGAACTATGGTTTTTCTCTGGGTGTTTGCCCAGAGGTGGGATTGGGGGATCAGATGGTAGCTCTGTTTTGTGTTATTGAAGGAACCTCCCAACTGTACTCGCCAGCGGCTGTACCAGTTACATTCCCCCCAGCAGAGGAGGAGGGTTTGCTTTCTCCATGCCCTCTCCGGAATTTATTGTTTGGAGACACTTTCATGATGACCATTCTGACTGGTGTCAGATGATACCTCGTTGCTGTTTTGATTTGCAGTTCTCAAGTAATTGGTGATCTTCAGCATCTTTTCCCGTTTTGTTTTGTTTCTTCTTTCCCAACAGTGTGAGTGAAATGTACCTCTTGAGAGTGTCTTCTGACAAATCCGGCCTGTTTTGAAATCTTTTCAGTTACCTATCCTAAGACATTTCTTGAGCGCAGGTGTTACTGTTTTAAAGCCCTGCTGGCCCTGTGAATCCTAGTGCCCAGTGGCGCCGGTTTCCAAGTTGTTGTTACAGGAATCGTCCACAAGGTGGCAGGCTTCTTCGTGCCCATCTCCGGTGCCTCTGGCAATTGCCAGAGCCTTAGCGAAAGAAAAGTGGTGTTCCTGGGTTGTGACTTGGAGGGGCACGTGCCAGAACCAACACCCAAGGTCTTGTGTCTCCTTCCTTTCGGCCTGTTCCCCTTCACCCCCAGACAAGCCGCAACCCTTCCCAAAGTGCTACACTGAGGGAGGATGCCGAGGGTACTCTAGTGGTACGACACGAAGCTAGGCTGGAGGTGGGAACCCCAGCACCAGGAGATGTGGAGACCACGTGACGTTTCAAAGCACTTGCAGCCCAGAGGATCCACCCTCCTTTCGGTGCGCTAGGCTTGGTTGAGCTATAGGAGGGCCTGCCTGGATCTGGAGATTGTGGTCCCCTTTCGAGTGGACCAGACACTGCAGGTCCCAGGGGGGCTCACTTGCTGGCAAATCCTCCCCAGTCCCCTCAGCCCCACGACAGCCAGCGTTGAAACCCAGCCTGCTGAGCCTCCAGGGATGTGACACCAGCCCAGGTCCTCGAGCCTGGGGAAAATCGAGTACACGTCTTTTATTTTCTCTCTCTCTTTTTCTTTAACTGCATTTTCCTTTCATTTCCAAGCAACTTGATGGACCATGTTGTGCCCCTCGCAGATGTACAGCATTGTGATCTAGTCGTACATATGCATATGTCTATTCTTTTTAGGATCCTTTTCTTATATAGGTTGTGACAAAGTGTTGAACAGAGTCCCCTGTGTTGTAGAGTGGAGTATGTACTGTATATATGTTCATGTATATATGTTAATGCCAACCTCCTAATGTATCCCTGTCCCCCATCTTTCCCCTTTGGTAAGCATAAGTTTGTTTTCTAAGTCTCCGAGTCTGTCGCTGTTTTGTGAATCAGTTGATTTGTATCAATTTTTAGAGTCCACATGTAAGTCATATCGCATGATATTGATCGACGTCCATCTGATTTACTTCACTTAGGGTCATCTGGAGATCCTTCTGTGTTGCTGCAAATGGCAGTATTTCCGTCTTTTGTATGGCTGAGTAGTATTCCATCGTGGATATATACCACATCTTCTGTATCCAGTCATGTGTCGGGGGCCTTTTTGCTTGCTTCGGTGTCTCGGTTGTTGTATATCGTGGTGTCAGGCACGTCGGGGTGCGTGTAGGTTTTTGAGCTATGGTCTTCTCTGGGTGTTTGCCCAGAAGTGGGATGAGGGATCAGCTGGTAGCTTTCTTTTTGCTTCTTGCAGGAACCTCCGAACTGTTCTCCCCAGTTGTTGTACCAATTTATATTCCCTCCAGTAGTGGAGGAGGGTTGCCTTTTCTCCACGCCCTGTCCAGCATTTAGTGTTTTGAGAACCTGATGGGAGTCCCATTGTTGAAAGCCCCGGGGGTACTGATTTTGAGGTTTCTGATTTGACAGGGTAATGTGTGGGGCTGGGGGCTGAAGGAGATGGCGAAGGGGACGCAGTGGGGGACTGAAAATGGGGCTCGGTGTGCTGACGGCTACTTGGTGGTTGAAAGAGGGGATCCGTGAGAAGGTCTGGCTTCACACGTTTTGGGGGAAACCTGGAAATAGAGACTAAACACACACGACAAGACTCCCTCAGACCTTAATCTTGATAAAGTTTAATAAAGGCCTGTACATATGGGACTTTCCCCATTTTGGGGACTGTTTACAAAACAGGTCCAGTAATAAAATGGTGTTAAAGATAAGGGATTCATTCTCTGACCACTTCTGATGGTCATCCAGAGCATTTTGGGCCCGAGTATGCTGCAAGAAAAAACATCAGCTTATTTCTTTTTTTTCCCCTTAATTAAAAAAAATTTTATACTGAAGTATAGTTGATTTATAATGTTGTGTTAGTTTCAGTTGTACAGCTAAGTGATTCAATTATATATATTTGAGTATCCATTCTTTTTCAGATTCTTTTGCCATATAACTGATTAATGACAGAATATTGAGTAGAGCTCCTTGTGCTATATATTAGTAGGTCACTGTAGATTATTCCTTTAAAAACGGAAGGCACTTTCTTATTTTTTTAAAATCACCTCTCAACATTTCAACTCTGGGTAGAAATGAAATGCATAGATTATCTATTTTATAAGGAGGAGTGTGTATACTTAAATCCCAAAGTCCTAATTTATCCCTCACCTGCATGTTTCTTGCTGACGCATCCCCTGCAAGCACAAGTTGGCTTTCTTTTTTTTTAAAAATAATTAATTATTTATTTATTTTCTGGCTGCATTGGGTCTTAGTTGCGGCTCGGGGGCTTAGTGGCTCCTCGGATGTGGGATCTTAGCTCCCCGTCCAGGGATCAAAACGACGTCCCCTGCATTGGAAGGCAGATTCTTAACTACTGGATCACCAGGGAAATCCCACAAGCTGGCTTTCTCATCTGTGATTCTGTTTGTGTTCTCCAAATAAGTTCATTTGTATCGTGTTTTTTTCCTTAATCCACACCTGTGATATCCTATGATACTCGTCGATCTCTGTGTGTCTGTCACTGTTTTGTGAATCAGTTCATTTGTATGTAGTTTTAGATTCCACATATAAGTCATATCCCAAGATATTTGTCAACCTCCTTCCGACTTTACTTAGATCGTCCTGAGGTCCTTCCATGTTGCTGCAAATGGCAGTATTTCCTTCTTTTGTATGGCTGAGTAGTATTCCATCGTAGATATGTACCACATCTTCTTTATCCAGTCATCTGTCGGTGGACATTTTGCTTGCTTTGGTGTCTTGGTTGTCGTATATAGTGCTGTCATGCACGTTGGGGTGCGTGTAGGTTTTCGAACTATGGTTTTTCTCTGGGTGTTTGCCCAGAGGTGGGATTGGGGGATCAGATGGTAGCTCTGTTTTGTGTTATTGAAGGAACCTCCCAACTGTACTCGCCAGCGGCTGTACCAGTTACATTCCCCCCAGCAGAGGAGGAGGGTTTGCTTTCTCCATGCCCTCTCCGGAATTTATTGTTTGGAGACACTTTCATGATGACCATTCTGACTGGTGTCAGATGATACCTCGTTGCTGTTTTGATTTGCAGTTCTCAAGTAATTGGTGATCTTCAGCATCTTTTCCCGTTTTGTTTTGTTTCTTCTTTCCCAACAGTGTGAGTGAAATGTACCTCTTGAGAGTGTCTTCTGACAAATCCGGCCTGTTTTGAAATCTTTTCAGTTACCTATCCTAAGACATTTCTTGAGCGCAGGTGTTACTGTTTTAAAGCCCTGCTGGCCCTGTGAATCCTAGTGCCCAGTGGCGCCGGTTTCCAAGTTGTTGTTACAGGAATCGTCCACAAGGTGGCAGGCTTCTTCGTGCCCATCTCCGGTGCCTCTGGCAATTGCCAGAGCCTTAGCGAAAGAAAAGTGGTGTTCCTGGGTTGTGACTTGGAGGGGCACGTGCCAGAACCAACACCCAAGGTCTTGTGTCTCCTTCCTTTCGGCCTGTTCCCCTTCACCCCCAGACAAGCCGCAACCCTTCCCAAAGTGCTACACTGAGGGAGGATGCCGAGGGTACTCTAGTGGTACGACACGAAGCTAGGCTGGAGGTGGGAACCCCAGCACCAGGAGATGTGGAGACCACGTGACGTTTCAAAGCACTTGCAGCCCAGAGGATCCACCCTCCTTTCGGTGCGCTAGGCTTGGTTGAGCTATAGGAGGGCCTGCCTGGATCTGGAGATTGTGGTCCCCTTTCGAGTGGACCAGACACTGCAGGTCCCAGGGGGGCTCACTTGCTGGCAAATCCTCCCCAGTCCCCTCAGCCCCACGACAGCCAGCGTTGAAACCCAGCCTGCTGAGCCTCCAGGGATGTGACACCAGCCCAGGTCCTCGAGCCTGGGGAAAATCGAGTACACGTCTTTTATTTTCTCTCTCTCTTTTTCTTTAACTGCATTTTCCTTTCATTTCCAAGCAACTTGATGGACCATGTTGTGCCCCTCGCAGATGTACAGCATTGTGATCTAGTCGTACATATGCATATGTCTATTCTTTTTAGGATCCTTTTCTTATATAGGTTGTGACAAAGTGTTGAACAGAGTCCCCTGTGTTGTAGAGTGGAGTATGTACTGTATATATGTTCATGTATATATGTTAATGCCAACCTCCTAATGTATCCCTGTCCCCCATCTTTCCCCTTTGGTAAGCATAAGTTTGTTTTCTAAGTCTCCGAGTCTGTCGCTGTTTTGTGAATCAGTTGATTTGTATCAATTTTTAGAGTCCACATGTAAGTCATATCGCATGATATTGATCGACGTCCATCTGATTTACTTCACTTAGGGTCATCTGGAGATCCTTCTGTGTTGCTGCAAATGGCAGTATTTCCGTCTTTTGTATGGCTGAGTAGTATTCCATCGTGGATATATACCACATCTTCTGTATCCAGTCATGTGTCGGGGGCCTTTTTGCTTGCTTCGGTGTCTCGGTTGTTGTATATCGTGGTGTCAGGCACGTCGGGGTGCGTGTAGGTTTTTGAGCTATGGTCTTCTCTGGGTGTTTGCCCAGAAGTGGGATGAGGGATCAGCTGGTAGCTTTCTTTTTGCTTCTTGCAGGAACCTCCGAACTGTTCTCCCCAGTTGTTGTACCAATTTATATTCCCTCCAGTAGTGGAGGAGGGTTGCCTTTTCTCCACGCCCTGTCCAGCATTTAGTGTTTTGAGAACCTGATGGGAGTCCCATTGTTGAAAGCCCCGGGGGTACTGATTTTGAGGTTTCTGATTTGACAGGGTAATGTGTGGGGCTGGGGGCTGAAGGAGATGGCGAAGGGGACGCAGTGGGGGACTGAAAATGGGGCTCGGTGTGCTGACGGCTACTTGGTGGTTGAAAGAGGGGATCCGTGAGAAGGTCTGGCTTCACACGTTTTGGGGGAAACCTGGAAATAGAGACTAAACACACACGACAAGACTCCCTCAGACCTTAATCTTGATAAAGTTTAATAAAGGCCTGTACATATGGGACTTTCCCCATTTTGGGGACTGTTTACAAAACAGGTCCAGTAATAAAATGGTGTTAAAGATAAGGGATTCATTCTCTGACCACTTCTGATGGTCATCCAGAGCATTTTGGGCCCGAGTATGCTGCAAGAAAAAACATCAGCTTATTTCTTTTTTTTCCCCTTAATTAAAAAAAATTTTATACTGAAGTATAGTTGATTTATAATGTTGTGTTAGTTTCAGTTGTACAGCTAAGTGATTCAATTATATATATTTGAGTATCCATTCTTTTTCAGATTCTTTTGCCATATAACTGATTAATGACAGAATATTGAGTAGAGCTCCTTGTGCTATATATTAGTAGGTCACTGTAGATTATTCCTTTCAAAACGGAAGGCACTTTCTTATTTTTTTAAAATCACCTCTCAACATTTCAACTCTGGGTAGAAATGAAATGCATAGATTATCTATTTTATAAGGAGGAGTGTGTATACTTAAATCCCAAAGTCCTAATTTATCCCTCACCTGCATGTTTCTTGCTGACGCATCCCCTGCAAGCACAAGTTGGCTTTCTTTTTTTTAAAAAATAATTATTTATTTATTTATTTTCTGGCTGCATTGGGTCTTAGTTGCGGCTCGGGGGCTTAGTGGCTCCTCGGATGTGGGATCTTAGCTCCCCGTCCAGGGATCAAAACGACGTCCCCTGCATTGGAAGGCAGATTCTTAACTACTGGATCACCAGGGAAATCCCACAAGCTGGCTTTCTCATCTGTGATTCTGTTTGTGTTCTCCAAATAAGTTCATTTGTATCGTGTTTTTTTCCTTAATCCACACCTGTGATATCCTATGATACTCGTCGATCTCTGTGTGTCTGTCACTGTTTTGTGAATCAGTTCATTTGTATGTAGTTTTAGATTCCACATATAAGTCATATCCCAAGATATTTGTCAACCTCCTTCCGACTTTACTTAGATCGTCCTGAGGTCCTTCCATGTTGCTGCAAATGGCAGTATTTCCTTCTTTTGTATGGCTGAGTAGTATTCCATCGTAGATATGTACCACATCTTCTTTATCCAGTCATCTGTCGGTGGACATTTTGCTTGCTTTGGTGTCTTGGTTGTCGTATATAGTGCTGTCATGCACGTTGGGGTGCGTGTAGGTTTTCGAACTATGGTTTTTCTCTGGGTGTTTGCCCAGAGGTGGGATTGGGGGATCAGATGGTAGCTCTGTTTTGTGTTATTGAAGGAACCTCCCAACTGTACTCGCCAGCGGCTGTACCAGTTACATTCCCCCCAGCAGAGGAGGAGGGTTTGCTTTCTCCATGCCCTCTCCGGAATTTATTGTTTGGAGACACTTTCATGATGACCATTCTGACTGGTGTCAGATGATACCTCGTTGCTGTTTTGATTTGCAGTTCTCAAGTAATTGGTGATCTTCAGCATCTTTTCCCGTTTTGTTTTGTTTCTTCTTTCCCAACAGTGTGAGTGAAATGTACCTCTTGAGAGTGTCTTCTGACAAATCCGGCCTGTTTTGAAATCTTTTCAGTTACCTATCCTAAGACATTTCTTGAGCGCAGGTGTTACTGTTTTAAAGCCCTGCTGGCCCTGTGAATCCTAGTGCCCAGTGGCGCCGGTTTCCAAGTTGTTGTTACAGGAATCGTCCACAAGGTGGCAGGCTTCTTCGTGCCCATCTCCGGTGCCTCTGGCAATTGCCAGAGCCTTAGCGAAAGAAAAGTGGTGTTCCTGGGTTGTGACTTGGAGGGGCACGTGCCAGAACCAACACCCAAGGTCTTGTGTCTCCTTCCTTTCGGCCTGTTCCCCTTCACCCCCAGACAAGCCGCAACCCTTCCCAAAGTGCTACACTGAGGGAGGATGCCGAGGGTACTCTAGTGGTACGACACGAAGCTAGGCTGGAGGTGGGAACCCCAGCACCAGGAGATGTGGAGACCACGTGACGTTTCAAAGCACTTGCAGCCCAGAGGATCCACCCTCCTTTCGGTGCGCTAGGCTTGGTTGAGCTATAGGAGGGCCTGCCTGGATCTGGAGATTGTGGTCCCCTTTCGAGTGGACCAGACACTGCAGGTCCCAGGGGGGCTCACTTGCTGGCAAATCCTCCCCAGTCCCCTCAGCCCCACGACAGCCAGCGTTGAAACCCAGCCTGCTGAGCCTCCAGGGATGTGACACCAGCCCAGGTCCTCGAGCCTGGGGAAAATCGAGTACACGTCTTTTATTTTCTCTCTCTCTTTTTCTTTAACTGCATTTTCCTTTCATTTCCAAGCAACTTGATGGACCATGTTGTGCCCCTCGCAGATGTACAGCATTGTGATCTAGTCGTACATATGCATATGTCTATTCTTTTTAGGATCCTTTTCTTATATAGGTTGTGACAAAGTGTTGAACAGAGTCCCCTGTGTTGTAGAGTGGAGTATGTACTGTATATATGTTCATGTATATATGTTAATGCCAACCTCCTAATGTATCCCTGTCCCCCATCTTTCCCCTTTGGTAAGCATAAGTTTGTTTTCTAAGTCTCCGAGTCTGTCGCTGTTTTGTGAATCAGTTGATTTGTATCAATTTTTAGAGTCCACATGTAAGTCATATCGCATGATATTGATCGACGTCCATCTGATTTACTTCACTTAGGGTCATCTGGAGATCCTTCTGTGTTGCTGCAAATGGCAGTATTTCCGTCTTTTGTATGGCTGAGTAGTATTCCATCGTGGATATATACCACATCTTCTGTATCCAGTCATGTGTCGGGGGCCTTTTTGCTTGCTTCGGTGTCTCGGTTGTTGTATATCGTGGTGTCAGGCACGTCGGGGTGCGTGTAGGTTTTTGAGCTATGGTCTTCTCTGGGTGTTTGCCCAGAAGTGGGATGAGGGATCAGCTGGTAGCTTTCTTTTTGCTTCTTGCAGGAACCTCCGAACTGTTCTCCCCAGTTGTTGTACCAATTTATATTCCCTCCAGTAGTGGAGGAGGGTTGCCTTTTCTCCACGCCCTGTCCAGCATTTAGTGTTTTGAGAACCTGATGGGAGTCCCATTGTTGAAAGCCCCGGGGGTACTGATTTTGAGGTTTCTGATTTGACAGGGTAATGTGTGGGGCTGGGGGCTGAAGGAGATGGCGAAGGGGACGCAGTGGGGGACTGAAAATGGGGCTCGGTGTGCTGACGGCTACTTGGTGGTTGAAAGAGGGGATCCGTGAGAAGGTCTGGCTTCACACGTTTTGGGGGAAACCTGGAAATAGAGACTAAACACACACGACAAGACTCCCTCAGACCTTAATCTTGATAAAGTTTAATAAAGGCCTGTACATATGGGACTTTCCCCATTTTGGGGACTGTTTACAAAACAGGTCCAGTAATAAAATGGTGTTAAAGATAAGGGATTCATTCTCTGACCACTTCTGATGGTCATCCAGAGCATTTTGGGCCCGAGTATGCTGCAAGAAAAAACATCAGCTTATTTCTTTTTTTTCCCCTTAATTAAAAAAAATTTTATACTGAAGTATAGTTGATTTATAATGTTGTGTTAGTTTCAGTTGTACAGCTAAGTGATTCAATTATATATATTTGAGTATCCATTCTTTTTCAGATTCTTTTGCCATATAACTGATTAATGACAGAATATTGAGTAGAGCTCCTTGTGCTATATATTAGTAGGTCACTGTAGATTATTCCTTTCAAAACGGAAGGCACTTTCTTATTTTTTTAAAATCACCTCTCAACATTTCAACTCTGGGTAGAAATGAAATGCATAGATTATCTATTTTATAAGGAGGAGTGTGTATACTTAAATCCCAAAGTCCTAATTTATCCCTCACCTGCATGTTTCTTGCTGACGCATCCCCTGCAAGCACAAGTTGGCTTTCTTTTTTTTAAAAAATAATTATTTATTTATTTATTTTCTGGCTGCATTGGGTCTTAGTTGCGGCTCGGGGGCTTAGTGGCTCCTCGGATGTGGGATCTTAGCTCCCCGTCCAGGGATCAAAACGACGTCCCCTGCATTGGAAGGCAGATTCTTAACTACTGGATCACCAGGGAAATCCCACAAGCTGGCTTTCTCATCTGTGATTCTGTTTGTGTTCTCCAAATAAGTTCATTTGTATCGTGTTTTTTTCCTTAATCCACACCTGTGATATCCTATGATACTCGTCGATCTCTGTGTGTCTGTCACTGTTTTGTGAATCAGTTCATTTGTATGTAGTTTTAGATTCCACATATAAGTCATATCCCAAGATATTTGTCAACCTCCTTCCGACTTTACTTAGATCGTCCTGAGGTCCTTCCATGTTGCTGCAAATGGCAGTATTTCCTTCTTTTGTATGGCTGAGTAGTATTCCATCGTAGATATGTACCACATCTTCTTTATCCAGTCATCTGTCGGTGGACATTTTGCTTGCTTTGGTGTCTTGGTTGTCGTATATAGTGCTGTCATGCACGTTGGGGTGCGTGTAGGTTTTCGAACTATGGTTTTTCTCTGGGTGTTTGCCCAGAGGTGGGATTGGGGGATCAGATGGTAGCTCTGTTTTGTGTTATTGAAGGAACCTCCCAACTGTACTCGCCAGCGGCTGTACCAGTTACATTCCCCCCAGCAGAGGAGGAGGGTTTGCTTTCTCCATGCCCTCTCCGGAATTTATTGTTTGGAGACACTTTCATGATGACCATTCTGACTGGTGTCAGATGATACCTCGTTGCTGTTTTGATTTGCAGTTCTCAAGTAATTGGTGATCTTCAGCATCTTTTCCCGTTTTGTTTTGTTTCTTCTTTCCCAACAGTGTGAGTGAAATGTACCTCTTGAGAGTGTCTTCTGACAAATCCGGCCTGTTTTGAAATCTTTTCAGTTACCTATCCTAAGACATTTCTTGAGCGCAGGTGTTACTGTTTTAAAGCCCTGCTGGCCCTGTGAATCCTAGTGCCCAGTGGCGCCGGTTTCCAAGTTGTTGTTACAGGAATCGTCCACAAGGTGGCAGGCTTCTTCGTGCCCATCTCCGGTGCCTCTGGCAATTGCCAGAGCCTTAGCGAAAGAAAAGTGGTGTTCCTGGGTTGTGACTTGGAGGGGCACGTGCCAGAACCAACACCCAAGGTCTTGTGTCTCCTTCCTTTCGGCCTGTTCCCCTTCACCCCCAGACAAGCCGCAACCCTTCCCAAAGTGCTACACTGAGGGAGGATGCCGAGGGTACTCTAGTGGTACGACACGAAGCTAGGCTGGAGGTGGGAACCCCAGCACCAGGAGATGTGGAGACCACGTGACGTTTCAAAGCACTTGCAGCCCAGAGGATCCACCCTCCTTTCGGTGCGCTAGGCTTGGTTGAGCTATAGGAGGGCCTGCCTGGATCTGGAGATTGTGGTCCCCTTTCGAGTGGACCAGACACTGCAGGTCCCAGGGGGGCTCACTTGCTGGCAAATCCTCCCCAGTCCCCTCAGCCCCACGACAGCCAGCGTTGAAACCCAGCCTGCTGAGCCTCCAGGGATGTGACACCAGCCCAGGTCCTCGAGCCTGGGGAAAATCGAGTACACGTCTTTTATTTTCTCTCTCTCTTTTTCTTTAACTGCATTTTCCTTTCATTTCCAAGCAACTTGATGGACCATGTTGTGCCCCTCGCAGATGTACAGCATTGTGATCTAGTCGTACATATGCATATGTCTATTCTTTTTAGGATCCTTTTCTTATATAGGTTGTGACAAAGTGTTGAACAGAGTCCCCTGTGTTGTAGAGTGGAGTATGTACTGTATATATGTTCATGTATATATGTTAATGCCAACCTCCTAATGTATCCCTGTCCCCCATCTTTCCCCTTTGGTAAGCATAAGTTTGTTTTCTAAGTCTCCGAGTCTGTCGCTGTTTTGTGAATCAGTTGATTTGTATCAATTTTTAGAGTCCACATGTAAGTCATATCGCATGATATTGATCGACGTCCATCTGATTTACTTCACTTAGGGTCATCTGGAGATCCTTCTGTGTTGCTGCAAATGGCAGTATTTCCGTCTTTTGTATGGCTGAGTAGTATTCCATCGTGGATATATACCACATCTTCTGTATCCAGTCATGTGTCGGGGGCCTTTTTGCTTGCTTCGGTGTCTCGGTTGTTGTATATCGTGGTGTCAGGCACGTCGGGGTGCGTGTAGGTTTTTGAGCTATGGTCTTCTCTGGGTGTTTGCCCAGAAGTGGGATGAGGGATCAGCTGGTAGCTTTCTTTTTGCTTCTTGCAGGAACCTCCGAACTGTTCTCCCCAGTTGTTGTACCAATTTATATTCCCTCCAGTAGTGGAGGAGGGTTGCCTTTTCTCCACGCCCTGTCCAGCATTTAGTGTTTTGAGAACCTGATGGGAGTCCCATTGTTGAAAGCCCCGGGGGTACTGATTTTGAGGTTTCTGATTTGACAGGGTAATGTGTGGGGCTGGGGGCTGAAGGAGATGGCGAAGGGGACGCAGTGGGGGACTGAAAATGGGGCTCGGTGTGCTGACGGCTACTTGGTGGTTGAAAGAGGGGATCCGTGAGAAGGTCTGGCTTCACACGTTTTGGGGGAAACCTGGAAATAGAGACTAAACACACACGACAAGACTCCCTCAGACCTTAATCTTGATAAAGTTTAATAAAGGCCTGTACATATGGGACTTTCCCCATTTTGGGGACTGTTTACAAAACAGGTCCAGTAATAAAATGGTGTTAAAGATAAGGGATTCATTCTCTGACCACTTCTGATGGTCATCCAGAGCATTTTGGGCCCGAGTATGCTGCAAGAAAAAACATCAGCTTATTTCTTTTTTTTCCCCTTAATTAAAAAAAATTTTATACTGAAGTATAGTTGATTTATAATGTTGTGTTAGTTTCAGTTGTACAGCTAAGTGATTCAATTATATATATTTGAGTATCCATTCTTTTTCAGATTCTTTTGCCATATAACTGATTAATGACAGAATATTGAGTAGAGCTCCTTGTGCTATATATTAGTAGGTCACTGTAGATTATTCCTTTCAAAACGGAAGGCACTTTCTTATTTTTTTAAAATCACCTCTCAACATTTCAACTCTGGGTAGAAATGAAATGCATAGATTATCTATTTTATAAGGAGGAGTGTGTATACTTAAATCCCAAAGTCCTAATTTATCCCTCACCTGCATGTTTCTTGCTGACGCATCCCCTGCAAGCACAAGTTGGCTTTCTTTTTTTTAAAAAATAATTATTTATTTATTTATTTTCTGGCTGCATTGGGTCTTAGTTGCGGCTCGGGGGCTTAGTGGCTCCTCGGATGTGGGATCTTAGCTCCCCGTCCAGGGATCAAAACGACGTCCCCTGCATTGGAAGGCAGATTCTTAACTACTGGATCACCAGGGAAATCCCACAAGCTGGCTTTCTCATCTGTGATTCTGTTTGTGTTCTCCAAATAAGTTCATTTGTATCGTGTTTTTTTCCTTAATCCACACCTGTGATATCCTATGATACTCGTCGATCTCTGTGTGTCTGTCACTGTTTTGTGAATCAGTTCATTTGTATGTAGTTTTAGATTCCACATATAAGTCATATCCCAAGATATTTGTCAACCTCCTTCCGACTTTACTTAGATCGTCCTGAGGTCCTTCCATGTTGCTGCAAATGGCAGTATTTCCTTCTTTTGTATGGCTGAGTAGTATTCCATCGTAGATATGTACCACATCTTCTTTATCCAGTCATCTGTCGGTGGACATTTTGCTTGCTTTGGTGTCTTGGTTGTCGTATATAGTGCTGTCATGCACGTTGGGGTGCGTGTAGGTTTTCGAACTATGGTTTTTCTCTGGGTGTTTGCCCAGAGGTGGGATTGGGGGATCAGATGGTAGCTCTGTTTTGTGTTATTGAAGGAACCTCCCAACTGTACTCGCCAGCGGCTGTACCAGTTACATTCCCCCCAGCAGAGGAGGAGGGTTTGCTTTCTCCATGCCCTCTCCGGAATTTATTGTTTGGAGACACTTTCATGATGACCATTCTGACTGGTGTCAGATGATACCTCGTTGCTGTTTTGATTTGCAGTTCTCAAGTAATTGGTGATCTTCAGCATCTTTTCCCGTTTTGTTTTGTTTCTTCTTTCCCAACAGTGTGAGTGAAATGTACCTCTTGAGAGTGTCTTCTGACAAATCCGGCCTGTTTTGAAATCTTTTCAGTTACCTATCCTAAGACATTTCTTGAGCGCAGGTGTTACTGTTTTAAAGCCCTGCTGGCCCTGTGAATCCTAGTGCCCAGTGGCGCCGGTTTCCAAGTTGTTGTTACAGGAATCGTCCACAAGGTGGCAGGCTTCTTCGTGCCCATCTCCGGTGCCTCTGGCAATTGCCAGAGCCTTAGCGAAAGAAAAGTGGTGTTCCTGGGTTGTGACTTGGAGGGGCACGTGCCAGAACCAACACCCAAGGTCTTGTGTCTCCTTCCTTTCGGCCTGTTCCCCTTCACCCCCAGACAAGCCGCAACCCTTCCCAAAGTGCTACACTGAGGGAGGATGCCGAGGGTACTCTAGTGGTACGACACGAAGCTAGGCTGGAGGTGGGAACCCCAGCACCAGGAGATGTGGAGACCACGTGACGTTTCAAAGCACTTGCAGCCCAGAGGATCCACCCTCCTTTCGGTGCGCTAGGCTTGGTTGAGCTATAGGAGGGCCTGCCTGGATCTGGAGATTGTGGTCCCCTTTCGAGTGGACCAGACACTGCAGGTCCCAGGGGGGCTCACTTGCTGGCAAATCCTCCCCAGTCCCCTCAGCCCCACGACAGCCAGCGTTGAAACCCAGCCTGCTGAGCCTCCAGGGATGTGACACCAGCCCAGGTCCTCGAGCCTGGGGAAAATCGAGTACACGTCTTTTATTTTCTCTCTCTCTTTTTCTTTAACTGCATTTTCCTTTCATTTCCAAGCAACTTGATGGACCATGTTGTGCCCCTCGCAGATGTACAGCATTGTGATCTAGTCGTACATATGCATATGTCTATTCTTTTTAGGATCCTTTTCTTATATAGGTTGTGACAAAGTGTTGAACAGAGTCCCCTGTGTTGTAGAGTGGAGTATGTACTGTATATATGTTCATGTATATATGTTAATGCCAACCTCCTAATGTATCCCTGTCCCCCATCTTTCCCCTTTGGTAAGCATAAGTTTGTTTTCTAAGTCTCCGAGTCTGTCGCTGTTTTGTGAATCAGTTGATTTGTATCAATTTTTAGAGTCCACATGTAAGTCATATCGCATGATATTGATCGACGTCCATCTGATTTACTTCACTTAGGGTCATCTGGAGATCCTTCTGTGTTGCTGCAAATGGCAGTATTTCCGTCTTTTGTATGGCTGAGTAGTATTCCATCGTGGATATATACCACATCTTCTGTATCCAGTCATGTGTCGGGGGCCTTTTTGCTTGCTTCGGTGTCTCGGTTGTTGTATATCGTGGTGTCAGGCACGTCGGGGTGCGTGTAGGTTTTTGAGCTATGGTCTTCTCTGGGTGTTTGCCCAGAAGTGGGATGAGGGATCAGCTGGTAGCTTTCTTTTTGCTTCTTGCAGGAACCTCCGAACTGTTCTCCCCAGTTGTTGTACCAATTTATATTCCCTCCAGTAGTGGAGGAGGGTTGCCTTTTCTCCACGCCCTGTCCAGCATTTAGTGTTTTGAGAACCTGATGGGAGTCCCATTGTTGAAAGCCCCGGGGGTACTGATTTTGAGGTTTCTGATTTGACAGGGTAATGTGTGGGGCTGGGGGCTGAAGGAGATGGCGAAGGGGACGCAGTGGGGGACTGAAAATGGGGCTCGGTGTGCTGACGGCTACTTGGTGGTTGAAAGAGGGGATCCGTGAGAAGGTCTGGCTTCACACGTTTTGGGGGAAACCTGGAAATAGAGACTAAACACACACGACAAGACTCCCTCAGACCTTAATCTTGATAAAGTTTAATAAAGGCCTGTACATATGGGACTTTCCCCATTTTGGGGACTGTTTACAAAACAGGTCCAGTAATAAAATGGTGTTAAAGATAAGGGATTCATTCTCTGACCACTTCTGATGGTCATCCAGAGCATTTTGGGCCCGAGTATGCTGCAAGAAAAAACATCAGCTTATTTCTTTTTTTTCCCCTTAATTAAAAAAAATTTTATACTGAAGTATAGTTGATTTATAATGTTGTGTTAGTTTCAGTTGTACAGCTAAGTGATTCAATTATATATATTTGAGTATCCATTCTTTTTCAGATTCTTTTGCCATATAACTGATTAATGACAGAATATTGAGTAGAGCTCCTTGTGCTATATATTAGTAGGTCACTGTAGATTATTCCTTTCAAAACGGAAGGCACTTTCTTATTTTTTTAAAATCACCTCTCAACATTTCAACTCTGGGTAGAAATGAAATGCATAGATTATCTATTTTATAAGGAGGAGTGTGTATACTTAAATCCCAAAGTCCTAATTTATCCCTCACCTGCATGTTTCTTGCTGACGCATCCCCTGCAAGCACAAGTTGGCTTTCTTTTTTTTAAAAAATAATTATTTATTTATTTATTTTCTGGCTGCATTGGGTCTTAGTTGCGGCTCGGGGGCTTAGTGGCTCCTCGGATGTGGGATCTTAGCTCCCCGTCCAGGGATCAAAACGACGTCCCCTGCATTGGAAGGCAGATTCTTAACTACTGGATCACCAGGGAAATCCCACAAGCTGGCTTTCTCATCTGTGATTCTGTTTGTGTTCTCCAAATAAGTTCATTTGTATCGTGTTTTTTTCCTTAATCCACACCTGTGATATCCTATGATACTCGTCGATCTCTGTGTGTCTGTCACTGTTTTGTGAATCAGTTCATTTGTATGTAGTTTTAGATTCCACATATAAGTCATATCCCAAGATATTTGTCAACCTCCTTCCGACTTTACTTAGATCGTCCTGAGGTCCTTCCATGTTGCTGCAAATGGCAGTATTTCCTTCTTTTGTATGGCTGAGTAGTATTCCATCGTAGATATGTACCACATCTTCTTTATCCAGTCATCTGTCGGTGGACATTTTGCTTGCTTTGGTGTCTTGGTTGTCGTATATAGTGCTGTCATGCACGTTGGGGTGCGTGTAGGTTTTCGAACTATGGTTTTTCTCTGGGTGTTTGCCCAGAGGTGGGATTGGGGGATCAGATGGTAGCTCTGTTTTGTGTTATTGAAGGAACCTCCCAACTGTACTCGCCAGCGGCTGTACCAGTTACATTCCCCCCAGCAGAGGAGGAGGGTTTGCTTTCTCCATGCCCTCTCCGGAATTTATTGTTTGGAGACACTTTCATGATGACCATTCTGACTGGTGTCAGATGATACCTCGTTGCTGTTTTGATTTGCAGTTCTCAAGTAATTGGTGATCTTCAGCATCTTTTCCCGTTTTGTTTTGTTTCTTCTTTCCCAACAGTGTGAGTGAAATGTACCTCTTGAGAGTGTCTTCTGACAAATCCGGCCTGTTTTGAAATCTTTTCAGTTACCTATCCTAAGACATTTCTTGAGCGCAGGTGTTACTGTTTTAAAGCCCTGCTGGCCCTGTGAATCCTAGTGCCCAGTGGCGCCGGTTTCCAAGTTGTTGTTACAGGAATCGTCCACAAGGTGGCAGGCTTCTTCGTGCCCATCTCCGGTGCCTCTGGCAATTGCCAGAGCCTTAGCGAAAGAAAAGTGGTGTTCCTGGGTTGTGACTTGGAGGGGCACGTGCCAGAACCAACACCCAAGGTCTTGTGTCTCCTTCCTTTCGGCCTGTTCCCCTTCACCCCCAGACAAGCCGCAACCCTTCCCAAAGTGCTACACTGAGGGAGGATGCCGAGGGTACTCTAGTGGTACGACACGAAGCTAGGCTGGAGGTGGGAACCCCAGCACCAGGAGATGTGGAGACCACGTGACGTTTCAAAGCACTTGCAGCCCAGAGGATCCACCCTCCTTTCGGTGCGCTAGGCTTGGTTGAGCTATAGGAGGGCCTGCCTGGATCTGGAGATTGTGGTCCCCTTTCGAGTGGACCAGACACTGCAGGTCCCAGGGGGGCTCACTTGCTGGCAAATCCTCCCCAGTCCCCTCAGCCCCACGACAGCCAGCGTTGAAACCCAGCCTGCTGAGCCTCCAGGGATGTGACACCAGCCCAGGTCCTCGAGCCTGGGGAAAATCGAGTACACGTCTTTTATTTTCTCTCTCTCTTTTTCTTTAACTGCATTTTCCTTTCATTTCCAAGCAACTTGATGGACCATGTTGTGCCCCTCGCAGATGTACAGCATTGTGATCTAGTCGTACATATGCATATGTCTATTCTTTTTAGGATCCTTTTCTTATATAGGTTGTGACAAAGTGTTGAACAGAGTCCCCTGTGTTGTAGAGTGGAGTATGTACTGTATATATGTTCATGTATATATGTTAATGCCAACCTCCTAATGTATCCCTGTCCCCCATCTTTCCCCTTTGGTAAGCATAAGTTTGTTTTCTAAGTCTCCGAGTCTGTCGCTGTTTTGTGAATCAGTTGATTTGTATCAATTTTTAGAGTCCACATGTAAGTCATATCGCATGATATTGATCGACGTCCATCTGATTTACTTCACTTAGGGTCATCTGGAGATCCTTCTGTGTTGCTGCAAATGGCAGTATTTCCGTCTTTTGTATGGCTGAGTAGTATTCCATCGTGGATATATACCACATCTTCTGTATCCAGTCATGTGTCGGGGGCCTTTTTGCTTGCTTCGGTGTCTCGGTTGTTGTATATCGTGGTGTCAGGCACGTCGGGGTGCGTGTAGGTTTTTGAGCTATGGTCTTCTCTGGGTGTTTGCCCAGAAGTGGGATGAGGGATCAGCTGGTAGCTTTCTTTTTGCTTCTTGCAGGAACCTCCGAACTGTTCTCCCCAGTTGTTGTACCAATTTATATTCCCTCCAGTAGTGGAGGAGGGTTGCCTTTTCTCCACGCCCTGTCCAGCATTTAGTGTTTTGAGAACCTGATGGGAGTCCCATTGTTGAAAGCCCCGGGGGTACTGATTTTGAGGTTTCTGATTTGACAGGGTAATGTGTGGGGCTGGGGGCTGAAGGAGATGGCGAAGGGGACGCAGTGGGGGACTGAAAATGGGGCTCGGTGTGCTGACGGCTACTTGGTGGTTGAAAGAGGGGATCCGTGAGAAGGTCTGGCTTCACACGTTTTGGGGGAAACCTGGAAATAGAGACTAAACACACACGACAAGACTCCCTCAGACCTTAATCTTGATAAAGTTTAATAAAGGCCTGTACATATGGGACTTTCCCCATTTTGGGGACTGTTTACAAAACAGGTCCAGTAATAAAATGGTGTTAAAGATAAGGGATTCATTCTCTGACCACTTCTGATGGTCATCCAGAGCATTTTGGGCCCGAGTATGCTGCAAGAAAAAACATCAGCTTATTTCTTTTTTTTCCCCTTAATTAAAAAAAATTTTATACTGAAGTATAGTTGATTTATAATGTTGTGTTAGTTTCAGTTGTACAGCTAAGTGATTCAATTATATATATTTGAGTATCCATTCTTTTTCAGATTCTTTTGCCATATAACTGATTAATGACAGAATATTGAGTAGAGCTCCTTGTGCTATATATTAGTAGGTCACTGTAGATTATTCCTTTCAAAACGGAAGGCACTTTCTTATTTTTTTAAAATCACCTCTCAACATTTCAACTCTGGGTAGAAATGAAATGCATAGATTATCTATTTTATAAGGAGGAGTGTGTATACTTAAATCCCAAAGTCCTAATTTATCCCTCACCTGCATGTTTCTTGCTGACGCATCCCCTGCAAGCACAAGTTGGCTTTCTTTTTTTTAAAAAATAATTATTTATTTATTTATTTTCTGGCTGCATTGGGTCTTAGTTGAGGCTCGGGGGCTTAGTGGCTCCTCGGATGTGGGATCTTAGCTCCCCGTCCAGGGATCAAAACGACGTCCCCTGCATTGGAAGGCAGATTCTTAACTACTGGATCACCAGGGAAATCCCACAAGCTGGCTTTCTCATCTGTGATTCTGTTTGTGTTCTCCAAATAAGTTCATTTGTATCGTGTTTTTTTCCTTAATCCACACCTGTGATATCCTATGATACTCGTCGATCTCTGTGTGTCTGTCACTGTTTTGTGAATCAGTTCATTTGTATGTAGTTTTAGATTCCACATATAAGTCATATCCCAAGATATTTGTCAACCTCCTTCCGACTTTACTTAGATCGTCCTGAGGTCCTTCCATGTTGCTGCAAATGGCAGTATTTCCTTCTTTTGTATGGCTGAGTAGTATTCCATCGTAGATATGTACCACATCTTCTTTATCCAGTCATCTGTCGGTGGACATTTTGCTTGCTTTGGTGTCTTGGTTGTCGTATATAGTGCTGTCATGCACGTTGGGGTGCGTGTAGGTTTTCGAACTATGGTTTTTCTCTGGGTGTTTGCCCAGAGGTGGGATTGGGGGATCAGATGGTAGCTCTGTTTTGTGTTATTGAAGGAACCTCCCAACTGTACTCGCCAGCGGCTGTACCAGTTACATTCCCCCCAGCAGAGGAGGAGGGTTTGCTTTCTCCATGCCCTCTCCGGAATTTATTGTTTGGAGACACTTTCATGATGACCATTCTGACTGGTGTCAGATGATACCTCGTTGCTGTTTTGATTTGCAGTTCTCAAGTAATTGGTGATCTTCAGCATCTTTTCCCGTTTTGTTTTGTTTCTTCTTTCCCAACAGTGTGAGTGAAATGTACCTCTTGAGAGTGTCTTCTGACAAATCCGGCCTGTTTTGAAATCTTTTCAGTTACCTATCCTAAGACATTTCTTGAGCGCAGGTGTTACTGTTTTAAAGCCCTGCTGGCCCTGTGAATCCTAGTGCCCAGTGGCGCCGGTTTCCAAGTTGTTGTTACAGGAATCGTCCACAAGGTGGCAGGCTTCTTCGTGCCCATCTCCGGTGCCTCTGGCAATTGCCAGAGCCTTAGCGAAAGAAAAGTGGTGTTCCTGGGTTGTGACTTGGAGGGGCACGTGCCAGAACCAACACCCAAGGTCTTGTGTCTCCTTCCTTTCGGCCTGTTCCCCTTCACCCCCAGACAAGCCGCAACCCTTCCCAAAGTGCTACACTGAGGGAGGATGCCGAGGGTACTCTAGTGGTACGACACGAAGCTAGGCTGGAGGTGGGAACCCCAGCACCAGGAGATGTGGAGACCACGTGACGTTTCAAAGCACTTGCAGCCCAGAGGATCCACCCTCCTTTCGGTGCGCTAGGCTTGGTTGAGCTATAGGAGGGCCTGCCTGGATCTGGAGATTGTGGTCCCCTTTCGAGTGGACCAGACACTGCAGGTCCCAGGGGGGCTCACTTGCTGGCAAATCCTCCCCAGTCCCCTCAGCCCCACGACAGCCAGCGTTGAAACCCAGCCTGCTGAGCCTCCAGGGATGTGACACCAGCCCAGGTCCTCGAGCCTGGGGAAAATCGAGTACACGTCTTTTATTTTCTCTCTCTCTTTTTCTTTAACTGCATTTTCCTTTCATTTCCAAGCAACTTGATGGACCATGTTGTGCCCCTCGCAGATGTACAGCATTGTGATCTAGTCGTACATATGCATATGTCTATTCTTTTTAGGATCCTTTTCTTATATAGGTTGTGACAAAGTGTTGAACAGAGTCCCCTGTGTTGTAGAGTGGAGTATGTACTGTATATATGTTCATGTATATATGTTAATGCCAACCTCCTAATGTATCCCTGTCCCCCATCTTTCCCCTTTGGTAAGCATAAGTTTGTTTTCTAAGTCTCCGAGTCTGTCGCTGTTTTGTGAATCAGTTGATTTGTATCAATTTTTAGAGTCCACATGTAAGTCATATCGCATGATATTGATCGACGTCCATCTGATTTACTTCACTTAGGGTCATCTGGAGATCCTTCTGTGTTGCTGCAAATGGCAGTATTTCCGTCTTTTGTATGGCTGAGTAGTATTCCATCGTGGATATATACCACATCTTCTGTATCCAGTCATGTGTCGGGGGCCTTTTTGCTTGCTTCGGTGTCTCGGTTGTTGTATATCGTGGTGTCAGGCACGTCGGGGTGCGTGTAGGTTTTTGAGCTATGGTCTTCTCTGGGTGTTTGCCCAGAAGTGGGATGAGGGATCAGCTGGTAGCTTTCTTTTTGCTTCTTGCAGGAACCTCCGAACTGTTCTCCCCAGTTGTTGTACCAATTTATATTCCCTCCAGTAGTGGAGGAGGGTTGCCTTTTCTCCACGCCCTGTCCAGCATTTAGTGTTTTGAGAACCTGATGGGAGTCCCATTGTTGAAAGCCCCGGGGGTACTGATTTTGAGGTTTCTGATTTGACAGGGTAATGTGTGGGGCTGGGGGCTGAAGGAGATGGCGAAGGGGACGCAGTGGGGGACTGAAAATGGGGCTCGGTGTGCTGACGGCTACTTGGTGGTTGAAAGAGGGGATCCGTGAGAAGGTCTGGCTTCACACGTTTTGGGGGAAACCTGGAAATAGAGACTAAACACACACGACAAGACTCCCTCAGACCTTAATCTTGATAAAGTTTAATAAAGGCCTGTACATATGGGACTTTCCCCATTTTGGGGACTGTTTACAAAACAGGTCCAGTAATAAAATGGTGTTAAAGATAAGGGATTCATTCTCTGACCACTTCTGATGGTCATCCAGAGCATTTTGGGCCCGAGTATGCTGCAAGAAAAAACATCAGCTTATTTCTTTTTTTTCCCCTTAATTAAAAAAAATTTTATACTGGAGTATAGTTGATTTATAATGTTGTGTTAGTTTCAGTTGTACAGCTAAGTGATTCAATTATATATATTTGAGTATCCATTCTTTTTCAGATTCTTTTGCCATATAACTGATTAATGACAGAATATTGAGTAGAGCTCCTTGTGCTATATATTAGTAGGTCACTGTAGATTATTCCTTTCAAAACGGAAGGCACTTTCTTATTTTTTTAAAATCACCTCTCAACATTTCAACTCTGGGTAGAAATGAAATGCATAGATTATCTATTTTATAAGGAGGAGTGTGTATACTTAAATCCCAAAGTCCTAATTTATCCCTCACCTGCATGTTTCTTGCTGACGCATCCCCTGCAAGCACAAGTTGGCTTTCTTTTTTTTTTAAATAATTATTTATTTATTTATTTTCTGGCTGCATTGGGTCTTAGTTGCGGCTCGGGGGCTTAGTGGCTCCTCGGATGTGGGATCTTAGCTCCCCGTCCAGGGATCAAAACGACGTCCCCTGCATTGGAAGGCAGATTCTTAACTACTGGATCACCAGGGAAATCCCACAAGCTGGCTTTCTCATCTGTGATTCTGTTTGTGTTCTCCAAATAAGTTCATTTGTATCGTGTGTTTTTCCTTAATCCACACCTGTGATATCCTATGATACTCATCGATCTCTGTGTGTCTGTCACTGTTTTGTGAATCAGTTCATTTGTATGTAGTTTTAGATTCCACATGTAAGTCATATCCCAAGATATTTGTCAGCCTCCTTCCGACTTTACTTAGATCGTCTTGAGGTCCTTCCATGTTGCTGCAAATGGCAGTATTTCCTTCTTTTGTATGGCTGAGTAGTATTCCATCGTAGATATGTACCACATCTTCTTTATCCAGTCATCTGTCGGTGGACATTTTGCTTGCTTTGGTGTCTTGGTTGTCGTATATAGTGCTGTCATGCACGTTGGGGTGCGTGTAGGTTTTCGAACTATGGTTTTTCTCTGGGTGTTTGCCCAGAGGTGGGATTGGGGGATCAGATGGTAGCTCTGTTTTGTGTTATTGAAGGAACCTCCCAACTGTACTCGCCAGCGGCTGTACCAGTTACATTCCCCCCAGCAGAGGAGGAGGGTTTGCTTTCTCCATGCCCTCTCCGGAATTTATTGTTTGGAGACACTTTCATGATGACCATTCTGACTGGTGTCAGATGATACCTCGTTGCTGTTTTGATTTGCAGTTCTCAAGTAATTGGTGATCTTCAGCATCTTTTCCCGTTTTGTTTTGTTTCTTCTTTCCCAACAGTGTGAGTGAAATGTACCTCTTGAGAGTGTCTTCTGACAAATCCGGCCTGTTTTGAAATCTTTTCAGTTACCTATCCTAAGACATTTCTTGAGCGCAGGTGTTACTGTTTTAAAGCCCTGCTGGCCCTGTGAATCCTAGTGCCCAGTGGCGCCGGTTTCCAAGTTGTTGTTACAGGAATCGTCCACAAGGTGGCAGGCTTCTTCGTGCCCATCTCCGGTGCCTCTGGCAATTGCCAGAGCCTTAGCGAAAGAAAAGTGGTGTTCCTGGGTTGTGACTTGGAGGGGCACGTGCCAGAACCAACACCCAAGGTCTTGTGTCTCCTTCCTTTCGGCCTGTTCCCCTTCACCCCCAGACAAGCCGCAACCCTTCCCAAAGTGCTACACTGAGGGAGGATGCCGAGGGTACTCTAGTGGTACGACACGAAGCTAGGCTGGAGGTGGGAACCCCAGCACCAGGAGATGTGGAGACCACGTGACGTTTCAAAGCACTTGCAGCCCAGAGGATCCACCCTCCTTTCGGTGCGCTAGGCTTGGTTGAGCTATAGGAGGGCCTGCCTGGATCTGGAGATTGTGGTCCCCTTTCGAGTGGACCAGACACTGCAGGTCCCAGGGGGGCTCACTTGCTGGCAAATCCTCCCCAGTCCCCTCAGCCCCACGACAGCCAGCGTTGAAACCCAGCCTGCTGAGCCTCCAGGGATGTGACACCAGCCCAGGTCCTCGAGCCTGGGGAAAATCGAGTACACGTCTTTTATTTTCTCTCTCTCTTTTTCTTTAACTGCATTTTCCTTTCATTTCCAAGCAACTTGATGGACCATGTTGTGCCCCTCGCAGATGTACAGCATTGTGATCTAGTCGTACATATGCATATGTCTATTCTTTTTAGGATCCTTTTCTTATATAGGTTGTGACAAAGTGTTGAACAGAGTCCCCTGTGTTGTAGAGTGGAGTATGTACTGTATATATGTTCATGTATATATGTTAATGCCAACCTCCTAATGTATCCCTGTCCCCCATCTTTCCCCTTTGGTAAGCATAAGTTTGTTTTCTAAGTCTCCGAGTCTGTCGCTGTTTTGTGAATCAGTTGATTTGTATCAATTTTTAGAGTCCACATGTAAGTCATATCGCATGATATTGATCGACGTCCATCTGATTTACTTCACTTAGGGTCATCTGGAGATCCTTCTGTGTTGCTGCAAATGGCAGTATTTCTGTCTTTTGTATGGCTGAGTAGTATTCCATCGTGGATATATACCACATCTTCTGTATCCAGTCATGTGTCGGGGGCCTTTTTGCTTGCTTCGGTGTCTCGGTTGTTGTATATCGTGGTGTCAGGCACGTCGGGGTGCGTGTAGGTTTTTGAGCTATGGTCTTCTCTGGGTGTTTGCCCAGAAGTGGGATGAGGGATCAGCTGGTAGCTTTCTTTTTGCTTCTTGCAGGAACCTCCGAACTGTTCTCCCCAGTTGTTGTACCAATTTATATTCCCTCCAGTAGTGGAGGAGGGTTGCCTTTTCTCCACGCCCTGTCCAGCATTTAGTGTTTTGAGAACCTGATGGGAGTCCCATTGTTGAAAGCCCCGGGGGTACTGATTTTGAGGTTTCTGATTTGACAGGGTAATGTGTGGGGCTGGGGGCTGAAGGAGATGGCGAAGGGGACGCAGTGGGGGACTGAAAATGGGGCTCGGTGTGCTGACGGCTACTTGGTGGTTGAAAGAGGGGATCCGTGAGAAGGTCTGGCTTCACACGTTTTGGGGGAAACCTGGAAATAGAGACTAAACACACACGACAAGACTCCCTCAGACCTTAATCTTGATAAAGTTTAATAAAGGCCTGTACATATGGGACTTTCCCCATTTTGGGGACTGTTTACAAAACAGGTCCAGTAATAAAATGGTGTTAAAGATAAGGGATTCATTCTCTGACCACTTCTGATGGTCATCCAGAGCATTTTGGGCCCGAGTATGCTGCAAGAAAAAACATCAGCTTATTTCTTTTTTTTCCCCTTAATTAAAAAAAATTTTATACTGAAGTATAGTTGATTTATAATGTTGTGTTAGTTTCAGTTGTACAGCTAAGTGATTCAATTATATATATTTGAGTATCCATTCTTTTTCAGATTCTTTTGCCATATAACTGATTAATGACAGAATATTGAGTAGAGCTCCTTGTGCTATATATTAGTAGGTCACTGTAGATTATTCCTTTCAAAACGGAAGGCACTTTCTTATTTTTTTAAAATCACCTCTCAACATTTCAACTCTGGGTAGAAATGAAATGCATAGATTATCTATTTTATAAGGAGGAGTGTGTATACTTAAATCCCAAAGTCCTAATTTATCCCTCACCTGCATGTTTCTTGCTGACGCATCCCCTGCAAGCACAAGTTGGCTTTCTTTTTTTTTTAAATAATTATTTATTTATTTATTTTCTGGCTGCATTGGGTCTTAGTTGCGGCTCGGGGGCTTAGTGGCTCCTCGGATGTGGGATCTTAGCTCCCCGTCCAGGGATCAAAACGACGTCCCCTGCATTGGAAGGCAGATTCTTAACTACTGGATCACCAGGGAAATCCCACAAGCTGGCTTTCTCATCTGTGATTCTGTTTGTGTTCTCCAAATAAGTTCATTTGTATCGTGTGTTTTTCCTTAATCCACACCTGTGATATCCTATGATACTCATCGATCTCTGTGTGTCTGTCACTGTTTTGTGAATCAGTTCATTTGTATGTAGTTTTAGATTCCACATGTAAGTCATATCCCAAGATATTTGTCAGCCTCCTTCCGACTTTACTTAGATCGTCTTGAGGTCCTTCCATGTTGCTGCAAATGGCAGTATTTCCTTCTTTTTTATGGCTGAGTAGTATTCCATCGTAGATATGTACCACATCTTCTTTATCCAGTCATCTGTCGGTGGACATTTTGCTTGCTTTGGTGTCTTGGTTGTCGTATATAGTGCTGTCATGCACGTTGGGGTGCGTGTAGGTTTTCGAACTATGGTTTTTCTCTGGGTGTTTGCCCAGAGGTGGGATTGGGGGATCAGATGGTAGCTCTGTTTTGTGTTATTGAAGGAACCTCCCAACTGTACTCGCCAGCGGCTGTACCAGTTACATTCCCCCCAGCAGAGGAGGAGGGTTTGCTTTCTCCATGCCCTCTCCGGAATTTATTGTTTGGAGACACTTTCATGATGACCATTCTGACTGGTGTCAGATGATACCTCGTTGCTGTTTTGATTTGCAGTTCTCAAGTAATTGGTGATCTTCAGCATCTTTTCCCGTTTTGTTTTGTTTCTTCTTTCCCAACAGTGTGAGTGAAATGTACCTCTTGAGAGTGTCTTCTGACAAATCCGGCCTGTTTTGAAATCTTTTCAGTTACCTATCCTAAGACATTTCTTGAGCGCAGGTGTTACTGTTTTAAAGCCCTGCTGGCCCTGTGAATCCTAGTGCCCAGTGGCGCCGGTTTCCAAGTTGTTGTTACAGGAATCGTCCACAAGGTGGCAGGCTTCTTCGTGCCCATCTCCGGTGCCTCTGGCAATTGCCAGAGCCTTAGCGAAAGAAAAGTGGTGTTCCTGGGTTGTGACTTGGAGGGGCACGTGCCAGAACCAACACCCAAGGTCTTGTGTCTCCTTCCTTTCGGCCTGTTCCCCTTCACCCCCAGACAAGCCGCAACCCTTCCCAAAGTGCTACACTGAGGGAGGATGCCGAGGGTACTCTAGTGGTACGACACGAAGCTAGGCTGGAGGTGGGAACCCCAGCACCAGGAGATGTGGAGACCACGTGACGTTTCAAAGCACTTGCAGCCCAGAGGATCCACCCTCCTTTCGGTGCGCTAGGCTTGGTTGAGCTATAGGAGGGCCTGCCTGGATCTGGAGATTGTGGTCCCCTTTCGAGTGGACCAGACACTGCAGGTCCCAGGGGGGCTCACTTGCTGGCAAATCCTCCCCAGTCCCCTCAGCCCCACGACAGCCAGCGTTGAAACCCAGCCTGCTGAGCCTCCAGGGATGTGACACCAGCCCAGGTCCTCGAGCCTGGGGAAAATCGAGTACACGTCTTTTATTTTCTCTCTCTCTTTTTCTTTAACTGCATTTTCCTTTCATTTCCAAGCAACTTGATGGACCATGTTGTGCCCCTCGCAGATGTACAGCATTGTGATCTAGTCGTACATATGCATATGTCTATTCTTTTTAGGATCCTTTTCTTATATAGGTTGTGACAAAGTGTTGAACAGAGTCCCCTGTGTTGTAGAGTGGAGTATGTACTGTATATATGTTCATGTATATATGTTAATGCCAACCTCCTAATGTATCCCTGTCCCCCATCTTTCCCCTTTGGTAAGCATAAGTTTGTTTTCTAAGTCTCCGAGTCTGTCGCTGTTTTGTGAATCAGTTGATTTGTATCAATTTTTAGAGTCCACATGTAAGTCGTATCGCATGATATTTATCGATGTCCATCTGAGTTACTTCACTTAGTTAGATTATCTGGAGATCCTTCTGTGTTGCTGCAAATGGCAGTCTTTCCGTCTTTTGATGGGTGAGTCGTATTCCATCGTAGATATGTACCACATGTTCTGTATCCTGTCATCTGCCTTGGGCCCTTTTGCTTGCTTCTTTGTCTCGGTTGTTGTTTATGGTGCTGTCATGCACGTTTGGGTGCGTGTACGTTTTCGAACTCTGGTCTTCTCTGGGTGTTTTCCCAGAAGTGGGATGTGCGATCAGATGGTTGCTTTCTTTTTTCTTCTTGCAGAAACCTCCGATCTGTTCTCCCTAGTTGTTGTACCCATTTATATTCCTTTCAGTAGTGGCGGAGGGTTGCCTTTTCTACACTCCGTGTCCAGCATTTACTGTTTTGAGATTTTTTGCTGATGGCCATTCTTACTGGTTGAGGTCTTACCTCGTTGTAATTTTGATTTCTATTTCTCTAATAATTGGTGATGTTGAGCATTTTTTCATGTGTTTTTTGCCATCTGTATATTTTCTTTTTAGAATTGTCTAGTTAACTCTTCAGCTTATTTTTCGTTTTATTGTTGTTTTCATCTAGAGCTTATTGTGCTGTTTCTATATTTTGGAGGTGAATCCCTTTTGGGTTGCTTCATTTGGACATGTTGATACTTTCCAGCATTTTGATTGTTTTCTTTTTTTGTTTATGGTTTCTCCTGTGCTGAACCATTGAATTTAAATTATGTCCCATTTGGTTTTATTTTACTTTCATTTCTTAAGACATGGATCCAAAAAATAGTTTTGCTATTTATGTCAAACAGTGTTGTGCTTCTGTTTTCCTCTAAGTGTTTTAGAGTATTTGACCTTACATTTAGGTCTTTAATTCATTTTGATTTCATTTTTTTGTATGGTGTTAGAGAATGTTGTAATTGCATTCTTTTACCTGTAGCTTTCTAGCGCCGTCATTGCAGAGACTGTCTTTTTCCATTTTATATTCTTGCCTCCTTGTCGGAGTTTCAGTAACCGTATTTGGGTGGGTTTATTTCTGGGGTTTCTATAGTGTTCCATTGATCTATATTTTTGTTTTTGTGCCGTACAATCCTGTTTTTATTACTGTAGCTTTGTAGCATAATCTGAATGTAGGGAGTCTCATTCCTCCAGCTCCCGTTTTTCTTTCTCAGGATCGCTTTGGCTATTTTGTGTCTTTTGTTTTGGACGCAGCCTCAAGCCTTTGCAATTTTCTCTTGCTATCAGGAGCAGAGTGGGTGATAAAATGCATGGTAAATAGTGATTTCCCTTCTGCAAACTCAGGGTCTGCATTTGTTTACTTCCTGAATGACTCTGTCTTCCAGCTCAGGAAGCGTGCTGGGTTTTTATCTTGGTTTTGTGTAACTTCTTGGACTGTAAACCTCATTTACAGGTTTCACCGTATACCTTTTCATTCCTTCTGACACACAAGTAACATGTTTCATCTTAGCCTGGCCTTCATGATCCTCATAGTCCCAGTGTGGCTCATGATTTTGGATTGTGTTACCACTCACTTGATAAATTTGGTTGCGTGGATTGGTGGTCAGAAGGCCATGTGTGTGTTTTTTGTCCTTTTTCAGTATACGCTCCATGTCATTCAGGGTACAGCAGTGGGCCTGATATCCTACCAGGTCAGGGAGAATGTTAATCCCAGCGTGATAAATCTGTCCCTAAGCTTTTCAGAGTTCTCTGAGAACCTGCCAAATCGCTCCTTACAGGTTTCTAGGTCCCGCAGTGAGAAGGGGACATGCTGCACTTGAGTAATTCTCCATTCTCATCAGTTACTTCCCAGAGGTGGTAAAAGCCTGGTTGGGCAAAAGTGCGGGCTACCTTTGAGCCTGACTGGAGCCTGACTGGGGAAAGCACCGGGGTTCTGATTTTGTGGTTTCTGATTTGATTGGGTAAGGTTGGGGTGCGGGGCTGAAGACGGTGAAGGGGAAGAAATGGGAGACCGAGAAGGTGGCTCGGTGTGCTGATGGCTAGTGGTGGTTGAAAGAGAGGTCTGGCTCCCAACCTTCTGGGAGAGACACAGAAATAGATGCTAAACACACACGACAGAAATCCCTGAGACCAGAGTCTTGACAGAGTTTTATAATTGCCTGTGCTTATGGGACTTCTTCCATTTTGGGGACTGTTTACAAAACAGGTCCAGTTGTAAAATGGTGTTAAAAGTTAAGAGATTCATTCTGTGGCCACTTCGCCTGGTCGCCCAAGGCATATTGGGGTCAGGGTGTGTTGAAAGAGAAAATCAGCTTATTCCTTTTTTTTTTTTTTTTTTTTTGCAGTATGCGGGCCTCTCACTGTTGTGGCCTCTCCCATTGCGGAGCACAGGCTCCGGACGCGCAGGCTCAGCGGCCATGGCTCACGGGCCCAGCCGCTCCGCGGCATGTGGGATCTTCCCAGACCGGGGCACGAACCCACATCCCCTGCATCTGCAGGCGGACTCTCAACCACTGCGCCACCAGGGAAGCCCAGCTTATTCCTTTTTAAACCGCCTAATTTAAATAGTCCCCAGTTGTTAAGAATGCAACCCCGAGGATAGTCTTTGAGGATTCCCGGGTGTTTTTCATGTTTACATATAAATTTGGGGCTAACAACTGGAGATCCCGGGGGCCAGATGGAGCTGAGGCCTTGCGTAACAACCAAGGGGTTCACAGAATTTCCTCCCCAGAGTTTGTAACACAAAGAAGGAGTCCCCAGGATGAAAGGAACAGGAGTGTAGGTGTAAGAATCAAGGGAGAGGTAAAGGGAGGAGGGATAGAAAAGACTGAAAGACAGAGATTGCCGTTTCAACCCGTCCCCAGCAGGTGTCTATTTAGGCACCAGTCTGCGCACCTTCAGAAAGGGCCAGTGAAGGAGGGAGCACCCTGTCCACTGCCCACTGGGGTGATTAATCCTGGGAAACAACCATTTGTACGTCTCTGTGGGATTCTGATCCACAGGTGGGACTTCCATGCATGGGTACAATTTGTACATCATACGTAGGACTCTAACCCACAGGTAGGATTTGCACTCACAGGTTTTCATAGAAATCTGCCTTGGCCCATTCCTGATGGGACTTCTCTTGGCGGCAGGAAAATAAAGGTGAGAATATTGTGATGATTGGACTTGCGAAAACTACAGGATATGAGGGTTGAACCTCTGTCACCTCAGAAGTCTCCTGTCTGGGAGAGCCTGCTGGACCAAGACCTGCACTGCTTGAGGCGAGCCTCTCCCACCAGTTTGTCATCCATCAAGGTGAGTCGTTGTTGGCCAGAGGGAGCAGGTCCCACAAGCTGAGAGGAGTGGTGCTGTGGCTGCCCGATGTCCACTCTCTTGGAACAAGAGGACAGGGAAGTAGAGAGCTATCAGGAGAGGGAAAGGGAAAACCATGAGGGAAAAAGGACAAAGGGGAGGGGAAAGCGTTGCCTGAATGATGGTAATGAGACTCTCGGGGGCCAGGAAGGCAGACTTACCAAACATGGTTATGCTGAAAGAGATTCAGGCGGCAGCTTGTCACCTACGGGGAAACTGCGTTTGTTGGTTCCAAAGGTGCCTGGATTCTCTCCCAGGGAGGGGGCAAATGGCCCCATAGGTGTCCGGTGGAGTACGTTACTGACCCAGATTCTTGGACTCTTCAGTGAACAGAAACTGATGAGAGGCCAGACGAGAAATTCAGGCAAGGCTTTATTGGGACTCATGCTGCAGCACAAGGGAGCAAAAACAAAGAACAGGTTGCCTTGCTTGCTCCCTGAAGCGGGGCTGGGGGGTGAGTTGGTCCTTTAAATGGGGTGAGGGTAGGGTCAGATCCATGGTTCAGGCGGTAGGGGTGGCTTGGGTGGTCTGCCCACCCTCTTGGTGGTGTCGTGGGCAGGAATCGTGAGTAGTGCACTCCTTTTGCTCCCAACACTTCAGAAGTGGCAGTTGGGTTTTTGGTCATTTTGTATATTGTTCATAATTTGCCCCATTTGCAGGTGCATAGTTATTTTTAGTCCCTTATGATTTCTTTGTATTCTATTGCTCCAGGAGATGTTTGTCCAGGTGTAAGCACTGTAGCAAAGGGTGCCAGGTCCCACCCAGTCTCACTAGTTCTTGCTGTGTGGCCTTGGACACCTTCCTGGAAGTCTCAAAACCTATTTATTTTAAGGATGCTGTGGTGAGGATTAAAGGTGGTTTCCACGTGACTGAGTGGATTCTGTAGGGCCTTTGGGGATACTGACATGCATAGTACAGTTCACCCTTGACCACCACCAGCTTGAGCTGTACAGGGTCCACTTACATGTGAGTTTTTTCAGTAAATAGCGCTACAGTGGATCCCGTCTGCTGGATCTGAAGATGCGGAGCCATGGTTCCAGAGCGTGGGTGAGCTGTAAAGTTATATGTGCATTTTCCATTGCACAGAGGGTTGGGATCCCTAACCCCTAGTTATTCAAGGGTCAACTGTATAATCTGGATGATATAACTTCTCGGCTAAATGCTATGAAAAAAATAAAATTGGGTGACGTAGAAAAGAATGTGAGCAGAAGGCCTCACTGAGGGGGTGACATTTGAGCTAAATGAAAAGGAGCCAGCCATGGGAACATCTAGGGAAGAACATTCCAGGTGGGAACAGCCAGTGCAAAGGCCCTGAGGTGGGAACAAGCTTGAGTTTGAGGAATATCAAGAAGGATACAGCAGATTGATGGATTTCAGATGTTTAAGAAGTAGAGCCTACTGTCTTGCTTTGTCCCATTTGGGAAGGAGGGGCACAGGGGTCCAACAGCAGAGGGTGGGTCCTAAGCTGGACCAGTCCCTCTTTTTAAGGGCAGGTGGTGCCATGCATCCTCACATGAACTTGTGTGACCTGTATTCCCTTATGGAGCGAGGGAGGATCAAAACTTTCTTTGCATTGGGCTAAGTGCTTCACACATGTGCTTATAGTTCCATTCTCATGTGCACTGTGCCAGCCAGGTAGGAACCATTGTTATTCCTGCTTTACAGGTGAGAAAACTGAGGTCTGAAAGGGAGCATTCCTTTACCCGAAGTTGTAAACTTAGTAATAGAAGTATCAACCTTCAACCTATGTTCCTCCACTGACCAGCATGGGTACCTGCAGGTATTGGGGGTGTCTCTGTCCCCTTTGGGGGCTCTCAGAGCCCTCAGGGCACTGGGCTCTAGTTGTCCATCACTCCTAATTCGTGATGCCAGCAGATCAGTGGTGGGTGCTTGTCCCACATTTGCTGTGGGTAGGGGTCTTCAGGGGGTGGAGGGGTGGAGATGCACAGGGCTCCCTTGCATGGGCTTGCCACGTGGGACATCACTGGAGGTGAGCCTGAGGAGGCTTGTCTGGATGAAGACACCGAGGCCCTGCAGACATGAGTAGCAGTGTTCCCAGGGTACATGCACTGCTGGAGGTGTGCTCTTGCCTGGGCTCCATCACCAGATAGATCGTCTAGGCTGGTCCTTGTGGGTCACTCTGCTTCCCGTGGCTGGGAGGTGCCCCCTCTAAATATAGCCCAGTGTGCTGAGCTCACGCCTATTTTCAGCCCAGGTTGGGAGGCAGCCAGGCCTTCCCCAGGCTCAGAGGAGCCACTGCTGCCTCTATCTGGTCCTGGTACTAGGCACTCTCAGCGACCCCCTGCCTGCCCAACACCCACCATGCCGGAGGAGGCCCAAGAAGGTAGGAAATGACTGTGAGGGAGGGTAAGGCCCCAATGCTGTGACCCTGTGGACCATGGAGAAACCTGGCCCCTTTCCTACTGACCTCACTTCCTTGACTAGTCATCAGTCACCGTGTCCTAGTTCAAGTAAAGGGACTGGCCCCCTATGCGTGAAGGAAGGGCCTACCATTCCCCTAACGTCTCCTCACCTCATACCTGTACCCCCTGCTGAGGACAGCAGGGAGGGGTTGGGGGCAGGGGAGGGTCAACTACAGGCTGTGACCAAGTGGGTGTGGGCTGGGTAGGCTGGCCCGTTAAGCTCTTCCTTCAGGGAGGGCACTGGGATTGGGGGCAGGCAGTGGTTTTGCAAAGCATTTGGGCACACGACCCAGGGACTGGGAGTGGATAGGCTTCTGGCCTCCAGTGTGGGCCTGTGTGGCCCCAACTGGCTAAAGGTTGGGGTCCCTTGGACTGGCTGGACTGACTTCTAGTTGAAGACTTTGGTGGCCACTTTCCTAATTGACTGACTGCATGCAAGATGTATGGAGGCTCAGAGGGGCCAGAGCAGGGACCTGGGAAGCTTCAGGTACAGTGCTGGCCAGGATGCAGGACCAGCTGCACCAAGGCTCCGGCTTGGCCCAACTAGTCAACTCCCCCCATCACATTTTCGACATTTTATACTGAATGGGAGGGGCCTGGCCCTGGGTGTGGGAGTGTTTGCTTCCTTTTGAGGTCTTTTTTGGAATGTTTATTTATTTATTTATTTTTGGCTGCGTTGGCTCTTCGTTGCTACACGTGGGCTTTCTCTAGTTGCGGCGCGTGGGGGCTACTCTTCGCTGCGGAGCGCGGGCTTCTCATTGCGGTGGCTTCTCTTGTTGTGGAGCATGGGCTCTAAGCGCCCGGGGTTCAGTAGTTGTGGCTCACAGGCTTTAGAGCGCAGGCTCAGTAGTTGTGGCACACGGGCTTAGCTGCTCCGCGGCATGTGAGATCTTCCTAGACAAGGGCTCGAACCCGTGTCCCCTGCATTGGCAAGCCTTAACCACTGAGCCACCAAGGAAGTCCCCTTTTGAGGTCTTAAGGATGACATTTACTATGTGTTCTTCCTGGTAACACAAAGAACCCAAGATCAATTTAAAAGTGTGGGAAAAACACAGCCAAGTGCACAGAATTTAATACGAACCCCAATCCACCACCACCCAGACATAACGACAGACAGCACTGGTTTTTGTTTTACACATTTTTGAGCATGTCAAAGGTCAGTTTCAAGCAAATCATGAAGGTTAAGGTACTATTCTGAAAGTGTTAGACCCAGAGAGCCCAATCACCCTTGCGTCTATCAGGAGGTATCCCGCCAATGCCCCTGAATTTGTCATCTAGCTTCCAGCTAGGCATCTGGAGAGCTTAAGGGGCCAAGATTTTTTTTTTTTAATTTGGCTGCATCGGGTCTTAGTTGCAGCATGCAGGATATAGTTCCCTGACCAGGGATCAAACCCGGGCCCCCTGCATTGGAAGCGCAGAGTCTTAGCCACTGGACCACCAGGGAAGTCCCAAAGGGGCCAAGATTTTAAGGGGGGTGGGGGGAAGCACCACCAGAAGAAAATATAATTTTTAGAAATCACAAAATAAATACTTCACTGGGTCCAAAAATAAGTAATTAAAATCACAAGAATGGTACACAGCCCCAGTGACTAAATGGGCAGAGGCTGTGAACTAGGAAGCCACACAGATATTGGTCAGGCTCCCCAAGCAAAGACCCCCAACAAAATTGGTCAAGAAAGGCCTTTTCGGGCTTCCCTGGTGGTGCAGTGGTTGGGAGTCCGCCTGCCGATGCAGGGGACACGGGTTTGTGCCCTGGTCCGGGAAGATCCCACATGGCGCAGAGTGGCTGGGCCTGTGAGCCATGGCCGCTGAGCCTGCACGTCCGGAGCCTGTGTTCCGCAGTGGGAGAGGCCACAGCAGTGAGAGGCCTGCGTGTCGCAAAAAAAAAAAAAAAGTACCAGAAGAAAGGCCTTTTCTCATCTCCCAACTTAGCAAATATGTATGTGCACACTTATGTATCTAAATTTTTTTTCTATGGAGATGCCTGTTGGTGGCGATATTGTACTCTTTTGGAGGCTGTGGACAACTATTCCAGAGGACGATGTGATGCTAGCTTAAAAGAAAAAGTCCCTGCTGTTTGACCTAGTAATTCTGCTTCTGGGAATCCATCCTTAATAACTATTGGGAAGTTGGGGGAAAGCCTTTATACTCAATGATGCGTGTCCTTTTCTAGGGGTTATTAATTTAGGAAGGGGATTGGAAACAACCTAAATGCCCAGGCAGCCTCAAAGAGATACCTGAGGGGAGACTTCAAAGGCAAGTGGAACAGTTCGCTAACAAAGGCGGGTCTCCTCTCATGATGTTGAGTGAGAACAGCAGGGCTCACAGCAGAATCCCACTTAGTATGAAAAAGGAGGCAGAGCTGAGGCCGGGAGCAGAAGGCAAAAAGCCGGCTAGAATAGGGCTGCTTCTGCTGGGGACCAGGAGAAGGCCCCAGGCACAGGGTCTGCAGGGAAAACTGACAGCAGAAGCAGGAATGAACTTCATGGGCTGTGGGTTGAGTTCTCTAAGGCTGATAAATTCTCTAGAAATGGGCAAGCAGAGAGGAATGCCTGAAAGTCCCTGAGGTGCTTGGAAGGAAACAAATGTTAAGTCAAGCAGCAACTTCTGCTACTGTGGGTGAAACAGGCGTACGCAGTTTTCACGTTGTCTTGCTTCCAAATCACGGGTCACTCCTGAGTTGGTTTTAGGGGATCAGGAGCCAAATGCCCCTTCTACCTCTTCTGAGCCCCTGCTGCCGCTCGACGCCATCTAGAAGGGAGGGCATGACCTGCTGGCTGAATCAGCCCCACGCTGCCCCTGCAGACACCGTGGCACCGACGAGCAGGGCACCACTGGCTCCTAATCATGTGCAGGAGGTTCGCCTACACCGGGTGGAGTCCATCAGCGATCTACACAGTGGAGGTGAAAGGGTACAGGGGAGTGGGACCCATGGACTGGGAGAAGGGAGGAAAGCAGGCGCACCTGCCGCCCTCCTGATCCCCCGTTTGCCCCGCAGGTTCACTATGGCCCTACCTGGCCAAGGAGGCGCAGCCATGGGATGAGCTGCTGGGCATCGTGCCTCCATCGATGTGCGCCCAGACCAGCTGCAGCCCTGTGCACAGCCGCGGCAGCTTCCTGCTGCTGCTTGCGCTGCTGGTGCTCACCTGCCTGGCGCTGGCTGTCCTGGCCGTCTACCTGAGTGGTAAGGAGGGCGCAGGAAGCCAGTGGAATGGAGAGACCGAGGCAGTGAAGGGCTGGGAGGGTCGGGTGTTGCAGGGTTGCATGTGGTCTGATAATCCCCCGTTACCGCCCACCTGTCTTAGTGCTGCAGAGCGAATCCCTACGCGTGCTGGCGCACACACTGCGAACGCAGGAGGAAGTGCTGCTCAAACTCCGGCTCGCCAGCCTCAGCCAGCTGCGGAGGCTCAACTCAAGCGAGGCCCGAGCACCCAGTTGAGATGCCACTTGGACCTGGGGCCTGGGGGTATATGTAGGGGGGAATAAAGTAGCCACTGGTAGCTTTCCCCTCTCCCACTACTGCTCCACACTACTTCTTTGGTGAGGTTTTCGTATAAGAGCCTGATCTGACCCTGCAGCTGCCTGCCTTTCTTGCCTTCTCAAGCTAGGCCTAGCCAAGCCTTCTGGTGCCAGGGCCCCACATGGTGTGGCCCAAGGTCAGAGGAAGCGACACCAGCCTCCTGGCTCCTCTTGGGGCCTGTCAGCACCCTCTGGCCTCCTCCAGATAGCAGGTTCAGAAGTCTAAAAATAGCTGCCCACCCTGGTCACCCAAACTCTACTGGGCCTCCCAGTGGGAGTCCAGCCTCAGCTCTCAAAAGACAGGCTGGGCTCTGAGTAGGGGGAGGAGGGCTCCTGGGGAGAGATTATTTTGGAGGGCAAAGGTGAGATGGAGATAGGGAGGCCCAGCTGGGTCCAAGCCTGGATTGGTGGATAGGGAGGGCAGGCAGAAACACCCAGAAGCCAGGGCCACAGAAGGTTGCACATTGTTTAATTATCTCTAAAATCTTTAAAACTCAGCATATAAATCCACTCCAGGTAGCCTCACCTCCCCACATGTTGTAGTGGCAGTTGTCCAGATACTATCACCTCCCCCCCAAGAAAGTGGGTCATCCCAGGGGAGCAAGGCCTGAGAAAGGGACAGCCCTCTTCTGCCTGCCCCACAGCCCTGAGACAGGGCTGGCGCAGGGGCAAAGCGCGAAGGTCCCAAGTGGCCTGGCCTCCAGCCACCCACCCCCATGTCTGTTTTTGGTTTTGTCATTAAAAAAATAAAGCGACAATGCCTGGCAGGGACCAGGTATTGCACTGTCTTCTGTTAAAAATACGGGCAAGGATGTAGACAGTCTCCTCTTCGGCTGGTCCTCACAGGATGTCTGCCCGCTTGTCCCGCACGCGGCTGCGCGCCTTGGTCCTGGCTTTGAAGGCAGCAGCGTTGTACAGGTGCTGAGGTGGGACAAAGAGTGAGGGTCTAGTGAGCTGGGAGGAGGCAGCCCAGGGCTTCTCCTCCAGCCCCTGCAGAGCTCCAGGCCACAAGGAATGGAGGGAAGACAAAGGGGCAAACCTTCTCAAAACGTGAGATTTTGCAGGCCTTCAGGGCAGTGGCATCCAGCACCAGCACAGGGCCCAGACCAAAGATGTCACGGAGTAGCTCGTTGTTCTGGGGGCAAAGAAGGCAGTGAGCTCAGGCCAGTCTGAAACAGCCAAGCGGGGTACCCCTTCCCTGTCTGCCTCCCCACCTGGAGGTGGTGGTGCATGCCGGAACCCAGCGCGTCCTTGAAGGCAGCGTAGACCCGGCGCCGAGCCCAGCTGTCCACATAGAGCACCTCAAGCCCGAAGCGGACTGTCTCCTCCTCACACTCGCCGCCCTGCAGGGTAGAGGGGCTGTGACTGGGCTTGGCAGCTATGCCTGGGGGTGCGCCCTCACTAGGACGCATCCCTTCTCACACGTACCTCGACAAAGTGCAGCACGGCCCGGAAGGTAGAGCGTTGGCGCCGGCGGTCAGCCTTGGCCCGATACTTGTTGCTGTCAGTGGCCAGAGTGCGCAGCGTGCCGCAGAGGGCCTCCATGTCCTTGTAAACAAAGTCCTCCTGCAGTGGGAGCGATGGAGGACATAGGAGCAGAAGCCTGAGCTCTGTTGGCTTTTAACACAGTGGGGTCACCCAAACCCTTCCTTTCACCAAGAAAGTCATTTTCTTCTCTGCCTGACCCTCCCCTGCAGCATCCCTTCTTGGCCCCTGCCTGTGCCAGACACCTCCGCTAAGGGGCCCCATCAGAGCACTTGGCCTCTGAGTCTGTGTTGGGGCTACTTCCCCTCCATAATGACCTAAGGCTACCTTGTTTTCTATGGCATCCCCTGCACCCAGCCTGAGATGGGCAGGTGGTGTCAGCAGGCACCCTCCCCTGCACCACCCCCACCCCCGCCATCTCTCACACCTCAAGGTCCCGGGTGAGCTCAAAAAGCAATGCGATGGTCTCACCGGCAGCCATCCGCAGGTTCACACTTTCACTGGACAAGAGCTGGGGCAGCCAGGGCAGCTGCCTGGGGAAGGAGCAGGCTGAGCCATGTGTGTGGGCTGGAGGGCCTCTTCACCCTTCCCCTCCCACTCCCAGTGGGCAGTCACCCCTACCTGTCCAGGATGCGGCTGATATGGGTGCTGGGGCAGATGGTGACTAGCAAGGCCCAGGCCTGCAGGGCAGCACAGAGCAAGCCCTGCAGGCTGACAGGGACCACAGGGGCTGTGGAGCCACCCACACCACAGGACCGGCTGAAAATGCCTTCCAAGCAGGTGAGGCAGGAGACCAGGTCCTAGGGGCACAAGGAGGCAGGGGAGTGGCTCAGGGGCAGAGCTAGGGCCTACGTGCTCTACTGCCTGTACCTGAAGGCCACTTACCTGTACATCGGCGGCAGCCACGTAGCAGCCCAGGCCAAGAGCAGAAGCGCACTGCTGGGAGGAGGGCAAAGCCAGGCTGTGGTCAGAGGGTGAGCCTGGGTTCCCAGCCACGGGGCTCACCCTTGGAGCAGGGGAGCCTGGAGGCAGGTGGAACCCATGTCTCTGCTTAGGGATTAGGTGAAGGAAGGCTGTTACAGGGCAAGGAACACTCACGTGGAGCCGGGCAGCCGGGCTAGCTGTGCTGTCACTGAGCACAGAGACCAGCAGGGGCTGCAGGCTGTGGAATAACTCCTCACCCTTGGGTCCAGGGCCCAGCTGAATGCACAGCAGGCCTAGCACAGCAGCGGCAAGGGCCTGTTCCTCGCCCTTCCCTGCAGGGATGCCTTCCAGTCAGTCAATGCAGCAAGGGTCAGTACCCAGCCAGTTCAGGCCCCCCGTGCGCCCCCAGGCCCAACCTTTCTTGAGGCACTTTTCCAAGGCATCAGCCAGTGTGAGGCGGCGCTCCAGCAAGAAGTCGGGGAGTAAGTGTGCTGCTAGGGCCAGACGCAGGCTCTCAAGAGCACCCTGCCGGGTCTTGGCACTGGGGGAGGAAGAAAGGGGTTTTGTGGGCCAATCCTACCTGGGTCACATTTGGCATGGGCTAAGCAGGGACACGGGAAGGGATTGGTTGGAAGTCAGGGGTACCTCTTGTCTGTGAGGCAGTCCACATATTCCTTCAACTTCTCCTCAAGGTCTTCCTGCTGACCCTGCTCATCCACGGCATCCCCCCCTGCAAGGCCAGCTCGTCATCCCCGCTTCGTGCCCCAGCCCCCGGAGCCCCACTGAGTCCCTGCCATATTCCCACCCACTCTCACCAAAGCTTTCCTCTGCTGCGGTGCTAAGAAGGCTGGGACATTCACTGGTGGTGCTGCGGGCCTCACTGGCTGCCTCATCCTCACTGGAACCTGAGTCAGCTTGGGTGCTGCTCCGGGCACCTAGGAGGGTGGAATGGGGCACATGGTCTGCCTTCATTGATGAGTGATGGCTGGGGTTACCTCACCCGGCCTCATGACCCCACAAGACAGAATGCTGCCCTTCTCAAGGCTGAAGTGGGAGGCACAGAGGCTGATGCCGGGGACTCTGAGCCAGGAAGCAAGAGAAAGGGAAAGAAGTCTATCTGCCGGGGAGAGTCACACGCCAGGCCCAACCACCTGACAGGCTTGGTGAGCAGATCCTCCCTGAGACTAGAGCTTGCTTTAAGAAGGAGACTTAGAGGTGGGCAGAGGCGGAAGGGGCTGCACAGGCCCTACCTAGGCCTGTGGCTCAGCCTGCAGTGGGGCATATCCAGGCGCATCCTGGGGGAGTTCAACCACCAGCCCAGATTACTCCCCAAAATGGCCAGGGAAAGGGTCAGGGAAGTCTGACAGAACCGGGGTTCAAATCCCAGCTCTACATCTTAACAGGGGCGTAACCAGCTCAGGTGCCTACTCTTCAAAGCCTCAGTTTCTCCGTTGTAAAAGAGATGAGAAACACCTCTTCTGGGCAAGGTTAAGTGAAGACAATGACTGGACAAGTGACTAGTTATGGCTCTTCGGTGGGCCAACAAGCTCATCAGGTCACCCATCAGCACTGGGGGCAGAGGCCCAGCTCCTAGTGGATGTAGGTGAATGCCCCAGGCCTCAAGCATACTGTCTCCTGAGCCCCCCTTGGTCCACTCCAGGCCTTCAGCCCTGGGTGGATGGACACACAGGCTCCTCCTGACCCTGGGAAGTGCAGAAAGCTGAGTGGCCCCTGACTTCATGAGCCCTTGAAAAAGGTGAACACAGCAGACTGTGAGGGTCAGCAGAGCTGGAACACTTATGTGTAAGGGCAGCTGCTGCAGCAGGAGCCCCAGACAGGTTCTGGTCACCAGGCTGGCCCTACTTCCAGGAACTACGTACATACTCCCTGTGCCTGCCGGACAAAGTCCAGCACACACTGCTCAGTCCTCTCTCACTGCCCTAGCTGACCAAAGCAGCCCAGCCTTCCCTCATTTGTTTCACCATGCCATGGTCCCTCCAGATATCAGGCCCTCACCCAGCGTGTTGCCTCTAAATGGTGCTCTCCTCTTGACCTTCTCAAGACTCACCCAGAAGCCCCTCCCTTGAGGCTTCCTTGGTTCCTGTCTGGGACTGACACCACTCCGTGAACTCGTCCCCCAGCACTAGGCCTTCTGGAGTATTGCTGCTTTCTTCAGTGTCCCCTTGTAACCAAGCAGGACCCTATGGGGTCTTACTGGGACAGACCCCTCCACCATATCCTCTGTTGTAGCTCATCTCTGAAGTTCCTAGATAATAGTATCAGATGCACATTTCCTGAGTTGTTTTAAAGGTGCTAAAACCACCACCAAATGGAAGAAGTTAACTACGTGATGACCGTGAGCACGTAGCCCCCAGACCTACTGGAGCCTAAGGATTGATAACGTTAACACCATGACACTGCCCTGTTACCTCACCATCAACCAATCAGAGAATTGTGCACGAGCTGATCACATTCGCTGGGACCCCTCTCCCTCACCTCGCCCTTAAAAACGCTTTACAGGGACGTCCCTGGTGGCGCAGTGGTTAAGAATCCACCTGCCAATGCAGGGGACACGGGTCTGAGCCCTGGTCAGGGAAGATCCCACATGCCACAGAGCGCCTAATCCCGTGCGCCACAACTACTGAAGGCCACGTGCCCTAGAGCCCGTGCTCTGCAATATGAGAAGCCACCACAATGAGAAGCCCCCGCTCGCCGCAACTAGAGAAAGCCAGCGTGCAGTAACGAAGACCCAATGCAGCCAAAAAAAAAAAAGTGCTTTATAGAAACCCTTTGGGGTGTTCAGGGTTTTTGAGCACCAGCCACGGCTTCTCCTTTTATTCGCACCTTACAGTAAACATTACACTTTCCTTCACCACAACCCGGTGTCAATGATAGGGACAGAGTAAAAGGACAAAGCAAGTAATTAAATAGTTAATCCCAGTAAGGGATTATAAGTAAAGAAAAAAGTATGGGAGACCCTGTAAGTTAATGATCACTCAAGAAAGCAGGTTTGCTTAACCACAAACCCATGCAACAGAAACATGAGACATGCCACAAAACAACACAACAATGGTGGAATGTGACCCACATCCTGCCCAGTGAGCTCCATAAATTAATGATTCCCAGGACACACTCCTCTGCATGCACTAAAAACAAAAATATAAGGAAAGGCTGACATTATACTAAAACTTGAATTATCATTTTATTATACATTACTGCCTTTTTGCTCATTTCCATTGCACCATGACAGTCCTGCTTTGACCATGTAATGACAAGAAAACTCCCCACGTGGAGGAGGAGCTGATGATGGAAGCTTGATGTCTACTCAAGGATGAGGAAGCAGGTGGTCTTCTCCCCCTCCCCACTCTCCCTTTGATTATAAAACTGTAGCCCACTAACTTGTACCCGATTAATTTGGCTATATTTGGTAAAAATGGTTAAAGAAAAAAATTTTTTTTTCACACCTACAAAAAATTATGTTTTAATAAATATTAAATTTTAGTTTTGCTAATTGAGGTCAGTACCTACTGTCTAAAACTCACTTTTCAAGACAGGATTAAGATGGCAGAGGAGTAGGATGGCGAGCTCACTCTCTCCTACAAGGACATTAAAAATACACCTACCAGTGGAATGATTCACACATACCTACTGAATGCCGGAGGAACACCTCAGACTTCCGAAAGGGCAAGAAAACCTCCACATAACCGGGAAGGTCAAAAGGAAAAAGAAAGGGAATTCCCTTGCGGTCCAGTGGTTAGGACTCCACGTTTCCTCTGCGGGGGTCATGGGTTCCACCCCTGGTCAAAGAACTAAGATTACGAAGCAGTGAGACTCGGCTTAAAAAAAAAAAAAAGAAAGGCGGGGTGGGGTGGGGAAGGAATCTAGACACTAGGAATCTAGTGCCCCAGGGAAGGAGCAGTGAAGGTAAACATATTCCAGCACCCTGGGAAGCCTGATCACTGACAGGGACCTTAGCCTAGACAAAGGGGAAGGTCCAGACCCTATGAGGACAGTGCAGCAATGTGTTTGCAATGGCAAAAGGAGAGTAATCTGCACATAAGGTAGTCACCTCCACCCTGTGCACCACCCTGTGCACCAGAGCCTGAGACGCTCCTCTGTTGGTGGGGGCGGGGTGCTGAATATCAGGCTCCAGAGGTCAGACCAGGGTTGGCTGTGTGGAGACAGCTTGAAGAGGCTGGACTGTGGCAAATGAGGGTGTACTCCTAAGAAGCCTAGGCCCGGACTTCCCTGGTGGCGCAGTGGTTAAGAATCCTCCTGCCAATGCAGGGGACACGGGTTTGAGCCCTGGTCTAGGAAGATCCCACATGCCGCGAAGCAACTAAGCCCATGCACTACAACTACTGAGCCCGCGTGCCACTGAAGCCCACGCACTTAGTGCCTGTGCTCTGCAACAAGAGAAGCCACCGCAATGAAAAGCCTGCGCACCACAACAAAGAGTAGCTCCCGCTCTCTGCAACTAGAGAAAGCCCGTGCATAGCAACGAAGACCCAATGTAGCCAAAAAAAAGGGCAGCAGCAGCCTAGGTCCGCCAGAGAGAGAAGGCACAATTACTTGGGGGGTGGGTATGGGAAAAGGGGTGGGAAAAATTAGGGGGCTGGGATTAACATTTACACAATATATATAAAATGGATAATCAACAAGAACCTGCTGTAGAGCACAGGGAACTCTACTCAGACCCTATATCTGAAAAAAGGAACTTTCCTGGTGGTTCAGAAGTTAAGACTCCACGCTCCAAACACAGGAGGTCTGGGGTTCGATCCCTAGTCAGGGAACTAGATCCTGCATGCCACAACTAAGACCCAGTGCAGCCAAATAAATAAATATTAAAAAAAAAAAGAATCTGAAAAAGAGCAGATATATGTAAATGTGCAACAGAATGACATTGCTGTATACCTAAAACAAACACAATATGGTAAATCAACTATATGCTAAAATAAAAGAAAAATTCAACTAAGAAAGAGAAGGAAAGAAAAAGAAAAGGAAAGAAGGAAGGAAGAAAGAAAGAAAGAAATCCCTACTCTATTCTCCTCAGGCCTCAGGGACCTAGGCTGGAGTCACATCCATGGAGCTTAAGCAGGTTGGGTCCAAAGGCAGGACTGTTGTGGGCCTGAGCGAGCCGGGGAGGATGTGCCAGCAGATGAGCCCTCTTGGACCTGGAGTGCCTGGTCCCTTCTGGATGAGACAAAATCTCCAGATCAAGGCAGACCCTCCTACAGCTAAACCAAACATAGTGCACCCAAAGGATGGTGGACCCTCTAGGCTAGAAGAGCTTTGAAAAGTCACCTGGGGGCTTCCCTGGTGGCACAGCAGTTGAGAATCCACCTGCCAGTGCAGGGGACACGGGTTCGATCCCTGGTCTGGGAAGATCCCACATGCTGCGGAGCAACTAAGCCCGTGCTCCACAACTACTGAGCCGGCGTGCCGCAACTACTGAAGCCCGTGCGCCCAGAGCCTGTGCTCCACCACGAGAGAAGCCACCGCAATGAGAAGCCCACGCACTGCAACGAAGAACAGCCCCCGCTCGCCGCAAGTAGAGAAAGCCTGCGCGCAGCAACGAAGACCCCAGCACGGCCAAAAAACAAATAAATAAGATTAAAATTTTTTTAAAAAGTCACCTGGGCTGCACGTCTCCTGGTGGTGGAGTTCCCACCTCCATCCTCCTTCCATAGAGTCCCCCACCAAAGTACACTCAATACTGTCAGCATCGTGGTTTTACAGGGGTTGCGATTTGTCTGGAGGGTGAAGGGTAAGAGGGAAGAAGTGAGGAGACACAAGCCCTTGGGTGTTTCTTCTGGCACATTCTACTCTCAGTTACAACCCAGGAACAGGACTTTCTTTAACTAAGGCTCTGGTTGCCCTAAGACCCAAAGTTGGGCATGCATAACCCTGCCACCATGTGGCAGTTAAGAGTAACAACAACTCTAAAAACAGTGCTTCTGGATACTTAATATTCACAAGGCCTGTGGGGCCGTAAATAAATGATACCTGCCCTGGAGAAATGTCTGGGAGTAAGTAATCAAAACAGAATTCAAAACAGATCCAATTTTAAGAGGTACATTTTACTCTCACTGTTTCAAAAAAAAAAAGCAACCAAAAACATACTCAGCATCGCTAATTATTAGAGAAATGCAAATCAAAACTAAAAGGAGGTATCACCTCACACCAGTCAGAATGGCCATCCTCAAAAAGTCTACAAACAGTAAATGCTGAACAGGGCGTGAAGAAAAGGGAACCCTCCTACACTGTTGGGGGGAATGTAAAAGGGCACAGCCAGTATGGAGAGCAGCAGTGAAGTTCCTCAAAAAAACGAAAAATGAGCAATCATATGATCCAGCAATCCCACTTCTGGGAGAATACCAAGAAAACACCATAGTTCCAAATGGCTCATGCACCCCTACGTGCACTGCAACAGTATATACAATAACCAAGGCAAGGAAGCAACCAAAATGTCCATCGATAAATGAATGGATAAAGAAGATGTGGTACATATATACAATGTAATATTGGCCACAAAAAAGGACAAAATAATTCTATTTGCAGCAACAAGAAGGACCTAGAGATGATCACAGTAAGTCAAAGAACCAAAAACATCTTATGATATCACTTATGTGTGGAATCTAAAAACTGATACAAATGAACTAATTTACAAAACAGACTCATAGATTTAGAAAAGAAACTTATGGGTAATTCCCCATGGGTCCAGTGATTAGGGCTCTGAGCTTTCACTGCCAAGGTCCGGGTTCTATCCGTGGTCACGGAACTAAGATCCCAGAAGCCGCACGGCATGGCCAAAAAAAAACAAGAAAAGAAAAAGAAAGAAATTCATGGTTACCAAAGGGGATAGAGGGCAAGGAGGGATAAATCTGTAGGTTGGGATTAACATATACACACGAATGTATATAAAACAGACAATCGACAAGGACCTACTGTAGAGCACAGGGAACTCTACTCAACACTCTCTCATAACCTTTATAGGAAAAGAACTCGAAAAAGAATATATATATAACATTCTCTTTTTTGTACATGTGAAACTAACAAACACTGTAAATCAACTATACTCCAATAAAAATATAAAGAAAAAAATCAATAACAGGAAAAACATTGTAAAAAACACAAACATGTGGAGGTTAAACAATATTTTACTAAACAACCAGTGGATCACTGAAGAAATCAAAGAGGAATTCAAAAAATACCTAGAGATTTCTGACAACAATGCTATGAGATTGGAAATCAATTACAAGAAAAAAACTGTAAAAAACACAAATACATGGAGGCTAAACAGTGCGCTACTAAATAACCAAGAGATCACTGACGAAATCAAAGAAGAATAAAAAAATACAGAAACAAATGATAATGAAAACAGGACGACCCAAACCCTATGGGACACATTAAAAGCAGTTCTAGGAGGGAAGTTTACAACAATTCAATCTCACCTCAAGAAATAAGAAAAATCTCAAACAATCTAACACTACACTTAAAACAGCTAGAGAAAGAAGAACAAAGAAAACCCAAAGTCAGTATAAGGAAAGAAATCATAAAGATCAGGGCAGAAATAAATGAAATAGAAACGAAGAAAACAATAGCAAAGATCAATAAAACTAAAAGCTGGTTCTTTGAGAAGATAAACAAAATTGATAAACCTTTAGCCAGACTCACCAAGAAAAAAAGGGAGAGGACGCAAATCAATAAAATTAGAAATGAAAAGGGAGAAATCACAACTGACACCACAGAAATACAAAGAATTACAAGAGACACTACAAACAACTATATGCCAATAAAATGGACAACCATGAAGAAAGGGACAAATTCTTGTAAAGAATTTGGGACAACCATGAAGAAAGGGACAAATTCTTGTAAAGACCGAACCAGGAAGAGTTAGAAAACATAAACACACTTATCACAAGTAATGAAATTGAAACCGTAATTTAAAATCTTCCAATAAACAAAAATCCAGGACCAGGTGGCTTCACAGGTGAAGTCTATCAAACATTTAGAGAAGAGATAACACCCATCCTTCTCAAACTCTTCCAAAAAATTGCGGAGGAAGGAACACTCCCAAATTCATTCTATGAGGCCACTGTCACCCTGATACCAAAACCAGACAAAGATACTACAAAAAAAGAAAATTACAGACCAATATCATTGATGAATATAGATGCAAAAATCCTCAACAAAGGGGCTTCCCTGGTGGCACAGTGGTTGAGAGCCCGCCTGCTGATGCAGGGGATACGGGTTTGTGCCCTGATCCGGGAGGATCCCACATGCCGCGGAGCGGCTGGGCCTGTGGGCCATGGCCGCTGAGCCTGTGCGTCCGGAGCCTGTGCTCCGCAACGGGAGAGGCCACAACAGTAAGAGGCCCGCGTACCGCAAAAAAAAAAAAAAAAAAAAAAATCCTAGCAAACAGAATCCAACAACACACTAAAAGGATCATACACCATGATCAAGTGGGATTTATCCCAGGGATGCAAGGATTCTTCAATATACACAAATCAATCAATGTGATACACCATATTAACAAATTGAAGAATAAAAACCATATGATCATCTCAATAGGTCCAGAAAAAGCTTTTGACAAAATTCAACATCGGTTTATGATAAAAACTCTCCAGAAAGTGGGCACAGAGGGAACCTACCTCAACATAATAAAGGCCATATACAACAAACCCACAGCAAACATCATTCTCAATGGTGAAAAACTGAAAGCATTTCCTCTAAGATCAGGAACAAGACAAGGATGTCCACTCTCACCACTATTATTCAACATAGTTTTGGAAGTCCTAGCCACGGCAATCAGAGAAGAAAAAGAAATAAAAGCAATACAAATTGGAAAAGAAGAAGTAAAACTGTCACTGATTGCAGGTGACATGATACTGTAGAGAATCCTAAAGATGCCACCAGAAAACTACTAGAGCTAATCAATGAATTTGGTAAAGTTGCAGGATACAAAATTAATGCACAGAAATCTCTTGCATTCCTATACATTAACAACGAAAAATCAGAAAGGGAAATAAAGGAAACAATCCCACTTACCACTGCAACAAAAAGAATAAAATACCTAGGAATAGGACTTCCCTGGTGGCGCAGTGGTTAAGAATCCTTCTGCCAATGCAGGGGAAACAAACGGGCTCGAGCCCTGGTCCGGGAAGATCCCACATGCCGCAGAGCAACTAAGCCCATGCGCCACAACTACTGAGCCTGCGCACCTAGAGCCCGCACTCCACAATGAGAAGCCTGTGCACCACAACAAAGAGTAGCCCCCGCTCAAGACAACTAGACAAAGCCCGCATGCAGCGACAAAGACCCCAAACAGCCAAAAATAAAAATAAATACATTTATTTTAAAAAAAAACCTAGGAATAAACCTGCCTAAGGAGACAAAAGACCTGTACTCAGAAAACTATAAAACACTGATGAAAAAAATCAAAGATGACATAAACAGATGAAGAAATATACCATGTTCCTGGACTAGAAGAATCAATATTGTGAAAATGACTATACTACCCAAAGCAATTCACAGATTCAATGCGATCCCTATCAAACTACCAATGGCATTCTTCACAGAATTAGAACAAAAAATTTTACAATTCGTATGGAAATACAAAAGACCCCGAACAGGGGCTTCCCTGGTGGCGCAGTGGTTGAGAGTCTGCCTGCTAATGCAGGGGACACGGGTTCGAGCCCTGGTCTGGGAGGATCCCACATGCCGCGGGGCAACTAGGCCCATGAGCCACAACTACTGAGCCTGCACGTCTGGAGCCTGTGCTCTGCAACAAGAGAGGCCGCGATGGTGAGAAGGCCCGTGCACTACGATGAACAGTGGCCCCCGCTTGCCACAACTAGAGAAAGCCCTCGCACAGAAACGAAGACCCAACCCAGCAAAAATAAATAAATAAATAAATAAAATTAGGAAAAAAAAAAGACCCCGAACAGCCAAAGCAATCTTTTTTTTTTTTTTTGCGGTACGCGGGTCTCTTACTGTTGTGGCCTCTCCCATTGCGGAGCACAGGCTCCAGACACGCAGGCTCAGCGGCCATGGCCCACTGGCCCAGCCACTCTGCGGCATGTGGGATCTTCCCGGAACAGGGCATGAACCCGCGACCCCTGCATCGGCAGGCGGACTCTCAACCACTGCACCACCAGGGAAGCCCTGCCAAAGCAATCTTGATAAAGAAAAACAGAGTTGGAGAAATCAGGCTCCACAACTTCAAACTATATCACAAAGCTACAGTAATCAAGACAGTATGGTACTGGCACAAAAACAGAAATATAGATTAATGGTACAGGATAGAATGCCCAGAGATAAACCCATGCACATATGGTCACTTAATTTACGACAAAGGAGGCAAGAACATACAATGGAGAAAAGACAGCCTCTTCAATAAGTGGTGCTGGGAAAACTGGACAGCTACATGTAAAAGAATGCAATTAGAACACTCCCTAACACCATACACAAAAATAAACTCTAAATGGATTAAAGACCTAAATGTAAGACCGGACACTATAAAACTCTTAGAGGAAAACATAGGAAAAACACTCTTTGACATAAACCACAGCAAGATCTTTTCTGACCCACCTCCTAGAGTAATGGAAATAAAAACAAAAATAAACAAATGGGACTTAATTAAACTTAAAAGCTTTTGCACAGCAAAGGAACCATAAACAAGACAAAAAGACAACCCTCAGAATGGAGAAAATATTTGCAAATGAAACAAAAGACAAAGGATTAATCTTCAAAATATACAAACAGCTCATGCAGACCAACATCTAAAAAACAAACAATCTAATTAAAACATGGGCAAAGGACCTAAACAGACATTTCACCAAGGAAGACATACAGATGGTCAAGAGGCACATGAAAAGAAGCTCAACATAAGTCAGAAAGAGAAAAATACTGTATGCTAACACATATATATGGAATTTAGGGAAAAAAAATGTCATGAAGAACATAGGGGTAAGACAGGAATAAAGACACAGACCTACTAGAGAATGGACTTGAGGATATGGGGAGGGGGAAGGGTAAGCTGTGACAAAGTGAAAGAGCGGCATGGACATATATACACTACCAAACGTGAGGTAGATAGCTAGCGGGAAGCAGCCGCATAGCACAGGGAGATCAGCTCGATACTTTGTGACTGCCTGGAGGGGTGGGATAGGGAGGGTGGGAGGGAGACGCAAAAGGGAGGGGATATGGAAATATATGTATATGTATAACTGATTAAATTTGTTATAAAGCAAAAAAATAAAAAAATTAAAAATAAATTAAAAAAAAAAAAAAAAAAAAGAAGCTCAACATCACTAATTATTAGAGAAATGAACATCAAAACTACAATGAGGAATCACCTCATGCCAGTCAGAATGGCCATTATCAAAAAATCTAGAAACAATAAATGCTGGAGAGGGTGTGGTGGAAAGGGAACCCTCTTGCACTGTTGGTGGGAATGTAAATTGATACAGCCACTATGGAGAACAGTATGGAGGTTCCTTAAAAAACTAAAAATAGAACTACCATATGACCTAGGAATCCCACTACTGGGCATATACCCTGAGAAAATCATATTTCAAAAAGATACATGTACCACAATGCTCACTGCAGCACTATTTACAATAGCCAGGACATGGAACCAACCTAAATGTCCATCAACAGATGAATGGATAAAGAAGATGTGACACATATATACAATGGAATATTACTCAGCCATAAAAAGAAAGGAAATTGAGTTATTTGTAGTGAGGTGGATGGACCTAGAGTCTGTCATACAGAGTGAAGTAAGTCAGAAAGAGAAAAACAAATACCATGTGCTAGAGCATATATGGAATCTGAAAAAAAAATGGTACTGATGAACCTATTTGCAGGGCAGGAATAAAGATGTAGACATAGAGAATGGACTTGAGGACACAGGGTGGGAGGGGGAAGCTGGCACAAAGTGAGAGTAGGATCAACATATATACACTACCGAATGTAAAATAGTTAGCTAGTGGGAAGCACAGGGAGATCACCTCCATGTTTTGCGATGACCTAGAGGGGTGGGATAGTGAGGGTGGGAGGGAAGCTCAAGAGGGAGGAGATATGGGGATAAATGTATGCACATGGCTGATTCACTCTGGTGTACAACAGAAACTAACATAGTTTTGGGAAACAATATACTCCAATAAAGATCTATTAAAAAATATATATATATCTAAAGAGAAATGACAGTGAAAACACCACATCCAAAACCTATGGATGGGATGCCACAAAAGCAGTTCTAAGAGGGAAGTTTACAGTGATACATTTGCTACCTCTGAAAACAAGAAAAATCTCAAATAAAGCAACATAACCTACACCTAAAGAAACTAGACAAAAACGACAAACAAAACCCAAAATTAGTAGAAGGAAAGAAATCATAAAAATCAGAGCAGAAATAAATGAAATAGAGACAAAGAAAACAGTAGGAAAGATCAAGGAAACTAAAAGCTGGCTCTTTGAGAAAATAAACAAAATTGATAAACCTTTAGCCAGACTCAACAAGAAAAAAAAAGGGAGTGGGCTCAAATCAATAAAATTAGAAATGAAAAATGAGAAGTTACAATGGACACCATAGAAATAAAAGGGTCATAAGTGATTACTACAAACAACTATATGCCAATAAGATGGACAACCTAGAAGAAATGGACAAATTCTGGGGAATTCCCTGGTGGTCCGGTGGTTAGGACTCTGCACTTCTACTTCCAGGGGCCCAGGTTCAATCCCTGATGGGGGAACTAAAATTCCACAACATGTAGGGTGCGGTTATAAATAAACACTTAGGGGCTTCCCTGGTGGCGCAGTAGTCGAGAGTCCGCCTGCCGATGAAGGGGACACGGGTTGGTGCCCCGGTCCGGGAAGATCCCAAATGCCACGGAGCGGCTGGGCCCGTGAGCCATGGCCGCTGAGCCTGTGCGTCCGGAGCCTGTGCTCCGCAACGGGAGAGGCCACAACAGTGAGAGGCCCGCGTACCGCAAAAGAAAAAAAAAAAACGGCTCAGTATAAATAAACACTTAAAAATTGTTTTAATTAAAATAAAAAATGGACAAATTCGTAGAAATAACCAGGAAGAAACAGAAAATATGAACAGACCAATCATAAGTAATGAAATTGAAACTGTGATTAAAATACTTTCAACAAACAGGAATTTCCTGGTGGCGTGGTGGTTAGGAATCCGCCTGCCAGTGCAGGGGACACGGGTTCGAGCCCTAGTCCGGGAAGATCCCACATATCGCGGAGCAACTACGCCCATACACCGAAAATACTAAGCCTGCACTCTAGAGCCTGCGAGCCACAACTACTGAAGCCTGTGCACCGCAACAAGAGAAGCCACCACAATGAGAAGCCTGTGCACCACAACAAAGAGTAGCCCCTGCTCGCCGCAACTAGAAAAAAGCCTGCGCGCAGCAACAAAGACCCAATGCAGCCAAAACAAAACAAAACGAAACAAAATGTGGTACATATATACAATGTTACTCAGCCGTAAAAAAGAATCAAATAGGAATCGGAACCAAGATGGCAGAGTAGGACATGCTCTCACTCCCTCTTGCGAGAACATCAGAATCACAACTAGCTGCTGGACAACCATCGACAGGAAGACACTGGAACTCACCAAAAAGGATACCCCACATCCAGACAAAGGAGAAGCCACAGTGAGATGGTAGGAGGGGCGCAACCACAGTAAAATCAAATCCCATAACTGCTGGGTGGGTGACTCACAGACTGGAGAACACTTATACCACAGAAGTCCACCCACTGGAGTGAAGGTTCTGAGCCCCACGTCAGGCTTCCCAACATGGGGGTCTGGCAATGGGAGGAGGAATTCCTAGAGAATCAGACTTTGAAGGCTAGTGGGATTTGATTGCAGGACTTTGACAGGACTGGGGGAAACAGAGACTCCACTCTTCGAGGGCACACACAAAATATTGTGCACATTGGGACCCAGGGGAAGGAGCAGTGACTCCAGGGGATACTGAAAGAGACCTACCTGCTAGTGTTGGAGGGTCTCCTGCAGAGGCAGGGGTGGCTGTGGCTCACCGTGGGGACAAGGAAACTGGCAGCAGAAGTTCTGGGGAGTACGCCTTGGCGTGAGCCCTCCCAGAGTCGGCCATTAGCCCCACCAAAGAGCCCAGGCAGGCTTCAGTGTTGGGCTGCCTCAGGCCAAACAACCAACAGGGAGGGTACCCAGCCCCACCCATCAGCAGTCAAACGGATTAAAGTTTTACTGAGCTCTGCCCACCAGAGCAACAGTCAGCTCTACCCACCACCAGTCCCTCCCATCACGAAACTTGCACAAGCCCCTTAGATAGCCTCATCCACCAGAGGGCAGACAGCAGAAGCAAGAAGAACTACAATCCTGCATCCTGTGGAAGGAAAACCACATTCACAGAAAGATAGACAAGATGAAAAGGCAGAGGGCTATGTACCAGATGAAGGAACAAGATAAAACCCCAGAAAAACAACTAAATGAAGTGGAGGTAGGCAACCTTCCAGAAAAAGAATTCAGAATAATGATAGTGAAGATGACCCAGGACCTCGGAAAAAGAATGGAGACAAAGGTTGAGAAGAGGGCTTCCCTGGTGGCGCACTGGTTGAGAGTCCGCCTGCCGATGCAGGGGACACAGGTTCGTGCCCCGGTCTGGGAGGATCCCACATGCCGCGGAGCGGCTGGGCCTGTGAGCCATGGCCGCTGAGCAGACGCGTCCGGAGCCTGTGCTCCGCAGCGGGAGAGGCCACAACAGTGAGAGGCCCGCGTACCACAAAAAAAAAAACAAAAAAAAAACAAAAAAAAAACAAAAAAAAAACACAAAAAAAAAAGGTTGAGAAGATACAAGAAATGTTTAACAAAGACTTAGAAGAATTAAAGAACAAATAAACAGAGATGAACAATACAATAACTGAAATGAAAACTACACTAGAAGGAATCAATAGCAGAATAACTGAGGCAGAAGAATGGATAAGTGACCTGGAAGACAGAATGGTGGAATTCACTGCTGCGGAACAGAATAAAGAAAAAAGAATGAAAAGAAATGAAGAGAGCCTAAGAGACCTCTGAGACAACATTAAACACAACAACATTCGCATTATAGGGTTCCCAGAAGGAGAAGAGAAAGAGAAAGGACCAGAGAAAATATTTGAAGAAATTATAATCGAAAACTTCCCTAACATGGGAAAGGAAATAGCCACCCAAGTCCAGGAAGCACAGAGAGTCCCACACAGGATAAAACCAAGGAGAAACATGCCAAGACACATAGTAATCAAACTGGCAAAAATTAAAGACAAAGAAAAATTATTGAAAGCAGCAAGGGAAAAACGACAAACAACATACAAGGGAACTCCCATAAGGTTAACAGCTGATTTCTCAGCAGAAACTCTCAAGCCAGAAGGGAGTGGTATGATATACTTAAAGTGATGAAAGGGAAGAACCTACAACCAAGATTACTCTACCCGGCAAGGATCTCAGTCAGATTCGATGGAGAAATCAAAAGCTTTACAGACAAGCAAAAGCTAAGAGAATTCAGCACCACCAAACCAGCTCTACAACAAATGCTAAAGGAACTTCTCTAAGTGGGAAACACAAGAGAAGAAAAGGACCTACAAAAACAAACCCAGGCCTGCGTACCGCGATGAAGAGTGGCCCCCGCGTGCCACAACTAGAGAAAGCCCTCGCACAGAAAAGAAGACCCAACACAGCCATAAATAAATAAATAAATAAATAAATAAATAAATTTAAATCATATGGGCTTCTAAGAAGACCTCTGCTTAAAAAAAAAACAAACAAAAAACCCCAGAAGAATTAAGAAAATGGTCATAGGAACATACATATCGATAATTACCTTAAACGTGAATGGATTTAAATGCTCCAACCAAAAGACGCAGGCTTGCTGAATGGATACAAAAACAAGACCCATCCATATGCTGTCTACAAGAGACCCACTTCAGACCTAAGGACACATACAGACTGAAAGTGAGGGGATGGAAAAAGATATTCCATGCAAATGGAAATCAAAAGAAAGCTAGAGTCACAATACTCATATCAGATAAAATAGACTTTCAAATAAAGAATGTTACAAGAGACAAGGAAGGACACTATATAATGATCAAGGGATCAATCCAAGAAGAAGGTATAACAATTATAAATATATATGCACCCAACATAGGAGCACCTCAATACATAAGGCAACTGCTAACAGCTATAAAAGAGGAAATGGACAGTAACACAATAATAGTGTTCTTTAACACCTCACTTACACCAATGGACAGATCATCCAAAATGAAAATAAATAAGGAAACAGAAGCTTTAAATGACACAATAGACCAGATAGATTTAATTGATATTTATAGGACATTCCATCCAAAAACAGCAGATTACACTTTCTTCTCAAGTGTGCACAGAACATTCTCCAGGATAGATCACATCTTGGGTCACAAATCAAGCCTCAGTAAATTTAAGAAAATTGAAATCATATCAAGCATCTTTTCTGACCACAACGCTATGAGATTAGAAATGAATTACAGGGAGAAAAACGTAAAAAACACAAACACATGGAGGCTAAACAATATGTTACTACATAACCAAGAAATCACTGAAGAAATCAAAGAGGAAATCAAAAAATACCTAGAGACAAATAACAATGAAAACACGATGATCCAAAACCTATGGGATGCAGCAAAAGCAGTTCTAAGAGGGAAGTTTATAACTATACAAGCCTACCTCAAGAAACAAGAAAAATCTCAAATAAACAATCTAACCTTACACCTACAGGAACTAGAGAAAGAAGAACAAACAAAACCCAAAGTTAGCAGAAGGAAAGAAATCATAAAGCTCAGAGCAGAAGTACATGAAATTGAAACAAAGAAAACAATAGCAAAGATCAATAAAACTAAAAGCTGGTTCTTTGAGAAGATAAACAAAATTGATAAACCATTAGCCAGACTCATCAAGAATAAGAGGGAGAGGGCTCAAATCAATAAAATTAGAAATGAAAAAGAAGTTACAACAGACACCACAGAAATACAAAGCATCCTAAGAGACTACTACAAGCAACTCTATGCCAATAAAATGGACAACCTGCAAGAAATGGAAAAATTCTTAGAAAGGTATAACCTTCCAAGACTGAACCAGGAAGAAATAGAAAATATGAACAGACCAATCACAAGTAACGAAATTGAAACTGTGATTAAAAATCTTCCAACAGGGCTTCCCTGGTGGCGCAGTGGTTGAGAGTCCGCCTGCCGATGCAGGGGACACGGGTTTGTGCCCCAGTCTGGGAAGATCCCACATGCCACAGAGCGGCTACACCCGTCAGCCATGGCCGCTGAGCCTGCGTGTCCAGAGCCTGTGCTCCACAACGGAAGAGGCCACAACAGTGAGAGGCCCGCATACCGAAAAAAAAAAAAATCTTCCAACAGGGGCTTCCCTGGTGGCGCAGTGGTTGAGAGTCTGCCTGCTAATGCAGGAGACACGAGTTCGAGCCTTGGTCTGGGAGGATCCAACATGCCGCGGAGCAACTGGACCCGTGAGCCACAACTACTGAGCCTGCGCGTCTGCAGCCTGTGATCCGCAACAAGAGGCCACAACAGTGAGAGGCCCGTGCAACGCGAGGAAGAGTGGCCCCCACTTGCCGCAACTGGAGAAAGCCCTCGCACAGAAACTAAGACCCAACACAGCCAAAAATAATTAATTAATTAATTTAAAAAAAAGCTAACGCAGCCACAGATATAATAAAAATAAATTTAAAAAAATCTTCCAACAAACAAAAGTCCAGGACCAGATGGCTTCACAGGTGAATTCTATCAAACATTTAGAGAAGAGCTAACACCCATCCTTCTCAAACTCTTCCAAAAAATTGCGGAAGGAACATTCCCAAACTCATTCTATGAGGCCACCGTCAGCTGGATACCAAAACCAGACAAAGATACTACAAAAAAAGAAAATTACAGACGAATATCATTGATGAATATAGATGCAAAAATCCTCAACAAAATACTAGCAAACAGAATCCAACAACACAATAAAAGGATCATACATCACGATCAAGTGGGATTTATCCCAGGGATGCAAGGATTCTTCAATATACACAAATCAATCAATGTGATACACCATATTAACAAATTGAAGAATAAAAACCATATGATCATCTCAATGGGTGCAGAAAAAGCTTTTGACAAAATTCAACACTGGTTTATGATAAAAACTCTCCAGAAAGTGGGCACAGAGGGAACCTACCTCAACATAATAAAGGCCATATACGACAAACCCACAGCAAACATCATTCTCAATGGTGAAAAACTAAAAGCATTTCCTCTAAGATCAGGAACAAGACAAGGATGTCCACTCTCACCACTATTATTCAACATAGTTTTGGAAGTCCTAGCCACGGCAATCGGAGAAGAAAAAGAAATAAAAGCAATACAAATTGGAGGGCTTCCCTGGTGGTGCAGTGGTTGAGAGTCTGCCTCCCGATGCAGGGGATGCGGGTTCGTGTCCCGTTCCAGGAGGATCCCACATGCCACGGAGTGGCTGGGCTCATAAGCCATGGTAGCTGAGCCTGCGCGTACGGAGCCCGTTATCCGCAATGGGAGAGGCCACAACAGTGAGAGGTCCGCATACCGCAAAAAAAAAAAAAAAGGAATACAAATTGGAAAAGAAGAAGTAAAACTGTCACTGTTTGCAGATGACATGATTCTATACATAGAGAATCCTAAAGATGCCACCAGAAAACTACTAGAGCTAATCAATGAATTTGGTAAAGTTGCAGGATACAAAATTAATGCACAGAAATCTCTTGCATTCCAATACACTAATGAGGAAAACTCTGAAAGAGAAATTAAGGAAACATTCCCATTTAACACTGCAACAAAAAGAATAAAATACCTAGGAATAAACCTACCTAGGGAGACAAAAGACCTATATGCAGAAAACTATAAGACACTGATGAAAGAAATTAAAGATGATACCAACAGATGGAGAGATATACCATGTTCTTGGATTGTAAGAATCAATATTGTGAAAATGACTGTACTACCCAAAGCAATCTACAGATTCAATGCAATCCCTATCAAATTACCAATGGCATTTTTTTTTTTTTTTTTTTTTTTTTCCGTACGCGGGCCTCTCACTGTTGTGGCCTCTCCCGTTGCGGAGCACAGGCTCCGGACGCGCAGGCCCAGCGGCCATGGCTCACGGGCCCAGCCGCTCCGCGGCATATGGGATCCCCCCAGACCGGGGCACGAACCCGTATCCCCTGCATTGGCAGGCGGACTCTCAACCACTGCGCCACCAGGGAGGCCCACCAATGGCATTTTTTACGGAACTAGAACAAAAAATCTTAAAATTTGTATGGAGACACAAAAGACTCCGAATAGCCAAAGCAGTCTTCAGGGAAAAAAACGGAGCTGGAGGAGTCAGACTCCCTGACTTCAGACTATACTACAAAGCTACAGTAATCAAGACAATATGGTACTGGCACAAAAACAGAAACATAGATCAATGGAACAAGACAGAAAGCCCAGAGATAAACCCATGCACCTATGGTCAACTAATCTATGAAAAAGGAGGCAAGGATATACAATGGAGAAAAGACAGTCTCTTCAATAAGTGGTGCTGGGAAAACTGGACAGCTACATGTAAAAGAATGAAATTAGAACACTCCCTAACACCATACGCAAAAACTCAAAATGGATTAGAGACCTAAATGTAAGACCAGACACTATAAAACTCTTAGAGGAAAACATAGGAAGAACACTCTTTGACATAAACCACGGCAAGATCTTTTTTTTAATCTTTTTTTTTCTGTACGTGGGCCTCTCACTGCTGTGGTCTCTCCCGTTGCGGAGCACAGGCTCTGGATGCGCAGGCCCAGCAGCCATGGATCACACGCCCAGCGGCTCCGTGGCATGTGGGATCTTCCCATACCAGGGCATGAACCCGTGTCCCCTGCATTGGCAGGCGGACTCTCAACCACTGTGCCACCAGGGAAGCCCGCAAGATCTTTTTTGACCCACCTCCTAGAGTAATGGAAATAAAAACAAAAATAAACAAATGGGACCTAATGAAACTTCAAAGCTTTGGCACCACAAAGGAAACCATAAAGAAGACGAAAAAACAACCCTCAGAATAAGAGAAAATATTTGCAAACGAATCAACGGACAAAGGATTAATCTCCAAAATATATAAACAGCTCATGCAGCTCAATATTAAAAAAAACAAACAACCCAATCCAAAAATGGGCAGAAGACCTAGACATTTCTCCAAAGAAGACATACAGATGGCCAAGAAGCACATGAAAAGCTGCTCAACGTCACTAATTATTAGAGAAATGCAAGTCAAAACTACAATGAGGTGGGAATCGGGAAGATGGCGGAAGAGTAAGATGGGGAGATCACCTTCCTCCCCACAGATACACCAGAAATACATCTACACGTGTAACAACTCCTACAGAACACCTACTGAACGCTGGCAGACGACCTCAGACCTCCCAAAAGGCAAGAAACTGCCCACGTACCTGGGTAGGGCAAAAGAAAAAACAGAGACAAAAGAATAGGGACGGGACCTGCACCAGTGGGAGGGAGCTGTGAAGGAGGAAAGGTTTCCACACACTAGGAAGCCCCTTCACGGGCGGAGACTGTGGGTGGCAGAGGGGGAAAGCTTCAGAGCCACGGAGGAGAGCGCAGCAACAGGGGTGCGGAGGGCAAAGCGGAGAGATTCCCGCACAGAGGATCGGTGCCGACCGGCATTCACGGCACTCACCAGCCCGAGAGGCTTGTCTGCTCACCCGTCGGGGTGGGCGGGGCTGGGAGCTGAGGCTTGGGCTTTGGTCGGGGCGCAGGGAGAGGACTGCGGTTGTCAGCGTGAACACAGCCTGCAGGGGGCACCACTGCTAGCCGGGAGGGAGTCCGGGGAAAAGTCTGGACCTGCCGAAGAGGCAAGAGACTTTTTCTTCTTTCTTAGTTTCCTGGTGCGCAAGGAGAGGGGATTAAAGAGCGCTGTTTAAAGGAGCTCCAGAGACGGGTGCGAGCCGCGGCTAACAGCACGGACCCCAGAGACGGGCACGAGACGCTAAGGCTGCTGCTGCCGCCACCAAGAAGCCTGTGGGCGAGCACAGGTCACTATCCACACCTCCCTTCCGGGGAGCCTGTGCAGCCTGCCACTGCCAGGGTCCCGGGATCCAGGGACAACTTCCCCGGGAGAATGCACGGCGCGCCTCAGGCTGGTGCAACTTCACAACAGACTCTGCCGCCTCAGGTTCGCCCCGCATCCGCACCCCTTCCTCCCCCCGGCCTGAGTGAGCCAGAGTCCCCGAAGCAGCTGCTCCTTTAACCCTGTCTTGTCTGAGCGGGAACAGACGCCCTCAGGCAACCTACAAGCAGAGGCAGGGACAAATCCAAACCTCAGCCCCCGGAGCTGCGCAAAAAAAGAAGAGAAAGGGAAATCTCTCCCAGCAGCCTCAGAAGCAGCGGATTAAAGCTCCACAATCAACTTGATATACCCTGCATCTGTGGAATACATGAATAGACAACGAATCATCCCAAATTGAGGAGGTGGACTTTGAGAGCAAGATTTATTATTTTTTCCCCTTTTCCTCTTTTTGTGAGTGTGTATGTGTATGCTTCTGTGTGAGATTCTGTCTGTATAGCTTTGATGTCACCATTTGTCCTAGGGTTCTATCCATCCATTTTTTTTCTTTGTAAAAAATTTTTTTCTTAATAATTATGTTTTATTTTAATAACTTTATTTTATTTTATCCTTTCTTCTTTCTTCCTCTCTTTTCTTTTCTTTCTTCCTCTCTCTCTCTCTCTCTCTCTCCCCGCCCCCCCACCGCTTTTATTCTGAGCCTTGTGGATGAAACGCTCTTGGTGCTGCAGCCAGGAGTCAGTGCTCTGCCTCTGAAGTGGGAGAGCCAACTTCAAGACACTGGTCCACAAGAGACCTCCCAGCTCCACATAATATCACACAGCGAAAATCTCCCAGAGATCACCATCTCAACACCAGCACCCAGCTTCAGTCAACGACCAGCAAGCTACAGTGCTGGACACCCTATGCCAAACAACTAGCAAGACAGGAACACAACCCCAACCATTAGCAGAGAGGCTGCCTAAAATCATAATAAGTCCACAGACACCCCAAAACACACCACCAGACGTGGACCTGCCCACCAGAAAGACAAGATCCAGCCTCATCCACCAGAACACAGGCACTAGTCCCCTCCACCAGGAAGCCTACACAACCCACTGAAACAACTTTAGCCACTGGGGACAGACACCAAAAACAACGGCAACTACGAACCTGCAGCCTGCAAAAAGGAGACTCCAAACACACTAAGATAAGCAAAATGAGAAGACAGAAAAACACACAGCAGATGAAGGAGCAAGATAAAAAAACCCACTGACCTAATAAATGAAGAGGAAATAGGCAGTCTACCTGAAAAAGAATTCCAAATTATTGATAGTCAGGATGATCCAAAATCTTGGAAATAGAGAAAATGCAAGAAACATTTAACAAGGACAGAAGAACTAAAGATGAAACAAGCAACGATGAACAACACAATAAATGAAATTAAAAATACTCTAGATGGGATCAATAGCAGAATAACTGAGGCAGAAGAACGAATAAGTGACCTGGAAGATAAAATAATGGAAATAGCTACTGCAAGCAGAAGAAAAAAAGAATGAAAAGAACTGAGGACAGTCTCAGAGACCTCTGGGACAACATTAAATGCACCAACAGTCGAATTATAGGGGTTCCAGAAGAAGAAGAGAAAAAGAAAGGGACTGAGAAAATATTTGAAGAGATTATAGTTGAAAACTTCCCTAATATGGGAAAGGAAATAGTTAAGTCCAGGAAGCACAGAGAGTCCCATACAGGATAAATCCAAGGAGAAACACACCAAGACACATATTAATCAAACTGTCAAAAATTAAATACAGGGCCTCCCTGGTGGCACAGTGGTTGAGAGTCCGCCTGCCGATGCAGGGGATACGGGTTCATGCCCCGGTCCGGGAGGATCCCATATGCCGCGGAGCGGCTGGGCCCGTGAGCCATGGCTGCTGAGCCTGCGCGTCCGGAGCCTGTGCTCCACAGCGGGAGAGGCCACAACGGTGAGAGGCCCGCGTACCGCAAAAAAAAAAAAAAAAAAAAAAAAAAAAAATTAAATACAAAGAAAACATATTAAAAGCAGCAAGGGAAAAAAACAACAAATAACACACAAGGGAATCCCCATAAGGTTAACAGCTGATCTTCCAGCAGAAACTCTGCAAGCCAGAAGGGAGTGGCAGGACATATTTAAAGTGATGAAGGAGAAAAACCTACAACCAAGATTACTCTACCCAGCAAGGATCTCATTCAGATTTGATGGAGAATTTAAAACCTTTACAGAGAAGCAAAAACTGAGAGTTCAGCACCACCAAGCCAGCTTTACAACAAATGCTAAAGGACCTTCTCTAGGCAAGAAACACAAGAGAAGGAAAAGATCTACAATAACAAGCCCAAAACAATTAAGAAAATGGGAATAGGAACATACATATCGATAATACCTTAAATGTAAATGGATTAAATGCTCCAACCAAAAGACACAGACTGGCTGAATAGATACAAAAACAAGACCCATATATACGCTGTCTACAAGAGACCCACTTCAGACCTAGAGACACATACAGACTGAAAGTGAGGGGATGGAAAAAGATATTCCATACAAATGAAAACCAAAAGAAAGCTGGAGTAGCAATTCTCATATCAGACAAAATAGACTTTAAAATAAAGACTATTAGAAGAGACAAAGAAGGACACTACATAATGATCAAGGGATCGATCCAAGAAGAAGATATAACAATTGTAAATATTTATGCACCCAACATAGGAGCACCTCAATACATAAGGTGAATACTAACAGCCATAAAAGGGGAAATCGACAGTAACACATTCATGGTAGGGGACTTTAACACCCCACTTTCACCAATGGGCAGATCATACAAAATGAAAATAAATAAGGAAACACAAGCTTTAAATGATACATTAAACAAGATAGACTTAATTGATATTTATACAACATTCCATTCAAAAACAACATAATACACATTTTTCTCAAGTGCTCATGGAACATTCTCCAGGACAGATCATATCTTGGGTCACAAATCAAGCCTTGGTAAATTAAAAAAAATTGAAATTGTATCAAGTATCTTTTCCGACCACAACGCTATGAGACTAGATATCAATTACAGGAAAAGATCTGTAAAAAATACAAACACATGGAGGCTAAACAATACACTACTTAATAACGAAGTGATCACTGAAGAAATCAAAGAGGAAATCAAAAAATACCTAGAAACAAATGACAATGGAGACACGATGACCCAAAACCTATGGGATGCAGCAAAAGCAGTTCTAAGAGGGAAGTTTATAGCAATACAATCTTACCTTAAGAAACAGGAAACACCTCGAATAAACAACCTGAACTTGCACCTAAAGCAATTAGAGAAAGAAGAACAAAAAAAACCCAAAGTTAGCAGAAGGAGAGAAATCATAAAGATCAGATCAGAAATAAATGAAAAAGAAATGAAGGAAACGATAGCAAAGATCAATAAAACTAAAAGCTGGTTCTTTGAGACAATAAACAAAATTGATAAAGCATTAACCAGACTCATCAAGAAAAAAAGGGAGAAGACTCAGATCAATAGAATTAGAAATGAAAAAGGAGAAGTAATGACTGACACTGCAGAAATACAAAGGATCATGAGAGATTACTACAAGCAACTCTATGCCAATAAAATGGACAACCTGGAAGAAATGGACAAATTCTTAGAAAAGCACAACCTGCCAAGATTAAATCAGGAAGAAACAGAAAATATGAATAGACCAATCAAAAACACTGAAATTGAAACTGTGATTAAAAATCTTCCCACAAACAAAAGCCCAGAACCAGATGGTTTCACAGGCGAATTCTATCAAACATTTAGAGAAGAGCTAACACCTATCCTTCTCAAACTCTTCCAAAATATAGCAGAGGGAGGAACACTCCCAAACTCATTCTACGAGGCCACCATCACCCTGATACCAAAACCAGACAAGGATGTCACAAAGAAAGAAAACTACAGGCCAATATCACTGATGAACATAGATGCAAAAATCCTCAACAAAATACTAGCAAACAGAATCCAACAGCACATTAAAAGGACCATACACCATGATCAAGTGGGGTTTATTCCAGGAATGCAAGGATTCTTCAATATACGCAAATCAATCAACGTGATACACCATATTAACAAATTGAAGGAGAAAAACCATATGATCATCTCAATAGATGCAGAGAAAGCTTTAGACAAAATTCAACACCCATTTATGATAAAGACCCTGCAGAAAGGCATACAGGGAACTTTCCTCAACATAATAAAGGCCATATATGACAAACCCACAGCCAACATCATCCTCAATGGTGAAAAAATGAAAGCATTTCCACTACGATCAGGAACAAGACAAGGTTGCCCACTCTCACCACTCTTATTCAACATAGTTTTGGAAGTTTTAGCCACAGCAATCAGAGAAGAAAAGGAAATAAAAGGAATCCAAATTGGAAAAGAAGAAGTAAAGCTGTCACTGTTTGCAGATGACATGATACTATACATACAGAATCCTAAAGATGCTACCAGAAAACTACTAGAGCTAATCAATGAATTTGGTAAAGTAGCAGGATACAAAATGAATGCACAGAAATCTCTGGCATTCCTATACACTAATGATGAAAAATCTGAAAATGAAATCAAGAAAACACTCCCATTTACCACTGCAACAAAAAGAATAAAATATCTAGGAATAAACCTACCTAAGGAGACAAAAGACCTGTATGCAAAAAATTATAAGACACTGATGAAAGAAATTAAAGATGATACAAATAGATGGAGAGATATACCATGTTTTTGGATTGGAAGAATCAACACTGTGAAAATGACTCTACTACCCAAAGCAATCTACAGATTCAATACAATCCCTATCAAACTACCACTGGCATTTTTCACAGAACTAGAACAAAAAATTTCACAATTTGTATGTAAACACAAAAGACCCAGACTAGCCAAAGCAATCTTGAGAACGAAAAACAGAGCTGGAGGAATCAGGCTTCCTGACTTCAGACTACACTACAAAGCTACAGTAATCAAGACAGTATGGTACTGGCACAAAAACAGAAATATAGATCAACGGAACAAGATAGAAAGCCCAGAGATAAACCCACGCACATATGGTCACCTTATCTTTGATAAAGGAGGCAGGAATGTACAGTGAAGAAAGGACAGCCTCTTCAATAAGTCGTGCTGGGAAAACTGGACAGGTACATGTAAAAGTATGAGATTAGATCACTCCCTAACACCATACACAAAAATAAGCTCAAAATGGATTAAAGACCTAAATGTAAGGCCAGAGACTATCAAACTCTTCGAGGAAAACATAGGCAGAACACTCTATGACATAAATCACAGCAAGATCCTTTTGACCCACCTCCCAGAGAAATGGAAATAAAAACAAAAATAAACAAATGGGACCTAATGAAACTTCAAAGCCTTTGCACAGCAAAGGAAACCATAAACAAGACCAAAAGACAACCCTCAGAATGGGAGAAAATATTTGCAAATGAAGCAACTGACAAAGGATTAATCTCCAAAATTTACAAGCAGCTCATGCAGCTCAATAACAAAAAAACAAACAACCCAATCCAAAAATGGGCAGAAGACCTAAATAGACATTTCTCCAAAGAAGATATACAGACTGCCAACAAACACATGAAAGAATGCTCAACATCATTAATCATTAGAGAAATGCAAATCAAAACTACAATGAGATATCATCTCACACCAGTCAGAATGGCCATCATCAAAAAATCTAGAAACAATAAACGCTGGAGAGGTTGTGGAGAAAAGGGAACACTCTTGCGCTGCTGGTGGGAATGTGAATTGGTAGAGCCACTATGGAGAACAGTATGGAGGTTCCTTAAAAAACTACAAATAGAACTACCATACGACCCAGCAATCCCACTACTGGGCATATACCCTGAGAAAACCATAATTCAAAAAGAGTCATGTACCAAAATGTTCATTGCAGCTCTATTTACAATAGCCAGGAGATGGAAACAACCTAAGTGTCCATCATTGGATGAATGGATAAAGATAATGTGGCACATATATACAATGGAATATTACTCAGCCATAAAAAGAAACGAAATTGAGCTATTTGTAATGAGGTGGATGGACCCAGAATCTGTCATACAGAGTGAAGTAAGTCAGAAAGAGAAAGACAAATACTGTATGCTAACACATATATATGGAATTTAAGAAAAAAAGTGTCATGAAGAACCTAGGGGTAAGACAGGAATAAAGACACAGACCTACTAGGAAGTGGACTTGAGGATATGGGGAGGGGGAAGGATAAGCTGTGACAAAGCGAGAGGGTGGCATGGACATATATACACTACCAAACGTAAAATAGATAGCTAGTGGGAAGCAGCCGCATAGCACAGAGAGATCAGCTCAGTGCTTTGTGACCACCTAGAGGGGTGGGATAGGGAGGGTGGGAGGGAGGGAGACGCAAGAGGGAAGAGATATGGGAACGTATGTATATGTATAACTGATTCACTTTGTTATAAAGCAGAAACTAGCACACCATTGTAAAGCAATTATACCCCAATAAAGATGTAAAAGAATAAATAAATAAAATAAAATAAATCAAAATAAATGGAAAAAAAACTACAATGAGGTATCACTTCACACCAGTTAGAATGGGCATCATCAGAAAATCTACAAACAACACATGCTGGAGAGGGTGTGGAGAAAAGGGAACCCTCTTGCACTGTTGGTGGGAATGTAAATTGATACAGCCACTATGGAGAACAGTATGGAGGTTCCTTAAAAAACTAAAAATAGAATTACCATATGATCCAGCAATCCCACCACCTAGCATATACCCAGAGAAAAACGTAATTCAAAAAGACACATGCACCCTAATGTTCACTGGAGCACTGTTTACCATAGCCAGGTCATGGAAGCAACCTAAATGCCCATCGACAGACAAATGGATAAAGAAGATGTGGTACATATATACAATGCAATATTACTCAGTCATAAAAAGGAACAACACTGGGGCATTTGTTGAGACGCGGATGGATCTAGAGACTGTCATACAGAGTGAAGTAAGTCAGAAAGAGAAAAACAAATATCGTATATTAACGCATATATGTGGAACCTAGAAAAATGGTACAGATGAACCAGTTTGCAGGGCAGAAATTGAGACACAGATGCAGAGAATAAACGTAGGGACACCAAGGGGGAAAGTGGCAGGCGGCTAGGGGTGGTGGTGGGCTGAATTGGGTGATTGGGATTGACATGTATACACTGATGTGTATAAAATTGATGACTAATAAGAATCTGCTGTATAAAAAAATAAACAAAATAAAATTCAAAAAAAAGATTACAGTAAAAAAAAAGAATAAAATAATGGCCTTTGCAGCAACATGGATGGATCTAGAGGTTATCATACTAAGTGAAGCAAGTCAGACAGAGAAAGACAATTTATCATATGACCTCACTTATATGTGGAATCTAATTTTAAAAATGATACCAAATGAACTAATTTACAATACAGAAACAGACTCACAGATCTCAAAATCAAACTTACGGGTACCAAAGGGGAAATGTAAGGGAGAAGAATAAATCAGGAATTTGGGATTAACACATACACATCACTATATATAAGGTAGATAATCAGCAAGGTCCTACTGTATAATACAGAGAACTCTACTCAATATTCTGTGATAACCCATCTGAGAAAAGAATATGAAAAAGAATGAATATATGTATATGTATAACTAAATCACTTTGCTGTACACCTGAAACACAACATCGTAAATCAACTATACTCCAGTATAAAATTTTGTAACGTAAAACAAACTCCCAAAAAACTCTCACTTTTCAAACAGCTCTTTGTTGCTATGTTATATTATTGTAAAGGTTAATTAAGTTATTAAAAAGATATTCTAAGCTTGTTTCTAAAGCTGATCACTGTAATCTATCCTTGGATGAAAATTAGGTGCCCATAATGTATAACCAGGGGATAATACATACAAGGAAAAAAAAATCATTTAGAGCTTCCCTGGTGGCACAGTGGTTAAGAATCCTCCTGCCAATGCAGGGGACACGGGTTCGAGCCCTGGTCTGGGACGATCCCACATGCCGCAGAGCAACTAAGCCCATGCGCCACAACTACTGAGTCTGCACTCTAGAGCCTGCGAGCCACAACTACTGAAGCCCGTGCTCCTAGAGCCTGTGCTCCTTGACAAGAGAAGCCACCGTAATGGAAGTCTGCACACCAAAGTGAAGAGTAGCCCCTGCTTGCTGCAACCAGAGAAAAGCCTGCGCGCAGCAACGAAGACCCAACGCTGGCAAAAATAAAATAAATAAATTTGTTTAAAAAAATCATTTAAAAGAATGTGTCCAACCTAGATAAAAGGCCTCTTATCAGGTATTCTCAAGTACATCAGGCACAAAGAAACTGAAGGGAATCAACTTCCAAGAATTAAGGTACTTTTACCCTAATTACTAGAAGTGCCCAATGGAGGACTTCCTGAGCCCTGATGTCAGTCTTCCCCTCCTCCGACCCTTACAAGTGCTGACCCTTTATTTCCAGTTTGCAGCAAGACGGTTCGCTCATTGTCAACACCACTGGGGACACCTTCTGTACTACTCCTTTGTGGCAAGTTCTCTGGCATTAACACCTTGTTGGGAGACTACTTTAGAAGAGATAACATCTAGGGACTTCCCTGGTGGTCCAGTGGTTGAGACTCCGTGCTCCCAAGGCTGGGCGCCCAGGTTCAATCCTTGGTTAGGGAACTAGATCCCACATGCCGCAACTAAAGATCCCGAATGCAGCAATGAAGATCCCACGTGCAGCAACAAAGACCTGGCGCAGCCAAATAAGTAAATTAACATTAAAAAAAAAAAGAAGAGATAACATCTAAAGTTGTAAGTACAGGGCTTCCCTGGTGGCGCAGTGGTTGAGAGTCTGCCTGCCAATGCAGGGGACACGGGTTCGAACCCTGGTCTGGGAGGATCCCGCATGCCGCGGAGCGACTGGGCCCATGAGCCACAACTACTGAGCCTGCGCGTCTGGAGCCTATGCTCCGCAACGGGAGAGGCCGCGACAGTGAGAGGCCCGCGCACCGCGATGAAGAGTGGCCCCTGCTCGCCACAACTAGAGAAAGCCCTCGCACAGAAAGGAAGACCCAACACAGCCAAAAATAAATAAATAAATAAATTTATAAAGTTGTAAGTACAAATCTTGATTAAATTGCACGGTGGATTTTGACAGGGAAACGAAACTTTTAGATAGCTAACCATTGCTCCAGTGGAAGCTGCTGTGTCCTTGGAAATGGCTGCTCCAACGAGGGCTATCTTACAGGCAGGAGCCATTCCTCCAGCGGAGACTATTATCCCAGGGAAAAATGCACCCAAGGGTAAGGAGAGACCTCCGATATATTCAGGAGCTCCTCTGTACTCTGAGTTACCCAATGGGCCCATTTTCAGCCCAGCTAGCACCCGCAGAGGAGTAAGTTACTAACCAACTGCCTCTAGGGCTCTGCCTCTAAGAGAAATTTATAATAAAAATCAAGAAACAATAAGAGGGCTTCCCTGGTGGCGCAGTGTTTGAGAATCCTCCTGCCAATGCAGGGGACATGTGTTCGAGCCCTGGTCCGGGAAGATCCCACATGCCATGGAGTGACTAAGCCTGTGTGCCACAGCTACTGAGCCTGCGCTCTAGAGCCTGCGAGCCACAACTCCTGAGACTGCATGCCACAACTACTGAAGCCTGTGAGCCTAGAGCCCATGCTCTACAACAAGAGAAGCCACCTCAATGAGAAGCCCGCACACTGCAACGAAAGGGTAGCCCCCGCTCGCTGCAATTAGAGAAAGCCCACATGCAGCAACGAAAATCCAATGCAGCCAAAAATAAATAAATTAAAATAAATAAATTTTAAAAAAAGAAACAATAAGAGTTCATGTGCTTTTTTCAATGTCCGATTTAAGTCTGGCAGAAGTTGGAAAGTTTTTCTGAGGATTCTAAGCTTTCCACAAAGAAGGTTACTTGGTTAATGATCTCACCAGGGGGGATTTACAAATCTTATCCAACTGCTGCACCCCAGAGAAAGAACAGCATATAATACTGGCAGCCTGAGACCAACAGGGCCACACAGTGTACTGCTTGGGGAACAAAGCTGTCCCCGAGGCAGACCCACAGTGGAATTACTAAATAAATTCTATTCATAGGGATAGATGGGACCATATGATTAATTGTTTAATAAAGGCTATAAAAATGTTTTCAGTAAAACCTGTCAATTACGAAAAAGTAAAAAAAGTCCAACAGGAATTAAACGAAAATCTGACAGTATTTCAAGAAAGGTTAATAGAAACTTTTTAAAAGTATATGAATGTGGCTCCCTCCTCTTGGGAGGGACAGGCCCTTTTGGCTATGCATTTCATAGCCCAGTCTGCCCCAGACAACAGGCACAAAATTCAAAAAGCAATGGCCGGACTTCCCTGGTGGCACAGTGGTTAAGAATCAGTCTGCCAATGCAGGGGACACGGGTTCGAGCCCTGGTCCGGGAAGATCCCACATGCCATGGAGCAACTAAAGCCCCTGCGCCACGACTACTGAGCCTGCATTCTAGAGCACGCAAGCTACAACTACTGAAGCCCGCACACCACAACTACTGAAGCCTGCGCACCTAGAGCCCGTGCTCCGCAACAAGAGAAGCCACTGAAATGAGAAGCGTGTGCACCACAACGAAGAGTAGCCCCCGCTCTCTGCAACTAGAGAAAGCCCGCGTGCAGCAAAGAAGACCCAACGCAGCCAAATAAATACATACATTTTTAAAATAAATAAATATGTGGTAAAAAGCAATGGCCGGTCCTCAGACACCTATAAGCGACTTGCTCCAACTGGCTTATTCAGTTTTCAATAATAGGAATATAACCTAAAAGATTAAATGCACCCAAAGAAATATACAAAAGGTCCAAATGATGGCAGTAATTTGGTCCTCTGAAAAACCACTAAAGGGGAGGCTGGGCTTTCTGGGCCAATCTGGCCATGGTAAACCACAGGGCCCGTGGGTACCGAGACAAAACCAGTGTACTCTACATGGACAAGGGGGCACTGAAGGAAAGATTGTGATCAATGTACCCTTTGCAAATAGCCAGGGCACTGGCAGAGGGAATGCCCCAGACGCCAGAAAGTGACAGGGACCCCTCAGCCTTTGATGGTTTTACAATCGAAAGACTGAGGGGGGCCCAAGGCCAAAAGGGGATCCACCTAGAGATACCATCTACAAAACTAGTGTCAAGCCTCAAACTTTGGGTGGTAATTGACGTGGCGAGCCACTTGATAAAATTTCTCATAAACACCAGTGCAACCCTTTCAGTCTTAACCCAAGACTGAAAGCCTTAACAACCATAGGAAATATGTAATGGGAGTGTCAAGAAAGAGACAGGGGCACACTTTCCTGGAACCCCTTTTGTGCAACATCAATGGCTGGTCGTTTTTACATTCCTTTTTGTTTGTGCCTGATTGTCCTCTCTCTTTAATGGAAGGGACTTATTAACTAGATTAGGGGACACTCTGTTTCTCGAGGGACAAGGAAGCCACCCTTATCACTAAATGATATTAACAACAACAAAAAAAGAAAAACAGAGTAAATCTATAACTAAAATAAAAGTCTCAATAAACCCCAAAGTATAAAACATTAAGGCTCCGGGACTAGCCAAAAGCAAACAGATTGAGGCCTCAAGTAACTGCCTTCCATATTTGTAAAATGTTTTGAAAAAATGGTTTGGGTCTCCAAGATTATGGCTACAATCTCTTTTAATAACTCTTCTAATGCTTATTGCTGTATTTCTTTCTTTTTTTCTTAAATAAACTTATTTATTTTATTTATGTATTTATTTTTTTGGCTGCATTGGGTCTTCGTTGCTGCACGTGGGCTTTCTCTAGTTGCAGAAAGCGGGGGCTACTCTTCATTGTGGTGCGCAGGCTTCTCATTGTGGTGGCTTCTCTTGTTGCGGAGCACGGGCTCTAGGCATGTGGGCTTCAGTAGTTGTGGCTCATGGGCTCTAGAGCACAGGCTCAGTAGTTGTGGTGCACGGGCTTAGTTGCTCCTTGGCATGTGGGGTCTTCCCAGACCAGGGATTGAACCTGTGATCCCTGCCTTGGCAGGAGGATTCTTTTTTTTTTTTTTTTTTGTGGTACGCGGGCCTCTCACTGCTGTGGCCTCTCCCGTTGTGGAACACAGGCTCCGGACGCGCAGGCTCAGCGGCCATGGTTCACGGGCCCAGCCGCTCCGTGGCATGTGGGATCTTCCCGGACCGGGGCATGAACCTGTGTCCCCTGCATCGGCGGACTCTCAACCACTGTGCCACCAGGGAAGCCCGGCAGGTGGATTCTTAACCACTGCACCACCAAGGAAGTCCCTGCTGTATTTCTTTCAATTTGTATCTTTTATAAACTCATCCTCCGATGCTTAACGTCCACAAGGGCTAAAAGAATAATGCTAACCAGAGGGGCCTTGGCTTCTGGTTCTCCTAAAAGAGAAGGGACAGTCAGCCAGGTGTTTTACTTCTTCCCCAGGCAGGCCTACATTCCATCTCAGCAGAAAGTAGTTAATGATAGGTTGTCACCCCTTACACCCCTTTAAGCACAAAGGGTAAACACCTGGAGGCGGGAATGATACGGACAGAGTAAAAGGACAAAGTAGGTGATTAAATAGTTAATCCCAGTAAGTGATTGTAAGTAAAGAAAAAAGTATGGGAGACCCCTGTAAGTTAATGATCACTCAAGAAAGCAGGTTTGCTTAACCACAAAACCATGCAACAGAAGCATGAGACATGCCACAAAACAACAAAACAATGGTGGAATGAGACCCACATCCTGCCCAGTGAGCTCAGGTTAATGATTCCTAGGACATACGTGCACTAAAAACAAACATATAAGGAAAGGGTGACATTATACTAAAACTTGAAATGATTTATCATGTTAGTGTATGTTACCGCCTTTTTGCTCATTTCCATTGCGCCATGACAGTCCTGGTTTGACCACGTAAGAACAAGAAAACTCCCCACCCGACTTGGAAAAGGAATTGATGATGGAAGCTTGATGTCTCCTCAATAATGAGGAAGAAGGTGGTCTTCTCACCCTCCCCATTCTTCCTTTGATTATAAAACTATAGCTCACCATGTTCTCCAGATGGCACCCTCTAACCCACCCCCTTGTAAGCCTCTCAAGTGTCCTACTCTAATAAGTCACTTCTTATCTATCACTTTGCCTCTCCCTGAATTCTTTCTGCTCTAACGAACGGGAGCTACTCGGACCACGCACTGCCCACCCCCCAACCAATGCATTTCTGCGGTTTCATCAGTAGATTGTCTTTACTGCTCCGGGGCAAGCAGACCCATGTTTGGTTCAGTAACACCCTCACCCAAGCCCCACTGAAGTGGCGGCCAGATCTGAGCTGTGCCTAAGAGGCACCCCATCCCTACAGAGTAAACATATGTGTTTACTGCACCAGGACATGCTCCTCTGGTCGACCTGATAAGCGACTCTCTGGACTGCCTCTGGCTCCAGGGCGCTCATCAACCTTCTAGGTCCAGGCAGTCAAGTCCCAAATTTTGCAGCTTCCCCACCATCCCCTCTCTCAGTTCTCTGGGATAGCCCAGGCCTCCGGCCAACTTCCTAGTCCAGTCCAGGCAAGGATCAGGGCTTAGAGAGGGGGCTGGCTTCCTGCTCCGTCTGGCCTGTTTGTCCATCACAACAGACAACTTGGGTGGAGAGGCAATGAGGAAACCAACCAAGGCCGGGATGTGCGGACCAGGTGCGGGCGGGGAGCGAGGGCTCCGGGCAAGCGGGCGGCGCACTCAAGTTAGGCGCACACGTGGCCGCTGACTCCTTGGGCATGTGCCGGTCACGGGGAGAGTTGCGGGTGGCACCAGACTGGTCGAGGCAGGAGTCTCTACCCCAGGACTCTTAGGGACACCGACGGGAACCCACACAGGGCCCCAGCTCAACGTTCCTCAGTTGCCCAGAGCCCCCCACTTACCTCCTCCGCTGCGCTGGCCGCCTCTGCGGGGCGCGCTGCCTTTTCGGGCGCGGGGCATGCCGGGAATCGGGCGCGACGGGGCGCGGGGTCAGGGACCCGGCGGGCGGGGGCTCCAGACCAGCGAGTCGCCGGCCAATGCGCTGAGTTGAGACTTGGGCAGACGACGGGAGCCACACGCCACGCGCGCCACCATCTTCGCGAGGCGCCCCGCCCTGCCAAACTTGTCGAAGCGCCCCGCCCTGCTAAATGGGTGGCCGGGAAGGCGAGTTCCTGGTCTCTCGGTTCATGGAACCTCTCCATGCGGCCGAAACTACTATTCCCAAGGTGCTGCGCGCGGATTACCGCCCCCCCGGCTGGGCGCAGAGCACCTTGGGAATTGTAGTCAGCTCCCGGGACCCACAGGCCCACGACGCTCTAGCTGAACTATGCACCCACAATGCCTTGCGGCGTTTTCCCCCCACACCCCCACCCCCCTCGCCCAACACGTGTAGTCGTTAACTCTGTAGCTGCCCACGACGCAGGACCGGCAGCTCTGGGTACTTGGCAGCGGGCGCTCGCGACAGGAAGAGGGTGGGTTTGGTGGAATCGGGGAACAGCCAAACCTCAAGCAGTGAAAGAAAAAGTAACTTTATGATGAAAGCAGATTACAGACAACAGCTTAGCACTTACAGATCTTAGCCAAGATCTCCTCAGGGGCCCACCTGCCCCTGGACGGGTCTCCTGTGACCTCTCCATGGACGCAGTGAGGTGTAGGACAGAGCCCTGGGCTGGCAACCTTAACCTTCTGGAACACCGACTCTTCCTGGGGCTGCTTTCTTGTCAGGAGGGATCAGGTGATCTCAGAGGGCCTCTAGTTTTAAAACAGTATGGTTTTTTCTGGCCTCTTCCACTCCCCAGGGATCCCATGGGAAGTGTGGTGTGTGCATGGGAGAAGTGACTGTAAGCTAAATAGACCAGAGTGGGACAAAGTCCTCCCTCCAGGACTGGAAAGATGGCAGCAGGAACATGAAGGTCAGAGGCAGGTGACTCCTGGCTTTATGTTGCTTCTTCAGGCCTGGGCTCCTGGCAGGTAGCGCCAGCCCAGCCCCAGTAACAACGGCAGCTGAAGGACTCCCAGTCTCCAGGGCTGCCATCTGGTTCCAGGTGCAGAAAGACTTCCAGTTGTCCTGGGTCTTGCCAAGCACAACGGCCATGGCCATGGCACCGCTGGTGACTGCAGGCCATGGCTGCCCTGGTCACGTTGATCACATAAGGGCCCAGGGTGCTCACTAGGTAGTCATGGAGATGCCAGCACTCCTCCTGCGGAGAGGGAAGGGATGTATCAATGCTTCTGCTCCATGGCCCTGACATGGTCTTTCCCCATCTCTGGGACCCCAGCATGGGCTGTGTGGCAGGCTGGAGGGGGCAATGATCACCTCAGAACTGGAGAAGCTCAGGTCCCCCCAGAGCACCACGCCGGCTGCCCCCAGTGCAGCGCTCACACCAATGGTCTGCACAAGTTCATCCTGGAGGCAGAGAGCTGCTAAGCCAGGGCTGGGCTGGCCAGCTCCATCTGGCCCTACCTCCACCTTCAAGAACTTTCATGGCTCACTGCCATGATCCGATTCCACCCCTAGAGGAAGGTCCCTTGGCCCTGAGCCTCTGAGTGGCTTCTCAGGCCCTCAGAGAATGTCAGGCCTCCCCAGTCAGACCCCTAGACTTCAGTTTTCACTCACCTGGGACAGGAACCTCCCAGAGCTCCGGTGTGTGAGGCGCGCATAGGCCAGGACAGGCAGGGGATGTGGGTGCCCAGCGAGGGCCACACGGAAGGCCTCCTCCAGGCGGTATCGGACAAATGCGTGGTGGTGAGCAGGTGGTAACCTGGGTGGGAGGTATATGCTGGGGAAGAGGGCACTGGAGGCGGCCCAGAGCCAATGCAGTTGCGTGTTGCGGGCAAGGGTGGCTGCATGGCAGTGGCCCGTGTAATTGGAAGCTCTACCATGCCAGCCATTGCCACAGGCCGGGAAGCGATAGAAGCCCCAGAGCCCATGGGGCCGCAGTGCCCGGCCTAGCCACAGTGTGTCCTCCATCAGTGCACGGGCTGCCTGTTCAAAGCCGATACGGGCCTTGTAGAGCTGCTCCTGGGGATCCAGGTTAGGGAATACCCGCTGTGCCCAAGCCCAGGAGGCTGTCTGATAGACCTGGCGGCGGCCCCAGTTCCCAGCCCAGAGTGGACACCATTCCTCCCAGTCCAGTACTGCCAGGCCAGCGAAGCCAGGTTGCAGACTGTGGCGGATCTGATAGGCAGCCCATGCCAGGTGGCGGTCAAGGGGCACAGCCTGGGGGATGCCCCCGTTGTGAGCTGTGCCCCTCGGCCCAAGGTAGGGATAGAAGCCGAGCTGGTTCTTGTAGAAGATGGTGACATTCTGGCCGTGGAAACGCTGGCCACGGTTGGATGCAATGCCCAGGGCCTCTAGTGGCAGGTGCACGCCAAAGCGGGCCTTACAGTGTGCTGAGGGCACGTTCCATAGCACCAAGAAGGGGCGTTCAGGGGCTTGCAGCAGGGGCTGGCCACATCTCAAGCACAGGGCCACCCCTAGCACCAGGGCCAGGCCTAGCTGCATGGTCATGCCCCAGGGATGGAAACCTGCAGGAGAGAAGGGGTGTGAGCTTAGACTGCATGGCCATGGCCACACCTTCCACACAGCAGAGAAAGCTGGGAAAACTCCTCCAGCTCCTCTTCACAAGAAAGGGAGGTGCATAAAGCCTGGTTCCCAAGGGGTCTCATAGGCCTCTCAGAGCAGCCACAACCCAAGCTGGCTTGGGCAGCTCCCCTTCTGTATTGTCCATCTCTGCCATGGCACCACCGTGCCCTCTGACACCTCCCCCACCTACAGCTTTCACAAGTCCCCTTCTTTCCTCTGCCCATTTTGTTTCCTGCCCCAAGAACACTCAGCCCCCACCTTGCCTGGCTTAATTTCTACTCAGCACTCAGGTCTCTGCTATGACATCACCTGCCCTGGGAGGTCTCCCAGATCTCCAAGCGGAGTGAGGAAACTTGAGCTCCTGCTGTCCCAGCATGGATCCTGCCACAGTATGCCTGCCCTGTCCCTTGGGTTGAGACCCTATCTGTCTAGTTCCCCACTGCCTGTGCCCAGTCCAGGGCCTGTAACACAGCAGGTGCTCAGTGAATGGTGATAAGTGAATGTCTCCTTGTCCCCTGGGCCTGGCAGAGTGAGAGAGGTAAAAGGCAGGTGTCCCTCCACCCATGGCCCTAAGGCCGAGGTGGATCTGAGGGCCCCTGCAGGGACAGAGGACCTAAGACAAGGCTGGGAGATGAGGGTGGGGGTCAACAAATACACTGTCACAACCACACCCAACAGAAGCCTTTATTCAGCCACACTGACAGCTCTGAGCCACAGCCATGGCGCCGTCTCCACTGGCACTCAGGAGACATGCCTAGGCTGAAGCTGCCCTCAGGGGCTAGAAGCTGAGGGATGGCCAGTGGGCTGAGGCTGGTACTGTCCTGAGCAGTCAACTGACCCAGAAAGACAGCATCTTGCCCTGGGTAGCCCTCAGATGTCTTTCTCCATCCAGAATATGGGGCGTCTTCTCAGGTCTTGGTATTGAGTCTCCAGCAGGCTTTGTGGAGGGGGCCCTCCTGGAGGTGGGGGTGGGGTGGTCAAGGGCTCAGGCAGGGGTGGGGGTGGCGGCAATGATGACCCCTTGGGGGCTCTTGGGGCAGCTTGGGCAGTCAGGCTAGGGGCCTTGCAGGGTGGCCGGGGAAAGGAGGCCCTGGGGAAGGCACTGAGCAGGGTGGCAGGCAGCCACCGACTGGTGAAGACCAGGCCCTGCACAGGCTCACCCAGCTGGTAGCCCAGGTGGGCGTAAAAGTGCAGCTGGTCATGGGTGGTGAGGTGTAGCCGGCGGAAGCCCCGGGCCTGAGCAAAGGCTTCGAGGCCCTCCATGAGGCGGCGGCCAAAGCCCCGGCCCCGCAAGGCTCGGGCCACCACCACCGTCTCCACTAGGAGGCTCTGGGGCCGGTCCAGCACCCGTGACAGGCGGGCATGGCCCACCACAATGGGGGCTGCCTCTGGCGTGGGACGGGTGCTCAGCAGCATCAAGCAGAGGGGGAAGGCATCGGAGGACTGGCCCAAGGAGTGCAGGCGGGAGGCGCGGCTGCGGGGCCACTGCTCATTGATGAGGTCGGCACAGGCATCCAGGAGCTCAGGTCGGCAATGCACAGGCTCCAGGGTCAGCTCAGCCAGGTTGGGGGCTGGGGTCTCCTCTGGCTGGCATGCAGGATCCAGGGTCAACTCAGTTGAGCCAGGACTGAGGGTCATCTCTGGATGGCATGCAGAACCCAGGGTCAACTCAGCTAGCCTGGGGCTCAGGGTCAGATCTGGCTGGTGTGTAGGATCCAGGATCAGCTTGGCCAGGTTGGATCTCAGGGTCACCTCTGGCTGGCATGCAGGATCCAGAGTCAGTTAGGCTGGAGTGGTACTCAGGATCAGCGCCACCTGGTGTATAGGGTCTAGGGTAGGGGTCAGCTTGGCTGGGCCAGGGCTCAGAGTCAGCTCTCGCCTACATGTGGGATCCAGGCTCAGCTGCCAGGCTGGGAGCCAAGGTCATCTCCTGCTGGGTTCCAGGTGGCTCAGTGCCAGGCTGGGAGTTAAGGCCACAGTCTCCAGGCAGTGGTATCTCCTGAGACCAGAAGGGTGCTCCTCCTGTGGACAACAGCCATGCTGGGCTGTGCCAGAAGGGAGGATGGGGCTGGGGCAGGGAGTGGCTGACAGAGTGCTAAGGAGGGCCACGCATCCTGGAACTGGTGGGCTGCACCTTGTCCCCATACTCACCTGATGGCAGGTGACCTGGAGGATCCCATCCCCTATACCTGGGGGACCTGACTCAGGTGGAGAGCAGAGGGGATGGATCCTGGGTGCTCTGCCTTACACTGGATGGAGGCTGAGGGCTAACGGCTAGGGCAGAACTCAAGACTCCAGGCCCCAGCCTGCTCTGACTACCGCTTTGTCCTCCTCTACATCCAGCCCTACACCATTGCAGCTGGCTGGCCATCAGACAAAGCATACAAACTAGACACCACTACCCCCTGCTTAAACGCTGTATTCCCTTCGGAGGGAACACAGCTTCCCTAGGAACTTCCCTGTCCCACCCTTCTCCCTACTCCAGGTCCCAGCCTTTTTGACCACCTGGGCCATGCCTGCCACCTAACCAATATTGGGGTGCCATTCACCCACCCATCAGGCTCAAATTTCCCCTCCCTGGACTGCCTTCCCTACCAGGGGCACAGAGTCCATGGCTCCCTCCCCAACACTGCCCAGCTCAGGACACTTTGACTGGGCATGGACCCAACTGCCCCTCAGAAAGGGTCCGGCTCACACAGCAATGTGGCTCCTGCAGGCCTGGTTCCCCACTGGCCTGTTTCGTAGCCACCCTAGCTAGATAAGAACCACAGCTTCCTTCCTACATCCACAGGGGTGTCCAACGGCTACCAGGTTGGGGGCTCAGACCTCCTGACCCCGAACTCCATTGTGTGCCCATCCTACCCCAGGCTCTGCTGGCAGGAGGGTCAATGCTGGGGGATTTCTAGCGATAGGTGGCCGCTGGGCCCCACCCTTCTACTTGCCTGTTCCAGAGAGGATGCCCTGGCTCCCCTTCCCCACCTCCCCAGGAAGGCCCCGTGAGCTTGAGGCCAATTCCACGCTGACCAGTAACAGGTAGCCCCCTCCCCTCATACCACATCCCACTCAGAGGGCTATAAGCCCCTCACCTGCATCAGCCACCTCCGCAGCAGCTGCACCCCTGGACCAGGAGAGAGGAAACCCCAGGATCCGCCCCTGAGCCTGGAGCCCCAGACTTCCCCCTCAGGCTTAACCCCTTCTGTGCCGACCCCACCCACTGTGGGTGGTGCTCCCGGGTCCACAGAGAGAGGCGGCAGTCTCTCCTGCCTCGGTTTCCCCCTTCCTCCCACTGGGTGACAAACCGTGGAGTTTGGGGGTGGGGGCTTCGGGAGCTTGACTCTGGGCGGCTGTGGCTCGGCATGCTCTGGGAGGGAACGACAGACGCAAAGAGGGCGTGCGGGGCGGCTTAGTCACTTGAGAACTGTACGCGCGGAGCGGACGGGGAGAGCGGGGGACAATGAGGACGAATACGCCGCGCATGGGGAGGGGGCAGTACTAACATGCTGACGCCTGGCTCCGTGATGCTCCGTGTCCTCGCTCCACACGGATCTGTATCTCGCTGTCTCTGGCTCGGACCCCTCCGGCCCCCGGCGCTCCCCCCCTAGCGGTGAGGCGGACGCACTGCAGCCGTCACGGCCCGCGGAACACCACCAGGTCCCGGGTCTTCGGGGCGGCCAACCCCCGGCCCCGGCCCCTCGCGTCATAACGCCGACCCGACGCAGACTGGATCTCTGCCCTGGGTCTACCTCTGCCCCTCCCGCCCTTGCTTATCCAGGCCCAGCTCCCTGTGAGCGCGAACCGAGCGCCGGCTCCATTACCGGTGGGCTGGGCTTCCATCTTGCCCCGCCCCGCCCCAGACTCAGATAGGTCTCCCCCCAATTCAGCTTTGTCTCGGCTCACGTCAGCCTCCTGCCCAGCGTGGAAACGGTCAGGTGGAGCTTCCTCCCGAAATTTGGGCCCTACCCTGAGAAGCAGCCGCCCTCGGACAGACATCAAATCTGAGCGAGAGGGCTTCCCTGGTGGCGCAGTGGTTGAGGGTCCGCCTGCCGATGCAGGGGACACGGGTTCGTGCCCCGATCCCGGAGGATCCCACATGCCGCGGAGCGGCTGGGCCCGCGAGCCATGGCCGCGGAGCCTGTGTGTCCGGAGCCTGTGCTCCGCAACGGGAGAGGCCACAGCAGTGAGAGGCCCGCGTACAGCAAAAAAAAAAAAAAAAAAAAATCTGAGCGAGAAAAGAATTTTCCTGTGCCCTCTGGATCCCAGCGCCTGCACATTTTAGGTGCTCAACAAACAGCTCTTGAAGTTAGAATCATGTCTGCTTTATTTGTGAGGCTGTTACCTCTGAACGGATTCAGGCTGCAGTGCAGGGCTGATTACCGTCGACATATAGTAGGAGCCAAAGGGCTCCATCGCTATAGAGGTAGAGGTAGAGGGTAGGGATTCAAACCCAGATTCACCTGGGTTTGAATCTCAGCTGCTCTATTTTCTGTCTGCAACCTTGAGTAAAGTGCTTACCCTCCCTGTGTGTGCCTCAGTTTCCTCATAGCATCGTGTTAGGATTGCACAATTAAGTTAGACTACTTAAAATGCCTAGCACAGGACTTGGAAAGAGTAGGCACCCAGTGAATGTCAGCTCTTTCTTCCTTCCTTCCTCCCTCTCTTTCTTTCTTTCAGCGTGCAGGATCTTAGTTCCCTAACCAGGGATCGAACCCCCGCCCCCTGCAGTAGAAGCGCGGAATCTTAACCACTGGACCACCAGGGAAGTCCGGAACGTCAGTTCTTGTGATTGCTGCAGTTTAAAGACTGGCTCAGTGTCTCTGGAGGAAATATTTTTAACTCCGCTGGGTGGGTGCCCAAGGCTCTAACTCCTTATGCAACTATATTGGTCTGTAAGCAGGTGTGAATGTGCTGGCATATGCTCATGACAGTGCCTGAGTGTACTTCTGACTGTGACCGTAACTCATGTGACTGTGCCTGTATTTGAGAAAGCTGTAGCCAGGTCCAGATTGCATTAGGTACTCAATGTGTGCATGTGCCAATCACCACATGCCCCACTGCTCACACCATGTTCCCATCCACCCACGGTAGCAGCGACATTTGAACTCCACAGCCATCTGCAACCGATCCTTGAGTGAGAGGGCACCTCGGAGGGTCAGGGGCCCACCACCAGGCGTGGACTCGATGGAGAAACTGGTGGGGCTGAGGATGAGGTGGGCCTTGGGGTGACTGAGGCGCCGGGCACAACGGCCATGGCCAGAGCACAGGACTTGACTGCACAGAAGAGCCCCACTGGTCACATTCAGGATGAAGGGCCCCAGTGTCGTGTCAACATACTCCTTGATGGCCTGGCAGGATTCCTAGGTGGGAGGGGGAGCATCAGGACACCACGGCCATGCATGGGTCCACCTAGGGCATTGAGGCACTCACCTGCTGGTCAGCCAGGACTGCAGGGGTAAAGGGTGGGCCAGGGTCTCCCAGTCAGCCTGTCAGCCCCACTCCTGCCCCCACCCTCACCCCCATCCTGGGCTTGAGCTCACCTTGGTTCTTGTGTTCTCCCAGCTCACCCAGATCACCACTCCTGCTGCCCCCTGGGCTGCACTCTCCCCCAGGCTGTGCTCCAGCTCCTCCTGGGGAAAGGACAGCATAGCTCTGTGGGGCCTCCCTCTGTCCCCACAGCAGACTGCTGTAACACTATTGCATGGGACAAATAATTCATAGCCTGCTCTAGCTCTGGTGGCCAGAGGCAAGCCTGCCCTTACTCTAGCCTGTGAGTGCCATGCAGGCAGGGATGATTTCTTTCTGAAGAATGCTGAATTGTCTGTGCCTAGCACAGAACTTGGCACACAGTAGGTGCTCAAAGAATGTGAGAGGGAATGGATGAAAGTGTCCCAAGGCTAAAGTGCCCCAGGGCTATGTGGCCTCACTTACTGGACTAATGCCTGACAAGGTAGGTTACAAGGTGGGCGGGGTCACAGGAGACTCACCAGGGGCAGAAAGCGGTTAGTCATGTCGTAGAAGATCTGGACGTAGGGCAGCACTGGCAGATCAGGGTACCCTGCACCCACGGCCAAACGGAATGCCTCACCCACACGGTGCTGCACAAACATCTGTGCCTTCTTCGTGCCCTCCAGTGCTGCGGGCAGGTAGATGCTGGGGTAGAGGGCACGGCTCTGGCCCCACAGCCACCCCAGCTGGTCATTCTGGGCACGGATGCCTGGTGGGCACTGGCCGGTGTAGTTGGAATTTTTAAAGTCATAGTTATAGCAGTCAGGGAAGCCATAGAAGCCCCAGAGGCCACGAGGCTTCAGTGCTTGTCCCAGCCTGAGGGTGCCTGCCATCCAGGCCCGCGCAGCCCCCTCGAACTGGTCCTGAGCTGCTGCCTCCACCCAAGGAGCTGGCCAGTCAGGGTGCTGCTCCTGTACCAGTGCCCGTGAGCGCTGCCGGTAAATATCCTTGGTGTCCCAGTTGAAGGCCCAGCGTGGGCGCCATGCCTCCCAGTCAATAACTGCCAGCCCTGAGAAGTTGGATGCAGGCATGGCAGCCAGGATGTCCTGGAATGTGCGGACCAGGTGGACAGCCAGGCTGGCATTCTGGGGCAGGCCACCGAATACGGGCTCCCCAGCAGATGTGTAGTAAGGGTAGGTACCCAGCTGGGAGCTGTAGAAAATGGTCACGTTAGGGCCGCGGAAGGTCTGCCCTGGGTTGGCCACCACATCAAAGACACTGACATCCACGTCCACGCCATGCCTCTCTAGACACCACTGGGTGTTTGCATTCCAGATGGTGGCGAAGGGCCGGTTGGGTACCACGGGGTCCCTGGAGCCTTCGGCCATGCCGAGCAAGTTCAGGAAGAGGGTGCAGATGGGAAGCAGGTGGGCTGCAGTGGCACAGGGAAGGTCTAGGGAAACCTGGCCAGGGGAAGCAGAGCTGAAAGCAGGCCTTGAACTCTCAGACCCCTACTGAGGGCAGGCAGGCCAAGTCCCTTATTAATCCACCTCTGTTCTGGCTTCAGGTAAATATTGACCTGCAGGGCTCGGGGAAGTCAGAGGGCAAAGGAGAGGCATTGAGGGGAACATGGCCACTAGAGGGCACATCCGAGTTGCCTCTTGGGCCGACCTCTGCCCTCTGTCTCCCACAGGTCTTGTCCTGGCTTGCCCACCCCTCTTCCCCAAGGGCCACAGAAGCCATGACATCTGTCTTGAGAAGACTGGCTGAGAGCCAGGTCCTCAGCCCCCAGGCTGGCCGACTGACAGAGGCAGGGGCTTCCCTGTCTCTTCCCCCAGGAATCCTGGCCACCCATGCAGGAGGGGATGCTCAGTGACGCAGGAAAGGTCAGCCCAGCCCTCCTGTACACCCGCCAATCTGCCCACTTGTCCCTGCTGACCTCAGGGCTGAAAGGCCTCATTCTCCAAACTTCCTGACCTCAGGGTGAGGGCCTATGCAGGGCTCAGCAAGATTCTGTTCCTTAACTCTGGCCTCAGCTGCACCGTGACTCTTGGAGGAAGAAGCCGCTGCTGGAAACCCTGAGCTTTTGTAGGGGTCACCCCACCCAGTCTGGGGGCGGGCTGAGGGGCGGGCCCTGGGTTAGAGGGCTGGGCCAGACAGCAGAGCCACCTCTGCACTCCTAGCAAAGTGCCCTTGGTAGGAGGTGGGGCTAGACCAGAAGCGGCCCCTCCCACTCTGTCAGCACTGGGGCTGGACTTTGTGGCTTTACTTGGGATGGTAGCAGTGCATGGGGGCTGTCTGGGTGGCAGATCCGACTGGGCAGCCCTGTGTGTGATACTGGAGTCTGGGTGCCTTCCCCACGTGGCTGCATTATGACACCTATGGGCCCTAGGCACTTTCACCTTTGTGGACCCGTTCCTCAAAAAAACATTTTAAGGGAATGGTTAGGACTCTGTGCTTCCACTGCAGGGGACACGGGCTCAATCCCTGGTCGGGGAACTAAGATCCCGTGTGCTGCGTGGCCAAAAAAATACATATTTTAAAAAATATATATTTTATGACTATATTGGCATAAGGACAGATATAATCCAGACGGAATTCATTATTTTATATTCATTATTCCTGTATTTTTTCTTCTGATTAAAAAAGATTAAAATTAAAACATTTTTGTGGGCCTGTACAAGTATTGTGGCCCTGTGCCTACAGTGCCTAGTGGATAAATCATCCCTCCTTTAAGGACCTGTGTCTGAAAGGTACTCTATTCCTGAAGTCAGGGCTGCGTTGTCACCCTTTGTATATGTGCTGGATCAGTGACTGTGTCTGTGTAAAGCTCCAGTTAGTGGACATTTGGGACACTCCACAAACTCCAGTAGTGTGTATGTCCAAGTGTGGGACCCAGTGCCTGGGACTTGGTGTGTGTGAGACCCTGTTGTCTTATGACCATGAGACCCCATGTTTGTGTGACCATGGGTATGAACAAGAGTGTATCAGTGATGACATGCTTGTTCATTCCTTTGTGATTTTGCTTGTTTGCTGATTCAGACACTAGCAACTGAGACCTGCTAGGTGCTCAGGCCCAGGCTTGCCTGCCAGAGTGGGGTGAATGAAACATCATGTTCCTGGCCCAGGTGAAAGCACTGAACAGCCCAGTCTGAACCTGAGTTCACAGCCAGGTCACAGCTGCGTGGGTCAGGTCACAGGTATGTCTGGATAACCTGTGTGTTGGCAGGTTACAGATGTGGGCAGGGTAGCTAACAGGTGTGCATGAGTCACATCTGTGTAGGGGAGGTCACAGCTGTGTGTGGGGTCACAGTTGGGTAGGGGAAGTCACAGGTGTTGCGGAGATAAGTCACAGCTCCTCCTTCCTTGCCCTCCCTCTGCTGGCTCCATCATCTTATGGCCTTATTGATCGACACCTGAATCTTCTCTCCAGCCGGCATCTCCCCACCTTGGTCACGAGCAGCCAGGACCCCTCCCCTACCCCCACCATGTGATTTGCCATCTCCCTCCCAGTGCTACCACCCCACCTCCTCTCTGTTCTCTGCCATCAGCAGCCAGAGGGATGAAGGATCACTTTACAACCTGAATCAATATCGATCTGGTGAGGATTGCTTCTCCAGGCTCTAACCACACCATCCCCTTGCCTGCATGCCTCTGGGGAGCACTCTCCACTGTCCAACATCTGACTTGGTCTTGGCATCCAAAGTGCATCTCCCTTTATGCCGTCATACCCCTGAGGATGACAGTCTTTGCTGGTGTGGTTCATGGGTGCATCCCCAGCACCCAGCCCAGCCCTGGCACATGTGTGTGCTCAGTGTGTTCACTGAACAGGTAAGATAGTCACCATCATCAGACAAAATCAGGCCTGGTGCCACTCTAGGGCCACCTGCGGCATACCCCCGTCACACCCTAGCCTCAAACTCTGTGTCTCCATTTGTGTTCTGTCTTCCTCCAGCCTTTGCCCATGCTTTGTTCCCAGCATCGTTTACCCCCCACCTTTCAAAACTCAGTGTAGGGACTCTCAATGTAGGGACTCCCCTGGCAGTCCAGGAGTTAGGAAACCGTGCTTCTACTGCAGGGGGCAGTGGTTCGATCCCTGGTCGGGGAACTAAGATCCCATGTGCTGTGCATGGTATGCCCCACCCCCCCAAAAAAACCAACCCAACTTCAATGTAGAAAGCACTTCCTTGAGGCTACTTCCCGAGTGCTTGTGGCTGGGGTGCCCTCCTCACTGCTCGACAGTTTCTTGAGTCTATCTCGAGCCGGTATATCTGAGGGCAGGGGATCAGTCATCACTGATGACTGGAGGAATCCAGGAGGAATCCAGGAGGGACAGGAGGAATCCAGGTGTGGGCCCAATGGCTGAGGGGAGGGGCAGGGCCCCACCCAGAATAACTCACTTCAGAAGCAGAGGAAGTGAAGCAGGTCAGAGCTGGTATGACTGCTCTGGCTGCTACTTCTCTCCTCGGTACAGCTGGGGACAAGCTATGCTCTCCCATGGCCATTACAGGGCTGACTGTTGAGGATGACTCCCCCTCACCCCATCATGCATCTCTGCAGTGGAACAGGGACTGGACCTCATGATTCAGATCCCAATGCCCTGCTTGCCTCCCCCTGACCATACCCAGTGGAGGACTCTGAGCCAGATGGGAAGAAGTGCGTGTGGCTGAAGTCCACTGTCCTTGGGACTGGGGAGTGGAGGAGACGCCCTTGCCTGTGAGAACAGCAGGGAGGAGTGATCTGGCTACCTGCCCAGCCAGGGAAGATCAAACATCCACTTTCCCCTTTCTTCTTGGGTGGGCAAGGCGAGGCGACTGGCACCAGCCCAGCTGGGGATACAGTACCAAGTAGGAGAAGCACAATGAGCCCCATCCCTCACAGAAGGTTGTACCCAACTGCTTTCCAATCAATATGGATAAAGCAAGGTCCTTGGTGTTGGGGTAGACTGTGAGTCCCTCCACCCCCAGTGGCCCCTGCCATAGCAGGACAGCTAGAGTGGGAAGCTCTGGCCTGCAGATCCCAGTGAATGCATTTTACAGATGAGAAGTCCCCAGCAGAGAGTCTCACAGAGACAGAACTGAGCTCAAACCTTATATGGAAGACCCTGAAATCTCTCTCACATGCCCTGGCCCAGGCACAGACAGTCCAAGCAAAGAAGCAGTTGTTTCATATTTAATTTACAAAAGAGACCCCAAAATAATAATAATAAACTATTCAGGGGCAGGGGAGTAGGGTCAGGTCCTCCCCGGCCAGCTGTGCCCCTCTTCCTCTCTGGCAGGGAGAGAAGGGGCCTCCCACGGGACTGCCCCTCCCCCTTAGAACAGGGGGTGGGAGCTGGTACGGACATCCTACTGGGCATCCCAGGGGGCTCTGCCCCTTCAGACTCTGGTTTGTCCACCCCTTGTGGGCTCCTACATGCCTGGCAGAGCCCTTGTGGCAGAGGCCAGCTTGCCTGGCAGCTGTGTGAGAGACCCTTACAAAGTCCAGGTGAGGGCCAGGGCAGCCACAGCCAGCAGGCTGGTGAGGTGGGACCCAGGCCAGGCCCCACTGGCACCCCCAGCTGCCCGCCTGCGGTCCCACTGGCATTGCTCGCCGCCCCAGCCTAAGTAGCACTGGCAGCGAAAGTGCGTCTGCAGGTGGTTGCGGTCGGCCCAACTGAGTTCCCCCTCTGGTCGCAGCTGTGGCTCACCAGGTGCGTGGCTAGGCACTAGGCGGAAGCTGCTGGCACTGAGGTGCAGGAAGGTATTAGCACTGGGGTCACGGCGCACACAGCGCCCGTGGCCATGGCACTGGGCCCAGCTGCAGTACTGGGCAGCCCAGGACACATTGACGACGTAGGGTACCAGCAATCGAGTCAGGTAATCCTTGAGGTACTGGCAGGTCTCCTGGGGGCAGAGGTCAGGGATCAGGGTCAGCTGTCTCAGTCCACAGGCCCAGATGGAAACTCTGTCTACACTGTGGTGACTGTACCTTCTTTTAACAATGCGCGCGCGCACGCGCGCGCACACACACACACACACACACACACACACACACGCAAGCCTGAGCCCTCATTGTTCCTATTTCTTCTAAGAAGGGGGCGGGGGCAGGGACTGGAACCCAGCAGGGCAGATGGGGCAGGGTGGAACTCAACACTGGTCAAGATAGCAAATCCCCCTTCCTAGGAGAAGGGGAGGGACTCTGTCTTCTATGTTGGGACTGGGGCTCCTCGGGTGGGAGACAGATGAGGGGACCACTTTGAGGTTTGCAGCCAAAAGCACAGACGCTCTGCCTGTCCCTGCAGACTCAGCTCCAGTAGGCTGGGTGGGTCTTACTTACCATGCTGGTGGTGTACCCCGCATCACCCCAGAGGATGACACCAGCTGCACCCAGGGCTGCACTCTCGCCAATGGTGGAGATGAGATCCATCTGCATGGGAAGGAGATGGTCACTGGGGAATACTGAGACCACAGGGTGAGAAGGACAGACAGGGTGGGCAGGCCCTAGCCTGTTCAGACCTGCTAATCTCCCTCCAGCCCAGTCTTCTCCTTCTCACCCCTAGGCAGCAGCTGTTTCACTTTCTCCTTAAATGTTTAAGCCGTTTCCACCCCCAATTCTGGCCTCCCATTCCCAAACCAAGGGCCCACTTGGGCCTAGTATGTACCTATCAGGATGGACCGCAAAGTCAGAATACTAGGCCCAAGTCCCTGCTCTGCCTGGATTTGCTGGAAAGTTCTGGGTAAATTTCTCAGCATCTCTGGCCCTCAATTTTTGTATCCACAAAATGGAGATAACAATGCAACCCTTTCATAGGGTTACAGAGAGAATAAGGTGAGGAGATGTAGAGTAGCCAGTAAACTTGGGGGCAGGAGGCCTGCAGTGGTTTCCCAAGGACGAAGGCAGGGCCCTGGGAGGCACATACCTCGCTAAGCCCTGTGAGTCCACGGCTATAGGTGGGCCTCGTGAAGACGTAGACCGGGAGTGCATGGTTGGCATGGTGGGTGTGAGCCACGCGAAGGGCCTCCTGAACACGGAAGCTGACAAAGTTGCGGCCATGAGTGGAGGAAGCGAGTGTCTCTTCCAGGTAGACAGAGGGGAAGAGGGCCGTGCTCTCAGCCCACAGCCAGGCCAGCTGGTCATTTCGGGAGACCTCAACATCAGGGCAGCGGCCTGTATAGGTCTCCCAGTTCTGCACATAATCATGGTTGTAACAGTCGGGGAAGAGGTAGAAGCCCCACAGGTGCCGAGGCCGAAATGCCTTGACAAATCGCAGTGTCTCCAGCATGAACTGGCGTGCAGCGAACTCAAACTCATACTGCGCCTGCTTCACTATGCGGTCTGGTGGCCAGTCAGGGTGGCGACTGGCCACCAACTGGCGTGATAATCGGCGGTACACATCCTTGTCCTGCCAGTTGCGTACCCACACTGGCCGCCAGTCCTCCCAGTCGATGACTGCCAGCCCTGCAGGCTCCTGTGTACGAATGTAGCGTTCCACATGCCCCTTTAGCATCTCCAGGTGTACCCAGAGGCTGCCATTCTGTGGCACGCCACCATGCACAGACCTCGCCACCGAATCGAAGTGTGGATACATGCCCAGCCGGTCACGGTAGAAGATGGTGATGTTCTGGTTCACGAAACCCTCATTAGGTGAGGCCTGCACATCAAAGGCCTTCATGTCCTTTGGGTCCAGTGGCACCTTGTGGCGTGGGCCACAGTCTTGTGTGGGCACATCCCATGCTACCACAAAGGGCCGGCCCGTGAAGATGGGTGGTGCTGTGGGCTTCAGCTCCGTGGCCCATGCCACCGCCAACACCAGGGCCAGTGTGACGGCAGGGCCCAGGCCTGCCCACATGCTGGGGGCTGCAGGAAGACAGTGTCACCTGCCTGGCACTAGCTCAGGAACTGGGGGAAAGGTGGGAGACAACAAATCAGTCTATAGAATCCTGGAGGTGTCCACCCCAAACCCATCCATACTCCCAAAGCCCATGCTGTGTAGAGCACCGTGCCCAGGGTTGTTCAGACCCTGTTATTGGCTATAACATGTCTGAGAGACCACAGACCCCTGAGGCGCAAGGCAAGACACCCTCATAACTCACTGCCAGGGCTCCTTCCTAGAGCAGGTAGCCTACGGCTGGGCAGGAACTTGTTAGGTCTGTGACCCCTCTGAGAACTGGACGAATTGAGCTACAGACTCACTGCCCAGAGACTCACACATGACTGAATACCACCCCAGTGGGCCCCAAACCGAGGCCCACTCTACCCTGTGAAGTACTCTTGGTCCTGAGAAACCATAGCATTTGGGTAAGGCAAGGCACAGCTGATGAAGCAGCTAGGAAGCTGTAACACAGCCCCAGAGCTGGTATCTTTTTTAGCACCCGCCCAGCAGCAGAGTGAGGCTAACAGACTTTGTCTCAGCGCACTCTCCCAAGCTTGGTGGAGGCCCCGCGGGGACAAAGGGGTGGTGGATCTCCCACGGTGGCGCTGGCAGACCGGCATTTCCCTCTACAGCTATCAGGAATGATCGCGCCCGCGGGCCAAGCGGTCCGGGGTAAAGCCCACTCCACCTGGCCTTTGTCCGGGACCCCGCCCCCGCCCCGCACGTGGGGGCTGAACCCGGCCCAGAGTTGGGGGGGGGGTCCTGGGCCTCCTCCCTGGGGGCTCAGAACAGAGCCCGCGGAGAGAGCCTCCAGGCTCGCACTGCCCTCCCTCACCTCGCGCAGGGAGCCGCCGGGACCTGCGCCATGGCCATCGCCATCCCCGCCCCAGCCCGGCCCGCTCCGGCCGCTCCACCAGGCACTGCCCCGGTTCGGCTCCTCTACTGGCTCCGCCCTCCCAGCCCGCGGGCCCTTTAAGAATTCAGCGCGGAGGCGGGCCCTGCGCAGGATTTGCGGCGGGGGCGGAAAGGTGTGCCTGACTTTCGGGCAGCCAGTGCTGCGTTTTGGGCTCCAAGGTCCCCAGATCCTCTGCCGAGGAATGTGGCCATCAATCTGGGACCGTGAGACCCCTCCAAATGGGACTTTCTTGTGGAGTCTCAGCCGTGAGGGCCAGTCAGCCCCAAATTCCCCCCCGCAGCCTGCGGCCGGTGGTACAGTCCTCCCTGCTCTGCGACGCGGCCAGCCGCTTAAAGGGACAGCATAAAGGACGGGGGTCGGGGAGGGAATAAAGGAGGTGGCGTTCCGTCACCCGGCCAGAAGGAGGTGCTGTGGGACCCCGAGGCCTTGGCCGGGGGTAGTAGTGAATCTGGCTCAGCATCCCAGAGCGTAGTCTCCAGTCTTGGGGCCCCTTTGTATGGAAAGGGGGACGGTGACCAGAGCCGACCTCCGGTCTCGCAGGACAATAATGTGCCGCCCCCTACGGATCAGGGCTCCCTTCCCCCGAACCTGGTCTGAAGGGAATCCCCGCCCCCTGCCAGACTTGGGGAGGGGGCCTAGCACCCGCGTCTTAGCTCTTCCAGGACTGGGTGGAAGCAGTGGTTGTCCTGGCAACACGAGCTGTGGGTCGCAGCTAGGCCCGCCCGGCTGGGGCCAGTAAGCCCAGCGGGTCCTGGGGATAGGGCGTCCCCCTGCCCCCGACCTGCATCAGGCACAGGCCGATCCCTGGGTTCCCATCGCCCCCTGTCCAGTCTCTGGGGGGCCTGTGGGAGCCCCCAAGGCTTCCTTTCAACTCTGAGGAAGCTGCCACCCTTGCAGAAGTTCATGGCCAGATGGCAGAGAAAGCCGGCCCGGCCAGAGGGTTTCCCCTGGGCCTCTGCCCAGTATCCTAAGTCCTTTCGTCCTTCAAGCCCCTCCTTCCGGGGAGCAGGCTTGGAGCTGGCATGGGGGGAGTATTCCTTGCCTCTTCCTAGATCCGCTCCCCCGGGATCCTCAGCTCCCCAAAGGGCCCGGGTCTGTATGGCCAGCCCATTCCCCGCCCGCGCGCCTGGGAGGCAGGGAGCGCTGCTGTGAGCGCATGTACCAGGGTGCAGACCAGTCGTCTGCCCTGGGCTCACCTGTGTGGGAGTCCGTCGGCCCAGTAGGTCGGCGACCTCCCTCCTTCCCGGGGTAAGTCTCCAGACAAGCTACTCACACCAGCTGCTGCCCTCCGGGCAGCCCGCCGGCAACTTGATAAACCCCATCCCTCCCACCCGCTCCCGCCTCCCGCCCCGGCCCTTTCTCCTCACTTCCTGCTGCCCCTCAGAGAGGAAAGGGCCAGGAACATGCGGGGGGGAGGGGACCGCCTTGACCGTTTCCCTCCGGCATGCCCTGCTGGCTGGCTGCCCGCCCCACCCTTCCCCTGAGTAGGCCCTGGCCCAGCAAACCGCACCAGGTGACAGGAAGACTGGGGGACCTGGTTCAGGTGCCAGCCTCCCCCATGCTGGCAGCTTCCTTAACACTGAAAGCTTTTCTCCCCAACCTGCCCTTAAGGTTGAGGTCCATCCTCAAATCCAGCAGCTTGTGAGTGGAGAGGCCCTGGTGGTGGTGCTTGGGGAGGTCAAACTACTTGGGGGATGTTTGGCAGATGATCCCCCAAAGCAGGTGGTGAAGAAGAGAACCAGCCCTGGGGTGGGGGTGCTGGGGGAACTTACAGGAGCTGAGTCAATTTTTTTCCACTGAGAGCGGAAGCATCCCAAGTGTGACAGAGTGGACAATGTGTTGATGTGGGTGACTGTTGGGGGGAGGGGCAGGGCCTGGGAGGGTTCTGCAGGGTGCTCTCCTGCCAGAGGATGTTCCTGGGTGGATTTCACTAAGATGCTGCAAGGTATGGGGCTCCTTACCACATGGGTGAGGAAAGGGGTGTATTCCTGTGGGAAGGGGGTGCCCATAACATGGCTAGCTCCCAGGAGGGCTGAAGCAGGGTCCCAGCAGACCCCTCCAGGGGTACAAATCTGCACACCCTCAAATCACCCTGAGCCTACCCACCCCCCGACCCTACCGGCCCACCTCCTTCATGCCCAGGCCCTCTCCCATAACAGAAGGCTGTGTAAGACTGGGGGACTGGGGGAGATGGGCACATATCCTAGAGTCTACCCTGATGACCAAGGAGTTCAGGACATGGCATGGGAGGGTGGTGTCCCTGGACCACTGTGCTGGCTCCACAAGGGACACAGGCCTTAAAAGCTCCAAGGCTGGGGGCCCCTGGGGAAACAAAGGCCAGACCAGACTGTCCCAGGGCAGGGACACTTCCTCAGGAAGGAAGTGAGCACAGCCCAGTAGGAGGGAGTGGGGAAGCACAGCCATGACCCCCATTGTTTCCAGCTTTGGGGTCAGCTAGGGCAGGCCCAGCACAGGGAGTTCCCCCACACTGGGACAGTGGTGATGGGCTGCCACCCAGCATGGCAGAACCCTGGCCTTGGGGCAGTAAGTGGGAGGGACAGTGGAGGACGACGATAGGGCCTTATGCCTGGCATCTTATTGGGAAAATGGGAAGGTGCCCAAAGAAAAACTGCAAGTCCAGGCTGCAGAGGGTGATCCTGCTCCACACTTGACAAGTTTAAACCTCCAAAAGACAGGTAGGCCAGCTTCCCAGACCCAGCAGCCTGTGTCCTTGAACTCCCTCCTCCCTTACTGGGAGATGGGCTGATGGGCAAGGGCTAGGCCTAGTAGAGAACCAGCCTCATAGCAGGACCTGAGAAGTGTAGGCCAAATGTCCACAGGGAGCAGGCTGCAGGTGAGAAGACAGGTCAGAAAGGACCAGAGGAAGTACTGGGTAGCTGAGCTTTACCTGCTGGAACAGAAGCCCCAAGCCTACTCTCCTGGTAGTGCAAGTAGGTTTGGGCTGCAGAGCCTCGCAGTAGGTCAAGGGCAGTGGTACCCACTCGGCTGCTGTCCACCTAAGGCTGGGCCTTGGAGGTCCATGGGGCTCAGGCTGTGACCTCATGTGGGGTCAGCTGGCACAGCTGGGGGCAGAACAACTTCCAGACCTATGTGTGGTCACACTCTCACCTCAGGTCAGGCAGGTGGGGCCAATCCCTAGTGAGGTACCCCAGGGCCTTCCAATTCCAGGGGTCCCCGCTTATTGAACACAATACACAAGTACGAATGGCTCTCCATCCTGAGGGGGTCTGCAATGAGGTCTGTGTGAATACACTGCCACCTGCTGGTTGTGGCTGGAATGGCCGCAGGCTAGGCTCAGGCTCACTCTGGGCCTCGCTGGAGACGTGGGCAACAGGAGTCCCCCACCCAGGCCCACCTACTATGCCCAGGTGGTGGTCTAGATACTGGGTATCAAGCCTCAGAGATGTCATTCTTGTATGCAGGGTCTACAAATAATTTTATTGAACAAATAACACAACAGCCTTCCTAGATTGAGGGCTACCCTCCCCAAGCCATTTCTCACACGCTTAAAGAACAGTTTGCACAGTAAGGAATTTAAAAAAAAAAAAAAGTCATTTTTATGTAGAAATCAGACTCTGCCCCAACATCCTGGACTAGACTATTTACAAGCTTTCACATTTTAAGTATTCCTTTATGATTGTTCTCTCCTTTCTGTCCCTACCCAGGGCTCCAGTACTTTTACTGATCCTGAAGGGATGGGTACACTGTAGGGGAAGGGGTGGTGGGCTCCTCAGAGCTACTGGCACCAGCCCTAGGGTGCTGTCCCTTATCACAGGGTGGTGGATGTGTAAGGGCAAGGGGGATTAGACACAGTAGGTGGGATGTGGCAACACCCCATAGGCACAGGCATCCAGAACCCTTCCTGATCCCCATCCTATGCCCTCTCAATTGGGGTGGGGGTCAACAACTAGTTGCAGTGGGGAGGGATCAGCCCAGCCCGGGGTAGAGGGAGAAACCTCCCACACCTATTAACAGCCAGCAAACTGTCCATCCATCTGGGGGTGGGAACAGATGGGCAGGTAGGCAGGAAGAATCAGGCTTGTTCTGCCCCCAGCTTCTGTCCAACACAGGAGGAATCGAGGTAGCAAACGGCTGAAATGCTCCAACGAGAGGGTAAAGGAAGTGAGGGAAAGGAAGTTCCCATTTGTGTACAGCTCCCACAGCCCTGGGGCTGGAAAAAGGCAGACCTTGCTTGTAAAGTGCGGTAGCCTCCAGCAGGGCTGGGCCCCAGGCAAGCTTGGAAGAATGCAGGCCAGGCAAGGGCACAGGAACCAGGCATTCCTGACCAGCATATGCCCTGCCATGCTCCTTGTAGGGACTGCTCGGAAAGGTGGACTGGTAACTCCGCCATCAGCCCTTGCCAGCCACCAGCCACCTCTCGTCCACATACAAACCAACACCCAACCAGCATTGTAGGACTGCCCTGCTCACAGTTGAAGGTTCCGGGCCAGTGGAGTTTATTCACGGTTGTGGCCCCAGCCTAGGTTCCTCAATGGAAGCCACACCTTGAGCCTGGGGGTTTCTTGCTGGGGCAGCGGGTGTTTATGCCTGCCACCCCTCAGGCTCACACCTCATAGAGGATCACAGGGAAATCCACGTGGATGCGGGGGGGATCCAGCTTCACGATGCCCTGCCGTGGAAACAGAGGCTAGTGAGGGCCAGCTCAGGGCCCCTACTCCAGGAAGCCTTCCTGTTCCTCCCAGCTCCTCCCCGAAGAGCCCCCACCATAAGAGCAGACCCCATCTGGGTCTACCTCCACACAATCAACATAGGCTCTATGACCACTGCCCAGCCCCTCACCTGAGGAATCAGGTTCTTATGTACCCGCCTCAGCTTGGCCCGCTTCTGCCCATTCTTGGTGACGATTGTCTCCTCATAGAACTCGTGAGCCAGATCCCCATCCTCGTCATAGAACATGGAGCTGTGCAGAGGGAGAGGGGAACAGGCTGGGCTGGAGCCCCAAACTAGTCATGGCAAATGCCACAGACCACAGGGAAGTATGCCCTCCCCCAAATAGGGAGGAACAACCTTGGTGGGAGGAAGGGAGGTTAGTATGCCTGGAAAATCCCTTGCTTAGGATCTGGGGTCTACTAGAAGGAAGTGGGGAGTGGGGTGGTGGCCAGTGCTACTCTGTCAGACTATGAGAAGAGAGGCCATACCAAAAAATCACTGGTTTGCTCAGCAAGAGGAGCCGTTCCATCAGGCCCTTGCCTTCACCCAGGGCTTCGAGAGTGGGCAGGATGGTGGCCTGGGCATGTTGGTCTCACTCCAGAAGACACTGCTGGCCCAGGGCCAAAGCCTGAGATAGCAGATGCCTGAGCTAGGAGGGAGCCTGAAGGGAAAAAGCTTGCATCCTCCCCCATCCAGGTGGCTGATGCAGCCAAACTGCCACTGTTGGGGTCCCCCTAGTAACTACAGCCAAATCTCCAGCATCACCTGAGTGTCACTCCCCAGGGCCCATCACAGCCAGGCCAATCTAGTGCTCCTGTCTGGGCCGCTTGGGGGAGGGGGGAGGTCAGTGCTCCAGATCTGGGAAACATACCTGGGTGAGGGTCTTTTTCCCCAGGCCCCATCCCCAACGCTGGGGACCAGTCCTGCTTTCCCGGCCACTACCCAGAGAGGTCCAACCCCACCACTGTGGGGAACAGAAACAGACAAAACAGAGGGTCATTCTCCTCGAGGGAGAACTGGGGGTGAGGGAGGATAGGAGCCTTCAGCTTGCAGGTTGAGATGGATGGGATGAAAGGAAGAGGTTCTGAAGTCTCAGGGAGGCCCTATCTTAGCTTCACCGTGAAGAGGACCTGCCCAGGACAAGCCTCAGGCCCACTCTTCTCCTCGGGAGACCTTCAGAGCAGCCAGGCCGCCAGGAACCGACTGCTCGGCTTTCCCCACCCCTTGTTCCTCTGGGAGCCTGAAATATGGGAGTCGTCCTGACTCGGGTGTAGGGGGTACAGCGGCGGGAGCGCCCCATGACGCGGGGCACCCAGCCGCCTGTCTGTCCTCCCGGGGGCGGAACCCCACGCCCTTACCCGCGGCGAGTGAATACGAAGGGGGGCACGACTCGGCCTCGCGGTCGCACCAAAGCTTGCTCAGCGACAGCCGCCTCCGGGCCGCCGCCCCCCGCCGCCGAGGCGAAGGGCCACAGGCCCCGAGCTTTGGAGCCGCTGGCGCCCATGTCAGGGCCGCCGGCGCATGGCGGGCCCCGCGGCAGCTTCGCTCTCACAGGGCCGTCCGCGCCGCCATGCCCCGCCTAGGCCTCCGCTCGCAGGTGCCGCCGCCGCCGCCGCCGCCGCCGCCGCCGCCGCCGCCGCCTTCCGCAGGCTCCGCTGTCTCCACGGAAACCTCACTTCCGCTTCCTAACACTGCGTATGCTGCTGCCTCTGATTGGCTGCTTCTCTCGTCGGTCCGCGGGGCTGGACTAATAGCTGCCCTCAGATGCTAGGTATCCCAGCATGCACTGCGAGACGTCAGGTCCCAGCAGGCCACGCTCTCTCCAGCTGGGGCAGCTCACAGCCTGGAAAGCGGTGGCTGTGTTCTCCACCTGGTTTCTTCCGCTTGTACTGCGGCCCCGAAATCCCCGACCCCCAGAGGTCAGGCTCAGCGGGCCTGCCCAACCAAAGCAGCACTTTAGGGCCTGACCCTAGGCCAGTTTGGGCAGTGCCCGTCTGCCCTCATTCTATCCCCACACCGTTTTTACGATCCCCACTGTGGCACGTGGCAAAGAAACCGAACCTAAGGAAAAATTAAGGAATTAGCTTAATGTAGTCGTATATCTACATTCAGGGCTGAAGAACTTCAAATTCAGAATTCTTTCCAGATCCACCAGAAGCCATGCTTCATGAAGGCAAGAGTTAACATATCTGTACCTTTGGTGCCATGAGCAGTGTCTGATCCACAGTAGTTATCTCAATATTTGGTGAAGCGCCTTCCACAGCTTGGAGTGTGTGGTTTCCCTAAGCTCTGGCTGCAGCCGATGTTCTTTCCCCCACCAGGACCTGAGCCCCGGGGTTTGAGTGATAACTCAGTACATATCCATACACCACATCCTTCACAAATTTGTCCCATGGTCCCACTTGAAAAGGTGCTCTGAGCCTGTCCATCAACCTTGGCAGTCACTGGCATGAGGGGCAACTGCAGACGAGGGCCCATAATAAAGAATCCAAAAGCAGGAGAATTCTTAAATCTTTATTTAGCCAATTCTCTCAGACCCCAGGCCCTGATGACTGTCACCCCCACCCCTTCCCCCACAGGAGGCATTCAACTGAGGCCACAAAATATTACATACATTCGCACACATCATCAAAAATACCCAAGGGAAAGACCCTGGCTTTGACTGGCAAACAAGGCACAGACCTGGGCCAGTGCCCACACTCACACAGACCCTGGCACAGGGACATCCTCCTTGGAGGAGGCAGAGGCACTGTTGTTGCACCATGAGCCAGCACTCCCTGACCCCAGGGTGTGTGAGGAGTCAGAAGGTGCAGTAGAGGGAACCCTAGACTCTTTCTTGATGCCTGTCTTACCTTGAACACCCACGCTCGGTTCTGATAGGGTTGTCCTGAGACCCCATCCAAGACCCGAAACACACAACCTTTCACCATAGGTGAGGGCCCTCATCCCTGCAAACATGACCCTATTCTGTTTGTAGCGTCTCCAAGATTCTCATATCTGAGACACAAATTAAGGAGACTTCTGTCTCCTCTACCCCTGCTGCAAGCCTGGAGCAGCTTCCCAGGGCAACCCTGGCCCACCATGACCCAGTACACAAAGGGCAGAAGGATGCAGAGCCATGCTCTGCTACACCCACTGGTGGACACAGGGGGCCAGCTCCTTCGCTGTTCTCTGGGCTCATTCCCCCAGCAAGAGAGGGCCTCCATGCACACTCATTCCTTGGGCCACGTGGCCCTTTGCACACTCACACGGCACGCCCTTGGCGCTGCCTACTCTCTTCCTTCCACCCAGGGGTACGAGAGGTCACCCCAGGGGGCAGGCATGCAGGGCTTCCTGGATCTTCTGGCGGCAATACGAGTACTTCTGCAGGATCTGGCGGAGATGTTCCTCTTCCTCCCGCTGCAGGATGCGTAGGAAGTTGTGTAGCTCAGGCATGCTGAAAGCATCCCACTGTAGGGGGGAGAAGGGAGACACAGGCTACAGCAGGCCACTGCCAAACCAGCAGGCTCTCCCCAAAGAACACCAGTGCATCACGATCACACAACTAGGATGGGGCTTTCTAATGTCAGGTTCTTGCCTGAATGGTCTGTGTTAGGATTCCCAACAACAATCCATATAGAAGATGGGCCCCACAAAGTAGGGCAGTCACCTCGTGGACAGGCAACCAAACCAAACATTCCCTAGTTACTTGTGAACAGGTCGTGACCACTCTCTCTGAGTTTGATCTCACTCTGCAGATGCACTACCTTGGAGCTGTAAAGCTTCCAGGCAAAAGGTTCTAATGCCTGAAGGGGGTGCCTGCATGTTGTCCTGTGCCATCTGTGTGGCTTTGACCTGGCCTGAGATCAGAATGCCATCAGATGGACTCCTGCATCTCCTGAGGACTTTCCACAATAGGAAAGAGCAGTGCACCAAGACAGTTCTTCCTGGCTCCTTGGGACAAGCGCTAGGCCTTGGCATGAGTTTCCTGGAAGCCTTCACTTTAGCTACAAGGCTCATGTACTCCTGGAGAGGCTTTGCAGGGCTTGTCTGCAGCCCTATTCCTCCTTCAAGCCTGCAACCCACCAGTCCTGCCCAGTCACAACCAAGAAACTAAGGAGGGCTGTTACTCACGTTCACCTCCCCAGAGTCGTTCTCCTTCAGGACAAAGCTTAGGGCCTTCTCACTGGGCCCTGCAAGGAGCCGTAGCCGTAGGGGCTGCTCATCATCTGACAGCTTCCGGAGGTACACTGAGAGCCAGGCAGGGGGAAGGGAGTGTTTGATTAGAGGCAGGCCCAGCCCCCTCAGCTCCTGCGTGCACAGGCACATGCATATATACCCTCACACATGGTGGGGTGGGGTGGGAAGCCCACCTTGGCCATGGCGCTCAGCCCGCTCAAAAAGTGCAAACTTGCGGGGGTCATCCACCACCAAGAACTTGCGCAGCAGGGCCTCGATGACCTCGCGTGCCCGTGTGCGTGACAACACATGCAGGTGCTTGACAGCATCCTTGGGCAGGTAGAATGAGGTGCGGCGTTTCACAGCTGTACCCCGCCCTGGGCCCCGCCGGGCATCCTGCAAGGAGGGTGGCTTCTTGCTGGCAGGAACTGAGACAGGGCGCACCAGCTTCAGTTGAACCTTGATGAAGCCTGTATAGGAGCCATCCTTGTTCTAAAGAGGAGAAACCAAACCATGACTAGATGCCAGATGAGATGGAACAGATTTGGGCACTACCGGTCCACTTGGGGCTAGGCTGAGTGGGAATAAATCACTGCTTGGGTCTACCCAAGAATACCTCAGCTGTGACCCTTTGGGCATCAGGCACACAGTTGGGTTCCTGTCTCTCTCCAAAACAGGCTGTCAACTCACCAGGCTCATGAACAAGTTGCTGTTGATCTGGCCATTGTACTCCTTGATCTTCTGCTCAATCTCAGCCTGAGAAAGGTCAGGTGTCTCCCACTCCACGGGCTCATCCTGAAAGATGGGCAAGCATGGACATAGGATCCTTATGAAACCCATTCCTCTGCAATGCATGTCACAGGCAAGGAGGTTAAGCCCTGGGTGGACCACTCTGAAAAATGGCCTGTGGGCAGCCTTTGGAAACTGACAACAAAGTTTGAGGCTTGAGGAGAAGAACCCATCACTGCCCCTGGTTCTGCATGCTATGGGTGGAGACAGCCAAGGCAGAATCATTTGGCTTCTCTCTGCCACCTGCCTGGAGCCTCCTCAGCACCGGGTGAGGCCCTAAGGATACCTTAAAACCAAGGCAACTGAAAGCATGAGGCTAGGAGCCAGGAAAAGATCGGGGACTCTGAAAAGGAACAGCTTGATCCCAGCACCCTAGTTGGATGGGGTCAGGGTATACCCTGGAGAAGGCAGTCCACTTTGCCACTCTGCTCTGGCCATGGCCCACTGCAGGGTGAGAGGTATGGGGAATGGTACACACCAGGAGCCCAGCGACCAGTGGGCAGGACGAGAAGGGCAACGTCTACAACCTTAGCCTCCTTGGTGGGGGACTTGGGCCAGCCCTGCATGTCTCAAACATAGTGAGGAAACCACTATGACATGCCATTTGATCTTGACCCAATCTTCACAAATGACAGCTTCAGGCCAGTATCCAATCTGCCAGAAGTTGGCATGGGCAGCCTCCTGGTAAAGCCTGTCCCACAACTGCCAAACAGGGAGGCTTATGTACCTCCTCTCTGCTGTCTAGAGGTTTAGCCCAAAGGTGTTAGCTTTACCACTCAGCCCTTCCTCTGTTCCTCCAGGGACTGGATTCTTGTCTGAAGGGTGGAGTATGGGCCAGGGCTTCTGCCAAACTCCCTTGGTCCCACTGCATCACCCTTACCTCCTGTTGAAGTCAGATAGGCCCTAGTAGGAATGGAAGTGTCACAGACACAGGTGAGATCATCACTGACCAATGCCTTGTCCCAGGGGAGTTCCCATCAGAAGGTCTCCTGCAGAATAAGCTTAACCTTGTGCTCAGCTCTGAGCCCAGGACAGCCAGGCTTCTTCCTGACTACTGCCTTGGAGCCCCCTAAGCTTAAACCATCTCATGGGGACAATAGGAAGGACAGATGAGGGGGGTAGGGTAGGGTAGAGTCCACAGCCTTTTAGCAGTATGCTCTTTACCTAGAACCTGCTGCTGTTCAGTGGCCAGCAAGTACATGGCACTGAGGACTGAGGTTGGGGGAGGGGTGGGAACTGAAGCCGATTTGCTTCCCCAAGTTTCCAAAAGTCTCCTAGATGGAAAAGAGCATTGAGAAGTGAAAACTCTAGGGACTTCCCTGGTGGTCCAGTGGTTAAGACCCCACGCTCCCAATGCAGGGGGCCCGAGTTCCATCCCTGGTCAGGGAACTAGATCCTGCATGCCGCAACTAAAAGATCCCACATGCTGCAACGGAGATCCTGCGTGCCACAACTAAGACCCGGAGCAACCAAATAAATAAACAAATAAATACTGAAAACAAAACAAAACAAAAAAACTCTAGCAGAAAGCTTGTTGGAGACAGTGGGAGACCCTGTAGGACTAGTAAGAACAAATGGTCTGGACCCTGGAAAACAAGGGATCTGAGAGGTAAAATGAGGGCTGGAGGTTGGGAATAAAGGGTGGATGTGTTTGTTCAGGCCCAAGGAGAGGGCTTGAGACAGGAAGAAGTACCCCAGTGGGAAGGAGTGTCAGGATGGAAGGGGTGCTAGGGGCAGGAGGAAAGCTGAGCAGATTAGTGCCAGGGCAAAAAGGAAGAGAATTCTACTTACAGAACAGGGTGATCAAAGAGATGGCACTAACTCATTCCCCTTCCTTGTGATGGCTCTGAGCTCTAGCCTGGGTCCTTCCTCTTCCCTTCCTGGGTTATCTAGGAACCCTGAGCTGGGATGCAGTGACCTCAGTTCCAGCCCCTTCCCTTCTCCAGGTGAACCTCCCTCAGTATCTTTATTCATAGAACAAGGGACTTGGACTGGAGATACTGCACTGTCCTCCCAGGATTCTAGAGGAGGAAGAGTATTTTTTTCCATTTTCCGAAGCTGACTGCTGGAGGAGGATTCCAACAGCTGTCCCAGAGGGATACCATGGAATTTCCCTTCTGCGACACACTATAGCCATCCACCCTCTACTCTGCCACTGTCCATAGTGACTGATGGTTTTATTTTACATACAACTTGGGACTCCCCAGCCTCCTTTTCAATTGGTTAGTGTCTTGTGGTTTTCTTACCTTTCCACAATGGAAGATGGCTCAGGCCTGAGTGACACAGGGACAGTCCCAGGGATCCACACTCAAACCTTGCACCGAAACTCCGGGCTCAGCTTTCCAGGTATAGAATTTTCCCCTAAAGAGTTATCCACAACTCCCTTTTCTTGGCTCATGTAAAGAATTCTGCCCCACTGCTGCCAGGTATACTGAACTTTACTTCATGGTCCCCATCTCTCTTTCCTGATGGCCTGACCAGGGTGCTCTTCTGAAGTGTACCATCTCCGGAACAGTTATCTGAGCCTGGTGGCCACACTCATGGCACACATCACAGAGGTCTCTGATAATGGGGACACCTGGGAGACTCCGAGAGGCACAGCTGCTCCAGCACCGCAATTTATAGTCCTGGATTAGTAACCCCTATCTCTCTTGACCCCTCTCGGGGCATTTTACAATCTAGCCTTCCCCACCTCTTGTGGATAAAGTGTTCCTGGATGCTTACAGTCCAGAACGAGGCTTCCTTCCCATACATTCCCAGATCCCCTTTCTCCAGGTCCGCTCTAACTTTACTATACATGCTGCCCAAGCGAGCACTCCTGGTCCACTGCAGAGGAGGAGAGGCTCAGAATCTTCCACAGTCCAGTAGCTGGTGACAGGCCTGGACCGGCAAGAGATGGGGACCAAGCTGGCTCCATCCAGGAGTGCAAACGGAGGGGCCTGGACCTTCCCTTGCCTCTCTCCTAAACACTTCTCAATTCCCGGAGAGGACTCCTCCCCCTCCACTTCCTCCTGGTCCCCCAGAGAGGGGGTGGGAGCGCCCGCACGCGGAAATAGAGGTGTTAGTCTAGACTGCGCAGTCAGCCTTAGTAATCGGTGGATAATGCCTGTCCCTGGTCTACCCCATGCCACTTAGCTGCTTCCCCTGGTTCAACCGGTCTGTGACAGAAACAGCAAGGCCTCAGCACTCAGTACCGACGCGCTGAAAGCCCAACACACGGTTCCGAGGGCTGGCCCACGCTCACGGCAGGGCGGGGCTGCCCACAAGCTCTCGACCAGGCAACTTACCGGGGAGGATCGGGGTCCCAGCGACCGCCCCCAGCCCGCTTCCCGCAACCCCCGGCCCCCACCTGATCCCGGCGCGGCCTGCGCGCCAGTGAGGTACGCGCTGTGAAGTACTGCTCGAGCTCGGAGTCCGAGTCCTCCTGGCTGCAGTAACCACTGCTTGTCGTGCTACTCCAGGTCATCTCGAAAGAGGGAGTTCCCGCGTCCGCCTCGCCCATCGCCGCGCCCGCCGGTTCCCGTGCGCCCGTAGCCTCCCACCACCGCCCCAGGCGCGTGTGCGCGTGCGCCGGAACCAGTGTCCGCGCCGCAACCGTTAACACTGAAACGTAGACAGCGCGGATCTAGCTCTCATCTCGTTGGAAGACGAATGTCGAAGGGCGGGGCCACACGCGCCTCGCCTCCAGGAATGATCTCATCGCTCGGGCAGCTCAGCTCAGCTCAGCTCCGCCTCGCAGGCCCCACCTCCCACAGGGGAACTAGTTGGAACGTGTGCGCATGTGCACCAGCGTGGCCTCAAGGGCGGATGCGGCTGTGGGAAGGTACGGAAATTGTGCTTGCTCGGAGCCTCGGTGGCTCCGAGCGGTAAGGGCCGATTCAGCACCACCGGCACACCTTCGAGCCCGCGCGCAGAATTAGCTACTCTCTGCCGCCGGGAAGTCGGCTATCAGAACGTTCATTGCGCGTAGGGCCAGGCGGCCCTAGGGAACGCCTGCAATGTGGCCCGCTCGTCTGCGCATACCTGCCTTGCCTGTAAGCTCCCCGGTCCCGCGCTCACCACATTCGTGTCCCGCTCCAGCGCCGGTTCCCAGCCCAGGTCCCGGGGTCCGCAGCAGTCTAGGCAGACGAGCGCGCGGCAACGGTAGTGGCAGGTGAACTTGCAATCTGCAGAGAGGGCTGGCCGTGAGGCGGAGGAACCCCAGCACCAGCTCGGAGAAGCGTCCCGAGGGCAGAAGCGAAGCCCCGGGGTGAAGGCCGTTGCTCGCGGTGTTCTGCATGATCGGCCTTTTCTCAGGCCCCGTTACCGCCCACTGCTACGCAGATCTTACTGTTGGTCCCCCGGCGTCTTGAAACTGGCGGGAAGGCCTCAGGCGGTTAGGGATCCAGGCCTGCTCAACAGTTGCATTTCTAGAGCCTAGGGCAGAACTTCCCCCTTCCTCATTATCAGCGTCCCTCCCTCCGCCCATTTACTTGAAGGGAAAAAATTAAAAACTTTTAACCCAGTGCCCCCCCTCTAGTTGTCATTTGTTTCTACTCCCCTCACACCAAAAACTTACCAACACTGGTCTACAAACACTTAATTCCTCGCCTTCACCCTCTACCCATTCCGGTCAGGCGTGCCCCTCCCTCCAGGAAACTCCTGCGCACCGCCGAATCCGGCGGTCCTGTCTCCGTCTTCACCTCCTCAGCATCGTCTGATGCTTGCTCCCGGGGGCCCCCGCTACCCCGGTTTTCCTCCCACCCCCCTGCAGCTCCTGCTCAGCTCCTTTAGTTCTGTTTCAACTTCTAGATCTAATGGTGGAGTGTCCGAGGCTCAGTTCTGATCGCTTCCCTTTTCTGTGTACGCTGACCTACCCCAGATCCAAGGCTTCCATCACTGACCTCCCCACTGAGATCAAATCCTATGTGTCACTATCTTCATTTGGATGTCTAATAAACATTTCAACCCAACATGCCCAGAATTTAACTCACTTTCCTACCCCTTTTAATTCTTCACTTTTCCTCACCCTTACCCTTGCCAGTGTTCCTCAGCTCAGCAGAAGTCACTACCATTCTCCCAGTTGAGGCAAAACAAAACAAAACCACCCCAACTCATCCTTGATTCCGCCCTTGTTTCTGCCTCTGACACACACCCAAACTGTCCTGTTTTTCATTTCCATAGCCACTTTATTTCTCCTTGGGAACACTGCTGTATCCGAGCCCTTGTTCATGCTTTGTATTCTGTCACAACTCCTGTGCTCCTCCCAGCTGAATAAAGGACAAACTCCTGTACTAGATGAGAGGGTCTCCAGGCACACACAGGCTTGGGACACCTTCCCTAAGTTCCTAAATGGGCCAGAGCAGTGATTCTCAACCCAGGCTGCACATTAGAAGGATCTGTTTTTAAAAAATGCTGGTACACTCCCAGTGATTGAATCAGCAGGTCTGTGGTAGGGTCCAAGCATTGGAGGGCTGTAAAAGCATTCCAAGTGATTCTAGCTGGTATATAGCCAGTGGGAGAGCAACCTCTGCTTGCTGGTGATTCCTGGGAGGGCAGAAGCACCAGCTAGTGTGTGGCTGTGTTTCATGTTTTAGCACCTGGTTGACTGCACTTGCAATAGGTATTTGCTGAATACTCAAAACTCCTGCTTGCAGGGGGCCCACCCAAGGTTCTGACTTTTTCCAGGCCTGAGTCTCCCATAGGTGAGTAAATTCCCTTCACGGCAAGGATTCTGCAGCGGGACTTGGAGAGTGAATCTTTGGGAAGGGGCAGGTGTGGGAATATGAACTCAGAGACTGGTAGGCACAATGCCTTTCTCAAGAAGGGCCAAGGCACCCTTTAAAATTGAAAGCAGCACCTTGTTATTCACAGGCAACAGCCTCTGCCTATGTCCCAGACACAGGTGGAGCTTGGCAAGGTTATAAACCATTGGCCCCCCCTCTCTTATGCTATGGGGTAAAGGTAACGGACCTGGTCCGTGGGAACCGAACCCGCCGAGCCCCTCCGTCCCAACGGCCCTCAGCGACGGTGCTGCCCCTTGGCCACCCGTTTGTCTCCCGCCAGCGCACAGGGCCGCTACTCACGTGCGCACTGCAGGCCCTTGCGCACGACGCCCCAGATGAAGTCGCCACAGAGGTCGCACCATGTGTGCGTAGTGGGCCCCGCGGGCTGGAAGCGGTGGCCGCGGCCTGGGACCAGCTGCCTTGAGGCGTTGCGCGCTGTGCCCGGCGCGATGCGCAGCGCGTTGGCACGCTCGAGCCGGGTGCGGCCCGGGGCGGCGCACCGCGCGGGTGCCAGGTCCCGCAGCTCAATGAGCTCAGGCTCAGCGGACATGGCCCTGTCGGGCCGGGAGTCCCGCCGGCTCTGGGCTCAAGCGAGCGCGGGGCGGGCGGGGCAGCGGGGCGGACCCCGATGCGGTGCCGCCCCCGGGATTCAGGCAGAGCGGCGGGAGAGCGGAGGAGAGCGGCGCAATGGAAACCTGGGCGCCCGGGCTGTGTCGGCCCGCAGGCAGAGTGGGGCGGCGGGCGCGGCGAGGGGCTGCCCTCGCGGAGTCCCCGCCCTCCGTTTCCTATCCTCCCTTCATCTAGCGAGCAACTCCCCTCCCCCTAACAACCACGACGACCTCAAAGGGCCACGCGGAAACAGGCGTGTTTCTGGAAGCTAGCTTTACTGTACTGGAGGAAGAGGGTCCCCACATCCGACCCTTGCCCCCGGCCCAGGCCTCCTGCCCCAGCTTGCTGAGGCTGCACCCTAAGCCTACCCGCCGGGTGGAGCAGGAAGTGGCGAGCGCTTTGCTGGGGGAGATGGGTCAGCAGCTCTTCCCGCCTGCTATCCTCACCACCTGGGAGGCTGGGGCGCTTGCAGAGGCCGGACTGAGATCCAGAGGTTCAGGGGCACGGGGTTGTATGGCATGGGTGGTCGGCCCTCAGCAGCTGCAGCCTTCACTTGGCTCTGTCACCCTGGGCTGCCGGGACACAAGCCTTTCCATGCTTCTCCCAGTGCTTGACTTGGCACTCCCTACAGGCAAATGGGCCGGTGAGGATGCCGTGCTATGAGAGGTATGGTAGTGGGACTCAGGGGTCCAAGGTCCTAGGATACGCTCACCTGCAGCAATACCACTCATTCTGGCATCGTGAGCAGCGCTTGGAGGCCTCTGCGTTGCAGTAGGCACAGCGGGGCTGCTCTGGAGCCACTGCCTCTAGCACGTCCAGCCTGTAGGTCTCCGCCCACCTGGGAAAAGGGTCAGGAGGACTTGGCTGGACCTGGTGGGTGGGTGGACGGGAGCAGCCCTGCCCACATCCATGTCTTCTGCCTCCCTTCTACCCTTTCTGCCAGCTCAGCAGGCCTCACCTTCGTGCCTGCAGCCTCAGTTCCTGCTCCGAGGGGCTGAATACATGCTGCAGCTGATGCTTGGCAATAGCCTGCCACTTGCCTCTGTTCTCTCGCTCTAGCCGCTCCCAGATTTCTGGGATCTGGGGAAGAGAAGTGGAGAATGGCAGGGAGGAGCTGGTAAAGTGGGCAGTGGTCCTGAACAACTAACTTCCTAGTGCCTACCTGTTCCAACACCAGGTCCTTCTTAGGGGGCTGGGCTTCGGTCAGGGCCAGGTGGGCCAGGAAACCCTGCAGGTCTGCCAGGTTGGGCAGCTGGTCGAGCAGTGTGTCTGTGAGGAAGGCCCGAAGCTGCAAGGGTGTCCAGGGGAGACCAGTGTGAAGTGGTGCCGGTTAGAGGGTCGAGGAACAAAGAGGGCCTGAGCTGGGCTGAGCTGAGGGTGCCAGTGGGACCCATGTCCTACTAGCTGCTGTGTCACCTGAGGCCCAAGGTGTGGAGAGAGGGCTGGGGCTGAGGTGAGTGGGCAAAAATAAACATCAAGGGAGGCATGGGGCAGTGCTGGAGCGCTGGTGACTGGTGTGGGAGGAGTTCCCTACCTTGAGTAGCTGTCCTTTGGCAAAGCTTGTGAGGCAGTAGCGGGCCCGGGCCTCAGGGCTTAGCAGCAGATTGTACAGGGCGATCCACACCTGCCCATCCAACTTGCTCAGCTTTTGCTGCTCTGAGGGGGACACTGTCTGCCAACGGCCGCTCTCAAATTGCTGCAGCTTGCCTGGGGAGAGGAACCAGCATAATGTGTGCGGGCGTTGCATGCTCTGTGAGTGAGCCAGCTGTGTGGGCTAGGGATTGACCACTGTCTGGGCACAGGATGTGCCCATGCTGGGGCGCTGCTCACTTCAGAGCAGGGTGAGTCCTCAGTGGTGGACACACAGGCCCTGCCTGCTGCAGAGTCCAGGTCTAGGCCCACTTTGGGTGAGGCATCCTGGTATTCTCTGTGGGCAAGGGGGCAAAGTTTTCTGCCTGTGTGCAAGCTGCCCACATCAATCCTGGAAGATGTCCTGGAGGCAGTGAACTGGGGCTTAGGCAGGTGGAGGAGGACCTTACCGCCTTCCTGCAGGCTCCAGGGACTGTGCTCCAGCAGTTCCACCAGGAGACAGGGCAGATTGTGGGTGCTGAGCATGCGGCTCAAGGTGCTCAGGGAAAGGCTAGGGACGGGGATGGAGAGGTGAGCTGAGGCTACAGGCCCAGGCTCCCAGCCCTCCACTGCAGGCCCCAGGCTTAGCAGGACAGCCCACCTGTCCACACAGTCTGTGATGTAGCGCAGCACTGAGAGGGCCTTCAGTGCGATCTCAAATTCCATCAGCTCTGCCTGCTTCTGCAGCTCCTGGGGTGGGGCACATGGTGTTCAACCTAGGGGAGCCTGGGTCTAGCCCTTGCCAACCCCCGGGAACCCCAGCCCACCTGCATGGGGGTGCCATACTGGGACTTCTCCTCCTCAGGGGGGCCACCATGGCCACTCTGGGCGACCAACAGAGTCAGTTTGCGGTGGCAGTAGTCCACCAGGTCCAAGATGGTGTCCTCTGCTGACTCACACACCTCCTGAGGGGCAGGTAGAGGGGAAACATTCTGCCTCTGATGCCCTTCCCAAACAGACACAACCCCCCTTGCTGCCAGACCCTGGCCTAGGCTAGCCAGTGGGCAGGGCTGGTGCCTCACCTTGTGGAAGAATACTGTCTCCAGGAGGTTGATGATGGAGGCCTCATGGTGTAACTGTCAGATAAAGAGGAGGACAGGGCCCTGGGCTGCTGAGAGAGGGATAGGGGCTGCCAGCTACTCTCTCTAGTCCAGGGCCCTCTGAAGGGGTGGGAAGGGGTATGAACCGATGGCCCAGCTCACCACCATGTAAATGGGAAAAGTGTTCTGGGGCTTGAAGTCTTCCAGCCTGCACAGCACAGGGAACACCTTCTGCTTCCACATCTCCACTGCAATCAGCTCCACCACCAGCGTCGGGATCTTTGAAGGGGAGGGGAAAGGACAGGGATGATGAGGTGGGCCTACCTTAGCCTGGCAACCCTCCCATCTCTGGCTCAGCCCAGCCCAGCAGACTCTCCTATGCCCCATGAATTCCTTCCCGATCTCTCTCCTGCACACCTTCATTTCCAGCTGCCCCCAACATCTCTGTGGGGGCATTCCCCAGGCCTTCTCTTACTGGCCCTTGCCTTGTCCCCAGGCTGCCATGCTCCTCCTGCACCTGAGCCCTTGTCAGGTCCTCCCCCATTCAAGTGTACCTCTCAGGCCAGGCCTCCTGCTCATGCCCTCTCTCGTCCCTGTCCTTGTTCTCTGGCCTCCCGAGGCTTTTGTGTGCCTTGGTCTCACTCTTTTTTTTTTTGCGGTACGCAGGCCTCTCACTGTTGTGGCCTCTCCTGTTGCGGAGCACAGGCTCCGGACGCGCAGGCTCAGCGGCCATGGCTCATGGGCCCAGCCACTCCGCGGCATGTGGGATCTTTCCAGACCGGGGCACGAACCCATGTCCCCTGCATCGGCAGGCGGACTCTCAACCACTGCGCCACCAGGGAAGCCCTTGGCCTCACTCTTATTCAGGGCCCTTCACAGTGCCCTATTCCTACCTCACACCCCAGTAGGGGGCTCCACCTTTTCCTTGCAGAGGAATCTTTCTGTCAAGTGATATTTCAGGTCATCTACTGGTGCCACCTCCTGGCTCACATTCCAGTTAAGCCAGTCCCTGGTTTCTAACTCCCTCTCTCTCATGTTGGGAAGGTTGCCTTCTTCTATGACAAAGTCCCATCCCACTTCAGTGGGTGCCTCCCTCTAGCCCGACAGTCTTTTCAGGAATGCCTTTAGAACTTGGGCCCTCCCCCTACAGCCTAGGCTGTTCTAGGATCCAGGATTATCTCCCTAATCAACTCACATTCTGCACCCCACCTGGCATGCCAGGGTCCTGTCCCATAGGGCTGCAAAATCAAATGTGAAACACACTTTTCCTTTTCCTTTGGGGAGGACAGGGGTGCCAGCCAGAGGGAAGTGCAGGCACCCAGGGTGTTCCTGAGGGGTAGAGTGGTGGGATGGGGGGTGGTGAGAAGACAGGAACCCTGCCTGTGACTCCAACATACCTTCCCATGGGTGACCAGCAGCTCCTGGATGGGCTCGCCCTGGCTGGCCGTGGCATCAAGGATAGCCTGCATGTTCAGCTTCTCGAGGTTCTCATGCTGCTGGTTCCACCTGCCCAGGCAGGGTGTGTGTGCATGTGGGTGCACATGTGTGCAGTAGGAGTGGGTGTGGGGGTTGGGTCCTACTGAAGCCTAACCGGGGTCCAAGGTGGCTCAGAACCATATAACCCTGTCTCGGAGAGCTTTACCTCCCCACCGAGGGGCCCGTCCACGCCGGGCAACCCCTCCCCCCAATGTCAGGCCCACACTCCCCCACTCAAGGACTCTGACCCCATGACTCCACCTGACCCCGGATCCAGCTGCCTCACCCTCCGGAGCCCATCTCGCGCAGCTGGAAGCTGCGCAGTCCCCGCACTAGCACGTCAGCCTCCCCGGGCAGCAGCAACTCCAGGTCGCCCATGTCGGCGCAAGGGACAGGAAGCGGGAAGGTGGGGTTCGGCTGACCGCGAGCAGCGGCCTGCGCTGAGATGGGGATGCTGACACGCTTGGGGACCACGGTCTCCTGCGGAGCCGAAGTCTGGGACCCTACAGTTGTAGAGCGGTTGCTGCGCGTCAGTCCTCGCCGCCATGGAAACGGTTAGCTCAACGCCTGCGCACTGCGGCCTGGGTCCCGCCCCTGCTGGCGGCCCGCGCTGGGTCCCGTCACGCCAGCGTCTGCCTGCTTGCCAGGCTGCGGGTAGCAACCCTCCTTAGACTCCTGGAGCTTTCTCCCAAACAACTGGCTGCGGCTCACGGGTCTCCCTGAGTTACAGACTCTTGAGGCCTAGCTTCCTCCTCGGATGGACGTCAAGTCGGCCCGCCCCCCACCAGCTCTCCCTGTAGCTGCTCCCTCTCCGCCCACACGGATGCTCCTCTCCGTGGCCTCCTCGCTCCAGTATTCCTCGCGCGCAGCTCCACCTTGTTGGCTCTACACCCGAAATACTGCGCAGGGCTCACAACTTCAATCCATCCTAGGCCAGGCTGCCATCACCTCTCATGAGGTAACTACTGTGGTCTTTTTACTGGACCCATTTCCACCCTTGACCTTCCTGAGTAGCCAGGAGTCTTTTTTTTTTTTTTGGCCGCGCCGCGTGGCATGTAGGATATTAGCTCCCCGACCAGGGATTGAACCCGGGCCCTCGGCAGTGAGAGCCCTAAGTCCTAACCATTGGACCGCCAGGGAATTCCCACCAGGAGTCTTTTAAAGGTGTACATGAGACATTACTTCCTCACATGAGTGTGAATCTGGCTGCCTCTGGCCCTCAAAATACTATGTCCAAAGCAGCTTACCAGCAACTCTGCAGAATCAGGCTCTTGCCCTCTCTCCTACCTCGGGACTTCATTTCTTCCCCCTCTCCCCCTTGTCTTCTACAATATGTTCCAGCCCCATGGGCTTCCCTTGGCTTCCTCATACATCCTAAAGTGGCTTTTGCTTCAGGGCTTTTGCGCCTGTTACCTCTGCCTGGAATACTCTTCCTCCTTCAGAGTTCAATTTAAGTCAGTTCAGCTAGGCCTTCCTTGAGAATCTGATGCAGAGCAGCCTCAGCTCCCATCCCAACTCACTTTTCATCTCAGCTTCCCAATTGATTCTTTCTGGCTATTTATTTGTTTATAATTAGCGGGCACTTTTACATGCCCATTGTTGGTTCTGGCCACCAGATGGTGCTCCAGGGCGTCGGACCATGGCTATTTCTTTCACTGCGAGTTCTCTCTGGTGGCTGACTCAGAGGCAGTATTCAATAAAGGTAGGTTGAAATGGATGACTTTATTTATAGAAATGAGGGTTAACCTTGAGACAGTATGGACTAGTTTGTAGGTCTAGTCCTCATGCACCAGGCAGGGCTTAGGAGAGAATAGCCATAGCTGTGTGCCTGGTCCAGCCCACACCAGCCTCACTTCCAGCAGATGATGATGTTGGGGTCATTTTCCAGCCGTTCATCCAGCTCTTGGTAGCTCATGCCTAGGTGGTGTGGTGGAGGTGAGGTCAGAAGCCTTGGCTTGGCCACCCTGCCCTAACCCCACCTCAGTGGTCCTGCCTGCCTCTACCTGTCTTGCAGCAGATCTCATCGTAACTGTGGCAGCCTGTGTAAAGCCTGGCAGGGTGGCTCCGCTCCTCCCGAGACACCCGCACGGGATACTTCTGTAGTCGCCGGATGAGGTTCTTCATAAGCCCGAACTGGATCAGCTTCCTGGGATGAGGGTCGAGGAAGAAAGGGGTGATGCTCTGGCCAGGCCTCCTTCTAGCCAGGCCACTCTCCCCTCCAGTTTTGTTTCAATGACCAGACTGGCCTTCAAACCCATCACCTCCAGGAAGCCTTCCTGGAGTAGCAGTGCCACATGATTCTGCTCACTAGGAATCTCCTGCTTTCTCTCTGACCCAGGGCTTGGGAGAGACACAGAGAGTGTACCTGCCCTCAGGCAAACCTTCCATGCCCCAGGGGATCCCCCTCTGACCGTTCATCAACGTGCTGCAGCTGTTGGGGGTGGCGGCCAATGAGATCTCTCACAGTAGTGCCAGGGCTCAGGCTGCAGTACAGCTGGAACACATCCCGGAGACTGGCCCTCTTGTGCCCTGTAGGCATCAGGGGTCAGCTCTCCAGGTGGCCCTGCCCTCCCTGAGATGGCCTCCCCCAGAGCCTGCCAATACCTTGCTTGGTCACGTAGGATAGACACGCCTCCTGCAGGGACTTGTCATCTACCAGGTCCTGGACCTTGGGCGTCGGGCAGTACACATTGGAGTACTGGAGGGTAGCAGGAGGCACAGGGGCCTGAGTGAAGGGCTTGGAAGTCTGATACAGCCCCAATTGGGCTCAGCCACATGATCCATTCTCCATTTAATCAGACCCCAGACACACCTACCTGGAGGATGGACACCAGTGTCACAACACCATAGTACCTGGGGGAGATAGCTGTACTCAGCTTCTGAGGGCCATGTCTTCCCAGCTCCCACACTCAGGGCCCCTGGGCTCTTCCTGACTGGTGACCCTGTCCTGAGTGTCACTGTTCCCCACTCACAGCAGGTTCTGGATGGCGATGCGCACCAGGTTGAGCTCCACGTCTGCCTCGGCTGAGATCTTCTGGACGTGGCGGAAACCATCAATGTAGGGCAGGATCTGGGCAGGGAAGAGCAGGGTCAGTAGGGGTGGGATGAGGCCAGGGCTGTGGCCAGCCACAGGTCATGATAGCCAGGGAGGGCTAGCATACCTGTTGTGTGGTGAGGTCCCACTGTGAGTTGAAGAAATCCTCCTTGTCTTTGGTAAAGACAGGCACATCATACTCCTGGGCCACAGGAGGGTCAGGACGCTGCTCTATCACCTTCAGGTGGATGGTGTTAGACTCATCTGCAGGGGACCCCACCCATATCCTCAGTGCCATCTCTTCCAAGAGGCCATCAATTACCATCCAGTCCTCCCAGCCACCCTTGAGGCAGGAAGGTGACTCTGGGTAGGGCCATCTTCCCCTTTTATGGAGCAACAGACTGAGGTCCATACAGGGGAAGGAACACGCCCAAGGAGCAGAGCTAGAGAGCTCTACTGGCCTCCTCCTCTCCAGCCCCATCATGCACTGGACCCTGGACATCATCAGCCCAGCTCATGGCTATTTCCTGGCCACCAATTTGTTCACGAGTCTTGTCCTTGACTGGGCTCACCTTCCCCTGCCACTTTCCCATCCCTCCTCGACCCCTCTGCTCTCCTTGCGGAGGCTGGGCCATACCGATGGGCAGAGTGCACCGGCCTGAAGCATTTAGCTCCTCCAGCAAGATGGTCATGATGGGCACCAACTTCTGTTTGCTCTCCTCCGTGGACACGAAGCTGCTCTCTAGCTGGATGGAGCATGGACAGCATGGTGGGCACACCCCAGGACCCTTGGCTGGCATCCTACCCTGGCAGGTTCCCGGGTCTGGAGGGCTTTGGAGACATGTGAACACCTTCCCTAACTCTGCCTGCCCATCCACCCAAGCCCATCGTGTTGCATACCTCCAGTGTGGTCAGGTAGCCAGCCAGCTTTTTGACGATGGGCTCAAGGGCACAAGTCTTGGCCTGGGCATCACACACAAAGCCTAGGTTGAAGAGCAGGGCATTGCGGCTGTACTTCTTGTGCTCGATGCACACGGGGCAGCCAATCAGTTTCTTCTCCATGGCTGTGCTGGACGAGGGGAACAGATGGGAACAGAGTCAGGCTCCTCTCACCCCCAAGTCTGTCCACTCCGCCTGGGAACCCTCCCAACCCCCCAGCTAGGGCCTCACACAGTGATGAGCTTATTCTGCAGCTCTGGCTTGGTGATGATGTACACCTGGACGGTGTCAAACAGCTCCCGGGAGATGAAGTCCTCGGGGACCTGTGGAAGGGAGTGACAAGAATCCCCTTAGTGGACCTTATAACTAGGTGGAATACACAGGGTGACCCCCAAGACCTAATCCCTCTTCTCCAGGGTTTCTCCTCTCTCCCATCCACCCAGGCCTACTCTTTTGTGTTTCCAAACACACATTATGTTCTCACCTACCTCCTGGCTTTTGCATATGCTGTACCCTCCACCTGGCACACTCCTGCCTCACCTAAATTCTTATGCATCCAGGGATACTAGTGGATCACCACTCACACCTCTCGTAGAACCTGGCACCTCCCTTGGGCCCCCACAGCCAGATTTCCCACAATCACTGCCTATGTGAATGTTTGTTTGCCTTGCCACACCGGGAGCCTGGGACTGGGTCTGAATATACTCTTGGTTCACGATTTTCCGCGAATGAAGGGGTGGCGTGCCTGCGTGCAGCACGGGGCACGGGGTTCTACCGCTTCCAGGCAGCTGGCTGAACTCCCCCGAGCGTCCCTCAACCTTGCCTCCCATGCCCCGCGAGCCCGGATGGCACCTGATAGGTGATCTTGGGTCCCAGCGTTGGGTGGAACTCGCTGAAGAATATGCATTCGATGCGGCAGCTACTGCCCATGGCGCTAGTGGGGCCGGGGTCCGTAGCTGGCGCCACTGTCCCTGGGAGCACCTGTCAGAAACAGCCCGGAGGTTTGGGCTGCCTGGTTAAGGACGCCTGCGCACTGAACACCCGTGAGGCCATCTGCTCAACAGCGCCTGTGCAGCGCGACTCAGCCGTGTGGCTGTGGGGGACTGTCCCAGGAAGTCCCGGATGGGTAGGCGTCGCACCCGGAAGTTAAGAGGCTCCGCGACGGAGCGGCAGGGCGCGCGGCAGAGCCCCGAGTAACCCACTTTCTCGGGAGGGAACCACCTCGTCAGGTCGGCGCTGCGGGTGAGGCAGGTGAATCCCTAGCGTGTAGGGGAAGCATGCCAGCGGCAAGTGGGGAGGCTGTACGCAAAGGGACTCAGGCCGTAATTTCGACGCAACTGGGAACTACAATTCCCGTAGCGCTTCACGCCCTTCCAGCAGGCGCTCCCGCCCGGCGACGGCGTGGTGCACGCTGGGATTTGTAGTCTATTACACGGCCTTGCCCATCTTACCTGGAAGGTGGGCCAGTGATCAGTGCCAATCCAGATGCGGGTACACGCTGACAGGCCACCAGTCCTCGACTATTCCTGGTGCCTGCCTTAGTAGTGTCCCTTCCTGCCTTAACTTTTTGGAAGAGAGTGGCTTCCTGCCCCACAACCCTTGCTCCAGTGAAAGGAGTGGACAGCGGGCACCAGAGACCCTTGCTTACTCTGCTATGCTTTCAGGCTACAAGCCGGCCTGGTTGACCATGGCCCTTTCTGTGGAGACCGAGTCGCACATATACCGAGCTCTGCGCACTGCATCTGGGGCTGCTGCCCACATTGTGGCCCTGGGCTTCACCATCTTTGTGGCTGTACTTGCCAGGCCTGGCTCCAGTAAGTAGAATTCATAGTTGACTTTTGAGAAGGAAAGTGTCACTTTTCCTGGGGAGCAGGGGCAATAGTAAGCCTTGGGTCTGACTCCTGGGAACGGCCTGGTTGGCTGAGGGACATGCTATGCTGGAGGAGTAAGTGGGGTGGAATAGATGAGAGTTGGGGCTCTGCCAGCTTGGCCAGGTCCCATAGAGTACCTGGCTTCTCTTTTCTTGGTGCTCCACTTAGCTGCCTCTTGCAAAGTGCAGGGGGAAGGAGGGAGGACTGCCAGAGGAGTGGCAAAGCATGGCTTCTGATCCAGGGAGGGTCCAGGAAGAGATGATAGGTATGGGGTCAGTTTGTTGCAGCAAGAGGGGGCTTGCATTTTGGCAGCATCTCCTTGGGCAATGAGCTACTCATACTCCTCAGCCTGTGGGGATTGGCGTGGCTGGGTTCTTCTTGCTTCAGCTTCACGAGGCTTCCTCTTCTCATTCCAGGTCTCTTCTCCTGGCACCCCGTGCTTATGTCTCTGGCTGTAAGTAGTGGGCCTGGCCAGCTCTTAGGGATGGGAGGGAGCATAGCTATGGGTGGTGGTCTTAGCGCCCTCTAAATGTTAATGAACACTTAATATCTGTTTGAAGTAATGGGATGTGGGGTTGGATGAACTGTATGCTCCAACTCCTGCCTATAGTTTATATCCCACGCTTGAACTAGAGTATTCGAGATGCAGGGCAAATGGGTTTGTCTAAGCACAAAATGAGGCTTTGTCCACCTCCAGGCAGGAGGCTTAGAATATGCATTTGGGTGTACCTGCGTCCCTTTTCACCTTAATTTATAGTGATGCACCTAATTTTCCTGAAACAGTGCACCCACGTGGCCAACTCTTGCCAAGAAATTGTATCCAGTCCTGTGTCAGAAAAACGCTTGTGAATCATTTATAACTGCCACATCTCAAACCTTGTGTTTGCTGGGTAGCACAGCAGAGATGACATTTCAGAATAGCACCTAGAAGCAGTGTGGAGAGGTACCTCCTGCTGGTTACTCAAAGCAGATGTTCTGTCCCAGATGGAATTCTCCACTCTTGTGCCACCAAATAGATACTCGTTAGTGGGGAGAGAATGAAGCGGAATCTGCCCACACTAGCTGGCAGCTTAGGTTCTATCTAACGCTTTCTTCCCTTCTGCTGGGCAACACTCTCATTTAGTGTCCCATCCCTGTCTCCCCAGTTCTCTTTCCTGATGACCGAGGCGCTGCTGGTGTTCTCTCCTGAGAGTTCGCTGCTGCGCTCCCTCTCGCGGAAGGGCCGAGCACGCTGCCACTGGGTTCTGCAGCTGCTGGCCCTGCTGTGTGCACTGCTGGGCCTGGGCCTTGTCATCCTTCACAAGGAACAGCTTGGCAAAGCCCACCTGGCCACGTGGCATGGGCGGGCAGGGCTGCTAGCTGTGCTGTGGGCAGGGCTGCAGTGCTCAGGTGGGGTGGGGCTGCTCTACCCCAAATTGCTGCCTCGATGGCCCCTGGCCAAGCTCAAGCTGTACCATGCCACTTCTGGGTTGGTGGGCTACCTTCTGGGTAGTGCCAGCCTCTTGTTGGGCATGTGCTCACTCTGGTTCACTGCCACAGTCACCGGTGGGGTCTGGTACCTGGCTGTGCTATGCCCTGTCCTTACCAGCTTGGTCATTATGAACCAGGTGAGCAACGCCTACCTGTACCGCAAGAGGATCCAGCCGTGAGCTCTTCCCAGAACTAGGGGAAGCCTGGATTTGCCCCTCAGTGTGGTAGCCGGGGCTGAGACCTCCTGGACTCTCTCAGCTGACTCGGTCACGGGACACCTCAGGCACTGGTGCGGTCACGGGTAGCCGGAGTCCTTTGTGTGACATTATTACTTGCTCCTCATGCTGGAGTACCTCCCCTTTCCTTCTTTCTCTGCCATCCCAGAGGAGTTTATGGCTCACGTGTCTGGATGAAGTTGGGTTGCAAAACTGCCCCCTGCCCACAGCAACTCAACTTGTGCTGGTATGTCCAGAAATGAGAGAAGAGAAAAAAGTAAAATAAAATTTTAAAAAAGACTGAAGGGACTTTCCCGGTGGTCTGGTGGTTAAGACTCCGCACTTCCAATGCAGGGGGTGTGGGTTTGATCCCACGTGCCGTGAGGCGTGGCCAAAAAAATATAAATAAATAAATAAATAAAGACTGAAAAGACTGGATGGGAGGAACAGCCCAAAGCTGGGGATAGTTCTTGCTAATGCCATCAGCATGAAAAAATGGGCAGCTGGGCAAGATGGGGACCTGTCCCTGGCTGCTCACTGAGGGGCTAAAGCTCTCTTGGCACACTAGCCCCCCGGATCTGGCTGCTAAGCACCCCATGCCACCCAGGGCCCTAGCAGGCCCGAGGGCTGTAGCTGTGAATGGTGCGGCTGTGTGTATTTCAGTCTCCCAGCTGCTCACTATGTTGGAGTTTCTAGACTGTGGTGGTCAAATCTGGGCAATGACAGGATGGGAGCTGGGGATGGGCTGCCTCCCTAGGTGTCAGGCCCTGAGCACTCTGTCTTGGAGGTGAGCCATGGATAAGAACAACTCCTTATGATAGAGAGGCGCTTAATTATCAGGTCCTCCAGGCAGGGCCTCCTTCACCAGGCAGTGCAGGGAGGCAGAAAGTAAGTAAGAGCCTGAGGTGACAGCTCTGGGAAGACTGCTTGACAGTGGGCATGTGGTGGTGAGGCAAGGGGGAGTGTGATGGGGGGAAGGGCATGAGGGCAATGGGCTTTTTATCCAGCTGGAGTAGCCTTGGTGACCGAGCCCTTGAACCTAGAGTTAAGTCCCTGTCTAACTCTGCAGTTGAGCATGATGAGGGGGCTGCACAAGGTGGTCTAACAGAGCCCAGAAGCCATACCTCAAAGAACTGCTTTATTGATACTGCGAGGCTGGGCTTGGCTGCCCACTCAAGTGGTCCTGTAGAAAATACCTGGGAGCTGTGACTGTTCTGGCCCAGAAGCAGCTATGGCCACAGCAGAGGGAATCAGAAATCTTGACATGAATGTAGTCTCTTTGCGGGCGGGCAGGGATGTACAGCCCTGCACTGGCTCCTGCACTGGCTGGACCCCCAGAATGTTTTTGGCAAATCCTTGCCTTGGCTCAGGCTCTCGGCAACCAGTATCAGGTGTGAGGGTTGGCCTAGGAGCCATGGCACCAGTGCCCCTGCAGCCACTTGCTTGAGGCTGCCTGCTGAGGTACAGTCTTACCTCAGATGGCCTGGGCTGGCTGTGCTTCAGAGGCCCCATGCCTGGCATAGTGGTTGTCTGGAGTTGGAACCAGGTAGCAAGAATCCTGGGTAGTGTTGGCGAGAAATAGCAGAAGGCTGTGGCAACCCCCAGCAGGCCTTCTTCCCTCTCCTCAGAGCAGTCAGTGCCCTGGAGTAGCTGAGAGTGTGTCAAGGGGGGCTTGGGAGAAGAGGTGCTACGCTCAAGGTGGTCTAGAGTTACAGCTTCGGGGGAGCTGCCTCAAAGGTGATCAGGCTGGATTCTGGGACAGGCCCCTTCCCTGGGAGCGTGGGGGCCTTGTCTGACGGCAGGGGGCTATCCACTTTGGCCCCAGCCTCCTCTTCGTCGTCTTCCATGCTGGGCCAGACGGACTGGTCCTCCACTCGCTTCAACCGCTCGTTGAGGGCCTTCAGAGCCAGTTGCCTGGGGCCAGGGGAAAGATGACAGGTCACTCGGGATCTGAACTTGGCTCATGCCCTGCACTCTTTCCCCCAGGAAACTGACATGCCTTACTGCTCACACTCCTCTCTCAGAACCCTATGGGTTCTCCTTCCCCATACAGGGCCCAGGGCTCCACAGGGATTAGATTAGGGCACACTCTGCCATCAGAATGAGGACCCAAAGGCTGTAGGGCCTCCCTTCCATAGCTGGGGCACCTCCAGGCTGAGAAGGCCAGCTGGGTGCCTGCCAGCCTGCCCACAGGCCAGCCCCAGGAATGGTTCTGAGGATGGTGCCTAAGGTTGGGCAAAGCTGGTGTCCCTGGGCAGACAGGTGGAAGGGCAAGTCCCTGGACATGTGAGTTTCTGCTGGGCACTGGCATCACGTTCAAGGCATTACTTCTCCCCCTCTCCTTGTTAGGAGTATTTTGAGCCTCCTGGCAAGGGTCTGTGGGGAAGTTTGGAACTCAAGCACCTGCCTTGGCTCTCAGCCTGGGAAGCAGGGCCAACCTGGGTCAGCTCACCCCTCCTAAATGACTCTAATATTCTCCTTCCGAGAAGAATCTCCAAACCCACCAGGACCTCTGTTAGAGCAGGAACACACAGCGTCCTAGCAGGAGGACAGGAAGGAGAAACAATCCACGTGGGTAGGGCACAGGCCAGAGCCTACTGGTTCCACTAGGCAGACCCCTGGAGACCCCGCTCTGAGGGGAGGTGGGAAAGTCTGCTAGAAGAAAGTATATACGTGCACTTGGGACCCTGCCCACCAGGAGTTGGGATGCCCATGCTGCCAGGTAACACTTCTACTAGTGGTCACTGTGGACCCCTGATGCCTCCAACTCTGTGCCACCAGCATGGGGGACCTGTATAGCCTTCCATGTTCCAGCAGAAATCCAAAATCTCCACCATGCCAGGGAACATGACAAGAGGGACAACAAGAACACAGGCACAGAAAGCCCCAGCACACTTCCACCCTGTCCTCCAGCCTGGCACCATGGCAACTTGGCACAGACAGGATGCTGCTACCCAGGCTCCCATTCTGGAGACTGCCTTGTCAATTCTGTTTAAAGCCTGCCAAGGTAGAGAGATGGTGGCATGCTAATCACTCCCTCACAAGGGTCAAAGATAGGAACCCCTGCCTCCCACTATCACTAGCTCTTTGGGTCAGGGAATGGCGTGCAGCAAGACGTCAAACTGGTTGGTGGAGTAACCCCATCCCCAAGCAAGGTAACAACCACAAGACTATGCCAAGAACCCACTTCCTGACACCCCCCCACCCCAATCTGCCTCCACCTGTCCATTTTCTTGGGGCTGCGCAGAGGTTTTTCCAATGTTCAGCCAACCCTAACAATCCAAGATTTCTCACTGCGGGAGGGGCCACCACTGTGGCCTGGGATCACCTGAACAGCTCTGAGGACAGCTCAGTTTCTACCAGGCCCAGCCCTCCTGACCGCATCTCCTCCACTGGATAAGATTAATAGAGACCTCGGTCTTTAGGATTCATCAGCCACAGAGACACAGACTGTAGAGCCCACAATCAAGCTCTGCAGCATGCAGTGTGTACTTTTCAACACCTGCCACCTTGGACCATAGTAATCTGTGGCCTTCCCCAGCTGGAAACTCCTTCAAGAAAGGGGTGTGGCCCACACTCCACAGCCCCAGTGGAGAGTAAGCACAGGGACAACTCCAGCTGAATTCATAAAGCTGCCTGCTAAGAACTCATTTCACAGGTGAGCAAAAGCAGAAGGCTTTGACAAATGCAGAAAGTATGAACAGAGCCTTGCTCTAAATTTCACTACTCAAGTACCTGCATCAAAAAAACCACTCAAGAATAATGTTGAGGGGGCTTCTGGTGGCACAGTGGTTACGAATCCGCCTGCCAATGCAGGGGACACGGGTCCGAGCCCTGGCCAGGGAGGATCCCACATGCTGCGGAGCAACTAAACCCGTGCGCCACAACTACTGAGCCTGTACTATAGAGCCCACGAGCCACAACTACTGAAGCCCATGCGCCTAGAGCCTGTGCTCTGCAACAAGAGAAGCCCACGCACTGCAATGAAGAGTAGCCCCCACTCGCCGCAGCTAGAGAAAGCCCGCGCGAAGCAATGAAGACCCGACGCAGCCAAAAATAATAAATAAAATTAAAAAAAAAAAAAGAATAATGTTGGAAACAGAGCTGTGACCACTCTGGTAAGTCCACAGACCTGGGAGAGGGAGAAAGAGATGGATTAAAAAAGATCTGTCCTGCCCTGGCCAAGGTGCATTCAGTGAATAATTCAGTTGGGATTCCTGATGGTGCAGATGGCTTGGTTTACAGATAATGAAAAGGTTGTCTCTACTTCCTGGTGTGGTCAGCAGGCTCCCTCGGTGGGTCATGTGGCTGTCCCCTGGGTTTGGTGACACATGCCTGCCAGAGTAGGCGGGGGGGTGGTGGGGGTGAGGGGGTGTGTCTAAGTCTAGTTATACCCCAGGCTTCCCTCTCAATAAATAAGCGGCAGAGAAGCGCAACATCTGAATTAAGGCTCAGGAAGAGGGTGTAGTCCAGCGTTTGGAAACTAGAGTGGCCCAGACCATCTCTTAAGGATCCCATGTCTCCTTCTCTGTCCCTCTCTCACAGGGAAAGAAGGACCAGAAGGGTGTTTCTGGCTCCCACAGGACTAGTGTCTAGGATATGGAGATTCTGAGACAAGGCCAGGGTTACGTGTACCTGGCTCTCCATTTGCCCCTCACACAGCTCAAAAGGAAGCAGGGCATTTCTTGAAACTTAAGCGGCCTGAGTGGTGAGAAAGGCCACTTTTACTCCCTAATTTTGGAAAGCACCTCCTGCAGCCCAGACACTTAAATGCTGAGCTCCAGGCCACAAGCTGGCTTTTCTCTCTTTCTGAATCCGCCCCAACATCTGACTGTAGGCTGCCAGCCTACATACAGCAAGCACCTCAACAGATGGAATGTGACTTGATTAATGATACTCTCCTAGCTCGACAAGGTTTTGGAAGATTCCACAGTACCTTCTCCGCTCTGCGTCTTGAGGGTCTGTGCCTGGGAGGCTGATGGTGATGGAGGATGGGGCACCCACATCATAGCGCTTCACTGTCTTCTGGCATATCTTTACCTTCACCAGGAGGCCATGCACCAAGTTCGCCAACAGCCCCACCACAGGCTGCAGGATCTCAGGGAAGAAGGTGGCAAAGGCAAAGTGGTCGGCCATGTCGCCTCGGCCTCGGCTATGGCGCTGGTAGAAGCGAAGATACACCCAACTGGAGATCAGCCCAAAGCCATAGGAGGCCAGCGCTGGGCTCTGGAGCAGTGTGGCCAGCCGCAGCAGCAGCAGCAGTCCCAAGAGCAGCATGGGCACCACACTGACACGCACCTGAGGCACTCGCAGGACCACACAGTCCCCCATGGTTTGCTTGAGTGCCACCAGGACACCACCTAGGAAGCCCAGGGCGCCGTGGATGCGGACAGTGAAAAGGTACACCAAGTTGAAAGAAGCCATGTAGGTGAGGAGGTAGGCGAAGGCCCCCAGTAGCCCCACAGACACGTTCACCACTGAGAAGAAGATGAGCAGCTCCAAGGCCCCCCAGAGGGGCTCCAGCAAACGTCCAGCCACCACCACTGTGGCCAGGCTGATGGCCACATCCCACACATGCTGTTCCATCAGCCCATGGGTGGCCAGGGTCCAGATCCAGAAGTTGGGTGGAAAGAGGTAGCCTGGGGTGACCGCCAGGCAGCCCGTGTCCACGGCGAAGGACAGCAGGTAGAGGAATAGTACCGCAGCGCACAGAGCCTTCACCACCACGCTGGCGCTGGACAGGATGGCCCCCAAGTGTTGGCGGGCGCCCGGTAGGGCGCGCTGCATCTTCCTGGCGGGCGTCGGCCTTAGGAAAGGGTTTAGTGGGCTAGGGGCCTCCCCGGGGCCTCGTCCCAGTCCGGCCCCGACGGGAGGCCCGGGTCCGACCTAGTCACTGGCCTATGGCCCCGGTGAAAGCTCCACTTCCGGTCGGGTCGACTCCGGTCCCAAAGGGCAGAGCCGGGCCTGGTCGCGGGGCCGGGGCCTAGGCCCCTCGCCGGGGATCTGAGGGAAGGCCCTGGGCAGCTTAGGCACGCCTGCCTGCCTGCCTGCTCTGTGTGGCCACCGCGCCGACCGGACTGGCGGTGATCTCAGGGCTCGATCTTCTCCATCCACTCTGGGGCCCTACGGTCGACGCGGGACTGGAGGCTGGTTCTGGGCCGGAGTCAAGTCTGGTCAGCTCCGCCTCGGCCTCGGCTTCGACCGTACCTCCTCCCTTCTCAGGCTCCGACAAACAGCGGCGCTGCGCCTGCGCGCCCGGGGAGGCGGCAGGATGCCCTCTGAGCGTCGGCCTTGCGGTTCCGCGGCATGCTGGGACATGGAGTCCTCGGCCGGAGCCGGGACCGGCAGATATCAGGGTTCTGGGTAGAACAACAAGTCCCAGGAGGCTGTGCGCCGGAAGAGGAGGGTGTGCTTGGGAGTTGTAGTTCTCAGGACCGTTTCCGTCAGTTCTCCAGAGGTGGGGGAGGGTGAGCGGGCATCGGCAACATCAGGAGAGCGGCGGGTACCAGCGGCAGCACAGCTGCAGGCCACGCGCGTGCTGAATTTCCCGGAAGGATTGGCTCAGTGTGTGCCTGTTTATCTGAGTGGGTGTGTCCTAGTAGGCAGGTGTGCAGGTAAGAATGTTGGATGGTCGAGGGGGCGCGAACTCCTGGAACTTCCGCGGTCTGGTGTGTGCCCGACTCAGGTTGGAATTCTTGCTCTGCGTTTTGGCGGCTGTGTGACAATGGCCAAATTCCCGAACTTTGTTGAAACTCAGTTTCATGGACAGTAAAATGGAGATGATGACAGGACCTACCGTGAGGATCCAAGGGGACTGGCGTGTACAATGCCAGTCCACCCTGGGTGCTCAGTGAGTGTGTTGCCCAGGCTGACCTTGTTACAAATGAGGTGGAGCCCATACTCGAACTCGGATCTCCAGCCCCCAAAGGGGTGAGACTGGGCTTCTCTTAGTGACTCTCTTCCGCACCACAGTCAGTCGCTGATCCTGATGAAGAGAGGTCTCTCCACAAACATGGGTCAGGCTGGCCTTGGGCCTCCACCTCACTGCAACGGTGGCTTCAGGTAGGTTGTGTCCTGTGCAAAACTGATTTTTGTTTTTTGTATATTGAGTTACTTTTTAAAAATGTGCATATAATTAAAATAAATATATGACAAAGTACATTTATAAAGTGCAGAATCCCTTCCTTTCTGCCACTGATCTCAGTACAACTGCCGACCTGTGCACAGCCTTCCAGATCACAAAAGGTGTTGCTTTCCTTTATCTTTGGGCTCTGGGCTCCTGCTGGATGCCACCCCAGGGTAGGGTTGCCAGATATAGCAAATCAAAATACAGGGCACTCAATTAGCATTTCAGTTAAACAATGAATAATTTTTTCAGTATAAGCATGTCTTCAATTTTTAGCATAGTTATGTCCCATGCAATGTTGGGAACATACTAAAGAATATTCATTGATTATCTGAAATTCCAAATTTGATTTGATGTTCTGAATTTTACATGGCAGTTCTACCCCAGGACCTCTGGGGCTGTTGTGGAGCATGGGAGCTGTCTCAGAGGTTGCTAGTTAGGCTTTGCTCTGTGGCCAACCCTTGCAGAGGGTGAGGAAAGGTGTCTTCACTAAGGCCTGGAATGCCCTCTTTTATTTATTTAGCATCCAAGGTCCCCAAGCCACAGGCCACCTCATTTCCAAAACCTTTGCTGGTTTCTTGCATCTGGGAGAAAGGATTTCTCCTAAGTCTCAATTTGCTCATCTGCAGTATGGAGATAAACTAATATCCAACTCTAATGTTGTGGTGAGGACTCAGCACAGGGTGAGTGCATAGTGTGGAGTGTGTACTGTAAGAGAGCAAGTGTCAGTAGTACTGGGAAATCTCTGCACTGGTGGTTATAAGTCTTTCTCGTTGAAAAGAAACTCGAAGGTCACACAGAATAGGATTGACTATTAAGAGAGTTGGGATTAAAATGAACAAGGCTGTAGGGCTTGCCAGAGGGAGGCCCGAGATTTGCTGAAATGGACTCAGAGCTGTGTTCCAGCGTGAGCAGCAGTGGCCACTGACAGCACCAGGCCTCCCCTGGGCTGGGAAGGAGCAGCCATCGTGCTTGTGGGTGGGCCAGACCTTGGCGTCCTCCGGACAGCAGCACTGGCCCTCAAACACAAAGTCATGGACTTGGGCCAGGTATTCACTCTCTGCTCCACCTGGAGGACCTGCGTAGGCCCAGGTAGTCTTGATCCTACTGGCTAGAAGCCTGCATCTCATCTCCATCTTCTTTCCTCCACAGTCTTGGCCTTGAGCCTCTGGGAGACTTTTTTTTTTTTTAAAGACAGCTTTTCCTGGAGGCTTTTGAGAAGATTATACGAGACAAAGGATGTCAAGGATCTAGCACTTAGGAGGCCTGGGAAGTGTCATGCCCTCCACCCACCAGAGACCTGGATTGCTATGGCCTTCACTCCCAATTAAGTGGTTTTAAGTGGGGCTCTGAGGTCATGGCCACCTGTCTTCAAGCCACCCAGTCCTCACTCCAGGGCAGAGACAGTGTATGGGAACCATTTGAAGTGAAAATATGAACATTATTTAATAACTGATCTTCTGTAATAAACCATTTGAAAATATTTTACAAGGGATCACACACACAATATTTTACAAAGTTTCTTGACTTTTTTGTCGCTGTTGTTTTTCCGACTTGTCTGTACAAAATAGAACAACCAAAAAAAAAGGGCAGATAAAAGGAAATGGCCCCCCAGTCCCCCACAGATCCCCCGAGCCTGAGGTGAGGGTCAGCCAGGTCGGGTGGGTGATGAGAAGGATCAGACCCAGCTGGGGGTTTGACAACTACCTGATGGGGATTGCTTTGTCTGCTTTTCTGTTTTTAAAACTTAAAATATATATTAATTTATCTGTATATGTTTCTTTCTTTATTTTTATATTCTCCATTGAGCACCTGACTACACTACAGTTACACACACGCCCCTGCAAGACATGGCTGGCATCTAGGCTGGGTGTACAGCATGGGTGCCCACCCTGGCACCAGCAGTGGGCATGGACCATACACACACACTGAGAAAGCGACAAGCAACGTGACATTAATTAACGGAGCCATTAATTAATGCATCACCCTCCCCCCCCTCCTCCCAGTCCATCTGAGCCCTACGACCATATCCCCCTGCCCTCAGTCCCCCAATGGCCCCCAGGCTGGGATGCCTTTGCAAGAAATGACCAGAATGAATGGTGTGAAGAGATGTTCCCAGGCCCAGCCTGTATGTGTGCACAGAGAGTGTATATGTGTGTATGTATGTGCAAGTGTGTGTTCAGCAGGGAGGAGCAGTTTGGCCAGGGAGTGTGTGTGTGAGTGGGAAAAAGACAGGCCTGAGCGTATAAGGGGCAGATTGGGGGTGGGATGACCCAGCTAGGAGTAATCAAGTCACCCCCGCTAAGGCAAAGGGTGATGCCTGGTGAGAGTTCCTCTGCTGAGGGGTGCAGGCAGTGGCACGTGGTCCCACTGGGGGCCTGACACTAGTGAGAAATGGTTACAATGAGCACCTGGCAGGGTCAGGGGCATTAAGGGGACACTGGCGGCTAGGTCAGGACAGAGGGGTCTTCACCCTTTGCCCCAGCATTTGGCACTGTTTGACATTCAGCTTTAGAGATGGGGGACCAGCTGGGTTACAGGTCAGATAAGAGGCGGATGGTGAGCAGGAGATGGAATGTGCACATGCCAACCTCCCACCAACCCCTCACCCCATATAAGGCTTTGTGAGCCCCCACCCTCACCCCACCCCAGGGTGTGTGTGTCTGTGCACGTCTGTTTGTGTGCCCTCCTGGGTATGTCGGAGTCCAGTTTCTGTCCTCAGGGCTCCAGGTGTGTATGGGGTTGAGTCTTAGCCAGTGTCACTGTCACTGTCCTGCCACCTGCCGGGCTTGGGGAGGGAGAGGTGGCTGTAGGCCTGAGAGAGGCAGGAGCTCATTGGGGGCTGCCCCAGGACCTCTCTCCTGCCAGGACTTAAGCTGGGATGCACAGGCCTCAAACTGCCCATCTCAATTTCCTCCATTAGTCCCAGATTTAGTCCTGGGTAGAGCAGAAGGGCCAGGTTAGAGGAGTCCAGCTGGGGCAAGGCCTAGGTCTTCCACACAAAGGGAGCCTCGGGGCAGGGCGGGCAGTGGAGGCCTGGTTTGGCACCAGTACTGTGGCCTCCCTGGCCCAGCCCTCCGGGATGGGTGAGTCCAGTGGGAATGAGGGGTCTGGGGACACTCTGACAGTTCAGCAGCCAGACGTGGCCTGGGGGCCAAAGACCTGCGGCGCCCTCCTTCGGGACCCCCCCCCCCCACACACACACACTCCAAGGCGCAGATTCTGGGGCCAGGCGCACTCAGGTCCTTCAGTGAGGGAGGGAGGCGAGGCTCTAAGGCGGGAAGTGTGGGGCGAGGGAGCAGGGGAGCGGCGGGGAGGCCTGGTGGGGGGAGTGGGCACTCAGAGGCGGCGAGAAGGGTGGGCGTGGACTTGAGGCTGCGGCCGGGGAGGCAGGCTCAGGAGGAGCAGCAGCTGCAGGGACACCAGGACGCCCAACGACGGTGGGAAAGAGGCTCCGCGGCCGCAGTCTGAGGTATCTTCCTGCGGAAAGAGACAAGGAGCAGCCGGTCTGCGCGGGCTGGGCGGGCAGGGGGTGCGCAGGGCCGCACTAGCCCTGGGGCAGGGGAGCTGCAGGTCAAGGCCGCCGCCCCCCTCCTCACCGTGGCGTTGTAGTCGAAGCAGATGTGTGGGCCTCTCCGGTATCGCGGTCTCTGCACCAGTTCACACTGCTCCGGGCCGTCCGCTGGGCATGGGTGGGGAGTCAAGGGGCGGCGGCACGGAGGGAACGCGCTGGGCGGGAGGGGCCGGGGAGCAGCGCGGGAAGGATACAGTGTGTCTCCTTCTGCAGCAGCCGGCCAGCCTCACACTGGCTGCACAGCGGCTTCTCTGCCACCACGAAGAGAAGGTTGGTGTGGGTGAGTCTCTGCGCGTGGAAGAGCCTGGAGGCAGCACAGAAAGGCGGGGCGCTGAGGTTCGCCCCACCCCGCCGCCCCTCTCCTCCCCTCCCCTCCCCGCTGCAGCCTCGGCCCGGCCCGGCCCCACCCCGCCCCTCTGGCCAGCTCCGCGCGCGCACCTGGAGCAGTTTCCGCAGTCGATGATGGCGTTGTAGGAGGCGTTCACCGAACCGAAGTAGTACTGGGTCTGTTTCATGACGCAGCTGCTCTCGCGCACCTCGGGGTTCCCCTCGGCCTCCGCGGGGTCTGCGAGGGTCCAGAGCCCCTCAGCTGCACCCCTACACCCTGAGCCTCACTCAGCCGTAAGCCCCGCCCTCCCTTTGGAGTAGGTCTCAGATTGGGGAGGGGCTTTGAGGAGGGACCTCCAAAGCCCTACCTACCTGCCTGGAACCAGCTGTGGTAGATGAGACCATAGAGAAGTTGCTGGAACAAAGACCTGCAGGGCATGGGTCACCAAGTGGGAGTGGTCAGCAGAGGCCAGTACCGTGCCCCATTTCTTTCCAGCCCTCCTGCCCAGGGAGAACCCTCCCTCTCCCATTTCCCCTGGGGACTCACCAGGCCGCAGCAGAGGTCCACCAGGCTAGGTTAAGGAAGTCTGCAATGGTGGGCTGCAGTGGAGAGAGTGGCACGGGCTCCTACTGCTGCCCCTGGACCTGGTTCACCCCCAGCTTTCTCGTTAGAGGTGGGGGGTCATCTGTGGGCAGGTCTCCCAGTCCCCCCATCTGCAGGCCAGGCATTGCTGGGGCTCACCACAAAGATGCCCCGGGGTGCAGCACCCAGGTTGCCCGGGGGCAGGGGGGCACAGGCCGCCTGATAGTCGTAGGACTCCTTGCGGGTGTAGAAGGAGTTATTGTAGAGTGCCAGCATCAGGTTGGCATCCACCTCACTGAAGAATCTGCCCACCTGAGGAGGCCGGGAGGCAGTGGTAGTCACAGGGCTGGCAGTGCCATATCCCCAGAAGGCTCAAACCCGGACCCTCTCCTTCCACCCTCTTCCTGACCCTCACCTGGTCCCACTGATGGTTCTGGTTTGACAGCACCAGGAATCCCCCATCATCAATGAGGACACAGAGCAGGTCCTGAGAGGTGGGAAAGGGGGAGGAAGATGGGGAGGGGCTCCAGCCCAGCCTTTCCTCCACAGACCCTGACAGTCCAGTAGCTGACTGGAGGGGGCACCATTCCCCCAGTTCTGGTAAAGCTGTGAAGTCAGGGTGGGATGTTGAGACCCACTGGCTAAGGGATGGGATGGGCTAGGAGCTGCAGTTGGGACTCAGGTGTCCAGGAGTGGGGTAAGCTAGGGTTCAGGGCACACGCACCTCGTTGTTAACCTCGCAGTCCATCTCACAGTGGCTGTTGGGGCCGCACTGCTGGGCAGAGAGCAAGGACCGTAAGTGCCCACCAGTTTTTCCCCTCCCATCACCCTTTATACATCGGGGACCCTGCCTCCCCATAGGCACCAGAGCCACTCTGAGTGGGAGGACTGGTAGGGGTTCCTGGGGACTCCAGAATGGGTGCTTCTGGGCTTACTGCCCTCATCCCTGACCAGATACCTTCTGAGGCTGGTCCTGGTGGGTACGGTTGCTGGCTAGCACCTTGAACTTCTCAGCCCAGGCCTCTAGGTCCAGCTTAACGCCTACCACTGTGGGGGAGAACAAGGGGCCATCAATGCCCACCTACCTGGGCAGCACACTGCCCATTTTCTCTTTCCCTACCTCCGCCCTGGGTATTCACCTGCTGGCCTCAGTGTGCGTCCACCTAGGCTGAGCTCCACAGCCGTGCTGACGAGGATGCCCACCGTGTCATTCTCCAGCTCCAGCGGCCTTAACCGGGCTGGGGGTGGATGAGGTGGGGTGGTCAGGAGTAGGGGCTGGCAGCCACATGACCACTCTGTGCTGGGCCCTGTAAGCCCAGGAGCCCAAGGCAAGGCTGACCTCAGCCTAAGCACCGGGCACCCAGCATAGCGTTTGGCACAGCCTAGCCCCCTCTTTATCTGCCCCATCTCAGCCAGCCAGCCTCGTATTTGAGAGGGACCTCAAAGAGCAGAGCCTCGCCCTGGCTGAGCAGACAGAGAAGCCTCAGCTTCCCACCTGCTGCTGTGAGCCTGGGAGGACACTCACCATCCTGTTGTGGGGGCTTGAAGACATAGCCATGGTTATCCAGGCTGCGGCGGTAGAAGCTGGCATTGAAGGGCTCAGGGGTCTCTGTCCAGTCCTCAGCTGCCCTGGTCACACAAGAGGTTGGTGGAGGGGTGGCTTGTGGGGGCAGTGGTCTCAGCAGATGCAAGAAGGCCTCTGGGCAGCGGGACAGGCGGGGTCCCAGCAGGGGCAGGGTGTCGGATAGTGGGGCAGGTCACTTACTTGTTGGGGAATACGCGAGTGATGCCGCCATCAGTGGCGGCGAACACGGCCAGAAGGCTGTACCTGGGGGCAGCAGGGAGGTGAGGTCACAGACCTACTTTCTGCAGGGCACGGCCAGCGCCTCTGGGCCCATCCCAGCCATCCCAGCCTCCTGCCCCCACAGGCTGGGTGGTGCCTACGTATTGAGATCCTGGTCCCGCCACACACGCTCCACCAGCTGCTGTGTGATGCCCGTGTCCAAGATCAGGTTGTGCAGAAGGAAGTTGTTGCCTGGAACAGGAGGGATGGGGTGGAGGGAGGATCTTCTTGTGGATCCCTGCCCACTCTCCCCGCTACCCCCAAGCCTCCGAACCTTCCCCGTGACCTGGCCCAGGACCTGCCCTTGGTTTGGGCCTGCATGTTTCCACACATGCCCAGTCTCTGGGTTCCTCTGGGCTGCCCCCTTGCTGTCTGGCACTGCCCAGACCCTGCTGCCCCACCAGTCACTCACACTGCTTGGAGTCTGGAGTCACTTTCTCCATGAGCTCAATGAAGTTCTTCAGGAACTCGGTGTTGTTGTCTGAGGCATTCAGTTCCTTGCAATACTCTCTGGGGGTGGGGAGGGGCAAGAAGAGTGGGCTTGGGGGGATGCACAGGGCAATAGGGTTGAGGCTTCCCAACAGGCCTGCCAGGCCATTCGCTGAAAAGCCCAGGCGTCAGGGAGGGGCATGTGTATTCTTACGGGCTGCAGTGACTATACGCCCGGCAGGTAACCAGGTCTGGACAGGGGCAGAACTGACCTGCTTAGGTGCAGGAAGCAGAGAATGAGGGTCTGCTTCCTCCACCCAGGCAGGTTCTCCCTTCTGGGCATGGCCCTGCAGAGCCTCCCACCTCTCCTGTGTAGCTGGAGCTAGACAGTGCACCTGGGAGGCCCCAGGAAGTGCCTCATGGCTGGCTCATCCAACTGTGTGCCGTGGCGTTCCGTGGGCACAGTGGGTGGAGTCCTGGCACTGGCTTAGTTGGTCTGAGACCTCATCCTGCTGCTTCCTGGCTGTGTACCTTCGGGCAACTCACTCAAGCTCCCTGAGCCTTAGTGTTTTTCATCATACCACAGAGGGTGTCACCAAGTCGGTGGGAACACATGGGTCCTTGGATCGGCTGTTCCCTCTGCTCAGAGTGCTCTTCCCCCAGAGGTGGACAGGCCAAGTCCCTCACCTCCTCAAGGTCCTCTCTGAGCTCAGACTGTGGGTCCAGAGAACGTAGGGGCTGAAGGGAGTGGGGAGATCTGCTTGGGGTTCTGCTCCCCAGAAAGTCTTGGCAAGCAGTCCTTCTACCCTGGTACATGGAGCTATCTTTACTGCCTAGTCCCTCATCCATACTCCTGCCACCAGAGACCTCCTCACTGGCCTGCAGGGCAGCAACTTTGTGGGAAATTTTTATTTTTATTTTATTTATTTTATTTTTATTTTTATTTTTTTTTTTGTGGTACGCGGGCCTCTCCCTGTTGTGGCCTCTCCCGTTGCAGAGCCCAGGCTCCGGACGCGCAGGCTCAGCGGCCATGGCTCATGGGCCCTGCCGCTCTGCGGCATGTGGGATCTTCCCGGACCGGGGCACGAACCCGTGTCCCCTGCATCGGCAGGTGGACTCTCAACCACTGCGCCACCAGGGAAGCCCATGTGGGAAATTTTTAAATGCTCTTCTTCCTGAGGCTGTGCTAGGGCCCAAAGCTTGGTGAGGGCACCTGGGACTGAATCTCAGTCCCCACTTGCTCCCAGGGCCTTTGTGCAGTACACAGCCTGAACTTCTGTATGGGGGAGAACACACCTGATACACTTAGAGTGACACCCATACAGCTGGACTTGGGATACAAGTCACCTGCAATCCCTCCCCCTCACATAGTATGTACACTTACACTCACCCAACACATATTTATTGAGCTCTCCTGTGCCAAAGATACAGAGGTGACAAAAACAAACATGGTCCCTGCCCTCAGAGCTCCCTCAGGGTCCTGTGGGCCACACAGGCCTTTCCATACATTCCCACAGTCACCAATGCACACGGCCACCCCACATTTACACTTGGACTCCTACAAATGTACACGATGACTCACAAATACAAACACACATCTACAGAGAGTCACAGCGAACTTTGTGGGTGCATGCACGCACGTGCACACACATGGAGGTTAGGAGTGTCCAGAGCCCCCGTGTGGTACCTGAGTGCCCATGGATCTCTGTCAGTTGCACCCACCTGCCCTCATGCAAAGCCCAGGCCACAGGGGAGGGCTTCACCACCTGAGGGCCTGCTGGCCTCCTCAGATGTGGGCCAACAGACAGATGGTGTGCACACGAGGGTGCACGCCAGGGATGGTCCAGGCCCAGGCCTGTGCTGGGCCCTGATCCCTTACTTTCTAGAGAGCTCTTCATAGCTCCCATCCCCTCATCCCTGTACCTCTCCCCAGTCCTCAGTGAGCCACCACACCTAGATGGGGCACTGCCGACAGGGGCTCTGGCTGGCTCGGTCCCCACACCCACACAAACACTGACTGACACAGGACAAGGATGGGTGCGGGGTGGGGGTGGGGTGGGGAGGGCGCCACAAACCAGAGCAGCAGCTGCCCAGTGAGGGGCGTGCTGCGGACAGCCGGCGCAGGGCAGAAAGGGCTCCTTCCTGGTGGCCTGGGAGGGCAGGGAAGGTCAGCAGAGAGTCCAGAGCCCTCCCGTCCGAGGCCTGGTGGGAGCTGAAGCTATGGGCACTGGTGCCTGGTGCAGCTACATGGCCCAGGTATGCACACGGCCACACATACAGGGCTGTGCATGGCAGGGTGACACTGCACAGGACACAGACACACAGCTCCAGGCAGCAGTGCAGGAGGTGGGCCCAGGGAGGTTGGGTTAGGGGAGGACACCTCAGCAAGGCCACACGCAAGCTACCTGGGAGCAATGAAAACATGTCCTTCAGACTCAAAGCTGCTGGGGAGCAGGAACTCAAAATCTGCAACAGAAACGGGGGGTTATCCGGCGGGGGCTGGGGAGGCGGGAGGCCAGGGGTTCAGAGCTGACGGGGCTGGAGGGACAGGGAAGAGGGTGGCTTGAGGGAGGGAGACACCAGCAAAGAGGAAACCCGCCACTTCCACGTTCAAGTTCGAGCCAGAGAGAAGGGGTGGGCGGGGAGGGCCTGTGGAGACTACAGCATCGCAGGAGGAGGGCAGTTATAGCCAATATGTTGCCCAGGCCTGGTTCTCTGTCGGCAGTGAGTCCCTTGGCGTGGCTGTATATGCTTCCATACGGCTGTATAGCACATATACACGGACATACACACACACATATATATACACACACTGCTATATATATGCATGGTCTGGGGGAGGCACCAGTCTCGCTCTTATCACATCCATAATGGAAAAAACCGCATGCTGAGCTTCCTTCCTCCAAAGAGACTCTGAGGAATGGAACTGGCTTTTGGCTGCGGATTTTTATCTCTCTTTGCTGTAGCTGTTTGCATTTTGGTAGGTCTTGCTTTTATTCTGTGTCAGGCATCAACATGGCCAAACCGAGGGGGTTCCTCACGGGCATAGACAGTCCAACCAGAGACAGTGTGGGCAGCTGGGGGTGGGCTGCAGTGCATTGTGGGGGTTCAGTGGTCTTCCCTGGGGTAGGAGGCTGGGTGAGGGGAGATCTCTGAATGTTCCCACACTGTGAGAGGAGAGTCTGGGAGCTGGGAGGGCACAGAAGCGCTGCTCAAACATGAACACCCTCTTGGGCTGGGGGCATGAGGGCAGATTCTGGCCTATCTAGAAGGCCTGGGTCTGGTCTATCCTTCTGAGGACCTGTCTGGACTCAGAGCAGCAAGGGAGAAGCTGGGGGCTCCAGAGAAGGCATGGGGTGCTGTTGAGGGATCCATCGACTGGGCCTGTACGTGTGTGAGAGTGAGCACATATGTATGAGCGTGTATGTGCATGTGAGAGCACGTGTGTGTATGCATGAGTGTGTAAGCATGTGTGCAAAGGTCCCTGTGTGGGTCTGTGAGTGAATCTGGGGATGTGGCTACTAGGGCTCCTCTGGGGCCTCTCCCTGCCCAGCTGGGCTGGCCACCTTGCTGGTCTGAGTCTGGGAGGTGTCCCTCTGTTCTCGCACTCTGGGCAATGCACCTCCCTATCCTTTCACCCAGATTCCAACCTCTTTTTTTTTTTTTTTTTTTTGCCACGCAGCATGTGGGATCTTAGTTCTCTGACCAGGGTTCGAACCCACGCCCCCCCCTTCATTGGAAGCCTGGCATCTTAACCACTGGACCGCCAGGGAAGTCCCAGTGCTTTATTTTTGCAGAAGAGGGGTCTTCCCTGTTCCAAAATACGCCCACAGTGCACTGCAAGATTCTGGGGAGGGGGACTTTGGGTGCCCGGAGGAGCTGGGCAGTCACTGGTTGGACTGTTGCTTTCTGATAGGACTGTGAGGCGGGGTTTGGACACAAGCCGACAGGGAAGGGTTGGGGTGGGGAGAGGAGGAAGAGGAGAAAGAAAAAGAGGTGGGGGGAGCAGGAAGGGAGACTATGCTATGGTTGTCATTGTTATCAGGGCCCTGCATTTCTGGGGTCACTGGGAAGGATGTAGGAGGGGGAGACAAGACAACTCAAGCGAGTGGGAGTAGGGCACGTCCTCCACCTCCACCCAGGCCAGTGGGGGCAGCTGGATCCCCTTTGCTGGACTAGGCTGGACAGGGCCACTAGGGCTTCTTAGGGAGGCCCTACTTCCCCATGTGGACTGAGGACAGGACATCTCCGCATGGCTCTCCATGGCCCATCTGCCACGGTGTTCCATGGTGGGGGCCTCTCTGTGCACCAGCGGCAGAGACCCTTGTGTGCTGTCCTCTTTCACTCCTCTTGTTCTTTGCCAGGACCTGTGAGTTCACTGCCTACCTTTTCCCGAAGTCTCTGGCTTAAGTACCTCTGAGTGCCAGAATCTTTTTCTTCACTCCCAGCCTGATTCCCTCTAAGCTCCTTTGCTGGCCCTTGGGGTCCAGAAGGATCCCCTTCTGTTCCCAGCCAGGCCCAGGGGCCCTGAGTCTGCCTTTATTTCCCAGGGGAACACCTTCCATACCTGACCACTCTTCCCAGGAGCAGCCAGCACCCCAGGGCAGGGCTGGGCCAGTGAGCCTTAACAAAGTCACCAGGAGTAGCAAGGGTGGCAGGGGACAGGGGTTTCAGCACCTAGGCCAGCGTTGGGTCTGCCTTGCTCTCCTGGTGGCCTGGCTGCTGCCCTATCCTGCCCCTGGGCCCCAGGGTCAGGGTGTGGGGCTTCCAAAGCCTTCTGTTTCCCCTTGGGAGCGCTGCCAGCTTCTGGAGAGAAACTGGAGAGATCTGAGGAGGGAGAATATCCCCGAGGAAGCCTCACATAAGCCCCTTTGAGGACTGATCTACCCCCTACATCTCAGGCCCCTTGCCCTAGTGGGTGGGAGGTGGTAGAGAGGCATCTAGCCCTGTCCCCACTGTTGAGTTGTCTTGGAGGGACAGAGAAGGTGGGGTGGGGGGCAGAGGCCTGCCCAGAGGGAACGAGGAGGATGAGGAGAGGGCCTGAGCTCTTAGAACACGCCGGAGACCACCCTGCAGGCAGGGCCAGGGGAAAGGGCTGCTGGCTCTAATAGAGGTTTAGGGATCAGAGGAAAGGCAAGAACTAGAGGAGCCCAGGGGATGCTGGTGGGGAGCCCTGGAGAGCAGGGGTTTGGCTGGTCCTGGGCAGGGAGGGGGGCAAGCAGGGGCGTGAGGGCAGGGGGTGGGGTGGGGAGAGGAGGGTGCACTGGTTCTGAATATACTTGCCCTTCAGTTTGCTGATTGGCACTGGGACAGTCCACCAAGAGAGAAAGCGAGGAAAACAAAAACAACACAAACACAAAAACAAACGAAAAGGGGGAGGGGAAGGGGAGGGGCACAAACAATATTTTATTCAATGGCTGTTTGAATGAAAATATTGTGTCTCATCATCATACCAAAAGGAAACTTCTTGCAAAAAACGACATGAGAGAGAAAGAGAGAGCGAGAAAACTCAAAGGAGATGAGCCCCAGTCAGCCAGGCAGGTGGGGGGCGCCCGGTGGGGCCGGAGCCCCAGCCTCCCTCCCAGTGACCTCGGGCGGTGGGCAGGCGGGGCCACGGGCTCCAGAGGCCTCTGGGGGAGGCCCAGGGTGAGCAGGACATGCAGGGATGAGCCACAGGCAGAGGAGCGGGAGAGGGAGGGAAGGAAGGATGAAGGGCAAGAGACAGGGAGGGTGGGGGAGGCAGGGATGAAGGCGGGAGGAAGGGAGCAAAGGAGGGGAAGGGGTAGGAGAGAAGATGGAGAGAGGAGAGTGTGAGAGGAGAAGAGAGGGAGAGGGACTGAATGGGGAGTGGGAGGGAGGGGATGTGGGAGAGAGAAATGGAGGGAGTGAGCAGAGGAAGAGGGAGGGAGATAGAGAAGGTGCAGGTGCAGGGAGGGGAAAGGAGGAGGGAGGAGGGGGAGAGGGAGCTGGAGGGAAGGAGGAGGGGCAAAGGGAGAGAGTAAGGGGGCAGGAAGGCGATGGAGGCAGAGGGTGAGAGAGGAGGTGAGGAGGAAAATAAGGGAGGATGAGCGAGGGGGGACAGAAAAGGGGGCAGGGTGGGGAGAGACCCGGGGGTGGTGCCGCAGCGGGAGAGTGCTGCGCAGGGAGCAGGGGGCAGGAGGGATGAGAGGAGGGGGTGTCTTCCAAGAACTCAGCCCCCAGGCGTGTGTGGGGGAGGCAGGCTAAGGAGGGAAGACACGGAGGAGGAGAAACCAAAAACAGAACCTCAATGGAAACCATGAGAGAATGGTCTGGAACCAAATCTGAGAAAAGGCGAGCATGCAGAGTTCCACAGACTTTCCGATGGCTGGTGCCCCAGCCTGCCGGCGCCTGGGGGGTGGGCAGATTGGGCAGGAGGGGCCACCTGGCCACAAGCGGCTGGCTATGCTGCCTGGGGCCAGCCAGGGTGCGGGGCAGAGGCGGGGGTGCAGGGCGCAGGCAGGGGCCGGGCCACTTACACTTGACCTGCAGGATCTGGTCACTGAGGTTGGCTTGGAGGTAGAAGGTGCTGTAGGGCGGGAGCACTAGCCCTAGGCTGGGGAGGAGGGGATGGGAGGAGCACAGGTCACTGCTGGAGAGAGGCGGGCCCCATTGGCACCCTCCTCCCCATGGCTTTGGAGCTGGGTAGAGAGGCCCAGGCTGTGGCATCCCCTCCCCCGACCACCAGGGACACCTCTCCCTGGTTAGCTGTGAGAGATTCGGGGCCTAGGGGCCTGGGCCCTCCACTTCCCGAACTCTCCTGGAGGCCTCAGAACTCCCAGCCCCAAAGCAAATCCCCATCCCACCCCTCGCCCCAGCGGCCTCCCCCAGCACACCACCTGCCCAGCCAGTCTCCTCCAGCTGGCCAGCAGCAGACTCACGGGGGCAGAATACTGTCAGTGAGCTAGGCTGTGGGGGTGGGGGTGGGGGTGTTGCCATGAGAGTGGGGTCCATAGTCCCCGGAGACTCAGGCCATGTGAGAGCCAGCTAAAAGCAGGGCTGGCACTAACACAGTGAGGGGCAGTCATGGGCTGGTGCTGCAGTGTGAAGGAGACCAGCTCTTGGGGCACGCAGAAGACAGTCAGTACACTCTCTGAGGCTGTGACAACTGCTGAGAGCAGGCCGGTGAACGTGCTGAGGATGACATCCTGCATGCACACATCCAGGGATACAATCCAAGGTGGGAGGAATGTAGAGAGGGTGGCGGGGAATGGGGAGGCATCAGATGCACTGTCATGTCTCCACTGTGCGCTCCCAGGAGATGCTGCTTGTTCATGAAGGGCCAGCGAGGGACCCTTGGGACTGAGCACCCAGGAGTGAGAAGTAAGCAGCCCTGGCTGCTGGGGCCCCACTGGGATTGTGGTCACAGCCCCTGAGAACTGGCACACGGGGGTGGGGGAGGGAGGGGCAGCAGGGCTCTGGGGCTGCCCTGCCCCTCCCTGCCTGCCCAGCCTGGCCCCACTCACCTGTAGTTGGTGCTCCTTATAGGCACCCAGGTGTAGTTCCGTATCACCTCGTCTATGTACCTCTGGGAGAAGAGGCTGGGTCAGGTGCTTGGGGTAGCAGGCAGAGGTGGAGTGGGGGGTAGGAGGGTGTCCACCCTGACCTTCTGTCCCCCTTCTGCCACTTTCTCACCTCATCCAAGGACTTGACCAGTGTTCTAATCTGTTTGTGGCCCTTATTGCCATCGATCATGCTCCGACGGATCTGGAAGGGTCAGAGACTGGAAGGGTCAGAGACGTGAAGGGTGGGGCCCCTACCCTTCTCTGCTCTGGATGCCCGCCCCCATCCCTCCTCCTCTTCTTCTCCTTACCTCCTCCTTGTTCTCATCCTCCAGCTCTGCATCCAGGAAGTCCAGGGTCACAGGCTCCCGGAAGTTGGTGGTCTAGGGGAGGCAGGGCAGGAAGTCAGGACTCCTCCTCTCACAGGGTTTACCCCCCATCTGCAGGCCACTCACCTGGCTTACCTGGGGCTTGAGGTTGGGGTGCAGCAACACGTAGCCATTCAGGTCAATGGCAAACACGTAGCCGTTGGCTCCAAGCTGGGGGTATAGATAGGGGGGCTTAGGGCCTGGAGGGTTGGGCAGGGATTTCCTGGGCTCCAGAGCTCTTCCTCATCCTGCCTTCCACGCTGCTGGGGGGTGCCATCTGCCTTCCTGGGTGAGGGACCCCCACATGCCACTCGGCCCCAAACCTACCTCTCAAGCCAAGCCCAGCAGGCTGGTGCCCCTCATGCACTAGCCCTGGCCCATGCTGGCTAGCTCTGTGGGACCTTAATGTGATTTAGCCTTCTCAGCCCCTCCCCTGGGTTCTCATGGCGCTATTAGTCAGCAGAACCTCTCCACCTCCACTGGCCCCACAAGGCTGCTGTTGCCCTCCCCTCCCCTCCCCACTACGGCCTCTTCCTGGTCCCCATCTTGGTAGAGTGCAGGGGGACAAGTGTACCCTTGGACTACCTGGGGTGTCCCTTCCAGGTGTAAGGGAAAGAAAAGCAGGACTCTGGACTCACCCCTTACCTCTCTGAGGCAGTTTTCTCACTGCACATGGAGGTCAAAGACAAGGGGCCTTCATATGGCTCAGGTTTAAGCATGCTGACACACATCTCCCAACCTTTTCATAACCAAGTCCCAAGCTCCCTTTGCCATAGGCCCTGGGTCAGCCACACTGATCTGGCCCCTTCCCTGGCTTATGATTCTGTTTTTCACCTTCAGGCCTTTGCCCAGAGAGTTCCCTTTGCCTCCAAGGTACGCCTTCACCTCCTTTCTACCCAGGACACTCCTGCCTATGTGACAGACCAGGGGTCGACAAACTAGGGCCCATGAACCACATCTGGCCTGCTGCCGGTTACTGTACTGCTGTGAGCTAAGAATGGTTTTTACATTTTTAAATGATTGAAAAAGAGGGATTTCTATTTCATGACTTGTGAAAATTATTTGGAATCCAAATTTTAGTATCTACAAACAAAATTGTATTGGAACATAGCCATGCCCATTTATTTATGTTTTGTCTCTGGCTGTTTTCTCAATGCAGAATTGAGTATGAGTATTTAGGCTAGCAGAGACTAAAATATTTATAATCTGGCCCTTTACAGAAGTTTGCTGATCCCAGTTCTAGGCCCAAGATCACCTCCTCTGGAAGCCTTCCCTGACTACCTGAACTCGGAGAACTCCACAGAGGTGTGGGAATCCCCATCAGCCTCTGCTGAGCCTGGCTTGTGTCCACAGGAGAGGCAGAACAGGGAGATGGGCAGGTAGACACTCACCGTGTAGTTGGGAGTCAGCCTCTTGATGTCATTCAGAGCCACGTCAATGCCCATCACGCCCAGGATCAGCTGGTTCTGGGAGCAGAGGCAGGGGTTCTGCAACAGGCTCAATTCCATGGGGGGAGCCACCGTGCCCAACTGCCCATGCCCATGACCTCAAGCTGCTCTCAAGCTGCTGCCCCTGTCCAGTTTAGAGGCCTGCCTATCCCCGCTCCATCCCAGACCCGTTTTGGGCATGCCCAGCTCTCCCCAGGCATGACTAGCCCTTCCCCAGTGGGGAACCTCACCTTCTTTTCCCCAGGGCCATCCTGCGTCAGGTTGAAAACAGGGAGGGTCCCTGTCACCACCAACCCCAGCCCCTGAAGGGAGAGGAGGAGGATGGGTCAGACTCCTGTGGCCAGCCATGCCCCCACCCTGAGTGTTCAGAGCAGGGGTGCGGGGACAGGCCACCTCTCTTTCTCCTCTGTTTGGTTTACCACCATAAGGGGGCCCTCATGGGACCTGACCCTGTGGGCACATCCTGGGGGGAAGATCACCGGCCCCACCCCTTCCTTGCCCCGAGGCCTTACCAGTGCGTCCTCGTACACGTTGGTCCATTGAACCTGCTTGGCCTCCTTGCCCGCCAGCACCATGGGCCTGCCCAATACATCTAGATATTCCTGGGGAGGTGGTGGGGGCAGGGGTCGGGGGTCATGAGTCTGCCCCTCCCACTGTATCTTCCTGTCCTGCCTCCCCATGTGTCAATTAGCCACCAGGGGGCGCTCTCATCACACAGCAGCCCATGGTTCCCACGACCCCGCGAAGCAAAGACAAGGGGCTGGGAGGAGGGGCGCCCCCACAGTCTCACCTGCGTGTTGATGCGAATGGCACCGATGGAAGGGATCTCAAAATAGTAACCTGTGAGGGAAGGGGAGGCAGAGGTGGGCCTGGGTGCTGCTTGGGATCCATGGCACAGGAGGCCCTGTACCCTGGGGTGTGTCTGCAGCACTGACTGGTCTCTCAGGTTCCCTCCCTTTTTGGTGCCATTTCCTCTGAACTCATGTCCCTTTAGTGCTCCCTGCCATTACCCTGTGAATGGAACCAATGACATGGAAGGGGCTGTGAGTGTAGGGGTGTAAGGAAGCAGAACTGGGATGAAAGGAGGAGCCTGAGGCCTGAAGTCCCTCATTCTAGGATGGCAGTGACATTCAGAGTCCACCTGGAGGACAGGCCCAATTGCATGGAGAGTCAGATTGACCAGACAACAGATGCAGGAGCAGACAAGCTAGGGACAGATGAACAATGGACAGTCAGATAGGCGGAAAGATGCTGAGTCAGATGGACAAGTTAGCCACATAGAGAGATGACCAGTCACATATACAGAGACTGGATGAACAAGCAGCTGGAAAGCTGGACATATGAAGGACACGTGGACAACCAGCCCAGTGGATTGGCAGGACACGGCAGGCAGGCCCTGTGGCAGTGACACCCGGACAAGGTACCTTTGTTGGTGCAGGCCATCCACTGCAGGGGTGTGACGTCGTAGTTGTGCTGCCCCACGGAGAAAGTGAACACGCGCACCTGTTTGGGGCTTGAGGTTACTGCCGTGGCCGCCAGAGGGCAGCCCTCCCCTGTACCGGGCCAGGTCAGGGCAGCCCCAACCTGGGCTGAGCCTCACCGTCCGGTTGGGCCAATTGTACTTCTCAAAGACGTCCTGCACGCGGTCCTCACCGCCGTCCGTGAACATCATGATCATCTTATTGCAGTTGGCACGAGTGATGTTGGACTGGGCAGGAGTAGGTGTGGGGTCAGGCAGCTTTCAGCCCCTCCCCGGTCCCCGGGGTGGGTCTCCTTCTCCAGAATGGGCCTGGCCCTCTGGCTCCCCTACCCCACAGCAGACAGTGCTATCTGCCCAACCTGCCTGTTGGGTGCTAACAAGGCCATCTATCTTGATTTCCCTGGGGTGTCACCAAGCCTGGGCCCTTGCCTGTCCCTGGCCACCCACTCACCCACCCAGGGGGCTCACATTCTGCAGCTGATCGAAGGCATACTCAAAGCCGGCCTTGTAGCCTGTGGTGCCCTTGGCCACCATGCCCTGCACAGCCTCCTTGAACACCTTCTTGTTACGCACGTTGGCCTGAACCAGGTGTGTGAAGCATGACACAGGCTGTGCCTTTTCGTTGAACTGCAGGGACAGTGAGGGTGGTGAGTGGCCTCAGGCTGGCCCGGGTAGGCAGGGGTTGCATGGGGCAGGAGGGAGTGCCCGCCTACCGCCCTTGGCACTCACCGAGGCCACGTTCACATAGTCATCATCGGAGAGTGTGTCCAGCATCTCACAGACAGATGTCTTCATCAGCTTCAGGGTCAACCCGCTCACGCTGCCACTCCTGGGGGGTGGGTCACGGAGGCACCTGGTCGGCCTCAGGTGTTCTCCTGCTGCTCCCCCATGATGTTCCCCAGCAGCAGATTCTAGTCCCTAGCCCCGCCCCCACCCCACCCGCCAGCATCGCTCACTCACACATCCACGATGATGACCATGTCCTTGGGCGACGAGGCCCCCTGGATATACCTGCCCAGGAGAAGCCTCAGTTAGGGCCAGCCTCACTGAGACCCTGTGGGTTCTTCCTTCCTTCACCCACATACTGATTCAACATGTTTCTATTGAGCATCCACGGCATGGGTCAAACAGGGTTCTAGGCACTGAGGATACCACATTTAATAAAGCAGACAGTCCTTGCCCATGGCATGGGTGACCTGGTCCCCCAACGCATGAACAACCCCAAGGAGGGGTGAGCAGGTGATCCAGAGAGGCTAGGAGGCCTGTTCCATGGCCTCAGTGGCTTGTCATTTCCCCTGGCCCGGGCTGAGGCGCCAAGGGCAGAGTCATAGCTGCGTATGGGATTGAACAGGTGGCAGACGAGGAGCCCAGGGAGTACTGCAGGAGAGGCAGAGCAGAGGGTAGGGGTGCCTAGGGCTCAGATGGGTACAGCAGGGGCTGGCCAAACCCACAGAGGATACATCCACCCTTGGGAACCCCCACTAGCCCAATCCCTCAGTCCCGAGGGGGTGGAGTGCCAGGCAGTGGACGGGGGGCAGAGGCAGCTGGGAGGCCTGCCTGGGTGATGGGATCCATTTTCCAGTGGCAACGATGTGTGAAATGAAAATTGGATAGAGCTGGCTGCGCCCTGCTTGGAGGCCTGGTTATCGGGAGGGAGGGGAGCAGGCGGGAGAGCTGAGGGGGTGTCCCTGCCCAGCCCCTCCTTGCTTGCTCACCAGGGTCTCCTTCGGACATCATACAGGTCGATTTTCTTGGGGGCTCGCCATGGGGTGGCTGTGGGAGGAGAGGAGGTGACTGGGGACAGGCAGGGAAGGGCCTGGGGCTGGTAGCAGGCCTTGCAGCAGTGGCCAGGCCACCCCACAACCAGCAAGGTGACTGTCCCGCCCCACGCACCCCAGGATGAGGGGGCCGGCAGATGGAGGAGGGTGGGGTGCTGAGTGGACTGGGGAGATGGGCTAGCACTCACCTGGATAGTAGCGAGTGACTCCCGTGGCACTGCCGAAGACCTGCCACAGGAGTGTGGGGTCCTGCCTCCGGTTCTCGATGAACACATTCTCCAGGGCCTCTGTCCAGTTGAGCTCATTGAGGATGACGGTGGCTAGGGGGGAAGCAGGGGGCTGGGGTGGGAAGCGCTTCGGCTGTTCCCCCGCTGAAGCTCATCACAGCGACACCCATGCATGTGCCTCTCACTTAGAAAGCCTCACCTGCTCTCTGCCTACCCAGGTCTCCCTCACTTCCCAGGGCTCAGCTGGGGCTGCACCAGCTCCTCCAGGAAGACATCCTTGTTCTCATCCCAAGAAACAGCTCAGCCTACCCTTCGGCCAGGCTCCACATGATCAGGCAGGGCAGCTGTGGCCTGTGGCCCCTGCAGAGGGGCCACCCAGGTGGCAGGGAGCTATGAGCTGGGATGCCCATCCAGCCTGCTGCTTGGAGCTTGCGGCTGGTCCCCTGGGAGCTCACCCACTCAGCATGCACTCCGGGCTGCAGCCACAAGAAAGCAATTAAGGGCTCGATGATGGTGCTGGAATTATTCAGCTATTAAGGTACCTGATAAGCTGGAAGCCACTCAGCTCCATGATTAATCAACTGGGGCCAGGAGCAGGCAGGGGTGGGGGCGGGGGCTCTCGGAGGGACGCGGGCTGTGCCATGATCCTGCTGCAACACTGGCACGTGCACTTCCACACACACACACACACACACACACACACAGTCTGCATTTGTATACTGCATGCAGGTATACAACAGGTGTACCTACATCTAACCTCTGTGTTTCCAGCCAGATGTGTCATCCCCTCACCCTCAAACCTACCTGCCCAGCAGCCTCACTGCTGCCATAGGCACAGGGTCACACATGCTCATACCTACACACCACTCTGCCCTTACAGGAGAACACCAATGGGTCCTGCTTTCACAACCCCCCACCACAAGTTACCCCACCCTCCCCCTCCCTCACCCTCTGTGGCTGCACAGGTGTGACGCCCTGGCCAGACCTAGCCCCCCACACACAGAGCAAGGCTTCTCTCAGATGGATGGACTCCATCCATCCGCAACCCGGGCAGAGACTTGGGATGGCTTAAGCAGTATGCAGCACCCCCAACTCAGGACAGCCCTAAATCTGCCCAATGTGTGTGTGTGGCACATGTTCTCACATGTGCAGTGTACCTGTCTCTGCGTGTGGGACACTCAGAAAAAACAGCAGGAGTTGGATACCTGCTACTGCCAGGCCTCTGTATTGCACCCCCTCCCTTGGGGGCTACTTTTTCCTCCAACTTCTCCCACCTCCTTTCTTTCCGGCTGGACCCCTGACACCATCACCTCTCCCCGAAGATCCATTCCCCAAACGGGAACCAGAGCATGTCTTCCAAAGGCTCTGATCTTCTTTTCAGAGAAGAAACCCTTAGAACAGATGAAGAGCTGTGATTTATTTTTTACTTTATTTTATTTTTTGGCTGTGCCGCCTGGCATGCAGGAGCTTAATTCCCCGACCAGGGATCGAACCCGTGCTCGCTGCGGTGGAAGCGCAGAGCCCTAACCACTGGACCGCCAGGGAATTCCCAGAGCTGTGATTTAAAGATACAAATGCTCCAGGCGCGGCCCACAGCCTAGGGGGTGACAATATATTCTGGGGCATTCTTCCCTCTGCTCTCTCTCTCCAGACTGGGGGGCCTCTGCTGTCTTGTCTGCTGCCTAGTCCTCCCCCTCTACTCTCACTCCCTTCTCTCTGGCCCTGCAGCTTCCCTTAACTGACCATAATGTGAAAACAAAACACATTTCTAGCATTGGCTGTGCCTATTGAACAGTATGTTATGGTCCTGTTCCTAATTTAGAAACTTAGTGAGTTGTACAATTTCTATTTTTCTCTTTAAGGAAAAAATAAAGTCAGGCTCTCAAACGTTTCACACAGTACTGTCTGCCCTGGGAGAGTCTGCTTGGCAGGTCCCACCCCTCACTGGACCTCAGTTTCCCCATCTGCACATGAGAGGCTTAGAGCAGACAGACCATTCTGGGAGCCCCTCTAGCTGCTGCTGGTAGAGGAGTGTCCCTGACTCAGGTCAAGGGCCGAGAGGAGACCTGGCTGGGCTGTCCCTGCAGGTAGCCATGACCACATGCACGCTCACGCATACACTGTGAGACACACTTGTGCACACACTACAGCCCCCCACCTGGAAAGGGCGTGCTGCTCAGCCCTGTGACCACACACACACACTCACGTGCCCACACCCTCAGATCACACCGAGCTTGGAAATGGGGACCATGCCCCCTCAGGCAGGCGATTACAGATTTAATTAAAAGTGACACAGTAAATAAAAAACATATAAAATGTAATTTGTGTGGGTAGCGAGGGGTGACTGGGGAGGGCGGTGTGGCTCCTGTTTTAATTAGCGTGCCTGCCTGTGATAGTGCCCCTCGACTGGCTCGGGCAGGTGGCCTGTGGGTGGCCCTTGTAGGGTGTGGGGGGTATCCACCCTCACTCCTGCTTGAGGCTGCCCAGAAGGCCTGGCTGACCCTAAAGGTGGAGGGGCCTCCCTGAGAACCCTGGAGGATTCCCTGCTTTCTGAAGACCATGCAGAAGTTCTGGGACCTTTGCTTCAAGAACCTCCACCCAGTGGGCCTCTTGGATTCTGAGGCTACCCTGTAGGTGCCCATAGCATTGTGTTAGAACCAAGAGACTCCGGGGCCTTAAATCCTGCAGCTAGAGTTCCCCATTCAGTGTTTGACTCTTGGCCTCTTCTCCCTACACCTCCCAAGTTCTTCAGGAAGTTCATCCTCATGTCTGACTCAAATCCTTCTAGCTGTAGTGACCTGGTTTCCCCTTTGTGCAAAGCTATACTGTCCCTGGAGCTTGGCATCTCAACCACCCTCTACTCAATCCCCCTGACCTCCATCCCCACCGCCCCCTGCTCACCAAGGAGAAGGAGGGAGGTGTTACAGGGTTGGTGTCTGTGAATGAGAAGTTGCTCCCTGTCCTGTGCCCATCTGATGTGGTAGGTCCTCAACCCTTCCTGCATGGGGCCAGGGAATGGGAGAGGGTAGGGAGGAGCTGCTCTGGGGGCAGGTGGGGACTTGGCCCAGCACGGGGGAAGAGTTGTGTGCATGCATTTGTGTGAGCCCGTGTATACACATGGGCAGGAGACCGTGCATGCATAGCGGTGAGAGGCTCGGTGTTTTGTGTCTTGCTGAGAGTTAGCGTGAGGCTGGCTGCGCCTGAGAGTGGCTTGATGCCTGCGTGTGGGCGGGTCTGAGGTGAGCATGTGTGACCTTGGGTGTAGGGGGCTGAAGGTGGATGGGCACCTGGGACCTGGCAGTGCCCAGGCAGTGGGCCTTGCCCCATGGTGGGCGGTGAGGGCTGCTCCCGATCACTCTGCACACTCACAGCCTTTGTAGATGTCCGTGGGGATCTGCACAGCCGTGTATGAATAGTTGACCTTGTTCTTGAAGTTTGAGTCCTCAACGAAGTCCAGCCGTAGGGTGCTGGCCTTGGACCCCTTTTCCACATCCTCACTCTCAGGGTCGTCCTGTGGAAAGGGACCCCCCAACCATGGCAGTGTCAGGGCCGGGAAATGGTGGAGTGGGGTTGGATAGAACTGCAGGCAGGGGGGCCAGAATCTAGGAGATAGGGGCATCTCAGAATCAGAGACTACTGCAGAGACAGAGAGATGGAGAGACACAGGGACAGAGAGACATGGGGTATGGACCCCTTGCCTGGGAGGCCCGTGACACCCACCTGCCCCACCCACCATCCCCACATTTGCTAAACCCAAATTCCAGGGCCAAGACCAAACCAAGCCCTTCCTCACATCCTTGAAAACCAATTATCAGCGAAGGAGGCAAATCTTGGAGCTAGAGAGAAGGAGTGGGCTGCAGACACCCTGCTCATAAGGACTTGCTCTGTGTAATCACAGGGCAGCCTCAGCACCCCGTCACAGGAGCTTTGCAATGTACACCCCTCAGCTTGGCCCCACCTTTGGCACCAAGTTCCTTTGGCACCAATGAGAGGGCCCTAGCCCTGTCTGGGGGAGGGGCACCACCCCCTGCAGCAGGGTGGCTCTAGGGGCTGAGCTGGAGAGCGGGGAGTCCGTGGGAGAGCTGGGCTCGGGTCGGGGCTAGCACTGAGACCTGGTAACATCCAGAAGGAGGGTCTGTGGTGCCTGCTAGCAGAAGGACTATAAAGGCCCCCGTTGACTTTCTAAAATGAGTTGCAGCCGTCTGACAGGTGCCAATTACAGCATCTCTCGGCCAGGCAGGCTGGGCATGCGCCGTGCGCCCCTGCCCACCACCACAGGCTGGCAGGAGTGGGTCTGCGACTATAGTGTTGATGCTGCAGCCGAGGTGGGGGGTGGGCAGGCACGGGTGCAGGTGTGCAAGGGGGAAGGGAAGATGGAGATAGAGAGTGAAGGGGAAGATGGAGAAAAGCCAAATGGGGAGGCGAGGAGAGATGGAGAGCCAGGTGAGGTAGGTGCAGAGCTGGGGGTCTTTGTGCCCTGGGAGGAGGGAGTATAAGCAGCTGAACCAGCCACATGTTCCCTCACTGCCCCTCAACGCCCCTGTGACCACCTTCAGCACCAGGCTCAGCTCATTTTCTCTCCCCAGTGGATCTCACGTGATGGCTGACCCCACTGCTCAATGGGTCCTGGGCACACCTCTCGTGTTCCTGCCGCCAGGCTGTCTGTCTGGGGAAAGGGTGATTGTGCCTCCCCACCCAGCCAGCTGTGCTCTCCCTACCCAGGGAGTGCTCTGGGTGCACCCTCAGGCCTGGGGAATGAATTACTGTCTGGATGGTGGGTGCAGCTGGCTGGAGGGCCTGCAGCAAACACCCTTTTCATCTCTTCAAGATTGGATTTTGTAACAGCAAAATCCAAGCCATCTACTGCCCTGCCATTGCCCCTCACCCAGTGTGCCACCCCTCTGCCCACCTCGGCACACCCTAGGAGGACCCTCAGAAGCTCCTGGATGCTGGGTAAAGCTGGGGCAGGCAGCTGCTGAGCATGGAGGCCAGAGCAGGGAGCTGGCCGCCTCTGAGGTGTGAGCCACTCACATTCTGCTGGGAGGAGGGGCAAGTGCGGGAGAAGAAAGCCCCCGAAATGTCAGCGGCAGATGAAGGGCGCTGGAAAATTTAATCTCCCAACTTTCCCAACTAATGTGACATTTGGATTCTGTTCTGATAAGCTATCAGCTGGTGAACTTTTTCCTTCCTTCTTTCCCCCCTTACCCCCACCTTCTGGCTGGTAATTTAAAAGTAAATGGTCTAGAAAGATCTCTAACTGTACCTCTGGCAAAGATTAAAAAAACAAAACAACGTAACAGGCAGTTTGGGGAATGTGTACGTGCTGATATTTATACCGGGGCTGGGAGGGCTGGGATTTTGGCCTAACTGACCCTGGCCCAGCCCCACCCGGGGTGAATCTCCCTCCCTGTGCTTTCCCTAGCCCCCCAGCAGATGTCCAAGGGGCTGGGGGGAGGGAGTCAGTGATTTAGAGCCAGGGGTTGGGGGCTGCTGGGAGCAGGGAGTCCAGGGAGGGGGCCGGGCACCAGACTGGCCAAGGAGACCCCTCAGTGTCACCCCAACGCCCAGGGGCTTTGTACGGTGGGCAACTGCAGTCTCCTGGTTTATATTTAATGCACTGATTGCTAAAATTACAGCCCGCTGCTGAGGGGGGTAAGGAATTAGATTCAGGGTCTAATTAAAGGTTTGTTCTTCATTTGAATTTCAGATTCCAGCTTTAATTTTAGCAACTTCTCTGGGAGCCACGGAGGCTCAGCCAAGGGGGAAGCACACCTGCTTTAGCCCACCCACCCCTCCTTCTCTGCAGCCCTGCCTGCCTGCCCGCCTGAAGGCTCACCAAGGCCAGCCTGGCACCACAGACCCTCTGCAGGAATCCCTTCCTGCCTGCCTACCTCTTGGTGCCACTGGATACCTCCTGCTCGCCCCAGGCAACCCCCCAGGCCAATAGGCTCAGGAGTGGGGGTCTAGCTGTTGGGTCTTCTGCACCAGCCAGCACAGGTGGGGCCCCAGAGACTGAGTTGTGACATCTCTGTTTACAGAGGAAATAACCAGGTTCAACTACTTTTGCCTCAAAAGCAGGCAGATGAATTTGGGCCTTGACAGGTTCACCAAAACAGTCTGTTCCATGTGCCCTGCACCCTCAGACACTCTTGTCTCCTCTGTAGACCCCCTCACACCCCAAATGGTCACACTTTCATGTGAGTCCTCTGGTGATGGGGACCTCTCTCTGTCACAGGGCCACCCAAGCAGACGTGAACCAGTCAGTGAGGCAGAAGAGCAGTGTAGCTCTGGGTTCCCCGGTCAGTCCCAGCACCACCACTTCCGGGGTGGTGACCCCTGATGAGTCAGAGCCCTCTCCTTCATCTGAAGAACAGGCACAGGGACTGGGCTGCCTCTACAGCTGGGGCGAGACTGACTTAGCCTAGGGCCAACACTGATCGTGGGGCCAGGCTGTGGGGTGGTCAGCACACAGAAGCCACTTTCCCCTCACCACAGGGAAGGGTACCTGCACTCACCTGAAACACACCTGCATCCCGGCCCCGCCTGCCTACCTCCAGGAAGCCCTCCCCACCTGCTCCCTCTCTCCCCTACTCTTGCAGCACTCAGCATTCCTGTCCGCCCGATGCTGGCACCTGAACTGACCTAGGGGAGGAGGTCCAAGAGCCTCACCACCCTGCCCAGGGATGGGGCTGGGCCCGCCCCACACTGTACAGTGAAGCTGTGCCCCTTGGTGCCACAGAGACACAGCCCTGGAGGGGTCAGGGCCTCTAGGGAATTGTGGGAGGTGTAGGGCGGGGACCTGTGCAGCCACAACTCTGCAAGGCCAAGCTCAGAATGCTGAAGAGTGCTGAATCCTAACACTCATTTTACAGCTGAGGCCATGTGGTCCCAGAGAGGGGGGTGTGGCTCTGGCAGCTCCCCATCCCTGCCAGCATGGGCGGGGGCACTTACCAGCTCAGCGTCGGCCTTGGCATCATAGTACACGATGTCTTCCTCCTGGTGGGGAAGAGATGCCTCATCACTCATGGTCTCCTGAGGTGCGGCCACGACCCCCAGCTCTAAGGCCTGGAATTGCCCCCTCAGATTCCTCTGGGGCAGAGACCGCCTCCTTACCCATCCAGAGCTGCCATCCAGGGAGGGCTGGATGAGTCAGGCTGGATGCCCCACCCACACCCCAGCCAGACCGTCCTCAGGAGTTCTCACAGGCACCAGGAGGATGTGGTACCCCGGGTCGGTACCCCCGGGGCTCCCTGACTCTAGGATCAGGGTCTCTGCACTGCAGCCCTGCTGCGAGGTAGGGTTAGAGCCAGCCTATCTGCAGAGACTCTGGCTGAGGCAGTACCAAGGGGGAATTGAGGAAGATGGAAAAATAGAGCCGAGTCTGGGAAAGAGTGAAATAATGACTCGACACCGCATCTTCCAATTTCTTCTATTAAAAAGCCTGCTCATTACAAGCATGTACTTATTAATTATCTGTGATTTGTTGTGAAATGCAAGGGGGTTTACACAACAGGAGCGGGAGAAAACAAAGCCCGGTCCCCGTGCCTGCCTCCCAGCCCTTGCCTGCTTTTGCTAGCACCGCGTGTCCTGGCCTCGCCCGCCTGCCCGCCGCCTGGGTTCTCAGCCATCTGCACATCATAATCACCGGCCACCCCAGGGACCCGTAACACAAATGGGCTAATTTCATGTTTAATGATCTTTAATCAGAACTGAGCATGGCTGCCAGAGGCTGCCAGAAGGTAAATCTGGTGCCATCAGGTGCCACCCGCTCAGGAGGGGCCACCCCACCCCTGCCTTGATAGGCCCTAAGGCCAGGACACAAGATAGGGCCACTGTCCGAGTCACCCTCCCCTGGTGCTCCTCAGCCCTGTTTTGTACAGCAAAAATGTGCAGCATGGCCCTGGCAGTCCCTTGTTCTCTGGGATCCTGTTTCTTTGTGGTCTGCAAATGGGGGTGATGACCAAGTGTGCTCCCAAGGGTCTGGCTGTAAAACAGCAAGCACAGAGCCAGCACTTACTCCATGGTGGGCCACCCCTTGCCTGGGCCTGGCTGGGTCCCATGTGCTGTGTGACCGCAGGGCTGCACTGTTCCCTCTCTGAGCTCAGGCTCCTCATGGAGGGAGGGACTTAGCCTTGGTGACTGTCCAGGTGCTGGGTCTGAGGCCACGGTTTGAGGTGGTTGGTACCGGGGCTAGTTGTGGGGAACAGTCATGGGTTCTCTCCCACCAGAGGTCTGGGGGGTGCAGGCCACTGGCTGGACCTATAGGTATAGTCCAAGCATTCTGGAACATTGACTACAGGCCTGGCGCCATGCCTGGGCAAGACCACACCTCCTGATGACTGAAAGACCAAAGTTTCAGTCCTGTGATAGGCCTTACACGCACTGCGGTACAGGGTTCTCCCAACAGCCCTATGACCCCGTTATACAGATGAGGAAACTAAGGCAGGGATAAAAAAAGGCGTTGCACCCTGGCTCCATTCTGCCTTTTCAACTCATCTCCAACCCCTCCCACACCTGCCCAACCACCCGTCCAGAGAGACTGGAGCTCAGGCGGGCCTGGGGTGGGGGTGAGGGCCGGGGCCCAGGCTCCAGGGTGCTCAGCCTTTCCCTGGGCCCAGCTCTGACCCAAGCGCGTAATGAAAGCTGACATTACATCAAACACAATAAGGAGTTTCAGTTGATGAAGAGCATTCCTGAACACACAAACCTATTAAACCGAGGGGAAGAAATATCAATTCAACACAGTCACTGGCGAAAAGAAAATGTGATTTGTTATCTAAAAGGGGGTTATAAACACGGCTCTGATGCTCTTTCCCTCTGTAATGAAAATAGGCAGGCACGGTGGGAGGACTGCAGATTAGAACATGGGGCTTCACTCACCAACTTTTTAGGCAAACCTTCTGCAAGGGCGGGAAAGGGCATGGGTGATGGGTAGGGGTCGGTGGCTCTAGGCCTCCAGAGTGACCTTCACAGTGACCCTCCTCTGGGCTCTCCTCACAGACCATGCCTGGGTCCTGCCTGACCTGGGCTGTCCCTGGGACACCTGGCATTCACTGGGCCACCCCTCCAGGTACTCCAATGGCTCCCTTTGTCTCTTTGTCCTGCTGTTTCATGGACTCAGTGGAGGATGAGATGTTGGTGGCATCAGTGACACAGGGGGAATGTATCACACAGAAGGATTCTAGCCCCCCCTTCAGACTGCAGGTGAGGCTCAGGAATCTGTATGCAGTCTTGGTGCCCCAGGGGCTTGGATACACGTGGGCAGGACTCCTCCCTACCTCTCCCATCTTGAGAGGGCCCATGTCCCTTCCTTGGTAGAGAGTGGCATTAGCTATGGATGGTGGTGGGCAAGGTCACACGTGTAAAAATACATTGTAAACCCAGCTGTGGTCGCTATGTTTGATATGATGTGGAGCTGGGGACGGGGCAGGATGGGACCATTAGGGTCTGGTAGGAGGGTCGCTGGAAAGGCCTCTGGTCTGCTTTGGGCTGCAGGTGCCCCAGTGTCCACCACTAGTGCCCTGTCTCTGGGACACAACAAGGAGGCGGTACCACCTAGCGATTATGTGCAGGGGACTTGGCAAAGGGTCCTGGCCTCAAATCCTGACCTGAACATGTGAGCTCTGGGATCCTGAGCAGTGAGTGAAGACTGAGGCTGAAGCCTCACAAGTCCCTGTGGCCCCATGAGGACTCCTGGAGGTCACCTCCATCCCACCGATGAGGCAAGGGTGCCTGTTAAACCCTTCAGCCTCAGTAAGGCTTTACCTCAGGGTTTTGATTTTCCACTTGTAAAATCAGAATGATGATGCTAGGAGGACAGGGAGTGAGGCCTCTCCAGGGGTTCGGGCCAACCCAACCCATGAGTGGCCCCCTTAAGCTTGTAACTTCACAGGCCCGGGAGGGGTCTGAATGTGGAAGAAACCCTCTGGTTGGGGTGAAACGTGTGTCCTTAATGTCCAGGGTACACACCTCTGACACCCCCTCCATTACGTGGTATTTTAGGGGCCATTTTGCACAAACTGGGCAGGGAGTGGGGGGAATCACCCCCTCTGAACTCACACACATGCCTCCCCCCAAAGTGGATTTCTGTGCATACACGACACATGAGGAGTGGGGCTAGGGGGCCCACACGGCCCTTGTATAGATGACACACACACTCTCCTTAGCTGGAGCTGAGCCCAAGAGAGAGCATGAGGGATGCTGGCAGGTGGGCAGCAGGGTGAGGAAGTGAGAGTGGGGTAAGCATGGGGAATAGCAGTTGGCATCTACGTTTGGTGCCATGGAAGGCGGCTGCTGTGGCTTGGTCAGACCTGACTGCTGCTTGCTCACCAGGTCCCTGTGCAGGACCCAGGCAGCTACCCGGCTGCACCAGTGAGGACGCTTGGCCTTCCTGCCCTGGCTCACTGCCAGCTCAGCTCAGCCAAGAGGACTGTTTTCTGAGAGAGCCGTCTGTCGCCGGCTTGGCAGAGAGGCAGGCAGCAGGCCCTGTGGCTGGGGTAGACCTCAGGCCGGGGAGCCAACTGTCCTGTCCAGCCGGCTCCTTGGCCTGGCCCAGCCTTCGCAGCCTTCTCTTTAGGTTCCCAGACAGAGCTACGTCTCCCGTTAGACTCCTAGGGTAGGGCTTTGTCTCCTGCAGGCCCTAGGGCTGGCACTGAGGCCCTGGAACCGATGGCCTCTCCTGCCTCCCCGACCCATGCCCTGGCCCAGTTCCTCCTTGGTGGCCGTCTAGATAGCAGATAATGCTGGCACAATGAGGTGCTGGCACCAGGCACAGTGTCCGGCAGGCGGGCCATCTTCATCCACCCTAAGTGTTATGGGCACCAAAGCACCTGCTGCCTGTCTACAGCGGCCATGGGAGGTGCTGCTTGCTAACAAGGGCCGTGGTGTCCAAGGGCTGCAGCCAGGGCTGTGGCTACAGGTTCCCTACCCTTGCCATGGCAAGGAGTGTGGGGTCATGACCTGGGACTAGGGAGAGGAGCATGGCTTCACATCCAGATATTCTTCCTTCACTCTCGTCTCTCTTGACCTTGCAGACTCCAGGATCCCCCAAGTCCCTGGGCAGGTGTCAATGGTGTGATTGTGTGATTGTGTGTGTGTGTGTGTGTGTGTGTACACCATTGCCCGTTTCTCAGAGGTCTGCATGCAAACCTACTGTGTGCTATTGACACAGGCAGGGCCACACCCTACTGACCATGTAGTCGATTCCAGTCTGGCCCATGGGTCAAGGGTTTCCTCTGTGCCCAGAACTGCTGACTGCCATCCTCCCCACCTCAGAGGTAAGCAGACTGAGGCTCTGGTCACTCTGTCCACAAGGCACCTGGCTGGGCACATGGAAAGTGATGGGCAGCACTGAGTCAGGCTCAACTGCTTCTGGCCAAGAGGAGCCAGATGGGGCAGACAGATGAGCCCACTGGGCCACCGGCCTGGGGAGCCTGCACAGGGAACCATCTGTGATGGGGGCACCAAAGGCGGGTGCTGTGGGCAGTGGGGGCTAATCCTAGAGCTGTGGCCAGAAAGAGGAGCTCTAGGGAGTTAACTGGAATGGGAGGTGTTGACCTTCTGAAGGAGGTAAGGGTATTCCTAAGAAGGCCTGGCTTGTGTAAAGGGCCTGAGTTTGCCACTGGGTGTGCTCCTGAATGCTGGGAAGGAACATGACTCCTTATCTGTCACCTCCTGAACGTTGTTGGGAAGGACGTAGTTTCAAGGGTGGGTGGTATGCCCTCAAGGGACAAAACACCATCCTTTCTGCAGCCTGAAGTCCCCATATCCCCCCTGGCATGGACAGTCTGCACCCTGGCAGCTCTCCCTGGCAGCCCAGGCAGGGCTGGCTGGCAAGTCAGCTAATGGGCCCATCATTAGCACTGATGCCTTTTAGCCCGGCAGCTGGGCAGCTCAGCGCTCCTGGGGAAGAGAAGGGCCCTGGCCTTGCAGCTGGAAAGGAGGGGGCGCCTACAGCTCTACCCTGCCCAAGATACCGGTGGAACAGACAAACAGGTAGACTAATGGACTGGTGGGGGTGGGCAACGCGCATCAGACAAACAAGGCTGGGCCCAGCTGGCCCTGTGGTCACACCCATAGCTGGGGGCATCTCAGGTCAAGCCAGGGGGATGGGGCCAGCAGAGCCCTCTCCTGCCTTAGGACAGAAGCACCCAGAGCCTATGGGCTGGTGTGGCCAGAGATGCACCCATACCATCACCAACTTGCACCTACATGGCCTGATGTGTGGACCGACCCTTTCACACATCACACCTGAGCTGACAGATAGCTGGTCATTTGCCAAATGGGGAAACTGAAGCCCAGAGAGGGGTGAGCCCTTGCTGGGTCCCGCAGGGACTGTGACCCAGTGTGCAGGGAGTGGGTCCTCAAGTAGCACCATCTCAGCATCTCCTGGACACCCTGAGACCTGGGCCTTCCTTCCCAGTAGGCCCCCGTGGTGCCCACTCTGGCCTGCGATAAGCCGTTTCTGTCTTGGAGTAGCTGAAAATCAGGGGTCAGGGGTCCAGTAGGATGATCCTTGGAAATCTTGGGTTTTCTGCAGAGTCAGGAGGAAAAAACAGGTTTGGGGCCGAGGCAGCCTCTTTGTCTTCCTGTTTGGGGCCTACACTGGGAGGGAGAGAAAGCCAGGCCGAGGGCTTTCATTCCCTTATTTCCTGATTCCTTCATTCCCTCTCCTGTGCTTGCTCTTCACATCTGTCCTGGGTGGGGAGGGGAGGAAGCAGATACGTCAGAAACAAAAGAAGGGACAGAGCAGGAGCCAAGGGTTCTGGATTCCCAGAAGGTGGAGGGGCTGATGGGCTGGGGAGCAGGAGCAGCCTCACTGGGAAGAGGCAAGACAAGCTGGGCTTCAAAAGGAGGAACGGGGGCTTCCCCGGTGGCGCAGTGGTTGAGTCCGCCTGCCAATGCAGGGGACATGGGTTCGTGCCCCGGGACGGGAAGATCCCACATGCCGCGGAGTGGCTGGGCCTGTGAGCCATGGTCGCTGAGCCTGCGCGTCTGGAGCCTGTGCTCCGCAACGGGAGGGGCCGCAACAGTGAGAGGCCCACGTAAAAAATAAAAAAAAAAAGGAGGAACGGAGGGCATTCTGGGTGGAGAGATCAAGAATGGGCCTGGAGTGAGGTGTTCAGTGTGGCTGGAGCACAGGAGGAGGGGAGGGAGGAGGCAGGTTGACGAGAGAGGCAGGGACAGCCAGATCCTGTGGCCTTAAGCGCAGGCTCAGGCTGGGCATTGCAGGGAGTCGCCAGGGTGAGGTTATTTGCAGGTGGGGGCACATCCAAGTGGCCAGGGAGTGCAAATGTGTATTTCTGATCAAGAGGCTGAGGAGGCACGGTGGCCCAGGGATGGGTTTGTAGTGCTGGAATGCGGAGCGAGAAAAAGCCCAGCCCCCAGCTCCCAGGGAGGGAGGATCGGTCCAGGAAGTCATTAGTTCATTAATGTGTTCACTGTAAACAAACATCTGTTACCCACAACCCCATGTGAGCTCCCTGAGGGCAGCACACAGCACACACCAGGCAGCAAAGGAAGAGTGCTATGGTGTGCGCTCAGGGTGGCCTGGGGGGATGGGGACTGGGGAGAAGGAACAGGTTTAGGGGGCCTGCATCATAGGCATGCACCCCCTGGCACCTGACGGCACAGCTGTGAGACTCTGCCCCCAACAGGTGACCTCAGGTAGGTCTAACCACTCTGTGCCTCAGGGTTCTCATCAGTTAAGTAGGGATAATATCCCTCCCGCCTTCTAGAGGTGCCAGGCTCAGAGCTGGAGTGAGTCAAGGCCTCCCCCCTCCCCCTTATTGGCCCCTGGGTCCCAGGGGGCAGCTCTTGGTGCCTCTCCCTGCATTTAGCACAGAGACCACCGGGAGGCGTGGCCCACATGCCTGAGTGGCTGTGGAGGACACAGCGAGCCCTGCCAACTGGTCTGGTCCCCGAGGGTTCTGTCATCCTTGGCATCGGGGGTTCCCTGAGTCTGGGAGGAACGCTGCCTCAGTCTCTCTTCTGGTTTACTGTTATCCTTTGACAGGAAAGGTGCAGGTGTGTCCAGTCTTGCCCAAATCAAACACAAGCTGCCTGAATATGTGAGCCACCTGGGTGTGAGGCTGGGGGTCAATCAGGCTTTCCTTCCCTCCCCCACATTCTGGGTCCTTCTGTCCTCAAAAAGAGTCCTGCTCCCAGCTTCTCACACCTCCACTTGCTCCGCGCCTGAGCCCCTTCTGAGCTTTGCTGATGGAAGGAGAGGATTTAGTGGCTGTGACAGCCTGGTCCCCGATCCCAGCCTGGCAGCCTTCTGGAAGACAGGGTGCTGCTCGGGGAAGTCTGGGAAGGGGATAGGGTCCCTTTCCCCCAGCATCTCTTCCAGGTCAGTGTATTAAAGTCTGGGAAGTCCTGGAGTCAAGAGGCCTCTCTGCCCCAGGGGCTGTCCAAGGAGTCTGTGCACCTCCTTAACCACCAAGGGGACGCCAACTTTGGGGAGCATCACTTCAGAGCAGCCTATCTGCTCATGGGGGACTCTATAGCTCCTCTGGGAGCTGGGAGTGGAATGAGAGGTTCATATCTGCACCCTGTGTCCCAGCACCAAGGGGAGCCTCAAATGTTTGCTGAACATCGGGCAAAGGTTCCCGGCTCCACCCCACAGAGCCCTTGGTGCCCTTCCAGTGGGTCTGGGCAGCCTCCCTCTCCCTCCTCCCCTGCATGCACATCCACCCTTGCTGCGGGTGGGCAGGTCCTAGGGGCTGGGGAGGGCACTGCAGTTCTTACCTTGATGTTGTCCTGCCAGCGGTGGGCTCTCTGGAAGTTCTCTGCAGCATCAGCCAATCTCTGAGGGACAGAGCACAGGGAGGTCAGAGAGTGAGGAAGGTCTGTGCCCAGCCCAAAGCCTTCTCCATCCCCAGCAGTCCCTGGGGCCAGAGTGGCTCAGGGACTCCCTGGACAGCGTGCCAGACTCTCAAAGATTCCTTGATCCCAGACATTCTCCAGCTTGCTGTGTGGGCCCTTCCCCCACCCACATCGGGCTCCCACAGGAAAGGTGAAGCCTGCACAGACCTGAGTGGCATCTCCACGGGACTCCCTGGACTTCAGCTCAGCCACATTTCCTGCCCACAGGAAGGTAGGGGGACCCCTGAGGCATATTAAGACCCAGGCCCTGGAGCCAAGCCCACTGACACTCTCTACTAGCTACAAACCAGTGTCACCCCAGTGTCAAGAGGAAGGCCTTCCCCAGCCAAAGAGGAAATGCCACAAGTGACAGAGTGCCTCGCTGATCCATCTTTGCCCCCAGCTTGCTCAGGGCCCAGAAGGAGGTGCCCACAGCCCACCTCTGCCCACCCAGGCCTGTCCCCACTGTCCCTGTCCTGGCTTCCTGAGCCCCCTCCCAGCAGGGCTCTCTAAGCCTTCTGTCCGCACAAGCCTGGTCCATCCTTTGGTGCTGGTTCCTGTGGCCTCCTCCACTGAGGCCCCTGTAGCTGTGAGCACAGCTGCGTCTGTCCATCCCACACCTTGTTACCCAATACACCTAGTGCCAGACTGTGCTGATGTGTGGAGATATGGCAGAGCCAGCCCTGCCCTCCCACAGTTCAGAGGAGAAAACAGACATAACCAGGCAGAACAACTAGGGCAGGAGTAGCTGAGGTGCTTCTGGGAAGCTCAGCATTGTGGGAACTTGGGAGGTCAGGGAAGGCTTCCTGGAGGAGGTGCTGGAAACTCGCTACCCTTTGGGCCTGAATCCTGACCCAGAGATTCTTACTTTGTGCCTCCGTAGAGCCTGTCCCTTTAGGAAGTCTTTTTAAAAAAATTAATTAATTAATATTTATTTTTGGCTGCGTTGGGTCTTCGTTGCTGCGTGCGGGCTTTCTCTAGTTGCGGCAAGCGGGGGCTACTCTTTGTTGCGGTGCACGGGCTCCTCATTGCAGTGGCTTCTCTTGTTGTGGAGCATGGGCTCTAGGCATGCGGGCTTCGGTAGTTGTGGCACACAGGCTCAGTAGTCGTGGCTTGCAGGCTCTAGAGCGCAGGCTCAGTAGTTGTGGTGCACGGGCTGAGTTGCTCCGCAGAATGTGGGATCTTCCCGGACCAGGGCTCAAACCCTTGTTCCCTGCATTGGCAGGCGGATTCTTAACCACTGCGCCACAAGGGAAGTCCCCCTTTAGGAAGTCTTGAGGCTCCTGAGGACAGGACTGAGCCTGGCCCTCTAGGGCCTCCTGCAGAGCTGAGTGCAGTGAAGTCCTGTTCATCATAATGATGACTGTCACCCTGATCATCTACTGCATCCAAGCCCTCCCTGAGGCCAGCGACACCTCATGTGTACCTGTCACCATTCACAACGTACTTGACGTGTCCTCCTCAGATGAGGGTACCTGGCACAGAGATGGTGAGCAGCCTGCTAAGGTCACAGAGGGGCTCTGGGTTGGTCTGGGGCCCTCACCACCGAATTTCCCTTGCCTAGCCCATGACCAACGTCCAAAGGTATACTCCACAGGGCCCACCACGCCCCGGGAGGAACAGAGTAGCTCTTGGTGTGGAAGGGGCTCTGGTCCCCAACTCCCCGCCCTATTTGACCCCATGAGTGGAGCAGTAGGGTCCTGCCTTCTGGCCTCCAGCCCCTACTCAGAGGGCCCTGCCCCCTTGGTATTCGAGACAAATACTCCCATCCATCAGTCCAGGCCTGATGGCTTGTGGGCCCAAGAGGGGAGATTCTAAAATAAAGCCTGGCAGCTGCCCATCGGGGGAAATGGGAGACCAGCTTTTCCTCCCTTCTAGCGTGGAACAGTGCGGTGGGGGCCTGGTGGGACTCCCTGTAGAGCCACAGCTTCCACTCGCTGGGCAGGATACCACCTCTGGCTGTTAGAAGGGCTGTCCAGAGCTATCCCTACTCCCGCTGGGCCTGGCTCCCCCTCCTCCTCAGGGCAAAAGCACTGAATGCTTCCCAGCACTGAATGCTGGGAAGGCTATGAGGCTGGGGGACCTGGGGGCAGGGTGGGAAAGTCAATCCCCCTCACTTCACATTGCTGAGACCCTCCTGCCACCCCAACCCGTCTTTTTTGCAGGTTTTGTCCTCTGCCCACCTGTTCCTGCAGTGACTGCTTGGGTGGGCCCTAGCCCCATAATCCAGCTTCAGGAACCATAGGCCTCTCTTCTCCCAGATGGCTCCCAGGTCTTGCCTCCAATCCTGGCCCCTCCTGAGCTCCTGGATACCTTTCTGGGGTAACCCTTAGGCCCACCGGAGCTTATAACACCCCCTCTTAGAATGAGCCCCTCCACCCTGTGACCACTGCCCCTACATCCCACCCTTAGTGTCCTTCACACCACCTTACTGATCATCCCCAGCCCAGGCTCCTGCGTCCTCTCTTGCTCTTCGTCATCCTTCTCCACACAGCAGCTGCAGCCTTCAAAATGTGGATCTGAGAACATGGCCATCCCCCTCCTCCCCAAACCCCTAAACCTTTGGCAGCTCCCTATGGCTCTGCATAGAAAAGGCAAAGCGTTCTTAAGGCCCCCGGAGCCCCCCTGTGCCCAACTCCTGCCCCTCCCTTTCCATCCTGGGTCCTCCTCTCGGCCTAAACCACAAACACCCCCACCCAAGCCTGACCCCCTGATGGATCCTGATTCACAAGCTGGCAGTGCCCTTCCGCAGAGGACGTTACTGTGTGACACACATGGTTAACAACGCTTGTCACTCCTGTTAACGGAGCACTGACCATGCGAGCTCGGCACCAGGCCTGGAATGGAGTGTGGGAGCCCAGGGAACATCCCCTGGGGCTGCATCTTGAGGGGTGAGTCTCAGGTAGTCACTGCATACCCCTTTTCCTTGCCCAGTGGCCCATCACCTTTCCAGGGATCCCAGACCCTTCTCAGAGTGGGCCTGGAGCCATTGTCATTTCATGGACGATGAGGCTGGGACACATGTGGGAACAACCGGATCAGGTCCCTTGCCACAGAAAAGCCACACGGTTGATAGGGTTGCAAACACCAAACTGACACTAGCTGAAGTCTCCAAACTGGGCCATGGCCTTGAGAGGCTGTCCTCTCCAGCCCCTACCTCCCCCGCTGGCCAGCGGATGCCAGCTCCTTCACCCTTCAGGACTTAGGTCTGACCCTGGGATTCACAGGCCTCAGGAACACGGGGGCTGATGGCCCCTCACGCTCGCTAGCCTAGTGGCCAAGATGAGGGAGACCAGGGAGGGAGGGCCCCAGCCCCCAGCCTCCTTGAACTCATGGAGTCCCACGGGCTCAAAGGCCCGGGTCAGCCCGCTGACTCGTGAATAACGGAGTTGCAATAGCCACAGCGAAAGGATTACTTTTAATCCTCAGTAATGATCAAGCCATTATTATTTTTTCGGTGTTACAGATCAATCAGTCCATCCCCAGGCACCGGACGTGTGGAAACTGCTAAATCCACAGGCCTGGTGGTGCAGAAGGAAGGGGTGAGGCAGCTGAACGGGGGGTGGATGGGGCAGGTTGTGGCTGCACGCGGTCCCTCAGGCCTGAGGGTGAGAGGGAAGAGGACGGGAATACACATGACACGCACGAGGGGCCCCAGGTGGGGATCAGAGCTTGGACCCTGGAGCCTTGGGTTCAGACCCCAGCTTCCCCCTCCAGCTCTCAATTTCCTGCCTATAAATTAGAAGTAGTAACCTTACCCACGCAGAGGGTAGTTAGGTTCTTGGCAGCCCCCTTGCTCCAACTGCCAGTAGCTGTCCATAAAGCCCAGTCCCCTGGCGTTTCACTTGTTGGCTCTAAGCACACAAGCCTCTTGCCCACCTCTGGGCCTTCCTGTCATCCACTCTTTCTGCTTGGGATGTGCTCCCCATCATCTCAGTCAGTCCTATCAGATTGTCACCTCTTCTGGAAGCCTCCTTTTGCCCTTGTCCTGTCCATGGGCTCCCCTCCCCTCTGCCAGGCACTCAGACTTGTGCTCCTGTCTTCACAGAGCCCACAACAGTCAGGCCTGCTCGGGGCTGGCTGGGAGACTGCTCACAGCCCTGCCTCTGCTTCTGCCCTGCCCCGAGGTTCATCCTCCTTGTGATTCCCTCCCACCTCCCCCAAGTCCTCCTGATGGCCTGGGGGAGACAGGATGGGGAAGGACACTGAGATCCAGAAGTAAAAGGAGAACCTACAAAGACTCCCAGCAGGGCAGGGGCAGCGGTGGGAACATGGCTCGCTTCATCTCAGGGCTCCTGCCTGTCTGGGGGAGATGTGCTCTGTTCCCATCCCTGACCCTGAATACCTGTTCCCTGGGACCAGCTCCCTGCTCGGGCTCTGGGCTCTGCTCTCAGAGCCACCTGCAGTCTCTAGCTCTCCTGCTACCAGGCCCCTGCACATTCCGCTCCCTCCTTGTGTACTCCTGCCCAGACTCCTCCAGCCTGTTTCATTCCCTCACCCTTCAGGCGTTAGCTTAGACCCCCCATTCTCCTCCTAACCACTCCCTGACCCATGCCAGGCTCCCATCTCTCCCCATCATGGAACTTAGAGAACCCTCTGCTTTTCCCCTTCAGCTGAGCTTGGTGGGCACTGTATCTGGCAGCTGTCAAGTTTACAGTAACCTGACCCTTGGCACGTAGTAGGTACACAATGAACATCTGATAAATCAAAGTCAGAATGTCTCTGAACCTGGGTAAAGGCTTGAGTCTGGACCTGCCTGGTCAGCTGTGTGACCCTAGGTGTGTGGTTTAACCTCTCTGAGACTCTTTTTCTTCATCACATCCTGGAGGGTGAGGGCTGCCTATGAAGGTGCTGATACTACGAAGTTGCTGATGGTGGCTTGCCTGGCCTGCGATGTCTCCATCATGGCCAAGGCATTGGAGGGAACTGTGGTGGGACTGCTGAGCAGGGCTGCTCACGGCTAAGTCAATTACGATAACAGCGGGCATTTCAGAGGCAATTATCAGAGAGTTTCACTTAACAATCAATTTTCCTCAGCTCCGGAAACTGTTCTTACGGGAAAGGGCAAGAAAGAGGACTGGGCTGTGGACAAAGCTCCCCTGGGGGAGCAGCCCCCTCTACAGACACCTTTGAATTTCACTAAGTTCAAAGTCTCTCAATTGCTCTGGAGCTGAGATAGACCATGACCTAAGATAAGGGACCTGAGGCCATGGTGGCTGCCCCTCAGAGGCCAACACCTGGAGGATAAGGCCCCCCCCCCGGAGGAGCAGGGCTTGGGCCTGGTGGGTTGGAGCCCTCAGGTTTCTCCACTCCATCCTCTTTGAGGTCCCACTCCTCCCCCCAGGTTGGTGACCCCACTTCTCCTTGGCCTCCTCCCTTCATCCCCCTCACCTGGAGCCCCCCCCCACCCAGTGCTGGCCTAGCCTGAAAGGGTCTGGGGAGTAACTGCCCATCAAACAGGATTTGTTTTGTGCAGCCCAGAGGGAAAGATTGAATGAGTTTTTTGGTCTTAATTGGTTATAGCTACTTTCTCTTCCAAGAGGTTATGAGAGGCTTAGGATAAAAGGCCCTGAACCCATGAGGCACAGGATATTGAGATATGTGCCAATGGGGGCTGAGCCTGGCAGAAGCTGTGATGGGGGCTCTGAGGTAGAGGTTGGGGGCAGCAAGCCCAGAGTAAAGTCGCAGCACCAAGTAGGTGCCCCAAGAACACCGCCAGAGGGTTGCAAAGAAGGTAATGATGACAGGATGATACCAGACACTGCCCCTGTAATTACCCTGAGCTGACTGGTGCAGTTAATCCAACGGCAGGTGGAAGACTGTACCTCTTCCTCACCCTCCCCACCCCACCCCTAGCAAGACACCTGAGAGGTGGATTCTTTTTTTTTTTTTTTTTTTTTTTCAGTACGCAGGCCTCTCACTGCTGTGGCCTCTCCCGTTGCGGAGCACAGGCTCCGCACGCGCAGGCTCAGCGGCCATGGCTCACGGGCCCAGCCGCTCTGCGGCATGTGGGATCCTCCCAGACTGGGGCACGAGCCCATGTCCCCTGCATCGGCAGGCGGACTCTCAACCACTGCGCCACCAGGGAAGCCTGAGAGGTGGATTCTTTTGTTCCCTGTTCTGTAAGGGGACTGAGCATTAGTACCACTGCCCCAGGCCCCTGGTGAGGAAGTGGTGGAGGGGGCATCAGTAGGCCTACCAGCAGTGTTGGATGCCGAATGTCCCAGGGAAGGATGAGGTCTGGCCGGGTGGGACATGGCTGGTTGGGCTCAGGTGTTCCTTACCTGCTTCCCAGAGTGGTTCCTTTGCCCTTTCCCCAGGAGAGGGGATCAGTAACTGGACTCTCAGATGCTGCTCTGAACCCATCCCCCCCATCCTTGGTGTCACTGGACCCAGTCCCTGGGAAGGGGTAAGCACCAGGGTGCCCAGAAGCCCCTGCCCAGCACAGCACTGCCACCCCTGCCACCCTGCTTCCCTCCCCACCTGTGGGCCCTGTATTAACTCTGTATTGTGTACTGATAGATACTAAATGCAGATTTCCAATTTTCAGAGCTGTTAGGGTCTAATGAGTAAATAATATACATATTTTAAACTGTCTAAAAAACATATCTGCATAATCAAAATATCTGCATAATAATGAAGGAAGATGCAGTTCAGCAAGGAAGGCACTGGAGCCCTAGGGCTGACAATAGGGCAAGATGCACAGGCAAGTGAGGAGTCCTGGCCCCGTGGGTCCATTCTTCCTGCCACCTCAGCCTGAATGGGTGTTTGTCTGTCTGTCTATGGCCTTCTTCAAGCAGGTACACCCATACTCAGGGACCAGGAGAATCCTAACTTGGCCCTGTTCTTGCACAACTTGCGCCTGGGGAAGGCGCATGTGTGGGCAGACGGTGCCTGCTATGTGAGCGATGGGTATCCTGATGACTCTGACTGCTCAGAGCTTTATGGGCACAACCTCACACCACAACCTTCTGAAGGCGGTCCTCTCCTGATGCCCATTTTGCTGGGTTCTGAGGGGTGAAGAGAAGTGCACCAGTGTGGGCAGAGCAGGCTGACAGGACCCATGACTTATGCATGGCAAGTGATGAAGAGGTTGGTGGCTTTGCCTTCCTGTCAAATGTGCTGCCGACACTGGCACCTCCTGGGCAGCACCAGCACTCAGCCTTCTGGTGAGCCCTCCCGCCTTCTCCACCCCTTCTCTCCAAAGGCTCTTCTTTCACCCCCTTCCTGCATCCATCCACACCGGACACACCTGGCTTCTGTCCCACAACACATCTAACCCACGCTTTCTGTATTAACCGTGCTTCCAGCTTAAAGATGAAACAACCACCGGAACAGATGAAAAACAAACAAACACACGAAACCCAGACCAAAATTCTAGCAACCGAAACTGCAGGGAAAACAACAAACACTCCTAGCTGCAAAGGGCACCTGGTGGAGGGGGCAGCCATCACGTGAGGCCCACACTGTTGTTGGCAGCGACAGGCTCCCTGACCTTTTCCCTCACCAGCCACACGTGTTCTCCACGAGTTGATAAAAAAATTAGTAAAATGGATTTTTTTCTGAAAAAAAAAAAAAAGGTCAGAATACATGTAACAGGGAAAAACTCATTCGAGTTGTTCCCCTCTGGAAGGGGCACCCATCTCTCCAGCCCCGGGCCTGGGCTTGCTCACTCCCTGTGGGCACCTTGGCCTTGGTTATCAATTCCTGTGCCCCCTCGGTCCCCGCCTGCAAGGGGCAGCCTGTGTTTTAATTTCCCAGGAAAAATATGAAGAAGTGAGGGGTGGCTTGTGATGAAGATGGAGATGCAGCTGGGGAACCTGGTGTCCAGAGGCTTGAATTTCAGACCAGACAGAATCATTCTGCTCACCCAAGGACAGTTGCTAGCTTATATTTTGCCATGGGAGGACATTTAAAAAACCCACTCTGGGGGCTTCCCTGGTGGCGCAGTGGTTGAGAGTCCGCCTGCCGATGCAGGGGACGCGGGTTCGTGCCCCTGTCCGGGAGGATCCCACATGCCGCGGAGCGGCTGGGCCCGTGAGCCATGGCCGCTGGGCCTGCGCGTCCAGAGCCTGTGCTCCGCAACGGGAGAGGCCACAACAGTGAGAGGCCCGCGTAATGCAAAAAAAAAAAAAAAACAAAAAAAAAACAAACAAACAAAAAAAATAAAAAACCCACTCTGTCCTATTACTGGTATCTAACCCCAAAATGGACATTGTCACATCAGGAAAAGGAAAGTCACGTGCTCTGAGATGCTCCTTCCCAGGGAGGAAAGGAGGTGAAGACACACTCAGGCGATGACAGAAATTCCACTGGCTTCAACGGACACTTCAGCTTTCAACGGGAACCATGGTCAATACAAAAACGTGTGAACAGGGCAAGGGGTGAGGAAAGGGGCTCTGGAGGCTGGGCAGAACATTCGCAGGGGCCAGCCTGAATTTACAGAGCAGTTCTCAGGAAGTCCACTCTCAGGAGATTTCAACTCTGGCATCAGGCTGCTTCAGGAGGGGATGCATGTGGCCATGCACGAACTCATGCTGAGGGCAGCAGGACAGGCCCGGCTCTTGGGGCCCTGCCCTGCCGGGTCACTGCTGCTGCTCCTAGGTCCCCCATTGGGCACCTTTGAGAGGTTCCTTGATGAGAGATAAGCCAGTAAGTCCACGTACCGCATCAGGTCCGTGTTTGGGCTGTGGCCCCGGAGCCCTGCCATATGGAGGCACCTTGGCCTTGAGGAGCCCGAGCCAAGGGCTGGGCCGTGTGGACTCCAAGGCTGCTGGGACTCCTTCCAAGGCACTGCCCTGCTCAGCACAGTCCCTCAGGGTCAGAAGCCGCCAATCCAGCGGGCACCTCCTCAGTTCCCAGCATGAAAACTGCACATCTCCACAGTGAACCAGTCCCTGGTGAACCAGGTGAAATTTCTCATAAATTTGCCAGTTTTTTCAGTCTTCCTCCCTCTTTGGTGTAATTCACCAAAGTTTCTTTCACCCTTTTAAAAAACACACAGAGAGCATCACGTGAAGGTATCAGGCCCAGGGCTGTTGGCCACTCTTGAGATAGAGGAGCAGGCAACACGTCATTTGTCTAAGTGTACCACGGAACACGTCCTTTCCCCTCATCAGGCCACGTTCTAGAGACACGTGTGGGCATGGGTGTGTGTGTGCCTGTGTGTGACAATGCCCCTGCCACTTGGGAGACCCGAGCTCCTAGGGCTTGGTGACAGGCCCAACATGTACTTTGGGAAGCAATAACCTCTTCTCTCTGGACCTCAGCTTCTCAAGTCCATAATAGGGACCAGAAGCCCACCTGGCCCTCCCAGGGCTGTGGAGATGTGAATAAGGTATGGACAGAAGACAGGATGTAGACTCACCTGCGAAATTGGAGATACAGTCCCAGGGAGTGGGTTGCCCCTTCCCTCCCCTCAGCTTCACCCCAGGGGCCTACTGACTGCTCCCCTTAACCTCAGCTTTTCTCTTGGGCCTTCTGACCTTGGCTTGACCTCTTCCCCTCTGAAGCTCATGCCAATTGACTGTCGCTCTCTTCAGCACCACCTTTGTCCACTGCCTCCCAGCACCCTGGCCTGGACTTCAGCCCAGCTCTGCCCTGCCCCAGGAAGGGACCAAGGTTCCATTTCAGTGTCCTACTCAACCAACCCCACCCAAGCTGGGCTGTCACTTCCCTAAGGTCACCCCTTAGAAGCTGCTCCCCTCCAAAGCCCCCTATTCCTGTGCCCCCTTTCTCCCTTCCAGACCAGACCTCTCCAGAACACCCCCCTCCCCTGCTCCAACCCAACTTCAGACTCCCACCCAAGCTGCTTGCCATGAGCTCATCTGCCCCAGGCCCTCATACCTTCAGGCCTCCCACACAGACCCCTGTGTCCCCAACCAGTGCTTCCTAGATGGCCTGACCACTCTTCCCTTTCCTGTTGCCATCCTTTACAGGGCCCTGTGTGGCCTGGTCCCGCCAAACTCGTCACCCCCACCATGCTGACCTTGAACTCTGCCCACCTGCCATGCTGAGATTCCCTACACTTATTTGTGCTGTGCCCTGAACCTGGACTGCCCTTCCTGCCCCCTCCCCTGGCAGCTCCACCTCATCCGTTAGGAGTCAGTGCCCATCTACCTCTTCCAGGAAGCCTGGTGCCCTTGCCAGCCTGGGTTTCCAGAATCCCCTGTGGTGTCTCCATCACTGTTGCGTCTGACTCCCTCCCAGATGCGGTCTCTTGAGGGCAGGGACTTGATTCTTGGATTGGTGTGGCCCCAGAGCTGGGCACAGGCTTCTACCATGGCCAGTGGGGTGGGGGGGTGGATCAGGAGGTGCCCTTAGGGACCTGCCGTCTTGGAGGCCCTGGATTTCCCTGGGATGGAGACTCCTAGACCAGGCCAGAAGCAGCACTGACAGAGCACAGGGATCCAAGGTGGTGCAGAGATAAAAGTGAGGGCAGGGTGAGGCTGAGTCTAAGTATGGATCACACTAGGCACGCCATGTAGAGGGGCCAAGGGGTTGCCTCAGGGGTCTGAAATGCTGACATCTGCTCTCTGGGACTCCGACTCCACTCTGGACCTCATGAAAATGTTATCTACCAGTCCCACCCAGCTGCTGCCAAGTCAGTGATGAGGTGGTATTGAAGCAGAAGCCATAGGGGCCCTGCTGGAGTAAGAGGCTAGGCGGTGATGGACATGGGCCCCTCATCTGGCCAGGTCAGCCAGGAGATGGGTCCCTGGGGAGTTCAGCACCCCCTGCCTGGGCCCTAGACAAGTGCGTTCTCCTGATGTGCTCCAACATTGTCCTCCAGGAAGCCTTCTCAGATGCCTCTATGCCCCACCATGGGAGGGTGGTAGTTCCAATGAGAAGGCTTTGATGTGACCTTCCTTCTTTCCTGTCAACAAATGTTTATTAAGCACCTACTGTGTGCCTGGCCTGTGTTAGGCATGAGTAGGTCCATGAGCAGTGCAGACACGGCCCTGCTCTCATGCGGTATACCATCAGTAGGGTCTTCCCTATCTTCCCACTACAATTCAGTCTCACTGTCCTGAGCACAGAACTTGATAGAGGCTTCTGCAGGAAGAGCTGCCTGGGGTGGCAACTTCACTGGCAGAATTTAAGGGTGCTAGGAGGCCTTCCTGCTATGAAATGTATTTCCACCTGAGAGCCTGAGCGCCCCCCACCAACTAGAACAGCAGAGCCTGAGCCCCTGCCTGTGAGGACAGCAGAGCCCAAGCCCTTGCCCAGCTGCCATGCTCCCTTCCCTTGATGTTATTTTTATACTTTTTCCTAAAACACAGCCTGAGCAGGCCCTTCTCGACTCTATTAACATTAGGAATCTAATCAGTAATCAGGCAGCTCATAATTTTCTGATTAGCTCTGATTAGGCCCAACCTCGGGGGGAGAGGCAGTGGGACAGTGAGGAGGGAGGCGGGCCCACAGGGGCACGGGGATGTGCCTGAGGGGGCACTGGCAGGGCTGGAGGTGGAGGGCAGAGGGAAAGAGCCCCTGGTCCCACTGTCATTTGTCCTGGGGGAGGGTATGGGGTGAAGTCTTGGGTTGCACTGGGTCAGAGAGGTTGCAGGGGCCAGAGAGCAAGGGCAGCAGGGAAGGGGCCCCTGGCTCACCTTGCAGCAGGGACCCCAGGGCAGTTGGGCTGGGATTTTCAGCACCTTGGACAGATTGGGAGGGATGGGCAGGCAGCCTGCAGGACTGGGTTTGGGCAACCACTTGGGTCCCACCCTGCCTAGGCCCCCATGGGTCCCACTCTAGGAACGATCCCAGGCATTGCCCTTAAGTGATGGTGACAGTGACAGGATGGGTCTTCTCAGCGGGCTGCAACATGTGACCTTGACATGGAGAACTGTTGCTGAGCACACCATAGGCAGGGCCTGGCTTGATGATCATCACCTTCAATGTGGAGACAATGAGGCTGGGGCCCCTACTGCACAGTGGGGGAGCCAATGCCCGGAGGGACTGCCCAGGTGATGGTGCCAGTTAGGGGCAGAGCCTGGACCTGTACTGAGGCATCCCAAGCCAGGGCCAGGCCTCCCTTTTGCCTGAGGCCTGTTTGTCACCTTTGCAGTACACACCCAGATGGAACCATGGTGCTGGCCAAACCAGACCCATGGCCATCCCTTGCTGACTATGAAGTCCCTCATCCACTGGACTTTCCCACAGGCCCAGATTTCTTGGTGCTACACCCTGGAGCTCTGTCAGGTCAGGGTGAGAGTGGCCTTGCCTCTGGCCCTGGTCTGGATCACAGGTCACCACCTGTTGTTTAATGCAACAATCCAGGTGACCTCTGATGAAATGCACGAGCCTATTGGAGGAGGCGTGTACAGCTAATGTCATGCAAATTGGCACGGAGGCAATCAGCCTGACTCTAAAAGCTGCCCTACGGGCCGCAGGCTGGCTCATTGTCTTTTCTGTCAATTTGCATCTCATTACCCAGAAGGCTGTGCTCACTGGAGGTTAAAAGAAAAGGAGAATCAAGCAAGCCCCACTGCATCCTGCCTCCAGCTAGGGCACAGACCACATGTGGGACAGGGCTGCCTGGTGGACTCTCCCACGAGACATACTCCACAGGAAGCCTTGACAGCCCTGTCAACCCCATCACCACCACCACCATTACCTCTGCCCCCACCACAGTGTTTCTCTCAGCACTACCATCACCATTACCTCCATCGTCACCACTGATCCCCACTTAACCACCATCAACATTCCCATGACTACCGCCAACATTCCTCATCACCACTGCCAACATTATTCCATCATCACCACCACTGCGAGCCCTATCACTGTTGCCAACATTATTTTTATCACCCTGGCACCACTCCCATCACCATTACCACTGTCATCCCCAGTGGGACTCCCATCACCAATCAGCAGTGTTACTCCCATCACTGTCACCACCATCACCAGTAGCTCCACCATCGCTACCTTCATCGCCATCATCACAGTCACCAACACCATTACTGTCACTTCTACTACCATCACCATCTACCGCTGACTCCACTATCAACATCACCTCCACCACCACCACAACCGTCACTAGTACGGCCATCGCTCCACTGTGGTACCTCCGCTAGCATCTCACATCTCCTTGTGATCACCACCACCACCACCTGCCCCGTCACCTCTGCACCCCTGAGGAAAGTCTGATGAATGGGCAGAGACTACTCACTCTTTACCTTTCTCTGCCCATCACCCTCTAGCACCATCGGAAGGCTAGGGAACCTGTAAACAAAGGATTCAGTGATCAGAGACCTCATAAATCAACCAACCAAATCTGGCCTGGACACTGGTGCTTATAACTGGGTGTCTCAGGAAGGAAGCCGTCACGGCCAGGGGGTGGGATGGGGGTGCACACCCTCTGTGGCAGAGCCCCTGGGAGGTGGGGCTTACTTTACTCCACTGATCAGCGGCCACAGTGCCCCATGGGGCGGAGCCAGGAGCTTTGTGTGTGACATGGGCGACTGATGCTAGTCCCCCTCTGAACCTTGACTACTTTGTCTCTAAAATGAGGCTTCTAATAGTCCTGACCTCACAAGGTTGTGCGAGGATGAAGGCAAACAATAAGAGAATGCTGAGTATCTAGGACCCACTCAAAACGTCACATAAAACCTGTGGGAGAGGAGTGTGGTTAGATCAAACTGGGAGGGCTTCCTGTAAGAGGGAACAGCAGGCCAAATTTGAAGGACAAGGCCAGACAGAGAAGAGGAGGAAGGGGATTCCAAATGGGAGCCTCAGCAGCACGCAGGCCTTTGCTCCTCCTGAGCCTCCTTCCGTCCAAGGGTGGTCTCAGTGTGGCTGAGCCTCTTCCACAGGACATGGTGATACACACCTTGCTTCACACGTATGTTCCATTTAAGCCCTATGAAGCCCAGTCATCATTCCCATTACACCAAGGTTGAGAGATGAAGCCAAACCAAGAGGAAGTAGGGGCTCCCCCACAGAGGTCACCTGGAAGAATGGGATTTAGAGCCACATCTTTCCACTCGGGCTGCCATTCTGCTGGGTGTGGACGCCTGAGACTCCAGCCCATCGCTGCCCACCACCTTTGGTGGTAGCAGCATGGGCACCACCTGGGACACAAAGCTGGGCACTGGTTGGTCCGGGGGCAAGGCTGAGGGCCTGGGCAGAGGCGACAGGCAGACAAAGGCCTGGAGGCGGAGGGTGGGGTGGGCACAGCCTGGTTGCCAGGTGGAAACGTCCAGGGTAAAAGCTGCTCTGAATACTGGCTGCATCCCGCTGCTCCAATCAGCCTCGACACTTGGTTATTACGAGGAGTAAAGGCGGCCGGAGGGACAGCTGGAGCCTTGGCGACAACATTTAAGGCGTTTGTCAGAGCTGTGGGACACGGGCTGCCAGGTGCTAATGGCTTCTGCTCGCTGCTGCCAAGTGAGAGGAGGGCGGGCAGGTGGAGGCGGCCTTGCTCCTGCCCAGGTCCCGTGCCCACCCCACACTGCGCGGCTGCTCCACAACAGGTAGGGCCCACCTGGGCCTTACAGATGCCTAGCAATGGCCATACAGCCACGGCGCCAGCTGGGGAGCGTGGGGCAACAGCCATGTAGCACGTGCCTGCCTATTTGGGGCATCTCTGCCTCCACACCTGTATTCAGGCTGCAGCCTCTCTCCCCTGGGACAAGGGTCTGGGAGTCTGTTCTCTACCATGCCACCTCCCAGGAAGGAAGCCCTGAATCCCAGCTGGCTAAGGCCACCTCAGCCCCTTATCTTTTCAGCCCTTTGGGTTGGACTTTGTATGGGAGAGACCCTTCTAGTGATGGACCCTCAGTGGACTCAGATCTATCCTGATTGGGTGATTTCAGCTCTCCAGGCCTCAGTTTTCCCCCTTGTGAAATGGGAAAATGGCACCATCCAGCATCACTGCATCAGTGAGAAAACAGGAGAATGCTGAGTGCTGGCCATGTGGAGCCCGGTGGCACTTGGGCCTATTAGGAAGGGCCAGTAAGAGAGTCAGATGTCACCAGGAAAGGGGGAGCGTGGACCTGGGGCTGCCTCAAGAAGGGAGTAGCTCCTGGAGGGGGGCCAGAGCAAACTGCAGGGAAGGGCCAGGAGTTTTCCAGGGAGGAGAAACCCATGGCCAGGTGATCAGGTGGGGCTTTGAGTGTTCCTGAAATATAAACGGTTGGCAGGGAATTCCTGCACCTGGAAATGCACTTGTAGGACCTGTGCTTCACATGGACCTGTTGTCATGGCCACACCACTGAGCACTCATCGTGCCCCAGAACTGTTCATGAACCCCTACAAAGCAGGTCCCATTCCAAACCCATTTTTCAGATGAGGAAACTGAGGTTCAGAGGGGGTTACTCAGTTTGTCTGTAGTCACGGCTCTTTGAGGGTAGCGTGGGGGCTTGTCGCTGAGACTGTGTAACTAAACCTCCCTCCCCCACTCATCGATTCACCCACGGGACATCCTCAGCACCCTCTGAGACCCTGAACCCCCTCTGAGGAGGAAGGGAGCCTTTGGCTGGCTGTGGATCACAGAGCATGGGACGGGGGAACACTGTGGGGCTGGGTGAGAGATCCAGGGGGCAGGAGGACACCTGGGTGGGCCTGAGCTCATCCTCAGCTTCACGGCATGACCTTGCACTTGTCATACTGGGTGGCCTTGGAGTTCTTGCCCCTTTCCCAGGGCATAGGCTGAGGCCGGAGAAGATAGGAGGGGGTACCTGAAGAAGGTGGGGAGTTGTGTGTCCTTGAGGTCACTCAGTGAGCTCTGGCCCCCAGCAGCCCTCTTCCACCTGTGGTCAGCCTCTGGCATGGTTGCCGAGCACAGCCTATGACCCTCATGGCATCAGGGCAGGAGTGCTGCTGTGGGTTTATGTTCATCATTGTTGAGCTTAGTGATCCTCTGGGGGCAGCTGTGCTTGGCTCTGCCTAGATCTGAGGCTGTTGCTTGAGCTAAGGGCCTGGAGAGGGAGAAGGCCAGGGCCAGTCCATCCCCCAAAGGAGCAGACTCTGAGTCCTGGGCTGGCTGGATTGGCCCCAGGGCCATCCTTTCATGCCCATCAGGGCAGAACCTCCACGAGCCATCCTCATCCCACTTCACAGGTGGGATCAAAGCTCAGCAAGAGGTGGGACTCCCCTAGGGTGGGGGTGAGCAGTGAGGCTAAGTGTAGAACTTGCTCACCATCCTCGGGTCTGTTTCCCTTCCCTGAATGCAGAGCCAGGCACTCTCTGGGGCTGGGGAGTCTTTGTGTCCTAGTGCCAGCCCAGCCTCACCAAGGTATTCAAGGCCTCCAGGCCACCTGATTCCCAGACTTCTGCTGGCCCACTCTCGGGTCCTGGCCATGGGGGCTTTCCCTCCCCAGCATTTTGGAGACTGATGTCATTCCCCTGCCCTGCCCCCACCCCAGAGCCTCCTAGTACTCTCCTACAAGAAAAGGGGGGGGGGGCAAGTGGGACTCCTGTGACTGAGGACTCTTCGGCCTCCGCTGAGGGAGGTCTGCCAAGCAGGAGGACTGTAGGGGAGAAGAGGCTTCAGGAGCTGGTGGGAGAAGAGGCCTCTTCCATTTGACTTTGTGGTCAACACCTTTGTAATCCTGGGGGTGGAGGGCTTGGAATTAGAGAAGGAGGATTGTGTGCATTTGCACTTGAATGTACACACATGAGTACCTGCATGAGAGCATGTGAACACAAGTGCAGACATAAAAAATAAAAAATAAAAAAATCCCATGTATGTGAAAACGTGCACATGAGCACGGGAACACGTAAGTATATGCATGCATGCATGCAAACGTGTTCAGGCCCATTTGCACACGGTAGGTGGGTCCTCACCTTCATGTCCTGAGCTCACCTCCTAAGGCACAGGTGGGGCAGGGCTGCTTCCTGCTGTAGCTGGGTGTGAGGTAGCTCACTGGGCCCATGGCTCCTGGACCCACAGGCCCTACTGCCTGCCATGCACGCCTGGCCAAACAGGCCCTCTGCTTCATTTTGCCACCTGCCTCCTTCACCCCTAGTGATCTGCTCCTCAAATATGCCCTCAATTTGTCCACTAGTTTACCTTCCTCCCATCCCTCACCCCACCTGTGATCACTTTGTTTTGTGTTATCTTACCCCAACTAACGCCACAGTATGGAATAAACAAAAAGGGGATGCCCAGGGCCCCTCCTCTTTCTTCTTTCAGCAACCATGTTCATGGCCTGTGCCTGCGCCAGAGACACAGGCTGAATGAGACTCAGCCTCATTCTCACAGAGTTCACAGTGGAGGGAGGGGCTTCCACTTGTCTCCATGCTCACCCTGCCCCCACCCCGCACTCAAGGTACAGCCAATACTAGGCTAGACACATACTTGGAGCAAGGAAATCCTGTGCACCAGTCCCACACCAACTGCCCACCAGGTGCTCTTGTGACCACAGTGATCACTTATGGGGGCCTACAGTCCACTTGTGACCAACACAACCATGGGGGGTGAGGCTGGTGCTACTGGTCCATTTTCCAGAAGAAGGAAGCTCAGAACAATGTGGTCGAGTACTCCATGGCCACAGAACTGGCAGGAGGTGGGACCAGGACACACACCTAGGTCTATTCAGATGCTGAGCCCAGGCCTAAAGCAAGGTAGCCTGTGTGGGCCACACCTGTGCGACCAGTGATCCCAGCACTGTCAGCAGCTCCTGCCTGTAATCCCTGGCAAGGAACAGATGGGGATCTGAGGTCTGGGGAGGAGGGACATGCTCAGGACTGGAGCCCAGGTGCCAGCTCCCAGACCCTGCTGCTAGTAAAGGTGGGAGGAGCTGAGGGGCACATCGTGAAAGTCTCCCCCAAACACCAATCCACGGGAAGCAAGACTTGGCTTCTGTGGGGAGTTGATCTAAATGTCTCATCTCTTGTGGTGAGAACACAAAGCACTGGGTCTCCCTTTCTCCTTTGGCTATCAGGAGGCTCAACTAGAAACAAGCACCTGGTCCTGAGGTTGTATATCTTAGCTCTTTTGTCTCATCCTTATTATTCATATTCTATGTTTTAAAAACCCTGTGGTTTGGTGAAGTGCTGCTCAATACTTTGCCGAATGAAGTGGGAAGTAAACTAAATTAAACTGTCCTCCTCACCCCACCCATTCTCTACTCTTCCAGGAAGCAGCTAGACCCATGGGAAGGAAAACTGTCCAGGGGTCAGGAGGCCTCAGGGCTCTGTGGGGTGTCACACTCTCCCCAGTTTGTTTCCCCCTTCCTGGACCCCTGTCTTCACCTCCCCCACCCCACAAGCCAAGGAGGGTGAGTGGCTCTGTGAGGCTAGACCGCCTGACGGGGGGCGGCAGGTCCCTGCTCTGAGCCACTGCCCTGCCAACGGGCAGGCCGGCATCTGGCTGGCAGGCACAGCCGTCTCCCTGGCAAACGAGATGCTTTTTACTGAGATAACGAATCGCTCCATTTAGATCCAAATTAACCTCCCCCAATTACCCCTTTTCTATCACATTTCACCAGATAAAAATCCCCTTCTGCCCGCAGACTGGGCCCTGCCCCTCCTCTCTCCCAAAGCCACAGCCAGGCCACATTCAACAGCACCAGAAGGGCTGGCAGTTGCATGGTACTTCCATGGCCACATTTTTCTTTTCTTCCTTTCTTTTTTTGGGGGGTGTGGCGAGGTGGGAGGAATGGGAAGTTTCATGCAGCTGCCACTCTGAGGAGTGGGAATTTTTATTTTATTTTTTTAACTCATTCTTTGAAATAAGGATGCAGTATGGGATCAATTTTTGATGACAGTGAAGTAAAAGGGGAAAATGGTAGCAATTTTCTCTTCTGAACATGCCTTATTTAATGGAAGGATGTCACGGTGGAGTTTTATCCAGAGGAGAGAGAGGGCCTGGTTCCCAGGGACACATGGTCAATCAGAGATGCATGGCAGGATCTCAGCCTGGGTGTGGCTGGGCACGCCCCGCCCCCCCCACCATTAGGGTGGCTGCCAGGGTCCAGGACTTAACGTGGGGAGAGACTGAGGCCACAGGCCTCCCTGTCATCTTCTGGGGTCCAGCTGCGGTGACCATCTCCCCTGACCCAGCACCAGGGTGGACCCTCCCTGCCTTGTGCTCTGCTGGTCTTGGCCTGCATCACAATTCTAGAGCTGGGACTCCAGGGAATCCAGTGTTAATCAGGGTTATAAAATCCTGCCCAGCTGCTGCTGCTGCCTTCATGTTAACCTAGGGGAGCTGAGCTTCAGTTAGCCTGGAACTCGGGGTGGGTGGAGAATAGGGGTGGAAGCAGAGAGGGGGAGGGTGTCGGACACCCAAGGATGGGGAAAATAAAATGCTGCATCCTGAGCTGGCTAGGACTGGGGGCAGTCAGGGCACCCAGCCTCTTGTCTTGGGCTCAGGAAGGGGTAAGGAAGGGGGCAGAGGTGGGGGCTTTCTCACTGGGGGTGCTTCTCAGGGGATACTGCAGGAGGAATTGTCCCCTCCCAGCGTCAGAGGTGAACTGGAGGCAGACACGGGCTGTGTGGAGTCAGGAGGCCTTGAGACCCAGTCCAGCAGGAATCTTGGGTCCCCTGCTGGGTGTCAGGGAACCTGCCCCTGCTCCCCTGCTCTAAGTTGCCCCAGGTGTGAGGTTAATATCCCTGGGCTGGATGGACTGGGAGGCCAGGGGCCTGGCTGCCAGGGCCACATCTCCAGAGACCAGGAAACCCACCCCCAGAGTCCATTCACCACGGACCCCGTGAAACCCGGGGCACCCCGACAGTGGCTGAGCAGCACCCTGACCAGCCTTAGCCCACCCCTCTTGAGGTCCAGTCCCCTTGGCCACCTGTCTTCCAAGGCCTCCCTCGCCTTGCAGTGCAGAGACCAGGGACAGAATGAATTTGAGCTGTACCTCGAAGGCCTGAGCAGCTCAGCCACAGACGTCTCATTCATAGATACATGCAGTTACGTCAGGCAGCTCGTGACCCGCAAGCACAGCACACAGTCATGCCAAACCCCTACGTGACCACACAGAGCCCACGGTTGTGAACATAGCCAGCCACATGCCTGCGCAATCAGGGCCCCTGCCCAGGTGCGGTTCTTACAATCAACAACTTCGGCTTCACACAGTGAGAAGAGCACCGGCCTCTCTGGAGCCTTTTCCCACTCACCACCCATGACCCACAAGCAATCCAGGGCTCCCAAAGTGACCTTACAAAGTCCTTACTGTGAGGCCAAAGCAGTGCTGGCAAGAACAGACCCTGCTGCCTCGTCCAGGTACTCCACGAAGCAGAAACTAAACCCCCCACCCCCGCCCAGGCAGAAAGTCCCCTGGAGAGCAGGGCAGCCCCTGCCCACAAATGTCTGCAGGTCCTGGGAGGGGAGTGGGGAGATGGCAGACTGGGCCTAGCATCCCAGTGCCCGTCTGTTGACAGATGCCACCCAAAGCCGCACCTGCCACCTCCCTCCCCTCCTCGGTTGAGGCCAGGCCTCTGAAATAATTAGTAATTCTGCTCGACAAAACGGTGGCCCGATGGGATAATAAACTCCAACATCTGTCAGAAGAGCGAGCTCCTATGGAATTGCCAAGAGAAACATTTTTCTCCTCATTCAATTCACATTTAAATCGAAAACAACCCCTCCAACTTTGCGCCAGGCTGGCGGCGTGGGGCTCCAGGAGCCCACAAGCTGTTCCGAGCCTGCAAAAAGGCTCAGACGAGTGGCGATCACTCACTCAAATTAACAAATCATTTTATTTAGAAATGAAGAGAATTTATAAGTGACGGATGGCTTGGGAGCCCTGAGGAGGAAAGGAAGCCAGCCATCAGTCCTGCTGCTGTGCCGGGGGGCAGCCCCATGTCACCTCCCCTACCGCTCCCCCCCACCCCCCGCCCAGGCAGAAAGTCCCCCGGAGAGATTCGGTCATGGGAGCCAGCACTCCCCGTCTTCACAACCACCCAGTGTGGTAGGCAAGCCAGGAGCTACGCTACCATTCTGTGGTGGGAACTGAGGCTCAATGAAATGCCCAAGGTCCCCAGTTGCCCCTGCCAGCCGGAGAAGGACACAGACCCCACTCTGAGGGCACTTAGCCCAAAGCAGCCTCCTGGGCCTGCAATTCTACCTCTAGGCTGCAGGAGCTGTTGCACAGGGAGCACTGAGTCCTGTGTGAGTCCAGGGTTTGGTTCTGGCTATGGACAATCCTTGCTTTATCCAATACAACTACACTCTTGAAAAGGAGCCAGGGAGACTTGAGTTCCGGGCCTAGGGCCTCCAATTCACTGTTTATACCATGAAGGATATAGACTTGGACTGCCAAGGGCCTTTCCAGCTATGAGGGCCCCTGAGGACCTGGTACCAAGCACTGATAAATGAAGAAAAAAAAAAGGCTGACAAATAAGCCCCAGTTCTGGCCAGACCCCTCCTTGGGGGCCCCACAATGCCCATATGTCTTCCATCGTACTCCTCCGATGCCTGTGTATCCCCAACAGTGCCTGCATGCCCTCATCAAGGACTTCACTGCTCTGTCCTATAATTTCCCAGCAGACTGTTCTTTCTCTGAGGCAGGGACAATGTTGTTTTTTTCCATCCCAGTGGCCCTAGTACCCAGCTCTTGGTAATTCTTTGGTGAATAAACAAAAGAATGAATGAATGTCTAGCTGCACAGCCACTCAAAGGCATGAGACAGGGGCTCGATAATGCCTGGTTATCATGACACTCTCTCACCTCCATGCTTTTGCACCTGATGCTCCCTCTGCCTGGAATGCCGTTCTCCTCCTCCTCTGCCTGGACAATTGTTTACTGCTTCTTAATGCCCGGCTCAGTTGCACTCTGTGCTGGGCCTCTTCCTGCTTAGCCTGTCACAGCCATGGTTACCGTAGGGCAGGCGCCAGTCTGGTTTACAAGGCTGGCCATCCTAGGCCAGGTTCTCTTGAGGTCACAGTGGGGTCTGATTCCTCCTGCGTCCCCCCTGGGGCCAGAGCTGGGTCTGTGGGGGCTGAGGGCATGGCCTACCTCTGAGAGCTTCTCAGATTGAGCAGCTTGACAGGAGCTGCTGAAACAAACCCAGAAATACCCCTGGAGGGTAGAGGGGGGTGGGGAGGGGTAAGAAGACAGGAGGCAGGGCCAGAGGGACAGATAGGAGAGGAGAGAGTCCCTGGAAGGCGGCAGGGGACAAAGTGTTGCAGCTGGTGATAGAGGCCTGGCTGAGACCTTTATTTCTCCTGTAGGCCAGCCACCTCTGTGCGTGAGGCCCAGAGGGAAAAAGTTTCTCCTCCCCATGATGTTACGACCGTGAGCTCAGAGGCTCCGTTGTGGGGAGACCCTGGATACACCTGCTGATTTGGCATTCCTCACCGTGGGCCTCAGGGAGCCCCTTTCGAGGGGAGAGCAGACAAGAATGGGGGTGCACTGCAAACCCCAACCCTCTATCCTGGACCCCATGGGTGCTGCAGGGGAGTATGGGGGAGACACTGCACAAGCAGTGGGACCATGTCAGACTTAGATGGGATCTTGGGAGACCTGGGTCCAAGGTGTAGCTGGTGAGTCTAGGGCAAGTCCCTCTTCCCTTCCGTGCCTCAATTTCCCCATCTGTAAAATAAGATATTCATCCTGGGCCTGCCTGCCTGTTGGTGCAGTGGTGCGGGGACTGGAGAGAGAAATGAGACGGCTGTGACTGGGCTGCATACCAGGAGTGACAAGGGCTTTCTAGGCAGGAATATGTATGTGCATGTGTGTCTACCCGGTACACACAGATAGATATCACATGTAGGCAAGCATGGGCCAAGACACACACTTGTACATGTATTACCTGCACGAGTGTGTGCACGTCTAACTATAGGCACTCATGTGAGGGCCTGGGCCTTGAGTGTGCTCCTGTGGTTGTAGACCGGGAGATGGGACACGGACACATGGTTTTATACACACACACACATTTGTGGGTGCCTGAAGCACACCCACACAAGTGCCTACAAGTGAGATGGGCCATGTTGGTGCAGTAGAAACCTCGAAGTGGTAGAGCTCTCTATTCCCTTCCTACTCCAGCTCTTCCGACTCTTCCAGCACACACCACACACGTCTCTTACACCCCCATGCACCCAGGCTCTGCCCCAGAGAGTCCCGGCATCACCCCAGTGGCCATACACATGGGCGTGCATATCCATCCAGTACCATCCCTGATGTGCACATGGGGCATGTTCCAGCCAGACACAACCCTCCATGAGCAGATACATATTCCACTTGTCTTTTGGCCTTGGGTGGGTCCCCCCATCATTGCTGTGAACTCCAAAGGGCACTTGGAGTTCTCTTTTGCTGACACCAGCAGTTTCTCAGGGTGGCCTGTGGCTGGGCAACCCAGGAAGATGCAGCACTGCCTGCTGTGCCCACCCTGCTTGTCTCACCACCTGCACAGAGGCCCTGCTGGGCACAGGCTGGTGTCTGCAGAGCCTGGGGGATGCTCCTGCTCACTCAGGCTCCCAGCAGGGGCACGGGAGACCCCACTGATGATCAGGAAGCTGTGTCCCTGGCAGGGAGATGGGGCTCCACCCTGAGGCAGGAGGAAGGGCTGTCTCCTCCTTCTCACTGCCTTCACTCCTGCTCATGCTCCAGGTTTGCATTTGTGGAGTGGGGCGGGGGTGCTGACACATGCCCCTGGTCTCCATGCTGTGATGGTCCTCTGACACCCCATTACACATCCTCACATTACTTGTCTACCCTCTGCCTTCCATCTGGACCACAAGGTCCCAGAAGGCAGGACCAGGTTTGCCTCTGTCACTGTGAAGTTCCCAGCAGCCAGCACAGGGCCTGGCATACAGTAGACACAGGTGTGTACTTGGGGAATGAATGCATGAGTGGAGCCTGGCATGACAGGTTCAGGGAGCATTGAGATGTGCTGTGATGGGAGGAAAAGCCCTCCATCCCTATCTGTATCAGCTTTGGAACTGAATGGGTCCTGTGGAGAAGCGAGGCAGGAGGAGACGGCAGTGAGAGGCAGGACCATACTTTGCTCCTATTAGCCGGAAGAGGCTATACCACCCCTCTCATCCCCCACCCGTGGGGGATGCACAGGCTCCTCCCCTAAGGTCACCCCTACTCTGCCATCCCAGAGCCACAGAGCATCTGTAGTGGAAGTGGGCACTGCCTGGGGGCTGGGTCAGGCCACAACACAGGCACTGGCACACAGCAGGTGCTCAACATATGCTGTAAAATGAGTAATACTCATCTCACTCAAGAGGCTGCCAGGGCTTCCGGTGCCTGGGGTCTAGATCCCTGTGCCTGGGGTTCGAGGCCTCCCACTGCCATTTCTACTTTCCTGGCCCTGCACTGCCCCCACCTGCAACCAGTCCCGGCTCAGAGCCCCTTCCTGCCTTTGCTTGTGTTGTATCCCCATCTGGCCTGCCCACCCCTTCTCCCAGCCAATTCCCCAAATCCTGCTGTGGCCCCACCCACCTCTGTGGGGATGTCTCCCTGAGTGTTCCCAGGGTCGGTTGGCGTGGCCTCCGGGTCTGTGAAGCAGGACACATGCAGGGAGGGTCAGGAGGGTGCTGAGGGCAGCCCAGGAGGCGAGTGTCCTAGCCCCTCAATGCCCTCACCGCAGCCCCTTCTCTGGGGCATCCTGATGACCCCATGAAGGCCAGTGGTGTCCCCTGCCACTGCTGCAGGCTGGAGTGGGAGAATGAGGTGAGAGGGTGCGGGGTGGGCCCCATGGAGGCGCAGGCCCTGCTAGCGATGCCCCTGCTCCTCCCCTGGCTCGGGCCTGGCTGGAGTCCCTTGGCCTTTGGGGGCTAGGTGGGAGCCTGGCCTCTGGAGGTGGGAGAGGTACAACCTGCTGTGGCAGCATCTCAGGATGGGACGTGGGGGTGTGCCTGGAGGAGGCAGTGCATTTATGGGAGGCTTTCTGGGCTGGGCCTGGAAGCCCTAAGATGGGAGGCCTTCACCTGCAAACAAGTTGGGAGGTGACAGGAACATGGGGAGCTGGGGATTCAGTGTCTCCTGGGCAAGGGAGGACTTATGGACAAGGAGGTCTAAAAGTTCTCTAGAGGTGGAGCCAAGGAAAGGGTTCAGCAAGAGGGATCATGGTCCGGCACAAGGAAGAACTTCCAGATATTCAGAGGGCTCCAACTCTGAAATGGGAACCTGAGGACATGGTGGCATCTCCCTCCAGAATCAGGGCGAGGCTAATGGGCTGATGCCTGGGGCACGGGGGACAGGCCAGCCCGTCTCCAGCCCCCTAATTAGAGAAGCTGTTCTGGTTCCCTGACAACAGGGATCTGTGTTCTCAGCATCCCTCGGGCCCTGATCTTGTGAATCAGGACCTAAACTTGTACCCCTGAACTGAACTGGGAATTTGACATATGAAGCATCTGTGACCCAGTTGGTGACCCTGAGGCCCATAACACAACCCAGGGCTGCACCTCACCTGATGAGTAACCCTGTGGGACACTTCCCCGACCTGCAACCAACAGAGCTCACAGCACTCTCACAGGAAAACAGGGGTGCCTTCTACTTACTGCAGTTGGGCATGTGCTGTCGTAGTCTTGAGTGATTCTGTGGGATGTGGTAGGAGTGCACAAGGGGCCCTTGGGAGCTGGTGCCATTCCTCAAATCTGGCTGTGGCACCCAGGGTTGGAGCCCTCAGAAATGCCTCCCTTGGCAGAGCTGGGAAGCCAGGGAGGGTGACACAGGGCAGGGGGCAGCCAGTAGCCTCCTCTGGGCCAGGCCTTGGTTCTCCTGAGTCCCCCCATGGAGACCCAGGAAGGCCTGGCCTCCACTGCTTGCTCTCTGCTCCCTTCCCCCATCTCTCATTCTAAGAGGAAAATCACAGGGAAGCAAACCTTGGGGGGAGAAAGGAGAATGTTTTTAATTAAAAGTTTAAGAGAATTCACAACCCAAGGGAGTCACAGCAAGAGAAGGCAGGGAGACAGTGGGGGTCGGGCACAAGGGAAAGTAGGCCACACCAACTGAGGGCTCTGAGCCCAATCCTTCCAGCCACCCAGAGTCCACCGCTGCAGCAGGTTCTGAGCTACTGAGAGCTCTCAGTGCGGATGAGGCCTCGGAAGCCTCTGGTTTTCCATCTGGGAATGGGTGGGGGAGGTGGGGGCAGCGGGCTCAGCAGAGATGGCTCCCTCTCTGCTGCTCCCTCTGCTTGGCCCTACCTCTGGGGCCAGGGAGGGAGGATGTTCTGCTCCCAGAGATGAGGTTGAGGCCTAGTACCCCCCGGGTACCTCCCTGGCTGGAGCTGTCATGCTGGGTCAGGGACAAGGCCTGGGCCACATGTGACCCACTGGGGGTCTCCACATGTGCCCTGTCCACAGTCCACTGTTCCAACAGCCCCCATCTCACAGCTGGATCAGGTCCTGGCTGGGGTGGGTGAGTGGGAGTGTGTGGGGACTTCGGGTAACCCACCCTCTGTGTGACCTTGTCTAATGGGGGACAGTGGGCAGATAGGTAATAATGAAAGATCACTGGGGTTCTTATTAACCAAGTGTTTGCTGCACACCTGGGGCTTAGTCCGTCCATGTATGGCCACGTGTGCCAAGCACAGGCCATGTGGCATCCTGCCTCGTTCCTGCCTACTCACCTCCAGCCTGCCTGCCATACACATGTCCACCATGGGCAAAGCCACTTAGTAGCTCATTAGTCTGAGCCCAGCTTGGGCCTCAGCAGTCCCTGGGTGTGAGCAGGAGTGCACAGGTGCCCTCAGGGCAGGGCTTGGTCAGGCCTCCTGCATCATCCTTTCCTCCTGATACTGGAAGGGCTCTGCCCACTGATCTCCATCTGCTCACCAGGTTCTGGGTCTGGGATGTGTGTTGAGGGGGCCTTGTGCATGTATCGGTGCACATGGGGGGCCCTGTGTGCAGGGAGGGGGCAGGGCCAGAGCTGATCCATGAGGTGTCCCCATGCCTAGACATCTTCCCCGTCCCTGTCCACTCCTACCATTTACTGGGAGAAGGAAAAAGCAAGGGGAAAATATGACAGATGCAATATTTTGCACAATGAGCTAATTACACAGCAGTCACCCAGTGAGATGAGATTAGCAGAAGAATATTTGATAAAAGGAGGCCTAGGTCTGCACATGGGTGGTGGGGAAAGGCCCGTGTCATCACTGGGAGATTGTGGAGCTCTCTCTATCTCACACACACACACACACATGACCACACTCATGTGCTCCTCCACGACTACCCTCTCCCCAGCAAGCTTGTATCTTTGGGTTGGGGCTTGCACTTGTGGTGGGGGTCCTGCAGGTGAACACTGGAGACTCAGAGGGTCTCAGCCCTGCTCCCCTACCCCTACCTAATCCAGCAGCCATAATGGACTCTGCGTGTTCTTCCATCCCCACCCCCAGGGCCCCTTCATGCAGTTCCCTTTCTCAGAATGCTCTTCCCCGCCCTCTGAGAGGCAAATTTCTCCATCCCCCCAGCCGCAGCCGCAGTGCCACTTCTCTGTGCTTCCAGGTAACTGGGATGCTTTTCCATGAAATCCCAAAGTGAGGTCAAGGGACGGGGATCTTCCCTGTGGCCCAAGCCCCCTCCCTGTAACAGCGATAACCCCATGGCACGCACATGTTTATGAGCTAGCCAAGTCTCACCTCAGACGATCCTCTTGGGAATCCCGCTGCGTGGACTCTTATCACCCCATTTTATAGATAAGGAAATTGAGACTCAGAGAAGGGAAATCACCAGCAAAGGCCGTGCAGCTGATGCATCAGTGCTGTAGTTGAGACCTCACTCAGCTCTTCTGCCTCTTGATCCAGCTGCATGGTTCATGCCTCAGAGACCTCTGTCTCCTGGGTGAGTCACCCTCAAAGGCTCATTTCTGGAAAACCTACTGATGAAGTGGGTGGGGGTCTCATTCAGAAGTAAGGTTTAAAGGTTCAGTTCTGCCATGTGGCCAACTGACCAGGCCCCCAGGTGGTAGGACAGCCTTGATTGAAGGGTGGGAACCCGAGTTCTCCCCAGGCTCAGGGCAAGTCGCTCCCCCTCTCTGACCTCTGTTCCCCTGTCTGTCTCTGACAGGCACCCCTCAGTACCAGCCACCACCAGCCAAAGGATGCTCATCTCTGCCCTCCCCAGAACTGTGGCTCCCCCACCTTGCCACACCTGCACAGTTCACACATGGATGTCAGCTTGCCTGGCTCAGGCCCCCTGAGTCCTCTCCTGGAGTTCTGATCCCCTGCCTGGACCCTGTCTCACTGCCTGTCCATCCATCTGTCCATCTGCCAGACTGTTCAGGCCTCCTCTCCTCTGACGCTTTTGGATCTGATGACTGGGAACCCAGGGAGGAGAGGGCTGGCACTGGGACCAGGGAGGTCAAAGAGATTCTCCATAGGGGGTGCAGAAGCCCCAAACTTAGCCTTCAATAGCTTGAAGGCTGACTCTGCCAGGAAGTTCTCCTGGTCCGTGCCAAAGGGAGACTGTGCTGGCCCGTCCTAAGTCCCGTTCCCTGCCTGGGGCTGCCTTTGCTGCTTCCAAACACCTGCCCAGCCCAGGCCTGGCAGTCCTGGGGGTAAATGGGTAGGGCATGGGAGCTGCCCACTCACCCACCCACCCCAACCGGCCAGGAAGGGGCTGGAGCCTAGGCACCCGGGCAGCTGGTGGATGGGGCCTCGTAACCTCGGCTCTCTTGATAACTAGGCTCCAGCTGGTGTTGACACAGCAAACATGCTGCAACTCCCATTCGCCAAGGCACAGAGTGGGCAAACACAGGATGGCTGGAACAAAGGGCCTGGCAACCGTGACCAGCCTCTCAAACAAGGGCCCCAAGGCCTGTGCCAGGAGGCAGGAAGCATCGAGCAGCCTGGACAGTGTGGCCCACAGAGGTAGGAGCTGGGGACAGGCCCTTGAAGAGGCGTTCAGAGAGGGGAGGACTGGCACGAGGTCCTACAGTCGAGGCTTGGCCCACATGTGGGGCGGAGCTGAAGGAACACAGGTCATTCTTGTCCGTTGGGGCCTATCCCACATCATACCCCCATGAGCGTCCCTTGCTCAATTGGTGTCACCAAGGCCTGGGCATAAACTCTGATGACAGATCTGTGAGGCTATGTTTCTTGTTCTACTGTACAGGCAGGAAAACCGAGGCTCAGAGAATGTGAGTTGCCAAGGGCTCAGTGCCACTCAAGTGTAGCATGGGGGCCACAGCACCACAGAGGGTGAGGCCCCTAATTCTTGGCCACCTCTTGGTCACATGTATTATGTGCCATGTTGCACCTTTCTGAGGGGGACTCTTGGCCAGAGGTCCTTTTGGGGGTGGTGTAAGGTCAGGACTGTGCAGGTTGTGGTCACTAGGTGAGGTCTCAGCTAGACTCCAAGGAACGACACCTGTGCTGGACACAGCCCATTCCCACCTCTGCCTCAAGGCCCACCTCACGGTGCATCTGTGCACGTGCTCTGCAGAGCCAGGCCAGCAGCGAGGCCCTCTGCCAGCACATGCATGCAGACGCCCGAACATGCCAACATGCACACACTCTCTCTACCTCTGGCCTTTGTACTTTGCTGTGCTTTCTGCCTTGGACCCTCTTCCTTACTCTCCTCTGCCTGGCTGCATCTCCAGTAACCCTCCCCTCCCCACAAAGTCCCCTAGGCCTGGTCAATATCCACGGGCTCACCACCCCGGCTCCATATATTGTGGCATGGGTCACATCACTGTCACCTTGAGCAAACTGTATTCCTCAAGGGAGGCGCCCTGCAGGTACACTGTCTTTGTACCTAGTAACCTAGGATGGCACCTGTACACAGCAGGTGCTCGGCACTCAGTAAACAGAGGCTGAAGGAAGCAAAGGACACCTGAGGCACTGGTATCCCATGACATGATAAGCCAAGGTTGACCTCGGGGACCCCTGCCCAGGGTCACCATGGTGCTGGGGGCTGGTCCAGCCTTCAAGTGCGGGCTTAGAGAAGACAGCTGAGGGATCCATGAGGGGCTTGAGGACCTTCTCAGCGCCCCAGAGCCCCCAACTCTGGGGCTGGGTCCAAGGCACTGTGCTCTCCCCACCAGCACCCCCATGACTCACTTCCTCTGCCACAGCAGAGACACTGCTCGCTGTGTATTTTAAGCCACAGAAAATGGGCTGAGAGAGGTGACTGGCTGCTCCCAGGACTGCCTGTATAGCGAAGGGGCCATGCTTGCAGATATACAGCGACCACCTCAGAACTCAGGCGATGAGCCCTGCCCCCTGCCTTTGTCACCTTCCCATCCTCTCTCCCCGCCAGTGGAAACAGTTATGCACAGGCTGCACCTTCCTGGCTCCCTTCCTAGCCCACAACCCTTATCTCAGCAGATTCAGCCTGAGTCACTTCTGCTCCCTCTCACTGTTAGGCCAGGGCTTAGTGCCTTCCTTCTTCCCTTTCTCCAGCTTTGGAAATCCCAGGCATCCCCCACCCCAACCTTCCAAGGCTCAGCTCAAACGCCACATCCTCCAGGCTGTCTTCTTAGACTTGCCCCTCCCATGTCAGCTGTTTTGCATACTGACCTCGTAGCTTGTTGTCTGTCTCCTCGAAGTCTAAGATCCTGGAGGGCCACTGGCTCACCCTGCCTTAGATGCACACTACCTCCCCCAGTCCTTGTACACAAGGATTTCAGAACAAAGGGCCAGATGCTATTAAAACTCAATTAAATTTCTCACTTCTCTGATCCTGAATTAGACTGGCTTGTCCCTGTGGCACCTGCAGGCCCTTTACTCTGCTTCCTAGCATCTGCCCCCCATTGCCAGCTGGGACTCCCAGAGAGGGGGCAGAAGCAGGAGAGGATCCTACCTCAGTGCAGGCCTCTGGGGAGTGGAGTCCAGTGAATCATCCTTGGTCCCAGGGTTTATTTTCTCCATTTGGCCAAACCCACCCCCACGCCCTAGATTCCCCGTCCTGTGGTGGGCAGAGTGTAGGGGTATGAAAAAGGGAACTCACAGCAGTGATTCCCAGCCTGCATCTGTAGCCCTCTCCATCCCAGCCACCCTCACCAGCTGTTTCCCAGGGTCCTCCAGTTGAGGTCCTGCTCTTAGGCCCTTGCTTGTGCTCTGCCCTCTGCTTGGCAGACCCTCACCTTTTCCCTTCCCAACCCTGGGCTTCTTCCTCTTTGCCCCAGCCAGCATGGTTCTGCTTTCTCCCAATCCCTGGGAGCTCTGGGAGGGGTGGGCACACAGGTTCAGGAGCCAGGGGAGCAGGGGGAATTGTGACCTTGTCTCGGCCAGGCAGTGGCTGGGCTGGCATTGTCTCTGAGCCTCTGTTTCCTCATCTGTAAAATAGGAATTCTACCCCACAGTGAGTGGAGAAAGGCACCATGCCTAGGGTCAGGCTGGGAGCAGAGAAGGTTTGCTTAATGACTGAGTGAGCAAGTGAATGACAGGGAGACTAACTGCTGCTCCCAGGGGATGCACATGGCATCATGAGCAGGGCCATCGGGCAGGAGAGGCTCAGACACCACCCCTTGGGGTGAGACTTGGGCCTGGGGTGCCTCAGCCACGCATCCCACAGGTGGTGGGCGCTGTCGGTCAGGGTAAGCAAGATGCCTGATGTGGCTGCAGTCAGCCTTTCCCCCTGACCTTCAGTCATGGGGGAGAACTGAGCAGCAGGGTGGGTGGGTGGGTGTAAGGCTGATCCACCAGGCTCTGTGGGCCTCAGGGATATCGCACTCCAGGCCCCTAGACCCTTCGTTCGGCTAGTGGATGTGAGGAATGACCACAGCTCTTCTGACCCGTCCTGAGGCTCCTGCACCTTGAAGGAGGAGCCAGGAGAGGGGCCTGCTCCACGGGGGCAATCCCGGGACCAGGGAAGTCCAGCCCCAAACCCACAGCTCAGCCCTTCCTGACCCCCACTAGCTCGGGCAGGTGGGCAAAGAGGAGGGAATGACATATCTTCCCTGAGGATCCTCGGCCACTCCCTAGCCGTGCCCCTCCTGCATTGTCTTCCTCTTTGTTCCACGGAGGCCAGCTCCCTGTCCTGCCAGCTCAGCAGGGGGGACTTCGAGGCGTCTCTGGGTTCTCAGCTACCTGGCAGGGATGCACGAAGGGGAGGCCATCCCACATGCACGTCCACCAGCTGCTGGGAGTAGCATCTTTACTCAAAGCTCATGATGAGCCCCAGGACGCTGGGGTGTATGGAGAGTGGACCCAGGCAGGCAGGCTCCTCCAAGGGGCTTCCTCTGACCCCGATTCCTGAGTGGTCGCTCTCAGGCAGGGGTGCCCAAGGGCTCCCACACAATCAGCACTCAGTGGATGCCCATTCACTAATTCAACGCTCCCCCATCCCTGGGGGCCCCAGCTGGCTCCTCTGGGTGGCAGTGGCACCTTGCCAGGATGCGGAGACGCTGTTTGGGTGAGGGGAGAATAATCAGCCGTAAACGCTGCAATCAGGGAGAAAAGGCTGCTCAGGCCCTCAGCGCCCACGCGCGCGCCTAATTGGCTCCACGTGTCTGCAGCTCCTTTCAAGAGCAGGAAAGTGGAAGGGTCAAGATCTCTTAATGTTCGTAATAGAGAGGGGGCAGAAGCCACCGCCAGCCCCACATAAACACCTTTTAATTGCCCAGAGAAGGGTGGGTGGAGGCAGCCAATGCTAGAGAATTCCCTGCCTGTCTGTCCACCATTAGTGTGCCGTTTAGAGCTTCCCTGGTCTGGAGTCAGACCCCAGAGGCTGACCTCCAGCCAGAGCCTGGAGCCACAGCCCTGGCATCTGTTCTACAAATGTTCATGAGGCTCCTACTCTGGGCCAGGCCTTGGCAGCAGGTGATACCCCTGGCCATGTCTTCCCAGGGCCGATCTACTTGTCCAACCCCCATCAACGAATGCATCTGTGGACTCAGCTTTGAACTTGCCTCCAGCTGCCCCCAATGCTGAACTTTTCCCCCAAATCCTTGATGCCTCCTCCAGGCAGCCCCAAGCTTGCTATTACCCCCTTGAACTAAAAGGATCTTCCTCCTGCTGGGGCTGCTCTATTCTGTCTGTACCTCTCTGAGGTCCCCAATGTCCCCCTGCTTATGGGGCTTCTATTTAATATGGCTGCATTTCTCTGTCCCATTAGACCTGTGGTTCTCAACCAAAGGGCACTGTGCCCCCAGGGGACATCTGGCAACATTTGGAGACATCTTTGGTTCTTATAACTGGGGGAGTGGTGTACTACTGGCATCTAGCAGGTAGAGGGCAAGGATGCTGCTTAACATCCTACGATGCATAGGGCAGCCCCCCACAACAAAGAATTATCCTGCTTAAAATGTCAATAGTTCCAACACTGAGAAATCCTGCATTAGGCGAAGCCTGAGAAAGGAAGCAGCGAGTAAGTGGGAGCTAGGCAGAACGCTCTCCCTCCTGACTGGGGTGGGGTGGGGGGCTCTGTCCCACAGCCCTGGCCCCTTGGCTCTCTCCCTCGTTCATTCCTCCTGCTCCTCTAACACCCAGCCCAGAGCCCAGTTCCTGAACGGACCAAGCCACTGCCAACAATGCATCAGTTTAATTGGGTTAAGTGGCCATTAGCGGCAAAAGCAGGGTGGCTGTGTGCAGAAGGGTTTTTAATTTTACTCTTTAAATGATGCTTGCTCCCCAGAGAGGCCACTGATGGTGGGAACGCTGCCCACTGGAGCCCCCAGAACCAGAGCCACAGACGTACCTCCCCCTGTCCCATCCATCTGGGCAACATGGGGGTGGGCTGAGAGGGCTGCTCAGTGTCTTGTCTCCACTGCCCAAGGAAGATGCTGCAGGGGCAAAAGGACTTGCCCAAGGTCACTAGGTCATCCCAGAGCAAGCCCCTGCCAGAGGGGACCCATATTCTCTTCCTTTGGCCCTGTCCCCCTGTGGATAGCAAGTGCCATGTGGCCACTAGCGGTAGCACAGAGGAGGGCAGTGTCGAGGGGCAGTATCTGGGGTTTGGAGCCCAAGTGCCTGGATCTGTAGTCTGGTTTTGCTGTGAGACCTGGGGCCAGTGGTGTAACCTTGCTGGGGCTGTTTCCTCAAATGTAAAATGGGGATGAGAGTTGTGTTGTAGGGAGGATTTGCAGAGTTCTGAAGTGTTCTGGCTCATCTTAGGCTGCACACTTGGTAGGCACTCAGAAAGAGGCCAGTAATCATGGGAAGGAATTATTTCTGCCATTTTAGGGGAAACGTCCTGAGCTCTGAATCTACACTGAATCATCTGCGGAGCACTGAAAAATACTGAAGCCCAGCCCCACCCCTACAGAATCTGCTATACTTGGTCTGGAGTGGGGCCTGGGCATCAAGATTTAAAAGCCCTGCAGGTGACTCCAATGTGCCAACAGGGTTAAAAACACTGCATGGACGTAGAGAACAGACTTGAGGACACAGTGGGGGAAAGAGGAAGCTGGGACGAAGTGAGAGAGTAGCACTGACATATATACACGACCAAATGTAAAGTGGATGGCTAGTGGGAAGCTGCTGCATAGCACAGGGAGATGAGCTCAATGCTTTGTGACAACCTAGAGGGGTGAGGCTCAAGAGGGAGGGGATATGGGGATATATGTATACATATAGCTGATTCACAACATTGTAAAGCAATTATACTCCAATAAAGATATACAAAAAACAAAACAAAACAAAAACACTGCATGAAGGCAAAGGTGCAAAGGCATGGCATCTGGAAGGGTCTTGGCCCCTGGGACAGTGAGAAGTAGCTGAGGTGGAGCATGAGAAACATGGGCATGGTGGGGAGGGCAGAGCTCAGGGGCCAAGGTCTCTAGGTCCTGGATCTCAGCCAGGACTCTTCACTGCCTCTGGCTTATTTGAGGTTGGAGGTGAAAGGGTGTCCCTAAGTTCAGGCTTCTAGCTGCCACATTGATGTCCCTTAAGAACCTGCTCTGGCCTGGCTGCTCTGGCCCTGGGCTTCCCATTCTCCAGGAACCAAGCCCACTGAGCTACACTGCCCTTGGCCTTGTCCCTGAGAGCAGGCTGGAATGCCCCACACTGGGATCACTCCTTACCTCCTCCTCCTATGGCCTCTCCCCTGAGCCACACAGCAGGGGTGCCAGGAATGGTGCTGAAGGTGGCACAACCTTCAGAGACACTGTTTTCACTGTGGCCTTTATAAATGATGACTCCTGGAGCTGTGAAACCAGAAGTACTGGGCAGGGACAGTCTCCTGTCCCCATTTTACAGAGGGAGAAACTAAGGCCTGGGACGAGATGCAACTGAGAGCTCCATGAAGATAGGAACAGGGCCTGTCCTTTCCCACTGCATCCCCAGCACCAGCCTGGCACACAGTAGGCCTTTAGTGAATGTTGAAGAATGGATGGAGGAAGGAATACAACCAAGAGATGACTTTTCTGAGAAAGGGGCTCTGAGAGAGGCCCCAGCTAGGAGGACAGGAGAGTCCTGATTTGGGTCCAGCTCTGCCTCCAATGTGCTATAAGAACTCAGGCACCTCCTGGGACTTCCCTGGTGGTGCAGTGGTTAAGAATCTGCCTGCCTATGCAGGGGACATGGGTTCGAGCCCTGGTCCAGGAAGATCCCACATGCCGCGGAGCAACTAAGCCCGTGAGCCACAACTACTGAGCCTGAGCTCTAGAGTCCATGAGCCACAACTACTGAACCCGCGTGCCACAACTACTGAAGCCCACGTGCCTAGAGCCACAAGAGAAGCCACTGCAATGAGAAGCCCGCGCACCACCAACAAGAGTAGCCCCCGCTCACCGCAACTAGAGAAAGTCCGCGCGCAGCAACGAAGACCCAACGCAGCCAAAAATAAATAAATTTAAAAAAAAAGAAAGAAAAAAAAAAAGAACTTAAGCACCTCCCTACCCCTCCTGGGACTCAAGGCCCTAACAGAGCAGGCCTGGCTCAGAGGACCTATCTGCCTGGATAGCAGAAGTTCCTAGCAGGTTCCCTCCATGTCTCCTAAGCTGAGACCCCAGCAGGTTTCCTGGACTTGGGGATGATGGTTGCCTGTGTTGCAAAGTCCCTGACCTGGCCTGCTCTGCCTGATTCTTGGCCTGGAAAAACACTCTGTGTAGCTTGGAGAAACTTGTGACAAACATCTGATTGTCCCTGATAAGATGAGACAATGAACTTCCGTCCTGCGCTGCTCAGTTCCCTCCTTGCAAGCCCCACATTAAAATTCCAGACCAGAGCAAGGGGATTTAAGTTGGATTACTGGATGGGGTCTAGGGAGAGAGGGACACTGGAGTGTAGAGGGGTCCAGATCCCCAACATTCCTCCCTCCATATGTACTCAGGCTGCAAACAAATATGGGAAAGGAGAAAAGAGCCAGAACTTGATTAAAGGCAAATTTAAAACATAATTAAGACCAAAGCTCATCTTGAACAATTAGGACCAAGGCAGGAAAAGGACAGTCCTCTCCTTCGCCTGGGGATATGGACAGGAGCATCTTTCGGGCCTGGAGCTGGAGGCACTGCAGTAGGGAAAGTTCACTGGCCAGGAGAGTGCTGGGCTCCATGCACACCTCTGGACTAATGTGGGCAGTCAAGGGCCTGGCTTAGGGTCAGAGTGACCTGGGTTAAAATCCTGGCTCTGCCATATCCTGGCCTAATGCATGGCATGTCCGAGTCTCAGTGTCTCTCTCAGGGGGCTACTGTGAGAATGACGTGTGACAGACTCAGCACATGCTGAGTACCTAATCAGTGAGTGCCATTTCCTATCATTCCCCCCTTGAGAACCAACTGTGTACCAGGCCACGGGTGCCTGGGCTGCAGACTCAGTGGGAAGGAGGCAGACATCTGCACTGCCTCACTGGGCAGAGTCTGCCACGTAGGGTATAGGGAGAGAGTTCGGATCGGGACCCCGGGCTTTGGGTTCCCCCACCCTCAAGCTGTCAGGGTTGCCTGTTCCTCGAGGAGTGGGGAAAGGAGCTTGGGAAACGACTCCAGCCCTGTGATGCTCAGAGGGGATGGGCAGGGGCTGGGCCCTGGGCTCCACATGGAGAGGGCAGGTCGGGCATCTGTCACTGCCCCCACTCAGCACCCCCTGGCAAGGCAACTCGTCCTGAAGCTGGGGTGGGAGGCAGGCCTAAAGGCATGAAGGGTGCCCCTTCCCTAATCTATCAGATGGTTTTGACATAAGTTTAGGGCTGGTGGCCTGTAATTTGTGCCCTGGGCTGGGGGGGGCGCAGCAAACCAAGGAAGTAGTGGGCAAACAGGGGGTCTGGAATGAAGCAGAGAGAGAGACTAAGAGACAGAGAACGAGAGAAAGGAGGGGAGAGTGTCCAGGTGGTGCCCAGTTCTAGGAAAGGCAAGAAGGTGGGACATGGCGTGCTGGCTGTGTGAGGCAAGCAGATGGTTCCTACAACCAGGGGGACACTGTTGGACCCCCACAGGGCCGGCTGGCCCAGCTGAAGGCATGGCTTTGCCTCCTCCCCATGACACTTCACTCCCCCAACTGTCCCCACCTGTGACTAGGACATCCCCAAGGTCAGGCTGGGCCCAGCTCTGGGTCCTCCGGCTCCACACTGGGTGGGAGGCCCTCAGGGCCCACCTCCTCTGGTCCCAGGAGGCCAGCCTTTCCCTAGTCCATGATCCCAGGTCACACAGGGGCAGGCAGGGGATCTCAGGGGGACAGTAGGGCCCAGTTCCTGGAGAAGGGGATCACAGTTCCCTCCCTGGGCTTGGATGTGGTGGGGGTTTGGCTGCCCTGACTTGACCCTGCCAGGCCTCTGGCCCAAGCCTGGGCATGGCATGTGAGGCCCTGCTCATTTAAAAAAAAATAGCTTTACTGAGATACCGTAATATTCACCCACATAAAGTATACAATTCAGTGGGTTTTTTAAGTGTATTCAGAGTTGTGCAATCATCACCACAATCTAATTTTAGAATATCTTCATCACCCCCAAAAGAAATCCTGTACCCGTTAGCAGACACTCCCTGTCCCCTCCCTTCCAGCCCTAGGCAACTACTAATGTACTTTCCGTTTCTATGGATTTGCCTATTGTGGACATTTCACAGAAATGGGATCACACAATAGGTGGTCTTTTGTGACGAGCTTCTTTCCCTTAGTGTAATGTTTTCACGTTCATCCATGTTGTCATGTGTATCAGTACTTCATTCCTTTTAATTGGACTCATCTCTTTGACACAGGCTTGGGCAACAGCAGTTATGCCTCTGATCTGAGGGAAGCTTGAACCCCCCTCCCTTCCTTACTGCACAACCTGCCCAGGGCACCTTGCATCTCCAGAAGCCCTTTCCCACCTGCTCTCCCTGGGGTGTGTTGAGTACCGGGGTCTGTGGGCTTCATAGACCTGGTCAGGGTGGACCAGCAGGTCCTGTAATCTCACAGGACCATGGTGCCTTGGAGCTCACAGGCACACTCAGTATAGATGGGCAGACTAAGGCCCAGAGGGAGGCGGAGAAATCGCGGGCAGAATTGGAGCTCCAGCTCCCAGCATCATGTGGCCTTAGCCTTCTCTGCAAGGCATTCAGGGCCCTCCACACTCCCTCTGCCTCAGCCTGCAGCCCACCTTCCCAACAGAAGGGAGAGGTGGGGCCTGCCATCATACTCACACAGGGCCCCCGAGGCCCCAGGTCACCACTCATGCAGCCTACTCCAGATGAAACTATCCTGCTCCTGCCGCAGCTGCCCACAGTCCACGTGGCACATTCTGCCAGTGATGGCCCAGCCTGAATTCAGAGGACCAGGAGGGCTGTGTGTTCATGGTGGGTGGGGACATTGCCCTCACAGTGCAGGCCACTCTGCCTGGTCTTCTCTCAACCTAAACAACCGCACCTACCTTCAGGGCCTGCACCTTCCTGTCCAGCAGGCTCTCAATGTCCCCCGCCACCTTCTCCACCAACTTCTGAGGCTCATTCTCCTGCACCTCAAACAGATTCCTGTTGTCTTTGTAGATCTGGAAAGAAGCAGAAGCCTGGGGTGAGGCCAGGGTGGTCCCACATTCCCATGTCATGGTGCCCCTATACCCTCTCTGCATAGCTCACCACAGAACAGTCCTCACCCCCACCTCAACCCTGGCTTTGGCCACTGAGAGAGAACACGGAGGTCTGGGGTTAGGCCCAGTGCTCTGATAGACTTGGAAGAAGTGCAAGGCCATGAGCTCCACAACTTGCATTGGTTGTGTGTGTTTGGTGGGACAAGGTTGTCGCCACCTTCTCTGGGACTCAGGCTTCCTCCTCCAGGGGCCATAAGTAGCACCTCCCTGACCAGCTCAGGGTGGCTAAGAGCAGCAGAGTGGGGAGGGTGGGCTGGATGGGAGGCAGGGTGTCCGGGGGAGATGGAGCCAACAGACACACATTGTACACCACATACCAACAAGAAGATGCTCTCACACCCACGTGTGTACATAAACCCACACGCTCACACATGCATCACACACACAGCCACCTCTCCACACAGGTTCAGGAATCCATGCCCCCTTTCGCTGGTGCTCCCTTAGGGCATTTGCAGAAACTACTGCAGGAGCTCTAGGTGCCCCTAGAGGCTCCTCTGTCATTCTGGGCACAGAATATGGGGGCAGGGACCAGGGAGGAAGAGGCATATGGGGGGAATGAATCTGCCCTCTCCCTCTTCCTTGGGGGGGTGGGGTCAGCCTGTGCGCACATGCACTTGGGGGTGTAAATCTGACAGTCTGCATCTGCATGTGTGAATGTGTGTGTTATGGCTCAACATACATCCATCTGTGTGCACGAGCCTGAGTGTTGGGGTGGGTGGGGTTATTAGGGCCACTAGATATGGCCTGGGGGCTGTATGGGAATTGTAGAAGCAGGTTTCTGTGGGCGTCTTTGTTCATGGCTGGGGTCTTGGGTGTGTGCACGTGCATGTGTGTGTGCACATGCATGCGTGTGTGCATATGTGTGTGTATGCATTGCACAACCCTGCATGTGCCTCTGAGCCTGAATGAGTCCATGTGCCCATCCAGGTTACCCCAGGAAGTCCGTGCTGCAAGCTGGCTCCTTCACCAGAGGTCACAGGCTGGTCGCCACAACTGAGCTGCTGCCACCAGACTTTGCCACCAGGCTGTGCAGAAGTGCAGGGATGTGCAGAGACACAAAGAGGAGGTGATGAGGAGGAGATAAGGAGGTGGGAGAGGCCGCTGATGAGAGACAGACAGGCAGGGGAGATAAGGTCGGTAGAGTGACAGCCAGATGAGGGGAGATAAAGGCCTCTGGCATCTGACAGGGGGAGGAGGTAGGGAACCAGGTGCCTCCAGAGCCCTTGCTCTGCTGCCCACCCAGCGCCTGGCAGTCCAAGGGTTAAAGCACCGCTCAAAGCTGGCTCAGGCAATCTCCTCCTCCCACCGCCCCCCATCCCTCCCGGCTTCTCTTTTCTTTTTGTCCTTCTCTTGGAACAAAATAATTTGTGGTGAAGTCGCTCCTTCCCACAGAGAAGCAGCGATTACAGGGCGAGTTGCAGGCCTGGCTACACAGCCAGGGAGGATGGAGGCCCCAAGTGGGCACCAGGCCAGGCTGTTCCTTGGGTCCCCAGGGCCTGCCTCAGGACAGAGGCCCCCGGATGGAAGACAGCGATGGAGGCTGAGGCCAAGGAGGGGGTCAGACCCTGGGGATCACTGAGAAATGCTGGGAGCCTGGTGCCTGGTGCCAACAGCTGGGGAAACCGAGGCTCAGAAATAGGAGAGGACAGGTCAAGGCCACACGACTGTGAGTGGAAAAACCAGTCACCCATCCTCCCTGACATCTTCTTGCCAGGTTTCAAGACATTAAAAATACACCCTTTCCCAATCTTGGACCATTGCCCCTAGGTGTGTTGAGGCCTCGTCTCAGCCATACTGGCTGAAACCTCGGCTGAGCACACCGCAGCCCACTGGCGTCAGCAGGGGGCGCAGCCACCTGGCTTCTCAGGGCAGGAGATAAAGTTTCCATAACTGACTCCCCTGTCAAGGTCATTCCCAGGTGCCCCAATCAGGGCTATCCATAGTGGCGGCAGCCCTAGTATTGGAGGCTGGACCATGCAGCCTCCTGACAACTCTCCTTAGGGAACCTGGGGGTCCCTCCCCTCTGGGTCCAGGATGCCCGCTGCAACCTGGCATGGTGACTGAACCAGGGCTCAGGGGCTGCAAAGGGAGTGGGTTTCCAGGTGGCAGGGTCACACCCGAGGACCCTGACAGTTGATGCAAGGGCTTGGAAGCAGGGACCCTGCTAAGAAATACCCCATCTCTGAACCTCAGTGTCCGATCTATTAAATGAGAGAATGGCAGTCCTCCCCTCACAGGCGGACCAAGGACCAAAAGATTCATGCCATGAGGGCCTATACTATTGTCACTACTGCTATTGTTTAGGATCACCAGAATTCTGCAGAAGGAATCACAGTCCCCTCCCTGCTTCCACTCTCTCCTGGCTAGAGCTGCACACTTAGGATCCAAAGTCATCGGCTCCCATTCCTGGGCAGGTAGCCTTGGTCTCCCTGGGCCTGTCCCCCTCCAGCCCCACCCAGGGTCTCCTTGGACAGCACCCCCTCCATCCGCTATCCTGTCTTTGTCCCCAGCACCTTGGCCTCGGCCCTGGTGGTGATAACAGGGGAGCCTAGACACAGGGACACCATGGATAGTGTACAGCCATGGCCAGCTCCCTTCCATCTCTCCCCAGGCACCAGGCCTGTGTGCAGTGGACCCTCAGCCAATGCATATGCCCAATTCCATGTTCAGGAGCAGAGCTCTGGAGCCAGTGTGACCTAGGTCTGACTCCACCACTTTTGCCTGCAGGTGTGCTGTCCCTTGGAGCCTGGGGCTGCATCTGCCATGCTTTCTTCCTGGGTCTACCCAAAGACCCACCATGACATCCTTCTGCTGGGCCCTGGTGCCAGCATTCGAGGCCTCTCCAGCTCACTGACCTGGCACTTGCATGCAGGCCTCTGGGTCCCTAGCCCATGCTGATTCCCACTGCTGCACCTTTGCTTACGCTGTGCCTACTTCCCCTCCGCCTTTCCCCGCTTATCTAAATCTTCCCTAGAGTGAGGGTAGGGAAATGGGCTAGAAGAAGCTTCTGGTGAGATGAGGGCAGAATTCCAGAACTGCAGAGGCTGGTTGAGCTCCTAGCCAAGCCTGACCCCCAATCCCAAATGAGCCCTTGAGATGCAACAGCCCTCTATCCTCCCATGCCAGGTGCCTCACCCCTCTCAACATTCCCCCCAACCTGCTCCAGTTGTCCCTGTCCCCTGGGGTGGGGCCCTGAGCTGAACCCAAATGACACAGCCCAGCAGATGGTCCCACCCTGGGGGATAGGTCATCTCTCCACTGATGTGGTCTGGGGAGGTGCTTTCCACCTGCAGGTCCAGGCGGAAGCCCAGGAGAGCCTAGGGCAGCTCCAGGGCATAGCCAGGGCTGGTTCCCCTCAACCCCAGCCTCTAGCCTTGGTCCCTGGGGTCAGCTCGGAAGCAACAGGAAGGCCAGGGTGCACCGGGGGCAAGACCTCAACAACCACAGCAGGACTGCATGCTCGCTGGTGTCCTTGGCCCAGAGAGGCAATTGGAAAAACCCAATGGCCCCCACAGCAGCGCAGCCTGCATGGCCCCCGGCTCTGCACAGGCAGCTGGACCAAGGAGAGAAACGGGGGCCAGCAGGTCTATAGGTTGTGATAGCTCCATGCCAGCCATGAGAGAGGAGATGGGGAATGGTAGTCTGAGGTAAGGTCTGAGGCACCTGAACATAGAGACAGCCACCAGAGGAGACAAAAGGCCCCAGAACCAGTGACCTGGACAGGCCCCCATCAGACTGTTGAGGCATTTTGCTAAGTCCCAGAAGGTCAGCAGCAGTGGGGTCTGGACCTAAGCCAGCACCTAACCTGCCCAGGGAGAGGAGGAAGGTGGGAGAAATGGAGACGAAAAGGAGGGCAAGGACGGCAAGGAAGAGGAGGGGAAAGGAGGGAAGAGGGACTGTGGAGGCTGCAGATACAGCCTTGTTTGCCAAGTGATGGCTCTAGCCACCCAAGGGCAGGTGCTTCACAAACTTGACCTCGCTGATGTACAATCCCTGAGGAAGGACCATTCTGATCACACCCGTTTAGCAGATGGGACACTGAGGGCCAGAGAGGATATGTTACATGGCAGAGCTCAGATAAGAATAGTCTGTCTTATCCAAAGTGTTTGCTTTAGGTCACACTCTGTGCAGTTCTGTTCCCTGCATTTATCCCCAGACTTGAAGGGGAGGCACAGGGTATCAGCTGGGAATTTGGGGGGCCTGAAAGGGGCCTGGGGGACCCAGAGTGATGCTGAAAGCCTGAGGCCTGTGGAAGGCAGGAGGGCCATTCTGGAGGGGAGCGGGGGGGAGGACCAGCAGAACCAGCCTGATCAACTAACCAACCACCCAACCCTGGGAGTAAAAACAGGCACGCGTGCGAGGCTCCTCTCTGCAGCGAAGGTGAACGGGCCCTAATCTCTGGAAAATTAAATCAGAAAGAAAATGGAACGAGAAAGATTTGATGCAGGCTGGGCCCTGCTGCTGCGTGTCTCCTCAAAGGCCCAAGCTCAGCTGGGGGTTCATCTGGGTGCTTCAGCATCCTGCCTCCTTCCCCTGCCCAGGGTGCTGAGCAGGGCACAGGAAGGGTGGGGGGAGCTGAACCCCATGATATGACCTTCCTGGGGGATTTGCTCTTCTCCAGCCCCCTTTTAGCCATGTCTCAGTGTCTGGTCCCTGGTATTGAAAGGAGCAGCTGGTAGGAGTTTTAACTGCCCAGCCCTCATGTCAACAGGTCCCTAGAGATGGTGGGCTGGCCTCCCTAGGCCGGTCTGCATGGGCAAGCACTGGAGTGGCCACAGGATCTGGAGTTGGAGACAAGGGCCAGCTGCTATAAGGGGTACACTTGTGCCAGGGATCGGGGAGCCTTAAGTGGGAGGATAGGGGGTTCATGGTGGCCCAGAGATCCTGAGCTGGGCCAAGAGGGAGGTGGAGGGATGGAGGGACTGGTAGTGACAAGCTCAGGGACCCCAGTCAGTCAGGGCAATGCTGGCCCCTGCCCTCCCACCAGGCTGCTGCCCCTGTCTCCTGCCTTCATGGGAAAAATCAAGGGTATTGATATAGCTGCTAATAATCACCCTTGAAGACCACAGGGTGGATGGAGTAGCCTGGTACCTGGAGACCCTCCCACTGAGAGCACTCAGGTCAGATCCAGGACAGGCTGCACATCCTGGACGCTCCCCACACCCAACCAACCTTGAGCCCCACAGCCCAGTTCCTTTGGGGCCGCTCACAGCAGGTGCACGAAAACCCTGACCCAGCTGCTCTAGGGAAACACCAGGCCCTGGACTGTGTGTGTGGCAGAAAGTTCCCTGGGGCAGGGGTTGTGGCCCTTCTCTGGCCCACCTGTGTGGGGCTTACAGTAGGACAAAGACAAGGGGCCCCCAGAGCCCTCAGAGCACACAGTCAGCACACAGGCAGTGGGTTATGGGCCACTCGGCTGCATGCTTCATCAGCTGCTGACGATCACCAGCTGCCACGTTAGGGTCCCACGTGGCCATGCCACCCTGCCACCATCCTGTGGTGGGTTGGCTCCACAGTTAGTTAGCTGTATGTGGTGTCACGTCACAAGCAGGGTTTGTATATTGTGATGCTGGTTGTCACATTATTAATAACTAACCTTCATATTGAATAGGGATTTCCTAGAATGAACACTCTGTTTAGAGAGGGTCAGAGATGCCTACCCAGGCCATTACAATGTGGCCCATGATGAGGTGTGATGGAGGACACAAAGGCAGTGTTGGCCTGGCTTTCAGGAGCAGATAAGGATGTGGCCCTCTTGGGTTGGTGGCCCATAAATGGCCCCATCTCCTCCCCACCCCCACCCCATGTCCTTACAGCCCCACTGGGGCACTCATGTTCATGCCACAGGATCTTGTTGGGGTCTCTTGAAGCTGGGGCAGCAGAGATGGACCAGACCTTGTCCCTGCCCTCCTGGGACTCATCACCAGAGGGGACAGATGTCCATTCGGACTGCTAATGGCAGAGGGGTGGCAGTGGGGAGAGGTGTGCAGGAGACATGTGGGAGTGAGACTGGCCTGCTTGGGGAGGGTGGGGGCTGGAAGTGTGAAGGAAAAGACTGAGATGGCTTTTCAGGGGAGAGGCCATCTAAGCAGAGTTTGAAAGGCTGGGCAGGAGTCTGCCAGACATGGGGGTGACTGGGGGATAAGGGACTCTAGGCAGGAGTAATGGCAGGTGCCCTTGGGCTGGGAGGAGGGGATGGACTGCTCAGTGGCAGGAGCACAGGGGCTTGTGGGGGGCAGAAGGGAAGCTGGGGGGACAGGTTCTGACAGGAAGGGAGGTAGATACCCAGGTGGCGGGGGATGGAGTGGGGGGGTCCTCAGGGACCGACGAGGTGTAGCCTAGATCACAAGGTGAGAAGGCCCTAGTGGCTCCATGGCCACTTGGCCCCTAAGAGGAAGCTGCTAGGAGTTTTCACCAGCAGATTCCCTTTGAAAAACTCACAGGGGCACAAAGCCCCCGCCTCCACCCCCAGCAACGCCTCCCTGTTTTTAAAGTTAAAGTTTAGTTGACTGTCATCCATTACCGCAATTAGTACATTATGTCTAATTATGCAATTAGTGTAAAAAGTGCACTTGCTGCTGAGAATGGGAAATTACGCTGCCTCGTTACACTGTAAAATCCATGTCATAAAAAGGCTCAATCTCTTGTTTTTCAAAAGACACACAACCCAGTACAAAACAATAAACCAAATCCTCCCAGTTGAGCTAGGGCCAGTCTGTGCCAACCTCTCTGCACTTGCCCCCATGCAGACCCCCCACCTCTGCAAGGCCCTGTCCCACGCTGGCCCTGGGGCAAGGCAATGACCCACCACAAGGGAGCGCTGATGCGTGGCCCACTCCTAGGCGTGGTCAGTGTTTGCTCCTCTGAAACAGATGTGAATTTCTAAACTGACTTTAAAACCGTGGCAATCCTGATTATCCACCTGTTATTCCAGAACTGATTGGAACGTGGCCTCTAGTATTAAGGCTTGTATATATTAGGTGAGAGTGTCCTGGCCTCTACCCAGCTCCGAGAGTGAGAGGCAAGGTTCCTGAGGGCAGTACTCTTGAGGCTCCTGATGGTGCCTGTGGGGAGAGAGGCATATTCCAGCTCAGAGGAAACTGGAGGAACTTTCTCACACTCGAGGCTCTCAAACTCTTAAGAGCATTGTCTGGATAGATAGTAAGCTCCCCATCACAGGAAATATGCAAGTCCACCTGTCAGAGATGCTGAGAAGGGATTCACCCACAGTCAGCCTGCACAGTAGCTGGACTCTAGGCTGCCATCATTAAATAACAGCATTCCCATGGCTGTGTGCCTACATGAAGCTTGCAGTCTGTGACTCTACCTTCCCCAGGTTCTGGCTCCCTTGGTGGTCAAGGGGCTATTTGGGGACAGGTGGGAGGGGAGAAAGGAATCTGACAGGGGTGTTTCCCTCCCACAGGGGTGACAATGTCAGATGGCCAAGTCCATGGGAGCTGGGGACGGGGCACACTCTTGTGTACTCCAAAAGCAAATGCTTCACGGTCAGGTCTCCATCACCCACCACCCAGCTCCAAGGTCAGAAGTTAAAGCTCGAGCATGGGTTGCTTAGTGCCTACCTAAGAAGCCCCCTCTCTGAGCCCCTTCTTTCAAGTTCCCAATACTCCTTGAATCCAAGGTGCTTGACCCAGGCCTGGTGGTGGGGTGGTGCAGTGTCACGAAGGCTCCTTCCCAGCCAAAAGTCTACCCTGACCTCATGGGGAAGGTGCATGCAGCTCCTGCAGCTGCCACTGCCAAGCTCAGACAAGGCGTTCCCAGAGCAGAGAAACTGAGATGTGGAGCCCCCAACATTCCGGGGCCCATGGGGCATGAGGAGCCCCACAACAGCTCCCACCTGCAGTGTGTGCACCATCAGTCCTGGGAGTACTGAGGTGTCGGTGCCCTGTACACCCCAGTGGGAAGCACTTTCTGAGAAGGAAGCCAGATTTTGGGGAGGGACAGGGGCCTGGACCCCACTAGAGGGATATCTGTTGCCTACACTCAACAGGGTCCCTGGACAGTCCCGGCCTTCATGCCTTTGTCTACTCAGGTAATCCTGGACAGCAGGGGAACTGTGTCATGGCCCGGCCAGGTGGACCTGCCATGGAGACTCTCAGGGCCCCCTGTCCTCTTGATTTGGTCCAGGATAGCATGAGGATTGGGGAGGGGGTGAGCCCAAAGTGAATCAAACTACAGGCGAGATCCGGGGGCCCCTGCTTGCTCCTCCTCCCTGATCTGGGAGCCACCGGCTGTTGAGGCAGCTGGGAGGGAAGCTGTGCCCAGCATGCCAGCTGGCACGGGGGAGTGTGAGTAAACATACCCGCACTTTCCCAACTCGCAGAAGTCGCCGGGTGTCGCCGGCTGGTGTGGGCGCCCATGTTTACGGGGAAACAGATTGTTTGTGCCTGCGTCTGGGGCCCCTCACCGCCCACCCTGGCTCGGCTCCCTCCTGCTGCCTCCCCACCCAGTGGCCCTGCCTTCTTTCCCCCAGGACTCCTCAGCCTCTCAATGGCAGAAGGATGAGGATGGTGATGACAGGCACCCCCAGGCCCATGTGGTCAGACAGGGCTCAGCGCATAACCTACTGAGTCATCCTCATAACAATCCTAAAAGGCAGGTACAATTACTGCCCTCACTTTACAGCTGAAGAAAGCAAGGCTCTGGCAGGCGGGGAAAATGGCTGGAGACTGTAGGTAGTGAGTGGAGGAGCTGTGACACCGGTCTCCTCAGACCCCTGTCATCAGTTCCAGGCTCCAGGGTCCCTCAGTCCCACGCCCCCCCAGACAAGCCCAGTCTGCCCTTTACCTGGGTCACTACCTTGAGCAGCCCTGGCCCAGCGTGGTCTTAGACACAGACCTTGCCCTCTCCCTGACATGACAGCCCCAGGAGCGAGTCCAGGGCCTGGGCACTGGCCTGCCATCTGGCCTCTTCAACCCCTTCACCTCTGAGTCTCTGTCTTCGGCTCTGTAAGGCCCGGTCTCTCCACTCTCAGAAGCAAGAGTACTGGCAGGGTGGGGTGAGGGCTCTGGGAGCCAGGGCGGACAGAGGCTCCAGCAGACCCCCGGTGGGCCAGCGAGGGCTCCTACTCATTTCACAGAGCCAGCTGTTATCAAGATCTCATCTAAGATGACTGTCCTTCAGCCCAGAGCTGGCAGAAATTTACCCCCATAAACACCCTCATGATATGGATTTGAGGCTGGGCCTGAGGCACAGTTCCAAAGGCCAGGGAGCAAAGGACAAAGTTGGCTTCCTTTGCCCGCATCACCTCCATTCCACCCCTCCTAGCACTGATAGCCCAGGGTGGGCAACCCTCTTCAGGGGCTGGGGCAGGGCTCTCAGGGACTCCACAGTGGCCAGAAACCAACCTTTCTTCAAGAGTCCCCAGGGAGGTTTCCTGGGTGGGGGGGCCTCATCAGATTTTTCTTCATCCACCTCCCTCCCTTAGTTGTGACAACCGCACCAGGAGGGCGCCCTTCTTATCTCACAGATGAAGAAACTGAAATACCACAAAGGTCAAATCTGTCCAAAGGGGAGACCTTCCCACCCCCAAGTCCCCTGCACTCACAGCTGAGAACTGGCTAAAAAGCCGTGGGTCTGAATCCCTGCCCTGCTCTTTACCAGCCATGTGGCATGGTCCGAGCTTTCACACTCAGTGCCCACACAGCCCTGAGCTGCCTCAGCCAGGCTTTATGGGGTGCTCCTCAAAGACGAAAGGTCAAATGCAAGGTGCTGCTGGCTTCTCATGGGGCCTCCTTCCAGGGCTGCTCCCGAGGCCTTGAGAGCTTTCCCTGCCCCACACTGTCCTGCAGGGCCTGACTTTCCAGGCCTCATAGGCTGGAAGTCTGCCCTTTGCTGCTGAGATTTGCTGCTGAAGATGTCGCCAAATAATGACAGCGCCAATCACAACGAGAGGCCCTCGGGTTGGCTGCTCTCGTGAAAACACCGGATCTTGGCATGCCAGGTACGCAGGATAAAGGCAGAGATGGAGGTAAGCCTGGGAGTGGCTGCAGCCTCCCATGGTATCAAGGGCCCCTTTTGGGGCAGGGTCATCCCAGGGCCCTACCCCCTACCCATGTGCTCATTATAGTTCCAGGTACATGTGCCTGACCTCACACAGCAGCTCACGCATCAACCTCACCACATTCATATCCAGTGCCCAGGAAGTTGCCTGCAGATCCTGTCCATGGTTCACACTTAGGGTGCCAGAAAAAGCACCACAGCCCAGACGGACCTATCCACTGTCACTGGATGCCCAGCAGCCCCAGGCCTGGGTGAGTCTCTGTGGGTTTCCATCTGCACTTCAGAAGGTGGTCTGCAGCCATATGAAATGTTTTAAGCAGTGAGATTTTTCTGGCCCCAGATGGCTGGGGCTACTTGAAGGTCGTGGCCCTAAATCTTCCTGTTGGACGTTGCACTGGAGAAGCTCCTAACAGCATGGAGGGCTCAGGGGCTTGCTGGGGGGAAGGGTATGGCCTGACTGACAGTGGCCTCTGGATCAGCATCCCCAGGAGGGCTGGGCTCCCTCCTCTGGTCACAATGCCCGAGTGTCAGGTGCTGACAGGCAGTGGGGACCAGAATCTCGCTGGTGGTGAGTATCCAAGCGAGTGTACGAGGGAGCACACCCTCACCTGGGCTATCTTGCTCACTTCCTGTCGGCATCTCCCAGGTCTATCTTAGTCCTCCTGCTAGTTTTTCTTTTATATTTCTCCTACTTCCAATTTATAGGCTTTTCTTGAATTTTGTGTAACCTTGTTAAGTGCCCTTAAATCTTCTGCAGAATAAGTTGGAGGCATAAATAAACAAACAAACAGGATGAAGACACTGAGGCCCTGCACATGCTGAAGATACACTGGGGACACATTAGGGACATGCATGCACTGAGGACACACACATGCTGGGGACACACACCCAGAGGGAACCCACTCTCTCCCGTCATTCACAGGCTCTCCTGAGCCCTCATAGGAGAGTTGGAAAACTCCAGGGCGGTGATCACACAGGGTTTCCTAGAGCTGGGAGGCTAGTGATCCCCACACCCACTCCCAGCTGGGGCTCCTGGGCAGGCCCTGGTCCCTCTCTGCACCTCAGTGTCCCCTCACCTCACTGTGGGGAGAGAGTGACAATCCTTGGCATCCCCAGCTCCAGGTTCGCTCTCCATGAATGCAAGAACCTCAGCAGCCAACATTTATCTTCACCGTGACCGTGCTCAATGTTTGCCATGCAAATGAACTGTGCAAACAGGACCCAGTGCTTGGCCACGCCAGTGAACACTGCGAGGGCCCTTGGTCTGAGCAGCCATGAACTTCAAAGTCAGTGTGCTGTGCTCAGGGGAGACAGAAACACTGTGCCTGGGCTCATACTCCAGGTGGGCCACCTCCTCACTGCCCAGCTTTGGGGGTTGCTTGATGGGGTGATGACTGCCACAGGAATAGCTGCCAACACCAATGGGGCCCAAGTGAGCTTCCATGCTAGATGTACACAGTATCAAACCCTTATAGTCCCCAGTCATCGTCCCCATTTCACAGATGAGGCAACTGAGGCAGACAGTAATTGGTGGAGCTGGGATTCGGTGACACAGACTAACCACATATTTGAACACAGACCTTGTTCCAGACCTCCGTGCCCACCTCTCAGAAGCTTGTCTCCATTCCATGGGATCCTGTGACCTTCCTCAGCCCCAATGCTGCCCCAGGCCCCCTCCTCTGGGAAGCGGCTCTGACTGCCCCCTTAGTAATGTCTGTGGGGCAGGGCTATGAAAGTCAGTGGGGGTCAGCTGAGTCTGGTGTTTGCAAACCTCATCCTGCCTTGAATGTCCCTGAAGAGCTCATCTCTCAAAGACATTGGCCCAGGCCGATGGGTATCCTGTACCCATCGGGATACAGATGGGTAAACTGAGGCCCAAGAGGGAGGGGTAAGCAGCAGGGCAGGGCCAGGAAGTCCCAGGCTCCAGCCACTGGCACTTCCTCTGTGCTCGGGAGGTCAGGGAAGACTTTCCAGAAGGGGGCTGTGAATGGATGGGCCAAGAGAGTGCCTACCTGGCAGGGGAACAACAGCAAAGGTGATCGTCCAGGCACAAGCACCTGTGAAGAAAGCTGCTGGGGGTGGGGAGGTCCAGTGGCAGGGCAGAGGCAGCTCCGACCCCCACCCCTCACCAGGGCCTTGGGGGACGGTCTGCTGGCGTGAACTCTCTGAGAACCCGTGGAGTCATCCGGTGGGCTGGGGCCAGAAGGCCTGGGTCCCTGCACATGGAATGACCTTGTCCCCTCTGCCTGCCACTTTCCCCAGGCCTAGTAAGCACCTCAGGTCTTAGCGGCAAAGATGCTCAGGGCTCCTGCGTCCTCTGCTCAGCAACCTCCAGCAGGAGGGAGTGATGCCTGAGCTTCCAGCTCTGTCGAGGGCTCCCTGAGCAAGAAGGCAGTGAGGGCAACGATGCCAGGAGGACAAGAGCAGAACAAATTGTCCCAGTTATGTAAGGTGGCCCTACTTCCTCCTTAGCAGGGAGAGAACTGGAAAACTATGTTCCTCCTACCCCACTTCTACCTATGCCGCTGCACCTTCTGGGAGATCCCTCACAGGGGGCCTACTAAGAGGTTCCCCCCAAGTAGGATCTCTGAGCCCAGGTCATCTGAGGTACTGGGGAAGGATCTTGGGGACAGACTCCAGTTGGCCCTCTTCCTGTGGCCTGCAGGGTAGGATCAGGGCAAGAGGCCTGGGTCGGCCCTGTCCAATCATTGTTCCCTGAAGGTGTCTGAGCGTACCCTAGCCCCTCTGGTTTTCTTGCCTGTACACTAGGGTAGGCAGCCTCCCCGCCTGCTTGCCCAGAACTCCACGCCCCAGGCCTCTCCCCTGCCCCAGACACCATGGAGCCCTGGGGAACTCTGAGCCTCTCTAGAATGCAGCTATGGTCCCTGCCCTACCACACGCCCACTGGAACATGGCTCAGCTCTGCTCCTTCCGGTGCCTCGTAGGGGTCCAAGCAGGAAGGCCCCTCCTTCAGACCCAGTATCAGGCTAAGATGCCAGACCAGCCAGCTCCTCATGGCTACAGGACTGCCCCTGCCATATACACAATCTAGCCTCCAACCTGACCCCAGGGCCTGGACCCCTCTGAGTCACTGTCTCTTCCCCACATCCTAGGGCCCCTGGGGAGCACTGGAGATGCCTCAGGCCAAGGCCCCAAGGTGGTGTCCTGCCTGGCACAGGCATTCCCAGCATAGGCCCCTTTGCCAGCTGGGCCTGGGTATACTCTGCCCTGGAGGGCTGGCCTGCAAAACTGGCTGGGAACCCCCTCCTATATGGTCCCATGCTTTGCTGGGCTGCCAACACGCTGTGAAGACCTGGCTATCAGGCTCTCTGAGTTTACAGAGCTAGCAGTTTAGGGCTGCTAAACTGCAAATTTATCTCCTGCCATAAATCCATGTGATGCCAGTGTATGTGCCTGAGTGTGTGTCCATATGTGTATGTTGGGAGGCATCACGTGTAGTTTACGGCGGGGTGTGTGTACACAAGTGTTCACCAGCCTGCACATGGGAAGGATGATAGTGTTGCTGTGTGTGTGTGCAATGCATGCGCAAACACGTGTCCTGGTGTGTGTCGAGGCACACATGCGTGTGGGCGGAAAGCTCGCTGTGAATGAGGTGGGATGCATCCTTCCCTGAGTGCAGCCCTGAGTCTCCTGCATCCCTCTGCTCAAGTGCAGCACACAGTAGGCCTCAGGAACATCTATGTGCATGTGACAAGCCCGGGATGTCCTTGAGCAGACCCAGTCCCCTACCCATCTTACCATTGTCTCAGAGGGACTGGAGCCCAGCACTGGTCACACATTCAGACTCAGGCTGGCCATACTGGGCTGGTGCCTCCTGCCAGCCACTGACCCCACAGACACAGAGACCCCCCTTGACGACGATGCCAGGCTGCATTAGAGAGAGCTCCAGGGCACACATTCCCTTCTGTGCGCGTGGGGAGTGATGACGGAACGAGCAGACAAGGCGGTCCTTCCTGCCCACCCCCACCCACAGACAAGAGGATGCAGAAGCACCACGAAAACAGTTGATCTCCTTACTGATAGTGGGTGAGAAAAAATTATCTTTCTCTGAACACTAAAAATAAAGCCCAGTTTTCCTGAAAGCAGGGCCCTTCTCAGCTCACGGCTTAGAGAGGCTTTGTCACTAACTCCAAACGTAGATTTGTTGGAGAAGCCAAGAGCCACTAAACCCTCGGCTGCCTCACCCAGGGGCTCAGCCTTGGGGCAAAATGGTGCCCCCAAACCCGCGCCACAATACAAACCGGAACTGGGCTGTGCAGTGAGTCCAGATGATGTTGTCCGAGGCAGGCAGAGGAGAGCAACAGGAACCGGGTCCATATGCTACTTGTGCCCAGCTAATGGGCTGACAAATTAGCAGGTCTCCCCTCTAAAAGGTGATGAATGAGCAGCTGCCCAGGAGAGCTGGGGCACGGGCCACCTCTCCACAGTACTCCTCAGGCTCAGCTCTGATTTGGCGTCTATGCGGTGCCCAGCCCAGTGCCGAGACTCCCCAGGGGTGGGGGTTGGGGGTGACTGTGGGTATGGGCAGGGGGAGGGCAGAAAGGGCATAAAAGGGCAGCCCTAGCCTTGGAAGACATCCCCAAACAAACCCAGACAGGAAGCCTGAATTCCCTAATCACTGCTGTCACGCTGTCCGAAGGGTGCCACTGAGGAGGGAGGTCGAAGCATCGCCCTCCTGACTCCTCCTTAAGACCATCATCACCACACACACAACAGCCTGAACGCCTTAAAGAAAGAAGTGGCCGGGCTCCGGGGAGGCCTGTGGCGTGGGAGCCTGTGCCCTAAGGACTGACCAGGATGGGGAGGGACCTGACACTGGGTTCCGGGGGCCACCCATGGAGGGGGCTGTTTCTCCCACACAGCTACAGGACTGTAGCCGCCTAAGCTCGCAAGGGCCATGGAGGAGACCTGTAGGCCAAGGTGAGAAGCCAAGTCGAGGAGAGGTCCAGGGGCCTGACTCAAAGCAAAGGGAGGCCTCCAGTTAGTGAGTGAGCCCCCCTCACAGAGGGGGTCAACAGAAGTTGGCCCCCAGGTCTCAGAAAGTCCTGTTTGGTGAGGGGTTGGACCAAATGGTCTTAAGTGTCCTTTCTGACCTGAAAGCCCGATATCCTCAATTTGCCCCCCAATCATTATATAGTCCCCCTCCTCCATGTACTCAGGACATTTCAAATGGGGCAGGATCTCTGCATACTGACAGAGGATTGGCCTGGCTCCCTTCGAGAGCTGTCTGGCCAGGTGAGGCAGGCCCTGACCCAGGTCCTCTGGGGACTCCCTGTTCAAATAGCCCCAAGCCCCCTGCTTGCACTGCCACCCCTATACCCCCCTAGCCTGCCCCCACCCCGTGTAAATAGAACCTGCGCGCTTTCTCCCAGAGGCTGCTAATTCCTTGCCAGAACTGCTCGGACGTGAAATTGGAGTGAGACAATGTGTGTTTAAGGAAATGAATCTCGCATCTTAAGAGGCTCCGGGAGCCCGCCCTGCACCCCCATCACCCCGCCCACCCACCCAGAGCCAGGGAAGGAGCACTTGGCATGAGGGAAGAGAAAAGCGGAGGTGATATTCAGTGCCAAATTAGCAGCCGCCACAGCCAAATATTGTACTTGCCTCCAATCTTCTTTTATTTTTCAAAAGAAAAGGCTTTTACAAAGTGAAAGAGGCTGTTGGAACACTAAGGCTAATGATCGTTTTAAAAGGCATGCCCGCCACGCGCATGCCCATCCCAGACGTTCCCCTCTCTCTCTGCCTGTCATCTCCTCCCTGCCCTCAGCCACAACTCCAAGGCGCCTGCCCCCACAGTCAGGCCCCAACACACCAGCCACACAGCTGACGTCATGGGTGTTCTTGGCTAACGTGACCCAGGGTCTCTGACCCTGGGCCAGCCCTGGACATGGGAACATCCTCTGAGCCATCTCCCAACCTGCAGGGTGCCCCTGCAAGTGAGGAGTCATTTTTGGTGAGCCCAGAGCCACCTGGCCTACAGAGGCCTCAATAGAAGTGACCAGCTCATGGCCTCTGCAAGGTCTTCTCGTCCATCGCCTGCTGGCCCTTAGTACCCCCGCCAGCCAGGAACACAGCCACACTGCCTCTGCTAGTCCCCATCATCGCTTTTATCCCCCTCTATTAGATGCCTAATGGCACCTACTCTCTGGTCACTTTGTTGAACAAATAATACCCGTCATCCTGGAGTCCAGCCCCCAGAACCCAGGCTGCCCCCATGTGCCACTAATTCATTGACTAACTGAATAGGCTGAGCAGACAGCCTCTGCTTGTCCCTTCAGAGGAAACAGTATTTTCACCCCTGAGCCCCTGACCAAGCGCCGGGTGGATCTCACTCATTGCCAGGAGCCAGTCAAACTTGATGAGGTTTTATCAACAGTGAAGACTTAGCCCACGTTTCCCATTTCTCCAAACCTGGGCGGCCCCAGGCCTTGGTTTCCTTGTCAAGGGAGAAGGCGGGGAGCCTGGTGGCTCCAGGGGTTGGAGGTCCCTAAGCCCTGAGCCCCCACTTGGATGGTGGCTGGCCCTGGCCCTGCCACACGTGTGTAGTCTTGGTGCTCTCACCAATCTGAGCCACCCTCAGATTCCATCCCTGAAGTCCCAGGAGGTGGGGGCCTGGCAACGCCCCATTTACAGGAGGGTCACTGGGCTCAGAGAGCTCTTGGGACTTGCCCAAGGTCTCAGCTGGTAGGAGGCACAACCAGATCAGGATCCGAGGTGTGAGGCACCACAACGCGGATGCTGTGGTGTGCCACCCAGACCCTCCCATCGGGACAAGGCCCTCACTCCCCCAGCAGCCAAGATGCTGCCTGCTGATGGCTCTCAGTTGAGTCCCCGCCCAGGCTATGGCCTGAGCAGAAGGGAGTTGCCTCAACCGCGCTCTGCTTGACATACAGGTCAAGTGGAGGAGTACAAAGGTCCGCCTCAATCAGGGACGATTCTGAGGGATGAAGCCACTCCAGTGCTCAGTGTGGAATTGGCTGAGGCCTCTGTTATGGCTTCTGTTACATCACAGCCAAACTTCTCCTGCTGCCCAATCCTGCCTCCTTTGTCCCTCACAGGTGTGGTCCCTGAGAGTACTCCACCAACCAACACCTGCACACAAACCTCCATCTCAGAGTCTGATTCCAGGGACCCGACCTTGCTACAGCTGGTGCTGGGAGTGGTCCCAGGAAGCCGATTCTTAAGTGGGAGCCGTCCTAATGGCACCGAGGGCCTCACCACAGTGGTCGGTGGAGTGCTGACAATCCTGGCGTGTGATAAAGGTACAACTGATCAAACGTTCACACATCGTGAACTGAAATGGGATACCTGTGGATGGGTGTAATATTTCAGGTTTTGAGAATTTCAGGGAAGTGTAATTATGAGGACTATGGAACAGGATGGCTGTTGCTGAGGGCTATCGATGCTTTGGAAAGAGACAATGAAAGGCTGAGTGTGATTAATCATGAATTTAAGGTGAAGTGTGAAAGTTAGAAGCCCCCTTGGCAGGATATAAAAAGAGTCTCATCTCTTGCAGCCAGAGGCAGCAAAAGCTGAGGGTCAGGCACAGACTTAATTAGAAGGGTGGCAAAGATCCAGAGGGAGTTACAGCCTCAATCTCAGCAGGTTGGCTACCCAAGGTCAGAACCCTGATTGGGAAGGAATGGGTCCCTGAGTTGTGAGGTGGGGGCATCTGGGTCACTGCACTCGAGAACCTTGAAACCTTAAACACTCTGAGCCCACAGAAGTGGCTGCTCCTCCTTGTTAAAGGCTAGGACCCCCCTTGCTTAAAGATGATGAAGAGGCCTCCATGTTACAAAACAACACACTCCCCTCCTTCCCACCCACCAGACCAAAAACTAGGATCAAGTCACAACATAACCAACCCACCAACCCCAGGAAGCGCTGGGCCTGCTAAGGAAGAAAAAAGGACTACGTCCTGAAGGTACTGTAGTATCTAGCCAACAGCAGGACTGGATCCTGAGGTTGCTGGATCAAGGACAGTAGAAGATAAGGTTGGATACGGGAGAGGTAATTGATATGAGAGCACTTTCTCACGATACAGAATCTAACACCCCAGAAAGGACCCGAAGAGATGTTGGAAACCTGAAAAAAGCAATGGCCCACACTAAGAGAAGTTGAAATGCCAGAACTCCCATAGCAAAGTTGAGAAAGGGATCAAAGGTTTAGACAAGTGGACATACCAGAGTAATTCTACCACAAAAGGCCAGAAAACCTCTCAAGACCATGTTCCGTGGAAGGGCCCAGAGGACACTGTTTACCAAAGTGAGGAGGACTGTGTTGGTGAGAAGGGCACAAGCATCAGAGAGAAAAATATGCTACTGGCCTGTCACTTTAGGTTCCTCAGGCCAAGAGAGCAGCAGTCATGGAACAATAATTGATTCCCATTATCAAGAGATGCTGGGACAGGGAAAAATATGTTGGACACCCAGGTGACTCACTGGGGCATCTCTTGGTACTTCCCTGTCTAGTTTTAATGAAGGATGAACAAAGGCATAAGCCATGGCCTGAGAAGGGCATGATGGGCAGGGGCTCAGACCCACCAGGGATGAGGGCCTGGGTCAGGGTGAAGGGAATCTAGGATGGGTGGTAAAGGAAGGAGAGGATGCATACCAATTGTGGCCTCTGTGTTGGAGACCATAGCTCATCCTACTATTCTTCCTCTTGCAAGTTTCCCAGGAAAAGGGAACAACCAGAATTCTAGAGCAAGTGAGCTTCCACATGGACAAAATTTACTATATGAAGCTCGGGGTCCAGGTGACTCAAGAGGTGGGCTGTTGTGGGTACTGCTGAAAGTCCCCCTTCAGGATTAATGCTTATTCTCCAATTGCCAGATGCTGATGGCCCACAGCTGAGCCTATCTGGGACTCTCCCCTGACTAAAGGGTGACACCCCATGCATGGTTATGCCCCCTCCCCAGGAGCAGCCTGCTCCAGTGACCAGGTAGTGCAGGGTACAAAAGCCAGGACCCCTGGCCTCAATCTAGGACAGCTCTAAGGAGCCATCCCAGCCCCAGAGCTCTCCACAGGGCTCGTTGAGACCTCCATTCAGCTGCATTGTGGTCAGCTTCTTTCCCTGCCCAGGCCTGCTCCACACATCCCCTTAAAAGTGTTTCTCAGAGCAGCCCCTCCCCCCGAAATAAACCTTCTGTGTGCAGACCCTAGCGTCTCAGAGCCTGTTTCCCACGAATATGACCTAAGACATGCTGTCTGCCTCCACCATTGCCAAACCCTTGGCCAGGCTACAGAAGCTCAAGAAAGCCCTGCCATGGTGGCTGCTAGACCTCTAGTCCCCTCCGGACTGCCTTCACATCCCCTAACCTCCGCATTCAGGCCCCACCCCCTTCAGGTTGGGGGGCCCTGAATGCGGAGGTTAGGGGATGTGAAGGGCCTACGATTATTAGGCCCTTTTAAAGGTGAAGAAACCAAAGCTTTAGAGGGGAACTAGCTCGTCCAAGGACCTAGAGGTGGGAAGGGGCTGATCAGAGTTTGAACCCCAATCTATCCCAATCTCCTTGACCACCATCCTGGTGACTTCTGTATTTTCTGGCAGAGTGAGAGGGGCAGCAAACAGGCTCTGGGAGCTTGGAGGATACAGCTCACCTTGGCCTGGAGAGATGGAAACAGACTTCACGGAGGAGGTCTTGAGGGGCTCTGGCAGGCAGATGTGCAAGGAAAGGCTTTGCAGGAAGAGGGAACAGTGAGGGCAAAGGCTGGAAGGCAGGCCTAATGGCGGGTAAGGAGCCCTGGTTTGGGAGGATAGGTCAGGGAAGGGAGGTGTGATCTGTGTGAAGGTCGTGGTGGACACAGACCAGGCTCGGGTCCTGCATCTGTTTTGCCCTGCCCCCGCCTCGCTGTGTCCCATCTCCACCCACCCAGGTTCTGGTGCCTGCTCTGAATGGCCAATGAGGCCATCTGATTGGCTCATCAAGGGCAAATAATAGCTTTTGCTGAATTCAGCTGCAGCCAATCAGAGGCAATCAAGCACACAAGAGGCCTGATGGGCCACACGGGCGGGCGCCCCAACAGGCACCAGAGCTGGCCCCTCAGTCAGGTTCCAGAAGCTCCCCTCCTTGTGTGGGAGCACTCGAGTGGGGATCGGGGAACCAGGAGGCCTCAGTAAGAGAAGGGGAAGGGACCCAGCTGGGCTCCATGGCATTTACTTGGCACCTGCTGTGTACCCAGAGCTCTGGAGAAGCTGTGCACTGATGTGGGAGACCCAGGCAGAAACTACAGTCACACCAGCACACGCTCTGCAGAGCATCCAGCTCACAGGCCCCAGGAGAGGGCCTCCTAGGAGAAGCTTTCCTGAACCCCAAAACAGCCTCCCAGCATTTGTCCTTCAGCTGCCCCCACTCCCAGCCCCCGCCCTCCCAGGTGTCTCTGTGCCGAGTTCTTGCCTCTTCCCTGAGGAGAGCCGAACCTCCAATCAGACGCTGGGAAAGCAATTTTTCAATCTCCAACTGCAAACACTAATACCGCTGAAGCTAATTTTACAGATTTCCACTCCGAGGCCTCGCCTTTGTCCCAGAATCCCTTAGCCCAGGAGATTAGTAGTTTAGAGACTGGAAAAAAAATAAGGTATTTTAAAATTCAGCATAAAACTCTCTCTTAGACTCAGTGAGCTAAAAAAGAAAAAAATTTTTTTGATCGGAAAACAGCCTGTTAGTGAGGGAGGAGCCAGGTCCAGTCCCTGCCCTCCCGGGTGGCTGAAGGAGAGGTGCTATTCCAGCCCCCAGATACCTACAGCCGCTGCAACAGGCTCAAACCTGCAGCCTAGGGAGGGGCAGAGAAGGGGGAAGAGTCAGGTGCCCGTCCTCCGTGCTGGGAAGCCATGGACCCTCTTCTCAAGCCTCTAGGATGTGTGTACCCCTTGAAGCCACCCAGGATTTCTCTGATCCCAATCTCAAAGCCTGCTGAGCTGTAGTGAAAAGCGTCAGCCCCTCAGATAGAACAGGCCACAGGCACACTGTCTACTTTGCCAGTGAGGTTGATTCCATTCCAAAGCAGACTCCCTCTGGGCCCGGTTTTCCCATGGAACCAAATGACCAAAGTCTCTGGCCATGTGGCCCACCTAGCTCCATGCAGCCCAGCACTGCACCCTCTCTGCACACGCACACCCCAGGCCACACTCGCTTGGACACTCGCCCTGGTACAAGTAGGCGTGGGATGCATTTGGTGGACCTCATTCCACGAGCACCTCTCTATGGCATCTCTCACAGATGGACAGCGTAATCACTCCGGCTCTCCGGGGGCCACAAGCTCAGAAACATCCTAATGAAAAATAAATGTATTTACAGGGAGACATCAAAACTGCCAGGACGAGTCAAAGTAATATGCCTGCGACCAGCACGCGGACTTTTATTTCTTCCCCCTCCACGCTTCAGAGCTGCTCCTGCGGCGTACAGAGATAAATATTTTAAATAGCGACACTTTGGCGATGCACAGTTATGCAAGACAAGGAATAATTAGAAAATAAATTACTTTTTTTAAACACAGTGTTACAAACATCGGGCGCATCAGATTACTGGTCTCCACAGTCTGGGGCCGTGCAGCTCTGGAGGCCAGCGCAGCAAGGACATTGGGGAGCAACAGCCCACCAACCTGTCCCCACAACCCCCAGACAGTGATGGCCCCTCCCGCCTGCTTTGGGAGGCTCCCAGAATGGAGTTGAAGACCACACTTGGCAGCTTCCAGAAAATCTCGGCGATGGAAAGGCTTCCTCCAGCGTCTCACCAGCAGTGGCGCAGACTAAAAATAGTTTAATCTCCTTGAAAGCAAAAGGAGCAATCAGCAAAACAGACACTCGGGCCCGCATGCTCCCCCTCCACCAATCCTCACCACACTCTGCCCCCATCTATCCATGCCTGTCACCAGTGCCAAGCATCCTCAACTTCTGACTGACCCCTGGGCAGCATCCTACGACCCTGCCCAGGAAGGCGGGTCTCACCCATCATCCGGGTGGCCTTATGTCTGTAGTCCTGACCGAGTTACACACATGGTATGTGTCCTTTAAACCTCACGATGCCACAGGAGGGAGGCAGGACGAGGAATGTTATCCCTGCTTTACAGATGAGGAAACTGAGGCACAGTGATGTGGAATCATTTGCCAAAGGCTAGAAATGATGAAGAAGGACTAGCCTGGGCTGTGTGCTGATGGAGTGGGCTCAGCTTCTGCAGAAAGGAGGCTGGTGGCTTTTAATTAGCACTTAACCTGAATCTCCGTGGTTGGCTCCCAGGAAACAAAAGCTGCCCAGGGCAAGAAGGGGCAAAGTTGGTAGGGTGGGGAATGGGAGAGGCTCACACATTCAGGGGATGGGACCAGCTCCTGGAAAGGCTGAGTGAGTCTGTTAAACAGATGTGTCTTGCCCACTGCAGCCAGGACGACATTGTTATTTCACCATTTTCACCCATTGGCCTGGGGTGGGGTGAATACCTGTGTTCTGGCCTCAGCTCTGCCACCACCCTGCTGTGTGTTTGAGGGCCTGTCCCTGCCCTCTCTGGGCCTTTATTTACCCCAGCGATTGGCTAAGATGATCTGAGGGACTGAGGACCTGCCAGGAATCCTGATGTGCTCCCAGGCTTGCCCACTATACTCTGCCCCTCCTCACTCAGTCCTTTGTCCACCTGCTGTGCCTTCCTGCCCCAAACCAGAAACATGGACAGTGTCCTGTCCCCCTACCTGGTTTTACATGAGAAAACTAAAATATAGGCAGGGGAAGTCACGTGCCCAAGGTCACCCTACAGAGGTCAGAGGAGGCACAGCCAAGACCAGGACTTGGTCTCTGATCCAGTCCCATGCCCTTCATGACATTCTTTGTAGCCTCCCCAAGAATGCTGCAGTCTCAGAGTTCTGAAGGCCTTCTGTGCCCTTTCCCCATCCTTCACAGAAAGAAGCCAGGACATAAAATGATAAATTGGGCTCTGGAAGGTGGTCCAGCTCACCCAATCTCCCAAAATGCCAGCAGGGAAGTTGGGACTGAGGCCCCCTTTCCTGCTAAATATCCTTCCTGGTAACCAGCGGCTGCCTGCAAAAAATTACTCTATACCCTTCCTCGGAGCTTTTCAAAAATAGCCTGTGGGTCCACTTCTAGAAGGCACTGCACTCCCCAGCCTTTCCTGGCCCCCCAGTCCATCCCTTGACCCCTGGTACTCTGGTCCAGTCCTTGCCTCCTGCTCCAGCCTTTGGCCCCCAGTCTCGTCCCCGGCCTCCAGCCCCAGTCCAGCCTCTTGCTCCTGCAGCTCCATGTCCCTGTGTTGCTGCCTCAACATACACGGGGCTTGGTTTTGTTACCTGCAGCTACTTCACATCCTTTTTTATCTCAACGTGACCCTGAAGGCAGAGACAACTCCCACTCTTTCACAGATGAGGAAACTGAGGCCCAAGTTACCTGATTTGTGAGGGGTTTCTTTTGGTCTGATTGCTCCCAAACCCTGCCAGGGGCCCATTCCCCCAGCCTTGGGAGAAGGAGCTCAATTTCAGTGGGTTGAAGTGAGGACTGAGGAAGGCGCCCCAGGCAGATGTAACAATTAGGGCAAGAGCATGGCGCTGGGGAGGCTCAGAGACCTGGGACTGAGCTGAAGAGAGGACCCTGACTCACTCAGAACAGGCTGGGCTGTGTCTTTGGGAGCCACCCCAAAGGGATGTGCCCTCAGTCACCAGCCAGATTCAGGGTACTACTCTGCTCTGGTCATGGGTGGCCTAGGTAACCCCACTTGCTGGAACCTACCGCCTAGGTAACCCCATCTGAGTGCAAAGACGGTGCTGTTGGGGGGCCAGCCAGGGAATGGCTGGCATGCTGTCAACCAAGTCAGAACTTTATCAGCCAAACTCTTCCCCACTGCTGACTGTGTCAGCCAGCCCAGCTGGGGCTTCCTACCACACAGATGGGGGAACTGAGGCTCAGGATGAGGGGCACCTGATTACAGGGAGAGACCCAGGCTACTCAAGTTCCTTGTGACGTTGGTTGAGTCCCCTGCCTCTCTAATCCCCCTCCTCCCTAATCCCCCCTCCTCTGTTCCCAGAGGCTCCCTGCTGCTAACCACAAGCCAAGCCCTGGGCTTGACACACTCTCAGGCACAGGGCAGCAGTTCTCAAACTGTGTTCTCTGGAGCCCTAGGCAGTAGGCAGGGGGCCCCTGGGCTTGTGTGGAGGGTCACAGGTAGTGAGAGGGAGGTCAGGAGGCTGGCCCTGGCTTGCCACCTCCCTCAGCCAGAGAACCTCCTGTTCATCTATTCGCTGGCCGGGGCCCTACATGTATTTCGGCGAACAAATAGTAAGGGCTCAGTTGCTACAAGGGAATGAAAGCAGTGGTGCCAGGTGGATTAAACTTTCATTCTTTCTCAAAACTCCCTGAAACAAAACTAAAGGGCTATTCAAAATGGTAAAAACCCATGGGTCAAAGAATATGTGGAGGAGGCACCAGGAACATTTTGGACGCTAGAAGCAGATGGACCATGGGTGACTGACTCAGCAGGCTGTGGAAGGCTTACCTCTGCTGGCAGTAGGTTAATGTTGGGGAACTCCTTATTTGTAGTGAGGTGGATGGACCTAGAGTCTGTCATACAGAGTGAAGTAAGTCAGAAAGAGAAGAACTACCGTATGCTAACGTACATGTATGGAATCTAAAAAAATGGTACTGATGAACCTAGTGGCAGGGCAAGAATAAGACACAGACGTAGAGAATGGACTTGAGGACATGGCGGGGGGTGGGGAAGGGGAAGCTGGGACGAAGTGAGAGAGTAGCATTGACATATATACACGACCAAATGTGAAATGGATGGCTAGTGGGAAGCTGCTGCATAGCACAGGGAGATCAGCTTGATGCTTTGTGACCATCTAGAGGGGTGGGATAGGGAAGGTGGGAGGGAGGCTCAAAAGGGAGAGGATATGGGGATATATGTATACATACAACTGATTCACTTTGTTGTACAGCAGAAACTAACACAACATTGTAAAGCAATTATACTCCAATGAAGAGATTTGAAAAAATGTTGGGGAACTCCAAAGACACAGCCCTGAAATCCCAAATAAGAGACTGAGAGAAACTTCTCTGGGGAACCTGCAGCCGAGGAGGGTAATATGGCCAGAGTACCCACGATGAACCCCAAGGTTCCCCCCACAATGCCTAGAGTCCCACCTCCACCTCAGTGCTCTGTACTTTGGTGGCGTTTTGACTTGAGGTCCAGAGGGTTGTAAATCCCACTCCTCAGCTCCTATCACATTATCTTCTCTGTCTGCTTAAATATGAGCAGACCATTTGGAAGCCCAAACACTGGGGGGAGACAGGCACAAGGAAGTCAGAGACCAAAAGAAACAAACAAAAACCTGAAGGAACCTGGGCTACATGAGGAGATGGAAGTGTAAAAAAAATGCTATAAATTGTGTATACAAGGGTTGAAGAAATAAATATATTGCAGATAATGAGAACTGGATTTCTCACTGTTGGAGAAAGCAGTCACCAGAAAGGAATGGAGGAAGACATCAATGAACCCTTTTGTGCTGGAGTGGAGTCCAAGGTTTCAGTATAAACTCATTGTTGTAAATGTATATACAGATAGGCAGATAAAGATGTGATCATAGATATGTGTGTATACATGGGCTATACATATACATATTTCCTAGTTCTCCTTGTGAGAGAGTCTAGAAGCACTGACATCCCACTAGCAATGAGCACGCTCAGCACCTAGATCTTGATTTCTAAATACCATTCACCAATAAATGGAACCAGAACTCCTTGAGAAGTGGCTGATTCCAGGGAAAATACAAGAGGAGCTGAAGATCTTGTGGTAACAAAAAGTAAGGAAGTGATCAAATAAGGACAGGGGCATGTCAAAAGGGCACAGGAGCCAACCTGGAAGAGCTCCCAATGCCAAAGCTAGAATAATTTGGGCAAGAAAATTATAATATTGAATTACCACCCATAGAATAAGTATTCATGAGTCCAAACTCACATAAATAAGTAATCAAATAAATAAATAAACAGGGGAGAAGGGACAGTTCTTCCTTACAGAAGAATGCCAATTAATAAATGTAGAAGGAATGAGAGAAATAGAAAAGTACCATGAGAACACTGCAGTAATAATTACTGCAGGCAAGATCTACCAGTGGATGCTAAAATTAATGGGCAAAGGTTTGAGAGAAATGGGATATTTGCATAGTCTCAAAGTTTCCCCCAAGAAATGTACTGATTACAAAGGGAAAAGGAGAACCAAGCAGATACCAGCTTAACCAAATGATCAAAGTTAACATCACCAATAATAAGATATACTGACATTATGTTCTCCCTGATATGATGCACTGAGAAAGACACATTATTTCCTATGGTGTACTTCCTAAAAATGCATAACCTCAGTCAAATCACAGGAAAACATTAGACAAACACAAATTGAGGGACAGTAAACAAAATAACTGACCAGGACTTTTTGAAAAGTATCAAGGTCATGAAAGACAAGGAAAGACATAGAAACTGCCAGAGATTGGAGGAGATTAAGGACACATGACAACTAAAAGCAATGTGGGATTCTGGATTGGATCATGGTATAGAAAAAGGAGGCTAGTGCAAAAACTGGTGAAATCCAAATCCAGTTTTCACTTTGGTTAGTATTAATGTACCAATGTTAATTTCTTCATTGATATGTGTACTATGGTTATGCAAGATGATAACTTTAAAGGAAACTGGGTGAAGGGTTAGGGAATTTCTGAACTATTTCAGCAACCTCTCTGTAAATCTAAAATTATTTCAAGACAAAAAATTTTTTTAAGCCATCATCCTCACAGAGCTGACAGAATCAATGGCATCAATGAAATATGAGCAAGATGTTATTTTTTAAAAGGACCAAGAAGAGATCCTGAAAATTTAAAATATGGTAACAAAATGTAAAACATTACAGAAAGGTTGGAAGACAAAATTGAGAAATGTGATAAAAAGGCATACAGTTGGAAAATTGGAGAGAAAACAGAAAAAAAGAAAAGGATCTGAGTTAAAGGTTCTAGAAAGAGAACAGAGAAAAGGGAAGGGAGGAAATAGTCAAAGAAATCATTCAAGAAAACTTCCCAGAACTGAAGGACACAAGAATCTAGTTTGCAAATGTCCACTAAATGGTAAGGAATGATAATAAACCCCACCAAGATATATCAGGGTAGAATTTCTGAACACTTGGCACAGGGAAAAAATTTGCAAGTTTCTAGAGACAAAAATCAGGTCACACAATGGATTGGGAATCCGAACCATATGGGACCTTTGCATAGCAAGTCAGGAAGCTGGAAGGAATGGAGTGCTGCCTTAGAAATTCTGAGGCAAATGGTTTCCACCCTGGACTTCCACACCCACCTAAAATCTCTGCCAGGTGTGGGGGGAGAGGGCGGGCTTTCTGAGACATGAAAGTCCCAGAAGTCTGGCTCCCATGTACCTTTGCTCAGGATGCTAACTGAAAATGTTCTCTATGCACCAAGGGAGAAAATCAGAAACCAAGGAAGAGGAGTCTCCAGTATGCAGAAAGAGGGACTCCAACTCAGAAGAGAGGTGAAGGAAATCCCTGGCACATGTCCGAGCCACAGGCTCTGTTCACAGGCACAAATCAGGAGGCTCCAGACAAGACTTCTCTGGGCAGTGACCCAGAACCCCAGATATACATGCAGGTATGAGAAGAGGTCAGATAGAGGGCAGGGAGTTTGGGGCAGAATTAGTAAAGGTTCACAGAAAACTAAGCAAACAAACAAATACCAGACAGTTGTTACCTGCAGGAAAAAAATGTAAAAATTGTACCCCAAAGTGTGCATTACGAGTCACACAGTTCTGAACAGCATTTGCCCCATCAGGACAATGTTAACACTGAGTCCTGACCTGCCATATCACAATATGACGCTGGGGTGGTGGGTGGTGGTGGAGGAGAGCTATGTCCTCCATTCCCCAGTGGATGTCCATGGATAATGCCTAAAACTGAACAATCATGAAGTAGCGACACAAGTATGTCATTTAGAGGTATGGAGCTCTGAGATTAGAAAGCGACAGCCTCTGGGGAGTTGGAGGTGGAGAGGAGGGGGCTGCTGTGCTCCTAACACAACACGCCTGGTAAAAGTATGACTTTTCACCATGTATGAGTGTGATGCTGATTAACAAACCCTGACTTTAAAAATCCATCTAGAAATGTAAGAAAAAGGAAAAAAAAAATAAGAAAGGAAGAAAAGAATTGGTGAGGGGGAGAAGGATAGGAGGGAGGGAGAGAGAGGGGAGAATAATGAAGACAGAGGAGTTAGGGACAGGAGACTGACTGCTTTGACTCCAGCCTCTGGCCTGCAGACAGGGACCCCCAAAGGGCAGCAGCTGACATTATGCTCTGTTGACAGCACTGTCATCACCTCTGTTAACTCTTACCACAAATGAAGACAGTTCAGTGTTTCAATTCCCTCATCAGCCGAGTACACAAACCAGGGTCCTTAGACTAAAACACCAATTCGGCATTGATGACACCTTGCCCCCACTCCTCCATTTCCCCAAAGTTGGCAGCAATCAGAAAGCAAGTTGAGGGCCAGCAAACCACAGGGGTCTGGGAGAGAATGCCAATCATCCTGGGGACAGTGGGGGACTGTGCTGGGTAGGGAGGAAGAAGCTCCGAGTCTTCCACAATGTCTGTGAGGCCATGGAAGCACTCACTCCCTTTGCATCAACCTCTGCTGAAGCCTGTGTCTGGGTCATGTGGTCCATCTCATCCAGAGCCACAGACAGACATGCCTGGGGAGGGGTGGAGAGAGAAAGTACTACCTGAGAAGTGGGCCGGGTGGGCTACCAATGTCTTTGCCAACCTCACACCTTCCCTGGAATCCCAAATTTTCCAAGAAACACACAAATCTGTGATTCCTTCCAGTGGCCCCCTTGCACTGAACAAACATCCTGCCCCAGGGGCCCCTCAGTCCCAGGGAGGGGGATGACAAGTGTGAAGTCTGCACCCACCAGCCTCATGCAAAGTACAAGCTCAGATAAGAGCCCAGCTCAGTCTGGAAGAATCCCAGAGTGTTTGGCTCTCTCAGTGGGCGGGGGCCCCCAACAGATCTTGTGTCTCAAAAGGGAAGGTGGAAAGCCAGGTGAGTAGCCGGGAGAGCCCTGTCCATCACTGAGGCCTTGCCCAGGTCCAGGAACCTTCATGCCCCTACATGCCTCATTGAGATCTCAGACCCTTGGGGACCCAAGAACTCGCTGGCACCCTAGCATGTGGTGCTGTTCCAAAATTCACCCTTTTGTATCCCGAGTTCATTGGGCGCTCACTGCAGAAGGAGCCCCAGGGTCTCCAGGAGGCGAGGGGTGGGTCACCCAGTCCCACAGGTTGACATAACATTTCCAGCTCTGCCAAGGGTTTCTGAGGAGGCTCTGTGGGCAAATATGCTGCTGCTGAAACTCGGGCAGGTGGGAGAAGCACACCTCCCTGGGCAGCAGAGGGGCACGTGTCCTACCCCAGGAGCCCATTGGAGGAGGGAGGCAAAGGTCCAATCTGACGTCCCTGTCCAGTGAGGGAGCCCACCCGGCCTCCAGTCTGCCGTGGGGTGCAGCCACCACCCTCACCAAGCTGTGCTCTGGGGCTGAGACAGTGCAAGCCCCAGGGGGCCTAGCCTAAGCTGGGAGGCTGCCAGACCCTCCCTGACACGGATCAGTGAGTTTTCAGGGCCAGTCTCTTGCCTTTTCCCAGAAGGCTCCAGACCTCCGTTCCCCCTGAGCAGCTCCTCCACCACTTAGCAACAGAGACAATTTACATAATGCATCGAGTGTGAGAGCAATAATGGCTGGGGAAGGAGGGTGCCCGTTAGTGGCTCCTGGGGAGGGAAAATACCTGCTCCCACATCACCACTTCCTTCCTCATGGAACAGGGCCCTGAGGCTGCCGGGAAGTAGGTGCCTTGAAGTGCTCAGCTGCTGCCAAGAGGGGCCCGGAAGGGCCATGCCAGCCCTGGAAACAGAGCGACCTCAGGACAGAGATGCGAGAGGGAGAAAATTTCGAAAGCACCTGAGTTCTGAACATAACTCCACCCAGCCGTGCTCCCGGAGCCCGGGCCCTGCATCCGCAGCCTTCTGGGAGGAGGAGGCGCTCCAGTAGGCAGTAGGCTGTAGCCAGGAGGCCGGGGAGCCAGGCTGCAGCTGCCTGGGAGGCGGTCACGTTCAAACACAAAGGCGGCAAGGGAAGGGAGAAAATACATAAAAATTACAGGCACGGTAACTGCTTTTTATATAAATGTTCTTATAAAAAGTTTTCCCCAGTGTGAAAGTCCCTTTTTAAAAAGAATAAATTCACGGCACACCAATTTATTCCATGTCTGTAATGGAGCATGAGGAAGGCTCCTCTGTCAATACCTGATCAGGAGGCAACTGGCCGCTACCTGACCTGGCTTCCAGGTCTCCTGCACGACAAGGCAAACAGCAGTAGCCCCTGGGGTCTGCAAGGGGCAGCAGGAGGGGGTGGCAGGCCTGCCTGCCAAGAGTCAGCATCAAGTGAGACTCTGGGCCTCAGGGCCAAGCCCGACAAACCCCATTGGTGCCCCAGGAGCTGCGCTCGAATGGAAGATTCAGAAAAGAGGCAGCTACAATCGTGCTGATGGGGAGGCACATGGGGTTGTGGGAGCTGGGGAGCACGGGGCTCTCCCTTTCTAGGGACAGGAGAGAGAAGGCAGTCAGCAGGCGGTGGGGTGGGCGGGATGAGGCCCCTGCGCCTGCCTGCAGGGCATGTGGAGGAAGCTGGCTGGTGACAAGGCACCTGGGGGTTGCAGGTAGGAGTGGCCTGTCCTGAGCTGTAGGAAGCTCCCCGTGGACTCCAGCTCAGCTCTAAGCCTACAGGCACCCACACTCTTCCCCCTACCCCAATGAAGGCAGCACTTTAGTGGACCCCAGCCCAGGGCAGAAAGGGCTGCTCCCCCTCACCAGGAGGCCCAGAACCTGGAAATGAGGCTCCTGCCCAGTTCCCCTTACCAGCCACAGCTCTCTCACCTGTGAAACGGGGACAAAGTCTGGGCGGCCTCACCACTGACTGGGGGCACTGAGGACGGACGGCTTGCACAAAGCTGTTCTCTCCACAGGGGTCACTTGGTCCAGCAGCCCAGGGCATGGATGCACAGGGGTATGAGGACACAGATCCACAAGCGACTGGCACCTTGCCCCCCTGCAGGGCTGCTGAGCATAGTGTCAGGCAGAGCGACTTGGGGGGATGTGCACTGTGCATGGTGACATGGCGTGCGTGTGTGTGTGTGTGTGTGAGCTCCTCACCCACAACTGAGATTTCTCGGCTTCACTAATTAATCGGTTAAGTAGTTCTCGCCTGCTCGGGTGACAGAGCTCACGGCACCTGCCTCTCTGCAGTCCCACCCTGGCCTGTAAGCGCGCCTGCTCACACCTGCACACAGAGCATGCAGAACTCTGTACTCACCACATACACATGCAAGTACATGCTTGCCTGGTCACACATCCCACAAAGCACACACGCATGTGGGATCACATGTTCTCACACACACACATAAACATATGTGCCTGGTCATGCCCCTACATGCAGCATTTCGTGCAGGCGCAGCCACTCCCTTCCACAGACACACAAACCTCACCTGCTCACGCTCCCGCTGGCAGCACATGCACATACACGCAGGTTCACGTGTTCTCTACATGTGCACATACATTCCCACACGCAGCATCACACTTCTCTCATCTCTCTTCCACACCTGACCAGCCATATCCCACCTCACAAAGCCTCTGCAGGTCAGAGACTGTGTCTCCCAGTGAGTAACGGGACCAATAATCACCAGGGGCTACTTGCCTTCTAGGTCTGACTGCCCATGTTCAGGTGGACTCCTGCGAGGCCCGGGCATTAGCCTGCCCTTCTGGTCATGGTCTCCCTACCCCATATGATGGGAAGACTGAATTGGGCCCACCAGAGGTCCCTGGCATCTCCTGCCTCCTATGTGTACCCGAAGGATGCAAAAGCAGAAGGGAGAGGGGAGCATGGGACACCACTGGCCTCAGCACTGATCTGGAGGGCTTCCTTGGGGAGGGAGCTGTGGGCTGGGTTTAAAACTGGGGAGAGGCCTGGAGGGAAGGGGGATGAGTGAGGAGAGAGGCAAGTGGAGTAGGAGGAAGAAGCTGAGAAGGCTAGTGGGGGGGCGAGGAGCACACATGGATGGCTGGAGGCCTAAAGGCTCCTCCTGCCCAGGCCACACACCTTGGCCAGGCCTTTGAGTCACTCCAGGAATAGCCCAGCCTCCCTCACCCCAGCCTGACATCTGAGTGCCAGCACACTGTGCAGCCAGCTCTTCTCCTGGGCCCTCCCCCTTAGCCCCTGCACCCTCCATTCCCTCACAAAGAGTAGTCAGGGACCCTCTATGTGGGCCAAGCCTGGCAGACCCTATGCAAGCTTACCTCTTTCAGGGCATCTGGCACCGAAGCTCTACCTTTTTGATGCACTGGGCCTCAGTTCCCCTAGGTGGTCTGGATGGTTCCCACTGTTCTGTGGGATGGGTTAGACCCCCAATCCCTCCCTTCTCAGTCCTCAGATGCCCGCCCCTTTGCTAATCTATCCACTGAAGAGTTACTAGCTGAGCACCTACTCCATGCCAAACCTTGTGGACCACATATCACATATATGTATGTTTGTACACTGCATGCATGTATGTGTATGTGCACTCTGTGTGTGTGCACAGCCTGTTCCTCCACCCAGACTGCACATCCTCTCAGGTGGGGGCCCAGCCCCTAACTCTGAATCCTGAGGCTAGGGCAAAAAAGTCCTAGGGTCAGTCACTTGGTTCCCTGATTCTTGGGAACCCAAGGATGGACGGGGAGGGGGCCTGACGAGGCTGCCCAGGATCTACCCACTGTCCTCATCCCCCCAACCCCCACCTCCAGCCAGCTAGCTCCCAGCACTGAGAGAGAGGTATAGGAAAGATGGGGAGTTTGGGGCTCTGTAACCTTCTCCAAACACCAGATCTCCACTCACAAGGAGAGGGGAGCCATGCTCAGAGAAGGTGGAGGGAGGCCAGGCTGAGTCTCCATGTCCTGCCTGGTCATGGTAAATGCTGCTCATGTTGCCCCTGGGGCCGGCTGTGGTTTGTCAGAACCAATTACTTCTCTGCCTCTGCCAAATGCTTGGGGCTCCACGGATCTCAGGCAAGTGTCCCCGTGGCTGCCACTGATCCAGCCATGGATGGGGGTGGAGGAGGGAGGAGGAATGCAGATGGGGTCAGCCATCCCCGGGGGCCCAGCATGGAAACCCATTCGGTCCTCTACTCCATCCCCCATCTCCCACCCTCGATTATCCAGTTGAGCCTCCGGCTCTGGACATGCAGCTCCATCACTCTCCAGAGGTGGATGCAGAGGCCAGGGGAGAAGAGAGTACACTCTGGCCTCTCCTCAACAATCTGCAAGCACTTGGTCCCCATCGGAGCTGACCCCCAGCTGTTCTGCTGCAAGGTCAGCCTCCTTGGGGACCCCAGAAGAGAGCCAAGGTGTTTATCAGAACCCTTGCCATGGGAGGTGGGCCTTGCCTTAGGAAAGTTGGACAAACAGTCCAGATTCCCAAGATGGAAGGATTGAGGGGCATCCACTTCATGGAAGGGGCCTGCAGCAAAGCCACCGGTTCTCAACCAAAACTTCCAGAAAGAGCGGCGCTGTCTGCTGGTATGGTTCTGATCATGCCTCTGAGATCGTCTCTTAAACTGAGGGACCTCAGTCCAAGAGCTGCCGCCCTCAAGAACCCAGAGCTTGGTGGCTTCCTATCACCCCTACTCCAAGGCCAGCCCAGCCCCGTGCCCTTCTCTGAGCCCACAGGGCCTGGGAGACAAGCTGCCGACTGGGTGACTGATTTGAGAAACAGACTCACAGGCCTCTTCTGGGTGCAGATGCCCTTCCCTTCACCCCCACCTGCTTCCTCCCCAGGGGGTGCCTCTGCAGCTGGTTCCCTTCCGTGGCCCATAGGCCCTGTTTCTTCAAGCTCTTGTGGCTTGGTGCCTCTCCCAGTAAGGTCCCCCAAAGATGTCATGGTCAGAAGGTGCTACAGATTGAATGTTCATGTCTCCCCACCAAATTCATATGTTGAAACCTAATCCCCATTGTGATAGTATTTAGAGTTGGGCCCCTTGGGAGGTGATTAGGTCATAAGGGTAGAGTCCTTGTGAATGGGATTAGTGCCTTATAAAGGAGACCCCAGAGAGATCCTTCACCCCTTCCACCACGAGTGGACACAGTGAGAAGAAAGCTGCCAGGAAGTGGGCTTTCACCAAACACCAAATCTGTTGATGCCTGGATCCTGAACTTACCAGCCTCTAGAAACATGAGAAATTTCTGTTGTGTATAAGTCACCCAGTTTATGGTATTCTGTTATAGCAGCCCAAACAGGACTAACAGGGCAGGGAAGAGGAAACTAATTTCCAAATTCCTGGGCTTCAGCAAGCAAAGGTGACACTTTGGGCACCTGAACTTTCTAAAACTATAACTAACTCCTGGAAGGGCAGGCAACTGATAGTGGGGGGGGGGTCACAAAAGCACCCCCACATTTGCAGGGCTCTGTCTGCATCCCTTCCTTGCCCCTGCTCCCTTGAGGACAGGGGCTCGGATCCTCATGTCACAGATGGGGGAACCAAGGCTCAGAGAGGCAGGACAACATGTGCCAGGTCCCATGGTACGGGGAGGCCCAGCTCTGCCATTGCTCCCCACTTCAGTCTTTCCTCCACCACCCACCATTCAGTGTGGCCCAAGGCACAGGCTCCAGGTTCAAATTCTAGTTCTGCCAGCTAACACCCACCTAACAGGCTGTTCTGACCTAACACCCTCACACTCTGCGGAGGAGGAGGAGAGGCCTTGGGAGGGGCAGGGGCTGAGAAGGGCACAACTACTGGCTCAGCTTAGCAGCCCGAGAGGAGCCATCAGCTTGGGGGTGGCTCCAGGCAGCTGGTGCCCATGGAAGGCATGGCCAACATGAGCCAGGGCCCCTGGGCCAGGTGTCTTGGGGCAGCCCTCCCCCAACATTGACCTCCCCGTGCCCCCTCTCTGGTGGGGGACATGTAGAAGAGGTGCAGGAGACCAAAGCCAGTCAGTTGGCCGTCAGGCAGGAGCTCCTGCCACAGATGAATTGGCTTTTGAAAAGCTTCTCAAAAATGGAATTTTCTCCTTCAGGCAACAACAGAGTATGTGCGGGGAGGGGCAAGCAGGAGGGCAACAACCACCCTCCATCTCCCCGCACAGGGCTTGGGAGAGAGCATTCCCAGAACTCACAGTGGGGAGGTGGTGCCAGAAGAGGCCACCCCCAGGGCAGGACGTGGGAAGGAAAGAGGTGAGGAGCAGGCTGGGCTAGGGGGACAAAGAGGGGGTCCAGGAAGGGCTTCTGCCAGGCTCCAATGGCTCTGCCTTAGTATATCTAGTTATCCTCACGTGGCAGCCTCACCACGTTTCAGACGCCCTCCCAGGAGCCCCCCCTCAGTCCCTTGCATCCCTGCTGGGTGCTGAGCAAGAGGACCATATGGAGGGAATAATAAGACAATTAACTTTCCATTAAAGAATAATATATGTGGGTTTTTAGAGAGGCGAGCGGCAGCAATCCCTACCCAGCGGCACACTTCACACCCGCGCCCCGCCCACCCCCTCCTCACAGTGGCACACTTCACACCCGCGCCCCGCCCACCCCCTCCTCACGCACCCCACACCCCAATCATCTACACTAGGAGACAGCAGGGTGCCGCTGGGCCTCAGCGGGAGGTGGCTGGAGGAGGGGGCGCTGCACAAGGAGCAGAGCCCCTAGGATGATGGTTCAGAGGTTCCAGTAACCCTGGGGAGGGAGTGTGATGGGCCTGCGTGAGTCTCCCTCACCACCACTCTCCGGACTGAGCACATTAGCTGGGACAACCGTGCATGTCCTGCGTGAGTGCGGGTCCACCTGGCCAAGGTGGACTGACTCTTGGGGCACATGTGAACCACAGTGCTTTGATAGAAGGACCAACTGTAGGTCTGGGGGTCACAACCACTTGAACTCCCCATTCTGGCCCTCTCAGGGCTGCTTCTGTCCCCTGGCACCTTCCCCCACCCCAGCTTCCTTCATCCTCTTCTGCTGCCCCTCTAGCGTTCTGAGCTTCCCTGGCACTCCTGGACATTGCTGATCCCACCTGAGATGCCCAGAGAGGACCCCTTACCCCAAAGGGGGGCCAAACACAGCCCTGGCCAGCACCCCCTGAGCCAGTGTGTGACGGACGGCGCATGTGTTTCAGGAATTGGCGGTACCAGCAGGGGGTGGGAGTGGAGGAACAGGGAGAAGGCTGTTTTTCTTTATTTATTTGGTTGCACCGGGTCTTAGTTACGGCAGGCAAGCTCCTTAGTTGTGGCATGTGAACTCTTAGTTGTGGCATGCATGTGGGATCTAGTTTCCTCACCAGGGATTGAACCTGGGCCCCCTGCACGGGGAGCGTGGAGTCTTATCCACTGCACCACCAGGGAAGTCCTGGGAGAAGCCTGTTTCAAGGGCACCTGTGGAGGGCCCTGTTCCTGCCTCCCTGAGCCCCTCAGGAAAGGGGTCCTCAATGTGGCCAGATTTTGGTCCTTGCCTGGAGCCAGCTCCAGATGTGGCACTCTGCAAATATTAATTACACATTCCCAGGGAGCACTGAGCAGACGCGGTGTGGGCATGGCCAGGGGCAGACAAGATGGGCTAGGACTATGGTGCCATCACTGGTTCAAAAATCCCATTTCTGGCTACCCACAGAAGTGGGGACACATCAACAGCATTTGTCTGATTCACCATGACTGTCCAGAGAAGCACAGCCGTGGGGAGGGGAGCAGGAGACTTGGTGTCAGGGATCTCTGAGTCCTGGGGTCTCGCTCTCTGTGGATGCAGCTCAGCAGTCCAGGGGAGGGGCCGCACCAGGCCTGCACCTCTGCCTTGATATTTCTCACCAACCCCACCACTACCCAGGGCTAGCAAGTCAGGGATCCAGGATGGGACTGGTGGGTAAAGACAGTCAACCACACCTTGGTTTCCCCATGAGTGACTAGCAGCACCTTAGCCGGGCTAAGGCCATCATGGGGGTGGAAGCAGCCAGGGACGTAGGCAGGGCTCTGAGCCACTTCTGCCCTGAGACACGTGTGGGGGTTGATATGGACTGAGAAATGCTCCCATAGGTCCAGACTTGGATTGAGCTTTCCCAGAGGATGGCCTGTAGTCCACAGACATAACCATCCCAGGTCTCTGCTCCTATACCAGCTCTAGCCAGACAGACTTTCCTCACCCCCGACCCCCACCCCAGACAGAGGATCTTCTCACTTCCTTCTGTAGAGACCCTCCACGGAAGGTGTCTCACCCAAATCAGGAATCCGTCCCAGGGCTGGTGCACCTGATGGGCCACTGGTTCTTCCTCCTGTCTGATTATAATCTGTCCTGCTTTGCTTTCCCACAAGGTCCCCAGAGTTGTTCCCTTTCTACCCTGGACACCCAGTCAGAAGGGGATAGGTCCCTGGCTGTACCCATCAGAGTGACCTGGGCTTCAGAGTGGGGAGACAGGCCGTCTCCACATGGTCCCCCATGCACCCCCAGGCACCTGATGAATTATTCATCCTGATCAGCCTCATTATGTGAATGAGCTCAGAGCCCAAGCATATGCTCTCCGCTATCCCCCCAAAGGATGACAATATGGTGCTGATGGGGGAGGGTAGGAAAGGGGCTCAGGAGACCTTGCTCAGCTCCTAGGGGCCCTGGAGGGGGCAGACTGCAGTAGAGCCCACACTTCTGTGGCCTGTTGACGGCAGGAGTAAGCCAGGGCTGGCGGGGCTGGGTTTACCCGGTGGGGCACGGCTCAGGAGCACCAGGCCACAGTGGGCACTCCTACTCCGTGCTGGCCCTGGGGTTAGATGAGGAAATGTGACAGGGTCTTTGAAGACAGCCCCCACACTCCACCAAGGTGTGCCATGGTGTCCAGCCTGTAAATGGGCCACAGTCTGCACCCAACCACACCCCCATGGGGTTGTGGTGAGGTCGGGAGGAGGAAAGTGCCAAGACAAGGAAAATGCTCCTAAATGCCACCGTCTGCAGTTTCTGAACTCTTGCAGCTGCCAGCTCTATGGCACCCAGCTTCTGGGGGTCGGGCTGCCTCTAGGACTGGGGCCGGTGGAGAGGGCAGCCATGTTGGGGAAGAAAGCCAAGGATCACCCCAGTGGCAAGGTGTTTGGGGGCCCCTCGAGGAAGCATGGAGAGGGGTGGCCCCAATGGGGACTGAGGCCATAAGCTTGGCAGAGGTGGTACCAGGGTCCACGGAGCATCGCAGCTGGGTCAAGGCTTCGATGCAAGCATCCTCCTGACTCTCAAAGCCTGGCTCTCAGGGCATGGGCTGGCCACATGGGCCCTCTCATATGCACTTGAAGGAGAGCCCTGGTGGCTCTGTCAGGGGGGCCAGGGGTTGTGGGGAAGAGGGGCCGGTTGGCTCCCTCCTGCTCTCACGGGGTTGCCCTTTTCCTCTAGAACGCTTCACCTGCTCCCCGGCCGCCCACCTCACAGGGGTGTCCTGTGCCAAGAAGCAGCCCCAGAGCTGTCAGTGGGAAACAAGAGGCTAAGGAAGCAGGTGAGAAAAACTGGAGCAGGACAGAGAGCCACTGGAGAGCTGGCAGCCATCAACAGGCAGAGGGATGCCAGAAGGAGCCCGGAACGCCAGGTCAGCACTTCTCTGCCTGGCCATAGCCACACCAAACCTGGCCCAGCTCCCCTCTTTCCCAGGCTCATCCTGCCCACCCCAAGAGGGAAGGCCGAGCTAGAGGAGAAGCAGCACCCTGGGACAGGAGTCAGGAGCCCTGTGTTCAAGCCCCAGTTCTGCTGTACCTGGCTGCGTGACTTTGGTAATCACTGGGAAGGTGGGGGTGGGGAAAGATGTGCTCATTGATGAAAGTGTCTGGAATCACTCAACTCCCATCAGAAAGGAAGGGAACAACATATCCTGGGAATGAAAATGATCAATGAGGGAAATTCAGATTTGATTTCTAGAAGTGTATCTGTGTCAGTCTGTCCCCTGCCATTCTCACCACCTCATCCTCCAGCCAGACATCCGGCCATGCCATGGACCAAGAATGAGGATCAGAGAGGGTCTAGGACTTGCCCAGGAGCACACAGTGGGTATGCTGAGCTGGATTCCATTTCTGGTCTGCACCATCCAGGAAGCTATGGTTCAGACAGACCTGAGTCTCAGGCATGAAATGTGTACGTTATTTCCCACTGGCAAACTTTTAGGGTCTGAGTGCCCACGACTATAAAAAAAAAGCAGTATCCTTGAGCTGAGGATTGAAAGTATGGAAGATTCTTGACTGGAAGTGCATGGTTAACTCCTTATGTGGGGTACATCTTATGTCCCAATATGAAGCTTGGAGAGACACATTACACACATTCCAGGGAACTCTCATTTCTTCATTAACCTACATAGCTGCACTCTTGGCAGTGCCCACTTAGAACCTAGTAAGTGCTGGGTGCTATTCCTGAGCATAAATTGACTTCTGTTCCGGAACAGCTTTTCCTACAGTGCCTTCTCTGGAAGGCTCTGCCGGCCTCCGAGTGTGGCTGAGTCATTGAAAGTTCACAGGAAGAGAGTACGATGGGGGTTACTGCAATTCAAGCCCAGTAACCAGGGAAAGGAGGTTCAGAGAGGCTGGGCCACTGGGGTTGGGTGGAAGGACCCCTGGCAAGTTGATGGCTCAGACCCCCACCCGGACTCCCCCTCCTAACTATGTTACCACCACATTAGCCACCCCTGATCAGCCCCATCCTGTGCCAGAGGTCCTACATCCACAGCCAATGTCAACACATTCACTGCCACCCCCATTTCCTGGGTACCTGCTACAAGCTAAGCATGGGAAAAGGCCCGAGGACACCACCTCATAGCAGCTGCCCCACAGACGTACCTCTGCTGACCTGGCCCTGACCAAGAGAGACACAGGAACAGTATCTAATCGCCAGTGGAGTATCTAATCGCCAAGCCGGGGGCCTGGACCCCCAATAATAACTCCACTTACTCTGCTGTGCCCAAGCCCACCATCAGTACGAGATCCCCGTTAACCCCCTGTTCAGTTCAGGTTGCACTTTCTGGCCCAAGCCTCCACTAAGAGCTCCTTAAAGTCCAGCATGTACCTGGGAGCCCCACCCCAAGCACTCCAAGAGCTCAGCTCTCCAAGCCTCTGCGTTTCCACGTAAAGAGAGACAGCTCAGGAGCCTGTGGCCCGACAGAGACACATTTTGCCGCCTTCTGGGGGTGACGGATGGCCTGCTCTTCACATCACTATTTCAAATATTAACATAATCTCCCGGATGAATGTGGTCGCTCATGCCTAATCAATCACCCCTCCCACCCTCGATACCTCATCTCACCAAGCACTCGCTTGCCACTTGCCTCATGCTGAAGCTCCTTGAGCAGGCAGCACTGACTGCTCTCCGGGGCTGTTCATCCTGGCCACCCCACTCATTGCGAGGATAGTCTCTCTGGCTTCCGTGCACAACTACACCCACGGGACCCTCCAGGACCTGGCCTCCCACTCCGTATGCTGCCTCAAAAACAGATCTCACCCTCCTGAAAAGCCCGACACCTACCCATCAGAGCCGACTAAGTACCACTTCAACACTGTGACCTGGGGAAGAGCAGGCCAAGACCCGAAGGAGTCACTGTTTCTCTAGCTGTTTCCCCACCTGCCCCCATGAGTCCACAGTGTCCCATCATGCTGGGTCCTCAACTGCACCAAGCCTTCCTCACTCCTTATTGCTGAAGCCCTTCCCCCACTTCCAGCTGGAACAGGGTCCCCAAAGAGAAAGCCAGTGGCACCAGGCTTACCTCACGGAGCTGCTGCACACCCCCAAAGATCCGCATCACGCCATCGATCTCCTGCTCCAGGCGCCGGGCCCAGTGCTGCATCCTGTGTGCAGAGAGGAAAGGAGTGTCAGGAGGATCCGCCTGGGGCTGGAACAGCCCCGCCCGGCCACCTAGGGGTGACCCGCAGCAGCCACCCCTTCAGAACCCAATTTTCACTAGAACAGAAACAGAGGCTGGGAATCAGAGCGTGCCTCTGATTCCCTTTGAAGTCTGGACCCAGTGGCCCAGGCTCTCCTCACGTACTGTTGGACAGCCAGGGAGGGGAGCAGGGAGGGGAGCAGATTATAGTTTAAATGCACTGAGGGAGTCCAGCGGCTCCAAGAAGCCTGCAGGGAGACTATTTTTCACTGTGAAGAGCCAGCCCTTGATGCTGCTGCTCTGAACATGGGGACTCAGGATACCAGGGAGGAGGGGACGTGAGTGAGCCTGGTGTCTGCTGGATCTCAGAGCCTTCTGCCCCAGGGCTGGGTGGCACCTGGGCAAGGGGAGGGAACATGAGAGCTGCTGCCACCACCAAGTCACTGTGTAACCTGGGGCAGGCCCCTGCCCCTCTGGGCCTCATTTAAACAGTGGACATGGAGAGCTTCTTGCTCAGACGGCCCTTGCCTTTCCAGTACCCTAGTAAACAGAGGCTCATCACTAGATGCCCCACATGAACTGTCTACCCACAGGTCCAGTTCAGACTATCCCACACCTTTCTGGGGGCCTGGCAAGCCCCATGAGCCCTTCACCAGAGCCACCAGCCTGAGCAGGTCTCCCTTGCACTGGTGCCACGCTGAGCTCGTTTTAACCTATCTGGGTCTCACTATCCTCCTCCAGAAAGTGGGGATAATTTGGGGCCACCTTGTAGGGTCTGAGAAGAACACATGGGAACTGGAGGGTCAAGGGTGCTGCACAGGGATCTTTGTGAGGGGACAGGATGGACAGGTGGTCACAAAGTCCTGTATTCTCAGCCCACGCTCATGAACAGGGATGGTGTCCAGGGAGAGGGCTGGCCTGGGTTCTAACCTGCGATCCCACTTTAGGCAGTGCCAGATCAGGTGAGCAAAATCACACCAGCGCTTGCCAGGGCCTGCTGGCCAGAGAGACACTCTCCACACTGCCAAAAGCACTTTCTGCTGTGACCAAAGCCCCTGCCCTAATGCATCTGAAAGGCATCTCAACTTCCCCTTCCCACCAGACACAGAACAAAGCCTTCCCCGGGAGGGCTCATAGGAGGACTACCACACAGACTGAAATATGCTCACAGGTTAAGCACATCCCGTGAGGCCAGGTAAGGGTGGGGTGAAGTCAGCCCCCAGCTTCTGGAGGGGTACCCCAGGAGCCATGGGATCTGGGAGATTGAGTCTGGCCCCAACTCCTGCCCTGGGCCTGCTATCTTCCCCACCTCCCCTATTGCCACTCGGGGCCAGGACTCTTATAGCTCCCCGGGTCAGAAAAGCTTAAGTCTATACTCCAGCCCCCTGCCCCATATCCCTGTGGCTGGGGGCTGGGCCCTTGCCATTATGTGTGCCCGCATCGGTTGGCATGGGAACTCAGATCAGGAAGCAGGCGGATCACTAATTGCAATTTGCCAAGCTGAATGTCAGGACCGTGATGGAAAAAAAAAGTCAACATCAAAAGAAAGAGGTATTGGGCTTCCCTGGTGGTGCAGTGATTAAGAATCCGCCTGCCAATGCAGGGGACATTGGTCCCAGCCCTGGTCCGGGAAGATCCCACATGCCGTGTAGCAACTAAGCCCATGCACCATAACTACTGAGCCTGAGCTCTAGAGCCCGTGAGCCACAACTACTGAGCCTGCGAGCCACAACTACTGAAGCTCACGTGCCTAGAGCCAGTGCTCCGCAACAAGAGAAGCCACCGCAGTGAGAAGCCCGTGCACCACAACAAAGAGCAGCCCCCACTCGCTGCAACTAGAGAAAGCCTGTGTGCAGCAACAAAGACCCAACGCAGCCAAAAATAAATACATTAATTAATTAATTAATTAATTAATTTTAAAAATCTTTTTTTTTTTTTTTTTTTTTTTTTTTTGGCGGTATGCGGGCCTCTCACTGTTGTGGCCTCTCCCGTTGCGGAGCACAGGCTCCGGATGCGCAGGCCCAGCGGCCATGGCTCACGGGCCCAGCCGCTCCGCGGCATATGGGATCCTCCCAGACCGGGGCACGAACCCGTATCCCCTGCATCGGCAGGCGGACTCTCAACCACTGCGCCACCAGGGAGGCCCTAAAAATCTATTTTTTAAAAAAGGAGAAAGAGGTATCAGCTTTAGCTTGTTGCTGGCTGAGACACAGCCTGATGCCCACCTCTGCTCCCCACTGCAGGGGAAAAGCTAACCCCAAGCCCAGGTGGAGGCCAGGCTACAGGCCAGGCTATGAAGGGTGATCAGGCCTCAACCACCAGGGGAGGTTTTTTGCCGGGGGAGGGCAAAGCCCAGCAGAGAATGGAGAGCCTGCTTGTCCCCTGGCTCCAGGCCACCAGGAGCTGATGGCTTGGCCCTGGCTGAGCCATAAGCACCTGACAGTGTGTCAGGTGGCTGTTTTATGCTCCTGAGACAGAGCCTGGGATGCTGCTATGGGCCACAGGGACTGGCCTACCCATGACACATCAGAACAGGCACACCCTCCTGGGGTCTAGAGGTGGCTCTAGCCCTTGGTCTGGCACGGTGGGTCTGATGGGTAGACCCCAGGCCCCAGCTGCAATGCCCATCATCATGATGCCAGGGAAAACAAGTTATTCTGATTATTCACCTAAACCAAACCCAACTAGGAAGGCAATATGTGTTCAAGAGTTTAAAAGAACGTGATAGATCATTCATTTCATCATCACAGAGACATGACTTTGTGGGTTCCAGAGTTTGGCTGGTGTCCCGGTGCTGGTTCCAAGGGGTGACACATGGGACCCAGGAGGCCAGGAGTCAACTATGCACCTGCAGTGTTCTTGCCCAGAGGCAGGAGAAACCACCCACCAAGCCTGTACTAACCCTGGCCAGGCAGTCACACTAACACCAAGAGAAAGGCATGAGGGCTTTGAAAGGATGGTGGATGCATCAGGATTCATGGCGCCACTGGGTCAAAGGCAAACTGACCAAATCCCTGCCTGGGATTGATCCCATCAATCTGGACTCAGGTCCCTGGCCAGACAGTGTGGCCCATGGGTCACCCCCCAAACAGGGTAGATTCCCCTGCTGGCTCCCCACATCTCTGTGATTTTCCATGCGCTTCATTGAGATGACACTGCTTATCTCCAAGTGTCTCTAAGTGCCAAATTAGCAAGACAGTGAGGAGAGAGTGTCTCGGAGGAGGCACGTGCAGCCAGGGACTGCAGCCGGCATGATGTCTGGTGTGGCCATGACAGCCTCACACCATTATGTCCTCCAATGTGCCCAAACCTAGTGGGGTGCAGGCACTGAGCCCCCATTTCACAAACAAGAAAACTGAGGCCCCTGGCAAGGACAGGTGCGGAGCCATGTTCTACAGAGAGAAGCCAGACCTGTCTTCCTGGCTCCATCAGCTCCATGACCCCACCCTCCTAGGACAATGCAGCCTCTGGGAAGCCTAAGGGAGAGGCTGCCTCTGTCAGCTCTGTGACCTCGGAGAGTTCTTGCCCCTCAGAACCTCAGCTTTCCGGTCTGTAAACAGGGAAGATAATGACTGGCTGAAAACCTTTCAGGGCCAAATCCACACGGAACCTTGATGGGCAGTATTATTATTGGGCAGTCCCCTGAGGGCTAGAAGCTCTTCAAATCCAGCCCTTCCTTGCCCCCCAGTGCTCAGAAAATATTCCCTGAGTGCCTGCTGGGGGGAGAGAGCACAGAGGGAGGGAACTGTGGAAAGGGTTTCCCTAATGGCTCCCTGTAACGCCCTGCTCCCCAGGCTGAGAGAGGCTGGGAGCAGGCATAGGGCGGGCAAAGATGTGTGTGTCTCAGGGCTAGAGGGTTGAGGGCAGCACAGCAGGAAGAAGATGACACCAGCTGCTGTGGGACTCCAGGTCTTTTAGTCTCCAGGGCATGTTTCAGAACCAAGAGGAGTACGTGAGGGAAGAGGAGGTGTCATCATTAGGCAAGGGAGCAAAATCATCCGTATGTGGAGGGAGGAGCTGGAGCTGAGGACCCCCTTTAGCAGACAGAACTATCAAGACTCCCACTAGAAGGCTGGGGAGGCCCCAGGTCAAGCTACAAGAGCAGTGAGGGCCTCCAGCTCCGAGGCCAGCTGCACAGGCTCCCCCAGACAGGGAGGAAGGGAGGAGCAGGGAGGGGAGGAGAGGGGAGGGGAGGGGAGGGGAGGGGAGGGGAGGGGAAGGGAGGGGGAGGGGAGGGGGGAGGGGAGGGGAGGGGGCGGGGGGGGGAAGAGAAGAGGGAAAGAGCCTGTATACAGATGCAACAGCATAGTTTAAACTGTTGCCAGTTGTTAATTTTATATGTGAAGTTGTTGATCAGAATGTGATTTAATTGTACAGTATAATCCAGGCTTTTGGAATAAATTATGCAGAAAACTCGTCTATAATTAAATCAAAAAACCAGAGACAGGTGACACTGCAGGTTCACCCTCAGAGGGCAAGGGTAGGTGTGGGCGGCTGGACCCTGCAGAGGGATGAGAGGGAAGGGGGAGGGCTTTGTTCAAGAGCAGACAGGGGAAGGCCCAGGAGAGGCTAAGGCCCAGTAGGGGCGAGGATCTCTGGACCCCCACCTACCTCTGCAGGCCTTCTCACCACTCCCAAGGAGGCGTTTTCTTTGCCACCAAAGCCTTGCTACAGACTGCCTCTGCCAGGCAGACTGCCTGGATAAACCCCATTCCACTGGGGGCCTAAGAGCAGTCTGCAGCTCTCCCCTCAGCTCAGTCAAGGCAGTCATCGTAGAGGGGGAGATGCCAAGGGTAGAACAACAGGTGAGGTGGGAGGAGTAGAGGGCAGGGCAGGGCTAGGCTAGGGCAGGTGAAGGGTGCAGGGGAGCAGTCACAGGGGAGGCCACTTGCTGCCAAGGGTACTATGAGCCAAACTTGGCAATGGTGGGGGCCCACGGGTCTTCTGCTTCCCTTGTGACGGACTGGCCAATTATTCTTTCAGCTCTGGGGGAGGCAATGATTTAAAATAAAATGCTATTTAATTATTCTGATTATATTTCAGCTGGCCTGCCACCTCCCACCTTGGTGCCTTAGCAGTCTTCTGAAGGGGAAAGAAAGATAGGGCAGGAGGGGGGGGTAAGAGAAAGACGGAAAAACAGAGAGACACAGACATGAAGAGAGCTCAAGACAGCTGGTCTAGAGAGCCTGGGTGTCAGGTTCACCCCGTCTCAGGGGAAGATTACCGGTGGATGGGCAAGAGGGCCACTCCCCATTCCAGCCTGGAGAGGCCACGCAAAGCTCAGAGAGCAGTCGTGGCCCCTGTTGAAGCAGGGCTTGGGACATGGCCAACCCCTCCCCAGGCCACAGTCCTGCTGCAAACAGCAGGAAGCTCAAGGCTGCACCCCAGGATCGTGGTACCTCCAGAGCCACCTCCCCTGAGGAGTCCTCCCCGACCACTCAGTAGATATCCCTCTCTAACCTAGACTGAGTGCCCAGATTCAGCCCTGGCTCTTCCGTGACCTTAGACCAGATGTGCCCTCTTAGGCCTCAGTTTTCCCATCTGGAAAATGGAGATAAAGCTCACCGCTTGTCTACCTCCCAGGACCCCAAAAAGAAGCAGGTGGAAACCACTGCCTCATGGAAGGGATGACTGCCCCACACACTCATGCACACACACACCCATCTGAGCGGCGGGGCCGCTCTCCCCTCAATCCTGTCTCCTTCTTCAGACCTACAGCTCATGAAGCGTGGGATGGCTGTGCCTCCTCCTTGGACTGGGGCCTCTAGGTGGGCTGCAGCGCTCCCTACACTACCTAAGAGACCCCGACACAGGGGAGACTCCTTGGGAAAGGTAGGGCCTCCGATGACCAGAGCATCCTTCCTGCTTGTCTGCTCAGGAGAGAAGACTCTTGGCCTCAACATCTTTCAGGACTCAAAGCTCAGGGTACGGCCCCCAACCTTGATTTGGTCACAGCCTCCCAAGAAGAGAGGGCAAGTCTAGCCAAGGTCATTCACTCTGCAGAGGCCAAGTGGGCCAAGCCACTCCAGACCATTGAGATCAGAGTGCCTAGAGGCGCGGAGATCAGTCAGCACTGACCTGGCACTGCACAAACCAAGTGGGGTGGGGGATGCACAGAGGCCTGGGGAGAGGGGAGCATGCTGGCTCAGCCAATTCACGTGGAATAAGGCTCCCCATTTAGCCGTCCACCACTTTACAAGCAGGGAAACTGAGATGCAGGACTCAAAGGGACAGGCTCACCTTCAGTGGATTTGTGATTCTGCTTAAGGGGCTCCTAGTGTGAGTAACATGCGGCCCCCAGGAGCACCGTCCCCACCCCACCCCCATCCAACCCATGCACACAGGGACGAAGGTAGCCCACTTATCACAAGGGATCCTCAGAGATCCCCTGGTGCTGGGGAGGGGCTGGTGCTGCTGAAGCTCAAATTAGTCCAAATCCATCGGCCTCGACTATGTGTGTCTTGGGACCCTGCCCAAATACTGCTCGTTAATGAGGTTATTAATTATGGGGCTGTCCCTTCCCTTTCTTTGTCGGGTGCGGCGGGGGGGAAGCCTCCTCTTCCAGTGGGCTCTTGGCTGGGAGGCAGCAAGCCTGTGCCTCTCCGCTTAGACTAACAGTGAACAGTCATCCACTTTAATTAGGGCGCCAGGTCCAGCCCAGTATTTACTCCCAGTAGCCTGATGGGGAGAGGGGAGAAGGCCTGGAACAAGGGAGCAGCTCAGGGCTGGGGAGCTGGGCAGTCCATTTGGCCCAGAGAGGGATGGAGAGTGTCCCAGGCTCACACAGCAAATAGCCACAGCACTCTGCCTCACTCCCCACCATCAGTGCAGGACTGAGGGCCCACAGGGGCACCAGCAGTCAGGGAAGCACACAAGGACTGGGGCAAGCCAGGGACATGCAGGCTGAGAAGGGGAAGGAGGTTTCCCAGGGGAGATGAGGAGGACAGCATGGAAGGGCCACCTGAGCCTGATTTCTGTTTCTGCCATGGTTAGCTGCGTGACCTTGGTAACATCCTTTCCCCTGTCTGGGCCTCAGGTAACTCATCTAGAAAGTGAACTTCAGCAACACAATACTGTGTCAAGACTGTCACACCCAGAGCCACAAGGTTCCTGAGCAGTCCCTCAGCAGGACCCTCCTCACCAGGCCTGGTCTGGGGTTTCCAGCAGCAGAAGCCCAAAAGGGGCACTGCTCCAGCTTCCACGGGAATGAGTTCTGCCCAGCAGCCTCAGGAGAACCAGGAGAGGGGCTAGAGAAGGCACCAGGGAGCCGGGGAGACAAAGGAGGTGTGCAGCAGGAAGGAAAACACCTTTCTGCAGGAGAGCAGGGGACTGACTGAGGCCCAGACCCAGGCTGGAGGGCTTGGCCAGGGTGGGGATGGGCCCTGGGGCTGAATCTCCTTCAGCCCCTGCTGTGTACCAGGTCCTGCTCTGTGGTCCACACCCAGCTCTGTGGTTTGGACTCTCCAGGTCTCAGTTTCCCTCTCTGCTCAAGGAGGGGTGGCCAGGGGCCTCCACAGGCCATGCGGGGATTTGTTTCCCAAGGGGTCTGACTGGGGCCTTCCTGTCTGCCTCACTGGGTCTGCACCAGTGAGGCCAGGGCTCTCAGTGCACTGCCTTAGTTATCTTCACAGTAGTCAGATCATCCCCAGTCCTCAGAGGGAAAACTGAGGCACACAGCAATTGAGTGATGTGCCCAAGGTCACACAGCTAATGAACACCAGTCAGGATGATACACCCCTCTCTTCAGACACCAGTCTTAAATGCCCAGCTGCGGCATGGCATGTCCACTTGGATGCCTAACAGGTCTCTCAAACTGAATGTGTCCAAAACCCAGATACTGACCTCCCTCTGGATCCCCTCCTCCCTTTTCTCTGCACCCCCTGCCTCCCCTGGCTCAGCTGATGCCAGCTCCTTGGTTCAGGCCCGAAGCCCCAGGGTGACCTGCAACCTGCTTTCTCTCACACCCACATCCAATCTCTCAGCAAGTCCTGTTGGCTCCACCTTCACAGTCTGCCCACTGCCCTCCACCTCCCTGGCCCCAGCCTGGCCTGGGCCGCCATCATCTCTCTCCAGGACAAGTGCAGTCATCAGTTCACTGGTCTTCAGCTTCTGTCCTTGCACCCCCTCCCCCGGGCCGTTCACCTCCACACGCAGCCAGAGCACCCTGTTGGAACAGTGTCCGTCCTCTCTCAACACCAGGCCACAGCTCCATGGCACTAGAAGAAAGACAAAGCCCGTCCAGGGGCCATACTCTCAATGGCCTTCTTGACCTCACTCCTCAGGCCACACTGGCCTCCTCGTTGTGGCTTGAATACACTCCTGCACTCCCTGCACAGCCTTTGTATATGCTGTTCCCTATGCCTGGATCAGTCTCTCCTCAGAAGTCCTCAGGGCTCCCCTCTCACCTCCTTCAGTGAAGTCCACCTTGCCCCACATTTTAAGTTGTACCCTCCCAGCAGCAACTGATCTCAGGTGCCCTCCTGGGGTTACTGCCCTCCTGGGCTGTAACTCTCCTGGGCTCCTGCTCTCCAGCCTGGAGGAACAGGCACTTGGCTGAGCAAGCGCACCTCCCCAGAGGGGTCTGACCTCCCCGCTGTCCTGCCCAGCCTGCATGCTGCCGGCCACAGGAGCAGGCAGGTGGGGTGTGCAGTAGCAGCCTGTGGAGGGGCTGGAAGTGCAGTGGCTGCCCCAGGGACAGCCACTTTCCCCGGCTCCTCTCCGTATGAATTATTAAAGCTCATTTATGATGGGCCTGCCCAGGCCTGTGGCTTCCGTGCATAATTCATGGCTCTCCCAGGAGGGCCGGGTGCTGGAGCAGCCACTTCTTCCAGGAAGCAAGGAAAGTGCAGGCACAGAATGGCCCAGACCCAGGCTGTCCTCCTCCCATCCCTTTCACCCTGTCCCCATCTCAGATAGCCCAGTAACTCTACCCACCCTGCCCCATCTGGGATTCTGGACACTGGGATTCTGGTTCAGTGCAGACTCACCCACTCCCCTCTCTGTGCCTCGGTTTCCCATCTGTGGACTGACGGAGTTGGTGGTTTTCAAACTGCAGGGACAGCAGAATCATCTACCTCTACTCCCCAGGGGGCCGAGGACCATGGGTGCCCAAAGTACCAACACCCAGGTGTCATTGTTTGTGAATTTTCCATCAATCTAGACCTGGGACTTAGCAATGAGCAAGAGGAGCTCAGGAACTAGTTAAGGCCTCCCCAGAGAAAAGCAAAAAGTCCAGGCCAGGGACACAGGGTATGGAACAGACAGTCACTCTGCCTAGGATCCACCATCTGCTCCCCAGGCCTGGAACCACCTGCCTCAGTCACTGACACAGATCATGAACATTTGGGGGTCTGCAGAGCCTCCTTCTCTCCCCAGCATGTTCCCCAGATAGTCAGGTACAATGCAAAAGTAACCCCTGCCTAGGCCCATTTAACAAACTTGTAAACTGAGGTTCAGTGAGGCTGGCTCTTGGAGGCAGGGGTAGATATGTTGACACAGCCCCTGTGCCCAGCCTGGTGCTGTGATGGGAGAGTCACACCCAAGCCTGGTCTCAGGAGGTGCACAGCAGGGTGGAGGTCACCAGGAGAGTCAAGGAGGAACCCAGGGGTTCCAGCTGCCTGTTCTTGCCCCACGCCAGTAACTGAAGCCTGATTGGAGGTGGCAAGATAGGCCCTGTCCATGTGTCACCAACCACTCCAGCCAGATTCTATGATTCATTCACACATCTCCCCACCTCCCCTCCTGTACATCCTCCCCACTCCCCAGCATGAGTCAAATCCTCTCTGAGCCACAAATAGTCGTCCTCCATGTGCGTCCTCGACATGGCCTCCTGCCGTGAGGAGGACAGAAACCTCTCTAGGGATCCTCTATTTCTCCTCAGGGCAGAGATCCCCCAGGGAAGCTGGCAGTGTCCCAGAGAACACCCTGGGTGCAAAGGAGAGGTGAAGCAAAGACCAGAAAAGAACTCAACCCATCAGGGCAAGCTTTGTTCTCTGGCCTTGTCCCCTGCTACCTGGCCAAGTCACCTCTGCCGGAAAGTCTTCCAGGATTTCTCTCCACCCCTTCCCCCAAACCTACAGTCCTTACTCCACTTTACCAACCCTTGCCTTAGGTTGGAGCTGCAGTCTGGTCCCATCATCAAGCTTTCTGCAAAACTTAGCTTGCAGGATGGCAAAGAAGACTCTTCTGGAAATGCTTGGGGATAGATTTCCCTGAACATCCTCCCATCACCAGACTGGTACCTGTCCTGTCCAACCCCCTCTGCAGTGGGAGAGAGGCTGGAGGGCAGGGCAGGGAAAGGGCTTCTAACTTCAGCAGGTAGCAGAGCACCAAGGAAAGTAACAGATGATTCAGAGTACCCGTTGTGTGCTGGGTGCTGTGAGTGTGAGCCCACTGAAGTCACACAGCACCCTTGGCTAGGTGCTAACTGATTCAGGCCCACTTCGTGGATGAAGATGGAGGCCTAGGCGGTGAAGCAATGCACTCAAGGCCACACAGCCAGTCTGTGCTCAACCAGAATTTGAACCCAGCAAAGGATGGCTCCAGAGCCCAGGTTCTGTCCCCTAGGCAATTAGGCTTCCTTAATCCCAAAGAGGACTTCAATGGCCAAGATTTAGGAAATAGGGTGCAGGTAAGGACCACCCCTCATTTATGACCTTTTCCACCTTTGCGAAGGGATCTACTCCAAATCAGGGCCCTCACTGCCTCCCCAAGCAAGCCAAAGCTGGGTGCAGTCAGAGTCCTTCCTTTTACCCCACCAGAGCTACCCTGCTGTAGGAATGTTGTCTCAGCAGTGCAGAGCCCAAGCTCCCTCAAATCCCTCCCATGACGGCGGGGGGCGGGGTGGGGGGAGATGCCCACTTCCTCTGGGATTTGCTCCTCTCTAGTGAGCTCTGGGCTTCTCAGCACAAGCCAAGTTGCATGTAAATCAAATGTGAGTACTCGGACCACCTTGACTCTCCATGCTCTATGGTGAATCCTTTAGCAATGCAAATCCCCTCTGTGAGCTGCAATGAGGAGGGACCTTCAGGTGCCACCCCAGCGGCCCCACCCCTTCTGAGAAGTCCCAGGTTGGTGACCAGGACAAAAGGAGCCACTGCCTGGTGAGCCTGTGTTGTCCTAAGAGATGGCTTGATGAGTAGCAGGTTGGCCAAACCCAGTAGGGCTTATCACAGACAAAATACTCTGCAGATGTTGCCAACCTTCTATAGATTCCCTACTAGCTCCCTCACTCCCCATTCATTCATTCATTCATTCATTCATATAGTTACTGAGCCAGGCTCTAAGCTAGGCACCATGTCTCCAAGGGACACAGTGGTGAGCAGGGCAGATGCAAGCCTGCCCTCGGAAGCTTGGAATTCAACCAGAGCAGACAGCTGATCTGATCCAGACTCAGTAAGTGGAGGGAGGAGGAGTCCGGCGAGCCTTGGGGGGGTGGGATGCACGGCAAGGGGCCTGACCCAGCCTAGGGTCTGGCCAGGTAAAGGTGGCACTGCAGAGCAGCAGGGCAGTTCAGACAGAGGGTACAGCACGTGCAGGGAAGGCTCGGCAGTGAGCTCTGCGCATGGTGATGCCCTATGAACACCCTCAGACTATGGGCATAAGCAGGCTGCTCCCACACTGAGGCCTGCAGCGCTCCATCCTCAAGGACATGGTGAGCGCCTCCATGTGACAGATGGTGAAGGACAGTGAGCTTCTGACATTGGGAAGATGAAGAGAGCGGGCACAGTCAGTGGCTGGTAAACTAAGGGTTCAAAGAGCAGGGCTCTCTGCTCAGTCCTCGGCACCCAGCCTGGGAAGGCACATCTCCACCTGGCCCTCTCCAGAGGCATACATCTAGCTCTAACACATCTCCACTTGGATGCCCTAGTCTGCATCTCAAATTCAATGTGTCCAATACCTGATGGTCCCCTGGACTGACTCTTCCCCAGCCTCCTCCAGCTTACCTGGTGAAAACTCTGTCCTTCCAGATGCTCAAGCCAAACCCTTGGGGTGTCCTGAGACCCCTTTCCCTTTCTCACACCCAGACCATCAGCAGGTCTCACCACCACCACTGGCCATCACCCTGGTGCTCCTCTGTTCACACCTCTCCCCGGGAGCCCCCACTTCAAAGTCATGCTAATTTAATGGCCCAGGCTGTCCTGGTCCCTGCTGCCCTCTGCCCTCCTCTCCTCACACTCTCCCCTTTTCCTCCTGCTCTAACCACATCCCACCTCAGGGCCTTTGTGTTGGCTGTTCCTCTGCTTGGAACACTCTTCTCCCAGATACCCATGTGGCTCCCACTCTCCCCTCCTTCCAGGTTCTGCTCAAATGTTTCAGTGAGGCCCACTCTGACCTGCCTCCTTAGTTAAACCCTCCCCCAAATTCATCCTGTCCCTTCTCCATGGCATTTGTCACCTTCCAACATAACATATCCTCTGTCTATATCACCTCCCCAGACTGTTGTCTGCCTGTCCCGTCAGTGCCTGGCACATGGCAGATGCTCATGAGTGTGGAGAGAATGAATGAATGGCAGGTTGTGGTGAGTATCTGTGGAAGGAACAAATGTGCTCACAGTGGGGGAGGCACTGACGGCAAGAGGATGAACTGGGTGGGAGCCTCAGGTAGGACCAAACCCATGGGCTGTCCCATAGCCATGCATCCCCCTCACACTGACCTGCGGGCCACCCCTGCCCTGGCATTTGATTTGTTCTACGTTCACAATCATAAAATACAGGAAATATGATCCCATTTTAGAGTCCTTTTTTTTTTTAACTTTTATTTAATTTTATTTATTTATTTTTGGCTGTGTTGGGTCTTTGTTGCTGTGTACGGGGGCTACTCTTCATTGTGGTGCACAGGCTTCTCATTGCGGTGGCTTCTCTCGTTGGGGAGCAGGGGCTCTAGGGGTGCAGGCTTCAGTAGTTGTGGCATGTGGACTCAGTAGTTGTGGCTCACGGGCCCTAGAGCACAGGCTCAGTAGTTGTGGCACACGGGCTTAGCTGCTCTGCAGCATGTGGGATCTTCCCAGACCAGGGATCGAACCCGTGTTCCCTGTATTGGCAGGCGGATTCTTAACCACTGCGCCACCAGGGAAGCCCTGATCCCATTTTAAAGGTTAGAAAACTGAAGGACAAAATGACTCATGGTCACATATGGGGCTCCAGCTCCTCCCCCCGTACCCTGGACCATGCTTTCTAGCAAGCAGCAGGCGGACGGCGCACTGAGGCCACCAAAGCCCACGGCTCTGGGTCCCTCTAGACGGCCCCGTGATGTCCCCACCCTTCTCCATTTTAGAGTCATGGCCTCCTCCATACGCCACCAGTCTGGAAACCACCTGTGAAATATATTTCCCCCAGCACTGGCTCAGGAACCGTGTAAATCACTCGGCTTAATGTCCTCTGGGATTGTTCCCCGCCACCCCTCCCCAGCCACTCTGTGCCGGGGAATGTGGGGCTGCAGGGCATCAGGTAGGTGGGGCCCCAGTCATGGGCTGTGGGCAGCCCAAGGCACCCCGGGTGCTAGGAGGCACTGTGCAGGGGTGCAGTGGCCTCAGGGAGCACGTCAGCAGGAGAGCGATGGGGCCTGCCTGGAGCTTCAGGAACTGGGGCTGGATCCATGTAGGCAAGCCTCTCCCCCACCCCACCCCTGCCCCGTATCCTTGTCCCCCTGTCAGCGGCTTACTCTCAAAGGAAGATGGGTCCTGATGCTCCCCCCGGGCCCCCACAGCCCTGACCAGGGGAGGCCCAAGGCCTTAGGAATGGCTGGGGACCCTAGGAGGGCCTGTCAGAATTCAGTCTGGAGTAGGGGCTGCGTCTCATCACCACTTGGATGCTGCCTAGAACACCAGTCATGTGTGGCTATTATTTATTTGGCCTCACTTCCATTTCTTCCTTGCTGACGATCTCTCCCACGGACTGTGAGCTCCCTGAGAGCAGCCCTGGCACACAGCTAAGGTTTGGAGAGGAGACTCAGGCCGGGCAGGGGCCGTCAGGAGGCGGGTCCTGAAACATGGGAGGGCCATGGAGCAATCAGCAGTGTGGATGAGGCATGAGCAAGTGTCAACACAGAGGGGCAGTTGGGAAGGAGTAGGGCAGCCAGCTGAGGAGGCCTGGCGATCTCCCTGGAACAGGTTGCAGACTCTGGCCACTGGCCACATGTACAGGCATCTATGAACAGCTGCCCCCCAACAGGTACAATGGCCAGAATACTCCCCAGAACCAGTACACTGGTCCCCACCCCCTTTCCCTGGAAGCCTCAGTTCTCCTTGCTGGCAGAGCAGGGCAGGGGGAGGGGTCCTATGTTTACCTTCCTATCCTCTATGGCCTTGGCTTTCCACCTTGGCTCACCTGAGTGGCTCTGGAAATATCCTGATGCCCAGGCCCTGCCCCACCAAACTAAATAACATAACCCATGGGGCCCTGGACCCCACCTTCATCTCTCTCCCCCGAGCAGCCCTTGGAGGCAGCCTCTTGGCTGGGGCATCCCTTGTAAGAGAGCAGCAGGAAGGTGTGTGGGGTGGCCTTTGTTCTGTCGCACCAGCAAAGCCAGGGTCATGTGGGACCCTGTCCCAGAACATGTAAAAGCTGCTCCAGCTTTCAGAGACGTAACCAGCTTGGCCTGTAGACACCTGTGCTGACTCTCTGTTCAGCAAACATTTTTTGAGCACTTGGTGTGCGCTAGCCCCTGTCCCAAACAGGGAAGTCAGGGGAGGCTTCAGGGAACAGTGACTCCTAGTCAAGCACTAAGGGACAGGCAGAGGTCAGCCAGACCATAGGCAGGGTCCTTCTTGGGACTGGCAGGGCCCTTTGCAGCCCACCCAACCTCTCCCCTGCTTACTCAACTCTCAGTTCATAATAGGTGCTTGTTAAGCCCCCATGGAAGGAGATGGCTGCTGCCCCGGTGCTGCCGGTCCTGAGGGCAGAGTTCCCCTCCTGTGCCCACCACCATGCCAATCAGAAGCAGCCCCCTTGGTCATGGTCTCCATAGCACCAGCTTACAGGGCAGGACAAAGATGGCAGCTATGCAGAAGGGGTGGCAGGGGAGCATCGTCATCAGCTGCAGAAGAATCCATCACTCTAGAGGGTCCTGGGTATGATGAAGACACTGAGGCTGGAGGAAGAGAGCAGGTGGCTTGCCCAGACTCCCACAGTAAGCTGGAGACGGGCCAGGGCTAGGGTGGAGTAGTAAGAAATTGAGACAAGAAGGGTAGAGGGACAGATGTGATGGAAGAATATAGGAGGGTGGGGTACCCTGAGGGTCCTGTGGTCAGGGGCCTCTCTGGAGGAGGTGAGCTGCAGAAGGGCTATGTACAGCAGTGGCTGAATTCTCAGACCCAAGCACTGGGGTGTGAATCCTGCCTTCACCACTCACCATCTGTGTGATTTCAGCATCACTTAGCCCTGCTGAACCTCAATTTTTCTTATCTGTGAAATGGGAATAAAAATGGACTGATCTCATTGGATAGCATATGTGAAATATAGCACACGAGGCTCAGATCACAGTGTTTGATGATGTAGTTAAAATTACTTCCTTTACAAATGTTTCCTTGAACATGGACACTCTCCCTTTCCTTCCCCTCCCACCTTCCTCCTCTTGTCAGGCCTCTTGTCTGACCCTGAAGCACATCTTGCCTCCCCATTCTCCATCACTCCCCCTCTTCTCGCTAACAAAACCCAAGTCTGCAAGAATCTCTCCCGCCTCCAGTCCCAAGGTGACCCCATCCTTAGCTCAAGGGTAAATCCTCATTAGCCTGAGCCAATCACAATGCACCTTCCTGATTGCCAGTGATTGGTTTAGAGTAGACATGTGACCCAGTGCCAGCCAATGAGGTGTGAGGGGAAATTGGCTGGGGGCTTCTGGGTGAGGTTTCCTAGCCTCTTTTTAAGAGGAACCCAGAGGAAACATCTCCTCTTTTACTCCTAATGTCTGGTACATGTGATTCCTGGAGCTGTGGCAGCCATCTTGTTGCCATGAAGGAAGTCAGTCAAGGGCAGGCAGCCACACCAAAAGTAAGGCCAGCCAGGCAGAGTGCAGGTGAAGGCTTGGTCCTCAATGACAGCCTATACATACCCACCTCTGAGCTCCCTGCCAGAGGGCCTAACCATGATGAAAAAAATTAATGTGCTGGGATTTCCAAGGAGTGCACAGAAGCAGCCTCTTTTCCTTGCAGCCATTCCTTGGACTCAGTTTTTGAAGGATTAGTAGTCAGCTCAATGCCTACTCCTGGAAAGGCCTCTACAAACTGGGCACAGAGTTGGGGGAGAGGCACAGGGTGATAGGAGAGGCCCACAAGGGGTAGGGAGCCAGAGGAGGGCAATGATCTAGAGGGCTTCTTGGCCCAGTACTCAGGCTGAGCAGGCCAGCCTGGTATAGGGACACAGCCAGAAGGTGGAGAGGCCAGAGCTCCTACCAGGACTTGCAAGTGGCTTGGCCTGGCTGGAGTCTAGTCACAGAGCTAGTGGCCAGAGACCAAAGCCAGCCCAGGAGGGCCCTCAAATGCTAGGTGAGAAGTGGGGCTCTGCCCATGGCAGGCTTCTGGGGTGCAAGGTCATAGCTTACCCTCAATGAGAGATACTGCAGCATGCCTGGCAGGTCCAGGAAAGGAAGGGAAGACTCCTAGGTTCTCACCATGCCCACCCTAGCCTCAGCTCACAGGGAGAAAGGAGAAACGTCCATCTGTGAGAGCCCTCAGTGCAGAGGCCTGTTCTGCCAGCTCATTTCTCTTTTCTAATAAATGAAGTTGTGGGGGCAGGGCTGAGGTGGGTTGTTTTGTTGTTTGTTTGTTGGAACCAGTGGCAGCACCAGGCCTGACCTTTAAGGCTTCAAATGTAGCATTTCAGGCAGCGCCAGAGGGAGGAGAACATAGGCTGAGCAGAGAAGTTATCAAGGCTAAAATGCCACGTCAGCCATGTCAGGCTGGAAACTCGCAGCAGAGCAGGGGCCTCTACCCATCTGAGGAAAATTCCAACCCATTCGTGCCCACCCGGCGACAAAGCTGTCCTTTCCACGGGTACCCTGAAAGCCTCACTGACTCTAAAACGGCAAAGTGCACCAAGGTCTGCCCCAAAGAAACACCAGAAGCTGGGGGCCCACACCACAGGCACCTTGCTCTGCAGGGTTTGACAAAGGAGGCCTCAAAGCACTCCCGCATCTCATGGCAAGAATGTTTTTATTTAAGATAATCAGTTGTACATCATAGTGCAAGGATGGCTGAATGGGGAGCATCCTTTGAGCAGCCTGTACTGAGCCCTGGGTGGGGGGCTGGGCCCTGCCCGCAGAATGTATGTAGCCAGCAGAAATATGGGGCCTGAAGGCTCCTTCCCGCCACTCAGACATCAATTTCCCTGTCTGTACAACGGAGGTATCTAGGTCCCCAGGGGCTTCTGTGGCTGGGATATTCCTTCCCAAATCAGGGACCCAGGCAAGGCCCATTATTGCCCAAGGAGATGGTCACACTCAGGCTCCCTGCCCCCATAGGGACCCTCACAAGCCCTGTAGGTGCCCAAGCCCTTTGCAGAAGTCCCCTCCCGAGATACCTAGGATGCTGGGCCATCCTAACACTGACAACACACAGGCCCTGAGAATGCCAGGAAAGCAAAACTTGCAGTTCTCTCAGACATCAGAACCCATCAGCTCAGGGCCCACAGAGCCAAGGGCCAGCACCCAGCACAGGGCACTTAGACAGCCTTGTTTATGAAGACCCAGTAGGCAAAAATTCATCCTTGAAAGGAAGAGCTTTGCTGGAGGCATCCCAAATAGAGGAACATGAGGGCATCATCAAGCTGAAGCTTTTATACCCAAATTATGCCTGCAGCTGACTGTACAAATGTCTTGCTAGGAGCAAGAACCCCAAACCTACAGCAGATGCTTCAATGGATGCCAGTCTCCCACCCTTGAGTGTGCAAGTGAGAAGCACCCACTCCAAGAGAGAAAAATGCCAGGCCAAGGTCACACAGCAAGGGTTTCCAGATTCCACATGGGAAGGGCTGTTAGCAAAGATGCTTTGTTTCACAAAGGATTCACCAGGCTTCGCAGAGTCACAAGTCCTCTGGCATATCTAAATACCATTCTATTTGCAAAAATTTGAATTACAAGGATGCAGCCTCTGTGTGTGTTTCCTTTGCAGACATCATCGAGCCAGTAGGTAGATGATCAAACTTCCCAGCTCAGCCTTAACTCAGGCTGTTCTTGACATAAAAGTTTGTGAAACACTGGTCCTAACAAACAGGTGGCTTTATTTCCCACTGCCAACATTTGCCCAGCTGAGCCCTGGCATTAACCTCAAAGGGGGGCTCAGAAGGTGGGCACTGGGAGTGCATTCTGGGTGCAGAGATAAACCGTACATATGCCCACACATACATACGCACACCCACGCACAAGCACACACCCACATTCGCATTCATAGGCACACACATGCACATACCAACACCTGTGTATACACATGCGCATGCATGTACACACAATCTGCACATATACATGAAGCATACCCACACACATGGGCACACACATTCACATGCACTCACATAAGCACATCTTCATATACAAATGGACACTCACAAGTGTGCACACAACGTGAACATATCCAACACATGTGCACAAACACATATAAGAGCACAGACATATAGACACTTCCACACACAAGCTTACATGTGCACACAGGCCAAGGCAAGGACCAAGCACAGGAGGGAGGATCCAGAAACCATAATGGAGTCTCAGGTTCCTGTAGGGCCTGGCTGGGTGGTAGGCGCTATGGGCAATGGGACAGGTGCCTGGCACTCAGAGTACGGGCCCAGCTGGACTGAGAACCCTCATAGATCCAGTCAGAATCCACACGTCCTTGTCATGCATCCCTCATGACCTTTCACACCCCAACCCAATGAGGCAGTGTGATCAAGGGAACCCTGCTTTACAGATGAGGCCCCAAGACCCAGAGAGGCTGAGGAAGTTCCCAAGGTCACACAGCTGGTGAGAGGTGTGGCAGAGTCTCAGTGTGTGTCAACAGGGGACTCATTCAGAAAGATTTGTCCAGCAGGGAAGGAAGGCACCAAGGCGGGAACAAGGGGCCCAGGGTCTAAGGGGAGCGGGAAAGAGGGGCAGAGGGGGTGACTTCTCCCCCTTTTTACACACTCCTTTCCCCTTTGTTTAATGAGTCACTTCCAAGGTAGGGAGAGATGGTTAATAATCAGCAGGAAAGACTTCCCGTGCCCCTCCCTCTCTGCTAAACAATTAGGCTGATCAGAGCTCAAAGTGGGTCACTCTGAGAAGCAGCTTTGAGACACCCAAGGTGTGGCCAGAGGCCAGTATGGGAGATGCAGGCTCCTTACACTGGGGGAGATGGGGCTCAGCTGGGCTAGGGTCAGGTATCACCCCACAGCTAGAGCAAAGTGTGGAGAGGAGCAGGAAGACCTTGGACCTGTCTTCTTAGGGGACTGCAATGTCAGAGTCAGAAGGGAATGGGAGAGGAAACTGAGGCCCAGAGAGTAGAGGAGACTGTCCAAGGTCACCACCATGCAAGCTACCAGCTGAAAGGACTGGGTTGGGACTGCCTTTGACAGAGGCCCTCCAGGACCAGGCCAACCCAAGGTGGGGACCCCCAGGTCCCCCATGTGAAGATTTCCCACCATGTAATCCCAGCTAGACAGGGTTTTCTGCTCTGTAAGGCCAGATCCCTCACAGGCTCAGTCATCAGAACCAGCAGTGGCTAGGGGTCCAGCAGGCTAGACTAGCCCCAGAAGGAGGGGGCCCAGGTGAGGTGGGAGGGGAACTAGGTGGTCCGTGAGCAGGACCAGGGCCAGGGACACCAAACCAACGTCCTGAGTCCCACAGTGGCAGGGCAGGGCTTGGCTGAGTGCTGCCCCAGGTCCTGCCTATGCGGACCTAAGTGACAGCATCCCTGAGTCCCTTGCAAGCCCCCCATGGGCATATCAATCCGCATGGTCACCTGCATCACCAACTCCCCCGCAACTCTTAGCCACAGGCAGCTCAGGAGGCTCTTCAGGTTATACAGGACAAGAGAGGAAGTGAAAGGAAAAAAAGCAAAAACCACACATACACCTCTCTCTGGGAATACGAATATTGATTCTGTAGCTTCTTGTTTAGACAGTAGGCACCAGGAAAAAAAAACCAACCTGACACTAAGAGAAGCTCCCCAGTTGGCTGAAGGGGTGCAGCCAGGGGCCCCCACCCTTGTCTTTAGAGCACCCTAGGCCTTGGTCTCCCTTCCCAGGCCTGAGGCCCTGAGCCCTCATGTAAGGACAGAGGTCACCTGTTCCCGAGGCAGATATTGAATCTGGAAGCCAGTGAGGTTGGAACTGGGTGGGGGGAGGAGAAAGAGACCACCCCCCACCCAGAGACAGCACCACCCTCCAAGGCAGGGCACACGCCACATGCCCGCCTGCTTTGACTCCCAACCCCCCAGCTGCCCCGAATAGTTTCTTAGCAAATAGAACCCTGGTTCCCCAGCCCCCCAGACCCCTCTTGTCCACACAACGTGAAAACCCCAGCACCTATAATGTCCAAGCCCTCTGAAATCCCCTCAGGCTTGAAAAACCTGCCACGGGACTAGAGCACGCGGCCTCAGGTTTCCATGAACAGCCTCCACCCCCACGCCCCTGGCCTCTCTCTCTGGAATCCTACTGGAATCTGGAGGGGGAGATGGCATCTCAGAGTCTCAAGATGAAGTCCCTCTTGCCCACCCCTGCATGGCAGGCATGCCCGGCACAGGACTCGAAGCCTCAGAAAGGTGGAAAACCTGGACTGGGGGGCTCCATGATCACCTGTGTACACGTGGGAGGGGGTGGAGGTAGGCACAGGGCCTATGAGCACTGGGCTGGCAGGGTGGCCATGGGCCAAGAAAGGCCTCCTCAGGGTTGCCTGAGACCCAGAAGAAGACAAAGGGACAGAGCAGGAAAGGTTACAGTTGGGAGACTAGGCGTCCCTCACATGTCTTAAGCCTCTTCATTTTCTTCCAAACACCCAGGCTTTGAGTCCCCACCCCAACTTCTTGGCCCCCCTGCCCAGATGTGCCCAGCAACCTGGCAGGACAGCTAAGTGTCTGACAGATTAGTCCTCTCCCTGCCCTGCCCCTGGTAGCTGTGGGGCTTTGGGCAGGTCCCTTCACCTTTCTGAGTCTCAGTCTCCCCATCTGTGGGATGGGCATGACCATGGGGTCTGAGGACGTAATGTGGACAAGGGGCCTGGCCTGAGCTCAGTGAGGGGAGGCCACCATTAGCCTGGTGACATCCCCCACCACAGTCAAGCTGGGCTTCAGGGAATGAGGGAGGGAGGTGGCCCAGTGCTCGTCCTCACGGAGCCGATATCCCTGCGGGTGGGTACAGCCTGAGCTAGTGGTACAACCCAGAGGCCTCTGGAAGGTGTGGGTATGAGACCCGGAAGGAAGGATCTAAACCCCTGAGAAAAGCACGCAGTGATGAGGGGACAGCATAAGCAAAGCAGAGGGATAGGAAGGCGCTCAGTCCATGGGAGGAATGTGAAAGGATTGGTGGATGGGGGCCCATCAGGCTGTAGCATCAGGGGTTGTTAATGTTATCAACAGCTGCCATGACTCCCACCCATGGAACCCTCCCTGCTCACCTGAGGTGACACCCTCTCCCACTAATTCTCACCACCAGACTCTTAAGCAGATTCTATTATCTTATTTGGGGAAACAGAGGCAAGGTCATCCCAATGGGGAGGGTCAGCTCTGGAGACCAAAGCTTGAGCCTGCAGGGCCCCCACCTGACACCCACCATGTCCCCAAACTGCCTCCTCCCAGGAGCTGGCAGGGACAACCTGCACACAGGCAGAGGGGAGAAGGAGGCACCGAGGGCAGAAGTGCTCACTCCACTTGTGAGTCAGTCTCTCCTTGGAGACACCAGTGTGACAAAGAATCTGGAGGGAGACTCACCCGCACACTATGAGGGGGCTCGTCTTAAAACAGGCTACTCCCTTCTCAGGGGCTAGCTGGACATAGTTGGCCCAGTAAAGGTGGGTCCTGCAGGGGGAAAGCAGCCAAGGGTCCCCCAGCCCCCATCCTCAACACTAGGAGGGATGTGAGCCAGTGGTAGCAGCAGCCGGCCGTAAAGCCCCAGCCCCCTCCTCCTTCCTGCAAAAGCTGTTGGCAGGTTGTTGGGGAAATGGGGGACCCAGATGCGTGATGTTGCCTCCCTCTAATATGGAGAGCTACAGGGAGGTGAAGACGCGGGCCTGGAGGCCCAGAAAGACACACGTCACCCACCATTAACCATAGCTATAGTGACGCATGCCCTGTCGTGGACACTCAGGAAAAGGCGCACATACTCTAGCTGTCATTAATCTGCTGGGGGGCCCAGACCCCTCGGGCTCCTTTCTGCTCCACACCCACCCACCTACCCACTCCCAGAGGAAGGGAGGTACTGGCCAGCACCATCACTGGGGAAGAGTGGGGCTAAGAGGGTGCAGCCACCCAGGCAGCTCAGCAGGACCCCACAGAACAGGGGACAGAGAAACCCAGGAATGCTGGAGAACAGGGGACAGAAGTCCAATAGAGATGACAGAAGAGGTGGGCAGGGCAGGGTGTACACAGAGAGATGAGAGGGATGGGCAAGGAAGTGGGGGGAGGGGGATGGGAGAAGAGATGAGAAACCAAAGAAGTGGGCAGGGGAGGGGGAAGGCGACTGACAGAATTGGAAAAGGCGACTGACAGAAAAGGAAAAGGCACAAGGAGAGGCAAAGCAGTGAGGGCTGCCCCTCAGCCAGCAGCAAACAGGAAACAGGAGGAAGCAGGTAAAACGCAGAGTGTGTGCTCTGACTCCATCTCCCCCTACCTCACCCCAGACACATGAGTGCACATATGCACACACGTGCGCCTGTACACACGTGGCCTTCCCTTGTTTGAAAACCTGATCCAGGTCCAGGTGGGGTGAGAGGGCACCCCCCACAAACCAAAGGTCTGTCCTCCCTCCAGCAGTAACTCCTCTGCCCTCCTCCATCCACCTGGAGGAGGTGGCAAAGGGTCTGCTTTGCCTGGTAGGCAGAGAGCCATGTTGCCAAAGCGATTACAGAAATAACGGCCACCGGACCCTAAACCCACACTTGTTTAAAACCCAGCAGCTTGCAAAGCTGGGCCCTGTCGCACTGCCAGACACTAACGAGGAAATGACTTTCCCATCAAGGGCCCTCTCTACTGAGGGGTCGTCACCCTAATGCTGTGAAGCTGAGGGTCCCATTGCCCACCTCAGAAAGCCACCTGTTCCTGTATCAAAGTCCCTTCCTAGCCTGGCCATGCTAACCTAGGAGAGTTCAGGGAGGCCACTGGCCCCGAGCAGCCCCAGGGCAGCAGCCTCAGCCTTTCATGTCAGCTCAACAAAAGTCCCAACTCCAACTAAGCATGGTCATGCAGGGGAACGTGGGGGAGGGACCCCCACTCAATTCCTCCCCCTTCCTGCCTCCAAGGATCAATGGGCGTTTGCATCCGCGGGACCAGGGCAGCTGAAGGGCGCTGGCTGTCACCGCCAGCCCTGCGTGTCGTCGCACCATTAGTCACCTCCCACTGGACCCTCGGAGCTGTACAGCCCCCACCCCACCCCCACTCTCATTCTCTAATTACGGTTTTCAAGACGTGTCCCAAACCCTGAAATTAGTTCCAACTATATCGACAAGAGAAGAGCGTCCAGCTGAAAATGTGCCACTGCCATCACACCCGCCTCACCATCTTCTGGCTGCGGACAGAGGGACAGGTGTCCTCTCTGATCAGGGTATCACAAATGTAACATGCAGGCCCGGCAGCCATCTGACCCACCGCAGGTGGCAAGGAGAGGGAGCAAGGTGGGAAAAGGTGAAAAGAGACGTCTACTTAAACCTTCACTCAAGGAGCTACGAAACGGCAAGGGAAAAAAATAACTGTGTCTTGACTTTGAGGAAAAAAGAACAACAAAAAAATAATGCTTTTGCTCTTTTTAAACATTGTGGCTTAAGTCCATTTTCATCACAGCAAATGAAAGACAATAATGCACCCACAAGCCTTGAACTTCTATAGGATTCTCTTCCCCCTGCACACACCCCACATACACACACAAAAAATCCAGACAGCTGACAGAGGACACGTCCGTGTAGCACCTGTAATTTGCCTACTGATCACCCGCCTGAGCACAGCCAGGCTGTTTGAGGAGAGAGATGACAAGACGGAGAGAGACTCAGGCAGTGCCTTTCCTGAGTTTGTTTTTTCCTCATCTGGGAGAACCTACAAGCTGGAGTAGGCAGAACCAGGGGCCCCTACCCTTGGGCAGAACTGGTCTAATGACGCAGAGCCAGCCTTTCCCTTTCTCTTTCCCTGAGGACAGACCCTTCCTCTTGGCCACTAGCAGCCCGGCTACTCATTTCCCAAAACCCCTGTGTGGTCACTGGCGCAGGAGTCCGGGGACAGGTGGCTCCTCAGAGCGAGAGACAAATAACAGACAGCAAGGTGGTCACCGTGCCCCAAAGCCACAGGGGTGTCTGGGCACTGACATAAGGCTGGGTCATGGTGCCCATAGAAACAGCTGCTGTCCTAAAGGCCACATGCACTGAATACCCATTTGCAGCCCCAGATGCATCTGGCCAAGCTCACCCAGAGGATGCCTGAGTTTCCAGGCTCCTGGGGAGGGAGAGAAGGCTCAGAAGGACCACGGAGAACCAGCAAAAACTGGCAGGGCCAGGAGATGCTATTACCCTGTTGGCAGGGGCAGGCAGGGGTCCTCCCTGCCATTCACCTTCTGCCTCCACCCCGGCACCTTCACCTCCCAATTGGGCTCTCCAGGGGACCCTTCCCCCAGGTTTAGTGGCGGGGGCAAGAACAAGGGACACTGACCCCTTCTGTGGCACTGGCCAAACAGTAAGGTGCTCGCATCCTCTGCATCCAGCCCTCCCCCTCAAAGGAAAAGGCCAATGAAAACAAGTGTGGAGGTGTCTCCCACCTCTGGATCTAAAGCGCCAGGTTCCTACCCGGGAGGAAACATGAGGCAGACGCTGGGCTCTGACTCCGCCGGGCAGGGGTCGCTGGCCGCCCCCTCACCCAACCCCAGGTTTCCCCTCTCAACCTGACAGCGGCAAGGAAATCAGCTGGCAAGCTCGGACCCCCCAGAGATCTCGCTCTGTGCGGTTTGGGGGATGGGAGGGGGAAGGGGCACCGCGGGGAAGTTTCGCGACGCAGCCAGAAGCGCCGGGACCCCGGCTGCCCGCCCTCTGGGCTTGGGGCCGCCGCCCCCGGTCGCAGCGGGCGGCGGGACTCAGCGCCCCCGCCCGGGCGCGGGCTGGGGGACGGAGGGGGGCTCCGGGCTCGGCCGGGGTCCCGCGGCCGACCGAGGCCACTTACGTGTGCTGCTGAGGAAAGCTGTAGGCAGAGGCGCCGGGGGCGGCGAGCAGCGGGAGCAGCAGCAGCGGCGGCAGTAGCAGCGATAGCGGGCGCGGGGGCCGGGCCGCCGGCCGCCGGGCGCTGAGGCCGGGCCGCGAGCCGCGGCCGGGCCAGCTGAGCGCGGTCCGCGCCGGGCCGGGCCGAGAGGCGCCGCAGGTCCGAGCCGGCACCGCCATGTTTCCATTCAAGATGCGGCGCCGCGGGGAGGGGTGGGGGCGGCGGCGGCGGGTTGAGGGGGCGCGAGCGGCAGGCGGCAATCGCCTCTCCTCCTCCTCCGCCTTCTTCACGCGGGGCCTCCGGGGCTGCCCGAGCCGCAGCACCTCTGCGGGTTGCGTGCCGCGATCTCTCCGCCGCGCTAGCTCGAAGCGCTCTGAGCGCCGGGTCCTGGACCAGCGCTCAAATAGCGGCCGCCGCCAACCTGCCGGCGCCGCCCTCCCCCCTCCCTCCCTCCCCCTTTCCCCGGCCGGTCCGCCCCCGCGCGCCCCCGCCGCGGCCACGCGCCCGCCGCGGCCTGCGCGCCCCTCGCGCTGCCCTGAGCCGGCCCTGTTGGCCCGCGTGGCCGAACCGAGACGGGGCACGCGCGTCTTGAGCCCCAGCCGCGGTCCGAATTTCCAATGTGCGCCCTGCCCCACGCCTCAGACTGCGAAGAGTCCCCGGCAGGCGCATATTGACCCTGCTGGGGGCTCGACCTTCAAGAGGCTTAAGGCCTGGAGTCACAGGTTTAATGGCAGAATGGCAGGCTTCAGCAGAGACCACTGTAGAGGGCAACGGAGCTGAACTCATACCCCCAGGGGCTCCAGCTACCTTCACGAGTCTTCTCTGGAAGAACTTGGGTCCCAAGGCTCTGACAGAAAGAAAAAGCCTGGGTGGGAACAGGTCCAGTTGCACAGTTGTGAGGGGCTGGGAATGGATGCAGCGCTCTGCAACCACTCATTTCACTTCCCTGGGCTAATCGGGCACTGTGTGCAGACCAGCCCCAGCCCCCAAGGCTTGCACAGCCTCTATTTAAACTCCTCCAGTGCCAGTAAGCTCACCCCTGCACAATCCAATCCCTTCTGTCCTGGAGGCTCCTGGCTCTCCCTTGCTGCCGGGAGAAGGCTGGGCTGGTGTCAGTTCTGACTCTGCAGCTTGTGGGTCTCTCAGAGCCTCAATCTCCTCCCTTGTGAATGCTTGTGTGGGTGCCCACTCCCATTTCCAGGATAAAGTGAGAATGGAAGTGAGTTGCTTGGTAAATTGAAACACTCATGGTTGGGCGAGAGTATCCCTGAGATTCCCCTGAAGTTGCCCTGGGGCCCTGCTCTGCCCCTGGCACAGATAAGATGGGAGAATGCTTCCTACCAGCCTGGAACAGAGCAAGAACCCCCTAAGCAGTAACTGCCCACAGATTCGGTGCCTAATATGAGTGAGGGCCAGTAACCACCTGAGCAAAAGCCCCCCACATTATGATATCTGGGTGAGTCTCCCATCACCTACTTACAGGTCAGCCTAAAGAAGATTTGCAGTGGAGGGGGAAGAGTGGTAACCCCTGGACTGAGGAGGGCAGAGCTACCCCTCTCACCCAGACAGCAGCAAGGGAATAGGGCTCAGGACAACCTTTACTTGCTCCTTATTCCTGCCTGGGCAGTCCTACCCCTGCCTACCCTCACAAGGCAGGGAGACAGCTTTGGAGTATCCTCCTTCCCTGACCTGAGTGAGTCTTCAGAGGCCAGACTGAGGCTTGCCATAGGTCCCAAACATATTATTAAATGAAGGCAGTGCCCTGGGCCCCTGATAGGCCTTGGGGGCTGGTGAACAGGAGGGGCATAGTGGACTCTGGAAGGCCAAGCCAGGCCAGTTCTATGGAGGACAAGGCAGATCCCTGATTGTGCAGATGTCCCCACCCCCACTTCTGGGCAGGGCAGTCCTTCCACCTGGACAGAATGATGGGGGCAGGGTGCTTCACAGAAGAGTCAACAAGCTTGAGCTAACCTAACCAGCCCCTCCTAGCCCCTCCTACTGATAGCTGTCTCTAGCACCTCTATCTCCCCCATGCCTAGGGAAGGGCTGGCCCATGGTATCCTCACCCATCTGTTTGCTGGATAAATGCCTTTGCTTATGGCCCCAGGGAACCAGCACAAAGGGCATCATCCCTCCTGGGTGCCCTCTGGGGTTAGGTGGGCACCTTCCCAAGGCCAGCTCTGCAGGGGCTGAGTGAGAAATGTCAGGGGCAGCCTCCCTGCCCTTTGACACCAGGATGGCAGCACTATCCTCAAAGAGTGCCCAGGTCATCAGGTACCTGTACCCAGGCTGGGTGCAGCAAGTGGGCATTGGTAGTTGGGCATTTCAGTTCCAGCCTCCACAGATGTGCACCTAATTGAGGCTGCTGGTGCCGAGGGAAAGGCGGGAGATTTTGGTTGACAGGCTGTTAAAGGAAGACAAATAAGGAGGGGAGGTAATTAAGAGTAAACGGGTAGTAAGAGTCTACACACTCCAACTTCAGAGGCTCACAACATCCTCGGTCTCCTGGCTCCTGGCTCCAGCCACAGGTTAAGATCATGGGAAGAAAAATCAAGACTTCCTAGCGAATAGGGGGACTTCCTGGGCAGGAATATTGACAGGTTTGGCAGCAAAAGCCTGGGGCTACCCATCTGGCCAGATGTGCCTGTGCTAGAAGATGTAGGGCAGCAGGGGCAAGTAAAGGTGCAGCAAGCAGAGAGTGGCAGGGGGCCTGGCAGGTGCCAGTTCTGCATGTTGGCTGAGGGGAAGTCAGCTAAGCAAGACAGAAGAGACTGAGAGGTCTTTATGGAAAACCTACTATGTGCCAAGCAAGTCCTGAGGGACGAGGAAGCCTATCAGGAATGTCCAGGACACCTGGGGCAGCAAGATCCCCACTTCAACCTGCCCACCTTCAGCCTCCCTCCCATCACCCTTTTGCTGCTCTATAAGCCAGTGGGTTGGAGAGCTCCTGGCTTTCTTAGAGTTTTACCCCTGCAGTTCCTTCTGCCTGGAACACACTCATCTCTACCACTTGAACCCAGAATGTTTATGAACCCATAAATACCACTTATGCCAGGAAGCCTTCCTGGACCTCCCCTCAACTAGATAGGCTTCCCCACTCCAGTCCCTACTCTCCTGCCCCCTCCCCCCGCCACACACACATGCAGCAGCCTCTGCCTTGGGTTCAGAAAAACACCTGCACCCAAGCTGGGACCCCAAGTCTCCCTAGTCCCTGTCACCACCTCAGGGCCTCACACAGAGCCTGGCCATTGGGAGGGCACAGGAAGTGTTGACATAAGACTTTTGAGTGGCATCTCCAGGAGCCTGGGGCTATGCCCAGGAAGAGTGGTCTGGCCTGGGCGTAAGGAGTGATAGCTTTGGCCTCAGATATCACAGGTTATATCGGCAAATCACTTTGCCTCTCTGAGCCTTTGTTTCTTCGTCCATATAATGGGAGATATGGTACCTGCAGGGATGGTCTGAAGACCCAAAGCATGTAACACCCTAAGGGCAGGACTTGGTACTTTGCAAGGCCTTAATGAAGGGAAACCACAGAGAGACTCAGGCATCCCTGGGAAGGGGTTATGGTGAGCAAAGAGACTCAGGCTCCAGACTGAGGTCGAGACTCTGTCCTCTGTGCCCCCTCCCAGGCACTGGGGCCCTCAGAGTCCTCAGAACTCCCCTTGGGAGGACTCTGACCTGAACATCTTCCCCAGCGGAGTGAGAGGCCCCTCAGTGCCACCCCTGTGTCCTATACACAGTGATGTGTGTGGCACAGAGGCCCAGATGCTGGGTTTGCCCCCTCCCCTGAGGCCTTCATCCCACCGTGGCAAGAGAAAATGAGGACAAATAAAAAAGAGAAATTCTCCCCTCAGAAGAGCATTAGGTGTCTGAATGGCTTCCAAATAAATAAAAGGCTCCTCAGAGCCCCCGGCCAGCACTGACAGCAGCTCTAACTCCCCACAAGACATGTTTTTCTGCCTCCAGGTGGAAGTGAAGAGCGTCAGCGGTGGGCGAAGTCAGGCTCTGAGGAGGCGGCCTTCCATCACCTCCTAACACCCCATCAGCGCCTCGGCGGAATGACCACAGCAAATTGCCTCCTCTGATGGCCACCCCTCCAGGCCCTCAGAGAGCAGAGGGAAACAGGTGCTGGCCTCCCCCACCAAGGCCGGGAAAGAGCTTCCCGGTCAGCTCCTGTCCCTGCGCATTGCTGGGATCCAGTTGTCAATTCTGTGAACCACCCCTCCTTAACTTGCTCATTTTGCAAATGAGGAAACAGGGACAGAGGGCTCTGGCGACAGTGAATGAAACCAGCAAGCCAGCGATGTGTCCCTGAATGAGTTAGCTCTGCTCAGTGTGAGGGCAGAGCGAGAGATGTTTCCTGAGAGGGGGCTCTCCGAGCACAGGTCCGCGCCTCATGCTATCCACCTTCCCCTCTGCACCTGAAAAGGCAGGAGAGATCAAGGCTAGACCCCAGGAAGCACCTCCTCGAGCGATGGTCTAGGGAAACACCCTGAGGAAAGTCCTCAAATCTGCTTTTCTGCTAAAAGCATCTCTTGGCTTTTGCCCACTAAACTTTTAGAGGATTAGCCTCTGCTAGGTGGTTGAGGGGAGGACAGGACCTGGCTCCACCATCACTTAATTTAACTGATGGCTGCTGCTCCTGTGAGGGGCAGTTAGCACTTCATTTGTCGAGCCTGGAAGACGGAGGAGGCTAGGTGTTCTTCAATTACTGAAAGAAGTTGACGCTGTGGGAAGTGGCAGCAGGGCCAGTAGGAGCAGTGCGTGGTGAGAGGCTAGGTGGCCCAGAGGCTGCCCTGCCCCTTTCATGAGGCCCCTGCCTTCTTGGGGTGATGCCAGCACTCAGGACCCTCCCCCTGAGTTCCTTAGACACCAGACAGGGAGGAGAAGGGAGGCCTTCTGCCAAGAACCAGTCCAGCCTTTCCCATTAGCTCTGGATATGGGTCTTTCTGCTCCCTGAATCAGGGCGCCACTGCAGCCCTTGCCGTTCTCCCTGGGTCAGGGCCTTTGAGATCTCACCTCCGGGGCCTGAGGTGAGGTGGGGCAGGGAGCAGGGAGGAAGGAGGCATGGACTCCTCCCCCACTGTTTGGAGTGGCCTGGAGTTGGAAATCCTGAAGGACCCCCTCTTGGCCTGGAAATGTTGTCCCTGAAGCCAGGCCATTAGCCTCAAATACAATCCAAGTGCACTTACGATTCAGCAACTACCCAGGCCCTGGGAGGAGAAGGGTATTATCCAACCCAGTCCCCCATGAAATCTTCCTTGGCACTGACCCAAGGGGGAATGTATGAGCCACTAGGATCTGCTGAGGAAAGTCATGCTGGATTGGAGACTACTTTACTGCCTGGGGGTAAGGGGGAGGCTGGGGACACTCAAGACAGATGCGCCTAGACTAGGCAGGCAGCAGGGCTGGGAGCTCCAGCTCCTGAGGCCACATGAAGGGGCAAAGCAGACAGGTCTGGGTGGAAACACACTCCTTCCTCTCCTCTGCCAGCATGAGGTAGTACCGGGTTAGGCAAATGAAGGGAGCATCTGGTCTTGATAGAAGGCACAGCCTGTGAGGAAACAGGAAACAGGGGCAGGGATGGAAGTTAGGGGGACCAGCAGAGCAGAGGTCGTCCTGGGACCATTGTACCCCAGGTGGGCTAGCTCAGGGAGAGACATCACTGCCCAGAAGGTGTGGGGTGGGGAAAGGGAGGTTGTTTAGGGCACAAGTGCTGCAGGTGACCATGGCTTGCAAGGATTCTGGATCCCTCCCCAACTGGTCTAGGCAGTTGGGAAACAACCTGGATGTTCTGGAGACAACCAGGCCCCGGAATCTCTTTCAAAGGACAGCAGGACCTCTGTGGACTCACTCTACTCTATAAATTGACAAATTGAGCCTCAGGGATGCTCTGGGCCGGGCCTAGTGAACAGTGGCACCTCTGAGACCAGAACCCAGACCCCCTGGGTCCTTGCTTGGGGCCGGGCACTCTCTTATGGTCAGAGCTGGCCCATATCCCCATCTTGAGTGTTTGTTTTCTACTTGCTGATTAAGGGCCAGTACTGTGGCCAGCAGAGCAAGGCAGATACTAGGACAGATACAGAGAGCAGAGGGCCCCTCAGTGGCCTAGAAAAAGACCCTGGAGGTCTGGGAATTCCCAAGGCAGAGCCAAGACCTCTTCCTGCAGAGTAAAGCTATGAGAGAGCTTCGATGGGCTCCAGGCAGGCAGAAAGGGGTGCTTGGGAAGCTGCACCCAGGTAGGCCAGTGAGAGTCTGGCGGAGGATGGAGAGGCTTCTGCCTGCTTATGTTCCCACCAGCTGGAAGGCCTCTCCCCCACACCTACCGCCACGGCCTCCCTGAGCCTAGTCTGGCGGCTCCAGAGCACCATCTTGCTGAGGTCTTAATTTCTAAATGAGCGAGGAGGAGCTTTGGAGAGGCAGAGGCGGATGGAGAGACTGGCTGAGAGAGACAGAGAGAGACCTCGGGGAGGATCAGGATGTGGACTCAGCATTTTGCAACAAGCCACTTAGGTCTTGCCTTCGAATCCAAGCCAGCTGCCGTAGGGTGGCTGGGAGCAGGCCATGGACAGGAAACACTGGTGATGAGTCAGGCGTGGGGCAGGGCTGGGGGATGGTACTTAAACCCGGGGGGCAGTAGGTATGCCAGGCATGCTCAGGCCCTTCGGAAGATAGGGCATTATCAAGTGTTGATGAATGACTAAATGACTATGTAATAATATATCATCTCCATGATGCTGGGGTCTGGGATGGGAGCCATGTGACCTCTGCAAATCCTGCAGATCAGATCCCTGAGAGTGAGATGGACTCTGCCCTCACAACTCCATATAACCTCCTCCCAGGTTCCTGTACTATTCTCTGCCAGCCATAGATCTCTGATGGGACTGAGGATTCCCCACAAGCCCCAGCCACTCAGTGCCCCCCACCCCCATACACACACTGTAGCAATTCTGCTAGACACTCCAGGGCAACTGCTGCCCTTGCAGGCTGGCCTCAGAACCCTGGCCTAGCTGCTCTTATAGAAAGCTGGGCATGTCTGGAATCTCCTCATCCCAGGCTCCGCTGATCCCCTAGCCCTCTAGACGTGCTTTGATCTCACTGAGAGTCTTGCCGCAGCTTCCTGGAAAATAGGCCCTGAGAGAGCTCAAACTAACCCCCAACCACTGGAGTGCCCCTATTCCCAACCTCCCCTGGAGACTAAGAACCTTATATTCACTGTACAGAGAAAAAGGACTTACCCTGGTCACTGTGGCTTTCCTGTGATTTCCAAAAGAGAATTCTTGATGTTTCCTCCAGAAAGTGAATGAGAATCATAAGCCCCATCATTATTCCTCCCTTTCCCCCAGCTTCTCCTTCCCCATTACACACCAGACACAGGGCCCGAAGGATGCCTAATTCTCACAGTAGCCTTTCAAGTAGATAGCATTATCCCCATTGAGTGGATGAGAAGACTGAGGCTCCAGTGGTTCCGAGTGAGTTGTTCCATCTGGCTGGGAAGCAATGGAGATGGGATCTGACTCCCAATCCAACTCCTCCTTGGTTGAGGCATGAGGAGCATATTGTAATCTCTAAAAAAAATTTTAATAAGTCCATCTTATCTCAATATGCAAAGCTATGCACAAGGCATGCAAATGAGTACTTCCTGCCCACTCCCAGGGTAGCAGTGCAGCCTTTGGGTTTGACCAGCATTTAAAAGGCCTCCTCTCTCTTGCTTGGATGGAAACTCTCTGCTCTGCCTGCCAAACCCAAGGTACCTCTGGGCAGAGCTTTGCAGAAAGCAGTTGGGAATCTGTCCCCACAAAGCCTGTGAGCAAGTATCAGATCCCACGGGTAAGGCAAGGACCGCCTGCCTCATGCCTTCCCCTTTCCCTCCATGGAGCCCCAGGCCCAGCAGAGATGAACATCTGCACTTTGGGATGCTCAAGGACGGGAACTGCTTGCTGCTGCGGGAATATGGGAAGGCTCTCTAGAGGTAAAGGAGAGGACATTCCAGGTGAAGGGAATACTGGGGAATTAGTAAAAGGTGTGAAGGTAGGATCCGCTCCGGGGAAAGCCAGTGAAGCATTTAAGGTCTGCTCTGTTTCCAGAAGTGAGGCTTCTCCATGATGAAAGAGCCCATTGCACTGGAGCAGGAAGGCCTGGAAGCCGGGAGGCAGGTGGCAGGGCTGGCTACAGGCAGTGGCCACAAATCATGGGAGAAACGTCCCATGAGCACAGGGTGGAAAGGACAATCATCCAGCGCCTTGGCCTGATTCATGTCTGGGAGGCAGCGGACATCCACTGGGCCCAGGTAACCTTGAGTTCATTACCCAATGTAACTGCACCTCACTCTCCTTGAAGGTAAAATGGGTTTAATAGGCCCCCTCATCTTCCTCTCAGAGCTGCTGGGAAGCCACCGGGGGCTTGATGCTTTGATGCTGAGTCACAAGCATGCATAGCAGGGCTGCTCCCATGGTGTCCTCCAGGCCCATGGAAGGACGACGGGCCATAGTGCCACCCCTGCCCCTACATACTCCACCCAGTTGAGGCAATGAGCCAGGCCCAGCACACACAAAGCCGGGGGCAGGACTGGGACTGGAGCATATTGCAGAGTGACAGGTCAGTGAGGTTGGGGCAACGGGCAGAGGCCTTCCTGCAGCTGCTGAGGTGCACAGGGAGAATGGGGTGGCCTGTGGAGGAATGTGACAGTTAGGGACAGGAGGTGGCTGGCCCAGGTCAGTTTAGAAGCTTATCTTCTCTTGGAGAGGTCCCAGGAAGGATCCCAGGGACAAAACTGGTCTGCCCATTAAATGGTTCGGGGGTGGTCCATTGAAGTTTTGGGGGCCTCTTCCAGGACACTGGATTTCCAACTATATTTTGATGAACAGGAATTCATTTTAAACTAAATTTGATCAGATCCCCCATATAGGACAGATTGAAGTGGGACTGCTCTGATGGAGGATGGCAGGCGTCGGGGGCTCCAGAGGCTCCCAGAACAGAGTTACGGTGCACACTGCATGCCAGAGGTCGGCATAAGGAGGGACAGGAGCTGGGCACAAGGCCTCAGCTCTAAACAGGGTCTGGACTCGTTTCAACCCTCCTTGGACGACCTTGGGAAGGCCTTTCACAGCCGTGGGCCTCAGGCTCCTATCTGCAGAATGGGTACCTCTTAGCACCCTTGCCCTCAGTTGTGCTCCTGGGCGGCCCTCCATCATGGAGAGGAGGCTATTTATTCATCCTCCTGAAGCGCTGAGGTTTTGCGAACTCATCTGCCGCCTGGCTCAGCTAATTGGAATCGCTTTCCCCCTTCTCCTCTGCCTCTCAGTAAATTATGCGAATTGCCCCAGTCAGAGTCCTGGGTGATGGACAGCCCTGTCACAGCAGCCTAAGTGTTTAAAGAGCAATTGTTCTAGGGAAGGCTGCCATTCCTCAAGCCTGTGCTGAGCAAGGTGCCACGGGGAGAGCCAGCCTGGCCCTGCCTGGGTGGCAGCCCCTGCTCCACCCTGGCCCAGCCACCACAGCCTGCTCTGCCTAGCCTGCCAGCTACCGGTTTCCAGTATGTTATCCTTGTCATAACAATCAGAGCAGCCGAGAGGTATCGCACTTAAACCCTCAACACACATTTTTATAACCTTTCTGTTTAATAAGAAAGAGACAGCTCCAATTAGCTGGGAATATTCTGCAGAAATGGGATTATTTTAAAAGCTCTGGCAATATTATAAAATAGCTTCAGTAAGTGAACAGCTGTTGCTGGGTCCCACCCGCCATGCGCACTGCACCACCCGCACTCTCTCACCAGGCAGGGGGCCTCTCTCCCCTCCCCAGACGCCCCAGAGGCACTGAGAACCCTGCTCTGGCTGGCAGTCACAGACCCCTCTTCTGGCAGCAGGATGTAAGCTGTGAGATGTAGAGCCCGGTGCTCTCTCTTCCGGGCTGGAGGAGAGGAGTAGCTTAGATCTACCTCTATGGTTGGACCATGGCCTTGCTGGAGTCCTGCCTTCCCTGGGAAAGCCTACGTGGGACATCATCTCTAAAGGGCCTCCAGTCCCCCACAGTTGCCCCATGACCTGGACATGTCCCCTGCTATGACAGGACTCCCATCCACTCAGGCTGGGCTCAGGTCTTCCCAGCCTCTCCGTCTGCCCAATCAAGGGGGCAGGGCAGGGTTATCTGGCAACCCCGGTTCCAGTTACTGTGCATTTTCTGAGTTCACTCTGCCCAAGACCGCACCAGGGCCAGGTAAGCATTTTACCTAAGGGTTCCCTGCTCCTCCTTCTTGGGGCCAATTGCCATCCCCTCTTTGGAGCTTCCTCCACTCTCACCGACAGCCTGCCATTTTCCTTCTCTCCAGGAGTCTTCTCTCTGTTTCTTTGCCCACCCCAGCTGGCAGTCTTATCAGTAACAGAGTCTAAGCCCCCATAGCTGTGGGCAGGGTCATAGGGGTCCTGTCCTTTCTCGCTCTTCCCATGTCTGTTGGCAGAACTCTGTAGAAAGGGCTTCTCAGCTCCCCCCTCCCAAAGCTCTGGGGTTATATCGTACCACCAGCCTCCACATCGGCAGTCAGCCCCACCTGGGCAGGAGCTTGATACCACCTCTTTCCTGGAGCCAGCCCAGCCTCTGCGAGGAGGGTCTGGGTGTAGGGACTTCAGGGAGGCCCTTGGTCCTCTTTGGCCTGCTGGGCAGAGGGACAGAGGGCTCTGTGTTCCTGCTCCCTCCGCCTGCTTGCCCCTCAGCGCACAACAGTGATCCCTATAGTACTAGGTCCCCCTCAAGATTCAGGCTGAACAGCAGATCATATCTGAACACCCTCCAGGAAAGGTTAAACTTGGAAACGACCTCAGAGTTTGGCCTGTGGAGCCTGTCACTGTATGGTTGGGGAAACCGAGTCCAAATGAGAGCAAGATCCAAGGCTATATTGTAAAACAGGATGGGAGGCGGGACCCAGGCTCTCTGCCTCAGCCCTCGAATTTGACCTCTGTGGGCCCTGGCAAAGCAGGTAGTGAGATTTGAACCCTTGGCCCTGGTATGGTGGGCTGGAATAGGCCCTGCCTCAATTGCTCAGGTGACCATAAGCAACTCCCTCCCCTCTCTGAGAGTCAGCAGCTCAGTGAGGCCCTGCCTCTGAAGGCAGGACTCCTGGGGCTGAGGGGGATGAATGGGACACCAAGGCAAGCTGCTGGGCAGAGCTGGGGTAAGAACTGGGTCAGTGGGGCTCCTTGGGGTCCCCAGGTGCCCCACTCATCCATCCCTGCCAAGTCCCCTCCAGGCCTGACCAGAGAGTGTGGGGCCTCAAGGTCTCTCAAGGCTCCTGGGAGAGCAGCCTCATGGCCAAGGGAACACCCACATGATGGGCCCCTCCCAGCACCATGGCCCCAGTCTCGGTGATGCGCAGGTCTTGGGGTCACTACCTGGGGAATAGGAACAATTTGGGGGCATCCTTGGGAGGAGACCACAACCCACGAACTGCAGCACAATGCAAATGCACCATGTGCTAAATGGGGAAAAAATGAATTTTACACCCAGACAAAGTGACTTTTATCATGTTAACGACCATGGTTTGCTCATCATGTCTGCTGCAGTGAAATGGGGCCTGTGGATGTTTTTCTTTTAGTTTTGCTTTTAAATGGAGGCATTTTCCCCCCTTGTAGCAGACAAGCCAAGCCCCTCAGATTGGGATGACAGAAATGCCAATTCAGCAAAAACAAAACGGAGGAATTAAAAAAAAAAAGTCTTCATCTGTGCCTTCCAGCAAAAATAGAGCTCAGAATGAGGAGCTGGGGTGTGGTGTGAGGAGCCTTGGCCTGGAGGTGGGAAAGTGATTCTAGCCCAGCTCACCTCCAAGTCCCTGTGTGACCTGGGACGTACCTCACCCATTCCTGACCTCAGTTTGCCCAGTGGTACCAGTAGAGCTGCTCTGCCCTGGCCCTTGAGCAGATATCCATGTCAAACTCATCATGCTCAGTCTGGGTCCAGAACTGCCTCTTCCATTAGACTGGGACTTGCAGAGGGCAAGACAGGGCAGTCATCACTGAGTCCATGGTGCCCCCAGTGATCAGTATAGGGCCCTGCATGGAAGGGGCACAGATGTTTGCAGATGGAGCCAGGGCTAGTTCCCTGACACCAGCAAGGAGTGTCCAGGTAGACTCCGTGAGCCAAGACCCTAAGAGTTCCCCCCACCAGCCCTGCACCCTGAGCATGTCAATGACACATGGCAACTCCATACTGTGCTCATCAAGAGTCAGGAAAACACCATCTGATGCTTTGTACAGCTGCCCAGCCCGGCACCCAGCTCCCATGGAGGAGCCTGTGCTGCGCCCAGTTGGGGGAGTGCTCAGCTAAGGCAAATGAAGAGGACTTCGGGGCTGGCATATCTGATGAAACCTCTGCTCTGACACCATGCAGTACTGCTCTGGAAGGCAAGCCCAGGTCAGGCAGGCAGGGCATTTGATGAGCAGAGATCGGTGGACAATTAGCCAGCCCCAGTGGAGGTAATTAATCAACATCTGAGACCTTCCATCTGGGTCTGCTGTGATCACTGCCGTGCCTATGCCCTGGTGGAAGTCAGGGCCTGGGCCAGGCTGACAGGAGTGGTCTCGATTGCTGTCAACATCGCCTTTGCCAGCACAAACACCACCATCACCACTGCCTCCAGCAGCTCCGTGTGGCCGTCACCATCACAGTTAACCATCACTCTCAGCCCCCCACAGTAGCATCATCACCCAACCAGGGACGTGCTGTCACCAACTCCATCCACACTCTCCTGTGCTTACTCTTCCCGACTCAAGATGCTTTCCCACTGTCTCCTCATTCCATTCCTCCCAGTCCCAAAAGATACACTGATGGCTCGCTGGTAGGGAGACTGAGGCGTAGAGAGGGGAAGGGCCAGGGTGGTTAAACAAGGGTGAGAATCTGGCCTCCTGGCATACAGCCTACCGTCACTGCCACCCCCCTCCTCCGTTCTCCCAGTACCACCTACTCGCGCAGCATATACTTTCTCCCCACATCAGTCAGAATGGATTAAATCTGGCTTCAGTAACAACGACCCTAAAATCTTAGTGGCTTAAAATAATGATTTATTTCTTTTTATTGCTACATGTTCTTCATAGGTCAGCCAAGGCTCTGCTCCATGTCATCCTCACACTGAGACCAGGCTGACTACATAGCCAAAGTCTAGAAAACGGTCATGGCAGAGGGAGAGAGGGCCTTGAAAGGTCTCACACTGGCAATGAACTGCTCTGTCATGGAAATGTTGCTTCTGCTTGCCACTCATTGGTCAGAACCAGACCGCAGCCCCACTTGACCACCAGGGGGCAGGAAGGGGCAATTCTACCTTTAGCCTGGAAACAGGGAGAACAGGGGCATTTGGCAATTGCCCACAGTGGCTATCAGGTTTCCCCTTCCTTCTCTCCCTGCCTTCACCTCCCAGCCCCATGCGCCAATGTTCTCCAGCCTCCTGGCCCAGCAGGACTTCAAGGGTTGAGATGAAACTTCCTCGGTCTGCCTGGTATCCTGCTGAGATTCCTGCTCCAGGGAAGGATGACAGTGGGGATAAAGCTGACTGAGCCGGGAGGACCTGGGAGCCTGTCCTGTCCCAGTGGAGCCTTGTGGAAAGGGAGAGAGGGTCTGAGCTGAGCTTTAGGCAGTGACTCTGGCCACAGCACTTGGGGTCTGGGGGAGCTTCTGATGAGGACAGTCCACGTCTAGCGTGTTGGCCCAGGTTGGTGGGTGCAGGGGATGAGGATTGTGGAGGCTGCCAGGCAGGGCTGCCCAGCAGTTGGGGCAGGGCCCAGAACCTGCAAAGCAGGGGGAGTGAGCTCCGTCTGAAGGAGGTGGGAGGCAAGACAGTCCCCACCAGACTGGGCGAGGAGGCGGCTCTAAGTGGGCTGACTGGCCCCTCTTACCCACTCCCCTCCTTCTGGTGTCTCTCTCTGTGAACAGCCCAAGCTTGGGGAAGGGGACACATCAGGGAGGGTAGTAACTGTGAGCAATCCCAGCCACAAATTAAGAGCTCTCCTCTGCCTGCCTATCCTACCTCCTGCATCTTCAGATCTTCAGCACTCAGCCAATGTCTTGGCTACCCAGGCAGGGCAGTGTCCAAGGCAGTGGGGATGGGCCTGGCTGTGAGGGTGGGAGGAGGGGGAGCAACCACCACTCTGGAACCTGGGTCCCAGCTCCTGAGAGATGCTGGGCTTCTGGCCGTGGAATGGAGAACCTGAGCTCCAAGCCCCTCGGAAGGTAGAGCAGGCCCATGGCCCACTGACTCAGTGGAGAGGAACCAGGGCTGCACAGCCATGGTCACCTCAGTCCCCCCAGCTCTGTTCCCTGTCCTATTCCCAGCCTCACGGAGGGGAAATCTCTCTCCATCAGAGGGAAGGGATGAAAGGAGAAGTGATTTATTATTCTATTCCATTATGCCTGTTTCCAGAGAAACTAATTATGGTGCATTGTTGTATTAGATACTTTCAGAAAGATTTCATTTTCTTACTTTGGCCGATAAAAAAGTTAAATCCATCAGTTTTCCTAAACATATTACAGTAAAGACAGACTTGCTCCTTGTAATTATTAATCAGTCAGATTTGGGGATGCAAAGCATTTGACTTAAGCTCAGTACAGTCACGAACAATGTCCCAGGATCACATTTGGTATTGAAACAATTTTTCAATTTATTAAAAAGTCATTAAGGTGGTTGGGGTGGGGGGTGCAGGGAGCTGGGCTAAGCCACTGAGTCAGGGCTGTGGATCTGGGGGGGGGTTGCAGAGGGAGCCCTGCGAGCAGGAAGAGACCCCAGAACTGTCTCATTCCTAAGCCCAGCTCTATGCAAGGGGTCTGTTCGGGGTGAAAGAGAACCCTGAGAAGTCAGCCCCTGCCCGCACCCCAGCAACCCTATCCTATGCCTGTCCGGCCGTCCAGAGTCTGCCTTTCCAGACCGTGAGCTCCAACGGACAGAGCAGTGGCAGTAAAGGGTCCCTCTGGGAACAGTTTGGCTACTGAGCCTTGAGCCCACTTTCCGGTGGTCCTGCGCCGAGAGCTGAAAGTCTGCCTGACTCCCATAAGGCAGGGAGACAGGCCCCTCCTACCAGCTCAGGCCCTTGGAGCCCCCAACCGGGAACATGTGGCTATTTGGAAGGACACCTGGTGTGGCTGAGTGCCTTGTTCCAGTCACTGACCCTGCTCACTCAATCATTTAATTACTCCTCTGACACTTCCTACTCCCTGGAGGGATTTGCAGGGGTTTAGGAGGCTGGCAAGCTACAAGCTCAGCTTAGCCCGAGTCCTGGCCAGGGTGGGAGCTGAGGGGTGGCAACAGGATCCGGGCTCAAGTCACAGCTCAACCACAAGCAAACTCTTGACCCTGGACAAGTCAGTTAACCCTGCTACGCCTCAGTGTCCACTACCAGAGAAAGGGAGTGCTGCTGCCTGTGTCCTCACATGGGACAAGGGAGGTCACAAGATCTTGTCTGTCCTTCCTGAACTCTGTCATGCCACCCCTCTGCCCCTCCGCCCTCAAGGCCAGAGTCCTGGCTCCTCCCTCAGGGGCTACTTCACACTTGTTGTTCCCTCTGACTGTAATACCTACCCCCTTCCATGGACCTAACTTCTGGAGAATTCCACTCACCCTTCCTTCTGGCCTCTGCTTTAATGACCTTCCACAAATCTGAATAGGGCCTCTGGGTGATCCCATGGCTCCTGGGCTGCTCCCTCTCATCACGTAGGATCTCATCTGCCCCCACTAGGCAGGGACCCCAGAAGAGCCAAGTCCTGTCCCTGACATCCATCGGCAGAGCCCAGACCTTGTGCCCTCCCTCCACGCGAGGCCCACCCTGAGCCAGCCTTGGACCTTGCTGCACTGGGCTGGCCGTTCCTTCCCAGAGCCAGAGGACCAGACAATGCTGGACCCTCTTAGGCTCTCTTGACCCAGTGCTGAGAGACCCTATCCAGCAGCAAGACCTCTCAGCTCTGTGCCTACCTCACCCCAGTGGCCTGCTCTGGATTTGCTGCCAGGGAGGGAGCCAGGCAGGGAGGCCAGCCCCACTCTCAGGAAACTCAGCATGAGGCAGGGGTTGGGACCAGGACTTGCACTGCTTCCAACTCCTGGGTGGTCTTGGCTAGCTCTGCCTCTGTGTGCCTCAGCTTTCCCCATATGTATAATGTCCCCCACCCCATTAGCTGAAGGGAGATGGAACTGGGGATCAAATATCCAAATGGAAGGGAAGACTCCAGGATAAGCAGAAAGACCTGGGAGCAGAGCTGGGGTCTGAGCATCAGCATAACTGTGGGTGACTGGTGAGGTTGGGGCTGGGTCTGCTGCACAGGGTTGGGTTCCAGGCCTGTCCTACTCCCTACCGTTATGGGCCACAGGCCACAGAGAAGGAACGCTGGGTGCTGGGCACCCTGCACCCCTCCCTGCACCTCTCACCTGCAGGCAGGTGGAATTGAGTGTGTTCCGGACACTCCATTTCCCAGGAATTTATGGAGGGTTTTATCTTCCCTCCTTGATCACTGGTGAGGGAAAGGAGAGGGCACACTGGGCTCCCTCCCCGCCAGAGGGGCAAAGAACAGCAGCCTGGCCACCCTGGAGCTTGGAAAATACTATCTAAATCCCACCTCAGCAAATCCCCCTTCCCCCTATGGGGCCTCGTCAGGGCCCGGAGGGTATGGGGAGGGGATGGCAGCCATTTAAGCTGTCACCCGCTCCATCAGAGGATTTAAGTCACTGACACAGAGTAACAGCGCTGTAGATTACAGTGCGGGAGCCACGCGGGTACAGCGCAGCAGAGGCGGAGGAGGGGTGGCAGGTGAGTAAGGAGGTAGGGGCTGCGAGAGACACTGACCTGGCACCTCAGCTGGGGGGCGCTCTACAGCTGAGGCGGGCTCAGCAGCAGGGAGCCCCTGAGTACCCTGCCTGCCCCTCCACTCAGACCAGACACCCCCACACACAGAAGCCCCCACCCCCCTGGGCTACTCCAGGGCCCTCCTCAGCTGAGGACCCATCCTGTGTGCCCTCCAGATAATGGCTGGGCTTACTTCTCATGTCTCTCCCAGGTTCCCCGTGGATCTTGGACCCAGAGGCCTCACAGCCACGGGCACCCCTGTGAGTGGGTGGGGGCAGGGGGGCTGAGGGTACCTGGCAGGGAGCCTGCCTGCTCCCTCTCACAGGCGCCCAGCCATTGTCTTTGATTGCACGGTATTAGCCGTAAATTACAGCCTTTGGGAGGCCGCATGTAAAAATAAAATAAAATAAGTGTCAAAAGACAGAGAAAATATTGATTCTTCAGGGAGAAGAAAAGATGCCTTGGTTAAATTAAAACTTTGAGAGGAAGGAGAGTGTGGGAAGGTGGTCCCCAGGACTGGAGAGCAGCCCAGGGTGTGGTGGAGGTTGCCCGGGAGACCATGATTCAGTTGGTCAACAAACTCGCTGGTCCTGAGATCCTGGCCTGTCCAGGCCAATGTGGAGGAGACATAGGCAACATGTGACAATAGACCCTTGAGACTCACCAGGAGGGACCCCAGGCACTGATTCATAGGCAGAGTGGCATCTGGGCTCCGGCAGGGGCCTGGTCAGTGTGTAGGAATCCTCCATGGTGCTGAGGCTCATCTACTAAGTGATCCTTCCCTCCCAGCACAGGGAGAATGCCAGGCCCGCCCTCCACACCCCTCTGCCTGGGTCTGAAGACTGTAGGGAGGCCCACATTAGAGCCCAACTTGCCCCACCCTTCCAGTTCTCCCTCCACTAACACTCCTCTTCGGGTCTCCCGTCACCCTCTCCCACTGAGAAGGACGGGGAGATTTCCCAAGACTGCCTCAGTAAGGGCAGAAACAATAGAAAAATAGACTGAAGGAGAGACAGAGGCCCTGATTGTCTGGCTGATTGACCATGTCCACAATGACATTTCTGCAGCAGGCAGTACTTCCTACTGAGGTTTGATACAGATCCCAGACCTATAGCACCTTAAAGCCAAGGCTGGGGGGACACAAGAGTGTGCGGGGTGTCAGGCCCAAGGGGACAGACAGGAGCCCCTGGAAGCACTGGCTGATAAGGGCAGGAGCAGCAGAAAGTGCCCCCCGCTGCTCATCACAGATTGTCTAGACCTCCAGGGGGCCCCCCTTGAAGAAACCAGAACAATTCTGAGGCCGCAGCTATTTTTCTAGAGGCTCCTGGACCTCAGGTTGGGGGACTCATTTGTTTCTTCAATGAGCAAAATTCACTAAAAGGACAACCCACTCCCAGCAACAGCCTTTGGGTCCTTCACTCATCCACAACAGCCTTGGGAGGAGGGACACTCCAAGCTAGCCCTGCCAAGCTCCCTTTCCTGTTCTGAAGGGGGTCACAGCAGGGGAATCTGTAGGGTGCTTGCCATAAGGAACAGAAGAACTGGGAACAATGAGGGCTGGGCATCTGGACAAGGCCTGACCTGGCTCCTGCCAAGGGTCGGGGAGAGGTTCTTGCGGGTGAGACACCTCATCACCAGGGACACCTGCCTGAACCTTTCCCCCTTCCCTCACCTGCAGCACCTGGCCCCACCCATCTAGCTGCTCCCACTTCCCTAGTCCACTGCCCAGTCCTTCTTGACCTCAGAGTATGGCAGGATGGGACACTGAAGCAGGTTGGCTGAACAGGTCCTGGCATGGCCTGCATCTGACACCTGCTCCCTGCCTAGGAATACCTTACCTGGTGAAGGTGCCCACCTGACACCAGGCATCTGGGGTGAAAGATGCCTGCCTTCCTGAAGTGGGGAGGGGTGTAGCCTCTGGTGCCAGAAACCCCCTACCCATCTTCCTGCTCAGCAGTCCTGAGGCTGGCCATGTTTGGTCCTCCATTGGCACTCAAGGCCAAAAGCCTAGCCTGGGCCTCCTCTTGCCACTTGGGCTCCCCAGTCCTGTAGCCCATGTCCTGCCGCCCTGGATGCTCACACTGGATGACAACTCCACGACTTAGGAGGTGCTGGGGAGGTGACTCCTTGAGGGTCCCACCGGGACTGGGCCTAAAAGTGCCCTCCTCAGTGCTTACATCCTCCTCAGCAAGTCCTTCCACCTCTGGTGTCCTTGAACTAGTCCTCCCCTCTCTGCAGCTTGGCCCCCAGGGTGGCCTTTCTCCTCATCTCTCCTTCCTCAGGCTCCGTCACCCCAGAGCCTCTTTGAGTCCCCTCCTTCTAACCCCCCCCCCGCCACTAAACCCCTCCCCTGACCAGCCAGGGCTATGCTGGTTGATTTCACCTTGAATCTCCCTTATCACAGTCTCCATCTCCTGCTGGCCTTAGCTGGAGCAAAATTGTTTTCTTTGTGCCTCCCCTGAGCAGTGCGGCCAGAGTGGGTGCAGGGATGGGAATGGGCTATGGTGGGTGGAAATTCAAGTCCTGAGATCCAACGGTCTCCTCTGCTTCCTCTCCCTGCACCCAGACCCTATCCATGCCCCACCCCCACCCCTAGACCCAGGTACAGGCCTGGCCTACCTTGATTTGTTGCTCATGCCCACACTCACTTACCCTTCTCACCCTGGGCTAAGCTGACCTAGCAGACCCTTGGGATGCTCCCTCCCCCGTGTGAGCACGCTCCTCCAACCCCATGGGCTGGGACCCACACAAGCACATGCCCACATTCCTTTGGACCCCCATTTTGTACTTGTGCTCCCCTTTGGGCATGCACACACTCCGCCACAAAAACACATGCCCACTTACTTGTGCATATGCCTAACACAGAGCTCCAGAAGGTCAGAGCCCAGAGAAGCCCAGCAGTCTTCCACTCCCCTAACCCAGTCCAGACACCTTGTTGTACAGATGGGAAAGCAGAGGCCCAGAGGGGTGGAATGGAAGCAGACATCCTGGGTTGGAGGTGGGGTTGCAAAGTCTCAGGGAGGGGTTGGGGGTCTAGTTGGCTTCCCCTAAGCTTTGAAGAAAGGCCTCTCTGTTGGGCCATTCACCTGGGGACATTCTTTCTCCAGGCTTTTCTCCTGCCCAGAGGAATCAAGATGTCAGTGCTCTGCACTGGGGTACTCCAGCCCCCCATGTCTCTCAACTCTTGCCCTCCACTCTCTCCTCTCTATCTCAGCTTTCTCTCAGAGCCACCTCCCCATGAGGAAAATTGTCTCAGGCCCCAGCCATGCTCTGGAGTCCCAGCTCCAGGATCCTGCTGTGTGACCTCAGGCAGGTCACCTCACCTCTCTGAACCTCCATTTCCTCAGCAAATAGGGATGAAAAAAGATCTGACCTCACAACCTCACGTGATCTTATGAAACTGAAAGACTCACCTGGAAGGGACTTAGTGCAGGCAACAGGGTCCTGTACCAATATAGTAACAGCAATGATAAAAACAAAGCTGCTGCCCTTCCCCGCTCACCCTCCCTGGCCTCACCCTCGAGGATTTTTATCTTCTCTATCAAACTCCTTGCAAGAGTTGCCTGCACCCCGGCCACCACTTCCTCTCCATGCACATATACTCCTAAATATGCATGCCCACCCATGGGAGTGTGCTCAAATCCACACCCCCATCTAGTACTCACACATGCTCACACACACGCACACACAAATGGTAAGCAGAATATAATTCATTTGTAAAGGAGACTCCAGTCGTGCCATCCATCTTAAGCTAAAATTCAATACTTCCCGGCACGGCCCACCAGGCCTTGATGAATGGAGAGGACAAAAGGCTCCATCCCACGCACCCCATTCTCTGGAACAGACGCCAGCCACCAGGGGCTGGTGGGATGGAGAGGCAGGGCAGCGTCCCAGCCATCCAGAGAGGTGGTTCTAACAGTCTAGCAGCCCAGCTGGGGCCAGAGCAGGAGCTACTCCTACTTCAGCCTCCCATCTGTGGCCTCCCAGGGGTTCTCTGTTTCTGCATTTTTTTTCTGGACCCTTTGGAGCCAGTGCAGCCTGACCAGAGGGTTGGCTGAGGCCCTCCCAGCTACCTGGATGCCAGCTCCCACCTCCATCCCCAGCACCTCTTCCTCCCTCAGCCACCCCCTCTGAAACAAAAGTTCCCCTTCCCTGCTTGCATCCATCCCCTTAGAGCCTGCTGTTACTTCCCAAGTACTCCTGACCTTTGCATATACTGTTCCCCCACCCCAAATTACCATTCCTTTTCTTCTTAACCTGGAGAAGTTCTCCACATGATTCAAAGCCCAGTTCAAACGCACTTCCTCCAGGAAGCCAGCCCTGACCCTCCTGGGAACAGCTAATTCCCAGGCAGTCAGGGTTTCTAGAGCCATGAGGCAGGACAGGGTGAGGGAGGGTCCACCATGCAAGCCCCTGCAGGCCAAGGACGGGGCTCAGATGCAACCCAGGCAATGGGGGGGCCATGGAAGGGATTAAGGGGCAACAGCATGGCCAAAGTGAGGTGCCTGGATGTGGCTTTAAAAGGACGATGCCTCGACCTTTCCCCACCCTAAGCCTGGGTGAGGAGTCCGGCCTTGGCCTCTGCAGTCAGGGTCCTGCTAGCTATGCGAACATTCCTCCTCCTCTGGGGGAGTTTTATGGCCCGCGGTGCTTCTTCCGCAATGGACTGTGCTGTTTACGAACCCCTCTCTGGCTTGGAAATAGACTGCCTTTTCTAAACGATTTTCTCTTTTCACATTTACTAAACATTGATTTCCCCCCTCCTGCGCCTCTAATAGAGCAGAAACCAATACGTCTTTGTTTGCTTTTCTCGCGCGTTTGGGGCACGGGAGGCGGTGGCAGGGCCAGGCAGCTGCCCCGCGCATGTGCATCCGTCCAGGTGGCACTGCCCACCGCTGGCACCCTGGCTGCCCCCGCACTGTTGCACCCCGCCCGCAGGGAGGGTACCAAGTCTGGGACACTGGGTCAGGGCGCACCGCAGGCCAACAGAGCCGACCAGGAGCCTGAGTCTCCGAGGCTGCTGTGAGGACTTGTAGCGGGGGTACCAGGAAGGCAACCGGTTCCCGTCGCCTCCCAACTCTGATGCAGTTCCATCAGCAGTGCCTCACCTCCTCCAGATCCTCTTGTGAAGTCCAGGTGCTTCTGCTTGAAGGGCTCATTAGTGCCTGGGGCTGCACTCAGTAGTGGCCAAGTGGGGATGGGATATTCATTCCTTCTTCCTTCATGCATTCAGTCACCAAAGGTATCTGAACCAGGCCCTGTGCTGGGGGCTTGGCAGGGGGGACAGTGAGCAAGACAGGTGTGGTTCCTTTCTATCCTGGTGCTGCACTCCCCCTCACACCACTGAGGAAGCAAACAGATCAAGGCAGGGAGGAAGGATAACTGGGTGTGAAAAGACCTCAGTCACCTGTGACCACAGCCCGATTCACACATTCCCCAGGGCAGCTGGCAGTGCAAGCCCTCCCCCCGTAGTATGGGGGCCCATCTTCCTGCCATACAGAGCCCCTGATAGACCAGGATTCACATGTGACCTTGGCAATTTCTTCCTTTTCCGGGCCTCATGGTCTCAATCTGAAACATGGGTCCAGCACCCAGGTGAGCTAAAACTGCTGGTCAAGGCCCGTGCCGCCCATCTCAACCTTCAGGAGCACCCAGGTTCACCAGCACCCAGTGACCCATCCCAAGACAAGCTGCAAAGCCCTAGGTTCAAATTATACTGTGCCCTTATTAGCTGTGAGATCTTGGGTACATCTCTTCCCTCTCTGGGGCTGCTGATGGTCCCTGCGTCATAGGGTTGTTCTGAGCATCAAACGGCTTGAGGAAGCTCAGCTGCTGAAACCCAGTAATGACTCCACTGAGGGAGAGGGTAGAGGGGCTCAGAGAGGGGAAAGTGGGCCTGGGGGAGAGGTCCCAAAGGATGGGGAGAAACAGTCCCTGGCCTCTCTGTCCACTCGTTATGTGGTTACATGTCCACCCAGAACTCCTATGAGCTTCACAGCAGCCCTGTGAGGGGCCATTTATAGATGATAAAAGTGAGAGCTCAGAGAAGGGAAGGATCTTGCCAAGTCACACAGCAAGAGAGTGGCAGCCCTAGTACAGGGCCCAGTCCTACTAACTGGGTTGGGGGGGATGTGTCTGTAGTCATTGGATGTGTCAAGGGAAAGAGAGGGCACATCCGGCAGGCATACCTGCTGGGAGCAAAGGCCTGGAGGCAGGAACATGTGTAACACAAGCTGGGGGAAATGGAGATCAGGCTCAATTTTGAGACTTCCCAGGAACTTGGCTCTGACTTGTTTGTGACCAAGTGAAATGTAGGAGAGGCCTCCACGGAATTGTGGCTTATGGAGAAGGGAAAACCAGAGGCCTTATGAGCAGACACCAGGGGAAGGAACCAGGCTAGGGCAGATGCAAAGAGAGACTTGGGCAGACGGAGGGGCAAAAAATCAGACTAGGAGACCCACTGACAGGCTGGCAAGTAGGCAGAGAGATGGGTAGATAGAGGGGGTGCACAGATAGATAGGTAGACGATGGGCGGATGGATAAACAAATGGACAGACCAATGAACAGTCAGAGAGCACTGAGCAGGATTCAGCAGAGCCAGGAGGAGGAAAGGCATCCCAGGCAGGAGTATCTGTGTGAACAATGGATCAGAGGTGAGGCTGAGAGTGACCTCTGGGCTTTAGGCAGTGGAGGAGGAGGTGGGTGTCGACTGCAGTAAATCTCAGAGGCCCAGGGCCATGAGGAAAGCAGGGTGGGCTGGCGAGTTGTTGGGAGTTGGGAGAGGAGGTGGTTGCAGCCCTCCCACGACAGGACAAAGGCAAGTTCTCAGGGGGGTCCGGTCATTTATATCCCCCTAGGATCACTGCACTCACAGCCCTGTACACTTGGTGCCCAGTGTATGTCTGGACGATGGACCCAGATCAAAATGCCTTCTGTGCACCAGGCGTCAGATGTTGGGTTGGCCTCTGGAGCAAGGCTGTGACCATGCGGGGCCGAGTGGGGCAGGTGGTGGGCAAGCTTTGGCCACTCTGAGGAAGCCAGCTGCAGCCACAGCACAAGGATAGGGGCCTGGACCAATTAGGAAAGAAGGGGAGGCAGCAATAATTAAAAATTACAATCCAACAAGACAGCAGTTTAAAAATGGAAGGGCTGAGTAAAAACAATTAACAGAGATGAGGCAATAGGGCGGGCACGATACAAATGGAGCTGATCACAAAGCACTAATGATATCAGAACCCTAATTTTCACAGTGTCAGGACTTTGTGATGAAGCACTGGGTCTGCTCCCCTAAACCAGGCCTCCAGCTGTCTGAGGGCCGAGGGACTCCATCTCCCTCCACACAGGTCCCTTTCAGAGAGGCCTGAATGGAGGGGTCAGGAGGCAGAGGGCATGGGCTGGTGGGGAGGCTTGGAGGCAGGGAGGCCAAAGGGACAGTGCTGGGAGGCAGAGCTGGGAGGCTGGGGAACCAAGGCATGAGTTCGTGGTGGGGGGCAGCTATTGCCCCCTCAGTTTCCCCACCAACCAGGCAGCAGGGGTGAAGTCACAGTCCTCCGCAGCATCCCGTTGCCACAGAGACCAGGCGACCCTCCTGGCAGAGGGAGGCTGAGTCAGTTTGAGTAATGGAGAATGCTGCCACTGATGGGGAAAAATGCATCTTCATAACAGGGTGAACCTTTTGGAAAATGGAATAAGTAAAATAATTGAGAGAAAGAAAATTGAGTTTTTATTGCTTTTTAAGTGTTTAAGTGGAGGTTTCATTTAGGGAAATTATCGTTGCTTTTATTTTTAGCCACCCGGTGGGGTGGGGTGGGGCCTGGGGGAGTTTGATTCAGGGTGGGGCTTGGGTCTCCCCCCGCCACAGGAGCCCCAGGGGCAGCTGCATCTCACAAAAGAGAGAGGAGGCTGAGGCTGAGGTCTCGGTGGAGGGCCACCTTGCCTCCTGTGTCTCTTGGGTCCTGCCATCAGGCTGACCACTCGCCTCCTCTTTTGTTGGTCCCCTGACTGTGTTGGAACACCCCCCTTCACCTCGACAGCTCATGCCACACACTCTTAAGTGGGCCTGGTGCCTTCCCCTGAGCTCCCTTGCTCCCCTGACCTTCCGGATGCTCCCCTTGTCATTTCTGGCCCCTCCTGAGTGGTCCTGTGTCTCCTGTCCCCAGTCCTATATGGCACCACAGTGGAGGAGGAGAAGGAGGCTCAATGAACCCTTACTGACTGATTCATCTGCTCCATGGGAGGCGGGGGTTGGGGAGGGACTCAGACAGTCTGTGGACCTGATGCCCGGAAGGTGCTGGTTGAGCCTCTCCAACACCCCCTGCCAACCCTGGGTGTCTACGATCTCATCCACGCTTCCTATTCCCATTCTCTCCCCTGTCCCAACTCTGCTGGAACACTTCTATACCCTGAAATGGCTCAGGTGAAGGCCACCAAAGACCCCACTGAACAGTCACACAGTGGTTGGGGTGGCCTGCCTCTCCAGACCCCACTGCCCCCTACCCTCTGTCCCATGACTGGTCTGGCTGCTACTTGGGGTTCCACCCTGGGTCTAGTCCTGCACTCCCTTTTCCATCTCTGCAATTGGCCTCTCCAAGGCTCCAGTCTTCCGAGGATCTCCCCGATGCTCTCCTGAGCCCCAGATGGAAGCCCCTGCTGGCTGGTCTTCACTCTTCACTGGCTCCACCATTCTCCTTTGCTCAGTTCAATCCTTGATCCATTCTTTCCACAGACCCTCTCAGTTCTCGCCAGAACAGCAGCTTCAGCGTTCCCTGGTCTCCTGCCTCCATGCTTGTTTTCTCGTCCCAACAGCTTCTTTCAACTTCTCAACAGTGTCAAGCTTTTCTCGACCCCATGGCCTTTGCTCATGCTATTCTCTCTGCCGAGCAAGTATTTCCCCCTCACCTGACCTGACCAAGTACAGGGGACACTCTCACCCTTAAGGTCATGAATTAGGAAGCACAAACCATGATTCATGTTACCTCAGTCACAAAACAGAATTTATTGGCACAAGTAACTGAAAAGTCCAGGTCTATGAGCCTCAGGCATGGCTGGATACAGGTGCTCAAACATTATTACCAGAACACAACCTCTCTATCTTGTACTTCCTTGAGTGTAAACTTCATGCCCAGTCAGGCCCTCTCATGTCCTTCTGCCTCAATATACCTCATGCCCTGCCCCTAGCCCTAGCATCAAATTCACATGACCATCTCAGAAAATCATTATGGTCCTGGAGATGAAGGAAGCCAATTGGCCAGGCCTGTGCCAAGACAGAGAGATGGGGGAGGGCACTTGCTTATCCCCAATCCATGGAGAGAGAATGAGGGGGTCAGGGGGTCCCAGGGACAACTGGAAGTGAGCATGTAAGCAGGCCCAGTCTCTGTTGAACTTACACAGTGCCCTAACTCCCCTTTCCTTGAGGATCACCCTTGAGGGGTGATCCTCTTCTTGTCTGGCCCCCTCTAGGCTGTGAACCAGAGGCAGGAACCAGGCTGTCTTGCTCACTATAGGATCCTTAGTGCCCATGAGTGAGGGGGAGCCCCTCATATTACAGATGGGGAAACTGAGGCAGGGACTTGGCCAAGGTCACACGTCTACGTTCATGCTAAGGTGCCCGATGCTCTGCTCCTCGCCTCCATCACTCCCTCCACCAACCCCTCCTCCCACAGTTCCCACATCTGTCTCCCCAACTTAAACCATCCCCATTCCTGCCTGTGGCCTCCAGTTCTTCTTATCTGTCTGCTCATCTCTCCAAAACTCCTTCCCTGGTGTCCACACTCTGTTCTTCACCTCCTGCAGCCTGACTCCCTCCAAGGCCCTTGTGGCCCCACTGACTCTGACATGTACACAGCAGCCCCTCATAAGCGTGCAGCTTGTCAGCAACGGCTCTCTACGTCACACACCTGCCTCTGCTCCTGCCCCCTGGCCACACTGTCTCAGGCCCTTTAGACATGTCTTCTTCTAGCTGCCCCTGGACCATGGCTGTCCCCACGGCTTTGTCCCTCGCTGCTGGTCTCACACCTCCTCTCCCAGGCCATCCCTGCCTGTGGCCTTATTCCCATCCCGGGGCCTGGTGCACATATTGTACTCCTTGGTCCTAACCTCTGCCTCCAGTCACCCCATGGGACAGCTCCATGGGCGTCCCTTGAATGCCTGGAGCTCAGGCTCTATCCCCAGACATGCTGCCCCCACCCACATCCAATTCATCCCTCTTCCTGTCCCTGAAGCCCCTACAGAGACCAGGTTACAACACGCTGTCCTGGACAATCCAGCCTCCAGATGGACCTTGGCTCCTATTGTCCTTAGGACCAGCCCAAGCTCCTCAGTAGGCCCCCAGACCCTCCCACTCCCACCACGCTGACTTCTGCAACGTCACCTACATATCCTTACTCTGGCCCCTCGTCCTCACAGATAGACAAGGTGCCATCTCTGGAGGGTGTTCTTATCGGCCCTCTGCCCGTGCCCCTGCCATCCCCCGTGCCCAAGCGTCTTCCCTCCCTGGCCTCCTCCTATGCCACTCCTGTCCCTGGTTAATCACTCTTATTCTCCAGCCTTAGCTCAGGGGTCACCAACTGTAGGAAGCCTTCTGGGCCCCTCCCCCCGAGCCAGACTCCTGAGTCTCCTCCGCAGCTGTGGGCTGCTGATCCGTGTACGCATTGTCTCCTGCAGTACTCTGCCCCCTCAAGGGGAGACAGTGGATGACTCCTCTTGGTATCTGTTTTGTCAAACCCCAAGCCCGGTGTGCTTAGCACACATCACTGAATGAATGAATGAATGAATGGATGGATGGATGGATGAATGACTTTCCAGTGATAGGGGCTTTCACACACGGGGCCAGTTCTCCTGTGTGCAAGATGTGGCATGTCAAAAAGACCCCCTGGGCACTCTTGGCAGAGCCCAGGACCAGCATTGCCACTGGAGTAGGACGTGAGGTGTCCTGGAAGCTGGATGCTATGTCTACGTCTCGATGGATGGCCCTGCTCCCCACGAGAGGACCCCTGGGAAGCTGAGAGGACACAAGTGTGTCCTCCTGTCCACCTTGGCTCTCCTTTCCATCCTTTCCATTCTCTCTGCCACCACCCAGTCCTGGTCTGGCCCCTTTGGTCAGTGACCCCGGTCTTGGTTCCTTTCCCCTTCCCTTGGCTTCTGCTCTCCTCCCCAGGGTGCATTCCACAGCGGGCTCTGGCAGCCACCCCTCCCTTCCTGCCCTGCCAGCTCCCATCCCCTCCCTGCAGCCACCACAGCCCCCATCTCCCATGGCACTGCCATCCCTCATCTGGTACAGCTGCTTTCCTCCAAGAAGTTAAGTTGAATTGAGCTGCTGTTTAATGACCTGATGTGTTCATTGCCCAAGTGGCCCGTTGGCAGAGGTGGCTGTGGTGGTGAGCAGGCGGACACCTGCCTGCCCACCTGGGAGCACAGCAGTGCAGGTGTGCTTCCCAGAGAGGCCAGGGCAGCAGGAAAGGAGTGCACACATCCACCCACCAGCATACACACACACACACACACACACACACACACACACACACCCCTTGCTGAGTCTCCACATGCATAAACACATGCACACAGTCATGTCCCCACACCCACACCAGCTTACAGTGCTTCCAGCTGCAGCCAACAGCTGTTATTACTGCCACTCCTGGGCCTGGCATTCAAGGCCACCATGATCAAGCCTCAGCAGACCACTCCAGCCACACCTCCTCAAGGTGTCTCTGGACCCAGGGACAGAGTGGGGGAGGCTCTCCATCTCTGTCCATTAGTCTCTCTGTGTCTGTAGTGGTGTTTGTCACTCTGAGGGAGCCCTCAGGGCAGACGCTATACAGGCACATTCTCTTTGAGCCTGAGAAGGGGCGCACTGTCCCCCCACCAAACCATGTCCTGGGCAGCATCTGGACTTAGACTTGCCTGGAGCTCATCCTCAGCACTGGAGGAGGGAGAACTCAGAGGAATGAGCCCTCACTGAGCACCTACTCTGTACGGTGCTTTCACACCGCTGTTGCATCTGGTCCTTGTCACAATCCTACTCCCTGCCAGCACACCTTCCATTCCTCCTCCTCTCACTGACAAGGAATGAGGTCCTCAGGCAGTGCTCTTCCCAAGTCACACCCAGCCTGCCTAATTCTCTCCAGTGTTTCTTGACTGTTTTGCAGGGTCGAGGATAAATCCCAGCTGTATCTCATCTCTGGGCCAGGCAGGAGCTGGGGTAGGTGGGAGCATGGGCATCATTGTCCTTTTTGCCCACTGCTGGCCTGGGTTCATCTTTTGCCACATTCAGCTATGATACTCTGGTCCTGCCTCCTATGGTCAAAGTCCGTGTGCCAGGCAACTCCTCAGGTCCTCACATGCCCTGCAGCAGAGGTGTGACTTACGACCCCATTTTACAGATGGAGAAAGTGAGACTTTGAGAGTTTAAATAACTTGCTTGCGAGGGAGCTCACAGGTGAGAAGGGGCTGAGGCCTGAATTGACCCTGGGTCAGGTAATCAACTGGGCTGGCTGACACCCCACACCTTCGATACAGATGGGAAGACTGCAGCCCTGAGGCCAAGAAAGAAAGATGCATGGTGACCCCGAGCACTGCAGCTGCGGTACTCAGTGCATGGTGTTCTTTCCGGAACTAGAGGACAAAGCCGAGGATTTCCTGGGGATCGGACTCCAGATTGCAGGGAGCATGTGTCTGCTGCTGGGGTTGGAGTACAGACGCTTCCAGGCCGCAGCTCAGATTTGCATCCAGTTATGTGCTCTTTACTAGGCCCTCCTATCTCCACTGTAAAGCAGCCCCCAGGGGACTCTCTTTGTAGGGTGTTGTTAGCTGTTCCTCCCCTTTGGAGGGAAGTGGCCAAAGGGTTCTTTGTCAAGTGGCCCTTGAAGGCTGACCTTGGATGAGTGAGTACAGTGGCCACTGTCCACAGGCCCCCAACTCCTTTGTTTCCCTAAGAGAGGGCATGGCAGGGGAGAGGAAGAAGGAAGGAGAGGAAGTGAAGGGGGGGGCGATTGGGAGGAGGATAAGGAGGCTGAGGGGGAGGGAGGGGAGGAGAGAGGGAAGGAGAAGGAAGGTGAAGAGAGGAGAGGAAGAGGGAGGGGAGGAAAGAGGGAAGGAGAAGGAAGGTGAAGAGAGGAGAGGAAGAGGGAGGGCAAGGAGGACAAGCCAAGCTGACCCGAAGAGAGGCTGGAGGGAGGGGGAGGCAGGCCGCAGGGGAGTCAGCGATGGCTGCAGGAGACAGATAAGGCTGGGGAGGAAGACACGCTCCACCTAGGGGAGCGCAGGGATTAGGGGTTCCAAGGGCCTGTCCTGGGCCTGTGAGTGGAAACTCAGGAAGAAGGGAAGCTGCCCTAATGAGAAGGGAGGAGAGAGAAGAGTGATCCCACTTCAGGGGACCCCTGTGTCCTTTGGGAACAATGAAAAAGGCCCCACCCCCACTCTACCTCAGCTGGCTGCTCAGTGAACTGTCTAAGCGGGGCCCAGGTCTCTGGCCCAGGCAGGGCAGCGTGGAAGATCCCCTGAGCTCAGCGCTCTCCCCCAATCAAAGAAGACAAGTCATGGCTATGGCCCATCCTCTTCATGCCAACCTGACATGCCCGTACCCTGGCAGGTGTGTGTGCCAGCCCATGGCCGCAACAAGGACTGTCCCTGTCCTGGTGGAGTTTAGCTACACTTCACAGGTGTGACCTATACAGCCGTGTCCTCACACACTCATGGCCATGCAGATCTCTGGGGTTCCTATACTCTGCTTGGTGCCTGTGGCCTCTCACCTGGGGTAGGTGAAGGCTTGCCCGTACCAGCCGGGCTGGGCCCAGTGTCAAGTGAGGGAAGAGCCCTGCATGGCATGCTGTCATTCTCAGGGTTAGATTCTGAGGACACCCCTGTTCTCAGCCCCTGAGGCAGGCCCCTTGTGGAGGCCCCTGGGATCCCAGACCCCAAGCCGGAGGAGCCCAGGCCTGAGGCTCCCTGAGCTCACACTGGTCGTGGGCCTGGGCCTGGGAACCAAGTCCCTCCTGGCCAGTGGAACACTGCTCTGTGTGGGTGGTGGTGGGCCTTTGGCCTTGCTTGCTGTGCTGTGCCCAATTCCCAACCCATGTGGACATGCAGTGGGGCACTCACAGATGTCTGGGGTGCATGCATTCTGAGCTGTTAGAAGCTCAATCTCCCAGGGGCTTGGTGGGAAGGGGTCCCTCTTCTAGGCCCTTTTATTTTTTATTTATTTTTTAACATCTTTATTGGAGTATAATTGCTTAACAATGGTGTGCTAGTTTCTGCTTTATAACAAAGTGAATCAGCTAATATATACATATATCCCCATATCTCCTCCCTCTTGCATCTCCCTCCCACCCTCCCTATCCCACCCCTCTAGGTGGTCACAAAGCACCGAGCTGATCTCCCTGTGTGATGCAGCTGCTTCCCACTAGCTATCTATTTCACATTTGGTAGTGTATATATGTCAGCGCTACTCTCTCACTTCGTCCCAGCTTACCCTTCCCCCTCCCTGTGTCCTTAAGTCCATTCTCTATGTCTGTGTCTTTATTACTGTCCTGCCCCTAGGTTCTTCAGAACCTTTTTTTTTTTTTTTAGATTCCATATATATGTGTTAGCATACGGTATTTGTTTTTCCCTTTCTGACTTACTTCGCTCTGTATGACAGACTCTAGGTCCATCCACCTCACTACAAATAACTCAATTTCGTTTCCTTTTATGGCTGAGTAATATTCCATTGTATATATGTGCCACATCTTCATTATCCATTCATCTGTCGATGGACACTTAGGTTGCTTCCTTGTTCTGGCTATTGTAAATAGAGCTGCAATGAACATTGTGGTACATGACTCTTTTTGAATTATGGTTTTCTCAGGATATATGCCCAGTAGTGGGATTGCTGGGTCGTATGATAGTTCTATTTTTACTTTTTTAAGGAACCTCCATACTGTTCTCCATAGTGGCTGTATCAATTTACATTCCCACCAGCAGTGCAAGAGGGTTCCCTTTTCTCCACACCCTCTCCAGCATTTATTGTTTGTAGATTTTTTGATGATGGCCATTCTGACTGGTATGAGATGATATCTCATTGTAGTTTTGATTTGCATTTCTCTAATGATTAATGATGTTGAGCATCCTTTCATGTGTTTGTTGGCAATCTGTAGATCTTTGGAGAAATGTCTATTTATGTCTTCTGCCTATTTTTGGATTGGGTTGTCTGTTTTTTTGATATTGAGCCGCATGAGCTGCTTGTATATTTTGGAGATTAATCCTTTGTCAGTTGCTTCATTTGCAAATATTTTCTCCCATTCTGAGGGTTGTCTTTTGGTCTTGTTTATGATTTCCTTTGCTGTGCAAAAGCTTTTAAGTTTCATTAGGTCCCATTTGTTTATTTTTGTTTTTATTTCCATTTCTCTAGGAGGTGGATCAAAAAGGATCTTGCTGTGATTTATGTCATAGAGTGTTCTGCCTATGTTTTCCTCTAAGAGTTTCATCATGTCCGGTCTTACATTTAGGTCTTTAATCCATTTTGTATGGTGTTAGGGAGTGCTCTAATTTCATTCTTTTACATGTAGCTCTCCAGTTTTCCCAACACCACTTATTGAAGAGGCTGTCTTTTCTGCATTGTATATTCTTGCCTCCTTTATCAAAAATAAGGCAACCATATGTGCGTGGGTTTATCTCTGGGCTTTCTATCCTGTTCTATTGATCTATATTTCTGTTTTTATGCCAGTACTATACTGTCTTGATTACTGTAGCTTTGCAGTATAGTCTGAAGTCCAAGAGCCTGATTCCTCCAGCTCCATTTTTCTTTCTCAAGATTGCTTTGGCTATTCAGGGTCTTTTGTGTTTCCATACAAATTGTGAAATTTTTGTTCTAGTTCTGTGAAAAATGCCATTGGTATTTTGATAGAGACTACATTGAATCTGTTGATTGCTTTGGGTAGTATAGTCATTTTCACAATGTTGTTCTTCCAGTCCAAGAACATGGTATATCTCTCCATCTGTTTGTATCATCTGTAATTTCTTTCATCAGTGTCTTATAATTTTCTGCATACAGGTCTTTTGTCCCCTTAGGTAGGTTTATTCCTAGATATTTTATTCTTTTTGTTGCAGTGGTAAATGGGAGTGTTTCCTTAATTTCTCTTTCAGATTTTTCATCATTAGTGTATAGGAATGCAAGAGATTTCTGTGCATTAATTTTGTATCCTGCTACTTTTCCAAATTCATTGATTAGCTCTAGTAGTTTTCTCGTAGCATCTTTAGGATTCTCTATGTATAGTATCATGTCATCTGCAAACAGTGACAGCTTACTTCTTTTCCAATTTGGATTCCTTTTATTTCTTTTTCTTCTCTGATTGCTGTGGCTAAAACTTCCAAAACTATGTTGAATAATAGTGGTGAGAGTGGACAACCTTGTCTTTCCTGATCTTAGAGGAAATGGTTTCAGTTTTTCACCATTGAGAGTGATGTTGGCTGTGGGTTTGTCATATATGGCCTTTATTATGTTGAGGTAAGTTCCCTCTATGCCTACTTTCTGGAGGGTTTTTATCATAAATGGGTGTTGAATTTTGTCGAAAGCTTTTTCTGCATCTAGTGAGAGGATCATACGGTTTTCCTCCTTCAATTTGTTAATATTGTTTATCACATTGATTGATTTACATATATTGAAGAATCCTTGCACTCCTGGGATAAACCCCACTTGATCATGATGTATGATCCTTTCAGTGTGCTGTTGGATTCTGTTTGCTAGTATTTTGTTGAAGATTTTTGCATCTATGTTCATCAGTGATATTGGTCTAGGCCCTTTTAGAACTGTGAGGGACCTGCTTAAGGTGGCCTGGTCCCTGGGGGAGTCCATCTGCTGAGACTGAGAGTCAGGGAAGGGCTGCTTAGTGTCAGTCCCATGGGATGGAGATAGGACCTGCTGGTGGAGAGCCTGGCTGCTGGGAGCAGCTGATGGAGATAAATCGTCCTGTCCTGGGTGGGGTCAGGGCTGGGTAAAGTGGCCTTGGGTCTGATGGAAGACTCAGGGCTGTCCAGGAAGTCGAGGATACCTCCTGCAGTGGATCTGTCTGGGCAGCAGGAACCCAGTTGTCCACAGCCTTCCAAGGTCACCTTCACCGGGCCTGAGAGTTTGGGAGAGGGGAGGGGCTGGCCACACCCTGTTGCATGTGTGGAAGCTGAGGCTCTGCTGGGCCCTCAACTGTGCAGTGGGCCAAGCCCCATCCTGGGCAGGAAGTGGGTTTTCCTCGGTGTATTTGTCAAGTAGACCAAGACCCTCTTCACAAAGACCTCAGGGTGAGAGGGCTGGCCTGCTAGAGGCTGGTCCCAGGCCTCAATTTTTCTTCATTCATTCATTCATTCATTCCCATGCCTGCCCCTGGTATCCTTTCTGGACTGCTATAAACTCCCCTCCACCCAGGGTGGCCAGGCCCTCCCCTCTGCCCTGGCATCTCTTTGCCCATGTCACTCTCCTTCTGCTACATTGGCCTATTGGCTGTTTCTTCAGGAAGACTCTGGACCTTTACTTTTGCTGGTGTTTATTTATTTATTTATTTATTCATTTATTTACTTATTTTTCCAATCTGGAACCCTCCTGCCCCAGGTGTCTGCATGGCCAGCAACTCTTGACATAGAGATGCCAGTGCTTCAGGTGCCCTCTCCTCCTTGACTGCCCCTCTGAAGCTGTCCCCTGCCATTGTCTATTTCCATACAATCCTGGTTTGTTTCTTTCAGAGCCTAAACATACTTTGTTTGCTGGTTCATCTGTTTATCATCTGTCTCCCCCAGGCATTGGGAACCCAAAGGAGAAGGCACCTCACCAAGCCCTCCCAAGGACCCAGGTGCCAGCTGCTTTCCTTAGTGCTTTCCATGAGTGCTCAAGTCCCCGGGGCTACTCAGGTCAGTGTAAGGCAGGACCTCTTCACGGGCCAGTAACTAGACTGTTGCTAGAGCAATGGGCTGCCCATTTCTGAGGGTTGCATATAAAGGATTAAAACTTTGGATCCAGACCGTCAGAGGGAGAGCAGGTGGCCAGGATCCCAAGGACCCTACACACCCAGAAAGCAGGTTCCCCAAGCCCTGCCTGGGCTAGGTCCTGTGGCTGAAGCCTGGAGAGGATGCACATGAAGACTGGCACCAAATCTGGGTACCTCTATCCCCAACATGATGGAGGTAAATGAGAGATGTCTGGAGCTGTAGTGGATGACAAGGAGGCTGGTGTAGCCTGAGTGATGCAGAGTTTTGGGAGGGGGACAAGGCAGTGGGAGACGAGATGTTGGGAGAATCTATAATCCCTCTAGGACACCCACTGCCCTCTGTAGAGAGGAGGGGAAATGTGCTCCACAGGTTGCGGTGGGGTGGGGTGAGGGGGGGATGACTTCAGGGCGCAGTTCAGCCTCAGCCCACAGAGGGGCAATGCCAGAGCCTTTAATGCCACCCTGGTGCTGAATCCTGGGTGGGGAACCAGCATGGGGCCATGGAACCCCACCCAACAGTCGTGGCTCCTCTCCCCACCTACTCCACCCTCTTCTCTCTCCCTCTACACTCCCAGAGTCCTCAGGCTCCAGGAAGGGTCTTCCTGGTTACTGTCTAGGGATCAGTGGGCCTGGTGTGGGTGTGGCTGTGGGTGTCTCCAGTAGCCAAGTTCCTGAGTACCACCCCAGTCTCTGTTCTACCCAGCTACTACTCCAACAGCCCCCAGGGGAGGTGCTGGGAAAGGAGCCAAAGCCACAAGCCCCTCATTTTTTTGAGATGGAAGGGGGTCCTGTGGCTTGGAGAGAATGTAGCCCCATCTTTCCTCAGCTCCTTGGAGGTTTGGGGCCGCTGGATAACTTCAGGGTCTCTTGGAAGGTTAAGTCCATAGCTCCAAAGAGAAAGGATGGAGTGGGGCTGAATATGGCTTCCACTGCTGCCACCTGGTGGCTGAAAGAGGCAAAGCATCTGCTATTCCAATTCCCAGAAGGAGGTGGAGGGAAGGACGCTCATCAGGGTTGAGGGCAGAGGAACAGGTAAGACAGGCACCCCCCAACCCCCGCCCCGTCTCCCACTAGCATCATGGTCAGGAACCTGGGCCTTCACTTGCTTTGGATCAGAGCCTCCCCAGGTGCTATCTGACATGTGCCCACCAGAATATTCCAGAATGTCTTCAAAGCAGATCTAGCGTCAGAGGTGGTCTGTTTGGCCTCCACTGTATTAAGGGAGGACCCAGGGCCTGAATGACATCCAGGGCCATGCCTGATGCGTCTTAGTGGCAGAGAAGAGGGGGAGGAGTGGGAGCTGGGAAGGAAGTAGGGAGCAGGGGCAGGAGTGGGAGCTGGGAAGGAAGTAGGGAGCAGGGGCAGCAGGGAGATGGGTGCAGCCCAGCTGAGCCCTGCCTGTCCTGTCCTTGTTTTACTCACAAATGCAGCTGGTTCTCTGTTTGCAGGACCTGAAGTGAGTCCTATGAGGCTCTCCAGCACCCTGAAGTGCCCTACTTGTGTTGTAATAAACCCCCTCCCTGCTCCAGAATGGGGGGTGGGGTGGCTTGCTCAGGATCCACAGGCCTCGGCCAGCTGGTCTCAGCAGAGGGTCCTTGGGAAGGAACAGATTTCCCTTCCTGCTACTCCTCACTTCCCCACCACTCTGACTGCATCAAGGTGATGTCAAGGTCACCAAATCTACTGAAGGAATTATGGTGTGGCAGGCAAAGTTAAAACTGGATACCAAAAATGACCTTCTTAGAGTCCAAGGGAAAAAAAATCAAATGCATCCCCTCAAGTGGACTTTCTTCTCCCTTTTCTCAACCTCCAGGAGGCACGTCCCACCCTGCCATCCTGTCCTCCTGGTCTCTGTCTCTCTACCCGCCACAGAACATGCTATTTCCCCAGTGGTACATTTCCTAAAATCTCCATGATTCAGTCAAGAATAACCTCCAAGAAAAGATGATGTTGAAATCACTGGATGATAACCTGAGGGAAAAAAATTAACTTGGCTCCCTACCTGACACCTTAAAACAAATACCAGGCACTTCCCTGGTGGTGCAGTGGATAAGAATCCACCTGCCAATGCAGAGGATACGGGTTTGATCCCTGGTCTGGGAGGATCCCACATGCTGCAGAAGAACTAAGCCCGTGCACCACAACTACTGAGCGTGTGCTCTAGAGCCCGCGCACCACAACTACTGAGCTCGAGTGCCGCAACTACTGAAGCCCACTCCTGACAACTACTGAAGCCCACGCACCTAGAGCCCGTGCTCCGCAACTAGAGAAGCCACTGCAATGAGAAGCCTGCGCACCACAACGAAGAGAAGCCCCCACTCACCACAACTAGAGAAAGCCCACGCGCAACAACAAAGACCCCAAGCAGCCAAAAAATAAAATTAAAATTAAAAAACCAAAAAAACAAATACCAATTCCAGTTGGATCAAAGCTAGAGGGACTAAAGAATGAAGAACAAATTACTAGAAGAAAACAAGGGGATTTTTGTACAGCTTTTATTTGATATGACCTTTTCTAAGTAAAACAAAAAAGCAGAAAAGCCACAAGAGAAAAAGTTGGATACATCTGACTACATAAAAATCAAACATTTCCATGTGGGGAAAAAAAAAATCAAAGTTTAAAGACAAACAATAAGCTGACAGAAAAAATTACAAATCATATATATATACAAATATATATATGTATGTATATATATATGGGCCCCTATAAATCTGGAAGGAAAAGACCAACAATCCCAGTAAAAACTGCATGGACAGAAGAGAGGAACGTATAGTCACACAAAAGGAAAGCCAGAAGACTCACCCACTGAAACCACGCTCAACTTCCTTCCTCTGAGAGAAATGCAAATTAAATAGGCACAGCTGTGAAAGGTTGATGCACATTTCTGGTAAGCACAGGGGAAAGCAGAAACTTGTAGTCTGTTGCTTGTTAGAGTATAAATTTTGTAACCTCTGTGAAAGCAATTTGGCAATATCTATCAAAATTTTAAATGCACAGATCCTTTGGCCTAGCACTGACCACTTCTAGGAATTTATTCAACAGATAAACTCACACACATGTGAAATTACACCCCAGGGTGTTTGCTGTGTGATGTTTCTAAGAGTAATCGATTGGAAACCCCCTACCCTGAGGAGCCTGGCTGAGTAAATATGGAGCATCCTCACCATACATTCTAGGCAGCTATTAAAACGATGAGGGCAAGGCAGTGCCACATGCAGTGATGTATGAACAAGGTGTAGTATATGTATAGGATGTTAAACTCATGTTTTTTTGTTTTTTGGGTTTTTTTTTAAGGCTTGGGATTCTTTTTTTTTTTTTGAAGTATAGTTGATTTACAATATTGTGTTAGTTTCAGGTGTACAGCAAAATGATTCAGATATATATATATGTATTTCGGATTATTTTCCATTATAGGGTATTACAAGATATTGAATATCGTTCCCTGTTATACAGTAAATCCTTGTTGCTTATCTATTTTATGGATGTAACAATGTTTTTTTAAAAGGAGAAGAGTAAGTGTTCTGGAACCCTGCTAGTACCCTCCAGACCTCTCAGCCCCCATTCTCCGTCCCCCCAACCCTGTCCCACGAGGTTGAGCTGCGTGGGTGGCATTCACTTGTCTCTGCCCTCTTGGTGTTAGGTCTGGACAATGGGAGCACAGCAGGAACTTAGCAGGCAGAAGCAGGAGGTCACGTTTATTCCCATATCCATGTTGATTCCCATGTTCATGTTTATTCCCCTCCCAGTCCATCCTTCTCTTGATTTTTCTGAACAGAGATCTGGTCACATCCTTCCCTGTTCAAAACATTCTGTGGCTCACCACTGCCCTCTGGATAGAAGCCAGATTCCCACCACAGACCATGGACCATGAGGCCCCACCATGGCTTTTGAGGGTCTGCTCCTGCCAGCTGTCCATTCTCTATACTTCCAAACCTCTCCCAGGCCCTGGTCTCAGCATAGTTCCCTCTGCCTTCAACACTCCTCCCTGTCCCAGGGGACAGCCTCAAAGGACCTCCTTGTCTTCCCCTGGCTGCTGTGCTCCTGCCCTGAAAGCAGGAAGCACTCTTCCCTGCATCCTACCTGTGCTCCTGGAATGCAGTTTGGCTAAATGGACAGAGGTTCCCCAAGGTTCTTGGCCTCTGAAACTCTTTGGAGTCTGTTCTGCTGCAGGGCCCAACTCTGGTCCTTCCAGATTTGGGGAAGAAGGTGGCCTGCTTGACTCACCTCTGGGAGGCTGGACCAAAAGAGGCCAGGGAGGACCCAGGGGACTGGAGACCAAGGCTCAAGGGAGAGGCCTGGTAGGACAAGCTATTGGTTGGGGCAGGGTAGGAATAGGACCGTGTATAATCAGTAAGAAGCCATGTTTTTAAAAATAACTCTGCTGGGCCTCCCTGGTGGCGCAGTGGTTGAGAGTCCGCCTGCCGATGCAGGGGATACGGGTTCGTGCCCCGGTCTGGGAGGATCCCATATGCCGCGGAGCGGCTGGGCCCGTGAGCCATGGCCGCTGAGCCTGCGCGTCCGGAGCCTGTGCTCCGCAACGGGAGAGGCCACAACAGTGAGAGGCCCGCGTACAGCAAAAAAAATAAAAAAAAAATAAAAATAACTCTGCTGTCAGCAGTGGTGAAACAATATAATAAATATGAGAAATAAATCTCGTTACCATGTAATGAGCTGCCTTATTAATGTGTTAAACTTGTAAGAAATGCTTAAGTGTATAATTGGCACCTAATGAGGGTGCCAATTAGGAATCATTATACATTTCTTTAAAAAAAATCCTAATTGGCAAGGGGGCATTTCAATCAATGCCACAGAATTAGCTCCGCAGGGACCCCGTCCTAGAGGTGCATCTGGAAGCTGTACCTGCAGGGCCACACATTGGTGGCTAGCCCCACTGGAGTCCACAGCAAGGTCAGGGCCACCTGGGTTCAATGTGCCCCAAACCCACCAGGGACCAGGACTCAGTTTCTCCTGGGCCCAACAAATCCTGCTACTGATTAAAGTCCATCTGAAATGGTGCCTCGTCAGGAGGTTTCCCTGTTGCTCCAGCCAGATGGGGGGACTTGGTCTGTCTTGAGGCTTCCAGAGGCCAAGGGCTCACTGAGCGCAGTGACCATGGCTCTACTCCAGTGCCCGGCACACAAAATCTCAGCATCCCTCACTCAGCTAAATCGCATCCTGGCCACCTTTACAAGCAGCCCCCATGTGCCTGGCAGGGCCAGGGGGAGGCGGGCAGGCAATGGAGCTCAGAGTGGATTCCAACCCTCTTGCCTCCAGGACTCAGCCTCCCTTCCCAGGAAAAGTAAAGCTGAGCAGATCTACATTCCAGGTCAGGCTGGCAGAAGAGAAGCGTCCTGAGCAGCCGGAGCATGATTAATTACCAAATTAATTACCACATTAGTCACTTGGGTAATTGCCAGAGGGCTGGGAGGAGGGCAGGGAAGGAGGTCCACGAGGGGCAAGGCCCAGTCCGGGGCAGGGTGGTGGGTAACCCTGGCCCAGGCAGTGGGCAAGAGGACAGAGACAGGACACTGGCTGCAGTCTGAGCAGATAGCTTGGGCAGAATGGGAAGCAGTAGGCTGAGAGTCTTGGAAGCCAAATTTGGGGGTTCCAGAGTTCAGGGAAGACTTTCAGGCCTGTGAGTGGAGGATAGAGGGGCCATGGAGGCAGTGGCAGGTGGGGATGGCTGGGAGCTTGGCTGGGGTGGCTGGGAGGTCCAGGAAAAGGTGGCCAGGTGGACTGTGTGTAAACTTGGAGGGAGGGAGTTAATTGGCCTTGGGGGCTGCAGGCTGGGGGAAAGTGCCAGTTTCTTGCCTGGAAACTAGGAAGGAAGTTGGCATCTCTGAACCCGACAGAGAATGAGATGGGGCAAGGGGCCAGCCCCTCCCCTGCGGCCTGTGGACCCCCAGGCCTCCAGGGCCCTGACCCTGTCTGTGACTCTTGGATTAGGAGTGACTGGGGAAGGGGCCAAGTAGCTTCTGCCACCTGCTGATTTTCAGGAACTATCAGGAAACTGAGGGATCCCGTCCTTCCCAATGGAAAAAAACACAAGGCCACTGAGTGGAGCCAGGTTAGAGGGCTCTCTGGCTCCAGAGCTCAGGCCCTGCCCTCTTTTTTTCTCCTGGCCCAGCTGCTTCCACTTACCCCTCCCAGGCCAGATCCCAAAGGCTAGGCTGTGTTTCCAGGAGGCCCAGGTCAGGCCAGGTGTGGAGCAGGAGACTTCCCCTTGACCCTGCACCCACCTGGCAGTGGGGGACTTGTTGTCTCTGGGGAACTGCCTTCTTCAGAGAGAAGGAGATGGGGGGACATGAATTGGTAGTTAGTTTCTGAGTTTTACCAAATAGAGTAGAATCTAAGAGGAAAAAACAGTTGCTGGGTAGTGGCAACTTTAGATCTTGGGCTCCTTAGGAGAGTTTAGAGGGCAAGACCAGAGTTTGAGCTGGGAGGTACAACCCGAACCAGGTGGACCTGCAGCCCCAGGGCGCTGGAAGGCTGAGTCTATATGTGATTCAGAAGTTCCCACTTCTGTGAAGGCCTGTGCCCCTTGGACTACCGTTTGGGTCTTTAGTGTGTTATTTATTTAACAAATTATTTACCTAATGTTTCCTATGTGTCAGGCACTGTTCCAGGCCCTCTACAAACATGAACTCTTCTTTTTGTTCAGTTATAATGTGCTTTATTACTTAACATAGATCACGACTTCCTTTGTTAATCATCAAATATGCATACATGGGGCTTCCCTGGTGGCGCAGTGGTTGAGAGTCCGCCTGCCGATGCAGGGGCTTCAGGTTCGTGCCCCAGTCCGGGAAGATCCCACATGCTGCGGAGCAGCTGGGCCCGTGCGCCACCACTACTGAGCCTGCTCTCTAAAGCCTGAGAACCACAACCACTGAGCCTGCGAACCACAACTACTGAAGCCCGGGTACCTAGAGCCTGTGCTCCGCAACAAGAGAAGTCACTGCAATGAGAAGTCCACACACCACGACGAAGAGTAGCCCCCGCTCACCGCAACTAGAGTAAAGCATGCTGCATGCTACATGCATGCTGCAACTAAGACCCAGCACAGCCAAAACAAACAAACAAACAAACAAACATTTAAAAATAAATAAATAAACCCACCGTGTGATTTCCACCAACCCAGCAGCATCTCCCGTAGGCAGCAGCAAGGCCGCACCTATTCCACGAGGAACTCAGCCCCTAGGAATCAGGCCCAGGGAACCTGCACTTCTGGAAGTTCTTAACCCAAACCTTCACGCTACTCAGTGGTCTCAGGTGTACTCTGACTGATAACTCTAGCTCATTTCTACTGGATACGGGTCTGAGAGAGTAACATCTGCACCAACAAAAAACTTATTAAAGATGCCATTTCGTGAGCCCCACAGGAGAATCATAACTTAGACTGGGGTCCTGATTCCCCCCAGATTTGTATGCACTTTAAAGCTTTGGAAGAAATGTTTGCTGTGTGGTTCCCGTGCAGTTTCCCATTAGTATCACATGATGAGTATTTAGCAATAACATCACCTGTGCCCTCCCCACAGAGCCTGTCTATTGAACTGGGTGGGCGTATCCGCGATGCTTTAGCTCCAGGTGATTCTAAGTTTAGGCCCGGTTTAAGCACGAGGACTGCAGGGTACATTGGAGAGAGTTGCTGCCTGTCTTTGGTCCTTTTGCCTTTGGTGAGGCACCAGTGTCTGCTCTACATGGGATTGGAAGGGGCAGGGCAGTGTGGCCCAATTACTCTATGCTGTAGCAGAGTTTTTGGACATCTGTGTGAGGGGAGTGCATGTGTAGGCAGGAAAGAAAAAGCTCATAGTTTGTTCTCCATGCAGGAGCTCATTGTTCCTGAATCTCTTTTTCATACAAACATGAACTCTTAATCCTATCAAGTAGGACCTGTTTTACACTTTACAGATGAGGAAACTGAGGCAAGAGGTTCGGGGATTTGCCAGGGGTCACATGGTGGCTGAGCTGGGATTCAGACCAGCTGGTTCCTGCAGCAATGGGCATTCAGGTGAGTCCAGTTGTTCCGGGCGGGTGGGGGGTGTTCTCTGGGACACCTGGCAGCAGCACCACAGTGGAAGGCAGAGCTGATTTACCATTAGTTATACCCCTCTTCATAGCTGAAGGAGGGCCTGGGGCCAGTTACACCACCTCTTCTTCAGAGTCAAGATGCTTGTGGCACTTTATCATCAGTAATCACTTTGCGGGAGCTGCTTGTTTCCTGCTATCTGCCTTGTTGGAGATGATGTATGCGGATGAGATGGTGCATCTCTTGCCCTCCCCAGCCATACAGCTTAGCTGCTGCAGGCAGCAAATGCCCCATCTCATGTGTTCACTCGTGGGGATGCAGGAACTAAAAGGAGGGGGACTCTTGGTGATGTACCCAGGAACCCACCTAAAGTCCAGCTCAGAGCGGGACCTGCCATGGGGGAGACACGGATGAACCAGACCCATTCAGAGTGTGACCTAGGATTCCCACAGAGCTGGGTTCAAATCCTTTGTTACCGAAGACAAGTCACTTAGTCTTGAAACTCAGCTACAGGTGGGATAGCTAATTGATTTCATAAGAAATCAGTGGCAAGAAGCCTCCATAATGGGGGGAGGGGAGAGACAGTTTTCGTTTTTCTGTGTGATACCTTGGTAGGCACTGATCTGATGTGGGAGCTAGGATTTGAGGTAAAGATGGGAGAGGAATTTACAGTAGTGATCCCAGGGCAGGCACAGGTGGCAATGAGAAAGCTCCGGGAGGGAGTGACCTGCAGATACCGTGTGCTTGGGCCACGACCACGAAAGGGCATGGCCCCCAGTGTCACCCCTGCCCAACCTCCAGCAGCTGAACCTGTCAGCAGGCCAGCCTGGTCAGGGACAGGAGAAGGTTGGCTTTCTCCCCTGCCTATGGAAGATGCCTGGTGAAGTAGAGGGGGCCCCAGTCCCTGTGCCATCATCAGGGTTTGGCACAGACCTTTCCTGTCTCCAAATGCCCACAAGAGCTGCTCTGCTGAATGGTGAGGCTTTGGGGTTCAGTCTTTATCCCCTGCTGGGAGAAGCTATCTAGATACCAGGACGGGGCCCACAGCTTAGACTTTCCAAAATGGGTGGGGAGCATCCATAATGAAATTTCAAAGAAGTACACACATTTATTGAAGTCTTTCCACATGCTTTTTATATATTAACTCATTTAGTTCTCATGAGGCAAGAACCACTTACCAATCCTCTGTTCAATGAATAGCCCTGAGCACCTACTAGGTACCAGGCTCCATTCTGGAGGCTCAGGACACAGCCATGAGTAGACATTCTCCGTGGCCCAGTCCCCATCCAGACCTGCTCCTGGCAGGGAGGAAGCAAACAGCTTCAGTGCACCAGCCACCCAGACTCCCAGTCTCCTGACAAAGGGCTCAAGGCCAAGTTTCATCCAGAGCACTCCTCAAACTGGCCCCACAAGCCAGGCCTATAATCTGGGCCTACACCGTCATCTGCTGGTCACACTGGGAAGGGCTCCAAACAGAGTACTCTTGCTTTCCTCCAACAAAGGAAACTGGTCCACTTACCCACTAAGGCTTGGGCAGGGGACAACTTGCGTGTGGGAACAGGCCTCCTGGGTCCCTCTGGCGGAGTGGAGGTGAGTGTGGTCTCTCTGGGGGAGTCACCCAGCAGCACCCTTGGCCTGGTGATCCTCACAGAGCAGTCTGACAGATCCACTCCCCTAACAGCACCGGCGTGAAGAAAGGGGGTATTCAGTAGAGAGGCAGAGAGGGTGTGGCACATAGGGCTGGCCCAGCACAAGGTAGGCGCCCCATGTTTGTGGGGGTCATCTCCATCGCTAGTGTCATGGCTGTGAGGAAGCCCACTGTCCCTTACACCTTGCCCCTGCCCAGCCCGAAACGTCCATTGTGACCTTGTGTCCAAACACGGCACAAGGCCCGGCACAATGAAAGCCTTGCCTTGCCCCAGTCAGAAGTGATGTTGAGTCTCTTGTCACTTCCTAGAGAGGCGTGAGTTGTTGCTGTCATCGTCGCTGTTCCGGGTCACATGCTGCATAGGACTCTTCTAAGACCAGCCCCTTCTGGGTGCACCTCAGCCCCAGAGTCCAGCAGAGGGCCTGGTGTGGAGGAGTTGGGAATGGTTGAAGAGAATGAAAAAGTGGTGAGAGGAGGGGGCAGCTCTTTCTTCAGAGAACATTCTTACCTTCTTTGGCAGTCTTGGGTGTGAGCTCTGGGGTTAACCCAACTGAGGTAAAATCCAGGCCCTGCCGCATGCCGTTACCCTACTGCTCTGTGCTTCAGTTTCCCCATGTATAATATGAGGGCACGGGCTTCCCTGGTGGCGCAGTGGTTGAGAGTCCGCCTGCCGATGCAGGGGACACGGGTTCATGGCCTGGTCCGGGAAGATCCCACATGCCGCGGAGCGGCTGGGCCCGTGAGCCATGGCTGCTGAGCCTGCACATCTGGAACCTGTGCTCCACAACGGGAGAGGCCACAACAGTGAGAGGCCCGCGTACCGCAAAGAGGCCCGCATAGCGCAAAAGATATATATATATATATGGGCACCAGTGGTGCCCATACTCTGGGGTTTCTGGGGGATTAAATGTTCTGATTTTGTCTGCAAGTGCCGCGGGAGGTTCACACACACACTTCAGGTCTGAGCTGCCCACAGGGATTTACGGCAGGAATCCTGTCCTCCTCCTTCACCTGGGGCTTCAGAGCGTCACCTTATTGATTATAGTTATCGAGCCACTGCTAAGTCCTTTAAGTCTCTCATAATCTGGTGTTCTCAGCCTCCCCTGGGTAAAGAGCATCTGTGCGAGCTCTGCCAGAGGGAGGCCCACACTCCCCTTGCTTGGCCTTCTGGGGCCTCCAGCCTGCTGGCATGGGAGTGAGTGGTGGTGGGATGGAGGTTCAGTGTCTGCCGCCTGGGTCCTGACCAAGAGGGGCCTGAGTAGCAGGGCCAGGACTAGGATGAGGCGAATGAGGCACCCAGGGCACAGACTTGAGGAGACATTCACGTTCAGGTTGGTGCAAGTGTAGTATCAGCGCCTGAGCGGCTCCTGACATTTTGAACCCTATGCTCCCTTTCACCTCACTCTAGTCCCTGCCCTGCCAGATGAGCCCCCATGTCAGGACCTGCAGTGTGAGGGCTGCTCTCCATGCCACATGGGGGAGAGGCAGGGGGGCAATCCGAGGACGGGGCCAGAGGTGCACTCGGGGCCACCAAACGGGTGACTGGGCTGACGGTGGGAGACAGGAAGGCCACCTGCAGTGTCTACAGATGCCAGCAGGTGGCAGCACAGGAGCACATTGGAGGCTGGAAGGCAGATTGGGGAGCCAAGTGGGCCTTGCCTCCTGGGTGCCCCATCAGGCCCCAGCAGCCTCCTGTTTCTAGGCCTTGTCTGACACTCCTTTCTCAAATGGCATAGAGGAAGAGCCAATCCCCTGGCTCTGAGCCTGATGACCCTAGTCTCTGGGTGCTAGAGGTCTTCCTCTGTAAGATGGGTGACAGTATACCCCCAAGAAGGACACTGGGAATAAAGTGAGATTGTGCCAGGATCAGGCCAATCAAAGGTAGCAGTTACTGGGACCAGATTCTGGCCCTTGAGGTGGCCCAAGGCCCTTTCTGGCCATTGTCCAGCTGTGAATACCTGTGAATGGCAGTGCGGAACACTGACCTGGCCCTCCCTCAGTGAGCCAGTCCACTGTACCTGGCACGTGGCAGGAGCTCAATAAACCACACATCATTATTATTACTGTTATTGACACTGTTATTACTGCAGCCCCTTTATCTCTAGCTGCGCTCCCAGGAAGTAGACCTGCCTACCCCTCCAGGCCTCCAGGCCTCCAACAGAAGTACAGTAAGAGCTGGGTAGGTGGGAATGGCCAGGGTGAATGTCCCTCCTCTCCTGTTTGACCAGTGGCCAGAGGACAGGAGGCCCATCAACCCCAAGGGCTGGGACATCTACTGTTGTCCCCTCTCTACATTCTCACAGGTCAGATCCCAGAGGTGGCTGGGTAGGAGAAGCTGAGGGGACTGGCTGGGCCTCAGCCTGGATGTCACTGGGAGCACTGGGGAAGCTCAAGCAGGTGGGCACATCCATCCATGTTGCCATCCAGGCAGGTGGAAGCTGGATTAGTGGTGTGAGAGACTGGGAGACTGGGTGCTCCTTGACAGTGATCTGTGGGGCTTTGGCAGCCCCAGTGGGGAGGAGCTGGTACCCAGAGACCATGTATTAGGAGAACAGAGGGGTGCAGACATGGACATGGCCTCCCATTCCGCACCACATATGTACACCTGGAGGAAATGGGGCTGGGATCCAGGCTGTCACAGAGCCTCAAAGGGGACCTAGTCCTAGCCCTGGCCTTGGAAAGCTGGACTGAATCTATGGCCCTTTCCCCTGAAATACCCAGGCATAGGACGCAGGACATGCTCAGCCTCCTGTCAGGTCAAAGGGAGGTAGGAGCTTGGAGCACCTTGGGCCACGCTGGTAGGTGCAGGCTGTGTTGCTGTCCTCCATATCAAGGCCTGTCTGGGCCACATGAGCTGTGGGCTGTGGGCCCAGGATGTACCAGGTTCAAACCCCGGCCCCAGCATGCCCTGCACCAGCTGTACACGGAGCCCTGGGCTACTCTCGCCTGGCTCCTCACTGATAAAACAGGAGTGAGACAGCCCACCTCCCCCAGCCATTGTGGATATCAGCATCTCTGGCCTTTCAAGAGTGTCTTCTGTATAGGGCTTCCCTGGTGGCGCAGTGGTTGAGAGTCCGCCTGCCAGTGCAGGGAACGCGGGTTCGTGCCCCGGTCCGGGGGGATCCCACGTGCCGCGGAGCGGCTGGGCCCGTGAGCCATGGCCGCTGGGCCTGCGCGTCCGGAGCCTGTGCTCCGCAACGGGAGAGGCCACAGCAGTGAGAGGCCCACGTAACGCCAAAAAAAAAAAAAAAAAAAAAAAGAAGAGTGTCTTCTGTATGACCACAGATGCCACTGGCTGCACTTGCCCCCTGTCCTGAGCACTCAGAGGCCAGGAGGGAGGGGGATGCTCCTGGGGTTCCCTCAGATATTCTCAGGCAAGGCCCCTCACACTGAGGCCTGCTGCGGGGTGCAGCTGGATAGGATAGGGTGGCAGTGTCTGCTCTCAGCCTCTGAACACCCCCAGGCACACTGGATCCTCTTCCTGCCTTCTTTTTCATAGTTGTAGACTTAGAGTGTGTTTGTGGATACACTCGAAACACACACACACACACTCTCTCTCTCTCATCCTTTCTTCCTATTTGGCATCTGTTTCCTCCCATCTCAAATGGCAATGCAGAGACTGGGTTGGTGCTGGGCCCCCTGTGGGGCTCAGTGATGTTTCTGGAAGGAACCCATTGCAAGGTCAGACTGCTCTACAGGAGTTTTTGTGCTCATCCCCACAGGAACTTTCCTCTACATTCTGAAGGTGTCTCTGGCATCTGCCTGCACCCAGGCAACAGGATTATTGTATTCACTTTGGCTCGAAGGTGAGACTTCACTTGATTAAACAAGATGGCCTCCTCTGAAGGCAACCCTCCACGTCCACCCTCATACCACCCACTGTAACCGCCGCAGCTTCTGCCCAAAACTCCGGGCGCTACCTGTGAGGAGGGGTTTCATGTATTGATGTGCGTACAGGGCTGGGGGCCAGGGGAGCAGCTCCCAAGGGCCCCCTTGTAACAGTCACCACCAGGAGTAGTAATGGCAGGCGGGCAGCGCTGTCTCACCCCGTCTGCCTGGCTGAGGGCGGTGAGGAGCTTTCTGGTCAGTCCACCAGGCCCATGGTCACATGGAGGACACGTCACCTGGAACATCTTATCCCAATGTTTATTGATCCCACACTCTGTGGAAGACCTGGGAACTTTGGGGGGCATTTGGTTTTCCTCCAGGAGTGAGAGAGAGCTAGAAAACAGAAGGTGGGTGGAAGGGAAGAGGGGGTGACGTGAGGGGCTAAAGGAGGAGGAAGCAGCCCCCATCACCCAGAGAAAGCTGCCCTATGTCCATCACCTAGCCAAACCCACCCAACCAGGACAGGGGTCTGGGGCAGGCAGTGGGAGAGAATGGGGACAGGGGTCCTCCCGGAGCCCCCATCCCAGGCTCTGGTCCCTGGGTGCCAGCCTTACTCTCCGGACTCCATTTTTAGGGTCCCCCAGACATTGGGTCCTCTGCAGCTCCCACATTCTGGGGCTGAGGGGCTATCCAACAGGATGGGGGTGCACAGCCTACACATCCCGTCTCCCCTCACCTTCAGAAATCCTCTGTCAGTCTGCTGAGGAAAGGAGACCCCTCCCCAAGACCAGGCTTATCACTGACAGGCCCGGCTGTCTGACCCCAGTGTGGGAGGCCCATGGGGTGCTTGGGGCCCTCACTCTTACCCAAGGCCCTGTCCTGCAACCCCCAGGTCTAGCCCAGCCCTCCACCATGGGACTGGGGCTCACCCCCTCCTCGTTTCCACTTATGCTAGCCTGAAGGCTCAGTTCTTTAGCAGAGGGTCAGGATGTCACTTAAAGTCCTGGTTTGTGAGATTTTCAATGCTAAAATTGTGCCGTCCTGGGAAAACTAGGGCATTAGGTCACACTAGTGACCAAACCCTCCAAACCTTTCTGAACACTGCAGGTGGGTTCCCCACACATAACCCTTGTGGCTTCCCAACACCACCCATCCCCTGCACCCCTGTGCTCTGGGAAAGACCACATTATTTTGTTCTCTTTTGTGTTTCACACCCAGCTCCTATGGGTCCTGAGGCACCATACCTCCCCCTGGCCCTTGGGGCTCAAGCCCCCTCCCTCCTCCTGTCCCATAGGTCCTGTCCACTTGGCCTCTCCAACAAAGGGGATGGCAGGCATTGTGACCCCATTCCACAGGTGAGGCACGAGGCCCCAGAGCAGCCTTGAACTCAGGACCAGAGGCAACTCATTGGATAGATCAAGGAAAGCCAGCTGGGCTTCCGCCTCATAGCTGGGATCCAAGCGACCATCCACCCCGCAGCCCCTCACCCATCCCACCCCTCCTTGGGTTTCACATCCCTAGTGTCACAGGCTCACACTCTCTTTGTGTAAATGTCTTAATTACATCTTTAATGCTCTCACATGGAGATGCTATGAGTTAAATTACAGCTTCTGTGCATCCTAAATTACCCATAGCCCTCCAGTTGGCTCAAATGCTAACGTATTTATAGCATCTAGAGGAGGAAATAAATCCAGAACCTTCCCCATGAAGTCCTCCTAGGCCCTCACAGCCTGACACCTCGCATTTGCCACCCTCACGTCCCCACCAACCAGCAGAGGACAGTGATGGCGGCGAGGCTGGGCACAGGGGTGTGCGTCTGTGCCTGCTCAGGTGCACGTGAGTGCCCAGCGGAGAAGTGCCCAGCTCTTGGGGTCTGGCTTGACCCAGTGCCTTGCCCAGATGCCCCAGCCTGGCAGAATTCCTGCAGGGCATGGGGTGGATGGACAATGGGTAGGTGGGTTGTGTGATCAAAACCCAGACTAGGTCTCTTAGGTCCGTTTTCCAAGGGGCTATCCCCACCCTGTTTCAGGCACTCAGAACTTCCCCTGCTAGCCTGCAGCTGGCGACCACTGCCCTCTGACCAATAGTCTCTCCCCCAACCCCAGGTCCCCAATAAACACCAAGACAGGGAACTGTTCCAGAAGCAGGTTACCTGGCTTTTTAGATCCCAGGGAAGGGATGTGGTGGGCAGTGGACCCTTGCCTTTGCTTCCCTCTCCCTTCATTCCCTGAACACTGAAGGTGGAGAAGGTGGCCTACTTAATGTTCCTCTACACACCATGGGGTGGGGGTTGGCTTGGAGGGTGGAGCCAATGCAGGGGCTCCATCCTGCCCCGTGCTGGGATAGGCACATGTCTGCAGGTGGGCACCTTCATGCGCATGCAGGACGCCTTCCAGGAGGTCTGGGCACTGCATCCCTCCACACCTGCTCCCCCACCTCCCTTCCTGCTCAGCTCTCATCCTAGCTTGGGCCCAGCCAATAGCCGACCACCACGGAGGGGTGGCGGGAAGACCTCATGGATCCCTGTAATATGGACTGACCTTGGGTATGAGCAGCCCTCCTCCTGGCAACCTTGCTCACTGGGCAGTTTCAGCTCTATCCCTGAGCCTCTCCCAGGGTACCACCATACCATGTGCCTGAGACCTGGGTGGCTGCCTCTCCCCACCCCAGAGGAGACTCCAGGTTCCAAAGATATGTCTCTCCCTGATGGATGGGAACCCCCCTACTCTCCTTCCCTTCCCCCTCCCATCCCACATCTCGCCCCATTTCCTCCACATTAGAGGAGCAGACCCTGATGTGAGGGGTCTGGGAAGGGGACAAGGAAGCCAGCCAGCATAAGGAAGCCTTATGAGGGATGCTCTGCATTCCAGGGCCCTCAGGTCAGGGGATATCAGTGGCCATATGCCCAACCTGGCCAGGGGCCTCTTTTAGAGCCTGGAGGGTCAGAAGCTGGGTCCTCAAAATAGCTGAGGCCTTGGCAGGGTAGGTCCTGAGAGGAGGTCCTAATGATCTCGGAGTGGGCAGCTGAGGGCACTGTGGCAGGTGTCTTCATCAGAGGTCCAGGCCTGTCCCTGGGCTCCTCACGCGTGGATGGCATTGGCTACATCAGTGAACACCAGCCGGCTGGGCCTCTGCATTGGGCCCTGAGAGGGAAGAGTGGTCTGCAGAGAGACAGTAATGGGCATCAGGGACCTTGACCAAGGCCATGCACTCTCTGGCCCAGTCCCCTCCCTGCTCTGGTGCCCACGTGCGCTTGGCACCAGCTATGTCTTCTGCCTGGAATGCCCTCCCACAAGCTCAGCCAAGAAATACAACCTGGCTCAGGTGACTCCTCCCCCCAGCCATCCCCAGCTTGCCCTGCCACCTCAGCCAGTTGCAGCACTTAACCTAGGTCCCAGGGCCTGCATTAATTATACATGTACCAACCTCTCCCAGCAGAGCGTGTTCACCTCTGTACCCCCAAGCCCCAAAGCCCCGGCACAGGGGCTGGCACTAGGGAGATGCACAGGAAACAGCTGTCAAATAGTCAGTAGTCCCAAGAGCTGGGTGGACCAAGGTTCTCAGCCCAATTTCCTGAATATCCCAAGGGGAAATGAGTTCTGATCCAGGTGACAAAGAACTGGTAGCAAAACCAGGGGACTCCCAGCCTGGACTCTTCCTGAGCCCAGTCTCTTAATTCTGTCGCTGTGGAGCCAGGTTCCCTAGCAACCTGTGCAGTCAAGGCAAGGAGGGATGCAAAGGGGCATCATGGGTCAGGGGGAGACCAGGCCTCCTCATGGTGCTCTGGTCCCTGGGGATTTCAGGGACTGGTGGCAAGTGGCCAGGCAGCCCAGTGACTCTGGCAGGATAACCACACAGGTACCCAACACTTTGGACATGGGAGGTGAAGCCTGCTAGGGTCTGCACCTGCCTGGGGTCTGACAGCTACTAGGAACCCACCAATCTACTCAGAAGTGCCACTACCCCAGAATTTGACGCCAGTCACAACCCACTCAGGACTGGGATCTCAGGAAGCAGAAGAACCCAGGGTCTCAGCCCCCCAACAATCCCTCCCATGAGTCTTCTCCTGCTTTCCCCCTAGTTTGACGGGGCATACCTGAGGCAAGAATCAGGATTTTCACTTGCAGATGAGAAAACTGAGGCTCAGAGAGGCCAATGGAGCTTCCAAGGTGACCAGGCTATTGGGACAGGGCTAGGCTGGATCCCAGGGCTGCCCTGGCCTGGCCTTGTACAGTGAGTCTGTGGGTGGCCAAGGAGCAATTCTACTAGTTTCTAAACAAACCTGACAAAATCCATATACCCGATAGCTGCCACCTGACCACATGGCAGGTGCTAGAAAGCTACACGGGAAAGGAGGGAGGGTGGGGGTGGAAGAGCCACAAACAGGCTGCAGGCTGGGTGGAGGAGCCTGGTCAGTGCCCACCTTGGCCTGCGTGGCCTGCACAGCGGTGGCAGCCTGCACGGAGGCAGTGTCCCGCCCGTGCTCCAGCAGCTCCCGCTCCAGTTCATCTTGCTCCTCCGTGGGGTCGAAGTTGTACATAGGCATGAGCTGGTGGCGCAGCTTCTCCAGCCTGGGGGGTGGGGGCAGAGACTGCTGCAGGCTGGGCAGGCCCTTCCGCTCCCACCAGCCCTCCAGGTGCTGCTGCCTGCTGACCAGCTGACACCACCATGTTTAGGGTCCTAAAATTTCCCCTGGGATTCAATGAAAGACATTTTTGCACATACAGTACTAGCTCTACCCCTTGGATGGGTGGCCTGGGAGGGACAGTTACCCACTCCTGGGACCAGATGGGGCCATGGGCCACAGAGCTATCATCCATGAGAGCCACAGGGACTGCCTAAGCCAGGGCCTTGTGCGATCCCCAGCCTCTGAGGGGCCGGGGTGGGGAAAGAGGAGTCAGTGGCCATTAGCTCAGGGCAGCAGGGCAAGGGTGGCTCAGCCCTCCCCAGGGGAAAATGGTTACCCCCAACCCCGAGTGGGCAGAAGAGGCCCTGACTCCCTCACTAGGGAGAGGGATCCTCATGGTTGAGGGACTCTCCTTTCCCACCCACGTCCCCTGGAGTGCAGCCCAGCATTGCCCACAGGCTGGAGTCTTGGGTGGCAGATGGGGAGTTACCTCTTCTTCTTCCTGATGTACAAAACCTGCAAGAGAAGGGGCAGCATCAAATGGCCAGGAAAGGAGGCCCTAATTAACCCAGCAGTCCCTCAGGACAGGGGACATGCTGAGGCTGATGAACGGGAGAACTATAGGCCCCCATGTCCTCAGCGACCCCATCCCAGGGACACATACATCCTAAATTTGTGCTTCCATTTGATGTTTATTAGATGCTGGCAGTGCCTGAACTCAGAGACGGGGAGAAGGCCAGCCTGTGAAGATCACACAGGTAAGCCTGGCCTAGGGACATGTGGGCCCACCCCTGCCAAAACTGACTGTGGCTCCGGCCACTCAGTGCCTGCCTCGGACTCCTCAGGGCTGAAGTGGTGGGGGGGGGGGACTTCAGCATACCCCCTCCTCTCAGCTGTCCTCAGGACCAAATTTTCTCCCCATGTATGGGCAAAAAGAACAGATAGGCAGTGGCCAGATTCTGCAGGGCAGTGGCTCTAGGCAAGGCTCTGGGCTGGCTTCCTGGCGTTTCCATGGGAGGCTGATGGCCCTCAGGGGCTAAGGAGGAGGGTCTGAGCCCCTGGACATCAGCCTAGACCAAACTCCTGAACCCTGATGCTGGAGGAACCTAGGAAGACCCCTGGGTCCTAACCCCCATCATAATGAGAAAACATCTGAGACCCAAGAGCTCCTGGATAGAGCAGGAAATCCTGGTACAAAGCACTAAGGGGAGGGAGGAAGGGGGTGAGACTTGGGGACCTCTGCAGGACCTGGAGCTCCAGGGACCTCTGCCACCATCTCGCTCATCCCTCAACTGGTGTTTTTTGACTACCAGGAGCATGACTGCTTCTGCCTGGGGGAAAACCATGTCCCTAGAGTCTGTCCCAAACCCCCTGTGGCTCCTACACTCTTTGTGGCCCATTCACAGCTTGAATCTGGTTTGTTTCTAGCCTGACCCAGAGCTCCTCCTGCTGCTCATTCCTGGGGGACCCCAAAGGCGGAAAGAAACTGCAGTGCCCCTTGCTGCCCCATCCCCTCCAGGAGGTCACATGTTGGCATGCCCCTTGCTCTCTTGTGGGTGGGATGCAACAGGAGCTCCAGGTCTCTGGCATAGCCCCTGCCTGCCCTGAAGCAGCAGCTCCAGCCCCAGCACCCTGTACTCCCTCGCCTCTCAGCCCTCCTGCCTGCCCTGTGATACAGGAGGATCTTTAAGAGAGGCTAGAACCAATCTCCACCCCTTGCCCTTGCTGCTCCCTCTGCCCCAACTACTAACACCCTCCCCCAAAATACCTTCCTTTCCAAATCTTCCTTACCCTTCACTGTCCAGCTGCAGCCCCACCTCTTCCAGGAAGCCCTCCCCCACTGTTCTTCCTACGTGAGGCACACGGCCTGGCACTGATTTGTTCTTCCTTGCACCCAGCACGGCCTGGCTCAGGGTTGGCATGAGGGGAGAGGAAGTAGTACTTAAGGAACATCTCCAGACCTGTCCCCTGCCCAGGAGCTGTTTCCTGCCCTCCACTGCCTTTGCCCCATAACTTCCTTACCTCTCCATTTTTGATGATAAGGCCACCCACCGCGGCCCTCTGAATATTCCTCCAGAATGAAGAGTAAGGAAGTCTTCCCAAGTTCCCAGGACAAAATCTTTGGCCAAGAGTGACAAAGGCATATTCTAGGCCCTGCTCTGCCCCTGAGGTTAGGGTGTCTCAGCCTGCTTAACCACCACATGGGTGCCAAACACTGGTATTCTGCCTCACCCCTGCCCCAGGAGACTGCTCAGGCCCCGGCCTCACTCTGTGTGTTGCATCCTGGCTCTGCCCACTGGCCAGCAGTTGTTCCCTGGCAGCAATCCGGAGCCTGTGGGGCCCATATGGTGACCCTGTTTTACCAGCAGCTCCAGCCATGAATGGATCATCCAGCCCTATTTGTCACAGCAACATGCTCCTGAGTCTAAGGCCAGCCGTCAGAGCCTGTGAGGGGCAGCAGGCAGAATGCCACCATTGCCGGGCCTGCTGGGGGACCTCAGGTGTACACCTCCCACCCTTCCAGTTCTCAGTCCTCACAGTCTCCAATGGGCCCTCGGTGACATTCTGAGGGTCCATGTATCATCTTAAGAGGAGAGTCCATATCTTTTTTTTTTTTGTCCACGCTGCACAACTTGTGAGATCCTAGTTCCCTGACCAGGGATTGAACCTGGGGCCACGGCAGTTAAAGCGCTGAGTCCTAACCATTGGACCGTCAGGGAATTCCCAGGGGAGAGTCCATATCTTCAGAGGCAGATCTGGAAGCATCATATCCACTTTCAGGGGACACCTGCAGTCCTCACCCCAGCTCACCTCTGCCCTGATGTCTGCCCAACTCTGCCCTTCCCATGACGCTGGGGCCAGGCCTCCACTGTGAGGTCTTAGCTCTAATGTTGCCTCCTTAGTTGTCCCTGACCACCCAGCCTAGGAAGTCCCCCCAACTCCCACCCAATTCCCTAATCCAGCCCCTACGGGCTTCCCTTAGCACCCTTGGTTTTATCTATCTCTCACTCCCTGTAAGAACTGCAGGGCAGGACTTATTTTCCCCCAGTCCCTGGGGTCCCGAAGGCTTGGTCCAGGTCAGGTGCCCAGTAAATAATTGCCAAGTGAATGAATGAATGAATGAATGCACATTGCCAGCAGCCTGCCATGCCCAAAGCATCCCATTCAGACTCTACAGCCCACGATCTATCCCGATTGCCCTCTGGCCTCTACTCCTATTGCATCCCCACACTCACTTGCCTCACTGTCCTGCTTGCTGCTCACAGATACCTCCTGTCTGCCTCCAAACTTTTGCCCATCAGAACCCTCCACCTGCAACACCCTCCTCCCCAACTCCTACATGGCCTTCATGGCCCAGCTCAAAATGCCATGTATTCCTCAGAACCTTTTCTGGTTCTTCCAATTGGAGACAGCCTCTCTGGTCTCTGGACCCCAATAAACAAACCTCTGGGGAAGGAAGGGATTGTACTATCACTAGCAGACAATTGTGTTCTGAGTAGATCCTCTAAAATCTAAACAATGATCACCCTCTGCCAAGTGAGGGCCATCTGGGCCAGCCCCAGCCTGCCCCAGCTCTCACCATGGCCACAGCCAGGCCAATCACTGTGATGATCCCAAAGGACAGAAGCATTGTGCCCACGCCGGCTGTGCCACCAGCCACGTCAGGGATTCTGGTGTCATTAAAGCTGGTGGCTTCAGGGCTGAGTGTGGTTGTCTTGGAAGCTGACCCATCTGTGGCAGGCTCCAGGTCAGGTTCAGAGGTGGGTGGGTGGCTGCTGATCCAGCTCCTAGCAGATGGGATCCTGGAGTCCATGCTGATGCTGAGGGACTGCTTGTGGTCAGTCAACCTGCTCACTCACTTCTGACATCAGGGGTGTCCCAGCCTGTGGCCCCCACTACCCATACAGGGGGCCACGTCCTTGGATAAAGAGAGCTCCCTGCCTCCCTGGGTGCTGGAAAGGAAAAAATAAAAAACGTGAGGCTGAGGATGGGACTCTGTGAGGAGATGAAGTCCCCCTAAGTTCTGAAGGCACAGGGGAAATAAAGGTTTGAGGGCAAGGGCAAGTTCAGGGAACATCAGGACATGTGCTTTATATATCTATGGATCCCACGTGGATTCAGGAACATGAAAATGAAGCCCTGCCCCCTCTTTGTGGGTAAGATGATCATAGTGATCATACTTGGAAGATGTGAAAAGTAGTGGGGAGGTTTGAAAGAAAAAGTTCATTTCCCACCCCCAGCCCCTACTCCCCACGCTGCTCACCTTCTTACTTCCTGCCCCCCACATCCCTCACCTCCTGCTTGGAGAAAAAAATACTGCAGCTTTTTCCTTTCCTGGAGGAAAACACTTGCACGAAAGTCAGAAAGGCTTTTCTTTGAATTCCGGTTCAGCCACTTAACGGGGTGACCCTAGGCAAGTCACTCCACCTCTCCATGTCTCAGTTTTCCTGAGTCTAAGGTAGGGGTATTAAGAACACCTCCCTCACAGAAAGGGTCATAGGGTCTCTGAAATATCAGAATGAACAAGTTCCTAGAAATGACTTAGCTCAATACAACACTCATCCACAGCCAGCACCCAATAAATGTTAGATCTTCTCTCTCTGGCCACTCCAGTTGGGAAAGGGGAGCCCCAGAAGCCCTTGGCCCAGCCTGCTGTGTGGTCCAGCTTGTGCTTGGAGTAAGGGCAGGGACATGTGTGGCAAGACCAGAAGACAGGAAGGAGAGAGAGGCTAAAGTCAGGTCCTCTGGGGGGCTTTCTCTGTAGGCTCTTGGGTCATTGGACTCCCTATAGGGGCTGCCAGGGACTAGGAGAAAATCAAGGGGAGTGTATCTTCAGAGGCAGGGATGAAGCTCCCACTCTGAGATGCCTTCTCTTCCCCTTCCCTCCTCCCTTGGGAGCAGAGGGTGGGCGATGTGCCCAGTCTAGGCTGTGACTTTGGCCTTCCCAGTCCAAAAGGCCCTGGGTAAGGCAGGGTGGAAAGAGGTCCTAGCCAAACTGCAGAAGGGAAGGCCTAGGGATAGGAGGGATGCACAGCTCATGGCTGCATACACACCTCTGCACTAGCTCACGGGTGTATGTGGGATGCCTCCCTGTGCAGGTGTATGGGTGTGTGTGAGGTGTGCACACACCAGTGATGGCCTCTTAGGAAGGAGCAAGGCTGGCACAGAAGCATGGGATGGGAGAAGCTCGTCGTCCCTCTCTGTCCTCCTCCTCTAGCTAGGCTGGGCACGTCAGGAGTCCCAGGTTCTTTCTTGGCTCTGCCACTGACCCCAGATGTGACCTTGGGCCAGACCCTTAACACTTGCTCTGGGGCTCTGTTTATTCTTCCCTCCAAAGGAGAGAAAGGGCCCTGCTCATCACTGTTCAGGAATGCCTCATGGTCCAAAGGGCAAGAGAAGGAAGCCAGAGAGAAAGGGGTGGGCACCACCACCTCCAAGAACCCGCATACCATTCTCCACCAGGTTCATCAGTCCTCCCTGCCCCAATCCCCAACCCCACCTTCGCGACTCTGTGATTCCTCCATTCTTGCACAGAAGCGGCGACCTCAGCACTTACTTAATCCTCTCTGGGGCGCCGAACTCAGCGGGAGAGGCTAGGGGTGGTGGCGACTGGCAGGAGGCCGGGGCAAGGTGAGGGGGACCCCCAGGCCCCGGGATTGGGGGCGGCGGGTCCGACCCAAGGTCCGCCCTCCCTGGGCGCCCTGGGAGTACCTCCCTGGGCTGGGCCCGCGACGTCACACCGCCCACAGCCGAGAGCGCCCGCTCTGCCAGCCTGGACAGGGACTAGCCGGCCGGGACCCACCTCGGGGGTGGGGCTGAGGCGAGCAGCCTCGCGGCTCCGCGACGCTCCAGCTCCTCTCCTCCCTGCCAGCTCCGTGCCCCCGGCCCCGGATTGGCTGTCAGGCCCAGAGCCTGCCCTGCATTGGCCCGCTGGCCTGCCGCTCGGATCTGGCTCTGCCCCCAGCAAGAGGGGGAGCCAGGTCGCAGTTCTTGGAGACCACTCTTCACTGCCCGTGGGCTGTGCCAGAGTCGGGAGGGGGACGGTGGGTGGCCAGGCTTTCTTAAGGGCTACAACTCTGGTCTCCGGCTAGCCTGGGCTCCATCTCCGCCAGGACAGAGTCGCGCTCCGCAAACGCAGGTGGACACAAATTTGGGGAGATCACTAGACTAGGAGTCCTTGAGTCTGCATTGAACTCCGGCTCGACCCTCCACTAGCTTAGTGACCTAGAGCAAGATGCTTCTCTTCCCTGGGTCTCAGCTTCCTGCTCAGATGGGCTCTGGTGTGAGGGCTCTTGTTAAACGATACCCATCCCAGGCTAGAAATGAGACATCTTAAGAGAAGTTGGGGGGCGGGATGGTATTTTTATTACAGGAGTGGTATTATTGGACACCTGGACCCAAGCAAGCCTACATACACCCCTCCAATCCAGAGCTCGATCATCTCTGGAGAGGAGCCTTCTAATCCTCAGGTTTTCAAAGGAGCTTATGGGGATCACCGGAGTAGCTTGTTACAAATACAGATCCCCGGGTCTGGGCTGGAGCCCGGGAAACTGCATGCTTCATAGTAGTTTAGTCAACAGTGATCTAGTTAACAATAGATTAGGGGGCGAGGGGGTGGCATTGGCAGGCCATACTTTGCGAAACACTGCCATGAATTTTATTGGAGCGACTGAGGCCCACAGAGGGGCACATGGACAAAGCCTCACGATGAGGCAGGATTCAAACCCTGGTCTACTACTTCCAGTTTCGAGCTCCCTGCTCGAAAATGGGAGCTAGAGGGTCAACAGCGGCCCTGGGGTCCAGTTGCCACCTGAACCCCAGGTCCTGGACACTGGGTCTCACCCCCCAAATTAGTGCCCGCCCCCAACACTGGGACCCGCCCATGTGCCGCTCTACCAGCACACAGCCTACGTTAGACCAGGCCCCTGGGCATCGCGTCCCAACTCTCGAATTCAGAGCCGGCTGGTGACATGCCTCCGTTCGGGTTGGCTACACACCGCCCGTCCGGGTACCCAAACGCCATCTCGCAGCAGTCACCGCAGGCTGGAGCCTTATCCCTGCCTCGACATTCAGGAAGACCGTCCGGTCCAGGCCCCCGGGTAGCAACCCTACTCCCAACCACGCACTTTCCCGCCAGTGGACCTGCGGGCGTAGTGGGCGTGGCGTTCACATCCCCCACTGGCCGCAACTGCTTCCGAGCTGGAACACACCGGCTCCAGGAACTCAGGAGCTGGGCGACGGGGTCCGCCCGAGCCCTTCCTCAGTTGCGCCAACCCCGGAAGCAGAGCGTCGGAGGGAGCTTACCGCGGGTCACGCATGTCCGGGAACCGAGCCCGCGGCAGTTTCTTCAGGCTGGCGGGCGAGTGGGGAAGTTTCTCAGGCAGGTATGCGTAAAACCCTCGAGACCTCGAGTTCGTCAGAGCTCTGGCAGCCTTCCTTAAAAAGTCTGTACCCCCGTGGTACAGATGGAGAAACAGGCTTGTGGAGAGGCGACCTCGCGGTGCGAAACTGAGAGGGAAGCTGCGCCCCTGACTTCAGGCCTCGGCTCCTCCCTGGGCTGCCTCTGGAGTCCGAAGGACTTGTGTCTTGACAGGGACAGTTCCTAGCTGGGTGACTTTGGACAAGTTGCTTTCCGTCTCGGAGTCTCATTTTCTTCTGTTTGTCTCTGAAGAGCGGCACCTAGCAGGTGTTCAGTAAAGGCTAGTTTGAACCCTGGTCTCTGTAAGAGGAATGGAGACCACTGGTTTTAAACCTTCAGTTAAATTTGTTTGTGATAACTTACATATAAAATTAACAGAAATTGTCAATTTTTTATCTGGAAGTTTATGCTGGTGTTTAGGACTATGGGTTAAATTGGGTGGAGGGGTGATTTTCAGCATACAGATCAATGACAGTGCATGCAAAATGTCAAAAGCAAAGCTCCCAAGCAAGGTCAGTCTCCTCCTCCTAGTAATATTAGTCAAGAGCATATAAAATTGAATTCCTCTATATGTTGAGCTGGCTCCCAGGCCCTTGATATTCATTGACCGATGCACTGCTCACCGTGGAGTTTGTGTTATTTTCCCCATTTTATGGACGAGGAAACTGAAACACAGAAATAATGACTTTCCCAAGGTCACACCCTCTGGGTCAGATAGATCTGTCCAACCCCCAAGCCTGGGCCTGATCCACACCAGCCCATTTATTAGTAGGGACTGAGCTATGGGTTCCGATCACTTGAGCCAAAAACATGAAGAAAATGTCACTGACCAAGACAAGAAAACTCAGATAGGTTGGCGAGGGTCTAAAATGGAGTCAAAGAGGCGACAGAGCAAGAGCATGCCCTCTCTCAGGCAACAGGTCAGAGAGGAGTGGGTCCCACAAGTCTCAGCTACTCTCCTGGTTCTCCTTCCCTATTCTAGGACAGCCACATCTGAGGACCAGAGCCATGCTGAGGAGCCAGAGCCTGTGACCTTCTCCGTCTCCATCCAGCTGAGGCCAGGCACCATCCTCATCAGCTGACATCACGAGAAAGATTTGGGGACCTTGGGGAAGTACTCAAGGGATCCTTTCCCTGTGATGTGGGACGTCGGGGCAGAATGCTGAGGGTCCTCCTATCTGGCCTGGGGCGGAGGGGAGGCATTTGGGGCTGCACCTTCAGCTCATGGCAACCCCATCTGCCTCCGGCTCGGTTGTTGAGTGCCACAGAACTGGTCAGCCACTGGACAGTGGTCTTTGAGAAAAGGGGCATCCCTGAGGCCCGGGAATCCAGTGAGTACATCGTGGCTCATGTCCTTGGAGCCAAAACAGTTAAGTGCAGTGTTGTCAAGAGGGCAGAAAGTGGGGGGAGGGAAGACTCTGGGGAAGAGACATCCAGGCTTTTCCATTCCACTGAGAGTGCTGAGCTGAGAATGATGGGATTTTTCTGGAGGAATGTCTTAGGCAGATATTTATTTCATCCAACAAACTATTACAGTGTGTGCCAGGCACTAGGGGTTCAGGGGTCACCAAGGTGGCCAGTGTTGGACCCACTGGCATTGTCTACAAAAGAAACCTGAGGGCTTCCCTGGTGGCGCAGTGGTTGAGAGTCCGCCTGCCGATGCAGGGGACACAGGTTCGTGCCCCGGTCCGGGAGGATCCCACATGCCGCGGAGCGGCTGGGCCCGTGAGCCATGGCCGCTGAGCCTGCGCGTCCGGAGCCTGTGTTCCACAACGGGAGAGGCCACAACAGTGAGAGGCCTGCGTACCGCAAAAAAAAAAAAAAAAGAAAAGAAACCTGGGTCAGGGGAGCCAGCCACTCACATTCTCTGTGGGGCAGTTTCAGAGCCTGAGGCCAGGACTTTGGACCCAGCCCCTGACCCCTTGGCAGTTGCAGTATGTCCAGGAGCTGAGTAGCTACCGATTGCAAAGGTGAGCACCATGGGCCAAACCAGAGGGCTCTGTGTGGGGAGCAGGGTCCAGCTTCCTTCAGCTCCACCAAGTTCATGGTCAGGGAGGAAGAAAGTGTCCAAAGACTAGGGAGGTGTTGGGATGAGAGAGTGATGAGAGAGGGGTCATGGTAGTAAATAGGAAGAAGGGAGGGAAGGAAGGTCTTGGCTAGGAGTTCTGGGGCGTAGGAGACATGACCCTACCTGACACCTTTGGCCGCAAGTGGTATCCCAACCCAGACATGGTCTTGTTGGTCCAGGTGCTGACACTGATGATCACCCTGCTGCCCCCTCTGCAGGATGCCTGTGCAGTACATCCTTGGTGAGTGGGACTTTCAGGGCCTCAGTCTGAAGATGGCGCCCCCAGTGTTTATCCCTCGGCCAGAAACGGAGGTATGTGTGCCATCAGGACTGGGCAGAATGGGAATGAAGGGGGCTCAGCGCACCTGTCTTGTCCCAGACTTCCACCAGGGGGCGCTGGAGCCCCATGACTGCCGTCCTTTAGAGGCAGCGCCCTTCCTGGCTGGCTGAGTAGTTGAGGCCAAGAGGAAAGAGGTCTCCTGCTCACCTCCTTGACTGTCCTCACTTTCCAAGCCACTGCCCCAGCCCCTAGGCTGGCAGTGGCTCAAGATGCCTCAACTAGTGCTGCCCACCAAGTACTCAGCCGGTTCCTGTCATTTCCCTAGGAGCTGTCCCATGGGCCCATAGCCTACCCAACCCATGGGAAACAAGTGCCCTCCTCTTCCTCAGGAGGCATGGGCAAAGTGGAGAGGGCTCCAGCTGGACATCTGGAAGCCTGGTACAGCTTTGTGACCTTGGGTAGGTCACTGCCCCCTCTGGACCCAGATGATGAGAGGGTTGGGCCTCCAGACCGGGGAACTGGTTGGGACCTTTTACCTGTTACATCCACTATCTAGTCAGGTAATCACCTGTGTTTCTCACATTACTAGGACTGGGAAGTGTGTGGTCCCAGCGTGCTGTCTGTAGGTGCGACACCCTAGTCTTGGGAGAAATGCTTTCTATGGCCCTTCCTGGGCTTCCCCATGACCTTGTAGGTGGCAGGGCTGGGAGCCAGAGAGAGCAGAGCAGGTGGAGGGGTATGTGGGTGGGGGCTGGTGGGCAAGCCAGAGGGCACCAGGTTCTGAGAAGGGGTGTTTCCAGAAAGGCACACACATTCTTGGGAAAGATCAGGCCTCATCCACCTGCCCCAGCCAGGGACCCAGAGCCCCTTGTCACTTTCTCAGCCTCTCTCCCTCAGCCAAAAAGCCCTCTGACCCCACTTGCCCCCTGCATCATGTGGTTGGGAGGCCAGGTCCTTGCCTTAATGCCCAGTGTCAGGGCAGGGACAGTAGGGAGTCTGAGACCTTGCTGAAGTCACAGGGCTGCCAAGGCAGGGAGCATGGGGGCAGCACTCAGACATCCTGTCTCCTGGGTCAGGGCCCCATACCTTACAAGGGGCTGAACCATCTGGGATTGGATGAACCGGGATAGGTGCAGAGACCCAGAGCAGGATGTAGCCTGCTACCTGCAGACTTTTGGGAGGCCAATCTGTGGCCCCTCCAAGCATGCGACCTCTGGCCAGGAGGTCACTCACCATCCACTGAGGCTGCCAAGGGTCAGGGCATGGGAGGGAAGCTACCACGATGACCTTTGAGTCCCCTCAGAGCTGACCTGGCACCAACCATGTGTTCCAGGGTTCTGAGTGTTGGGTGTGGACTTCCGGCTCCCATGTGGGGGCCCCCCCTTTCCTGGGTGGGTCTGGGCCAGGAGAGCAGCTCTGCTATAAGGGGTGGGAGAGAGGAGGGAGGCTGCGGTTGGGAAGCCAGGCCCTTGCCTCACTGTACAGACGTTTCTCAGAATTTGCCAGGTTGCCCCAATGTGAAGCCGCATTAGGGGGTGCCTTACCAAGAACTTGAGAGGACGTGGCCTGTGGTGGGGAGTGGGGAGAATTAGTGCAAGGGAGGGACCATGGTGCTTGCATTCTCTCCATCCATTGAAGGGTGGTTTCTGATGATGGGTGCAGAATTCTGAAATGCAAAGTTGTAGGCCGTGTGTGGCCTGACCAGTTGCGTGCTCTCTGGGGATGGAGAGGTGGCTCAGTCCCCAGCCTGGCAGTGTGTACAGTGGGAAAACCAAGGCTGGAAGTGTGAGCCATTCTTGCCCAGCTTGGCAAGGTGAGGCTCTGTGAGGTGTGGGAGGCTCAGTGCCCTGCCTGTGATTAGCTTGAGGGAGGCAATGCTGCCTTCTTGGGGCTGCCTCATCAAGAATGTAATCCTAATGAGGATCCTTATGGCACTCAGGTCCTGCTGAGGCCTTGCGCCAGCCTCTTGAGGGGTGTGGAGTCCCGTTGAGGCAGTGGCTCCAGGCAGAGCCGACAGCTGCCTGCTCTTTGCCTCCTTCCCAAGTTCCCCTCTGCTCCGACCCTGCAGTGTTCTTGGATTCTCCCCTTGTTCACCTGGGAAAAGTGCCCTGGGTCTGGGACCAGCTCGATTTTCAGCCTCCCCCAAGGAGCCACCAACTCTAGGTTGGGGAGGCTCTTTACTAGGTGAGGAAGAGAGTTTCTGGACTTGCTGGGAGTGGTCTCCATCCCTACCCTCACCCCCCCGAACCTGAAGTGGTCCTACAGCCAAAATAACCTTCCCCGGATCTGGAGGGTAAGGGAGAGGCCAAGGGGCACTGGTGGCAGTGGGGGCCCAGTCTCTCATTTTCATGCCCTGCCCAGGGTAGCCATTCACACATGGGGTGTGTGTCTCCGAGGTCAGGATGTCTCTCTGAGGTGGCTGGCCAGTGTGGTTGACTAAGGGGTCATTCTCCAGCCAGGGTAGGTCTGTCTGTGGTCAGGAAACCAAGAGAAGTTCATGCCCCTGACAAGTTTCAGCTCTCCAGCTGGCCACTTAGTATGTGGCCTCGCCACTGTGACCACAGGCTCCCAGCCACAGCCCTAGACTGCTGGCTCTGTGCTGGTCCTAATGCTGTGGGCGCAGCTTGCTGCCAGTACTCCAGTTCTCCAGTGGTGCCTGGTACAGGGCTGGTGGGAACGAGTGAGGGGAAGCCCTCTCTGGCTGGAGAGGGACTGTCTCACTCATAGGCAGTAACTTGTTTGGTGCAGAAGGGGCTTGGAACAGAAAAGGTTGGACCCACTGGCCAAGTTCTACCTGCCTTGGACTTGCTACCCTGGGGACAGGTGAACTTTGCTCCCGGGTTGGGATGAAGGATGAAATACTTTTGGGGACTCAGCACTGAGCAGCTTATGTGGAAAATGAGTCTGAATGATCTGGAGCCCTCTGCTCTATCAGGGCCTAACTGTTGACACTGGGGCTTGGGGGAAGCTGGGGGTCTGAGGCTCAGGGTAGCTTCCTGTGGCCACTGAGAGCTTGCCCAGCACTTGGGAAGTAGCCAAGAGGCCGCTCTGTGGGCCAAGCCCTGCCTGTGTGGGACACGCCATGACGGGTTAGATTCCTGGTCTTCACGTCATGGAGCATTCAGTTTGGTGGGAGAAGCACGCCCCATCCTAGACCTTAGGCCCACGGTGAGGAAGGTCATGGTAGAGAGAGCCTGGAGGAAGTAGATCTCTTTCAGATGAGGGAAACACCCACTTCCTGACTCCTCCCCTCATTCCCTGAGCCAGCCCTGCCTGGAACCCCAGGAATCCTCAGCCTCTAGGGGGGCCTTTCCTGCCCTCATCCAAAGGGCAGGTCCCTTTGAGAAGGGACACACTGCCCTTTCCCTGCTCCATGCCTGGCTACTTGGGCTCCCACTCTGTTGCTGTTTAGAAACATTTTGGCCAATGCACAGCAGCGGCCCTCCACCCTCACCCTATATTGGCTTCCATGCACAGTCCTCAGGTGACAGGTGGGTGGGTGAGACTTGAAACTCTGTTGTTTCTAAAGTGACAGTGTCTGAAAGTGTCCCCCTGCCACCAAGGCAGGTACGGTGCAGTTAGGCACCTCTTCCCATGCCATGCCCACTTACCCCATGCCCTGTGTGTGCCACAGCCCCCTGCAGATATGGGGCTCAGGTAGGGCTGTCATCCCCCTGCCCCTCCATGGAGGGAATTTCCTGTCCCTTTGACCTGGGAGCCTCTCTGGGGAGGCTGTGAGGAAGCTGGGGACACACTGACCCCTGATTCTTGGCCACCATGAGCTGCAGGCCAGGTTCCCAGCGGGGCCTTGACCCCTGGACCTCACTTTCCTCATGAGGATCTAACAGATTAATACAGGGAAACCTCCAGAAGCAGGGCCAGGCACAGAGGGGATGGCCAGGGACCATTAACTATGATTCTTAACATTGCTGTAAGCACAAAACAAAAGGATGTCTGTAAAAGGATTAGCTGAGGCTTACTGAACACTTAGCATGTACCAGGCATGAGATCAGTGCTTCATGAATGTGCTTCTGTTAAATCTCCACCTGCCCCCAATGAGGTGGGTTATTCTCAACTGTGCTCAAGTTTACAGATGGGGAAGCGGAGGCATGGAGAGGCAGTGTGACCTGCCCATGGCCCCAGCTGACAAGGAAGTTCAGTCTGGCTTTAACCATCCCCCTTCTACATTCACACAGTGGGTAACTATGCTTGGGCCTCTGTGCCAAGACCCACAGGGGTCAGGTCAGCACCAACTCTGATCAAGATCTATCTACCTTGCAGGAGCTGGTTGAATGGGTGCTGGAGGAGGTGACCCAAGGGCCCCGTGTGGTGGGAGCTCAAGGTGGCCCCCTCATCCTGGAGGTGGGCTGTGGATCAGGAGCCATTTCCCTCAGCCTGCTGAGCAAGCTCCCCCAGGTGAGCCCCCTATGCATCCCTCCACCCCACCGTGGGTAGACTGACTGGCACTTACTGTCGTTCCTGCTGATCCCTCCCCAACACACTCTGCTAGAATTACTTGAGAGGAAATGACCGAAAATAGGAGGAAGACAGAGCTGCTCCAGCCCACCATGGTCACAGCCTTTAAGTCCCATCCCCTTCCATCTGCCCAGACCCTGGCCGCAGAGGAAGAAAAGCTACTGAGTATTTCCCTCCTCTTCTAGCAGAGGGTTGAAGAGGGCTCTGGTCCCCAGGCCTGGCCTTTCCGAACACCCTGTCTCCCATGGACCTTTTGTTTGTTCTTGGGGCAGAGCCGAGTCATTGCTGTGGACAAGGGAGAAGCTGCCATCTGCCTGGCCCATGAGAATGCTCAGAGGTAGGGGGGCTTGGGGGCAGAGGGTCAGGGTAGGGGGAGTCAGACTTTAGGTCCTGATCTCAACCTCTATCGAGGTATCAAACCCGCCGATGTCTACCCCCAAGAAGGAGGAGGCAGTGGGGGAGGCTTGACGTAGTTCCCACAGGGTTACAAATGGACAGTGGACACCAGGTATCTTGCTGGTCCAAGAAGGGTTTATTCTCCCATTCTTTGTAGCTGAGGGTAGGAGTCTGTCCCCACCCCTGCCCTCACCTCCTGTCCCCCTCCCCATGCTTACCTTTACCTTCCTATCTCTCCAGGCTTCGGTTGCAGGACAGGATCCAGATCATCCCCTTCGATGTGACCTTAGGTACTTTCCCCACCCATCTTCCCTGGGTGGGGATCCTGGGTCCAGATGCTGATGGGTGGATGAAGCACTCTGCAGAGAGAGAGGGAGGGCTTGCGCGCGCGCACACACACGCGCACGCGCACGCGCGCGCGCGCGCGCACACGCACACGCACACACACACACACACACACACACACGCACACGCACACGCACACGCACACACACACACACACACACACACACCACCCTTCCCCACCCCCAATCCTTGCTGAGGACAGGCAAGTCCCTGTTGCCTCCTGGGCTGACCTGACCCATGAAGGGACCAGCCACAGGATGTTTCTTACCTTTCGTATCCCGCATAATTAATGAATTTAGCTAGGGCTTGTTTGTTGTCAAGAAGTAAGCAGAAGCTCAAGAGATAGCCTTTAGGACCAAAATACTTGAGTGCCCGCCCCCGCCTGGCCCAGGCACAGCACGACTTGGCTGCATCCTTTACAGAGTGCCCTCAGAGTTCTGGCTCCAGCTCTGGCTCTATCACATGCCCACAGCATCCTTGAGCTTCATGTGCCCCCTCCATGGAGTGTGATAGCTGGCGCAGGGTGGGGCCAGTAAACAGAGCCACTAGGAATCAACTGACTGAGGCCAGGCCTGCCCTCCATACACTCAGTCCATGTTGGCTATGAGGCAGAGTGTGGCAAGGCCAGCGGGGTGGCAGAGAACAGAGGCGCTTGCTTTGTCAGGCAATCAGAGACGGCTGCCTGAAAGTGGCACTTGATCTGAGTCTTGCTTATTGAGGAAGTTTTTGATAGGAAGAAGAGAAGGCAAGGACACTCCAGGGGGAGAACTCCCATGTCAGAGCATACACACTCCCAGCCAGGCTGCTGGCTGGGGACACTGGGCACTAATCTACAAGTCTAGTTTATTGGGTCCAGAGATAGGCCTAAGTTGTGGCTTTGGGAGAGGGATTACCCAAGGGACATAGCAGTGCGTGGAGCTTCCACCCTTTACCTGCCATCCTCTGCTGTGTGTTCCCTTTGACCACAGAGGGGAGCTGGGCACATCTTCTACCCTGCGGCCCTGTGGACCTGGTCGTCAGCAACCCTCCCTACGTCTTCCACCGGGACATGGAGAAGCTGGCCCCTGAGATCCTCAGGTATGGGGTAGACCAGGGAGGCCAGGCCTGAGAAGCCCTAATGGCATGGGTCTGCCCTGGAGGACCATACTATCAGGAGGGATGGGGAGGCTGGGGGGCTAAACGGGGCAGTGGTGTTGAAAGAGAGGCTCACTATGGAACCCACAGACCTACTTTGGTTCAGCATCTGCCTTCCCACTTAAGACCACTGAACCTCTCTGAGCCTCAGTTTCCTGCCTCTGAAAGGGGAGTGGTAGAGCTTTGCTGGGCCATGGGGAGGACTCACTAATGACTAAAATATCAGACTACAGTATACAACACATAGAAGGTGGTCAGATGGGTGCATCATTTTCCAGAAGACTGAGGCCCAGAGAGGGAAGGGACCTTGTCCAAGGTTGTGTGGGGGCTTAGCAGGAAAGCTGGGACTAAGACTCTACTCCAGGCTTTGCACTGAACCATCCTGTTCTCAAACGGTCTGAGAACCAGGGGTAGCCCAGCAGCCTCTGGATGAGGCAGTGGTAGTGAGTGTCAGGGTGCTGGCTTCCAAGTTCCTGGCTCTCAGGAGTGGTCAGGGCCAGTTCTATGCCTCCCCAAGCCAAGAATAGGAACATCCTTGTTGTGGGGAGACCCTCATGCCCTGGGGGTAGTCAGTCAATGGGATTCGCTGAGCATGCCCAGCACTGCCTGGTAGGGGGCTGCCTGTAGGAGGTAGGGGAATAGGAGCTGCCATCATTCGGGGTCCTCAGACTTTCTTCTCAGCCCAGAGTGTAAGTTCCACAGAGCCCTCTTTGTGGAAGTGCTGGTCAGCTTCTCCATACTTTTCAGATACCCCACCCCAGGCCCTTAGCTCTCACTGTTTTCCCCTTCAGCTATGAAGATCCATTAGCCCTGGACGGTGGGGAGGAAGGCATGGACATCATTACCCACATCCTGGCCCTGGCACCTCGGCTCCTGAAGGACTCTGGGTATGGATGGGGTGTCTCCTGAGTCTGACCTCAACAGCCTCCTCCCCTCCCAGTATGTACTGGGCCTGCCCTGGGCGTCATTCTGCCTCCTCCCCTCCCAGCCGGGACAACCCAGAAGTGCAGGTCCAGCCCTGCCCAGCTGAGCTGACCCATTTCTCCCCCACCTAGAAGCATCTTCTTGGAAGTGGACCCAAGACACCCAGAGCTCGTCGGCAGCTGGCTTCAGAGCCAGCCTGACCTGTCCCTCAATCTTGTGGCCGTGCGCAGGGACTTCTGTGGGAGGTGAGACTCTACCCTCCCCCCAGTCCCCACAGCCATGCTGGTCCTTCCACTCAGACTATCACAGCTCTGGCTGTGGGGCAAGCGTGCGGTTCCCACCCCCTGCTCATTCCCCAGGACCCAGGCAGTAACTCGCCCCTTGTCCCTGTCTCCTTAGGCCCCGGTTCCTACATATCAGGAGGTGTGGGCCACAGCATGGTTGCCCTGTGGATGCCTGGCCAGGGCCCCAACCTGCCAGAGCGCCTGGCTGACATTTCTACCTTGAATGCTACTTGGAGGGAGGTGGATGGTGCCTTCCAGAACCCCAGGTGTTTGTGGCATTTCCCATGGCTATGTGATTCTCCATGCTCTACATTTCTAGGAGACTTGGGAATAGGCACAAGGGCGGGGCTGTCCTTCCTGGGCCAGCAAAGAGCAAGAGCACCCACAATCCAGCTTAGGAGCTCAGCAGACCGGATTCCCAGTCTGGCCCCATCGTGTCACTGTAGCCAAGGCAGGTTGCTGTGTCTCTGTGGGTGGAATTGCTCTAGGGATGTTGGGAGATAGGGCCAATAAAGTGGCAAGAGACCAGCAAGTGGTGACCTAATGTTTTATTATGATTTGTGGGTCCCCTGACCCCTTGCCCTTAGGCAGTGCTGGGGGTAAGAGCTTCCTTCTGCCTTTGCAGGGCTGGCTGCAGGCCCCAGCTGGTGGTGTGGGGAGCAGTGTGGAGAAAGGCACATGGTTGCTCCTCCTGGCCTTGGAAGCCAAGCTACTTGGCACTGATCAGCTCCCTCCCAAGGGTTGGTGTAGCCCTTCAGTGGCCCAGGTGCACTCAACACACACTCCCCTAACTGGGCCTAAGCTCTGAGTGCAGGAACCTCATCTGAGCTTGAGCTTGGGAATGGCAGCCTACTTCCTGGTGGGGATGGGGCTGAGGGGCCTTGCACAGTTCTGGGGTCACATGTCCACATTCATTTAACTGAAAGCTTGAGCCAGTGAGGGGTGAACAGGGCTTGTGTTTACTTTTTATTCCCATAGTTTTGAGCTAAAACATTCCTTCCAAGCCTTGGGATTTCTGAAAACACATCTGTCCCTGGTTGGAGCTGGGGAGAGTGAGAAGCTGAGACAGAGTTGGCACCAGGTTTTGACCTCCACCCTAGCTCTGGTCTGCAGGCTTGTGGCTGCTGGGAGGCCCAAAGGCCCTTCTGTCCACAGCGACAGGAAACCTCCAGGTTGGCAGGTGCTGGTGTTAGCCTGCATCAGGGTGGGTCTCAAGGAACATGGCAGACTAGGCTGACTCATTCTGTTGGTCTCCCCTCCCATCCCCCCAACCCAGCACTTTCAAGGGCCTGACTTGGTGATGCAGTGGCCAGAGGCAGTGTGTGTGGTAGACAGCATCCTCTGATGGAGCCAGGATGCTGGGTTCTAGAGCTGTGTCTTGCAGTGGGACCTTGGGCAGCTCCCTTCCCTGTGAGAAGCTGGCTCTTCTGGCTCCAAGGCCAGTGCAAGATGGCAGCCTCATTTTACTCTCAGTCAGGTAAAGTATGTAGCTGGTATTCAGGGCCCACTCCCCAGGCAGGGACTCCACAAGAGAAGACATGGCCTGCCTGAGGTCCCATGATGGGAGGAGGCCAAATGGAGATAGGAAGTTAGGTCCCTGCCTTGGGAGAGTCTATATTTCTGGAGTCATACCTGGCCTGAGCTACTCCCTCGCTGTGGTTGAGGGTTGTATTTGCCTTAGCAGAGGCCACATTACAGTTCCCAGGGCTACCGTATCCTGCTCCTTGCCCAGACCCAGCTACATGGACCCCAAGCAGCCCATGGCTTCCTTTGGGGAGGAGCCAGGGACTCCCAGCCATGGCTGTTCCAAAAGGAACCTGGAAAAGCGGCGTGGGCTTTCAGGGCCCCCGTGTGCTCTCAGATCTCGGCCCGCCTCACCAGTATTGCCCTTCCTCTCCTCCTACCTGTGTCCTTGGGCTCTTGCTGTCTTCGTAGCATCTCAGGGTAGCTGCCCTGACCTAGCAGTCTGTTGCCTCCTTGTCCCACACCCCAACCACTGATGGCTTCGCTGATGGTCTAACCCTCCTGGCTTCAGGCCCATTACTGAGGAAGGGCCTTGGCAAGCATGTGGATATGGCTCCTCAAGAGTACATCATAATGGGGAGTGACAGTGTAGGTGTAGTTGGGGTCACTGAAGCAGGAGGCACCCTTAGGGACAACTTCCTCCCATGAGGCCTGACTCCCCTGAGAAAGAGGTGCAGGCCAAGTGGACTGGCAGGGCCGGGCTTCAAGCCTGCAGCCACTGGCTTGACTGGGACTTGGACGTTAAGCTCCAGTGTTGGAGCCACACCAGCCTGGGTACAGATCCTGGCATCTGCCCCTCACTAGGGTATGTCCTTGGGTAGATGACTTCAACTCTATCAGCCTTGGCTTCTAAGTCTGAGAAATGGGACCAAGTGCTTTCTTTATCTTAATATGATGATTTTGAAGAGACCATGGGTTGCCATGGGGCACTGTGAACGTTTTCACTGCTTGCCTTGGAGGGCAGACATAAGGAAGACCCTGTACCCTCATGTGTATGTCTTGTGGTTGGCACCAACACGAGTCAGGCAGAGACATGGCAGTCTGGAAAAAAGGGAAGGCAGGGATTTCAGTCTCGGGCTCTTGACTTCTCTCTGCCCTCTGGAGATGGAGCCACCAAGAGGCTGGTAGCCTGGCAGCCAGATCTCCCCTCAGTCCCTCCTTTCCCTCTTCACCAGGGCCTGAGTGCCCCAAGGTCCAGGCCAGAGCAGCCTGTGGCTCCAGCCCAGGGAAAGCCAGTCTCACCTGCCCTGTCTCCTCCCTCCTTACTGGGGCCAGAGCAGAGATGAGCTGCCTCCTTTAGCATGTGTCATGGAGCCCAGGAGGCAGAACAGCAGGAGGATGTGGGGCTGATGGTGGAGTCCAGGCTCTGCAGGCCCTTGAGGTCTTGAGGGATGTGCCTGCTGTCCACCCAGCCTCTGTCAGCTGGAGCCCCAAGCGTGGGCAAAGGGTGTAGGAGTCCCTGATGGATGTACTCTGGAAGAGCAATTACATCTCCTCTCTGACAGTTGAGGAAACTGACATTTTGCCTCAAGTTGTATGCTTTTCCCAGCTGCCCATGGCTCTTTCCATGGGGCCCATCTAGCTGCTTTATTGACATGTACCCTTTCTGTTCTTCCCTAACCCCACCTGGACCCTGGGCCATTAACTTCTCCCAATCCCTGCTCTAAACCCTTGTCTGGCTCCCCATGACCTGAATGTGGTCTCCGTGTCCTGCAGAGTCCAGATCTGAGGAGGTAGGGAAGGATGGCTATGGGAAGGGTCTTGGGGAGCCCTCCCAAAGCCTCATCAGTGCTCTGAGTAAGCTTCCATCAGAACAAAGTATTCCACTGCTGACTGGCTTTGAGAACTGCTTTAACCTATGCAGGCCAGTGTGTCCCTCCCTGCCCATCTTTGGATTCTTTCTTCCACTGCCCTAGACTCCAGCTTCCCTGCAGAACTCTCCATTCCTCAAACACCCCTCCTTCCCTTTGCCCAGGCTGTGCATTCATCAGAAATGCTCTTGCCCACCACTTGTAGTCCAGATAATCCTCTCCTTCAGGCTCCAGCACAAATGCTGTCTCCTCTGGAACACCCATCTGACCTCTGGGTTCTCCCCACCAGACCCTAGCCCACTTCTTCCAGTAGCAATGACATTCTGTCTCATGCATTTGGAAGCCTTCCTGTCTCTGTCTTCTCTCTGGGGTCCCATGTGGGTCTAGCGTACCCTAAGCTCAGTAAATGTCCACCAGTAAGCCAACAGTGTATGCGTTTTCTAGAATGGAGCTGGAATTTCCCATGTGGCTCACATCGTACCTGACAGCAGCTCTCGCATATTCTGGTCAGCAGGGAGAAGAAACCACGAGGGCTTAGCCTCCCACCCGAGCCAGGCAGCAGTTCAAGTTGAGCCATAGCCACTTCTTGGGCTACAGTGCACCTGATCTCTGCACAGTGGCCACGCCGAGTACAGGCCGTCCTGTCTGCAGCAGGGGCAGGCGCCAGGTTTCCTGGAGCTCTGGGCCTCGGCCAGCCCCCAGCCAGCATTGGCCAGAACAGCAGCCTGATGCCCCATCATAACCCCCAAGTCCTAGGACAGGCCATCTGGGCGGGGATTGGGACTGGTAAAGCAATCTTCCCCCTCCTGTAGTAGGCAGAATAATGGCCCCAAAGATGCTCATGTCCTAACCCCATAAACCTGTGAATTTGTTACTTTACATGGCCAAAGGGACTTTGCAGATTTAAGGATTTTGAGATGGAAAGAGTATCCTGGGTTATTCAGGTGGGCTCAATATAATCACAGGGATCCTTATGAGAGGAAGGCAGGAGTGTCAGAGAAGGGGATGTGATGATGGAAGCAGAGGTCAAAGCGATGCCATTGCTGGAGGAAGGACCATGAGCCACGGAATATAGACGGCCTCTAGAAGCTGGAAGAGGCAAGGGAATGGATTCTCCCCTAGAGCCTTAAAAAAGAATGCCAGCTTGCCAATATCTTGATTTTAGCCTCTTAAAACTGATTTTGGATTTCTGACTTCCAGAACTGTAAGATGATACAATTCTGTTGTTTAAAAACACTAAATTTGTGGTCATTTTGTTGTAGCAGCAATAGGACACTATTACAGATTTTGGTACCCGAAGTGAAGTGCTGCTCTAACAAATACCTAAAAATGGAAGTGGCTTTGGAATTGGAATTTGGAAATGGGCAGAGATCGAAAGATTTTGAGGTGCATGATAGATTGCCTTGAACACTTTTCCTCTGAGCAGTGAGGTGGGTGGGGATGGGGGTGGGAAACCCTTCACAACCTGGAGACCTGAGCTGCCCAGACTCCCTAGAGCTGACCCTTTCTTGGAGTGAGAGACTAGAAGACTGCCCAGGGTGGGACCCAGAGAAGCTGGCCCAGGCACTGGGAGCTGTGGGGAATGGAACTGGGATCAGGGGGAGAGAGCAAAGATGGCCTCCATGGTCTATCTCCAGTGGTATGGGGGCCACCCAGGACCTCAGAGGGGACCTCAGAGACTGGATCCAAACCTGGTCCTGACTCCCATGGAGTCACGTGGCTGACCCAGCACCCCTGGAGTATGTGATAATGAACAGGGTGTGAGGGTGAGCAGGTACTGTGCCTGAAATGAGTGCAGCAGCCCCTGACTCCAAGGTGATCCCTCCATGTAAGCCATGGAGGTTTGGCTCCTTCCAGCCCCCAGGCAGTGCCCAGCTGCTGCTACAAGCCTGTGCTGGGCTGTGTGGCTGGGCTAGAAGTGGGTCATTCCTAGGATTCTTAGCTTCATGATCCCCAGAGCTGAAGTGGCTACCTGGAACCTTCAACCCTATCCCTGATGTCAGCCACATTAGCCCAACTACAGCCTTGGGTGTGCGGACAGATCTGGGTCTCGTTTGAAGCCCTGATGGTAGTTGTGAGGAGAGCAGGGGTTCCTCTTTTCATCCCTCCCTGAGAGAACTGGTTATGCACCCTGCCAAGGAACCTTTAGCATCTTTGGCCTCATAACCAGGAATCCGATGTGTAAGAGCTTCAAATTCTGGGACCACTCCCCTTCCAAGACACTCCTCTCAATCATCCTATAGGGAAACAGTGGGGAAAGGCCAATTTTACAGTTCACAGAGTAGGAGAGGCAAGGGAAGCTTACGTCAGCCTCACTGGGAGCCCTAGACTGAGCTGGCTTCCACCTGGCCTTGGCCATGACTGAGCAGAGAGGTGAGGTGGCTCAGAGCAGCTCTGCCCAGCGGAAGGCAGGCCTTGTCTGGTTGCTCCTTCTCAGAGGCTGGGGTCTCTCTCAGAGACTTCGCCTTTCAGAGCGAGGGATGCCACTGTACTGCCCCCTGCTGTGCTGGGTCTATAGCCCTCTCCTGGGGCATGCATCTAGGGGAAGGGAGGGGTCAGGTCTCCCAGCCTACTGAGCCCCAGGAGCAGATTATTGGGACTTGAAGCACCCGCAAAGATCCTTGTGTGCAAATGAGAACATTAAGGCTCAGCAGGCCAGGGCTGGGGCTCAAACCCAGGTCTCTTCTCTACCTCCCAGCCTCCAGCCCTTTATCAGCTTCAGACCCCCAACCTGCCTTGCTTTCCAGGTATAGTCCTGTCTGCCATTCCTGGGAGTCAGTGTGAGGCCAAGCTACGTGGGCGAGTAGAGTGAACCCCGAGCTAGAGCTGCTTGGGCCTTGTTTGCCCTCAGACCTTGCAGCTGAGTGAAGTATCTGGGCAGCCCGCTGGGCCTTCCTCCTCCTCCTCCATCTCCTTGCCATCATTTCTTGAGCTCCTGCTGGGCACTGGGTTCCAAGCAGCTGCTTTACATTTATTGGTGTTAATTGTCACACAACCCCACAGACTGGGTTTTTAATCATCTCCATGATGAGGAAACCAAGGCTTAGCAGGGTGCAGTCACGAATCAGGTCCCACCGCTGGATTGGAAGGGAGGGTGAGGCCACCACTGGTGCCCATTGGACTGTTCAGAGACTGAGGTCAGCATAGCTAGGTCCTGGGCTGCCCCCTGCAGAGCTTAGTGCAGTGGTCCACCTGGGCCTAGGGATCCTCAGAGCAGGAGCAGGGGTTGCCAGGGTTGTTCCCAGAGGGCTTTCCAGAAGCCCAGTGCCTACCCTGATGGGCCCTTCTCCTGGGGTGTGTGCAGCATAGGCTCAGGCCTCTTGTCTCCCAAGCCCTACTATGTGCCAGGCCCTGGGGAGATGATATCAGTTAGAAGAGCTTGTAAAATATGGAGATTGAATGGTGCACCCTGAACCAAGTGCTTCTGGGATTATCTTATTCACTCTCAAGACATTCCATAAGGCAAAGTCAGTGAACCCTCCCATTTTACAGATGAGGAAACTAAAACTGGGAAAGGCTAAGGAACCTGCTTATATGCTGGCTGAACTGAGATTCCAGTGCAAGCCTAATGACCCAGGGCCTGAGGCCTTGGTCATCACACCTGGCTTGAAGAGGGTAGGGCGCAGGACAGGGATAGAGCAGGCCCAGAGTGAGGACAGTCTGGGCAAAAGCCTGGATGCCTGAAGGCACATGGAGAGGACTGTGTTGTGGCGAGGTGGTGGTGGTGGTGGGTGCCTTTGGATGAGCTCTGAATGCATTTCTGGGTACCAGAGCCTAATTTAAGGGTCTCAGGGTGAGTTACAGGGTCAGGTAGGCATTGAGGATATTCTCTAGCTGCCAGGAAGAGGGCACTGGGGCAGGAGGCTGCAACTGGGCCAGGGTCTAGAGGCCACTAGGGGCTATAGCAGTGGCATATAGCAACAGGCCGCCTGGAACAGAACCAACTCACAACCGTTGCTGAGGGATGTAGGGTGGGGGGTGGCCAGGACCACGATAGGGCCCAGGGCTCTGACTAGAACCTGGGGGCCCTGGAGCCACCCTGAACTGGGCACTGGGGTACTAGGGAGAGACAGCTTGAGAGAGTGGGGTGCCCTCAGGCCATCCCATAGGCAGTGTCAGGGGCAGTGGGCAGGGGTGTCTGGAGATCCAAATGTGACCATGTGGGGACATAACCTAGAGGCAGCCCTTTAGATGGAGTTGTGAAGACCACCCTCCCAGGCCTGAGCTCTATCAACAACAGTAACTGGGCATCTCCATGTGTAATGGTGCCCCATGCCACACACACTTTGTCATAAATCCTCTGTCTGCACATGAGGGGAGCCTTCCTTGGCCCACTAGACAGATGAAGCAACTGAGACTTAACTGGTGCAACATCACACAAGCAGGAAGTAGCCATGCTGGGCTTTGAACCCAGTCCTCTGACATCCCAGCTGGAAGGGGAGTGAGCAGGCCACAGAGGCCAGCTGCAGCCCGGGGCCAGCTGGGGTGCCCCCAGGGCTGACATGGGCTTCCAGGGCAAAGAGGAAAGTGGTGAGTCAAACAGAAAGCACCAGATGTGGAGTGAGCTTCCTCCCCTCCCAGCTGCCCTTGGTGCCAAACTTTCACACCCCACAGCAGAGGAGCGCATGGGGGAGGGGAGGTCAGTGAAAGTGGCTGCTGCTGAAAGGAGGCTCTGATGTACTCAGGATGTGGGGTGGGACTGACAGACACCCAGACTCTGGTTCCCTGCTGACAGGTGGGTGAGGAAAGTGAGTCCCCTCGCAGCATAAGGAGGTGTAAAGCCTGCCATATCAGGTGGAACATTTCAGGTCCCCAGGCCTGGGAGGTTCTGGGAGAGGGTGCAGGTGGATGTGCCTAAAACCCTTCTTGAAGGCATTCCCACAGCTCAGGAACTGACCAGGGCTCCCCACTCTCTCTGCTTGCACAGAAATCCTCTGTCTCTTGTCATTCTGCCCAGCCCTCCTGCCCACAGCCCTAGAGCTGTAGAGTTTGTTCTTTCAAACCAAGTTTCACGTGGAACTCAACTATGTAGTTTTTAAAAGATAAAAGCATCATTTTAAACATAAATGTATTTTATAAGTTCAAATTCTCAACACTTTCTTAGCATTAAGTCCATCAAGGTGAACAGCGATGAGCACTGATGTTTGAACTGGGGGCTAGGATGGGAGTTGCAGTCTTATGTCAGCCTCAGCGTTCAGTGTCTTTCAGTGTTTGGTTTTGGTGGCACAGGACCAAATGACCCCACCAAGTGATTCTCACAGATAGGTGGTTACAAATGGTAGCATGTTTCTGGAGGGCCCCTTGCAGTCTCTTTCATTTGCAGGGACAGCAGGAGAAGGCTTATGTCCAGCTCAGCCCAAACCTGGTTCTCTGGACACATGGGTAGGATTCTAACGTATCATAGTTTGGTGTTGTGCCCATTTGAGTGTGTGTCTGCTTTTTTAAACTGGCCTTTTTCCAATAGTTAAAAATATGAACGAAAGAAAGAGGGAAAGAGAGAGGGGGAAAAAAGGGAAAGGAGGACGGGAAGGGAGGGGAAGGAGAAAGAAGGAACTCACGTGGGGCATCTGAGGATGCCCTCACTCAGGTTCTTGGTGAAGGCAGCCTCTGTCTCTCCTGGGAAGCCCACCCTGACTGCTCCACCCCTACCTGTCCAGGAGGTTCCAGTGCCTCCTCTCACTCAGCATCTGTCTCAGCAAGTGAATCTGGGCCAGGCCACATAGTTCTGAAAAGTCTCAGGAGTCCACGACTCCCTCCTGGCTCTGGTGTGGACCTTCCAGGTACCCAGTCCCTGGTTCTGGGGCAGGGAAGAAGGTCCCAAGGAGGGGACAGGGACTAGGGGCTTCCCCAGGCCCTATGTGGGATCTCCAGGGGTGGGAGGACTGGGGAACCCAGTGCCCCTGAGAGCCTGGGGTTTCTGTACCTTCATTTCTGGGAACTTGCTATGCTTTAGGAAGAGAGAAATGAGAAGCAAAACCCTAGGGCCCCAGCACCACCAACCCCCCTTCCTGTCTTCCTTCCGCTGAGTCATAGCCAAGAGCCCAGCACCTCTGCCTCCTTTGGGGCCATCTGGGTGGGGTGGAATTCAGAGTCATGTGAGGACACAGCATCTGGACAAGTCCTCTTTTCCTGCCAGTATCTGTGAGGGACCCTGACTTGCTGAGGCCTGAAGCTACCTCCCAGGTTTGGAGAATGGGTGACTGAGGTCCTTAAGTGTCCTGTCTCTCACCCATCCCCAGCCCCACTGTTCACCTGCAAGCACTGAGCACCAACTGTAAGCCAGGTAGGGTGGTTCAGATGGGGCCCTGTCCTTGAGAAACTCATGGATTTGGACATGGACTCCTCCTGACAGGCCCCTCATGACTGGCTGGGTCCTTAGGCTTGCTCTGGTCAGCAGTAGGGAGCCAGGCCACATCACACATGCCCATCATAGAGACCTGCACACCCCTACACAGGTACCCATAGATATGTGCATGTGCACAGGTGTGGGACTTGAGCATGTGGGTCCATGTCCATGATCACAGGTGTATCCACACAGGGCTTCCATTGGATGGGGGAGCTCCAGGCTCTGGGAACCAGGTCAGGACCTGTGTGTATGGCCTCTGTGAGGGGGCCCAGGTTGCTGAGGGCCGAGGTTGCCTTCCATACTTGGAGAAGGGGTGACTGAGGTTCTTATGAGGTATCACCCTGTCTTGGAGGCCCAACTACTGTCTCTGAGTTATGGGAGCCCATGGGAGCTTGAGTACTGTGCCCCCATTTCATGGAAAAGAAAGCTGAAGCCCAGAGAGGGCCCATGACTTGCCCAGGGTCACACAGCAAGTTAGGGGAGATCTGGGAGGGGAATGGCCCAGACCTGGGCACCTGTCCACATCCCTGACCTTTCTGGCCTGGCATTTGGGGCTTGGCAATCCCTGATGACCACACTGCATCAAACTCTGGGTTGATTCTCCCAGAAAATCCACCTAGGGACCAACCACAGGGTCCTCCCAAGCCTTGCCATTCCTAGGAATTTCCCCCACACTACACCTTTGCTTGGGCTGTCCTAGCTGCCTGGAATGCCCTCTCTCTCTCAATCAATCTCTGTCTATCTCTCTCTGATTCCGCAAATAAAATCCAAACTTCCAAATTCTGTTTAAATGGTTTCTATACCTTCTTTGACCCCCTGGAACTTTCCCCTGCCTCTAGCCTCCCTCAGCCTCTGTCCCTCTCACTCCCACCCATTTTGCACCCACCTACTAAATATAAAATTGACCCTAGAGCCCTAGGCTGGGTATGAAGGGTCCTTTGAGGCTGAGACAGTGGAAGCCACACCCAGGCCAGCCCAGCCCTCCAGACTTTGCCAGGCACTGGGGTGGGCCCTGGAGCTAGGAGAGGAAACCACACCTCTGCTAGGCCTCACCATCTGCCCCCAACTCTGCTCCTTCCCTGAAAGCCCAGAAGCCTGGAGCACTGTACTCTAGGCAAGATTGATCCCTTGGAGTTTACCATTCCAGCTTTTGTTTATTCCCCAACACCCTGAGTACCCCTCAACTGGGGGCTAGGCCTGTGTTTGGTGGGGTGGAGGGTGGGGGTTGAACAAAGAGTAGAGAAGCCTCAGATTGGTTGGGTGCCGCCCTTTCATTAAATGGCCCTGGACAGAGCTGTCTGCTCCTTTCCAGAGCTCTTCCCTTCCACTTGGTCTCAGGAGGCAGGCAGGGAGTCTGCCTTTGCCCCATGAGGCACTGAGCCCCATCACTGCCTGGCTATCCCCTCACTCCCCTACACCCCTAACTGGGAGCCTAAGGTTAATTGTCAGGCCTACCCTTGGTGCTAGAGTATGAAGGGAAAATTGACAGACACTGCCCATAAGGAGTTCATGGCCTAGTGGAGAACAGAGGCAAGTAAACAGGTCCTTATCCTTGGCCCATGTGGCATGCATTTGATCACTGTCTGCTCGGCACTGTGCCAGGCACTGCGCATGGGCAGTATTCAGATAAGGCCCCACTCACATGGAGCATATCCCTTCCCACTTAGGTTCCCACACAGCAGTTACAGTGCTCAGCTTGAGGCTTTCACTATGGCAAAGGCCAGCTTGGTAGGTGAAATAGGGAGTTCACCCCCTGGAGCAACCCTAAGCCAGTGAAGAGCGGGAGTTGGTGGATACACATCCCAGCTTCTTTACCTCTCGGGTAGGACAACCCTGATGTGTGTTCTACACTATCTCTCAACCGAGGACTGACCTCAGTTGCCCACAGAGAGCACACTCATTAACACACCTGCTTTGGCTTCCTTTCCTTCCCTGTCTCACTTCCCCTGTCCTCTATGTCAGGAACTGGGAAGGCTCTGAGATTTCACCCAACTCACAAGCTAACAAGGTGCCATATTCCCGAGGATGTTGGCAGAAGACACAGATTCCTGCTTGAGAAACAGGTTAGTTTACTTTCCACAGTAACAGTAGACAGAGTATCAGCATTTTCTTGTACCACTTCCCTGAACCCCAGTTCCTGCAGAGTGACCCAATAAGGGCCAGATGATGCCTGTGCATGCAGTGGGTTGACAGGAGAGGAACCCTGAGATCAGGGAACCCAAATCTTTTATAATAGACTATAAACAAAGCTGCCCACCCTTCACTCCAGAGGCAGATATTATCTTTATTATACTGGACAATAAACACATCTGCCTTTTTCCCTGGAGGGAGACGCTATCTCTCTCTTCTAAGGCTGTTCACTGGAATAATCACCCTTGAAAGTATTGTTTGGAACAAGGGCAGTCAGTGCCTCTACCAGCAAGTGTACAGAAATGGGAGACAACCAGGAAAAATTGCCTCCCTATCCTCTACTGGTGCTTCTTGACATCACCTCTGAAATAAGCTGTTTGTGTTTGGATCCTTGTCCCTGAGCCTGCCTCTGGGGGAAACCCTCCAAGACTGGGGAGATGACACTAAATGGGCAGTAATGGATTTCTGGTGTGGCTCTCATTTCTCCAGACCTGTCCTGCAAGTAATGCAGGGGAGCCACATGAAGGAAGAAGTTTCCTTACCCAGAATCGATACTGTTGTGACTCTTAGGGAGGTGCTCTAAAAGACTCTTAGGGTGTCATTTTTTCATGTTTAAATATTTAGTCCATCTAGAATTATTGAGATTTCCTTGTGTGAGGTAGACATTGGACTTCATTTTTTTCCCAAATCAATATCAATTATTGGATTGATATTGGATCAATATCATTTATTGGAAATTGTGCCTGGTCTGTCACCACTCTCTTCTAAGCTGCTTGGAGGCTGTTATTTAGAATGTATCACAAGCACACAAATGATCAATTCACAATAAATGGACTAAAGAACACATGGGCATCACCATCACTGGGGATTTGGCACTCAGCGCTGGCACAATGTGAGACAAACCCAACACCCACTCGTGATGACACCATTCAGACCCCAGGGAAATGCAGGGAGGCTGTGAACCAGCCTTAGAGTTTGCAGGGGATTTGAACACGAATTGGGAAGGTTTCTTTCTATACAAATATGTAACAGTTAATAAAAATTTCAAAAAGTTGAATAAAATTTTAGTTTAAATCTTTTTGACTTAAATTTTTATATTCATTATAACTTATAGTTTTTATTTTGCCTTTTAATTTTACTAATTTTGATTATTTAAAAAAACAACTTTTTGGAGTGTATTTTAAATACTTTCAGTTTCTAATATTTTAAATTTAATTCATATTTTTGTGCTCTTTGAATATAATATTTTATTTTAGTCTTTTAAATCATTATTGCCAATAGAATAGTAATTATGTGAAAATCTTGACTATAACAACATAATCAATAGTTTTACTGGAATCAAAGCAAGAACAGTGAATGTTACAGAATAAGTATATAATACCTTATTAATTAGGCATGTCTGTGTCTTCTTACTCACTTAGTATCAGTGAACACCTGAACATGAGCAATAATCATTAAATTCAGTCATCTTTGATATCTGACTTTCTGATATTTTTATGACTTTCAGACATACAAAAACCACAGATTACAGATTTTTTATTGTTATGAAAGTTTACTTGTTGAGTAGGAGGATAGCACGTGTTTTATTAGCAGTTTGTAGCTTGACTTATGATTTTGAATATTTAGATTCTGTAGTGTGGGCCTCCATTTGTCCTTTTGCCTGGAGCACTGCAAATGTCAGGGCCTGTGCTCCAGTGGGAAGAGCAGATGTGTCCATAGTTCTTCCTGTTGCAATAAGGGCCAAAGAAAGAGTGCTTCTGGGGCTCTTGTCTACTTGGGCCTATGGTCAAGGGGGAGCCGGAGGGGTGGATTGGGACCAGGGAGGAGACCCCAAGGAGAAAAATCACCAAACATATTTACTCCTCACCATGATTCTGTAAGGTAAGAAGTCATGACTGGCTCAAGTCATGCAGAGTGCCTGGCTCTGGAGCCACCTATATAGAGCAGGGCACCAGTGTCCTCTGCAAACCCAGTATGTGCCACCCAGCAGCTCTTCCCACTCAGGTCGGGTGGTTCCAGGTCCAGTCCTCCCATGGTATCTTCCCAGTCAAGGCCAGCCTGACCTGGGTGCAGGCGCCAGGGCCGCTAAGAGGTGGAGAATGCAGCACTACACTGCCAGCTGCCTCAGGGAGCCCCAGAGAACCAGCACTCCAAAGCGCAAGCGTAATGGTGAACTATGTCCCTAGGGTGCCCCACCATCCTCCTGCAGGGGTCAAAGGGCCTCTCTGTCACAACCCTGCCTCACAGCCCCCGCCTGGGCACTGAGTCTCAGCCCTTCTCAACCCCAGGACTGGCCTCTGGAGGATGGGCTGGGGGCCCCATCTCTGTGACATGTCGGGGGTGGGTGGGTAGCAGACTTGGAGCTGTGCTCAGTGAGAGCCAAGGAGTGACCTGAGGGCATGAGGGGAGAGGCAAATCCCTGCCCACACCTCTGTCCAGCCTTAGCCAGGGACGGTTCTCCATTCTTCTGAGGGCAAACAGGTCCTGAGTGGTTAAAAGACTGCCCCAAGGGCCTCCCTGGTGGCGCAGTGGTTGAGAGTCCGCCTGCCGATGCAGGGGATACGGGTTCGTGCCCCGGTCTGGGAGGATCCCATATGCCGCGGAGCGGCTGGGCCCGTGAGCCATGGCCGCTGGGCCTGCGCATCCGGAGCCTGTGCTCCGCAACGGGAGAGGCCACAACGGTGAGAGGCCCGCATACCGCAAAAAGAAAAAAAAAAAAAAAAAAGACTGCCCCAAGGTCACTCAGCTAGAGAGGGAGGCCCTTACTTCCCCTCTCTGCCTGTCTAGACATGCCCCCCAGCACCCCTTCAAGACCCCTGCTGTCCCCAGGACCCTGTGATGGGAACACTCATGGCTACTCCCTCAAAGTGTGACTAGGTCCCAACCCAGTCCCAGAACCAGGTCACAACCTGCACAGCCGTCCTGGGGGCCCTGCAGCTTCTCCTCTTCATTCTCTAAGTAGGGAAACTGAGTCTCCAACAGGCCAGATGTGTGCTCAAGACTGCACAGCTGGGCACTGGTGCTAGGACCATACCAGGTGGCCTGATGCTGAGGCTGGGACCTGTACCCCAGCTGTGGGACAGGGATCTGAGGGGAAAGACCCTGTAGGAAAAGACTGGCATGAAGGAGAGACAGAAGTCCTGGCCAGAGGTTTCCCATTCATCAGCAAGGGACTCAGTGAGCAGGGCCTGGCACTGCTGATCCCACCTTGCTCGCCCTCCTCCTCCCCCTTAGCCTTCGTAGCCCTGGCTGCTCACCAGCCTGGGCAGTACACTTGCACCTAACATCCCACTTTCACCTGTGCCCCCTCACCCGTCTATTGCCCCTCCTCCCAGGCACACACGCCCCACTTTTTCCCTCTTGTTTCTGGTTGTCCACTCTGTGCCTATCCCTGGGCTGGATGCTGGGTACCGCAGAGGTTGTGCCAGACCTGGGCGTGTCCTGGCGGAGCCCTTAGAGGGACCCTGCAGACTCAGTGCTGAGAGAGGGGAGTCTAAGGAGGCACCCACAGTCAGGGAGGGCTTCTTGGAGGCAAGGACCCCAGCTGTGGCCTCAGTATCCCCTCCCCCTCACCTAGGTCACTGCCCTTCCTCTGAGCCTCTCCCCCTGGAGTGGCCAGCGGGTTCCAGGAAGCGTCCCTTCGCTCTGCAGTGCCGATTCCAAGAACCGCGGCTCCTGGCAGTGCTTGCTCAGGATCCTTTCCTAGAACATAGGCCTTGCCCCACCCAGGCTGCTGGGGTCTCATTGGGCAGCTGGCAAAGGGAATGAAGGAGGGAGTGCCCTGGGCGGGGGCCTCTGTAGAGTCCGGACGCTGGGAGGTGGGCCTAGGCTGTCAGCCCGGAGAGGGTGGCCACACTAGGGTCGGGGGGCAGGAGGTCAATGTGTGTGAAGGCACTTTGACTCCCGGTCAGCTAGGGGGCGGGGTAGGCCCAGTGAGTTCAGCTCACAGCCTCCCTGCACACACAGGAGGCTCACCCCTCGGACCCAGAACTTGGGCTCAGCTTGCTACACTCCATCCTCGATCCCCTGACCCCCATCCCAGGGTCCCATCTCATAGGCAAATGGCACAAGCCTTACTCTGGCCTCAGAGCAGGGCTTCATCAGATAACCTTCAGAGGTATAGGCCAGGGGACAGGAGTGGCAGGTTCTGAGCAGTGAAGGGGGGATGGGACAGTCGGTCCTTGGAAGGACATGACACCTGTATTATTAATCTTATAATTTCAACTTGCCTGATTATGACGGAGGAAGTCACCCCATCCGACACCCTCAGCAAGGTGGGTGGGGGTTGGGGGTGACAGGCCCTGATTCATGGGCAAGGACAGGGCCTAACTTCCTTCAAGGTCACTGGGCCTCCCACTCTGGGGCGTGTCCTCCACCCCTGCCACCTCTGAGCTGGCACCAGGCCTGCCCACCCATCTGGGACCTGCCAGATCATGTTGAGCAACCAGTTCCTGAGAAGCGTTGAAGGCTGTTTGGTTTAAAATTAACTCCCCGCTACCCCTCCCCTGCCTGCAGGCCTCCTCCGAGTTCTTGGAAGAGGCGCTCTGCTCTTTCTTCCTGGGAAGAGGCCTCTAGCCACAGCTGCTGCGATTCCAGCAAAAACACCTCACCCAGGGTGGGGGTAGGGGGTGCCCATTCCATGCCTTCTCTGCCCTCTAGTTCTCTGCCCTCCGTGAGGCCCAGGGATACTCCTGGAGCCTAGCATGCCCCAGTTCATCCACTGAGACCCAGAGGAGAAAGGGGGTGACTGTCAAGGTGCTAAGAGCAGGTGCTACTGCCCCAAAGCCCACAGCTCCCCAGTCAGGCACCTGCTGGCTCTGAAGAGAAAAAGGGCTATAGAGACCCAGTCTGAGCACCTCTGGGGTAGAGAGAGTATGAGCTGATCGCACTGACAGAAACCCAGGACTCTGGTCTACTTTAAGACATGTATGGCTCAGAGAGATAAAGCAATCTGCCCGGGGTCACCCAGCTTTGCCTGCCTAAGCTCAGCCTGCCCACTAGATGCCAGGCTGACAACACTGATCTCACAAGGATGCCCAGAGGCCAGACCCCGCAGGCACTCACACTGGCATTAGAGCTCTCTTTTTCTCTTACCCACACTCCTCTAACTGCTCCGGAAACCCATCTCCTTCTGGATAAGCCTTCATTTTCTAGTGTTTCCTTGGGCTCCATGTTTCTATGGCTTTGGAGAAAAGGTTTCCTGAGAACCTGCTCTCCTAACAACTCCTCCTACCATGGCCATCTACCCAAAGGAGCTGAGAAATACAAAGGAATGCTGGCCAAGTGGAAAGGTCAACACACACACACACACACACACACACACACACACACACATTGACATTGCTCAGAAGTAGGGCTGGTGGGGGTGGGGAGGGGAGAAGTGCTTCTTAGGAGAAGGCTGAGAGGTGAGAAGCACTTTTAAAAACAAAGCTTTGGCCCAACCCAAACTATGAGTGAAGTCCTCACCTCTGATGGAGGACGAGCCCGGCTCTGGTGACAGGAAGGGCCCAGTCTGGCTCATCGGTACTGGGTGTGGGGAGTCCCTGGAACAGGTCTGTGCCTGGGGAGCATTTGCTGGGTGCCACTCCTCTTCCAGCCACACCATCAAAGTGTGGATCTCCCTAGTGGGGACTGTGCAGTGAAACAGTCCTAGAGGACTGCCTGGTGGAGTTGTGGCCATCCCAAGTTCCCTCAGCCCTCAGAGGCCACTTCTTGCACTCTGGGCCCTGCCTGCTTCAACCAAGCCTGAGTCATGGAAGCAACTGTCTTTCCATTGAGCATAAAGCTTTGGCCACACAAAAAGTCTCCTCCTGCTTTGGGCCTGCCACATCTCCTGCTCAGAGATGAGCATCAGCTTCTACTCACCCCGTATTCCCCCAAAACCAGGCACAGCCACTCTCCAACCACCCCGTGGCAGGGTACTTCCACTATCTCTGTTAGACAGATGGGGAAACTGGGATTTCCCTGGCAGTCCAGTGGTTAAGACTCTGTGCTTCCAATGCAGGGGACATGGGTTCGATCCCTGGTTGGGGAACTAAGATACCACATGCCATGCGGAGTGGACAGAAAAAAAAAAAAGAGCTCTTGGCTGTTTGCGCTCCAAGGAGGAGCTGTGGAGGAGGCAGCTGCTTGGCCAGGGAAAGAGGGAGCCAGAGCCCACCTCACCTGTGATGCAGCAAAAAAAAGATATGGGGAAACTGAGGCTCCAAGAGGTTAAACCATTCACTTAAGATCCTACAGTGATTTTGGAGGCGCTGAAATTTGAACTCTGCCTGAGTTCTTTCCACTTGGCTAATTTGCCTCTTCAAAGACATCCCCAGGAGACTTTCATGGGAAGCATGGTGTGTATGTGTGTGAGAGAGAGAAATTTAGTCAAAGAATGGCTGTTTTGAATTTGTTATGGAAAGTATGTTTTCTCCTCCCCAGGCTGGAGAGACCTGGGAAAACTCAGGCTCCAGGGAGATTCCCTAGGATGCAGTGGGTGCCCAACACATGCATGAATAAATGCAGGAGAAGTTAAGGAAGACTTCTCAGAAAAGGAGCATTTGAGTTGGACTTTGAAGGGTGAGTAAGAGTTTGCCCTGGCAGAACTGAGGAAGAGGACATTCCAGGATGAATGATATCCTGGTATGTGGAGGGCTGTTTGGAGGGAAGCAGAATGAAATGGCTTGTTGGCAGTTTGGGAATCCATGTCTTTGGGCCTGGGGTAAGGCACAGGCAAGATATGAGGGGAGCCTGTGAATATCACTAAATGAGGAAGGCAGGACAAGTTTGGGTTTGCAAGCCCCTCACTCTGGAGATGGTGGTAGGGCTGAGGGGGCCAGTGAGGAGGCCATCAGGATGGTCCAGTCAGGTTAGTGAGTGATGGTAAGGCTAGATCTGGGCAAGGCAGCCATGGGGAGCAGCAGGAGAGCAGCCTGAGAAGGACCAGGGGCAAGGTAGACAGATGTGGAGATCAACAGGCGGGGGGCGCATGTGGGGGTTGTAGAGGCATGATGGGCGGAGAGTGGAGGCATGTGTAGGGGACAGTGAAGAGTCCAGGTCTGGACAGGGGGAGTCTGGAGGGCCTTGAACCAGGCTGTCCATGTTCCTATTCAGAAGGCAGCAGACTCAAGTTCAAGAGTTCTAGGGTGAGGGGGACAGGCCCTGGCCTGGGATTCAAAGCACTGGGCTCCAGCCCCATATGGCCACTTCCTCTCTGGGTGACTGTGGACAAGCTACCCTGACTCTCTGGGTCTCAGGCTTGCAGCTTTGAAATGGGACAGACCCAGAGGTGCTACCCAGCTCACCTCCCTCACCTGTGACTCACCTCTGAGGGCACAGACCACCGAGGGCATGGAAAGTAACAGGCCTGAGGGAGACCCATCCCTCAGTTGTGGGCAAGGGTAGCAGATGGCCTAGTCTCTACTGGAGCTGCAGGGGAAGTTGCTAGAAGGTTAGGCTGGTCTAGCCTCCACCCCCGCCCATGCAGAGACCAGACAAAAGGTCTGTTCACCACGACTGGAACCCAAGGCCTTGGTTGGCAAATGACGCCTGAAGGTGGAGGGCTGGGCTGGCAGGGCAGCATCAAAGCTGGTGGGGTGAGGGGCTGCTTATAGCTCCAGGGAGTTCCAGTCACTCCCCTGCAGCTCCCATGGGGACCTCAGGGGACATCAACACCTGTCCGGGGACTTCTCTGGTGGTCCAGTGGTAGAGAATTCGCCTTCCAATGCAGGGGATGCGGGTTTGATCCCTGGTGGGGGAACTAAGATCTCACGTGCCATGGGGCAACTAAGCCCACATGCCACAACTACTGAGCCTGTGCGCCTCAACTAGAGAGCCCACGTGCCGCAACTACAGAGCCCACGCACTCTGGAGCCTGCACACCACAACTACAGAGCCCACGTGCCCTGGAGCCTGTGCGCCACAACTAGAGAGAAGCCCGTGAGCTGCAACGAAGAGCCCACGTGCCGCAGTGATGATCCCACATGCTGCAGTTAAGACCCGACGCAGCCAAAAAAAAAAACCTTGCCCTGCCCACCTCTCAAATGGGATTAAAATAAGGGACAAGGAATAGTTACAGTGACAGCTGCAGCAGCTGCCAGGTTGAACCCTCTCAGGCTCTCCTCAGTATCAACTTATAAATCCTCCTGGGCCCCCCATGTCCCCTCTGAGAGACGTGCTGTCACTCTCCCCATTTCATAGCTAAGGAATCTTCTGAGGTTCAGTGAGGTTGAGGGAAACAGCCCCCCACCCAAACCAAGTGTACAGCACATAATCCAGACTGGAGGGGAGGTGGGGGTAAAACCAGGGTTGGAGGGACATGCTAGCTAGGAGTAAACCTCCAGGGACTTCCTGTCTTAAGTATCAGATGTGGGAGCCCCATCCTGCTGCCCCAGAGTGACCATTGGAATGGCCCCTTGGGTGGCTGGCTCTGCAGCCTGCCTAAGCTGGGGAGGGGGCCCCATACCCTGCAGTTGGGGTGGGGAGGACACCTTCACCAGGAGAGGCTGTTGAATTTCTGGCAAAGCTCCAACCTGCTTTATATTAAAACTGGTCTAACAGGTTGGTATGAAAGGGCTGCCCAGGCCTGCGCAGGCTCCACTTCTCCTGAAGAAAGAGGGCCTTTGTGAGGTCCCAGAATCCTCCTGCCTTCTTTATTAGGATTTATTTCAGGCTCTTGGCTCCTCTGTTTCACTGTGGAGCTGTGCTGGGCAGGAGGGTTCCCATCTGAGAGTTGAGCCAGCCTGGCCATGTCCCCAGACCTGTTCAGATCCATGTTCGCCCTTTGCTCAGTTGGCAGATTAGAAGCTGGGCCCAGGTGCAGAGACCCTGATGGTTCAGGGCGTGTTAGGACACTTGGTGATCACGGGTGAAGCCTCCCATCAAGACCTCTCATTGATTGACAAGAGAAACCTGAATGGCCTAGTGGCATCTCTGTCCCAGAATTTTTCCAGAGGGGCATCGTGAGTCCGAGGATGGACACCACGTAGGATCAATCTGCAAACCCACTTCCCCGTGGCCTGACAGAATCCTCTAGGGCAGTCCCCAGCCCCCCTCCTCCAAAAAGCCTTCTTGAATTGCCTGGCCTTCTACATGTCCCCAGTGCCTTGTGAGGGCCAAGGCCTTAGCATGCCAGCCCCTGGGAGGCAGAGCAGAGCAGCAGTTTATACAAATGAGGTCTTGAGTCAGGGTTTGAACCCCGGCTCTGCCCCTCACAAGTTGTGTGACCCTGAAAAAGCCACCACCTCTCTCTGAGTCTTACCTCTTCTGCTGTAAATGGGGACAGCCTCTGCTCGTGTGCAAGGCTGCAGTGAGAACTTAATGGGGCACGAACCCCACCCAGGATCACCTTGCCTCCTCTGCTCTCCACCACACCCTACTCCTCCATATCCCATACCTCTCAACCTCCTTCCTGGCCTCTGGCCCCCAGGCCCTCGTGGGGCCATCCCCCCGCCCCAGCTAACAGGTTCACTCCTTAGAACTGAGCATTGGATCATAGCTTGTCTGTGCTAAACACTGAAGGGGCGCTCCACTGCACCAGAGCACAATCCATGTGCACCCTCTGCCCTCTCCACCCGCCCTCTGTCTCCTCAGCCCCCTGGGCAGCCAGCCATCTTCTGGTCACACCAGGTTTGTTCCTGCCTCAGGGCCATTGCACTGGAGCTCCTTCCACCTGGGATGTCCTTTCTCTAAGTTGTCTGCATAGCCAGTTCCTGCTCTTTGCTCGGGTGTCCAGGCTCAGTGCCACCCTGCTCCAGAGCTTTCCCCGACCCTCTCATCTGCAGCAGTGTCCCCACACCCAAAGCACTTTCTTCCCCGCCTCCTGCTTTGCTTTCATTTCACTCTCAAAACTCATCCTGAGTGCCCATTTGTTTACTTGTTTATTATCTCTCGCCCACCAGCCCATGAGTCCCACAAGGATGGGGAGTGTGTCCATCTTATCCCCTGCTGTGTCCCCAGAGCCCAGATGGAGTCTGGCCCAGTTTGTGCCCAAAGAGTACATGTGCTGGTAAAGAACTTAATCGGTAAAGGGTTACCATCAGTTATTGTTTGTATGTTGTGCAGGGTCCTGTGCGCCCTCCAGTCAGCTCCTCTCTTCCTCCTCGGTCAGTGCCGGTAGGTGTGCTCCTTTCACCAGCCCAGAACCACCCAGGGGTGATTGCAGTGACCAGAGGATTTTTAGCATCTGTTAGGCTGGGTCTCTGACTTGGATCTGGGGCCCGATGACATGCTCTCCACTGATCCTGTTCTAAGTAAGCGTCACTCACTCCCTTGGTAGGGAAACATGAAAATAAGATTGAAGCAGATTGGGACTTCCCTGGCAGTCCAGTGGTTAAGACTCCGTGCTTCCAAGGCAGGGGCTGTGGGTTCGATCCCTAGTTGGGGAACTAAGATCCCACATGCTGCACGGTGCAACCAAAAAAAAAAAAAGATTGAAGCAGAAAAGTATCAGGGGTCAGAAGTAGCTGGTAGCCCCTCCTCAGGCAAGAGCTGGACCCTGGCTTGGGCTGAGGTGATAGGGAATGGGATAGGACCCTTTTGGTCAGGCCAGTGGCTCCAGAGACCTTAGCAGGCAGGAACACGAGGGGATAAAGCCAGCATCCAAGAACAACTCACCTGAAAGCTGCCCCCCAACCCCAGTTGCCCATCCTCACCACCTCATGTATCAGTGCAGGGGCAGGTGGGCAGTCAGGACCCCTCAGGCTTAGCTCTGCTCTGTGCCTCACCTCCTCAGCCAGTCCCTTGCCCCCTCTGGGCCTCAGTTTCCTCATCTGTGAAATATGGGTAATATTTACCTACTCCCAGGGTTGTGGTGAGCATTACATGAGGTGCAAAGCCCTGTCTGTTGCCAGCACCCGGTGGGCACCCTGAGACGTGTCCCCTCTGTGGACAACAAAGGGCTTCCCCTGCTCCAGCACTTTCTGTCTGGGTCATGGCACCAGGTGGGGAAGAGCCTGCCTTTGGCCCCTCTGTGTCTGCTACCCACCCACTGGGTGACTCAGATCTGCGGGTGGAGCAGACAGAGGGGTCACCTCAGGTATTTTGGGAGTCATCAAGGGGCTGGGATCCAGGCTGAAACAACGAGGAACTGCAGACATCCCTGGCAGGGCCGTGGTGACCTGGAGGAGGTGTTTGTTGGGCCCTGCAGCCAGCAATGGAGAAGGCACCAGGGGGGACACGTGGGCCTGGGCACCACTCCGATAAAGACAGCCCTCACCCACTTCTTGCTCACTCTCACCCAACATCAGCTCCATTCTTTCCCACAACTATCTCCATGCCCCCAAGGTTCTGTGCCTCCATAGTTCTTGATTTTTTTTTTTTTTTTTTTTTTGCGATACGCGGGCCTCTCACTGTTGTGGCCTCTCCCGTTACAGAGCACAGGATCCGGACGCACAGGCCCAGCGGCCGTGGCTCACGAGCCCAGCCGCTCCGCGGCATGTGGGATCTTCCCGGACCGGGGCATGAACCCGTGTCCCCTGCATCGGCAGGCAGACTCTCAACCACTGCGCCACCAGGGAAGCCCCATAGTTCTTGATTTTTATCCTTTTCTGCCTCTTCCTCATCATCAACATGTCACTCCTCACACCTTCCTGCCTTCAATCTGCCGACATTTGCCTCTTCTAATCTGCAGCTTTTAATTGTCTAAGGGCTAAGAAGATAGAAAGGTTAGAACTGTTTCTAAAATAAGGGTTAAAGGCTATGAATAAGGGTTAAGGGCTATGAAGGGTTAAAGGGTTAAAGGCTATGAAATAAGGGTTAAATGGGCTTCACAGGAGCCTTCCTGTGAGGTACTCAAGTAAAGGTGCAGAAATTTTCAGGACTGAAATTCCAGGTGCTGAAGTGCTCCAAAGGCAGACCATCAGATAATGGAGAGCGTTTTCATTTTAATTGCTTTTTCACCTACTTCTGATATGCAGGACCCTGAGTGAGAGAGTACCCAAACCCCAATCAGCCTAGACCAGAGCCCCATTAGCCCCATCCCAGGCCAGACCCTGCCAGCTTACTGGCCACTATCCACAACTCAACTGTTCCACCCCACTGCACAGAATGACCCTTCCCCAGGCCTCCTTGTGGTCAGGAATATAAGCTTCCCAGTCACACCCTGGTGCCTTTGCATGCCCTGTACCTTCTCCTTGGAATGACTGGCCCTGACTTCTCTGATTGTTGGTCTCCTCATCTCAAAAGACGCTGCCCACAGGAGTAGTCCACAGTCCCCATCCCCCTAGTATTCTCCACTTTCAATCTTCAATTGACATCACCTGTTTACACATCTCTCAGACCTGGTGCTCCTCTGCCACCACCCCCCACCTGACACTGGGCAGTGACCCTTCAGGCAATCCAGCTGGCCTTCATCTCCTGCATCCCGCCCTCCAAGGGGAAAAGAGGGAATGAGTGGAGAAAGGCTTCTCGCTATCCCCTCCACTCTTTACTGGGTGCCCTAGCAGGGCCTACTCTGCCATATAGGTCTCTGGGCCTCTGCTGACCCAGATGTAAAGTGGGGATAATGATAGTAAGATCAAAGGGGACAAACGGTGTACAACTCAAAAGAGGCCCCACTGAGGGCTCTGTAAATGAAAGTTACAATTTTATTGTCATTACAGAAAAATCAGTGAAAAAAAAAAAAAGACTACCAAACTGTGGGTTTGTTTGTTTGTTTTTTTAGAAATAATTATTTTATAAAGTCTTATCAGATATGTATTTTCTTTCCCTCTTTCATGTGCAGGCACCTTCCTGGGCAGGAAGCAGACCCAGCAGAAGTGGAGTGGCAGCCCTCAAACTACCATGCCTCTCCCTGACATGGCACCCACACTCATGAAGGGCCTGTGCCCCAGCGAGACCAGCTCTGTGCAGACAGGGCTCTGCCCTGCAAGGGGGTGAGTAGCAGGCTCTACAAGGCGCTAACACTTTGGCTCCCTTTTCTTGTTTATTCACCCATCCTCCCAAAACAGGGCTGGAGGCAGAAGAGGGTGGACACCTTCACAGGTGGGTGGGTCAGCGCCAGGACATCCAGGACTGCCTTGGGTCCAGCAGCACATCTCAGGATGAGGCTCCCGGCTGGGAGGAACCAGAGAAGCTGAGGCAGGGCTGGGGTCTCTGGAGCACTCAGGGCTCAGGCAGAGAAGTGGGGTTGGCTCTCCAACCCAAGGAGAATAAATAAATAAATACTATATAACTGTGCCGTCCCCCAGCCTGGCCTGCTCCCACACCAGGGGACTGTCACTGTCAACCTCAGTTCCTCTGGCTGCCATCCCTCGAGACAGAGGCTGGCTGAAAGGAGGGGGCCTGCCCCACCCTGTGGACTGAGAGACCAGGGCCAGCCAAGTCTACGCAGTTCAGGAGGCCACAGCAGGTGAGTGGGGGCCTGGGCCCAGCCCACAGGGTGAGACGAGGTCCTGCCAGTCCCCTCTTCTGTCACATGGCCCACCACAGTGGAGCCACATGGGAGCTGGGAGTGCTGACCTCCAAGTCGTGTGACACTTCTCCCTACCCCTCACCCCCAGCCTTGTTCCTGCAGACCCTTCCTGGCCCAGCTGCCAGATGCATGTGGCACCAGGATGACTGGAGGAGGGATAGTGGGAGCCCAAGTCCAGCTGGAGCCGGTGTCCCCTCCAGGGTCTGGCTGGGTGAGGCTAGGCGGTTGCTCGGCTGGGTCAGAGCTGGAAGGGGTACTGTCGGAGGTAGTCAGCCATGCGCCGGGGTAGTGGCAGGCAGTCCACGTCGGCTACCAGACGGTTGATGACGAGGCGGCACAGGTGCTGCAGGCTTCGGGTGCTGCTTTTGCGCACAAAGGGCTGCACCAGTTTCAGGTGTACAGCAGTAGCAGGCAATGCTGGGTCACCAGGTGCATCTTCCTTAGGGGTAGGCAGGGCTGGGGTGGTTGCAAGGTCAGGACTGTCACTTCGGGTATCTGCAGCACAGGAGGCCACATAGTGCTGCACAAGGCTGACCACATCTGGGAAGGCCAGGATGCGCGGCCTGGACAGGCAGTTGGAGTCCAGGCGGAAGCTGGAGTCGGCGTACTCAATGCGCACGTTGGTGGGGCCACGGGTGGTTTTGACCGACAATGTGAACAGGTAGCTGGGGTGGGTGCTGTCACGTACTAGGAATGTGCCCTCTGGCATCTTCTGCAGGTGTTGCCGGGCCTCACTGGCCGTGATGGAACCCCAATACCAGCCTAGGCAAGTGGAGAGACTGGTCACAGTGGAAATTAGTTGGGTGCACCAACCCAGGGCAAGGCAGGGCTCAGCCTCTCTCTTCACACCTCCCTGGGGAGTGCTGTACCCCTTCTCTCCCATCAGACTCTTCTGGCCAGAGCCATGCCTCTTAAATTAGACACAACAGGCCGAGCTAAACTTTCCCCATCAGACTTCCAGGACAAGTCCTGCCTCCCTCCTCAGACTCACCAGATTCCCGAAGGTACGAGAAGGTCTTGGCTATGCACAGCAGATCTTCTTCGGGGTCCAGCACCTTGGGCTCACCCTCTGGCTGGGCTGGGGACTCCTCTGCTGCTTCTTCCAGGAAGGCGCCAGCAGGTAAAGGCTGCATAGCTGGTTCGGGCAGCTCCAGGGACTGGGCCCACAAGGGCCTCTGCCCAATCTGCTCCACAGCCAGCAAAGGACAAGGTCTAGAAAGAGGTGGATGGGCAGTGAGTGGAGGCCCTGTGCTCTCCCCATTTCCAGAGATCCCCTCTGCCCCAGACTGGCTATGTGACCTCTGGCCAGTCTATCTCACTATGAGCCCCAGTTTCCCCTCTGCCCACCCATGGGCTCAGTGAGACCAGTACCCCACCTCCCACTTGTCATCACAAAAGGCCCCTTGATTACTTCCCCCACATATGAACCCTCTTCTGAAAGAGACTTCTCTACCCTCCTGCATTTATTAAACAGTAATTACAATCATCCCTCAGTATCCGCGGGGGATTGGTTCTGGAAGCCCCCGTGGATACGAAAATCTGCGGATGCTCAAGTCCCTTATATGAATGGCGTAGTACAGTGAATACTTTGGGCCCTCCATATCCATGGGTTTCGCATCTGCAGATACGAAGGGCCAACTGTAATCTCTCTATTTTGCACCAACCAAATACACTTCATTCTCTATAGGCATCTCTAGCTCACAGTGGCCAGTTGGTGTTCTCACCACACTGATAGGATCCAGTACAAAGAGGCTTCACAGTGGTGCCCTCCTGGCAGTGGTGGGCCAATTAAATGGCACTTGTCCTGCTTGAGCCAAGGGATTGGTCACATGCTACCTCCCCATAGATAGGAGTATCTGTCAGAGGGACCTAGGTCCACACTGGCCAGGACTTAGAGGCTGGAATAATATCCCCAAACAGGTCAGACACCCATCCTGTTCTCTCCTCCTCCCAGCTGAGGGTATAGGATAGACAGTGGCCTCTAAAGGCACTGACAAGTCCCACCTCCCATAACTATGAGCTCCCACCAAAGGGCAGGGTACTCATCCCACATTCCAGATCCTACCCTGACGAGCCTGCCCTATGAGGCACTATGATCTTATGCAAACACTGTTCTTCACTAGACGTCAGTTTCCCCTCCTCCTCAATGAGGGGTCCTACCAGCCCAGACACTGAGGGGTTCAGTCACACCATATTTTCAGATGGCTAGAGTTGGGTTGCTGAACTGGCCCCAATCTGAGCAGTAGCTTCCCTTTAGGGGAAGCCCACCCAGGATGGTGATCCTGGGGCTTCCTGGGAGTGAGGGGCATGGCCCTGGTTCCCAAGGAAGAGACTGCTGGTCCTCTCCCACTCATCACAAAATAAATCCTCGGGTCTTGGGTCTGGTTCTCTGCTGGGCCTCAAGACACCAAATAATGAAACTCTGGGCCCTACCCTAAAGAAGAACTCATAACCCAAAGTCATAAAAGCAAAGAATGTTAGGGAGAAGTCAGGGTCTGCCTGTTCCTGAGCTGAGTCTGCCAGGCTAAAGGAAGGAGTAGCGGGGAAGGCACCACAGGCAGAGATCATCATGGGTAAACACTGACAGGAAGAGGTGGGCAGGAACCGGCAGCAGGAGTCAGGCAGAGGAACCAGATCTGACAGTGTAAGTTATACAGTGTAGGTTATAGGTGACTCTTAGAAGATTTTAACAAATCAGGGGCCCATGACCACTCAAGAGAAGAAGGGGCCATAAGACCCTAGCATACCACAGCCTGCTAATACTTTTCCACCCCTACCCTGGCTGTACTATGGGACCTCTGGAATCCCTGTTGGGGAGCTAGAGGCTGAGTTTCAAGGAACTGGCTGATGGCCTGCCTGCTGGGACCCAGAGCTCAGCTCAGGCCCAGGAGCCTTCTAGGAGTATGGGAGGTGTCACTGTCATGGAGGTGGCTGTTATGTTCCAGGTGTGGGTGGCCCAGTATGTGTGTGTGCCTGCTGTGGAGCCCAGCCTGTGAGTTCTGCCTGGGCACATAAGCCAATGAGGCAAACTCAGCCCTGAGGGGGGATCCCTCAGCAAAGCTGACAACCCATACCTACAATTGGGAATCCCTGCGCCCTACCTCAGGAGGGCACACCAGCTGGTCTGTGGCTGTGTGTGTGTGTAGGTCTTAAAAATCTTGCTTTCCCTGCTGTGGAGCACCCATTCACGTCTTCTTTCATTCTCCCTGGAACTTTCTGAGCTCCTGTCAGATCAGTTTGGAGAGCATCAGACCCTTGGTTGAAGGGGATCCTGAGGCTCTGGCCAGAAGGAATGTGCCAAGAATGCTCAGCTGAGGCCAAGACTCTGTCTTATCAGTCCCCACCCCACCCCCACATTTTGGGAAATTTGGAGAATGGAGGCAGGAGCCAAGGTCCTTCTCACATTGGGATCCCATTTTGGGCAGAGAGGAGGGCTGAGGACATTGTGGGGGTACCTCAGGCAGGACTGGGCCAAACCTAGGCTCTCCCAACAGCTGCTTGTTCAGCAGGTGCCAACCAGGGGAGAGGCAAGGATCTCAGGCTGTCTTCCCAAGAACAGCCTAATTGCTAGCCGAGGCAGGAGAGTGGATGACAGGACAGAGAAGGGCAGGGGCTGGCCCAAGGTCACAGTAGGCTGTTGGGCCGGCAGGCTAGGATAGAGCGCTCCAGGCCCAGACCGGCTGGGCAGGTGAGCCACGCCTTGGAGGACGCGCTGCCTGAGGCGTCTGCCTTCTCCCACTCTTAGCCCACCCTGTTTTTCCTGTCGCCAGTCGACCCCCAGTTTCCCTACCCACAGTGCCAGTAGAGGTGGTGACGATGTTGTCACCCTTCCCTGTTGTCTCTCTCGAGGTCTTTCCGCGCTCGATCATTTCCGACCGGTCAAACCCTCTTAATGCTCGGCAGCTAGCACGAGGCCAGTACTCTGCCGCGTGCCGGCGCAGAGCTGGGCGGGGGCGGAGAGCCGCGCTTACCCCTGAACGCAGAGGACCATGTCCCGGCAGCGGCAGCGGCTGCTCCGGAGCTGGGGCTCGGCCTGACGGCGGCTGCTGGAGCGAGCCAGTGGGCGCGGGTCGCGCTCGCAAGGAAGGCTCCCGGGGCGCACGAGCGGCGGGCCAGGACTGAGAGGTGGCGGCGCGGGCGGGCCGGGAGGGCGCATGGGGCGGGTCGGGAGGGCGGGGCGAGCAGCCTAATCTTTTGTCCTCTGTGTCCCAGCCCTTCCCGGAAGCGACGTCTTCCTAGAACCGCCGGCTGTGCGGCCGGGCGGGGAGGGGTGCAGGCGAGGGAGTCGGTTCCCTGGTCTGCGGCCGAGGGCCGCTAAAGGAAACACCTTTGATAGATTTCCAAGAACTTTCCAGGAAAATGGGGCGGGGCCCCGCGCGCCGACCAATCGCAGCGCAGGAGGTGGAGCCGAGTGGTTACGCAGGGCCAATTACAGCGCTTGGACCCGAGGCTGACGTGACCAAGCCGGGTTGAGAGTGACCTAGAGAACATTAGGGAAAGTCCAGGTTGAAGAGGGCAAGGGAGGGGCAGGTGCTCTACCTACCGGAGCCCAGATTTCTTTCGGGCACTCCGCTTCGTTGGAGACAGGCCCCCTTATCTCTCTGTAGAACCGGTGTCAGCACGAGGGCGCGGTCACCGGCCTGTCCGCCCAGCTCTCGGCTCCTCCAAGGCGGTCTGTCTGGTGTGCGGGGGCCGGCCCCCTGTGGGCTGCACTTGGACCCCTGGACTCTGTCTGGGGAGGTGGGTGGCAAAGGGTGTGGTTTGGAGAGGGACATTAGAGGAGGGAAGGGATACAGAGGGAGTACTCAGATACGAGCAGCTTCACGGGGTCAAGCCTGCGGCCACCACAGCCAAGAGGATCCAGGCGAGAACGTTTTCACTGAGAGCTGGGGGAGAAGGCACCATCCCAACCTTTGCACCAGGCAGGGCCATCCAGTCTCGGCCCCAGCCTGGCCTCTGGCCGGCCCTTCAATCAGGGAAGAAATGACTACCTACTTGAGGGGCAGGCAGGCCCCCAGCTCACCCCACAGGACAGTTCACATGTGTCTCTGGGTTGGTGGGTCCCCTAAAAATGTGGGAGAGAGACCTGGAGCTCCAAACACCCAGAGATAAACTGAAGGTGGGGGATAAAGGTAGAGAGAAGAAGCAGTGACACCCCTCCCATCTACATGGGGCATTTGATACATTTGATCCTCAACAGCTGGTATTACCCCCATTATGCTGAGCCCCAGGGAACAAAAGTCAGAAACCCATGCTCCTACCCTTGATCCTCTCCACCTTTTCCCAGTTCACTGGACTCACCAGGGAACATCTTGAAAGACCATAAGGGCTGCACACACCTCCTCTAAGCCCTTGGAACAGAAGGAGAGGGAGAAAATTGGAGAAGTGGCAGGGTCCACTCCCCCCTTCCAACTTCACGGTGTGTACCCACAGGTTCCCCAGAAAGAAGGTAAGCTTCAGGTCCCCTAGCAGGGATGACACTCCTGGCAGGGTCCAGAAGCCTAAATGGCAGTATCCAGGTTTTTCCCAGGGCAGACAGGGCTGAGCTTGCCCTGCCTGGGAGGGGATGGAAGACAGAGGGGGTCCAAAACAAAACCCCGTGGAACAGGACAAAATGACAAAATAATTGGTTAAGATGAGAAATGACTTCAGGAAACCCACTTCTCTGTAAATTTCCTGAAGGGAAGTTGAGCTTCAGTGTCGCCCCACCAGTCCCCCTGAGTAGGCCAGAAGCTGCTTGTATGGGGTGGAGATGGGTGTGGAGACCTCATTACCACTTTGATGGCTGGGGCACCTGGAGAGCCCAGCATGGAGCCCCTGTATAACGTGATGTTTCTCCAGTAGGAACTGTCTACTGCCCTTTGTAAATTTGACAGCACTATGCACCTCCCCTGAATGCTGGGAAGAGTGGTGTGCCTTTGTTTTACCCAAGGTGCCTGCCTGCCCCAGGTGTTCTGGGTTCCTCTGGCCACCTAATTGTCACCTCTCCTGCCCTGACTGCTGGGCCCACACTGCCACCCAGTGGCAATTCCTCTCATAGTTTCATGTGCCACATCTCCATGGATTCTTCCTTCCAGAAAAACCCCTCCCGTGCACCCGAGATTCTTGCTGCAGGATCTCTCTGCCCTTCCCCACCCAGAACAGACACAAAATGGGTCACAAGAATATACAGCAGTGCCTTCCTCAAGGTCTGGCTCATTTGGTCTGTAAACTTTCACATGGGCAGACTCTCCTCTCCCCAAAGAATAGTCCACACATCTACACGTCTGTGTTTGTGTGTGTGTGTGTGTGTGTGTGTTGAGAGAGGGGATTCCTTGGTCACTGTAAGCTGTTCCAAAGTTCTCAGCCCTCATCCCCTTGGACATACAGCTCTCATGGAGAGCTGTGTGGCAGAGTTTGCCACCATGTACCCACCTGCCCTGGCCCAGCCATCCCCAATACTGAATCCTCCCATCAATTTGCAGGTGGCAGATGCTTACTGGAACATGAGCAGCGAGGGGAAACCATGCATTCTGACTCCCCTGGGTCAGCTGCAAAACACGTGTCTATGATGAACCCATGTGGGGAACGTGTGTGTTTGTGTAAGCACTGGCCTTGGTATGGACACTGCAAGAGGAGAGACATTGTCATTCCTTACTTTTTACATTTCTATATGGTTCGAATTTATTATAAAAAGCAAGTTTTGCTTATGCAATTAAAATTTTTAATAAAGAGAGACCAGTTTAAAAAATACAGATACAGAGTGCGCAGGCCACGGAGCGGAGCCCAGCTGATCAGCCACGATCATGGATGTGCAGCTCGCCATCTTCGCCAACCTGCTTGTCATTCTCTGTCACTACATGGCCATCAACAGTCCCAAGAAGCAGGAATGAAAGTGGCACTTTCTCCACCTCAGGTTTCCAGGACATAGTCTGAGGCAATGTGGAGCGTGTGAGGGGCCTTCACCCTTCACTTCATCCCTTCTACCCATCACAATATAGAAAGCAACTACACCTGGATTTTTCCAAACAACTTTTATTTCCTCAAAGTCTTCCTTAACCCTATGGAACAAAAAGCTGCCACTGAATAGGGCCCAGTATAGGGACTACTTTCTTTTCTACTCCCTCCCCCCAATATAAAAATATAGATTTTTTTGTGGTCAAAAAAAATACAAATACAAAAATGTTAGAACCATTGTAATCTAACTCCATTTTTAGAAAATAAGATAGCTCAGAGACCACAGCATGCAGAGATGACCTTGACTACAACAAGTGGCCAGCCTCCACCCTCAGCTCTCTAGACCCCTGCTTATGAGTGGGGCCTTGCTTGTCCAGAATGAGATCTTGCTCAGCTTTGGGTTCATCTGGCTCAAACCAGTTGTCTCCATAGGAGAAGGTGAATCCTTCTCTAGTCTCCAAGCCTTCAAGCAGTGGTAGCTTCTGGATCACAGGGCTTCCTGCAAGGCTCTGAGATCTTGGATCAGATTCTCAGGTGGGGCTCAAGGACAGAAGTCCTGGCTCCAGCTAGGCATAAATGTGTGTGTGTGTTGTGTGCATGTGTATGCCTGTGTATCTCTGTGTGCCTATGTGCACATGTGTAAAGGTGTGATTGCGTGTGTGTGCACATGTGAACATGTGTAGAATGTGTACATGTGGATGTGGGAGGGGGGCAGGGAGGCACAGGAGAGGAAGGCATAGTTTGAGGGTGAGAGCTGGGCCCTGGAGTTGTTCTTTGGGGGTTGGGATAGGGGCTGTGCCATGGTACCTACTGACCTCAGGCAGGTCGCTTGACCTCTCAGGGCTTGTCACTCGTGTGTCTGGTGTAGGCTGCACGGATTGGTACTGCCTTCCCTCCTCCAGTCCCAGTGCGATCATGGGGTGCCCAGATGGAGCATCTACCCAGTGTCTGGTCCAAAAGAAGGCTCAGTACGCTTAGTTGAGGGTGTCATCTGGGCTTCTGCTTTACTGAACCTTCGTAGCTTGAAGGTCGCCTCAAGGAGTGAGGGGAGAGCCTCTCACACCCTCATCCAGCTCAATGCCTGCACACAGAGGGTGCCTGTTCTCCTGGAGGTGCTGCCCGTGCATCCACATGCATGTGTGTGTTGGGGCTTAGGGGCAGGGAGCTCGCTGGGCCCCAATTCCGAAGCCAGAAGATACCTTTGGATACTTAGGTATACAGAGGAGTTAGTTACCTACGGGTGGGACAGAGGCCGCGGTTCCTGCAGTCCTGCTAGTGGCCTGTAGATGGCAGCAGAGGCCCGCACAGGAATCCTGCCCCAAATCGCATCTTCCCTGTCCCAAGTGAGCCACCTCTTTCGGGGCTGTGGGGCGAGAGGGAAGTGCAGGAGTAGTGCAGATTTGTCCAAGGAGACAGCCACACACTGTGCAGCTCTAGACAAGTTGTTTCCTCTCGGGGGTTCTCAGCTTCCTCATCTGTGAAATAAGAGTTAACAGTCTGTGATGGGAAAACCCGTTCGAAATACGTAAGGTAATCTAAGATGGGCTCAGAGTAGAGACCTAAATGTGGAAGGGAAAACCACTTAGCTAATAAAGAATATCTGTCACTGTGGTGGGAGGAGGAGACTTTTTAAACATGACACCAAAAGCTCTAAACATAAGGTGAAAAGTTGATGGATCTGACCAAAGGGGAATAAAGGATTTCTGGTGTTAGGACGCTGTATTCCAAGGGAATATGAGCAGGAGATGCACAGAAGGGTAGAGATGCCAGTTCTAGAGAGACGCGCAGAGCCACCAGGAACTAGAGAGACACGAATCACAACAAAATTCTATTTCACTCTTGCCCTGTTGGCAAAAAGTAAGACTTTAGATACGCTGGTGGTGGGCCACCACTAAGGAAGTTGCAAGCCTTACAGATTATACTGGAGGGCCTCCTGGCAGCGTGCAGAGAAAACACCCGACTCAAGGGGCTACCTGAGACTCCAAGAAGAACAAAACTTCCTGTGCTGCCACTTCCTTGGTGGCTGGTAAAATTCGCGGCTCGCACAGCCCACTTAGAACCCGGCTGCGCTAGCGCTGGGGTCTCCCCGGAGGCTGGCGGAGCCTAGGAGGTTTCTGCACCCTTGAGAGGCCACGCCCCCTATTTCTGCCTCAGCTCTAGGCGGGCCCCGCCCCGCCCCGCCCCGCCCCGCCCCGCCCCGTCCTGCCAGGGCCCGCCTGGCCCTTTAAGGCTGACCGAGCCCGGCCTCAAGCCGGGGACGCGCGGGGGAGGGAGCAGTCACGTGGGCAGGCGGCGGGGTGACTCTCAGCTCTGGGCGCTCGCGGCCGCGGGCTTCGGCGACCGCCGCCCCTGCTCCTTACCGGCGCTGCAGCCAGGTGCGCTGCCGTCAGGTACGCCCTCGCCAGGTACGCCCTCCCTGGGCCCCCTCCACCTCCCACTCCCGGGACCTCGCGGTCCTTTCCCTTCTTGACAGGTGGCCGGGCAGGACTCGCCTGTGCCCGGCTGCGTGACCACCTCCCCCTGCCGCGGGTCCGTACACTCCGGCAGTTCGTTCCTCATTCCCAGCCCTGTCCCCCAACCGAAGCCCACTCTGGCTCAGGGCCTCCAAGGCTGGGGTGTACTGAAGAAGTCTGAACGGAACTCACTCTACCTCTCTTTCCCAGGTGGCCCTGGACACGCCAGGCTGGGGCCGCCTCTGAGCGCCCCGCGGGGGCCATGGATGTCGAGACAGCAGAGGAGCAGGGGGGCCCTGCGCCCCCACCAGGTGCACCCTGTGGACCTTGCTTAGCCGGCACTCCCGCCCTCGGGGGGCGGCGCGAGCCCAAGAAGTACGCAGTGACCGATGACTACCAGTTGTCCAAGCAGGTGCTGGGCTTGGGTGTGAACGGCAAGGTGCTGGAGTGCTTCCACCGGCACACCGGGCAGAAGTGTGCCCTGAAGGTCAGTGACCCCTCACTGCTGCGTGGGTGACCCGGAGGGCCCAACAGCAAAGACCTGTGGGTACAGGATATGACCAGGGCCCCTGTTAAGCTTCTTATGCTCAGCATTTCATCTTCTTACTCCTCTATAAGGTTGGACTCCTGGTTCTCTCTGCTTTACAGATGGGGAAACAGGCTTAGCCTTGCTAAGCTCCGAGTGTCCCAGGGAGCAAGGGGTGGAGTCAGTGTGGGTAGAGCCTGCTGTACCGGGAAGCAGGGAAGGAGGGGCTCCTGGCTCTGGGTTTCTGGCTGGGCCTATGAGTTTGGGCCCAAGGGGGACCCTCACTCAGCTTGGCTGCTCCTTCCATGAGAAACTCTTCTGACTGGAATGGGTCTGAGTTTCTTTCTGCCTGAGGCTGTGTCCTCACGAAAGCCTGGGGTGGGGCTACATTCTCTTGAGGTCCCCTGCCTGCCTAGGCTGGAGTGGTGGGAGCCTCCCGGGGCTTGCTGGTGGGCAAGGCTGACGCCCACTGCACCTGTGGGCAGGAAGCTGTTGATGGGCTCCAGATGAGTCACTAGGCCCATGTTGAGAGGGGGCGGCCCTGCTCCAGCTCTGACCCACCCTGTTTCCTGGGCAGAGGGCAGCCAGCCATCTAGCCACGTCATACCATAGGCTCCCTATAGGCCTGGTTAAGACCTCACTGATACATGTGGAGCTCAGGGAGTCCTGGAGGTGGCTGATCTAGCCATGTAGTTCTGGCTTAGGTCATATAGTTCTGGGCCCAGAATCCTGCCCCGTACCTAGAAGCCCTTGAATCTGTCATCACTGAGAACTTTACTTAATTGCAGCCTGTACCAGTGGCCACCTGGATAGGTAGAGTATGGCAAGGAGAGTGGCTCCTGGAGGTTAGAATACAGCTAAGGATCTCCTCATTTTACAGACATTGCAATTATGAGCCCAAGCACAGAGTCCTGCAGATGTAGCTCTAATCTTTGGCCTGCATTTGCCAGCTCCATGACCTTGGACTAGGTCTTGGACGCTTGAAATCAGGTTTCTCTGCTCAAGGGTTGATGAGAGTTGATGTGAGCTTGGAATGAGATGATGCATGTAGAGTAATTGGTACAGGGCCTGGTGCAGGCCTGGAGAGGCTACAGGAGTTATTTAGGGCACAGAGTCTGCAAGTATCTGAGCAGGGGACCTGGGCCCAGCTCCCTGTGTCTTTCCCAGTGGCCCTAGGACTGATAGAGGGGGTCATCTCCCCAGGGTGGTCTTGGAGGGGATCATGAGGATGGGTCTGGAAGATGCTTAGGGCAGGGCTGGTGAGGCTGGGTCTCAGGCACAGCTTCTTTGCTTGTGAACCCAGCAGTGGAGTGGGGTTGGGAGGCCCTTTTGGAGCCCCGGGCAGGGGATTCTCTGGGTCCTTCAAGGAAAAGGAGGCTCTTCTGAGGGGAGATGGGGCTAAGGAAGTGAGAAGTGAGAGTCTTCATTCTCTCCCTCAGCACCATCTTAGCCCTTTCACTCCTGCTAGGGTCATGATGCAGTCTGAGTGGGCAAGGGGACGACAGATACCTCTTCTTAATACCAAGGTTTTGGCCTTGTGAGCTAGGGCTGAGCTCTGACCACCCCCTGTGGTACTCTAGATGCTGTGAGTGAGGCAGGGGTGGAGTGAGAGGCTGGAATTCATGGGCCCAGGCAGCACTGGCTTTAAGCAGGCCTGGGCCTAGCCCTTTCCCCGTAGGTGCTGTGTGTCTGACAAGTGACTTGGGGGAACTTCTGTCTGCAACAACTTCCAAAGCACCTCGTCTTGAATCTATGGCCTCAGTGCTCTCTGTTCTGGACTAGGAATGGGGCAGGCCTAGAACAGATGCCCCTACTGTACCCCTTTAGGCTTCATGGGTGAGTGTGGCTAGGGCTATTGGCTTGGGACCTTCAGGACCTGGTGCTAGGTTAGCCCTCAAGGGGGACATGGATTAGATGTGCCCCCACCCAGCACTTTCCTGTTCTTGCCAACCACCCCCCTCCAGTGACCAAGTCCCCACCCAGCTAGGTAGGGCCTCACCATCTTCCAAGATGGGATGAGCACAATCTCTAGCACATTGTACCTATACTGTGAGTGATGGCTCTAGCCTTGACAAGGTAGGTGGCACCTTTATGCTTATAGCCTCTTCCCCCTGCCCAGGAGGGCCAGGACCAGGAGACCTCAGCACATGGCCTGGCTTGGGCCCCAGGAGCTCAGCCAGTCCATGAATGGGTCTTAGCCCTCTCTCTGCCTCTGCCTAGCCCTGTGCCTTTCTGCTTCCCTGGACCTACGTCCTAGGTTACCAGGCTGGCCCGTCTTTGTCTTGTGGTCTGGATTTGTCCAGGCCATCTCTGCCATTCTTGGTTTAGGCCTAGTGTCATGGCCTCTCCCATATCTGTCCTCTTGGCCCTGTTGCTTAGGGTGGTAGATAGTGCTTAGCATAAAGCCTGGAACACAGCAGGCACTCATAAAACAGGAAGAGCTGTGGTCGATGGCCCTGTAGCTGTTGCTGTTCTTCGGGGGCCCTAGAGAAGCAGGCTTCTCCTTCCTGGGGAGCTGGGCCTCTTCTCCTTTCCCTCAGCCCCTGACCGCTGGCTTGGTCCATCTTGGCCTCATTCATACTCAGGAACTCTCTCCCAAGGCCAGCTTCTGCCACCAGTGCCGTCATTCCACTCTCCATTCGACCCTTAGCACTTCTGCTGTCCCTTTGGCAGGAACTAGAGGTCTGCCTGCCAAGTATCTGGGGCAGGGGACTGCCTCCTACTGACCTCTTGCTTGTGACCCCTTTCAGGCCTAACTGGTTGACACCCCTTATTTTCACTCCTAACTGGACACAGCCACCCCATCACATTAGACACCCAGCCTCTCAAACCTTATCCCATATATGAAAGTCAGGACCTGGAGTTAGTGGGCAGAAGTCACGTGGCTTGATTAGGATGGGGGATTATAGCAGAGGCCTGAATTCCCTCCTCTCCTGACTTCCTGCCAAGCCGCCTTGTGGTCCTCGGCCTCCTGGGAGGCAGAAGTGACAGTGGTATTTAGATAAATAAAAACAAAGCCTTGAGGAGACTGAGGGGGTCTGCAGTGGGAGTCTTTCCTAGCCCTGCTCTCTGGGTTCTGGGTCCGCTGAAAAATGTTGGAGGCCCCTGGGGCTTCCAGTGCCCTCATCTTCCCGTCTTTGTCAAAGAGTAGAGTGGTGGGGTGCTGGATCCACATGCCCAGGAGATCCCTGCATTGCTCCATGGGTGGGGCTGGCCTGTTGGAGCTGGTGCTGTCAGCTGGATTTGAGGCTGGGTGGGGCTGCCAGGCAGGCCAGGTACTTTCTCATTTGGAGCTGCTACCCCTTCACCTACCGTCTCCAGACTGGTCAGATCAGCCTCTGCAGGACCTCTTGTTTACTGAGTCAACAAATCAGGAAGCATGTGGAGGGCTGGTGGCCTTGTACAATGGAGTCCCCAGTAGTGGTTTTACTGTACCCAAGCATCTCTTCAGGCTGCCCCTCTCCTGAAAGGAAAGAATCTGAGGAATTCAAGCACTATGACACTCAACACTCGAGTAGAGCCTTTTGAATTGCCAGGAGTGGGCAACTTGCTTTTTAAATGAGGATCCTAAGGAGAGCATCAAACTCTACAAAATGCAAATAGTGAGATTTTGGGGCAGCGGGGGATTGTTCAGATATGCTTCACATCCTGCCCAGCTGGCCTCGCTCGCAGCTTTAGAAGCTGTGCTTGTAGCCTACTGTCAGGATCCCCTTTGTTGGGACTTCTTCCCACCCCCACCCCCCAGGAACTAATGCCATCTCTCCAGCTTCAGGCCTTGGTGGTATGGAGTCTAATATTCTTGTGAATGGCTAATAGTTTTGCAGAGCGTTCTGTCTGGCAGGCCCTGTCCCAGTGCACGATACATGTTATCTTCCCTAACTCTTTTCATTCCCATTTTATGGATGAAGACACTGATATTCAGAGAGGTAAACGACTTGCCCAAGGTGTATAGCTGGTGAGTGGCAGGGCTGGGACGTGAATCCAGGCAGTTTGATGCCAGAGTCTTAGCACCAAAGTCACCTCATGCCTCATGCAAGTCTACGGGAACATGGGAGGGTCTTTGAGGCTTGGCTCCTGGAAAGATGGTAGCAACGTCCTCCATGACTCCACTGGGCCCCAAGTGATACTGCTGGTGTTTGTCTGTATCTGCCCAGCTCTCCTCACTATACAGGACTCTATGCCTGTAAGTGGACAGGTGGTGGTCCTGCAAGACCAGTGCACAAGGGACCATGATGGCTGTGGGACTGCCTCAGAAAGGGTATATGGTTCATCTCAAGCCTTGTGAGTCTCAGACAAGCCCAGCCTAGCGAAGTCCAGGGTGCCACAGGCAGGAAGTCAGGTTGGTGAGTGGGCAAGAGGAAACTGTCAGGACTGGGCCAGCCAGGGGAGGTTTCCTGGAAGAGATTGCCAGCTTTAATGCAGGCCTCTGGTCTGAGAAGGATGTGGATGACAGAGGAGGGCACTGGGTGTATGTGACAGCATGCCTGGTTTGTACAGTTCAGCACTTGTTGTGGAGTACCACTTCCCCACTCCCAGTCTTGTGTCCTGGTAGGATGTGGCTAATCTCAGCAGGGCTGGTGTCCAGGCCCTGACAAACTCTGGGGAGCCGTGGAGAGACCAAAGGGCCCTGTGGAAAAAGAGGCATTTACGTAGGGTTTAAAGGATGGGGGGAAGTGGTCAGCGGTGACTCTCCCTCTCCATTTGCCCACAACTGAGATTCATACCTCATCCCACCAGAGGCCTCTGTCTGTCTTTGGTGCCCTCCATCACTAGGTGGGCAAAAATCCTCCCTCCTTCTCCCAGAGCTTTCTTTCACAGCATCACTGGGACCCTTGTGGAGTACTATTGCCAGGGGTGCTGTAGGGGCTTCTGGGTCACTTGGGCTGTTGTTCAGCTCAGGGCCTGGTCTCCACGGCAATAGAGGTCTGTTCTGTCTCTGCCTGTTCCCCAGGTTTGCACTTGGGGAAGCTGGTTTTCTACTTGGATCCCTCGTCTTCCTCTCCCAGGGCCTCCTTGGGACACCATCATGGGAGGCCCCTGAGAGGGTGCAGCAGGTGGAGCATCTGGCTGTGCAGCTCCCCAGCCTTCTTTGGTCCCAGCCTGGCAACTGGCTGCCACGTGTCCATAGGTGAAGGCCACCAGGCAAGAGCTGGGGACGGTGGTTATACCTAGGCGAGGGCGCCTTCCCCACACATCTGTGCTGTAAAAGTGCGCACCAGGCCCTACCTGGATAGGTGGGTCTACTGCTCTCAGGGCAGGGAGACCACCGCTCCGGTGGGCTCCCACAGGCTCCCATGTTTTCCCAGGAGAACTTTGGTTCTGCTGCCCTCCCTCCCACCTGTTTGAGGTCTTGTGTGGCTCCACATGAGAGGCTGCCTGGGGTTGAGAGAGGAGCAGGGCTCTGGGCTTGAAGTCCTTTCTGCTACTTTCTCCCCAAGTAACCTTGGAAAAAGGCAGTTTCGGAATTTTTTGCAAAACCATCGTCTTTGGGGTGCCGTTGAACGCAGGGTTTGAATATGTGGCGGGAAGCAGGATTCAGTCTTGGTAGCTATCCCCAGGTTCCTGCTGTGAGACAGCTGGGGCCTGCAGGCACTGTGAGAGGGCAGAGCTCTCCTTTGGGGCGGCCTGGGTGCATTTTTTGGTGGCACATTATTGGCCTTCATGAGGACTCACTTGGGCTCACCCTGCACCTGGGGAAGCCAGCTCCTCGCAGGGTTGGAAAGAATGGTGTGAAAGAAACCACCACCACCACCCCCGCCCCCCAGCCCTTTTGGAACTAAGTAGATTAGGGCCAGTGTAATTGTGATTAAAATTCTGCTCTGTGGGAACCGTGGGGGTGTGTTTAGGGCTGGAGTACCAGGCGGCAGGCAGCCGGTTGTTTGTGGGAACAGGGAGCCTCAGGAGGCCTTTTCAGCGCTGGACAGACCAGAGACACTGAGAAAATTGATTTGGGGTTTATTTGCGGGTTTGGGATTAGGATTGCCCTTTTCTTTAGACTAGGGCTTTGTCCTTGCTTTCTCTTTGTGCTGCTCTCCCTTTTCGGTCTTCTTTGCCTCCTTGTCCCTCTCCTTTCTTCTTTCCCATCTCTGTTTCTCCTGCTCTCACTCCGTCCCTCCCCTCTCAGGCCCTGCCACTCTGTCTTGTGGGTTTCGGGCAGGCAGAGGACAGATGGGGGCTGGTCAGGTGTTCGGGACTCATCCTCGTCACTGAAAGTCTGCCCCACCTCCTAGGGACAGGGTGGGGGTAGGACAGGAAGGAGGAGCACTGCCGCGCCCATGCCGCTCACAGTGTTTCCTCCTGCTCCTGGCCTCGACCAGCTGCTGGCTGCGTTTGCTACCAGAGCAGTGGAGTCAGGAGCATCTGGGCCAAGTCTGTAACCTGAGGCATCCTCCTGTGGAGTGTGGGAGGTCAGCCTTGGCTGTGGCCTCTGCCTGTGGGTCTCCTTTTACGGCTCAATGGTCTGAGCCTTTTGCTTGGGACAATGGTGCAGGACCAGGAGCACTGTGACTCCCAAGGATTCCTGGGCTGAGGTTGGGGAGAGAAGGGGCTGGAGCCAGCTGAAGGAGCCTGCAGAGGGGCTAGGAGGACTTGAGATGCGAGGTGCAGCCTGTGCAACTGTGCGCTGCCCCGCACTAGCTGGGAGAAGCACCCCAGAGCAGCTGGCTCTTTAGCCTGCACCCTGCACCTGCCCTCACCCCCACCTCAGCAAAACTCGCAGTCTGTTTTCAACGTGAAGGATCAGAGCCTTGACCGGCCACATTCATCGCCCCATTCCTAAGGGTTCAGCCTCTAAGGGCTCATAGCTTGTTCCCTAGCTGTTTCCCCAACATAAACAAGCCCCCTTCTCAGGATGTGTCAGAGGGACTGGCCGGTGCTCTCCATGCCCTCTGGCAGGCAGCAGCATAAGGGGTGGGGATGGGGATAAGAGCACCCACTTATCCCTTGAATGCTTCTGACATGCTAAACACAAGCACAGCAGACTCTTAAGAATGGGTTGTGATCACCCCCGTGTCATGGATGCAGAGACTGAGATTCATGAAGGCGAAGTAACCCTGGAACCCTGGCCTGTCTGGCAGCCAGATGGTGGCTCTCAGCCATCCTTCCCTGTGTGCCAGGCTCAGTGGGTATCAGGAGCTGGGCCCCTCTCCCAGGCCAGTCTGCCCCTGATGAGCCCCATATGAGGGGCTGGGCGCTCTGTTTGAAAGGGCCCCCCCTTCTGGCTGTGAAGACCCTTTGGGTGGGCAGCGACTGTGGGCAGTGCCAAGCAAGCAGGCAGGTGGTGGGGCCCCCCTTGCCCGCTGCTGGGGCCGCTCTTGCAAGAGGACAGGCAGCGCGGAGGCTGACTAGAGGGTGCCCCGAGATGCCTCTCCTGAGCCAGCTAGCAATGGTATTGCCAGGGGAACCTGGTCATCTTTGGTGATACCACCAGCAGGGTATGTGTTCTGCTAGGGACAGGAGCTCAGGGGGTTATGACTCAGGTTTGAAGACCCTTCTGTACTGCGCTCTATGGCTGGTTCAATCCTTGAGTCAGCCGAGCCTGTACCAGGGTGTGTCCTTACCCTAGAAAGGCCTGAGAGAGTGAGGGTGAGTCACTGCAGTCCATTCCCATGGTCGGAGTGTCCCTCAGTGCTGGCTGGCTGCCACCCTGGCCTCCCAGAGGGTGGGGCCTTCGTCCCTCTTCCACTTCCCCTTCCTCACAGCTACGGCTCCAGAGACGAGATTTTCCCAGGAGCCAGCTGGGTGTCAGAGGCCTGGGAGCCTTCTAGCTGAACAGGGGCAGGAGAGAGAAAGGGACCAGGGGCCAAGGTCTGCCGGAAGCTTGGGCAGCCAGTTTCCCTGCCTCCCCTGGGAGGAGCCTGAGTAGGGCGATGGCTGCCGGTGCTCACCCAGGCCTGTGTGGGGAGCTGCGGGGACGTGGATGAAGCCAAGGGAAGCGGGAGAGATGCAGAGCAGATATGAAATTGGCTTTGGGAAGAGCAGGTCTGAGGGTGGAGTCAGAAGGTTCCTAAGGGTCTCTGCACCACGTCTCTGGGGGTGGTGCGGTCCATCCTCCCCCCCACCACTTCTTATTCCTTTGTCATCTTTGTAACGTCTCCTCCAGGGGAAAGAGACCAGCTGTCATTCTTCTGAGAGCTAGAGTGTGTTGGGTCCCCTCTCCAGAGCTGACCACAGGCATGGCAAGCTGGGTGCCTCAGCAGGGGTCGCCTGGGCATGACCTCACTCGCCCTGGTCGCTGCCTGTCCTCTGTCGCCCTGCGCGGGCTATGTGGGCGTCACTGCAGCACAACTGGCCAGTTGGGGGCACAGATTCTGTGGCCAAGGTGGGGTCTCCTCATGAGGAGGGACCATTGAAGAGACATTTTTGAGATTAGAATAAAACACTTACGTTTGCTAAAAATTGTCCAGTCTTATGAGGAAGATGTCTTCTTTTTACACTGTCACAGAAGAAATAGAACCAGGGTAACATTTCACCAATTATGTAGCTGATTTTGACAGAAAAATCCTTTTTTCCTCTAAGAAGTTAGATGATAATAGAAGCTGGACTCTCTGAGTATGCACTCAGGGGGCTCGCAAGGCACCTGTGTGGCCTCTCCTCAGCCCCCTGTGGGAAGGCTGTGGGTGGGATGCTGGGATCTGGCACCTGCCTGGGGCAGAGGGAGTTGATCCTGCTACTTACACACTGTGTAACCTCCGGGAGGGGGAGGAGGTTGTAGCTCTTTCTGGGCCTCTTTCCCTGCCTGTAAAGCAGGTGCCGATAGTCTCGGACCTGGCTGCCCCCCTCCCTTCGTTGCCATGGGTGAGGAGAGTGCATATCCATTTCACAGATGAGGAACTGGGGCTCAGGGAGATATTAGGGGACAGGTCCAAGGTCACCACACACTTTGCAGAAGGGGACATTGCCCAAAAGGATGCATGGAGGAGTTGAAGATGTAAAGGTGTTTGCCACCTGGGAGAGTGGGGATGTGCCCTCTCCTCCAGTCTGCCAAAGCTGAGGGCTGGGTTAGTTCCCTGACTTAGGTCCCTAGCTCTCAACCTTGCTTCCCATGCCCCAGGGTCCCTCCCCTGAGATTAGCCATGATCTTCCCACCCTGGAGGGTCTGCCCCTCCTCACTGAGCCTTTCATAGCAGCAGTATCCATAGACTTTTTTTTTTTTTTTTTTTTGCAGTACGCGGGCCTCTCGCTGTTGTGGCCTCTCCCGTTGCGGAGCACAGGCTCCGGACGCGCAGGCTCAGCGGCCATGGCTCACGGGCCCAGCCGCTCCGCGGCATGTGGGATCTTCCCGGACCGGGGCACGAACCCGTGTCCCCTGCATCGGCAGGCAGACTCTCAACCACTGCGCCACCAGGGAAGCCCTCCATAGACTTGATTCTTGGTCTACCTCTCAGGATCTGAGACCATTTCTGTGACCTGCTGGCTTGGAGGGAGTCTGCCTCCCTGGGTCCCAGAGGCTGCACCTGAATTTCCCCAAATTCTGGAGAATAGGGAGGTGAAGAGTGTGAGACCACCTCAGGGCAAGACCCAGGGGAATCCTGAAGCCAAGCAAACCTCAAAGCCTATTTCCACTCAGTGTGCACTTGGCACTGTGCTAATCTGAGCTCTCTGTGTGTTCTCATTCTGTCCTCGTGGCCACCTGGGAACATGAGTACTGTCACTATCCCCATTTTCCAGATTGGGCCAGTGAGGCTCAGAGAGGTTGAATGGCCTGCCCAAAGCCACAGGTGAGTGGAGGATGGAACTGGCCTCTGCATCTGGCATGCAGGTCTGTCTGACCCAGAGCCCTGTGGCCACAACTGGTCTTTCATAGTGCATGGACCCTGGCCTGGGGCACTGGGACCTGGGCCTGCTCCAGCTAGCACTCATGTTCCCACTGGTCCTCTCCTTCCCTGCCTGGGAGCCTAGCTTAGCTCCCTCTTTCTGGAAGCATTCTTCCCCTCCCCCTCTCATCCCTATTCCTCCCCAGACCTGGCACTTCTGCCTTTGTTTCCACGTTTTCTGGGGCTGGGAGGAAGCAGACAAACAGAGGCCACCAAAATTTAGCAAATTGAAGGAGTTCTTGTGTTCCTGAGATTTGACAATTTCAAAATGCGTGTTGGCTCTCCTGCTGGCAGAGCTTCCTGGAAAGACGTTGGGCCTAGAGCCCCAGCCACTTCCTCCCCTCCCAGGACTCTGGTGGGAGGTGATTAGGGAGGCTCCCAGCCAGTCAGCCACTTCCTCCTGGTCCCCCCACCCCTGCCCCGGCCATCAGGTACCCCACCCTTGGCCTGGAATGGGAGCAGCTGTTTGGGGGCCCTCCTTCTTCCCGGGGCTGGCCTTCCCCATCTTGCCTGCTCTGCCAGGTTCTGGATCTGGAAAGAAAGGAGAAGGGAAGAGAAGGAGCCAGGCGCAATTCCCTAGGGCCTACATCCTCATCAGGCATCCTAATCGGCAGTATCTCATCCATAGACCCCCAAATCCTTGAGTATGGAGTGCCTGTGGCAGCATTCCTAGCCGCAGCTCCAGACCTGGCCCCCAGGCAGGGCCAGTAAATGTTTATAGGGGTCAGGAAGACATCTGTAAAATGTGCAGTCCTCCCTGGGCATGAGGGTTGAATCCTGGTGTCCAAAGGACTCCTGGACTCAGAGGTGGCCATGTGTGAACCATGCGACCCAGAGAAGCTATAGAATATCCTTGAGTCTTAGTCTTCTAAGCTGAAAGTGATGGTCAGTGAGGCCCTTTTTTTTTTTTTTTTTGAGGTACGGGGGCCTCTCACTGTTGTGGTCTCTCGTGTTGCGGAGCACAGGCTCCGGACGCACAGGCTCAGCGGCCATGGCTCACGGGCCCAGCCTCTCCGTGGCATGTGGGATCTTCCTGGACCGGGGCACGAACCTGCGTGCCCATCGGCAGGCGAACTCTCAACCACTGCGCCACCAGGGAAGCCCCAGTAATGCCCTTTTTGAAGGGCAAGAGCTAACAGGTGTGTAACATGCCTGGCAGATGGCAGGGGCTCTGTGAACATCCACCACCGTTGTAATGACCGCCAAGGGGCAGAGCCTGATCTAGCCCCAGGGCTGTGGGGCCAAGCTCCACACATGAAAGGAACAAAGCAGCCGCCTGCATCGCCCTCACTGCCTAGAAGCCAACAGGTCTGGATCTAAGTTTTGACTCTCACTACCCAGCTATGTGACTTTGAGCAAGTCACTTAACCTCTCGGAGTCACAGGCTCCCCACAGGAAAAGGATGATGCTGGTTCTTCTCAGGATGTGATGAGTACTGAGTGAGGTCGTATCTATGACCAATCACTGTGGCCAACACAGCAGTGGCCAAGCACCAGGGAGGGACGGTTGTTATTAAGGGTGTGCTATCCCTGTCCTGACTCCGTCAGTCCTTAGGCGTTCAGCTGGGGCCTGGGCATTTGGGGTCAGTAGATCATGTGAGCCGACCTCCCTGGAACTTAAGCTGCTGAGGAGGAGAAGTGAACAGACAGGGTGAGACGGAGGACAGGATATGGCCAGAACTTAACGAAGTGAGGTCTGATCTGGCATGGGGCCAACTAATCCATAGCTGCAAAATCGGTTCAGTTAGCTCTCTTAATGAGCTGCGAAAGCTGGGGAAATTAGTGCATGAGAGAATAATGGCACATGTCTGAGGCTCTAATTTGAAACCAGGGCTAAAAAGTTAGATTTGACATGACCAGCAACTCTCCAAATAGCATTGGTGCCCTTGTGGGGAGGGAGAGGGTGAAGTCAGTGACGGGGGGATGAGTCTGGGTTTATAAGGAAGATACTGAGGCCTTAAAAAGGAAACTCCTGCTTCAAACCCTGAACTAGAGGTCAGTCTCTACCACCCCATCCCGAGGCTATGGCCTCTGCTCTAAGTAGGCAAAGCAGCCAGCAAGGGTCCCACTAGCTGGCCAGGGGCAAGGGTGCAGAGTATTAATAACCACCTGCTGCTCACAGCACAAGGCAGGGTGGTCTCAACAGCTGGCTGTAAAATGAATCCTGCTCTTCCAGTGGTGTCTCTCATAAAATTAGAGATATGTTCCCATGGGAAAATAATCCCAAATAATTACAGAACTGGGAGCCAGAAGGGACCTCAGATATGGCTGAGTTGAAAAACTCTTAACAAGGAGGGAGTTTAGTAAATTCAAAGTGCTTTTTCTCATCTATAACTTCCCTCTGTAGAGAATTGGGGTTCTCCACAGTGAAAAAAATGAGTCGCAAACCTAGATTTTCCCATAATATTCTGTTCAGTTCTACTGCCTGAGTGTTTGGCGCTGAGCGTGTGTAACTGGTGTAATTGACAGCCTGGAGATGCAGCTCCTGAGTGTTCCAGCCTGCCCTTGCCTGAGGCTGGGGTGAGACCCGCAGGGTGGGAGAGAAGGTGTTGGGGGACACAGCAGTCCTTCCTGCCTCTCTCCTCTCTATCCTCCGGCATCAAACCAAGCTGGAATCCCAAGAAAGTGGAAATAATGGGACTTTAGTGGCCCACAGAGCAGTGAGAGGAAGTGGATCCCTGGCCTCCATGAGGTTCCCTTTGCTGTAGGGTTAATAATGTCTCTTGAGCTGTGGGCTGTCATGAAATCCAGAGTTCATATTTTTTCATTTGCTGCTGCTTCACTGATGGGAGAGATTATAAACCAGCTGTCTTCCCCTGGAAGGAGTGGGTGTTCCGGCACAGGCCACAGCAGTTTGGCCTGGGCTGCAGGTTCATTGGCTGGGAATGTGGAGGTTGGGATGGAGTGGGAGAGGCTGCTTGTCCAGCCCGGGGCCTTGGGGCCTCGTGTGTATGTGTGTGTGTGTGTGTGTGTGTGTGTGTGTGTGAGACAGGTACTGTGAACACTTACTTGAAAAGAGCTCATCCTGGGGTGAGCTGGATGTGGACGCTGGCTGTGTGGGTGGGCATGTGGGCCTGGGAAGAAGGGTGAAGAAGGGTGTTGGGGGCTGGTCCCAAGGCTGTGTCTTACAGAGTCACTGCAGACATCCCAGCTCTGTTTGATGCTCTAGGAAGGCAGACAGAGTACTTTTACAGCTCTGGGCAATGTGAGGTGATGGCTCCTGCAGTGGAGATGGGGCCTCAGTGGGAGAGGAGGTCTGAGCAGAGGGTCTAGGCTTGGTCACCTGCCCAGAAAAGGCTGTCACAGGTTGAGTTGTAGCAGCAAGACCCCCAGTCTTTCTTGGGCACCTCTCTGTGCCCAGTTCTCTGCTAGGCACTTCAGAGAAATAGAAAATATTGGACAAATAAATGGACAGATGGATGGGCCTTATTCTCTGAGGGGATCAAAATCAACATCACAGAGTCTAGAGACACAAACATACCATGGCCCACACACTGACACACATTTCCCAGCCCCATACCACATACACCCGTACACGCCCACACCCCTTATGTGCACGTACTCGTGTACATTTACCGATGTTTCCATGCACACACACACACACACCCCTACTCACATCCCTGCTCGTGCACACACCCATGCACCTATGCACACATTTATTTCAGAACAAGTTTCCCAAGTCTTGCAAGTAGTAGTTTTGGCCAGTGCCTCTCTGACTCAGGGCCACCCCGTCCTCTCATTTCCCCTCAGGGAGGGGTTGTCTGGATGCTCTCTCAGGAGTCCTGTTCTCCTCCCTGTCCAGCCTTACCTTACTCCAGCCTGGTGACCCCAGGGCAATGACTTCATCCTTCAGAGCCTCATTTTCCTCACTCTATAAATTGGGGCTGATGGTCCCCGCCCTGCTTGCCTCACAGGGTGGCACCAGCACTCCCATGAGATAAGGGAAAAGAGTGTTTTGTAAACTGTAAATTGTTTTCCAAACAGTCAAATGCTGCTGTTGTTTTCCCAGCTCCCGAACTCAAGAGTTCCTCCACCTACATGTAAACCCTGTGCTTGGGTGGAAAGGGACACAGCGTGGAGATAGGGAGGAGGCCTGGCCAGTTCTGAGGCTCCCATTCCACCTGGAGAGCTGGAGGGGCGTGGGCCCCTCTGCCCTCAACCTTTGCTGGGGTCCACTGTCTGGTGGGGTTGGCAGGGGTCTCGGCTCTCTGGCTACGGGCTCTGGGGGTAGGTGAGAGAATTTGGCAAAGGAGAGTAAGGGGAGAAGGGAGAGGTGGAAACCACATAATCAAAGACTGAGGCTAGAGCATTGTCATTTGATCAAAGAAATATGGTCTCAAATTCGATGTTTGTGTAACTTCAGTGGGGGCCCACAACTCAAGGAGAGCTGGGAGCCCTCCCTTAGGAGGAAGCCAGGGTTCCGTCTCACAGGCATATAAGGGAGCCTGCTGGGCAGTAGCTGGAGCTGTGGAGCTGTCCAGGAGCCATCACAGGCCCTCCAGCTTTGGTGAACCCCTGGGGGGCTCAGGGGATGTAGGATGGGAGTGAGGATGGGGTACGGGTATGTTGCATTGTCAGAAGGTCACCCCATCTTCTTTTCTTCCCAGCTGTGGCTGGGGACCAAGATACCGGGTGGCCCCCAGCAGCTTCAGGCATTTGAATACGGGGTCAGTGGAGACCAGAGGCTGCTCCATGGGGACAGTGCTGTGGGAGTGGGGCTACTGACCCCACTTTGCAAGGAGCCCCTGACCAGAGGTCCTCCCTGTGGTTCCCATCCCCCCCAGTCTAGCCCAAGCCCTGCATCTTAACACAAGGGAAACAGAGACACAGAGAGGCAAAAGGTCCCAGGTCACGCTGAGAATAAGAGTAGAACCTGGGGCTCCTGTCTCTTAGCCCTGTACTCATTCCCATGCCTGGGAAGACGGGGCTCTTGCTTGGGGACACCTTTCGTGAAGGATAGTGAAGCCTCATATACTTGCATGAATGAAGCCAACTTGTAGCAATGGCCTTGTGGGCTGGAGGAGTCAGGATGGGCTCCTTGGAAGAGGAGGTAAAGTTCACCAGAGAGGGTAGGTTAGGTACAGTGGGGAGGAAGTCTGTCCAGGTTGTCATGTCTTTCATTTGTTGAGCCTTCCTGGGTCCTCAATTTAATCTTGTTCTCTCCTCATGATTGGTTGTGAGGGTTTCTTCCCTTTATCCCCACTTTATAGATTTGTTCATGAAATCTACAGATATTATTTGAGCCAGTGCTCTGTGCCAGTACTGGGACCCAGAGGTGACCAGGCAGACTGGCCCTGCCCTTGGGGGCCCACAGTCTGAGGCCAGAGGCAGCACAATGCCAGCCTGACTGGGGAAACGGCTGCATGATCTGGGGCCGGTTATTTCACCTCGCTGTGCCTCAGTTCCTCAGCTAAAGAATGGTGGTAATAAAGTCCCTTCCTCCTAATGTTTCTCAAGTGCTCAGAACAGAGCCAGGCATATTGAAAGTGTAACGTCTATATGTGTGTGTGTTTTTTAAAAGAGTTATCAAAGGAACAAGTTAATTGTAGGTCGTGAGCAAGTGATGCACAGGAGGGAGTAAAAAAGGGTGATGATGCGGGAGCTTTCTGGGAAGCTGGCAACATTTTCTGTCTTGATGGGGGTGTGGGTCACAGGGTGTATGCAACTGTCAAAATTCATTGAACTAGACTCTTGAGATCTGTGTATGTAAAGTATACCTCAATAAAAAAGCATATATAGAAAGAAAGAAAAATAAAGGATGAAGGGAGAATAAGGACCCTCGAGGTCCTCTTTAGACACGTTGTCAGGGAGGGCTTCTGAGAGGAGGTGTCTTTGGGGATACTCCTAGGAGAGGAGAAGACTTTGGCAAGGGGGAAGAAAGATGAGAACACTGAGCCTCTAAGAGGTTTGGGGCTGCACTCAAGGTCACCCTGAGAGATCAAGAGAGACAGCCCTGGAGGTTTCTTGGCAGCTGGCCCTGGGTGGGCCCAGGTGCAGGGCTCTGTAATCTCCCCTTTAGAGAGACCTGGAGGCATTTATTGTGTTTTCTAGGGGCAGTTCTCTCCCCACCCCTGTGCCTGTTCTCAGGGCCTTGGCACTCAGAGAAGGACTATTTTAATCCATGTGGTAAATGGGATCCTAAATATGGACTGAGTAGGGTGGGAGGCATTGAGAGGCTCCAGCTCAGGACAGCTCCACCTGCTTCTCCTCCTCAGCGAAGCACAGGGTGCAGGCTCAGGCCATCCATCTTCCTCCTCCCTTCCCTCTCACACCCCGGTCTCCTTCCAGCCCCATGCCCATCATCCCATCCTTTGTTTGTTCAGGAGCCCAGTGTTTTCTGCCAGACCCCAGCCGGGGACTCCCAGGTAATCCTGACCTGTCTGTACCTTCAAGCTGCTTCCAGGCTGGTGGAGGTACAGAGGCAAAAACCACTGAGGGAGGTGCTGGGAGCACTTTCCAGAGGAGGAGACATCTGAACTGACACCAAAACCTTCCTCAGAAAAAGGGAGTTGGCCCAGTAGAGGAGATGGAGCAAGAGTGCACCTGGCATAGGCAGAGAGTGAGGCCTGTTTGGAATCAGAACATACATCATTCTGACCAGAATCAAGTGCTCTGGGGCCAGGGTAGCAGGAAATGAGCTGGGAAAGGAAGACGAGCTCTGGATGCCAGGCAAGGAGGTGGCCTTTATTTGGAGCACTAGGGCTGGCGATTTAGAGTGGGGGTGGGGATAGGTAGTGAAGGACCAGAGAGAAAGAGGTAGGGCTGAGGACCCCACCGAAAGCATTTCAGCTGTGAGCTTGGGATTTTAGGAGAGAAGAGAGAGGACCCTGGTACCGGGGCCGGGTACCAGAAGCAGGGCAGAGTGAGGAGAGGGTCCAGGAGCCTGCCTGGGGGCCCTGGCAGGACATGGTCAGGTGGGCTAGGGAAGAGGTGGCAGGAGGCAGGGAGAAGTGTTAGGAGGCCAAGCAGAGAAGGGGTGCAGAGAGGACAGAGCAGGGAGGGAGGATGGTGCATCTTTGGTCTTGTGGCTAAAGCCTGAGGTGCCCCTGGCTTGAGTCACCTCAGGACACAGTGTGGTGGGGGGAGCTGATGTGGTGAGTGGGGGTGACCAAGCCTCTACCCACAGTGCTGTTAAGTAAGAAGCCGGTACATGGGAGCTGTGTGGGCAGAACAGAGGAGGCAAAGGCAGCATGAGCAAGGGATCCATGGTTTCCAGGCTGGGAGTGTCTGCATACAGCCGTCTCCATGCACACCCCAATTCTGAACTGGTTAGTGGAGAAGGAACCCCGGAGCTGGTGGAGGGGCTTGCCCAGCTCCTTGCACCCCACACTAGGATCAAGCTCCAGAGACCAAGGGGCAAGCAGATGCAGGGACCCACTGCCTTCATTTCCGCCCCAGTTGATCTTTGCCTAGGGAGCTTGGTCCCAGAGCCTGCCCACACATGCCCTGGCAGAGGGGAAACCATCCTGCGGAAGAAGAAAGCAAGGCCCAGGGTGGCCCAGGGTCCGGCGGGTACTGAGCAAGATGGAGCTGGTCTGAGCCTATCTTGGGTTCCAACCCTGGTCTTCAGCCCTGTTCAGCCAGGAAGCAAATGTGAGCAGCCTTACGCAGGGGATGGCTTGTCCCTGCTCTCCCCATTCTGGGCCACCTCACCCTGCAGGCTGACTTCTCCACCCCCTACACCTCCTCTGAGCATGGCCACTTCAGGGTCTTGCTCATTTCTGGTGATTGGCCGTAAGGTTGACAGCCACAGCCCAGGGCTGAGTTAACCTGAACAAGGATCCTGACGCCCACCCACGTGCTGCCTGCCTTGATGTGATGCATCCTGTGGGGATGACTATTATTACTCCATTTTACAGAGTTGTGGGCTGGAGCCATGAATGTTTGCTTGAGGTCACAGTGAGTCATTGGAGGAATTTAGCTCCAAGCCCAGACCTCACCCCACCAGGCGGTCACTTCCCTCGAGCAGGATCCTCCTTGCCGCCAACCTCTACCTCTGGTCCACAACCCTCATGCCATCTCACTGTAAAAATGAGGCTCTGGGGATGTGTGGCTCCTGGCCTGGGGTCTCACAGGTGATGTGTGATTTTTCTACGAAGTCCACTCAATTTCCACCTCAATTGCTGTCCCCAAGAAGGGAGGCAGGGGCTTCTCTGGCCTCTGAGCCCTTCCAAGCTTTCAGCTACTTTCCAGGGCTTCCTGAGCTACCAGCTAAGCTGCTTGAAGCTGACCCTCAATCAAGTCCAGAGACTCATTGGATCACCAATCAGGAAAACCTGGATTTGAATCCTCATTTTGCCCTTCATAAACTGGGGGACCTTAGGCAGGTCACAGGCCTCTCTCAGGTTACGTGTCCTTGTCTGCAAAGTGAGGGCAGTGGCACTACTGCGTGGCTCCAGTAGGGGAAGTGGATTTTAGGCCTGACACTTTCTGTGCCTACCTGCCCTCAGCTCCTGTATGACAGCCCCAAGGCCCGGCAGGAGGTGGACCACCACTGGCAAGCCTCGGGCGGCCCCCACATTGTGCGCATCCTGGATGTGTATGAGAACATGCATCACAACAGACGCTGTCTCCTCGTCGTCATGGAATGGTATGCTGGCCCACCCTGCCTCAGCGCCTCATTACACCCCTGTGGCCCCCAGGCTCCCGCCATTCTTTAGGAGCTGTCTCTGTTCTTCAGATAGCATCTCCGGGAGGCCCCCCCAGCCTCTGAAGGGTCGTGGACCTGCGCAGCTGGCCACAAGGGCCTTCCTGCAAGGGTGGGAAGAAATCCACAGGGGCTCTAATGTGGCCTCCCTGGGTATGATTTCCACTCTGTGAGGAGGGGCTGGAAGAGTTGAATGTAGGGGGTGGGGGAGAGATGTGGGGAAGAGTGAGAAGTACACTGTCCTCTCAGCTTTCTCCTTCCCACCTGGATTGGTGCTCCCACGACCCTACCAGGTGCTGGGTGATCAGGGCCTAGATCCAGGAGCCAGCGGCTTCCTCCACCCTGGGCTTCTCCCACAAGCACTGTGGCTCAACCCTAACCTTCCTCAGACCCTGGGCCCTGTGTCTTGGCCTCCAGCTCCTCCCTGTCTGCCTTTAAAGTTCCCCCTCACACCACAGGGTAGCAGCTCTTGAGTCAGATTTGGGGTTCAGATCCTGGCTCTGCCACCCACTAGCTGTGTGACCTTGGGCAACTGCTAACCTCTCTGAATCGCTGTAACTCCCATGTAAAATGTGGAGGGAGATCTTAATGTAGCATTCACCCTGTTCATTCTAAGTGCTCTATGTGTATTGCTGAATCAATCTTCACAACTCTGTGAGGCTGGTGCTATAATCCCTGTTTTACAGAAGAGGAAGGTGAGGCACTGAGAGATGAAGGGACCAGTCCAGGATTACACAGCAGTGCACAAAAAGGGTTTGCCCAGGGCACAGCACACAGTAGGTGCTCAGAAAACAGTGGCCATGATGATGATAACTGACATCTCCTTCCTCACTTGGGGAAATCTGGATGAGGGTGGGGCTGCCAGGTAGGGGCAGTGCCCCTGGGAACACAGGTGCTCCTTGGTTAAGATCCCTAGTTCTAAGAGTTGAGTTCAACCCACCCAAGCCAACAGCCCACCTTGCACCAGGCTCTGCAAGGCACAGGGAGGCTGAAGGTGACCGTTCCCCAGAAGAGCAGCAGGGCTGGAGGCCTGGGCCCATGACTCGGGGCAGGGGCAGGTTGATGCCTGATTCTCCTCCTCCCTGCCCACTTTCTCTAATAGCATGGAAGGCGGTGAGTTGTTCAGCAGGATTCAGGAGCGTGGCGACCAAGCTTTCACTGAGAGAGGTGTGTACGTGTAGCTGCACTGGGGATTTGGGCTGAGATGGCTCACACAGAGTTTCTTTGTGATGCTGGGCAAGGCCCTGCTCCTCTCTGTGCCTCAGTTTCCCCAGCTGAATAAGAGAGGGTGGGACAGAGTGTTTATCTCCCAAGGGGTTCTGTGAGTCTGTGACACCTTGTCAGAGATGGGCTCTCCATGGCCTTGGGATGGAGGACTCCATGCCTCTTGGTGCCAACCAACAATTGAGCTGGGGAGAGGTAGCCCAGGCCTGCTGAAAGAGCCCCAGATGAGATGAGGGCATCCCCAGAGGAAACTAGGGTGACCAGGGTGTGGGTATGGGATGGGGGCCCTGGGTGGGAGGAGTGCACCATCTTGTGCTTTCCCAGGAGGGATGATGGGGTGGGGCCCCCTAGGCTGCCTGACCCTTGACTGACATCCGTGACCCTCTCCTCTGTCTCTGTTTGCAGAAGCTGCAGAGATCATGCGGGATATTGGCACCGCTATCCAGTTTCTGCACAGCTGGAACATTGCCCACCGAGATGTCAAGGTGAGGCTTCAGGATCCAGGTTCGGAGACCAGGGAAAAGAGTACCATCTACAACCCTCAATGGTCCCAGCATCCACTAGATGAAGACCACGTTCCTCGGTTGGCATTCAAGGCCTCTTCCCCCTGGCCAAGACTGCTCTTCTCAACCTTTTCTCCCATGGTTCCAGCATATTCATTCTGCTCTAGCCAGATGGGTCTCCTTGTTTCCTTCAAACACTGTATAATCCCAATAGCCATAAGAATAATTGAATGCCTACTTCAAGCCAGTAGTCCTGATAAGCATCTCATTTAATCCTCACCCAGCCCTGTGAGATGGGTGCCATTACCCATTTGACAGATGAGGAAACCGAGGCTCAGAGAGAGATTGTCTTGCTCAAGGCTGTGCAGTTGCTGCACTGGGATTCATGCATTCATTTGTTCATTCAGCAAGGATTTTGTGGTGACAATGTGCCAGGCCTCAGGAAGGGGCTGCCTTACAATATTGGGGCTTCTGTGAAGTAACAGCCATAGTTTCCATAGGTGGAGCCCTCTAATGTCAACATTTTAGGGGAAAGAAGCCATTTGCTGGGCACTGGATGAAGGAGCTGAGGTAATCCCAGTTGCTGGACCTGCTTGCCCTTCCAGTGGATGGGCTTGAGAGATGTTCTCTCCAAACTTCCTATCCAGGGAGGACTGACTCTTACAGGTGATCAAGATCAGATGGATGAAATGCAAACCGAGGCAGCCTTACATACACACATGAACACACATCCATGTGCCAGCCACCATCAGAGTAGAATCTGCAACTCCTGGGCCCTCAGCCCCACACTTAGAGCATGACACCCCCAGGTTTATTTCCTCCTAAGACTGGGCAGAGGAGACCTGAGGGCCCAGCTGCTGCATCAGGTTCTTCCTCTGGCTGACTACTGCCAACCCATACAGTTATTCTTTGATTTTGGATACACGGGGAGCCACAACAGTCTCACCTTTGCTTTATTTTGCAAAATAAACCATTGCTTTATTTTGGCCCTGGCTTCCTTTTTTTCTCCCAAGGGGAGAAAAGCCTTCTGCCGAGAAGATTCCTTTGTACAGACCAAAACTGCTTCCCTGTTTTTAATCCCAGTCCAAGGTTGGATCATCTCAAACAGGACCTGAGAAATAGCTTTCACTGGCTCCAAACTGGAACTCCATCTAACACCCATCCTTCTACCCCAGCTCTGCCACTCCTCTCCATGGGCCTAGGTCCTACCCATTCATTAAAAACCAGCTTCAGGGCTTCCCTGGTGGTGCAGTGGTTGAGAGTCTGCCTGCCGATGCAGGGGATACGGGTTCATGCCCCGGTCCGGGAAGATCCCACATGCCGTGGAGCGGCTAGGCCCGTGAGCCATGGACTCTGAGCCTGTGCATCCGGAGCCTGTTGCTCCACAGTGGGAGAGGCCACAACAGTGAGAGGCCCCCATACCGCAAAAAAAAAAAAAAAAAAAAAAAAAGAACAGCTTCAGGACTGCCTCCTCCATGCAGATTCCCCACTGCCTTCATCCCTCAGACTCTCTGTGCTCTGCAACCAGGAAGGATGGCCTCTGTGCAGCTCCTGGGGTCTTAGCTCCCAGAGTAACCTCAGGGGGGCTGTCCTGCAGGCTCATTCTGGGCTGGGTACAGGCTGTGTGCTTGGCAGCACTGGCTCGCTTGCAGCCCACCTTCCCCCAGAACCCTCATTTTGGCATCTCAAGGCAGCATCACCAACTCAAGCTCAGAATTTCCTGCCCTTGGGCTCTCCATGGCACTCGGTTATCTGCAGCCTTGGTTGAACAACTGCCTCAGTTTCCCTTCTGTGAGATGAGGTGTCACCTCTCAGCCACATTAGTCTCCTCCATATTTGGCCTATGTTGTTGGTTGCCAAGACCCAGGTCTTTTTAGTGAGATGGACCTGGCTCCTCCTGCATCAGTCTGGATGAGGGAAGATTCTGCCCCCACCTGGTGCCTAACTCCAGACTAATGTTTTCTCTTCCTGGCCCAGCCTGAAAACCTGCTCTACACGTCCAAGGAGAAAGATGGGGTACTAAAGCTTACTGACTTTGGCTTTGCCAAGGAGACCACCCAAAATGCCCTGCAGACTCCCTGCTACACTCCCTATTATGTGGGTGAGTCCTTGGGATATGGTTTGTACCTCTTTACCACACCCGCCTCACCCTGCTGTGGTGTGGGGCAGCCAGTGGGGTGCAGAAGCCAAAGGGTTAAAGCCCAGTGAGGAGGGAGGGGAGGATTCTGTCTGCGAGGAGGCGGTGACTGGGGGGCCGGAGGTTGCAAAAATATTCTCCCAAACTTCAGCTTCTGCTTTTGAAAATAGATCCAGGAAAATTCTGGCTGTGGCCTGTGAGCTGAATGACATCACAGCGGCTCTAAATATATACGTGATAAAAGGCTGCCATCAGCTTGGGATGGAGCCCAACTGCGGTTGTTTTTCTCTGGTTTTTATCTTCCTGGGAGTCATATTCAGAAAGTGGGCAGGCATTTCCTCCTACATTAGAGGGATGCAGGGTACCAGCCACCTGCCTTGTGGGAGAGGGTCCCTTAGGTGAGGGCATGGATGGGACCCGGGGTTGTGCACATACCGACGGTTCCTGGAAAAGCTCCCTGCTCCTCTGTGAGCGGGCAGCCCCCAGATCTGGAGAAGCCCCTGCTGAAAGTGCCCCTTCCTGGAGAGTGGGGTAATGACTCGTTTTACAGAGAGCTCTTCTCCCTCAGGATAAGCCTTCCAAGCCTTCCAAGAGCAGTTTAAGGGGTGGGAAGCCCCCTGAGACAGCTGGAATGGCACTGTTTACCAGAATGTGTTTTGCAGTATTTTGACTTAGAAATCTTCTGGCCTACCCATCTCATTGAACAGATGGGAAGACCAAGGCCCCATGGATGGTAGCCAGGCTGACAGTGGAACCCAGAGCCCTGGCCGTGGCCCCTCCTTACCCATGACCTAGGCTGTACATTCAGGAGGCAAGGGACAGAGGGCAGCTGGTGGGCTGAGGCCCTCTCACCTACGGCAGGACCCCATCAAACCCCAGACTGCCCTCCTCTCCCTCTCCTCCCACACCAAGACTGAGATGGCCCAAAGTAGCTGGGAGGCTATCATTTCTTACAGCCCAGTCTAAATTGGGATTATTTTATCTGGGAGCTGCTTTTCCTCCCGCAACTTCACACACATGCTGCCTTCCCAGAAGGTGCCAGACACCAATCTGGTCTGCCCCATCCCCCAGCTTGGGCACCTGCTCTCCACCTTGTCCAGGATTTAGGCTCCTGCTTGGTCTTGAGGACCCTTGGGACTGAGGCCCCTCCTGTGCCCTCTGCCCTGGTAGCTCCTGAGGTCCTGGGTCCAGAGAAGTATGACAAGTCATGTGATATGTGGTCCCTGGGCGTCATCATGTACATCCTGTGAGTACCATCCATCTCCTGCAACCCCGTGTACCCTCAGAACCACTTCTGCCCCCGCCATCCTTGGTGAGGGGCTTGAGCGGGTCACTCTTCAAGGAGGCTGCCCTTCCCTTCTGGTCATGGGACACCTCTTCTTCAGGCTCCCTGAAGGCCTCCCCATGCCAAGGGCAGATGGTGGTCCTGGGATGAACACCAGAGTTCTGAGGGCTGGTATTACTGCCTTGGTGTCTGGCTGCCTGTCTCCCCAGTCAGGGTCTTGGGGGAGGAGAATGGGTCCACCCTGGCGCTTCCCCCACACCTGTGCCGAATGACCTCTGCCCTCCCCCAGCCTATGCGGCTACCCGCCCTTCTACTCCAACACGGGCCAGGCCATCTCCCCGGGGATGAAGAGGAGGATCCGCCTGGGCCAGTATGGCTTCCCCAATCCTGAGTGGTCGGAGGTCTCTGAGGATGGTGAGTGAATCTCTGCCCCAGCTTGCTCCGCTGGACTCCATAAGCCTTCCTTCTGGGAGAGAACACTTTGGTGTCAAACCGACCTATATTCAGATCCTAGCTTCCCCCACATCCCAGCTTTGTGGTCCTAGGCAAGTCACCTAACCTTTTTGAATCTCAGTTTCTATATCTGCCAAATGGGCTCAAAACCTGCCTCCTCAAAACTTCCTCTAACTCCTGTTTATATTTTCCCTTTGGAGACCACAAACAAGTCTGCCTCATATCAATTATCTATTGCAGCCTAACAAATTACCCCAAACACTTAATGCCTTAAAACAAGGAACAGGGCCTCCCTGGTGGCACAGTGGTTGAGAGTCCGCCTGCCGATGCAGGGGATACGGGTTCGTGCCCCGGTCTGGGAGGATCCCATATGCCGCGGAGTGGCTGGGCCCGTGAGCCATGGCCGCTGGGCCTGCGCGTCCGGAGCCTGTGCTCCGCAACGGGAGAGGCCACAACAGTGAGAGGCCCGCATACCGCAAAAAGAAAAAAAAAAAAAAAAAAAAAAAAAACAAGGAACAGTTATTAGCTCGCTGTTTCTGTGGGTTAGGAATTTGGGAGTGTGTGCAGAGCTGGTGGTCTCTGGGAGGTGGGGACTGGCTCTGAGGAACTTCGCATCCTCACCACTCCCCTCTCTTCACTAGCCAAGCAGCTGATCCGCCTCCTGCTGAAGACAGACCCCACAGAGAGGCTGACCATCACACAATTCATGAACCATCCCTGGATCAACGTGAGTGCCACCTCGTCCTATGGTGGGCAGGGTGTTGAGCTTGAGCAGGGCTGCCAGAAGAGTGATGGCTCCGGAGTCCCTGCCGTGGGCCACAGATGTGCAGTAGTGCCCCACCTATAACCTGCCTTTGCCACCGCTCATGTCAGGCTCCTTCACCTCCCTGAGTCTCCGTTTCCCCATCTGAGACTGGAAGAAAGGGGGTGGGGTGGGGCAGCCAGCGTTGTCCCGGGTGCCCGCAGGTTCTGATCCACGGGCCTGGGACTCCTTCCAGCAATTGATGGTGGTGCCACAGACTCCACTCCACACAGCCCGAGTGCTGCAGGAGGACAAAGACCACTGGGATGAAGTCAAGGTGAGTGGACTCTCCCTTAGCCTCCCTGCAAGTAGCAGGGTTTTGGAAAAAGGGACTCCACGGTGGTGACCACCCAGAACGTGGGTCTTCGGCCCCTCTCACCTTATGTCAGTGACTGCAGCCGCGGTCTGACCGTGGCACTTGGAGCACTGGGCTGCACTACCCCATTCAGGGTGGTGCTCCTGGCTCACGCCCTCAGTGAAGGGGGGCTTTGGGGTCAAACCGACCAAGCTTTGGCCATAATCCCTCCTATGATTTGCAACATTTGGGAGGGTGGTCAGCCTGATTTTAGACTTAGGGGAGGCCAGATTTGAGCCTATGGGGCAGCAGCTCAGAGCCTGGGGCAACCAGGGCACAATCTTCAGGCGCTGGTGCCCTGGGTGCACAGCAAATGGTATCCCCTGCAGGCCTTGTGGTTCTGAGCAGGTGACAATGGTCCAAGTCCCTGTCCTACTTACCCTTGGTATGGTCCCAGGGAGTCACTATACTTTCTGTGCTTTTTTGGATAAGCTCAGTGTCTACCACAATGAACTAGAGTGAAGATCATATGGGGCAAAGGGATGGGCCCAGTGCTGGCTACACAGGGGACACTCGGGCAGCATAGATGGTTACTGCCATCACTGATATTATTAAGGGGCTACTCAGGCAGGAGGTGATGTCTCTTGAGGTCAGTGTACCTGCCCTCCCCCCACATCTGTCCCCAGGAGGAAATGACCAGTGCCCTGGCAACCATGCGAGTGGACTATGACCAGGTGAAGATCAAGGACCTGCAGACCTCTAACAACCGGCTCCTCAACAAGCGGAGGAAGAAGCAGGCAGGCAGCTCCTCGGCCTCTCAGGGCTGCAACAATCAGTAGCTCATGCGGCTGTGGGGGAGCTGGGCCTCAGCCTGGAGGACACACTGGAGGGGCCTGAGGCCCTGACCCAGAGGGCCCAGGCTCATGGTTTTTAACAAAAGGATTATTTTTGTTATGTTTTAATTTGTCACTTGGAACTTCAGGATGGGGGGACGTGACCCTGATCCTTCAGAATTCCAGCCCAGGTTCAGGCCCTAGACAAGGGCCAAAACCTGGGGGCTAGGGAGCCACCTGCTGCAGCTGCAGTGCCTTTGACCAGAGTGGCCTGAATGAACTGTGACTTTGTCCTGCCCCGGGCATGGCCTTAGACGTCTAGGCCACTGGGAGTTGTGGCTGGGCTTCCCTCCTTCTGTGGAAACAGCTCCCTGGAGGGTGGGCAGATGGGCCTGGCCTTGGGAAAGGCATCTGGCCACTGGTTGTCATGGTGACCAGGGACAGAGTTGCTGTCTCTGAATGCTGAGTGAGTGAGCAAGGGAGGGAGAGGGGCAATTGAGGGTCTGCCTGCCTTCTTGGGGAGGCTGCTCTCCCTCACGCTGCATGCCTCTCTCAGGCTCACCCCTCTTTGGTCTCCCTGAGGCTGCAGGGTCAGTCTGCCTGGCTCTCTGGGTGGTCCAGCCCTGTCTTGCTGCAACCCCGTCCCACAGGGCCCTTGGAGTTCTCCTTGCACAGAGTCCCTGGGCCCAGCATCCTGTTACTACCCCCCACCCAAAGAGTAGCCTCTCATCTCACTGTGAGTGGGAGGTATTTTTAACCCTTTTTTTTTTACTTTGGAAATGTCACTGTGACAAAAGCTAAAACAGTTACCCTGCCCCCACCTGCTCACCAAATCCCAGGCAGGAAAGCCTTTCCTTAACTGTTCATCCTCTACTCTGTCTTGATTGATGGCAGGGGTTGTCTCTTGGTGCACTTTTGCGAGAGTGGATAGCTTGGGGCAGGGCCAAAGGCTCCCCGTTAATCAGGGGTCTCTTTCTATACTCCAGGTCAGACCCGAGGCAGTGGAGGGCTGCTGTGTGACGCTTAGAGGGTCTGGTCCTGGCTTTGGCAGAGTCAGAGCAGAGAGTACCCCTTCCTTGCTGGTCCAGGATCACCCAGCCCCACACTGCCCAGGCAGCCTCAGAATGCTGAACGCCTGATATGGGCCTGGCAAGTGCCTGACCCCCGGCCTGTTTGCTGGTTCCTTACACTTCTCTCACGGGCAGGGAAATCCTAGACCATGTCAAATAGGGTGGTCACACTATTTGTAAAACACTGCTGGGTTTTATATCCAGATATTAGTAAACAACATTTTGACATTTTCCCCTTGTTCCTGAGTTTCTCTTTGTCTATATGAGTGGACAAAAGTGGCTAAGGGCATGTCCTCACACCTACTAATGATTTCACTGCTGCTGGACAGGGTGCCTCAGGCCTGGTAAACATGCCAGGCTGACTCCAGGTCCACCCTGGCCTCAACAGGCATGGGAAAGTCATGGGAGCTAAGGGATGGCAGCTGCCCCGTGCCCCCAGCTCTTTGCCTCCTGGTGTGCTACGTGTGTGACACCCACCCCCGGCTTGATGTGTGCCAGCATCTGCCCACAGTGGCCACCCCCAGCTGTGTGCCAGCCTGCTGAAGGGCGGGCAGAGCGCCTGCTGCAGCGCTGAGCTATTTTCAGAAGCTGCCAGATTTCATTTGGCAGCAAGGATGTCAGGGAGGGGAGGGGGCAGGACGCTGGAGACTCCTTTGACTACTCCAGTGACGGAGCACCGTCAGCCCTCAGGAGCCCTTGCGGCAGCCTCTAGGGGGGACCCTGACTGTGACATATTCCCCCAGCTCCTGTCCTCCCCATTTCCCAAGAGCTCATCTGACACCTGCAACACTCCTTCCCCCACCTCCCTTCCCCTCAGTGTGTCGGGGAGGGCGGGAGATGTTAGAAGGCAGGGACAGGCAAGCCACCTGAGCTGAGTGCTGCTTCCTAGCCTGGTGACCTTGGACAAATCTCCCTGCTTTCCCGCCTTGATTTCCTCAGCTGTGTATTGGGGTTGATGATGTCCACTCTGGGGAGACATCTGGGGGATCAGACAGATGATGTGTAAAGTACTTAGTGGGGTGCCTGGTGCATGGCTCGTGCCCAGCACCCATTTGCCACCCCAGCATCCTTAGCTGTCAGGAAGGAGAGAAGTACCTGAAATTGCTCAAGGGAAAAGCAGCCCAGCCCCCAATCTACCTCTGGGACTTTCCACCCAGAAAATTGGGCTTTCTCCACCCATGGGGTCTCACTCCCAAGGACCTGCTCTCCAGAACAGCATTATACGGGCTTCCTGGACCTTGGTTCCAGCCCTGGGCTTCATTCTTGAAGGGATGGCCCACCCTTCTGAAGGGCCCCTGAGGTCCCCAAATGAATTCTGGGGGCCTCACAGAGCCTGTGGTTCAGACCAACCCTTGTCATGTACTCTGCCCAGTGAAACGCTGGCCAGCTGCAGAGGCAGGTAAAGTTTGTCTAGGCACAAAGCTGCAGAGGTGCAGATGGACTCCTTCACTTGGCTACTTAGTGCCCACTCCCGGAGACCCTGTGCTGGGTGCAAGGAAGGCAGCAGTGGAAGCTGAGGATAGAGTCTCACCTCGGCGAGTTTACACACATGAGGGAGAAGGACAAAATATCACACAAATACATGTTGAATCATGGACTTGATATTTTCTGTGAAAGAAAGACGTGGCTTGCGAAGGAGGTGTCATTGTGCAGTTTAAGCCAAAGAGGTAATTTATGCCCCAGTGGCTGGGGAGGGTGCCTGGTAGGTTGCAAGGCTGAAGGCAGAATCGCAGGACCAGGGCCTTAGGGACAGAGGGACTCTGTGCGCCCCTCAACTTTGCCTGTCTGTGCTTCTCTCGGGGGCTGGCCTTGATCTTCCTCCTGTACTGCCTTCTCCACATGCAAGACCAGAGCTTCAGTAGTCCTAGCAGGGAGGCATCTGCTCAGCTGTCTGCGTGCCATTCCCAGGTTTCTTATTGGCCATACTTGGCCCATTGCTGTTGGTGGGGGCATGCCCCCTCCTATGACTAGGTGGGGAGGGGTGCAGCAGAGGTAATTAGCAGAGGAGAGGATGGAAGGATTGCCCGCGGATCTCCCATATCTGTGTGGCCACTTCCAAGAGCCCCTGAGGAGGCTGGCCCAGCGACACACCTAGCCCAGGGCCTGGCCCCCTGATCTCTGGCATCAGGTACAACTCTCACAAGCCAGGGTTGGGAGGCTGGATGCCTGGCCAGATCACACTCTTTGGGCCTCAATGTGGCTGTCTGTGAAATGGGAGCAAATCCTGACAATTAGCTGGTATCAGGTGAGCTAAGAAGCCAAGGGGCCACATGTTCACATCGTCCTATTCAGACACATGCATTTGCCTGGGCTTCATGTGGTTTCCCGAGGTGCTTTCAATAAAGAATCCATAAGAAGTGTATTCACATGTGTGTGCATGTGAGTGCACGTGTGTGTGTGTGTGAGTGTGTGTGAGAGACGTTTCTTCCCAGTGATGCTCCCCCTGACCCAGCCGACAGCAGCGTTCTCTGTCTTACAAACCTGGTGCTGGCCGGCTTCCAGCGGCCTGGCTCATTGCTATTCCACACCAGCCCCTCTCTGCCCTCGATTCAGCCCCTCCACTGCAGCGTCGGAATTGAGCCTCAAAATGCAGCTTACCGCAACCTCTGCAGGGGTCTCAATGCTTCCAGGGCTGCCTGAAACTCTCTCTCTCTCTCTGGCAGGTGTGGGGAGGGGGCACAGGTCCCGGGTAACTGTCTCCGAGCCTGGCTGTCTTGGGCTGAGCCTTTGAATCCCTAGGGGGTTCTAACAGCTGCCCCCAAACCCAGCAGGATAAAATTATCCCCTTTGTCCCTCTGGACAGCCAGCATGTTCACCCCTTGGAATTGAGGCCAGCAGGCAAGGAAGGATCTGGGAAGCCCACCTCCCACCCTGTGTGTGGAGTGGGGTGGGGTTATTTAGTTTTGAGCCAGGAGATCTCAGCTCTGGTTTACATGAAGCCTTGGGCAAAGCTATTTCACCTTTTGAGGTTCCCTATCAGTAAAATGAGACGTTGATTCATCAGGGCCAGATCCTCCCTGCACCCTTGGCAGACATGCTGCCACTAGTTGGTGGATTATGAGAATGCTCTATGGTCTCAGGCAGGTAATGCACTTTGCTGGGCCTCGGTTTTCTTAACCTCTTAAATGGGAGTAATCCTCACAAGGGTGGGACAGGACTGCAGTGGAAGAGGGGAGGGGTGGCCAAGCCACAAAACCTTGGTCACCAAAGCAACTCCAGTGTCTGCTAAGTGACACACCCAGCTACCAGGACTCTGCCAGCTCTGCCCTCTCTCTGTTTCCCTTGACCAGGAGAAGGCAACCAGTGACTCAAGGGAAGAAGTTTCCTGGGATTCAGAGGAGCTGGTCAGGACAGGTTAGTTGGGGTGTGGGGCCACCTGCTGGTCACCTGGTGAGTATTCAGTAGATGCCTACTGTGTGTCAGATCCTGAGGCAGCTGTGGTTCTGCCTAGGTGGAGGGGGAGACCACAACATCATAATGAACAGCTGCCATTTACTGAGTGCCTATTGTACACCAGGACTATGTGGGGGCTTTACCTGGATCATCTCACTTAGTCCTCACAGTCCCATCTCACAGATGGAGAAACTGAGCCCTCAGACTCTTAGCCAGAGGAGGTCAGAGGAAGGGATGCTACTTTTGGCTGCGGATAATCATAGAGGGCTTCCAAGAGGTGGTGACACGTGAATTTGAAGGGCAAATTTGGATAGACAAAGATTTGGGAAAAGTGCATTCCCGCTGACAGGTATGGGGGAGGCAAGGCGAGGAGGTAGGAATGGGATGTGAAGAACGGAGAACAAGTCTGTTTAACCAGTGAGAGGCAGGAGGTCGCTCATTTCCTCATTCCATCTCCTGTAGGTGGTCAGGGTGGGGACTTTAGGGGTGAGACAGTGGGTACCTGGTGGCAGCTTCTCTCTCTTAGTGCTCCCAGGCCAATCTCATGTGTGGAGGATGCATTCCCTCCTCCCCACATCCACATCTGCCTCCCCTAGAGATACACCCGGCTCTTGACGCTAGTTTGTCCAACTATCTATCCACCTCCTCTTGCTGGTATGGCCTTTTCAGGTGGCTCCAGAGTTGGATCTTTTCACACTGGACTCCCTGGACCCTCAGGATGTGGCCTCTGCTTCCAACAGAGCTATTTTGTGTACTGGATTTTCTCCTGAGATTTAATTTGAACAAGAGTTTATGTGCTTTAAAAAAGTTTATGGACCACTGAACTAGATGCTTAACATTTATCTCAAATCGTGCAGTATGATCCCATTTTACAGATGGGAAACCGAGACTCAGCATGACTAAGTACTTGCTGGGGTCCATGGCTGGGCTCTGGTATGGAAAAATGGCTTCAAGATTGTCCTTTCTCCCCCTGTCCTCAAAGGGTCCAGACTTCACGCGGACACAGGCGGAGAACAGCCACCTGCACGGCCCGATGGGCTGCAACAAGTGCTAATAAGGAGAGCAGAGGTGGTGGGGTGATTGTGGCTCTCTTAGGCAGGGTTGTTTTCCTCTTTCTGGTGGGGAGTTGAGAGAAAGTTGGGACAAAGAGGAGGTGATGGGGATGAGGAGGTATTGGGGAGGCACTGGGGAGTCTGCCTCATCCCCAAATACCTGCCCCTGATGCAGCAGCTGTGTGGATAAAGTAGATTATGCCCCCAGATCCACTCCCAGCCTTCAGCTGTGTTCATATCAAGCCAGAGAGACCAGCAAGCCAATCCACCATCAGACCTGGAAGAGATCCCCTGTGCAGAGCAAGGTAAGCCCTTCAGCTGCCCCCTGGAGTAGCCCCCAGTGTGGTGGACCTCCCTAGTGCAGCCTCACTTCCAGTTGATGGGACCTCAACTCATGGGCCATGTGTCCCCACCAAAGAAAGGCCCAGTGAGTGAGGGGCTGGGCTACCCAGCTCTGGGTCTGGCCTGCTCCAGTTACACATTGGAGCCCATGTTTTGAGCATCTAGAGTGTGCCAGGATGTCTCATATGTGACCTCCTTTACTTTTCTGTCCTTCCAATAGCTTTCTAAGCAGGGATTATGCCCATCTCGCAGATGAAGTCACTGAGGCTTGAGTAGCATGGGGATAAAGTGCCCAGGTTCCTCCATGTGGTGAGTGGCAGGGCAGGGGGTCTGAATCCAGGAGCATGGGCTCTAAGATCCCCTCCCTAACAGAAATGCTCTCCCTGCCCAAAGAATCCCAACCCTGCCTGACCCTTCCCTGATCTTCTATGTCCCTGGCTGCCAGAGGAAGGACCCTTGGTGGGGGGCTGCCATGCTCTCTGGCCCCCAAACCTGAGCAGGGAGTGCCAGGCACCTCTCAGCATGGTTTAAAGTCAAGGCATTTCCCTGTGGATGAGATGGAAGTTGAGCTGGGTCACACAGCCTGGGGCCCCTTCCAGCTCTGCTCTGTGACCATGGACAACTCCCTTAACTCCTCTGAGCCCATCTCCTCATTAGAACATGTGCACAGTGACACATGCCCCCTGGACCATGAGACTGTGAAAGGTAAGGCACGATGCCCTGAAGAGCTCTCAGCATATCATAGGTCCTAGAAAATGTTGCTTCACACAAACGACTGTAGGGTTTGATGGTGTATGAGGAAGTATTGAGTCGAGGCTGAAAGCCTTCAGAAAGGAGGCTGTCTTCCTGGGAAAAGCTGCAGTCAGGGCCCCTGTCTGAGTGAGCTGCCCACCTGCCCTGGGGACCTCTCTTTCTGAAGGTCCCTTTCAGGCCAGGGTCTAGTGGGCTGTGCAGCAGGGCTGGCCAGGGCTGGCCAGGGCTGCTGGGGAGACAGTGAGGCAGAGGAGGCAGCCAAGGCAGGTCCGAAGAACTACTCCGCACAGGGTCATGAAGGTATCCAGGGAATGTGGGGCACAGGGCTGGTCACCACGCCAGCCAGATGAGGGGATGGGCTGACCTAGAGTGTCTACTATGGGCAAGCCTCCCTGGGCCATTGGCTGGGGCAACCTAAGCAGACAGAACTTCTTTAATGACAGAGTCCATAGCCAAAGTGGGGTGACAGACACAGACAGGAAGGTCAGGGAAGGTTTCCGAGAAGGGGAATTCAGCTGAGGAAGAACGACCAGAAGAAGTTGCTGTAAGAAGAACAAGATGGAGGGAATAGCAAGTGCAAAGGCCCTGGGGCTGAAAAGACCTTCAAGTATCTGAGGAGCAAAAATGAGTGCAATATATCTGGAGAGTGCTGCTCCAGCCTCTCTCGGGCAGAAGTGAGTATGTGGACTGCCTTATGGGGCCCCAGTAAGTTGGGCTTTTTGGAATGCCTTTCTATAGGCTCTGCCACTGACCACCCAGAACAGGGCTAAGGGCAGCTTGGCCAGATGTGAATCAACCCTTACGTGGCCCTTGACTCCCCTGATATGGCTTTAATATCTAATCGTTGACAATAAATTGAACTCACTAAACTGTGGATGCAAAGCTTGCTGGAGCTGTTAACATCAGCAAAGCCAGTAGCTGTGTCTATTTCCACACAGAGAAGATGCAATAAAATATAACTCACCTCTGGAGATAGATTCTATAGAGCTAGGGCTCTGCCCTCTGGGCCCAGGAGAGAGGGGATCAGTTCCTCTTGGTGAGCTCCTATAAATGGGGTTCAAGCTTATTGGAATTATGTGAATGCTCGGGTGGGAGATCCTAGGGTTTGGGGTGTGCAGAGATTCTCAGCAATGACTATGTACTATAATATAATCTCAGTCAGCAGGAGACAAGGCCCTCCTCTCTCCAGTACATGAGTCATACAGGCCAGGGGCCTGGGTTGGGAGCACTGCCAAGGGATGAGTGGGCCTGACCCGGAAGGTTTTCTTCCTTCTGTTATTCTGATGGTCAGGTGGGTTTTCTCAGAGAGCTAACTCTGCGGAATAAATCCTGCCCAACTGAAGCTGGGAGGGGTGCCTGGAGTAGGCAAAGATACAGTAGATGGGAAGAGGTTTGGGAGAAAGACAGGTACCCAGGTTCTGCCCTCCGGAAGGAAGGTGGTCAGAGGTCAGCTGATTCGCCCAAGGTCATACAAGGTTAGTATAGTAATGGAGCTGTGAACAAAAGAAGGCTCTCTGGAGATGGCCCTAAATTTGGGGGTAGAGGAGGAGGGCATCAGGACTGGAGGGGCCTAGAAGAGCTTGTGGGTTCCAGCTTCAGGGCTTCTGATGTCTCCTCTTCAGAGTACAATTACCTCGAGGGAAAGTGGTAACTCTTGGGCCTCTGCACTTTCTCCCCTTTGTGTGTGACTTCCTGGACCGGCCAAACCCAGCCCTCCAAGGATGGGAGTGGATCCTGAAGCAGTGAAAATCAACACAGGTGTGGTTTTGACATGGCTTTGAGAGCTGGAATGGATGAATAGATAGAATCTGGGAAGGTCAGAGCTGGAAAGTGCCTTACTGCATTTAACTCCCGTTTTATAAATGAGTAAATAGAGGCTCACAAGCCAGCCTCTCAGCCTAACTGTCTGCCCCCCACATGAAGCCGCCCTGTCTGCTAGCTTCCCTGGCCTCAGAGTTCCCTCTCAGGTCTTCGTGGCTCTCACCTGCTGCAGACCTGTTTTCCATTTTGCTTGTTCCTAAATAGGACTTTATCAGTGACTGTGCCTGGGGCCTCCATGGCTCTTAATTAGGCTTCCTTGAGTTTCCTTTGTAGAGGCCTTTGGGTGAGGAGAGTGTTAGTGCTTGGCACCCGGAGTCGTGTACAGGGCGCTGCCTGTAGCCTGGAGAGAAGGGCGTGTGTGCAGGGAGGCTGGTGCTGAGGGATGCCAGTGCATAGAGAGCCTGGAGGCGTGAAGGGTGGGGCTTTCAGGCCCCATCTCTGCCCTGTGCAGGTCTGCTGGAGCCCAGGGGGCTTCAAGTCTGAGGCCTCTGGCTCCTGGCTGGCTGCTGATGTTCTCCCTTCTGCCACTCCGAGGACTGGGGCTGCCTGAAGGCTGGTCACACACAAAGGATTTCCCGGCTGTGCCCTGAGGATGGGGAGGGGCTGCAGCTGTGGAAATGTTGGGAGCCATGGCCCATTTGATCTGGAATCCCCACTCTCTGGCTGGAGATGTGACTTCTCCCTCAGGCTCCTTCTCTTCTTCTGGGTGAAGAGCAGGATGTGGTCACAGAATCAGGGCTTTGGAGGCCATGAGAGGAGAGTGAGGGCTTTGCTTGGTCTTGGGACTCTATGGGACTTCTGGAAGGTCAGAGCCAAGAGGGCACGGCATGGCCCTGGGAGTGGTCTTGCGGCCTCTGTGGGCTTGGGGATGCGGGGTGCGGCTGGGGATGGGCAGAGAGGCGGGGGGCAGCCTTAAGCGCCCTGCCTAGGTGGGATAAAAAATGCCAGGCTGAGTGTGGACACTGCTCTAGAGGCATCAGGGAGCCATTGGAGACCCTTGGGCTGAAGGGAGGTGACAAGCTGGGAGGTTTGGAGCAGCTTCACCTGGGGGTTGGGAATGATGAAGCAGGAGAGGAGGAACTCATCGGACCCTCTCTCCCGGGCTCAAGTGGCATGGCCTCTGGGCAGGCGCCCCTCTGCAAGGGTGACTGGGACTGTGGCTGGATGCTTAGGGACAGCTCAGGGTGACTCCCATGTAAGTCACCATCAGTTCCTGGATCACACCCATCCTTGTTTAGAGTCTTCTCAACAAGCTGTCCTTGGGACATTCTTAAACGAGTCCCAGCTCAGTTGTCCAGAAAAGCGGAGCAGTTATCGTGCTGCCAGCCCTGTGGGTTGCCCCTGCCCTGGGATTTCCTGTCCTGTGAAAGGAGGAAGAAAAACTCACATTATTGCCACATGGATGCCAGAAACCTCAGTTCATGTAACCCTGGCAGCACTCCTGAGAGGCAGGTGCTCTTCTACCCGTTTTCCAGCTGAGAAGTCCCTGATGACCCAGGTCTGTTCAGGATCCACAGCCCATGCTAGTCCCATGACCCCAGAGTTCCTCTGCCCCCAGCCCTGTCAGAACTTCCCTGGGGCTTCTACCTTAAGAACCTGCCTCAGCGTGAATGGCACCTACTTTACTACAGGCTCCTTGAGTGATGCTGCTACACAACTTTGTTTGGGGACCTTGGCCCCAGCTGGCTACCCCTAGTGGTCTCTCACAGGCAGTGGATGCCAGCCCCACGGGGCTACCATGGCTTCCCCACTGCTCAGGAAGCCCTCAGGATTCTCTCTGTGTCTAGAAAAGAGCTCAAAAAAGTAGGCCATATCCTTGGGGTTGAGGGAGAGGAAAGCCCCCCCTACTGCCCTCTCCCCCAGAGTATCTTCCATAGCTTCCAGACTTATCTCCATGGATGTCACGATCCTAGATCTGGCACTGCCTATTCCAGGTTCTGCAGAAAGTTGAAGGTCAGCCCCTCTTTCCCGGTACAGAGAAGGGCTTTTGGTGTCAGGAAACACCTGGAGCTGGAGCTGGCATCTGGCTGCTGTGCATGATCTTGGACAAGTTTCTTCCTCTCTTTGGAATCTCAGTTTCCTTGCTGTAACACGGCCACAGTGATGCTCACAGGGTCCTCAGGAGGACTCAGAGCCTGCTGCTTCGAGAACTGAGGTACGCGGAGGGAGTGGTGGGCCCTGGGCCATTTATAGTGTGAAGAGGGTAGTAGGAGGTGGAGGGGAGGAGGCATTTGATCTGACACAGAGGGTCGGGGCAGCCAGGAGGCCAGAGGCTCCTATGCCCTGCCACGGCTTTTGCAGTACAGACATTGAAGGTTGCCTGCCACTTATCCAGAAGAGTTTCTAAGAATCAAACGTTTAGGATCCAGGGAGCCAGAAGAAAACAGTGTTGGGAGGCCAGCAGCCAGCCTGGAGGAAGGAGAGTACAGGTGGAGGAGGAAGGAGATGGATTCCTTTTCTCCAAAGGCCACACATGCACTCCTGAACATGTCATCCCTCAGACTTTGGGTATTGGGAAGTCAGTCTCCCACCGGCTGCCTCCAGGACCAGTTGACAGGGATGAGAAAGCTTCAGATTTGGTGAGGGCGAAGGGCCACCTCCCAAGCACAAAACAAACCCTCAGGCTACCACTTGGTCCTAGGCCCAAGGACGGAAAGCTTTCAGCCCCCTGTTCCAGCCTCATCCCCTGACAGTCTTCGTTCATCTGCCCAAGCACAGATCTATACCTACTCCTGCTTTCCAGGGCTGAGACTCTGAGTCCAGTAGTCAAGGCCTGGCTTGCACCTGATGAATGAATCAGATCAAATACATGCAGTTTTCTCCCAGGCCTGATTTATCCAACCCCTCCAGACCACATCCACATTGCATCTGGGTCCACATCTTGGTTTCCATAAGGAACAGCATTGGGTCTATGATGGGCTTTAAGAACAGACCATAGGTTTGTCAATTGGCCACCGTTAGAGTCAAACAAGTAGCTCCCAAAGTTTGATTCTTTGGTATAATTTATATAAAGTAAAATCTTAAATGTAAAATTAGATAATTTTAAACTAATGTATATACCCATGTAACCAGGATCCCAGTCAGGATATAGAACATTTCCATCACCTCAGAAAGTCCCCAGTAACCCCCCATCACAGAATACTGATCTGATTTCTATCATCATAGGTAAGCTTTGCCTATTCTAGAAGTTCATATATGTGAAATTATATAGTATGGAAGTAGATAGCTTTTTCGTGTCTGGCTTCTTTTGTTTCATTTGCGATTCATCCATGTTTTTGCAGTAACAGCTCTTTCCTTTTTATTGTTCCTTTTTATTGCTGTAGAATATTCCATTTTATGATTATACCACAGTTTGGTGGTTATTTGATTCCAGTTTTTGGCTATTATGAGTAAAGTTGCTATGAACATTCATGTACAAGTTTTGGTGTGGACATGATGCTTTCATTTCTTTTGGGTAAATACTTAAGACAAATGGCTAGTTAATACCTAGTGAAATTTCTGGACATACATTAAGTGTATGTTTAACTTTTTGAGAAACTGCCAGATTTCAAAAGTGGTTGTATCATTTTACATTCCCACCAGCAATTTATGAGACTTCCAGTTACTCCATGTCCTCATCAGCATTTGGTATTGTCAGTCATTTTTAGCTTAGCTATTCTGATGTATATGTAGTGTTATTTCATTGTAGTTTTAGTTTGCATTTTCCTGATGACTAATGATGTTGGGGACTTTTTTATGTGATTATTGGCCATTGACATATCTGTTCAAGTCTGTACCTTATTTTCAAACATTGGGTTGTTTATCTTTTTTATTATTGACTTGTGGGAGTTCTTTATATATTCTGGATATATATCCATTGACAAAGGATATGAGTTGGGAATGTTTTCTCCTACACTATGGCTGACCTACTCATTTTCTTATGACTTCTGATGAGCAGTTTAAAATTTTTTTGAAATTCAATTTATCATTGTTTGCTTTTATGATTAGTGTTTTCTATGTCTTCTTTAAGAAATTTTTACTTACCCCAAAGTTGCAAAGATATTCTTCAATTTTTTTTCCTCTCCTAGAATCTGTATAATTTTAGCTTTTACATTTGGGCCCATGAGCCACCTGTAATTGATTTCTGAATATGGTGAGAGCTCAGGATTGAGATTTATATTTTTCCACATGGATATCTAGACAGCAGCATTCTTGAAGAAAAATAAATATTTCTTGCTATGGCACTCTTAGAAAAAAACACTTGCTTGTTTATAGTTCTGGACTCTATTCTCTTTCATTAAATTGTCTATATATTTGCCAATACCACACTGTCCTGATTACATTCAATCCATCAACATGGCATATCTTCCTATTTATTTAGGTCTTCTTTAATTTTGCTTAGCAATATTTTATAGCCTTGCACATCGAACTTTATATTAATTTACATTAATTAATTTACATTAATTTCTACCTAGTATTTTTAGTTTTTGGATTCTGTTGTAAGTAGAATTAAAAAATATTTAATTTCCCAATAGTTTATTACTATTTTATGAATAGTTTACAAAAATACAATTGATTTTTATATATTAATCTGTATTCTATGACAATGCTAATTTTTCTCATTAGCTCTAGTAGTTTTCTACATTCACAATAATGTTACCTGTGAATAACGAGAGCTTTACTTTTTTCTTTCCAATCTTTTTTTATTTTTCTTGCCTGTGCACTGGCTGGGACTTCTAATACAATGTAGAATAGCAGTGGTGAGAGCAGAGAAAGACAGAGTAAGTAGCTGAGGCTTTGTTTCTTGGAAGGCCATTCTATTGACTGCAGGGATGCCATGCTGTGATTTACACTTAAAAAAAAATTCCTCTGGTTGCCTGAGAAGAATTGTAAGAGCAAAAGGGGGAGCAGGGAGACCAACAAGGAGGCTGCAGAATTCCACGTGAGAGAGAGGGGTGGTTTAACCTGCAATGATGGGAGATCTGGGATGTATTTGGAGTTAGAGCTACAGAATTCACTGTGGAATGGTTGTGGGGGAAGGAGAGGAGAACCAAAGATGATGCTAGAGTGTTGCCTTGAGCTGCTGCAGGGATGGAGATGCTGTCTTTTTGTTTTTTTTTGGTTGCACCGGGTCTTAGTTGTGACAGGTGGGCTCCTTAGTTGTAGCTCGCCAGCTCCTTTGTTGTGGCACATGGGCTCCTTAGTTGTGGCAGGCATACTCCTTTAGTTGCAGCTCTAGGGCTCCTTAGTTGCGGCTTGCTGTCTCCTTAGTTGCAGCACGTGAGCTCCTTAGTTGTGGCGTGTGAACTCTTAGTTGTGGCATGCATGTGGGATCTAGTTCCCTGACCAGGGATTGAACCCGGGGCCCCTGCATTGAGAGTGTAGAGTCTTAACCACTGTGCCACCAGGGCAGTTCCGGAGATGCTGTCTTTTGAGATGAGGAAATTGAGGATGAGGGTGCAGCTTTGGCCACTTTCATTTCAGGATACTATTAGACACTCAAGGTCTCAGGAGGGAAGCTGGAATGATGGAACTTGAGGTACAGCTTTTGGGTAACATCATGATTTAGATGGAATCTAAAGCCACAAGACCAGATAAAAGAGGAGAGAATGCGGAGAAGGATGAAAAGGAGACTTAATTCTGGGGTAGAGATTGGGGAGGCATGAAGGAGCCAGGAAAGTAGACTGAGAGGGAACAGTGAGGTAGGAGGAAAACCAAAAGAGTATAGTTTTTTGGAAGTTTCTTGAAGCAAGTGTTCCAAGAAAGGGGTAGTCACTGTATTGGATGCTGCTAAGCAGGAAAAATAGGACAAAGACAGAGAAACAACCATGAGACATTCTGTCGCAAACATCCTTGGTGGAACCTCCCTTCGCTTCCTGCCCTGAGGTTTGTGAGAGGATCATGTTTCTTTCCAATAAATACCAATACATCATTTCAAAAAAAAAAAATCTTTGGTGACCTCAACATAGGCATTGCTGCAGAGTAATAGGGCTGAAAGCCCAACAGGAGAGGTGGGAGATGTAGATATGGAAGTAGAGGCAGTGAGCACAGAGAAGGGGAGTGGCAGCCTTTCTCCTGGCAGCCTTTCTGCACGCACCCAGTGAGGAGCCTTGAGGACTCTAGGCATCTGCTGAGGGACCAAAGCCCTCACTGGCCATGCGGAAAGAGAAAAGTGGGCCATGTGCTCCGGAAGTTATGGCCTGGGCTAGCCAGGGTGGATGAGTAGATGAGAGGCTGGGGAGAGTGGAGAAGATGAAGCAGGCACAGGAGTCCATGCCCAGTGCTGTCACTGGCTCTCTATCACGAGTTCAGCTTCGAGAAATCCTCCATGTTCATCACCACAAGGGATGAGCTCCAAGGAGGGTGGGAGGGTAGACTCGAGAGTGCTGCCCAGCTCCATGTGTATTATTTTCTTGAGAAAGCTGCACTCTTTATACAGGTCAGTTTGTCATAAAAGCAACACATATGCACTGGGAAATTGCAGAAAAGAGGGAAAGGTTAACTTCTTGGTATATTTTACTCTGGTTTGTTTCTATATGCAATTGTTCTTACATAATTATAACCATGCTGTGAACAGAGTTTTGGGCCTGCTTATTTTTCACTGAATGTTACATAATAGACATTTTCCATGTTGATATATAGCTTTCGTTGTTGTTATTGGTTGCATAAAATTATATGTGCTAATGCCCCATGTTCAATTAGTTCATCCTCTACTGGTGGTCATTTGGGTTACTTCCAATATTTAGAGACAGTATTGCATTGTATATCTATGTGTGTGGAGCTTTCCCTGGATCCATTTTTCACAGAACTAACATTATTGGAGTTTGTGATACCCACTTGCCATATTGCTGGTCGGGGGTCAGCTAGACCCACCCCGCTGAGAAACACTACATGAGGCAGGCTACTCTCATATTCCTAACTGCCTAAACACTGTCATTTTAAAATATTCTTTTTATTTGTTGGGCCAAAGAAGGGGTCTCATTGTAGCTTCAAGCTGTCTTTCTTGATGGTTAGAGAAGATGCTCATTTTCCTATACGTTCACTTACTGGCTCTATTTCCCCTCACAGGAGGGAGCAGTTCCTATCAATGGATCCACGCTTGTACTTTACCAGGTGGGCTCTCTGAATGGCTCTCCAGGCCCTGCCAGAGCCATCCCTGCCCACTGCAGCAATCCTTAGTGTCTTCCTGGACTACCCCTCCTCCCCCCACCCCACCCCACGCACCCTCCCCCCACCGCCCCAACCAGTTTTCACAGTTACATTCTTCCTCCTGAGGGTCTCACATAGTTCCTGCTGCCCAGTTTTCACTGCCACTCCCCAGGCCAGACCCACATCCCCACATCAGGGAACCATGGAATAATCCCTGGTGGTGCAGTGGTTGAGAATCTGCCTGCGAATGCAGGGACACGGTTTCAATCCCTGGTCCGGGAAGATCCCACATGCCGCGGAGCAACCAAGCCTGTGTGCCACAACTATGGAGCCTGCACTCTAGAGCCCATGAGCCACAACTACTGAGCCTGTGTGCCGCAACTACTGAAGCCCGCGTGCCTAGAGCCCGTGCTCCGCAACAAGAGAAGCCACCGCAATGAGAAGCCCAGACACCGCAACGAAGAGTAGCCCATACTCACTGCAACTAGAGAAAGCCCGTACGCAGCAACGAAGACCAAACTCAGCCAAAAAATAAATAAATAAAACAAATAAATTTATTTAAAAAAAAAAGAGTGCCCCCCCTTTACTCCTGAGCCGTATTCAATCAGACTCATCCTCTGTGATCTTGCCTCCTTAGCTGAGGCTTCCTGGATTTTTCTGGTCTACTTGGACCCCCTGCCTCTGAATGTCTGTAGCATTTATAGTCTACAGGGGCTCTTTCAGAGGGTCCTCAATAAGTAGTCCCTTGTCCCCCACCCTGCTTCTGAAGAACTCGAGAAATAAAAACCCAGATGGAGGCCAAAGTATCACCTTCTTCACTAATGAAAGCTGGGGGGAGGAAGCAGCTTAGTGTGAGGACAAATGGGCCTGTGAACTGAGCCCAGAACTAGGCTGACCTCTTCCCTGTTCCCCAGTCTCACTTGCCCTGGGTGAGTGAGGACTGGGGTATCACAGCCAGTGGGGACCCACACATGGAAGGAAGTGAGAAATCCACCCCTCCCCCACAGTCCATTCCCAGGGAGAAGTGCTAAGTCTTGTCTTGAATTATTTTCTAGACACTTTCGGTGGATTTTGTTGCTTCAACTGCATGAACTCCTCAAGGCTAAGGTATGCATAACTTCTTATCCTTGCGGCGCCTTCAAGTGGGTGAAGAGGACTTGCTTTTAGCAAGCCCCTCCTCCTCCCTTTACACACACCCCAACAAAGTTTGAAATTCATTCTGAGGGCCTCATTTCTCTATCAAAGCTGGCCTGAGTCGATGGAGACCCTATGGGAGTGGGCAGGGATGTAACCACTGTCATTCACTCAGGCCTTGGTCAAGAGGGTAACAGGCCCTTTCCTGAGGGCAGGCTTCCATGGAGGTACAGGGCATGGAAGTGCAATTACTCTTGGTGTCCTTATAGTAGGAATGAGTAGAGAGCCAAACAAGTATTTGGGATGGCACAGACATGCTTTGCTTAACTCACAATTGTGCTAAGAGTCTCCTTTGGATGTTTACTGGACTGATTGATGAATGATTGGATTGTCCAAGGTCTGGGGGTTTAATTATTTTCAGCTGGGCAGGGGATTCCATGGACATAGGTTACAAACCACGGCTCCATTGGCTACTGTTTTCTAAAAGAATTTGAGCCCTCACACAATTGGGAGCCCACCTGGTGATGCTTGGATTCCAGAACTGTGGGTGCACACACATCACTGCACCATGTAGAGTTAGAAAAAAACTTCTCTAAAAATAACCACCGAGGAATATTTAATTTGATAGCAAAACTGTGACTAATGCATGAAACAGAGAGTCTGTGTGACAAGACACAGTACAATAATGGGGGGGGATTCATGTTTGACCTTTAAACTAGTGCAAAATCAAACATACCTTAGCCTTGGCAGCTGAGGCTCTAGGGAAACTGGCTATGAGCAGGGGGTATGATGGTCATGGAGGAGAACTGACAGGATATGCAGTTCTCAAGTGTGGTGCATTATGGAAATAGCTCAGGGAAATCAATACCTTTTGGTGTTAAATAGAGAGAAGGGGCTGGGGCTGAGCCAAGTGCTGGCTGGTGAGAGGCGGATGCAGGAGGCCAGCCCAGCTGGATGGAATCAGCTCTTACAGGCTGGCTTGGAGAAGAAGTAGGTTCCGCAAATGCAAGGAGACCCAGCGTTTCCGGGAAGCAATCTGAGCTGATGGGGTAGGAGCAAGGTTCCAGTGTTGAGTGAACAATTACCCTCTGGTAGGCTCTGTGTTGAAAGCTTCCCACGCATTATCCTCATAAGCGTCCCTGATATAGAAGCCGTTATTATTCCCACTTGACAGAGAAGGAAACGGGTCACCCAGCTGGGAAGTGTCTGGAGCCGAATGTGAACCCATTAAACTCTATTTGCTGTTGCTTGGTCACTTACAACTTGAAAAAGCTCAAGGGCTGGCAGCAGCCTCGAGTGACAGGTTAGGGCTGGGGTTGGGGCAGGCTCAGTGTGGGTTGTGGTTTTGTCAGGGGCCACCTGGTGACAGGGAAAAATTGCCATGGCTCTTGGCATGGCAGTTTTCCGGGTCCGAGTCAATTCCATGATCGTTCCATAATTCATGACTGCATATGAAATTCTTATCCATCACCTTCAGTGCTAATTGGAGAACAAAATAGTCTCCATCTCTTAAGAGTTTTTCATCTTCAGTGGCAACACGGTGAGTATTGGTGCTGCTGCTTTCTGGGTCAGGATCTTGCACGTTCTGAGTACTCATTCAAGGTGTGCTCTCAGGAGAGAGTTCTTTAGAGGGTTTTTGTTTTTGTTTTTGCGTCCTCTTCTAAATGTTCCTCAAGAAAGAGATTAGGGGCCTCCCTGGTGGCGCAGTGGTTGAGAGTCCGCCTGCCGATGCAGGGGATACGGGTTCGTGCCCCGGTCTGGGAGGATCCCATATGCCGCGGAGCGGCTGGGCCCGTGAGCCATGGCCGCTGGGCCTGCGCATCCGGAGCCTGTGCTCCGCAACGGGGGAGGCCACAACAGTGAGAGGCCCGCATACCGCAAAAAAAAAAAAAAAAAAAAAAAAAAAAAGAAAGAGATTAGAAGTGGTCCCTGATCAGATTCAGGGCCAGTTGCTTCTTGGAATGTTTGGTGATATTCTTTCCCTAGACCCTCAGCATAGGCAGGGCTGTGGGGGACAAGCAAACTGTTGAGGTTGCAGTTGAAGCTGTGGGGCCCCTCCTAGACTCTGGGGGGTGGCTCTGTAGGAGGTAAGTTACTCTTCCCCTTTGAGCCTGGGATATGAGAGCTGAGCCTCCGCTCAGGTGTGCCACCTTGAGAATTAAGGAAGGATTGGCTCAAAGAGGAGAGGGAAGCCTGGAGTGGTCCTGGGTGGGGAGTGGTTCTGCACATTCTCTGTCGGGTACTCAGAGGATTGGGAATACACAGTGGTGCCTCTGAGCCCAGCGCTCAAGGGGGTGGGCCTTTGCCTAGGTTTTCCCCCCAATAAGCCCAGGATCTCCTTGAGGGATCTTACATCTTTCATCTCTGCTTGTGACCCAAGGCCTGGCAACAGTTGGCACCCCAATGTCATGGGGCCCAGCAAGGTCGCAAGGCCTGGCCCTGCCTCTCACTCTAGCCACATCTCTCCCCACTCTCCACTTATTTGCTTGCTCACTCATCACATCCTGGTCACACTGGCCTTTCCATTCTTCAGAGACATCGAACTCCTTCCTCACCTGACCTACCTCCCCAAATGCTGCTCCCTCTGCCCAGAGCACATTCTCTCCTACTTTACTTGGCTGATTCGTCTGAATTGTCAGGTTCCAGTTTAAACATCATTTCCTCCAGGAAGTCTTCCCTGACTTATCAAGCCAGGTCAATTTCCTTGGTGGATGCTCCCTTTGTAAGTGTGCTCTTCTGTCCTAGTACTTATGTCTCTAATTAGAGATTCATTTGTGCAATAATTGGTTCAGTGTTTCTTCCCCCCAACTAGACGGTTAAACTCTGTGATGGGAAAGACTGAACATCTTCTGCTCTGGACCTGTTCCATAATAGGTGCTCAATAAATATTTGGTGGATGAATGATTAAAATTTCCCATACTTTGAGGTGAAACTTATGAGGAGCTGGTGGGAACAAAGTCTGATTTCCCTTTCTAGTCCCAGCCCCACAGCAGTTCAGAGATGGGGTAGGTGGTGCTACATCAAACAAAAAAGCTTTGTTTTGCGCTTAACTCAAGCGAAATGGTAAAGGCATTGCAGTTGGTTGCTTTTTAAATGTAGAGAAATTACCTCTGTCCTGATTTGCAATATCTGTGCTATTGTGGGCTGTTTTTCTCTTTTGGGCCTACTCGTATTGGAGCAATAATTTCACCCTTTGGCTCCACAGAAGTCCAATTAATATTACAAATACGGTCCTGTAAAATTCACTTCTTGACATTAGAACGTTTTGTTGCTAATTACTCCCCAAGGTTTTTAATTTCAAGTCCTCCTTGGTGACTTAGTGCAGAAATTCAAGAGCACACTTATTTCCCCCCAAAGGGAAAGGTGAACTAAGTGATGCCAAGCTTCTATCAACTTGCTCCTCCTCCCGGGGGTATCTTGTTTTTGATTCTGTCTCCTTTTACTTTCCTCACCAGAAACAAACAACAAACAAACAAAAACCATATTGGAACAAAGATTTATATTTCTGGAAAAAAACTTATTCACTAATGCATTCATTCAAGCAATATTTACCTACTGTGTGTCAGATCCTGAGTGTAAGGCACTGAGGAAGCCAAAAAAAAAAAAAAAAGACTGTTTTCAGGTAGCTCACAGTCTTGAGTGGGCAGAAGAGGTGCTGAGGAGCCTGTGACATATCCGGAGGTGCTTCCTATGGTGGGGCTTGATAGCTACAGCCCATCCGGAAGTGCCATGTCAGTCTCCAGAGGTTGAAATCAGGGAAGCTTTGGTCACTTCTCATTTGAAAGACCCTGGCTAACTGCAAGGAATCTGCATTTTAATAATATTTTGAATGGGTTGGTAAAATAGGAACAGATGGTTAAGGTTTGTCTTTTAGGGAAAATAATGAAACATTGCATTGCTTAATCTGTCTCTTTTTCACACTCTTCCCTATCCCCTCCCCACTGCAAAGATATTCGGATGTAACAAAATTTAAAGGAAAATACTAATAATATCTTAGTCACTTAGGTCTCTTCACCTGAAAGGACCCTAACTTTGTCAGCCATCTCTATGTTAACCTATTCTGTTAGCCCTTTATTCCAGTGTTACCTCCTGAGAGAAGGTTTCCTAAAAAGTGTTGGTTTGGGGGAACATAAGAGGTGGCGGTGACGTGAGACTAACTTGAGTGTCTTTCTGCCATGAAGGAAACCAGCTCTGTAGATGCTTTGTTAACCAGAGCAGACCCATTCCTAGATAAACCCAGCAGGGCAGAGCTGGATAACGTGTTCTGAGCCTCCTATCCACCTGTCCCTGTGCTACAGAAGGGCATAAGCTCTAGATGCAGCACCTCTTGATGAAAAGAAAGCAGAATGTCACTACTATCACCTGCATGTCACTTGGACTTGCCTCAATACCCACTGCATTTCTCTGAATTTTTCCCATCATTCTGCTTGGACAGAGCACCAGATGAGATCAACTGATGGGAGAGGGAAGTGAGTTCTGCTCTGGCACCATGGCCAAAAGCTCTTGGGAGAATGAGCATCACGTACCACTTGCCTACTGCTTGCTGACTTCAGTCACGAGAGCCCCCATCCTGGATAAACATCATCTTTGTGGCCACACATTGTTTTATGAGCTGAGTCATCAGACTGGCTGACTCCATAAATGCTGCTGTCTGATTCTCCAGGCAGCAGAAAACGAAGAGGGAAGATATGAAGTGTAGCTCATTGAGCTTTGTAGAGGGCCAGTCTCAACTGCCAAAGGTGATAGGGGAGTCATCATTATGGAGTTTGCTTATGTTAAAAAATGGTTGATTAACTTAAGTTCCATTTAGGAGAAAAAGATGATGTTGTCCACATTTCTTGTATGTTACTATAAGATCTGTTTGGTTATGGGCTAATTTTGATGGCCACCAGTCTTAAACAATATCCTGCTGAAAACTTGATTCCTTCACTCGTTTATTACAATGCAATTTATTATCTGAGGTAATAAGTTCAACCTAAAAGCAATAGTGACATGTTAAGTCAAACTTTTGCAGACTTCTCTATTTCTTAGATAAATTGCTCCACCACGTTTATCTTTTATATAGCTACTCAGCAACATGTCTCAATTAATTTTTTTTTTTTTTTTTTTGCAGTACGCGGGCCTCTCACTGTTGTGGCCTCTCCCGCTGCGGAGCACAGGCTCCGGACGCGCAGGCTCAGCGGCCAAGGCTCATGGGCCCAGCTGCTCTGTGGCATGTGGGATCTTCCCGGACCGGGCCACGAACCCGTGTCCCCTGCATCGGCAGGCAGACTCTCAACCACTGCGCCACCAGGGAAGCCCTCAATGAATTTTAAATTAAAGCCAATGTGCCTATATCAAAGAAATTTACCCTGATTAACTCAAGTTTCTGAATTTGGAGATTTGTGACTCCTTGAAGTAAATTTCTCAGTTCTCTTTTCCATCCTATTTCATTATGGTCTCAGAAAGCATACAGGCAGATCATTCACCCAAGAGTATATGCTGAATTCCTGTTAGGTGGCAGGCATTATGTTAGTCTCCGTGTGGGGTAAAAATGAACGAAGAGCGATCTTTACCACTGAAGAAGGAACAAATGTTTGTCAATGTGCAAGGTGGACATATTTGATCTCTTGGAGGAGGATGGGATGAGTAAGTGCTATAGGAGAAGCCCTTATGGGAGAGCAAAATCCCCTTCAGCCAGAGGCAGCTGGGGAAGCTTTCCTGGGGGAAAGCAGCCCTTGGATGGTGAGGAGGATCCATGAGTTTCAAGAGGGGAGAGGGATACTGTATGCAAAGGCCTAGCAAGAGTCAGGGAATAGCATATGCTTGTGTCTGGAGCTGGGATGGCCCTGGGGACTCTGGGAGAGCAGTTTCTAGGAAATGATAGGGTCAGAAACCAGACCTTAGGGGACTGAGAGCCAAATAAATTGTGTTGAAATGAAGGGGTCTGGGGACTTCCCTGGTGGTCCAGTGGTTAAGAATTCACCTTCCAATGCAGGGGACGTGGGTTCGATCCCTGGTCAGGGAACTAAGATTCCACATGCCTGGGGCAACTAAGCCTGTGTGCCACAACTACTGAGCCTGCGTGCTCTAGAGCCCGCATGCCACACCGAGAGAGAAGCCAGTGTGCCGCAACTAGAGAAGCCCATGTGCCACAATGAAAGATCCCACATGCCTCAACAAAGATCCCATGTGCTGCAACTGAGACCTAATGCAGCCCAAATAAAAGAAAAAAAAAAAAAGAAAGGGGTCTGGAGTGGATAATTCTCCTTTGGAGTCAGATAGAGAAAGGAGGGAGAGAGAGGGAATGGGGGATGAGAGTACCAATGGGGCAGGTGTACCTGGGACCACAGAAAGATCCTGTGGAGCAGAACAGGGTAAAAATGGGGGGCAGGGAGCAACAATGGTGCAGGGGGTTCCTGGGGATCCTGAGTGCCACAGGGGTGGTGGTGAGAACATATGGAAGAGTGGGTGGAAAGGAAGGGAGGGCAGGGCACTGAGGGTCCTGATCTTCAGAGGCAAGCTGGAAGTCAGTTCACATGCTGGGAGGGGTGTGTTTGGGGTGAGGGTAGATTGAGAGCCTTCTTAGTCGAGTGGACTGAGAGCCTGAGGAGGGGCTCAGAGCAGATGCTGTGGGTATAGGAGAGCAGGTGCATAGGCCTTCTGAAGGCCAGTTTTCCACAACGTGTGCTTTGCCCTTTTGCTTCAACTCAAGACAATTTTCTAAATTTAGTGCAAACAGCAAGACTGTAGGAGCCTGGGACTTATCATGCTCTCTCCTTCTCACCTTGGCACCCTTTCTTCTCCCTTTGCCGGTTGGGATTAAAGCCCACTCACCCCTAAGCTGAAGTGTGTGGTCATGGATTGGGATAGTCTTTGTATGGGGAAGCCATCATCTAAGATGGATTCACACAAGGAATAAGAGAGTAAACTTTGGGAAAACTAGTTCTTAGGCTCTGAGATTGTCATCACATATATCAGTCAATGGAGTGGAACTAGAAGATAAAATAAGAGCTTTTAAAAGGTTGTTCACAGAAGAACGGATAAGTGACCTGGAAGATAAAATAGTGGAAATAACTACTGCAGAGCAGAATAAAGAAAAAAGAATGAAAAGAATTGAGGACAGTCTCAGAGACTTCTGGGACAGCATTAAACGGACCAACATTCGAATTATAGGGGTCCCAGAAGAAGAAGAGAAAAAGAAAGGGATTGAGAAAATATTTGAAGAGATTATAGTTGAAAACTTCACTAATATGGAAAAGGAAATAGTTAATCAAGTCCAGGAAGCACAGAGAGTCCCATACAGGATAAATCCAAGGAGAAACACGCCAAGACACATCTTAATCAAACTATCAAAAATTAAATACAAAGAAAAAATATTAAAAGCAGCAAGGGAAAAACAACAAGTAACACACAAGGGAATCCCCATAATGTTAACAGCTGATCTTTCAGCAGAAACTCTGCAAGCCAGAAGGGAGTGGCAGGACATATTTAAAGTGATGAAGGAGAAAAACCTACAACCAAGATTACTCTGCCCAGCAAGGATCTCATTCAGATTTGATGGAGAAATTAAAACCTTTACAGACTAGCAAAAGCTGAGAGAGTTCAGCACCACCAAACCAGCTTTACAACAAATGCTAAAGGAACTTCTCTAGACAGGAAACACAAGAGAAGGAAAATAACTACCTTAAATGTAAATGGATTAAATGCTCCCACCAAAAGACACAGATTGGCTGAATGGATACAAAAACAAGACCCATATAAATGCTGTCTACAAGAGACCCACTTCAGACCTAGGGACACGTACAGACTGAAAGTGAGGGGATGGAAAAAGATATTCCATGCAAATGGAAATCAAAAGAAATCTGGAGTAGCAATTCTCATATCAGACAAAACAGACTTTAAAATAAAGACTATTACAAGAGACAAAGAAGGACACTACATAATGATCAAGGGATTGATCCAAGAAGAAGATACAAAAATTGTAAATATTTATGCACCCAACATAGGAGCAATTCAATACATAAGGCAAATACTAACAGCCATAAAAGGGGAAATCAACAGTAAAACAATCATAGTAGGGGACTTTAACACCCCACTTTCACGAATGGGCAGATCATACAAAATGAAAATAAATAAGGAAACACAAGCTTTAAATGATACATTAAACAAGATGGACTTAATTGATATTTATAGGACATTCCATCCAAAAACAACAGAATACACATTCTGCTCAAGTGCTCATGGAACATTCTCCAGGATAGATCATATCTTGGGTCACAAATCAAGCCTTGGTAAATTTAAGAAAATTGAAATCATATCAAGTATCTTTTCTGACCACAATACTATGAGACTAGATATCAGTTACAGGAAAAAAATCTGTAAAAAATACAGACACATGGAGGCTAAACAATACACTACTTAATAACCAAGAGATCACTGAAGAAATCAAAGAGGAAATCAAAAAGTACCTAGAAACAAATGACAATGAAAACACGATGACCCAAAACCTATGGGATGCAGTAAAGGCAGTTCTAAGAGGGAAGTTTATAGCAATATAGTCCTACCTCAAGAAACAAGAAACATCTCAAATAAACAACCTAACCTTAAACCTAAAGCAATTAGAGAAAGAAGAACAAAAAAAACCCCAAGGTTAGCAGAAGGAAAGAAATCACAAAGATAATATCAGAAATAAATGAAAAAGAAATGAAGGAAACGATAGCAAAGATCAATAAAACTAAAAGCTGGTTCTTTGAGAAGATAAAATTGATAAACCATTAGCCAGATTCATCAAGAAAAAAAGGGAGAAGACTCCAGTTAATAGAATTCGAAATGAAAAAGGAGAAGTAACAACTGACACTGCAGAAATACAAAGGATCATGAGAGATTACTACAAGCAACTCTATGCCAATAAAATGGACAACCTGGAAGAAATGGACAAATTCTTAGAAATGCACGACCTTCCGAGACTGAACCAGGAAGAAATAGAGAATACGAAGAGACCAATCACAAGCACTCAAATTGAAACTGTGATTAAAAATCTTCAAACAAAAAAAAGCCCAGGACCAGATGGCTTCACAGGCAAATTCTATCAAACATTTAGAGAAGAGCTAACACCTATCCTTCTCAAACTCCTCCAAAATATAGCAGAGGGAGGATCACTCCCAAACTCATTCTATGAGGCCACCATCACCCTGATACCAAAAACAGACAAAGGTGTCACAAAGAAAGAAAACTACAGGCCAATACCACTGATGAACATAGATGCAAAAATCCTCAACAAAATACAAGCAAACAGAATCCAACAGCACATTAAAAGGATCATACACCATGATCAAGTGGGGTTTATCCCAGGATTGCAAGGATTCTTAAATATATGCAAATCAATCAATGTAATACACCATATTAACAAATTGAAGGAGAAAAACCATATGATCATCTCAATAGATGCAGAGAAAGCTTTCAACAAAATTCAACACCCATTTATGATGAAAACCCTCCAGAAAGTAGGCATAGAGGGAACTTTCCTCAACATAATAAAGGCCATATATGACAAACCCACAGCCAACATCGTCCTCAATGGTGAAAAACTGAAAGCATTTCCACTAAGATCAGGAACAAGACAACGTTGCCCACTCTCACCACTATTATTCAACATAGTTTTGGAAGTTTTAGCCACAGCAATCAGAGAAGAAAAAGAAATAAAAGGAATCCAAATCCGAAAAGAAGAATTAAAACTGTCACTGTTTGCAGATGACATGATACTATACATAGAGAATCCTAAAGATGCTACTAGAAAACTACTAGAGCGAATCAATGAATTTGGTAAAGTAGCAGGATACAAAATTAATGCACAGAAATCTCTGGCATTCTTATACACTAATGATGAAAAATCTGAAAGTGAAATTAAGAAAACACTCCCATTTACCACTGCAACAAAAAAAATAAAATATCTAGGAATAAACTTACCTAAGGGGACAAAAGACCTGTATGCAGAAAACTATAAGACACTTATGAAAGAAATTAAAGATGATACAAACAGATGGAGAGATATACCATGTTCTTGGATTGGAAGAATCAACATTGTGAAAATGATTCTACTACCCAAAGCAATCTACAGATTCAATGCAATCCCTATCAAACTACCACTGGCAGTTTTCACAGAACTAGAACAAAAAATTTCACAATTTGTATGTAAACACAAAAGACCCAGAATAGCCAAAGCAATCTTGAGAAAGAAAAACGGAGCTGGAGAAATCAGACTCCCTGACTTCAGACTATACTACAAAGCTACAGTAATCAAGACAGTATGGGGGCTTCCCTGGTGGCGCAGTGGTTGAGAGTCCGCCTGCCGATGCAGGGGACACGGGTTCGTGCCCCGATCCCGGAAGATCCCACATGCCGCGGAGCGGCTGGGCCCGCGAGCCATGGCCGCGGAGCCTGTGTGTCCGGAGCCTGTGCTCCGCAACGGGAGAGGCCACAGCAGTGAGAGGCCCGCGTACAGCAAAAAAAAAAAAAAAAAAAAAAAAAGACAGTATGGTACTGGCACAAAAACAGAAATATAGATCAATGGAACAGGATAGAAAGCCCAGAGGTAAACCCACGCACATATGGTCACCTTATCTTTGATAAAGGAGGCAAGAATATACAGTGGAGAAAAGACAGCCTCTTCAATAAGTGGTGCTGGGAAAACTGGACAGGTACATGTAAAAGTATGAAATTAGAACACTCCCTAACACCATACACAAAAATAAACTCAAAATGGATTAAAGACCTAAACGTAAGGCCAGACACTATCAAACTCTTAGAGGAAAACATAGGCAGAACACTCTATGACATAAATCACAGCAAGATCCTTTTTGACCCACCTCCTAGAGGAATGGAAATAAAAACAAAAATAAACAAGTGGGACCTAATGAAACTTAAAAGCTTTTGAACAGCAAAGAAAACCATAAACAAGACCAAAAGACAACCCTCAGAATGGGAGAAAATATTTGCAAATGAAGCAACTGACAAAGGATTAATCTCCAAAATTTACAAGCAGCTCATGCAGCTCAATATCAAAAAAACAAACAACCCAATCCAAAAATGGGCAGAAGACCTAAATAGACATTTTCCCAAAGAAGATATACAATTGCCAACAAACACATGAAAGAATGCTCAACATCATTAATCATTAGAGAAATGCAGATCAAAACTACAGTGAGATATCATCGCACACCTGTCAGAATGGCCATCATCAAAAAATCTACAAACAATAAATGCCGGAGAGGGTGTGGAGAAAAGGGAAACTCCGCACTGTTGGTGGGAATGTAAATTGATACAGCCACTACGGAGAACAGTATGGAGGTTCCTTAAAAAACTAAAAATAGAACTACCATATGACCCAGCAATCCCACTACTGGGCATATACCCTGAGAAAACCATAATTCAAAAGGAGTCATGTAGGGGCTTCCCTGGTGGTGCGGTGGTTGAGAGTCTGCCTGCCAATGCAGGGGGTGCGGGTTCGTGCCCCGGTCTGGGAGCATCCCACGTGCCACAGAGCGGCTGGGCCCATGGGACGTGGCCGCTGGGCCTGTGCATCCGGGGCCTGTGTTCCGCGGTGGGAGAGGCCACGGCGGTGAGAGGCCCGCGTACCAAAAAAAAAAAAAAAAAAAGTCATGTACCACAATGTTCATTGCAGCTCTATTTACAATAGCCAGGACATGGAAGCAACCTAAGTGTCCATCAACAGATGAATGGATAAAGAAGATGTGGCACATATATATGATGGAATATTACTCAGCCATAAGAAGAAACGAAATTGAGTTATGTGTAGTGAGGTGGATGGACCTAGAGTCTGTCATACAGAGTGAAGTAAGTCAGAAAGAGAAAAACAAATACCATATGCTAACACATATATATAGAATCTAAAAAAAAAAAAGAGTTCATGAAGAACCTGGGGGCAAAACGGGAATAAAGACACAGACCTACTAGCAAATGGACTTGAGGATATGGGGAGGGGGAAGCGTAAGCTGTGACAAAGTGAGAGAGTGGCATGGACATATATACACTACCAAACGTAAAATAGATAGCTAGTGGGAAGCAGCCACATAGCACAGGGAGATCAGCTCGGTGCTTTGTGACCACCTAGAGGGGTGGGATGAGGGGGTGGGAGGGAGGGAGACGCAAGAGGGAAGGGGTATGGGAACATATGTGTATGTTAACTGATTCACTTTGTTATAAAGCAGAAACTCACCATTGTAAAGCAGTTATACTCCAATAAAGATGTTAAAAAAGAAAATCAATTTCCTTTTTTTAAAAAAAAACGGTTGTTCAGAAGGTCTGTATAAGTTGGCATCTCTTGCTGGATAGCTCCCTGGAGAAAACTTTGTGGGAATGTGCCTTCATTCCGCGGTAAACATTCCATGGTGGCCATTGGGCAGGGGTCTATCTTCCTGGAATAGTCAGCTACATAAATAATGATATGTCTTTTATTATGTTCTTGGATCAAAAAATATATATATCTAGCTATTGAGAAACTCAGTCATTTAGGGAACGTTTTCCAGGGGCAGGAGTGGGCAGCCTTCACTGGTGGGAGGAGGAGTCTATAGGTCAGGAGTCTGTGGCAATAATCCAGGTGAACACAATTAGGCCTGGGAGGAGTTACCAATCATAAAGAATATTGTGAATGAAGGATCAACAAGGTCTGTTGATTACCAAGATATTCTTGTATTAGTCTTGCTTCCTATTCAACAGTGTGTGTCAGGTGCTGGGCTGAGTCCTGATGGACCAGAAAGGTGACTTTAGCCTGGATTTTGCCTTTTGGAGCTGACAGTCTTATAGGAAAAGTAAGGCACAAAGGCACACAGCTTGAATCCCAGGCAAAAGAAGGATCCAGTCTGCCAGCTGCAGGATCAGGGAAGGTTTTCTGGAGGTGAGGCCTTAAGCTGGGCTTTGTAGAGTGGGATTGCCCAAGACTGATAGTGAGGGATGACAGCAGGATTTTGACTTGGTAGTGCTGGTGACAGAATTGTACGGATATGCTGGGATTTGGGCTAGGAACACCATGCAATCCAGATGTAGGTGGAAAGGAGAAGTCCTGCAACTGCCAGGACTTTCCTGGTCTTTGAGCGGTTGACCTAGTGTCACAAGGTGATATTTGCAGGCCTAAGAGTGAATGGATTCTTAAGGAGGAGAGAAGGAGAAAAGTTTCGGGACCGAACCGGAAACTCAGGATGGCCTGTAAGGCAGAGACCTAGGAGCAGCAGAGGCGGTGCCCAGGGCAGGAACAACACCTCCCTCCCGCCCCCTACTCCCCCTTCCCCCAACCCAATGAGCAACTGCTTCCTTACTAGGAAGCCTGCAGTGATTGTTTTGGCCCCAAACATTTACTACGCAGGCCAACTCAGCGAAACAAGAACCAAGGAGGCCCTAGCGGCTTCGGCCTAGGAGGAGTCCCAGAGACCTAAGAGCGAGGGGCACGAGTATGCCCCACTTGGTTCTCCTGCGGCGACCCCACCCTGCGGGCCCGGGCGCTGCGCAGGGTGGCTCCTGGGACCTTTCCAGGGATGGGGTCGTGACAGCGCCGTGGATGACACCTGGATGGTCATAAAGGTATCCTTCCCTCCTTTCCCTGCTCTCCCCTCTCCGACCGGCGGATCTCACGGGGATCTCGGCGTGCCTGGCAGGAGGCACTGAACGCCGAAGCCCAGGGGGTCCGAGGGACTCCCACCTGCCCAACCCCGCATCCTCCAGCGCTTGCTGCCGCCCGGGGCCTTGGGCCTAAGAGCCAGTCCTGACCCCGGCGGAGCCATTCAATCGCCTCTCGCGGATTTCCCTCCGCTGCCGCGCGGCGGCGGCAACACGTGGGCTCGCGCGCGGGCTCGGGCGGCGCGAGCCCGGGCAGCGCGAGCCCGGGCAGCGCGAGCTCCCGCGCGCCGGGAAGCGGCGCATGCGCGGGCGTCCTGCGAGCCCGCTGAGGAGAGCCGAATCGCAGCGGCGCCGGGAGCCGAGCAGCGGAGCTGTGAGGAGCGAGCGGTGGCGTGAGAACGGCAGGGACTGACAGGTGGCAAACCCTTGCTGGGGCGTCCGCGGAACCTGGCGGTCCGGGCGTGGCGGCGGTGGCATCCCGGACGGCCTGTGAGGGATGCGCCGCCCACTGCCCTGCGCCGCCTGACCGCCCCCGCCTCGCCTAGCGGTGCGCCACAGCCGGGCCCGCGGCCGTCCCCGCCGCGCTGTCGCCCGGCCGCCGCCGCGCCCGCGGGGTCGCGCCCGGCCCGGCCATGTGGACCCCCACGGAGGAAGAGAAATACGGCGTAGGTAGGTGAGGCTCCGGCCTGGCCGCGGCGGGGGTTTGGGGGACGCGCCCTTGCTCTCGGCCTCGTGCCGGCCCCGCCTCGATTCGCGCCCGCGCGCCTCCCGCCGCTGCCCGCAGGCTGCGCGGCCTCGGCGCGGGGTGTGCGCGGGGTGGGGGCGGCGCGGGCGCGGGCGCGAGGCGCGGGGGTGGGAGCGGGTCCCTGGGTGCGGGGAGGGCGGCAGGGGGCGCTGGCAGCGCGGCCTCGGCAGGTGCGGCCGGAGGGAGGGGTGGGCAGGGCCCCAGAGGCTCCCCAAGGTTTTTGGTGTGGGGCATAGGGCAGTTTCACCGAAGAAGCCAAATTCTGGAAACCTGTTTTCTCCTTTCTTAAACCTCAATTTTAGTGAGTTTCTGCACCTGAGTTGATGAGCCCGATGACTCTTTATTTTTGGAGTGGAGCCTTAGGGAAAAAAAAGGGATAAAATACGTTGACATCATTTTTCCAGTTCAGAATTTTGCAGACATTTGACTGGAAATGTTTGATCCGTTTTAGTTTGTTTTGCCTTCAATATTATAAATAATTATTACTTAAAATAAGAAGTGTTTTTGCACATGTCCCAATGTTTAGTGTATATTACAGTCACGGTTTTGTTAAGAAACAAACGAACCTGTTTTTAGATGAGACCATTATTCCTCTTAGAATCCTCTTTTTATCTGTTACAAGTGTTAAACTCCAGAAGCTAAATAATTCTTATAATACTCAACTTCTTTAAAAGGCATATTCAATAATTTAAGGGATTGAATATTACTTTTACTTTTATAGTGTTAGTGTTTTGTGGCGATAACATGAGAGAGGAGTTCAGCCACACTGCATTATTGTGTCACCTGTCATTCAGTTAGAAACAGATAGAAAAATGAGTGTACAGGTTTTTTTCTCTGCCTAAGTTTTAATGGAAAATTTTAGATGGGGAGATCTGTCTAAACACAGACTTTTGTTTCCCATGTTTACTGCAGCTCAGTCAAGGTTTAGTTCACAGTTCCCTACAAAATAAACTGTCAGTGGTAACAAACGTTTAGGAATACCATCAGGCGAATTATGTGGAAACTGAATGTATTTAAATTTAAGGACCTGCAGAGAGATCTGTGCTGGTAGAAAATCTTGTTTTGAAAGGTAACTTTCTGAAGTTTTAAATTAGCTGTGCTCTAAGGGCGTAATGATACAAGCTAGGATGGAAGTGATAAAAGGAGCCCTAGTGCTAGAGTCTCTGTTGAAATGGGATTGGGAAATGATGTGAAGAGCCGGGATTCACCTCTGGGAACATTTTATCCTTTCTCTTAGAGCATTCCCTAAATACTAAATACATTTTGTGATGTGAAGAGTTGATGGTTTATCTTTTTTGTAACTTGCTCTCAGACCTGCTTAACTAGAATAACAAATAACTGATGTGAAAGTGGTCAACTGTCCAGTGGCACCTAAGTGATACTTTCTTTCCTGCTGGGTCGGAACCTGTGAGTAGTGGAATTGGCAGATTTCTGAGTCCTGGCTTCTTTTTACTGGTGTTGTGGGCAAGTTATTTAACATCATTTTCTTAATGTGTAAATTGGGGATAATATTTACCTACAGGGTTGTGAAAATCAAATGAGAGCATACCAAATGCTTAATAAATGTTAATTTCTCCTTTTCCCCTTAGTACAGTATTTAGAGTAATAACACTAGGCATTTCCTCAGGTGTGTTGGTTCTGAGATGGAGGCAATGCAGGGTAATCAAGATAGGCATATGTGAATCTCAAAGCACTAGGATTTGGTGTGTGATTTACTCAGGAAGATGGAAGGAAATTTTTGCATTCCTTGGACTGTGGGTTTAGCTTTAGAAAAATTTTTTCCTGTGGAGGGGTACAGCATTGGGCACAGGGTAGGACTTAAATGCTTGTTAAATGAGAGAGACAGTTATTCTGAAGACATTAGCAGCTGTGATTTAGTGTAATTTATTTGCCCTTTCTGCCAAACACAGAAAGTCTCTATCATCTTCTCTCACAGCTTTCTTCTACTATCCCTTCCTCAGCTATGGTCTAAAAGTTCTTGTGTAGATTGTTCACACTCAATATGTTTTTTCCATAAGCATTTCGGGGCTACACTCCTAGGTCTTTTCATAAAAGCCAGTTCAGTCTATAAAGAGCCTAAATATTGTACTTACAGTGAGAAAAATAGTCAATTAAAAATGGTATGTTAGCTGCATTGTTTAATTGTTAGGTTGAAAATCTAAACATTGGACTTCTCTGGTGGTGCAGTGGTTAAGAATCCGCCTGCCAATGCAGGGGACACGGGTTCGAGCCCTAGTCTGGGAAGATCCCACATGCCACAGAGCAACTAAGCCTGTGCACCACAACTACTGAGCCTGCGCTCTAGAGCCCGTGAACCACAACTGCCGAGCCCGCGTACCACAGCTACTGAAGCCTGCACGCCTAGAGCCTGTGTTCCACAACAAGAGAAGCCACCGCAATGAGAAGCCTGTGCACTGCAACGAAGAATAGCCCCCACTCGCTGCAACTAGAGAAAAGCCCACACACAGCAACGAAGACCCAACACAGCCAAAGATAAAATAAATAAATAAATAAAAATAAATAAAAAAAAGAAAATCTAAACATTATCATTATTCCTATGAGAAAATGTTTCAGATTTCAACTTTGATTTTTATGCGCAGCATGGAGCACAGATTTCTATCTCTGCTTGCTAGCCCATAATCCTTACAGCAAGGAGGGAAAATATATCTTTTTCCCACCAATTTGTATAAATTGCTTGGATGTGGGTGAGGGAAGGAGTCCTCTTCTGCAGCAGTGCAAGGGAGTTTCTCCCAGTGCAGCTGTTCATCTTATTTGACATTGGTAAGGTTTTTGAGATCATGTAGTAATATCTTAATGCCTTTAAAATTTATGATATAGAAATTCTGTACAAGTTATAACACTTTCAAATTATTTGATTTATTTGCTTAGGACTAGGCAATATCTGAGCTTCCCTTTCCATTGTAATATTCTGTGACTGAGTTTAGAGGAAGGGGAGGAAACTACCCTTTTTTGAAGATCAATGATGGACCAGTCAGTGTGTTGGGGATTCTCACTTATGTTATACCGTGTAGATCCCCAGAGCAGTCTTAATGTTATCTTCATTACACAGATGATGAAATTGGATCTCAGAGGTTGTTGATCCTTTTTTGTCCTTTAACAATTAAATATTCCCCTTAATTTTCTTCCTGGCAATGGGCAATATTTTTGCCATATACTTGACTCTCTTACTGTCCATCTGTAGTATCACAAGGAGCTGTTCTTTACTGAACCCTTTTAGCCTGTGTTCTGACTCCTTATGTCTCTTCCTCTTAGAGATTCTCTGCTTTTCTTTCTGTTGCCATAAATGCTTGGAAAGTCCTGCATCTTAACCATTCTTTATTTTACCTTTTCAAGAAGCTTCCTATTCTAGAGTGAATTAGGTGAGAAAAATCCAACCATTTTTGTGAAACACCTGTCTTTTCCCATATTGACTGCACCCAAACTACCAAATATAGAAACTGAAGACCAAGAAAATACTTTTCCCATCCTCTAACAGCAGCAGCAGTAAACACCACCAACAAATGAAACAAGAGTTTGTAAATTAAATTCCTAGAGTAGAATAGCCGCAGAGATTTGAGTACATGTGTGTTAGTTTGGCATCTTAGCAGTGAAAGCTGCTTCATAATGTCATCTTGTTTATTCTGCTGTCCTGAGGTAAATTTTATAATAATTCAGAGCATTTATTGCTTATTCTTTTCTAATCCCCACTTAGCAGACCATGAAAAAATTTCCTTATTACCAACCAGATTACCTTCTATTTTAGTTTTGTAATGTCATATTTATTTTTTTTCTAATTTAAAAACAATGCATATTTTCTGCCTTACTTTTACCTGATTTCCTTCTGCTTGATTTTCCCCAGGTAGGAAAAACAAACAAACAAACAAAAACAACACTTAAAAAAAGCCCTGAATCCTTAAAAGAAATTTAACTTCTAATGATCCTGTGGTGCAGAGGCATATGAAGGTGGGAAGGGAATAGGTCCATGAAACCACATCTGAAAGAACCAGTGTTCACAAAATTTCACTAAATCTGTTGGTATATGGGCTACAACTCAGTGAAATAGTGCGAGGGCAGTGGGCTCTTTAGTTACTTGCTCTGTAAGGAAATCCCAGCCTTTGAAGCCTTGGAAAAGGCCCTGTATCTTTATTGCTCAGAGGTAAAGGCATCCACTAGAGGTAGAGAAGACACCATAAACCCAGGACTTTATTTTGCCCTGAAAAGTGAGGATGTGCTTGATGTTTTATGATCAGGGGTTTAGTGTTTACAGGGAACTTCCACATCGTGATTCTGCTTGAGCTTTACACCGTAAAGCTCCTTTTTTTTTTTTTTTTTAAACAGATGACAAAGAAACTTTAACTGAAAGAAATTAAGTGACTGATCTAAGATACTTAAGCCAACTAAGTGCCAATTTGAGATTTCAACCTAGAACTTGGGGATTCTATTCTAATCCACAGCTGCTTTCATTACACCATGTTGCCTCTGAAAAGAATTTGTCAGCAGTGTATGTCTCTGGCTCAAAAAAATAAGGCCTTTTTAACAGACTTCAGATTTAAATTGGATAGTTATATTTAAGGAATTTTATTTCTATATTAAGCATTTTTATAAGACTACATAGTATTTATCGTTCTGCTTCTGAATATATGATTTGCATTGCTGATGAGTACAGATTCAAGGCATGACAATTCATAAGGCAGGTTTTTAACAGCCTTGAGGAGTATGTTGGGTACTATTGCCCTCTTTTAAAGACATTGTTAGTAGGGAAGAAAGAAGTTGATTTCAGCAAACATTTATTGAGTGCCTTCTTAGACCGAGATGGCTTTGTTTTGATCTGCCATTCTGTAAAGCAAGCAGGAAATAATCAGCAGGAAATGATCAATATTTTAACAGGAAAGTCAATATGCAACAATATTCTATAGACTATTCAAATGTTATGGTTAATTTTATCATGCAGTGTTATGAGAGAATATGCTTTAGAAACATAAAGCTTAATTGTAAACGTGACACCATTTTCTATCATTTTTAGACACGTTCTGAAGCATGATGTCTCAAAAGAATGGTCATTGAGGTTGGAAGTGCTTTATATTCATACCATACTTTTACATTGGTGCTGAATTTCAATTTTTAATAGTTTGTATTATGCTTTTTTTTTGAATTCTTGTGTCTTTATTCTTGAAGATAAGAATGATCTGAATTTATTCCCAATGTATAAGCATTATTGGATATGCTATATTAGGGCTTTATTCCAATGTTGTACTTTTACCATAATGAACAAACCTGTTTATTATGATTATGCTCTAAAGACTCTTGTATACACCCTCTTGATAGATTTTGTATAGAAAAGCAAGATTTTTTTCCACATAAAGGTTCTGGGAACTTAAAAATTTTTTTCATAAGTACGTTGCCAAATTATTTTAACTGTGGCCCAAGTAACTGCAGTTGACTTGCTATATCACACATTAGGATACTCTAGTAAGGATAATCACTGTGTTGGGAAATGTCATTCAGAAACTTCCTGTTTTTCTACTTATCTACAATGGAATAAAATCTCAACCTCCTGCTTCCATCTGTTTCTCCCTCTCTCTTTAGAACTCATTCATGAGCTCTTGTTGATTGATGAATGAGAACAAAAATTGATGGAAGAATTAATGTATGATAAATGAAGAACTTTATATTACAGACTTAGTATCATACTTTGACCTTTCTTCAAATACATCTAGTGACAGTGCCCTCACCACTTTTTGAGGCAGCCCATTTTATTGTTAGACAGCTGTGATGAGAACATTCTTCCTTGCTGAATAGACTCCTTGTAATTTCTTATAAGTTTGTGTTCTGTGTTTACATATAAATAACTTTCATCATAGCCTTTCAGTAATTCATAAAATTTTAGTATTGTAAGGGATCTTAGAGATAATATGGTTTAAGGCTCCAGAGCTAAGTAAGACCAGTGGAATAGCTAACATTCATTAAGTGTTTACTGTGTGCCCAGCACTTGCATGTTATGGCTCAAATTTGCTTTTTCAGTCTCATCTTCTGACTTGCTTGTATTTTACACTTTAGCCAAACTGAACTTTCCCCAAGTCCTTCTGTCTGGACTTAATTATACCAGTGCTGCCGTGTGCCAGGACTGTTTGCCATCTATTAAAAACTTCTTGTTATTTGCTGCATCATGTCTCTGTTCATATTCTTTCTATGTGGGGTGCCTCCCCCCACCCCATCTTCATCTCTCAGATTCTTTCCTATCTGTTAAGGCTTCTATCATGTATTAACTATCTTTGTAAATCTTTTTCTACCTTGACCATACCCCTTTCTTTCTCCAAACAGATAGATTTTATTCTATGATACTTTACATCTTACAGTGGTATATTTATTCTGTCCTCTTCCATTAGATTAATGTCCTTCCAACTTTTGACTATGATCTACAATAAGAAATACAATTAAAATTATTATCTCTTATGTGTGTATGTTTATACTATACACACACATAAAAAAGTTAAACAAAAGTTTCATGGTATAGTATTTTGTAGAGTGTACTCTGATGTTTCTATTCATTTCTGTTTCATCAAAAAATATTGGTGGCGGGCTTCCCTGGTGGTGCAGTGGTTGGGAGTCCGCCTGCCGATGCAGGGGACATGGGTTCGTGCCCCGGTCTGGGAAGATCCCGCATGCCGCGGAGCGGCTGGGCCCGTGAGCCATGGCCGCTGAGCCTGTGTGTCCGGAGCCTGTGCTCCGCAACGGGAGAGGCCACAGCGGTGAGAGGCCCTTGTACCACAAAAAAAAAAAAAAAAAAATTGGTGGCAGCGCAATTGATTTTTTTGACCCATGGTTAACTCTGATTTAGGCTATGAACTCTTAAAAAGTGGGGATTTTGCCATATTTACAGTTGACCCTTGAGCAATGCAGGGGTTGGAGCGCCAACACCTCACACAGTCAAAAATCTGTGTTCTGCTTTTTTGGCCTCAAAAACAAAGGAGAGGGCCTCCCTGGTGGCGCAAGTGGTTGAGAGTCCGCCTGCCGATGCAGGGGATACGGGTTCGTGCCCCGGTCTGGGAGGATCCCATATGCCGCGGAGCGGCTGGGCCCGTGAGCCATGGCCGCTGGGCCTGCGCGTCCGGAGCCTGTGCTCCGCAACGGGGGAGGCCACAACAGTGAGAGGCCCGCATACCGCAAAAAGGAAAAAAAAAAAAAAAAAAAAAAAAAAAAAAAAAAAAAAAAAAAAACAAAGGAGATGATAAAATGACTCACCCAAGGGCAGGAAGCTGAAACAGTTTGGATGGAATCAGAACTCAAACCCTAGTTCTTTTGATTCCACATATTGTGATCTCTAATTAAATGCAAACTTTTCCCCACACTTAGTTAATTTAAAGATCTATAACATGAAAACCCAGGTATTATATTTATTGAAAAAAATTGTGTATAAATGGACCTGCACAGTTCAAACCTGTGTTGTTCAAGGGTCAGCTGTATCTTTGTGTTCTTGACAGACATAACTCAGTACCAGGTATATAGAAGGTTTTATACATGTATTTTAGCATTGAGTTGGATGTTTTTTGTTAATGTGGTATAAAGCCTGATATTCGGAGACTTTTGAGCTGCCATTTCACACTAATTACTCATACTGGTTTTATAACAGCTAAACTCTAGATTTTACTGCATATTAAGTGAAGTAAAGCTAGATCTCCATCCTGAATGTGTGCTATTGATAATAAACATAAATGTAAAATTTTAGTTTCATTTAAAAAAGATTTTACATTTATTTTCATTACATTTCATTGAGGGGGAGCATATTTGGCTTGCCACTGTTGGTCCTAAATGGGGGGTGGGCTCTCTGTATTTGGCTCATTAGTACAACTTGTCAAGTCTTTTTTGTAGCTTGAGTTTCATCCCACATATTATCATCTCTTCCTTGAAGTTTCACCTACACAGTTGATAAACCTGTCTTCTGTCCTTTTCCAAGTGGCTGGTAAAAATGTTGAACAGAATAGGAAAAAAATTTCATTACCTAGAGGGAAGTGTCCAGTTTATAAAGGAGTAGTTTTTGTTATGTTGTGTTTTGAATGCAAATTATCAGGATGACTTACTGAATGCTTCATGACAGTGCCAGCTGTGCCACCTTTGTGAACCTGATAGTGTTTGGGGTTAGGATGTATTCCTGGCCAGACTGTGGTCTATGGCCAAAGAGGAAGGATGCTGCTAAAGTCTGTGTGGCCTTACTTTTAAGTGTGGGGAGTGATAAAGGTATATTAGCCTTAAAAAGATCTGAAGTCCATTTTCATCTTCATGTATAGGAGGAAGGGTGGCATGAAACTTGAGTTTTGTTTCTGATGTTCTTTCCACATTCCCTACACTTTAGATATGCTGGACAGCTCACCCTTTTCCAGACAAGCCTAAAACTCTCCTACCTTTGTCGCTTTGCTTGGTTGTTATAATATGACAGGAATGCAGTGACTACCTTTCTCTGCCTGGGGAATGCCACCTTAAAAAGCTGAAATGTCATCTTCTCTTCGATGCCTTCCCCAGCTCTGCCCAATAATAGGCATTGCTTCTTGCTCCTACAGCAGTTGGTACCAACTTCTAGTATGGCACTTATCCCTTTAGATCATGCTTAATTGCATGTCTTTGCCTCAGGGGATTGAGCTTCTCCAGGACAAGGAATTTTGTCTTGGTGTTTGTAACCCCAGCACCTAGCACATAGTGAGGGATCGATAAATGCTTAATTAGGAGTCCAACCTAGTGAAAAGTTTTATTTTGCTTTGTTAATCCTGATAGTATTTTATTTTAAAATTTTTATTTATTTATTTATTTTGGCTGCACTGGGCCTTCGTTGCGGCGCGTGGGCTTCTCTAGTTGCAGCATGTGGGTTTAGTTGCAACATATGGGATCTTACTTCCCCGACCAGGGATTGAACCTGGGCCCCCTGCATTGGGATCATGGAGTCTTAACCACTGGAGCACCAGGGAAGTCCCCCTGATAGTATTTTAAAAGGCAGGCTGTAAGTCTAATAATATTTAGTTGTTAGAAATCTGTGAAATCATGAATACACTTTTTTTTCCTGAGCCTTTCTCTTTCTTGAGTCTGTTAGGAAGGTTTACTGCCTGTGGCTGAGTTGAGATGACTGATTTTGGGTGGGAGCCTTAGGATTCCAGTATGAATCCATCTCACCTAGAGTTTCACAGTTATCACAACAGTGATTCAGAAAATTTGTAGCAGGTAATTGGGATGCCACTTGAATTTACCCCAAAATATCTCTTTCGTTTGACACCTTTGGGGAAGCTGTGTTTTGGATGAGTGACTTTTCCATAGAACTCAAGGTTAAACCTTTAAAAGCACCAAGAGAATATTTTTTTGTTGGATTTTTTTATAGTAAAAGATAATATGTTCCATTCTTCCCTGTATTGAATTCAATATGTTGAATACATTTGAGCTTTTTCTGTGTAACATTTCCCCTCTGATCACATAAGATATATATTCATTATAGACACGTCAGTAACTGTAGAAAAATACACAAAAAAGAAAATAAGGGTGATATCTTATTTTTGTTACCCAGACATAACCCCTCTCAACACACTGGCATATCTTTCCAGTCTTTTTTTCTGATGCAGGCATTTAAAATAAATTTAGGACTATACTGTTTATATTGTCATTCAGTATTTTATTTTATTTTATTTTTAAAACTCAAGTAATTTATTTATTGGCCATGCAGCATGTGGGATCTTAGTTCCCTGACCAGGGATCAAAACCACGCCCCTTGCAGTGGAAGCATGGAGTCTTAACCACTGGACCACCAGAGAAGTCCCAACAGTCTTTTATTTTAAATCTGCTATACTATGAACATTTTCTTATGTCTGGAATGTCATTGTTTTAATGACTGCTGTTCCATTAGGTACTATTAGGTACTATAATTTACCTAATCTCCTACTTCTGAGCAGTTGGTCATTAGAAATTAACTATTGCCAGACGGTGAGGGTACTTGTTTCTCTGCACCCTTGTCAGTATAGGGCATTATTTTCTCCACAAATTTGCATCTTCAAAAATTTCAAAATTGATAACATGCTTAAGAGGAATAAATTCTCAGGCATTACAAAAATAAAGTATCCTGTACTACCATTTCAACTTCTTGGGCATCATTTGTTTAATTGAACTTTCTGACTATTTGATATTGTTAATACAAATAAGTGATTATGACTTTGATACAGTGATACTTGTTTGCTTCCTCACTGAAATCCCTGGGAAGATCACTAATTCCAGTTAGTGGTTCTCTTGTTTGTTTGCTCCTTTTCTCATCTGGCTGTGATGCTCTCTGGGAATTTGGTGGTGGTGGTGGTGGTCGGGGAGGGGGGATATGTGAGACTCTTCGACTCGCTATTAGTGACTTGAAATGTTATTTTTGTTTTGTTTTGGTATTCTTTCTATCTCTTTACATTTCTGTTCTCTGTAGCTACTTCAGTGTCATTCGTTTCCTTTTCCTGTTTGCCAGCCACTCTTTGCTGTTTGCTTCTTTCCCCAGCCATACCTTTTCAAGCTAGACCCGAATTGAACTTGTTCAAGGGAAACTGGGTAATCAACTCTATGAAAAACTAAAGTGGCTCCTTTCCTTTCTATTGGAGTGAAATTCAGTGCCTTTATGAAAAACTTAGACCTGTTAAAAGAACTTTCTGACTCATGGCCAGGGCTGGGCTCTGTAGGAATGCCTGGCTTTGGAACAGAGGCAGTGCTCTGGGAGTGATAGAGCCTAATGCAGATTTGCTCCATGCAGAGCAGTTTCCCCTCTGGGTGGCTGCAGTTTCCCCTTAGGGGTACTTGGACCATTATGGATGGAGGGAAGGAACTGTTTGAAAAGAAAAACTTTTGATACATTTAAACATACTGGAATATTTAAGCTCTGATAAGACAATGGTGTATGATTGTAGGTAATGAGACTGTGGTTGTCCCACAAAGCACTCATTGTTTTTATTGATTTGCTTTCTCAGAAACCATAGCAGGTTTCTGTGTTAGTTATGTAGAGTAATGAACTGTTTTAATTGGTTAATTCTTCACCCTGATATTTACAATTTACCCAAATTAAGTGTACAATTTAGTGGCATTAAATACATTCAAATTGTTGTATAACTATCACTACTATTTATTTCCAGAGCTCTTTTTATCATCCCAAACAAAAACTCTATACCCCTCCCTGCAGCTCCAGGTAACCTCTATTCTACTTTCTGTCTCTGTGAATTTGATTATTCTAGATACCTCATATAAATGGAATCATACAATATTTGTCTTTTTGTATTCGGCTTATTTTACTTAGCATAACATTTTCAGGGTTCGTGCATGTTGTAGCAGGCATCAAAATTTCATTCCTTTTTATATCTGAATAATATCCCATTGTGTGAGTATATATCACATTTATTTATACATTCATCTGTTGTTGTACACTCAGGTAGTTTCCACCTTTTGGCTCTTATGAATTAAGCTGCTATGAATATTAGTGTGCAAGTATCTGTTAGAGTCCCTATTTTCGGATCTCTTGGTGTATACCTAGCATTGGAATTGCTGGATCAAATGGTAATTCATGTTTAACTTTTTGAGAAATCACCTATTTTCCACATCAGTTGTACAATTTTACATTACCACCAACAACTTGTGAGAGTCCCACATCCTCTCCAACACTTATTTTTTGGCCACACTGTGTGGCATGTGGGATCTTAGTTCCCTGACCAGGGATCGAACCCATGCTCCCTGCATTGGAAGCATGGAGTCTTAACCACTGGACTGCCAGGGAGGTCCAACACTTCTTATTTTTTGATAATAGCCATCCTAATGGGTGTGAAGTGGTATCTCATTATGGTTTTGATTTGCATTTCCCTAGTGATTAGTGATGTTGAGCATCTTTTCATGTGCTTATTGGCTATCTGTATATTTTCGTTGGAGAAATATCCCATTTTATGTATGTACCACATTTTGTTTACCTGTTCTTTGTTGATGGACACTTGGGTTGTTTCTACCTTTTGGTAGAAATTGTGAATAATACTATAATGAACATTTGGCATCCAAGTTTCTGTTTGACTCCCTGTTTTAAATCCTTTGGATAGGAGTGGAATTGCTTACCATTTGGTAATTCTATGTTTAGTTTTTTGGGGGAACCATCACGCTGTGTTCTGCAGTGCCTGCACCATTTTACTTTGCCATCAGCAATGCATGAGGATTCCAGTCTCTTTACATCCTTGCTAATACTTGTTGTTTTCTGTCTTTTAAAAAAATGTTTCTATAAATGGCCATCCAAATGGGTGTGAAGTGGTATTTCATTGCAGTTTTAAAAATTTATTTATTTATTTATTTATTTATTTATTAATTTATATTTGGCTGCATTGGGTCTTCGCTGCTGAACGTGAACTTTCTCTAGTTGTGGTGAGCGGGGGCTACTCTTACTTTTGGTGTGCGGACTTCTCATTGCGGTGGCTTCTCTTGTTGTGGAGCACAGGGTCTAGGTGCATGGGCTTCAGTAGCTGTGGCATGTGGGCTCAGTAGTTGTGGCTCGTGGGCTCTAGAGCACAGGCTCAGTAGTTGTGGTGCACGGGCCTAGTTGCTCCGTGACATGTGGGATCTTCCTGGACCAGGGCTTGAACCTGTGTCCCCTGCACCGTCAGGTGGATTCCTAACCACTGTGCCACCAGGGAAGTCCCTCATTGTGGTTTTGATTTGCATTTTTCCTAATAATTAGTGATGTTGAGCGTCTTTTCATGTGCTTATTGGCCATTTGTGTGTTGTTTTTGGAGAAACGTCTATTCAAGTACTTTGCCCATTTTAAAATAGATTTTTGTTGCTGTTGTTAGTTTGTAGCTCTTTATATATTCTGGATATTAATTCCTTATCAGATACATGGTTTACAGATATTTTCTCCCATTTCATGGTTTGCCTTCTCACTCTGTTACAGTGTCCTTTGATATACAGAAGTTTTAAATTTTTACACAGTCTAATTTATGTTTTCTTTTGTCATTTGTGCTTTTGGTGTCATATTCAAGAAATCATGGTCAAATCCATCATGAGGCTTTCCCCCATGTTTCCTTCTAAGAGTTTTATAGTTTTAGCTTTTACATTTAGGTCTTTGATCTATTTTGAGTTAATTTTTGCATATGGCATAAGGTAAAGGTCCAGCTTCATTCTTTTGTATATGGATGTCCAGTTTTCTCAGCATTGTTTGTTGAAAAGTCTGTCTTTCCCATTGAATGGTCTTAGCACCTTTGTTTGAAATCATTTGGCCATATATTTGATGGTTTATTTTTGGGCTCTATCTTTATGCTGATATGTCTGTCTTTATGCCAGTACCACACTGTTTTCTGTGCCTTTGTAGCAGGTTTTTTTTTTTTTGCGGTACGTGGGCCTCTCACTGTTGTGGCCTTTCTCGTTGCGGAGCACAGGCTCCGGACACGCAGGCTCAGCGGCCATGGCTCATGGGCCCAGCCGCTCCGCGGCATGTGGTATCCTCCCGGACCGGGGCATGAACCCGTGTCCCCTGCATCGGCAGGCGGACTCTCAACCACTGTGCCACCAGGGAAGCCCTGTAGCAGGTTTTGAAATCAGGAAGTGTGAGTACTCCCACTTTGTTCTTCTTTTTCAAGTTTGTTTTGCCTCTTTGGGGTCCCTTGAGATTCCATTTGAATTTTAGGAAGAATTTTTCTATTTCTACAAAAAGTGCCATTGGGATTTTGACAGGAATTGCAGTGAATTTGTAGATTGCTTTAGGTAGTATTGTCATATTAACAATATTAATTCTTCCAGTCAGTGATCACGGATGCTTTACATTTACTTAGGGTGTCTTTATTTATTATTATTATTTTTTTTATTTTTGGCTGCGTTGGGTCTGTGTTGCTGCACATGGGCTTTCTCTAGTTGCAGTGAGCGGGGGCTACTCTTCATTGCAGTGCGTGGGCTTCTCGTTGCGGTGGCTTCTCTTGTGGAGCATGGCTCTAGGTGCGTGGGCTTCAGTAGTTGCAGCATGCGGGCTCAGTAGTTGCAGCATATGGGCCCTAGAGTGAGCGGGCCTCAGTAGTTGTGGCGCGAGAGCTCAGTAGCTGTGGCTCGCGGGCTCTAGAGCGCAGACTCAGTAGTTCTGGCACATGGGCTTAGTTGCTCTGCAGCATGTGGGATCTTCCCGGATTAGGGATCACCCGTGTCCCCTGCATTGGCAGGTGGATTCTTAACTATTGCACCACCAGGAAAGTCCTTGCAATTGTTTTCTTAATTTTGTTTTTGTGTTGTTCATTGTTAATGTATTTTTGCATGTTAATTTTATATCATGCAACTGCTGAGTTCATCTGTTAGCCCTAACATTTTTTTTTGATTGCCTTCTTTAAGGTTTTCTACATATAAGATCATGTCATCTGCAAAGAGAGATCATTTTATTTCTTCCTTTCATATTTGGATGCCTTTTGTTTCTTTTTCTTGCCCAATTACTACTCTGGCTAGAACTTCTAGCACTGTGTTGAAAAGGCGAAAGCAGTCATTCTCGTCTTGTTCCTGATCTTAGAGGAAAAGCTTTCAGTCTTTCACACTGAGTATGATGCTTGCTGTAGATTTTTCATATATTTTTCTTTTTTTCTTAACAAGGTTAGTTTTCATTTCACTTAACCCAAGCTACTACTTGTTCATGCCCAGACTGTGTGTGTTGTTTGTATCTGTAAAAGTATGTATCTGGGCATTTTATGTCTTCTTCTTCTCAGTATTTTTTTTTTTTTGAACTTTATTTATTTATTTTTTGTACAGCAGCTTTTTTTTTTTTTTTTTTTTTTTTTTTGCGGCACGCGGGCCTCTCACTGTTGGGGCCTCTCCCGTTGTGGAGCACAGGCTCCGGACGCAGAGGCTCAGCGGCCATGGCTCACGGGCCCAGCTGCTCTGCGGCATGTGGGATCTTCCTGGACAGGGGCACGAACCCACGTCCCCTGCATCGGCAGATGGACTCTCAACCACTGCGCCACCAGGGAAGCCCTGTACAGCAGATTTTTATTAGTTGTCTATTTTACACATATTAGTGTATATATGTCAATTGCAATCTCCCATTTCATCCCCCCCCCACACTTTCCTCCCTTGGTGTCCATACGTTTGTTCTCTACATCTGTCTCTATTTCTCCCTTGCAAACTGGTTCATCTATACCATTTTTCTACATTCCACATATATGCGTTAATATATGATACTTGTTTTTCTCTTTCTGACTTACTTCAATCTGTATGACAGTCTGTAGGTCCATCCACGTCTCTGAAAATTACCGGATTTCATTCCTTTTTATGGCTGAGTAGTATTCCATTGTATATATGTACCACATCTTCTTTATCCGTTAGTCTGTCAGTGGGCATTTAGGTTGCTTCCATGACCTGGTTGTTGTAAATAGTGTTGCAATGAACATTGGGGTGCATGTGTTTTTTTTTGTTTTTTTTTTGTTTTTTGCGGTATGCAGGCCTCTCACTGCCGGGGCCTCTCCCGTTGCGGAACACAGGCCCCGGACGCGCAGGCCCAGCGGCCATGACCCACGGGCCCAGCCGCTCCACAGCACGCGGGATCCTCCTGGACCGGGGCACGAACCCCCGCCCCCTGCATCGGCAGGCGGACATTCAACCACTGCGCCATCAGGGAAGCCCGCATGTGTGTTTTTGAATTATGGTTTTCTCAGAGTATGTGCCCAGTAGTGGGATTGCTGGGTCATATGGTAGTTCTATTTTTAGTTTTTTAAGGAACCTCCATACTGTTCTCCATAGTGGCTGTATCAATTTACATTCCCACCAACAGTGCAAGAGGGTTCCCTGTTCTCCACACCCTCTCCAGCATTTGTTTGTAGATTTTCTGATGATGCCCAGTCTAACTGGTGTGAGGTGATACCTCAGTGTAGTTCTGATTTGCATTTCTCTGATAATCAGTGATGTTGAGCATTCTTTCACGTGCTTGTTGGCAATCTGTATATCTTCTTTGGAGAAATGTCTATTTAGGTCTTCTGCCCATTTTTTAATTGTGTTGTTTGTTTTTTTAATATTGAGCTAATGAGATGTTTATATATTTTGGAGATTAATCCTTTGTTTGTTGAGTCATTTGGAAATATTTTCTCCTATTCTGAGGGTTGTCTTTTCGTCTTGTTTATAGTTTCCTTTGCTGTGCAAAAGCTTTTAAGTTTCATCAGGTTCCATTTGTTTATTTTTGTTTTTATTTCCATTACTCTAGGAGGCGGGTCAAAAAAGATCTTGCTGTGATTTATTTCAGATTGTTCTTCCTATGTTTTCCTCTAAGAGTTTTATAGTGTCCGGCCTTACATTTAGGTCTTTAATCCATTTTGAGTTTATTTTTGTGTACGGTGTTAGGGAGTGTTCTAATTTTATTCTTTTACATGTGGCCATCCAGTTTTCCCAGCGCCACTTATTGAAGAGACTGTCTTTTCTCCATTGTATATCGTTGCCTCCTTTGTCATAGATTAGTTGACCATAGGTGCATGGGTTTATTTCTGGGCTTTCTATCCTGTTCCATTGATCTGTATTTCTGTTTTTGTGCCAGTACCATATTGTCTTGATTACTGTAGCTTTGTAGTGTCGTCTCAAGTCAGGGAGTCTGATTCCTCCAGCTCCATTTTTTCCCCTCAAGACTGCTTTGGCTATTAGGGGTCTTTTGTGTCTCCATACAAATTTTAAGATTTTTTTGTTCTAGTTCCGTAAAAAATGCCATTGGTAATTTCATAGGGATTGCATTGAATCTGTAGATTGCTTTGGGTAGAATAGTCATTTTCACAATATTGATTCTTCCAATCCAAGAACATGGTATATCTCTCCATCTGTTTTTGTCATCTTTGATTTCTTTCATCAGTGTCTTATAGTTTCTTGAGTACAGGTCTTTTACTCCTTAGGTAGGTTTAGTCCAAGGTATTTTATTCTTTTTTTTTTTTTGCGATGCGCGGGCCTCTTACTGTTGTGGCCTCTCCCGTTGCGGAGCACAGGCTCCGGACGCGCAGGCTCAGTGGCCACGGCTCACAGGCCCAGTCGCTCTGAGGCATGTGGGATCTTCCCGGACCGGGGCACGAACCCGTGTCCCCTGCATTGGCAGGCGGACTCTCAACCACTGCGCCACCAGGGAAGCCCCAGTATTTTATTCTTTTTGTTGCAGTGGTGAATGGAATGTTTCCTTTTCCTTAATTTCTCTTTCTGATCTTTCGTTGTTAGTGTATAGGCATGCAAGAGATTTCTGTGCATTAATTTTGTGTCCTGCAGCTTTACCAAATTCATTGATTAGCTCTAGTAGTTTTCTGGTGGCATCTTTAGGAATATCTATGTGTAGTATAATGTCATCTGCAAACAGTGACAGTTTTATTTCTCCTTTTCCAATTTGTATTTCTTTTATTTCTTTTTCTTCTCTGATTGCTGTGGCTGGACTTCCAAAACAATATTGAATAATAGTGGGGAGAGTGGACATCCTTGTCTTGTTCCTGATCTTAGAGGAAATGCTTTCAGTTTTTCACCATTGAGAATGATGTTTGCTGTAGGTTTGTTGTATATCGCCTTTATTATGTTGAGGTAGTTTCCCTCTATGCCCACTTTCTGGAGAGTTTTTATCATAAATTGGTGTTGAATTTTGTCAAAAACTTTTTCTGCATCTATTGAGATGATCATATGGTTTTTATTCTTCAGTTTCTTAATATGGTGTATCATATTTGCGTATATCGAAGAATCCTTGCATCCCTGGGATAAATCCCACTTGATCATGGTGTATGATCCTTTTAATGTGTTGTGGATTCCATTTGCTAGTATTTTGTTGAGGATTTTTGCATCTATATTCATCAGTGATACTGGTCTGTAACTTTCTTTTTTTGTAGTATCTTTGTGTGGTTTCAGTATTGGGGTGATGGTGGCCTTGTAGAATGAGTTTGGGAGTGTTCCTCCTTCTGCAATTTTTTGGAAGAGTTTCAGAAGGATAGGTGTTAGCTCTTCTCTAAATGTTTGATAGAGTTCGCCTGTGAAGCCGTCTGGTCCTGGACTTTGTTGGAAGATTTTTAATCACAGTTTCAATTTCATTACTTGTGATTGATCTGTTCATATTTTTTATTTCTTCCGGGTTCAGTCTTGGAAGGTTGTACCTTTCTAAGAATTTGTCCATTTCTTGCAGGTTGTCCATTTTATTGGCATAGAGTTGCTTGTAGTAGTCTCTTAGGATGCTTTGTATTTCTGCGGTGTCCATTGTAACGTCTTCTCTTTCATTTCCAATTTTATTGATTTGAGTCCTCTCCCTCTTTTTCTTGATGAGTCTGGCTAAACGTTTATCAGTTTTGTTAACAAATTGAAACAAGTTGTTTCTTTGTTTTATTTCATTTATTTCTGCTTTGATCTTTATGATTTCTTTCCTTCTACTATCTTTGGGTTTTGTTTGTTCTTCTTTCTCTCGTTCCTTTAGGTGTAAGGTTAGATTGTTTATTTGAGATTTTTCTTGTTTCTTGAGGTTGGATTGTATTGCTATAAACTTCTCTCTGAGAACTGCTTTTGCTGCATCCCATAGGTTTTGGATCGTTGTGTTTTCGTTGTCATTTGTTTTTAGGTATTTTTTGATTTCCTCAGTGATCTCTTGGTTATTTAGTAATGTATTGTTTAGCCTCCATGTATTTGTGTTTTTTAGGTTTTTTCCACTGTAATTGATTTCTCATCTCATAGCGTTGTTGTCGGAAAAGATGCTTGGTATGATTTCAGTTTTCTTAAATTTACTGAGGCTTGATTTATGATCCAGATGTGATCTGTCCTGGAGAATATTCTGTGTGCACTTGAGAAGAAAGTGTAATCTGCTGTTTTTGGATGGAATGTCCTATAAATACTAATTAAATCTATCTGGTCTGTTGTATCATTTAAAGCTTGTGTTTCCTTATTAATTTTCTGTCTGGATGATTTGTCCATTGGTGTAAGTGAGGTGTTAAAGTCCCCCACTATTATTGTGTTACTTTCGACTTCTTTTATAGCTGTTAGCAGTTGCCTTATGTATTGAGGTGCTTCTATGTTGGGTGCATATATATTTATAATTGTTATATCTTCTTCTTGGATTGATCTCTTGATCATTATGTAGTGTCCCTCCTTGTCTCTTGTAACATTCTTTATTTGAAAGTCTGTTTTCTCTGATACTAGAACTGCTACTCCAGCTTTCTTTTTCGTTCTTTTTTTTTTTCAAGATTAAATATATACTTATATTCATGATAAGTACAAACTAACATTTCCAGTTAAAACTTTTTTCTCTTTGTTTCTGATACAATTATAGTACACAGATAAACCTTTCCTTCTTATTTCCAGATTTCTGTAAACATTGCCCGGAACGTTTCTCCACACTGCAGTACTTGCCTTTAGTGCAGGAATGCAACATGAGTGGTATTCCTCCTGAGGGTCCCAATAGTAAATGTAGCTTAACCAACAGTGAAATCAGTTCTTACAAACCACCTATGAAAACCATGCATTTGATCTCCATAAAATGTAGGATTGTCAACACTCCATAGCAGGAATTCCATGGCTACTTAAAAATATAGTTCTCAAAGAAGTATTTGGGCAATGCCTGTAATACCATAGGCTGGCAAACCAAATGTTTAATCCAATGGTTTTATTACCCTCAATTTAACTTCACCCTGTTGATCACTGATTAGTTATGACCATAAGTCAAGAAATAAACAGTGATGTGGAGTAACCCCAAAGCAATAAAAATGAACACCCTTTGATAAACTAAGCAGAAATAACATTAGTGATGTCATGCAGTTTCTGAGATATCATAGAAAAATTGTTTCTTAATATTGATAAGGAAATTATGTATCAGTGAAAATGCAGGCTTAGAAATATAGTACTGAGAGTTTCAATTTGTGATGTCTTCACTGCTGAGGGAAAATTGAATTCTTATTACTAAAGAGAGCTGATCTCTTGGGTGTTGTTGATGGCTCTGTAACTGAGCTTAGTGTTTAATGATGTACAAATAAAATGCAGTGGGGGAAATATGAAATTCCAGCTTTCTTTTGATTTCCATTTGCATGGAATACCTTTTTCCATCCCCTCAGTTTCAGTCTGTATGTGTCCCTAGGTCTGAAATGGGTCTCTTGTAGACAGCATATACATGGATCTTGTTTTTGTATCCATTCAGCAAGCCTGTGTCTTTTGATTGGAGCATTTAATCCATTCACATTTAAGGTAATTATTAATATGTATGTTCCTATGACCATTTTCTTAATTGTTTTGGGTTTGTTTTTGTAGGTCCTTTTCTTCTCTTGTGTTTCCCACTTAGAGAAGTTCCTTTAGCATTTGTTGTAGAGCTGGTTTGGTGGTGCTGAATTCTCTTAGCTTTTGCTCTTCTGTAAAGCTTTCGATTTCTCTGTCGAATCTGAGTGAGATCCTTGCCTGGTAGAGTAATCTTGATTGTAGTTTCTTCCCTTTCATCACTTTAAATATATTGTGCCACTCCCTTCTGGCTTGTAGAGTTTCTGCTGAGAAATCAGCTGTTAACCTTATGGGAGTTCCCTTGTATGTTATTTGTCGTTCTTCCCTTATGGCTTTTAATAATTTTTCTTAGCCTTTAATTTTTGTCAATTTGATTATTGTGTGTCTCGGCATGTTTCTCCTTGGGTTTATCCTGCCTGGGGCTCTCTGCGCTTCCTGGACTTGGGTGGTTATTTCCTTTCCCATGTTGGGGACGCTTTCGACTATAATCTCTTCAAATATTTTCTCGGATCCTTTCTCTCTCTCTTCTCTGTCTGAGACCCCTATAATGTGAATGTCGGTGCATTTAATGTTGTTCCAGAGGTCTCTTAGGCTGTCTTCATTTCTTTTCATTGTTTTTTGTTTATTCTGTTCCGTGGCAGTGAATTCCACCATTCTTTCTTCCAGGTCACTTATCCGTTCTTCTGCCTCAGTTATCCTGCTATTGATTTCTTCTAGTGTATTTTTCATTTCAGTTATTGTATTGTTCATCTCTGTCTGTTCTTTAATTCTTCTAGGTCTTTGTTAAACACTTCTTGCATCTTCTCGATCTTTGCCTCCATCATTTTTCCGAGGTCCTGGATCATCTTCACTATCATTATTCTGAATTCTTTTTCTGGAAGGCTGCCTATCTCCACTTCATTTAGTTGTTTTTCTGGGGTTTTATCTTGTTCCTCATCTGGTACATAGTCCTCTGCTTTTTCATTTTGTCTGTCTTACTGTTAATGTGGTTTTCGTTCCAGAAAACGAAATCTGGGTGCCAGATTGTAGTTCTTCTTGCTTCTCCTGTCTGCCCTCTGATGGATGAGGGTATCTAAGAGGCATGTGCAAGCTTCATGATGGGAGGGACTGGTGGTGGATAGAGCTGGGTGTTGCTCAGGTGGCAGAGCTCAGTAAAACTTTAATCTGCTTGTCTGCTGATGGGTGGGGCTGGGTTCCCTCCTTGTTGGTTGTTTGGCCTGAGGCGATCCAGCACTGGAGGCTACAGGGCTCTTTGGTGGGGCTAATGGCAGACTCCAGGAGGGCTCACACCAAGGAGTAGTTCCTAGAACTTCTGTTGCTAGTGTCCTTGTCCCCACTGTGAGCTACAGCCACCCTCCGCCTCTGCAGGAGACCCTCCAACACTAGCAGGTAGGCGTTCAGTCTCCTGTGGGGTCACTGCTCTTTCCTGCTGGGTCCTGATGTGCACACTACTTTGTGTGTGTCCTCCAAGAGTGGAATTTCTGTTTCCCCCAGTCCTGTGGAAGTCCTGCAGTCAAATCCTGTTAGCCTTCAAAGTCTGATTCTCTGGGAATTCCTCCTCCTGTTGCTGGACCCCCAGGTTGGGAAGCCTGATATGGGGCTCAGAACCTTAATTCCAGTGGGTGGACTTCTGTGTTATAATTGTTCTCCAGTTTGTGAGTCACTTACCCAGAGGTTATGGGATTTGATTTTATTGTGATTTCGTCCCTCCTGCCATCTCGTTGTGGCTTCTCCTTTGTCTTTGGATGTGACGTATCCTTTTTGGTGCATTCCAGTGTCTTCTTGTCGATGATTGTTCAGTAGTTAGCTGTGATTCTGGTGCTCTCGCAAGAAGGAGTGAGCGCACGTCCTTCTACTCCACCATCTTGACCTCCTCTCAGTATTCGTGCCTCATTTTGCTGGTAGTTCTGTATCTTTTCCAATCTCGATTCATTTTTTAAAAAGATTTATTTATTATTTATTTATTTATTTATTTCATTTATCTCTGGCAGTGTCAGGTCTTAGTTGCAGCACTCCGGGTCTTTGTTGTGGCATGTGGGCTTCTCTTCAGTTGTGGCGTGTGGGTTTTCTCTTCTTTAGTTGTGGTGTGCAGGCTCCAGGGTGTGTGAGCTCTGTAGTTGTGGCACGCGGGTTCCAGAGTTCATGGGCTCTGTAGTTAGTGGCACACAGGCTCTCTAGCTGAGGCGTGTGAACTCAGCAGTTGTGGCTCCTGGGCTTAGTTGCCCTGAGGCATGTGGGATCTTACTTCCCTGACCAGAGATTGAAGCCGTGTCCCCTGCATTGTAAGGCGGATTCTTTACCACTGGACCACCAGGGAAGTCCCTCGAGTCATTCTTTTTTTACCATATTTGTTAATACTGAAGATCAAGATATATGTAAAAACTTGTTTATATAACTTAAGAGTAATTTAAAATTACACAAGTTAACATGTGGTTATTGTTGGAAAAAATAGGTAGAAATGAATAAAAAGAAAATACTTAGCCCAAATCTCACCAACCAGAAATATTTATTTCATGGGTCCCCCCAGACTCCCGTAATGAAATGAAAATGATTTGAAAGTTGAACTTCAAGATGTTTTTAAAAATTTTATTGAAGTATAGTTTATTTACAATGTTGTGTTAATTTCTGCTGTACAGCAAAGTGATTCAGTTATACATATATATATTCTTTTTCATATTCATTTCCATTATGGTTTATTACAGAATATTGAATATAGTTCCCTGTGCTATACAGTAGGACCTTGTTGTTTATCCATCCTATATATAATAGTTTGCTTCTGCTAATCCCAAACTCCCAATCCTTTCCTCCCCCACCCTCCTCCCCATTGGCAACCACAAGTATGTTCTCTATATTTGTGAGTCTGTTTTTTGTTTCGTAGATAGGTTCATTTGTGTTGTATTTTAGATTCCACATATAAGTGATATCATATGGTATTTATCTTTCTCTTTCTGACTTATTTGGCTTGGTATAATAATCTCCAGGTCCATTCATGTTGCTGCATATGGCATTGTTTCATTTTTTTATGGCTGAGTAATATTCCATTTATATATATATATAGACAAATATATGTATATATATATATACATTACACCCACATGCACACACACCCCATACAAGGTAAGTTTTTAAAAGTCAGTCTAATCTCCTTGAGTCAGCACATTAGAGTGGTTCTTAAATATACTTTCACTTAGGGTTGTTCTAGCTGGATATTCCCTAATTGTTCACTTCATAGAGAGCATGTAGGTTAAAATAAACTCCAACATTGGGATAAAGAAACTCATGCAATTGTAGTGGTTGGAGATTGGTGAAAGCATTTGAAACATATTTAAATGAAGGTATAAATTGATAGAAGTTGTTAAACAATTCAGCCCTGAAAATACAGAATTTGAAATTGTTTTCAGTTGTAATTAGGAGAGGGAGGATAATGATGGTACTGAGATTACATGTTACAAAGATTGGCAAGATGGTATCAACTATAGTTTGTTGCAGGGACCACAAGATGGAAAAGAAAGTTAAACTTTGTTTCTTGGCAAGAGCGGAGGAGGAAGTTTTTTTGAGTTAATGGAAAATGGTAGTAACATGAAGTTAAAATAGAAGTCTAACTGGAAGGTTAAGGTACTTCATTGGATTCTTTTATTGATTCAGTAGACGTTAATGGAAGATCTGGTATGTGTACTAGGCTCTGGGGAACAATGATGGAAGAAGATACAGCTCTACGTACTTTCAAGACCTTTAATCTAGATGATTGTGAAAATTAGATTTGGGAAGTTGTATTTTATGAATATAGTAGTTGAAACAATGCAAGTAGACGAGAATTTTTAGCTAAGAGTTATATTTATGGAACTTTTTTTTCTTTTTTTTAACATCTTTATTGGAGTATAATTGCTTTACAATGGTGTGTTAGTTTCTGCTGTATAACAGAGTGAATCAGCTATACGTATACATATATCCCCATATCCCCTCCTTCTTGCATCTCCCTCCCACCCTCCCTATCCCGCCCCCTAGGTGGATACAAAGCACTGAGCTGATCTCCCTGTGCTATGCGGCTCCTTCCCACTAGCCTTCTGTTTTACATCTGGTAGTGTATATATGTCCTTGCCACTCTCTCGCTTCGTCCCAGCTTCCCCTTCCCTGTGTCCTCAAGTCCATTCTCTACGTCTGTGTTATTTATGGAACTTTAGATCTAGAAGGGACCATAATGTAACACAATGTTCTTGTTTTTCAGATGGGATCACCAAGGTCAGAGACATATGGTAACTTGCTCAGAGTCACACAGTTTGGCTATTTGGGTCTTGAATTCAGATCCTGATTCCCTAAAAAGGCTTTTTTTCTACTATATGATTGAATCTTGGATAAAACCACCAGAAGATAGGAATCAGTCTAGAAATATTTATTGGATGCCTACTATGTGGAAGATTAAATGGAGAAAACTGGCATACTCCTGTTCTTGAGTATTCTTTCTTTTTTTAAATATTGAATTATAGTTGATTTGCATTGTTGTGTTAATTACTGCTGTACAGCAAAGTGATTCATTTATACATATATACATATTCTTTTTAAATATCTTTTCCATTATGGTTTATCATAGGATATTGAATATAGTTCTCTGTGCTATACAGTAGGACTTTGTTGTTTATTCATTCTGTATATAAAAGCTTACATCTGCTAGCCCCAACCTCCCACTCTATCCCTCCCCTAATCTCCTCTCCCTTGGCAACCACCAGTCTGTTCTCTGTGTCTGTGATTCTGTTTCTGTTTCATAGATAGGTTCATTTGGGTCATATTTTAGATTCCACGTATAAGTGATATGATATGGTATTTGTCTTTCTCTTTCTGACTTACTTTGCTTAGTGTGATAATCTTTATGTCCATCCATGTAGCTGCAAATGGCATTATTTCATTTAGGTTGTTTCCATATCTTGGCTATTGTACGACTGCTGCTGTGAACCTAGGAGGTGCTTGTATCTTTTTGAATTCTAGTTTTGTCTGGATATATGCCCAGGAGTGGGATTGCTGGATCATATAGTAATTCTATTTTTAGTTTTCTGAGGAACCTCAATACTGTTCTCCACAAGGATTCTTTCAATTATAATTAATAGAAGTCCATCTCAAACTGAAGGAGAAAGGAGAATTTATTGGTTCATATAACCAAAAAAGGCATAAATGCATCTGGCCTCAGGAGACTGGGATCAGGGCCGTAAGGCATCAGAACATCTGTGTTTCCATTTTACATTTTGGTATATGCCTATGTGTTGGACTCATTTTTGCAGTCATTAACTTTAAAAAATTTACTGTTTTCATTATTGAGGAATATAGCTCCTGGTCGCTTTAGGGTTACATCTTTACAGTTCATGATGGCATAGGAAAGAGCTAGTTCCTGTTGGGAAGACTTCAGGGAGTGAATGATTTGGCCCAGTCTACTTTACATGCTCACTTGTGGTTGAGGGGCTCTGACTGATAGCCCCACTGAAATCACACAGAGTGGGAAAATTTCTGTAAAAAGTGAGGATTAGGAATGCTGGGCACACAACAGTAAGGAGATAAGACTGCCTGATGCACATACACTACATGCACACAAAGCAACAGTTAATGTCAAACGTGTGATAGCAGTAGAATGTGCCAGGGACTTCCCTGGTGGCGCAGTGGTAAAGAATCTGCCTGCCAATGCAGGGGACACGGGTTCAAGCCCTGGTCCAGGAAGTCCCACATGCTGTGGAGCAACTAAGGGCGTGCGCCACGACTACTGAAGCCCGTGTACCTAGAGCCCATGCTCCGCAGCAAGAGAAGTCACTGTAATGAGAAGCCCGTGCACCGCAACAAAGAGTAACCCCCACTCTCTGCAACTAGAGAAAGCCTGCGTGCAGCAATGAAGACCCAACACAGCCAAAAATAAATTTAAAAAAAAAGGCTTCTCTTAATCTACATGGTTAATATCCAATTAAAAAAAAAAGTAGAATATGCCAGATGACTTCACAGATTGGGGGAAATAATTTCCAAGAGCGAAAAAACTGAGTCTTGATGCGTGGATTGGATTTTTGTCAGTGAAGAGGAAGCGTGAGAGGAGATCCAGGCAGTAGGAAACAGTAAGGTATGGACTGGAGACTTGTGCAAGGTATGTACTGGAGACTTGTTTTGGAGAAGTGTGAATAGAACAAGTCTCGTGTCATTGGGAGAAGATTGGTAGGATAGGTTTGGCTGAGAGTGTTAAGGGCCTTGAATATAAGAAGGAATTCGCCTTTTATTCTCTGTGCCATGGGGGGCGCCAATGAAACATTTTGATGAAGGGAAAAAGCAATTTCAGGAATGGAAGTGGAGGAGCATAAGAGTGATTTTAGATTCAGAAAAACTAGATAAACGAATAATAGAATTTATTTTCAGAGGAACTAGGCACTACTGTTCCTAACATGGAAAACCTACAAGGACTGTGAACAAATCACTTAACTGCCTTCTATTTGCCTCTTCAGTAAAATAAATATATTGTACTAATCTTTCCTTACATCAGATTAAATATATAAAATTGTTTCAAGAAAATATTTTGTTGTAATAGGCATTATTGCTTTATAAATGACTTATTAACTTTGATACATATGAGAGAGTATTTTTCTCTGTGGTATTTGGAGATTATAAGTTGGAAATAGATTGTTGATTGAGGAGATGACCTTTACATTTTATTAGCTCATAAAGTAAATGGAACTAATACCTTGGGTTGCATTTTCTTTTTTTTTTTTTTTTTTTGAGATACACGGGCCTATCACTGTTGTGGCCTCTCCCGTTGCGGAGCACAGGCTCCGGACGCACAGGCTCAGCGGCCATGGCTCACGGGCCCAGCCGCTCCGCGGCATATGGGATCCTCCCAGACTGGGGCACGAACCCGTGTCCCCTGCGTCGGCAGGCGGACTCTCAACCACTGCGCCACCAGGGAAGCCCTGCATTTTCTTTTAAATTCTTTATTTTAATTAGGTAGATGACAGAAACAAGTTCTGAAACTAAACTTTAGCACTACGTGTTAATTTTTTTTCCTTCTAGTCATATATATATTTTTTAATTACTAAGAATTCTCAAAATTGCCTTTGTAACTGTGATTTTTGACACTTATACCCTAAATCAGTGCTATTAACTGTGGTGTGCACTGCTTGCACTCCTGGGTCTCAGATTCTTGGAGAGAAAGCTTTAACTCCTCTGTCTGTACCTCGCCCTAATAATTCACTGTCTCTTTGGCCAGGATGGGAGACAGACCCCTTGCTGTCTTCTTCCATCTATCCTTCATGCCTCTACTCTTAGCTCCCCCATTTGCCATTCTGCAAACCACCTCTTTGAAATCTTTATTCTTCTCCTGACCTCACCAGACATTACATGCTCTCCTCCCCACCTCATGACTGAAACTCGTTTGGGACTCAAGTTGGGGTACCTAGTTTATCTCTTACATTAAAGCATATTCACCCCCTTAAAAATTTCTCTTTGCCTGTAGTGTGTTTGAAACACGTTTTTTTTTTTGTTTTTTTTTTTTTTTTTTTTGCGGTACACGGGCCTCTCACTGTTGTGGCTTCTCCCGTTGCAGAGCACAGCCTCCAGACACGCAGGCTCAGCGGCCATGGCTCACGGGCCCAGCTGCTCCGCGGCATGTGGGATCTTCCCGGACCGGGACACGAACCCACGTCCCCTGCATCGGCAGGCGGCCTCTCAACCACTGTGCCACCAGGGAAGCCCTGAAACACGTTTTTAAAAGATAGTTTCTAACTTGAAGTGCTCTTTTCTTGAAGTGCAAAAAGATAACCCAATAGTTCTTAATTTATAAGCAGCTGGTTTTCATCTAAAAGAGGAAACTCTGAATTCTGTTCTGATGGCTAGTGTTTGTATTAAAAGATTTAGCTATGGTGGTTTCTTTTATTTCACATATAGGAAAGTAAACTTTAGTGTTGATTCTATGATATTTTTGTATTACTAGAGTTACACTGAAAAGAGTACAACTTTAGAGACATTGTGGAATGCTTATATAGATGCAGTGTGCTTATACATGGTATAGGCAAATACAATGGACTTAAGTTTTGAAAATCTTTTTTTTTTTTTTTTTTGCGGTACACGAGCCCCTCACTGTTGTGGCCTCTCCCGTTGCGGAGCGCAGGCTCCGGACGCGCAGGCTCAGCGGCCATTGCTCACGGGCCTAGCTGCTCCGTGGCATGTGGGATCTTCCCAGACCTGGGCATGAACCCGTGTCCTCTGCATCGGCAGGCGGACTCTCAACCACTGCACCACCAGGGAAGCCCCTGAACAGTCTTTTCTTTCCCTATTTAATGACCTTCAAACCTTGTTAAAATCTCTTGGCTACATGTGGCAGGATTCATTTCTGGCTCTTAATTATATTCCATTGATCTATATATCCTTATACCAGTACCACACTATTTTGATCATTATAGTTTTGAAGTAAGTTTTGAAACTTGAAAGTGTGAGTCATCCAGCTCTGTTCTTAATTTAAGATTGCTTTGGGTATTTGGGGCCTCTGGAAATTCCATGTGAATTTTAGGATGTGTTTTTCTATTTCTTGGGGATTGTGATAGGGATTCCATTGAATCTGTAGATTACCTTGGGTAGAATTGTCATCTTAACAGTATCAGTTCTACCAATCCATGAACATGGGATGTCTTTTTACTTACTTAGATTTTTAATTTCTCTCAGCAGTGTTTTGTAGTTTTCAGTCTTGTACCTCTTTGGTTAAATCTATTCCTAAGTATCTTATTATTTTTGGTGCTATTGTATATGGAATTGATATAGCTGAAGGCTGTTTTATTAAGTTCTCCATCTCTTTTTTTCTTGTGCAGTGTTTTGTTAAAGAAACTGAATCTTTTGTCTCATGGTGTGAATCTTGCTAATCATGTTTCTGTGAATTCATTTAATATGCTCCTTTTTCCTGGTATTTCCTTTAAGCTGGCAGTTAGTTCTATAGGTGTCCCCATATTAAGGTTTGAGGTTTTTTTTTTAATAAATGATTACTTTATAGATGGCATTATGTGCTTTGTTTAGTAGTTACATAGTTTCTTGTTTCCTCTTTTTGTGATGTTAGAGCTATTGATGATCATTTCCTATACCTATACATTTATTGGTGGTTGCAAAATGGTGATATTCTACCTTTGCCATCACTTCTTTGTTTATTGTTTAGGATATTTTTTATAAAGAGAAACTTTTCCTTAACTACTTGGGTATTCAGAGGTATATAGTTTGTATAGGAAAAGCATGATATATGTTCTGTTTTTTTTTTTCCTGTTTTGCTAATTTTCACAGTAGTGAGTTGATTCCCTTAGCAATCTCTGAAAAGTGACCATAAGCTTTTTTTTGAACCATTGTTATTATTAACTCAGAGATTTAAATATACTGATATACTATTCTTTTAGTGAGTAGTGGGACTTTCTTGGTGTTGAAAGTCTTTTTGACCTGACCATAGTAGTTTTTGATAGCTTCCTTGGTTTTTAGTATGACAAGATATTCTATGCTTATCTTAAGCATTTCCTGTCCTAAACTTGGCATTTTCCCAAGGAGCCCTGGTTCCTTTTAGTGAGAAAGAGTATATTTAGAAATCATAATTTCAGTGCTAGAGATTTGTCATTGTTTCTAGGCCTTGTCAGGAACTGTGCATGGCTACATTGTCTTTACTTAACTTCATAAATCTTACATCTGCATTTTCCCTCCCTTAAAAACAAATTCCTAAGTAATTACTTACTTGCCTTATTCCCCATTACTCACACAACAGTCTTAGAATAGCATTACTATCACTATATCAACAGTATGATTAGTGAAAGCAGATTAAGATTTTTTTGAAGTTCTTTTTATCCTTAGAATATATTCCATTAGGGATAGTTGGTCAAATTACTTTCTTTTGACATTACTTGGAATAGGTCCTCTCTTTTTGGTTATGCTACTAACTTGGCTGTACATCTAGGTTTATTTAATTCATTTTACTTTCCATTTTTAGGGCTTTTTTTTTTTTTTTTTTTTTTTTGCGGTACGCGGGCCTCTCACTGTTGTGGCCTCTCCCGTTGCGGAGCACAGGCTCTGGATGCGCAGGCTCAGCGGCCATGGCTCACGGGCCCAGCCACTCCGCGGCATATGGGATCCTCCCGGACCGGGGCACGAACCCGTATCCCCTGCATCGGCAGGCGGACTCTCAACCACTGCGCCACCAGGGAGGCCCAGGGCTTTTTTTGTTGTTGTTGGTTTATAGCTCAGTTTTGCTATTATAGAAAACAGTATGCTGCAGATCTTGCTGCATATATATTTATTTACTTGATGGTTATCGAGTATTGATTTCTAGAAGTGGAATTGTGTCAAAGCATGTGAAATCTTAAAATGGACCCATTTCTACTACCTTTTTAAGAAAAAAATCTTACACTTTGTATTCTGGTCATGTATGTGCACATCTTTATCAGCACTGTTTGGGTATTAATCTTTGATAATCTGATAAAAAAATAAGAATGATACTTTTTAGCAATCTTTGTTACTGTGGTTAATATTTTTTCATGTGTTTTTTGGCCTATTTGTATCTTTCGCCCAGTTTTCTTACGGGCAAAAAAAGTCTGTATTTTTCTTGTTGATTGTAAAAACTATGTCCAGGGCCTCCCTGGTGGCGCAGTGGTTGAGAGTCCGCCTGCCGATGCAGGGGATACGGGTTCGTGCCCCGGTCTGGGAGGATCCCATATGCCGCGGAGCGGCTGGGCCCGTGAGCCATGGCCGCTGAGCCTGTGCGTCCGGAGCCTGTGCTCCGCAACGGGAGAGGCCACAACAGTGAGAGGCCCGCGTACAGCAAAAAAAAAAACAAAAACAAAAACAAAAACAAAAACAAAAACAAAAACTATGTCCATACTCAATGTAGAACATTTTGATTCTTGCTGGCATTTTTCCATTTTTCTTTCAGAATTTTTAGATATTATATACGGACATCTAAAAAGTTTTACATGTAGTGAAATCCATTACTTGTTCAGAACAAACCAGTTTATAGGTTTGATGTGATCCAGTCAAAATGCCACCTGTACCTTTCACTGAATTTTATAATCATTTTCTCCAGTTTGTCTGTAAGAAGGAACATAGGAGGGCTTCCCTGGTGGTGCAGTGCTTGGGAGTCCACCTACCAATGCAGGGGACACGGGCTCGAGCCCTGGCCCAGGAGGATCCCACATGCTGAGGAGCAACTAAGCCCGTGTGCCACAACTACTGAGCCTGCGCTCTAGAGCTTGCGAGCCACAACTACTGAAGCCCGCACGCCTAAGAGCCCGTGCTCCACAACAAGAGAAGCCACTGCAATGAGAAGCCCATGCACCGCAACGAACAGTAGTCCCCACTCGCCGCAACCAGAGAAAGCCCGCACACAGCAGTGAAGACCCAATGCAGCCAAAAAAAAAAAAAAAAAGGAAAAAAACAAACATAGGGCTTCCCTGGTGGCGCAGTGGTTGAGAGTCCGCTTGCTGATGCAGGGGACACGGGTTCGTGCCCCGGTCTGGGAAGATCCCACATGCCACGGAGCGGCTGGGCCCGTGAGCCATGGCCGCTGGGCCTGCGCGTCCGGAGCCTGTGCTCCGCAACGGGAGAGGCCACAACAGTGAGAGGCCTGCTACTGCAAAAAAAAAAAAACAAAAAAACAAACAAACATAGGAGCTTAGTCTTAAGAGTAATGGGGGGAGGTACTTAACTTTACCATGTGAGGTAATAGCAATTAAAAGTGGGATGTTGGAACAAGAATGATTGATACTTGAAACAGAATAATGTTCCAGAAATACATTCTTTATGTTTATGAAACTAGTATATGATAAATGAAATTTCTTTGTAAACAATTAGAAAGAAGAAAACTAATATAATAGTATAGTAATTTAATAGTAAAGGAGGCAGAATAATATGGGTCAATCCAAGAACAAGTACAGTTCTTGTAGTGAGTATCTTTTGTTTGAGTTGGTGGGGGAAATAATTGAGTGGAAAGAGGTAGATATTTTTCTCTGAGCCACACTGATACAAAGTCAGTTTGGACTGTGAGTCTATTACCACGACAACTCATTTTTGAAATCAGAAGAGGTTTGATTTTATAGTATTATATGGGTGGGCTGGTACAACAATCCAAGATTGTATAGTGGATTTGCTTCAGAATGCATCTTTTGACCCTTCTTTCATGATCTAGCAAAGATAAAGCTTTCCTTCATGAGTGTGTGCATGTGTGTGTGTGTGTGTGTGTGTATAGGTATGTATATAAAGGTAGAAATATTAGAGAAGTATGTATACACTAGACAAAATAGGTAAGCTGAACAAGAGGCAAATAAAAATATTCTTATAACTTAATTGCAACCACTTTTATTTGTATATTCCACAAAAAAATGGAATCATGGTATAAATATTGTTCATAATCTTTTTCTACTTAACACAGTATGAAAGATTTCAAGCTAAATATCTATGAAATTTTTTTTTTTTTTTTTTTTTTTTGCGGTATGCGGGCCTCTCACTGTTGTGGCCTCTCCCGTTGCGGAGCACAGGCTCCGGATGCGCAGGCCCAGCGGCCATGGCTCACGGGCCCAGCCGCTCCGCGGCATATGGGATCCCCCCAGACCGGGGCACGAACCCGTATCCCCTGCATCGGCAGGCGGACTCTCAACCACTGCGCCACCAGGGAGGCCCTGAAATTTTTAAAATTAGTATTTCTGTCTCTGTTAACATGTTTTTCAAACGTCTTCAGTCTTATTTTGCCACTGATGAATTCTTAATTACTTGGGGATTAAGATGGCACAAAACTGAAAGAATAATGGTAAAGGGCATAGTTGTTGTTTTGTTTTGTTTTTGTTTTTTGTTTTTTTTTTTTGGAGAATGGGCTGAGAAGGGGCACTGGTGGGTGTGAGCGATCACTTAGGAGGCCATTGCAGGAGTCCAGGCGAACTTGGATTCAAAAGGTAAAAAAGGTTATGAAGCTGCAAAGAGCTGCTGTTATCATTATGTTTGTATTTATCTGTCAGAGTGTGGGCAGGAAAGAGATTGCACAGTCAAATGGGGTAATCTGAACAGGGTTTAATAAAGGGACTACTTCTGAAGGTGAGGCAGGAGCTAGGGAAACGAATAGGGTGCAGTACCCCGGTGGTTGGTTCCACCACTAGGACTGAAGGGGCAAGTGAGGGAACAGTTATAACAGAAACTCACAGGAGCTGTGGCCTTCGGCAGAGGGATGCAGCCAGCTCCCAGGGCCCAGCAGGAATAAACATCCCAACCTTATTGTCTGCCTGTTCTCCAGCATCTGGCAGTGTTCTCCACTGGATTTACCCAACCAGCCATGGGGCAAAGAGGAGGCTGTTGATGCTGCCTGAGAGGGCAGGCTTTCCGGTGTATAAAGCGAGGTGGAGGAGGGTTGAAAGTGGATCTCAGGGTCAAACAAATCTTGCAACATCATACGGATCATGCATTTTTTCCCCTCTCATCTCACACTCCTTCCCCTGCCACCACCAATGAAATGATAAACTCTTTGTAGGTGGAGATTATTTTCTTTTAAAAAAATTTATATTTTATATTGGAGTATAGTTGATTAACAATGTTGTGTTAGTTTCAGGTGTACAGCAAAATGATTCAATTATACATATATATGTATCTATTCTTTTTCGAATTCTTGAAGCTCGCAGTGACCAGTAACTTCTAATGTACCTGACAGACACAGAGGAGAATAGAATGAAACAGTCTATAACTAATAGGTTTATTCTTTGTGATATTCCTGCAAATAGAGCGTAGGCCTGAAAGTAGATCCACGATTATAGGGAGAAAGATCTGCTTTCTTTTGAGCCTCTTCCTTTTCTAGCAAATATAATTTTTTTCTTTTCTACTTATACATTAATTTAAAAAATCACTTGAAAGCCAGTCTTGAACGAAGATAGTTATTAAAGTGGAAAGTTTACATAGGTTCTCTGAATAGGCATGAAACACCCAATTTCAAACAAGGAAAGCCATTGGTAATTTTAATTTTCTTGTCAATTAGTGACAGAGGTTAGGAAGACAGGAGTGATGAATGCTTTGGAGATTGAAATAATAGCAAGGCCCTCGATAAAGAATTTGTTAGGGAGTACATAGAAGATCTGGTGAAGTTAAATTCCTAAATGCTAATGCAATTCATTGTAGTTTTACTATAAGCCATGGCTCAGAGATTGCCTACTTTTGACCTTAGGACACCCGTCTCATTGTTAATATGTGGGTGCCTACAAGGATTTGAGAGACGCTGGAACATGATTTTTTCTCCACTGTGATGAAGGGTTCAACCCAGTAAATCCTAGGGAAGACCATTTTTCCCCACTTGGTACTTAAAGGAGGATGCTGTTGAGTATTTGCTGTTTCTTAACATTTTCCAAATCTGTATGGCATTAAATGGTAGAAGTGGTCTAACTGCTTTGTTATTTGTGTTTGTTCAGAATTTTGTTTTCCATGGGGAATTTACAACATTTGCAGAAGATTGAATAATGCTACCACTATTTAGAAATATAGCCAAATACTTTAATAAGAGCATACTAATTACCAATGTCTTAGTCCAGTTCAGACTGCTATAACAAAAATATTATAGACTGGGTAGCTTAAATAACAGACATTTATTTCTTGTAGTTCTAGAGGCTGAAAAGTCTGAGATCAGGGTGCTAGGATGGTCAGGTTTGGATAAAGGCCCTTGTCAGGGTTGTAGACTGCTGACTTCTGTGTCCTCACGTGGTGAAAGGGGAGAGGGATCTCTCTGAGATCTTGATTTATAAGTGCACTACTCCCATACATGAAGGAACCACTTTCATGACCTAATCACTTCCCACAGGCCCCATTTCCAAATACCATCATAATGGGGATTAGGTTTCAACATAGGAATTTTGGGGGGACACCAGTGTTGTCTTTAGTAACCAGTAAGCAAATTTGATACCTTCAGTAGAGATTAAATATATACATATATATGTACACATACAAATAGGCTCATGCTATTCACACACACACACACACACACACACACACACAGTTTTATACTTGGGCTTTTTTTTTTTTTCTTAAATGGAAAGGCTGATATTAGGTGGTATATGTTCCTCTGTTTCATCCTTTGCATTTTTTTTTTTTTTTTTTTTTTTTTGCGGTATGCGGGCCTCTCACTGCTGCGGCCTCCCCCGTTGCGGAGCACAGGCTCCGGACGCGCAGGCCCAGCGGCCATGGCTCACGGGCCCAGCCGCTCCGCGGCATATGGGATCCTCCCAGACCGGGGCACGAACCCGTATCCCCTGCATCGGCAGGCGGACTCTCAACCACTGCGCCACCAGGGAGGCCCCCATCCTTTGCATTTTTATGCACATTGTAGAATCAGTTTATTGATTTCCACAAAATGTCTATTGGGATTTTGGTTGAGATTGCATAGAATCTAATGATCAATTTGGGGAAAATCTGTATCTTTATACTGTTGAGTCTTGGAATTCGTGAATAGGATGTATGCCTTCATTTATTAGACTTTTACTGTATCTAATGTCATATAGTTTTCTGTATAGAGTTCTTCCCTATGTCTCTTAGATTTATTTATAGTTACTTGACATTTAAAAAAATTAATTAAATAATTTATTTTGCTGTGTTGGGTCTTCGTTTCTGTGCATGGGCTTTCTCTACTTGCGGGGAGTGGGGGCCACTCTCCATCGCGGTGCGTGGGCCTCTCACTGTCGCGGCCTCTCTTGTTGCAGAGCACAGGCTCCAGACGGGCAGGCTCACTAGTTGTGGCTCACGGGCCTAGTTGCTACGTGGCATGTGGGATCTTCCCAGACCAGGGCTCGAACCCGTGTCCCCTGCATTAGCAGGCAGATTCTCAACCACTGCGCCACCAGGGAAGCCCTACTTGACATTTTTGATGCTGTTATAAATTGTATATTTCTAAAACATTTCATTTTCTAGTTGTTGTTCCTATATAGACTTAAAAAATTCATATTGTATCTAGTGACCTTGCTACACATTTTCTGTGTTGGTTTATGTCTAGGTTCTTCAGGATTTTTTTTCAGACCTGCAGATAATGATACTATTATTTCTTTGTTTCTAATCATTATACCTTTTATTTCTTTTTCTGCTTTATTTGCACAGTGTAATGTTGAATAGAAATGGTAGTGGACGTACTCTTCCTATTCCTAACCTTAGTGATAAAATGCTGAGTATTTCACTAATATATACGATGTTTGCTATAGATATATTGTACATAACCTTCATCATATTAAGGAAGTTCCCTTCTATTCTTAGATTATTAAGAATTTTAGTCACGGGTAGACGTTGAATTTTATCAAATGCCTCTTCTGCATTTATGGATATGATCATGTGATTGTTTTTCCTCTTTATTGATTTTTTTTAATATTACACCAATTGCGCTCTTGAATAAACCCAAATTGGTCATGGTTATTCTTTTTATATATAGTTGGATTTGATTTGTTATTTATTTATTCATTCATTCATTCATGCATGCATGCATGACCACATGGCTTGCAGGATCTTAGTTCCCCGACCAGGGATCGAACCTGGGAATCATGGCAGTGAAAGTGCCGAGTCCTAACCACTGTACCACCAGGGAATTCCCAGTTTGCTTTTTATTTTTTATTTATTTATATTTATTTATTTATTTATTTTTAACATTTTTATTGGAGTATAATTGCTTTACAATAGTCTGTTAGTTTCCGCTTTATAACAAAGTGAATCAGTTATACATATACATATGTCCCCATATATCTTCCCCCCTGCATCTCCCTTCCTCCCACCCTCCCTATCCCACCCTTCCAGCTGGTCACAAAGCACCGAGCTGATGTCCCTGTGCAATGCGACTGCTTCCCACTAGCTATCTATTTTACATTTGGTAGTGTATATATGTCCATATATACACTAACACTCTCTCACTTTGTCCCAGCTTACCCTTCCCCCTCCCCGTGTCCTCAAGTCCATTCTCTAGTAGGTCTGCGTCTTTATTCCCGTCTTGCCCCTGAGTTCTTCATGATGATTTTTTTTTTTTAGGTTCCATATATATGTGTTAGCATACGGTATTTGTTTTTCTGACTTACTTCACTCTGTATGACAGATTCTAGGTCCATCCACCTCACTACCCAGAACTCAGTTTTGTTTCCTTTTATGGCTGAGTAATATTCTATTGTATATATGTGCCTCATCTTCTTTATCCATTCATCTGTTGATGGACACTTAGGTTGCTTCCATGTCCTGGCTACTGTAAATAGAGCTGCAGTGAACATTGTGGTACATGACTCTTTTTGAATTACGGTTTTCTCAGGGTAAATGCCCAGTAGCGGGATTGCTGGGTCGTATGGTAGTTCTATTTTTAGTTTTTTAAGGAACCTCCATACTGTTCTCCATAGTGGCTGTATCAATTTACATTCCCACCAACAGTGTAGGAGGGTTCCCTTTTCTCCACACCCTCTCCAGCATTTATTGTTTGTAGATTTTTTGATGATGGCCATTCTGACTGGTGTGAGATGATATCACATTTTAGTTTTGATTTGCATTTCTCTAATGATTAATGATGTTAAGCATTCTTTCACGTGCTTGTTGGCAATCTGTATATCTTCTTTGGAGAAATGTCTATTTATGTCTTCTGCCCATTCTGACTGGTGTGAGATGATATCACATTTTAGTTTTGATTTGCATTTCTCTAATGATTAATGATGTTAAGCATTCTTTCACGTGCTTGTTGGCAATCTGTATATCTTCTTTGGAGAAATGTCTATTTATGTCTTCTGCCCATTTTTGGGTTGGGTTGTTTGTTTTTTTTAAAAAAAGATTTTCTATCTGTGATCATGAGACAGATTGGCCTGTAACTTTCCTTCCTTATAATGTCTTTGTCAGCTTTTATTTTCATGCTGAGTTAAAAATAAATTCTCTTTTCCCTATTTCCTGGAGGGATTTATTTGTGTTGGTGTTTCTTCTCCAGATGTTTGGACACATTCGGGTAGAGTAGTCAGGACTTGTTATTTCATTTGTGGGAAAATTTTAATTACAGATTCACTTTTGTTTAATAGATACAGGACTATTCAAATTTTTAACTGCTCTGTCAGTTTTTGTAAAGTTGATCTTTCTACAAATTTATCCATCTATTCTAAATTTTCTAATTTTTTGTTATAAAGTTTTATCTAATGACCTTTTATACATCATTTAATTATTACATTAATGTTTTTATTGCTGATACTGATAATTTATACCTTTTCGCTCTCTTTTTTTTTTTGATCAGTCTTGCCTACGTGTCTATCAGTGTTAGTGTTTTCAAGGAATTAATTTTAGATTATAAGGCTTGATATGTGATAGTGTACATCCTTTAAGATTGACAAGGCTTTTCTTGGCTCTTTGTATTATGTAAATTTTAGAATCATTTTATCAGTTTTCTAAAAATAAAAGTATGTGGGATTTTGAGGAGTATAGGTTTTCTCTGTTGTACATTTGCTTTTTACTTCATTAATTTTTGTTTATTTTTATTATGGGAATTCTGTTTTCAAAGTATAATCATTTATTTGGTGATCCTTTTAAAAATATGTATTTGTTTATAGTAGATAATAAGTGTCTAATGTTCTTTTTTTTTTTGGCGGTACGCGGGCCTCTCACTGTTGTGGCCTCTCCCGTTGCGGAGCACAGGCTCCGGACGCACAGGCTCAGCGGCTATAGCCCATGGGCCCAGCCGCTCCGTGGCACATGGGATCTTCCCAGACCGGGGCACGAACCCGTGTCCCCTGCATCGGCAGGTGGACTCTCAACCACTGCGCCACCAGGGAAGCCCCATTTTTTCTTAATTGATACATACTTGCCCAGAAAGAACAGGCAAACACAAGATACGCTGAGGGGGAGAGAGAGGGAGACTCTGTTTACAGAAATGTTTTCACATACATGCATGCATGCACACACCTCTAAGTAATAGTGATTTTGCCAAAGTATACTTCAGTGTTCTGAACCATTTAATATTACCTTTCAAAATATAGATTAAGTTGAAAGGGACTTACATATTTGAAAAATGAATTAGAAGGGAGAGTATATACTTAAGAAAATTTAGTGCTTAATTTAATTGACACTGACCCTGTCTCACTATTTTAAAATGCTAATTGACATGTTTATCCTTGTTTTTCTAGTGATATGCAGCTTTCGAGGATCTGTCCCTCAAGGATTGGTCTTAGAAATAGGAGAAACAGTCCAGATTCTTGAAAAATGTGAAGGTAAGTGGACCCATAAATTGTAAAAGACAAATGGTGATCATTTTTGGCAGTATGATATGCATTTATTTTGTAGTATGAGGTTGTAAGCAATCATTTTGAAGCCGTAATTAATCACATTATGATACACTGCTATAAAATCATTCCTGATCTGTGTTCAGCATAAAGGATGAGCTATTTTGGCTCTAATCTAATAGTGACAAATAACTATTGTTGGCTGTCAGAACATGATTATTTTTTTTAATTTTAAAATTTTATTTATTTATTTTTATACAGCAGGTTCTTATTAGTCATAAATTTTATACACATCAGTGTATACATGTCAATCAGAACATGATTTTTACATACTATATCAAATGCTTATTTTTGATTTCCAACAATCAAATAGATAATATTTCCCTACTGATTATCTGCATTTGAATAGAATTGAATTGTAATCAGTTCATTTTTATGTTTCTGTCTGATTGGCTGGATATGATCAGTCATAATTAAAACAAGGCAGTAAATGTGCTCAAATGAAGTTTGGCCTGACTGTCCTCTTCTGTGACATATTTGGGTATTTCTGCTGTAATATTTATGCATTATTAAAAAATATCACATTCTTCAAAATTATGCACTGAAGTCAGCAAGATACGTGGAAAAAATATAGTTCCAGAGAAATCACCCAAAATCAGATCATGGACAAAAACAAAATTGATACCAAAATTGATAGCAGTTCACATGACTAGAAGCCATCTCAAATTATATAACAGAGTAGAAATGTTGCTATGTGGGCATGGAGATAGTGCACATGGAAGTAGAACTCTGATCCAGTTACTGTTCAGATGGGTACGGGAGTAAGTGCAACCTACTATGACCCAGGAACCGTTTAAGTTGGGGAGTACACTTTTCTGGAAAGGGAGCTCTAGTGCAGGATGCATTTTAATAACTTTCTTAAAGCAGAAGTATAAATAAAAACCCCTTCATTATAAAAAAACTCTTAGCAAAATAAGAATAGAAGGGAATTTTCCTAATCTGATAAAGGATATCTAAAAGCCTACAGTAAACATCATACTCAGTAGTGAAATATTGAAAGATTTCCCACTGAGATCTAGAAATGAGACTACTATAAATTAAGACATTGTGGTTTTGGGGCAAAGACAGAATAATGAAACAGAGGGTCCAGAAATAGACCATCATGTTTATCATCTAGTGATATATGAAAAAGGTGGTATTGCAGTGCAGTGGGGAAATGATGTCCTTTACAGTAAGTGTTGCTGGGCTGATTGGAATGAAAAATGATGGCCTAGTCAATAAATGGTATTAGGTCAATATTGAAACCAATGAATCGTGAACCTGACTTCACAGCATATACTCCAGATTCAATTCCAGATGGATGGTAGAATGTGAAATGTAAAACAATCATGCACCTTAAAGGAAGCATAGGAAAATATTCTTTTCAACCTAGGGGTAGACAAAGATTTTTTATTGATAAGTTGTACTTTATTAAAATGAAGATATGTTATTCAAAAGATATCATTAAGGAGAGGGAGAAGACAAGTCACAGAGTGAAAGAGCTATTTGATAAAGGACTTGTCTTCACATGGTATTTGTCTTTCTCTTTCTGACTTACTTTGCTTAGTATGATAATCTCTAGGTCCATCCATTTAGCTGCAGATGGCATTATTTCATTCTTTTTTATGGCTGAGTAATATTCCATTGTATATGTATACTACGTCTTCTTTATCCTTTCATCTGTTGGTGGACATTTAGGTTGTTTCCATATCTTGGCTATTGTAAGTAGTGCTGCTGTGAACATAGGGGTACATGTATCTTGATACATGCTCAGGAGTGGGATTGCTGGATCATATGGCAACTCTACTTTTAGTTTTTTGAGGAAGCTCCATACTATTCTCCATAGTGGCTGCACCAATTTATATTCCCACCAACAGTGTAAGAGGATTCCCTTTTTTCCACACCCTCTCCAGCATTTGTCAGACATCTTTTCTGACTTCACTGGTATGAAATTAGGAATTAACTACAAGAAGAAAACTGAAAAAAAAGAAAAACCCCAGAAACATATGGAGACTAAACAATATGCTACTAAACAATCAATGCGTCATTGAAAAGTCAAAGAGGAAATCAAAAATTACCTGGGGACAAGTGAAAATGGAAACACAGTGATCCAAAATCTGTGGGATGAAGATAAAACAGTTCTAAGAGGGAAGTTCATAGTGATACAAGCCTACTTCATGATACAAGAAAAATCTCAAACAATCAAAATATACATTTAAAGAAACTACAAAAAGAAGAACAAGCAAAGCCCAAGGTTAGTAGAGTAAAGGAAATAAAAGATCAGAGTGGAAATAACTGAAATAGAGACTAAAAAACAATAGAGAAGATCAATGAAACTAAGAGTTAATTCTTTGAAAATATATACAGAATTGATAAACATTTAGTTAGATTCATCAAGAAAAAAGGAGACAGGGCCCAAATAAATAAAATCAAGGATAAAAGAGGAGAAGTTACAACCAACACCATACATACAGAAGATCATAAGCGATTACTATGAACAATTGTACAGTAATAAAATGGATAACATAGGAGAAATGGATAAATTCCTGGAAACGTACAAATTTCCAAGACTGAATCAGAAAGAAATAGAAAATATGAACAGACTGATTACCAGTAATGCAATTGAATCAGTAATAAAAAACTTCCAACAAGCAGAAGTCCAGGACCAGATGGCTTCACAGGCGAATTCTACTAAACATTTAAAGAATAGTTAACACTTTGCTTTTTCAAACTATTCAAAAAAATCAATGAGGAAGGAACACTTCTGAACTCATTCTATGAGGCCAGCACATCCTGATAACAAAACCAGAGACATCACACACACACACACACACACACACACACAGTTACAGGCCAGTATCACTGATGAATATAAATGCAAAAATCTACAACAAAATATTATCAAATCAAATTCAACAATACATTAAAAGGATCATACACCATAATCAAGTAGGATTTATCCCAGGGATGCAAGGATGGTACAATATCTGCAAATCAGTCAACAAGATACATCACATTATCAGATTGAAGAATAAAAATCATATCATCTCAATAGATGCAGAAAATGCATTAGCGAAATTCAATGTCTGTTTATGACAAAAACTGTCAACAAAGTAGGTATAGAGGGAACCTACCTCAACATAATAAAGGCCATACATATATTAAATCCCACAGGTAACATCATACCCAGTGGAGAAAGTCTGAAGGCTTTTGCTCTAAGATCAGGAGTAAGACAAGGATGCTTACTTTCACCACTTTCATTCAACATAGTATTGGAAGTTATTGCCACAGCAGTTAGGCAAAAAAAACAAAAGCAAAAAAAAGGAATCAGAATTGGAAAGGAAGAAATAAAACTGTCATTGTTTGTAGGTGGCATGATACTATATATAGAAAACCCCAAAGACTTCACAAAAAAACTGTTATTCAGTAAGTGAATTGTTATTCAAAAACTAACTTCAATAAGTGACTTCTGGAAAATTGCAGTATACAAAATTAATGTATAGAGGTCTGTTGTATCTCTCTATTTTAACAACGAACTATCAGAGGAATTAACAAAGTGATCCCATTTATAATTGCATCAAAGAGAGTAAAATACCTAGGAATAAATTTAACCAAGGAGGTGAATGACCTGTACTCTGAAAACTATGACATTGATGAAAGAAAGTGTAGACAAGACAAACAAATGGAAAGATGTACTATGTGCATGGATTGGACAAATCAATATCATGAAAATGACCATACTGCCCAAGGCATTCTACAGATTCAATGCAGTCCCTATCAAAATACCAAAGGCATTTTCACAGAACTAGAACAGATAATCCTAAAATTTTCATGGAACCACAAAAGACCCTGTACAGTCAAAACAGTGTTGAGAAGGAAGAACAAAGCTGGAGGTATCATGCTCCCAGGCTTGTAACTGTACTACAAAGGTATAGTAATCCAAACAGTATGGTACTGGCACAAAAACAGACACATAGATCAATGGAACACAGTAAAGAGCCCAGAAATAAACGTATACTTACATGGTCAATTAATCTGTGACAAAGGAGGCAAGAGTATACAGTGGAGAAAAGACAACCTGTTCAATAAATAGTGTTTGGAAAACTGGACAGCTACATGCAAAAGAATCAAACTGGACTACTTTCTCATACTATATACAAAACTCCCCCTCAAAATCAGTTAAAGACTTAATTGTAAGACATGAAACCGTAAAAGTCATAGAAGAAAATGTAGATAGTACGCTCTTTGACATTGGTCTTAGCAGTATTTTTTTGATCTGTCTTCTCAGGCAAGGGAAGCAAAAGCAAAAATAAACAAATGGGACTGCATCAAACTGAAAAGCTTTTGCACAGCGAAGGAAACCATCAACAATACAAAAAGCCTACTGAATGGGAGAATATATTTGCCAATAATAGATAAGGGGTTGATATCCAAAATATATAAAGAACTCTTAAAACTCATTGTCAAAAAACCCCAAACAACCCAGTTAAAAAGTGGGCAGAGGACCTGAGTAGACATTTTTCCAAAGAAGACATATAGATGGCCAACATGCACATGAGATGTTCAACATCACTGAACATTAGGGAAATGCAAATTAAAACCGTAATGGTACCACCTCACAGCTGTGAGAATGGCTGTTATAAAAAAGACAGGAAACAACAAGTGTTGATAAGGATGTGGAGAAAAGGGAGCTATCGTGCACCATTGATGGGAATGTAAATTAATGTAGCCACTGGAAAACAGTATGGAGGTTCCTCAAAGAATTAAAAATAGAACTACCATATGATCCAGCAATTCCATTTATGGGTCTTTATCAGAAGAAAATGAAAACAGTGTTTTGAAAAGATATATGTACCCCTATGTTCATTGAAGTACTATTTACACTAGCAAAGATATGGGAGCAATCTAAGTGTCCATTACTCTGGGATATTACTCAGCCATAAAAAAGAATATGGTCTTGCCATTTGTGACAGCATGGATGGACCTAGAGGGTATTATGCTAAGTGAAGCAAATCAGACAGGAAAAACAAATATGGTATGATGTTACTCATATGTGGAATCTAAAAAACAAAGAAGAAAAGAAACAAAACAAGACAGGAAAAGACTCATGGATACAGAGAATAAACTGGTTGTTCCCATAGGGGAGGCGGTGAAGGGACGGATGAAATAGGTGAAGGGGATTAAGAGGTGCAGATTTCCAGCTATAAAATAAATAAGTCATGGGGATATAACGTACACATAGGGAATATAGTCAGTAATACTGTAGCAACTTTTTATGGTGATGGATGGTAACTTGACTTATTTTGGTGATTATTTGATAATGTATAAAAATATGAAATCACTATGTTGTATACCTGAAACTAATATAATATTGTATGTTAATTATAACTCAATAAAACAAAATAAGACAGTTCAAAATGGGCAAAAGGCTTGGATAGGCTCCTCACAAAACAGATGTTCTGATGGTTCATAAACATATGGGAAGGTATTTAGTCTCAGTCATCAGGGAAATGCAAATTAAAACCACAATGAGATATCACCACACAGCACTAGAATGACTAAAATTCAAAACACCGGCAATACGAAGTGCTGGTAAGGAAGTGGAACAACTGATACTTCCATACACTGCTGGTGGGAGAGAAAACGGCTTAACTATTTTGGAAAACTCTTTGGCACTATTTACAGAAGTTGAATGTACGGGTACCTTATGATCCAGCATGTCTACTCATAGGTGTAAATCCAACAGCAAAATACATATGTAAAATGTTAGCAGCAGCTGTATTCATAATTGCTGTGAACTGTAAAAAAACAAACTGCTCATCAGCAGTAGAATGGGTAGATAAATTATGATATATTCAGATAACTGAAAGTGACACAAGAAGGAAAATGAATGAGTTATTGCTACACACAATAATACAGATGAACATCACAGACAGAATCTTTTCAACAGGAGCCAGATGTAAGAGTTCATGCTGTTATGGTTTCATGTACATAAAATACAGAACCAGGTAAAACTAATAGCTGGTGATGTTTGTCAGAGAGTGGTTAGATAACCACTTTTATATCTGACTTTTAATTTTTTTTAATTTTTATTTATTTTTTTATATCTGGCTTTTTAAATCAAGAGCGTTATCTGTGATATCGTTGTGTGTAGCAGCAATTCATCCATTTTCCTTTATTTATCACATTCAATTTGAAGGTGTGTCTGTGTGTGTGTTAGTGACTGGAAGAGTCATGAGTGGCTTTGGGATGCTGCTAATATTTTATTTACTGGGTGGTGGGTATATAGGTACATACTCTTTGTAAATTTGTTTAGCTGTAGACTAATGATTTGCATACTTATGGATGTTACATATCAGCAAAAAATTTGCTTAAAAACAGGAGATCCTTGTAAAAATAGATAAAAATGTAGAGATAGAATAACATGGATGAATTTAAAAAATATTGTGTTGAACAAAAGAGCCAGATATAAAGGATTACATTCTGATTGATTGTATTTATATGAAAGAACAAGCAACATTACAGATTTATGGTGATGCAAATCAGGATAGTGATTGCCTCTGGGAGAGGATTGTCTGGAAAGAGACATGAGGGAACTTTTAGGGTGATTGAAAAGTTCTGTGTCCTATTGAAATATGGGTGTTATATGTTATGTGGGTGTTTCATTTGTCAAATCTCTGATTTGCATCACCAGCCCCGTAGGAGTAGGTATTGGGATCTGTTCTTAATTTGATGTTCATCTCTGTCCTCAGCAAAGTGTGGGTCCCTGAATCCTGAACTGGCCTTGTCCAAACTCCCCAGGGAATGACGCTTGGTTTTTCTGATAGCATGGGGGTAAAGGGATGTTTGTCTTACATTGTGGGCAGAATAAAGAAGAACTGCAGTGTTTTGACTATTTTTCTTAAAGAGTTTCAAGTAGTCCTTTTATTTTCAACCCCATGCCACACCTAGACCTTACATTTTCACCTATTTCCCAGCTTGTTGAGATATAAATTGATATATAACATTGTATAAATTTAAGGTATACAGTGTGATGATTCGATATACATATATATTGCAAAATGTTTACTGTTGTAAGGTTAGCTAACAAATATTTTACCTCACATAATTACCATTTTGTTGTTAGGGTGAAAACATTAAAGCTCTACTCTCACAGCAATTTTTAAAAAAGATTTATTATTTATTTATTTATTTTTGTCTGCGTCGGGTCTTAGTTGTGGCACGCAGGATCTTCATTGAGGCATGTGGGATCTTTCGTTGCAGTGCGTGGGCTCTTCATTGCGGGGTGTGGGCTTCTCTCTAGTTGTGGTGTGCAGGTTCTCTCTTCTCCAGTTGTCTCACAGCCATTTTTAAGTATACAATACAGTATTTTTAACTGTAGTCACCATGCTGTACGTTACATCCCTGAAACTTACTCATCTTATAACTGGAAGTTTGTGACCCCTTGACTAACATCCCCATTTCTCCTACTACTCAGCCCCTGGCAACTATTGTACTCTGTGTTCCTTTGAGTTTGGCTTTTTTTTTTTTTTTTTTAAAGATCCACATATAAGTGAGATCGTACAGTGTTTGTCTTTCTCTTTCTGACTTATTTCACTTAGCACAGTGCCCTCAAGATCCATCCATGTTGTCTCAAATGGTAAAATTTCCTTCTTTCAAGTGGCTGAATAATATTCCATTGTGTTTGTGTGAGATATATTTATATCTGTCTCACATTTTCTTTGTTCATTCATCTGTCTATGGACACAGGTTGTTTCCATGTCTTGGCTATTGTGAGTAATGCTGCAACGAACATGGGATATCTTTGAGATAGTGATTTGATCTTCTTTGGATACATACCCAGTGGTGGGATTGCTGGATTGTATGGTAGTTCTAGTTCCTCAGTTTTTTGGGGAACTTCCCTATTGTTTTCCATACTGACTCTACCAGTTTACATTCCCATCACCAGTGCACCAGGGTTCCTTCTCCACATCCTTCTCAGCATTTGTTATCTCTTGTCTTTTTTTTTTTTTTTTTTTTTTTTTTGCGGTACGCGGGCCTCTCACTGTTGTGGCCTCTCCCGTTGCGGAGCACAGGCTCCGGACGCACAGGCTCAGCGGCCATGGCTCACGGGCCCAGCCGCTCCGCGGCATATGGGATCCTCCCAGACCGGGGCACGAACCCGTATCCCCTGCATCGGCAGGCGGACTCTCAACCACTGCGCCACCAGGGGGGCCCCTCTCTTGTCTTTTTGATGATAGCCATTCTAACAGGTGTGAGATGATATCTCATTGTGGTTGTGATTTGTATTTCCCTGATGATTAGTGATGGTGTGCACCCTTTTATGTACCTGTTGGCCATTTGTATGTCTTCTTTGGAAAAATGTCTATTCAAGTCCTCTACCTGATTTTTAGTCGGATTGTTTTTTGCTATTTGAATTGTATGAGTTCCGTGTATATTTTGGATGTTAACTCTTTATCAGATAATATGGTTTGCAAATATAATTGACTCTTGAACAACATGGGTTTGAACTGCAAGGGTCCACTTATATGCCAGTTTTTTCAATGGTGCTTACTATAGTATTACACAATCCTTGGATGAGTGAATTTGTGGATGTGGAACCACGGATATGGAGGAGCCACAATATGGAGGAACTGCATATGTGGAGGGTTGACTGTAAGTTACATGCACATTTTCAACTGCATGGAGGGTTGGCGCATGTCCTGTTAAACCCCATGATGTTCAAGGGTCAGTTGTATTTTTTCCTACTCCAGATGTTACTTGGCCATTTTGTTGATTGTTTCTTTGTTGTGCAGAAGCTTTTTAGTTTGATGTAGTCCCACTTATTAATTTTTGCTTTTCTTGTTTGTGCTTTTGGCACTGTATCTAAAAAATAATTGCTAAGACTAATGTCAGGGTGCATTTTCCCTATTAGGAATTTTATGGTTTCAGGTCTTACTGTTTAAGTCTTTAATGCATATCAAGTTAATTTTTGTGAGTGATTTAAGATAGGGGTCCAGTTCTTTTGCATGTGTATATCCGTTTTTCTAACACCATTTATTGAAGAGACTGTCCTTTTCCTGTTGAGTATTCTTCACTCTGTTGCCAAATATTACTTGACCATATATTCATGGGTTTACTTCTGAACTCTCAGTTATTCTTTTGTTTTTTGTTTTTTTTGCTTCCGACTTTGCCCTTTCTCAAGATGGTGTTGGCTATTCAGAGTCTTTTGTGGTTCCATATGAATTTTAGGATTGTTTTTTCTATTTCTGTGAAAAATGTCATTGGAATTTTGATAGAGATTGCATTGAATCTATAGGTAGCTTTGAGTAGTATGTATATTTTATTAATATCAACTCTTCCAATCTATTGACACAGAATATTTTGTCATTATGTATGTTCTTCTTCAGTTTCTTTCCTCAGTGTCTTATAGTTTTGGGTGTATAGATCTTTTACTTCCTTGGTTAAACTTATTCCTCTTTTTTTGTTTTTGATGCTATTGTAAGTGGGGTTGTTTTTCTTTTCCTATCTTAAAATTTTTTTAATTAAAAAAATTAAAAAATCTTATTGGAGTATAGTTGCTTTACAGTGTGTTAGTTTCTGCTGTACAGCAAAGTGAATCAGCTATATGGAGACATACATCCCATCTTTTTTGGATTTCCTTCCCATTTAGGTCACCACAGAGCACTGAGTAGAGTTCCCTGTGTTATACAGCAGGTTCTCATTAGTTATCTATTTTATACTAGTAGTGTATACATGTCAATCCCAAACTCCCACTTCATCCCACTTCCCCCTTCCCCCCTTGGTATCCATACCTAAAAATTTTATTTATTTATTTATTTTAGGCTGCATTGGGTCTTTGTTGCTGCACGCGGGTTTTCTCTAGTTGCGGCGAGCAGGGGCTACTCTTGTTGCGGTTTGTGGCCTTCTCATTGCGGTGGCTTCTCTTGTTGCGGAGCACGGCCTCTAGGTGTGCAGGCTTCAGTAGTTGTGGCTCGCGGGCTCTAGAACACAGGCTCAGTAGTTCTGGCATACAGGCTTAGTTGCTCCATGGCATGTGGGATCTTCCTGGACCAGGGCTTGAACCCGTGTCCCCTGCATTGGCAGGCAGTGTGCCACCAGGGAAGCCACTGGTATCCATACGTTTGTTCTCTAAATCTGTGTCTCTATTTCTGCTTTGTAAATAAATTCATCTGTACCACTTTTCTAGATTCCACATATAAGCGACACAACATGATATTTGTTTTTCTCTTTCTGACTTACTTCACTCTGTATGACAGTCTCTGGGTCCATCCACGTCTCTACAAATGACCCAGTTTCGTTCCTTTTGATGGCTGAGTAATACTCCATTGTATATATGTACCACATCTTCTTTATCTGTTCCTCTGTTGATGGACATTAAGGTTGCTTCCGTGTCCTGGCTATTGTAAATAGTGCTGCAGTGAACATTGGGGTGCATGTATCTTTTCGCATTACGGTTTTCTCTGGGTGTAAGCCCAGGAGTAGCATTGCTGTATCATATGGTAGTTCTGTTTGTACTTTTTCAGGGAACCTCCATACTGTTCTCCATAGTGGTTGTACCAATTTACATTCTCACCAACAATGCAAAAGGGTTGCCCTTTCTCCACACCCTCTCCAGCATTTATTGTTTGTAGATTTTTTGATGATGGCCATTCTGACTGGTGTGAGGTGATACCTTATTGTAGTTTTGATTTGCATTTCTCTAATAATTAGTGATGTTGAGCATCTTTTCATGTGCTTTTTGGCCATCTGTCTTCTTTGGAGTAATGTCTATTTAGATCTTCTGCCCATTTTTGTATTGGGTTGTTTGATTTTTGGATATTGAGCTGCATGAGCTGTTTGTATATTTTGAAGATTAATCCCTTATCAGTTGCTTTGTTTGCAAATATTTTCTCCCATTCTGAGCATTGTCTTTTCGTCTTGTTTATGGCTTCCTTTGCTGTGCAAAAGCTTTTAAGCTTAATTAGATCCCATTTGTTTATTTAATTAATGAATTTAATTCATTTATTTATTTTATTTTTGGCTGCGTTGGGTCTTCATAGTTGCGCTCAGGCTTTCTCTAGTCGCGGCGAGTGGGAGCTACTCTTCGTTGGGGTGTGCGGGCTTCTCATTGCGGTTGCTTCTCTTGTTGTGGAGCATGGGCTCTAGGCATGCAGGCTTCAGTAGTTGTGGCACGTGGGCTTTGTGGCTCGTGGGTTCTAGAGCACAGGCTCAGTAGTTGTGGCGCACGGGCTTAGTTGCTCCGTAGCATGTGGGATCTTCATGGACGAGGGCTTGAACCCATGTCCCCTGCATTGGCAGGCAGATTCTTAACCACTGCACCACCAGGGAATCCCCTATTTTTGTTTTTATTTTCATTACTCTAGGAGGTGGATCAAAAAAGATCTTGCTGCGATTTATTTCAAAGAGTGTTCTGCCTGTATTTTCCTCTAAGAGTTTTATAGTGTCCAGCCTTACATTTAGGTCTTTAATCCATCTTGAGTTTATTTTTGTGTATGGTGTTAGGGAGTGTTCTAATTTCATTCTTTTACATGTAGCTGTCCAGTTTTCCCAGCACCAGTTATTGAAGAGACTGTCTTTTCTCCATTGTATATTCTTGCCTCCTTTGTCATAGATTAGGTGACCACATGTGCGTGGGTTTATCTCTGGGCTTTGTATCCTGTTCCATTGATCTGTGTTTCTGTTTTTGTGTCCATATTGTCTTGGTTACTGTAACTTTGTAGTATAGTCTGAGGTCAAGGAGCCTGATTCCTCCAGCTCCATTTTTCTTTCTCGATTGCTTTGTCTATTCGAGGTCTTTTGTGTTTCCACACAAATTGTAATTTTTTTGTTCTAATCTGTGAAAAATACCATTGGTAATTTGATAGAGATTGCATTGAATTTGTAGATTGCTTTGGGTAGTTTAGTCATTTTCAGAATATCGATTCTTCCAATCCAAGAAAATGGTATATCTCTCCATTGGTTTGTGTTGTCTTTTATTTCTTTCATCAGTATCTTATAGTTTTCTGAGTACAGCTCTTTTGCCTTCTTAGGTAGGTTTATCCCTAGGAATTTTATTCTTTTTGTTGCAGTGGTGAATGGGATTGTTTCCTTAATTTCTCTTTCTGATCTTTTGCTGTTAGTATATAGGAATGCAAGAGATTTCTGCGTATTAATTTTGTAGTCTGCAGCTTTACGAAATTCATTGATTAGCTCTAGTAGTTTTCTGGTGGCACCTTTAGGATTTTCTATGTCTAGTATCATGACACTGGGAAACAGTGACAGTTTTAATTCCTCTTTTCCAACTTGGATTCTTTTTATTTGTTTTTCTTCTCTAATTGCCATGGTGAGGACTTCCAAAACTGTGTTGAATAATAGTGGTGAGAGTGGACATCCTTGTCTTGTTCCTGATCCTCGTGGAAATGCTTTCAGTTTTTCACCATTGAGAATGATGTTTGCTGTGAGTTTGTCATATATGGCCTTTATTATGTTGAGGTAGGTTCCCTCTATGCCCACTTTCTGGAGAGTTTTTATCATAAATTGATGTTGAATTTTGATGAAAGCTTTTTCTGCATCTACTGAGATGATCATATGGTTTTCTCCTTCAGTTTGTTAATATGATTTATCACATTGACTTGCATATACTGAAGAATCTTTGCATTCCTGGGATAAACCCCACTTGATCATGGTGTACGATCCTTTTAATGTGCTGTTGGGTTCTGTTTGCTAGTGTTTTGTTGAGGATTTTTGCATATGTTCATTAGTGATATTGACCTGAAGTTTTCTTTTTTTGTGGCATCTTTGTCTGGTTTTGGTATCAGGGTGATGGTGGCCTCGTAGAATGAGTTTGGGAGTGTTTCTCCCTCTGCTATATTTTGGAAGAGTTTGAGAAGGATAGGTGTTAGCTCTTCTCTAAATTGTTTGGTAGAATTCACCTGTGAAGCCATCTGGTCCTGGGCTTTTGTTTGATGGAAGATTTTAAATCACAGTTTCAATTTCAGTGCTTGTGATTGGTCTGTTTACATTTTCTATTTCTTCCTGGTTCAGTCTCAGAAGGTCATTCTTTTCTAACAATTTGTCCATTTCTTCCAGGTTGTCCATTTTATTGGCATAGAGTTGCTTGTAGTAATCTCTCATGATCCTTTGTATTTCTTCAGTGTCAGTTGTTACTTCTCCTTTTTCATTTCGAATTCTATTAACTGGAGTCTTCTCCCTTTTTTTCTTGATGAATCTGGCTAATGGTTTATCAATTTTATCTTCTCAAAGAACCAGCTTTTAGTTTCAGTGATCTTTGCTATCGTTTCCTTCATTTCTTTTTCATTTATTTCTGATCTGATCATTATGATTTCTTTCCTTCTGCTAAATTTGGTTTTTTTTTGTTCTTCTGTCTCTGATTGCTTTAAGTGTAAGGTTAGGTTGTTTATTTGAGATGTTTCTTGTTTCTTAAGGTAGGATTGTATTGCTATAAACTTCCCTCTTAGAACTGCTTTTGCTGCATCCCATAGGTTTTGGGTCATCGTGTTTTCATTGTCATTTGTTTCTAGGTATTTTTTGATTTCCTCTTTGATTTCTTCAGTGATCTCTTGGTTATTCAGTATTGTATTGTTTAGCCTCCATGTGTTTGTATTTTTTACAGATTTTTTCCTGTAATTGATACCTAGTCTCATAGCATTGTGGTCAGAAAAGATACTTGATATGATTTAAATTTTCTTAAATTTACCAAGGCTTGATTTGTGACCCAAGATATGATCTATCCTGGAGAATGTTCCATGAGCACTTGAGAAGAAAGTGTAATCTGCTGTTTTTGGATGGAATGTCCTATAAATATCAGTTAAGTCCATCTTGTTTAATGTATCATTTAAAGCTTGTGTTTCCTTGTTTATTTTCATTTTGGATGATCTGTCCATTGGTGAAAGCGGGGTGTTACAGTCCTCAAATATTATTGTGTTACTGTCGATTTCCCCTTTTATGGTTGTTAGCATTTGCCTTATGTATTGAGGTGCTCCTATGTTGGGTGCATAAAAATTTGGAGTTGTTATATCTTCTTCTTGGATTGATCCCTTGATCATTATGTAGTGTCCTTCTTTGTCTCTTGTAATAGTCTTTATTTTAAAGTCTGTTTTGTCTGATATGGGAATTGCTACTCCAGCTTTCTTTTGATTTCCATTTGCATGGACTATCTTTTTCCATCCCCTCACTTTCAGTCTGTATGTGTCCCTAGGTCTGAAGTGGGTCTCTCGTAGATAGCATATGTACGAGTCTTGTTTTTGTATCCATTCAGCCAGTCTATATCTTTTGGTTGAAGCATTTAATCCAGTTACATTTAAGGTAATTATTCATATGTATGTTCTTATTACCATTTTCTTAATTGTTTTGGGCTTGTTATTGTAAGTCTTTTCCTTCTCTTGTATTTCCTGCCTAGAGAATTTCCTTCAGCATTTGTTGTAGAGCTGGTTTGGTGGTGCTGCATTCTCTTTGCTTTTGCTTGCCTCTAAAGGTTTTAATTTCTCCATCGAATCTGAATGAGATCCTTGCTGGGTAAAGTAATCTTGGTTGTAGGTTTTTCCTTTTCATCACTTTAAATATGTCCTGCCACTCCCTTTTGGCTTGCAGAGTTTCTGCTGAAAGATCAGCTGTTAACCTTATGGGAATTCCCTCATACGTTAATTGTTGCTTTTCCGTTACTGCTTTTAATATTTTTTCTTTGTTAATTTTTGATAATTTGATTGTTATGTGTCTTGGTGTGTTTCTCTTTGGATTTATCCTGTATGGGACACTCTGTGCTTCCTGAACTTGATTGACTATTTCCTTACCCATATTAGGGAAGTTTTTAAACTATAATCTCTTCAAATATTTTCTCAGTCCCTTTTTTTAGCTCTTTTTCTTATGGGACCCCTATAATTTGAATGTTGGTGCATTTTATGTTGCCCCAGAGGTCTCTGAGATTGTCCTCAATTATTTTCATTCCTTTTTCTTTATTCTGCTCTGTGGTAGTTATTTCCACTTTTTTTATCTTCCAGGTCACTTTTCCGTTCTTTTTCCTCAGTTATTCTGCTATTGATTTCTTCTAGAGAATTTTTAATTTCATTTATTGTGTTGTTCATCATTGTTTGTTTGTCCTTTAGTTCTTCTAGATCCGTGTTAAATGTTTCTTGTATTTTCTCCATTCTATTTCCAAGATTTTGGATCATCTTTACTATCATTACTCTGAATTCTTTTTCAGGTAGAGTGCCTATTTCCTCTTCATTGTTTGGTCTGGTGTGCTTTTATCTTGCTTTTTCATCTGCTGTGTGTTTCTCTGTCTTCTCATTTTTCTTAACTTACTGTGTTTGGGGTCTCCATTTCACAGGCTGCATGTTCGTAGTTTCCGTTTTTTTTTTTTTTTTGAGGTATGCGGGCCTCTCACTGTTGTGGCCTCTCCCATTGCGGAGCACAGGCTCCAGACGCTCAGGCTCAGCGGCCATGGCTCACGGGCCCAGCCGCTCCGCAGCATGTGGGATCCTCCCGGACCAGGGCACGAACCCGTGTCCCCTGCATCGGCAGGCAGACTCTCAACCACTGCGCCACCAGGGAAGTCCCTTCCCGTTGTTTTTGGTGTCTGCTCCCAGTGGATAAGGTTGGTTCAGTGGGTTGTGTAGGCTTCCTGGTAGAGGGGAATGATGCCTGTGTCCTGGTGGATGAGGCTGGATCTTGTCTTTCTGGTGGGCAGGACCACATATGGTGGTGTGTTTTGGGGTGTTTGTGAACCTATCATGATTTTAGGCAGTCTCTCTGCCAGTAGGTGGGTTTGTGTACCTGTCTTGCTAGTTGTTTGGCTTAGGGTGTCCAGCACTGTTGCTTGCTGGTCGCTGAGTGGAGCTGGGTCTTAGCGTTGAGATGGAGATCTCTGGGAGAGCTTTTGCCGTTTGATATTACATGGGGCCAGGAGGTCTTGGGTGGACCAATGTCCTGAACTCAGCTCTCCCACCTCAGAGGCTCAGGCCTGACACCCGGCCAGAGCACCAAGACCTTGTCAGCCACATCGCTCAGAAGAAGAGGGAGAAAAAAAAAGAGAGAGAGAGAGAGAGAGGGAGGGAGGTAGGGAGGGAAAGAAAGAAAGAATAAATAGAAAAAATTATTAGAAATAAAAAAATAAAAAGTAATAAAAAAAGAGAGAAAGAAGAGAGCAACCAAACCAAAAAACAAATCCACCAAAGATAAAAGTGCTAAAAACTATTCTAAAAAAACAAACAACAAAACAAAACAAAACCAAAATGGACAGTCGTAACCGTAGGACAAATGGCAAAAGCAAAGCTACACAGACAAAATCACACAAAGAGGCATACACATACACACTCATAAGAAGAGAAAAAGGGAAAAATAATATATATATATATAATAAAAAAAGAGAGCAACCAAATCAATCAATAAATCTACCAATGATAATAAGCCCTAAATACTAAACTAAGGTAAACATAAAACCAGAAACAAATTAGATGCAGAAAGCTAGCCCCAAGTCTACAGTTGCTCCCAAAGTCCACCCCCTCAATTTTGGGATGGTTTGTTGTCTATTCAGGTATTCCACAGATACAGGGTACATGAAGTTGATTGTGAAGATATAATCTGCTGCTCCTGAGGCTGCTGGGAGGAATTTCCCTTTCTCTTCGTTGTTCACACAGCTCCTGGGTTCAGCTTTGGATTTGGCCTCGCCTCTGTGTGTAGGTCACCTGATGGCGTCTGTTTCCTACCCAAACAGGACAGGGTTAATGGAGAGGCCGATTAGGGGGCTCTGGCTCACTCAGGCCCGGGGGAAAGAGGGGTATGGAATGTGGGGCAAACCTCTGGTGGTAGATGTTGCAATAGCCTGAGGCACACTGTGTGTTCTCCTGGGGAAGTTGTCCTTGGATCACAGGACCCTGGCAGAGGCTGGCTGCACAGGCTCCCAGGAGGGAAGGTGTGGATAGTGACCTGTGCTTGCACACAGGCTTCTTGGTGGCTGTAGCAGCAGCCTTAGCATTTCATGCCTGTCTCTGGGGTCTGTGCTGATAGCTGGGGCTTGCGCCCGTCTCTGGAGCTCGTTTGGGCGGTGCTCTGAATCCCCTCTCTTTGTGCACCCTGAAACAGTGGTCTCTTGCCTCTTAGGCAGGTCCAGACTTTTCCCCGGACTCCCTCCCTCCTAGCTGTGGTGCACTAGCCCCCTTCAGGCTGTGTTCACCCAGCCAACCCCAGTCCTCTCCCTGGGATCTGACCTCTGAAGCCCAAGCCTCAGCTCCCAGCCCCCACCTGCCCCTGAAGGTGAACAGACGAGCGTCTCAGGCCGGTGAGTGCTGGTCGGCACCAATCCTCTGTGTGGGAATCTCTCCGCTTTGCCCTCTGCACCCTTGTTGCTGTGCTCTCCTCCGTGGCTCCGAAGATTCTCCCCCACCCACTCCCCGTCCCTGCCAGTGAAGGAGCTTCCTAGTGTGTGGAAACTTTTCCTCCTTCACAGCTCCCTCCCAGAGGTGCAGGTCGTGTCTCTATTCTTTTGTCTTTGTTTTTCCTTTTTTCTTTTGCCTTACCCCGGTATGTGGGAGTTTCTTGCCTTTTGGGAAGTCTGAGTTCTTCTGCCAGTGTTCAGTAGGTGTTCTGTAGGAGTTGTTCCACATGTAGATGTAGTTTTGATGTATTTGTGGGGAGGAAGGTGATCTCCATGTCTCATTTCTCTGCCATCTTGAAGGCACCCCCTCGTCAACTGATTTTTAATATTGATTTTGTGTCTTGCAGCTTCAGTGAACTTATTTCTTAGTTCTAATAGTTTTTTTTTTTGTGGAGTCTTTAGGATTTTCTGTATGTAGGATCATATTATCTGCAGGCCTTCTTGAACTCCTGATACCTTGAATTCCTATGATTTGCTAGGGGTTTGTGTTAAGAATGGACTCTTGTTGGCTTCTCTGCTTGTAGATAGGTTTTATTTATTTATTACTTATTTATTATTTTATTTTGTGGTATGCGGGCCTCTCACTGTTGTGGCCTCTCCTGTTGCGGAGCACAGGCTCCAGACGCGCAGGCTCAGCGGCCATGGCTCAAGGGCCCAGCCGCTCTGCGGCATGTGGGATCTTCCCGGACCGGGGCACGAACCCGTGTCCCCTGCATCGGCAGGCGAACTCTCAACCACTGCGCCACCAGGGAAGCCCTGTAGATAGGTTTTAGTATTTATCTGTTTGCCTTCAAGCTTCCAAATGTTTTAAGTGATTATTGTCTGCTGGTGTCTAAATTACCTTTTCCTAGACTGTGTAGGTTTATTAATTAATATACAGTTTTTTTTACTTACTGTCATTTTACTGAGGTTTTGGGAGAGAGCCGAGATGAACAGTTTTGTTTAATCTACTTTTTAATGCTAAAACCTGAAATTTGAAATTAAATTGAATGCATATTCATTGAGTTTACTAATGGTGAAACTTCTCATTGTGTTCTTTAATTCTTCTTTTTAATTCATTGAGCATCTTTATGGCCGTTACCTTGAACTCTTTATTGGGTAGATTGCTTATCTTTGCTTTGCTTAGTTATTTTTCTGGGGTTTTGTCTTGTTGCTTTGTTTGGAGCGTATTTCTCTATTCCCTCATTTTGCCTAATTCTCTGTTTTTATTTCTATCTATTAGGTAGGTTGGTTACATTTCTTGATCTTGGCAAAATGGTCTTATGTAGGAGTTGTCCTATGTGTCCCAGCAGCACATTCCCCTGTGGTCTTTAGAGTTATATGCTCTAGGGCTGCATGGGCCTTTCTGTTGTGGCAGGGCCGACTACTGGGGGCGCTGTGGTAGGTGGGCTGATCTCTGGCCTGGTTGGTTGCCAGTCCCTGCCTAGTGCAGAGGCTGCTGGCCTACTGGTGCACCTGGCTGTGTTTCTTGGGGGTCCTGCGCTGGTGCTAGTTTGCTGGTGGCTGTTGATGGGTTGTGGGTCATCTGGCTCTGGGGCCTGGGGGTTCCCAGGCCTGGTGCCAGGTTGCTGGTTGGTGGGACTGGGTGCTGGTATGGCTGACTGTACTGCCTGGGGTGTCCCAGGGCTGGTGCCAGTTGGCTGGTGGGCAGGTAAGCCCCCAGTGCTAAGAGGCTAGAGGGAGAACTCCAAATTGGTGCTTGCCAGCACCAGTGTCCTTGTATTAGAACAGGCTCCCCAAACAGGGTGCCACCCATGTCTGTGTCCTCATGGGGAAACTCAGTTGCTTCCTTCCTCTCTAGGAGGCTCTCCAAATCAGCAAATGGGTCTGACTCAGGCTCTTTTAAAATTTCTGCCTCTATTCTGGGTCTCAGAGCATAGGAGATTTTGCGTGAGCTTTTTAAGAACAGAGTCTGTTTCCTACAGCCCTCTGGCTCTCCCACATGCAAGTCCTACTGGCCTTCAAAGCCAGACATTTGGGACTCATCTTTTTGCTGTAGGATCCCTGGGTTGGGGAATCCCGATGTTGGGTGTGGATTCCTTGCTTCTTGGGGAGAACCTCTGCAGTTTTGATCATCTTTCTATTTGCAGGTTGTCTGCCCAGGAGTATGGGTCTTGACTGTACCACATTTCTGCCCCTTGTATCCATCTTGTGTGGTTCTTTCTTAATATATTTTGTTGGGAAAATCATTTCTGCTGGTTTCAGGTTGTTCTTTCATCGATAGTTGCTCTGTAAATAGATGTAATTTTGCTGTGCCTCTGGGAGGAGGTGAGCTCAGGGCCTTCCTGCTCCACCATCTTGGCCACTAATGGGATTGGTTTTCCTTTTCTCATCTTGTTCTGCTTTAATATTTAGACCGAGAATCAGTGTCAGCGTCAACAAAGGAATGTTAACTTTCTGTACACATATAGAAATGAAACGTGTTTCATTACTTCCAAGGTTATTGAAAAATTGTATAATAAATAATTAAAGAGACTCCTAGGTTGGGTACTATTTTTATTAGTCTCTGCTGTACTTTGTTGGATAAATATTCCCTGTCACTTTCTAATGGCATGTAAAAATTTAAGTTTTAATGAGATTTATGGATAGTAAAATTTTGCACCTTTCTGATAAGAAGAAAGAATTCTTGTAATTATAAAGACTTCATTTTTATTAACTTTAGGAAATGATTTATGTATGAAAATTGTCACAATTTCAAATCATAGTACTTAGTGTACAATTTTGTACACTATTTTGTACAATATAGTTTGAAACACTTAACAGCATTATTTTTGAATGCCTTTGGCTGATTTTCCATTATGCTTGCAACTTGATGTTTAGAAGTAAGAGTTTTATAATAAACATTTGCGGGACTTCCCTGGTGATCCAGTGGGTAAGACTCCGCGTTCCCAATGCAGGGGGCCCAGGTTCAATCCCTGGTCAGGGAACTAGATCCTGCATGCATGCTGCAACTAAGAGTTTGCATGTTGCAACTAAGAGTCCACATGCTGCAGCTAAGAAGTCTGCATGCCACAACTAAGAGCCCATGTGCCACAACTAAAGACCCAGTGCAGCCAAAATAAATAGAAATAAATAAATAATAAATACATAAACAGAACTTATTAAAAAATAGTCATTTGCTTTCTACCTACCATATTCTAGGTAATAGTAGTAGATATTATACATTAATTGTTTCAGCTGATCCTCAGAATAACCATATGAAACATTATTACCTTTATATTTTAGTTGAGGAAACTGAAGATCAGGAGGTTGAAGGGAACATAGGGGTATGTGGTAGAAAAAAGATTCTGTTTGTCCTGAGTATTAAGCTATTTGGCATTCAATGACACTCTAGTTTTGGAAAAACCACTGTTTCTTGAGCTCCATTTTAAAGTCTATTGGGTTGTGTGGGACAGCTGTTTCTCCTAATAGATTAATAAGTGAATGAACACTTAACAAATGTGTTTTCTGTTTTTGGACATTGGAGCAATTCACGTTTTCTGGTCTCCAGGAAAGTTTTCATTCGTGGAGTATTATATGAGAGTTTAAGTTAGCAATAGACCGTGGGTCATAGAAAATAAGCGTCAGGGTTTGAAGTTTTATATAGACAGATGTTTGCCTCCTCTGGGTCTTGAAGATGGCCTGTTTTGGGAAAGAGGAGGGTAGTAATTTTTTATTTTTGTAGTTTTGTGTACATATTTGAAACCAAATTTGTTAGGGGTTCAGAATGATGCTGATAATCTTAGTCTCACATAGCCTTTGATGAATGGCCCCAGGCACCTCAAACTGCTGTATCTCTCCTCTTTGTATTTTCACATCCTACGTATTCACTGCCATTTCATAGTGTACCTTCATCAGGATACGTCAGTGGTTTGTGGAGAGAATAATAAAGTGGATCTTGGGAAATCAAGTGTCTGTCTCTGTTGTGGAAGGTTTATGACTGAGCATGAGCTTATGATTTCTCAAGTTCCCCTTTTATAAGATATGCAAGATAGCTATTTTTGCATGGAAATTTTAGGTGGATGAGTGAAATATTCTTAGAGCTTTTAGTAGGAAACCACAGTTTACATTTCAAATGAATGTACCTTGGATGGTGTTTTTCATAATTTTTCCATTACAGTTTATTTGAGTGCTACTACGAGGACTCAAAAAAGAATACATCTTTGTATCAGAGCTTCATTCTTCTTTTGATTTTGTTTAATATTAAATGTGACCATAAATTAACAAACTGTTAAAAAACAAATGTTATATACATCTAGATGAATTTTATCCCTAGAGTAGTAGACACCTTGACAGATTATATAATTATTCTAATAATAGTGAGCTTTTTTCAAAAGGTATTTGGAATACTCTTCAAAGTAAGCTTACAAATTCTAAAAGGATGAAAATTTGTTACCATGTTGAAAAGAACGTTGGGAGCTTTTGGGTTACCTTGGAGTACTGATTATCTGCATTTGGTTTTGCTTGTTGCTGAAACACTACAAAAATGAAAATACAGGGATTTAAAAATGTAGTATACTCTCAGGGACACAAAGTTGGCAAGGCGTTGGAAGAGTGGAAACTATGACTTTACAGACCCAAGATATCTGAATCCCAAGCATGTAGTAGGAATACTTGGGAACCACCCTCATTTACACAGCAGATCCTTAAAAGGAATAGGAACTTATAGCACCAGATATCTTTAGAAATTAGAATGAAATTATATAGGTCTTCTCCCTTACTTCAGCTCATGTGATGGCTGCACCTTCTTCATCTGGTAGAAGTTTTGAGGTTTATTAGAAAATAAAGGATAAATAGAGCATCTGTGGATTGAGAGACTTCATGCACGTTTTTGTAGGAAATAGGTTCTGTATTGAAAACTGGGTGATTAAGTCACGACATGCCTACAGAATACTGAATATGGAAACTTCCAGCCTTCATCTTCCACTTGGCCTTTGAAATCATGGCAGCCAGACATTTACCTTCCAAACAGGAGATTAGAAGACTTTTGTCAGCTATCTGAACATGGCAAGATGAGAGACCTAAAGATGCTGACTGCCAGTTATTGATTTATTATTGCCACTAAGTTCCAAACCTGCCCTTCTTAGCCCTTTCTGTGATGCTGGAGCTGGAGACTCTGAAAACCACATTTCTTCTTTGACAGCGAAATCTGTGTTAGGCTCTGCCAATAAAGGGGCATTATAGGGAGACTATTAGGCTGGAGGTTGATGAAGAGAGTTGATTCTTCCTGTTTTTATTTTATCCCACTGGCAAACTGCTCTGAAGGCAGTTGGTCCCTGCAGTATTCCTTATGGCAGGCAGTGGTCTTGGTTCTGGTGAATGGCATCCAGCATTTGTCACTGTGGCCGTGGTTAGCATGTTTTGCTACAGCACGCCCTTCCTCAGAGATCTGTATCTTAGCCTTTTGGGATTCCTTCTTTAAGTTTCTAAGCTTTATTTCTTCTCTACTTTTCTCTTAGCCTGAAGAGTGGCAATAGTTTTTTGTAGTTGCTACCTCAGTTATATCCTAGAGTCCTCTTTTACATTTTTAATTACTTACTATCTTTTACCTACTTAATGATTCCTTTTTTAAAAAATCAAAGTATAGTTGCTTTACAATGTTGTGCTAGTTTCTGGTGTACAGCAAAGTGATTCAGCCATATGTGTGTGTGTGTGTGTGTGTGTGTGTGTATTCTTTTTCATATCTTTTCCATTATAGTTTATTACAATATATTGAATATAGTTCTTCATGTTGTTTATCTATTTTATACATAGTAGTTTGTACATGATAATCCCAAACTCCTAATTTATCCCTCCCTCCTTCCCTTTTGGTAATCATAAGTTTTGTTTTCTGTGTCTGTGAGTCTGTTTCTGTTTTGTAAATAAGTTCATTTGTATCATATTTTAGATTTCACATATAAGTGATATCATATGATATTTGTCTTTCTCTGTCTGACTTCACTTCGTATGATCATCTCTAGGTCCATCCATGTTGCTGCAAATGGTATTATTTCATTCTTCTTTATGGCTGAGTAGTATTCCATTGTATATATGTACAATGTCCTCTTTATCCATTCATCTGTCGGTGGACATTTAGGTTGCTTCCATGTCTTGGTTACCTAGTTAATGATTCTTTATATTAAAATTTTTCCTCTTTGAAAGGTTGGTGTGGTTTCTGTTTCCTGACTGGACTCTAGTAGATACCTTGATATCAGAATTTTCACAACAAATGGTAGTCAGATCTCCATACAGTGAATCAGAAGGTCAGCAGACTTCACACATGCATTTAGAGCTTCCAGTTAACTTTTTCTTTTTTGCTGCGCTTGTGGGATCTCAGTTACCCAACCAGGGATTGAACCCGGGCCACAGCAGTGAAAGCCCAGAATCCTAACGACTAGGCCACCAGGGGACTCCTCCAGTTAACTTTTTTTTTCTTTTTTGCAGTACACAGGCCTCCCACTGCTGTGGCCTCTCCCGTTGCGGAGCACAGGCTCCGGACGCGCAGGCTCAGCGGCCATGGCTCATGGGCCCAGCTGCTCCGTGTCATGTGGGATCCTCCTGGACCGGGGCACGAACCTGTGTCCCCTGCATTGGCAGGCGGACTCTCAACCACTGCACCACCAGGGAAGCCCTCCCCCAATTAACTTTTAATTTACTTTATTTTAAATTGAGCAGACAACCAAGGATACGAGATATTTGAGGATGCCTCTAATATGAAAGATGGCTCCCTTCCTTCCCCCCAAAAAAGAAGAAAAAGTACCATGGGGAAAGAGACTACATAGGGTGGGAAAAACTTAAACCTTATCATTAATACCACTCTGAGACATAAAGGAAGCCATAGCATCCATGAAACAAGAACAGGATACTATAAAAAAAAAGGAACATTCAGACAACAGAAAAGAGCTCTAGGAAATTAAAAACATGATAGAACATCATGAAACATGAAAAATCTCTGTAGAAGGGTTGAAAGATAAAGTTGAGGAAATTTCCTGGAAAGTAGAGGAAAAAAATACAAATCATAGAAAATTAGAGAAGATAAGAAAGTTGGAGGTCAGCTTCAAGAGTTATATCACCTGGTGGAGATTCAGAAACATAGAAGAGAGAAACTGAAGGATAGAAATCAATGATGAAATAATTCAGGAAAGTATTTCAGAATGGAAGGACATGGATTGATAGATTGAAAGTACCTAACACAAATGAATGAAAATAAACCCATATCACTGTGAAATTTCACAATATTTCACAAGATTCAGCAAGCATTCAGAGACAGGAAAGAGCATAGTACATACAGAGGATTAGATTTTAACTATAGAAGCTAGAAGACAGAGCAGTGTCTTCAAAATGTTGACAGAAAGTGATTTCTAATCTAGAATTTTATAACCCAGCCAAAGTATGAATTGAATATGAGAGTATACTAAATATATTTTATGCCGTGCAAAGGTCTCAGTTTTCCTTCCATATAATTTTTCTCGAGAAGCTATTAGGGGATGTGTTCCTTTAAAAGCAGTAAATAAAGCAATAAGAAGACGTGGGATTCAGGAAACAAGAGAATCCAGCACATGAGAGATTCTTGAAGGTTATTTCCTGAATGAATGTAAAGGGTGATAATCAGGTTGACATTTGAGCACCAGATGTAGAAAGTAATCAGAACAAATTAAACCTGTGAGACTTGAGAGAGAGAGAGAAACAGACATATTGAAGGCTGTCATCACCATTTGCCTTGCTGCCATTATCCGCCTTTTAAATCCAAGGACAGAATGACCAGTTGAGCTTGCCCTAGAATATTACATGTACTTGACTTGTTTTGAAAAGGTTCCTTGTTTTGACAAGGTGCCATACTCTTTTGCCTATATAAACTGAGAATACTCATTCTACCACTGCAAGCCTGTGTGTAGAAGGCAAGGAGAAGTCCAGAGAGTCCATGTAAAAAAGAACTGGCAGTCTTAGAAAAGCGTTGCATCTGTGTGGGAGATGTAGTAGTGAAGAGCTGTACAGTAGGAGCAGGCGCTCTAGAGTTAGCTTTTTTTAATTTGGAGTTTTTCTCTACGTAAATGTAATTTGAAGTCCATAGTATTCTCTGACACTTAGTAATGTTGAAGGCATAGATTAATCGTGGCTTTAATGTTCTTTTTTTTAATTAAAAAATTTTTTTTGTCTGTATGTCCTTTGGAGGCTATGTGGAGAGATTCAGTGACTTCCATTATTCTGGGGCAAAGTGAAAGTCACCTGTGCTTCTACTTTTAACTTTTATACATTCTTATGTTTAAAATGTGTGTGTGTGTATGTGTGTGTGTAGTGTGTAAGTAGCACATAATAGGTGATTTCTTTTTTTTTAGTCTGAGAATTTGGATTATTTCATTTGCTGTTGATTTAATTATTGATCTAGCTAGGTTTAAGTCTGTCATTTTGGTCTTTGTGCCTTAATTTGTTTATCTTCTCTTGCCTCCTTAAGTTGACCTAGCAACTTCTATTTATTTTCCTCTATTAACTTGTTGGTTTTGAAGTATTTTATGTGTCCCTTGGTGTTACCCTAGAGTTAAAACATACATCCTTGACTTATTAGAGTCTACCTTGAATTTTTACTTTTACACCTTCTAACAGTGCATGAACTTTACAGTGATTTAATGGTGTTTACTCCTCTATTACCTTTTGTACCACTGTTGTCATATATCTTCTGTCTATATTCATTTGTTTGCCCACATTTTTACCCTTTCCAGTGCTGTTTCTTTCTTCTTTTTCATGGTTGCATCTGGGATCACTTTCATTTTACCATAGGTACTCCTTTTAGTAATGCTTCTTTAGTGCAGGTTTGCTGCACATTCATTCAGCTTTTGTTTGTGTGAATCTGTTTTTTTCATTTGTCATCATTTTGAAAGATCTTTTCCCAGGGTGTATTATTCTACACCCAGGTGGTGAATACTTTCTTTTAGCATTTTAAAGGTTTACTTCATTAACTTTTGATTTCCATCATTTCTGTTGAAAAGTCACTGTATTATTATAGTTCTCCTAAAGGTAATGTGGCTCTGTTCAGCTCTTTAGCCTGTCAGCTGCTACTTTCTGCTGGGCTTCTTGGAACCTTGCCCTGAATTAGAACTGTAGGAATTAGGCAATCCCAAAAGTGGGGATTGTATCAGGTAGCTCTCAGTGTCAACCCTTTTCTTCTTACCTCAGTGGGATTCTCATTTTTGCTGGGATATCCTCAGGGAAAATCTCAGCTGAATGAGGAGCTCGCTTTGATGTGATCCTCTTTTTTCAGGGATTATAGTGCCTTAGATCTTGTCTATGATAGTTGCTCTCCATTGCTCTTACACAGTTGTTTCATGTATTTTGTTCAGGTTTATATTTGTCTAATGCAGAGTGTTTTGCCAGGGCTAGAACCAGAAGTTAGTAAATGTATTTTATATATATTTGAATTCTAAAAGAGTTTTTAAAATATCTTAATCAATGGCAATATTATTGAAATTTGCTTATGGTTCTCCTGAATGACTACTCTTAAGGGAACAATAACTCATTTGGAAGTAAAAGTTCTTAATTTTTTTTTTTTTGCGGTACGCAGGCCTGTCACTGTTGTGACCTTTCCCGTTGCGGAGCACAGGCTCCGGACGCTCAGGCTCAGCGGCCATGGCTCACGGGCCCAGCCGCTCCGTGGCATGTGGGATCTTCCCGGACCGGGGCACGAACCCGTGTCCCCTGCATCGGCAGGCGGACTCTCAACCACTGCGCCACCAGGGAAGCCCAAAAGTTCTTAATTTTTAATGTACGTTTATTTATTGCCAATTATTGTCTTTTATACTTACTGCTCATAAATGAAGATTTGAAATAGCATTAAATTATTTTTTATGCAAATAAATACACAAGGTTATTCTTTAACAGTTTTCAATGAAAATAAAGGAAAGAGGATTTTGAATGTAGACCTTTCGAATAGTTGTGTTCCCCCACTTTGGGGCTGAATTCTCTGTAAATTTCTTTTTTCATGTAAGTGGTTGGTACTTTCTTTCCTTCCTATTAGTTATATAATTGGAAAAAGGATAAAGAATTAGATGAGCTGTGCATATTTTTATTGATATACCAAAGAAAAAATTAGTATTTTGGTCCTTGATTTTATAGTTCGTTACTTAAATGATCTCTAAAGTGGATCTACATGCAAATCTGCCCTTTATAATGAATGATGATTTTTTAAACTAACTTTTAATCATGATATGGAATGGAATAGAAATTGTGCTTGTTGTCTACCTGTCTCTACTTCCTGAGCAGCTACTAGCCCTGGGATGGGAGTGGGGATAGATACATTTGCATTTTTTTTCCTTTTGTCAGACAGTGAAGAATATGTTATACCTGCGAAATAAAAAGTTTAAAACTTGTTATTGAAGGTTGCTTTTTGTTGGACTTCATTTGGTACTTTTGATCTGGCTTGACTGGTTTGCACCCGGAATCTTTATAAAGGATTGCTGATTGTTGACCGTCACAAGGCCTGAATTATATAGAGGCTTCATTCTTCTGGGTTAACACTGCTAACACTGTTCTGTAGCCTCTCTGTCAGTAGCAATTGTAGTGGTACTGTTGGCTCTTTTTGATAGTATAGCCTTACTTACATTGGCAAGGACATTTCACAACCTAGATGATGATGCATATTTAACAAAGTGGTATTCAGCAGTGTTTTGGGATTGTAGATGTGAAAACGCCTGGCACAGAGCATGGCACAGGGACAGGTGACCACTATTTTTTTTTGTCTATATGTTTAAATAATTGTAGCCTTCAGATGAATTAATCTTTCATGTATGTATTTACACACAGGATCCAGAATATTTTCCCAAACAGCCTTTCTTCTTAATATGTATTTCCTTTCTTACTCATTGCTTTTCTAACCTAATGGGATTAAATTTTTTTAAAGTTTTTGTTTTTTGGGCTTCCCTGGTGGCGCAGTGGTTGAGAGTCCACCTGCCGATGCAGGAGACACGGGTTCGTGCCCCAGTACGGGAAGATCCCACGTGCCGCGGAGCGGCTGGGCCTGTGAGCCATGGCCACTGAGCCTGCGCGTCCGGAGCCTGTGCTCCGCAACGGGAGAGGCCACAACAGTGAGAGGCCCGCGTACCGAAAAAAAAAAAAAAAAAAAAAAAAATTAAAAAGTTAAAAAAAAAAGTTTTTGTTTTAAAAAAAAAATCAGGCTTGAACTGACTTAAATTTATACACCAAGTGTGTTTATACACCAATTGTGGAAGGTATAATCAATCCAGAGTTAAGTTGACAAATGTAAACCCTTACATGTCTCATTTCATTCACACGTTAAATCCTCACTGAGCACTTACTTAGTGACAGTAAGCACACATACACACTAGTGTGCTACTTTCCTACTTCTTTGACAATCCAGTATTCTCAGTTCTATTTTTTGTACATTAATTACCTTTAAAAAGTATGTAATGTTTTCTCTGAGTTTTATTATATTTGAGAGTCTAGTGAATCCCTAGCTGTCTTTCTAAAATCTACAATTTGCTTCTTGCTCTTTAGTCTGATATGGTTATATTTTATTTAAAAATCTATTTTCTGTATTTTTCAATTTCCTTTGTGGAATAATTACTTAAATAGAATACACTTTGAATAACTCCTAAAGTGAACCCTCTTGCACTGTTGGTGGGAATGTAAATTGATACAGCCACTATGGAGAACAGTATGGAGGTTCCTTAAAAAACTAAAAATAGAACTACCATACGACCCAGCAATCCCACTACTGTGCATATACCCTGAGAAAACTATAATTCAAAAAGAGTCATGTACCACAATGTTCACTGCAGCTCTATTTACAATAGCCAGGACATGGAAGTGACCTAAGTGTCCATCAACAGATGAATGGATAAAGGACATATGGCACATATATACAATGGAATATTACTCAGCCATAAAAAGAAACGAAATTGAGTTATTTGTATTGAGGTGGATGGACCTAGAGTCTGTCATACAGAGTGAAGCAAGTCAGAAAGAGAAAAACAAATACCGTATGCTAACACATATATATGGAATCTAAAAAACAAACAAAAAAAGGTCATGAAGAACCTAGGGGCAAGACGGGAATAAAGACGCAGACCTACTAGAGAATGGACTTGAGGACACGGGGAGGGGGAAGGGTAAGCTGTGACAAAGTGAGAGAGTGGCATGGACACATATACACTACCAGATGTAAAATAGATAGCTAGTGGGAAGCAGCTGCATAGCACAGGGACATCAGCTCGGTGCTTTGTGACCACGTAGAGGGGTGGGATGGGGGGGTGGGATGGAGGGAGATGCAAGAGGGAAGAGATATGGGGATATATGTATATGTATAACGGATTCACTTTGTTATAAAGCAGAAACTGACACACCATTGTAAAGCAATTATACTCCAATAAAGATGTTAAAAAAAAAAACTAAAGTAAAATCCCTAGTGATTTCAGTGTAAAACAGGACTTAATATTGCATCTCAATTAGAAATTTTCATTTACTACCTTAATTTTTAATCACATTTTATAAAATGGCATTTTTAGAGTCTAAATTTCTGACATTTTTAAAGTAGACTTTTTGTATATACATTATTGAGTTTTCTAACTTTACTAGTATGTAATTTAAAAATTTATTTTAGGTAAAATTACCATTTTTAGTAAATGTAACCAGTTACACTTAAGTTGATGAAATGAAAATGTGTCACTTTTTCAGTGGTCTTCACAAGTATTGTAATGTCTGGGTGAAAGAAGTTAACACAACATGGGACTGTTTCTATATCAAATGAGGCCAAGACTGGAGGAATACAGACTCCATAAGGAAACTTTTTTTTTTTTTTTTTTTTTTTTTTGCGGTACGCGGGCCTCTCACTGTCGTGGCCTCTCCCGTTGTGGAGCACAGGCTCCGGACGCGCAGGCTCAGCGGCCATGGCTCACAGGCCTAGCCACTCTGCGGCATGTGGGATCTTCCCAGACCAGGGCACGAACCCATATCCCCTGCGTTGGCAGGAGGACTCTCAACCACTGCGCCACCGGGGAAGCCCAGGAAACATTTTTATTAGACATCTGTGCCACAGTATCACTACACTACATGCTTTCACGAGGTCCCTAAGATCAAGTCTCATATTTCAGAGTCCAGTTAATATCTTTCTTAGAGCTTTTGGTTTTACTGTTGTTTTTCCACTTTACTCTTCTATTTTGTCATTTTCTATCTTGTGGACCTTCTACAATTTTTTCAAGTGAGATTATATTTGCATCGATGTATTTTTTTACGTGGGATTACAACACACATTTAATTTTTTTACTTGGTACTGGTTCTTTTCCTGGCTCTTTTCAGCATAGAACTTTTCTCAGTAGTGACTGTTACTTATTTCTTGTGTTGATAAATTTGATGTTATAAAGAATTTTTGTAAACCTAGCTAACAGTAAACCTAGTTTGGCTTTTCATGAGAAACTGTACACCCAGTAAAAAACTATGTAGACTAAGAAAATAAGCTTATTCTCTTAGGCCAGTCTATGTTTTGGGACACTAAAGAGACATTTTGGTTTATTTTAGCTATCCTATTCCTAATTTACTTTCTACATTTTGTTGATTTTAGTAGAAATCTTACTTTAGGTCAGAAATATAAAGTCCTCCACTGGATGGATAGCTCTAGATAGCATTTTGTATGAAGGTGAGTTATAAGTAAAAGTCCATTGAGACAGAGCTATGGTTGTAAGCATGAAAGATTCATTGGTGGCTTTTTAAGAATAAAGGAATTGTGGCTAAAGTCATATTCATCATTCAGGTTCTATTAGCGATAATTAATTATGGACAGATTATATGGTGAAAAAGTCATTTTGGGCTTCCCTGGTGGTGCAGTGGTGGAGAATCCGCCTGCCAATGCAGGGGACACGGGTTCGAGCCCTGGTCTGGGAAGATCCCACATGCCACGGAGCAACTAAGCCCGTGCACCACAACTACTGAGCCTGTGCTCTAGGGTCTGTGAGCCACAACTACTGAGCTCACACGCCTAGAGCCCGTGCTCTGCAACAGGAGAAGCCACCGCAATGAGAAGCCCGCACACCGCAACAAAGAATAGCCCCCACTCGCCGCAACTAGAGAAAGCCCACGCACAGCAACGAAGACCCAACACAGCCAAAAATAAATAAATAAATAAAATAAATTTTTTTAAAAAGTCAGTTTTGTTTAATGTTGGAAAAGTTACCTTCTATGTGTTTGGAGGCCCTGCATACTCATTTTCTCCAGTTTTAGGTTCAGTGATTGTACTTTCTGTTGCAGTAGTAAATCTCTGTACGAGTGTCTGTATCAACATTTTGCTGGTGAGAAAGGAGAACACGGGTATTAATTCATGCACTAATTTGAATCTCTGTTAGATGGGTAAGAGTATTTCTTTTTTATTTATAACCCTACTTTTTCCAGAAATGATTTAAGAGGGCCATTAAGAGTATATTTTTGGGTCCTTAATGTTTCTTAGAATGAACGCCATTTATATTAAGAAACTTCTGACTGCAGGTTTTTTTTTTTTCCCCCTATAGGCCCAGTCTCCTTTGGGGAGGTTTAGAAATACACTTTACAGTATTATTTAGCAGACATAGAGTTTTAGTGTGTCTTGTTTCTCTGTCACCCCCACCCCCACCGCCCCCAGTAATTGAGTATGAGACATTGTTCAAGGCCCTTTATATATATATCAACTTTATCAACACCACTTGCCAGTTAGGTATTATTAGCCCATATATTACAGATTCATTATTTTCTTTCAGTTACCAAATATTTGAGTGCCTAATGCTGATCAAGCACTCTTTCAGCTGCGACTCAGCTGAAAAGGATAAAACAAACTTCTCATTGAGAAGAATAAGGAAAGACAAAGCAGGTAGAAGGAGATAGAGTGATAGTGTACATTGGGGTGGGGTGGGGTAGGGGGTTATTTTTCCATGTATTTATATAGGATAATCATGGAAGGCCTTTCCCGAGAAGATAACATTTGGGCAGAGAATAGATGGAAGTGAGGAAGCAATTCTGTGGTTCTCTAGGAGAAGAGCAGTCCAGGCATATGGGGCATGGAGGATAAAAGTCCTGAGGTATGGGAGCTTGCTTAGTGAGTTGAAGGAATTGCAGGGAAACTGGTATGGCTGTATTTGAGGGGTTGGTTAGGGAGGAGCAGAGAGCGTGGTGGGAGATGCAATAAGCAGAGGTTGTAGTAAGGACTTTGGATTGATTTTATTTTGGCTGCATTGGGTCTTTGTTGCTGCCGTGGGCTTTCTCTAGTTGCAGCGAGCGGGGGCTACTCTTTGTTGCAGTGCATGGGCTTCTCATTGCGGTGGCTTCTCTTGTTGTGGAGCACAGGCTCTAGGCACATGGGCTTCAGTAGTTGTGGCATGTGGGCTCAGTAGTTGTGGCTTGTGGGCTCTAGAGCACAGTCTCACTAGTTGCAGCACATGGGGTTAGTTGCTCCGCGGCATGTGGGAATTTTCCTGGACCAGGACTTGAACCCGTGTTCCCTGCATTGGCAGGCGGATTCTTAACCACTGAGCCACCAGGGGAGTTCCAGGACTTTGGATTTTATTTTGAGATGCGATGCCATTGGACAGTTTTGAGCAGAGGAGTAACTAAGGCTCAAGGAGTTATACTTTGCTTTTGGAGTTTGAAGACAACACCCAAACTTCCCCAGTAATTCTTGCATTATAAAGTTATCTCACCAAATATTTGGGTAAAGTCCTGTGAATAACATTCCGCTAGCTTAGAAGTTGGAGAGTTGTAGCAAGTTATTGAGGAAGGAGGAGCTGGTGTTTCGGGAGGCAACACTAGTTTAGCATTTCTTAGAATTCAGTCATGATGTGACTTAAGTCTAAGGTATACATGATAATTGATTCCCTGAAGGAAGCAGTCTTTGTAGTAAGTTATAAACTTGGTTTTTTAAGAATGCCTTCCTTTTCTCATTCAATTTTCTACAAAAATTTATATCTGAAAATGCTAAAGTATAAAAATATATCTGATTCTTAAGTTCCTAACAGTGATCAAACCATCAGATGTTGACTCATCAGATGAGAAAGACTGATATACTCTTCTATTAAATGAATATGGTGACAGTGAAATTGATGAGGAGTCAGGCAGTCTGACCATCAAAGGTTTCACTTTGTGTGCCAGCACTGTGAAATCTTGGAAAGTCAAAGATAAATGATGAAAATGAAAGGAGAGAATTATAGTTGCAAAGGTACATTGTTCAGGGTTATTGTAATAGGAAAACAAATTTAGAAGATGTGTCATTGTACTAGCTCATTAAAAACATCTTTTTACTGTTGATTCTGTTTTTTTTTTTTTGTGGTACGCAGGCCTTTCACTGTTGTGGCCTCTCCCGTTGCGGAGCACAGGCTTCAACTGCGCAGGCCCAGCGGCCATGGCTCACGGGCCCAGCTGCTCCGCAGCACATGGGATCTTCCCAGACCGGGGCATGAACCCGTGTCCCCTGCATTGGCAGGCGGACTCTCAACCACTGTGCCACCAGGGAAGCCCTACTGTTGATTCTTAATGATGTTGCAGATATCTGAGTTCTTTGAATCTTTTATCTGAGAAGTTATGAACTTTTTTGTTCTGTATGTAAAAGACATTACAAGAATGAGCTTTTTCTTCTTCCTTTTCTCTCTCCTTTCTTATTCTTTCTTCATCATCTTCAGTTCTGAATCTCGTGGAATGATACCATTTGGCAAAATTTGTAGCAGATGTTTGGTTTTAAGAAAAAGTGATGGCTGAAGTTCATTGAGCATAGTTCTCATGACCCTCACAATGATGGCATTGAATGAAGATGATAATGCGTTTTTTTAAAAAAATAAATTATTTATTTATGGCTGCGTTAGGTCTTTGTTGCTGCTCGCGGGCTTTCTCTAGTTGTGGCAAGCGGGGGCTACTCTTCATTGTGGTGCGTGGGCTTTTCATTGCGGTGGCTTCTCTGGTTGCGGAGCACAGACTCTAGGCACACGGGCTTCAGTAGTTGTGGCTTGCAGGCTTTAGAGTGCAGGCTCAGTAGTTGTGGCTTGTAGGCTCTAGAGTGCAGGCTCAGTAGTTGTGGCTCATGGGCTTAGTTGCTCTGCAGCATGTGGGATCTTCCCAGACCAGGGCTCAAACCTGTGTCCCCTGCATTGTCAGGAGGATTCTTAACCATTGTGCCATGAGTGAAGTCCCTGATAATGTGTTTTTGAAGCTACTTGCTATTCATCAGAACTGGTCTAAGTTTTCCTTTCTTTTGTTCCTCTGCCTCCCAACAAGAAGCAAGAGTTTATATTGTAATCTAATATGTATATTTCATTCATAAGGACACAGCTTTTTTTAAAATAAATTTATTTATTTTATTTATTTATTTTTGGCTGTGTTGGGTGTTCGTTGCTGCGTGCGGGCTTTCTCTAGTTGCGGTGAGTGGGGGCTACTCTTTGTTGCAGTGCACAGGCTTCTTATCGCGGTTGCTTCTCTTGCTGCGGAGCACGGGCTCTAGGTGCGCCGGCTTCAATAGTTGCAGCATGCGGGCTCAGTAGTTGTGGCTCACGGGCTCTAGAGCACAGGCTCAGTAGTTGTGGCACACGGGCTTAGTTGCTCCGCGGCCTGTGGGATCTTCTCGGACCAGGGCTCAAACCCATGTCCTCTGCATTGGCAGGCGGATTCTCAACCACTGCGTCACCGGACGTGCAGGCTCAGCGGCCATGGCTCACTGGCCCAGCCGCTCTGTGGCACGTGGGATCTTCCCGGACCGGGGCATGAACCCGTGTCCCCTGCATTGGCAGGTGGACTCTCAACCGCTGTGCCACCAGGGAAGCCCAAGGACAGAGCTTTTTGATAAACAATATTGTGAGAGTTTACTTGATGAGAAATGGCTGACCTCTATAAACATATGTTATGTTATGTGATCAAGTGCTTACCTGAAATCTTGAGGTGGTGCTTAATCTGCATGTGATTTTATCCCAGTTATTCTCTCACTGTTTTTTTATAAAAACATAAAAAATTGGGACTTTGTTGTTGCTTCTGTGTGAAATTGTTGCTTAACCCAAGGTCATGAAGATTTACTCCTATATTTTCTTCTAAGAATCTTTGTCTTTTCAAAATATAAATATTTCTAATATCTTCTCTGGTAACTCAGACCACCCCACAGATTTCTAAAAATTCCTGTAGAGTGAATAATATCCCCAATTCAATGCTGTTGTGTAGGGGATAATATATGGGAGTAGAATTTCAGTGTCATACAATATGCAGGTAATATTGCATTGTTTTTGAAAGTGGGGACCATTTATTATCGCCCTCACTAGCAGTATTTGATCGGTCTACGTTCTCTTGCCAACACCTGATATTGTTAGAATTTCAAATAAAAATTCTAACCATTGTGGTAGATGTGAAGTATACTATTGTGTGTGTATTTATTTTAGTCAGGTTATTGAGGTGTAACTTATATACAGGAAGAGTCATCCTTTTTGGAGTATAGTCATAAGAATTTTGTGAATTTTGGCAAATGCATAATCTTGTAACCATTGCCACAATCTAGATACAGAACATTTTCACCACCCCCAAATATAACATCATGCTCCTTGTCAAACTTCCTTCCCAACCCCTTTCTCTCAACCCTGGCAACCACTGATCTGTCCTCCTAGTTTTGTGTTTTCCAGAGTATCATATAAATGGAATCCCACATTATATAGTGTCTGGCTTTTTTCACTTAGCATAATGCATTGGAAAGCCATTCATGTCATATGTATCTGTAGTGTGTTCTTCCTTAGCAGTATTTCATCATACATGTTGAAACCACATTTTATTTACCTGTGCATCAGTTGATGGACATTTGAATTGTTTTGTTTTTGATTGTTATGAATAAAGTTTTTATAAATAATGAGTATAGATTTTAGTGTAGGCTTTTTTTGTATTGGGCAAATACCTAGGTATGGGATTACATATAGTAAATGCGTTAAAAAAACAAAAGACTTTATTTTTTTGAGCAGTTTTAGGCAAAATTGAGTGGAAAGTACAGAGAGTTCCGGTATACCCCCACCTTCACACATGTGCAGCCTCCCACAGTATCAACATCACTCACTAGAATGGGTACACTTGTTACAATTGATGAATCTACATTGACAAATCATTATCACCCAAAGTCCATAGTTTACATCAGAGTTCACTCTTGGCGTTGTACACACTATTGGTTTAGATAAATATATCATGACATGTATCTGCCACTATAGTATTATACAGAGTAGTTTTACTGCCCTAAAAATTCTCTTCACCTATTTATCCCTCCCTCCCCGCTAACCCTTGGCAACCATTGATCTTCTTACTGTCTCCATGGTTTTGCCTTTTCCAGATTGTCATATAGTTGGAATCGTACACTGTGTGGCGTTTTCATATTGGCTTCATTCATTTAGTAATATGCATTTAAAGATCTTCCATGTCTTTTTGTGGCTCGATAGCTCTTTTTTTTTTTTTTTGCGGTACGCGGGCCTCTCACTGTTGTGGCCTCTCCCGTTGCAGAGCACAGGCTTCGGACGCGCAGGCTCAGCGGCCATGGCTCACGGGCCTAGCCGCTCCGCGGCATGTGGGATCTTCCCAGACTGGGGCACGAACCCGTGTCCCCTGCATCGGCAGGCAGATTCTCAACCACTGCGCCACCAGGAAAGCCCGATAGCTCATTGTTTTAAAATCACTGGATAATATTCCAGTGTCTGGATGTACCACAGTTTTATTTATCCATTTACCTATTGAAGGTCATCTTCGTTTCTTCTAAGTTTAAGCACTTATGAATAAAGCTGCTATAAACATCCATGTGCAGATTTTTGTGTGGACATAAGTGTTCAACTCATTTGAATAAGTACCAAAGAGTGAGTCTGATGGATCTTGTGGTAAAAGTACATTTAGTTTTGTAAGAAATTGCCAAACTGTCTTCCAAAGTGGCTGTACCATTTTGGATTCCCATCAGCAATGAAAGTTCCTGTTGCTCCACATCCTCATCAGCATTTGGTGTTGTCAGTGTTTTGGATAGTGGCTATTCTAGTAGGTGTGCAGTGGTATCTCATTTGTAGCTCCTGAATCACATATGATGTTGAGCATCTTTTCATATGCTTATTTGCCAACTGTGTATCTTCTTTGGTGAGGTATCTGTTCAGGTCTCTGCCCATTTGTTAGTTGAGAACAAACTTGTAGTTACCAGTAGAGAGAGGGGAGGGGAGAGGGGCAATATAGGGGTAGGGGGTTAAGAGGTACAAAGTATTAGGTATAAAATAAGGTACAAGGATATATTGTACAACACTGGGAATATAGGCAATATTTTATAATAACTATAAATGGAGTATAACCTTAAAAATTTATTCTTATATGGTGTGTGCTTAAGAAATCTTTGTCTAGCCACAAGATCACAAAAATGGTCTCTTGTTGTCCTTGTATAAGTTTTACACTTTTAGATACATTTTGAGGTAATTTTGTTTATAGTGCAAGGTAATAGGTTGGGGTTCTTTTTTTCTTTTTGTATATATATGTCTGATTGTTTCAGCACCATTTGTTGAAAGACTATCATTTCTCCATTGAAGTGCTTTTGTACCTTTGTCAAAAATCAATTGTTCGTTTATGTGTGGGTTAATTTCTGGATTTTACAATCTGTTTCATTGATCTCTGTGTCTATTCTTTAGCCAGTATTACACTCTCAATTATGGTAGGTTTATATTAAGTCTTAAAATCAGGTAGTGTGGGTCATTCAAATTTTTTCTTTCTTCAGAATTGTTTTGAGTATTATAGTAGTCATTTGTCTTTCCTTATAAATTTTAGAACTTGTTAATACCCTACCAAAAATTTCTCTGGGATTTTGATTGGAATTGAATTGAATCTGTAGATCAACTTAGGGATAATTGATATCTTAACAGTGCTAAGTTTTATAATTCGTGAACATGGTAAACCTCTTCATTTATTTAGGTCTTCCTGCATTTCTTCTTTTCCGTCTTCTTCAGGGGCTGTTAGTTTTCTGGTTTTCCCTGTGAATGTGGGACTGGTTTTCAAGTTTAACACAGGGCTGTGGAGAGGGAGATGGGATAGGGCAAGTTAAAAGGGTCGTTCAGACTGAGATTCAGATTTCTTGAATAAATACTCTTTGGAATATTTCAAGTCTTTAGTTTGCTTCTAGAGTTCTAAAAAAGTTGATATTGACAGTGTTTGCCAGTGTTATTATTGCTTTTACTGAGGATAGGGTTTTTTTGGCAGTCCTTACTCTGCCATACCTGCTGATGTCATTCTTTATCCTGTTTAAGATATGGTAAAGTGTCACATTGATAAGGTTATCACTTACCAAAAATGAAGATATTGAGACTCTCAAGTGTAAATTGAGTTATTCAAATTTATGATCTCATCTGTTGTACTAAACAGAAATAAGGGTATTCTTTTATTGTTTGTTCTGATTTCAGGGGAGAAAAAGTTGATTCTTTTCCTCATAGCTTTGTTGTGAGACTTAAAGGTTAATACATGGAACAACTCAATTTCAGAACATGGAATTAAGGATAGTAAGCTCTCAGTTAATATTAGCTATCATTAACAATCTCCTCTTTCTTTTTTCTTCATATTCCTCCTTTAAATATAACTCTTAGCTTCCTCTTCTACTCACTGGAGTTGTTTCCCCTTAAACCCAAGTAGAGAAACTATAGCAACCCTCTGAAAATAATAGATTGGATTTGAGAAAAGTTGGTAAAAAAATTTCCTTTCTCTGAAAATTGTTTTTATTGTGTAATTTGAACTTTCATTGTTATTGCTGTTTATGAATGGTGAGAGGGAATAAATGAAGCACTGATGTCATCTTCAGCAGCTGGAAAGCCAAGAAATGAGGGTGGTGTAGTTTAGTGCATGGGAGAGTCAGTGAGACCAGGAAATAGAAAGTCTGGGCTGTACTCTCTATCTGCCACCAAAAAAGCTATATGATTTTGGCATTTTCCTAACCCCTAACGGTTTTCAAGGAGTTGAATATATGTCCTCTGAAATCTTTTCTAATTTTTTTTTGTCTTATTCAGTTGAAAGGGATTTTGTGTTTTTGATGAAAATTGGGAATGTTGTATTTATTGTAAGATTATTTCTTTTGGAGTAGACTACACTTAATAAAGGCAGAAAGTGCCTAAAACTTACTAGAAAGTTTTGCATTAATTAATTATCCTAAAAATAATGTCTCTTACAGAAAATGACAACAATATGATTTTAATACCTTTTGTATGCTTTGTTTTAGGTTGGTATAGAGGAGTTTCAACAAAGAAGCCAAATGTAAAGGTAATGAAAAGTTTATTGTTACCTTTTCGAATGTAGAAAGCAGCCTAGTATATTTGTTTGATATAAAAACAATTCTTACTTGTCGGTCTTTGAATCTTTTACAGTAACCACACTTATTCTTTTCTTTATAGAACTGTATCAGACTCTGTCTCAGCAGTATTAAAATGACTTTTAAAAAATGGTTTTTAATTTATTTATTTACTTATTATTTATTTTTGGTTGCATTGGGCCTTCGTTGCTGTGCGCAGGCTTTCTCTAGTTGTGGCGAGCGGGGGCCACTCTTCATTGCAGTGCGCGGGCTCCTCATTGCAGTGGCTTCTCTTATTGTGGATCACGGGCTCTAGGTGCGCAGGCTTCAGTAGTTGTGGCACACGGGCTCAGTAGTTGTGGCTTGCGGGCTCTGGAGCACAGGCTCTGTAGTTGTGGTGCACGGCCTTAGTTGCTCCACGGCATGTGGGATCTTCCCGGACCAGGGCTCGAATCCGTGTCCCCTGCATCGGCAGGCGGGTTCTCAACCACTGCACCACCAGGGAAGCCCTAAAATGACTTTTTAAAAAGGACAGAAAAGTGTGTGTGTGGTAATAGATGCAAAGCTTATTTTGAAAAAGCCTATTTAGGACATTTAATATTTTTTCCTTAAAACAGTTGACAAAAGTATATTGACTTTTTCATAGGCCTAGTCCTGTGTAGTCATGTGATTAGTTAGATGAATTTATTTCTAAAATGGAAAAAACTTTAAAAAATAATGTTCAGTTAGACACATCTCTGTTGATCATAATGTTCTTGTTAAAATATGAATTTAAATAAGACTTTTAAGTGCCAAATGCTAGTTTTATGGACTAGATTTATGTGTTTATTCTATTACCAATTAATAGTAATTTGATCAAACAAAATATATTTTAATTGGCAGTTATAAAATACATGTAGCAACATTTTTTTCCAGTAATGCATTTGCAAAAACTTTTTTCTGCTTTACTTTTTCTATAATATTATCAGTTTTTCTTATATATTTTTTGTAGGCTTAATATTTAGTGTATTATGCTTTTTCTTATGTAGAAAATACCAAAATTATCACATTATTTTTATTAAAAAATAAAAATTTTCAGAATTGTAATCATCAATTTTGCCAGTAGAATCACTTGTTTTGTTAGTTTTTAAGGTAGTGATCATAAGAAGACAATATCTTCAAACTTTCATTCCTATAGCTAGGGCTTCTTATCCTTGGCAATGTTGACATTTTGGGCCAGATAATTCTTTGTTATGTTGTACATTATAAGAAATTTAGCAGCATATATGACCTCCACTCACTAACATCTCCTCTCAAGTTGTGGCAGTGAAAAATGTCTTCAGACATTGCCAAAGGCCCTGGGCCTGGGGGGTGGGAGGTAGGTGGGGTGGTGGTGGTAACATTGCCCCAGTTAAGAACCACTGCTCGTAGGTAATTTTTTATCTTGTGTCTCTAGTTTTAAGACACACTTTCAGGTGTTATTTCCATCTCAGGAAGGCTCATGTGGAAATAATTTCTATTTGTATTTTATGTTTGTTATCTTGATTTGAAATTGTCAAAAATTTAGAACTTGAATAAGTGAGAAATCTTATAAATGATTGGAAAGCTGTAATTTGTGATATTCCATGCTATTATTTTTATTAATATTTGTGATGTTAGCCACCCCACCACCTTGCTTCGAATACTAGGGTTTGGGGATCAGGGTGGAGACAGTGGTCTTTGAAATTATTTTATTTTTGTCTTTAAAACATCAGTTGATGCACAGTGTGTGGCTTGAAAACCTTGTTAAGTGGGACATGAATGATGATACCCTTACAATATTATCTATTGCTGTGCTGCAAAGCACCCCAAAATATAGTGGACTGAAACTAATCGTCATTCTGTATAGGTGACACCACTTGTGGCTACAGTTATCTGGGGGCTCAGCTGGCTGGAATGTCCAAAAGGGTTTACTCACATGTGTGGTATGTTGGCAGGGATGGCTAGAAGGCTGTCCTCAGCTGGATCACCGAAATAGCTACATGTTGTAACCTCAAGGTCTCTATCGTTCCATGTGGCTTCTCCAGCAGGTTAATCAGAGTTCTATTTTAGAGTTAAGGAAAAGTGCTCAGAATCTCATACCTATTTTCTTTTTTTTTTTTTTTTTTTTTTTTTTTTGCTGTACGCGGGCCTCTCACTGTTGTGGCCTCTCCCGTTGCGGAGCACAGGCTCCGGCCGCACAGGCTCAGCGGCCATGGCTCACGGGCCCAGCCGCTCCGCGGCATATGGGATCCTCCCAGACCGGGGCACGAACCTGTATCCCCTGCATCGGCAGGCGGACTCTCAACCACTGCGCCACCAGGGAGGCCCTCATACCTATTTTCTACATTCTTTTTCCTGCAAGAAAGGTGTTTAGAGCCTGTGGGAGAGGCCATTTTGTGATTAATCTTAGCAATGATTTGATAAACTAATCAAAATGAGGGAACCAGATGACACTAATCTAAAGTGTTAGAGGGAATTCCCTGGCAGTCCAGTGGTTAGGACTCCATGCTGTCACTGCGGTGGCCCGGGTTTAAACCCTGGTTGGGTAACTAAGATCCCACAAGCCAAGCAGCGCAGCCAAAAAAGAAAAAGAAAAAAAGAAAAGAAGTGTTAGAGCTCATTTTGTCTGATCAGACTCCTTTAATTTTTTTAGTTTGGGCTAATGTAGTACTTTGAGGTTGTGTATTTTGGTAATACCAACTCCATTCTAGAATCTTAGATTACTGTAGCATTTATTAGCAACATGTATGTATATACCTCTTGATAGCTAGTATTTATATTCTTAAACTTAAAAAAATTAACAGATGGAAAGACAGTATTAACTAAATTTCACCCTGTGGCAGTGATATTTTATGGAACTATGTTGAAAATCCTTTCATTTTTGTAAAAGATAATCATTTAGTGATTTTACACACATAGAATGATTAAAAATGCATTCCTATATATCTTTTATTTATCTTAATATTATGATCACAATAATTAGAAATTTCAATAGGTTTTTCATAGCTATTAGTGGCTAAAGACAAATGAAAAAGTTTACTTATTAAACTGTGTCTTTAGTTATATACAATTTATACTAATAATAAAACTTGACATAGCCCAAATTAAATAGTGTCTGAACTAGATAGCATTCAGAAATAATTAGTAAATGGTAAAACATTTTTTTGTATAAAAAGTTTTACTATAAAATGCCCTTTCAGTTATATATATTTGTGACCATATATTAAAATTGTACAGTTTAAGAGAAGCATAATATACAGGTAATATGTACTACTAAATTTTGTGAATTAAAAAGTAGGAGAATAAGATAAAATTAAGGAAAAGGAGAACAGATATTTGATGATAATTTTGTACATTTTATAAAGCATATGCCCAAGAGAAAAGGAATGAAATTCAAGAGAATTTATATTTACTTTCATTTTGTGGTTTCAGGATCAGTTCTTATACAGGAATTGTCAACTGGATACCTAGAATTCTGCCAGATAGGAACAGGACATTATTGAATGTTTTACACAGCAAAAACAGAGGTATAGAGATGTGAAATTGCAAGGCATGTTCAGGGAATGGTAAATAGTCCAAACTGGCTAGGGCATTGTGCCTGGATGAAAGTGATGGATGGTAAGGCAGGAAAGATACATTGGATCCATATTTACAGGGTCTTACATACCAAAGACTATAAGGAATCCTAAGGAATTTGGATTATGTCTCTTAGGCAACAGGGAATCTGTCATTTAACAGAGGCACAGATTCGCTCTTGCCATACAGTATAACCATGAAATAGAGTTTATTGGAGAAATAGTAAGCACCTGTTAAAGATACATATTTAAGTATGGGTAATTTCTTATGGTAATAACTTATGGGTAATTTCTGAAATTTGCTCTAAAGTATGGCAATGGGTAAGAATATGTACATGGGTATTAATTAATCAAGGTTGGCAAAACATTGATCATTGTTGAAGCTGGGTGGTAGGTTTGTGGAGGTTCAATATACTATTCTCTCTTAATTTTGTATGTAATTTGAAATGAGTGTAACATTATTACTTATCTTGTAGAATTGTTAGAAATCAATGAGCTTATATGAAGCTCTTAACACAGCGCCTAGCATATGGTAACAGTACAGTAAATATTTGTTTCTGTTGCTGTAACAACAACTGCTATGATAGCATAGGGCTGGAAATGAGACTTTAGAGACTGCCAGCATCTTGGAGGACAGAAAAAGAGGTAGTAGCACATGGAGTTTGAGAAATGGAGGTCATAGCTGGCCAAGGAAAAGAAAGTTTTTAAAAAACAGAGTAATTAATGATTTCAAGTACCGTGGAGTAGTCTAGTAGAATAGAATGGGTACGGAGTAGGGGCCATTGTGTTTGCCAGAAGGCCATTGGTGATGTTTTAGAGAAGCCCATGTAGTCATAGGTTGATAGTGGCAGAAAGCCAGAGTCTAGTGGGTTGAGTGATAAAGAGAGAGAAGGTAGAGTAGTTACCACAGTAGGTTATGGGTGAAAGGAAGGACGTAGATGTAGATTCTTGGGAATATAAATAAGGCTGTAGTGGTGATTTTGTGAGTGGAGGACTGATGAACATTTCAAATAGGTAAAATTCTGGAAAATGCTAATAATTTATAATGCTTTAAACCAGTTACATGGTTGCCTGCCAATCTATCCCTGAAGAGAGGGATAGAGTGCAAAAAGATATGAGGAAACTTTGGGGGGTGATTCAAATGTCATTATTTTAATTGTGCCATGGTTTCACTGGTGTATGTATATGCCAAAGCATCAAATTCTACACTTTAAATATGTGTAGTTTGTGGTACACTATCATTTCAGTCTCTCAACTTACTTTGTAGCTGTGGTGGTTCATTTTTTTTTTTTTTTTTTTTTTTTCTTTTTTTTTTTTCTTTTTGCGGTATGCGGGCCTCTCACTGCTGTGGCCTCCCCCGCTGCGGAGCACAGGCTCCGGACGCGCAGGCCCAGCGGCCATGGCTCACGGGCCCAGCCGCTCCGCGGCATATGGGATCCTCCCAGACCGGGGCACGAACCCGTATCCCCTGCATCGGCAGGCGGACTCTCAACCACTGCGCCACCAGGGAGGCCCTGTGGTGGTTCATTTTAATACAGACTTGGTCATACACCAAGTCATAATGAGACCTAATCTAATGATTCTTTTTAATGAAGGAAAGTGCTAATTATCATCAGTAGGAGCTCTCCTAACTGAAAACTTTAAAAAAATGGACATTTTATCATTGTTATTCAGTACTGAAATGTGGGTTTGTGATCTGGAATTTACCTAATAGCCACATTTTAAGTGTTCTCATTAATGGATCTTATTATTAGTGTGTTTGTGTTGTTGCCAGTGGGGGAGAAGATGGTGGGAGTTGAAGGAAGTGAAAGCTAGGTGATATTTTGTGTCATGCTTATTTGTTGTTGTGTTTGGAGGCCCTCAAGACCCATAGACTTGAAGATTTGCTGTGGGGACCCAAAGGACTCATTATGTAATTGTACTCAAAGCTGTGAATAATTATAGTGGAAGGATACAAATCAAAATAACAAAGCTGCATGGGGTAAAGTCTGGGGAAACCAGGCACAAGCTTCTAAGAGTACTTTCTCAGTGGAGTCATACAGGAGAAGCTTAATTCCCCCAGGAGTATTGTGACAACACATATGAAATGTTGCCAACCAGGCAAGCTTGTTTGAGACTCATAGCCAGAGTTTTTATCGGGCACTGGTCCTGTATGCAACCTCTGCGTAGCATGTAACAAAATTCCACATTCCTGGAAGGAAAGCAGGTGTTCAGCAGCATAAACCATGTTGTTTGTACAGGTAGTTGAGGCACAGTGAGTACTTCTTATCAGTTAATGGTGGGAACCCTCCCAAAATTAAGTATAAATTTAAGTATCGGACTTTCAATTGGTCCACTTTTTCAGCAGCACTTTTTATTTTGTCTTTTTAATTTTAGACATTCTAATGGATGAGCTAGTGGTCTCTTGCTTTGCTTTTATTTTTTATTTTATTTATTTTATTTATTTATTTTTTTGTGGTACGCGGGCCTCTCAGCGTTGTGGCCTCTCCCGTTGCGGAGCACAGGCTCCGGATGCACAGCCTCGGCAGCCATGGCTCACGGGCCCAGCCGCTCCTCAGCATGTGGGATCTTCCCGCACCGGGGCACGAACCCGTGTCCCCTGCATCAGCAGGCAGACTCTCAACCACTGCGCCACCAGGGAAGCCCTGCTTTTAATTTTTATTTCCCTAATGACTAAAGAGGTTGAACACCTTTTCAAATGTTTATTGTCCTTTAACCTCTTTTTTTTTCTGTGAAGTGTCCATATCTTTCACCCATATTTTATTGGGTTGTTTTCTTACTGAGTTATATGAATACTCTATTCTGAATACAAGTCCTTGTAAATATATTCTTTCACTGTGTGGTTTGCCATTTCATTTTGTTAATGTTGTGTCCTGGAGAATAGATTTTAATTTTGAGGAAGTCTAATTTGTCATTAAATTTTTTTTTGTTTTTGGTTGGGGCTTATAGTCTATCTTTAGTATCTTTGTCTAACTCATTCGTTTTGATTAGTTGTATTTTGCAAGAGATTTTTCTATTTCAATATGTTTTTGAATTGTCCTAGATATTCATGCTGTTTATTTTTTAATGTGTGTAAGACATTTAGTGATGATCCCTCTTTCATTCTAGACTTTAGGGAGCTGTGTCCTCTATTTTTCTTGGTCAAATCTATTTAGATTTTTGTTGTTTTGATCCTCTCAAGTTAACTTTTGACTTAAAAGGGTTTTTTTTGGTCTGTTTCACAGATTTCTTCTCTTTGTTCTATTCATTTTATTCGCTTTGGATTTACTCACCTTTATTTTTCAAAAATATTTTCATTGGGTATACAATTCCCTTTATTTATTTATTTATTTATTTTCATTTTATTTTATTTTTAACATCTTTATTAGAGTATAATTGCTTTATTACAATGGTGTGTCAGTTTCTGCTTTATAACAAAGTGAATCAGTTATACATATACATATGTCCCCATATATCTTCCCCCCTGCATTTCCCTTCCTCACACCCTCCCTATCCCACCCCTCCAGGTGGTCACAGAGCACCAAGCTGATCTCCCTGTGCTATGCGGCTGCTTCCCACCAGCTACCTACTTTACGTTTGGTAGTGTATATATGTCCATGCCACTCTCTCACTTTGTCCCAGCTTACCCTTCCCCGTCCCCATATCCTCAAGTCCATTCTCTAGTAGGTCTGCGTCTTTATTCCCGTCTTGCCCCTAGGTTCTTCTGACCATTTTCATTTTTTTTTTAGATTCCATATATGTGTTAGCATACGGTATTTGTTTTTCTCTTTCTGACTCACTTCACTCTGTATGACACACTCTAGATCCATCCACCTCACTACAAATAACTCAGTTTCGTTCCTTTTTATTGCTGAGTAATATTCCATTGTATATATGTGCTACATCTTCTTTATCCATTCATCTGTCAGTGGACACTTAGGTTGCTTCCATGTCCTGGCTATTGTAAATAGGGCTGCAATGAACATTTTGGTACATGACTCTTTTTGAGTTATGGTTTTCTCAGGGTATATGCCCAGTAGTGGGATTGCTGGGTCGTATGGTAGTTCTATTTTTAGATTTTTAAGGAACCTCCATACTGTTCTCCATAGTGGCTGAATCAACTTACATTCCCACCAATAGTGCAAGAGGGTTCCCTTTTCTCCACACCCTCTCCAGCATTTATTGTTTGTAGATTTTTGATGATGGCCATTCTGACCGGTGTGAGTTTTGATTTGCATTTCTCTAATGATTAATGATGTTGAGCATCTTTCATGTGTTTCTTGGCAATCTGTATATCTTCTTTGGAGAAATGTCTGTTTAGGTCTTCTGCCCATTTTTGGATTGGGTTGTTTGTTTTTTTGATATTGAGCTGCATGAGTTGCTTGTATGTTTTGGAAATTAATCCTCTGTCAGTTGCTTCATTTCCAAATATTTTCTCCCATTTTGAGGGTTGTCTTTTCGTCTTGTTTATGGTTTCCTTTGCTGTGCAAAAGCTTTTAAGTTTCATTAGGTCCCACTTGTTTATTTTTGTTTTTATTTCCTTTTCTCTAGGAGGTGGGTCAAAAAGGATATTGCTGTGATTTATGTCACAGTGTTCTGCCTATGTTTTCCTCTAAGAGTTTGATGGTGTCTGGCCTTACATTTAGGTCTTTAATCCATTTTGAGTTTATTTTTGCATATGGTGTTAGGGTGTGTTCTAATTTCATTCTTTTACATGTAGCTGTCCAGTTTTCCCAGCACCACTTATTGAAGAGGCTGTCTTTTCTCCACTGTATATTCTTGCCTCCTTTATCAAAGTAAGGTGACCCTATGTGCGTGGGTGTATACAGTTCCCTTTAAATATGTCAGTTCATTGTCTTCTGGCTTTATAGTATTTCTAATGTAAAGTCTTTATTAATTCTTATCTTTGTTTCTTGTACTATAGTGTTTTTAAATATTTGTTTTTATTTCTGGATGCTTTTATGATTTATCTCTATCATTGTTTTGGGCAATTTGCTTATGATATATTTTGGTGTTGTGTGTGTATGTGTGTGTTCATCCAAATTTATATCATGGAGTTTCCTGTATCTGTGGGTTTGTGTTTTTCATCTAATTTAGAAAAATTTTTAAATGATTTCCTGAAATATTGCTGCATATTTGGTTCTCCAGTTCCACATATGTTACACTGTTTTATATTATCTCAAAGATTTCTACTTCTATTTTAACTTATTTTTCAGTCTTTTCTCCCAAGTCTGTTTGGATAGTTTTAATACTAGGTGTTAAAGTGTGCTACTCTTTCTTTCATGTATCTAATTTGCCATTAAACACCTCAAATGAACGTTTTCATTTAGATGTTCTGTTTTTCAGCTCTGTTATTTCCATTTTGTATGTTGATGACACTTCCCTTATGTTTATGTTTTCTTTTAAATCTTGGAGAAATTTTAATAGCACTGTAAACTTCTGCTAGTTCCCATTATATATCATTTTTGGTCTCTTGCTATTAACTGCTTTTTCTCCTGGTTATGGTTTAAATTTTTACATATCTGGAAATTTTTTTGTTTTGTTTTCTAGAACTTTGAAGTTATATTGTTGAATTTCTTGATATGAATTTTGTCATCTTCTTTTAAAAAAAATTGAATTCATTTTTGCAGGCACTTAATTTACTTGTAATTCAGCTTGATCCTTAAGGTTTGTTAGAACGTGCCTAGAGTAGCCTTTACTCTAGGGTTGTTTGACCTTACTTTTTTTTTTTAAAAAAAGGATAATCAGCATATATACTTTTAAAAATTAATTAATTGATCAATTAATTTTTGGCTGTGTTGGGTGTTTGTTGCTGTGCGCGGGCTTTCTCTGGTTGCGGTGAGTGGGGGGCTACTCTTCATTGCAGTGTGCGTGCTTCTCATTGTTGTGGCTTCTCTTGTTGTGGAGCACAGGCTCTAAGCACGCAGGCTTCAGTAGTTGTGGCACGTGGGCTCAGTAGTTGTGGCTGGTGGGCTCTAGAGCTCAGGCTTAGTAGCTGTGGCACATGGGCTTAGTTGCTCCGCAGCATGTGGCATCTTCCCGGGTCAGGGCTCAAACCCGTGTCCCCTGCATTGGCAGGCGGATTCTTAACCACTGCACCACCAGGGAAGCCCCTGTTTGACCTTTTAACATGCAGTGTTACTGGATCTTTATTTGAAGAACCATGTGTTCACTGAGCTCTTTCCATTGTAGTCGATTAGAACTTTAATGTGTACCAGTCTTAGGTATGCTCTAGGAATTGTTCAGCTTACAGCTGTCAATTATTAGTTACTCTTTCCTTGGCCACATAGAGTCTCACTCTGTGTAACTGCAGCTTAGTTTTCAGCTAAATACTCAATGGAATCTCTCTGAAGAATTCTGTACTTCTTTCTCTTCATGATTCCCTTCTGTTTTCTGCCCCACAAAATTCAGCTCTCTCAGCCTTCTCCTACTGGTGTTTGGCTTTTAATCGTAGTGACAGTGGCTTACTCTGTGCTGTCACTCTCTGATCAATAAAGGCCTCTAGGCAAAAAGCGTTGGAAAATTGTATGACTCATTTCATTTGTTTCTCTTCTCCCAAGATCACATTCCTGTGCTGCTGGTTGTCCAGTGTCTAAAAACATTTGGCATATATTTCAGACTTCTAGTTGTTTTTGACGGAGACATATCCTCTTGTTGTTATTGTTGAGAAATAATAAGTAAGCAACCTATCATAAGGAATAGAAGAGAGTTTTATTCGAGCCAAGCTGAGGACCAGCCTGGAGTACAGCCTCCACCAAAGCACTCCAGAGAAGCATGGTTTTCAGCACAGTTTTATATCTTGTAAGAACAAAGAACTGCATCAAACATGACAGGGCTCCATTCCTTCAAGGTTTCAAAAGAGACAGATTAGCTCGTATACAGTGAGTCAGTATGACCTTGGCATCTGGGAGGAAAACCTTATCTTCGAAGCAGTACTAGCATTGGTGTCATAGGAAGGGAGGCATTTATCCCTATTTACTTCTAGATAATGCATTCTTTTCTTTAATGGTGAAAGCAGATATGCAATGTATGTTTGACAGACTGTAAGACAGGCTGTTCTAGTTGACATAAAGTTCAGGCCAAATCATGTATAAGCCAGAATGGCTTCCCCATACCCCAATATGCAAAAATTTCTTCCATCATTATACTTTATATTTTTGAGATGATTAAAGATTTATGTGCACTTATAATAAACAATATAAACAGATCCGGTGTACCCTTTGCCTGGTTTCCTTTATTGATAACATCTTAGAAAACTATAGTACCATATCAAAACTAGAATATCATTAACCAAGAATTCCAAGAATGGAGACCTGATTGAGGCCAAAAAAAAAAGTTTATTTGGTGTTTGTTAGGACTGAAGCCCAGGAAGCATAAATCCAAGACAGCACTTGAATTGTATTCCACTGGACTACAAAATGGGGTAAGCTTATAAAGGCAAGACCCACAAGGTTACAGAAATTGTTTGTCAAGAATTAGGATTGGGGTGCTTCCCTGGTGGCGCAGTGGTTGAGAGTCTGCCTGCCAATGCAGGGGACACGGGTTTGTGCCCTGGTCCGGGAGGATCCCACATGCTGTGGAGCAGCTTGGCCCATGAGCCATGGCCGCTGAGCCTGCATGTCCGGAGCCTGTGGTCTGCAATGGGAGAGGCCACAACAGTGAGAGGTCTGCGTACTGCAAAAAAAAAAAAAAAAAAAAAAAAAAAGAATTAGGATTGGACTGAAAGCAACAGAATACACATTCTTTTCAAGTGCACATGGAACATTCTCCAGGATAGGTCACATGCTAGGCCACAAAACAAGCCTCAGTAAATTTAAGAAAATTGAAATCACATCGAACATCTTTTCCGACCACAATGCTATGAGACTAGAAATCAACTACAAGAAAAGACTGCAGAAAGACACAAATGCAGGGAGGTTAAACAATATGCTATTAAACAACCAGTGGATCACTGAAGAAATCAAAGAGGAAATAAAAAAATACATAGAGACAAATGAAAATGAAACAGGATGATCCAGAACCCATGGGCTGCAGCAAAAGCAGTTCTAAGAAGGAAGTTTATAGTGATACAGGCTTACCTTAGGAAATAAGAAAAATCTCAAATAAACAACCTAACCTTGCCCCTAAAGCAACCAGAGAAAGAAGAACAAACAAAACCCAGAGTTAATAGAAGGAAAGAAATCATAAAGATCAGAGCAGAAATAAATGAAACAGAGACTGAAAAAAAGTAGAAAACATCAGTGAACTAAAAGCTGGTTCTTTGAAAAGATAAACAAAATAAATGAACCTTTAGCCAGACTCTCAGGAAAAAAAGGGAGAGGGCCTAAATCGATGAAATCAGAAATGAAAAAGAAGTTACAGCTGACACCACAGAAATACAAAGGATCATAAGAAACTGCTATGAGCTACTGTATGCCAGTAAAATGGACAACCTAGAAGTGGACAAATTCTTAGAAAGATACATCTCCTAAGACTGAACCAGGAAGAAAAATTTCTGTTTCATATTTTCTAATGAACAAACCAATTACCAGTGATGAAATTGAATCAGTTATTTAAAAACTCCCAACAAACAAAAATCCAGGTCCAGATAGCTTCGCAGGTGAATTCTACCAAACATTTAGAGAAGAGTTAACACCCATCCTTCTGATACTTCAAAAAATTGCAGAGGAAGGAATACTTCCAAACTCATTCTATGAGGCCAGCATCACCCTGATATCAAAATCAGACAAAGATATCATAAAAGAGGAAAATTACAGGCCAGTGTCACTGATGAACATTGATGCAAAAATCCTCGACAAAATATTAGCAAACTGACTCCAACAATACATTAAGAGGATATACACCATGATTAAGTGGGATTTATCCCAGGGATGCAGGGATTTTTCAGCATCTGCAAGTCAATCAGTGTGATGCACCACATTAACAAATTGAAGAATAAAAACCATATGATCATCTCAGTAGAGGCAGAAAAAGCTTTTGATAAAGTTCAACCTTGTTTATGATAGAAGCTCTCCATAAAGTGGGCATAGAGGGACTATACCTCAACATAATAAAGGCCATATATGACAGACCCACAGCTGACTTCATACTTAATGGTGAAAAGCTGAAAGCATTTTCTCTAAGATCAGGAACAAGACAAAGATGTCCATTCTCACCACTTTTATTCAATGTAGTGTTGGAAGTCTTAGCCACAGCAGTCAGAGAAGAAAAAGAAGTAAAAGGAGTCCAGATTGGAAAGGCAGAAGTAAAACTGTCACTATTTGCCAATGACATGATACTATGCATAGAAAATCCTAAAGATGCCACCAGAAAACTATTAGAGCTCGTCAATGAACTTCGTAAAATTGCAGGATACAAAATTAATATACAGAAATGTGTTGCATTTCTATACTCTAACAACGAACTATCAGAAAGAGAAATTAAGGAGACAATCCCATTTACCATTGCTTCAAAAAGAATAAAACACCTAGGAATAAACCTACCCAAGGAGGTAAAAGACCCATGCTCGGAAAACTGTAAGACACTGATGAAAGAAATTGAAGATGACACAAACAGATGGCAAGATATATACCATGTTCTTGGATTGGGAGAATTAATATTGTGAAAATGACTATACTACCCAAGGCAGTCTAGAGATTGAGTGCAATCCCTATCAAAATACCAATGGCATTTTTTTACAGAACTAGAACAGATAAATTTAAACTTTATATGGAAACACAAAAGACCCTGAATAGACAAAACAATCTCAAAAAAGAAGAATAGAGCTGGAGGGATCATGGTCCCTGACTTAAGGCTATACTACAAAGCTGCAGTAATCAAAATAATATGGTACTGGCACAAAAACAGACACATAGATCAGTGGAACAGAATAGAGAGCCCAGAAGTAAACCCACACACTTATGGTCAGTTAATCTATGATAAAGAAGGCAAGAGTATACAATGGAGAAAACACAGTCTCTTCAGTAATTGGTGCAGAGAAAACTGGACAGCTCCATGTAAAAAAAGAAATAAGAACATTCTCTAACATCATATACAAAAATAAACTCAAAATGGATTAAAGACTGGATATTATTAAAACTCCTAGAGGAGAACATAGGCAGAACACTCTTTGACATACATTGCAGTAATATTTTTTTTGGATCTGACTCCTAAAACAAAGGAAACAAAATCAAAAATAAACAAATGGGACCTAATTAAACTTCAGAGCTTTTGCACAGCAAAGGAAACCATCAACAAGAACTGAATAGACGTTTTTCCAAAGAGGAAATGCAGATGGCCAGCTGGTACAACATCACTAATAATCAGGGAAATGTTAAGTTTGTCAAATGCTTTTTCCTCACGTATTGAGATGATCATATGATTTTATCCTTCATTTTGTTAATATGGTGTATCCTACTTATTGATTTGCGTATGTGGAACTATCATTGCATTTGACTGATAAATCCAACTTAATAACAGTGTATGATTCTTTGAATGTCATGTTGAAATTGATTTGCTTATATTTTGTTGAGAATTTTTTTGCATCTTTGTTCATCAGAATATTGACCTGTAATTTTCGTTTCTTGTGGTGTCCTTGTCTGGTTTTGATATCAAGGTAATGCTGGCTTTGTAAAATGAGTTGGAATTGTTCCCTTTTATTAAGTTATTTTGGATGACTCTGAGAAGAATTAGTATTAATTCTTCTTTAAATCTTTGTAGAATTCACCAGTAAAACCATCTGGTACTGGACTTTTCTTTATTGAGAGGTTTTAAATTACTGATTCACTCTCCTTATTTGTAATTGATTTGTTCAGATTTTCTCTGTCTTCATGATTCAGTCTTGGTAGGGTGTATGTTTCTAGGAATTTATCCATTTCTTCTAGGTCATCCAGTTTGTGGATGTATGATTGTTCATAGTAGTCTCCTACAATCCTTTGTATTTTTGTTGTATCAGTTGTAGTGTCTCCTCTTTCACTTTCAGTTTTATTTATTTGATTCTTTTCTCTTTTTTTCTTTGTCTAGTTAAAGGTTTTTCAATTTTGTTTATTTTTTCAAAAAGCTAGGTCTTAATTTCTTTGATCTTTTCTGTTTTTTTAAGTTTATTTTATGTTTATGTTTATTATCATTTATTCTCCTCTGATCTTTTTTACTAGCTTTGGGCTTAATTTGTTCTTTTTTTAAATTTCCTTGAGATATAAAGTTAGGTTGTTTTTTGAGGTTTTTCTTTTTTTCTTAATGTAGGCATTTATCACTGTAAACTTTCATCTTAGAAATGCTTTTTATGCATCCCATAAATTTCCATATGTTGTGTTTCCACTTGTGTAAAGTTATTTTTTGATTTCTCTTTTTTTTTCACATTCTCAAAAATATTTAATCATACAGAAATTCACATGTTAGATGAAAAGAGCTGGATAGAAACCATACATACAGTTGGACACCAGTTTTAAAAAACACACACAAACACACATGTGCATTTTAGAAAAATACAGCATCACAGCATCAACAGTGATTACATGGTGGTGGACTTCAGGATCATTTCCTACATGGTTGAATTGGTCACACAATTTTTAAAGCAGTAAGTGGGGTTTACAAAAAACTCCCAGGAGCGGGTGATCGGTGGAAGCCCTGGGATCTACCTCTCTGGAGCCCTGAGCAGGACGGGCAGCAGGAAGAATGATGTTAAGGTAAACCTGCCTGGGGGCTGCTGGGTAAGATGGTTTCAGATGCAAACAGTTAGTTTCTGCTTTGTCCCAATGTGACTGTGAGGAATACAGTCTTGGTCCTGCCTTCTGGATTTACAACCCAACCAGAGACAGGCCACATGCTAAGAGTTACTGCTATGCCTGCCATAGACATGTCTGTTGCCCTCCTCATGCATGGACCCTGAGGGAAGTGCTATCCGCCCATCTTAGAGGACACAGGCTGATTTCTCTTTTGATTCCTGCTTTGATACATTGGTTTTTCAGGATGGTGTGGTTTCATTTCTACATATTTGTTTATATTCCAGTTTTTTCCTGTTATTTATTTCTAGTTTCATATTATTGTTGTTAGAAAAGATATAATTTCAGTTTTTTGAGTTTGTTAAGACTTGGGCTTGCTTTGTGACCTAACATGTTATCTCTCCTGGAGAATATTCCATGTGTGCAGGAGAAGAATGCTGCTGTTGAATAGAATGTTCTGTGTATTTCTGATCATTTGGTTTAAAGTATAATTTAAGTCTGATGATTTCTTACTGATTTCCTGGTTTTAAGTTCCATCCATTGTTGAAAGTGTGTATTGAAATCCCTTACAGTTTTTTTTTTTTTTTTGTGGTACGCGGGCCTCTCACTGTCATGGCCTCTCCTGTTGTGGTGCACAGGCTCTGGATGCACAGGCTCAGCGGCCATGGCTCATGGGCCCAGCCGCTCTGCGGCATGTGGATCTTCTGGGACCGGGGCACGAACCCGTGTCCCCTGCATCGGCAGGTGGACTCTCAACCACTGCGCCACCAGGGAAGCCCTCCCTTACTGTTTTTATATTGTTGTCTATTTCTCCCTTCAGCTCTGTTAGTATTTAATATATTTAGGTGCTCTGTTGTTTGGTGCATATGTATTTACAGTTTTTATATTCTCATGATGAATTAACCCCTTTGGTCATTAAATAATCATTCTTTATGCTGTCCGGTTTTTGACTTGAAGTCTATTTTGTCTGATATAGGTATAGCTACCCCTGCTCTCTTTTGATTTACATTTGCATGGAATATCATTTTCTAAATCTTCATTTTGAGCCTATGTTTATTCTTAATGGTGAGTTGAATTTCTTGTAGGCAGCATATAGGTGGGTTATATTTTTAAATCCATTCAGTGACTGTATGCCTTTTGATTGGTTAATTTAATTCATTTACTAATGCCATCCTTTTGTGTATTACTGAAGATTTTTCTTTATGGTTACCATGAAGTTTACATAAGATGTCTTACAACAGTCTGTTTTATTACACTGATAACATCTTAATGTCAAACTCATATAAAAACTCTTCCCTTTTATTCCTCTTTTCCACATTTTATATTTATGTCACAATCTACATCTTCTTATATATCTATTGACAAATTGTTGTAGGTATAGTTATTTTAAATTCTTTTGTCTTTAAACCTTTATAGTAAGTTGATTAATTTTATTTTTGGCTGCATTGGGTCTTTGTTGCTATGCATGGGCTTTTCTCTGGTTGCGGTGCGCAGGCTTCTTACTGTGGTGGCTTCTCTTGTTGTGGAGCACAGGCTCTAGGTACGTGGGCTTCAGTAGTTGTGGCTCGCAGGCTCTAGAGCGCAGGCTCAGTAGTTGTGGCGCATGGGCTTAGTTGCTCCACGGCATGTGGGATCTTCCCGGACCAGGGCTCTAACCCATGTTCCCTGCATTGGCAGGCGGATTCTTAACCACTGCGCTACCAGGGAAGCCCCCCTAGTTAATTGATTAATATGTTGCCATATTACAGTATTAGAGTATTCTGAATTTAACTATATATTTATCTTTATCACTGTGTTTTGTATTTTCACATGCTTTGATGTTACTAATTATGTCCTTTCATTTCAGATGAAGAATTCCTTTCATCATTTCTTATAAGGCAGATTTAGTGGTGATGAACTCTTTCAGTTTTTATTTGTCTTGGAAAGTCATTTCTCCAATTTTGAAAGACATCTTTGCCAGTATTCTTAGTTGGCAATTTTTTTCTTTCAGTACTTTGAATATATTATTCCACTGTTTCCTTGCCTGGTATAACTGCTGAGTACTACTGATAGCCTTATTGGGTTTACCTGATAAGTTACAAACCTTTTTTTCTCGTGCTGCTTTTGAAATTCTCTTTCTCTTGGATTTGAGTCCGTTTTATTATAATGTGTCTTGGAATTGACCTTTTTGGGTTGAATGTTGTTGGAGACCTAGCTTCATGAACTTGGATGTCCAAATCTCCCAAGATTTGGGAAGTTCTCAGCCCTTATTTCTTTAATAAGCCCTCTAACCCTTTCTCCCTCCCTTGTCTTTCTGGAACTGCAGTACTACATAGATTGTTTCCCCTTACGGTATTCTGTAATTCATATGGACTTTTTTTGCTCTTTAAAAATTTTTTCTTTTGTTCTCTTCTGACTGGATGATCTCAAGCTTCCTGTGTTCAATCTCACTAAGTTTTTCTTCTTTTTGATCAAGTCTGCTGTTGACATCCTCTATTGCAGTTTTCATTAAATTCATTGTAATCTTCAGTTCCAGGATTTGTTTGGTTCTTTTTTATGATTTCTGTACATCTTTTAAACTTCTTATTTGTGTATTGTTTCATTGATTTCATTGAACGATCTTTCTGTGTTTTCTTATAGTTTGTTGAGCTTTCTTAAAACAACTGTTTTGACTTTTTTTTTTTTTTTTTTGGCGGTATGCGGGCCTCTCACTGTTGTGGCCTCTCCTGTTGTGGAGCACAGGCTCCGGACGCGCAGGCTTAGCGGCCATGGCTCACGGGCCCAGCCACTCTGCGGCATGTGGGATCTTCCCGGACTGGGGCACGAACCCATGTCCCCTGCATTGGCAGGCAGACTCTCAACCACTGCGCCACCAGGGAAACCCTGTTTTGACTTTTTTATTGGACACATCGCAGATTCATTTCTTTGGAGTTGGTTACTCGAAAATGGTTGTGTCCCTTTTTTATGGTATCATGTTTGCTTTATTTTTCATGTTCCTTGAAGTCTTGCATTGCTCTCTTTCCGTTTGAAGAAGCAGTCACCTCCTCCACTTTTACTTACTCTCTTCGGTAGAGAAGTATCTTCTGTCAGCCCTGCTGGTTATTCTGAGGCTTTCTTAGACCTTTGCTATGTATGCACCTACTCCACACTTCTTGTTCTCTTTTTTGGGGTGGAATTTCTAAGTTGTATGCTTTTTCTCAATCCTGCAAAGTTAGGCTGGTTGCTGCCAGTCTCTTGTTTGCTTCACGTAGGGTGGTGCTGCATGCTTAAGTTTATGTGCTTTCTCCCAGAATTGAATGGCTTTCTGCATGTGCTTAGTAGCCATGTACAAAGGCTTGCACTCATTGCCACCCTTGGTGGTGTGCCCAGGGAACTGACCACAGGGTTAGGGAGTGTGATGGAGTGTGCAGAGCATTGGGGATGCTCATGGGCCAGTTGGGAAGATCTGCAGGTGTGAGGCATCTCCATTGGCACATGGACAGGCTTCCTGATGGAGTCCATGAAGTAGTTAGTAGGATCCATGTCCCTTTGATGCCCTTTGATTCCTGGTTCTTGGTATGATGAGTGATTTTCAACTGAAGCCTGGACCTTTGGGTATTATGTTATGAGACTCTGCATTTTATTTAAACCTTCAATTTTACCTGGCTTTTTGTGACAGTGCTTCTGCAGAGGGAAGAGGGTTTTACCTCATTACTGCCAAGGGGGTTTGAATCCCATGTTTCCCACTCAGCCTCTGTTGACACCAAAGGGTGAAGGCTCCTTGTTTTTCCTTGTGTGGGAATTCCAGCTTCCTACTAGTGTTCCACTGATTGTTCACTGGTTGGAAGGCATTGTAGTACTTCCTTACTGCTCCCCATGTGTCCTTCAATGACACCAGGAGGAGGGTGGTGGTCTTGTTACTTCTGAGTGATGGTGAAAGTTTCAGCTCTCCCCTTGGCCTCTTCTTATACCAGCACAGCAGGGTGATGGAGGGAATCTCATTAATACTGGTTAGGGGTGGAAGTTCAGGTGCCCCCAAGTAGTTTCCACTGCCAGAGTGCTGGTGGCTTATTATTGCCTACTGGCATAGAAGGTCTTGGCTCCCAACTTGGTTTTCTCTGATACTGTACCAGTTTGGGTGCCTCATTACAGCCTGATGAGGGTCAAAGTTCAGTCCCTCCAATTGACCTTGCTTGTGTGGGTGGGAGTTGGGCCATTGCTTTTTTTGGGTGGTATTTGGAAGCAGTATAGTGGTTGTTATTGAAAAGTTTTTTGTTTTTGATAGGTGGATCCTTTCCTGGTTCTTAAACTAGAAGGAGCAGGTTTTTGGGGGGTCTTTTTTTGTTTGTGCCTTTTGGTGTTTCCAGGTCTCCAGCTTTTTTAGCTTCAAGTAGTGGATACATAAGGCAAAAGAAAATCTAGGGAGTTCACCACTGTGCTATTTCTTGCATCTCAACCCCAGTTGGTTTGCCTTCTTCTCTTCACCTTTCAGAGTCTTCCAGTTTTTAAAAATACTTTTATGTCCATATATATATATATATATATATATATATATATATGACACACATCTTATATATATGATGTATGATGTATATTTTTATGTATATTTTGTGTATCCATATGCATGTTATATATATAATATCCAGAGTTTTACATTGTACTTAGCAGGAGGAATAGTGAAAAATATGTCTTCTTCCATCTTCTTAGAAGTATATGCTAATTCTGTGTGTTTTAAACTTTTTACTATTAATTCTTCCCTTACAGATAACCAGTTGTCATTATTTAGGTTTAGTTATGTGTGGTCATGTGTTTTATCCTTTTTTCAATCCCATATTTTCACACATTAGATTTCACTGTTGGCATAGGTTATAGTTTATTATGAGCCAATATATAAAATACATTACTGGTAACCTTGATGTCCATGGTAACCACAAAGCAAAAATCTACAGTAGATTCACAAAAGATAAAGTTATGGGAATCAAAGCATACCACTGTGAAAGAATCATCAATTCACAAAGGAAGGCAGCAAGAAAGGAAGAAAGGAATAAGGGAACTATAAAACAGCCAGAAACAATTAATAAGATGGCATTAGTAAGTCTTTACCTATCAGTAATTACTCTAAATGTAAATGGATTGAATTCTCCAATCAAAAGGCCTAGAGTGGCTTGATGTATTTAAAAAAACAAGACCCAACTACATGCTGCCTACAAGAGATTTACTTCAGCTTTAAGGACACATGTAGGTTGAAAATTAACGTATGGAAAAAGATATTTCATGCAAGGGGAAACTAATAGAGAGCCCAGGGAGCTATATTTATATCAGATAAATAGACTTGAAGCAAAAAATTAACTAGAGACAAAGAAAGTCATTACATAATGATAAAAGGGTCAATTTATCAAGAAGGTATAACAATCATAAATATATGTTCACCCAAAATGGAGCCCCTAAATATATTAAGCAAATACTAAGTAGATTTGAAGGGAGAAGTAGATAACAATACAATAATAACAGGGGCCTTCAGCACCCCATTTTCAGCACTGGATAGATCATCCAGACAGAAAATCAACAAGGAAATGTTGGACTTGAACTATATTTTAGACCAAATATAACTAACAGACATATATAGAATATTCAATCCATCAGCAGCAGAGTACGTGTTCTTCTCAATTGTAAATGGAACATTCTTTAGAATAGGTCATCTAACAAGGCTTTAGCAAATTTAAGAAGATTGAAATCATACCATGTATCTTTTCTGACCACAGCGGTATGAAACTAGAAATCATTAACAGCAAGAAAACTGGAAAATTCACAAATATATGAAAATTAACACATTCTGAACAACCAATGGACCAGAGAAGAGATTAAAAAGAAATCTCGACACAAGTGAAAACAGGAACACAGTATACCAAAACCTGTGGGATACTGCAGAAGCAGTTTGAGGAGGGAAGTTTATAGTGATAAATGCCTACAGTAAGAAAAGAAAAGATGTTAAATAAACATCCTTACTTTACATCTGAAGAAACTAGGAAAAAAAAGAAGAAACTATGCCCAAATTTAGCAGAATCAAGGAAATAACAAAGATCAGGGTGAAAATAAATGAAAAAGAGACCAAAAAACAAGAGAAAAGATCAGTGTAGCTAAGAACTGGTTCTTTTAAAAGATAAACAAAATTGACTGAGGGAAAAAAAAAGACTCAAAATGAGAAATGAAAGAGGAGACATTGAAAATGATACCACAGAAATACAGAAGATTATAAGAGACTACTATGACAATTGTATGCTAACAAATTGGACCACCTAGAAGAAATGGATAAATTCCTAGAAACTTACCACCTATCCAGAATGAATCACGAGGAAATAGAACATCTGAATAGTCCAATAATCAGTAAGGAGATTGAATCAGTAATAAAAAAACCTCCCAACGAAGAAAAGTTCAGGACCAGATGACTTCACTGGTGAATTCTACTAAACTTTAAAGAAGAATTAACACCAGTCCTTCTCAAACTATTCCAAAAATTGAAGAGGAAGGAACACTTTCAGATTCATTTCATGAGGCTAGCATTACTCTGATACCAAAGCCACATAAGGACAGTGTAGGAAAAGAAAAATACAGGTCATTACTCCTGATGAATATAGATGCAGAAACTCTCAACAAAATATTAGCAGTTTTAATAGCATATGAAAAGGGTCATACACCATGATTAAGTGGGATTAATGCAAGGGATGCAAGGATGGTTCAGCATTCACAAATCAGTGAGTGTGCTATACTGCATCAATAGAATGAAAGATAAAAATCATATGATCATCTCAATATATGCAAAGTTTTTTGACAAAATACATCCTTACATGAATAAAACTGAAAACAAATTGGGTTTAGAAGGAACACACCTCAACCTATTAAAGGCCATATGTGATAAGCCCACAGCTAATGTCATACTCAGTGGTGAAAGTTGAAAACTTTTCCTCTAAGGTGAGGAGCAAGACAAGGGTGCCCACTCTCACCATGCCTATTTCAACATAGTTCTGGAAGTCCTAGCTAGAGCAGTCAGGTAAGAAAAGGAAATAAAAGGCATCAAAATGAGTAAAGAAGTAAAATTTTATTTGTTTGCATATGATATGATATATAGAAAATCCTAAAGATTCCCCCAGGAAACAGAACTAACCAATAAATACAGTAAAATTGCAGGATATAAAATGAACACAGAGAATTTAGTTGTGTTTTTATGCACTATCAATGAAATATCTGAAAAAGAAATAAAGGAAACAATCCCATTCACAGTAGCATCAGAATAATCAAATACTTGGGAATAAATTTAACCAAGGAGGTGAAAGATCTGTACACTGAAAACTGTAAAATCCATTACTGTAGTCCAGCTGCTGATGGGTTTGTGTGGTATAGATTGAGTTTATTACTGATAGTGGTGTGGGCCAAAGAGTATTTTAAAAATAGGCCATCTGTGTTTTATTTGAAGGGAGGTTTGTTTTTTTTTTTTTTTTTGCGGTACGCAGGCCTCTCACTGTTGTGGCCTCTCCCATTGCGGAGTACAGGCTCCGGACGCGCAGGCTCAGCAGCCATGGCTCACGGGCCCAGCCGCTCCGCGGCATGTGGGATCTTCCCAGACCGGGGCACGAACCCATGTCCCCTGCATTGGTAGGCGGACTCTCAACCACTGCGCCACCAGGGAAGCCTTAAAGGGAGTTTTATACATCAGGAAAAAGAGTGAAACATTGATTGGAAAATTTATTTGTTTTCTAAAACAGAATACCTTTTTTTTTTTTTGCGGTATGTGGGCCTCGCGCTGTTGTGGCCTCTCCCGTTGCGGAGCACAGGCTCCAGACGCGCAGGCTCAATGGCCATGGCTCACGGGCCCAGCCGCTCCGCGGCACGCGGGATCCTCCCGGACCGGGGCACGAACCCATGTCCCCTGCATCGGCAGGCGGGCCCTCAACCACTGCGCCACCAGGGAAGCCCCAGAATACATTTTTATCCCTTAGGAATTGAAATCAAATTATGGCAGATACCAAAGTGGAAACCGTTTGGAAAGAGTAAAAGAAGAAATATTTATAGAAGCTCCCAAATTGATTTATTCTTGTGAATACAAATGTTACCCAGAATGTGAGAATTCTTTCTCTAGCTCAGAGCTGGATAATCTGTAAATTGTTGGTTAGATGATGATGTCGTTTTGTAGATACATGTTAAGCTCTGTACGTTAAGTCTATATCCTAAGAGTGGTTTGATGGAATATTTCTAAAACTTAAAAAAAATTGTTTTTTGGTGGTTGCTTAACATCACAGTTGTTTTTTCCCTGAGGATAGACTCTGATTGCAAATGACAGTGAAATTTCTGTTGAATATAGTTTGTGCAACTTTGTATTCTTAATTAATATGTAAAATGTTTGCTACGTTAAAAGATCTACTGTGTTGTTGATAGAGTAGTTCCATGCTGAAATCTGGCTGCTGTTTTAGTCTATATGAGATGTTAATCACAAATTACTTTTTCTAATGGGAAATCTTTTCTCTTTTACAGGGGATCTTTCCTGCAAATTACATTCATTTGAAAAAAGCAATTGTCAGTAATAGGGGGTGAGTAGTTGGCTTTACTAAATTTATTTATAATTTTTATTGGTTGCAGAGGAAGGCTGTTTTCTTTTTGGTTCATAGTATAAAATATGCTATTGGCATGTTTTCCTGCAAAAAATATACCTGCTTTATCATATATAATTCTGAGGACACAATTTTATCTTAAAATACTGACAAATTTAACCTCTTTTCCTGTATATTGGAAAGGTAATTTGTTACAAATTTTATAAAACAATTATGCATGCAGCATGTTTTTTAAAAATGATGTACTATTTTGAGAATAGTCCTTGATGAGAGGATAGGAGTTAGTGATAAATCTGTCATTTTGTTTCTGTATGTGAAAGTGAGGGAGACTTTTAAAATCTTTTCTTTCTGCAAACAGAAATTGAAAAAACTGTAAAGGCATACATAAGGATAAAAGGACAGTGTAGAAAATGGGTATGTAGTTTGGTCACAAATTTGTGAAACAAAAGCAATCTCTGAATAGAGGAGAGACAAGATGTAAATATATCAAAATGTTAACATTTGTTGTTTTTGCATGTTCAGATTTTGGGTGATTTTTAAAAATTCTTTACTGTCATGTCTTATTTTTTAAAGTAATATGTATTATTATTAGATTGTGATTTTGTATTTTAAAATTCATCATTTTAAAATATAAAATTTAACGTACTGTTTAACTATGTAGCTTTTGGTAGTAGAAATTATGTTTTTGACCAGAGGTTGAGTTAGCATCAGAGTATCCTTCTGGTAAGTTAGGGTTTAGTCAAGAAAAGAGAAGCTTATGAGTCACTTTATGAAATAGAATTTAATATAGGGAATTTTAGACACATTTGAAGAGTGAAAGAAAAAAAGGAGGAAATACTGATATAACCCAGAATAATCACTGCATTAAAGCATTCTACACTCTAATGTCTGGGAATACAAAAGATAATAGGTTGGGGATACCGGAACCCAGGAACTGCTCAATGTTTTAGTATATACATCTTAAGAAAAAGTACATTCTCTAACATAATCACAGTATAATTATTACACTCAGGAAATGTAACATTGATACAATAGTACTATAAAATATATAGTCCATATTCAGATGTCTCCCTAATTGTCCCATGAATGTCCTTTATAGCTGTTTTCATTTGGTTGGTTTTTTGGCGGTCGGAGGTGTGTGTGGTTCAGGATCCAATCAAGAATTAAATATTATATTTTATCATTGTCATGTCATAATCTCTTTTAATTTAGAACAGTTCTCCAGCCTTGGTTTTCTTTTTTCTTTTCATGGCATTGACGTTGTTGAAGTGCCCAGGCCAGTTGTTTTGCAAAATGTCCCTCAATTTGTATTTGTCTGTTTCCTCATGGTTAGATTCAGCTTAAGCATCTTAGATAGCAATACTACATGGGTGGTGTTGTGCATTAAAATGGTCACATTTCTCCTGGATATCTTCCCAATGCTTGGTTAGATCAGCAGGACTGGGACTTGGGGCTCTACCTTAGCACATATCAACCGGGAGGTGAGGGCCTCTCAATCAGAGAACATGCATTGTGTTTCTATCATGTACCTTCTTCATTGCATCCTGCCATACTTGGGAGCACAACTGTGCTCTCAGTGCTTCATAGGGTATATCATCTGCTTCTTGAAAAACTTGTGCCATTTGTACTGAAGTACTTCTTGTTTTATTTGGTTGACAGGGAGTGAAATTGCTTGAATAATCCATCTGTGGGAATGTTTTTACGGAAACTTTAAACTTTTTCTTATTTTCAGTTATCTTTTAAAGTGTTTCTTGATATCTGGGTTTTCTCATTATTAAAATGATTCAGGTATTGTTGCTACTTTTTATAAAGTTTCACTGAAAAACTTATACATTTGTAGTAAACTAGAGGATTTTAGGGCTGATAAAAGACCATGAGATAGTAGTAGCACATAATGAACTTTATTTAGGCAGAGCTCTGACAAGTTGCAAAGGAAATCTGTCACAGCAGGAGACCTTTCAGAGACAGCAGTGCAGGGCCACAACCAGAAGGGGGAAAGGGTACTTGAACTCTTTGGGGTGAGGGGTAGTAGAGAGGAGACTCAGGTGTCTAGATCATGTCACTCATTTACAAGATGGGAATTCTCTGTTCAGAGAGCACCGCAGGACAGCAGCAGCTTGGAATCTTTTATAGCCCCAATGTTTGTCTTATCTATGGCTAGCAGACATTGAGAGCAGTTTCATTAAGTATGTAAAAGAGGTAGGCTCTAAATGAAAAGCTAAGGTACTAGTTTTCAGAAAGGATAGCAGCTGGAGTAGCTCTGGATAGCACGACTTAGAGGACAGTCTCTTCAGAATGCTACTCCTGAAGTTTTACACTGTTTTCCATGTTTATGTTGCTCCTCTTGAGATTCAGATTATCAGGAGAGTGGCAGAATGGCAGAGGTTGTGTTGTGTGCACCCAGTAAATTTAGTACATTAAATAAATATAATAGATGCAAAAAAAACACCCCATTTACTTAAATCAGCATTCATTTAAAATATGTATTTTTAACCATAAGGCTATCAGCGGTTTCACAGCAGAAGCCTAACAAGCCAGGAGAGAAGGGGTTATATATTCATAGTGCTGAAGGAAAAAATACCAGGAATACTTTACCTGGCAAAGTTGTCTTTCAGATGTGAGGGAGAGATAAAGACTTTCCTAGAAAAACAAAAGTTGTGGGGGTTCATAACCATTAGATCTATTAGATCGGCCTTACAAACAATGCTAAAGGGTGTTCTTCAAGCTGAAATCAAAGGATGCTAGTTAATAACATGAAAACATATGAAAGTATAAAACACTGGTAAAAGTAGGTATATAGTCAAATTCAGAATACTCTAATACTGTAATGGTATGTGAAACACTTAACTCTAGTATAAATGTGAAAAGACAAGAGTATTCAAAATAATGATAGCTACAATAATTTGTAATGGATGCACAGTATAAAATGTAAATTGTGATGTCAAAAACATAAAATGTAGTGAGGGGAGTGAAAGTGTAGAGTTTTTATATGCAATTGATGTTAAGTAGTTATCAGCCTAAAACAGACTGTTACAACTTTAAGATGTTTCATGTAAGCCTCATTGTAACCACAAAGCAAACACCTATAGTAGAAACACAGGAGATAAAGAGAAAAAAATCAAAGCATACCAGCAGAGAAATCCATCAAATCACAAAGGAAGTCAACAAGAGAGGAAGAAAGTAACAAAGGAACAACAGAAGAGCCAGAAGAAGATTAGTAAGATGGCTTTAATAAGTCATTACCTGTCAGTAATTACTTTAAATGTATATGGAGTAAATTCTCCATTCAAATGACATAGGGTGGCTGGTGGATAAAAAGCAAGACCCCCTATATGCTGCCTATAAGGGACTCACTACACCTTTAAGGGTAAACATAGGCTCAAAGTGGAGGAATAGAAAAAGATATTCCATGCAAATGGAAGCCAAAAGATGTCAATGACAGCTTTTCTTATATCAGACAAAATAGATTTTAAGTCAAAAACTATAAGGACAAACAAAGAAGGTGATTATGTAGTGATAAAGGGGTCAATTCATCAAGAGCAGAAAACAGTTGTAAATGTATGTCACCCAACATCAGAGCACCTAAAGATAGCAAGTATTAAGAGAACTGAAGGGAGAAATAGACAGCAATACAATAATATTGGATGTCTTCAGTACACCACTTTCAACATCATATTTTATTGTATTGCTGTCTATTTGACATTTAAAGAAATAATACCATTCCTTCTCAAACTCTTCCAAAAAGTTGAAGAGGAGGGAACATTCCCAGACTCATTTTATAAGGCCAGTATTACCCTGATATCAAAGCTAGACAAGAATACTACATGAAAAGAATTATAGGCCATTATCTCTGATGAACATAGATGCAGAGTCCTCAACAGAATCCTGGCAAACCAAATTCAACAGTACATTAAAATCATTCACCATGAATGATAGAATCCAATGACTCTCTCAATAGATGCAGAAAAGGCATTTGCAAAATACAACATGCCTTCATATTTAAAACTCTTAACAAATTAGGTATAAAAAGACTATGCTTCACCATAATAAAGGCCATATATAACAAGCCCATAGCTAACCCTCATACTTAATGGTTAGGAATAAGACAAGGGGATGCCACACTCTCTAGTTCTGTTTAACACAATACTGGAATTCCTAGCTAGCGCAGTTGAGAAAGAAAGAATAAAAGATATCCAAATAGGAAAGGAAGAAGTAAAATAGTTTCTCTTTGCATATGGCATGATCTTATATATTGAAAACCTTAAAAACATCAGTTCTCTTATATTTTCCAGGAAATTTTTACATCCCCGTTCTCATATATATATATATATATATATATATATATATATATATATAAATTTATTCATTTATTTTTGGCTGCATTGGGTCTTTGTTGATGTACGTGGGTTTTCTCTAGTTGCAACGAGCAGGGGCTACTCTTCGTTGCAGTACGTAGGCTTCTCATTGTGGTGCCTTCTCTTATTGTGGAACACGGGCTCTAGGCACATGGGCTTCAGTAGTTGTGGGATGCGGGCTCAGTAGTTGTGGTTCGCAGGCTCTAGAGCTTAGGCTCAGTAGTTGTGGCACACAGGCTTAGTTGCTCCATGGCATGTGGGATCTTCCCGGACCAGGGCTCTAACCCATGTCCCATGCATTGGCAGGTGGATTCTTAACTGCTGCACCACCAGGGAAGTCCCCCTATTTTCATATTTTTTGTCATAAAGGTTTTTTTTGTTTTTGTTTTTTTGTGGTACGCAGGCCTCTCACTGTTGTGGCCTCTCCCGTTGCGGAGCACAGGCTCTGGACGTGCGGGCCCAGCGACCATGGCCCACGGGCCCAGCCGCTCCACGGCACATGGAATCCTCCCAGACTGGGGCACGAACCCGCATCCCCTGTATCGGCAGGCGGACTCCCAACCACTGTGCCACCAGGGAAGCCCTGTCATAAAGTTTTTTTATTGTATTTCTTAGTATACTTTAAAATCTTGACTGCATTTATGGTTATGTCCCTCCTTTTATACTGATATTGTTTTTGTGCTTTTTAAAATTCATTTTCACATCATCAGACTTTCTGAAGTTTATCTGTTATGATTTTGCAAAAAACCAGCCTTTTCACATGCAGATCTGGACTCTTGTCTCTCATTGTTTTCTGTTTTGTTAATGTATTTATCAATTTTCATAAATAACATTTTCTATTTTTTGTTATTGATCTCTAGGTTTTTAAATTTTTTAAAAATTTAAAATTTTTGTCAGTTTTTAGGTTGGGCACTTAGTGAATTTATTTTTAGCCTTTTCTAATACAAGAATTGGAGATTATAGAATTGCCTCTATATAATGCTTTAGCTATATTACACAAGGTTTTATCCTTAGTATGTCTTTCCAGATTGATGATATCTAGAATATTTTCCCTTCTAGAGAAATGGAGAATAGTTTCATAATGTTTCTCTTTTGCTCTTCTGTAATATGTGGATTGTAGTGTAAATGAAACCTCATCATTATACCCTTTAAAAGTAGGTGGTGATGCACATATGGTCACCTTATTTTTTATAAAGGAGGCAAGAATATACAGTGGAAAAAAGACAGTCTCTTCAATAAGTGGTGTTGGGAAAACTGGACAGCTACATGTAAAAGAATGAAATTAGAGCACTCCCTAATACCATACACAAAAATAAACTCAAAATGGATTAAAGACCTAAATGTAAGGCCAGACACTATAAAACTCTTAGAGGAAAACATAGGCAGAACACTGTGACATAAATCACAGCAAAGTCCTTTTTGACCCACCTCCTAGAGAAATGGAAATAAAAACAAAAGTAAACAAATGGGATGTAATGAAACTTAAAAGCTTTTGCACAGCAAGGAAACCATAAACAAGACCAAAAGACAACCCTCAGAATGGGAGAAAATATTTGGAAATGAAGCAACTGACAGAGGATTAATCTCCAAAATTTACAAGCAGCTCATGCAGCACAATATCAAAGAAACAAACAACCCAATCCAAAAGTGGGCAGAAGATCTAAATAGACATTTCTTCAAAGAAGATATACAGATTGCCAACAAACACATGAAAGAATGCTCAACATCATTAATCATTAGAGAAATGCAAATCAAAACTACAGTGAGGGGCTTCCCTGGTGGTGCAGTGGTTGAGAGTCCACCTGCCGAAGCAGGGGACACGGGTTCGTGCCCCAGTCTGGGAAGATCCCACATGCTGCGGAGCGGCTAGGCCCGTGAGCCATGGCCGCTGAGCCTGCATGTCGGAGCCTGTGCTCCGCAACGGGAGAGGCCACAACAGTGAGAGGCCTGCGTACCACAACAAAAACAAAAAAAACTACAATGAGATATCATCTGACACTGGTCAGAATGGCCATCATCAAAAAATCTACAAACAACAAATGCTAGAGTGGGTGTGGAGAAAAGGGAACCCTCTTGCACTGTTGGTGGGAATGTAAATTGATACAGCCACTATGGAGAACAGTATGGAGGTTCCTTAAAAAACTGAAAATAGAACTACCATACGACCCAGCAATCCCACTACTGGGCATATACCCTGAGAAAACCATAATTCAAAAAGAGTCATGTACCACAATGTTCATTGCAGCTCTGTTTACAATAGCCAGGACACGGAAGCAACCTAAGTGTCCATCAACAGATGAATGGATAAAGAAGATGTGGCACATATATACAATGGAATATTACTCAGCCATAAAAAGAAATGAAATTGAGTTATATGTAGTGAGGTGGACAGACCTAGAGTCTGTCATACAGAGTGAAGTAAGTCAGAAAGAGGAAAGCAAATACCGTATGCTAACACATATATATGGATTCTAAAAAAAAATGGTTCTGAAGAACCTAGGGGCAGGATAGGAATAAAGACGCAGATGTAGAGAATGAACTTGAGAGCACGGGGAGGGGGAAGGGTGAGCTGGGACGAAGTGAGAGAGTGGCATGGACATATATACACTACCAAATGTAAAATAGATGGCTAGTGGGAAGCAGCCACATAACACAGGGAGATCAGCTTGGTGCTTTGTGACCACCTATTGGGGTGGGATAGGGAGGGTGGGAGGGAGATGCAAGAGGGAGGAGATATGGGGATATATGTATAGCTGATTCACTTTGTTATAAAGTAGAAACTAACACACCATTGTCTAGCAATTATACTCCAATAAAGATGTTTTTAAAAAAAGTAAGTGGGGAAAGGAAGAGGGAAGACATCAATGAAGTAAAATTTATGAGTATATATGATACAGCATGGAGTATTATATAGTAGATGTTATAGACATGTTTCTCTACCTGGTTGCAGGTTGCATCAATAACTTCCCATCTTTGCTACCCATCTCATGATTTCTTCTTTTTAGTTAGTACCTCAGCTAATGGTATTTGAGCCCTTGGTAGTTCTGTATGTTTCAGGATGCTATAGTCTTCCATTAACTTTTAGCACAGAGCATGGCAGTATTAGGATGTTCCTTGAGGATCCCTTTGGTTGCATCTATACTTTTCCCCACTTCTTTTGTATAGCAGCAAGCCTGTTTCTTCTTGAGGACTAGTACAAATTAATCATGCCAGCCAATACCAAAAGTGCCTTTTTTTTTGTTTGCCCAGTGGCAGGAAGAACCTAAACCTGAAATGGCTTCATGGTAATCTCGGATTCATTGTAATTGAATAATGTTCTCATCTGGTATATTCATGCTTCATTGGATGCTGTATTAGCAGAGTCTGAGTCCTCAGAGATGGGAAGTTAAAATTTTACAAGTGAGTCATTATGTTTGAGAGTGAGAAGTGCCCCTTCCATCTCTATCTCTTCTTTTTTGAACCATGTATTCTGCCTGTGGAAGAAACATAACTATATTGCTTGCTGGTTCAGAGCAGTTATCACAATATGTGGAGAGCACCTTTAAAAAGGTGGCATAACAAAGCCTCTTATAGTTCTCTCTGTTGCTTTATACAGTCCAGTGCTCTGGGTGATGAAGTAATTAGTAATATCAGTAAATCCTGTGAGTATCAATCCCTTATTCTTCTTCTTTTACTTTAAAGTGAGTTCCTTCCTCATATTGTAGTTTTAAACATATTAATGTGATGGCAAATCAAGTATTCAGTAGTCTATGGAAGGTCCATTGCCAGAAGTAAAGCAGGCATGGAAGGAAAATTCAAATCCCATCCCTTTCATGATCAGTGGAGTCCACTGTAATGAACTTGCCTATCGATGTTGGCTAATTAATCCACTTGGTGTATGGTACCATATCAGAGACTCAGTGCTACTCAGTTCTTCTTTTTTTAAATTTAATTTATTTATTTAGGCTGTGCTGGATCTTTTAATTGCGTTATGCAGGATCCTTAGTTGCAGCATGCAGAATCTTTAGTTGTGGTATGCGAACTCTTAGTTGCAGCATGCCTGTGGGATCTAGTTCCCTGACCAGGGATTGAACCTGGGCGCCCCCTGCATTGGGAGCATGGAGTCTTATCCACTGGACCCCCAGGGAAGTCCCTACTGGCCAGTTCTGATTCAACAGTTATGGTACTGTTACTGAACCAAACTTTGGTCTCCTTGCCCACATGCAGTTAAGCCAGTCTGCTAACTCTGGGTTGTGATGAAGGGAAGTGCAGCGTTTATTGCAGGGCGCCAAGCAAGGAGTCCAGGTAGCAAGTGCTGAAAAGTCCTGAACTCTCTGAAGGCTTTCAGGGAAAGGTTTTTAAAGACAGGGTGAGGGAGGGGGGTTGTGGGGTGTGTGATCAGCTTGTGGATATTCTGCTGACTGGTTGGTGGTGAGATAGATAATCAGGAGTCAATATCATCAGCCTTTTGGTTCCAACCGGTCTGGGGTCTACCTGCTTGCGAGCCGTATACAGTTAACTTCTTCCACCTGGTGGAGGTTTCAGTATCTGAAACAAAGGACATGGCTCATAATATTATCTATAGTATTTGAGGAGGAACTAAAGGTCCTTGACTTTGTTTAATGGCTAAATTATTATTAATTTGTCTTGCTCGACTGTTTTCCTTTATTTCCGTATTTTCTCACTTCTCTGATTAAATTTACTCTTTGGAACTTGGGGAAGGCCTAGGAGGCTAAAGTTTTTCTATAGACAAGAGGCACGTGGAGGACATTGCGGGCGATGGAGGGAGGCATTCTGTTCTGGGAAAGCCTCATAGGGTCCTGCTCAGTAACAGTACCAGATCAGCCTTGATGAGTGAAAGTCCGTGGAGCGGAGCTCGTGAATAACTCCTATCTTTTACACCACATTCACCTTGGGATGGCTAGGAAAGGAAACTGATTGATTTCATGGAACACTGGGGATAGTTGGTATAGGGCATAACGAAAACTGGCTTGCTCTGCAAGACAGCTCATTTGGGTGAGCCAATCTAAAAGTCTTCAAGCAAGGCAAGAACACCCTCATCACAGTAGAGAAGGAAGGCCTTTTTCTGCTGCAAAGGGAGGTTTAGTAGCAGCAAAACTTAGGGTCTTCTGTGTTATCCAGTGTCTCTATCTCTACCATTTTTTCCAAGTCAGTAGACTGATTTTTATCTTAAAATATATAAAAGGCCATAAATTCAACTGACCTTGTAATTCAGCAATGATCAGGATCAAAAACTAGAGTATGGGTTTTGGCTATTTGAACCCTAAACATGAAAGAGAAGATTGCTCTGAACTCTTACACAGCATCAGTAAAGTGAGCATTCAGCTTTTTGCAGCCCTGGTTTCTTGACTAGAGATTATCCTTCCAATTAGATATTACAGAGTATCGAATTGTCTCATCTGTCCATTCTATGTCTGCTAGATTTATTTAACTCTTAGTTTAGAATACAGGTAAAGGGAGAAACAGTAGCTCAGCAGTACCCAGAAGGTCTCTTGCTTTTTGATCACGTAGGCCAAGTTATCCTTTTATACCTGTCTTTTTTTTTTTTTTAATTGCCTTTGACCTCATTGTTGGTCTGTTTTTCAAACTTCCTTCAAACTTAGCCTCAGACTTTCCCGCCAGGATGGAGCTGAGAAGATAGTGTTAGACTCTGCTTATAATTTTATGGATTTCTGTTGCATGTGTTCTGGGAACCTTGTTATTACCTTTACCACATATGGGTGGGGATCTGTGGCCTTAAAGTGGATAGATGAGAGAGGGAATAAGCAGGGAATCTATAATGGCATCCACTAAAGAAATATTGGGAGAGTTATTGAGAGCCTGCTGTCAAAGAACAGTGCAAAGGACGTGATCATCTCAAGGACTGTGGGATAGAGTTGTGCTTTGTACAGTATTAGACAACTTAGAGAAAGACAAGCTTATGTCCTAAATTGTCACAGCTTGACATGGAATGAAAAGCAGGGACTTTCTATGATTACGCTTTCCTACCTGTGTTACTGCAATGCCTTCTAACTGCTCTCCCCACTTCTATCCATGCCCACCTACAGTTTATTCTCAATATAGCTGCCAGAGTGGTTTTTTAAAAATATAAGTTAGATCATGTTACTCCTGTGCTTAAGACCTTCCAGTGGTTCGCATGTCACTCAAAGCAAAAGCCTAAGCTCTTACAAAGGCTTACAAGGTTTTATGATGTGGCTTCTTGTCACCCCATGACCTCTTCTGCTGTCCCTTTTTCTCAGTCACCTGCAGTTACATTGGCTTCCTTGCTTTTATTCAAACATATCAGGTACGTTCCTGCCTTAAAGTGTTCGCTCAGGATGTTTCCTGCGCTTGAATACTGTGCCTGGTTAACTTTGTTACTTTCTTTAGGTCTTCTCTCAAATCTTCTCAGTGAGATACACCCTGACTTCTGTTTTTAATTCTGCCTCTTCCCCTCCCCTCACCAACTCAAAACTGGATGCTCCCATAGGACATCTGCCTCTGGAAACTGAATGTACCTGCCAAGACATTGGTTTCTTTGTAATCTTTGCTGCTTTGGATAATAGGTTTTCTTTTTCTTTTTTTTCTTTTTGGCTGCTTTGGGTCTTCGTTGCTCCACCCAGGCTTTCTCTAGTTGTGTCAAGCAGGGGCTACTCTTCGTTGCAGTGTGTGGGCTTCTCATTGCGGTGGCTTCTCTCGTTGTGGAACACGGGCTCTAGGCACATGGGCTTCAGTAGTTATGGCGTGCGGGCTTCAGTAGTTGTGGCTCGCAGGCTCTGGAGCGCAGGCTCAGTAGTAGTGGCATATGGACTTAGTTGCTCTGCGGCATGTGAGATCTTCCTAGACCAGGGATTGAACCCGTGTCCCCTGCATTGACAGGCAGATTCTTAACCACTGTACCACCAGGGAAGTTCCTGGTTTTCTTTTCTAAGTCTGGGGTGAATGGACCCCAGGTCATGAGCCTGTACTGTAGTCATAAGGAGGCTGAGAAGTCAAGTATCCATCATTTTCCAGTTGTATAATAGAAGACAGCTCTGTCTCAATGTTAGGGTTTTTCTCAAACATAGAAGAGGAGTTACAATGCAGGACAGCTAAGGAAAAGAAAATCACAATTTTCTCTAACACTGCCACTCTCTTCTTCTGGGATTTCTCTTGGGATTAGGTTGGAGTTCTTCCACCTCATCCCCATATCTCTTAAGTACTCTTTTATACATCTTGCTAGATTTTCTTTTGAGTTCTGTCTGGCATGTGTCCTTTGTGTTGAGGTTTTTCTTCCCACTGCTAGTATTTTTTGTCATTTAAATGAGTAACATAAAATTTAGCATTTTAAACATTTTTAAGTGTACAGGTCAGTGGCATTAAGTACATTCACAGTGTTGTGCAACCTTCATCAGTATTCAACTCCAGAACTTTTTCCTCATCCCAAACAGAAACTCTGTACACCTTAAGCAGTAACTCTTCATTCCCCCTTTCTCCCAGTCCCTGGTAACCTCTGTTCTACTGTCTGTCTGTATATAAGTGGAATCATTCAATATTTGTCCTTTTGTGTCTATCTTATTTCACTTAGCATAGTGTTTTCAAAGCTCATTCATGTTGTAACATGTATCGAATTTTCATTCCTTTGAAAGATTGAATAATATTCCATTATATATTTTATATATATATATCAGATTTCATTATTCCATTCAGCCATAGATGGACATTTTGACAATATTTTTCATTTGCAAAATTCCTAGTTATTTTGCATATCCATTGGCTCTTATTTTATTTATGTTTGCTTTTTATTTCATACTTTTTTTAAAAATGGAAGTTACTTATTTCTCTAAGCATTGTAAATATTTAAAAATGTTTATCAGACTTATAAAATCCTGAGAACCATTTTCATTTTACTTTTAAGACTTTGGACATCTTAGAATTTTGGTTTTCAGAAGTGGGAGATTTTGTTTTCCCCTTCCTTTTCTCCCCCTGAGCACATCTGTCTAGTACTTGTGTAGTTACCTCTACCTGCTTCCAAGGCCCCAGTGTAGAACCAAGTCCTACAATAGCATTTTAGATCTCCTTCCTCACAGTGACATTGGACTTTTGGCAGATCCTGACCTTTGGCTGAGGGAAGGAGGGGACTGCTTCAGTCTCCAATCTATTTAGCCCTAGAGGTTTCTAAAAGCCGTGGTTTTAAGTGAGGTTCAGTAGCAGTTTTTGCTGTGCTTCATGTTGGCCTTCTTTCCGGGAGCTTCAAGTAGTGAATCAGGCCTTCATCCTCTTCTCACTTGGAGCACTTTTCATCCCTGTTCTCCCTCTACATCTAAGTTCCTAGATGTCACTAGTAGCTTTTGACTCCAGAGCCTAGAAGTGCTGTGATTTCACCCTAGTTCACTGCTCTGTTTTTTTCTGTTCTGTTGCTGCTCTATTGAGGTGTTAAGTTTATTTTGGAGTTCAGAAATATATTTGGTTTTCTATTTCGTATTTTCTCCGCTGGGTATTGGGAGGTTAGGAAGTACGTCGAAGCATGAACTTATAGAGCTATTTGGACAAGAAGTCTTTGTGAAATATATTTTTAAAGTACAATATGAAATCTAACTCATTTTGACATTGTTTATTTTAGATATGCTTTGGCAATTTGTAAGTAATGAAAATTAAAAGATTAAGTAAGAGTGAACAATAGCTGCCATTTATTAAATATCCTGTATACTGGGCTTTGTAATTGACATTTTACACCCATTACATCACACTTGGGAATTCCAGATTAGAAGATGGGATTATCCGTTTACTTCACATGAGGTGGGCAAGGCTTTGAGAGTTAAATACCTATGCCAACACATGGCAAGGAAGTAGGGAAAGTAGGAATTGAGGCCAAGTTATCTTACCCTAATGATCATGCTCTCAGCTACATTTCTGTGCAATATACATTGAATTAAAGGATCGTCTCTTCTCAGTACCAAATTTCATTTCTAAAAAACTCTTGTTTTTTTTCAAGGTAACAGTAGTGTTTTTTTTTTTAATTGCACACATGTCTATAAACCTAATAAATAGGTTTTCTATATATTTTTTTATACAGCAGGTTCTTATTACTCATCAGTTTTATACACATCAGTGTATACATATCAATCCCAATCGCCCAATTCATCACACCCCCCCACCCCCCTGCGGCTTTCCCCCCTTGGTGTCCATACGTTTGTTCTCTACATCTGTGTCTCAATTTCTGCCCTGCAAACTGGTTCATCTGTACCATTTTTCTAGGTTCCACATATATGCGTTAATATATGATATTTGTTTTTCTCTTTTTGACTTACTTCACTCTGTATGACAGTCTCTAGATCCATCCACGTCTCAACAAATGACCCAATTTCGTTCTTTTTATGGCTGAGTAATATCCCATTATATATATGTACCACATCTTCTTTATCCATTCGTCTGTTGATGGGCATTTAGGTTGCTCCCATGACCTGGCTATTGTAAATAGTGCTGCAATGAACATTGGAGTGCATGTATCTTTTTGAATTGTGGTTTTCTCTGGGTATATACCCAGTAGTGGGATGGCTGGATCATATGGTAATTCTATTTTTAGTTTTTTAAGGAACCTCCATACCGTTCTCCATAGTGGCTGTATCAGTTTACATTCCCACCAACAGTGGAAGAGAGTTCCCTTTTCTCCACACCCTCTCCAGCATTTGTTGTTTGTAGATTTTCTGATGATGCCCATTCTAACTGGTGTGAGGTGATACCTCATTGTAGTTTTGATTTGCATTTCTCTAATAATTAGTGATGTTGAGCAGCTTTTCATGTGCTTCTTGGCCATCTGTATGTCTTCTTTGGAGAAATGTCTATTTAGGTCTTCTGCCTATTTTTGGATTGGGTTGTTTGTTTCTTTAATATTGAGCTGCATGAGCTGTTTATATACTTTGGAGATTAATCCTTTGTCCGTTGATTCGTTTGCAAATATTTTCTCCCATTCTGAGGGTTGTCTTTTCGTCTTGTTTATGGTTTCCTTTGCTGTGCAAAAGCTTTTAAGTTTCATTAGGTCCCATTTGCTTATTTTTGTTTTTATTTCCATTACTCTAGGAGGTGGATCAAAAAAGATCTTGCTGTGATTTATGTCAAAGAGTGTTCTGCCTATGTTTTTCACTAAGAGTTTTATAGTGTTCAGTCTTACATTTAGGTCTCTAATCCATTTTGAGTTTATTTTTGTGTATGGTGTTAGGGAGTGTTCTAATTTCATGCTTTTACATGTAGCTGTCCAGTTTTCCCAACACCACTTATTGAAGAGACTGTCTTTTCTCCGTTGTATATCCTTGCCTCCTTTGTCATAGATTAGTTGACCATATGTGCGTGGGTTTACCTCTGGGCTTTCTGTCTTGTTCCATTGATCTCTGTTTTTGTGCCAGTACCATATTGTCTTGATTACTGTAGCTTTGTAGTATAGTCTGAAGTCAGGGAGTCTGATACCTCCAGCTCCGTTTTTTTCCCTCAGGGCTACTTTGGCTATTCGGGGTCTTTTGTGTCTCCATACAAATTTTAAGATTTTTTGTTCTAGTTCTGTAAAAAATGCCATTGGTAATTTGATAGGGATTGCATTGAATCTGTAGATTGCTTTGGGTAGTATAGTCATTTTCACAATATTGATTCTTCTAATCCAAGAACATGGTATATCTCTCCATCTGTTGGTATCATCTTTATTTCTTTCATCAGTGTCTTATAGTCTTCTGCATACAGGTCTTTTGTCTCCCTAGGTAGGTTTATTCCTAAGTATTTTATTCTTTTTGTTGCAGTGGTAAATGGGAGTGTTTCCTTAATTTCTCTTTCAGATTTTTCATCATTAGTGTATAGGAATGCAAGAGAGTTCTTTGAATTAATTTTGTATCCTGCAACTTTACCAGATTCATTGATTAGATCTAATAGTTTTCTGGTGGCATCTTTAGGACTGTCTATGTATAGTATCATGTCATCTGCAAACAGTGACAGTTTTACTTCTTCTTTTCCAATTTGTATTCCTTTTTCTTCTCTGATTGCCGAGGCTAGGACTTCCAAAACTATGTTGAATAATAGCGGTGAGAGTGGACATCCTTGCCTTGTTCCTTATCTTAGAGGAAATGCTTTCAGTTTTTCACCATTGAGAATGATGTTTGCTGTGGGTTTGTCATATATGGCCTTTATTATGTTGAGGTAGGTTCCCTCTATGCCCACTTTCTGGAGAGTTTGTATCATAAATGGGTGTTGAATTTTGTCAAAAGCTTTTTCTGCATCTATTGAGATGATCATATGGTTTTTATTCTTCAGTTTGTTAATATGGTGTATCACATTGATTGATTTACATATATTGAAGAATCCTTGCATCCCTGGGATAAATCCCACTTGATCATGGTGTATGATCCTTTTAATGTGTTGTTGGCTTCTATTTGCTAGTATTTTGTTGAGGAGTTTTACATCTATATTCATCAGTGATATTGGTCTGTAATTTTCTTTTTTTGTAGTATCTTTGTCTGGTTTTGGTATCAGGGTGATGGTGGCCTCATAGAATGAGTTTGGGAGTGTTCCTTCCTCCGCAATTTTTTGGAAGAGTTTGAGAAGGATGGGTGTTAGCTCTTCTCTAAATGTTTGATAGAATTCACCTGTGAAGCCATCTGGTCCTGGACTTTTGTTTGTTGGAAGATTTTTAATCACAGTTTCAGTTTCATTACTTGTGATTGGTCTGTTTATATTTTCTATTTCTTCCTGGTTCAGTCTTGGAAGGTTATACCTTTCTAGGAATTTGTCCATTTCTTCCAGATTGTCCATTTTATTGGCATAGAGTTGCTTGTAGTAGTCTCTTAGGATGCTTTGTATTTCTGTGGTGTCTGTTGTAACTTCTCCTTTTGCATTTCTAATTTTATTGATTTGAGTCCTCTCCCTCTTTTTCTTGATGAGTCTTGCTAATGGTTTATCAATGTTGTTTATCTTCTCAAAGAACCAGTTTTTAGTTTTATTGATCTTTGCTATTGTTTTCTTTGTTTCTATTTCATTTATTTCTGCTCTGATCTTTATGATTTCTTTCCTTCTGCTAAGTTTGGGTTTTGTTTGTTCTTCTTTCTCTAGTTCCTTTAGGTGTAAGGTTAGATTATTTATTTGAGATTTTTCTTGTTTCTTTTTTTAAAATTTATTAATTAATTAATTTTTATTTTTGGCTCTGTTGCGTCTTTCTTTGTGAGGGCTTTCTCTAGTTGCGGCAAGTAGGGGCCACTCTTCATCGCGGTGCGTGGGCCTCTCACTATCGCAGCCTCCTCTGTTCCAGAGCACAGGCTCCAGATGCGCAGGCTCAGTAGTTGTGGCTTACGGGGCTAGTTGCTCTGCAGCATGTGGGATCTTCCCAGACCAGGGCTCGAACCCGTGTGCCCCGCATTGGCAGGCAGATTCTCAACCACTGCGCCACCAGGGAAACCCTTTTATTGTTTCTTTTGAGGTAGGCTTGTATAGCTATAAACTTCCCTCTTAGAACTGCTTTTGCTGCACCCATAGGTTTTGGATTGTCGTGTTTTCATTGTCATCTGTCTCTAGGTATTTTTTGATGTCCTCTTTGATTTCTTCAGTGATCTCTTGGTTATTTAGTAACATAGTGTTTAGCCTCCATGTGTTTGTGATTTTACGTTTTTTCCCCTGTAGTTCATTTCTTTTTTTTTTTTTTTTTTTTTTTTTTTGCGGTACGCAGGCCTCTCACTGTTGTGGCCTCTCCCGCTGCGGAGCATAGGCTCCGGATGCACAGGCTCAGCGGCCATGACTCATGGGCCCAGCCGCTCTGCGGCATGTGGGATCCTCCCAGACCGGGGCACGAACCCGTGTCCCCTGCATCGGCAGACGGACTCTCAACCACTGCGCCACAAGGGAAGCCCCCTGTAGTTCATTTCTAATCTCATAACGTTGTGGTCAGAAAAGATGCTTGATATGATTTCAGTGTTTTTAAATTTACTGAGGCTTGATTTGTGACCCAAGATGTGATCTGTCCTGGAGAATGTTCTGTGCGCTCTTGAGAAAAAAGTGTAATCTGCTGTTTTTGGATGGAATGTCCTATAAATATCAATTAAATATATCTGGTCTATTGTGTCATTTAAAGCTCCTGTTTCCTTATTTAATTTCATTTTGGATGATCTGTCCATTGGTGTAAGTGAGGTGTTAAAGTCCCCCACTATTATTGTGTTACTGTCCATTTTCTCTTTTATAGCTGTTAGCAGTTGCCTTATGTATTGAGGTGCTCCTATGTTGGCTGCATATATATTTATAATTGTTATATCTTCTTCTTGGATTGATCCCTTGATCATTATGTAGTGTCCTTCCTTGTCTCTTGTAACATTCTTTATTTTAAAGTCTACTTTATCTGATATGAGTATTGCTACTCCAGCTTTCTTTTGATTTCCATTTGTATGGAATATCTTTTTCCATCCCCTCACTTTCAGTCTGTATGTGTCCCTAGATCTGAAGTGGGTCTCCGGTAGACAGCATATATATAGGTCTTGTTTTTGTTTCCATTCAGCAAGCCTGTGTCTTTTGGTTGGAGCATTTAATCCATTCACGTTTAAGGTAATTATCAGTATGTATGTTCCTGTGACCATTTTGTTAATTGTTTTGGGTTTGTTTTTGTTGGTCCTTTTCTTCTCTTGTGTTTCCTACTTAGAGAAGTTCCTTTAGTATTTATTGTAGAGCTGGTTTGGTGGTGCTGAATTCTCTTAGCTTTTGCTCTTCTGTAAAGCTTTTGATTTCTCCATCGAATCTTAATGAGATCCTTGCAGGGTAGAGTAATCTTGGTTGTAGGTTCTTCCCTTTCATCACTTTAAGTATATCATGCCACTTCCTTCTGGCTTGTAGAGTTTCTGCTGAGAAATCAGCTGTTAACCTTATGGGAGTTCCCTTGTATGTTATTTGTCATTTTTCCCTTATTGCTTTTAATAATTTTTCTTTGTCTTTAATTTTTGCCAGTTTGATTAATATGTGTCTTGGCGTGTTTCTCCTTGGGTTTATCCTGTGTGGGACTCACTGCACTTCCTGACTTGGGTGGCTATTTCCTTTCCCATGTAAGGGAAGTTTTTGACTCTAATCTCTTCAAATATTTTCTCGGGTCCTTTCTCTCTCTTTTCTCCTTCTGGGACCCCTATAATGCGAATGTTGTTGTGTTTAATGTTGTCCCAGAGGTCTCTTAGGCTGTCTTCATTTCCTTTCATTCTTTTTTTCTTTATTCTGTTGTGCAGCAGTGAATTCCACCATTCTGTCTTCCAGGTCACTTATCCATTCTTCTGCCTCAGTTATTCTGCTATTGATTCCTTCTAGTGTAGTTTTCATTTCAGTTATTGTATTTTTCGTCTCTGTTTGTTTTTTCCTTAATTCTTCTAGGTCTTTGTTAAATACTTCTCGCGTCTTCTCGATCTTTGCCTTCATCGTTTTTCCGAGGTCCTGGATCATCTTCACTATCATTATTCTGAATTCTTTTTCTGGACGGTTGCCTATCTCCACTTCATTTAGTTGTTTTCTGGGGTTTTATCTTGTTCCTTCCTCTGGTACATAGCCCTCTGCCTTTTCATCTTGTCTATGTTTCTGTGAATGTGGTTTTTGTTCCACAGGCTGCCGGATCGTAATTCTTCTTGCTTCTGCTGTCTGCCCTCTGGTGGATGAGGCTATCTAAGAGGCTTGTGCAAGCTTCCTGATGGGAGGGACTGGTGGTGGGTAGAGCTGGGTGTTGCTCTGGTGGGCAGAGCTCAGTAAAACTTTAATCCGCTTGACTGCTGATGGGTGGGGCTGGATTCCCTCCCTGTTGGCTGTTTGGCCTGAGGCAACCCAACAGTGGAGCCTACCTGGGCTCTTTTGTGGGGCTAATGGCAGACTCTGGGAGGGCTCACACCAAGGAGTACTTCCCAGAACTTCTGCTGCCAGTTATCTTGTCCCCCCAGTGAGCCACAGACACCCCCCGCCTCTGCAGGAGACCCTCCAACACTAGCAGGTAGGTGTGGTTCAGTCTCCCGTGGATTCACTGCTCCTTCCCCTGGGTGTCGATGCGCACACTACTTTGTGTGTGCCCTCCAAGAGTGGAGTCTCTGTTTCCCCCAGTCCTGTTGAAATCCTACAATCAAATCCCACTAGCCTTCAAAGTCTGATTCTCTAGGAATTCCTCCTCCTTTTGCCGGACCCCCAGGTTGGGAAGCCTGACGTGGGGCTCAGAACCTTCACTCCAGTGGGTGGACTTCTGTGGTATAAGTGTTCTCCAGTCTGTGAGTCACCCACCCAGCAGTTATGGGATTTGATTTTGCTGTGATTGAGCCCCTCCTACCATCTCATTGTGGCTTCTCCTTTGTCTTTGGATGTGGGGTATCTTTTTTTGGTGAGTTCCAGTGTCTTCCTGTCGATGATTGTCCAGCAGCTAATTGTGATTCTGGTGTTCTCACAAGAGGGAGTGAGAGCACATCCTTCTACTCCACCATCTTGGTTCAGGCCTCTAACAAACTCTTTACTCTGCATGAATCCAGAATTTCTTTGGAAATTTGCTTATTAATTCACTTTATTTGGTTATTTTTCTTAGTGTTCTGACTACATTCTACTTGGTCTGTGGAACAGTGTATTTATAAATAACACTGTATCTGAATTTTAAGAATTTTCATGATACTGATTATATATTATAGACTAAGAAAAATACGTCAGTATTAGTATAGACTTGGGTTAGTATAAATTGAGGTTGAGGTAAGTCCAAAGTTTTAGAACTTTAAAATAGGAACAATGTAATTTTCCCATAGATCTCAATGATTAAAGTAGCTGGAGACCCAGTAGATGAAACTTTCAAGAAGTTTTATTCCAGTTTATCCTATACAGCATTTCTGCATTAATGTTACTAAAACACAACACTCTTACAGCATCTCCCATGTCTGTCTATTTCCATAGTGTCAAGTTTAAATCTCAGCCTTGCACTGAAAATTCACCTTATAAATTTGATGAATATGGATAGCGCTCTGGTATCATTCCAAGATGATTTTTTTTATCTTCTGGAATAAATCACACAAAATAAAAAAGAAAGCCGAATAGTATAATCAAGTACCATATATTCATTGATGCTCCATATTAATACACTGTCACCTTTGAACACAGTGGTGGTTTGTCAGCTGTGTAGAGAAATGATACTTAATGCTAATTTGTGAAATGAATTTTCCCTTGTTACTTCCAAGTGGATGATGTTCTCTTTGGCTAACAAATTGTAGTATAGGTTCCATCCACCTCAGTATATCAGTATATAATATCTTTGGTCCCAGAAAATATTTCATTCACTCTCAAAAGTGGCATAGACATTATAAAAATATTATCAAATCATGCCCTTACTTTGAACAACCTTTCAGTATCGTCTCATTCATTCTTAATGCCCTGTGGTGACCTAAATGGGAAGGAAATCCAAAAAGAGGGGATATATGTATATGTATAGGTGATTCACTTTGCTGTACAGTGGAAACTAACACGACTTTGTAAAGCAACTATGCTCCAATAAAAATTAATTTAAAAAAAAGGTCTGGTATCTTTAGTATTGTTTGGAAAGGCCCTGTGAGAGCTGGCCTCAGTCATACCAGTCTTCTTTAAGTTCTTAGATATGTGAAATTCTTTACCATCTCGGTGACTTCTTGTATATTGTTTCCTCTGCAGGTGACACCACACCTCTCCCTCACAGCAAACTTTTCTGTCGTGACCTTTTTGCATCTTTTGGGCATTGTCATTTCTTCAGAGAAGACTTCACTGATCTTCTCTTCTTTAGTCGTGTCTCCCAGCTAAAATCTCTGATAGTACAATTTGGTTTCTTTCTTAGATTCATCGTTCTCATATCTGTTGTGATTATTTGTCTAATTCCCTATCCACAATAAGAGCTCTCTGAAGATAGGGACCCTGTCCATTTTTGTTCACTGATAAATCCTTGGCAGTTAGCACAGGGACTAGCACCATAATGGATGTTGCTTGCAAGGTAGTTGGAGAGAAACCTAGTACCTTTCTGTTTCCAGGATCAGAGTTCCTCTACCGGACCCAGAATTCCTCAGTGGACAAGTTGAGGAAACTTGTTTACATTAATTCAGTTCACTTATATTATTGCAATATATTACTGCTAAACAATCTGTATTCAATTAGATATACCTCTCTTTATATTTGCATGAATTTAAATTTGATTTACATGTGTTGAAAAGGTCAGTAGACAGTATTCTGGTATTTTATCAAAGATAATGGGACTGTTTGTTGTGGCTCTGGTTCTAGGCAGTATGAAACTGTGGTTCCACTTGAAGATTCTATTGTGACTGAAGTTACAGCAACTCTGCAAGAATGGGCCAGTCTGTGGAAACAACTCTATGTGGTAAGTAGTTTATAACTAGTTTACTAGATCATTAAAGTTAATTGTACCAAGTGAAAAAATTATTGTACTTGTGCCAGTTGCAAATTTATAGATTTCTGAATATCCAGTTTTTCAAATGTATGTTCCTAATATTAACTGAAATGTAGTAGACTGGAGTTTTGTCCAACCTGAAGAGAACACATTATTCATATACCTGCAGTTCTCTCCATCCTATTCCAGTCAATAGAATGTAAGTTCCATAACACCAAGGATTTTAGCTGTCTTATTCATTGCTGTATCCCCAGAAACTTTCACAAAACAGGTCTTTATTAAATGAATGAACAAACTTCAGAGTTACTTTGTGAACCTAATGGTGGGTAAAGGCCAAGAAGCTGTATCAACACTTTCTTACAGCTAATAAGCTTAAAGGATATGTCATATATGATACTTTTCGCCAAGCCAACAATTACTAGGATAATAAAACCTCAGTTCATATCCTCTGGAAACTTAGAGAGTAGAGGGTGATAGGACACAAAAAATATAGACTGAAAATAAGTGACAGGGTTTGGGTTCTGAACAAGATGGAGTAAACACATTCTATTTTTCTCCTACTAATCACAAAATCCTGGACAAAACTCATGAAATACCCTACCAGAAAACTCTGAAAGTTAGGGAAAAGAAGGTGGACTGACTAAGGACCTTGAGACTCAAGGATTGAGTGAGTTCCCTGATTGTCTATTTTTCTTGCCTCCCATATATCTTGGCCTGGGTTGTAGACAAGACTACAACCTGGAAATGCTAATGAGTGCAGACAAAAAAATAGCGCCAAGGAAAGCCTGTTCTCTGTAGCCAAAGGATGGCCCAGCAAGATAGAAACATCCTAACCTATTCCATCCGTTCTCTAGGAGAACATCACAATAAAATCTATACCCCCTCACACTCAAACAGGCATTACAGCAGCAGTATCCATGACCAGAGCTTTGTCTCACACACACCCTTCCCCCACCTGCAGTAACAAGGAGATGTCCCCCTCCAGTGGAGCCTGTGGGTCAAACTCTGACTTCTCCTCTTCCCTGCTCAGTAATGAGGCAGTCCCCTTCCTCAGCAGAGCCTGTAGGGAGGACTGACTTCCACCCCACCAGAATTTACAAGGTGGCAACTCTCTTCAGCAGAGCCTGTGGGTGAGACCCTGGCTTTCACAACTACACAGCGTTAACAAGATGGTGCCCTTACCCTGCGGAGTTCTGAGGCAGAACTCGACTTTCTTCCATGCTCTGAAGTAAGGAAGAAGCATTCCTCCACAGAGGAGCCTGTGGTTGGAGCTTTTGATTTTCACTCCCCTTGCAGTAATAAGGTGGTACCCTCCCCAACTGAGCCTGTGGGTAGTACTTTGACTTTCACAACTCTCCACTCCCCTGAATATTATTTTCTATGCCTGCCCTGCTGAAAAGAGGCAGTGCTTCTCCCCACTCAAGGCCATGCTGAGGATAATGGGGAGTGGAGTTCTGTCATATAGGTAACATGTAAGTAGAGAAAACCAAGGAGTACTGGAGAGACTTTATAAACTAAATTGACATTTGAATCACAGTCCACAAAAGTGAGCCTGCGATCACATTCGGAATCTAAACAGGTTGACCATTCACTAAAATAAAAGATTTAAGTAGGAATTAGAGTGTGATAGTATAGTACTTAAAATGTCCAGCCTACAGCCCCAAATTACTTGTCATATGAAAAAGTCAGGAAAAACTCAACTCTAACAAGAAAAGGCAATCAGAGGCTAACTTTGAAATGACACAAATGTTGGAATCATCAACAAGGATTTTAAAGCAGCTTTTGTAAAACTGCTCCAGTGAGCAATTATGGATTCTCTTGAAACAAATGAAAACATAAGAAACTGCAGCAAATAAGTAGAAAATATAAAGAATCAAATGAAAAGCTTAGAACTGAAAAATACAATAACCAAAATTTAAAAATTACTGGTTAGGCTAAATAGCAGAATGGAAAGGACAGAGGAAAGAGTTAGTGAACTTCAAGATGGATCAGTAGAAATTATGTAGTCTGATAATGGAGAGAAATTGAAAAAGTGAACTTAGAGACCTATGGGGCAATAACAAAAGGTATAACATTTGAGGCATCAGAGTACTAGACAGAGAGGACAGGATGTGCAATTTAAAAAATATTTGAATAAATATTGGCTTAAATCTTACCAAATTTGCAAAAGACATAATCCTGCAGATTCAAGAAGCTGAGTGAACTCCCAACACGATAAACCTAAAGAAATCCATACCCAGACCCATTATAGTTAAATTTTTGAAAATTAAAGCCAAAGAAAAAATCTTGAAAGGGAAACCAAACATTGCTATTAGGGAAAGGGCAATTTGAAATGACAACAGATTTCCTATCAGAAATTGTGGAAAACAGAGGAAGTGCTAAAAAAAAACCAAACCTGGGCTTCCCTGGTGGCGCAGTGGTTGAGAGTCCGCCTGCCGATGCAGGGGACACGGGTTCGTGCCCCGATCCCGGAGGATCCCACATGCCGCGGAGCGGCTGGGCCCGCGAGCCATGGCCGCGGAGCCTGTGTGTCCGGAGCCTGTGCTCCGCAGCGGGAGAGGCCACAGCAGTGAGAGGCCCGCGTACAGCAAAAAAAAAAAAAAAAAAAAAAAACCAAACCTGATGTCACCCCAGAATTGTGTATCCAGGAAAAATATACTTAAGGAATGAAAGAGAAATCAACACATTGTCAGATGAAGGAAAGCTAGGAAAATTTGTTGCCAGCAAATTGCTTGTAAAATAATGACTATGAAGGAAGATCTTCAGACACAAAGGAAGAGATAATGAAAGGACAGTTGGGATATTAGAAATGGAGAAAGCAATGGAAGGGATAAATAAATCCTCTTCAGTTTAAATAATTGTCTGATGATACAAAGCAAAAATTATCACATTTACGTGGTTCTCAATGTATATAGAGGTTATATTTAAGAAAACTGTATTGAAAGTGGGGAAGGAAAGGGACATAAATTGTGGCAAGGTATTTGTATTCCACTCAGGGTAGTAAAATGTTGATACTAGTAGGCTATAGTAAGTTACACACACACACACACACTGTAATCTCTAGAGCAGTCATTAAAAATATCATATGGTAATTCAAAAAGAGTCATGTACCACAGTGTTCATTGCAGCACTATTTATAATAGCCAGGACATGGAAGCAACCTACGTGTCCATTGACAGATGAATGGATAAAGAAGTTGTGGCACATGTATACAGTGCAATATTACTCAGCCATAAAAAGAAATGAAATTGAGTTATTTGTAGTGAGGTGGATGGACCTAGAGTCTGTCATACAGAGTGAAGTAAGTCAGAAAGAGAAGAACAAATATCGTATGCTAGCACATATATGTGGAATAAAAAAAATGGTTCTGAAGAGCCTAGGGGCAGGACAGGAATAAAGACACAGACATAGAGAATGGACTGGAGGACACGGGGAGAGGGAAGGGTAAGCTGGGATGAAGTGAGAGAGTGACATTGACATATATACACTACCAAATGTAAAATAGATAGCTAGTGGGAAGCAGCCGCATAACACAGGGAGATCAGCTCAGTGCTTTGCAACCACCTAGAGGGGTGGGATAAGGAGGGAGGGTGATGCAAGAGGGAGGGGATATGGGGATATATGTATACATATAGCTGATTCCCTTCATTATACAGCAGAAACTAACACAACATTGTAAAGCAATTATACTCCAATAAAGATGTTAAAGAAAGTATTATATGGTGACATAATAAAAATATTGTAAATAAATCAAAATGGAGTACTAAAAATGTACAGGTAACCTATAGGAACATAAGAAAGGGGAAACAGGAAGGTAAAATGGAGGGAACAAATGAGTACTAAAATGGCAGACTTAAGTCCTAACATATGAATAATTAAAAGGTAGGAAATGGTAGAATTGATCAAAAAAGACTGAACTGTGTTTTGTCTATAAGAAACTCACTTCATATGCAATGACACAGGGAGGTTAGGAGATAGAAAAATACATACCGTGCAAACACTAATCAGAAGAAAATTGGAATGGCTATTGAAAAGAGATAGTAATATTAAGTATGAATTATCTCTTCCTTAAATAAATGTAAATAAAAATAAATAAACTTACTTTAGTAGAAAAAATTGATATCAGAATAAAGAAGACTACCAGGAAGAAAGGGACATTACAAAATAATAAAAAGATCAATTTATCAAAAAGACATAGCAGTCTTAAATATGCATGCACCAAAAAACAGAGCTGGGAAATAAATGAAGTAAAACCTTAAAGGACTGAGTGGAGAAAATAGTTGAAACTAGAGAAATAAGATATTATACTTGGGGATTTATAAGCCCTTCACTTACTAAAGGATATAACTACTAAAAATTATCAAGGATAGGGAAGAACTGAACAGTGCCGTCAACCATCAGGATTGAATGGAAATTTTTAGAACATTCCACCCAGTGAAATCAGAATAAAGATTGTTTTCAAGCATACATGGGACATTCACCAAGAGTGACAATATCTTAGGTCATAGAACAGCTGTTAACAAATTTGTAATAATTCGTGTCATACAAAGGGTATTCTGACCATAATGGAGACAACCTAGAAATCGATAACAGAAAGATTACAGAAAAATATTGAAGCACTTAGAAATTAAACAAGCCACTCCTAAATAATCCATGTAATCAAAGAGAAAGTCTCAAGAGAAATAAAAAAGTATATTAAAACTGAATGTAAATGAAAATATAACGTATTAAAATCTGTGGGATGCAGCTAAAGCAATGCCGAGAGAAACGTTTATAGCATTAAGTGCATATAACAGAAAAACGTGTCAAATTCAGCTCCTACTTCATGAATTTAAGTTAGGCGGAGAAAGACAAAGATAAATATCATATGAATGTGATCTCTCTTATATGTGAAACCTTAAAAAAAAGAAAAAAAAAAGAAGCACATAGGTATAGATAACAGAGACAGGTTGGTGGTTGCCAGAAGTGGGGAGTCAGAAAAATGGATGAAGGGGGTCAAAAGGTAACAACAGGGCTTCCCTGGTGGCACAGTGGTTGAGAGTCTGCCTGATGATGCAGGGGACATGGGTTCATGCCCTGGTCCGGGAAGATCCCATGTGCCAAGGAGCAGCTGGGCCCGTGAGCCATGGCCACTGAGCCTGCGCGTCCGGAGCCTGTGCTCCGCAATGGGAGAGGCCACAGCAGTGAGAGGCCTGCATACCGCAAAAAAAAAAAAAAAAAAAGGTAACAACAAAAAAAGAATCTAAACCTAAGCAAGCAGAATGAAGGAAAAAATAGCAGAAATTAATGAAATTAAAAATAGAAAAACAGTAGAGGAAAAACCAATCACACCAAAAGCCAGTTTTTGAAAATATCAATAAAATTGATAAACATTTAGCAAAAGGAGAGAAAATAGTAATTATCAATATATTCGGAGTAAAGAAAGAGATATCACTATAGATACCACAGATATTAAATGGGTAATAAGAGAATACTATATACAACTTTGTACACATAAATGACAGTTTAGAGGAATAGAACAAATCCTTGAAAACCACATATTACCAAAACTCACCCAAGACAAAATAGATAATGTGAATATCTGACAGCTATTAAAGTAATTGAATTTATAATGAAAATCGTTCTAAAAAAAATGTTCAGGCACAGATGGTTCTAGTGGTGAATTCTACCAACAATCTAAAGAAGAAAACAACCATATCGTATCAATTGATTCAGAAAAAGCATTTGAGAAAATTCAACTTTCATGATAAAAACTCTTAGCAAACTAGGAATATAAGGGGACTTTCTCACCCTGATAAAGGGCATTTATTAAAATGTACAGAAAACATCATACTTAATGATAAAAGTCTTCTTTTGGGAATAAGGTAAGGATGTCTGCTCTCAACAAGCCAATTCAACTTAGTAGTAGAATACGTAACCAATGCAGTAAGGCAAGAAAAGGAAGGAAGACACATGCGGATTAGAATGAAAACATAAAGCTGTTCGTATTTGCAGACGATATGATTGGCTACCTAGCAAATCCCAAGGAATCCACAAACGCTAGAGTTTACAAAAGATAGTTCTGAAAATAAGTAAGTTTTCAGTTGCAGGATATCAGGTCAAAATACACACACAAACTCTCTCTCTCTCTCTCTCTCTCAATCATATTGCCAGATATTGGCAGTGAACAATTGGAAACCAAATTTTAGAGCATATACCGTTTACAATTGCTGAAAAATGAAACATTTAGATATAAATCCAACAAAATATACAATTGCTGAAAAATGAAACATTTAGATATAAATCCAACAAAACATACAATTTCTATATGCTGAAAACCACAAAAATGCTAATGAACAAAAGCAAAGAAGACAATAAATAAAAGGACAGACATGACATGTTCATGGGTTGGAAGACTCAGATATTAAAAATGTCTCTTCTACCCAGATTGATCTGTATACTTAATTCTTGAAACAGTCCTAGCAGGATATTTCGTAAATATAGAGAAGGCGATTCTAAAATTTATAAGGGAATACAAAAGAAGAATAAAGTTAGAGAAATCATGTTACCTAATTTTAAAGCTTACTATTGCTACAGTAATTAAGATGGAGTGGTATTGGCAGAGGGATAGACACAGATTATAGATTAAGGGAACAGGATAGAGAGGTCAGACATAGATTCAGTCAAGTAAGGGCAACTGATTTGTGGCAAAGGTGCAAAAGGAATTAAACAGAGGAAAGATGCTCCTGTCAACAAATGGTTAGGTGGAGTAGTTGGACATTCAGAGGCAAAAACAAAAAACTTGACTTAAACCTCATCCGTTATACATCATAGACCTAAATGTTAAACATAAAACTATAAAAATTTTAGGAGAACATATAGGAGAAAATCTTCATGACCTGCAATTAGGTGAAGAGTTCTTAAGCATGACACTAAAGGAATAACCCATAAAAGTAAAGGTTGATAAATTGAACTTCATCAAAATGAAAAATTTTGCTCTTGAATGACCCTGTTAAAGGATGAAAAGATAAGTCACAGACTGGAAGAAGATATTTTCAAATCACGTATCTGTCAAAAAACTTGTATGTAGAATATATAAAGAACTTTCTAAACTGAACAGTAATTCTAACAATAATTTCTAACCAGTTAGAAAATGGGCAGATGACTTGAATAGACAGTTCATCAAGGAGGATATATGGAGAGTCAATAAGAACATGAAAAGATTTTCCATATAATTAGCCATTAGGGTAATTGAAGTTAATGCATGTTTTCTCCCGTTCTGAGGGCTGTCTTTTTGTTTTGTTCATGGTTTCCTTTGCTGTGTAAAAACTTTTTTTTTTTTTTTTTTCTTTTTGCGGTATGCGGGCCTCTCACTGTTGTGGCCTCTCCCGTTGCGGAGCACAGGCTCCGGATGCGCAGGCCCAGCGGCCATGGCTCACGGGCCCAGCCGCTCCGCGGCATATGGGATCCTCCCAGACCGGGGCACGAACCCGTATCCCCTGCATCGGCAGGCGGACCCTCAACCACTGCGCCACCAGGGAGGCCCTGTGTAAAAACTTTTAAGTTTAATTAGATCCCATTTGTTTATTTTTGTTTTTATTTTCATTACTGTAGGAGGTGGATCAAAAAAGATCTTGCTGTGGGTTATGTCCAAGAGTGTTCTGCCTATATTTTCCTCTAAGAGTTTTATAGTGTCCAGCCTTACATTTAGGTCTTTAATCCATTTTGAGTTTATTTTTGTGTACAATGTTAGGGAGTGTTCTAGTTTCATTCTTTCACATATAGCTGTCCAGTTTTCCCAGCACCACTTATTTTGAGTGCTTACCTTGTGCCTGTGCTTCATTTTGTACATACATTACCTCATTTTAATTATCACTACAATTACTATTATTCTCATCATATTACTGATTAGAAACTGATCCTTAGAGAGGATAAGGAATGTGCCCAAAGTCATATAAATAGTAAATGTTCAGCTGGACCCCAAATCTAAGTTCATTAGACTCCAGGGCTCTTAATAACTCATTATTTATCTTCTGAATTAAATTCTTTTAATATTGATATATCTCACATACAATTTATGGTGATTTTAGTAGTTACTTATTATCATCTTCTGAAATGGTAGTTTCATTTATTAGAATGAAGATGATGTGGCAACAGCACCCCCTCCAAAAAATGTAAAATAATAGTCCCTTAAACAAAATAGACCTTTATTTCTTTTTCAAGTAGGCACAGGCAGTCTGGATTTGGTATGGCAGCTCTACCATCATAAAGGACTCAGGCTCATTCTGTCCTCCTGCTCTATCTTCCTCATTATAGTGCTTCAGCTTTGTAGCCCCAAATGCCTAGCTCTAGGTAGCACATCTGCACGCCAGCTGTAGGAAGGAGGAAGAGAAATAAAAAAGGCATGCTCTTTCCTTTAAAGGATACTTCTTGGAAGTTGCTCAGAACATTTCTTGCCTACTTCCTGTTGGTCAAAACTCAATCACAGGGTAACCTCTAGCTGAAGAGGTTTCTGCCAAATTTATTTGTGAAATAGTGTAATAATGCCTTCACCAACACTTTAATATATGTGGAGAAGTGAATTTTAGGTAAAACATGAAAAAGTAATGAAGTTCTTGGTAAGAATCATTAGAATCACCCAAGCTTGCCTTTGATATGTTTTGGTAACTTGACATGCATTTGTGAGGGTAAATATATTGTACCTAAACGTTAAAATCATACCGATACGATGTCTTCTTTTACAACAGCTCATCTTATTCAGAAATGTTCTGGATAAATTAGAGCTGCTATTTGATGCAGTAGTTTAGAGCACTTAACATTTGAAAAATCTTTTAGGTGTGCTTTAAGGCTTATATATTTGCTTACCAATTTTCCAGAGATATGGAAAAACTTGAAAGTGAGAGGCTGTATTGGAAAGAGGACTACTGCAAATCATGATTTTTATACTTTATACCCCAAATTTGAAATTGCCATTACAGTTTTTAAATTCACTTTTTGATGAATGGAATGTTGCCTTTCTTTGCCATTTTAACAAACCACAGTGTTTCTGGTTAATTCTTTTTAATCTGTTGTTAATATCACAAGTGTCAAATGATTGTTCTTATTCTTTTATGCAGGTAGGAGGTCAGACATGTAGCCAATTGAATTCAAAACAAATGAATACATGTCTTTTCCAAATGTCTTTCTACAAGAAGAGAATAAAAATCTGTTATGTTACTAAAATCAGAAAGCCAAACATTCTCTCTTTGTTTTCCGTACTTAATTTCAAACCTTATATTTCTTTTCTTGATCTAACTTTTCTAAGAGGCAGTTAATTACCTGGCTGTCCTCTGAGAAGTATACTTAAGAGCCCAAATGAATCTAGGTTAACAACGTCTAAAGTCTAATTTATCTGATTTTGAAAACAAAAGGAAAATAATTTAAATAAAAGACAGTAAACTATGAGAAACAAGTCTCAACATATGTGACTATAAAGATTAATATCTTTCTGTAAATGGAGTGTGTTCAAATCATTAAGAAAACCAGTAAAAACACTGCAGATATTCAGCAAAAGATAAAACAAGCCATTCATAAAGCATTACATTAGGGAAATATTAAGTCTTACAAACAATCAAGGACATGGAAAGTAAATCAATGAAGTAATAAATGTTCCTTCAAATTAACAAGTAAGAAAGTGGAAATTATCCTCTGCTGTTGAATTTTTGCTGAAATGAATACCTCCATATCCACTTTGCTGGTTGATACCAAGTTTTTGTTGGCACATTTGAAAAATAGTTTGGGAAAAGCCTTCAGATTCTTCAGACCCTAGTAATTCTAATTCTGGGAATTTGTTTTAAGATAAAGTTAAATATGGGAGTGGGTTGAATTGCAATCTCATAAATATTTCCATTAAAGCATTATTTGCAATAGCAGACATAAATTTACTTTCCTGAATGTGCCAACTGTAGTCCAAGTAAGACACAGATAAGCTGGTGTTTACATCTAAAGAGCTGTTAGAAAAATTTAAATAGTATGTTACATACTAAAGTGAACTTATGCAAAATTATAAAGTATAACTTCATCTATATTCTGAAAACATATTTGGGGAAAAAAATGAAGAAAATTCACCAAAATATTAATGGAGATTAATTGAGGGGTTAAGATGTTAGATGTCTTCTTTTTCTAATCTTTGTTTTCAACATCTTGAATTGTGAATATATATTATTTTGATTGTTAGGAAAAAATAACCTAAAGCTTTCATCAAAACAATAATGATATTGTGAAATAATACTACCAATGTTAAGTGAATAATATGTGTATAGAAGAGCTTAAGGTAAGAAATGACACTACCTAATTTTCTATGTTTAACTTTTACCATAGCATTAGCAAGTGTATGTTAAATTCTAGGAAAGGGCTTTGGACCTAGGCTCAGATCTTGGTTTTTCACCTATGTTAGTCTTCTTGTTAGGTCTTAGCTTTATAATGCCCATTTATAGCACAGAGAATTATTTCAAAGGGTTGTAAGAGATTAAATAAAATTGCATATAAAGCTTCAAGCACTCAATCAGTGTTAATTGCATTATTCAGTTTTTGATATGAACTATATATCTCTCCAGATATGCATAACTGATGTCACAATTTATCACTTAAGAAGTATCTATACATAGAGAAGTAGACTCAATGAAATGGACTTCATTTGCATAATGGGGTATTTGGATAAGAGTATATGTATACTTGAGCCAGGGTAGAAAAACCCTCATCTCTCTGAGGCAGTTAAAACTATAATCTCCTCATCCAGTAATCTTATTTTGATGTGAAAAAGATTATCTGAGAACCATCATTTGTGGAAAACAATGACATCATTACTCATTCCTGTCAAAAGCAAGACTGTCAAATTTTAAATAGATATTTATGCTACAGTACTTTTTTTTTTAAACCAAAAGCACATTAGAAGTCATATACAGAAGATAACTTTCTCCTTTTGCCAAAATAACAATTGAGGCCAGTAAAGCTAGAAAAGAAACTTACTACCCAGAATTATCCTTATTCTTCATCTCTAGCGTTACTACAGAAATGAGAAAAAGCAAAATTTCCAACAACTAAGAAATCTTCCTCAAAAAACTGTGTAGTTGTTTCCATTTTCCATGATAGGGTTTAGCATCCAATTAGAGTGTCTATTAAGATGACAGTAAAAACTAAATAGAAAAGGCATGTGTACTTGCATTAATCTTGGACTATGAATTTTCCTTCATGTGTATAACTGAAGGATTTTATAATTGTAGCTAAGTAGGTTTAATCATTTGTTTGTACTATTTTAGGGTAACATTAGAAATTTTGCTTTTCTATTAAAAACTCACCTTTATTTAATTGGATATCTATGATGAAGCTTACCCTGTAGTTTACTTTTTACTTTGTGATAGAATATAACTTAGTACAGTAATATTTTCATGTCATGGAAAGCTATTAAACACATTTCTACTAGAACATAGTTACTGAAGATGATACGCTTTATAACAGTTCTACTTTGTATTGCTATAAGAGTTTTTTAAAATTTCAGGAATCCTAAAAATGAACAATTTCTAGATTTTATTAGAAATAAGTCACAGTTCTCTAAATTCTGCTGAATAGTGTCTTTATAATCTTTGGAAGATTAAGTCTGTAAATGGAAGGCAACATTTCATATTGAGGCCCCATCTAAAGAACAGAAGATATAAAATTAATTTTTGTGTTTGTCTCAAGAATATTGATTTGACAAACATTAAGAACATATGTGCTTACGTCATCATACGTTTAGGGTGCATATAAGAGGAATTCAGCAGAGAGACTGAATGCATAGGCTCTGGAGAGAGACTTCCTGAGTTCAAATTCAGATGCCACAACTCGGTAGCTGCGTGATTTTGTGCCTGTTAGCTTCCTCCTATGAGATGATAATGGTATCTGCTTCCTAGTGTTACCATGTTGTTTAAATGATATAAAAAACTTAGAACACCTTTTAAGTGCTTGGTTGAATGCTTACTTGTTATTTCATTTTTGTTGTTAGTTAGTAAGAATGATATTTGCTATTGTGTCTATTCCTAAACCAAGTTTTCCACTTGCTTTAGTCCTACATTTTTTCAAATATATCCTAGCCCCCATCCCATCTTACTCTTAAAATTTCAGTCTTTAAAACTGGCAAGCTCTTTTTCTTGCTGCATTTAAAAATAATTTTGTATATAAAAAATGATATTTTTAAAGGGTTTTCTCTCAAAATATGTTGTAAATCAGTATTTTAATGACTTTAAGACTTCTTTTTCAACTGAGCATAACTTTTAGTGTATTTTATTTTAGCTAGGTTTAAAATCTGAAAGAATATTTTGGCAGGCACCCTGTGGCTATCCAGTAGCTGGATTCCTTTTCTTCCTTATTAAAAGAGCCAGAACTGTTTAGGTTGGCATTGTGTACAGCTAAAGTATCCATCTTTCCAGACTCCCTTGAAGTTAGGGGCCGCCATGTGATGCATTTCTGGCCATAAATTATATGCAAAAGTTTCTACAAGGGGTTTCTGGATGAGCCATTGTTTTTCTTGTAATAAGTGACTTCCTGTATTGATGTATGGTAGAGTTGCCATCTTATTACCAAGAGATGACGGTTATGTTAAAAAGTACCTTCCAAGGATGGCAGAGCACAAAGATGGAAGGTATTTAAGATATTGCTGATATTGTAGGATCACTGTAAAAGCCCTGGACTGTTTACTTTTGAATTTTTTATGTGAAAAAATAATCCTTGTTTTTGTTAACTCCTTTTATCATATGTGTTAAATGCAGCCAAACACAAACCTTGTTGACGGATGAGATGTCACTGAAAGAATAGTGAATTTACTAATTAAATGATTGATTCCCACTGCTTTTAATTTACTGATTTTATTTTTCTGTAAAATGGGGGCTTGCCTTCACTACTGTCTGTATCCATTGAAATGGAAAAATTGATTTTTGAATTGTTTATATAAAAATGCATATTTTAAAATGTACTTTTTCAAGTTGAAATTTCAGTCATTTGATCATTTTAATCTTAATATGAGACATATTCTATAGTTTGAAATCTTAATAGACTCCATGAAGACATAATAACTGTAGAAAAGATAACCTTAAGTAGTTGATATCATTTCATTTTATTTTACTGCCTTTTCCAGTCAGCTCAGTTTTCTTTGTGAAGTAAACTTTCATTTCAGTGTGCTTGAAAGTATTTGTTTGCAGGATAAATGATTTATCATGGTTCTTAGATTACTTTTGTATCATCGTAGGGGAATTGTGTTAATAGAATAAGAATATTGGGATACTAGTATGGGAACAGAATGTTAAAACTGCACTGTTTCTGTCTTACATACACTCACATCCTATTATGAACAGAACTACCCTCCTGCCACCCACATGCAAGATATGCTTAGAAACTGTGAAGCATGTTTGGCTAGCATTAGGTCAATTTAATGAAATATGTGTAACACCTGTCCACTAAAACTACAAACCATTGCTGAAAGGAATTAAGACCTAAATAAATGGAGAAATAATCAGTGTATAGTGATCAAGATAGTGTGGTATTGATGAAAGAAAAGACATGTACAGTTTCGGAGTTCGGTGGCGGTAAAAAACATGAGTAAAGGCCGGGCGGAAGCCGTGGCGGGAGGCGGTGGTGAAGGCGCTGGACCAGCTGGCCCAACAAGGCAAGATCAAAGAGAAGATGTACGGCAAGCAGAAGATATACTTTGCTGACCAGGAACAATTTGACATGGTCAGTGATGCTAACCTCCAAGTCCTGGATGCCAAAATCGTGGCCCTGACTGCTAAGGTGCAGAGCTTGCAGCAGAGCTGCCGCCACATGGAGGCTGAGCTGAAGGAGTTAACTAGTGCCCTGACCACACCGGAGATGCAGAAAGAGATCCAGGAGTTAAAGAAGGAATGTGCTGGCTACACAGAGAGACTGAAGAACATCAAAGCTGCCACCAACCACGTGACTCCAGAAGAGAAAGAGCAGGTGTACAGAGCGAGGCAGAGGTACTGCAAGGAGTGGAGGAAGCGCAAGAGGATGGCAACAGAGCTGTTTGATGCAATCCTTGAAGGATACCCCAAGAGCAAGAAGCAGTTTTTTGAGGAAGTTGGGATAGAGACAGATGAAGATTACAACCTCAAGCTCCCAGATCCCTGAGGACCCCCCGGCAGGCCTGGGAAGAGAGATGTCCTGGACTGGCTGCCTTGTTTAGGTCGGCTTTTTTGTTGTTCCTGCTGCTGTCCACTTTTGGGCACACACCAAAGGTACTGGATGGAGCACTGGTGGCCCAGAGAGGATGGTTTCACTCATTTCATCATCCGTGTTTTGACTGCCTGAACTTAACAGTTAGTTAGATGGGGAACAATGCAAAAGGAAAGCATTTGGCAATATTTATTGTAATATAATTTGATATAAAAATATTTAATTTCCTCTGGATAATCAAACCTCCCAGATATCAAACCTGAGGAAGGCCAAAGAGAGCCTGGGGGACAAGAGCAAAGAGAGGCTACTATGCACAGCGTTCAAGGAGCCCAGGGCCTCACCCGGGACTCTGTGGGGCTTTCCACTCCGGGAGACCTTTAGAAAGTCTTCTCTACCCACCGTCACCCCACCCCAAGTCCTGGGAGAAATGCAGGCAGCACTGAGATGGTAGAGACCCAGATACACTTGACAGAAAGCCTGGGAGTGGTCTTGAGGCCAATATTCCAAAATTGTAACTTTAGCAAAATTGCATTGTTGGTGTTTAGAAAAATTAAAAAATTTAATACGTAAAAAAAAAAAAAAAAAAGACATGTACATCACTGGAACTGAACAAAGACAGCAATTGACCACACAGATATGGTCAGTTTTTTCCATTTATTTATATATATATATATATATATATATATCTTTTTTTTTTTTTTTTTTTGCGGTACGCGGGCCTCTCACTTTTGTGGCCTCTCCCGTTGCGGAGCACAGGCTCCAGACGCGCAGGCTCAGCAGCCATGGCTCACAGGCCCAGCCGCTCCGCGTCATGTGGGATCTTCCCGGACCGGGGCACAAACCCGTGTCCCCTGCATCGGCAGGCGGACTCTCAACCACTGCGCCACCAGGGAAGCCCTATTTATATATTTTTAATAAAGATTATATATAATTTAAGGTGTACAACATTATGATTTGATACACAATATGCATAGTGAAATGAATACTAGAGTCAAGCTAATTAACATGTCACCTTCTCCTCACATAGTTACCATTTTTGTGTGTGTGATGAGTGCCCCCCAAATCTACTCTCTTAGCATATTTCCAGTAATCAATGTAGTAGTATTAAGTATAGTCATCATGCCTGTACATTAGGTCTCTAGGCTTATTCATCCTAGATAACTGCAACTTTGTACCCTTTGACCAGCATCTCCCCATTTCCCCAGCCCCTGATAACTGTTGTTCTATTCTCTGCTTCTGTAAGTTCTACTTTTTTTTTTTTTTAAGATTCCAGATATAAATGAGGTCAAACAGTATTTGTCTTTCTCTGTCTGGGGCTTATTTCATTTAACATAATGCCCTCCGCCTTTATCCACGTTATTGCAAATGGCAGTATTTCCTTCTTTCTCATGGCTGAATAATATTCCATTATGTATATTATATAAGCATTAATATATATCCATTATATAATTATATATATCACATCTTTTTTTATCCATTCATCCATTGGTGGACACTTGGGTGTCACTATTGTGAATAATGCTGCAATGAACAAGGGAGTGCAGCTATCTCTTTAAGGTCCTGATTTCATTTTCTTTGGGTATATACCCATAAGGGGGATTGCTGGATCTTATGGTAGTTCTGTTTTTAGTTTTTTGAGGAATCTGCATGCTGTTTTCCATAATGACTTTACCAATTTGCATTCCCACCAACAGTGTACAAGGGTTCCCTTTTCTCCACATCCTCACCAACATTTGTTATCTTCTGACTTTGATAATAACCATTCTAGTTACATAACATTTATAAGCCAACAGTTTAGACAACCTAGAAGAAATGGATAAGTTCCTAAAAGCATACACCCTTCCAAGACTGAATCATGAAGAAATAGATCTACTGGGACTTCCTGGTGGCGCAGTGGATAAGAATCTGCCTGCCAATGCAGGGGACACAGGTTCGATCCGTGGTCCAGGAAGATCCTGCCTGCCTCGGAGCAACTAAGCCCGTGCTCCACAGCTACTGAGCCTATGCTCTAGAGCCTGCGAGCCACAACTACTGGGCCTGTGTGCCTGGAGCCCATGCTCTGCAACAAGAGAAGCCACCGCAAGAAGCCCACGCACTGCAGCTAAGAGTAGCCCCTGTTCTCCACAGCTAGAGAAAGCCCATGTGCAGCAGCAAAGACTCAACACAGTCAAAAATAAATTTAAAAAAATTTTTTAAAGAAATAGATCTGTAGTTCAATGTAATGAATATCAATGAGGTGATATATCATTATTGTTTTGACTTGCATTTCCCTGATGATTAGTGATGCTGAGCATCTTTTCGTATATCTGTTGGCCATTTTTATGTCTAATTTTGAGAAATGTCTATTCAAGTCTTGCCCATTTTAAAATCAGATTATTTCTTTTCTTACTATTGAGTTGAGTTCCTTATATATTTTGGATATTAACCTGTTATTAGATGTATGGTTTGCAGATATTTTCTCCCATTGTGTAGATTGTCTCTTCGTTCTGTTGATTGTTTCCTTTGCTGCAGAAGCTTTTTAGTTTTAGTCCCAACTATCTATTTTTGCTTTTGATGTCATATATGAAAAAAGCATTACCCAGGCCAGTGTCAACAAACTTTTCCCCCATGTTTTCTTCTAATAGTGTTACGGTTTCAGGTCTTAAATTTAAGTCTTTAATCCATTTTAAGTTTATTTTTGTAGATGGAGTGAGATGAGGGTTCAATTTATTCTTTCTAGGTAGAAAAGCAGTTTTCTCAAATGCCATTTTTTTTTGAAGAGACTGTATTTTCCCCATTGTGCATTCTTTTTTTTTTTTTTTTTTTTTTTTTTTATTTTATTTTTTTTTTGCTGTACGCGGGCCTCTCACTGCTGTGGCCTCTCCCGTTGCGGAGCACAGGCTCCGGACACACAGGCTCCGCGGCCATGGCTCGCGGGCCCAGCCGCTCCGCGGCATGTGGGATCTTCCGGGATCGGGGCACGAACCCGTGTCCCCTGCATCGGCAGGCGGACTCCCAACCACTGCGCCACCAGGGAAGCCCCCCATTGTGCATTCTTGACACCTTTGTGGAAGACCATAAATCTGTAGACTTGTTTCTGGTCATCATAGACACTGGTCTGTATGTCTCTTTTTATGACAGTACCATGCTATTTTGATTAAGGTTTATAGTATATTTTGAAATCAGATAGTGTGATGCCTATAACTTTGGTGGATTTTTTTTCCCCTCTCTCCAGATTGCTCTGACTGTTCACCATCTTTTGTGGTTCCATATGAATTTTAGGATTTTTTTCTATTTCTGTGAAAAATGAAAAAAGGCCATTAGTATTTTTTTTTAAAATAAATTTATTTATTTATTTATTTTTGGCTGTGTTGGGTCTTTGTTGCTGTATGCGGGCTTTCTCTAGTTGCGGCGAGTGGGGACTACTCTTTAGTTGCGGTGTGCAGGCTTCTCATTGTGGTGGCTTCTCTTGTTGAGGAGCACGGGCTCTAGGCACACGGGCTTCAGTAGTTGTGGCACGCGGGCTCAGTAGTTGTGGCTCACGGGCTCTAGAGCACAGGCTCAGTAATTGTGCACGAGCTTAGTTGCTCCGTGGCAAGTGGGATCTTCCCGGACCAGGGCTTGAACCTGTGTCTTCTGCATTGGCAGGCGGATTCTTAACCACTGCGCCACCAGGGAAGCCCGCCATTAGTATTTTGATAGGAATTGCATTGAATCTGTAGATCTGTTTCTTCATAATTCAGTCTTGGAAGGTTGTATGCTTTTAGGAACTTATCCATTTCTTCTAGGTTGTCTAAATTTTTGGCTTACAGATGTTCACCATAGTCTCTTGTGATTCTCTGTTTCTTTGGTATCATTTGTAATGTCTCCTCTTTCCTGGATGCATGGGGACTGACCCAAGTGGGCCTTGAGCCTGAGTCTTCCCAGGCCCGTCTGGCACCGGGTTTAGCCCAGTGCCTGATTACACATGAATTGGCTTAATCCTGAACCTGCAGGGACTAGCCTGGTACTGGGGTCCACTATGGGCAGGCTTGATACCTGAGACCACAGAGTCATGCTCAGTGTCTGGGACTGTGGTGGTGGTTTGTGAGAGCTAGAGTGCTGTTATGATGAGCCTAGGGCCTTAATCAGTGGTGGCAGTCCTGGAGCCTGGGTCCAAGGATACTGGCCCAGTGCCAAGATCTACTGTGGCAGGCCAGGCCTGTGTGCTGGTTTCACTGGACCCTGGGGCCACAGGGTCTGGTCTGTTCTGGTGCTGGAGGGGCCCCCAAGGCTGGCCTTGAGATTGGGCTTGTAGGGTCTTTTGTGGTGTTGGGGAAGCCCTAGAGCCTTGGTCGTGGGAGCTAGTCTAGAGGCTGGTGCCACGGGGGTTGGCTTGGTGCTATAGCAGACCAGGAGCCTGGGTCTGTGTGTGCTGGCTTCGAGGTTGGATCCATGGTGAGGCTGGGACCTGGCTTGGCACAGGGTTGGGCCTGAAGTTAGGTCCGTAGGGGTCAGCTTGGCACAGATTGGGGCTGGAAGCCTGGGTGCATGGGGTAGGCCGAGAGGTCAGGTCGACAGGGGCTGGTGTGGCACAGGGCGGGAGCTGGGACCGTGGTCTGTGGTTGCCCACCTGGAGTCTGGATCCATGGAGGCTGGCCTGGCACTTGGTCCATGGGAACTAGCCTGACACTACAGTGAGCCTGTGGCTGGCGATGGGGCAGGTCAGCATTTGGTTCCATGAGAGCTTGCCTGGGGCTACAGGGGTTCACTTGGCACTGGCTGGCCCTGTGCTGGTGTCTGCAGTGAAGTAAGGTGCTCACTTCACTCTTCTTTCCCTATGGAGAGAGTGTATCTCTCTGCACTGGGCTGCTGAGGCTTTTAGGAGCAGTGACGGGGTAACATGGAATTGTCTTTTCTGTTCTCTTCAATGTGTCTTTTCTTATTTCTGTGCTACACCCAGGAATCCTTAGCTCTCCTGAAGGTATTTTCATGCATAGAAAGTTGTTCAGATTGAAATTTCTGTGAGGGGACAAGTGCTGGAAAGTCCTATACTACCATCTTGCTGATGTCACCTGTGGTCAATTAATTTTTGACAAAGATGACAAAGCAGCTGACTGGGGAAAAGAAAAGTCTTTTTAACAAATGAGAACAAATGAATATCCAACTGCAGGGGAAAATGAACATTGACCCTTACTTCATACCATACTCTACACCCAAATATAAAGCTAAAACTCTATCTAACACTTCACAGTGAAAACACAAGAGAAAATCTTAGCAACCCAGAGATCGTGTAGATTTCATAGGACATTAAAAGCACAAATCATAAAAGAAAAACCTGACAATATCAGACTTCATCAAAATTAAAAACTTCTGTTCCTTGGAATGCACTGTCAAGAAAATGAAAAATAAGCAGACTGGGAGAAAATATTCTGTTACATATATCTGACAAGTGAATCACATGCAGAAAGAAGAACTCTTACAATTAATAAGACAACCCAACAAGAAGAGGCAAAGTATTTGAATAGACAATTTACAGATGAAGAAATACGAATGATCAGTAAACAATGAAAAGATGCTCAGCATCATTAGTTACCAGGGAAATACAAATTAAAACTACAGTGTGATACCACTGTGCATCTATTAGAATGGCTAAAATAAAAAGACTGACAGTATCAAGTGTGGACAAGGAAGCAGAGCAACTGGAACTCTCATACACTGTTGGTGGGAATGTAAAATGGTAGACCCATTTTGGAAAATGGTGTGACAGTTTCTTATGCAGTTAAATATACATCTCCCCGAGATGTTTACATTGACATGGAGATTTGTATACAGATTTTGTTTTTTTGGTGGCTTTATTTGTAACAGCCAATTCTGGAAATACCTTAAATATCCATCAGTAGAAGAATAATCAAATTTTTGTATGTCCATATAAGTGAATACTAAGCAATAAAAATAAATGAACTCCACTGGTAAATGCAACATTGATGGATATTAAAAACATGCTGAATAAAAGGAGGTAGACTCAAAAGAGTACGTGTACTCTGTGATTTCATTAATAAGTTCTAGAACAGGTAGAATTAATGTGTATTCACAGAAAGCAAATCAGTGGTTGTCTGGGGCTGGAAGTGGAGTTGAGGCTTAAATGCAAACAGATAGGCTAAAAGTGCAAAGAAAACTTTGGAGAGTGCAGAAGATGTATGTCTTGATTGTTGTAAGAATTGCATGGTATATACATTTTGTTAAACTCATTGAATTGTACACTTAGAATAGGTACAGTTTATTATATGTAAACTGAAATACTCCATTGAAATACTGTATTGTGAGAAATACAATTTCCAAGAAATAGATGTTTGAGTTGGACACTTTTCCTAATCAGTATCTCTGTTTATTTAATTAATGCCACCAGTTAGGTACAACTGAATACAGTTCTAGTTAGGGAACCATTTTTTAAAGAATAAATTTGTATATCATGTTCCAAACATTAAATATTTCTTTTACTGTTAGAAATTTTGAGAGTAATTGTATTTCTACCATGAGGGGATCATGAATTTTCATATTGCCCATCCATAAACCTTTATCTGAGTCAGAAGCAACCTACTTACTTTGATGTCTTTGATTCTGAATGAGCACCCATTTTTCTGTTGTGGTCTTACATTTGTAATTTAGTATACATGAATATATATCTCACGTATACAGCTTAAATAACAGCAACAACAATGGTCCAAGCATGTATGCACCTTAAGGAGTAGAACCAGTTTGGAAATCTTTCAAGACCATTTAATACTCCCCTACAATCACATTCCCTTCTTCTGCACAGTTAATGACTGTTTTGTGTTAAATTTCCCCCTGAATTTCTTGATACATATATATATAAAATATATATTATTGTATATAAATATATATATAAATCTTTATAGTATAATAAGTATGTCAAACCTAAACTATATACATTTGTTTGGGTGTTTATATGGATAAAATTACTGTGTACATACTTCTCTACAACTTCCTTTTATTCCTGAGTAGTATGTTTTAGACTTATTCATGTTATTTTATTACTAATTGTTAATTTCATGATTATGTAGTATTCCATATGATTATACTATATTTATTCATTCCATTGTTTGTTGACATTAAGGTTAATTCCATTTTTTTGCACGTGTTCTGTAGTGTCACTGGTCTATAATTTGCCTTTCTCCAGTGGCCTTTGTTGGGTTTTGGTATGAAGATTATACTAACTTCATAAAATAAATTAGAGAGTTTTCTTCTCTTTCTGTTTTTTTAAAAGAGTTTGTATAAGTTTGTCATTACCTGTTCCTTGAATATTTGGTAGAACTCAGTTGTAAACTATCTGTGATTGTGTTTTCTTGTGTTTTCTTCATGAGATGATTTTTTAAATAACTGATTCCATTTCTGTAATGGTTTAGAAATCATTAAGGATTTTTAAAAAAAATTTTGATAATCTCTTTGTCTAGGAATTTTTCTATCACGTTTTTACTAGGAAAGACATAAATTTGCCTTCTGTAGAATCCATAGTTATTTCCCATTTTCATTCCTGGTATTGTTTATTCGCACCATCTTATGCATCTCACTCAGACTTGCCAGAGGTTTGTCTGTTTTAATAACTTGTTCAGGTAATATCTTTTGGTTTTATAGTTTCATTCTCTGTTTAGTTAATTTGTGTTCTTGTTTTTATTTCCTTCTACGTTTTTGTGGGTTTATTCAGTTTTACTTATACTTTATTTTATTTTTTATTGCTCACATTCACTTGTTTTAATCCTGATTTTGGCGGGTTTTTTATTTTGAACTGATATTCTTTGGAACTCTAACTGTAGGAATTTTTTAAAGGGTTAAAACATTTCTCAGAGAGGATTTGCATTTTGTTTTGCCAGGTTCTTGGGGTATTACCTACCTGGAAACACGTTAAAATTTAGGTTAAGGTTCCTTAGGCTATACCAGTAGTATGGATTCCTTCTTCAGACCCTTGGGAGTGCTCATTTGCAGTTAGTATTCCTTTTTGTTCCTCACCCCATCCACAACCAAAGCTGAGAAAGATACCTGGTCTCAGTATCTCTCTGTGCTTGGTGGGATTTTTTTTTTTACCTAAGGGTACCTGCCTTCTAGAATTCTAGCCTTCTCGGGTTTGACCCCACCTCCCACCTAGCTCTGGCCTAAGATACTTGGCTAAAACCCAAGGATTGGCAGATGCCCACAGGGTAAGTGCTGATGCCATGACACATTCTCCTTATTGTGATGTTATAGTAGTTTATGGCCTTACTTTCCTACCCACTCAGCCATATATAAGGTGTTTTGATTTCATTTTAATGTCCATAATTTGTAGGTTTTATTTTATGTGAAGGGATTATCTCTGGTTTGTGATATTTCTACATTTTGTTCCATGCTCTTGAAAGCTTCTGTTTCTTTTTAAAACAACTCTCTCCAAGGGTCCTCTTCCCTGAGTAAAAAATGGCCATCACTTATTGATGTTATACTATGGACTCAACACTCTTTATGCATTCCTAACCATTTTATACTGACAGCAGCCTTGTGAGATGGCATTGATATTCTCACTTCATACTCTGGTGAATCACACAGTGAGGAAGTGACCAAGGTGACTTGATAACACACTGCCTCCCTCTTTCTTCCTCTCCCATGGACCAGATTTTGCTGGATAGGAGTTGATAGGTGAACAAATCTGAGTTATTCTTTTTGCTCTAAACCTTGTCTCAATCAAATCCCAGAAAGATTCACCATATTACTACATTGACTAATCATCTTCACCTCTCCATATTTGTCTTCATGTGAGTTAACAAATCAAAAATCAGTATCTTTTTCTCATATGAACTCTTTATGGACAACATAATGGCTTTTCTTTAAACCCATTAAGGGTCAGTATCAGAATTAAATGTATATAAATATCATGATCTGGCAAGCATTTGGTCCTGATCTATGTCAATAGAACAATGGATGTAAAAGATTATTTAGAGATGTATGATTTTGTCTAATTTGCTGTTAGAGTTTTTCTTTCATTCATATTAGGATCACTAAGACTGTGTTGGGTTGTCAGATAATTCTCTAATGGTTATCCGTAATTTTAGGAAGAGTGTTTTTAACTGTTGTCCTGGTGTAAAATAATCTCGAGAGAGTATACTGTTCATGAAAACTATAAGAGGAGATTATACAATACCAAAATAAAGTTGAAAAAAATGATACCTGGGACCTCACTACTGCTATGATGCCATAACACATTTGGGTTTCATTTTACTTACCATTATGAACTGTGGCAGTTATATACAATATTCATTTTCAATATTCTGTAAAAATGAATTTTCAGTGAGAAAGGACATCCTCCTGTTTAAATGTATTTTGGGCTGAGTTATTAGCCTTCAAACACACTTTCAATAGAAATGTATTTAATATTTCAGGCAGATAGTGACAGATTGGCTGGGAAGCTTGAGTTCTCTCAGAGGCATCCCCAGCAGAGTTGCATGTCCTCTTACATTTGTGTGTAGAGCATTGGGCCAGCAAATTATACCCAAGGACATTCTTTCAATGAGACATAACCAGCTGTGAAGCTTGCTTTATAAATCTGAGTTATGAGAGCAGTGTATGTAAAAAGGTTAAAATATTACAGTACTTTCATAATTTCTGAGAAATGTTGTTTTTACCTAACAGGAACTGAAAGTGATTGTTTCAGATATGAACTGTTCTAAAGCTGTGGATCAAAAACATGCAGGAACATAGCAATGTTTAGAGATGGCTCAAAAGGTATAAATCTTTGTTTCTTCCCCAAAAGACTAAACTAGGGGCTAAGAAATTCTGTTATTATTATTCATAGAAAAGAGTATTTCCAAGAAAGCAGATGTCTGCTTTTCTCAAAATTCTCTCCTACAGAAGGGCACATTTTTTTAGAAACCTGCTTTTAGAAGCTGCATGTATTTTCTTGCTTAATACATCTACTTGTTAATTTTTCCTTACATAAAGTATTTAATAATGTTTCCCCAGATGGCCAGCTTCTTTTTGCTTCCAGGTCACAACTTCTACCCAGGAGAATCAGCCTCACTGGGTTCCATGACAGGTCCTAATTGTCAAGTACAATACCAATTAATTGCATATAGTAAGTGGTAGGAGTGGAAATTACATGGGCTTTGGCATTATACACCTGGGCTTGAATCTCAGCTCCCCCCTCCCAGGTTTCTAGCTTTGCGGCTTAGTAAAAGTTATTTAAACACTCTTGAGTCTTAGTTTTCTTATCTGTAAAACTGAGACAAGAGCTGGCACATGGGGTTATCATGAAGATAAGCAAAATAAATAATAGTATATAAGGGCCCTTTGTAAAGTATCTGCATATAGGAGGTGCTAAAGGTTGATCATACTTAAGTGATTTTCTTAAAATGTTTCCTAATTGCTTATGAAAGTCTTCTTCCTTAGATGTCACACTTCCTAAAACCATTCTCTGGCCTAACTAGATATTTTTTAAAAGTTGATGCACATTCATTAATTGTTTCTTTGAAACTTGATTACTCTTTCTTTGAGAAAACATTCTTTTGAAATAAACAGAATGAAGCAATCTGTTGTGTAAAGAAAAATCTAAAATCTAGTCTTAAAATCTAATTTTAAAAATTCAGATTTCTTTCTGTTTAGAAAACAGCATTTGATTTCCAGGATGGTCCACAAATGAATCTGGTTAACCTACTAAATTGCCCCAAACCAAAAAAGTGGAGAAGACATTGTATCTACATTAGGTAGTATTCTGAAATTGGATATATCAGAGCTTGTGTCCTTCCTGGTTTCCTAGAGAATCCTAGAAGAGTATTGTGAATGATCCTATTTCACTTTCCACCCCCAGTTATACAACCATCTACATTAGCACAGTGGCTTGCCAATTGACAACTCATTTCATAGAAACAGGAAAGGTTCATTCCCTGAATGACTAGAAATTTCTATTTCTTGAATGTCTAAAAACCTCTGGAAAATTCATTACATTGAATGTAAAATGCATGGGGGCATCTCTCAAATAAAGAATGTATTTCTTAAGAAAGACGACGGACATAAATGTATAAGCAGATGTGTGCATACACAGATGGGTTCTTCCTGGAATGTTTTGGGAAGAATGAGAGAGGTAATATGTTAAAGTTCATTTGACTGTCTTTTTATTCTTTAGGTCTCAGCTCACATTTTACCTCCTCAAAGAGGCTTGCTTTCGTCACCCCATCTAAAGAGCCCTTGTCTTTTCTTCCTTGTATATTTCTTCTTGTTAGCACTTACTACTGTATGGTATTGTTTGTTTGTGTATTTATTACCTGTCTTTACCACTAGACTTTTTTTTTTTTTTTTTTTTTTGGCTGCGTTGGGTCTTCGTTGCTGCGCGCAGGCTTTCTCTAGTTGTGGCGAGCGGGGGCTACTCTTTGTTGGTGCTCAGACTTCTCATCGTGGTGGCTTCTCTTGTTGTGGAGCACAGGCTTTAGGCATGAGGGCTTCAGTACTTGCAGCATGCGGGCTCAATAGTTGTGGCACATGGGCCCTAGAGTGCGTGGGCTTCAGTAGTTGTGGCTTGCAAGCTCTAGTGCGCAGGCTCAGTAGTTTGGTGCACGGGCTTAGTTGCTCTGTGGCATGTGGGATCTTCCCAGACCAGGGATCGAACCTGTGACCTCTGCATTGGCAGGCGGGTTCTTAACCACTGCGCCACCACTAGACTTTTAGATGTATCAAGGCAAGGGGCCAGAGTTTCTCTTGTTTAATCTTGATATCTAGCACTTAGCATTGTGTCTTTGCATCATCTGGGTTCATTCAGGATAAAGAAAGCACATAGTAATTGGAATGGAGAAAGTGTAATATAAAGACTTATTCACTAAAACAGGGGATTGGAATAACAAGGGATTGACAGTAAGAAGTAAAGAGATCTCTAAAGAATATAGCAGTAATAGAAGAATCAGCTACAACCCCTAGATTAGAGGATCCAAAGAAGCGGATCCCCTCCAGTGCAGAGATCCAGACTTTGTTGGGGGAGGGCATGGCCATGACTCACTGGATTGCAGAGAAGTTACTGTGGCTGTTCTGACAGAAATTGTTAGAAATGCACCCTCTTGGAACTTGGAAATTTGTCTTTTAGGACAGGAATTGGCAAGCTATAGCACAGGCTAGACAACTGTTTTTGTCCTTAATCAAGGACATTTATAATCAAAGACTTGCAAGTAGCACAAGGTAACCAGTATTATCATACTCACTTGATGCAATCCGAATCACACACAAAGAAAAATACAATGCAGTGCAATTGTAACAAAAATTAATACATGAGACCATCATTACTCCTTTGAAGTACCTGGATTCCCTAATTTCAGAAGCTTTGTAGCATAGTTTGAAATCAGGGAACATGATACCTCCAGCTTTGTTCTTCTTTTTTAAAATTGCTTTGGCTTTTCAAATTCTTTGCGGTTTCATACAAATTTTATAATAATTTGTCCTAGTTCTTTGTTGGAATTTCAGTAGGGATTGCATGGAACCGGTAGGTTGCTTTAGGTAGTATGGACATTATAACACAATGTTAATTCTTCCAGTCCATGAGAATATCTTTTCATTTATTTGTATCTTCTTCTGTTTCTTTTATCAGTGCCTTGTAGTTTTCAGTATACAGGTCTTTTACCTCATTGACTAAACTTATTCCTAGGTATTGGAGGGGGCAGAGGGAGATGGTAAAGATGGCAGCTGCTAGCCTTCTCTGTCCTTGGGGAGGATTACAGTCAGTCTCTAGATGTATGCTAAATTAGCAGCCTGACTCTCAGGCTACAGCTTTTAAGATATGCAAGAAGACCTCTTTTAGGGAAAGGCTAGAAGATGGACATTTCTGTTTGTTCCCTCTGTACTGAGCCCTGTGTGTGAGAGGGGGTGATGGGTGGAGGAGAATAGCCACAACAAGTTCTTGCAAGCCCGCTAAGAATTGTTTCTTTGTTTGCTATAGTCTGGTAGGTCTTGTGGACACAAGCCCTGTTGGCTTTCAGAGCTAGGTATTTTGGGGGTCCATCTCTCAGGTAAAAAGTCTTAGAAGGTGGGGTGCCAGGTGTGCGGTCCAAACCTTTCACTCCTCAAGGAGGAGTTAAGAGTTGTGAGTTTCCTCTCAGTTTTGTGTCATTGTGCTAGGGGTGAGGTTTATGTGTCTTGGCCTTTCTTACCCATTTCAATGTGGGCTTTTTCTAATTCACTCAATGTGTAGGGGTCACTCAACTAATTTCTGGGTTTCTTTCAGAGGAAATTGTTCTCTGTGTAGCTGTAGATTCGGTGTGTCCATGGAGGTGAGTCAGGAGCCTCCCATGTTGCCATCTTTTACCAGAACCCATGCACTTTTGATCCTGGGTAAAGTATCATGCCAAAGTTTATATGTCTCCAGTTCTTCAGGAGTTTATATTTTAAATGAAGTAAAAGATAGATGTAAACTTCACAGAGAGGTAGTTTAAGCAAATATATTTCTGGCATGAAGTTTTTTGTTTCACATGCTTGCTTTTTTGCAGGTTGCCTGTGTGTGTTTTGGTGGGTTTTGGTTGATTTGGAAGGAAAAACAGCTCCAATTATTTGTTTAGGTTGCTTCAAAAATCATGTCACTGCCACATGTGAAAGGAAGGTCCTGTAACATTAAATGTGGGTAGATTCAGATGACCTTTATTAGCGTATTTATCTATTGTGCATTTCTTAAGGAAGCTGAGTTTGTTATAAATGAATTAATCAATCCTCACTCTACCCCTAAGAGAGCTGGTTAATTTCTGTTTTAGTGGCAAGGGAGCTGACATGTAGAGAAGTTAAACTACTTGTCCATAGTTTTTTGCAGAGGTAGAAATAGAATTTTGAGTTTATAACTCATGTAACATAATGACCAAACTGAACTTTCAAAAAATACATTTTTGCTTTTTGTGTTGATTAAAATGCTTTTTGCATTCTAATAAAACACCTAGATTCTAGCCCTGGATAACGTCTAATCCCTGTGATCTATTTCTGAAAAATAACCCCTCTTGTGATGAACAAGCCTCAAACCATTCTTTTACCTGGCTCCTTGAAAGTAAATATTACAACCTTTTTATTTACAGATTAGCAGGTTGAGTTTAGGTTAAAAGCATTTTCAAATTCTTGCCTTTAAATGAATGAAACTAAATTTTTGAATGGTCTTTTAAAAAATCATTCTCACTTTTGTGTCCATCTTATGGAATCATCCATTTTCCTTAAGAAGAATTTAAATGTTTAAAGACATTTTTATATGATCAATATTTAGAAAATTTGTTGAGAGTTTAAGAAATATAACATAGGCTTGCTGATTTTCTTGTGGATAATTATTGAACCACCAATCTGAGTATGTTAGATGAGTAGATCTAAAGAATAAATAGTACCATACAACATATTATGGCTGCCAGTGGCACTTGACATGTATGTGTATGAAACTCATACCTTCCAATTAGGCTTGAGGAAGCTTTTACTGGCTTAATTAGAGATGACATGTCCTGCTAAGTAATTGGTTACGTATAGTCACTGATTAAACATACCAGCTATTGGCTTGATTTCTCTGGTACTCTAAGTAAATTATAATAAAATTATAATAGATAATAGATAACTATTTAATCTATTAATGTTATAGTGTGTGTGATAATAGAGAGATAGACTCTGATTTCAAGATATTTTCACTAGGTATGAGTTAAGAAGGACTTTTAAAAAGCTTTTTATATAAATTATCTAATTTAATACCTCTTCCTCTTAGATATGTGGTATTAACAATACTCTACATAAACAGAAGAAACAACTGCCTTTCAAAGAGGAAGAGTGCCTGACTCACAGTCATTTAGCTGGTTAATGGTAGAGTGAAGTCTTCAGCTTTGCAGACTATATAGACCCTCTGTCACATCATGAGACCAATGCCAGAAGTCAAGCCAAGCTGGTGGTTGGTTTAAGGTAACAGTGGCATGATATGCTTGAGATTTTGAAGCAGAAAGAGGTCATTTCTAATAGAAGAGCAGTGTGGCATTGGGGGAATTCCAGAAGACTCCAAATACATCTTAGCATTAAGATGGGTCCTAGAGGATGGATGGAAGGGAGTTCAGCAGGTAGAACTGAGCTGTTCTCCTTGCTTCTGTTTTCAGTGGTTTTTATTAGTTGCAAAAAAGACCAAATGAACAATAGATCTGTGGGCAATGAGAAAAAATGGTAATTATTATCAAGTTGATTGGTGAATACTCAAGTTTGAATGTTCTAGGTTAAATGTTTATAAATAATTGGACAGCATAAAGGTCAAAGTTAATTGTTGATGTTTATTTTTTAAAGCTATTCAACAAATATTCTAAAGCTGAGGTGAGGGAGAATCTTTATTTTCCCGGTGCCTGGCACCCAGTAGGCACTGGTAAATGTTTGTTGAATTATCGATAAAATTTTCTTATATCTCTCTTAATTCACACTGTGAGGTTACATCCTTTGATGCTTTTTTGACCGGATTTACCTTCTTTAAAGTTTGAGAACCAGTAGTAATCTGCTTGCTTATGGAACCATCTCCACATCTCAGTTCTTACTAATGTCTTGTTTACTCAGTGTTGTTGCTGTCTTAAACTTGGGGACTGTTCAGTCTTATTTAGAATGTCTTGGTTTGAAAAGCAGTTGTCATTTGGTTCACACTAGTTCAGAGGATACCTACTATCTGTAACTCAGAAATATGTAAGAAAAAAAGTACACATCAAAGAAATAATGAAGCCAGGGAAACTAAAATAAACGTTTTTGAGCAGGTGATGGTAATGTTAAGTTTACAGTACAGTAAAAAAAAAAAAAAAAAAAAAAAACCTCTCCCCCTAAGAGAGTATGTAGATCAAATAAAGATCTTTTTCAAGTCTTTAACTCAAAGTTAAAGGTAAGGAACAAAAAGTTAAATGACTGAGGAGAGGGTAAGGCAGCAGATACCATGCAGGGTCCATGCAGGGTTTTTGAGGAAGATTGTCCACAGCCGCTTGTGATCAGGATCAGCTAATTACACAAACTGTGAATGTTACAAAGCAGAGAAACTTGGGGTTAGCATTGTGTGCGAGCACCAGGAGTGAAGTTTGTAATGTGGGAGCTTAGAAATAGATGAAGTAGGAGGATGCTACATGGAACAGTTGGGGAAATTGCTGAGATGTTTCATTATTTAAAGATGAAAGAAAGATTAGCCCTTCTTCTTCTTCTTTTTTTTTTAACATCTTTATTGGAATATAATTGCTTTACAGTGTTGTGTTAGTTTCTGCTGTATAACGAAGTGAATCAGCTATATGCATACGTATATCTCCATATCCCCTCCCTCTTGCATCTCCCTCCCACCCTCCTTATCCCACCCCTCTAGGTGGTTGCAAAGCACTGAGCTGATCTCCCTGTGCCATGCAGCTGCTTCCCACTAGCTATCTATTATACATTTGGTAGTGTATATATGTCAGTGCTACTCTCACTTCGTCCCAGCTTACCCTTCCCCCTCCTCGTGTCCTCAAGTCCATTCTCTATGTCTGTGTCCTTATTCCTGTCCTGCCCCTAGGTTCATCAGAACCATTTTTTTTTAAGATTCCATATATATGTGTTAGCATACAGTGTTTGTTTTTCTCTTTCTGACTTACTTCACTCTGTATGACACACTCTAGGTCCATCCACCTCACTACAAATAACTCAATTTTGTTTCTTTTTATGGCTGAGTAATATTCCACTGTATATATGTGCTACATCTTCTTTATCCATTAATCTGTTGATGGACACTTAGGTTGCTTCCATGTCCTGGCTATTTTTTTTTTTTTTACACAATTTTTTTTTATTAGTTTCTGCTTTATAACAAAGTGAATCAGTCATACACATACATCTGTTCCCACATCCCTTCCCTCATGCATCTCCCTCCCTCCCACCCTCCCCATCCCACCCCTCCAGGCGGTCACAAAGCACCGAGCTGATCTCCCTGTGCCATGCGGCCGCTTCCCACCATCTATCTACCCCACGTTTGGTAGTGTATATATGTCCATGCCTCTCTTTCGCTTTGTCACAGCTTACCCTTCCCCCTCCCCATATCCTCAAGTCCATTCTCAAGTAGGTCTGTGTCTTTATTCCCGTTTTACCCCTAGGTTCTTCATGCCATTTTTTTTTTTTTTAAATTCCGTATATGTGTGTTAGCATACGGTATTTGTCTTTCTCTTTCTGACTTACTTCACTCTGTATGACAGACTCTAGGTCTATCCACCTCATTACAAATAGCTCAGTTTCGTTTCTTTTCATGGCTGAGTAATATTCCATTGTATATATGTGCCACATCTTCTTTATCCATTCATCCGATGATGGACACTTAGGTTGTTTCCAGCTCCGGGCTATTGTGAATAGAGCTGCAATGAACATTTTGGTACATGTCTCTTTTTGAATTATGGTTTTCTCAGGGTATATGCCTAGTAGTGGGATTGCTGGGTCATATGGTAGTTCTATTTTTAGTTTTTTAAGGAACCTCCATACTGTTCTCCATAGTGGCTGTACCAATTCACATTCCCACCAGCAGTGCAAGAGTGTTCCTTTTTCTCCACACCCTCTCCAGCATTTATTGTTTCTAGATTTCTTGATGATGGCCATTCTGACTGGTGTGAGATGATATCTCATCATGTCCTGGCTATTGTAAATAGTGCTGCAATGAACATTGTGGTACATGACTTTTTTTTTTTTCCATGACTCTTTTTGAATTATGGTTTTCTCAGGGTATATACCCAGTAATGGGATTGCTGGGTCATATGGTAGTCCTATTTTTAGTATTTTAAGGAACCTCCATACTGTTCTCCATAGTGGCTGTATCAATTTACATCCCCACCAGCAGTGCAAGAGGGTTCCCTTTTTTCCACACCCTCTCCAGCATTTATTGTTTGTAGATTTTTTGATGATGGCCATTCTGACTGGTGTGAGATGATATCTCATTGTAGTTTTTTTTTTTTTTTTTTTTTTTTTGCGGTATGCGGGCCTCTCACTGTTGTGGCCTCCCCCGTTGCGGAGCACAGGCTCCGGATGCGCAGGCCCAGCGGCCATGGCTCACGGGCCCAGCCGCTCCGCGGCATATGGGATCCTCCCAGACCGGGGCACGAACCCGTATCCCCTGCATCGGCAGGCGGACTCTTAACCACTGCGCCACCAGGGAGGCCCTCATTGTAGTTTTGATTTGCATTTCTCTAATGATGAATGATGTTGAGCATTCTTTCATGTGTTTCTTGGCAATCTGTATATCTTCTTTGGAGAAATGTCTGTTTAGTTCTTCTGCCCATTTTTGGATTGGGTTGTTTGTTTTTTTGATATTGAGCCGCATGAGCTGCTTGTATATTTTGGAGATTAATCCTTTGTCAGTTGCTTCATTTGCAAATATTTTCTCCCATTCTGAGAGTTGTCTTTTCGTCTATTTGTGGTTTCCTTTGCTGTGCAAAAGCTTTTAAGTTTCACTAGGTCCCATTTGTTTATTTTTGTTTTTATTTCCGTTTCTCTAGGGGTGGGTCAAAAAGGATCTTGCTGTGATTTATGTCATAGAGTGTTCTGTCTGTGTTTACCTCTAAGACTTTTATAGTGTTTGGCCTTACATTTAGGTCTTTAATCCATTTTGAGTTTATTTTTGTGTATGGTGTTAGGAAGTGTTCTAATTTCATTCTTTTACATGTAGCTGTCCAGTTTTCCCAGCACCACTTATTGAAGAGGCTGCCTTTTCTCCATTGTATACTCTTGCCTCCTTTATCAAAGGTGACCATATGTGCGTGGGTTTATCTCTCAGCTTTCTATCCTATTCCATTGATCTATATTTCTGTTTTTGTGCCAGTACCATACTGTCTTGATTACTGTAGCCTTTGTAGTATAGTCTGAAGTCCAGAAGCCTGATTCCTTCAGCTCTGTTTTTCTTTCTCAAGATTGATTTGGCTCTTCGGGGTCTTTTGTGTTTCCATACAAATTGTGAAATTTTTTGTTTTAGTTCTGTGAAAAATGCCAGTGGTAGTTTGATAGGGATTGCATTGAATCTGTAGATTGCTTTGGGTAGTAGAGTCATTTTCACCATGTTGATTCTTACAATCCAAGAACATAGTATATCTCTCCATCTGTTTGTATCATCTTTAAATTCTTTCATCAGTGTCTTATAGTTTTCTGCATACAGGTCTTTTGTCTCCTTAGGTAGGTTTATTCCTAGGTATTTTATTCTTTTTGTTGCAGTGGTAAATAGAAGTGTTTCCTTAATTTCTCTTTCAGATTTTTCATCATTAGTATATAGGAATGCCAGAGATTTCTGTACATTAATTTTGTATCCTGCTACTCTACAAATTCATTGCTTAGCTCTAGTAGTTTTCTGGTAGCATCTTTAGGATTCGCTGTGTATAGTGTTATGTCATCTGCAAACAGTAACAGTTTTACTTCTTCTTTTCCAATTTGGATTCCTTTTATTTCTTTTTCTTCTCTGATTGCTGTGGCTAAAACTTCCAAAACTATGTTGAATAATAGGGGTGAGAGTGGGCAACCTTGTCTTATTCCTGATCTCAGTGGAAGTGGTTTCAGTTTTTCACCATTGAGAATGATGTTGGCTGTGGGTTTGTCATATATGGCCTTTATTAGGTTGAGGTAGGTTCCCTCTATGCCTGCTTTCTGGAGAGTTTTTATCATAAATGTGTGTTGAATTTTGTCAAAAGCTTTTTCTGCATCTATTGGGATGATCATATGGTTTTTCTTCTTCAGTTTATCAGTATGGTATATCACATTGATTGATTTGTGTATATTGAAGAATCCTTGCATTCCTGGGATAAACCCCACTTGATCATGGTGTGTGATCCTTTTAATGTGCTGTTGAATTCTGTTTGCTAGTATTTTGTTGAGGATATTTGCATCTATGTTCATCAGAGATATTGGCCTGTAGTTTTCTTTTTTTGTGACATCTTTGCCTGGTGTTGGTATCAGGGTGATGGTGGCCTCGTAGAATGAGTTTGGGAGTGTTCCTCCCTCTGCTATATTTTGGAAGAGTTTGAGAAGGATAGGTGTTAGCTCTTCTCTAAATGTTTGATAGAATTTGCCTGTGAAGCCATCTGGTCCTGGGCTTTTGTTTGTTGGAAGATATTTAATCACAGTTTCAGTTTCAGTGCTTGTGATTGGTCTGTTTATATTTTCTATTTCTTCCTGGTTCAGTCTTGGAAGGTTGTGCTTTTCTAAGAATTTGTCCATTTCTTCCAGGTTGTCCATTTTATTGGCATAGAGTTGCTTGTAGTAATCTCTCATGATCCTTTGTATTTCTGCAGTGTCAGTCATTACTTCTCCTTTTTCATTTCTAATTCTATTGATTTGAGTCTTCTCCCTTTTTTTCTTCATGAGTCTGGCTAATGGTTTATCAATTTTGTTTACCTTCTCAAAGAACTAGCTTTTAGTTTTATTGATCTTTGCTATTGTTTTTCTTCATTTCTTTTTCATTTATTTCTGCTCTGATCTTTATGATTTCTTTCTTTCTGCTAACCTTGGGGGTTTTTTTGTCCTTCTTTCTCCAGTTGCTTTCGGTGTAAGGTTAGGTTTTTTATTTGAGATGTTTCTTGTTTCTTGAGGTAGGATTGTATTGCTATAAACTTCTCTCTTAGAACTGCTTTTGCTGCATCCCATAGGTTTTGGGTCGTCGTGTTTTCATTTTTTTTGTTTCTAAGTATTTTTTGATTTCCTCTTTGATTTCTTCAGTGATCTCTTGGTTATTTAGTCGTGTATTGTTTAACCTCCATGTGTTTGTATTTTTTACACATTTTTCCTGTAATTGATATCTAGTCTCATACATAGTGTTGTGGTTTGAAAAGATACTTGATATGATTTCAATTTTCTTAAATTTACCAAGGCTTGATTTATGACCCAAGATATGATCTATCCTAGAGAATGTTCCATGAGCACTTGAGAAGAAAGTGTATTCTGTTGTTTTTGGATGGAATATCCTATAAATATCAGTTAAGTCCATCTTGTTTAACGTGTCATTTAAAGCTTGTGTTTCTTTTTTTATTTTCATTTTGTGTGATCTGTCCATTGGTGAAAGTGGGGTGTTAAAGTCCCCTACTATGATTGTGTTACTGTTGATTTCCCCTTTTATGGCTGTTAGCATTTGCCTTATGTATTGAGGTGCCCCTATGTTGGGTGCATAAATATTTGCAATTGTTATATCTTCTTCTTGCATTGATCCCTTGATCATTATGTAGTGTCCTTCTTTGTCTCTTGTAATAGTCTTTATTTTAAAGTTTATTTTGTCTGATATGAGAATTACTACTCCAGCTTTTTTTTGATTTCCATTTGCATGGAATATCTTTTTCCATCTCCTCACTTTCAGTCTGTATGTGTCCCTAGGTCTGAAGTGGGTTGCTTGTAGACAGCATATGTCCGGGTCTTGTTTTTATATCCAGCCAGCCAGTCTGTGTCTTTTGGTTGGAGCATTTAATCCATTTCCATTTAAGGTAATTATCGATATGTATGTTTCTATTATCATTTTCTTAATTGTTTTGGGTTTTTTTTTCCTGTGGTACGCGGGCCTCTCACTGTTGTGGCCTCTCCCATTGCGGAGCACAGGCTCCAGACACGCAGGCTCAGCAGCCATGGCTCATGGGCCCAGCCGCTCCACGGCACGTGGGATCCTCCCGGACTGGAGCACAAACCCGTGTTCCCTGCATCGACAGGCGGACTCTCAGCCACTGCGCCACCAGGGAAGCCCCTTGGGTTTGTTTTTGTAGGTCTTTTCCTTCTCCTGTGTTTCCTGTCTAGAGAAGTTCCTTTAGCATTTGTTGTAAAGCTGGTTTGGTGGTGCTGAATTCTCTTAGCTTTTGCTTGTCTGTAAAGGTTTTAATTTCTCCATCGAATCTGAATGAGATCCTTGCTGGGTAGAGCAATCTTGGTTGTAGGTTTTTCCCTTTCATCATTTTAAATATGTCCTGCCAGTCCCTTCTGGCTTGCAGAGTTTCTGCTGAAAATTCAGCTGTTAACCTTATGGGGATTCCCTTGTATGTTATTTGTTGCTTTTCCCTTGCTGCTTTTAATATTTTTTCTTTGTATTTAATTTTTGATAGTTTGATTAATATGTGTCTTGGCATGTTTCTCTGTGGATTTATCCTGTATGGTACTCTCTGGGCTTCCTGGAGTTGACTGACTATTTCCTTTCCCATATTAGGGAAGTTTTCAACTATAATCTCCAAATATTTTCTCAGACCCTTTCTTTTTCTCTTCTTCTTCTTGGAACTCTATAATTGGAATATTGGTGTATTTACTGTTGTCCCAGAGTTCTCTAAGACTGTCCTCAATTCTTTTCATTCTTTTTTCTTTATTCTGCCCCCTGGCAGTTATTTTCACCATTTTATCTTCCAGCTCACTTATCCATTCTTCTGCCTCAGTTATTCTGTTATTGATTCCTTCTAGAGTATTTTTAATTTCAGTAATTGTGTTGTTCATCACTGTTTGTTTGCTCTTTAGTTCTTCTAGATCCATGTTAAATGTTTCTTGTATTTTCTCCATTCTGTTTCCAAGATTTTGGATCATCTTTACTATCATTAGTCTGAATTCTTTTTCAGGGAGGTTGCCTTTTTCATCTTCATTTATTTGGTCTTGTAGGTTTTTACCTTGCTCCATCACCTGTAATATATTTTTTTGCTGTTTCATCTATACTGTTAGTTTTTGATGGGTAGTGCTGTATTCCTGTCTTACTGGCTGTTTGGCCTGAGACGTCCAGCACTGGAGTTTGCAGACAGTTAGATACAGCTGGGTGCTGGTGCTGAGATGAGGACCTCCAGGAGGCCTCACTCCAGTTGATATTCCCTGGGGTCTGAGGTTCTCCGTTAGTCCAGTGGTTTGGACTTCGAGCTCCTACCACAGGAGCTTGGGCCTGACCTCTGGCCTGGGAACTAAGATCCTGCAAACTTCGTGGCATGGTAAAAAAAAAAAAAAAAAGGAAGCAAGAAAGAAAAGAAAGAGCAGTACAATATCAAAAAATAAAAAACAAAATAAAATTAGAAAGATAAAAAATATATTAGCAAAAATAAAACTATAATAATAAAGTAAAAGCACAGTAGAAAAAAAGGTGACGGGGCAACAAGCTAAAAGGAGAGATCACTAACAAAGTATAAAGAATAAAATAAAATTAGAGAAATAAAAGATTTATTAGGAAAAATAAAAATATAAAGGAATCAACAACAGTGAATCAACAAGGTAAAACAGAACCCCAATCTAGAAGAGGGAAAAAGAAAAGAAAAATAGTGGGGGGAGAAAAAAAAAGCCTTTTTTGGGGGGCCTAAGTTCCATAAGGCTGGAACTTAGGCAGGGGCAGGGTTTAGGGTGGGGTGGGACCTAGGCTGGGCGAAGTTCAAGCATGGGGCGGGGCCTCCGCAGAAGGGGAGAGGCAGCAGGTGGAAAGGAGGGAGTGTGGGATTCTGGAGTTTGGAGGTAGGGCCCTGAGTGAGGTTGTGTGGGTGGGGTTTAGGCCCAGCTCATTGGAGGGGGTCTCTGAGTATAGAGGTAGGGCCCTGGGTGGGGGTGTAAGGGTGGGGCTTGGGCTCGGGCTCTGCGGGGCAGGAGGGAGGCTCTGAGGGCAGAGGATTAGGCCCGGGAGCCCAACAGACTTCCTGGTGCCTAAGTTGGTAGGGAAAGCACTGGCCCCTGTTCCCTTTTGTTCCTTTGTGCCCCTCCCCAACCGTCTCCCCCAGGGTTTCCCCCATCTGTGCTGGACCCCTAACCGTATGTGGGTCCCCCTGCGTGTAGGAACTCCTCCCCTCCCCCAGCCACCCCTCAGGTGTGCCCATCCCGGAGGTCTGGCCTTTACTTTTGCTCCCCCTTCCCTCCCTCCCACTCCCTCAGGACCCGCATGGCTGGAGGGAATCTAGGTAGGCAGAAGATCAGGCCCTGGATCTCAACAGGTTTCTGGGGGCCCAAGTGGGCAGGGGAAATCTGACCACACTCCCGTTTGATCCTCTGCCCTCCCGATGGTTCCCCAATTTCCCCCTTCGGGCATGGGATCCCTTCCCCTCCCCCAGCCACCCCTCAGGGGTGCCAGGGCCATCCCGCCTCCACTTCTCTTCCCCCTTCACTCCCCCCATGCCCCACATCCTACCCGGTCACTGGGGGTTCCTCCCGTCCCCTTAGGTGTCCGTGGTCCCCCACGGGGGCCTAGTAGGTGCCCTAGTTGTGAGGAGACGTGAATTCTGCATCCTTCTAGTACGCCATCTTGACTCCACCTCAAGATTTGCCCTGCTTGCTGAACTTTGAAACCCTAGACACGTGTTTGCTAACAGAATGCCAGGGCATTTTGGTTTGGTTTGTTGTTTACACATCATCATTTGTGGTTTCTCATCCACATTTGGATTGTTTGGATCAAGGGGACTGCTTCTTTTGATATAAACAAATATGTTTGTGTTATGAGAGCTATGGAGATAAACTTGGAAGGCATTTACAGTATAACACTTTTCCAACATGCTTTAAAGGGGGCATCAGGTACATCATATATTATTACATTTCATTTGTGTTGCAGTTTCTCCAGTTTGAGAACTCCAAACTCTAAAGCTTCACCAGTCTGTGCTCTGATTTTATTTGCTAATGATGAAGATACTTCTCCTAAGAAGCAGCTTCAGGGCCATTGGGTAATTTTCTAGCTCAACCATGATTTTAAATGTCCTTAATTGTATCACCCCAGATCTTCGCCTGAGATCTTAAAGTACAACTTAGGAATGATCTTCCCCACTTTTTCTTGAATAAAGTTATTGTGCTGAAAAGAGTTGGACACAAATGTTCAAAAATGGCACTTGGCTATCTTTAAGTGTAATTCAGCGTTTGAAATTGGCAGCTTAAATCTTCAAGATGAGGGTATAAATGAATCTATGTTGGAATGATTGTGCTCACAGTGTGACCAGGTGGCAGCAGCAGACAGGATGTCTTGCCATAGTAACTTCCCAGAGTGCACAGTGGAGGCGACTGTTGTCAAAAGCTCTGCTCATCAAGCGTGTCAGTAACTGCAAGAGGCTGCTCCCCTCTCCTTGAGCCCTTGGGGTTTATGTTTCACATTCAGTCTTTATCAGCTTTCTGACTAACGTTATAGGCTTAGCTTTGTTTTGTCTCTTTGCATCAGATAAGTATAGTTCTTTTCTTGTATGGTGTAGTATTTTGTTTGTAATATTTTTTCCTTTTCTTAATTTTGCCTGGGATATCGAGAATCTGATGAATATCTGGAATCTGAGCTTCACATATATAACAGTATTGGAAAGAACCTAGATTTTGGAGTTAAATATGCCTGGGTTCAAATCTTATTTAGGCCACTCACATGCTCAGTGACCTTGATGTAGATTTATAATTTCTCTGAGTCTCAGTCTCCCCACCTACAAAATAATGAAAACAAAACCTTTTTGATGGAGTTGCTGTACATATTACATTGTTTGTATGAAGCACCCAATACAGTGATTGGCAGTCAGTGGTAGCAGTTGCTGTTACCCTTACTACCCACTGTAAGTGATGACTCTGATGTGTGTGTGCTGTTAGTTTTTCCAGGCCCTTTGAGGATGATGGCACTTGTGTTGCAAATTATTATCATTTCAAATCAGTATTTAGTTATTCCTGGGACTTTCCCTTCACCCACAGCAGAACCTGCCCTGACTGTGATCCTAACGTTTTACTCAGGACAACTGCTTTTTATTTGCTATGCATCACTTTTTTTTAAGCTGGTTAGTTCATCAGCCACTGTTCCATTTGTATTTCAGAATTCGTTAAGTTAACTGACTTTGCAGCATTCTGATGATATATCAAATCTATCTGAACTTCAAACTGCCTTTTATAGAAGGTGTTTTCGGGAATTATTTGAGAATAGGAAAAAGTCCATGATTGGAGAGCAACTCCAAATTAAAAAAAAAATGAGAAACTTTACTACCCATGGACTAGCTGTTAGAAGATTCTATTGGTTAGCACAGATATTTTAAGAACCACAGATTGTCAACTCTACACTCCCTTTGTCTTCAGCATAACTCCCTGCATAATCTTTTATCTTTACCTTGTGAGTCACAGAATGAAATGAGTTTAATTCATTTTGGCTTTTTGTGATATGAGATTGAATAAAAATAAACATCCTGGTATTTAATTTGTGAAATACAGGTTGAATTTTGGTAAAGATTATACCACCACATATTTGGTTGGAATGTTGCAGCTCGGGTGCTTGGCATCCATTTTTCCATTTTATCTTTGCTACATCCTAGAAGTTTGGCAGGGAAGATTGCTTTTTCCCTCTCCCTTTGTTTTATAGGTTAAGAAACTGAGGATTAGAGAACTGGAGTATCATAACCAAGCTGAAGGAGATAGATTTTGTCTAGTTGAGGAGGCAAAACGGGACTGGAATTTAGGTTTCTTGCTTTGACTGCAAGTTTTCCATTCTAAGACAGGGGTCCTCAACCCCCAGGCCACAGACCAGTAGCAGTGCACCGGCCTGTCAGGAACTGGGCCGCACAGAAGAAAGTGAGCAGCGGGCGAGCGGAGCAAAGCTTCATCTGCGGCTCCCCATCGCTCGCGTTTCCTCCTGAACCATCCCCACCCCCCGACCCCCATCCGTGGAAAAATTGTCTTCCACAAAACCAGTCCCTGGTGCCAAAAAGGTTGGGGACTGCTGTTCTAAGAGATTTAGACTCAATTAAATTGAACAAATTCATAGTACTTGTTAACCATTAATTGTAAAGATTTTAAAATGGAAAAGTTGGTATCTTAATCAATTTTTCATTGTAACATCTGGATAATGCTAATACACAGACAAATTATAATATTATCCTGAGCATTTTCTTTAATATTTATAAATTTGTTTCAAGTGTTTAAAATTTTAAGAAAATTTCGATACATGGTATTCCAAGTAAATAGCTTTTGTTTAAATATAGAAACAAACAGAAAGGAAATATCATTTAGTGAACATTAGGTTTCATTTCCTCTTACTTTGTTAGCCTCCATAGTCTAGAATTACCTAGTTGGCATTGCAAATCTTGGACGTCCTTAGGACTGCCTTACTCTGAAAATTACTCTGCTAATCTGTCAGAATTAGGGACACTTTTCTCTTGGGTGCTACTATTATAAAAACAGAATGCCAGCTTCTTTTTGTTTCCTTATTCTGAGCATTTACATAACAACATGTTGTTAAAGTAGAACAATGTATTTCAGGCAAGGATTTTTTTTTTTTTAGACAAATAACATTTCTGTTTACTAAATCTGTGGCTCTCAGGTATTTTAAGGAATGCTTACATGTTGAACACCAGCCAAAGTACCAGAATACACCAGATGGATACTTTCAGGTTTTCATCCAAAAACCTTCTGATATGTGACAGATTGTTTGTATTATTCTTTAAATGTCTTTATTAAATTTTAAGTATTTGTATTAAAACATAAAACTGAGCAGTGCATTAGAATAATTCTGGTTTTCATTTGTTCATTGACTTCACTAGGTTAATTTAGAAGGAAGGGTTCCTAAATTACTTAAATTACCTAAAGCCAAATTATCCATTCCATAATTTCCTACCTTTATTCTCTTTTTGTCTGTTTGAAAGCTTATTTGCAATTTAGCAGGGTTTTTTATTTTTGTTTTATGGCCTCTAATTTTTTAATTTATTTCTTAAATATTGAAGTATAGTTGATTTACAATGTGTTAATTTCTGCTGTACAGCAAAATGATTCAGTTATACATATATATATACATTCTTTTTTATATACTTTTCCATTATGGTTTATCCCAGGACATTGAATATAGTTCCCTGTGCTATGCAGTAGGACCCTGTCCATCCATAAGTAATAGTTTGCAGCTACTAACCCCAAACTCCCAATCCATCCCCCCAACCCCGCCCTTGGCAACCACAAGTCTGTTCTCTATGTCTGTGAGTCTGTTTCTGCTTTGTACATAGGTTCATTTGCGTCATATTTTAGATTCCACATGTAAGTGATATCATATGGTATTTGTCTTTCTCTTTCTGACTTACTTCACGTAGTATGATAATTTCTAGTTGCATCCATGTTGCTGCAAATGGCATTATTTTGTTCTTTTTTATGGCTGAGTAGTATTTCATTATATATATGTACCACATGTTCTTTATCCATTCATCTGTCAGTGAACATTTAAGTTGTTTCCATGTCTTGACTATTGTGAATAGTGCTATTATGAACATAGGGGTGCATGTATCTTTTTGAATAGTTTTGTCTGGATATATGCCCAGGAGTGGGAGTGCTGGATCATATGATAATTCTATTTTTAGTTTTCTGCAGAACCTTCATACTGTTTTCCATAGTGGCTGCACCAACTTACATTCCTACCAACAGTGTAGGAGGGTTCCCTTTTCTCCACACCCTCTCCAGAATTTGTTATTTGTAGACTTTTTAATGTCGGCCATTCTGACTGATGTGAAGTGGTACCTCGTTGTTTTATTGGTTTTTTTTTGCGGTATGCGGGCCTCTCACTGCTGTGGCCTCTCCCGTTGCGGAGCACAGGCTCCGGACGCACAGGCTCAGCGGCCATGGCTCACGGGCCCAGCCGCTCTGCGGCGTGTGGGATCTTCCTGGACCGGGGCATGAACCCGTGTTCCCTGTATCGGCAGGTGGACTCTCAACCACTGCACCACCAGGGAAGCCCTACCTCGTTGTTTTGATTTGCATTTCTCTAAGAATTAGTGATGTTGAGCATCTTTTCATGTGCTTATTGATGGCCTCTAATTTTTTTCCTGTAGATTTCTCTTCTCTTCTCTGTCTCTCTCCTGCCCTGCAGGCATCATATGTTTTCACACCTGTAGCAATCCTTCCTTTGATATATCTTGTAACTTCTCCTCTTTCTATCCAGTCCCTCTCCTGTCATCTGGAAATTCATCCTCTTTGACGAGATTTAGTTTGTTTCCTCCTCCAAACTATTCATGTCACTCTTGTTTTGTTATTCCTCTACTTATAAGCTCTTCTTGGCATAGTTGTCTTCTGCAGGAAGAATAGCTGCACATTCATTTCTTCTGTATATACTGCCTCTGCTCACTCATTTTCACGGTTTCACAGAAATTATGATTCCCAAATTGTGATAAGCCAGATCACACCACTAAACAGCATCCCCCTATTTCCAGCTGCCTATTGGTTTGTTAGTCATAGCTGCCCAGATGTACTGCAGGTGGCTCAAGGCCAACATGTTCATTCCAGTCCCTGTGCTCTCTCATCTTTTATGTGTCAGCAGGCTCTTGTGAGGATCAACTAGGATAATACAGATGTAAGTGCTGGATAATCATTTTTCAGGATGCACTTATAAAAGGGTGTATGATTAATGGTGGGCAGTGCTGAGCATAACACAAGTTTGAAATTTGTATTCTCATAAATAATAATTCATTCAATCATTCATTCAACAAATACTGAATGCTTTCAGTATTCAGTACATTACTGTGCCTGCCCCATATTGCTGCTGGGGATTCAGCATTTAACAGAAGGATAAAGTGCTTGTCCTCTTGGAGCTCACTTTCTAGTGTAGGAAAACAGATAATAAGAAATGTATTTAATATATTCTGAGATAAAGGGTATTTCATAGTTCTGATTTATATCAGAAATTGGAAAGCATCTTTTTAAAAACAGCTCTGTAATTTACATACCTTCAAGTTCATTCATGTTAAGTATACAGTTAAATGATTTTTAATAAATTTACAGAGTAGTACAAACATTACCACATCCAGCTTTACACTATTTCCATCACCCCCAGAAGATCTCTTGTATCCATTTGCAGTCAATCCCCACTTCCACCAAGCCCAGGTGACCATTTATCTGCTTTTTGTCTCTGTAGATTTGCCTTTTCTGGGCATTTCACTTAAGTAGAATCATATAATGTATAGTCTTTTGTATCTGGTTTCTTTTATTTAGCATAATGTTTTTGAGGTTTATCCATGTTGTAACATGTATCAGTAGTTCATTCCTTCTTATTGCTGAATTGTATTCCATTCTATGGATATGCATTTTGTTTATCCTTTCAGTAGTTGGTGAACATTTGAATTGTTTGTATTTTTTGGTTGTTGTGAATAATACTGCCATGAACATTTGTGTACAAGTCTTTTTATAGACACATGTTTTCACTTGGAGTGGGGGTAGATACCTAGGAGGAAAATTTCTGGGTCATAGGGTAAATTAATGTTTAACTTTTTAAGAAACTGCCAAACTATTTTCCAAAGTGGCTGCACCATTTTCCATTACCACCAACAGTGTGTGAGGGTTCCATTTTCTCTGTAGTTCTGTTAACACTTCTTATTGTTACTGTCTGACTTCTTTATCATAGTTATTCTGGTGGGTAAGAAATAGTCTCTTTTTTTTTTTTTTTTTTTTTTTTGTGGTACGCGGGCCTCTCACTGTTGTGGTCTCTCCCGTTGCGAAGCACAGGCTCCGGACGCACAGGCTCAGCGGCCACGGCTCACGGGCCCAACCGCTCCGCGGCATGTGGGATCTTCCTGGACCGGGGCACGAATCCGTGTCCCCTGCATCGGCAGGCAGACTCTCAACCACTGCGCCACCAGGGAAGCCCCAGAAATAGTATCTTATTGTAGTTTTGATTTGCATTTTCCAAATGACAAACGTTGTTCAGCATCTTTTCAAATGTTTATTGGTCATTCAGGTTTTTTTTGTTTTTTGTTTTTGGTAAAATGTCTCTTCATATTTTTGGTCCAGTTTTTCATTGGGCTGTTTGCCTTCTTGTTGAGTTGTAAAAGTTCCTTATATATTCTGGATATAAGTTCTTTATCAGGTATATGATTTGCAGATATTTCCCTCCAGTATATGGCTGTTATTTTCATTTTCTTAATATGTCTTTTGAAGTAGACAAGTTTTAAAAAAATTGTTTATTTTTTTACAGTAGGTCCTTGTTATCTATTTTAATTTTGATGTCCAATTTATCCCTTTTTTATGGCTTTGTGCTTTTGGTGTCATACTTAAAAACTCTTTATCTAACCCAAGGTCACTCTATGTTTTCTCCTAAGAGTTTTATAATTTTAGGCCTTACAGTTAGACCTATGGTCCATTTTGAATTAATTTTGTGTATGATAAAAGTCTAAATTAATCTTTTTGTATGTAGTTGTGCAGTTGTTCCAACATCATTTGTTGAAAAGAATATCATTTCCTCCATTGAATTGCCTTGGTATAATTGCCAAAAATCAATATAACAAAAGTATAAGGGAAAACTTTTGGACTTTTAATCCTATTGCATTGATCTGTACTCCTGTCTTTATGCCAGTACCACATTGTCTTGATTATTATAGTTTTACAGTAAATTTTACAGTTGGGAAGTTTGAGTCCTTTAACTTTGTTCTTCTTTTCCAAAATTGTTTTGGCTATTCTGGGTCCTTTGCATTTCTATGTAAATTTTAGAATTAGCTTGGCAAAGAAATTGGGGAACATCTTACAACTCATGACTTCTTACAATTATAATTGGCACTTTTTTTCTTTCATAGTGATGTTACTTATGTTGAATCATATCTTACATTCAAGGAAACATGGTAAAATATCATAATGATATGTGCAAAGGAGAGAAATAAAGCAGTGAGAGAAATAGGAAGTTCTGGAGTTGGTGTTGCATTGCTATTTATAAAACAGTGGTGAAAGAAGGTCTTCCAGGGTAGGTGACTTTTGAAAGAGAGTTGAAGAAGGTGAGGAAATGAATCATGGTGATTTCTGGAAAGTGGTACTGTCAGAGGAAGAATAAGTTCAAAGGCTCTGAATTAGGAACACATTGGGTTTTTTTTCCAGGAACAAATACGAGGTCATAGTATGTGTGGCTGTAGGGATTTGACAGGGGAGAGATTTGTAAATGGGCTAAGAACTACTTTAGATTTTAGGTATCTTATTTCTCTGAAGATTAAATAAAATGACATTCAGTGAATATTTAGGGAGAATATGATTATTTTCTTCCAAAGGCAGTGCAGGCATTGCATGATATAAGTTGTCACTTTATCCACCTTGTTCACTCCTTTGTCTTATTACATCTCTGATCCGTTCACTATGATGTGTATGAAATGGCCCCACAATTGTAATTAATAGAAAGGAACTAGGATCTTTTAAATGTTCTCCCATCCTCATTGCTTATGGGGAAAAAACTCAAGCATAATCTTGCTTAGTCCATAGTATACATCTACTAGAAGTCATTGAAATTATACATCTAACAAGAAGCATGTCCTTGTAACAAAAGACCTAAATGTATGTTTTCTGAAAGTTATGGTTTATGATGTATTCTTGAGTGAAGTTTCCTCTGCTGATATCTAAAAAGTTGTTATTTAGTTTACTGATCTTGGTATCGAAGTGACTCTTTCCACTTTTCACATATGCGTGAATCTTGTACCGAGGCATTCTTTTGTGTGAGGTTTTTTTTTCTCACTTCCTAGTTCCCATGCGGACTTAGAATAATATACGCCATGGGACACAGCTTTATTCTTAGATAGAGAAGAGCAAGAGTAACTGACACTACTTTTCTTTCCCACAGCTCAAATAAATCCATGTATGCTATCAATATTTAAACCAAATTATTTAAAAAACTCAGCAGGCTTGCAGGACAATACTATTACTATGCAAGGAGACAGTTAGATCCAGTGAAATCTGTAGCTCAGAGAACGTTGCTAACACCCTGGGTGAACGTGAGCGCACTGTTTTCCCCTCCTCCCCCTCCCCCTCATTCTCCTTCTCTTCTTATAACTATCTCTCTCATAAACACAGGATATATATATATATCTTATACATTCTGTCTGTATATCTAAAATCCTATTCTTCCTTGTACCTGCTCTGATCCCTTCCAGGTTCTACCTGATTCTTTTCAGTTACAGGCCCCAGGAATCATATATATACATATATTTATTACTCCCTGTATGTAATAGCTTCGTAAATTTATCTCAACTTTAAATGCATTAGTTAAGCTTGCCTTTTAAATACACTGTTTGTTAAATTATCTTTTAAAATATGTCATAATGTGTACCATTACTATATTATATGAAAGTCTTGAATTTGTTTTATTGATACCTCTAAAGTTTTCCATAAGCTTTGTGCATCTGTATCTTAATTTTTTTTATTTTTTATTTATATCACATTTTGTTTATCCACCAATGTACACTTAGGTTGCTTCCACATTTTGGCTGTTGTGAATAGTGTTGCTATGAATGCAGATGTACAAACATCTCTTGAAGTTCTTGCTTTCAGTTCTTTTGAGTATATACCCTGAAGTGGAATTGCTGAATCATATAGTAATTCTTTTTTTTTAATTTTTAAGAAATCTCCATGCTGTTTTCCATCGTGGCAGCATTATTTTACATTCCAATCAATAGTGCTAAAGGGTTCCAGTTTCTCCACATCCTCACCAATACACATGTTGTTTCCTGTATGGCTATCCTAATGGGTGTGAGGTTATATCTCATGGTGGTTTTAATTTGCATTTCCCTAATGATTAGTGATGTTGGGTATCTTTCCATGTGCTTGTTGGCCATTTGTATATCTTCTCTGGAGAAATGTCTAAGTCCTTTCCCCTTTTTTTAATGGGGTTGTTTGGGGTTTGTGACTATCTTTATACTTCTCTCATTCTAATTACTAATAGTAGGTGTGACAGGGCGGCAGTGTTCATCCCTCCTATTGTGGTAATCATTATATCTATTTTAGTTTATGGACTTAGATATGGAATAAAATATTAGAAGATTGAGTCCAGCTATGTAAGAAGGATAATATATCATGACCAAGTGCTGTTTATATCAGAAATAAAAACCTGGCTTAACATTGAAAAATCAATGTAGACTTCTTCCTCTGCTCAAGATGGAGTTACTGGGACTATACGTACCCTCCCACTTGAACAACAGCAACACAGACAAAATATGAAACCGTGGTTTTAAGAAACTGAATATCAGTCAACAAAGGGTAGTATAGTGGTCCTTGAGAGACAGGAAATAAGGTGAGCCTTAAGTTTACCTAAGTTTAGTGCCTTGAGGGAGTTTCCACATTGCATCACAGGGAGATGGAATTCAAGTGGAGCCCAGTGGGCTACTGGAATTGAGGAGACAGAACTGTGGTTGGGATGAACTTCTGGGGTGGCTGGCAAAGTTCTACTTCTTGACCTGGGAAGTGTTCACCTTATGATAATTCATTAAGTCATACATTTGGTTTGTGGGGTTTTCTGTATTTGTGTTTTAGTTAACAGTAAAAATATTTTTTAAAAAGTTCCTTAGAACAGCTGAATTTCAGAATGGATATAGCCAAAGAAAAAATTAGGAATCTGCAAGCCAACATCAGGGAAAATCACTCACAACATACAACAAAAATACAAATGGAAACTATGAGAGAATTGTTAGAAAATACAGAGGACATATTCAAAGGATCCAATATCTGCTTAGTAAAAAATAAAAGTAAAAATAGCTAAAAATAATAGAACAAAATAATTCCTGTGCCGTAAACTTCAGACTAAAAGAGCCCCCTGAATGTCAGACAGAATAACCAAAATTATCTACCTACCTACATGTCTGTATACATATACATACACACATATGTACATATATACATATAAATGTACAGGTCTTAAATATACATGTAAATATAATTACATTAAAAATTTTTAATAAGACTTGCTTTTTTTCAATTTTGTACTCCTCAAATGTCAGAAAATTTATAAGCCTTGTTATTTATGTATGATATGTATTTATTTTGGCTGCGTTGGGTCTTCGTTGCTCTGCGCAGGCTTTCTCTGGTTGTGGTGAGCGGGGGCTGCTCTTCATTGTGGTGCGCGGGCTTCTCGTTGCAGTGGCTTCTCTTGTTGCAGAGCATGGGCTCTAGGCGCGCGGGCTTCAGTAGTTGCAGCACACAGGCTCAGCAATTGTGGCTCTCGGGCTCTAGAGCACAGGCTCAGTAGTTGTGGTGCACGGGCTTAGTTGCTCTGCGACATGTGGGATCTTCCTGGACCAGGGCTTGAACCCATGTCCCCTGCAGTGGCAGGTGGATTCTTAACCACTGCGCCACCAGGGAAGTCCCTAAGCCTTGTGATTTAAAATATCTTAAATGTAAATCTGGTGTTTTCTCAATCACTAAAAATTTTAAACTGAATGAACAGCCAAATGTTATAGGATGCATGTTAATTTTTACTGTTTTGGACATATGCTCTTAAATTTAGTGAGTATTAAGAGCCCTTATTGTATTGCCGACTAATTGAAAATTATGTGATAATTTTCAGCTGTGCCTTCAAAATTGTCCTTTTGAGTAGATTTGTTGAAGAGGAATTTTTGCTTTTCAACAATATTCTTCCACATTATACGCTTACCAGTGTGTCATATGAATCTGGTTTTCTTCCCATATTTTCACTAACATTAAATATTTTTTTGATTTCCATTTAATAGATGAAAAAGGTCTCTGGTGATTTTAACAGGGGCAGTATAGAGATACTTCACTTAGTTCTGATTGTACAACTTATCACGTTCATGGACTTTGAGAGAGCATATTTATTTGTTGAACTGGTATACACTGTGTTAGCATTTAAAATGACAACTCTGCCTATAGTCTATACAACTGTGATATAGAGATTATCAAGACAGGCCTCTATCATACCTAAGATAACCATTTTTTCCAAATATGAATGTATTTTCAGAGCCATTCAGACAGACTATTTTAAATTCATTTAGTAAATCAGGGATGTATTATTCCCATAATATCCCACTGACCCTCCTCCAATATTTTTTGCTTACCTTTTTTAAATAATTTTTTTTTGTCCTGTACCAGTGTAGCATGTTTTTGTTCTCTGTGCAGTCTATCTTGTGCTTTCCTTTACTATATCTGTCTATTCTGTCTGTCTACTCCCCCAGTCCCCAAATATTTGGACTGTGAACCCATGATTCACTACTGCCAATAGCATACTTACTTGAAGAGTATTGGTCTGATTCAGTCTCTGTCATTTTCAACTAACATTTATTAAGAACCTACTATATCTCAGACCCTCCCTATATCAGGACCTGGGAATAGAAAGATAAATGGCCTATATAGTCTTTATCATTAAAGAGTTTAAAGAGTGGTAGAAAAGGTAGATGAATAAACTGACTAAGAAAAACTATGTGAAAACTATATATGTCCACACAATAAATTGCACATGGATATTTATAGCAACTTTATTCATAATTGCCATAATTTGGAAGCAGTCAAGATGCCTTTCATTAGGTGAATGGATTAATAAGCTGTGGTACATCCAGACAATGGAATATTATTCAGTGCTAAAAAGAAATGAGGTATTGAACCATGAATTGACATGGAGGAACCTTAAGTGCACATTATTATGTAAAAGAAACCAGTCTGAAAAAGCTACATACTGAGTGATTCCAACTATATGACATTCTGGAAAAGGCGAAACTATGGAGACAGTAAAAAGATAAGTGCTTCTCAGTGGTTATGGGGGAGGGAGAAATGAATAGGCAGGACACAGAGGATTTTAGGACAGTGACAACAGTCTGTATAATACTGGTAGATACCTGTCATTATACATTTGTCCAAACCTGTAGAATGTACAACACCAAGAGTGAACCATTCTGTAAACTATGAACTCTGGATGATAATGATGTGCAAATATAGGTTCATCGATTGTAACAAATGTACCACTTTGGTGGACGATTTGATTATCTGGGAGGCTGTGCATGTGTGGGAGCAGAGGGTATATGGGAAATCTCTACTTTCCTCTTAATTTTGCTGTGAACCTAAAACTGTTATTTTAAAAAATGGTCTTTATTAAAAAAAATGCAAGTGTGGAGTAACAATCTAGAATAAAATCCAATTATATTATGTCCATTCATTCCTCCTTATCATAAACCCCTTTAATCTTGTTTGTCTGAGTTTTTCTGTGACATGTATCTCCAAATGACAAACTACATTCAACTGTGAAGATGTTTGGCTATTATAAATGCCATGTCCAATATGCAAATGTAACAAATTCACACACACACACACCACTGTATCCCCACTCATTACACAGCGATATGATCTTGGTACAGCCTGTCTTAGGCTGGTTCCCATTCTTACTAGAGTATCTTTTGGAATTTCCAAATAAACCTTATTACAGTTTGCATTGCCTTTCTGAGTGTTTTGAATAATCATATTCTTTTGGATTTTCTCTATCGAAAATCTAGATTTGTTCTTTCTACCTTACATCAGACATGTTTTATAGTTTAAAAGAATAGCATGAAAAATAACTTTGAGAGACGTTAAATTACATAGTATAAAAACAATATACATACACATAGAACTCTGTATGTCATCAGTCTAAGCTCAGGCTTATATCTTACAAGAAAGGGTGTTACAGGGCTTCCCTGGTGGCGCAGTGGTTGAGAGTCCGCCTGCCGATGCAGGGGACATGGGTTCGTGCCCTGGTCCAGGAGGATCTTGCATGCCGCGGAGCGGCTGGGCCCGTGGGCCATGGCCACTGAGCCTGCGAGTCCGGAGCCTGTGCTCCGCAGTGGGAGGGGCCACAACAGTGAGAGGCCCGCGTACCGCAAAAAAAAAAAGAAAAAGAAAAAAAGAAAAGGTGTTACAGAAGGATCCTAAAGTTGTTCAAGCATAACAGTTTGATTTGTTGAGAAAAGTATCATTTTTAGGAATAGCACACTGCTGTGGTCCTAAGGTACTGGATCCTGGAAATTCACTACCTTGAAACCTCATAATAACTTTGCCCATTCTCCAGGCAACATTCTGCAATCTCCAGTCCATTTTTATGTCTTGGTGTTTCATCTTTTTCAGCCATAGAAATTGTAATGTTTTAGCAAAGATTGCTTCTTATCTTTGTGATTACCTCCCATAAGACCACATGATAAGGGTTATGTGCATTTTTAATTACTTTTGTTTCCTTGGTCTCTTTATCAAAATACTGATTTTCTGCTGTTGAACACACATTGGTGGGATTGATCAATTGAATCTGTAACAAGTGTTTCTTTTTACACCGATTAATATTTAGAAATTCTATTGATAAAAATAAAGAATGTATTCTAGGATTTATCATCCCTGATCTTTTAAAATTTAGTTTACTTTAATATATTAATAAAGGTAACTGGTAGTCATATTTTAAAATTGCCATGCATTGATTATTTACCTGATCTGATTTAACCCTGGCAACAGTCTATGAGGAAATACAATTATTTTCATTTTATAGAGGAGGATACTGAGGCACAAAAAAGTTAGATAGGCTGTTCAGGTCACCTTTGATCACTAACATACATTATGGTTTACAGCAGTGACTTTGAAATTTTTTGCATGCATCCTACATTAAGAAATATACATTTTATATTGCAACCCAGTCCACATATATAAATGCATATACATACATATACATGGACACACCCATAGGCATACTGAAACAAGTATTATTTGATAAAGCAATATTTACTCCATGCAATATACTCTGTTATGTCTGTTCTGGTATGGTTAAAAGTAGTTGCTGATTCCAACCCTCTAAATAGATTTTATGACTTACTAATGAATGCATCCCACAGTTTGAAGAGTACTAATTTGTTAAGTGCTGTTAATTACATTATTTTATTTAATTTTAGTAATAACCTTTTACAGGTAAAAGAAACATGGCTTCAGAGGAAAAGTCTTTCTCCAAGGCCACATAGCGAGTACACTGTGAATCCAACATTTCCAACTCTAAGTCCTTTGTTCTTATTTTCCTTTCTTTCTCTTACCCCACTATCTCTAGCAAAAGGGAAAATAATTTTAAGTAAACTGTCATATTGTGGCTTTTTTGTGCAAGAATAAACCAGGAAAATGCTTAGAGTCTTGGTTTAAAATTAATTTTCATGATGGTTAAGGTTAAATAGAAGAAATACATTGATTTAAAGCTTGCTGTTGAATTTTCTAAGTAAGTGAACTAAAGTCTTAATGTTTCAAAGTTCACCTTTTTCAGAGTGTTTTTTACTGTCTTGCTTGTGTAGGAATAACCTCGTTGATTTATAGATTTAACTCTCATATTCAGAACTTAGAAACGAGCAATGAATTTTTTCACAGGCTTAATGTTAACTAGAATCTTGTATTTAGGTGAGATATACTATCGTTTTCATACTCATGACCATCAAAGTAATGACATTTACTGACGGTTTATCCATAGATTTTTTTTTCTTGGACATTTTTATAAGTTGAGATTTTCATTTTATCTATGTGTAGCCACCAAATATTAGAATCAGAGACATATTTAGATGCAAAACAATAAAACCATACACATCATTATATGAATATATACTTTAATGTGTATGTTCATGTGATCATATTTTATTCAATGAAGATGAAAGGAAAATGATGATTTTAAAAAAGTGAATGAAAATTAAAAGCAACTTTTATAAATGGAATTAATGTTAGTGTCATCTGGAAGTTTTCTGTTGTATTGCTATTTACAACTGGTAAGCTCCCTACACATTTTATCCAACACTTGAGCACCCACTGTTTGCAGATAAGTTACACATAGTCCCTGCCCTTAGGAAGCCCACACTCTTACTAGATGGAACAGCATGCAGCTAATAGTGCTATGTGATAAATGCTGTTTAAAAAGATATGAGGATAGGGCTTCCCTGGTGGTGCAGTGGTTGAGAATCTGCCTGCTAATGCAGGGGACACGGGTTCGAGCCCTGGTCTGGGAAGATCCCATATGCCGCGGAGCTACTAGGCCTGTGAGCCACAACTACTGAGCCTGCGCGTCTGGAGCCTGTGCTCCGCAACAGGAGAGGCTGCGATAGTGAGAGAGGCATGTGCACCGCGATGAAGAGTGGCCCCCGCTTGCCACAACTACAGAAAGCCTTCGCATAGAAATGAAGACCCAACACAGCCAAAAAAAAAAGTCAAGCATTTGAAGCCCTTAAAAAAAAAAAAAAAAGGATATGAGGATAGTGTCTGGCCTTACGTTTAGGTCTTTAATCCATTTTGAGTTTATTTTTGTGTATGGTGTTAGGGAGTGTTCTAATTTCATACTTTTACATGTACCTGTCCAGTTTTCCCAGCACCACTTATTGAAGAGGCTGTCTTTTCTCCACTGTATATTCTTGCCTCCTTTATCAAAGATAAGGTGACCATATGTGTGTGGGTTTATCTCTGGGCTTTCTATCCTGTTCCATTGATCTATATTTCTGTTTTTGTGCCAGTACCATACTGTCTTGATTACTGTAGCTTTGTGGTATAGTCTGAAGTCAGGGAGCCTGATTCCTCCAGCTCCATTTTCTGTTCTCAAGATTGCTTTGGCTATTCGGGGTCTTTTGTGTTTCCATACAAATTTTTTGTTCTAGTTCTGTGAAAAATGCCATTGGTAGTTTGATAGGGATTGCATTGAATCTGTAGATTGCTTTGGGTAGTAGAGTCATTTTCACAATGTTGATTCTTCCAGTCCAAGAACGTGGTATATCTCTCCATCTATTTGTATCATCTTTAATTTCTTTCATAAGTGTCTTATAATTTTCTGCATACAGATCTTTTGTCTCCTTAGGTAGGTTTATTCCTAGATATTTTATTCTTTTTGTTGCAATGGTAAATGGGAGTGTTTTCTTAATTTCACTTTCAGATTTTTCATCATTACTGTATAAGAATGCCAGAGATTTCTGTGCATTAATTTTGTATCCTGCTACTTTACCAAATTCATTGATTAGCTCTAGTAGTTTTCTGGTAGCATCTTTAGCATTCTCTATGTATAGTATCATGTCATCTGCAAACAGTGACAGCTTTACTTCTTCTTTTCCGACTTGGATTCCTTTTATTTCTTTTTCTTCTCTGATTGCTGTGGCTAGAACTTCCAAAACTATGTTGAATAAGAGTGGTGAGGGCTTCCCTGGTGGTGCAGTGGTTGAGAGTCCCCCTGTTGATGCAGGGGACATGGGTTCATGCCCCGTTCTGGGAAGATCCCACATGCCGCAGAGTGGCTAAGCCCGTAGCCATGGCCACTGAGCCTGTGCGTCTGGAGCCTGTGCTCCGCAACAGGAGAGGCCACAACAATGAGAGGCCTGCGTACCGCCAGAAAAAAAAAATAGTGGTGAGAGTGGGCAACCTTGTCTTGTGCCTGATCTTAGTGGAAATGGTTTCAGTTTTTCACCATTGAGGAAAACATAGGCAGAACACTCTATGACATAAATCACAGCAAAATCCTTTTTGACCTACCTCCTAGAGAAATGGAAATAAAACCAAAAATAAACAAATTGGACCTAATGAAACTTAAAAGCTTTTGCACAGCAAAGTAAACCATAAACAAGACCAAAAGACAGCCCTCAGAATGGGAGAAAATATTTGCAAATGAAGCAACTGACAAAGGATTAATCTCCAAAATTTACAAGCAGCTCCTGCAGCTCAATAACAAAAAAACAAACAACCCAATCCAAAAATGGGCAGAAGACATAAATAGACATTTCTCCAAAGAAGATATACAGATTGCCAACAAACACATGAAAGAATGCTCAACATCATTAATCATTAGAGAAATGCAAATCAAAACTACAATGAGATATCATCTCACACTGGTCAGAATGACCATCATCAAAAAATGTAGAAACAATAAATGCTGGAGAGGGTGTGGAGAACTTGCACTGTTGGTGGGAATGTAAATTGATACAGCCACTATGGAGAACAGTATGGAGGTTCCTTAAAAAACTAAAAATAGAACTACCATATGACCCAGCAATCCCACTACTGGGCATATACCCTGAGAAAATCATAATTCAAAAAGAGTCATGTACCACAATGTTCATTGCAGCTCTATTTACGATAGCCAGGACATGGAAGCCACCTAAGTGTCCATCAACAGATGAATGGATAAAGAAGATGTGGCATATATATACAATGGAATATTACTCAGCCATAAAAAGAAATGAAATTGAGTTATGTGTAGTGAGGTGGATGGACCTAGAGTCTGTCATACAGAGTGAAGTAAGTCAGAAAGAGAAAAATAAATACCGTATGCTAACACATATATATGGAATCTAAGAAAAAAAAAAGTCATGAAGATCCTAGGGGTAAGACGGGAATAAGGACACAAACATACTAGAGCATGGACTTGAGGATATGGGGAGGGGGAAGGGTAAGCTGTGACAAAGTGAGAGTGGCATGGACATACATACACTACCAAACGTAAAATAGATAGCTAGTGGGAAGCAGCCGCATAGCACAGGGAGATCAGCTAGGTGGTTTGTGACCACCTAGAGGGGTGGGATACGGAGGGTGGGAGGGAGGGAGACGCAAGAGGGAAGAGATATGGGAACATATGTATATGTATAACTGATTCACTTTGTTATAAAATAGAAACTAACACACCATTTTAAAGCAATTATACTCCAATAAAGATGTTAAAAAAAAAAAGATATGAGGAGAAGAGTCTGGGAAGGAGAGAGGTGGGGAGAGGGGGTACTTAACCAGAGGTGATAAAGAAGTATAGTAAAAGGAGCAGAACCTTGAACTATTTCATAAATAATTAGTAGCATTCTGACTAGTGGAGAACACGGGGGTAGTTTTCCAAGCCGAAGGAACATGACATGAGAATGTGAAAAAATACATGGATATTCAGAAGACTGAGTTTTTGTATGGCATAATCCTTGATACATGAAGGGAGAAAAAGGAAGTTCATCATTCTGTTTAGATTTTCTGTTTGTCAGGAATAGACTCTCTCAGTTATTATTTTAAATAGTGGAAGTTCATTACACAGGAACCCAATAAAATAAAAAATGCTCAGCCCTCAAAAAGATTGGGAGTTTGGGATTGGTTCTGCATCCAGAGTGGTTCTAGATTGGCTTTAAATATTGGAGTTCCTGAAGGCTCTGACCCATACTCCCTTTTTTTCTCTTCACTCTTCCTAGGTCATACCCACAGCTTCAGAATCTATTTACCAATGTCTACCAGATCTGTATCTCTGGCCTTGACTTCTCTCTGACATTCAGACTGATATATCCTGCTCCCTACTTGCTACCTCTAAATGTAATAAGCATAGGTGTCTTATAATCTGTCTTATAACTCAAGTGCTTGTTCATTGTTTTGAAATTTTATTTGTGGAGATATTTTAAGGCATAGGATAAAAGAGCCTTCCTCTAGAGAAAAATTGCATTTACTTCTGTAAATTTACTTGAACCATTTTCAACAAAACTAAAATTGAGGTTTTCTGGACTACATCAGTGATGCACACTGAACATCAAATTTACAGAAAGAAATTGCAGTGGTGGTTACAACCTTTAGGGAAAAGGCTCCCTACTCCATCTCTTTAGCACTAGACCATCTCCTCAGACCCTTGAGGTAACATGATTTACTTCTAATTTCCCTTTATCTGGAGTGTAGCCCTTTGAGGTCCTATTTTAATATGGGAGTATCTCCAATTAGATTCTCCACTTGGGTGAGCTCTCACATCTGTCCCCCCTAGCCCAAAGAGGCTGTCAAACTGTGGTTTTGCCTAGATTAGCAGTTGCCCTTAGGGAAAAAGCAGATTAGGTCATTTAGCTTCTTTCTCTGGTTTTTTGATTTGTTTGAAAATTTGGCTTAATAATTCCTTACCATATTGTTGGCTCTTTGATGCTTTTCAGAAACTGGGCTTTTGAAATATTTTGTGTAGTACTTTTTAGATATTCTCAGCAAGAAGATTTAAATAACTTGGCCTTGAATAACTGGAAATGGAAATCTTCCTACTTATCATCTCCCTTGGATTGTCTCAAGGCATCTCAAACCTGGCACTTCCAAAATAAGACTCTCCCAGCCTCCTTTGCTCTTCCAACTTGATCTTTTCCTAGTGCTTATCAGCTTATTTTTGCACATGAGAAATCCATATGAATTCATCACTTTGTTCTCTATATTTTTATTATTAAATATTTCTTTAATCTCTCCACCTCCATTGCTTTCTTCCTGATCCATCATCTCTCACCAATACAACTATAATAGAATCTACACCTCCATTTTTAGGCTCCTATATTATGTTCTTCAAACTATAACCAAAATGACCTTTTTTTTTTGTCCCCCCGTATGCAGGCCTCTCACTGTTGTGGCCTCTCCCGTTGCAGAGCACAGGCTCCGGACGCGCAGGCCCAGAGGCCATGGCTCACGGGCCCAGCCGCTCCGCGGCACGTGGGATCCTCCCGGACCGGGGCACGAACCTGCGTCCCCTGCATCGTCAGGCGGACTCTCAACCACTGAGCCACCAGGGAAGCCCCCAAAATGACCTTTTAAAATTGATTTGATCATGCCATTGCTGTGCTTAAAATCTTTTAATGGCCTCCCATAACTTTCAGAAAAAACACCCAGATCTTTATTATTGTTGACCAGGCCCTGTAGGGTCTGATCTGTGCTGCCTCAGCCACAAGGTCTTGGTAGTAGGTCTCTATAATACATGACAAGAAAAGGCTGTTGGTCCCAGGTTATGAAGTTGCTTTTTATGTTTTAAGGCTGTGAGGAGCCAGAAGAATTTTTTTTAAGCAATGGAAGGATATAATTATCTGCTTTTGCAGCATTGATAGTGGAGTGGAGTGGCTGAGGGACCTGTGAAGATGAGAAATAGTGTGAGCCCGGAGAATGGCAGAGGATGCAGGAGTTGCACAGAAAAAAGCTTTTAGAAATAGAATTAGTGAGATAGCAACTAACTGTGGTTATTAAAGGAAAAGGAGAAATCAAAGAAAATTGTAATAAAATATTTCACATGTAAATTTATCAAGCAGTTACTGTATGTTGGACACTGTTATAATACTTAAGCATATTCTCTTTTATTCCTCACAGTCATCTTATGAGATAGGTATTATTTATATCCTCAGTTTTTTAGTAAAGGAAACGCCAACATAGAGAGATTACTTACTTTTCCCATTTCGAACAGCTATTGTGTGACTGAGATAAGACTTCAGACCTGGGCAATGTGATTTCAAACCTGTGCTATTTCTTACTCGAGAAATCCAGTGGGCAGTAGTTGTGTTATCTAAGGTATAAAACATAAGATGGGGGCAGACTTTGAGGAGCAAGTCTGTATATGTATGAAGATGAGGAAGAAAGTGGGAAAATAGAAGATGAGCATTTCTGGACATCCAGGAGGAGATATCCACACCCAAATGGGAATGTGGATGTGGATTTCCAAAGGGAGACTGGAGTTGGAGAACGAGGTTATGTAGTCATCAGTCAGTGATGTTTAGAGCCATGGAAGGGCCCAAGATTACCCAAGGAGAAAGTGTGACCTCGTATGAGGGTTCATAGGCCTTGTGTGAGGCCTTGTGTGAGGGTTTAATTACATGACCTGTAAAGAGCACTTAGCACAGTGCCTGGAGCACTTGAAGTGATCAGTAAGTGTTATCTATTATAATTATTTTTGTGTAACATAAATAGAGAATAAGTTTGAGAATGCAGCAAAATTTTTGACATCTTATTAAACATATAAAGCATGATTTTCTTAAACCAAATTATGATGGTATCAGGTGTGTTGTGAAAGATCAAGCATTCTATAGGAAATAAGTAACTCTGTATTCCTGAAACAGCAAAACGGATTTGGATTCTCATTGTTAGTTTTATTTTTTATATAGTGTTTTGCATTGATGTGCAGAACTGTTACTGTCACTTTAAAAAATATTCTCAGTAGGAGAAATGTTTCTTCAGGTGATTAAATTCATTTGGAAAAGTCAGCTGATTTAAATAACTTCTGACATATGTAATAAAGAACCTAAGCTAGGACTACCCTGGTGGCACAGTGGTTAAGAATCCGCCTGCCAATGCAGGGAACACAGGTTCCAGCCCTGGTCCGGGAAGATCCCACATACCGCTGAGCAACTAAGCCTGTGCGCCACAACTATTGAGCCTGCACTCTAGAGCCTGTGCTCCGCAACAAGAGAAGCCACCACAATGACAGTTCCTTGCACTGCAACAAAGAGTAGCCCCACTCGCTGCAACTAGAGAAAAAGCCTGCATGCAGCAACAAAGACCCAATGCAGCCAAAAAAAGAAAAAGAACCTAAGCTATAATTGTCTGCCAGAGGAGTGACTGCTGTAGTTTTTGTCTCTTTAAACAGATTCAGGTATGAATTTTTTTAGCAGTTTAATCAGTGCCACCTACAAAGCTTATTTAATATTTAATGAGGAGGTACAATCCTTAGCAATAAGGCTCTGAAATGTTGCTAGTGCACTGAAGTGCTGTTCGTCTTTCACATAGCTGAAAAGATGGAGGCCAGGTTACCAAAGAAACTACCAAAGAGCTAAAGCATGAGATCTGCAGTTAGGGGATGTGGAAGGCATATTTTTAGGACTCAATGAAGCAAATAGGATGGCTAAGCATCTATAACCATGAAGCAACAGCAGGAAACAAACCGTTAGGTCTGCAGCAAAAAATTTGTCATCAGCCATCATTTGAACTCTTACTCCTCCAGGGTCTTCGTTTTGCAGTTGAGGGAAAGGAATAGGATGGTGTGTGGAGAATGAACTTAAGTATAAAGTTTGGTCCCAGATTTCCACGTACTCACAGACTTTGGGGAAGGAAAGATTCATAAATGAGGTGATAAAGTACAATAAAAATGATTCCTACTCCCTAATGAGTAGTAAAGACCGTGAGTGCTATGGGTCTTGAATGTTAGAGATTGGAGAGATCAACCAATCTCTCCACTTGCAAGGATCAGTTCAGGAAGGATGCTCAGGAAGAGAAAGTACATTTAAAAAATAGAAAGATTGCAAGAAGGTAGGAGCTAATAGGAAGGAAGTGTTCTAACCTAGAGAAGTTGGACAGTCTCATAATGTCATGCATTGGTCCTGTGAATAGGACCAACGTGGTACATCCATTTAAGAATTGTTGAATTCCTGTTTGTAAATCATTATCTTGACTTTTGTGATAGTTATTTCCTTGTTCTTTTTCTCTACAATTTTCTTCCTATGTGAAGACCTTGTGAGCTTTTCATTCATTCATTTATTCCAGAAATATTAATCACTTATTACATGTCATACTTTGTTATAGGTTCTAGAGATGCAGCAGTAAATGAAATAGACATAGTACCTGCCTTCATGAACTTTGCAACCTAGTGATAGAACTTACATTTTATGATTTATTTTATTAAAATACCTCTCAGAACCTAGAAGATTTATCGGATAGCATCATATCTATAGATCTCATTAAAAAAGTTTTTCTCCTATGTCTCATTCTTTTATTCATTTATCAGATATTTATTGTGTACTTAAAGGAACTGTGTTAAACCTTAGAATTCAGTGGAGAGCAAAAACTGACAAGAGTCCCAGGCCTTATAAACATGTTGGTAAAGGAATCTGATTTTCTTTCTTGATGACAATTTACAGATTAGGAATGTTTCCCCCAACTGTTTCAGCTTAGTTTAGCAGCATCAGATGAATTTGTCATATAAGTGTTAAGCTAAATCTTTATCTGCTATGGTCTAAATGTTTATGTCCTCCCAAAATTCATAGGTTGAACATCTGATATCTGATGTGATGGTATTAGGAGGCAGGGCCTTTGGGAAGTTCTTAGGTCTTGAGGGTAGAGGCCTCATGAATGGAATTAATGCTCTTATAAAAGACACCCCAAAGAGCACCCTAGCCTCTTCCATTATGTGAGGACACAGCAAGAACTCTGCAGGTTGCACCTAGAAGAGGGCCTTCACCAGCACCTAACCAGGCTGGTACCCTGATCTTGTACTTACAGCCTCCAGAACTGAGAAGTAAATTACTATTGTTTGTAAGCCATACAGTTTATGGTATTTTGTTATAGTAGCCCAAATGGTCTAAGACATTATCTTACCATGTAAAAGACACTGGCTTTTTTTTTTTAAGAGGTAGTTAATTTAATTTATTTATTTACTTTTAAAAAAACTGAAGTATAGTTGATTTACAGTGTTTCAAGTGTACACATATTTATTATACATATACCCATATTATTCTTTTTCAGATTCTTTTCCATTATAGGTTATTATAAGATACTGAATGCAGTTTCCTGTGCTATACAGTAGGTCCTTACTGTTTATCTCTTTTATATATAATAGTGTGTATCTGTCAATCCCAAATTCCTAATCTATCCCTACCCTCCCTTTCCCCTTTGGTAACTATAAGTATGTTTTCTATGTCTGTGAGTCTGTTTCTGTTTTGTAAATAAGTTCATTTGTATCATTTTTTTAGATTCCACAAAAAAGTGATATCATATATTATTTGTCTTTCTCTGTCTGACTTATTTCACTTAGTATGAATCATCTGTAGGTCCATCCATGTTGCTGCAAATGACATTATTTCATTCTTTTTTTATGGCTGAGTAATATTCCATGATATATATATACCACACATTCTTTATCTGTTCATCTGTAGATGGACATTTAGGTTGCTTCCATGTCTTGGCTATTGTAGATAGTGCTGCTATGAAGAACATTGGGGTGCATGTATCTTTTTGAGTTAGAGCTTTCATCTTTTCCAGGTATATGTCCAGGAGTGGGATTGCTGGATCATATGGTAACTCTATTTTTAGTTTTTTAAGGAACCTCCATACTATTTTCCATAGTGGCAAGACACTGACTTTTTATTATTCTTCCTTGTCCTTAACCACTGATGAATTTGCCGAAAGCAACAGTATTGAACCAACTATGTAAGTCAGTCATTTCTAAGACTGAATATTTATAAGGAAGGGAATTGGTCTAGGTAGGTGAAAAATAACTATAAGATTGCTAAAGAGAAGTAGTATTCTTTTTAATGTGGGAAGGAAGAGTAGCTCAGCATAGATCTCTTGAACTGTTGTTTCTCTTAGCAAACCTGAAGGAAATTAAGAAGTTGGGCATATGTTGATTCATTGTTAATTATAGAGTATAGTGATAACAGGTTTGGGTATTAGTCACTGTTCTCCTAGTCTTTGACAGTAGCTCTTAATGCAGGAAGAAAAGGCTTTTCTTTCTTTCTTTTTTTTTTTTTAATAGAATTAAGAGCATTTCCAGTACCATTCCTTTGCATATGGCAGTGCCTTGGATTTGCGCCTTAAAATATTTAGCTTTAGCCAGGTATAATTCCAAGGTAGACTTTTGTTTATTCTTCTTTGTATTTGAAAGTAATACTGCTGATGAATTAAACTTATTTTTATGTATAATCATAACATGACATGATTTCTTTAAGATGAATACAGATGGATTCTGTTGTTAAAATAAGGACCAATAGTGATAATAATAATTCAAAGCTTATTATCGTCTCTTGTATTGCTTCCTACCTAATAGAAATATAATTAAAATGACAGCTTCATGACATTTAATATCATTTCATCTTACAAATTCCTGGTCCCAATTATTTCAGACTTTCAACTGAATGGGAACTCTTGATTTTCTGGCCATGACCCTTAAACTATGAATTAAAGTTGCCATAAGCTTATCAAATGCTGATCAGAGTTGAAGGTCCCATAAAAGATGTATACTGATTATTAAGAGAAAAGGCTTGGGGCTTCCCTGGTGGCGCAGTGGTTGAGAGTCCGCCTGCCGATGCAGGGGACACGGGTTCGTGCCCCAGTCCGGGAGGATCCCACATGCCGTGGAGCGGCTGGGCCCATGAGCCATGGCCGCTGAGCCTGCGCGTCCGGAGCCTGTGCTCCGCAACGGGAGAGGCCACAGCAGTGAGAGGCCCGCGTACCAAAAGAAAAAAAAAGAAAGAGAAAAGGCTTGAACTGGGGAGGAATTCATTACCCTGGGCAAGTCAGTGACTAGGAAACGTCAGTAAGAGGCAATTCAGAGGCCAGATCTAAGTTAAATGCTAGCTCTGGCCTTGTTACCAAACAAAGTTCGTATGCCCAACACACAGTGAGGCCAAACAAACTGAAATGTTGGAGTTTGGAGCAGAGAAAGGTTTATTGCAGGGCCTTGCGAGGAGATGGGTGGCTGGTACCCCAAAATCTCTGAACTCTCTGAAGGGTTTCAGCAAAGCACTTTTAAAGGCAAGCTGAGGGAGGGGTGTGATTAGTTGCATACTTCTTGATGTTGGAATCCTTTGTTCTTGCAGCTGTCCACTTAGGTCATGATGTTCTTGTAAACCTCCAACAAAACAAATGTTATTCTCTGTTCTGCAACTTTTTATCTATATATGAATGGACCATTAAAAGCCAGAGCCCTGGGACTTCCCCGGTGGTGCAGTGGTTAAGAATCTGCCTGCCAGTGCAGGAGACACCAGTTCAAGCCCTGGTCTTGGAAGATCCCACATGCCACGGAGCAACTAAGCCCATGCACCACAACTACTGAGCCTGTGCTCTAGAGCCCATGAGCCAGAACTACTGAGCCCGTGTGCCACAACTACTGAAGTCCAGGCGCCTAGAGCCCGTGCTCCACAACAAGAGAAGCCACCTCAATGAGAAGCCCACACACTGCAATGAAGAGCAGCCCCCGCTTGCTGCAACTAGAGAAAGTCCACGTGCAGCAATGAAGACCCAACACAGCCAAAAAAATAAAATAAATTTTGAAAAATTAAAAATAAATAAAGGTCAGAGCCCTAAGAATAGGCTATCCTGTGTGTTTCAGGCTATTGGCAACATTATTTGACAAAAGGTGCAGAGCCAGCATAACCAAGCACAGGCAACAGAGCACAAAGGTTAAAGTAAAAGAAACAGATCTGATATGGAGTCAGATTTGTTCTTCCCTATTACAACCTTAAAGTCAATAAAAGAAGGTAAAAATGAGGTTATCATCCCCAAGAACTTTTGAACTACGGAAATAAGTTTTCCCTTTGGGAGTTAGTTACAAAGGCAATATATAATTGTTCATAGCATAGTTGCAGTTGCCTTAGAAAAGGAATGCAGCATACCGGACTTTTTAGGAACTAGCATGAATTTATCTAAAGAAAAGTGTGTCAGCCAGAAGAGTGATTTGTAAATGATAGAAACATAGAAAAAAGGAGAATCACAGAGTCAGATGTTAGTACTGCCCATCCAGATACTTTATAGGGAAAAGGGAGTCTTGTTTTTTTTTTTTTTTTTTTTTGATGTGGACCATTTTTAAAGTCTTTATTGAATTTGTTACAATATTGCTTCTGCTTTGTGTTTTGCTTTTTGGCTCCAAGGCGTGTGGGATCTTAGCTTCCTGACCGGGGATGGAACCCCACACCCCCTGCATTGGAAGGCAAAGTCTTAACCACTGGACCGCCAGGGAAGTCCTGGAAAAGGGAGTCTTGTTAAGCTGGCCCTACCCTTTCCATCTTGGGGGCACATCCCTCTGGTAAACTGGTGCATATATGTAATGGGTAAGCAAGGTTCCAGGGTCTAGGCAGGAAAGAACTGGTTTTTCAGGAGTCAGCTATGAAATAAAGTGGAATTTAAGATTTGAACCAGAGAAAGGTAAAAGCCAGGAACTGCAGCATAAATCACCTATTCAGAATAATCAGAGCCAGTGGAGATTTCATGAAGCTCAGTCTATAGAAGAAGAGGCATTTATACAGCAGAGAGAGATCTGGTTTCATAGATCTCATAGAGATGCATGCATCAGACCATCTGACTGTCCTTTGAATATCCTTTGATGATTCATATGACACATCCATTTCCCCTTGTTAGAGTTCACTCCAAGTGTGCAGCCTTCTGATGTTTTGACTCTTTAGGTACAGTGTTGGTAAGGCCAGTGCCAACATCAGGCTCCCTTACTATTTTTCATTGTAGAGTGATAACTTGGCATATTGTTTTGTTTATTATATTTTCTTTTGGAACTCAAGGGACGGTTGAGATATTTTTATACTCCCTGGTTCATGGCACACTATAGTCATCAGTACATTTAAGCCTCCTCTCTTACACCTTATTTTCCCCTTTATTCTCTTGCTGTTGCTCCTAGTTTGCCTCCAGCTTCCTGCTGCTAGAAATCGTACTGTGATAAACATCCTATAAATTTCCTCAGGGACCTATGTGAGAGTTTCTCTGGGATATCACTGGGAGTGGGATTGCAGCATTGTAGAGTATACGCCTATTGACTTCACCAGATTACTCCCCCAAATTGCTGACTGGGCTGTACTTTCATGATTTTTTACAATTCTGTTGGATATAAAAGTGGCATCTTATTGTCATCCTTTGCCTTTTTTTTTAAAAAACTAGCTGTATTGGTGACCATTGCTTTATGTATTTCTTTTTAGGATTTCCCTTTTTGTTAATTATTATTCATATCACTTGTCTATTTTTCATTTGGGATTTTTCTTTTTCTTGTTGATTTGTAGCAATTCCTTATAATTTTTATATCTTTTTTGGTTAAAGTGTAGTTGATTTATTATATTAGTTTCAGATGAACAACATAGTGGCTCAGTATATTTATAGATTATACTCCATTCAAAGTTATTATAAATTTTTTTTTTTTTGGCGGTATGCAGGCCTCTCACTGTTGTGGCCTCTCCCGTTGCGGAGCACAGGCTCTGGACGCGCAGGCCCAGCGGCCATGGCTCACGGGCCCAGCCGCTCCACGGCATGTGGGATCTTCCCGGACCGGGGCACGAACCTGTGTCCCCTGCATCGGCAGGTGGACTCTCAACCACTGCGCCACCAGGGAAGCCCTATTATAAAATATTGGTTATATTCCCTGTGTTGTATAATATATCCTTGTAGCTTATTTATTTAGTACACAGTAGTTTGTACCCCTAATTCCCTACCGTTATCTTGCCCCTCCCCACTTCCCCCTACCTACTAATTACCACTCATTTCTTCTCTATATCTGTGAGTCTGTTTCTGTTTTGATGTATTCATTTGTTTGTTTATTTTTTTAGATTCCACATATAAGTGATATCACACAGTGTTTGTGTTTCTCTGTCTGACTTATTTCGTGAAGCATAATACCCTCCATGTCCATCCATGTTGTTACAAATGGCAAAATTTCATTTTTTATGGGCAAGTAATATTCCATTATATATGTACCACATCTTCTTTACTCATTCATCTGTTGATGAACGCTTCAGTTGCTTCCATATCTTGCCTATTGTAAATAATGCTGCTGTGAACATTGGGGCGCATGTATCTTTTTGAATTAGTGTTTTCATTCTCTTTGAATATATCCCCAGGAGTGGAATTGCTAGGTCGTATGGTAGTTCTACTTTTAGTTTTTTGAGGAACCTCCATACTGTTTTCCATAGTGGCTGCACCAATTTACATTCCCACCAGTGGTGTACTAGGGCTCCCTTTTCTCCATTCCTTCTCTCCAGCATTTATCATTTGTAGACTTTTTGATGATGGCCTTTCTGACTGGTTGAGGTAGTTACTATGCAAAATATATAAACATCTTATACAAGTCAATAGCAAAAAAACCCAATCCAATTAAAAAATGGACAGAAGGCATAAACAGACATTTTTCCTAAGAAAATATATAGGCACATGAAAAAATGTTCAGTATCGTTAATTATTAGAGAAATGCAAATCAAAACCACAGTGAGATACCACCTCACCCCTGTCAGAATGGCTATCATCAAAAAGAACACAAATAGGGGCTTCCCTGGTGGTGCAGTGGTTAAAAATCCACCTACCAATGCAGGGGATATGGGTTCAAGACCTGGTCTGGAAAGATCCCACATGCCACAGAGCAACTAAGCCCGTATGCCACAACTACTGAGCCTGCGCTCTAAAGCCTGTAAGCCACAACTGCTGTGCCTGTGAGCCACAACTACTGAAGCCCACGTGCCTAGAGCCCATGCTCCACAACAAGAGAAGCCACCACAATTAGAAGCTTGCACACTGCAATGAAGAGTAGCCCCCACTCACCGCAACTAGAGAAAGCCCGTGCACAGCAATGAAGACCCAACACAGCCAAAAAAACCAAAAAAAAAAAAACACAAATAAGTATTGGCGAGGATACTTTTTAAGGAATACATACATAGGTAGTTAAAACATGAAAGAATAAAAGGATACAAATCAAGACCATGGTTACCAGGAGGTTGACAAGGATTATTATTAGGGATGTGCGCATAGTAAAATTCAAGAGCCAAGGCCAGACATGGTGCCCTGGCAGGGGTGCCATGATCATAGTTTGGAAGCACATTTAGATGACTTGGTGTTGTTTGGTAGCCTGGTCTAGAGAAGAATGTCTGTTGGAGGGAGGGCAAGGAATGTATTGTGGTAATAACTTTACTCAAGAGAACTTACTAGGTTCCAGGTGCAGTTAACCCCTGTAATAACCCTAGATAGACGCTCCTTTTTTTGTTGTTATTGTTAAAAGGATGAGGTAACCAAAGTCACACAGAGATTAGTAAATTTGCTTGAGGCACCGCAGTTCACAGAGTTGAGATAGAAAACTAAGCATTCTGACTCTAGAGCCAGTACCCTTATCACTATGCTGTATTGTCTTGATATTAAAGAATTATGAACCCCCCAGAGCAAGGGTCAGTAGTAGGAAGGCAGGAGATGGTCTGGATAAATTTCACAGATTGAATGTTTTTAATTGTGTTAAATACAAATTGTAAGAGTGGGGTGGTGGGGTGAAGTAAATTTGTGTTTTTATTTAAAGTTCCCAGCTGTTTTGTTTGTTTGTTTGTTTCAGTGGGTAAGACTAGAGCAGACAGGGGTAGGATTTGGCACAGCAAAATCCCTTTATGCCCTTGGAATTATGGCCTTGTGTGAAAGTACTGTTCACGAAGCATCTCTAGATAACTTGGATGCAAATGTGCACCTTCTGCCTTTCCCATTCTTTGCTGAAGCTGGGTGACTCATATTCTGAAGGGGCTTGCTTGGCAGGGTAGCTGCTATCATTTCTGCCCTGTATATACTGTCACCAGAGTGTGGAAGCTGTGAATGGACAGATGCTATGCTGCAGTCAAGAGACAAAGCTTTATCAAGGGCGTTTTTCTGCTGTGGAATGTGTTTCATTTTTCATTCACTCTGGGAGTGAGATATATAAATGATCTAGCTTTTGTGTTGATTCGGCAGGGGATCATTGCACTTGTGCAGGTTTGGCTGCTTTCATTTGTTAATATTTAAAGTAATAAACGGCAGTGAAGGCTGAATTGAGACTGCTTAACTTTGTGACTCAGAGAAACACACTTGGTGTAGGGGATGGGGGAGGGGCTTTTATGTTAGGGGTTATTTAATTTCTTTTTTTAAAAAAATCAAAGAAATATGTATATTTGGATTTTTAAATAATATATTAAAAATAACTAGGCCTTTAATGAAAAATAGTAGTTTTTGGCCCTATCTCTTCCATTCCTGATTTCTGTTCCATACTTATTTTATTCAGTTCTTTTAGCTATTTCTTCTAATATTTCATATTTCTAAATAATATTCTTTTAATGTACATCTTGATTTTTTCTATTTTAGATGTCATTTAATGATTTCTTATTATAGAAGATATTAGCTCTGAATGTTCTTCTCCATACACATATACTCTTTCCCTCCTCCAGTATTTCCAAAATAGTTATATCACCTTTTTTTTTTTTTTTTTTGGTTAAGTCAATATGCAGTTGCTACTATGTCTGTGTAATTACTTTTACTTCTGAGCCATATAGTGAATTAAAGTTACATTTCCTTTCTTTCTTGTGTAACTTTGTTTTTTTATATTAATAATTGTTTCTCTTTTCATTTGTTTTGTTTTCTTGGTTTTCCTTCTCCTAGACTTCTGGCAGAAACGAAAATCTCCTTTGACTATATTCAAATACTTTAGGTATTTTATAAGGTTAATTTTTTTTCCTAGTGACATCCTGTATGGAGCCCTCCAGCCTCCTGTGTTGGCCTGACAATTTTCTTTGCCCCCTCCTATGTTCCTTTGTCTCCTGGGTTAAACCAGTGTCACCTTAATTCTTGGTTTACTTCCTCATTTGATTAATTACTTTCTGCGTAATTTCCTGAGAAAAATGTGTAGGAGAAATTTTTTTGAGATTTTGCATACTTGAAATGTCTTTAGACTACCATTACCTTGATAGTTAGTTTAGCTTGATATAAAATTCTTGGTTACAAATAAAGTACAGAAGATTTAAAGTATTGCTTCATTATTTTCTAGCTTCCAGTGTTGTTATTGAGAAGTCCAATGTCATTCTAGTCATTCTAGTCTTTTATTGACAAGTTGTTTTCATGAAAGATTTTAGGATGGTCTCTTTGTCCCCAGTGGTCTGCAGTTTTACAGCGATGTGTCTTAGATGGGTTTTTTTTGTTTTTTCCTGTTGATTATGCTGGCTCCCCAATGAGTTCTATCATCCTGGAAACTCATTTCCTTCAGTTCTGGGATATTTATTGTATTACTTCTTTTGCAGTTTCTTCCTCTCTGTTTTCACAGTTTTTTCTTCCTAGAACTCTTTTATTAGAATTGGACATCCTGGAATGATTCACCAGTTTTCTTATATTTTCTCACCCATTTATCCATTGTATTATGTTTTTTTGTTTTACTCTCTGGCAGAATCCCTCAAAGTTCTATCCTATCATTATTACTGAATTTTGTTTTAAATTACAGCTATCCTCTTTTTGCCTTCTGAAAGCTTTTTTGGGCTGTGGATCTTTTTCTCCTGTTTTGTTATATGCTGTTCTTTTTTCAGGGATGTACTATAATCTTTATGCTCTCATGAATGTTAATTATTATTTCTTTGGAATCTTCTTTTATTCCTGGAATTGTTTCTGTTTCCTCCAATTTCCTTTTTTTCTGATTGCTTTAGGTCTCATTCCTTCATGTTGGAAGCTTTATTCATTATATGGTGTTCTTTTCCATTCATATTTAAGAATGATGCATTAAAAATTTGACAGAAAGCTCTGTGAATGGGGCTAGTTTTTACCAACTGGCAGATATTACTGTACAGTGATCAGAAGAGAGTCTGGCTTCTCATGGGAGAAGGACAGCAACTGTCAATATTTCTGGGTCTTTTCCCCTGGCTGAATTTTCCCAGTGAGGAATCCTTCATTCTCCTTCCTAGGAAGGCATAAGTCTGGCTATCAACACTTTGGGAGCTCAGTGTGGGAAGGGCACCAAGGGCATCATTTATTACATAGTCTTTGACTTAATTTCCCTGTTTTAACATCATCAGCTCTGTTTGGTGCCCTGCAGTAGTTTAGACTCTGTTTTAACCTCTGTAGAGAGTAAAACTATCATGTGGAAAAAGCCTGGCAGAATAGAGTAGGGGTGATGATCTGAAGGTCTTAAAGCCTTTTAAAAGACTTTTAACCAGTTCTCCTGTTTCCATTTCCCAAGCTCATGTGGCAGACCTACCGCACTGGCACATGCACATATACCTCTTCAGAGGTTCTTGGTACCTCCAGTGCCTGAGCCTTTCTGCACATAATGGGCTTCATTCTTATAGATTTCTTTCCTCTCCCCACCCCTCCGATCTCGGAGAGATAGCGTTGAGTGGTCCTGAAGAGAGATCTTAGTTCCCTGCCCAGGAATTGAACCTGGGTAGCCTGGATGAAAAACAGGAATCCTACCCATCAGATCACCAGGGGTTAGAGACTAGAAGCAAAGTGGCCCTGGCTCTTACCCTGTTTGAAAAATGAATTTCTCAAGTAGGCAAAAACGGTAAAAAAAAAAAAAAAAAAAAAAAAAAAAGGTACAAAGTTTATTATCAGAGACTCAGCATAACATGTGGGAGAGTACACAGACAGGCAGTTCGTTTATTTAAGTCAGAAGCAAGGCAGAAATACACACCCGGAGAAAAAGGGTATGGGCATCCTCTCTAATGAGGAGGAGTGCAGTAAAGAGGTGATTTAAATCACTTATATAGGACAGTTCTTCTGAGTCTTTGTTTACCTTTGGTCAGTTATCTTGTTTCTTTCTTCACACCTGACAGGTCCTAGGACCCTCCCCAACATGCGTGCACAACATTTTGCTATGATGGAGTCCACCGCAGAGGCCTGGGGGGGTATGTCCACACTTATTATGGGGTGGCACCCCCTCCCTTTTTGACCCCCAAGGAGCCTTCCTGCGCATGTGCAGACACGGAAGTTTTCCTTGACCTCAGGAGTGGTCATCTTATCTCTTTACTTCAGCAAGCTCAGCTCTTGCCACTAACTTTGTCCTTGGAGTGTCTAGGGAAAACAAAGCTTCAGTTTTACTCTACTTGACAAATACCAGCTGTTCAGCCCAGGGGCGTATCTACCTACTACCTCACCTCTGCTCACCTGTCTTCTCCACCCTGTCCCCAGGGCTTAGTTTTCAGTCTTTTATTTTGGCCCAGTTATCTACTTACCAGCTTTCAACTTTAACATTTGGAGGAGGGGGTAATTGGGGCTGGTTTCTTATTGGTCTTTGTATCTAAAAAGAGGTATGTAGGGGAGACAGATTAAATGCTGCCTTTGAGTAGAACTTTGTTCAGTCTTGTGTAGAAGGGCTGTGAGCCTGAGAATGCCTCAGCTGTCCACAGCCCACTGTTAGGTAAGTTCATTGTGTTCAGAATCGTGAATGGGTGCCCTTGACATCAGCAACTGGAACTTCCATTTTTCATATCACTGATATTTTACTTACCTTTCAGTTAGCTTTGTTCCCTTCTTAGCAAGATTCTTATCTGCTCTAGGGAAAGAATATGATCAGCTTACTTAAACTAAGACTTTTAAGTCTTAACTCTCCTGTAAATATTTGTGTTGTAAAAGAGGATTGAAGCTATAAGTGGTATTATTTTGGTTATCAACACGTCTGTGAGGGAGGATGTGTTTGGGTTGAGACTGGAGTGAGGAAGACATGTAAGCCTGTGAGAGGTGGAGGAGTAAATATGTATGTCAAGCTAAGAGAGTATATAGACACACCTCCATATTAGTGAGGAGTTTAAAAAGAATTTCCACATTACTTATTTGCATTCTTATTTCTTGAAAATATATGCTTGAATATCTGTGTGAAATAGGTTGGTTTTACATCTCTTGTTTCACAGAAATTTCTCTTTTGAAAATCAGTTTCAAGCCTTGGCCAACTAAGTTGTTGAACAACCTAAAATGAAAGTTTAAATTCTTGGGCTTAAAGATATTTTTGGCAGAAAGTTCATTAAAATTGCAAGTACTGCAGTTTAGATATTTTTTATATTATACTGGGATGAGTGCTAGAGCTTTGGTATATAATATAAATATTTCAAATAGGGTTAGTTTACTTCACAGTAAGACACTTGATTATTAATAGCAATTAAAGAAAGAAATACTGGAGAAGTTTGAATATATCTGGGTTCTTAATGGTTAATCTTTTAGCAAGAAATAAAAGGAGTAAATAAAAGAATGTTCAAAAGTAAAAGGTAAAATGGAGAGAGATCTGGGAATCTTCCCTTAACAACTTAAACTTGAGATGCAATGTTTAATTTCTGTTAAATTGATTTTGACCTAAAGTTTTTAGTACTATGGCAGCACATTTGTCCTCTTTGATGAGAGCAGTACTTTCGATTTAATTTTCTTTTTTTTTTTTTTGCGGGACACGGGCCCCTCACCGTTGTGGCCTCTCCCGTTGCGGAGCACAGGCTCCGGACGCGCAGGTTCAGCGGCCATGGCTCACGGGCCTAGCTGCTCCATGGCATGTGGGATCTTCCTGGACCGGGGCACGAACCTGTGTCCCCTGCATCGGCAGGTGGACTCCCAACCACTGTGCCACCAGGGAAGCCCGATGTAATTTTCTTTTAATTAGATTTTATAACCTTATATTAGCATATGTTAAACAATCTTTATGCATATATAGTTTTAAAATAAAGTTAGCATGCTTTATGATGGATATTCTACAACTTTACTCATTTACTGACTCAGAGGCATCATTGCAGCACAGTCTTTCTTGCAGCACTGAGTTACAAGCAGTTTAGTAAAAATAATTTTTAAATCTGGAGTATTTCTGCAGAGCGCCGGAATTCTTTCATAATGATAAGGCAACTTCTACCTGGCATGTGCTGGCAAAGTAGTTTAATTATTCTAAATGTATCATTTCTACTGATTCTTCGGTATACTTTCCAAATTTTGTGACCATCCTTGACAAATATTAGACAAATATTAGAGCTTTTAGAGAGGCTAAATGTGTTGCTAATATTTCTTTTTCCTCGTCTTAAATTTTTTTTTTTTAAATTTTTGACTGCGTTGGGTCTTTGTTGGTTCATGCGGGCTTTCTCTAGTTGCGGCACGCGGGGGCTACTCTTCGTTGTGGTGTGCGGGCTCCTCATTGCAGTGGCTTCTCTTGTTGCGGAGCACGGGCTCTAGGCGCGCGGGCTTCAGTAGTTGTGGTGCACGGGCTTAGTTACTCCACGGCATGTGGGATCTTCCTGGACCAGGGCTTGAACCCGTGTTCCCTGAATTGGCATGCGGATTCCTAAGCACTGTGCCACCAGGGAATCCCAAACTTTTTCATTATTGTATTTGTTATGGTGATCTGTGATCAGTAATCTTTGTTACTACTGTTACTCACTGAAGGCTCAGATGATGGTTAGCATTTTTTAGCAATAAAGTATTTTTCATTGAGGTATATACATTGTTTCTTTAGACATAATACTATTGCACGTTTAATAGACTACAGAATAGTGTAAAGATAACTTTTATATGCACTGGGAAACCAAAAAATTTGTGCAGCTCTCTTTATTGCAGTATTCACTTTATTGTGGTCATCTGGAACCAAACCCCCAATATCTCTTAGGTATCCCTCATATACTGTTATTTTGATCTACTAAGGAGTAGGTTTCTCAGTAGAAAAGGATTTTTCAGCCTGAGTGCGGTATTTAGCTGTCCTGTGGCATCAAGTGCTCTTAGGTAAATTGTGTGCTCTGGAGCCAGTCTCCGATATTGTTCAGGTTGAATGGCGTGTGTTCTCTTCTGCTAACAAACCCAAGGGTACCACGTGGTGTCAGAGCAGTGCTGGTGGAACCTCTAGGGCTAGGACCTCTGGTCAAAGAGGCCATTAGGTTGGTATGGAAAAAGATATTAGCACCACATTGATTATAATAATAGTGCTGCTTTCTGATGGTATGATCCATTTCATTCTTAGTGCAAGGTTAGTATTCCCAGCTTTATATAATTAGGAACAGTAACTGATTTTCTATTGGAAAAAAATACTGTACAGTTGTTCTGGTTATCTACATAACAAACTACGCCAAAGCTTAGTGGCTTAAAACAACTGTTTAGGGCTTCCCTGGTGGCACAGTGGTTGAGAGTCCGCCTGCCGATGCAGAGAACGCGGGTTCGTGCCCCGGTCCGGGAAGATCCCACATGCCGCGGAGCGGCTGGGCCCGTGAGCCATGGCCGCTGAGCCTGCGCGTCCGGAGACTGTGTTCCGCAACGGGAGAGGCCACAACAGTGAGAGGCCCACGTACCACACACACAAAAAAAAAACAAAAAAAACCTGTTTATTATATTTCATTCTTCTTTGGATAGAGTGAGCTCAGCCGGGCAGTTCCACATAGGGTTTCTCATTCTGTTGCAGTCACATATTGGCAGAAGCTGTAGTCTTCTGACAGTGTGGCTCGACTAGGTGTGGCATCTAACATGCATCACTCACACAGCTGGGACTGCTTAATGGAGCGTCTCCTTGTGGCCTCTCCACGTAGCTTGGGCTTTTCACCACAAGGTGGCTGGATTCTGAGAGGGAACCTCCCAAGAGCATGTATTCTAAGAGACAGGAAGCAGAAGCTGCCAGACTAGTTAAGGGCTATGCCTAGAACTAGCTCAGCTCACTATTGTAATGTTTGATTGGTCAGAGCAGTCTCAGGGCCTGCCCAGGTTTAAGGCTGTAAAGAAATAGGTTCCAGGGAATTCCCTGGTGGTCCAGTGGTTAGGACTCTAAGCTTTCACTTTGGTGGCCTGGGTTCATTCCCTGGGTGGGGAATTAAGATCCCCCTAGCCACAAGCAGGGCAAAAAAAAAAAAAAAAGGAAAGAAAGAAAGAAATAGGTTCCAATTCATACCAGGGGAGTGTCAGATTTACATTTTTGCAGAAGAGCACTTGGGATGGGAGATATTGTTGTCATGTTTGGAAAATACAATCTGTTAGAAACTCTTGATTAAAAGAAATAAATAACCATATGATGCCTTAGAAGAATATATTAGTATATTCTTGCATTGCTATTGTATGTGTGTGTGCATGTTATTACATAGATATTGTATGTATGTGAGTATATGTTATGTGTATGCATGTATATATGCATACACACATGTGTACACATACATATATATGTGATATTTCAGTATCAATATACTTCATTATATGTGGCTTTAAAAAAAACACAAAACTGCACTTTTAATTAGTGTTCACAAATCTCAAAACCATCTAACAGTTGAACTATCTTTCCCCTGATGATTTGTGTTACCACTCTCCATGAGACTTTTTAATATCTTTTCCTCTGTTTTCAAACCTCTAACACCCCCTTCCACTCTACTCACTCTCAGCTGATGACTTTGCTTTTTATTTCCTTGGCAATAAAGCAGCCAGAGGAAAAATTTAGTTCTATCACCAAGTCTCCCAACTACCTGTGTCATTACTCAGTTCTGTGCCTTTCCTCTCTGTGACAATAGAGTATCCTGGTTAAGCGAAACCTCCCCCCCACCTTTTAACCTGGGACCCATCTCTTCTTGACTACTTAAGGATTTAACACCTGCATCATCAAATTTTCCCTTCTACTAGATTATTCTCTTCAGTATACAAATAGCCTAAAATTGTGTTTCTTAAAAAAAAACCCTCCCTCCATAGCACAACCCTGTTTTGCTACATTTCTCTGCTTCCAGTTACTGAAAGTTCTACAAAAGAGTTGTCTATGCTCTGTCTCCATTCCCTCCTTTCCCATTACTCTTGAACTCACTCCACCCATTCCATCAGTGGTCAGTGATGGCCACCATAGTGTCAAATCCAGCGGCCAGTTCTCTGTCTATATTTTATTTAACCTCTCAGTGCATTTAACAAAGTTCTCCTTAAACCCTGTTTTCAATACTCTCTTGCTTTTCCTCTCACTTCACTGTTTACTTCTCAATTTCCTTTGCTAGATTCTCCTCACTTTCCTGACCTCTAAATGTTGAAACTCGGTGTCAAACTTAGCATGTCCTAGTTGAACCTTGTTTCCCTCTTCCAGACATGCTTCTCAGGCTAGGAAAAAGAATGATCCTTGATTCCATTCATATCTCATATCTAATCTATCAGCAGATCTTGACAGCTGTAACTACAAAACCTGTCAAAATTCCAAACTCTGAAATGTTTACCTTTACCATTCTTACCTTTGTCCAGTCAACCATCATCATGTGGATTGTTGCAATAAATAGTTTCCTAACTGGAACCCCCACTGTCCTCTTTGCCTTTTCATGATTTATTTTCAACAGAGCACTCAGAGTAATGCTTTCAAGACTTATGTCATATCACATCACTCTTCTATTCCAAATCTCCAGTGGCTTCCCATCTTGCTAGGAGTAAAAGCTAAATACCTTAACATAATTTACAAAGGCCCTGCCTAATCTGGTCTGTGTTGCCTCTCTGACTGCATCATCACCACTTTCCCCCTTGTTCACTTCGCTCCAGGTGCACTGACTTCTTTATTCTCTGTGAACATGCCAAGTTCACTTCCACATTGAGGCATTTGCTCTTGCTGTTTCTCATGCCTATAAAATTTCCCCAGTTTTCCTAAATGCTGTCACTTTATTTCATTCAGGTTTCTACTTAAAGTTCGGCTCACAAGGAAGCCTTTCCCTGACCATTCTACCTGAAGCAGTAACTTCTACTTCCCAGCCAACGCACCCTTGGCCACCCCCTGTCCCTATTCTGCTTTAATTTTTCTTCTTAGAATCTTCACCACCATTATGTATTTGCGTATGGTCTATTTCTGCTCTCTAGAATGAAAGCACCATGAGAGTAGGGACTTTTTTTTTTTTTTTTTTTTTTTTTGCGGTACGCGGGTCTCTCACTGTTGTGGCCTCTCCCATTGCGGAGCACAGGCTCTGGACGCGCAGGCTCAGCAGCCGTGGCTCACGGGCCTAGCCGCTCCGCGGCATGTGGGATCTTCCCGGACCGGGGCACGAACCTGTGTCCCCTGCATCGGCAGGCGGACTCTCAACCACTGCACCACCAGGGAAGCCCAAGAGAGTAGGGACTTTTGATCACAACAAAGTAATAGCACTCAGCAGGTGCTCCATAAGCATTTGTTAATTGAATGAATAAATCAATGCTTGCATATGTATGTAGTGGATTGTTGTGTATGGCTTGATGGGAAAATAATAATCTAACTTTCTATTTTAAACTTAGACAGGTGGCCCTGATTTATCATAAAGAAATGCATGTGCTGGAAACAAACACCACATTGCCTTTATTGCTTATCTCAAGATCTCAATTTTGCAGATGTAATTTGCTTAGGCTTTGTTGCATTTGAGCTGGCAAGAATTTGAGTTCTGCCCATCTGCCAGCAATGTGTACCATCAAGGTGCTTAAGTTGTCTTCATATGTTCATTGAGTGAAGAAGGAACAGCTTGATGTAGTTAGAGTGCGTAATTTCTAATGTCTTCTACTTAAAAATAATTTCTCTTTAAGATGGACCTTTAAAAATCTGCTCTAGTGCTCCATTAGATGATTTCTAAGTAGTATGATGTTCCAAACATTTTAATCATAAGCTCAGAGCCACTTAAAAACATTAGCTAATTCTACTGATTTGTAATTTACTTTATAATTATAATTTTGTTTACAGTCACTTGAATCCAGCTTATTTTGACAAGTGTCTTTTTAGGGGAAATCCCAGATAGAGATTTTACTAACACTAATGTAAAGATTGATCTGTCTTTAAAAGCATTCTTTATAGATTAGTTACATTCCAAGAATTTTAATTATCATATAAAATTGTGCTTCTCTATAATAAAAACAGAAACCGAAAGATTCCAAAATCAAGATTCCACTTGTGAGCAAATAGAACTTTAGTTCTTAAACCTATATTCTTAAGTAAGATGCTAATTTTTGTTAAGCATCTGCTGTCATGGCATTTACATTTTTTACTTGTTAAAACCACTGTGATGTCCATAATTAAGTTCATTAAGCTGTTTCCATTTAACTCTTATAAAGGTGACACTTTTTTTGTGACACTTTATTGGAGTATAATTGCTTTACAATGGTGTGTTAGTATCTGCTTTATAACAAAGTGAATCAGTTATACGTATACATATGTTCCCATATCTCTTCCCTCTTGCGTCTCCCTCCCTCCCACTCTCCCTATCCCACCCCTCTAGGTGGTCACAAACCACTGAGCTGTGATGCTTTTTATTGAACTGAAAAGAGTAGAACTCTATGACACTAGGGACACATACTGTTTTCAAAAGCTAATTAAAGCTAGATGAGGCCTGGAAACCTGGAATGAATCTCACTCCAGAGACTGTAGCTTTATGTTGAAACAGTTCTTTAAAATAGGGCAAGTGATTCTCTCTCTCCCTACCCAAACTTGTGTATCCTTCCTGGAGAAACCAGAGATGTTGCTGGATGGTTGACATCTTTGTCATACATAGTAACTTCTGTCAGAGAAAACCACTCTAGGCTCCTGTGTTTCTTTTGGTTCTGATTAAGTTTAGTAACTTACTGGAAAATTAATAGTCCAGGATAGAGTAGAGATAGACAAATGGTACTTTGCATAAGCCAGATCAATTATGTTGTTAGATGTCACCTTATAGAGATTTTTAGACAGTAGGAACTAAGGACTTTGGTTTAAGATTCTTAAATAAGCCTCTCTTTACATTGCCTGTTTTTAGAGGTTCAGAGAATTGAGCACTTTTCATAGTTTAACTATTTCTCTTTTTTTTTTCATTCCCTTTCCATATCCCTTTTTTATTTCACCCAACACCAAAAATGCCCTTTCAGAAACATAAAGTAGATCTTTTCTACAAGCTACGCCATGTGATGAATGAACTTATTGACCTTCGAAGGCAGCTCCTGTCTGGTCACCTGACTCAGGATCAGGTGCGGGAGGTTAAGCGGCACATCACCGTGCGCCTGGACTGGGGCAATGAGTAAGTATGAATGTCATTTGGGCATCTCTCAGTTTCATTTATGATAACTCAGTCCTCATACAGTTGTACCTGATCAAAGCTTATCTTTAGGGATTAAAGACATTGTTGTATTCTCCACTAAGCTTTGATCATTTTTACAATGAGTAGCCGTTTCTTTCAGTTTATAGCAAAGGACACTCACTGGTTCTACTCACTGAAACTCTCTCAGCCCCTATTTTCACTTCCAGAAAATTAAATAATTGGACTACATTAGCCTCTGGGGTTTCTTCCATCTCAAATTCCTTGATTCTAAACCTCAGTAATCAGAATACTCTTTTGTTTCATCTCTTAGTACCTTTGAATTTGGTGAATTTGGTGTCCTTTACATTTTATAGCCATATAATGAATCCGAATAAGTATATACTACACATGGGAACTGTCTACATCTGTACATCAGAATATTCTTAACTAATTCATCATTCAGAAATAGTCCTGTATTTATGCAGTGGGTATGACTATTTACTATTGCCATACAAGTAAAATTATAAGACTTTGGCATGGGAAGCTGGAGTAGATAGTACTCAGATTTTATTTCTTCCTAGATTTAATAATTGATATAATTCTCAAATGCTTTTGCCTCATTCTCTTAAAATCGGGTCCATTGAACTTTGAAGTGACTAGGTTGCTTCCTATTTAAGATATACATTTACCTTAAGTATATTTTAGAACAAGTCTTTAGCTCCTCTCCCCCTCAAGACATCATTGAAATGATAAAAAATAAAAAGAGTGGGAGGAGCGCAGCAATAAATGGGATATGTGAACCCATTTCCAGAAGCTGAAAATTAGATGGAGGATTAGTAACAGAAGAAGCAGCCTGTAATATATGGAGGAAACTTTAGCTAATGAAGGAGTTGGTCTGCCTTGCAGCTGCTAGAATCATGGAAGAAAGGGAGTGTGCCCTGGGGCTTAAAAAAAGGAAGTGCTTAAAAGTATGTAAAGTAATAATTCACTACTTTTGCTACCATGAGTAGCAAACCTGGCAGCCAGGTGTTTCCCTTTCAGATAGACAAATACAAAGACCAATTGCCTAGGGGGAAACTGGGCAACAAAAGTTTGAACTGGGACTTTATTGCAAAGCCCTCCATATTGAGGCATTTAAGGGTTTCAAAGTGTAATGAACAAATCCCTTCCACTCACCAGAAAGGGAAGCTTGCTAGCCACCCACCCATGTACAAAAAACTTGTCACATTTCTAGTGCCTTTTAAATTTGAATGGGCAATCAAATATTACCAGGTATTTGAAGAAATCCTTTCACAGGGAAGAGAGGGAGACCAGGATAAACAAAATACCTGGCCCTAGAGAGAGCTAGAGATTAGTAAAGAACTTTAAAAATCTCTGAGTATCCTCCAAGAGAATCAAGAAGATTCGTTATGCATTATAAAATTCTACGAAAAAGGAATGGAGAATAGGATTTCAAAAAAGAATTTAGGAAGAGAACAGAAAGATAATTTTATGTCATCTCTGGGAAAATAAAACAAAAAGATGGGAAATGGTTGAGGAAAAAACAACAGTACAGAGATTCAATCTAGGGGATCCAACATCAGACATTATATTTCCAGGAAAAGAACAAAGGCGATAAAGAGGAAATTCTAAAGAAATGATAGAAGAGAATTTCCTAGAGCCAAAGGGCAGGTGACTTAGGATTGGAAGAGTCCATCAAATACCTAGTATAATGAATGGAGAAGAAAACCCAAAACCTACAGTGAGGCACATTAAGATATTTCAATATTTGGGGCTGAAGAGAAGATCCTAAAAGGTTATCAGACAGAAAAAAACAGGTCTTCTTACAAAAGAATAAGATTCACACCAGCCTCAAAAGTTTTATCAGTAACACTGGATGCTAGAATATAATGAAGTAATATCTTCAAATTTCTGTTGGGAAATGATTTGCCACCCAGAATTTTATAAACAACCAAACTATATAATCAAGTGTAAGGGCCAAATAAAGCCCTTTTAAAGTATTTAAGGATGCAGAAGTTACCTGTCATGGCTCCTTTCTTAAGAAGAGACTTGAGAATGTGTTCTTCCAGAAATAGAAGAGTAAATCAGGAAAGAGGAAACACGGGATCTAATAAACAGTGAATCCAACCCAGAGTGGTACTGTTCGGTAGAAAAGAAAAAAGAACAACTCTACATTAGTTATTTGTGACCTTTTGAAGTGACACCGTCCTATCCTTGTTTGTTTCATTAAATTACAACCTCTTTTGACTGTTAATAGGATTGCTTGGCATACACCACAAGACTCCTTGTATGATATAACATGAATTCAGATGTACGATAGATCGGACAGTGTTCTTTAAATCTAACTCTGGGCAGTAAAAATCTTAGCAAAATGTAGTATGTTAACTTACAGTATAGCTACTGATCCTGTCTCCTCAGCTCCAAACAGTACTATATGGTATCATTGTATTTATTTTAAAAAATCAAGAATGGTAGTAATTTGCAAACATAGCATCACTATGTGCCACGCAAATTGTTACTCTTGAACTGATGACACTGATAGTTGTATAAATCATTATGTTGCAGTTTAACTGCACTATACATACCAGTAAATGAACAAGAGAAATATTTTAGAAATATCAATACCTCTTTATGATAAAAGTTAGAAAACAGACCAATCAGATTTTGCAGTCAAATCTGAAAACTTAAAGATGATAGCTTGGAAACAAGTTCAAACTATATTTGAAAAAGGCAGAGAACATTATAAAAACCTGTCAGTAAAGTACAGAGCTGTTCCACCTTCATTAATAACTTTTTCTCAACAAAGTGTATATGTGCTTGTGTGTGTGTAGGGGGAGTATTTATATGTTCATTTTGATAAACAATATAAACCAGAAACATAGTTCCATTTCCCCCCACACACACCCCACTTTTTTCCCTTCTCCCTCCTTTCTCGAAACCCTGATCCTCCTCTCCTGGTGCTTCTGTATCTTCTTCCCTCCTTTCTCCCTCCCCTTCCACTTCTTTCTTTCCCCAGTTCTTCTTCTTTCCATTTTCCCCTTTACCCCCAGTGGAAAATACAGTCACTTAAAAACTTAAATGAGAACTTTGTAGGTCTACTATTACTAAAGGAAAAAGATGTATTGCCTCCCAAACCAATAGGACAATTCTCTCTGGTTCTCACTCGAAGTAACCCTTTTAAAAACGTTCCTTCTTAATTTGAAAGAAGTGATGGTATACTGCAAAAATAAAGTCATTTCGTACCAATAGGTTAGATATAGGAGACTGCTCCATGCAACAGCTGAGCACTGATAACCGTATCCATTCTTCCCATTGTATGCCCTCATAATTCTACTCTTCTTGTTCCACGACACTTTTATAAATGCCATGAAATATTGATAAGCTTAGCATATGCTGGCATGTTTTGGGTGCACAATCAGTATTTTCTGAATGTATTTTTACGTTGTAATTGATGTAATTAAATATTAATTGTATATAATTTTAAACTTTATGCCTTTTTCTTTAGACTCTTAGACTTTATAGCTCTGCCTTTTCAAAACCTATTTCAGACACTGTTAATAACAGCCTATTAAGTTTATTGAGTACATCTACCCGTGTCACTGTGGCAAGTGCATGGTCTAACTTATCTGCACTGTTATAATGAAATGCGATTATGCTCATTCAAGACAAGAGCTCCATTTTACCTAATGAGGAAACTCATAAAAAGGCTCAGAAGAACTTTTTCCAGTGTTGCATAGTGAGTGGTAGAACTGGTGTTTGTACCCAGAACTGATGCCAAAGCCCATATAATTTATGTAGGACCTTACTATCTTTATGATCATTTTTAAGTGTGAGTCTTAAAACCAGGAAAATTATTGTCAGTATCTCTAGTCTGTGGGTTATTTGATCTTTGTTCTGTTATCTATACCACATGTCTCATAATATATATATCTGCTTTAACACTGAGTTAGAACTTTCAAGGATAAAAACTAAACTGGTACTGTACTCTTGTATTTAGAGTTTAAATTAAATGCAGAGCCCTCCACCTCTACATAACAACTCTTTTAATTTTTTTTCCTGAGATTAGGAATTTTTATTTATTTGGCTGAAAATTTGAGGATTCTGGCATTAAATTTACGTGGCTTATACTTGTTGGCCTCTTTGCCTATGTGCACACTCATTCCATATGTGAAAATCATTAAAATTGTATTAGGTAGAAATCAGCATTTATAATATTGTGTTCTAAAATACAGGAAGGGCATAAAACAAGGTTGTATTCAAATTAACTAGCCATTATCTCTGCTCAAGTCTCCTTTTCAAAGATTAAGTCAGTTAATTACATCCTCTCCAAGGGAAATTTAAAATAATTTGTCTAGCAATGTAACTTCAATGTGTTAATTTAATATTTTTGACACCTTCCATAAAGATATAGAGAAAAGTTTCTTCTCAGTCTCTACTATCATCACTACAGTAAATATAGCATAGATGAGTTAAAAGTTGTATTAATCCAGGACTGACAGCCTAATTGATCTTTGCCATAGAAAAATACCTAAGTAAGAAATACTTTACTCTTAGAATAATTTATAGGATTTTTGTATTTCTTCTTTAGGTAGAAAGTACAATTTGATTAAAATGTAAACATTTTATAAGCTTTTGTTGAATTAGAATAATGTTTCTATAGATTTTAAGTATCAAATGAAAAAATTGGTATCTTTTTATTGTGAAGTCTCATCTTTTAAGACAAATCACCAATAAATGTATACTTTCTAGTTATTCTTTCTCTCCCTCTCTATCAAATTATTTCCCTCCCTCGCTTTTCTTTTGTACCTTCTCTCAGGTTTTCAAAGATCCTAACCTACCCATGTCCCTTTCTTCCTGCTTAGTTTATGTTCCTTACCAAGGGAATTGCTCTTGGAGGAAGCAACACAAGCAGTAGTTTGAGTTATACTGTGCAGAGAATACTGCCACCACCACCACCCGCCCCCAACCCCAGTGAGTTTCCTCTGAGTAAATTTTTAGCTAGGACTCAGAAAAGTTTATGGTTCAGTACTATCTCTTTAAGGACATAATGGTATTTTCCAGCTTCAGGACATCTGAAATTAGCAGAAGCTTCCAATGCCTTCTTAGAGTTCTTCTGATATAAGGTGTCGTACCCATCAATCAGTTTCTTGCCATACTTAAGAAGTCTGAGATAACTATGTTTAAACTATGCATGTGTCAAAATTCCTCTCAAGTTACCATGTTCAAATGATTAACTTACACACACACACTCATCCTTTGTGCATCTGTTTTGCTCATCAGCATACCCTGCACTTAGCATAGTGTCTGCACTTGATAGGCACTACATGAATGTATCTAAGTAACAAGGTGGGTTTTTCTTACGCCTGTTGGCTACTCATTCATCAGTCTATGTTTGTTTCCTTCTGGATTGATGTATTGACACAAAATTATTCCTCAAACTATTATGACCAAATTGATTACAATCATTTATAGCCATTAGTATTTAACTTCCTGGTTATTAGTAGGAAGGTGGCAGGTATAGTGGAAATATCATGGGTTCGGAGTAAGACAGACCTAGCTTGAGACAAGCTCAACTGGACTCCCTTAATAGGCTACTTAGTAACCTCTCTGGGCTTCAGTTTCCTCAATTATAAAATGGGTCTAATACTGTGTACTTCCCATAGTGCTTAGAGGGGATATACATAAAATACCTATTCCAAGTAAATGTTCAGTAAAAGGTAGCTATTATTAGTTATATCTTCTATTTTATTACTATATAAATATACCATGCTTTCATTAGTATAGTTATATCTATATGCTCTCATAGTGTAAGTATTAGAAAAGGGCACTGCCCACAGAAAATCTTAGTATCTCTAGCCTTTTTCAACTGATTCTGGGGGAGAACTAAATCTTAAATGCCTTAAAACATCCATCGTATATAATTAATTAACTTCAAGTTATCTTCTATGTTCTGTGGTTCAGATGAGGAAACCCAGAAGAAAAAGATACAATAGAAAATAGAACAGAATATGGAACATTCAAAAGACATGTAAAGTTCAAAGAATTTGATAGAGATTCACGGTCTTTATAGAGTGGTGCACCTAAAAGAATGCAGGAACAGAAATATGTCTTTTATTCACTGCTGTGTCCCTAAGTTCATCAGGAGCCTAGCATAGAGTAGGTGCTAATATTTATTGAATTATTGGAATGAATGAATGAGTGATTAGTGACAAGTGGTGAGAGAAGACTATTTTTGTGAAGACTATTTACCTAAGCAGTTGGTAAGACCATTTTAAAAACTCAGCTCTGTACTACATCTGTATGTAGATGTATATGTAGTCGTATGCCTCCTGCTTGTTTAGGAGTCTTTTTTCAGACACAATTCTCTTTAATCGCAATCCTTGTACATTAAGTCATATTTTAGCTAACGAGGTAACACATAATGATAACAGCAGAAGCAGTTCACAATGCCTGGCAGTGTACTGAGTGCTTTACATGGATTAATGCTTACAGTAGCCTGTGACAGTAGAGAAGACAGTATTGCTTGGGAGAGCCAAGATACAAACTAGGCAATCTGACATCAGAGCCCATGCTCCTAACTACTCTGATGCACTGCCTTCCTTTGCTGTGACCATAAAGAGACTAAGTTGACCATTCCCTGCACTTACTGTTCACTGTTCTTAGAATATGCCATAGGAAGAAATAGCCAGGAACCTCTTTTACAGAGTGAAATTTTAGTGAACATGTGTTGTTTCTCACTGTGCAGCACCTCTGCCTTCTTCCAATGAGGACAGTCCTTCGATTTAGCTTTTGGAAACTACTCTTCCTCCATTGAAGATGATCTTAGTAGAAGGAAATCAGTCTTCGGTTTTATTAGATCACCTGTTAATCATTTTCTTATTTCCTAAGGAAACGAAATCAAGAAACTAAAAGGTACTGTGTTCTAACAACTTCTAGGAGAGGGAAAACACTTTGCTCTTGGGAGAATTAGCATGAGGAATATGAACATTTGCTTGACTCAAAACTGCTCTATTTCCTATATCCAGTACCATTGGTGGTACATGATAGATCCTCAGAGAGTGTCTTTGGGGTGAGTGGATGGGTATATGGGTGGGTAATTGAATGGACAAGCAAGCTAAGCATGGCATAGTGCCAAGGTAGAGTTTGCATAGATGCCATTCTCCAGACAAGCCACATCATTGCGTGTAGTGCACTACTACAGAGCATATACTCTCAACCCTGGCTTTACTGACTTAGATCCATCTGGATTTTTTCTTAAGCTGTTGTGCTGAAAACATCTATTTTGATTGGATTATTTGTACAGTCTTCTTTTTGTTAATTAATTGTAATATTTAGACTACCTCATATATATTGTGACCATCAGTGGTTAAAGAATATGTATGAAATTTTATCTCTTCATTTTTGTATTTAAAGAATTTTCAACAGCATGACTACAGAAAATTTGTAAAATATCTTAAATTGATAAATTGTTTAATTTCATTTTCCTTGTACAAATACTAATACCATTTTTGTGATCTTTCAACTGTTCTTCCACATGCATGTAAAAGTATTCTGAATATTTGAGATCAAAACTGCAAAATTATCTTTCAGATGTAAATTGCTTTTTAAGATGAGAGAGGTGGAAAGGATGTGCTTCAACTATATCTTGCTCTCCATGATACTACTGCCTTTATATGCTATAAGTATTAGAAGCCAGAGGCCTGAAATTATTTCAGGGAAATTAAGAATAATTAATAAGAGGTGATTGAATGGAGTACTTCTTTGATGTATGAAGACAGGAAATAAAATCTCTTACAGATTTAAGTGTATTAACATCAGTAGTCAGATTTGATGGCATGGTTTTACCATTAAACTGTGAACTATTATAGTTGAGGACAACAGTGTATTACTGATCTTCTCATCATGCAGAACTACAAGGGTTTTTTTTTCTGCATTTAATACCAAAAAATTATTTCCTCTTTAAAAACTCATATTTCTCTATTATAGAATAATACAAGTTATAGTAATAGGTAATAGAAAAATATGGGGTTTTATCCTTTAATAGAAAAATAGGTTTCTCCTTTTTGTTGCCTGCTAAGAAGTACACATCTAAATTTTAATTCTTTATCATAGTAATCATATTAGTCTGTGTGATTAGTGTGTTCGCTTATAGCTTCTTCATGTAGGTTTGATTCCCCATTTTAATTTTATCAGTCTTATTACCATTTAACCTCTTCATATCTTTTCCTATAAAATAGGGTTAAATTGTAAATAAAATAATTCTGCATTTTGGATGTATACGTGGCTTATTTTAAATAAATGGGAGTTTTATGCACAGAAAGAGCCTAGAGAATTAGTTTTGCTAGCATATTCTAAATGTAGTTCATAATCTAAGTGAAGAAAAAAATATATACACTTCTCCTTCCATCATCTATGGCATACTTTTGCCAGGTGCAATAATTCATAACACTCGTTTTAGAGTTGGGTGGTCACAGAACAGCTCTGAAACCCTGATGAGAGTTATAGGCTCTCTCCTCAGAGAAAATGCATATATGAACACATGCACATACTTTCATACGTAGTTACAGGGGTCCACAACCCCTAATTCCACTGACTCCAGATTTAGAGCTGTTGTTCTAGAGAGTGAGAAAGGGCGTAACATGTATTGAATATCAATTATGTACCATATTTGAACCCAAGAGTTGTACCTGTCCAGAGTTACTTCCACTGTCTCATACTGCCTCCCAATCAACTATTAATCATTATCACTTATTCCTTCATGCCCAAGTTATACCAGATCTTCTAAGTATTGTTTTCTTTATTAATCGTGCTCCCTGGTTAAACTTCCATCTAAAGTGTCTTAAGGTATTGGCTAATGTGTGGTGAGGTCTTTACTATAACCCAGTGTCAGTATTAATTAAATTGAAAATGAGATAAAACTCAACCAAAGCATATGTTTCTTTGAGTTTAATACCTTTAGGAGGTGATTTTTTCTTTTTTTTTTTTGGCTGTGCCTTGCAGGATCTTAGTTTCCCAGCCAGGGATTGAACCCATGCCCATGGCAGTAAAAGTGCAGAATCCTAACCAGTGGACCTCCTGCAATTCCCAGGAAGTGATTTTTATGTGTTTGACTTTGAATTACAAATCTACTTGGACACTGAATAATTTTTTTTATCCTAATGAAAGTAATGCATGGCTGAGCCTGTGCATACTTGCAAGATGGGGGAAATCGAAAAATAAACACAACTTATTAATGATCTAAGAAAATCCATCCTTAGTGAACTCAAGCAATCTGTTATAAATGTGATACTGAATGAATCATTTTTACCATCACAGGGGGAACTGCTTGATGAAGAAAATTGTCCCAGTCTTAAAATTCCTAGCCTCATTTATTTACCTGAAGGTGAACACAGTTAGGTTACTGGATAAAGGCATGTCCCTGCGGAGGCACTGTCTGAACTTCTGTCCATAAGGTCATGGTTGGCATGGGCTCCCAGGCACATAAAGAGAGATGAGTAATTTGAGGATATGGCATGCTGAATGTGGTCTTTCTCTTTACTAGGCATTTGGGCCTGGACCTGGTGCCTCGAAAGGACTTTGAAGTAGTGGATGCGGACCAGATTAGTGTCTCAGATCTCTATAAAATGGTAAGAAATATTACACAGTGTAGCTTGCTCCTGCACACTTAATTTTTTCTCTCTTACTATCCCTAATTACATTATGAAACACTGTTGCTAAAATCATTCCTTTGTCTTTGTTTCAATGTATTTAAGGGCTCTTCCTATCTGGACAGTACCTATCACACTTGCTCTGTAAATGGAATTATTATGTAGGGCTGTTGGGCCTACTGTAATGTCTAGCGGTCATTTCTCAGTTGGTTTTGCTGGTGAACAGAGCTCCTTCAGCCTGCAGCAGTTACTAAAATTTTGTTTCTCTCCACCTCTTAAGAAGAGAAGGTAGTTGAAGCTGAAAAGAGCCAGTTATTAATTAATGTAATGATTAACTCTGGAAATGATGTACCAGCATTTCTTTCTTAAAACTTTTTTTTATTGAACTATAGTTGATTTACAATGTTGTGTTAGTTTCTGGTGTATAGCAGAGTGATTCAGTTGTGTGTGTGTGTGTGTGTGTGTGTGTGTATTCTTTTTCAGATTCTTTTCCATGAGAGTTTATTACAAGATATTGAATATAGTTCCCTGTGTTATACAGTAGGGCCTTGTTGTTTATCAGTGTACCAGTATTTCCAAGATAAATCCTTAACTGTCTGTTGGTTATTATAAAAGTGTATTGAGTTGACTGATAACCAAGATTACATTTTGCAGGCTGAATGAGAAGAAGTAACTAAAAGGTACAGAATTTTTAAGTAAAACAAATAAACATCAGAAACCTTAGGTGACTCTTAAGCTTAGACTAAAGGACTGGGTAAAACCTTACTTTGAGGAGTATATATGCAAGGAGTGTATATTGGTGAGAATTACAAGTTTTAGAAAGAATTACAAATATCTCTTTAAGAAAATGTAATATTTTTAGGAAACATAGAGGATGCAAAGTATGACCATGCCTGGTCAAGAACCATAGGAACTTTGCCTAAATAATATACAAATAACATATCAATTGCTTCTGTGTATTTGCTTATGTATATTTACAAGTATACAAAAGCATTTGTATTCAGTTGCCTTAACTATGCTCTGTGTGAAGTGGTATGTGTGAGATATAGAAATTAAAGATGAACGAGACTGGGCTTCCCTGGTGGCGCAGTGGTTGGGAGTCCGCCTGCTGATGTAGGGGACACGGGTTTGTGCCCCGGTCCGGGAAGATCCCACGTGCCGCGGAGCGGCTGGGCCCGTGAGCCATGGCCACTGAGCCTGCGCATCCGGAGCCTGTGCTCAGCAACGGGAGAGGCCACAACAGTGAGAGGCCCTCATATCGCAAAAAAAAAAAAAAAAAAAAAAAGATGAACGAGACTTACTCCTTCCCTTAAGAATATCACCATCTACGGTGCAGTGGTTAAGAATCTGCCTGCCAATGCAGGGGACAAGGGTTCGAGCCCTGGTCCGGGAAGATCCCACATGCCGGGGAGCAACTAAGCCCATGTGCCACAACTACTGAGCCTGCGCTCTAGAGCCCGTGAGCCACATCTTCTGAGCCTGCGTGCCACAACTACTGAAGCCCGCATGCCTAGAGCCTGTGCTCTGCAACAAGAGAAGCCACCGCAATGAGAAGCCCGCACACCGCAACGAAGAGTAGCCCCCACTCGCCTCAACCAGAGAAAGCCCACACACAGCAACGAAGACCCAACGCAGCCAAAAATAAAAATTAAAAAAAAAAAAGAATATCACCATCTAGGGTATTGGTTCCTAACTCTTTCTAGATTATGGAGGATTGATAAAATTTCTCCCCAGGACGATGCAAGTATGATTTTGCATACAAAACTTTATACTCAATTTTAGGGAATTGATAGTTGCCTCTGAACCCCATGCATGGTCCCCGTGTTTAGAAACTACTCTAGTGGGATCAAATAGACCACAAACAAGAAGGTTTATGAGCTGCATGTCATAATTAAGATATACATTGATGCTGTTAGAGGGAGTAGCTGATTTCCTGGGGCTATGAGAAATCAGTGAAAGCTTCCAGAGGCAAGTAATGCTTAAGGTGAGTCTTGAGAGATGCGCAGGGCTTCATCAGGAAGACAAGCCATAAGGAAAGACATTCCAAAATGGCACAGAGCATAGGGAAGTAGTAATTCCAGGAAACTATAAGATATTTGGTAACTTTGGCATGTAAGTGTATGTTAGCAATTGGGAGATAAGGCCAAGAAGGAGGCAAGAGCCAGATCACAAAGAGCTTTGTAAGCCCCAAATTAGTAGAACTGCTAGTCTGATAGAACCATGGAGTGACATGATTGGATGTGAGTTTTAAATGCTGAGAGAGTATAAAATGCAGAAGACTGGAATCAGGGAGGAAAGAGACCACAGAAGTGATTCAGGCAAGAAATAATGGCTAGGCAGCAATAGTAATGGAGAAAAAAATGCAATAGAGAATGTAGATGTTAATAAGTAAAAATGATGAATTTTGATGATCAATTAGATGTGGAAAGTGAAGGAAGAATGACAGTTTGAAGCTAAGAACTCCCCTCAGAATGGTGGCTTGGAGGATGATATTTTTGGTAAGGATTTTGCATTTTATTCTAAGTGTGACAGAAGGCCTGTGAAGGTATTTGAGCAGGGGAACTACATGATTTGGCTCACATTTTAAAAGGATTCCTCCAGCTGATGTGTGCAGAAGGACTGGAGTAGAGCAAGAATGGAAACAGGGAGCGGTCATTCAAACAAAAGATTTTGATTTCAGTGTCTTGAGCTAGATAGGGTTGGAACAGTGGAAGTGGTAAGTTGTTGGATTCTGAATATGTGTTGAAGGATAGATCCAGTCAGAGTTGTTGATAGATTGAATAGGTGTGCATGTGTACAAAAAAGAGAAAGGTCAGAGAAGAATGACTCCTGTGTTTTGACCTGCCCAACTTTGACCTGGGTGGAAATGGAATAGGAAACATTGTGGGAGAAGTTTTGAGAGTAGAGCAGTGGGGATCAATATTTCTGGTTTTTCCTTTCAAGGTTTAAATGTCTTCTAGACCTCCAGACTGAGATATTGAAAGTCTGGAGTTCAGAAGTGAAGTTAAGATATAATAATTTTGGAGTCATCAGAGTATATATGGTATTAAAAGCTGTTGGATAAGATGACCACTGCTTCCCACAAACCTCCATACAGTGAAACCCAGTGGTAAGCAGGTCCTACACAGCAATTCCAGACAGCCAAGCATCAACAGCCATTGGAAGAAACCTCCCACATGAAAGTTAAAGACCAAAAGAAATACTTATGAAAGAAACTTGGAAAAAACAGACAACTCAGTGGAAGAAAATGGTGATTGCTGTCTGCAAAGAGAAATGAGACAGCCAGGAAGCAGTGTGGAGCAATTTAAGAAGCAACCAAGGAGCTCTAGAAAATTACAAATGAGATAACTGGAATAAACTTGGTATAAATACTGAGACATCAAGACATGGCTAGGAACAAGGAAGTAGGGCAGACAGAGGCTGCCAGTATCAGTCATGCATTGGGAGCAACCATGGCTCACAGTGGCCTGCTCTGCCTAGGATCCCAGCAGCCTTTGCTGCTGTGGACCTCAACAACCCTTGTGGACACTGCAGAACCCCTCAGCTTTTATTACTGGGGACCTCATAATGGACCCCAGCAGACTGCTCCACAGAGGACCCCAGCATATTTCACCACTGAAGAAACCAGTAGCCACCACAGAACCCCTGCAGATTTTGCCATTAAGGTTTTCACCCCACAGGTATCTGCATTCACAGATGCCAGCCACCTGAGTCCCCCAGCTTCCTCCACATCTCTTGACAGAGCACGAGTTATGTAGCAGCCCTGGCCTCTGTGGTTGTGTGCATGTAAGACACCAGTCTAGACCCCTACAGCTGACCCCCACTGCTTTGTGTGTGCTCATGTCTAGCCTCTGCAGCTGTGTACCTGCACGCCACCAGCCTGACTCCCAACACAGGCCTCCACTGCCATGCGTACAACCACGGCAAGCCCCTGTAGCCACAGGAGTGTATCCCAACAGCCAAGGCCCCCACAGCTGCTTGTGGCCCATATCCAACCTTGACTTGTCACTGGCCTGCAACCCTAGGCTCACCTAAAGGTAGCCCCTGCAACTGTGTACCTGCACACTGCCAGCGCAACTCCCATCCCTGCCTCCACTGCCATGCATGTGCTCATGGCTAGCCTCTACAACCTCATGAATATGTGCCAACAGCTAGGGTCCCTGCAGTTGCTTGTCAATCAGTTGGCACCAGCCCTTTCTGCTAGTCCCAGCCCTTGCTATTATCTGTGTGTCTGCAGCTTCCCCCTCCCACTATGCAGGCACCTGAAGCTGGACCCTGAAGCCATGTGTGTACACACTTCTGACTCTGCCCACCACTACTGCCTGCCCTGGTCCCTAGCCACTGGACCTGGAAGAGCCACTGAGGACCCCAACATCCCTTGCAGCCACTGTAGACCCTCCACAGCTTTCCCTAAGGATCACAGAATTGTTGATATTGTGGACCTATGTGGCCTCAGCCAATGAGACCTGCACCCTGAGCCCAGAGCTACGATATGCCCTAACCTGGGCACCCTGCACCATTAGACCCAGAGTCATAGCATACTCTAGCATCCTCACATCCATAGGTGAAGGTCTTTCCTTACCAAAGTCGGTCCATAAAGTCTTGAAGAGATAACGGCTCTTCAAATATGCAGACAACTATGAAAGGCTACAGGGATCACAAAAAATCAGGGAAACATGACACCACCAAAGAACACAGTAAATTTTCAGTAACTGACCCTAAAGAAATGGAGATATACAAAATTGCCTGACAGAGAATTCAAAGTAGTTATTTTAAAGATGCTCAGAGAGCTACAAGAGAACACCCATAAACAGTTCAACAAAATCAGGTAAATAATACAAGACCAAAATGAGAAGTTCAACAAAAAGATAGAAGACATAAAAGAGAACCAAACCAATTTTGGAGCTGAAGAATACAGTGACTGAACTGAAGAATTCAGTGGAGAGCTTCAATATTAGACTGGACCAAGCAGAAGAAAGAATTAGTGAACTTTGGGACTTCCCTGGTGGTGCAGTGGTTAAGAATCTGCCTACCAATGCAGGGGACAGGGGTGTGAGCCCTGGTCTGGGAAGTTCCCACATACTGCAGAGCAACTAAGCCTGTGTGCCACAACTGCTGAGCCTGTGCTCTAGAGCCCATGAGCCACAACTACTGAGACTGTGCGACAACTACTGAAGCCCACGTGCCTAGAGCCCATGCTCCACAACAGGAGAAGCCACCACAGTGAGAAGCCCGTGTACCACAATGAAGAGCAGCCCCCACTTGCCACAACTAGAGAAAGCCCGTGTGCAGCAACCAAGGCCCAATGCAGCCAAAAAAGATTTTAAAAACCCAAAAAACAAAGAGTCCCTGGAATTCCCTGGCAGTCCAGTGGAGCCAAAAAAAAAAAAAAAAAGAGAGAGAGAGAGAGAGAATTAGTGAACTTAGAGACAGATATATCAGAATTTTCCAGTCAAAGGAGAAAAAAGTAAAAAGAATAAAGAAACCCTATGATATTTAAAGGTTACCATTAAGAGAATGAATCTATACATTATTAGAGAACCAGGAAGAGAAGAGAGCAGAAAGGGGCAGAAAGCTTACTTAAAGTAATGCCTGAGAACTTGCCAAATCTGGGGAGAGAGATTTGAACATCAAGTTCATGAAGCTCATAGGTTCCCAAACAATTTGAACCCACAGAGATCTTCTCCATGACATTACAATAAAACTATCAAAAATCAAAGACAGAGAAAAATACCATATGATATCACTTGTATGTGGAATCTAAAAAAATGATACAAGTTAACTTATTTACAAAACAGAAATAGACTGACAGACATAGAAAACAAACTTATGGTTACAAAAGGGGAAAGGGGGGGAGACAAATTAGAAGTTTGGGATTAACAGATACACACTACTATATATAAAAACAAACAAGCAGCAAGGAGACCCAATGCTGCCGAAAATAAAATAAATAAATTAAAAAAACATGAAGATATAAAACACTTAAGTATATAGTCAAATTCAGATAAGTATATAGTCAAATTCAGAATAGTCCAATACTATAATACTATTACTCTAGAATAAAGGTGAAAAGACAGAAAAATTAAAGATAACTATAACTACAATAATTTGTTAATGGATACACAGTATAAAAAGATGTAAACTGTGGGCTTCCCTGGTGGCGCAGTGGTTGAGAGTCTGCCTGCCGATGCAGGGGACACGGGTTCATGCCCCGGTCCGGGAAGATCCCACATGCTGCGGAGCGGCTGGGCCTGTGAGCCATGGCCGCTGAGCCTGTGCATCCGGAGCCTGTGCTCCACAACAGGGGAGGCCACAGCAGTGAGAGGCCTGCGTACCGCAAAAAAAAAAAAAAAAAAAAAAAAAAAAGATGTAAACTGTGATATCAAAAACATAAAGTGGTGGGAAGTGAGTAAAAGGGTAGAGATTTTGTATGGGATTGAAGTTAAGTTGTAATAGCTTTATCTATAAGATGTTTTATGTAAGTCTCACGTGACCAGAAAGCAAAAACCTACAGTAGATACATACAAGATAAAGAGAAGTGAATCAAAGCACACTACTATGGAAAATCATCAGTTCACAAAGAAAGATAGCAAGAGAAGAGGAAAGGAACTACAAAACGATCTAGAAAACAATTTTTAAAATAGCAATAGAAATTTCTTACCTATCTATAATTACTTTACTTAAATGTAAGTAGATTAAATTCTCAATCAAAAGACATAGAGCGGCCAAATGGATTAAAAAAAGACAACCAAGAATATTCTGTTTATTAACAGACTCACTTTAGTGTTGAGAACATGCATAGGCTGAAAGCAAGAAACAGAAAAAGATAATCCATCCAAATGGCAACCAAAAGATGGCAGCAGTAGCTATTTTTATATCAGACAAAATAGGCTATTTTTAAAAAATAAATTTATTTATTTATTTTTGGCTGTGTTGGGTCTTCATTGCTGTGCGCGGGCTTTCTCTAGTTGGGGTGAGTGGGGGCTACTCTTCGTTGTGGTGCATGGGCTTCTCATTGTGGTGGCTTCTCTTTGTTGTGGAGCATAGGCTCTAGGCATGTGGGCTTCAGTAGTTGTGGCACGTGGGCTCAGGAGTTGTGGCTCACAGGCTATAGAGGGCAGTCTCAGTAGTTGTGGCACACGGGCTTAGTTGCTCTGTGGCATGTGGGATCTTCCTGGACCAGGGCTCAAACCCGTGTCCCCTGCGTTGGCAGACGGATTCTTAACCCCTGCACCACAAAGGAAGTCCCAAAATAGGCTTTAATTAAAAAACTGTAACAAGAAACAAAGAGGGTGATTATATAATGATAGAGGGGTCATTCATCAAGAGCATATAACAACTGTAAATATATATGCACCCAACTTCAGAGCACCTGAATCTATAGAGCAAATATTAACAGAATTGAAGTGAGAAATAGACAAGAATACAACAGTATTCGATTCTTTAGTACCCCACTTTCAACAAGTGATAGATCATTCAGACAGGAAATCAATGAGGACATGTTGGACTTGAACTACACTTAGTACCAAATGGACCTAACAGTCATATTTGGAATATTAAGAATATTCTGTCCAATAGCAGCAGGATACACATTCTTCTCAAGTGCACACGGAACAGTCTCCAGGATTGATCACATGTTAGGCCACAAAATAAGTCTTAACAAATATAAGAAGATAGAAATCATATGAAATATCTTTTCTGACTATAGTGATTTGAAACTAGCATTCAATAACAGGAAGAAAACTGGAAAATCCACAAATATGTTTCAGTTAAGCAACACAATCCTGAACAACCAATGAGTCAAAGAAGAAATCAAAAGGGAAATAAATATGTCCTGAGACAAGCAAAAATGGAAACACAACATGCTAAAACTTAGGGATGCAGTGGAAGCAATTCTAAGAGGAAAGTTTATAGTGATAAATGCCTCCATTAAGAAATAAAGATCTCAAATAACTGAACTTTATACTTCATAGAACTAGGAAAAGAACAAACTATTCCCAAAGTCAGCAGAAGGAAGGAGGTAACAAAGATCAGGACAAAAGTAAATGAATAAAGAATAGAAAAACAATAGAAAAGATCAATGAAGCTAAGAGTTGGTTGTTTTTTTTTTTTTTTTTTGAAAAGACTAGTTGGCAAATCTTTAGCTAGATTTAGCAAGAAAAAAGAGAACTCAAGTAAATAAAGTTATAAATGAAAGAAGAGACAGCTGATAAACAGAAATACAAATGATCATAAGAGACTGCTATGAACAATTATATGCCAACAAATTGGACACCCTAAATAGAAACATATAACCTACCAAGACTAAATTATGAAGAAATAGGAAAACTGAACAGACCCATAATGAGTAAGGAGATTGAATCAGTAATCAAAAACTTCCTAACAAAGAAAAGCCCAGGACCAGATGGCTTCATGGGTGAATTTTATCAAACATTTAAGAAGAATGAATGCCAATCCTTCTGAAACTCTTCAAAGAAATTGAATAGGAGGAAACACTCTTCAAACTTATTTTACAAGGCCATCATTACCCTGATACCAAAGCCAGATAAGGACACTCCAAGAAAAGAAGGCCAATATCCCAGATGAATGTAGATACAAAAATTCTCAACAAAATGCTAACAAACCAAATTCAACAGCACATTAACAGCACATGATCAAGTGGGATTTATTTCAGGAACGCAGGAATGGTTCAGCATCTGCAAATCAATCAATGTAATGTGCCACATTAACAAAATAAAGGATAAAAATCGTATGATCAAAACCTATAATGGAAAAGAATCTGTAAAACATATATATATGTATATATATATAAACTGACTCACTTTGCTATATGCCTGAAACTAACACAACATTGTGAATCAACTGTAGTTCAATTAAAAAATCATAAGATCATCTCAATAGATGCAGAAAGAGCAATTGACAAAATTTCAACATCCTTTATGATAAAAACTCTCAAAAAAGTGGGCATAGAAGAAGCACACCTCAATATAATGAAGCCATGTATGAGAAGCCCACAGCTAACATCATACTCAGCAATGAAAGGTTGAAAGCTTTTTCTCCAAGATCAAGAACAAGACAAGGGTTCCCACTCTCACCATTCCTATTCAACATAGTACTGGAGGGACTTCCATGGTGGCGCAGTGGTTAAGAATCCACCTGCCAATGGGTTCGATACCTGGTCCGGGAAGGTCCCATGTGCTGCGGAGCAACTAAGCCCATGCGCCACAACTACCGAGCCTGCACTCTAGAGCCCGCGAGCCACAGCTACTCAGCCTGTGTGCCACAACTACTGAATCCCATGCACCCTAGAGCCCATGTGCTGCAACTACTGAGCCCATGCGCCACAACTACTGAAGCCTGTGTGCCCTAGGGCCTGTGTGCTGCAACTACTGAGCCCACGTGCTGCAACTACTAAAGTCCACGTGCCTAGAGCCCATGCTCCGCAACAAGAGAAGCCACCACAATGAGAAGCCCGCGCACCGCAATGAAGAATAGACCCCGCTCACCACAACTGGAGAAAGCCCGCACACAGCAACAAAGACCCAATGCAGCCAGAAAAACCAACACCAACAACAAAAAACAAAAAAAAAACCCATAGTACTGGAAGCCCTAGCCATAACAATAGAGCAGTTAGGCAAGAAGAAGAAAGAAAAGGCATCAAAATGGGAAAGAAAGAAAGAAACTGTCACTACTTGCAGATGACATGATCTTATACATAGAAAATTTTGAAAACTCCACCAAAAAACTGTTAGAATAAAAAAAGTCAGTGAAGTTTCAGGATACAAAATCAGCATACATAAATCAATTACAAAAATCAGAATACCCTATGAACTATATGAAAAAAAATAAAGCAAACAATCCTATTTACAATAGCATCAAAAACAGTAAAATACTTAGAAATAACTTTTCACTAAGTAAGTGAAAGATCTATATACTGAAAACTATAAGATATTGATGAAATTAAAGAAGACAAAAATAAATGGAAAGATATCCCATGCTCAAGAATTAGAAGAGTTAATATTGTTAAAATATCCACCCTACCCAAAGCCATCTATAGATTCAATGCAATCCCTATAAAAATACCAGTGGTGTTTTCCACAGAAATAGAAAAAACAATCCTAAAATTTGTATGGAACCACAATGGACTCTGAATAGCCAAAGCAATCTTGAGAAAGAAAAAAGCCTGGAAGCATCACACTTCCTGATTTTGAACTATATTATAAATCTATAGTAATTCAAAACAGTGAATGTTGTACTGACGTAAAAACAGACACATAGACCAATGGGACAGAATCAAAATCCCAGTAATAAACCCACACATATACAGTCAAGTAATATTTTAACAAGGGAGCTGGTAATATTCACTGAGGAAAGGATAGTCTCGTCAGTAAATGTTGGGAAAACTGGATATGCAGAAGAACGAAACTGTACCCCTGTTTTATGCCACGCACAAATATTAACTCCAAATGTATTAAGGACTTAAATGTTAGACCTGAAACCGTAAATCTCCTATAAGGAAACATAAGGGAAGAGCTGCTTGATGTTGGTGTTGGCAGTGATCTTTTGGATATGACATCAAGAGCACAAGCAACAAAAGCAAAAATCAGCAAGTGGGACTATATCAAACAGAAAAGTTTCTGTACAGCAAAATATAGTCAACAAAATGAAAATTCAACCTGCAGAATAGGAGAAAATGTCTGCAAACCTTATATATGATAAAGGGTTAATATCCAAAATATGTAAGGAACTCTTAAAACTCAGTAGCAAAAAATCAATTATTCTGAGGTTTTTTTTGTTTTTTTTGTTTTGCGGTACGCGGGCCTCTCGCTGCTGTGGCCTCTCCCGTTGTGGGGCACAGGCTCCAGACACGCAGGCTCAGCGGCCATGGCTCACGGGCCCAGCCGCTCCGCGGTACGTGGGATCTTCCCAGACTGGGGCACGAACCCGTATCCCCTGCATCGGCAGGCGGACTCTCAACCACTGCGCCACCGGGGAAGCCCTCTTCTGAGTTTTTAAATGAGAGGAAGATGTGATTTTTTTCCAAAGAAGTCGTACATACGTGAAAAGGTGTTTGATAATCAGTGATCATCAGGGAAATGCAAATCAAAATCACAATGAGATGCTGCCTCACACCTGTTAGATACTACTTCACACCTATTTGCTTATCATTAAATAAATGCTGGCAAGGATATGGAGAATAGAGAACTCTTATGCACTTTTGGTGGAAATGTACATTTGTACATTCCAAAATGCCAGTTCTGATGCCATTTTCTGGCTACCCATGTGGGGTGCTTTCAGACTAGGTTGAAGATTTCTCCCCCAATTTTTTTTTAATTTATTTTTTTGACTGAGTTGGATCTTCTTTGCTGCCTGTAGGCTTTCTCTAGTTGCAGCGAGTGGGGGCTACTCTTCTTTGCGGTGCACGGGCTTCTCATTGCGGTGGCTTCTCTTGTTGCAGAACATGGGCTCTAGGTGCACGGGCTTCAGTAGTTGCAGCATGCTGGCTCAGTACTTGTGGCTCTCAGGCTCTAGAGCACAGGCTCAGTAGTTGTGGCACACAGGCTTAAGTTGCTCCGCAGAATGTGGGATCTTCCCGAACCAGGGATCAAACCCGTGTCCCCTGCATTGCCATGCAGATTCGTAACCACTGCACCAGCAGGGAGGTCCAAGTTCTCCCCAGATTTGATGCCTCTGAAGTCTAGAATGATGTATGTTATTGTCAACCGGGATGATTTACACTGAAATTAGCTGTAAACTCCCATATCTAGTTATAATTGAACATTAATGTTTATGATTGGTAGTCATTTTTAAGAGTTAGTCAGTAAATTCACTTGAGAAGAATGCCTTAGTGTAGACCCTAAAAATAAAACAATGGAAAGAGTTGTAGGCCAGTAACCTTCCCAGTGGGATATGGGTCAGTAAACCATAGAAAGCTTGCTTTTTTTTTTTTTTTTGAAAGCCTGATTTTTTTAAAGCTTTTTTTTTGTGAACTGTTTTATATATGAAGTTTTCTGTTGTACATAAGCCTTCTATGTGGTGATTTCCCCAGCTGGTGGAGACCTGTTTTAATGATATTTAATATGTATCATGGGAACATATATTCCCATGGATGAACATTAATAGTCAATAATAATTAGCCAATATAGCTAATAATGCACATGAATATTTAATAATTAACTAATATAGCTAGTGAAATGCATTTAAATTAATATTTAATTGTACTTCAGTTTTATTTAGGGTTAAATGTGTATACTTGTTAAAAGAATGAAACCATTCTACTCAGCAACCAGTCTTATTAGCCATGTGATGTGGAACAGTTCACCAAATGAGAGCTGTCTCACAACCTGTAGGGGCCAAAAGGAGGCAGGATAGAAACTCTCATTTTCAAGTCTCCTAAGACCAGGGACTTGAAGAATGGTGAACACACCTTTCTTCCTGGCTGGGGTTTACTTCTAAATGTGACTGACTTTTCTTTAATAACTAATTATAAAACTAGAACAGCAATAATAAGAAAAATACTAATTATAGATAACAATGATCAACCACTTACAATGTGTACTATGCTGGGTTAATCTGCACAAAACCCTATGAGGTTCAGCATGGAATGTTATCCTCACTTTACAGATGAGGAAAGTGTGAGTCAAGATTTAAAATTTTGCACTTAGGTCCCTAACTACTATGTCTTGCTGCTTCCCATTAAGTTACTTGAACCTTGCATTAACCTTGTGAGGAAGACAACAAAAACTTTTATTTCATTTTTATAGTTGAGGGAAAATGTCCCTTGGAGAGAGTAAACAATTTGTCTGGAGTTTCACAACCCATTTGCATGCAGCTGGGATTGGAATCTGCTTCTTCTAACTTCAGCCAGCACCAAAGGAACAGCATGGAGAGATGTTAGGGAAGGAGCCACTTGTGGTTAAAGGCTATACCTTCTCCAGTGTGGAGAGCCTGAGGAAGCTGTGTCACGCAGTGCAGGATGTGATACATTGTGTGGAGAGGACAGTGGCAAAACAAAAATCCAGTAGCAAGCACCCACCTGTGACTTGGCTGGTACTCTAAGCTAGAAAGGCCTGGTTTTGAATCCAGATTTTGCCACCTTCTTGCTGTGTGGGACCTTCAGCATTTCACTTCCTTACACTAAAACTTAGTTGGCTCTGTCAAATACAAATAACATTTGTCTAACAAGGTTATTAGAATTAAATGAGATCATATATGTAAGATATATATCAGAATGCCTAGCATATAGAAGGTTCCTGATAAAAGTTAGTTTCCTTCCCAATTGATTGAGTTTTTCTTTCTTTCCCTAGCATTTATCTAGCCGGCAGAGCGTACAGCAAAGCACATCTCAGGTAAGCAACTTAACCAGGCCTCCCTCTCTTTTCCCTCAATTCTTTCTTTTACACGATTATAAAATAGGGATGCACCAAGAAATTACTGACTTCTTTTTTTTCTTTTTGATAATCTTTTATTTTTATTTATTTATATATTGTTTACCACTGACTTCTTGATTGTGACCTAAGGAGCCCTGACCTCCAAGTGGACTTGGCTACTCTCCACTCCTCTGTGCATATTTACACAAGCACAGTTGAAACAAAGTAGACTGAGAGACTAAAATGATCAGTCTGAGAAAATAAAGATGGTATTTAGAATGGTAACTATTACTATCTAACAGTTATAAACCAAATCATCAGGGTCATGACAGCATCTCCAAGAAGTGACTTTAAAAATGGTTCTCTGGGGCCTCCCTGGTGGCGCAGTGGTTGAGAGTCCGCCTGCCGATGCAGGGGATACGGGTTCGTGCCCCGGTCTGGGAGGATCCCATATGCCGCGGAGCGGCTGGGCCCGTGAGCCATGGCCGCTGGGCCTGCGCGTCCGGAGCCTGTGCTCCGCAACGGGGGAGGCCACAACAGTGAGAGGCCCGCATACCGCAAAAAAAAAAAAAAAAAAAATGGTTCTCTGGAGAATTTAGATGTTTGTGACCTGGTGGAGATTTGGAGTTCACTTATAAGTTGGAATTACTGTTCCCATATCTCCTTCACTCTGTTTACTCTTCCCAGCTGCATATTTGCCTACCTCAAATCAAGCATATTGACGCAACATCTGCTACTAGCAAAGAAAGCACTTTCAATCTCCCTTTCTCTTAAATGATCCTCTTCAGCAGTATGAGGAGAGTTAGTCATTTAGTTTTAATTTTACTTATGCTCAATATAATGAATAACTAAAATATTAGCAATCACTGTTTTTTGCCTTCCTCATTAGGTAGATACAATGCGCCCACGACATGGGGAAACCTGTCGGATACCAGTGCCACATCACTTCTTCCTCAGTCTGAAGAGTTTCACCTACAATACCATTGGGGAAGATACCGATGTCTTCTTTTCCTTGTATGATATGAGAGAAGGCAAGCAGATCAGGTAAAAGTTATTAGAAGCTCTGGTGAGGTTGAGACTCTGTATTAGAATGGTGTGTCCTAGATCATAGGCATCTCTGGACTTCAGAGAAGATAGATGCACAGAGGAGGCAAAACAAGATAAAGTAACCTCCTCTTATTTAGCTGAGAGTTTTGCTTCAAATCCCAGTGTACCCTGAAGTCACATATGGCCTCTTATGTCCCTGTGCCTATTTCCACATGGAAGCTCAAAACTCAATCTTGGCCATCACCACCTCAGGGAAAGCAAAGGATGCATCTATTCAATGCCAGAGGAAACACGTAGGAGAAACATAGAACAAAGCAAATTCAGCAAAGCGACCCCGCTCTTGAATGCAGGAAGCCCTGGGCTCTGCCTTCCTGCATGTGGGATGGAGAGGGCTCACAAGGAAATAGGCTAATGTTGTCCTGTTTGAGGGCAGCCCCAGCCCTCATTGTCTGCCTAACCCCGTAAAAGGAAGAGCATATTCTGGACAAAAGGGAAAGTTGGCCTGACTCTATCATTCGTCTTTGACTTGGATTGGAGGAGAAACCACAGAAAGGGGCTGACATGCAGTAGACTGTGTGTCTTGACAGAGCAATGAGACCCTTAAGCATGAGCAATAGCAGTAGTGTTTTTCCCCTTGAAAGGTAGGGAGAAATCAAGGAGACATTCTAGGCTTCTCTTCCTCTAGATGTCAGCAAGGCTCTAAAAGGGTGAGAAGACTTTTGTAGCCACCTTGGAATTTTAGGGAGCCCTGACTTTTCTCTGTGATTATCTTCTAGGTGGGGCAGAGAGAAAATAAATCTTGGGATACTTTTATGTTGCATGGGAACTTTGTGTGTTAAGACTGCTTTATGGGTTGTTGTTGTTGTTTTACTTAAGATTTGAAAATAACTTTTACTTTTCCAATTGCGTGCTACATGTGGGAAGATTTTAAATGGAAGTTATAACAGAGTACAAAAAGAAAGCAGTTAATTTGTATGTTCCACAGTGCCTCTAGTCTTGACTATCCCACCCTGCCCCGCCCCCCGCCGAAATTAAAGCACTGTGCTTCACTTTGGCATAGGAGTAAAATGATATACTCACTGGTGAGAGCATGTGGGTTTTCCTTGTCACCAGTGGCTCCCAGTACGTGCTTCTAGGAAAGCTGTGGTGGTGAAGGCAACTACAGCTGCTGCACATAGGCAAGACTATAGGCCAGGGCTGCATGGATGTAGATTCTGACTGCTCTTGTTTTTCTACTAGACCAGAGGTTTGTAAACTTATTTACATTTGTGTGTGGAAGAGTCCTTTTTCTTCAAGCTAAATTTTAAAAGAAAGTTCAATAAACGAAACAGATAAAATAGAACTACTCTGCTGATGGAAGGGGAAATAACAGGAATCTCACAATGTCCCTGCCCCTACCTAGTAAGTACCCTGTGGAACCTCTGAAAGTACATGGGTTACAGTTTGAAAACCAGAGCACACTGTTTTGTCATCTTTGAGTGCCAGGGACTATGTCTTCTCTCCCATGATTCTAGCACCACACACAGTGCCTGTGCCCAGTACCTTCTTTATCGGACTTTCTGCACAGAGAAGATGCAAGCCCAGTACAGGCACCCCATTGCTCTGGTTTGTAATTCATGCAGGATCATCAGTCCATGCAGTTGTTTTATCTTTGGACTTATTGTTTATAATTTAGTCTCAAGAAACAATAAAACATTTTAAAAGAAGAAATGTAAAAAAATTTTTTTATAGAGTGCTGGAAATGACTAGGTCATTTAAAATCCTTACATATTAGAGAACTATACAACCTTCACATTCACATCATAAAACTGTAAGATTCTTAGTTGAAAATATACACTTTCTTTAGTTTTAAGAGTGAACTAACAAGTAGAATTTTAGACATAGGTTTAACCAATAAATGTTCTTTCTTCTTTCCATTAGGATTTGTGTAGTGTGTACGCCCTTAAAAATTTTAGGTCATTGAGCTGGTATTATCAGATAATTATGCTTTCATTATGATTAATTATCAAATTGGTCACATATTACTTTTTTGAAGCAGTTGTCAGAAGTCACAAAAGATTAGGGGGATGTATTACATCAGGTGCACAGAGAATAGATACAGAGCAATCGGTTTAATTGTTTCTTCTCCTCAAGATAACTCCTTGAGTGACTATTTTTCCAGTCAAATATTTGTAGTCTGGCCTCCAATCAAATGGTGCTAGTCTAGTGTTCAGTACTGCCAGGACACACTCAACCTCTGTGCCAAAGAACACATGTGAGCGGGGGAGCAAACTAAGGAGAAGACCAGCTATTCCTCTACTCTAAGTCTTATTGCTGATTCCACAGGCAAACCTAGAAGGGCTAAAGTGAATGACAAATTGCCAACCCACATCATGCATTCTGATATATGTTGACTAATGAGTATTAGATGATCTGCTGGAGGGCAGAAGCAGCAGCTGGCAGGGCCTTGGTAGCTCTATTTTTTTGTTTCATTTCATCATTCCAAACAATCATAAATATTTAGCCTTGAAATCTAAATCTCTAATTAAGACCTCTCCCCTGAGCTTCAGGTCCTCATTTCCTTTTTTCTACCAGACATATGCCCTTAGATGTCCTTCAGACATCCATCAACATTTCTAAACTGCATTCATTTTCTGTCCTCACACATATACTTCCACCTTAAATCAAGTGAAAGGCATTTGCTCAGAGATCCATATCAGAAACTTAGGAGTCCTCTTAGGCTCCTCCCTCTCTATCTCCATCCCTTCTCAGTTAATCACTGTATCTTATTAACTCCTATCTCCTATTACCAATCAAATCACTACCCTCACTTTATCCTCACTGTCACCCCAGATCCTTCACATTTCTCCCCAGATGTATAGACTCCCTGAATCTGTCTTCCTACCCTGAGTTATCTTCCACACCACCACCATACTTCTCTTTTAAAAATACAAACTGTTCATGTCAGCTCCCACTTAGGCTAAAAGCCCTTGTTACTTAGCATGGCATAAAAGGCCCAGCATGATATAATTCTGCCTGTTTCTCTAACCTTATTTCATGCATCCTATTTTACTCCTGATGCCTTATTTGGCTTTTTCTAAACATGCCTTGCTCTTTCATGCCTCTCTACCTTTGTTGGCTTGGTAAACTCCTGTTCATTCTTTACAACTCAACTTTATGAAACCTTCCTCATTCTATTTATGAGTAGAATCAGCCCTGGGGCTTCATTGTGCACATTATGTCACCCTGTACCTAGCTTTATCCCATTACCAGATACTATACTGTAATTATACACATGCATGTAGATTTCCCCCACTGGAATGGGAGCTTCCTCGTGTGTTTTTTGTACCATTTTCTCCCCAGTGCTAACCACAGGACTTTGGATATTGGAGCATTAAATAAATAGTTATTGAGTGAATGAATGAATAAATTCATCTATCAAATAAATACCAATCAGTCTCCTGTGAATCAAGAAATTTTCATTTAATTGAACAGTTTAGCAAGCATTTGCTGAGGGTTTCTTGTTTGTGGGCCCCTGCAATACCTGCTAGGGATTAAGAGTTTAAAAAGAAATGTCCCTGCCCCTGAGGAGGTCTGAACAGGGTATTACAGAATTCCTAAAAGATGTGAAACATGTTATTCCCAATTTTAAGTACCAAACAAGCTGAGTGGAAAAGTAAGGTGGGCAGATGTCTTATTGACATGTGGCAAGACTTTAAGCACAATAAGAAGTCAGGAAGGTGAATGTAAAATAGTTGGCTGATGGGAAGCAGCAGCATAGCACAGGGAGATCGGCTCAGTGCTTTGCCATGACCTAAAAGGGTGGGATAGAGAGGATGGGAGGGAGGCTCAAGAGGGAGGGGATATGGGGGCATGTGTATGCATATGGCTGATTTGCTTTGTTGTGCAACATTAACACAGTATTGTGAAGCAATTATACTCCAATAAAGATGTATTAAAAAAAAAAGTCAAGGAGGGACTTCCCTGGCGGTCCAGTGGTTAAGACTTTGCCTTCCAATACAGGGTGTGCAGTTTCGATCCCTGGTTGGGGAGCTAAGACATGCCTCATGGCCAAAAAACCAAAACATAAAACAGAAGCAGCATTGTAACAAACTCAGTAAAGACTTTCAAAATGGTCCACATCAAAAAAAAAATTAGGGCTTCCCTGGTGGCGCAGTGGTTGAGAGTCCGCCTGCCGATGCAGGGGACACGGGTTCGTGCCCCGGTCTGGGAAGATCCCACATGCCACGGAGCAGCTGGGCCCGTGAGCCATGGCCGCTGAGCCTGCGCGTCCGGAGCCTGTGCTCCGCAACGGGAGAGGCCACAACAGTGAGAGGCCCGCGTACCGCAAAAAAAAAAAAAAAAGAAATGCTGGGAGATGTGAATTTTCCTAGCAAGTGTTACACCTAATATAAATGCAAGACTTACTAAAATGTATATGTATTTTCTGTATCATCACATAACCAGTATGACAGACATTATGCAGATTTGCCTCACTTATGCTCTGAAACAGAATTTTCTAAGACAATCCATAATAACGTTATAGGCAAATAAAATTGTCTTTTTTTGACGTTAAAAAAAAGAGAAGAAATTACTCTCCTGTTTGTTTTTTAATGACATTTATCACCTTCTACATTCTACATAGTTTAGTCATTTATTGTGCTTATCACTTATTATCTGTTTCCTCATTTTGTGTTTCCTGGACAGAGAGGGATGTATTTTGTTCACTAAGGTACTCAAGTGCCTGGAACAGTGCTTGTCACCTAGTAAGTGCTCAGTAAGTGTTTGTTGAATAAATGAGTGTAGCTATCCAGAATCTTGCAAAGAGATAAAAAGGAGATGAAAAATATGAAAGAAAAATTAAGGAACATGGAGGATAGAATGAGAGAGGGTAATAAACATCTAATTAGAATCACAGACAAAAGAAAAAAAGGAGAAGATATACACCAAGAGATAATGGCTGATAATTTTTCATCACTGATGAAAGACAAGAAGATACAAATATAAAGCTACTTATTTGCTCTCACAGAATTCCTCTTTGGGAGCAATGTACTTTCTGACTGTTGTCAGAGGCAAGCCAAGGTTGTTAAATAGAACTTGTCCTCATTTCCATCAATTCACTCTATGGTAATGGTAAATTTACAACATCCAAGGTGGGCCAAAATGCTTTATAATTTAAAAAAATATTTTTTTCCTTTTTTAAAAATAATTTTTCTGGCTGCTTTGGGTCTTCGTTGCTGCGCACGGGCTTTCTGTAGTTGTGGCGAGCAGTGCTTCTCACTGCGGTGCCTTCTCTTGTTGCAGAGCACGGGCTCTAGGCCTGCGGGCTCAGTAGTTGTGGCTCATGGGCTTTAGAGTGCAGGCTCGGTAGTTGTGGCACACGGGCTTAGTTGCTCCGTGGCATGTGGGATCTTCCCGGACCAGGGCTCAAACCTGTGTCCCCTGCATTGGCAGGCGGATTCTTAACCACTGTGCCACCAGAGAAGTCCCCAAAATGCTTGTATTCTTAACAAATATAGTATAACTTGGGAAAAGACAAGAAGCCCACTGATGGTTTATGGTATCTTGATAAAAGGTTTCACCACCAACAGCAACAAAAACACTTTTAAACTATTTGACTTTTGAAAACACTATAGCACATAGATTCAGTTACGTTTTGAACAAAAAAAAATAAAGGTATTCAAAGAATAAATCCTTAGATTCTCTAACCCAATTTAGAGTCAGATGTGAATTTAAATACTGTAAAGGACTGCCATTGACAGAGCACCCTTATGGGAAGAGTCATGGTATAGCTGTTCCTTTTGCTGCTTCCAAATACTGGCCTTTGTGGGCAGCTGCCCAAACATTGCCTGAGAGTTTGTCAGCAAACGGATGACTTCATGTGTCCCTTAATTTTTTGATTGAAGTATAGTAGATTTACAATGTTTCAGGTGTACAGCAAAGTGATTCCGTTATATATATTTATATTCTTTTTTTTACAAGATATTGGATATAGTTCCCTGTGCTGTACTTGTTTTTTTTAATCTATTTTATATATAGTAGTGTGTATCTGTTAATCCCAAATCCTAATTTATCCCTCCCTTCCCTTGCTCCTTTGGTAACCATAAGTTTGTTTTCTGTGTCTGTGAGTCTATTTCTGTTTTGTACATCAGTTCATTTGTATCATTTTTCTAGGTTCCACAAAAAAGTGATACCATATGATATTTGTCTTTCTCTGTCTGACTTAGTTCACTTTGTATTATCATCTCTAGGTCCATCCATGTTGCTGCAAATGGCATTACTTCATTCTTTTTTATGGCTGAGTAGTATTCCATTGTGTGTGTGTGTGCATGCGCATATATATATATATATATATATATATATATATATATATATGCACACACACCACACCTTCTTTATCCATTCATCTGTCAGTGGACATTTAGGTTGCTTCTGTGTGCACCTGTGCCCCTCAATTTTGCTGCACATCTCCTCCACGTTTACACTCTGGTTGTCAACAAACCAGGTCATTGGCAAATTGCCAGCCCCCAAATAAAGAAAAATAAATGAATTATGTTTTCAGTTTAGGATGCTAGAAAAAGAAGAAGTAAACTTAAAGAAAGAAGAAGAAAAATAATATAGAACTTAAAGAAATAAACAATAGATACAGCAGAAACTAACACAACATTGTAAATCAACTATACTCCAATAAAAATTGAAATAAAAAGAAACAATAAAGAGGATCAATAAAATAAAAACTGATTCTCTGAAAAAAGAAACTTTAAAAAAGTAGACACACCAGTAGCAAGAGTAATCAAGAAAAAAGATAAACTATAAATACTAAAAATTATATGGAAAACATTTTTTAATTGAGGTAAGATTCACGTAACATAAAATTAACCATTTTAAAGTAAACAGTTGAGTGGCATTTACTATATTCATAATGTTGTTCAACCACCACCTCTGTCTAGATCCAAAACATTATCATCACCCCAAAAGGAAGCCATGAACCTGATAAACAATTGTTCCTCATTCTCCTCCCCACCCCATCCCTTTCCCCAGCCCCTGACAGCAGCCAGTCTCATTCCATCACTGTGGATATATCTATTCTGGATATTTCATGTAAATGGAATCATACAATGTGTGACCTTTTACAGCTGAATTATATCACTTGTCATAATGTTTTTAAGGTTTATTCATGTTGTAGCATGCATCAGTACCTCATTTCTTTATATGGCTGAGTAATATTTCATCATATGGACATGCCACAATTTGTTTATCCATCCATTCGTTGGTAGACAGTTTGCTGTTTCTACCTTTTGGCTATAGTGAATAGTGCTACTATGAACATGTAAGTATGTGTACTTGTTTGAATGCCTGTCTTCTATTTTTTTAGGTATATATCTAAGAGTGGAGCTGCTGAATTATACAGTAATTCTATGTTTAGCTTTTGAGGAACTGCCAAACTGTTTTCCGTAGCAGCTGAACCATTTTACATTCCTGCCAGCAATATATGAGGGTTCCAGTTTATGCACATTCTCATCAGTGCTTGCTATTTTCTGGGGTTTTTCCCCATTGTGGTTTGATTTGCATTTTCATGATGACGAATGATGTGAGCATCTTGTCATGTGTTTGTTGACCATTTGTATATCTTCCTTAGAGAAATGTGTAGTCAAGTTCTTTGCCCATTTTTAATTGGATTATTTGTTTGTCTTTTTGTTGAGTTGTAAAAGTTCTTTATATTTCCTAGATACCAAACCCTTATCAGAGATACGATTTCCAATTTTTTTTTTCTTCCTGTAGGTTGTCTTTTTTCACTTTCTTGGTAATGTTGATGCACAACACTTTAATTTTGATGAAGCCTACTGTATCTGTTTTTTCTTTTGTTGCTTGTGCTTTTGGTATCATAGAACACGTTTTTAAAATTGTGTATGTATACTGTGACCAATCTGATACCAATAAACTTGTGCTCATATGTATAAGAATGTTACTTTTGTAATAGCAAATATATTAAGGCAGTCTAAATGTTCATAAGAAGAGAAAGGACTAGATAAATAATTGAGTAACCTTTGAAAAAACTGAGGTGAAAAGAAGTGAGAGAGGGATTGAATTAGGTTTCTATTGTTGTATAACAAATTACAACAAATTTAATGGATTTTAAAATTTCCCATCTTTTAGTTCATAGTTCTGTAGGTTGGAAACATTTCTGGGTTCTTTGTTCACGATATCACAAGGCTGAAGTCAAAGTGTCAACTGGACTCTGTTTTAATCTAAAAGCTCTAGGGGAAAATTTGCTTCCAAGTTCATTGGTTGTTGTTGGCAGGATTCAGTTTCTTAAGTTGTGGGACTGAGGTTCAGTTTCCTTGCTGGCTGTCAGCTGAGAACTGCTCTTATCTCCTAAAGGCCACCTGCCTTTCTTGCTATGTAGCCCCCTCCATCTTCAGGTTAGCAATAGTGCAGTGAATCCTTTCCAGGCTGTGAATCTCTCACTTCCTTTTCTGCAATTAGCGGGAGAAAATTTGTCACTTTTAAAGGACTCATGGGGTTAGGTCAGGCTCACCCACATAATCTCCCTGTTTTATGGTCAACTGTGCCATATAACATAACCTAATTATGGTATTAAAAGTCACCGTACTTCAGTCCCTTACAGGGATTATACAGCCCTGGGATTATTGAGGGAGGGGGGATTTAGGGGACCATTTTAGAGTTTTGCCTACAACAGAGACTACTTTTAAATACATAAACATGTTCTATATATGAAAGAAAGTTAATGAGATATTGTTCAGTGAAAACAGCAAGTTTACAACTGTATATAAGTATTATTTTGTGGGAAAAGACTACATACCTTTATATGTGTATAATGTATATATGTATTATAATTATTATTTTTTTAAAAGACTAAAATTTTTAAAAAGAATCCTTGAACTGACAGATATTTGATGTTTTGGTAGTAATTCTTTTTTTTTAAAGTAGCTGGCAACAATCTTAAGGGAAAGACAGTTATAAAAAAATATAGCAAATATTGGTTTTGCTGTATGAGGAGAAAAATTAGAAAAAAAATTTCTCAGTTATACTTCTCCCCTTCTTCAAGCCTTCTGGCTTGGCAATCCAGAATAAACATGTGCTTGCTTTTGAGTGATAATGGGGTAAGAAAAAGACAAAGCCTATAAATGGCTAGAATTTTAAATGTCCTTTATATTTTTTTCCCTAATATGGATTCCCTTCTATAAGGAACTCATTTCCTTTGTTAAAAAATATTTTTCTGTTAAGAAAAAGAAAGAAAATATTTTTCTGTATACACATTATGAGTGTTAACTGTTATCTTAATCTATTTAATAATTACCACCTAATTACCTCCTCAAAATTGTATAAAGAATATTCTTTTAGAAAAGAATTTGTGTTTTGATCTTTATTTGCTTCTGTATGGATACTGTTATCTTTTATGTGAATTTCCTTATTCACAGGAGGAGTATTATTGTTTCACTAATTTTCTCTACGCTACTGGTGTGCCTGTTAATATGCCTGATTCTCTCGCTGGCCCTCTACATATTTAGCAGAGTGCTCTAAAGCCTCTGGGTGCTAGTGATTGATTTTATCACTCAACCGGCTTTTTCCCTAAGGAGTCTTCAGTATGCCAGGTTTTTCTCCTAGGCCTTGGGAATACAAAGTTGCCCTCAGAAACTTAACCTCTCTTGATTATCATGTGAAAGCACTTATGTTAGCCATCTTTTCATGGATGCTGTGCAAAGCAAGCCAAAAGCCTCATTTCTAATTCTCCTGGAGTTTAGTCAGCATTCAAAATACCCTTGCGTAGAATGAACTTTTTCTTGAAAGTCAGCTGCCTCTGTAATTGAAATAGAGGGTTCTGCCTGAGAGGCAAGATTTCTACCCAAAAGAGATAATCTGCCTCTGAAAATCTCAGGTACCCCTAGAGAGAAATTTTCTTTTAAAATGATGGCAGAGAACTTTGTTAATTAAATCAAACAGTTTTTCTTTTCTTTGCAAAAGAGGTCACGTCTTACAATGCAACTAGAGATTATCTGTGGGAGTTCAGGCAGCCAGTGAAGGACCTGCACATCAGTCTTGGTCCTTCCACTCAGGGCCCCAAAGTTAGACAGGTATGGTCTAACCTGTCTTAACTTTGTCTGGGACATAGACTCCAGCTCACTACCCAACATTCCCCCAAGGATTTTCTGTCATTCCCAGCAAGAATAAGAGAAGCTAATACCCTGACTTTGGTGATTATCAACATCACTTTCTTTTCCTACCCTGCTCTCATTATATGCATATCTTCCCTGGAAATTACAAAGATCTAGAGAAATTAAAAATTAGCTCACTCTCTCACACAAAGAAAGCCCGGAACCTGTGCCCTATAGATAGAGACGCCAACGCGTGAATATTTAAGTGAAACCGTTTATAATCTATTGTCTTATAAGTTTGCTCTTATAAGAATATATTTTTCTAATATAACACAAAACTGAAAATATAGACAGAATGAATGCAAATGCAGTTTAAAGCTAAATATATTTCATTTCAGTGACCAGGCTAACACAACTTGTTTCTACATACATGCCCAAGGTATCATATCTTGCGCTGAAACATTACAGTGAAAATCTGCTTAGAGATAGACAAGTTGAAACTTTCGTTTTAGATATGTACCTTGGCCTGTGGTTAATGTGTCTTTTTTCATCTGAGAATAAGGTCAGAAATTGCTCTCCTGTATGTGCCATCGTTTCATTATGTTCAGAGTCTAAATATCAGGCTGGGGAAATTTTTTAATACAATGTCCTACAGAGTCGAGACAAAAACAGTAAAAGAAGTGGTCAGGCTTCTTTAAGAAGTTCTTTGTTTACAAGAAATTTGCTTTCTACTCTGTCTAGACCATGACACACAGTGCAAAGTAGAATAGAATAACTAATGCTACTGACAGAAGTTTGGAAAAATCCTCTGCCTAGAGAGGAATGTGGAAAATTAAGGGGTATCAGAGGTAGAAGTTACAGTGGATTGATACTGTCAGACGTTTATTTTTCACCTATTATGTGCTCCTATTGGTATAGGCTCTAGAGACATGGCAGTGAGGAAAACACACAAAAATTCCTGTGCTTGTGAAACTTGTATTCTAGTAGGGCGAGTCAATCAATAGATATAACGAAGAGTAAATTGTAGAGTGTATTTGGAGGGATAAATGATATAGAATAGAAAAAGTTAAAGTATGAAGGAGGATTTGCTATTTTGAATAAGGTGTTCAAGGTAGGCCTTACTGAGAAGGTGAACATACCATGGGGCTATCTTCCAGGGGAGAGACCTTTTTTCTACCAACTTCTCATCCTTGGATCTCAAAATGACTTCCAAATTAATGAGGTGGACCAAGGGATGAAATTACAACCAGCCTTCTCACCCTTGGTCACTTAAAGATAAATTAGGAAACTAGATAGGAGGCCATTGCAGTAATCCAAATGGGAGATGATGGTGGCTGGGACTTGGGCTTTTTTTTTTTTTTTTTTTTTGAGGTAGAACTGTGCTGGTTTCATTTCTGGTATGGTAGAGTGACCTCCTAACAGGCCAGCCCTCCAACACTTAACTATTAACAGTGGGTAAAATCCAGAAAAACAATCACGTTAGGGTTCTGCCGAATGAACAGAAGCAGCAGATTTTGGAGGGGTATAAACTTGGAGAAAGGGACCAACACAGGGTGAGTGTCCTGTTTTTGTGGTTTTGGTCAGAGCTGTACTCTCAACATAGCATGGGGTAGCTTAAAACTCTAATAGAAGCCTGCCATATTTTTAGCCTGAGGAACCAAGAGATGGAGCTTGGGGCTTGAAGGGAATCCTGGGAAAGAAAGAGCAGAAGATGGAGAATCCCAGATGTTATATATCACCTCTGCCCATGTCACTGGCTGATCCCTGAATCACACATATGCAGGGCAAACTCAAAGCAGCTAGCAACTAAGACTAAAAGAAAACTGAGGGACTTCCCTGGTGGCGCAGTGGATAAGACTCCACCGCTCCCAATGCAGGGGGCCTGGGTTCGATCCCTGGTCTGGGCACTGGATCCCACATGCATGCTGCAACTGAGGAGCCTGCCTGCCACAACTAAGGACAACTAAGACCCGGTGCAACCAAATAAATAAATATTTAAAAAAATAAAGAAAAGAAGAGAAAACTGAAGTTTGACCTGCCATCAGTCACAGGAGAAACAGATTACAGATTAAGTCTAACCAAGTTAATTTCCTATTAAAACAAAAATACTAACTGACCCTCTTCAGAAGACTGTAAGAGAATCCAGAGTCTCCACAGCATAACAACTACAATGTCCAGGGTACAATCCAAAATTATGGGACATACAAAGAACATGGAAAATATGACCCAGTCTGAGGGGAAAAGACAGTCAACAGAAGCCAACCCTGAGATAACTCAGATGTTGAAATTATCAGACAAGGATTTTAAAGGAGCTATTATAACATGTTCAGTGAATGAAAAGATAGTAAAAATCTCAACAGAAAAATAGGAAATACTTCTTAATACCAAATGAAATTTTAGAACTGAAAAATACAGCATCTATATTAGGGATATCAGGAATAAAAATATCACCAGATGAGATTAATTGAATCATGAAATGATAGCAGAGAGAATCTTTGAATTTGAATATCAATATAAGTTATCCAATCTAAAGAAAGAAAAATATTGAAGCCAAACTTAATCAACAAAGCCTTAGGGTTACAGTTTCAAAAGACCCATATTGGAATTTCAGAAGGAAAAGAGAGAAAGAATGGGGCAGAAAAAACATTTACAGAAATACTGGCATGTAACTTCCCAAATTTTGTGAAAGACATAAACTTACATATTCAAGAAGCCTGTCAAACACCAAACAGATTAAATATGACACATTGTAGTCTAACTAAAATTCTTAAAAGTAGTTAGTGGGCTTCCCTGGTGGCGCAGTGGTTGAGAATCCACCTGCCGATGCAGGGGACGTGGGTTCGTGCCCCGGTCCGGGAAGATCCCACATGCCGCGGAGCGGCTGGGCACGTGAGCCATGGCTGCTCAGCCTGCGCATCCGGAGCCTGTGCTCCACAATGGGAGAGGCCACAACAGCGAGAGGCCCACGTACTGCAAAAAAAAACAAAAACAAAAACAAAAAAAAGTAGCTAGTAAAAAATGACACATTGCATGCGTGGAAACAACAATTCAGGTGATCATGGGCTTTTTATCAGAAACTGCAGAGTCCAGAACATAATAGGAAGAGTATCTTTAAACATCTTTAAAGTATCTTTAAAGAAGATATTTTGTTCATCTTTAAAGAAGGACAAACAAACACAAAGTTACATATTTTTGTTTTTTGCGGTATGCGGGCCTCTCACTGTTGTGGCCTCTCCCATTGTGGAGCACAGGCTCCGGACGCGCAGGCTCAGCGGCCATGGCTCATGGGCCCAGCCGCTCCGCGGCATGTGGGATCCTCCCGGACCGGGGCACAAACCCGCGTCCCCTGCATCGGCAGGTGGACTCTCAACCACTGCGCCACCAGGGAAGCCCCATAAAGTTACATATTTAATGAAAAAAATCTTTCAAGAATGAAGACAAAGACATTTTCAGATAAAGGAAAACTAAGAGAATTTGTCACCAGCAGAATTGCACTTTAAGACTTGCTAACGGAAGTTCTCCAGGCTAAAAAAAAGAATCAGAGGGAAGCTCAAATCCTCAGAAATGAATGAAGAACATTGGAAATGGTAAATACATGGATAAATATAAAAAACTGTTTGTCTCTTTATTTAAAAAATACATGACTTGTAAAAATACCATTTCCTTTAAAAAACTTTTTTTAAAAATTTATTTATTTATTTATTTATTTTGACTGCGTTGTGTCTTCGTTGCTGCGCACGGGCTTTCTCTAGTTGCGGCGATTGGGGGCTACTCTTCGTTGCGGTGCGCGGGCTTCTCATTGTGGTGGCTTCTCCTGTTGCGGAGCACGGGCTCTAGGTGCACAGGCTTCAGTAGTTGGGGCACATGGTCTTAGTTGCTCCGCAGCATGTGGGATCTTCCCGGACCAGGGCTTGAACCCATGTCCCCTGCATTGGCAGGTGGATTCTTAACCACTGAGCTGCCAGGGAAGCCCCCAAAATACCGTTTTCTTGAGGGTATTCTAATGTATATACATGTAGTACATATGACAACTATAGCAGAAAGGATGGGGAGAGTTAATTTAACCTCTACAGTTGCAAGGTTTCTCCATTTTTTGTAAAATGGGAAAATATTAACTTGAAATTGACTGTGAGCAGTTAAGGATGTGTAAAATAATGCAAAGAGGTACAGCTAAAAAGTCAGTAGATAAATGGAATTCTAAAATCTACCCAATAACAAGATTCCTGAACTGTTTTGGTTCTTTCTTTCCTCACATTCTAAAGTACATGTTCATAGTGTCTGAGGAGCCAAATCCACACTAAGAGAGTATGATTTCAGGTATCATTCAAAACGGTAATGAGTTGCCTCAGTGGCTAAATTTAATTAGTCTTTCTTAGAAAATTGCTATACAGTAGAGATCAAAATTTTCAAGACAGCAGAGAAGGGCTTCCCTGGTGGCGCAGTGGTTGGAAGTCTGCCTGCCAATGCAGGGGACACGGGTTCAAGCCCTGGTCCAGGAAGATCCCACATGCTGCAGAGCAACTAAGCCCATGTGCCACAGCTACTGAGCCTGTGCTCTAGAGTCCATGAGCCACAGCTATTGAGCCCGCGTGCTGCAACTACTGAAGCCTGTGTGCCTAGGGCTCATGCTCTGCAACAAGAGAAGCCACCACAATGGGAAGCCCACTCACTGCAATGAAGAGTAGCTTACACTCGCCGCAATTAGAGAAAGCCCGTGCGCAGCAATGAAGACCCAACACAGCCAAAAATAAATTAATTAATTAATTTTTTTAAAAAAAGACAGCAGAGAAGAAAACAGATAACTTACAGTAGAAGGAAAATGCTTTGTGAATAAAGTGGCAGTAAACTTTTGAGCAAGTTTTTAAACTTAAATTGAAAACTAGAAAATTGCCATAATATACACACACTAATTCCTTGCTCAGTTCTTTTTCTTTAGGGTATTAAACTGTGCAAGCAAAAATATTACAGAGCCTGAGTGAGCTAGTAACATTTATCAAATGAAAGAATGATTTGTTATAAACTCTCAAGATGGACTTCAAGCATTGAGTCTGTAGTTGCAGAAATGACTTTGTGTGAAATCTGGCTGAATTCATATTAAAGGCGTTCTTTCCTTTCCCCCATCTCTACTCCTGCCTCAAGGCCAGAGCCACAGGTAGGGCATCTCAACTAGGTTAGTCACCCCCACTCTTTTCCCAGGCATCCACTTGGCTCCATACCTTGGGTTGATGATTCCCACTAGGTGCTAGTGAACAGAAGACAATTCTCAAAGGATTCATTCCAACCATCCTGATCCAACAGGTCATTTAACTGCTTTTGTCTTCTCAAATACAACTACTGCAGATGGCAGTCTGCTAAAAACAAGTAGACAGTGTCTACCAGAGATGTCAGAGGCCAGGTTGGAATATCCACTGATCACCACTAAGGGCTTTAGTGGTGATCAAAATTATTCAGACACCTGTTAAAGACAGGCAGACTTTATTCAGGACCATTGCAATAGGTATAAGGACCACGACAGTACAGCCTGTCAGTAGAGGAGGGAGGTTGGACTCAACTGTGACTACAATAAGAGAAAGTCAGAATTTATAGCCAAGGAGCAGAGTAGGAGTTAGTGGGTTGACAGTTACTAAAAAGAAACATCAGGGGTTGGGGGGATTCTGGCTAGACCAACCTAAAAGGATTCTTTCTGAAGGCAGGCCAGGATGATCAGACGTGACTTGAGGGTGATGGGGAGAGTCTGACTGATATTGAGGAGGGACAGATATTGAAGGTGGAGGATTCTGGCTAAACCAATGTAGCAGGGTTCTTGCTAAAATTAGATAACACAGAGAATGACGTTGGACTCTAAAAGTTCAGGTCTAGTTGAAAAACTCAGAGGAGCCTGACTAGAGTTTGGGCAAGGAGAGAATCTCTGTCAGCTTCCTTCTCAAAATGTACAGTCTGATTTGGGCCAAAGAATGTCTGACCTAGTACCTGTTGTGTTCCTGATCAAGAGATTCCCTGCCCTCAGAGAAGCACAACTGGTAAATGTGTAAACAAGACAGTTTCAGGTACTACTACAGCTAAGGAGACTGCTTTGTAAGAGGAAATTCCATAGCCCTGAGTATTCTTTGAAGCCTTTTTGAGCCCGGTGATGAACAAAGCTTCGGGAAATAATCTGTCAGGAAGCATTTAAAGGTGTGAGAGTGGAAGTCCCATGATTCAGTGAACTGACAGTAGGCTAACAGCCCTTTCTTCCAGAGAGGTATGTAGACTTTTCTGTGCAAGGGGACTTCTACTTTTCAGACACATGTAGTGCCAGCTAGGGCCTGCTCTTTTCTTAGGCCATTGAAGGTTCCCTTCTTGCTGCTCTTGCCAACTCTGATACCAACACAAACTAACTTCTTTTATCATTCTAAATCTCAGATTTGCAAAGTACAACTTAAGATGTTCCAGAATAGTGGATGAAAGAAAATATGAAAAGATGAAAGACAATACTGGATTGAAGTTTGCTCTTTCTAATGTTCCTTTCAAAAAGCTTTATTGTTGTTAAAATATTTTTAGTTGGGAGAGATTTTAACTAATATGTGTTTCTCTGGAAACCAGATGATTAGAGAAACAGCTTAACTGTAAGACCTGTGGCTGCTGTCCTTAGAGTCACAATCCTGATGGATCTCTGAGGCTACGTGCCCTGAGACACAACTTACAGCGATTGGAAGTGTTTCTGTTGGAACTAGAGGCATTTCCTCACAAACTAGGGATTATTTTCTCTGCCTTCACAAAGCAACGTAAAATATCTGCCTGGATTGATATCTGAAGTTATTAGAGATCATCTCAAGACAGACCAAGATTTTAAAAATGAAGTCTTTGAATCCTCACATGGAAGTGGAAAAACACTAGGTGCTAGATTCTGTCAGCAGATCAGTCAGTGCATCAAGATTGTGTTTTTTTTTTTTTTTTTTTTTTCTTTTTGCGGTATGCGGGCCTCTCACTGTTGTGGCCTCCCCCGTTGCGGAGCACAGGCTCCGGATGCGCAGGCCCAGCGGCCATGGCTCACGGGCCCAGCCGCTCCGCGGCATATGGGATCCTCCCAGACCGGGGCACGAACCCGTATCCCCTGCATCGGCAGGCGGACTCTCAACCACTGCGCCACCAGGGAGGCCCAAGATTGTGTTTTGAAGGATGTGTTATGTGCTGTTTAAAAGCAAACAATTGAGACTCATGAGAGAGAATGGAAAACTGAGCATTGGATGTGTAGGCTTAGTGTCCATGGAGCAAGATGAATGGCTGTTGTTAGGGTAACTAGAAATCAGACACAAAGGAAGAGAAGAAATAGTGGAGAAATAGCACAAATGGGGAACTCTGAGACTGATTTGATCCTTTGCAGTACGTGGGAACCAGGAAAGTCCACAGTTGGACTTACTAAACAAAGCTAAATGGTATGAGAGGAAAATGAAAATTTAGAATTTCAAATTCAAAATATAAACAGTTACAAGTTTTAAGAAAATCAGTTCTTTGGTAGAAAACAGAATATTTTGTCACAACACTCCTGTATAAACTTACTTTATCTTAATATGGCATCTAAAGATGTGGCTGCTGCTTTCTGAGGGAACACTGCAAGTAGCTTTCCCTCTGAGCACGTTTAGAGCAGAGACTCATGTGGAAATAGATCCTGCTAGTAGTTTACCTTGAGCTCAGTTATTATTAACACTCCTAGCACCTTCCTCCAAAAGCCATATTACACTTTATATGGACTCTTCAAATCAAAGTTGTAAAACTCTATTAAATACCTACCTGATTGTTACCCTTCAGTTTTGAACCTAAATACATTAAAAAGTAGGTTTTTCTTTCAAGGGCTTTTAATGGAAAATAGAAATATTTCAGTACCTCAAGACAGAATGGAGAGACACACCTAGCAGATTATTAAATCAGTGATAATGAAGACCCAGGAACTGGAGCCTGGGCTGAGATGTCTATAGAGTGAAGTGGATGAGATGCTCGTACAGAAGAAGGGAACAGAACAGAGAAGAGAGATTCTAGCATCTGGAAAAATGAAAGCAAAGTTAGTTTATAAGTTTCACAGAAAAATAAGTCTTATAGTCATCCCTTGTTTATTGGACAAAACTATTATCCTCGTTTATTATCCACTTTTTCCAGACTTAGCTCTAATTACTTTTTGGAGTGACTGTTGAGTGTATGTTCAGGCCATTAACCACAGGAGGGAATACAAAAGAGTGGACAGGTTTAAGGGAACTGGTTTTAGACCAGTAGTTCTTAACATTGGCGGCACATTAGAACTAAAGTTCCCAATGCCCAGGCCACTCCCCACATTAATTAAATCAGGGGTTGTCAAGTGATTCCAACGTGCTGGGAAGGTTAGGAACCACTGCCTGGGACAGCTGAGTTTAAGGAACCATCAGATTTTGGGTAGAGCTACTGTGTGCAGAAGGCAGTAGGAGAGTGTTAGAAATAGTTTGTTAGTAACGTAGTTACAGTACTGATTTGAAAATTATTTACTTTTTATAGAGTAGATTTGTGTTTATAATTATATCCCTCTTGTTAATTTATTCAACACACATTATATAACTACCATGTGTAAGATATTGTTCCAGGTGCCAGGGAATCAGCACAAAACAAGACAGAAAATCCCTCTCCTCTTGTAGTTTACATTCTAGAGGGGGAAACAGACAATAAATAAATGTATACTATAAAACCAGGAAGTTATAAATACTTTGAAGAAATTGAGAATCACAGAAATGAGACATAGCACTTTTAAAATTAAGATGCATAAGGAAGATCCCTATAAAGAGATGACGCTGATTCCTCAGGTTATTAAATCACAGAACGTCTCAGGCCCCCAGCGATTGACGCCCTGCCCCCAACAAATCCCCTTCACTTTCTGAGCTCAGAAGACTTTCTCAACCATTGATCTTTTAAAAAACCCATAACACATTTGTCTTGGGCCCCAAATACTATCACTGGAAGCTTTACATCACTCAAACTCTTAAGCTTCTCAAACATTTATCTTCATACCCCAGTCACTAATCCTCCCAGACCTCAGAGCTGCTCACAACACCCCTTTGACTATAAGTCAGACAGACTCTCCCAGTAATGAGACACTCAGACACCACAGGACCCCAAGTAAATTACTGAATCCACACAGAGGGCTGAAGGGAGGCTTTTAGAGGAGAGCATGAAGATAGAAGAGACTGCGATGGGGCACAGTCCTGCAGGGACTGGGGAGGAGGGATTGTAATGCCCGGAATCATAAATAGGTTGCATTAGGCTGTGGTAAATTGGAAGACATTCATATCCAGTGATTTTTATTTTCTTCTGAGGCTTAAGGGGAAAGGTAGAGGTTTGGCTTGGTCTCTGTGGGGAATGAGGGATAGAAAGAAACAGGAGTAAACACTCCTTGAGGGCATGTGATGTACCAAGCCCCATGCCACGAGCTTTACATATGTCACTTAATTTAGTCCCTACATCAACTCTGAAGCCAAACAGATTGTGGTTTCCAGTCCAGGATTCAAGTCCTGGTCTGCTCCCTGCTTTATTTCCATTACACCATATTGCCACAGGAATTCATGAGAGTATATCCATGCATATTGCAGAATCGCAAGAGATAGAAATCAGAACCTTTCAAGGGGACCTAATGGTCATAGTCATGGATTCCTGCAGCCCAGGGATCTGTATTTGGTGATTGCTCACTGTTCCTTCCAAAAAACAATAGGCAGATTTCCCTACTAGCAATACTGAGATACAGATTCTTGATTCCAGAATGTTATATCACTGGAAGCACAGCAGGAGCCCAAATTTAGGAGAAAAGCTGAGGAAAAATCTTACTGAGATCAAAGTTAAACATTTTATCTGCTTCAGAATCCCTGAAATATAAGTTGTTTGACTTAAATAGTTTGCCTTGAATTTTTGCACTGAAATATCTTTTTATTTCCATTCCAAGAAATTTGTGGAATATGTTAAGGCTCATACTGATAAGGCTGAGCACCGTATGGATGGCTTCAGAGGAACAGTTAGCTTAGTTTATCTTCATTGGTTAGTGGCATTTGTGTAGGGTCAGAAGTCAAAAAGTATGGCAATAGAGGAAATGGAGGAATAAGCTTGCAGTCAGCTTCCCACTGCCTGGAAGAGCATCCTAGCCTCTGACATGGTCCTGCAAGATTCATGAATGTATGAAGACACAGAAGTAAACCAAGGAGAAGAAGCTGAGGACCTTCTGATACTCTTCCCTTGGAAGATTGCATGTGCCCAGAGACACATACATGCCCTCTTTACGTCCTTCTTCTGAGTGTACACAGAGCTTCTAAAACCTGTCTGACCTCAGGCTGAGAACTCTCCTTTAAGGTATAAAAGACCCACTCTGGAAATAGTCCCTTTGCTATTTTGTGACCTATGCCTTGGCATCCACCTCATCCCATCTACCTACTCTCACTCCACACTCTGCCCCTCCACCAGAGTGTGGTCAGCCATGATCAGTCTGTGGCTTCATCCTCCTGCCCCTGAAGATAATTCAGTCCATCCATGGTCCATCCCCAATACCAGCCCTGCTTGAAATTCTTCAGCCTCAGCCCTGTAAGTCAGGAGTATTCAGGATTCCTGGACTTGACCTTTGAGGTCTGTCCTTGCCCTTGTTCTAAGCTCCATGAACTCACACTCCTGCTAGAGCCTACCTGCCTTACCATGGTTAGTGCTGCCAAATAAGCTAGGCTGCTTAACCCCTCTGTGCTGCCATTTCCTCAACTGTGAAATAGTAGTGTTAGTGTCTACATCATCAAGGTGATAATACGTGTCAAGTACTTAGATCAGGCCCTGGTAGATAGTAAGTCTCAATAAATATTCATAATTATTGTTATGTTGTTATTGTTAATTATTGTTATTAATAACAATGACAATAACTTAATTATTGTTATTATTATATGTGTTGGAACTTTGCTCTCGAGTCTAAACATCAGTGGTGTTTTTTTGTTGTTGTTGTTTTGTTTTTTTGCGGTATGCGGGCCTCTCACTGTTGTGGCCTCTCCCGTTGCGGAGCACAGGCTCTGGATGCACAGGCTCAGCGACCATGGCTCACGGGCCCAGCCGCTCCGCAGCATGTGGGATCTTCCCAGACCGGGGCACGAACCCGTGTCCCCTGCATCGGCAGGCGGACTCTCAACCACTGCGCCACCAGGGAAGCCCAAACATCAGTGTTTTTGTGTGCTTCCTTCTAAAAGACAGGAAGGGCAAATATAGGTATGTCGCCACTGCAAAGGTTCTTCCTACCACAGAGGCCCTACTCTTGCTGCGCATCTGGCAGGTAGCCTCCCCTAGGACCTCAAGTGACAGAGTCTCTGTTAGCTTTGTCTAGGTGGCGGGATAGCAGAGAGATTCCATCAAGCTAAAAAGTCATAAGAGCCCTGTGGCAGCAGCAGGCGCGTTCAGCATACTCATTGATTGCTGTGAAGCCCCTGAGAGCCTTTAAAGCAGGAAAAAGCTGTGTGTATATAAATAGGAACCTTCTTTGGGGAAAACTGCCTCTTTATTATTTTTCATTTTGCCCTCAGCTACCTTGGTATTTTAACTGTGTAGTCCTTATGAAGTTATTATAAGTCAGGTCTCTAGAAACTGTAAACTCTGTGCTTGATTCTTTGAAGGTTGCAGAGATGTAGGAGGCACAGTCCCTGCTGCTTTACAGACAAGGACACTGGACTTTAAGGATGTGTGGAGATCCCCAGGACAACCCCTAGTGGTCATTCACTAGAAAGACTCACGGGACTCAGCATATAGTTGTACTCGTGGCTGAGATTTATTACAGCGAAGTAGTAAGGATACACCAGTGGCTCATAAGGAAGAAAAACACAGGTAGAGTCTGAAGGGGTCCACGCACAGGCTTCCTTATGCTCTCTCTCCTTCACATGAGGGGTCACACAGAGCACACATCTCCAGTTAAAATGCAGCATCATGTGTGCGGTATTTCTGCTCTAGGAGGCCCATTAGAGATTCAGCAACCAGCATTTATTGGGGCCTGTCACGTAGGGACCCTCTGCTTAGCGTGTACAAAATGTCCAGAAGGGAAGCAAGTGTTCAGCATAAACCATATTGTTCACACAAATAGTCTAGGCACAGTGAGCCACCCTTAGCTGTTGGGAACACTCTAGGAGCCAATTCCCAGATGCCAACCAAAGGCTAACTTTGCAAGCAGGCCTTTCTAAAGATAGCAGTCTCAGGCCTGCTACTTTAACTCTTTTCTGTACAGAAAGGTGCCACATACGTACACAACCAGCTCTAATGCTAGCCTGTCAGAGTCACTGCCATAAATGGTTCGATGTTAGAGAAGGAACAGGTCCCTTCTGACTGATGGGTCATAGAAGCCTTCTGACACTGCACATTTGAGCTGGGCCTCAAAGGTTAGGCAGGGTTTGAGCAGCTGAGAGAAGTGGGGAGATAGGATGCAGTGGGTAAAAAAAAAGAGTACTTTCAGGGAAAGGCAGGCAGGCCCATCTGACCAGAAACAAGGTATGTTGATGGAAGTAGGGGAACCTAGGAAGGCAGAGAGAGGACAGATGCCACAGGGCCTGGACTACTAGGTGGAGGCTTGTGGGCTTTATCTACAGAGATAGAACACCACTGAAAGTTTCTCTTTTAAGAAAGGAAGTCATATAGTTCAAGCCATGTTTGGAGGAGATGTATCTTGGGGTATAGATATATCTCAGGATAGACTGAGCTGAAGGTCAGAGTCCTAGAGATGGAAGGCTACTGAAGATACCTGGATATATTCCCAAAAGGCCTGGGCTTCAGAAGATGCTCATTTGTTTATGGTCCACCTTAATATATAGGAAATATGTAAAATAAATGGGGAAGGCAAACTCTGACTATGTCTGTGTTGTAGATTACCCTTTAGTACCTTGGCAGGCAGACCAGAGTTGACTAGTCCTGTCTTGACATGTGCAGTGAATTTGTGCCTACTGCTGCAATGTTCTAAATGCAGAGAAGGGATTGTATTTACTTAAAAATAATTTACAACCTGTACTGATTAGAGTACTCAGAAACTGCCAAATCCCCAATTCAAGTCTGCACAAATATCTGGCTGTCTTGTCCCAGCCCTAAGCACAGGTAGAGCAGATATTTTGTGAAGCTGCAAGTTACTTTATGCACACGTCTGGGTCTCAAGGCTGCCCCACTCTCAACAAAAAGTTAAGAAGGGGCCAAAGGGAAGACCACATGGGACCTGCTCACTGGCAATTTTTTTTTTTTTTTTTTTTTTTTTTTTGTGGTATGTGGGCCTCTCACTGTTGTGGCCTCTCCCGTTGCGGAGCACAGGCTCCGGACGCACAGGCCCAGCGGCCATGGCTCACGGGCCCAGCCGCTCCGCGGCACGTGGGATCTTCCCAGACCGGGGCACGAACCCATTTCCCCTGCATCGGCAGGCGGACTCTCAACCACTGCGCCACCAAGGAAGCCCCTCACTGGCAATTCTTTATATGCTATCTGACTTCCTAGATTCTTGTCCCAGATCCCTGGCCATTGACATCTGAGACTGCCTTACTTGGGCCCTATACTCCTGGCTCACAATTTTGGTCCAGCTCATCTGTGTAGACTTCCTCATCTATGCTTTGATTGCTAGGTTTTCAGAAGTCTACCTGCCTATCACGTGCCCATTTCTAAGCCTTAGAGACCAGGAACGCCTGCCTGGAAGAGTGCCATTCCTGAACCTGGCCCTCTGAACACCTTTCCTCCAACCCCAAAACCCCACCTGTGTATCCTGACCCTACTGTTGACAGCATTATAATTTTGTGCTTTGGAATGATGCTGCTGTGCAGTAATACAGAGCTCTTTGTCTCAGTGACCACTCCCTCCCCTGACCCTATAGAGCTGTGCTGTCCAATAGAACTTTCTAGGGTGATATAGATGTTCTATATATGGCAGAAGATTATGGTCTGCATGGTAGCCACTAGCTACATGTGGCTGTTTAGCACTTGAAATATGGCCTGTATGACTGAGAACTGAGTTACTAATTTTATTAATTTTAATTAAATTTAAATATAGATAACAACATGTGGCTAGTGGCTACCATATTATAATGGCACGGCATAGCACCTGGTGGGAGAGGTCTGGTGAACTAGTTGTGCAGGGCCATGGCAGAAAGGGTAGACTTAGTCTGTGTGCACAGGGAATCAAGAGCAGGGAAAGACATGAAGCAAAAGAGGAAAATTAAGGATCAATATTTTTTTGATCAATATTAAATCACTATTTAAATATGTATCATGAAAGACAATTGACTACAGGAACCTAGTACAGGCTTAATATTACAACTTACAGACTTAAGTTGAAGTCTTATCTCTATACCATGTTAGCTATGTTACTATAATATTGTTTTTTAAATAATATCATCAATTTTTCAATATTAAGGGAAAGTAAGAAAGATTTTGACATAGTGCAGTAGACACTGTTCCTATATCTTAAACTTTTAAAAAATTAGCATTCTTAAACCCTTCATTCAAAGTTTTAGTACTTAGGAAATCTTTATTTGCTGTTTGTTCCCTGAGATTATTCCTGAGCTTCTCAGTCATACTTTAAAAGCCTAGAAAATATCTAGTAGAATGTCTGACAGATATAAATATTTATTTGGTTTTCACATTGACTGAGTTTTCTAGCTTCTGTTCAGGAAACAATCAAGATTTTTCTGTTCTGTGTGTGTTTATTTTGGCTTTTGTAAGCTCTGCTCTTCCTGTTCAGGACTCCCTCATGACCTATTAAACAGCAAGACTTTGCTTCACTGAGGCACAGAAACAGCAGCAGAAATAATGACAAGAACAAGTTAATAAGTGTATGTAATATGTATTCTGGTATCCTTAATCAGAGGATTTATGTAGTTACAACAGGCCAGATCTGTAGGGTGTGGGGTATTATGCTAAACAGAGAAAAACGTGAGTAAAGGAATGAAGTTAAAAAGAACCGTAATGTTCACATCATGAACAAAGAACTGGAAATCACAGAATAAAAGATTATCAATGTAAGTGGGGGGTAATGAGGGAGGAGGGAAGCAAGATCAGGAAGATAGAATGAGAGCAGCCAAGATGGCAGCTGCTGTTTAACATTGCTTTTTTGACCTCAAGGGCTAGCATGGTTACTTTTCTAGAATACTTAAGACTGCTTGACCTTCAGCTGATCAGTGAAGAAGTGTAGCACTTCTTTAGTCCCCGTAGGCATGATTAGCAAATCATAAAGAAGGCAGGGTCAATCCCCCTGCCCCCACCTTCCTCACATGGAGGTACATCTTCCTCAGAAGCATTATGGCTTGATGTTGGAGATGGCAAAGATGAACTGACTCAGCATTGTGCTGTCCTGTCAGCGGAGTCTCACCCTCACTTCACCCCCATTTATTCATTTACATGCTTTTTATTAGAATTGGGAGCCTGATCCTGGGGTGGGAGCATAAATCATTAGAGTAAAAACAACTGTTTGTAGCTCCCTGCATAACTGATCATTAAGTTACCATTTTGTTCATTTTCATGATAAGTACATGATTTCTAAAGACCTTGTAGGGGTTGTATAATTATAGCAATGCTATTGTAATTTTCAGAATATGTGATAACAGATTTACTCATGTGTCTCTTTTGCTTTAGAGAAAATGGAAAGAATCTGTTTTCTGGGATCTTTTGTCATTCAGACAATTTTCTGCTTGTTCCAAATCAGACAAAGTATTCCCCCTCCCCGATCTCTCAGTCTTTTGGGTGGAGAATGCCACGAACCTCAAAGAGACTAGGTGCCACCAGCAGAGCTGGAATGGGGCTTGGCATGGCCTTTCTAATCAGAAGGGTCAGGTGCCCCATGTGGGTGATCGGGATCCTGGGGCTAGCTAGGTTTCATTCACAGACACTCAACTGTGCATATCTAGGGCAGGATGTGGTTTGCAGCATTTCCCAGATATATTTGCCCAGGGATCCCCTCCTCCCTTCCACCACACACTTTCTTTTCACAATGCTTATTTCATAAGATGAAATACAGGTAAAGCATGGGCTTTGAAGTCAAACAGCTTCAGATTTGAATTCTAACTGTACCACTCTACCTTTTTATTTCAAGTCAGAACCTTTGACTCTCAGCTTCTTCAGAGGCGAAATAACCGTTATGAGGATTAAATGCAATTAGGCAAGAAAAGAAACACTTTAAACAATGCCTGGTACACAGAAGACACTCATTAAGGGGCCGCTGTTGCTGCTGCTATAGCAAGCTGATGAGTACCAGGGGTCTATCCACCCCCCCACACACACACATCTTCCCCTGAGCTTCAGGCTTGGGCTTCCAGCTGCCTGTTTTTTTGTTCACCTACATGTCCCCAGAGACCTCAAATCCAGTATGCACTTCTGAACTTTATATCTTCCTCCTTGTATCTTCTCTGGTTGACACTATCACATTCAGTTAACTGCTAAATCTGGTCAGCTTTGTTCCCTAAATACATCTCGCATCCGTTCACCTCTCTTCAGTCCCCAAACTGCATCATAGCTTGCTGGGGCTACTCTGCTTTGTCCTTGGAGTATTTTCTATGCTACCAACCTGGCTTCCACACTGCAGCCCTAGTGATCATCCTAAAAACTTATGAGATCAATGTTGCCTCTCATAGTTGAATTTTCAGATCTTCTGTAAGGCCCATAATGGGGTTTTCCAAACTTGCTAATCCTAAGAACCAATTGAGACCTTTTTAAAAATACAGATTCTTGGGCCCCCTCCAGGAGTCCTCTCCTCTAGCGATTCTGATCCAGAAGATCTGGGATGGGACACAGGAATCTGTACTTTTAATAAGCTGGGAGGTACTCCTGGTGATAGCCAAGCTGGGACAACCCTCACATATAACCCACTCCATGGGTTTGTCCACTCTACATTGCACAACACGCCCCAGCTCTCCAGTGCCCTCTTAACTCATGATCTGAGCTTCCCTACCCTCAAGCTGCCTCATACTTAAGAGGGTCTGTACTTGGCACACTCTTCTCCTGGAACCCCCTTCTCTTCATCTCTAACTACGCCTTACCAAATGCTAAAAGTCTAGCAAAATTGCAAGAATTTGTCCCAATGTCTCATTTAGGCAGCCTACCTTCATCCCAGTGGAGCTTCTCAGCCCATTTCTGTGCAGTTAATTATAGCATTTTCACATTGTGTTGCAATTTTTGTTTTATGTGTGTCTCTCTCCCAGTAGACTCAGAACCCTTGCGGATAGGTATCATTTCATTTCTCCATTCCCAGCATCTTACGTAGTTTCTGGAACATGATAGGTGTTCACGAATGCTTGTTGAAATAATAAAAAGGAGAGGAAGGCTAGAAAGAACTCTTTTTTAAAAAAAATAAATTTATTTATTTATTTTTGGCTGTATTGGGTCTTCGTTGCTGCGCACGGGCTTTCTCTAGTTGCAGCAAGCGGGGGCTACTCTTTGTTGTGGTGCATGGAGTCCTCATTGCGGTGGCTTATTTTTTGCAGAGCACAGGCTCTAGGCACACAGGCTTCAGTAGTTGTGGCGCACGGGCTCAGTAGTTGTGGCGCACGGGCGTAGTTGCTCCGCAACATGTGGGATCTTCCCGGACCATGGCTTGAACCCATGTCCCCTGCATTGGCAGGCGGATTCTCAACCATTGCACTACCAGGGAGGTTCAAGAACTCTTGAATTGTAGTAGGAGTCATAAAAATGTTTTTTTTGGAGCCCTGAAGTGTCTCAGGGATAGGTGGTGGTTAGGAGAGAGGCCTGAGTAGGGAAGATTCCTGCTCCTGTCCCTTCTCCCTGCCTCTGATTCAACCAGAGTAGCTGTATTTTTTTTTTTTAAGCAAGGAGAACAGGTGTCTTTTTTTTTTAACATCTTTATTGGAGTATAATTGTTTTATAATGTTGTGTTAGTTTCTGCTGTATAACAAAGTGAATCAGCTATATGTATACATATATATATCCCCACATCCCCTCCCTCTTGCATCTCCCTCCCACCCTCCCTATCCCACCCCTCTAGGTGGTCACAAAGCATTGAGCTGATCTCCCTGTGCTCTGCGGCTGCTTACCACTAGCTATCTGTTGTACATTTGGTAGTGTATATATGTCCATGCTACTCTCTCAATTCATCCTAGCTTACCTGTCCCCCTCCCTGTGTCCTCAAGTCCATTCTCTATGTCTGCGTCTTTATTCCTGTCCTCCCCTAGGTTCATTAGAACCATTTTTTTTTTAGATTCCATATATATATGTGTTAGCATATGGTATTTGTTTTTCTCTTTCTGACTTACTTCACTTTGTATGACAGACTCTAGGTCCACCCACCTCACTACAAATAACTCAGTTTCGTTTCTTCTTATGGCTGAGTAATATTCCATTATATATATGTGCCACATCTTCTTTATCCATTCATCTGTCGATGGACACTTAGGTTGCTTCCATGTCCTGGCTATTGTAAACAGTGTGGCAATGAACATTCTGGTACATGACTCTTTTTGAATTATGGTTTTCTCAGGGTATATGCCCAATAGTGGGATTACTGGGTCATATGGTAGTTCTATTTTTAGTTTTTTAAGGAACCTCCATACTGTTCTCCATAGTGGCTGTATCAATTTACATTCCCACCAGCAGTGCAAGAGGGTTCCCTTTTCTCCACACCCTCTCCAGCACTTATTGTTTGTAGATTTTAAAAAATTATTTATTTATTTATTTGCCTGTGTTGGTTCTTAGTTGCGGCACATGGGATCTTCGTTGCGGTGTGCAGGGGTTTTTTTGTTTTGTTTTGTTTTTTGTGGCACGCGGGCTCTCTAGTTTTGGCTCGCGTGCTCAGTAGTTGCAGTGCGTGGGCTTAGTTGCCCCATGGCATGTGGGATCTTAGTTCCCAGACCAAGGATCGAACCCTTGTCCCCTGGATTGGAAGGCGGATTCTTAACCACTGGACCACCAGAGAAGTCCCTGTTTGTAGATTTTTTGATGATGGCCATTCTGACCGGTGTGAGGTGATACCTCACTGTAGTTTTGATTTGTATTTCTCTAATGATTAGTGATGTTGAGCATTCTTTCATGTGTTTGTTGGCAATCTGTATATCTTCTTCAGAGAAATGTCGATTTAGGTCTTCTGCCCACTTTTGGATTGGGTTGTTTGTTTTTTTTTTGATATTGAGCTGCATAAGCTGCTTGTATATTTTGGAGATTAATCCTTTGTCAGTTGCTTCGTTTGCAAATATTTTCTCCCATTCTGAGGGTTGTCTTTTCATCTTCTGTATGGTTTCCTTTGCTGTGCAAAAGCTTTTAAGTTTCATTAGGTCCCATTTGTTTATTTTTGTTTTTACTTCCATTTCTCTAGGAGGTCGGTCAAAAAGGATCTTGCTGTGACTTATGTCATAGAGTGTTCTGCCTATGTTTTCCTCTAAGAGTTTTATAGTGTCTGGCCTTACATTTAGGTCTTAATCCATTTTGAGTTTACTTTTGTGTATGGTGTTAGGGAGTGTTCTAATTTCATTCTTTTACATGTAGCTCTCCAGTTATCCCAGCACCACTTATTGAAGAGGCTGTCTTTTCTCCATTGTATACTCTTGCCTCCATAAGGTGACCATATGTGCGTGGGTTTGTCTCTGGGCTTTCTATCCTGTTCCATTGATCCATATTTCTGTTTTTGTGCCAGTACCATACTGTCTTGATTACTGTAGCTTTGTAGTACAGTCTGAAGTCAGGGAGCCTGATACCTCCAGCTCCGTTTTTCTTTCTCCAGATTGCTTTGGCTATTCTGGATCTTTTGTGTTTCCATACAAATTGTGCAATTTTTTGTTCTAGTTCTGTGAAAAATGCCATTGGTAGTTTGATAGGGATTGCATTGAATCTGTAGATAGCTGTGGGTAGTATAGTCATTTTCACAATGTTCTTCCAATCCAAGATCATGGTATATCTCTCCCTCTGTTTGTATTGTCTTTAATTTCTTTCATCAGTGTCTTATAGCTTTCTGCATACAGGTCTTTTGTCTCCTTAGGTAGGTTTATTCCTAGATGTTTTATTCTTTTTGTTACAGTTGTAAATGGGAGTGTTTCCTTAATTTCTCTTTCAGATTTTTCATCATTAGTGTATAGGAATGCAAGAGATTTCTGTGCATTAATTTTTTATCCTGCTAGTTTACCAAATTCATTGATTAGCTCTAGTAGTTTTCTGGTAGCATCTTTAGGATTGTCTATGAATGGTATCATGTCATCTGCAGACAGTGGCAGTTTTACTTCTTCTTTTCTAATTTGGATTCCTTTTATTTCTTTTTCTTCTCTAATTGCTGTGGCTAAAACTTCCAAAACTATGTTGAATAATAGTGGTGAGAGTGTGCAACCTTGTCTTGTTCCTGATCTTAGGGGAAATGGTTTCAATTTTTCACGAACAATGTCGACTGTGGGTTTGTCATATATGGCCTTTATTATGTTGAGCTAGGTTCCCTCTGTGCCTACTTTCTGGAGAGTTTTTATCATAAATGTGTGTTGAATTTTGTCAATGGTTTTTTCTGTATCTACTGAGATTATCATACGGTTTTTATCCTTCAGTTTGTTAATACGGTGTATCACATTGATTGATTTGCATATATTGAAGAATCCTTGCATTCCTGGGATAAACTCCACTTGATCATGGTGTATGATTCTTTTAATGGTGCTGTTGGATTATGTTTGCCAGTATATTTTTAAATTTATTTTATTTATTTATTTTTAGCTGTGTTGGGTCTTCCATGCTGCGTGTGGGACCTCTCTAGTTGCGGCGAGTGGGGGCCACTCTTCACTGAGGTGCACAGGCTTCTCATTGCTGTGGCTTCTCTTGTTGTGGAACACAGGCTGTAGGCACACGGGTCTCAGTAGTTGTGGCATGTGGGTTCAGTAGTTGTGGCTCGTGGGCTCTAGAGAGCAAGCTCAGCAGTTGTGGAGCATGGGCTTAGTTGCTCCACGGCATGTGGGATCTTCCCGGACCAGGGCTCAAACCCGTGTCCCCTGCATTGGCAGGCGTATTCTTAACCACTGCACCACCAGGGAAACCCCCTGTTTGCTAGTATTTTGTTGAGGGTTTTTGTATCTATGTTCATCAGTGATATTGGCCTATAGTTTTCTTTTTTTGTGAAATCTATGTCAGGTTTTTGTACGAGGGTGTTGGTGGCCTCATAGAATGAGTTTGGGAGTGTTCCTCCCTCTGCTATATTTTGGAGGAGTTTGAGAAGGATAAGTATTAGCTCTTCTCTAAATGTTTGATAGAATTTGCCTGTGAAGCCACCTGGTCCTGGGCTTTTGTTTGTTGGAAGATTTTTAATCACAGTTTCAAATTAAGTGCTTGTGATTGGCCTGTTTATATTTTCTATTTCTTCCTGGTTCAGTCTCGGAAGGTTGTGCTTTTCTAAGAATTAGTCCATTTCTTCCATGTTGTCCATTTTATTGGCATAGAGTTGCTTGTAGTAATCTCTCACGATCCTTTGTATTTCTGCAGTGTCAGTTGTTACTTCTCCTTTTTCATTTCTAATTCTGTTGATTTGAGTCTTCTCCCTTTTTTTCTTGGTGAGTCTGGCTAATGGTTTATCAATGTTGTTTATCTTCTCAAAGAACTAGCTTTTAGTTTTATTGATCTTTGCTCTTGTTTCCTTCATTTCTTTTTCATTTATTTCTGATCTGATCTTTATGATTTCTTTCCTTCTGCTAACTTTGGGGTTTATTTGTTCTTCTTTCTCTAATTGCTTTAGGTGTAAGGTTAGGTTGTTTGAGGTTTTTCTTTTTTCTGAGGTAGGATTGTATTGCTATAAACTTCCCTCTTAGAACTACTTTTGCTACATCCCACAGGTTTTGGGTCATCGTGTTTTCATTGTCATTTGTTTTTCAGTATTTTTTGGTTTCCTCTTTGATTTCTTCAGTGATCTCTTGGTTATTTAGTAGTGTATTGTTTAGCCTCCATGTGTTTGTATTGTTTACAGTTTTTTTCTGTAATTGACATCTAGTCTATAGTGTTGTGGTTGGAAAAGATACTTGATACGATTTAAATTTTCTTAAATTTACCAAGGCTTGATTTGTGACCCAAGATATGATCTATCTTGGAGAATGTTCCATGAGCACTTGAGAAGAAAGTGTATTCTGCTGTTTTTGGATGGAATGTCCTATAACTATCAATTAAGTCCATCTTGTTTAATGTGTCATTTAAAGCTTGTGTTTCCTTATTTATTTTCATTTTGGATGATCTGTCCATTGGTGAAAGTGGTGAAAGTGGGGTGGTGAAAGTGGGGTGTTAAAGTCTATTTTGTTACTGTCAATTTCCCCTTTTATGGCTGTTAGCATTTGCCTTATGTATTGAGGTTCTCCTATGTTGGGTGCATAAAGATTTACAATTGTTATATCTTTCTTGACAGTGTCCTGTCATTTTTCTGAATTCTTTTTCAGGAAGACTGCCTATTTCCTCTTCATTTGTTTAGTCTGGTGGGTTTTTACCTTGCTCCTTCACATACTGCATATTTCTCTGTCTTCTCATTTTGTTTAACTTACTGTGTTTGGGGCCTCCTTTTTGCAGGCTGCAGATTTGTAGTTCCCGTTGTTTTTGGTGTCTGTCCCCAGTGGGTGAGGTTGGTTCAGTGGCTTGCGTAGGCTTCCTGGTGGAGGGGACTTGTGCCTCTGTTCTGAGGGGGGTGGGGCTGGATCTCGTCTTTCTATTGGGCAGGGCCACGTCCGGTGGTGCGTTTTGTGATGTCTGTGAGCTTAGTATGATTTTAGGCAGCCTCTCTGCTAACGGGTGGGGTTGTGTTCCTGTCTTGCTAGTTGTTTGGCATGGGGCATCCAGCACTGGAGCTTGCTGACCGTTGATTGGAGCTGTGTCTTAGCGTTGAGACAGAGATCTGTGGGAGAGCTCTCACCAATTGATATTACATGGGGCCAGGAGGTCTCTGGTGGTCCAGTGTCCTGAATTTGTCTCTCCTACCTCAGAGGCTCAGACCTGACACCAGGCTGGAGCACCAAGAGCCTGTCAGCCACATGGCTCAGAAGAAAAGGGAGAAAAAAGAAAGAAAAATAAGTAAATAAATAAATTAAATTATTAAAATAAAAAAAAAATTTTTAAAGAGTGCAACCATACCAATAAACACAAATGTACCAGTGATAACAAGCGCTAAAAACTATACTAAGATAAACATAAAAATCAGAAACAAAACAGTCACAGACAGCAAACCCCAAGTCTACAGTTGCTTCCAAAGTCCACTGCCTCAATTTTGGGATGATTCATTTTCTAGTCAGTTATTCCACAGATGTAGGGTACATCAAGTTGATTATGGGGATTTAATCCACTGCTCCTGGGGCTGCATGGAGAAATTTCCGTTTCTCTCCTTTGTTTGCACAAAGTAGCTATATTTTTAAATTTTTCATGTGTTTGTGAATAGTGTAAGGTCTTGTTGTAAAAAAGGGAAAAGTTGATACTAAAAATAAATTTGAAAACCACAGCACTGATTTGCCTTAATGAAACCCCTTTATGCATTTCTACTCTCTGTGATTTAGAATGAAGTGGGAAAACTTGAAGAACTTGAGAAATAAAGCCAAGGATCTAAATTTGAAAATTCATCTGTGAGGAAATTATAATAGAGATTTCCTAATCTGTTGGGTTGTACAGTGTAGTATGGCCTTGGGGCTACTTGCTGTTTTCAAGCACCTGGGGGTGATCATGAGAGAGATGCTAAGTAGTTGGCATCCATCTCCACAGAGGCCCAAATTAGAAACATGAAGATTAAATTGAAAGAGTTGGGAAAATTCCTCTGCATTTATTTGAGGCATGTGCTTATATTTCCAAACCAGAGTCTTCAGGAAATAACCTCCCTAAGGATTAAAGACTTTGTCTCTGCCTCAGTGCCTGGCATAGACTAGCACCTCATTGTTGGTCACCAAACATTTGCTGTAGGCATGCATGAATTACCATCAGTGGAGAAGTGTATGAAATGCAGTACCACCCAGGAATTAGAACTCTCATAAAAGCAAGTGATCTTAAAATTTAAACTCTGTTAGACTTGTCACATATTCAAATTATGGATTTCATTTGTAAGAACTTGCTCAATAATATGAAATTAATGTAACTTCATATAGTGTTCATGCGTAGCTCATCATAAAGACAAGTAAATGTAGAGCAGTTCTCTCATAACGTTGCTTACTGAAGAATAAGAATTTAACCATCTCTTATTTCTCTTGAAATAATTAGAGTTTTCTTACCCAGAGTATTAGGAGAAAAACTGACCCATTGCTCTCATATAGAGGTGTGGATGTTTGTAAAATCTCATAAATAAATTTTTTTCTTTGGCCACAGTTCCTTTCACACTTTTGGGATATATGAAAAGGAGTCGTGCCTCTAGTTGGCAAATAGATTCACTCAGCATTTATCAAATTGTATTTGTACAGATTCCATCGCCTTATGCAAAGGCAGGTTGTGGAGTCAAAAGTCACCTGTCCCATTGGTACTTAAACACATAACAACATTTTAAGCCTCCGAGAAGTCCTAGAGGGTAGAAACCTCTCTGTGTTTAATGCAATATTTCCCAGCAATATTGACCACTTCTTTTGCAGAACAGCTGTTGCCAAATTAGGAAACATTGGGTAGATATTTGCCTTCAGATAGTTTGAATGTTAACAGAAAGCAGCATTTATTTCATACCCATTGGTGAAGCCAGCAAAACAGGAAGTAATTCAATTTGTACCTAGAGTCCTTTGAAATGAAACAAACAAACAGACAAAAAAAACCCAGTTATTTTCAGTCTCACAAACTGTGAAGAAAGCCTGGTGATATTGGGAGTGTGAAAGGCTCTAGGAAATGTGAAGCTCAGCTGGGCACTGGGAGAACCACCTTAGGGGTTTCCTTTTACTGTTGAGGAGAAAGAGAATTTCTTGGGTTCTCATAGGGCCAGCAATACTGTCTACCCTGGAATTTGTTTTATCTACCCTTTTTTCTTTGGATCAGAGCTTGGTGTAGCCCCTCCGAATAGCACCCCTTTCTCTAGTTTGGTACTGAGAAGCTCCAAATGGCAGCCTGCTTGGTAGATGTCTGTGCTTGAGAGATCCACTGAGAGAGGTAATGTGAGGGTGAGAGCAGTTGTATGTCTTCCTTCCAAGAAGAGAACAGAAGTAATGGTAAATTCTCTTGAAAAGGCATAAACTTCTTAAAATTGTTTTTATTTTCATCTATCAAGTTAACAACTAATTTGAGTGGTTGTTATATGCATTTATATGTATTAAGATAGATCAACTTCTGTAACAGTTAGACAGAAAAATGCATAACAGCTCAAACACAATAGAAATTTATTTCTTGCTTGTATACTGATATCAGGTGGGTGAATTTGCAGTAACTAGGGTGGGACTCGTCCGTACAATCATTCAGGGACTCAGACTAATAAATACTCTGTCAACGCCAGTACATGGCCCCAACATTGCCCTGGGGGGGTCATCTCCACTCTAGGCATCTGAAATGGGAAAGAGCATGAAGACAAACATTTAAGCAGTGTTTAGGGCTAAGCCGAGAAGTGGTGTACATCACTTCTATCTGCATTCAGTGTCTAGAGCTCATTATATGGCCACACCCAACTATAGGGGAGGCTGAGAAGTATAATCTATCTGCCTGCCCAAGAAGAAACAGAGAACATGGACTTTAGTGAGTAGCTGGGAGACTCTGACTGCCACAACATGCTTGATGTTTCTCAGTCTTTATCCACCAAGTTAGAAGGTTGGTTTGTCCTGACCGTCTTGTTTGCTCACTGTTGGCTCATCAGTGTTTCTGCATAGTATGATGGTGATGCTACCCCACCAGTTTATGGTGACCTTTGTCAGCAGGCTTCCACACACCACACAGCAATTCTTCAGGGAACTTCCACCTTCTTTCATTCAACATGTATTGAGCACCTGTTGTAGGTTAGCCTCTTGGAAGTACTAGAGATACAGCAGTAAACAAACGTCCTTATTATTAGGGAGCTTATTCTCTCATGTAAGAGAAAGATAATAAAGAAAGAAAATAATTAGTTTGTGCCAAGTGCTGAAAAGGAGAGGGTATGGGAAGGGAGGGGTATTGCTCTTACTAACATCATTGTAGTTGGCTTCCCTGGGAAATTGGCATTTGAACGAGCCACTTGGGCTGAAAGAACAGTATTCCAGGCAGAGGTAACAGCATGTGCAAAGGTCCTAAGGCAAGAAGGAGCTTGGCTTGTTCAAGAAACTTGTATCTAGGAGAACAGTATATATGGAGAATAGCAAGCAAGAAAGGCTCTTGTGAGATGGGGCTCTAAAGATACACTGAATGTTCCACACAAGGCCTTGGAGACCTTAGAGATCTGATTTTTTTTTTAACATCTTTATTGGAGTATAATTGCTTTACAATGGTGTGTTAGTTTCTGCTTTATAACAAAGTGAATCAGCTATACATATACATATATCCCCATATCTCTTCCCTCTTGCGTCTCCCTCCCTCCCACCCTCCCTATCCCACCTCTCTACGTGGTCACAAAGCACCGAGCTGATCTCCCTGTGCTATGAGGCTGCTTCCCACTAACTATCGATTTTACATTTAGTAGTGTATATATGTCCATGCCACTCTCTCAATTTGTCCCAGCTTATTACCCTTCCCCCTCCCCGTGTCCTCAAGTCCATTCTCTAGTAGGTCTGCGTCTTTATTCCCGTCCTGCCCCTAGGTTCTTCATAACCATTTTTTTTGTTCTTAGATTCCATATATATGTGATAGCATATGGTATTTCTATTTTATCTGAGAGCAAGAGTAAGCCATGAAAAAGTTTGCTGTTGTTTGATTTTGCAACAGCTTTATTAGATACAATTCACACACTATAGAATTCATCCATTCAAAGGGTGCAATTCAGTGGCTTTAAGTATATTGGAGTTGTGCAAACTTTACCACAGTCAATTTTAAAACATTTTCATCACCCCCAAGAGAAATTCCATACTCTTTACAAGTCACCTCATTTTCTGCCAAATCCCCAGCCCTAGGCAACCACTAATCTATTTTCTGTTCCTATATATTTGCCTGTTCTGGACATTCATAGAAATGGGGTCATACAATATGTGGCCTTTTGTGTCTGGCTTCTATCACTCAGCATGATGTTTTTGAAGTTCATCTACATTGTAGTGTATATCAATATATCATTCCTTTTATGGCTAAATAATAACCCATTGTATGGATATACCTACCATATTTTATTTATCCATTCATTTGTTGTTGGATATTTTGGTGGTTTTCATCTTTTGGCTATTATGAAAAATGCTGCTATGCATGTTCATGTACTTTTTTGGGTGGCCATATATTTTCATTTCTCTTGAATATATACTTAAGGATGGAATTAGTGGGTCATACGTTAAACTATGTTTAACCTTTTGAGGAACCACCAGACTGTTTTCCAAAGTGGCTGCACCATTTTACATTCCCACCAACATTATATGGTGGTTCCAATTTCTCCATCTCCTTGTCTACACTTGTTATTATCTGTCTTTTTGATGAAAGTCATTCTAGTGGAAGTGAAGTAGTGCCCCCATTGTGGTTTTGGTTTACATGTCCCTAATGGCTAATGATGTTGAACACCTTTTCATATCCTTATTGGCCATTTGTTTATCTTCGATGTAGAAATGTTTATTCGTTCTTTTATTATTGAGTTGTAAGAGTTCTTTATAAATTCTAGCTACAAGTCCCTTATCAGATATACTATTTGAAAATATTTTCTTCCATTCAGTGGATTACCTTTCCCTTTCTTTTTTTTTTTTTTTTTTTTTTTTTTGTGGTACGCGGGCCTCTCACCGTTGTGGCCTCTCCCGTTGCGGAGCACAGGCTCCAGACGCACAGGCTCAGCGGCCACGGCTCACGGGCCTAGCCGCTCCGCGGCATGTGGGGTCTTCCCGGACTGGTGCACGAACCCGTGTCCCCTGAATTGGCAGGCGGACTCTCAACCACTGCGCCACCACAGAAGCCCCATTTTTAGTTAATTTTTACATATGGTGTGAAATAGAGATTCAACTTCATTCTTTTGCATGTGGATTTCCAGTTCTCCCAGCATCATTTGTTAAAAATATTATTCTTTCCTTCATTTAATTGTCTTGATACCTTTGTATAAAAAATCACTTTGACCATATGAAAAAGTTTTTAATATGGGAGGTAGTGTAATCTGATTCACATTTTAAAAGGATCAGTCTCTCCGAAGAATGAATTATAGAGAGGCAAAAAGGGAAATAGATCAGCTGGGAAGTTGTTATAATAATCCCAGCTACAGTCCAGTAGTAGCCTAGTCTAGTGGTAGGCAGTGAAAGAGATGGAGAGATTTTTAAAGTTTCAAGATTATACTTTCGAGAGAAAATTGACTCAACTGAATGTCCTTTTTTCCACTTTCCACTTGTCCATGTGACAACCATCATTTTTACTTTTCCTAGTTACATTTTCTTTCAGATGGTCTTGAGAATTTTTCCTGATGTTTTTGGATGTCTTTTTTTTCTAAACTTTACCCATATGTTCTTATTTCCTGTTTCTCTGTTAACCTTCAACTCTCCATTACTAAAACTACAGATTTTTTTGTATCCACACCTGTTGTTTTCTCCTTAACTCTCTCCTGGATTCTCACAATCCCCTGAGTAGGTGGGAACCTTTTTTTCCTTTACCCATTATTTTTTCTCCACTGTCTTCAATCTCTCCCCTTCTAACATTTTCCCATTAGATGTAAATGTTCTTAGGTGTGTCCCATCTTTTTTTGAAGTCAGGTTTATTGAACTGCGATTCACATATAGTAAAATTCACCCTTTTTTTTTTTTTTTTTTTTTTTGTACGTGGGCCTCTCACCGTTGCGGCCTCTCCCATTGCGGAGCGCAGGCTCCAGATGTGCAGGCTCAGCGGCCATGGCTTACGGGCCTAGCCACTCCGCGGCATGTGGTATCTTCCCAGACTGGGGCGCGAACCCGTGTCCCCTGCATCGTCAGGCAGACTCTCAACCACTGCGCCACCAGGGAAGCCCAAAATTCACCCTTTTTAATGCATAGTTTGATGAGTTTTCACAAATTTATAGTTGTGAAACCACTACTATAGTCAAGAAACAGACATTTCATCACCCCAGAAAATTCCCTTATATACCTTTGCAGTCAAACCCCTGCCCTCCTTCCTCAGTCTTGACAACTTCTGATGTGATTTCTGTTCCTATAATTTTATGTTTCTAGAATGTGCTATAAATGGAGGCATACAGTATATTGTCTTTTGTGATTGACTTCTTTCACTTAGCATAATGCCTTTTAGATTCATCCATATTGTTATAAATCTTAGTAGTTTGCTTTTTTTATTGTGAAGTAATATTCCATTGTACGGGTATACCATACAATGGTATATCTGTCTGTTCATCTCCTGATGAACATTTGGGTTCTTTACAGTTTCTAGCGATTATGAATAAAGCTGCAATGAACATTCACAATCAGGTCTTTGTGTGGACATATGTTTTCATTTCTTCTGAGTCAATACCTAGGAGTAAAATTGTTGGGTCACATAGTAAGTGCATGTTTGACTTTATAAGAAACTGTCAGGCTGTTTTCCAAAGTGGCTGTACCATTTCACATTCTCCTCAACAGATTATTAGAGTTCTAGTTGCTCTACATTCTTGCCAATCCTTGGTATATTCAGTCTTTAATTTTAGCCATTCTAGTATGTGTGTAGTGGTATCTCACTGTGCTTTTAATTTACGTTTCTCTAGTTACTAATAATGTTTTCTTGAGGTTATTTTCCATCCCTGTATATTCTTTGGTGAAGGGTCTGTTCAGATTTTTTGGTCCATTTTTTGAGTTGTTATTTATTATTGCGTCTGAGCTTATTTTATATGTTGTCAATGCAGTCCTTTCTTAGGTGAGTGTAAATATTTTCTTCCAGTCCATAGCTTGTCTTTTCATTTGCTTATCAGTGTCTTTCAAAGATAAGATGGTTTTGATTTTATAAAGTCCAATTTATCATTTTGTGATTCATGTTATATGCTTAATAATCTGAGATCACAAAGATTTTTCTACTGTGTGCTAAATATGGAAAAACAAATGTGAACAAGATACACGAAGGTACTTGTCTCAATTTTCTTGTGTGTATTCTTACAGTTTTATAGTTTTAGCTCTTATATTTAGGTCTATGATAAATTCAAGTTCCTTTCTTATAGGCAAGATCAAGGTTTAATTTTTTATATGGATTGTTCACCATTTGTTGAAACTGCTGTGCTCCCTTACTGAGTTTTTATACTTTTATTGAAAATTAATTGAATATATGTGGGTTACCCCATCTTTAAACAAAGACCTCCCTCAACTCAACATGCCCATTTAACTAAAAGTTCATCACTTTCCACATCTTCACCTCTTCAAAGAGTGGTCTAGATTCACTGTTTCTGCTTCCTTATTTCTTACTCCTCACACTAGTCTCTTTCACTATCATTCCACAAAAACGGTTCTTGCCAGAATCACCAGTGATATCTGTTTTAACATCTGGTGGACACTGTTGTATTGTTGTCTCATGTGATTCTCAGTGCCCTTGGGCCTCCTTGACCCCTCCCTCCTCTTTCAGACACTTTTTTCCCTTAACTAACATAGCATCCCACCATTCTTCTTATTTTTCTTCTGTTTTTCTATTTGTCCCTACATGTCTACTTGGCTAGTTCTTCTTCTTTTACCTGTTTCTTAATTATCAATGTCCCTCAGGATTCTGGCCAAAGCCCCTTTTTCTTCTTGTTCTGTGCATATTCCCTGCTTATTCCCATCTAATCTGCTGGCAGAAGCATCTCAAATTTATATTTGCCAGATTTATAAAAGCAAGATCTTTTCTGAGCTTCATTTCTGCACATTTAACTGCCTAGGAAGTTGAGCTCTAGGAAGAAAAGTGCCCTATATATATTGTGTTCACATTTGTGTTCCTATGTTTAGCACAGACAACTTAATAACTATTTGTTGACTAAATGAACAAATGAGTATGTGAACAAACTAAGCAACCTGTGCAGCTGATATATAACATATCTTATAATTCTAGTACAATGTTTTAGTATTGGCCTTTTTACTGATACCTAATATGTGTAATGAGTACATGACTCTGGGCACAGGAGAAGCAAATTACTTTTAGAATCACATACTTTGTCTTTGCCATGGCTCAGTTTTCCTGTTACAATTGGTAGAGAACCTTGGGATGAGGAGATGGGAATGAGATCCTAGGCAGGGGCAAGAAGGAGACATTTCTCCAGAATGTTGCAAACACTGTTTCTAAAGTTTTTCAGTCCAATAATTTCCTTCAAGAATTAACCTATATTGTTTGAGGAATAAAATATCTTAATGACCCTATTAAATTCTGATTACAGCTTTAATTACAGTACATTATTTCTTTTTTGCTTTTCACCCAAACTTTTTTAAGTCCCTGTAACATTTTTTCTTGGCTCTAAAATGATTCTCAAAAATTGTGTAGGAAGATGTAAACTGGGTAATGTAGACTCTTTCGGACCTAGTGTGATGAATATTTTTATGATGATCTGAGTGTTCACATCAAAGAATGTATATGCTTCTTATGGGCTTACTGTTACGCCCAGAGCTTTGAGGGTATTTGGGAAAAATACAAGACATAATCCTCATTGCTGCCCTCAGGGAGCACACAGCTTTAGGGAGGTAAGAGCCACAACTGGCAAGTAAACAGCAACACCTGTGAAGCAGTTTGTAGTCTCTGTTGCATGTTGCTTGGCAAGAAAGATAGTCTCCTGCAACTAGACATGTACTTTTGGCCTTGCCTGTCACTATGGGCTGTCCTGAAAGTGTTTAGGGTTTCTCTATAAATGCCCTTTTTATTTGTTCTCGAGCATGCAGTCCCTTACATTTCTCTGTCTCTCTCTCCTACATTTCAGTGAGCGGTTTCTGGTGAGACTGAACAAGAATGGTGGGCCAAGGAACCCAGAGAAGATAGAACGAATGTGTGCCCTTTTTACAGTATGTGCAAATTCTCTTTCCCTTCTCTGCTGTTGACTCTAACTAGGGCCCTGCTATGTGGATATTGTTGCCCTGGAAACAAGCATTTATTCTTATTTCCCCACACACTGGTGAGAATAGAACTTGATTTATGTGTCTATCAGGTTTTAATGAAATATTTAAGAAAACTGAAATTAGCTTCAGTTTTTAATTGAATTTATTAAAGAAATATAATCAAGTACCTTTTAGTGATGTACATTTTAGAAGCTATTTAATATAATAGACACATAAAATTTGAGGAAAGTCTTTCTTACAATTCTTCTTCAAGGCCACTGGGAAGTTCTCTGATGTGTAAGTATGGTTTCTCTAAAGGCACCCACCAAATTTACAGCTTTGCAGTTTTTTAATGAGTTTATATAAAGAGAGCCAAACTAAATAGTCCTCCTCTTTCAAATACCGAACAGAGTCTTTTCGTGCCATGATTCATACTTCAGTTTTTTCTGAATAAGCGTGCTGTTATTCGTGGTCTCTGAGCTCGTGGACTCATCAGCTCAGAGAAGGCTAGGTAACCTGCTGATTGAAAAGTGCTAAGCCTCACAATACCACAGTGCCTTGTGTATTCTTCAAGCTGATTCTGATTTACTAAATTTTTTTTTACCCAGTTATAAAACTTAACTGCCCAGCTTTATTTATTTCAGTTAATTTATTTGCTGAAGAAGAAAATAAGACCGTGTCACAATTTTAAACCACTTTGGACTATCATGGATTCTTTGATGTGCTTCAGTGATACTGAGATACATCAAAACCTGTTGAGTGCAGGGAGGTATGATGGTGTCACAGTTCCACTGCCCTTGTTTGTGTTGCATGATTGATAGGTGACAGTCAGGTGTCTCAAACCTTATGGTGTGCCTCTTAAACACAAATGGGATTTATCTAGGGCTCTGATATGTGACTTTCTCTGAAAGATAAAATAGGATTTGTTTACCTTTTTTTGTTCATTTACTACAACTTTATCGAAATCTCAAATGATGTTACTGCAGAATCAGAAGCCACTTTTACAGGAATAACTTTTATTGAAATTGCTTCGGATATAAAGGATTTACAAATCTAGCTAAGCTAACGAAGTTTCTTACATCTTTGAGCTCAGCGTTCAAAGCTTAGGAGATAATACAGGAAGAAAAAGCAGGAAAAGCAGATCCAGGAGCACGGCTAAGGGAATTGAGATGGTTTAGTCTGGAAAGATCAATGCTCTCTCTTCAACAGGAGAACAAGGGAAAGAGTCCAAATTGCAGGTAATGGGATGTAGGTTAGAATATTGAGGGAGAGCATCTAAAGTGAGACTACCTGAACACTGAGCTGGTTCTCTGGGGCCACCTTCCTGAAACAGGATTAGAATGAGACGAGACACCCATCTGTCTAGAATGTCTCAGTGACCTTAGGAGTCTTTCATAGATCCTCGTGCTCTGATATTGTTTGGTTAAAGCAGCAAAAGAAATTGTCGATTCCTTGTTCTTTGGCACTGTGGGAACAGAGCTGTGTGTGTGTGTGCGCGTGTGTGCGTGTGCGTGCATGTGTGCTGTCCTTGAATGTGATGAGTGCAGTCCTTGTCTCTTGAAAAATGAACTTAATTATGATATTTGAATGTAATTATACAGTAAATCAAAATTTTCGTTTAACAGCATTTTAATTATCTATAGGGACCCAGAGGCCTAGGCTGTAGCTCCAGCTTTATAAATCAGAGATGCACGTAACACTTAAGACGTGCTCTTGTTCTGCCACAATGAGAAGGCACAAGGCTGCTAAAAATACCCACTTTTGTAGTTCCCTTTGCAGTACAGCCCTGGATCTTTTTTTAAAGATCCCCCCAAAAAAATGATTTGAGGAATTTTTTTCAAAACCTAGAAGATTTTTGAACAAGATTGTTCTAGCCAGGATTTTCATGTTTCACTTTAAGCTTATACAAAATAATAATTTTGGTGGAAACTATTTTCTGACTATCTAAGACTTGAGTTCCTCCTGTGGGCCAAAGGAGTTTTCCAGATTGGCATACGTGTTACAGAGTTTTCAAGTAAATGCAAGAAAATGCAGGTACAGCTGTGGTCAGTGCCAGTATGTTAGCTTACCTTAGCATCAAGAAAAGGGAACCATACAAATGGAGCAGTTTTGCAGGGTTACTCAAGCTGACTTCAGAGCCACATTATAGACAGTCACATTATCCATGCACAATCTTGCTGTTGGTAAATCCTGTTTTTTTCTGACTATGTTAGATTTCAGAGCTCCCTGTGCAGGAAGAATTTTATCCAAGAAGGAGGTGTTTCATATTTATGTAAATGTCTAATACAGTGAGGATTTTGATGACTTTCATGGTTAACAATGACTGTGTGGTATGAGCATGAGAGAGCATGTCTGTGTATTTACTCCTTACTAGATATCCAGTGCCTCACACACAGTGCCTGGCAAATACTAACGATTTGTTACATAAACAAATGAATACATGTTTATTTTCTATTATAGTTGAGTGATCAGCTCAGAGAATGAACTTGTGTTGTTTTCCCTGCATTAATTGGCATCATATTTTTTACATTTACTTTTTCACATTTCAAAATAGAATTTTAGGTAGTGCTTTCTTGGAATTAAGAATGAATTTAATTATTAGTACAATAACATCATTTATTAAAATACTGCCTCCTTTTCTGCAGCATAAGAATGAATAAATTGGCTGTGTTTTATATTTGTAAATCCTATTATCTCTACAGAAAAAGGGTAGTCCAGGCACAGGAAAGTGAATTGACTTTTCCATGTTTCAGATGAAATATTAGTAACTGAGTCAAGATGCTGATCCCTGAGTCACTGTCCTTTCTACCCACCAGGTAGTTGGGAACCAGCTTCCTAGTTATGTAGGATTGGAGGATAAGGTCCAGTGAGTAAATCTAAATTCAAACCCTGCTCACCAGATGAATGGTGGGTGAGTCACCTCTCTCCCCACCTTGGTTTCACAGGTCTTGTGACATAACTCTATGGTAACTGTGTTTAACCATATCTAATAAGATATGGTTATATCTAATATAACCATATTATATCTCATATCTAATAAGATAGCCTTTACACTGAATTTTGACACTGAAATTATGTGGAACTCACAAATAATAATTTTACTTAAAATATTTTCTGGTACTGATTATTGTCATCTTATTTTTACTGACCTCAAATAAATACCACAGAATGTTCTGGGTACCATGTACAACATGGTAAGAAAGAGCCCCTACCCAGCCATTTAGAAAATACTATAAATTACATTTTAGGCTTCTTCCTTTCACTCACCTGAACCAGAACCAAAGGAGAGATCCCATGCTCTTGTGTACAGCCCATCTGGTTAGTGTTTGATCATCTTTGGTAACTGGCTTGAATTCTCTACGTATATTGGGATATATAATTATACTGGTTATTTGATAGTTTGGATTAACACAATCTAAGCTATGTAGAAGACCATTTCACTTTGAAATGTGTCAAACATTTACATATCTTTTAGTAATAGACATATTTCTAACCCAAAAATTATATAAAAATGGTAATCTGTTTTTTAATTTCTATTTGTTATTTAGTAGTCATCTTAATATTTAGCAAAATGTAGTACTGTTTGGAGGATATCATTTTAAATTAAAGGAATTATTATTATTATTTTTTTTTTTTGCGGTACACGGGCCTCTTACTGTTGTGGCCTCTCCCGTTGCGGAGCACAGGCTCCGGACGCACAGGCTCAGCGGCCATGGCTCACGAGCCCAGCCGCTCCGCGACATGTGGGATCTTCCCGGACTGGGGTACGAACCTGTGTCTCCTGCATCGGCAGGCAGACTCTCAACCACTGCGCCACCAGGGAAGCCCTAAAGGAATTATTGAAATGGAGTCTAAAACATCATTTTTCAATATCAAAAGAACTTTCATGCAAAAATATATCTTTGTGATTCCAGAGATAACAATTTATGTTAAATTATTTTGTAACCCATTTCATTGTAAGTATATTTCATTATTCCATCAAGAATTTGGCAAAATATTATAACGGTCTAGAATCTAAAAGCTTCAATTTCACCATTACAAATTACTTTTTAATGTCTCCTTTTCTTTCATATGTTCAGGACCACTCTACAGGGCAGAGCTGGGATTATGGTGAGGCAAGCAAAGTGCAGGATCCTGAGAATGAGACCTTAAATTTTATACCTTAGGTGGCTTGCTTGCCTCACCCTAGACCTAACCCTGCTACAGGGTAAACATAAACATAAAGCAAACATGGGGATTCTGGATCCAAAGCTCATTCAAAATCATGACTGCTGCTTGATTGTCCCTTTTCCTGCTTTATTGAAAAGAGATAAGTATCTGGGACAAATCAAAAGATGAAAGATGGGAAGGAAATTGAACTAAGGGACCTTTTCCTAGAAGCAAAAGGGAAATCACAGGAACCTGTCCCATTAAAGATAGAGGTTACTCCTTCAATCATCATTAATTCATAACAGTGGCTGGGAGTGAGCAGTGGTTGATGACCTGGTGAAAGTCTGAAACGATACATATTAAAGGAAGCTTTATTACTTTGAGTATAATGTGTTAAATAAAGTATAAATATATACTCAAACATTTTTTTCCAAAATGTGTTCTACACATAAATAATGTATAAAATTATTTTTATAACTCTAGTTTTAAAAGTGATTCTGGATCAGATTTGTTTACTTAAAGGAAGCCCTTAAAATTTTCCAGATAAAATTATTTTCAGCTTTATACTTCAGCATAAATGATACATATCTAAATTTAGAAATGGGAGATCTAATTATTGAGGTTTCACTAAAACCAAAGTAATCGCTTTTCAAGGGAACGTATCTAGTGTATAATAATCGTTTGTGGACAGCAGAATAAATGTAGAAAATTAGTAGAGAGTAAACTTTCAGAATTTCAGTCATTAATGAGCCTTTTGGTGTTTTCCCAATTTTTTTTCTGCCTTGGAAATTTCTTTTGTTACAGAATGTTTTTTTATGATTTTGGAATAAACATGGATAAGTCAATGTCATGGAGATTTCTAATGTGAGAACTTTCGGAGATAGGTGGTCTAAATAAGAACTGGAAAAATATTGTCAACAAAATAATCTTCCAAGGGCATATAAGATGTCCAGGCTTTCACTGCAGGAATCTTATAAACACTAAACTGCTATGTGCTTTAATCCCCTTCTCCCACCTATAGCATATGCTAAAAGCAGCAAAGGCAAACCATTATGAGGTTCAAAATGAAATTTTAATTATTTTCTATGTATTCATTGCCTTAATTTATTTTTTCTCTTTTCTTAGGATCTGAGCAGCAAAGATATGAAGAGAGATTTATATATAGTTGCCCATGTGATACGAATAGGTACGGTTCACTTTATCAGTTCACATGACTAAGACCACCCCAACTTGGGATATCTGCTGTGTATGACCTTTGTCTTCTGCCTAGCTCTTCAGGTTTTAGGATTACTTCAGGTACTTCAGGTCTTAGGATTAGAGTCCAGCTTGTACTGGAGCTGTACCTTAAGCTCAGCTGCTGCAATAGCTGAATTTGATAGACATGAAAGCATTTTCTGCTCCCTATTTGTTTTTGGACCCATACTTTTTATTTCAAGTGGTCTGCTTTTTTACATTCTCTCCATCTAATGTTCTGCCTCTGTACCAGCCCTCTGCCTCAGAGATCTTATAACGGATTGCCAGGGCTGCCAGCTTAACAGGTAGTGAATGGCCTTTGCTGTGTATTGTATCAAAAAGTATGTATCTATGCTATTTTCCACAAAATTAGAGTTACTGTCATTACTGCACTAGATGGATGGTATCTCACTTCTACCCCACCCAAGATTTTTGGTACCTGTGGTTCGTTTGTCCAGTCTTATTTTAAGTTTATGACATAATTTGCGGGCCCATGACTAACCAAGTCTTCTTTCATAGTGGGTTCTGGCATATCCTTTACAGCAAAAGAGTTGTTTTGCCAACAACGAAACAACTCTTTTGCTGTACTTTGGGGTTTTTGTTTTGCTGTACTTGATAAAGCATTTGTTGAGGTTCCAGTTCTGCATTTGCAAGTCCTCTTGCCACTATAAGCACAGCCTTGGTAAGCAGGAAAATCAAGCTCCCATCTACTTTCTGAGACTCTTCTTGCTCCTACAGTGGTTCAGGAGCAGCTTTGGCTGGAAGAATTTGGTTGGAAGAATAGTACATTGTCCTCGTTATCTCTGTATACATAACTTTTACCTCTCAGCTAAAATACTCAACTAAGAAGTTAAAATATATTAGCACATTGGTTTTTCTAAGAAATTCATGAAACCACTGTTTCATTCGCATATGATTAATAAATGGACTGTTGGTGTTGAGGTGGGTAGTAAGGATGATTAATTGAACGTGGTGCAGGGGAAGAGCCCTGGCCAAAGGCCTGTTTGGCATTCCTCTACATAAATAACCTTGCATCCTTGGATGGCTCCCTTCATCTTCAGTCTTCCAATTTAGAAGATCTCTAAGATACCTATAGCTCTGGCATCCTTGGATGACAATTTGGTGGTGCTATAGAGGAGCATGGAGTTCTCCTCAGTCTGACTGGTGTTTCTGCTGTGCCCCAGGCCGGATGCTCCTGAATGACTCAAAGAAGGGCCCTGCTCATCTGCACTATCGGCGGCCGTATGGCTGTGCAGTCCTAAGCATCCTGGATGTCCTGCAGTCGCTCACAGAATTAAAGGAAGAGAAGGATTTTGTTCTTAAGGTTTACACGTGAGTAATGGACCTCAGAAATATTAATGATCTGCAACATAAAACATCCCAGCACTGCCCTTGAGAGCAGAAGTTCTCAAGCTTTGCAGGACACAGACTCATCAGGTTATGTAGGATAGGGAGTTTTTTGAAAATGCAAAGATTTCCTTCTAAAGGTTTGGGGTGGGCCCAGGCAACTGTATTTTTAATAAGCTTCCCAGGTGATTCTGAAGCAGCTGAACTTGGAACGTTCTATTCTAAAGTAAAAGTCTGGTAATACACAATTCCTGTTCTCTCCAGGACTAGCCAACCTTATTACGTATTTACAGGAAAGCTAATAATCTAATTTCTCCTGTGTTTTGGCTGTAAAAGAGTCATCTGTGTTTAATACTTGCCCACCAGCTGTTGTAACTGAGCTGGCTACTGATGTAAATTTCTTCAAAGAATGATCACAAGTCAGGTTGCCCTGTCATTGAAGAAAAGCCAGTTTTTCTGAGGAGCTAAGGTTTTACTCTTCATTTCTGCCCCCACCGATCTATGTCACCAGCCAAGCATGGCATTATTTTTAGGGTTCATCATCCAAGGGCTCTGCCTTACAGAAGCAGTGCATCTCCTCCTGACTCTTGTTAAACAATAGAAAAAACAAAGAAAAGTAACACAGAATCCAGGTATATCATCTGTCTTTGCTTGTAGAGACTTAGGCATGAATCATAATGCTGAAAACATGATCAGTGGTGAGTTTAGTGAGTTTTTAAAGCAAGTGTATTTCTAACTGTGAGAATTAAAAAAAGAAATCTCTCCCCTTTTGGTTTTAACCCAATATTGTTTTTTCAAATTAAATCTAATGCTGTCAATCACCAGGTTAATATATCTTTACCGTAATATTTGTGTGTATTTTTCTAAATTATCTGTTCTATCGGATTCAGTCATGAAGTAAACTTAATTCACAATTATGCTTAATTTGGGCCTTTGTATAATCAACCACATTTTATTAATTTCAAAATAAAAGCCCAGATATCCTTATTACCTATTTTGCCTTAAGCTCTGTTTTGTTCAGAGTTGTGTACTTGATGTGATGAGGATCTTCCTTTGAAATAATAACTTACAAAGGAAATTTTGGCAAGTTTCCTCTTCCTTTCATGCATCAGTCACAGCCTTTCTCCATTTACGAAATCTCTTCAATGATGGGTGGTGGGACCTGCTTTTTTTAAAAAAAATAAATTAATTAATTAATTTATTTATTTATTATTTTTAACTTTTTGGCTGCGTTGGGTCTTCGTTGCGGTGTGCGGGCTTCTCACTGCGGTGGCTTCTCTTGTTGCAGAGCATGGGCTCTAGGTGCACGGGCTTCAGTAGTTGTGGCTTGCGGGCTCTAGAGCACAGGCTCAGTAGTTGTGGTGCATGGGCTTAGTTGCTCCGCAGCATGTGGGATCTTCCTGGACCAGGGCTCGAACCCATGTCCCCTGCATTGGCAGGCGGATTCTTAACCACTGCACCACCAGGGAAGTCCCGGGACCTGCTTCTTGATACAACTTCCTCCCTTTGAAAAGGACTAAATGTTAATCCAAAATCATCATCATTATCATCTTACTCCACTCTATCCTTTCTAAGAGCGTGGAGTTTATAGATAGCACTCCAGAGTTGCATCTCTCTGTACATATCAGCTGTTCCTTGCTTCAGTGCAAATTCTCATTGTGGATAGGGGCTTGCACAGCATCTCTCTTGAAATCATGCTATCAAGCTTAATTAGCCTAATTGCTTCTAAAACAACAGTTTTCAGTACTAACATGTCACTTTTCAAGAAGTGGGATTCATGTGTAGCTTTTTCTTAGCTCTTTTCTCTGAGTTGTGCCTAATATATCAGTTCTAAAAAGCCAAAGAAAGATATTGTTTTCAACAGAGAAGTTAGTTTTTTTTTAAGTTTTTTGAAGGACTAATAGAGTTAAAATGTAGGATAATTTTTCCACTTGATAGTATTAACAGACTTTCAAAGACACTTCCATGTTTGTGAAATCGATTTTGTGCATGGTATGGAATTCCTCTAGGATTAGTGTTTTAAATCCACATCAGCACAGTGAATTCAGCCCTATGGAGAAGTAATATTTTCCAACAAATTTTAGGGGACATGTTTGTTAGGTTTAATTGGAAGCTTAAAGGTTTTACTAATAGCTACTGATAGTGTTTTAGCCTTTGCTAGGACAGAATTTTGCAAGGATAAAAAAACTTTTTGTATAGTTTTAATCAGTGAATTAGCAAAATATCTCATTAGTTGTTGACCTTCTCATTGTTTCTTCTGTTATTCAGAGTCAGCCTCAGGCCTCAAGCCCCTGTATGTCTCTTGTCATGACCACTGCTCTGGCTTTATAGATATTTAATATCATGTGTGTTGGGAAGGCACCACATCCTTTTTAAAAAAAATCACAACAAGAAGCTGAGGTGTAAAAACTAGGTTGCTTTTTAGTGAGCCAGAAACCTTAAAAATCACAAACGAATAACCACTATGTGAAGTTCATTCTGATATAGATATCATGTTTCTTCTTGGCCAGAGGGACTGGACTCTCAGGCAGGCACAAGGCTTGCTGAATCTGGAGCCTAGGATGTAAAAGGAGAGGAATGCCAAGGAGCTAAAGCCATCATTGGGATGGGGTGGAGGGTGTCCATAAATAGTACATATGACCAAATACAAGATGCCTCTGAATATGCGATGACCACTCTCCAACTTCACATTGAAAAAAGTCCAAACACTTTTAGGCCAACTTTAATGAAATAAATAGCTACTTAGAATATTAAATTTATCATTTTAGTTATATTTTAAATCGTTTTATATAAAATGTGTATTACACACTATGTACTCAATCACATATTATGAAAAATTGAGAAGTATTGCTTTTTCCCCACTTCCACATTTTATGAGAAGATTTTATTTGAATTCTTTATGTGCAGCCATGCCATTAGGTCTCTGTCATCACTATAGCCATATTCTGAGTCATCTGACAGTTTTCCAAGGCACATTATCAGGTTTGGTTTTGATACATCACTGTTTGAATCCTTAATGATGCTTTCGCTGGAGATTCATCTTGAGGCCCAATTACATATTTGCTGAACAGTTGGACACTTGATGTTTTTATGTTTTCATTTGTCATGTAGGCCTATGTATATGACCTTAATGATACAGCCACTTACTATGCTGCTTTTAAGGTGAGTTTTACAGTAGCATCCAGTACTTCAATTTGGAGGTCATACCCAAGGATGATTACTAAATCTGTGTAGTTTTGCTCTTAAAAATTTTTTTAACCAAGATAAAATTTATAAGCATCTAAAACTTGCATTGATTGAGGATATTTCAGGATAATGTAACTTATCCAAACAGTGCTGTGATGATAAAAATAAAGGGGTTCAGAGAATGCCCTATAACATGAAAGGCTTTGTGAGGGTGGAAATACAAGGTGGCAGCTTCTTCTGTGAGTGATGCCTGGAAGGGAACCTCTCCTTGTATTTGGAATAGACACAGGCATTTCCTCAGAACAGTGCCTTTGGGTTCTTTGTTTCATCACTACCTCATCTATGAAACTGCCTTAAGTTGAGGGGACTTGTTTGGGAGCCATTCTTAAATGGAAGCTCATTCTTAAATGGGTAAAGGACCATTGGGTCACTCTCATTTTGGTACAGATTTTGGTACAGATTAAAGGATGTCTTTATATGTAATAACTCTAAATGAAAAATTCTGCTTCTCACTTGCAAGTCAGGTAAAGAAATAGCTCATATTTCTCTTTCTCCTAGCCTAGGCCTTCTCAATTTTCAGTGGATCATCATCCACCCAGGACCATTATCTGCTAGGTCCATTATCAGTGTTCAGACATGCGTTGTTTGAGCATCTGCACCAAATGTCTTTTCAGGCCATACAAGGAAGACTCAAATCCAGTAGGTCTCTGTCCATGGAACTGCTCTATTTTGACTTCTAGTGCCCACTGTCTCTAGCCTCAGTGTCTAACTGGGTTTTTGTGTGTGTTAGTGCTGCTGCAAAACAGAACACGTTAAATAATGAACCAAAATAAAGAAAGTTAGCTCAGGATGACTCCCTGCTCATGCAGAGGTGAGAGGTTCACAACAGGAGTCTCTAACATGGATCTATAGTGTTGGCACATGAGGTCCCAAGTATTCTCTGCCACAGGATTGAAAAAACAAATGTGCTTTCTCTTCCCTTCCTTTTTTGTTCTGCTGCTACTCTAGAAAGAGTGATATGAAAGAACAGTGGCTCTACAAGTATATACAAACATAGAGCTGGCTTTGTATAACAACTTTAACTGACTTAAAAGTATGTCAGTAGTATGTATGATCCCAGCTTGGTTTTTAAAAACATAGATATAATACTTTCATCTATTAGCTAGATTAGGTAGATGAGGTGGTTGATAGAAGCTGTGAGATTTGGAAAAGTCATCCTAATTCCCCAAACTTTAGTTTCCTCATTTAAAAAATTGGGGGTGGGAGGATGGAATAAGGTAATATAAGAGAGACAGAAAAAAAAAAAGAACCCATTTGAACTAGTGAATCAAACAGGAAAGAGGTGGAAAAATAAATGAGAGGATTGGTGGTTCAGGAAATGAGGTATACCCAAATAATAGGTGTATTACATGCCATCTAAAAGGAGTTTCCTGTCTTTTTTTTTTTTTTTTTTGCTAGTGACTCTTGTTTATTGGCAAGTTTCACTTTCACATCTAAACTAGAAATCCTACATAATTCCATTCATAATATCTTAATTACTCCATGGTGGCCACGTAAAATGTCACCTGTTTTCAGTGGTAAAATCAGTGTACATTTGTTTAGTGCTCTGTACTCTCTCAGAGCCCTTCTGGTTATATAATCACATTGAAGCTTCATAACAAGCCTGTGCACTGAGTGGAGCTTCACCATCTTACAGAGGTAGAGGTGGTCAACACCAGTTAAGTAAGTGACTAAGCAAATTAATGACATTTCTTGGAAGAACAAAAGAATGGTAGTAATCATACTTTGATTTTAAATTAATTTTTCATTTAACCTATAATGATTCAAAAACAGCACCAATAACAAAAAGTGCTAGGGATAGAATCATATCATGGGCTTTATAGAACATGTTATGTTCTTCTTAAATTTTTTTAATATTTTTATTTATTTTATTTTTGGCTGTGTTGGGTCTTTTGTTGCTGCACGCGGGCTTTTCTCTAGTTGCGGCAAGCGGGGGCCACTCCTTGTTGCAGTGTGCAGGCTTCTCACTGTGGTGGCTTCTCTTGTTGTGGAGCATGGGCTCTAGGTGCGTGGGCCTCAGTAGTTGCGGCACTCAGGCTCAGTCGTTGTGGCTCATGGGCTCTAGAGTGCAGGCTCCGCAGCATGTGGGATCTTCCCAGACCAGGGCTCGAACCCATGTACCCTGCATTGGGAGGCAGATTCTTAGCCACTGCGCCACCAGGAAAGCCCTAAACTTTTTATTTTAAATTGAAGTATAGCCGATTAACAGTGTTGTGATAGTTTCAGGTGCACAACAAAGCGACTCAGCCATACATATACATGTATCCATTCTCCCCCAAACTCCCCTCCCATCCAGGCTGCCACATCACATTGAGCAGAGCTCCCTGTGCTATACAGTAGGTCCTTGTTGCTTATCCATTTTAAATATAGCAGTGTGTACATGTCAATCCCAAACTCCCTAACTATCCCTTGCCCCCATCCTTCCTAGAACATGTTATTTTTAAGGTGTTTATTCTTCTTTATGGTCAACATTTAGTTTTTATGGCTGTTGGGTTGTCATACCTTTTATTAACCAGTAATAAAGGCACAAATTAGATTTAAAAGCTGTATTAATATTTCTATTAGTAAAAATTTAGACATTTCTATCCTAAAGGAAACCCTAATATAAATAAATGCAGGATGTATAATCATTCAGCACAAAGATGCATGTAAGAATATATATCATACAGTACAAAAGCTGCTGTAAGAGAGCATTAAAAAATCAGAAAGCCTAGAGCAAAGGACAGTAGAAAGCCCATATCAGTTATGACAATAAATATAATTGAGATGAAAGAAAATCCTATTAGGTAAAAATTCTTAAAATAGAGGCAAAAAACAAAATTCATCTATATATTAGTGAGAGACTCACAAATATAATAAGAGAAACAAAAAGATTAATAACAAATAAGTTAAGTATAATAATAAAATACAGACAAAATGAAATGTCATAATAGTAATGATAAAAAATAAATTCTACTGTAAAAGGTATGAAATGAATGTGCCATGTAAGTAGTATCAGGGATTGACAGAAAAAGAAAACACACACACACAATAAAGTTAAATTTGGTTTCCTCTTTCATCCACCAAGAATACATATCTCACGGGAAGCAAAATGGCCTCTCAGGGTAGGCACACACATAACATGTAATGCACCACTCACTCCCTCAACCCTAGAATCCCCAGCAGAAGCAGCCCCTGATACTTGGACTCTGCAAAGTAGAGGGTGACTACTCTACTACCATTAAATTCAGGGTTCACACTTCATTCCGGAGATATTTACTCAACAGTTCATGTTCTTCAGTTTAAAGGAACGTTGACCAAACTTAGCCTTAACACACTCACCTTCTTAACTGGGGAAAGAAAGCAAAGTGAGAAGCCCAGGTGTACTTGCCAGCATCTCTGCCTCCAGCTCACCAGTGTTCCAGAAAGCCCTTTTTTTTCCTTTACAGGGATAGAAAGAGCATTTTATACTGATACATGGTGAAATTTATAGTGAAGGTCTAATTGTTGTGACCTTTGAATATAATAATGACTCAAAATTATTATGTCCAATTTATTATAAATATAAAAACAAAAGTACCATAAAAGCAAGAGATTTGTTAACATCCCTTTTGACATATAAGAAGACAAAAATAAGGATGGAGATAAATATCTAAATCAGATAAATAAATCTGACTTAGGAGAGAATCTGAATAAGGTTGATGTGACAGAGAATAACAGCATTATTGAGCACTCACCTGGGCTGTTATCTCTTTTTTACATATGAGGGAGACAGGACACAGAGTGGTGAGGCACGTGCCTGAGCAGCCTTGTTAAGAGACCATACTCTTAGCCACTTGCTCTCCTACCTCTACACAGAGTGGCATGATTTATCATCTAAATCAGTATGTGCTGATAGTCAAATGGAGTGCTATTGCTTGCCAGGGCAGCAGATGTAACTGAAGTATCCCAGCTCACCAGGCTGTATGATTCTTCCAGTGCTAAAAAAAAAAAGAAGAAGATTTGTCCAACAAACAGAATACATCTTTTCCAGGGCCCATGGAACAACATTTTACAAAAATTATTCATAGAAAAAATTTTCATAAATTCCACATGGCACAAGCCACATTCTGATCACAGTGCAGTTAGCATATTAGTCATCCAGAGGGGAAAGACCTTACAATAATTCTGATATCAAAAAAGATAACTTGACAAAGGTCAACCTTCATTCCCAATTATTTAACAATTTTGGCTTAGTAAACTAAGAATAAAAATGCTGTTTGTTGCAGTTTGAGGGGGCTAATGGATATCAGTAGATTGGTTTTGAGATCAGAATGTTAGGTGGGTGTAGATTAAAATGGAGGTACCAATGTAGAGTCACAAAGGTACATGTGACATATTTTTTTTATAAATTTATAGTGTGTATATATATGTAAGCAGTATGGATAAATGTGACACCTTTATTAGCAACAAAGACAACCCTCAGAATGGGAGAAAATATTTGCAAATGAAGCAGCCGACAAGGGATTAATCTCTAAAATATACAAATAGCTCATGCAGCTCAATCAAAAAAGCAAATAACCCAATCAGAAAATGGGCAGAAGATCTAAATAGACATTTCTCCAAAGAAGACATACAGATGGGTAAAAAGCATATGAAAAGATGCTCAACATCACTAATTATTAGAGAAATGCAAATCAAAACTACAATGAGGTGTCACCTCACACTGGTCAGAATGGCCATCATCAAAATGTCTACAAACAGTAAATGCTGGAAAGGGTGTGGAGAAAAGGGAACCTTCCTGCACTGTTGGTGGGAGTGTAAATTGGTGCAGCCACTATGGAGAGCAATATGGAGGTTCCTTAAAAAACTAAAAATAGAACTACCATATGAATTTGGGCTTGTGCAGGTAATCCAGGATGATTTCATCTCAAGATCCTCAACTTAATTACAACTGCAAAGACACTTTTTCCAAATAAGGAAACATTCACACTTCTAGGGATTAGGATATGGACATATCTTTTTAGGGACCACCATTCAACCCATTCTAACTTTTGATTAACATTAACCCTGAATTAGAAAGACTTTTAAAGTCACAGTCAATGTGGAGCTTGTTGGTGCAGAGATTGTGTGCTGTCTGCAAACAGGTTGCTCCCAAAAGAGGGAAGAGGCAGATCTGAGATGTTCATGTGTGGGTCCTTCTCCTAGAAGCACTGGCCAAAGAAGTCACTCCTTTTCCCAGGAAAGTGATGGAAGAAGGGGCGGAAGTGTTACTCACATAAGGCTTTTCACCACCTGGAAAGAGGAATAAAAATAAGTATTCTTGCTAAAGCACTATAATTTTACATATATGTGTGTAAATATACATATTATGCTGTTTGACTTCCTTTTTAATTGATTGTATTAAATAAGCATATATGTTATAAAATAAGAAATAGTTTAAATTTTTCATGAGTGAAAAGGCAGTTTCTCATGACTCATGAGAGACCATCCAAAAAGAATCAGATTGGTTGATTTGTGTCAGCTTGGTCTTAGGGACTCTGTCAAACTGGGACATTTTAACAGAAATGCGGGCTTCTCAATGCTTCTCTCTTCTTTTACACTATAAGTAAGGACTGCATGAACCAGTTGTCAGCATCTGTAGTGTTCCTAAATCTGTAGATTGTTGCCTAGCTTATTAGGACTTGCCACCAAATAAGTGCCAAAATAAAGCAAGTCACACCCAAAGAGAAAGATTTTTTTAATATCATAGTAGACTTTATTTTTTTTTTTTAATTTTTTGGCCACACCGTGCAGCGTGTGGGATCTTAGTTCCCTGACCAGGGATTAAACCTGTGACCCATGCATTGGAAGCACGGAGTCTTAACCACTGGACCACCAGGGAAGTCCCAAAAGTAGACTTTATTTTTTAATTCTTTTAAAAAATTGTTTTATTGAAGCGTAGTTGATTTACAATGTTTCAAGTGTATAGCAAAATAATTCAGTTATACATATATATATTCTTTTTCAGATTCTTTTCCATTATAGGTTATTACAAGATACTGAATATAGTTCCTTGTGCTATACAGTAGATCCTTATTGTTTATCTGTTTTATATATAGTAGTCTGTATTTGTTAATCACAAATTCCAAATTTATCCCTCCTTAACCCTTTGATAACCATAAGCTTGTTTTCTATGTCTGTGAGTCTATTTCTGTTTTATAAATAAGTTCATATGTATCAATTTTCTGGGTTCCACATGTAAGTGATAGCATATGATATTTTTCTTTTTCTGTCTGACTTATTTCACTTAGTATGATAATCTCTAGGTCCATCCTTGTTGCTGCAAATGGCATTATTTCATTCTTTTTTATGGCTGAGTAATATTCCATGTATATATGTACCACATCTTCTTTATCCATTCCTCTGTCAATGGACATTTAGGTTGCTTCCATGTCTTGGCTGTAGTAAATAGTGCTGCAGTGAACATTGAGGTGCATGTATCTTTTCGAGTTAGAGCTTTCTCCAGATATATGCCCAGGAGTGGGATTGCAGGATCATATGGTAGTTCTATTTTTAGTTTTTTAAGGAACCTCCATACTGTTCTCCATAATGGCTGCACCAATTTACATTCCCACCAACAGTGTAGGAAGGTTCCCTTTTCTCCACACCCTCTCCAGCATTTATTATTTGTAGGCTTTTTGATGATGGTCATTGTGACCAGTGTGAGGTAATCCCTCATTGTAAGTTTGATTTGCATTTCTCTAATTATCAGTGATATTGAGCATCTTTCCATGTGCCTGTTGGCCATCTGGATGTCTTCTTTGGAGAAATGTCTATTTAGGTCTTCTGCCCAATTTTTGATTGTGTTGTTTATTTATTTATTTATTTTTGATGTTGAGCTATATAAGTTGCTTGTATATTTTGGAAATTAGGCCTTTGTCGGTTGCATCATTTGCGAATGTTTTCTCCCATTCCATGGGTTGTATGTTCGTTTTGTTTATGGTTTCCTTTGCTGTACAAAAGCTTTTAAGTTTAATTAGATCCCAGTTGTTTTTGTTTTGTTTGCAGTTACTCTAGGAGATGGATCCAAAAAAATATTACTGTGATTTATGTCAGAGAGTGTCCTGCCCATCTTTTTCTCTAGGACTTTTATATATTTAGGTCTTTAATCCTTTTTTTTTTTTTTTTTTTTTTTTTGTGGTACGCGGGCCTCTCACTGTTGTGGCCTCTCCCGTTGCGGAGCACAGGCTCCGGACGCGCAGGCTCAGAGGCCGTGGCTCACGGGCCCAGCCGCTCCATGGCATGTGGGATCTTCCCGGACCGGGGCACGAACCTGTGTCCCCTGCATCGGCAGGCGGACTCTCAAACACTGCGCCACCAGGGAAGCCCCCCTTTCATCCATTTTGAATTTATTTTTGTTTATGATGTTAGAGAATGTTCTAATTCCATTCTTTTACATGTACCTGTCCAGTTTTCCCAGCACCACTTACTAAAGAGACCATCTTTTCTCCATTGTATTGGTATATTCTTGCCTCCTTTGTTGAAAACTAATTGACTGTAAGTGTGCAGGTTTATTTCTGGGCTCTCTATCCTGTTGCATTGATCTCTATGTCTGTTTTTGTGACAGTAACATACTATTTTGATAAATTCAGCTTTGTAGTATAGTCTGAAATCCTCCAGCTCCATTCTTCTTAAGAGTTTTCTGGCTATTCAGGGTCTTTTGTGTTTCCATACAAATTTTTAAATTTTTTGCTCCAGTTCTGTGAAAAATGCCATTGGTAGTTTGGTAGGGATTGCACTGAATCAGTAGATTGCCTTGGATAGTATAGTCATTTTAACAATATTCATCTTCCCAATCCAAGAATATGGTGTATCTTTCCATCTGTTTGTGTGGTCTTCAACTTTTTTCATCAGCATCTTACAGTTTTCAGAGGACAGGTCTTTTGCCTCCTTAGGTAGGTTTATTCCTAGGTATTTCATTATTTTTTATGTGATGGTAAATGGGGTTATTTCCTTAATTTCGCTTTCTAATAGTTCATTGCTATTGTATAGAAATGCAGCAGGTTTCTGTATATTAATTTTGCATCCAGCAACTTTACCAAATTCATTGATGAGCTCTAGTAGCTTTCTGGTAGCGTCTTTAGGATTTTCTATGTATAGTATCATGACACTGGCAAACAGTGACAGTTTTACTTTTTCTTTTCCAATTTGGATTCCTTTTATTTCTTTTTCTTCTCTCGTTGCTGTGGCTAGGATTTCCAAAATTATGTTGAATAAAAGTGGCAAGAGTGGACATCCTTGTCTTGTTCCTGATCTTAGAGGGAATGCTTTCGGCTTTTCACTGTTGTGTATGATAGTTGTGGGTTTGTAATTTATGACCTTTATTATGTTGAGGTGTGTTCCCTCTATGCCAGCTTTCTGAAGAGTTTTTATCATAAATGATGTTGAATTTCATCAAAAGCTTTTTCTGCATCTATTGAGATGATCATATGGTTTTTATTCTTCAATATGTTAGTGTGGTATATCACATTGATTGATTTGTGGATATTGAAAAATCCTTGAATTTCTAGGATAAATCCCACTTGACCATGGTGTGTGATCCTTTTAATATATTGTTGGAGTCAGTTTGCTAGTATTTTGTTGAGGATTTTGGTGTCTTTGTTCATCAGTGATATTGACCTGTAATTTTCTTTTTTTTATGATATCTTTGTCTGGTTTTCATATCACGGTGATCACGGCCTCATAGGATGAATTTGGAAGTGTTGTTTTCTCTGCAGTTTTTTTGGAATAGTTTCAGAAGGATGGGTGTTAACTCTTCTCTAAATGTTTGGTGGAATTTACCTATGAAGCCGTCTAGTCCTGGACTTTTGTTTATCGGGAGTTTTTAAATTACTGATTCATTTTCAGTACTGATAATTGGTCTGTTCATATTTTCTGCTTCTTCCTAGTTAAGTCTTGGAAGATTGTACCTTTCTAAGAATTTGTCCATTTCTTCTAGGTTGTCCATTTTATTGGCATATAATTGCTCATAGTAGTCTCTTATGATCCTTTGTATTTCTGTGGTGCTAGTTGTAACTTCTCCTTTTCCATTTCTGATATCATTGATTTGGGCCCTCTCCCTTTTTTTCTTGATGACTCTGGCTAAAGGTCTATCCATTTTGTTTATATTTGCCAAGAACCAGCTTTTAGTTTCATCGATATTTTCTATCTTTTTTTAAGTCTCTATTTCATTTATTTTTGCTCTGATTTTATGATTTCTTTCCTTCTGCTAACTTTGGGTTTTGTTTGTTCTTTTTTCTCTAGTTGCTTTAGGTGTAGGGTTAGGTTGTTTATTTGAGATTTTTCTTGTTTCCTGAGGTAAGCTTGTATTGCTCTAAACTTCCTTCTTAGAACTGCTTTTGCTGCACCCCATAGGTTTTGGATCATCTTGCTTTCATTTGTGTCGAGGTATTTTTTAATTTCCTCTTTGATTTCTTCAGTGATCCACTGGTTGTTTAGTAGCATATTGTTTAGCCTCCACATGTTTGTGTTTTTTGCAGTTCTTTTCTTGTGGTTGATTTCTAGCCTCATAGCATTGTGGTTGGAAAAGATGCTTGATGTGATTTTAGTTTTCTTAAATTTACTGAGGCTTGCCTTGTGGCCCAGCATGTGTTCTGTCCTGGAGAATGTTCCACGTGCACTTGAAAAGAATGTGTATTCTGCTGCTTTTGGATAGAATGCTCTGTAAATATTAATTAAATCCATCTGGTCTAACATGTCACTTAAGGCATGTGTTTCCTTTTTGATTTTCTGTCTGGATAATGTGTCCATTGATGTAAGTGGGGTATTTTTTTAATAAATTTATTTATTAATTTATTAATTTATTTATTTTTGGCTACGTTGGGTCTTTGTTGCTGCTTGCGTGGGCTTTCTCTAGTTGCAGCTAGCGGGGGCTACTCTTCATTGCGGTGTGCAGGCTTCTCATTGTGGTGGCTTCTCTAGGCATGTGGGCTTCAGTAGTTGCAGCACGCAGGCTTAGTATTTGTGGCTCTTGGGCTTTAGAATGCAGCCTCAGTAGTTGTGGCGCACAGGCTTAGTTGCTCCACAGCTTGTGGAGTCTTCCCAGACCAGGGCTCAAACCCGTGTCCCCTGCTTTGGCAGATGGATTCTTAACCACTGCACCAGCAGGGATGTCCCCTAAGTGGGGTATTAAAGTCCCCTACTATTATTATGTTACCATTGATTCTTTTATGTTAGTTAATATTTGCCTTATATATTGAGGTGCTCCTATGTTGGGTGCATATATATTTACAGTTGTTATATCTTCTTCTTGGATTGACCCCTTGATCATTATGTAGTGTCTTTCTTTGTTTCTTATAACAATCTTTATTTTAAAGTCTGATATAAGTATTGCTGCTCTGGCTTTCTTTTGATTTCCATTTGCATGGACTATCTTTTTCCATCCCCTCACTTTCAGTCTGTATGTGTCTCTAGATCTGATGTGAGTCTTTTGTAGGCAGCATATATGGGTCCTGTTTTTGTATCCGTTCAGCCAGTGTGTGTCTTTTGGTTGGAGCATTTAGCCCATTTACATTTAAAGTAATTATTGATATGTATGTTCCTATTGCCATTTTAATTGTCTTGGATTTGTTTTTGTAGGCCTTATTTTCCCCTTTTTCTTTTGCTCTCTTCTCTTGTGATTTGATGACTATCTTTAGTGTTATGTTTGGATTCCTTTTTCTTTTTTTGTGTGTATATCTGTTATAAATTTTGGTTTGCAATTACGTCAGGTGTTTGTATAGCTGTCTTCATATATGCGTGATTGTTGTAAGTTGCTGATCTCTTAATTTCAGATGCATTTTAGATACCTTGCATTTGTACTCTCCTCCTCTCATGATTACTGTTTTTGATATCATATTTTACATCTAATTGTTTTGTGTATCTCTTTAACTGCTTATTGTGGATACAGGTGATTTTATCACTCTTGTGTTTTAACCTCCCTATGAGCTTTGTTTGTGGATATTTTCTACCTTTACTGTATGTTTTCTTTTACCAATGAGCTTTTTCATTCTGTGATTTTCTTGTTTCTAGTTGTGGCCTTTTCTTTTTTACCTAGAGAAGTTCCTTTAACATTTGTTGTAAAGCTGGTTTGGTGGTGCTGAATTCTTTAGCTTTTGCTTGTCTGTAAAGCTTTTGATTTCTCCTTCTAATCTGAGAGCCTTGCTGGGTAGAGTATTCTTGGTTGTAGGTTCTTCTCTTTCATCACTTTAAATATATCATACCATTCCCTCCTAGCCTGCTGAGTTTCTGCTGAAAAATTGGATGATAGTATTATGGGGGTTCCCTTGTATGTTATTTGTTGCTTTCCCCTAGCTGCTTTTAGTTTTCTCTGTCTTTAATTTTTGTCATTTTGATTACAATGTATCTTGTCTATTCCTCTTTGGGTTAATCCTGTATGGGACTCTGCGCCTCTTGGACTTGGGTGACTGTTTCCTTTTCCAGATTAGGGAGGTTTTCAGCTGTTATCTCTTCAGATATTTTCTTGGGCCCTTTCTCTCTTCTCCTGGGACCCCTGTAATGTGAATATTAGCAGACTTGATGTTGTCCCAGAGGTCTCTTAATCTGTCCTGACTTCTGTTCATTCTTCTTTCTTTTTTCTGTTCAGTAGCAGTGATTTCTGCTACTCTGTCTTCCCAGCTCACTGATCCATTCTTCTGATTCATTTAGTCTACTGTTGATTCCTTCCAGTACATTTTTCATTTCATTTATTGTATTCTTCATCTCTGTTTGGTTGTTCTTTATATTTTCTAACTCTGTTAAAAAACTTCTGACTTCTTTTTCTGTGCATCCATTCTTTTCTCGAGTTCTTTGATCATCTTTATGATCATTACTCTGAACGCCTTGGGTAGATTGCCTGTCTCCACTTCACTTACTTGTTCTTCTGGGGTTTTATCTTGTTCTTTCATCTGAAACATATTTCTCATTTTGTCTCAGTTGCTATTTGTATTTTTATGTATGTGGTAGGTTAGTTACTTTTCTCAACCTTGGAGAAGCGGCCCTCTGTAGGAAGCGTCCTATGCATCCCAGCAGTTCCGCACCCCCATCACCCAAGCTGTGTGCTCTAAGGGTTCACTCGAAGAGGGCTACGTGGGTCCTTCTGTTGTGGTGGGCTAACTGTGTGGATGGTCTGATAGGCCTCTAGTCTGGTTGGTTGCCAGAACCTGCTTTGTGTGGATGCTACTGGCTGCTGTTTAGCAGGGCCTAGTCATGAGGTGGCTGGTTGTGCAATCCTACATCACCCCCAGGGCTAGTGCTGGCTTACTGGTGGGTGGAGTCAGAGTCCTGAAGACTCTGGGGCTGTTGCCCTCCCACTAGCAGGTGAAGCCAGATCCTGGGGTTAGTGCCAGTCTACTAGCAAGCAGAGCTTGTTCCTGGAGTCTGACTGCAGCCCAGGGATCCCAGAGCTCATTTCAGGTTGTTTTGTGGGGCGATGTTGGTTCCTGACACAGTTGGGTATGGGTTCTGGGGTGTCCTGAAGGTTGCATTGGCCCGCTAGTGGGCCAGGCCAGGGCCCAGCTGATTCCAGGGTAGGGTCTGCCCTGTATTGAGGGGTCGTAGTTTTCTTGCTTCTGGTGTCTGCCCCCTTGTGGATGAGGTTGGTCTAGAGGCTTGGTCTGGCTTCCTGGTGGGAGGAGCTAGTGCCTGTCCATTGGTGGGTACAGCTCCATCTTGGCCCTCTGGTGGGCTGGGCCATGTCTAGGGGCAAGCTCAGAGGTAGCTAAGGGCTCTTTAGTCTTTAGGCAGCCTATCTGCTGATTGTTGGCACTGTGTCCCCACCCAGTTAGTTGTTTGGCCTAAAGTGTCCCAGCAGTGCGGCCTAGAGGCTGTTGGGTAGGGCCAGGTCTTGGAACTAAAGAGCCACGATGTCAGCCATCAACAGTGTTCCCCAGTATGTTTGCCACCAGTGCCTGTGTCCCCAGGGTGAGCTTCATCCACCCCTCACCTCTCCAGGAGATGCTCCAAAACCAGCAGGAAGGTCTGGCCCAGGCTCCTGTCAAATTATTTTTTTTGCCTATGTGCTGGTGCGCGTGAGCTTTTGTGTGGAAAAAAAAGGGAGCTTTTTTCACTCCCTTTAAAGTGAAGTCTCTATTTTAAGTAAGCCCCACTGGCCTTCAAGACCAAATGCTCTGGGCACTCATCTTGCCAGTGCTGGGCTGGGGCGCCTGATGTGGGGCTCAGAACTCTCACTCCTATGGTAGAACCTCTGCAATATAATTATTCTCCAGTTTGTGGGTCACCCATCTGGAGATATGGGGTTTGATTATGAGTCTGCCCCTTCTTCTGGTCTCGTTGTGGTTCCTTCTTTATGTCTTTGGCTGTAGAAGATCTTTTCTGGTAGGTTCCAGTACTTTTTATCAATGGTTGTTCTGCAAATAGTTGTGATTTTGGTGTGAGAATAGGTGAGCTCAGAGTGTTTTTCTTCTGCCATCTTGGCCACTCTCCAAGAAAGAATTTTAATATGGAATAGTTGCACTAAATTAAGTTTTAAGCCATAGTCAAAACTGAATAGTTGCAGTTAGATGAAGGTAGACAGAATGGGAATTCTGACTGGTGTCAGGGAGACAAGTACACTGAAGCCTGGTGTGGGAGTAAGGTTTTCAGGGTCACAGAACTCTGCAGCTTCTTTCTCTCTGCCCCTCCACCCTCACCCCTGCCCTGCTTTGGGTCCAGACAGACCTGTGTTTAGACTACAGCTTCACCTCACTCTCCTCATCTGTAAGATGCACATGAGAATACCTATCTTAGTGAAATAAAATATGGGAGAATATGCTGATCATTACCTACCTATGTTAGGCATCCTAAAAAAGCAGACTTAAAGGTCTTACAAACAACCCTTTAAAACTTCTTGAATACTTTTTTGGGTTGCCCACCTTGGGGAAAGATGAGAAGAAAGTTGGGTGAATACCCATGAGAAACACAGAAATCAAGAAGATAAGGAGGTAGTAGGGAAGAGGCAAATGGTAAAGTGTGCTCTAGTACATGAGTGAATAAGAACAGTATTCTGAACACTCTTTGCTGAGCAGAATCTGCACACCTGCTCTGATGCTTTGGAATGCTTAGTGGTCCCATGTAGAAAACCAAAAACCTCTCACCCCTCTGTGTTAACCCTTGAGTAAAATCCCTGGACATGTAGTAGTTGAAGTGCTACTTCATTGCCTGTGCTGGTTACCTCCTCTGTGGGGAAGGTGTGCCACAGAGGCACACAGACCTGTTTTAGATTACAGTCCCTCGTGAGTCTTATGATTGAGGACAAACTATCAACATCAGTAATCATGCTCTAAATACTAATTTGATTGGATACAACATAATCATGCTTCATTATAATCATAACTCATTTGGTTAATAAATGCTTACATTTACATTTTTTCCTTACAAAATATCCTAGTGATTGGTTAAAATATGCTAATGACACCACATCCACTTAGTTTCAGATGATTTGAGTAGCTCCCTTGGCATTCTAGAAAGGGAGATAATTGAAAGGCCAGTTAAGAGGTGATTACACTGGTCTGGAAGAGAGGTGGTAATGGCTGAACCAAGGCCATGAAGAGGAGAGGTCAGATGTGACAGATTTTAAGATAACAAAATCTACAGGACGTGATGACAGCTGGAAGAGTTCTGGTTTAGTGAACTAGTGGGTTCTACTCAGAAGGAGTTTCTAGGAGCAGACGGGTGGGTAGGAAATGATAAGCTGTGTTGTGGCCATGCAGGTCAGTAACTTAGGGGTGAGTCTGGGCTAGAGACACTGCTTTGGGTCTTATCTGCTTTTGGTGGTGGTTGAAACCATGGGAGCAGGTGAGATTGCCCAGAAAGCTTATATGGTAGGAAGGAAATGGGCTTCAAATGCAGATCTCTGAATGCCAATGATAGTTAAGGGGTATACAAAGGGAGAGGAGTACAGGGGACAAGCCATCAGGTGTCTGGCATCTGAATTGTATGTGTCGGGTGGAAAAGTACATGTCAGTGAAATAATACACATTGTCACTGTTGATGTGGTTGATAAAGCACCAGCTCACTGGTTCTATACTGCTAAAGAGCCAGTGAGTGTTTTATTGGAGAAATACTGAAATTATACCACCCATTGGAGAAAGGGAGTTAATTTTCAAGGCTCTTTTTTTTTTTCTTTTGGTTTTATTTATTTATTTATTTGGATTCTTTGTGTGTGTATTTTATATATATATTTATATATATATTTATATATATATATATATATATATATATATACTTCAGATGTGTAGCGTGTTACCTTGATATATTTATATATTGTATTATGATTGCCAGTCAAGCAATATTTATCACATTGCATCATTATAGTACAATATTATTGTCTGTATTCATTATACTGTACATTAGTCAAGACTCTTATTTTGAAGTGGGGGGAGTATACTATTTATAACAAACTATAGTCAGATTTCTATTAAAGAAAGTAACTACTGATTTTGTAAAACTAGAAAGTGACAAAAATCTGACAACAAGACAAGTCTCAGTCCTCACCAGCTGGGCACTTCTTCTGTATTGACTGATTGGAAGAGCTGAGACAGTGTGCACGTCAGACAGGAAAGGCTAGATGTGCTGCTGCCAGCACCTCTCACTTTTGATTTCCAACTGAGTTGCTAATCACAAGTGATCATTTTAAAGAACACTCTCCCCCTTCCTTTCCTTGGAAGGAATTCTGTGAGCAGAAGTTATCCTCACAGCTCTGGACTTTGAGAACCTTATCTTTGACAATTCTTTGTAACATCTCTAAGTGAGGCTTATTTCTACTAAGGAGTCCGAAGAGCTACTGATTAAGAAAAATTTGTCTGGTGACCAACCTCCTTTATCTCTGAATGGTCTCTATACAAACTCTTTTATTTAGAAACCTGTTGTGCTTCATTCACACTGTGGGATGGCACATGATATAACTCTTGCTGGAGTTTCCTCTTGCTGTGGCTGGACTACACACTTATAAGTTACCATGGAAAGATCCTGTGTGGTTTCCTTTGTGCATATGGGCTCTGTTTTCTGGGGTCAGTGGGTTCTCCCTATCCAACAGGGGAAAGGAGGGGCCAAGGCTGTGGAGACTCTGGGTGTCACATGGAATTTTCAAGAGATGATTCTAATCTCATTTCAGTTGTTTCATCAAGATGTCTACATTAGGATGAGGAATTCCTTCCTAGTCTCTGTTCCTAAACCATACCAAGTGGTTGTATGACTGCAGCTTTCTTGGAATTTTCCTTTAGAGGGGAAGACTCTAAAAATGTCAGAAATTAATAGAGGTGCCGTGTTGTTCCTCCATTCTCTCTTTTCTCCCAATCCTGAAGTCCCTAGGAAAGAACTTTATTCTTACATATTTAGGCATCCAGCCTTCTCTACTAAGCCCTCCTTCCCCTTGACTACACAGGACTTCACAGTGAACCAAGCCCACTACTCTCCCAAACTTTTCTTCTTATCGTGGTCTGGCTGAAATACAGCCACAGGCAAATATCAACATTGCCCTGAGCTTAGCAGGATTTTTCTCTGGGGCCATTACAGCGACAGTTGAATGACAACATAGAGCAAGTGTGACATGGAAGTTTGTAAACAGCAGTACTTGTTGAAAGGAACTGTTTTTTTCCTCTATCAGGAGCTTTCCTCTAGCGCCTAGTTAGGGTGTATAAGGAACTAAAAAAGAAAAAAGCTTGTCATGTGGGAAAGTGTTACTTCAGAGAATTGGATATTTTGCCACTCAAAAATAGTTGCAGAGGTTCATTTTAGAGTTCCTACTATTTCCCCAAATATGAATCTTCTGTGTGCCTTACCAGAAAATGAGCCTTGTCTAATTTAGTAAAGTATATGTTCATTTCTTTAGGAAAGTGAGTTTGAAGTATCCCTTCAAACTTAGTGTTACACATTGAACGTCAGACCAGATGTTTAAAACTGTTGAGAATCATAATGCCTGTCCTTCTGTTGCAGGTGCAACAACGAGAGTGAGTGGTCCCAGATCCACGAGAATATCATCCGCAAGTCCAGCGCCAAGTACTCTGCCCCTAGCGCCAGTCATGGTAATGTGCTTCTTTGGCTAGGAGACTTTGTGTTGCATTTGCAGTTGCTGATCATACACACCTTAGTTGATTTGTGCTGATCAGTTGCCATATGTAAAGTTCAGTCTCCTACAGACATTTATTCTCCTGTTCAGGCAATTTCTCTTTCTTTTTGTGATAATTTGAGACCTTAACTAATTACTTTTTAAAAAATTTTTATTGGAGTATAGTTGATTTACAATGTGTGTTAGTTTCTGCTGTACAGCAAAGTGAATCAGTTATACCTATACATATATCCACTCTTTTTTAGATTCTTTTCCCATATAGGTCATCACAGAGTATTGAGTAGGGTTCCCTGTGCTATATAGTAGGTCCTTATTAGTTATCTATTTTATATGTAGTAGTGTGTATGCATCAATCCCCATCTCCCAATTTATCCCTCCCCTCCACCCCCCCTAGTAACCATAAGTTTGTTTTCTACATCTGTGACTATTTCTGTTATATAAATACATTCATTTGTACCATTTCTTTTAGATTCCACATATAAGTGATATCACATGATATTTTTGTCTTTCTCTGTCTGACTTACTTCACTTAGTATGATAATCTCTGGGTCCATCCATGTTGCTGCAAAGGGCATTATTTCATTCTTTTTTATGGCTGAGTAATATTCCATTGTATGTATGTACCACATTTTCTTTATCCATTCCTCTGTCGATGGATATTTAGGTTGCTTCCACGTCTTGGCTGTTGTAAACAGTACTGCAGTGAACATTAGAGTCCACCTATCCTTTTGGATTTTGGTCTTCTCTGGATATATGCCCAGGAGTGGGATTGCTGGACCATATGGTAGTTCTATTTTTAGTTTTTTAAGGAACCTCCATACTGTTCTCCACAACGGCTGTACCAGTTTACATTCCCACCAACAATATAGGAGGGCTCCCTTTTCTCCACACTATCTCTAGTATTTATTTGTAGACTTTTTGATGATGGCCTTTCTGACCAGTGTGAAGTGATACCTCATTGTAGTTTTGATTTGCATTTCTCTGATAATTAGTGATGTTGAGCATCTTTTCATGTGTGCTTTTTGGCCATTTCTTCTGACCAAAATACATTTTCTGCTCTTTCCATGGTGGATTCCTTATGCTTTGATAGGTAACTTGAGTTCCAGTTTGAATCCAGAGTGAACAAAAGTGTTGCCGGTTTGTCACATTGTGAAGTCTGTTTTTCCTGAACAAAGATTACACACCCAGCCCCCAAAAAAGACACACATAAATGTCACTTTTTCTATTCCTGTTCAGTGTTAGCTTCACCAAGAAAGCCTGATGCTAATGAGAATCAATGATTAGTCTGCCAGTATCAGTCATTCTGGAACTAAAATAGAAGATCTTTATTTCAAAGCAGCTTTCATCTTAGCTCAACTTCTCCTTTTCTTTTTCCCTCATTTTAAAACTCTGTTTAATTTCTATCTAAATCTTGGTACAGTTGTACATATTAACATTAATTCTAAACTGAATATTGCTTGATTAAATTAGAAGCACTATTTAAAAGCCTATAAGATCTGAATAGACGTTTTTCCAAAGAAGACGTACAGATGGCCAGCAGGCACATGAAAAGATGTTCAACATCATTAATCATCAGAGAAATGCAAATTAAAACTACAGTGATGATATATCACCTCAAACCTGTCAGAATGGCTCTCATGAAAAAGGACACAAATAACAAATGTTGGTGAGGCTGTGGAGAAAAGGGAACCCTCACATACAGTTGGTGGGAATGTAAATTGGTGCAGCCATTGTGGAAAACAGTATGGAGGATTCTCAAAAAACTGAAAATAGAATTACCATGTGACCCAACAATTCCACTCCTGGGTATATATCCCCCCCCCAAAAAAAAGCTAATTCGAAAAGATGTATGCACCCCAGTGTTCATAGAAGCATTATTTACAGTTACCAAGATACGGAAGCAACCTAAGTGTCCATCAAAAGATGAACGGATAAAGAAGATGTAGTGTATACGTATGTACAATGGAATACTACTCAGCCTTAAAAAAGAATGAAATTTTGCCATTTGCAAAAACATAGATGGAGTTGGAGGATATTATGCTAAGTGACGTAAGTTAGAGAAAGACAGATACTGTATGATATCACTTATATGTGGAATCTAAAACGTAAAACAAACTAGTGAATATAACAAGAAAGAAACAGACTCGCAGATATAGAGAACAAACTGTTGGTTTCCAGTGAGGGGAGGGACATGGGGAGGGGTAGAGGATTAAGAGGTACAAACTACTATGTATAAAATAAATAAGCTGCAAGGATATAACAACACAGAGAATATAGCCAATATTTTATAATAACTATAAATTGAACATAACCTTTAAAAGTTGTGAATCACTGTTGTACAGCTGAAACTTATATAATATTGTACATCAACTATACCTCAATGAAATATACATATATATAATATATAAATAAAAGTAAAAGCCTATGAGCTTTTAGATAACTATCAAATTTACATAGAACTATGTTTCTCCAGTTAGTTTTTATTGAGTTGGCCAAAAAGTTCTTTTGGTTTTCCGTAAGATGGCTCTAGTTAGCGCTTAGTTGTCTTCAACTTCATTCGAAACAGTTTTGTTAGATTATATTGTGACAGCTGTCATATCAGCGTGCATTTAAAAAAAACTTATCAAAATTGTTGATTTTTGTGTAGCCATTTTAATATCGAAGATGGAAGAAAAAAAGCAACATTTTCGGCATATTATGCTTTATTATTTCTAGAAAGGTAAAAATGTAGCTGAAACGCAAAAAAAGATTTGTGCAGTGTATGGAGAAGGTGCTGTGACTGATCGAACGTGTCAAAGGTGATTTGTGTATTTTCATGCTGGAGATTTCTCACTGGATGATGCTCCATGGTCAGGTAGACCAGGTGAAGTTGATAGCGATCAAATCAAGACATTAATTGAGAATAGTCAACGTTATACCATGTGGGAGATAGCCGACATACTCAAAATATCCAAATAAAGCATTGAAAATCATTTGCACCAGCATGGTTACGTTAATCTCTTTGATGTTTGGGTTCCACATGAGTTAAGCGAAAAAAACCTTCTTGACCATCTTTCCGCATGCAACTCTCTACTTAAACGTAACAAAAACATTCTGTTTTTAAAACAAATTGTGGGGCTTCCCTGGTGGCACAGTGGTTGAGAGTCCGCCTGCCGATGCAGGGGACATGGGTTCGTGCCCCGGTCCGGGAAGATCCCACATGCCGTGGAGCGGCTGGGCCCGTGAGCCATGGCCGCTGAGCCTGCGCATCCGGAGCCTGTGCTCCGCAACAGGAGAGGCCACAACAGTGAGAGGCCCACGTACTGCAAAAAAAAAACACAAAAAACAAAAAACAAATTGTGACGGGTGATGAAAAGTAGATACTGTACAATAATGTGGAATGGAAGAGATCGTGGGGCAAGCAAAATGAACCACCACCAGCCACACCAAAGGCCAGTCTTCATCCAAAGAAGGTGATGTTGTGTACATGGTGGGATTGGAAGGGAGTCCTCTATTATGAGCTGCTTCTGGAAAACCAAACAATTAGTTCCAACAAGTACTGCTCCCATTTAGACCAACTGAAAGCAGCACTCAATGAAAAGCGTCCGGAATTAGTCAACAGAAAACGCATAATCTTCCATCTCAGGATAACGCAAGACTGCATGTTTCTTTGGTGACCAGGCAAAAACTGTTACAGCTTGGCTGGGAAGTTCTGATTTACCCGGCATATTCACCAGACATTGCACCTTCGGATTCCCATTTATTTCAGTCTTTACAAAATTCTCTTAATGGAAAAAAATTTCAATTCCCTGGAAGACTGTAAAAGGCACCTGGAACAGTTCTTTGCTCAAAAAGATAAAAAATTTTGGGAAGTTGGAATTATGAAATTGCATGAAAAATGGCAGAAGGTAGTGGAACAAAACGGTGAATATATTCAATAAAGTTCTTGGTGAAAATGAAAAATGCGTGTTTGGGACTTCCCTGGTGGTCCAGTGGCTAGGTCTCCATGCTCTTAATTGTTGGGGGGGCGGCGAGGAGGAGGGTTCGAGCCCTGGTCGGGGAACTGGATCCCGCATGGTGCAACTGGGGGTTCGCATGATGCAACTGAAGTTCCCGCATGCCAAAACTTGAGGACCCCCCACCCACATGCTGTGACTAAGGATCCACATGCTGCAACTAAAAGATCCTGCATGCCTCAACGAAGATCCCGTGTGCCGCAACTAAGACCCGGTGCAGCCAAATAAATAAATAAATAAATAAAATTTTTTTTTTAAGGAAAGAAAAGTGTATCTTTTATTTTTACTTAAAAACCGAAGGAACTTTTTGGCCAACCCAATACCGCTGAATCGTTTCATAATCTCTTTTATACAGCCTTCTTTGTTTTAACTTCCATATACCTGTTGTAAATAAAAAGTTGCCCTTAAATGACAGTGTAAAGCCACTTCAGGGCATGGCAGTTCCCAAAGTTGTTGAAAATAACTTTTTTTTCTTTATCAGGGTCAACATATATTGAACTAGGAGGGTCCTCAGAGCAGCTCCAAATCAGAGGCTTCAAAGTTTGAGACTTCTCTAAAACTCCGTAGCATGGGGTTCCTCAGGGCCTTTCCCACTGTTTTTAAGTTCCTGTTTCCCCTTATATGTGCCTGGATGCCAAGGAGCTACACGCAGTGTGCTGGAAGGGGAAGGGAGTTCATATTCCTCACCTAAAACTAGGCTAAAGCAAGAGACAAATCTTGTTTTTAAAATACAGAGAAGTTACTACAATTTGGAAAACTGTTCACACCAATATTTATAGTGTTCTTTGCTTTATTTCCTTATTTTATTTATAAAAGCTACCCTTGGCTATAAGTTCTTGGGATATGATGTGATTAAAACATGGAGAGGGGCTTTCCTGGTGAACAGTGGTTAAGAACCCGCCTGCCAATGCAGGGGACACGGGTTCGATTCCTGGTCCGGGAAGATCCCACATGCCGCGGAACAACTAAGCCCATGCACCACAACTACTGAGCCTGTGCTCTAGAGCCTGCAAACCACAACTGCTGATCCCGAGTGCCACAACTACTGGGGCTCGCATGCCTAGCACCCGCACACCACAACGAAGAGTAGCCCCCGCTCGCCACAACTAGAGGAAGCTCATGCACAGCAACAAAGACCCAATGCAGCCACAAATAAATAAATAAAATAAATTTTTAAATAAATTAATTAATTTAAAAAGGGTTTTTTTTTTTTTAAAAAAAGAAACAACCAAAGAGCAGTTTCCACCATCACTTCACCAGGTTAAAATGCTGAATTTTGTCTCACCTCCCAGAGTGAGCGAGAAACCATGCCATCTTCAGTGTCCATGATTTTTGTCCAGAACTCACAGACACTGGCCACTTAAACAGTGTTAGAAAAGCACCCCATCCTCTGTGCTGGGGCAGCATAGACTTCAGAGAGCCTCAGTTAGGATGGCCGTAGTGAGAGGAGGTCTTCATGCACTTGTGGGAAATCCAGGAGGAGAAATAGACTTCTTTTCTTTGAAGTGTGTGTCTAACTGCTTCTTGGCAAGGCTTAACTTGGAAGCTGGTTGAGATCTTGGAAATCACGTGTTTCAACTCCCTCATTAAATAAATGAAGAAACTGAAGCTCAGTGAAACGATTTAGTGGCTTAACCAGGGAGCCCAGGTTTCCATACTGCAGGCCACTGGCCTTTCCACTCTATTGTCAAAGCTTCTGAGCATGGGTTTTCCACTGCTGGACTCCAGGGTCTTCGTGTCAGAGAATATCATAATTGCTCAAAAAATATTTCAGGTCTTTATTAGTCTCCTTAATTAAAGATATTTCTTTATAAAAAGTTAATTTACTTTACTGTAAACTCTCACCCATCTTTGTTAAATATCATGAACAGTTCATTGCCTTGGCAGTCTGTTTCAGAAGTCATTAGTGCTTTCCTGTCAAGTCAAATCATACAAAAATGCAGAAGGAGTTGCTATATTGGTTTTTTCTTTTTAAGATTTTTTTCGATGTGGACCATTTTAAAAGTCTTTATTGAATTTGTTACAATATTGCTTCTGTTTTATGTTTTGGTGTTTTGTCCATGAGGCATGTGGGATCTTAGCTCCCCAACCAGGGATTGAACCTGCAGCCCCTGCATTGGAAGGTGGAGTCTTAACCACTGGACCTCCAGGGAAGTCCTGCTATATTGGTTTTGAGTGCTGAGAGTAAATGTGTCATCCAGCAGTAAGTCTCTTAGGTGCAGCTTTAATATATTTGGCTCTTCATTTTTGTTATTGGCCTCTTAGATATGTAGCCACAAACCCAACTTTTAGCAAATTAAACAGTTGATGCCGTGGTTTTCTATGTATTTTATTTATTTATTTATTTTTATAAATTATTTATTTTTGGCTGCGTTGGGTCTTCGTTGCTGCACGTGGGCTTTCTCTAGTTGCAGTGTGCGGGGGCTACTCTTCATTGTGGTGCATGGACTTCTCATTGTGGTGGCTCCTCTTGTTGCAGAACACGGGCTCTAGGTGTGTGGGCTTCAGTAGTTGTGGCACACGGGCTTCCTTAGTTGTGGTTCATGGGCTCTAGAGTGCAGGCTCAGTAGTTGTGGCACACGGGCTTAGTTGCTCCGTGGGATGTGGGATCTTACCGGACCAGGAATCGAACCCATGTCCCCTGCATTGGCAGGCAGATTCTTAACCACTGCGTCACCAGGGAAGCCCTCTATGTATTTTTATTTTATTTTATTTATTTTAACATCTTTTCTATGTATTTTTAAATGGCTATTAAGTACAGCTTTATTTGCACATCTTGGACTAAGATTAATTTGCATTATTAATCCTCATCCAGCTCTTCCACAAGGGATACGGATGGCAAGGGGCCAGGGCCAGATTGCTGGCCCTCCAGTATTCCAAATAGGTGTCAGTTGTGTCCAGTAACTTTTTTATGGGGACAGTGTTTAACCTGAGGTTAAAAAGGCAGTTTTCTTGTGTCAGGGATCAAATTAACAGAGAACTTGTATAGACGTATTTACTGTCAAGTTCTTTGGCTTGAGAGCCAGATGATTGGCAGGTAGAATACCAAGAATTGCTAAAGGACTGGTTGTGTACTGGGTAGGTGAGTGGTCGTTTTTCTGAGTTATTCACGGAGGCTCTTCGGTCCTAAGGACCATGCCTTACCATTATTTGGCATGTGCCTCAATCACTCAGGGTTTCAGAACCAGAAAAGTGATCCAGAAGTTCTGGGATTCCAGCCCCTACAAAAGGGGATGGAGTTTTCCTCTATTTTCTTATTTCTTACTTGAAGTATTGTTGATGTACAATTTATATTAGTTTCATGTGCACTATGAATCGCTATTTTCATAGCAATTCAACATTTTTATAGATGATACTCCATTTAAAGTTATTACAAAATAATGGCTGTATTTCCTTGTACTGCACACTATATGCTTATTGCTTATATATTTTACACATAGTAGTTTGTATCTCTTAATCTGAGTGATGGAATTTTTATAGCCTCCATTGGTGGTTTCTTTCATTCTTCATGTGCCTTTTCACTTGCTCTCTTGCATAAACTGAAGCCCTCTTAATTGTCATGTTTGGAAGAGGAGAGCAGCTACTCAGGATCTTTTTGAGTAGCTTGAAAGCTAGATGTGTTTCTCCCAGCACCTTCAGTCTACATCCTCACAGGTTGCACTTTGCATATATAGGCCAATTTGATAGCTCAAAAAATGAGGAGGTGAAAGGCAGTCAGTGGGTATTGGAATAAATCCTTGCCAATGCAGAATGGTAAGAGTGCACTCACTGATTTTTTTTTCCTTTGCCCTCCATCCACTATCTCAAATTCTGGAAACTGTTTCATTCTTAGCTATCTGCTCCAGGCTAGGCCATCTCCTAAGTCAGTGGATTTTTGTTCCCCCCAGAGGATGAGATGTAATGATAGCTGTGTAAAGATACTGCAGATAAATGAGCTGAGGTTGTGGGGGAGGGTGAGTACCTCCCCAACTGCTGTCTTCTCTAGAAATCAAAGGCCTTCAGCCTTTCAGGGTCATAAACTAATTGTAACTGAGTCCATCAAGTGATTAGGCTATAAAAAATTACTTTAGAGTGACCAAATCTCAAACACTGATTATCTAACCAGAACGCCAACTGGAATATCATATGTCTGCTTTTCAGGGCACTGTGATCCTGGTGTTAATGACACCTGCGACTTCATATGTGTAATCCCACGGTTTCTTGAGGGAGATGCGCTTAGCTGAAGCAATGAGATCATCTTGAGGTTCTGTCTGGGCGGCAGTAGAACTGTATTTCCTCCACTGACCCAGCAGTGAGAGTACATATTCCTAGTTCCTAGAATACTTTGACCTGCTAGATACACTATCTGTGACTCTCCTGACTTCTCTTTCTCCACTTCTCCATCTCCTCTCCCTTCTCCATTCCCAGGCCGTTCTTATTCTACATCTCCACTTGTTACTGTTACTGTCTCCATTCTAACCACCACTCTTTTGATTGTCCTGATCATCATAACATCTTCCCTCATTTCTAGATATTCATCTTCTGCTCGACTCCCAAGTTTCCAGATTGACGAGGGTGCTTCCTGCTGACCCATAGATCAGCACCTAAACTCATCCTCCAGATCAGCACCTAAACTCATCCTCCTACCAGCTAATCTCATTCATGGAGTCTCAGAGGCACTCCAAACTCCATCTAGGCTTGACTTCACAGACTTCTAGCCAGTGGCTGCAGTGAGGATCCTTGAGGGCAGGGGAGGAGAGTGATTTCCAGGAGTCTGTTTCTTTGTGCAAAACTCCTAAGGTACAAGTAATGAGCAAAAGCCAGATCACTTTAGGGGACATTGCACATTTCCCAAGTTCTGAATAAAGCCCCTGGGATCATCTGGAGGATCTGAAACTCTTACAGTCTGAAGCAAGGCTCAGTTAGCCCCACAAAATATTCCTTCTTTTCCTTGCAGTGCATTGGTTCCCTGCAGGGAGAATGTGATGTCTGCTCTGCTGCCCTCTGTACAAGCCATTGCAAGGTTGAACCAGAAAATTGCGTCCCGCCCTTTGGCATAAAACACAGCATCTCTTAACTTAGTCGTTTCCAACTAGTGGGACACCCTCACACAAGGTCTTCTTTGGTTACACTTGTTTCTAGTCTGCCATTGTTTCTATAGACTTCTCTGGGTTCCTAAACGTACAGTTTATGTGAATCAACCCTCTCATTCAATATTCACTAAGACCCAGTCAGGCCCTGGGCTGGATGCTGGGGAACAAAGAGGAAGACAACTTAATTTCCCAGACCTCAATTTGTATTTAATAGAATAGTTCTCTGGATTTTTGAGATTATCTTGACTTAGATTCTTTTAGATTTCTAGCATGTTTCTTCAGAATAATGTATACTTTCTGCATCAAAACTTTTCTCAAGAAAAATGCTGAATTTTGCCTGAAAAAATGTGACTCTGTGTTTTCTAGGGTAGAAGTGTGATACTGAGTAAAAAAATGCTTTTGTTTTTGCAGGTCTTATCATTTCTCTGCAGCTTCTTCGTGGAGACATGGAACAGATTAGGAGAGAAAATCCTATGATATTTAATAGGGGATTGGCAATTACAAGAAAATTGGGATTTCCTGATGTCATCATGCCAGGTAAGCAGAACTTCTTTTTTTTTTTTTTTTTTTTTTTTTTTTTAAGCAGAACTTCTTGGGGCTGGGGTGGGAGAAGGGTTAGGAGGATTGAGTCCAGTGCTCCCCTTGTGAGCAGGTGGTGAACTATGCTGTGGAGGAGCCCTGCAGCCATTAAAAGCCTCTACAGCCGAAGTCAGGTTGCTGACTGCAGTCTGCAGCCAGTGGCTCCTTTGACTTTTGTTGGCATTTGTTCTTTTCCAGAAGCCCCCACATATGTTCACCAGTGCAGCACAGCAATCCAGCAGATGAACTTTTTTGTCTCCTATGGAGACCGGATGGTAGGAATCAATACAGAACTTCTCATGGGGATGGCTTTTTATACTCTTCTCTTCAATTACATTTCCTAGAAGAGAATCCCCTCATAGGAACATCCTCTTTAAGGAAAATAGAAAATAGTGCCTGTAGTGTCAATGAATCCCAGTTCAGTTCATGTAGGAATAGCAGATATATTTGTATCAGAAAAATGAATTATAATGAAAATACCATAATGTATCAGAAAAATGGGTCAGGCAAATGGTATAAGTTAGGCACTGTGAATAGTACTATCTGGCCAGTTTCTCAGAAATTGTCTAACTCCTTTCATCTAATTCCTGATGGAGAGCCAGGGCAGAAAGTGGGAATGCATTGACTCTCAAGTGTGGTTCCAGCAAGTCAATCTCAAGTTCATGCTTCCTGGTCAGGGGGATGCAGGCCAAGCTAGAGAAGTGGATCCAAACAGGCCATCAGAACCAAGGGGGCTGTAGGGAGTGAGGGAAGGGTAGAGGCATGGCTCCGATGGATGGCAGGTGGTCTGATAACCAGAGAAGATGGGAACAAGGAGAGGGAAAGCAGAACAAGTAAATTGCTGTTTGTCTGGATGAATTATGGGAAGAGTAGCCCTACCTTTTCCAATGAGTTTTGTTTTGTTTTTTTTTAGTGATGTGATTTTATTTTATTTTTTTTAACATCTTTATTGGAGTATAATTGCTTTACAATAGTGTGTCAGGGGCTTCCCTGGTGGCGCAGTGGTTGAGAGTCCGCCTGCCGATGCAGGGGACATGGGTTCGTGCCCCGGTCCGGGAAGATCCCACATGCCGTGGAGCGGCTGGGCCCGTGAGCCATGGCCACTGAGCCTGCGCGTCCGGAGCCTGTGCTCCGCAACGGGAGAGGCCACAACAGTGAGAGGCCCACGTACCCCCCGCAAAAAAAAAATATATAGTGTGTTAGTTTCTACTTTATAACAAAGTGAATCAGCTATACATATACATATATCCCCATATCTCCTCCCTCTTGTGTCTCCCTCCCACCCTCCCTGAGTTTTAATGTTCTGCTAAAAGTTTATTTGCCTTTGTTTAAAAGAGCCAGGCTAGACTAAACTGATTGTGACCACTCTAAATATCACCTATTTTGAGTTCTTCCTGGTGCTGTAAAATCCTCTTGTTGGAAATATTTGCCAGCACATACCCAGAGGAGAGTATGGCCTGAGTATAGAGAAGGCCTGTGTGATGGATTCCAGCTGCCCTCCAACTTCCCACGTTACGCCCAGACTTGTTTTCTGTTGCCTTCGTTCTCTCTCCATAGACACTGTGAATGCAGAGCAAGCTGCTGTGACAGCCTTCGTCTCCTGCTCATGCACACAGGAGGGTCTTTTGTATGGGAGTCCTAGGCCATTTAATCAATTCCTAATCAATTCTGTGTTTATCTTTAAATACTTAGGAGACTTCATGCTTATGAAAGGCCCCCATCTGACTACTGTAGAGGTGATGTCCTCCACAGGATGTTTCTCCCATCCTGTCCCGACATGTTCCTCAGCCCTCTATGACCCTGGTAATCAGGAAAAGAAGAGCCCAGGCATAGTCCCTGGCTTCTTGGCAACATGTCACTGAAGAAATAATTAGTGGTTACCAAAATTGTTCTGGTGATCTTATTTTAATTAGGTATCCAGGCTCATGATATAGAGTCATATATTCTAAAAGATGTACTTAAAGTTCTTTCTCTCTTTTAAGAACTTGTTTGTCTAAGATTGGACATTTCCTTCCTCTTAGCCTTCACACAGTCACAGAATCAAAACAAAGTGAGCAGAGACTAGAAAGGAGCAAGCTTCAGTCAAAAATTTTTAAGCAAACTTTAATTTCAGGAGTTGCAGTATCCAAACCTCATCTATGGAAAGAGGTCTTTTTGTGGAGCACTCTGCATCTCTTTGTATCATTGGCACACAGGTTTATAAAGGATTTCTGAGAATGTTAGACATGACCGTGGAAATAAGCAGTATCAGTATCATTGGTGAGGCAAGCTGAGTTTAAGGGGAGTTCCCCTCCTTTGGGCAGCTAAGGGATCATTGTATGATTTGCCCTATAAGGCAGAGATGCTGGCAATCCTGGGATGTCCAAACTGGGGCCGTGAGTGTGCTCTTCGCTGTGTTGTCTGCCCTTGAAGTACTGAGTGCTGGAGCTGAAAGTAAGGATTGATTCACAGGCAGGAAGTAGTCCTTTATGCATCTGTCCTCTCCTTTACCTTTCCTCCCCCTGAGGAAATAATTTTTTGCATAGATGGCCACTCTCAGGACTGTGCACTAACAACTGACAGCCCCCTTAATGCACCCCAAGATATCATCAGAGTAGGTTTTCCATCCTTGGGCAAGGGGATAGGGCTAGCCCTGCAGGTCCTGCTGGAGCAGCAGGAAAAGTGTGCAGCAGTGTCTTAAATTGTGGTCAGCCTGTCTTGGGAAACCATGTCTGTGGCAAGAAGTCCCTAAGTGAGGTCACCCCTCCACCTGCAGCTGGTCCACTCGTCACCTGTGGAAGTATTGTACTTGGGCTGCAGCAATCCCTCAGCCCTCACAGTCCTGGTGTGACCGAGTTACAAGAAGTTGCAACTTCTTGATGTATGGTCATATGAGAAATGAACAAGGAAATAAATTACGTTAGTAACTGTGAGCATTTCAACACTTAAGTCTGAGAAATTAGAGTAAATGGGAAAATTAGAATTATTCGTATACTGTGATTCTTATTGTGAAACTACCAGCATTTGGCAGAAACCACCAGATACTAATTTGGAGAGGTCCTTTTTGTCAGATGGCCCAGATAGGTCCTTGTCAAAGCATATTGACAGAGCTTACAGCTCTGAGTTTCAGCATTTAGACAAGTTATAACCACACCAGTATCTAACATACCATTTCAAAAAAGGTCTTTCTGATGGTCTCCTATTGCTTTCCATGAGTATGTACACATACACCATGTGACTGGTGTGAACAGGAGATGTCCTACTCTTTGCCACAGCTGAGGCCCTGACTACACAGCCATCCAGCTGTGCTCATGACCCATGGTGGTGAGCAGGAGGCAAGTCTGCCATTGCTGGTGTCCTGGGAGGTCACAGAGAAGGCACATCAACCCAGGAAATGTCATCCAAGATTATAGAAGAATAAACAGATGCAGGAATTTAAACCTTACTTTGAAACTGAGCACTTAACAGACTTTTGTTGGTTTGTCACCATATTTCTATGGGTATTTCCTCCTTCCCTCCAAACTCATTTTAGTTGCGTATGAAAGCTAATAACTCTATTGCACACTTTTGCTCCTTAGATTTTTTTTCAAGAAACTGGAGAGGAAATATTGGAGCAGGGCAGGTGTTTCAGGTGAATGAGGTGAATGTTGAAGTTAACATTGTTTTCTGTGACTCACTTGTCAGAATTAGCCAAAATAAAACTTTTAAAGAAAACTGTCTGCCAAAAGACTGTAAACTGAAAGGAATGATTTAAAACCACTTGCTCAAGAATGGTCTGTACCCTTCTCCAGACCACATCTAAGCCAGCAGAGATGTGCCACCAGCTTCTGTGTAGTTCTCTAACTGTTAGCTTCCTGGAGAGTCTGTTCCCTGGAGTCAGTAGGAATACAGAGCTCTGTCATGCCCCTGTGGGAAATAAATTTTTTAACTTGTTTTATAAACCTTGAATTTTTAAGGTTACCCTTTACTGTGGGCAATAAATTTTTTAACTTGTTTTATAAACCTTGAATTTTTAAGGTTATCCTTTACTGTGGGCGTTAATGGGCCAAGTTTCATGTTAGTTAAATGAGCTTCTCTCTTGTCAGAAGAAATCTGCCCTTTGATTTAGTATGTTCTAGCTGATGGCCAAGTTTTTCCTAAAGCAGTAGTTCTCTAACTTTAGTATGTATCAGAATCACCTGCAGGGCTTGGAAAAACACAGATTGCTAAGCCTAACCCAAGAGTTTCTGAGACAGTAGGATTGGGATGGGACCTGAGAATTTGTATCCCTCACAGGCTCTCAAGGGACGGTGATGCTGCTGGTTTTGGACCCGCTTTGAGAACTATGCCCTAGAGAGTACTCTGCTTTAGGGATGCTTTGCCCTTCCCTGAGTCAGACCTGGCACAAGCTCCTCTCTGGGTTGCCCTGACCTTGCCCTTTAGAAGGCAGCTATGCTGGCATGGCAGCCCTCTAGGGGGCCCCCTGACTCTTGCCCTTGTGCTCAAAAATACACTCTGTCCTTTGCTTTGACCCCTGAAAAAAAGTGCATGCTTCATCACCAACCTGCAAGTGATGTTTTTTTTTTTTTTTTCTCTCTTTTCCTGTTTGTCTTAATTGTTCTTGTTTCTCTCTGTGCTGTCCCTTCATTCTTGCCCCTTTCTTTCTGGTGCAGAGATGAAGATAGTTGGGTGTAAGTTCCTGCTTTTGTGTGTCCTGTCTGCTTTTGCCTGCTTTGTTTCCATCTTCATTTGTTTCATGGAATGTTATGTTGCAGTAGTGGGGTGGGGTGTCATTTACATTATTAATCCTTCATCAGCCTCACCTTTTGGGATAACTGACAAGACATTAGAGAAGCTACCAGCCTAGCCTAGAGACTGTGTATTACTTAGGGTGTTCATTAAGATCAGAGAAAACTAAGGACATGTTGGAATGTTTAGAAAACCTTAAATAGCCCTAGGTGAATAGATACAGGAAAGGATTTTTATGAGACGGATCAGCTACTCCCATTGAAAAGAAAATGAGTAGTGCTTATCCCAAGCTACAAAAAATCAGAAAGGCAGAAAGCTGCTCTTTTCAACTCTGCTGGACACATCTCATGACTTTTGAAAGAGACACAACTTTTGAAAGAAAAGCTCTTCTCAGCAGAGTGATGAAAGTATTTACCACAAGTAGATTCATAGGACTGTGGTCAGTCTGAGTGTCAAATGAAGCTTTGGCAGTATCTCTAAGGGAGGGTTTAGGAATAATCACATCTGGTCCCACAACAGGTTGAAAGATCATCACATCCCTGATCCAAGAAAGAAATAATCATATACAGTGATGTCACACTATGCCCATTCCTGTCATCCTGTTAGAGCAAAGAACATCACTGACTTTGTAGCAAAAGAAACCAGAAGTATTGACACTGAAGACATGGTTAGAAAAATAAGGAACCTGTCTTTCCTGGATACTAAAGAAATCCTCCCGAGAGTCTTTTTTTAGTTTCTTCCTCAGAATAAGAATTACTACAACATAAAGCATTGGTCATGTGTCTGAAAGTGTCCATATTAAATGGTAGTTAACATCTCCACATCTCCATGAATGCTGTCAGGAGACTCCTATTCTGCCAAGAGACAGAATTGGCACCATCCCAAGCAGGCTGCTGTGTCTGCTGGGAGAAAGTTAGTTCTAGTTTTACATGGTCTTAAGGAAAAGAAAGCACTATCCACAGAAGCTCTTCCTAATCCTATCTAGAATTAGACAAGGCCTAAATAATGTATTTAATACTGTTATCCTTGAACCTAGAGCCTCCACACATGTGGTGTGAGTAATTTATACAGAAGGAACATGAATATAATAAAGAATCCAAGCAAGTCTTAGTGCCCAGGGACTTCCCTGGTGGCACAGTGGTTAAGAATCCACCTGCCAGTGCAGGGGACATGGGTTCAAGCCCTGGTCTGGGAAGGTCCCACATGCCACGGAGCAGCTGAGCCCGTGCGCCACAGCTACTGAGCCTGCACTCTAGAGCCTGCGAACCACAACTACTGAAGCCCGAGAGCTGCAACTACTGAAGCCCGTGCTCCACAACAAGAGAAGCCACCACAATGAGAAGCCTGCACACCGCAATGAAGAGTAGTCCCCACTCACCACAACTAGAGAAAGCCCACGCACAGCAGTGAAGACCCAACGTAGCCAAGTTTATTTATTTATTTATTTATTAATCAAAGACTTAGTGCCCAAACCTGTGTAGGCTGTCCTGGACCATTTCTCCTGGCATAGAATTCTACACCTGCTGGACCTATGTGGCCCCAAAACTTCAAGTAAGGCTGGAGTGTCTGGCAAGAGATTATCTTGCTAACAGATGCTCTGGTGCCTGAGCTGGACCTTGAAGATTCTGAAACCTCTACAGAGACTGCTTTCAGAAGAGACCTGCAAACACGTTGTGAGCTGTTTCTCCAAAGTCATGCTAGGATTCAGGTCTTTGGATGATCAGACCTGGCCACTGAAGCATGCACTTTTCTCTCTGCTGGATGCATCTCTGTCACAGTGCTCCCCAGCCCTCTGAGATTACTGGTAACTGAAAAGCACTGTTTCCTTCTAAGACCTATCACTCTCTAAGGACCCCAGAATGTTTCACGCCAATCCCTGACGCAATAAGATGGCCTCAAGTTCATTACCTTGCTCCTTCCCAGCAGCTGTTTATTGTAGACTTCTAGGAATCTGGATTTTTGATGTGTAGTTGCAGTGTAGTGATGGTGCTCTTGACACTTGAACACTCTAATTCAGGTATCAGCAAACTATAGCCCATAGGCCAAATCCAGCAGCCTGTTTTTGTACTACCTACCAGCTAAGAATGGTTTTTTACATTTTAAAAGGGTTGTGAAAACAAAGAACATGTGACAGAGACCTATGTGACCTACAAAGCCTAAGATACTTAATATCTGACCTCTTAGAGAAAAAGTTTGCCAACCTCTGCCTACTCTTAAGTCCCTAGTTCTCTGACATGCAGCTATACCAACAGCTGTCACTGGCTGCTGCGTGAAACTGTGAAAGGGACAAAGATTATTTATTCTGAAGCCCTCTTACAAGAACAACCTCATTCATTCATCTTCCCATTCAAGAAACTCTGTTGCATGTCAACTGAGCACTAAGCATTCAGACATGTAAGGCATTGCTGATGCTGTTAGAGGCTCTGCCAACCTTAGGAAGCAGAGGACACCTAACAAATGGAGTCAGGGCTGCCCTCAACAATACGCACTCCCACTCCCCGTGGAAAAGCCTCCCCCTTCCATACCCATCCCAGCATTCCTCCATGCTGCCTAAGAGGTGCCCAGCCCCCCACCCTCAGCCAGACTTCACTAGTGTTCTTCACAGCAGACCCCCACTTTATAGTCCCTTGATGTTAAACCCTGGAGAGCATCAGAATTACCTGACGATTTTTTAAAAAATACAAGTACACAAGCCCACCCAAGACCCACTAGAATCTCAAAGGGTGAATATTAGAAATCTAATTTTAACAAGCTCCCTAGGTGATTCAAATACAGTCAGCAGGGAGTGGTCTTCAGACTAACCACAGAAACCACTGTTCAGGACTTCTCTTTCCCATTCTTATGATAAGGTGCCTGTCCTCATCCCTCTCTTGGTAATATTTCTTGGCCATTGGTGCTAAAGTTTACATGAGCCTCCTGGAGACAGTACCTTAACCCAGAGGCACGATTCCACTTGAAGGCTTTGTGAACATGTAACATACAATAAGGATAGCTGAAGAGCAGGGACCCTGGGAAGCTCTCTGTAAGGCAGGCCTGGGTCATTACATTCTGGAGCTTTTCACATTTGTTTCTTCTAGTTCCTTGAGAATTAGTGGAGAGCTCAATTTAAATGATCCTCCAGAGAGCTTTTGACAAGAAGGCCCCAGCACCATTAACTATTAAAATGCTGCTTTCAAAACTGAGACCATAATTTGCAAAATTGCAACCCGTAAGGCAGGCTGATACCTATTCAGACTGAGAACAACCTTGGTCTAGGCAGGTCTGTTCTCTAAATAAAGAGCAAAGATCTGATTAAATCAAGCTGCTTCAGTGTGTAACCCAGAAGGTACAGTTGCTTGTATTTATAAATTTTCTCAGCTAGACGATCACCAAAGCGTTCTGTTTAAATAGAAAATTTTAAAAGAATGAAAATTGTAGGAATATCTAGCTCAGTCCTTCCATTTGAAATAGGCATTTTGGTTTAAAATACCCTGGAGGAGCTGCCCAGAAGCTATGAGCTCACTCTATAAAACCAAAACAGACCAAATTCTGTCATTGTCAATCTCCAAGACAATACCCAATTTAGTATTAGTATTTTATATCATATATTGCTAGGAAAAGTTTGAAATGTTCCATTTAGGGACATACTTATTATAACATGGTTAACTTTTGTACAGAGCCACAGACATTTATATGTTTGTACAAGCTAGACTACTATTGCTGGTAGCCAACATTTGTTTTAAAAGTCACGTGAATTATCTTGAGAATAACTGCCAGAAAGTGCTGATTTATACCACAGTAATTTTAAACAAAGCACCTGTTCTTTAGATATTAAAATTCTCTAGACTATTCACTTTATGCCAAATTGTCCTAGAAATTGAATAATTATTTAAATTCCATAGAAAAGCTAATGTGTAACTAAAAGGCTTTTATCAGGAGAAAGCTCTGAGGTGTCTGTTCCAGTTGTTAAAAATTTAAGGTGTAACCAACTCTGATTTATCCCATTATAATGGCATTAACCCATAGTAAAGTTCCCAGTTCATTTTGAATTTTACTTTCAGGGCTGATTTTATTCAGCCTCTGTCCTGGCGGTAGCAAACTAATGAATATGAGTTTTCCTTCTCCTTCTGCTAGTCTTCCCCACCCTACCTACACACCCGAGTGCTGTTTTCATGACCTGCTAGGAGGGCCCAAGCAGGGATGTCCGAAAGAGGAAGATTAAAGTGTCAAACTCATCAAAATTCAAAGGAGAGGTTCTGCTCAACCCAAGAGGAAAGTGTATATGGACTGCAAGGATGGACACCCTGAAGTCTGTCCCACCTACCCAGCAGTTGCATTTGTGTGTGATTTTCAAGAACACATTTTCCTCTTCCCTTCATGGTAGGCTCAGGGTTATTTGTTTGGGGAAATAGCTTTCACACATTAGAGAAAGTTCTCTGCGCTTTCAGAGAATAATTGTTTCTCAGGGACTGCTCTTCCCCACTTGGGTCAAAGTGTTTTGAGAGTATTATGTGACCAAATAACCATGATTGCACTCCTACAGTAGGAAGGCGACCTGAAGAATAGAAGGTCTGGTAATGAAGACCCTCAAAGCCCAAGATATATGCCAGTCCTGGTCTATCACTGTTTCACGTGTAAGAGACACTCGGACACTTCCACAGTTAGAGAGGTGGGCAGTGCAGAAAAGGAGCCGTCAGTCATCGTGTATCTGACCAAACCAGAAAGCTCAGTTGCTAACCAAAAACAAAGACTTATGTCATTGTGATTCCAAGTAATGAACAGATTTAGATGTGCCAGTTTTTCTAAAAACTGAAGGAGAAAGAATTTCTGGCTTCTGAATTGGCTTGCTTTGCAAGTTAATTAATTGTTCCATTAATTTTTAGTTGATTTCTTCAGGCTGCTAACACGTCTTCACTTTGGCCTTACCTGGTTTCCTTTGTCATTTTCGTCCTTTGAAGATTTTTTTTCCCACGGCCTTTACTATTTTTTTTGGAAAGTCAAAAGCCCTTCTTTAGTTTGTGTTAAGTAAAATTCGTCATTTTATGGGTTTAGAAGCTTAGAGCAGCCTAAATAAGCTCCTTTTATACATGAACAGACAATTCCATCCCCCCTTAAAAAAGGCATTTGAGACTTAGGTCATTTCAGACTTGCAGTTTGAGCTACTGCTGCCCAGTCTCAAGCAGTAGGTATGGGCTGCATGGGCTAGAGTCAGAGCACGCAGAAGCAACAAGAGTACAACAGTCTGTCGCCCCAGTCCTTTGGCACCTGTGCTTTTGGAGAGTCACCTGCTCCCAGAGCACTTGCTACAAAAAGAAGAAAAACTGACAGTCCAGTGACCTCTGACTGACACTCCAGCAGGGAATGGGATTTGGAGGTGAGCCTCCAGAAGGAAGAACTACTTTATCCTCTAGTCAGACTCAGAAGGATTGAGGGTTGCAAAAAGAAAACCAAGAAAAAAAAAGAGAAATGATTTTTTTTGTTGGTTTTTTTTTTGAGGGAAAGGAGGAGGGATTAGTAGTTAAGACATAGACATGATTAAAATAAGTGTTATTCCTGTTGATTCTAAAATCTTTCCTCTCTGGGGGACTTAGATTACAGCTATTCTCCTGGAGGGGAGAGAGACTGAGCAGACACCTGCAATCTGCCTTTTCCCACCCTAGACAAGCTGTGGTGAACACCTTTAAGATTCAGACTTAGAGAGCACACGACTAACCAACCTGGGTACTGCTGCACTGATATTGGTAGAATGTCCATTGTTATTAACCAAGCTTGGAATGCCCTGAGCACCCACCTGAACCCTGGAGGATCCAGATGCTAGCCTTGTCCTCCATGCACATGGGGCAGAGTGGCTTCTGCGGTCATGAAGACATGACATTTCTTTCCCCACAGGTGATATCCGCAATGACCTGTACCTAACCCTGGAGAAGGGGGACTTCGAGAGAGGGGGAAAGAGTGTACAGAAGAATATTGAAGTGACCATGTATGTGCTTTACGCAGATGGAGAAATCTTGAAGGTAAAGTTTGCCAGTCAGTTTGGAATGGAGGCCAATCCTGTAATAATTTTAGTGCTTTTGTGGACTTTGTCCAGAGACCCATCCTCTTCAGGAGGAGCTGAACTCAAATCACCCCATATGCATTCTTCTCTGCCTTAGCCTTTCTTCAAGGAAATTCTACAGTATGCTCTGACAATGACTTGCAGTGTCATACAGCCTTTTTAGAAATTCTTCCTAGTGTCTGACCTGAATCCTTCCTGTTCTAATTTAGACCTATTCCCTCTAGTTCTGTCCTACATGTTACTTTTTCAGCCACCTGTCCAGCATCGAGCTGCCTAGTTTTGGTAACTGTTATTAGGTCCCATGCTTTTTGTTCCTTGAGCTAATACGGAAAGTTATATTTTCCCTTTAGTAAGAGGTGGAACTTAGGTACCCACTTGCTGTTAACCAAGTTATGTGGCAAGGAACATCAGACTCAGGCCCTAAAAGATGATTTCCAGCCAGTGCAGTACAAGGATCCTCTGTCACTCTTCATTAAAAGAGAAGACCTGGAGTGCTGTTTTTCTACTGTCATTATGTCAGTTTTTCCCTCAGTCAGTCATGGTCAAGTCCCTGGCAAATAAAAAGGCATTATTTGCATGTCACTTGGCAGAAGGCAAATCACTCTTTTACAAACCTTGCTTCTGTGTGTTGACAACAGCCTTGAGGCAGCCTATGAGGCAGGCAGACCAGGAGTGATTGTCCATATTTTACAGAAGGAAAAAGGTAAAGTTAGTCAAAATCATCTCTCAAACCTAGAAAGAAATGGAGGTAATGTTGAAATGGTGGTGGAAACAATGATTTGTGTGTCATTTTAAAAACCCACCTCAAGGACTAAGGCATGTTCATTGTTTGTATGAATAATGCTGAGGTCAGCAGAGCTGTCAGCTGTTGACGCCACCCTGTGTGGACAAGGAGCTGCTCCTGATTGTATTGTCCACAGCTTCCTGGCGGGCCTGGGACTGGATTTTCACAGCAGTATTTGGGAACTGGGGTCAAGTTAAATCTGGTCTACCTTGTTTATATCCAAGGACAGTCAGCCATGGGCAACCTAAAATGCCAGTGCAACATTAGGCCAAAGATTAGAAAACAAGCTCCACTTTATTATTATTTAATTAATTATTTAATTTTTTAAATTTAATTTTATTATTATTTAATTATTTTTCTGATCTGGAAAGTGCCATACACGGTTGACTTCTCCTGTGAATTCGTTGTTTCCTTTCTTAATGAGGATGAAGAGCCTACCTTAGTGATTCAGATCCCATTCAGATCCCACTCAGCTTCCCTCAAGTTTATTAAGCAATGAGTGTGGTTACCTCTGCCCCAAGGAAAACAAGGAGCATTGTGACTGCTCATTTCTTATACTGTCTAGACAGTTGTTTCCAAAAGTACTGAATTTAAGTCATCTTATAGATTTGGCCTGATGGGAAAATGAGACCTGCACAAAGGAGAAAATTAAATGTCCTAGTGACATGGAAATCCAAGGGATCCCTCCAGGAAGATGGCACCTTTCTTTGCTTCTCTCTTCCAGGATTGCATCAGCTTGGGTTCAGGAGAGCCGAATAGGAGTTCCTACCACTCCTTTGTCCTCTACCACAGTAATAGTCCTCGCTGGGGAGAAATTATCAAATTGCCCATCCCCATTGACCGGTTCCGGGGCTCCCACCTGCGCTTCGAGTTCAGACACTGTTCCAGTGAGTGAGACTTCTCTCCACATTCCTTTGAGGATATGAATATAACTCTTTCCTCTCTGTAACAGAAGTAAGAGAGTTCTTACTATTGGGGGAAGAAAATTAGGAGTTGTGTACTCAGAGATGGGATATCATCAGAGGCTGTCCTTTGGACAGTGATTCAGAAACATGGGATCTGGTATTGGCCTGTTGTAGTGTCTGACCTGGATGCTGGATAATTGCCAGTGTCATTCCTCTTTGGGGGTTTCCTTTGTATGTATTAAACTCCTTCTTAAAGAGCCCCTGGTTTATCAAGACTAGCAGTTTAGTTTCTATTTGAGTCTAGGTTGCCTATGTACCTTGGGATATGAATGGAAGCTCAGTCTAGTACATTTCTCATCATTCTTGCCATCAGGTTGCTACCTAATTAATGAACAAAGTAAGGGACAAAGAAGTAAAGAACATCGGTGATAAGCCAAAAGGGAATTGCTGTTAAAAAGCAAAGTGTGTGGCAAAACAACTAATGCTTGGCTCTGATTGCAGCAAAGGACAAAGGGGAAAAGAAACTCTTTGGCTTTGCATTCTCACCCCTGATGCGGGACGACGGCACCACCCTCTCAGATGATATCCACGAGCTCTATGTGTACAAGGTACAGAGCCTGGCTGTCTCTCACCCTGCTGAGACCACGCTCACACATGGTTCTCAGTTAGGTGGTTTTCACTGAGCGGGCCAGAGGATCCAGGGTAATGCGCTGGTTGAGACAGCAGGACAGCTGTGGGCAGTCTTTTGTCTTCTAAATGAGGTGAGCTTCCTCTCATAAGTAATGCCAGCAGGGCCTTTGTTTTCCACCTCACACTCCACTAGTCATGGAAATCTATTACCAACCCCTCTGTGCTGTTACGGCCTTGGCTTGTTCATTCGGAGACCTGCTATTTGAGATTGGGGTTCTGTCAGCTGGCACTCAAGGTTGCCTGCGTACCAGGTTGAGGCCACGAGCCCCGCCATGTTCTCTTTAAAAGGCATGTGAGCCATTCTGGGGAAAGAAATGAAAAACACTTTTAAAGTGCTTAGAAAGCACTCTTCTAAGAGGACCTGAGGTCCAAGGTCCAGCCTCAGGAAGATGAGAGTAAACATCAACTCAGAAATTCCCTGGGACCTGATTTTTTATGGGTGGCATGGTTCAAGAAACATTCTGTATTCTCTACTTTTGCCTATAGTGTGATGAGAATAGCACGTTTAACAACCATGCTCTGTACCTGGGCCTGCCCTGCTGCAAAGAGGACTATAACGGCTGCCCTAACATCCCCTCCAGCCTCATCTTCCAACGCAGCACCAAAGAGTCTTTCTTCATTTCCACACAGCTCTCCTCCACCAAACTCACCCAGAATGGTAGGTGATGGTGCCTGCAGCGTGGTGCCCTCCACTGTTCTCACTTGCTGGTCCATGTTGCTGATACATGTTAAAAGAGACAAATTATTGCTTTTTCATGCCACAGTGAGGGAATTCTTTTCATGTGAAATTGAAGGACTCATTCGGCAATAGCAGCCTATGAGATTTTCCATGGTTTTAGCAGCTCCTGAGTGACATTCAGACTTTACAGATGTGTCTTTAGCCTTTATCTCAGCACTCCAGAGGCTGTTATACTGCTCGTAGCTATTTCTGTCCTTCTAGGTCTCACCTGTCCTTGGCAGGGAAAGTCTGGGCTTTGCTTGTCCATGACGTAGCCAGGGTTCACCATCTTTTGGGCTTGCTTCCTAGTGGACCTCCTTGCTCTGCTGAAATGGAAGGCCTTTCCAGACCGGATCATGGACATCCTAGGGCGGCTGAGGCATGTCAGTGGGGAGGAAATTGTTAAGGTATGGCTTCACACAATTCACACATGCTACCTGAGCAAGAATCTGGGCAGAAGGCCTCACTTCCCCTTGATTTCTGCCAGTAAGCCTCTAAGACCATTTTTCGAGGTATATAATTAGGTGAGTAGAAATAAAGCTATTTTTCTTTCTTAACTTCCTTTTTTAATGTAAGTATCACATCAGGTTTATTACCTTTTAGAAACTACCTTTAAGTTTTAAGCCCTGTTTTCTGTCTTGTTTTTCTTCCTAGAAAGCAAACTGGTAATTAAAGGGCAGTGATAAAAACACCCTCTCAGAAACAACCCGTGTGTGCTGTTGCCCACATGCCTTGAGGTCTCCTCTCCCTTCCTCTCTCTTCCCTTACTTTGTAAACCTTTACCACAAATCCAGCCTGATGTCTTCTTGGCTCTACTCTCTTGATTATCTACAGGAACTCTGAATACTCTCCATTAACTGTAACTGTTGATTTTGCCCAGTCTCTCACTAGAGTGCGTAATAGGGGACCCTTCCTTACTGCCTTCCTCAATTGCTTTTTCAAGTACTTTAGTGACATTTCCTATCTAATGGCCTGAGCAGGCTGACAGCAACACTACCAGACACCAGTTGTTTTCCATAGGGCTTCTCCGCAGTGTGTAGAAGCCAGGTATTTGCCCACCTGTCTTTAGCTCAAGAAAACTCCTAGGCACTTCCTGATGGTGAAAGCCCAGGAGGTGGGTTCTGCACAATGGACTGAACTCAACTGAGGAAAATGGAAGTGCTTTTGGTGATCAGCAAGGGCAATGAAGTGTAGGATAGAGATTAAATGTCAAGAAGGCAACTTGTCTATCAGTGAGCATTCTTGGCTCTATCATTGCAAGTGTCAAATCTATTAGCATTGCACTGTCTGTACTTTCATTTTACAGCTCCATTGACTCAATAATACACAACATGGTGTCTCCAAATGAGGAATAATTTTAAAGTCTGTGTATGGCTTTGTACTTTTATGAAGTCTTGTATGAATTTTGTGTTAATCAATTGATCAGAGTATCATAAATTTTTAAAAGAACTCTTTATACAAACAAGCTAATACTAGTTTTTGAAACTTAAGATAAATGCCCTTATACTCAGGGCATTTTTTTCCTTCTAAACATATGAAAAATTTAACCAGTAAAACAGACCAGGTATTAAGAAAAGTCTGTGATCCTTTTAAGGCTGAGTTGTTACATTCCTGACAAAAGAACATCCTACCAGGATTTCTGGTTTTAGCATCAGTATTTGTCTCAAGCCAGCCAGAGAGAATTAAAGAGATTATGCTAGCATTTTAATTAATTTTTACTTTTTTGGTAAGATTTCAAACATACCAAAAAAAGTTGACAGAATAGAATAAATAACCGTACATATACCTATCCTATCAGTTACCCCTGACTGTCATCAGCCCATGGTCAGTCCTGCCCATAAACTCCTCATCCATGCCTTCTACCTTATATTGTTTTGAAATAAGTTGTAAACATTATATCATTAAATTGCATTTTGACCAACAGAATATTAGATTTGATTTTTAAAGACTGGGAGCATCCGTGAGTGTTTATTATTCTCTCTCTTGGTTTTTGCATCTTAGAAAAAGGCACGTGCTCAAAAAAAAATGGTGACTCCAGATATTTTACCCTCTTTGACAGCCCTCATTAGCTGCATTCTCTCTTATCCTGGGATACTAATCTCTAGACCAAAGAATAGTTTCTATAGTTAAGGCCTAGCTTGCCACAGCCTCATCCAAATGTCCTCTACAGAGTTAGGCCATAGAGGAGAACAAGGGACTATCAAATTTTGGGGGACCCAGGAAAGTAAGCCCTTTTTCTCAAAATGGATTTGGCATCAGAATCACTTAGATTGGGACTTCCCTGGTGGTGCAGTGATTAAGAATCCAACTGCCAATGCAGGGGACACAGGTTCGAGCCCTGGTCCGGGAAGATCCCGCATGCCGCAGAGCAACTAAGCCTGTGAGCCACAACTACTGAGCCTGAGCTCTAGAGCCCGTGAGCCACAACTACTGAAGCCCACACGCCTAGAGCCTGTGCTCCACAACAAGAGAAGCCACTGCAATGAGAAGCCCGCGCACCACAACAGAGTAGCCCCCACTCACTGCAACTAGAGAAAGCCCGCACACAGCAACGAAGACCCAATGCAGCCAATAAATAAATAAATAAATAAAATTTTTTTAAAAAAGGAATCACTTAGATTGTCTTCATTTCAAAATTACTGTTCTCCATGGATATCCTAGGTTTTTTAGGTAATTGCTCTTTCCTTATACATTTAGCACTTACCCAATAGGAAGAGCCTCTGTAGGTCTCTCTTAGGGCCCTTTGGGCTGTAAGCAAACACCCCCAAGTCCACCTAGTTATTTCTTGGCTAGATGGAGGTGGGGTACTAGGTTATTTTTAAGTGGTGGCTTGAGATCTTAGGAGATCTTTGACTTTGTTTACTGGGAAATAAATTCACTGGTGTATGGAAGTTTGAACATGTGTCCAAGGTCCGAAGACCTGAGCCCTCTGATTTTTATGCTGTTGCAGTTTCTACAGGACATCTTAGATACGCTGTTTGTGATTTTGGATGATAATACAGAGAAATATGGCCTGTTGGTGTTTCAGTCTTTGGTAAGTCTCACCCTTCCTCATTTTTATTAATTATTCCCATCACATATTTTTTTTTAAATCTAAGGAAAGCAATTTATTAGAGTGAGTCAGTACAAGATGTAGATGTTTCCAATAGAAAAGGAACTGAGGAGTGTCACCCAAGGAAGACCAACAATCACCCTACCAGGCAGAGCCCTACAAGATCAAATCTGGACTTCAACTTTGTAGTTGCAGGGTTTCCTAGCCCCTGAAATAGTGACCTACACCAACAAAAGGCCCAGAGACTAATATAGGAAACAAGACAGCCTGTTTTTCCACTTACAAAAGTAGGATACAACCACCAGGAAAAGCAGAGACTCACTTGTGCTGGTGGAGCATCACACTCTCTCCCTCTATGCAGTTGTTTGAGAACCAGAGTCTCAGAAGGTTGCTTAGTGTGAAAGGACAGTGATTTGGATGTTCAGCGCATTTTGTTGAATATATCCAGTCCTACAGGAGGGCTGTATGTTCAAGGAGAACCAGATACTCTGAGTCTGCCTGATAGATGAGGAGCAGAGGCAAGAGTTAGAATGGTACTTGCAAAGTTTGCTTCTCTGGCTTTTCTTCTTCCTTGTTTCCCTGGCCAGCCAACCCCATTTCCAAAGGGTACAGCCTTTCATAGGCTGGTTTGGCTTAGAGGACAATATTTTTCTCTCTCTCTTTTCCAAGTTTGTTGAGACAACTTAGTGTTTATGCCACCTACACAGGTATTGTTTTGCATTCCCTAGGTCCATATTGAACCACCTAGCATTCGTGAAGAGAGAAGCTCAAAGTAACACTGGCATTGACAAATGAGTCCCAAGTTTGGAATGGGAGGCTGGGGATGTTAGGAAGAGAACAAACATGACAGAAATACAGACATAGAATGGAAATCCTACATTCACTGGGAACACTGGAGAAAACACTAGCAGTTTGCCATTCCTTGAAGAATCAAGAGTTGTTTCCTGCTGGGGATAGGTTTGAGGCCTCCAATGAATTCTGCTACCCTCCATCTCTACCAGGTATTCATCATCAACCTGCTCCGAGACATCAAATATTTCCACTTCCGACCTGTAATGGACACATACATCCAGAAGCACTTTGCTGGAGCCCTGGCATACAAGTAAGTTGCATTTGGCACCATCATTAGGACTTGTGTTTGACTAGAAAGACGGGCTTTGAACATTCATTAAAAGGGCACCAACATTCGTTCAGCAGACCTTTTTTTTTAGACTTCATTTACTTATTTTTTAACCCTGGTAAAATACACATAGCATAAAACGTGTCATCTTAACCAATTTTTTTTTGTTTATAAGGGTAACCTCTCTCTTTTTTTTTTAAAGAATCAATTTTATTTATTTATTTTTGGTTGCATTGGGTCTTCATTGCTGCACGTGGGCTTTCTGTAGTTGTGGCGAGCGGGGGCTACTCTCCGTGGCGGTGTGCGGCTTCTCATTGCGGTGGCTTCTCTTGTTGCGAAGCACAGGCTCTAGGCACGCAGACTCAGTAGTTGTGGCACTCGGGCTTAGTTGCTCTGTGGCATGTGGGATCTTCCCAGACCAGGGATTGAACCCGTGTCCCCTGCATTGGCAGGCAGATTCTTAACCACTGGGCCACGAGGGAAGTCCCTTAACCATTTTTAAGTGTACAGCTCAGTGGCATTAAGTATATCTACATTTTTGTACAACCATCACCACCATTCATCTCCAGAACTGTTTTCATCTTGCAAAACTGAAGCTCTGTACCCATTAACCAATAACTTCCCATTCCCCCCACCACCACCCAGCCCTCGTGTAATCACTATTATACTTTCTGTCTATGGATTTGCTAATCTAGGACCTCATATAAATTGAATCATACAATATTTGTCTCCTTGTGACTGGCTTATTTCACTTACCATAATGTCCTCAGTGTTCATCCATGTCATAACATGTGTCAGAATTTCCTTCCTTTTATTCTAAATAATGTTCCACTGTATGTATATACCACATTTTGTTTATCCATTCATCTGTTGATGAATACTTGGCTATATTTATCCACCTTTCAGCTATTGTGAATAATGCTACTATGAACATGGGCATACAAATATCTCTTAGAGACCCTGCTTTCCAGTCTTTTGGGTATATACCCAGAAATGGAATAGGTAGATCATATGATAATCCTATTTTTAATTTTTTGAGGAACCACCATACTATTTTCCACAGCAGCTGTACCATTTTACATTCCCACCAGTAATGCACAAGTGTTCCAATATCTCCACATTCTCGCCAATACTTGTTACTTTCTGGTTTTTTCGTATTTTTTTTTTAATAGTAGCCTTTCTAATGGGTATGAGATGGTATCTTGTGGTTTTGATTTGCATTTCCCTAATGATTAGTGATGTTGAGCATCTCTTCATGTGCTTATTGACCATTTATATATCTTCTTTGGAGAAAAATCTATAAGTCCTTTGCCTATTTTTGAATCAGGTTGTTTGGTTGTTTGTTGCTAAGCTGTAATTCTGGATATTAACCCATTTTCAGGGATATAATTTGCAAATATTTTCTCCCATTGCCTTTTTAATCTGTTGATTGTGTCTTTTGATGCACAGAAGTCTTCAATTTTGATATAGTTTAATTTATCTAATTTTTCTTTCATTGCCTATGTTTTGATGTCTTATCCAAGAAATGATTGCTGAATCCAATGTCGTGAAACTTTTCTCCTATGTTTTTGTCTAAGAGTTTTATAGTTTTAGCTCTTACATTTAGGTATTTGATTAATTTTGAATTAATTTTTGTTTATTGTGCAACATAAGAGTCCAATTTTATTCTTTTGTGTGTGGATATTTAGTTTTCCCAATACAATTTGTAGAAAAAGAATATCCTTTTCCCATTTAATGATGAGAATCATTTGACCGTATACATGAGGGTTTATTCCTGGGCTGTTTTATTCTGTTGATGTATGTATCTGTCTTTATGCCAGTACCACCCTGTTTTGACTAGTCTTTATAATCAAAGTTAAAGTTACTCTTTGTAGCTTTGTAGGACGTTTGAAATCAGGAAGTGTGCATCCTCTAATTTTGTTCTTCTTTTTCAAGATTGTTTTGGCTATTTAGGGTCCCTAGAGATTCCATATGAACTTTAGGATGGATTTTTCTATTTCTGCAAGAAATGTCATTGGGATTTTGATAGAGATTGCATTGAATTTGTAGATCACTTTGGATAGTGTTGACATCTTAACCAAATTAAGTCTCCCAATCCATGAATGTGGATGTCTTTCCGTTTATTATTAACTTCTTTAATTTCTTTTTCTTTTTTTTTCAGCAACGTTTTGTTTTCAAAGTATAAGTCTTTCACCCCCTTGGTTAACTTTATTCCTAAGTATTTTATTCTTTTTTGATGCTACTGTAAATGGATTGTTTTCTTAATTTTCTTTTTTGATTGTTTATTGTTAGTATATAGAAAAGCAAATGATTTATATATGTTGATTTTGTTGCAGTGTTGCTGAATTCATTTATTAGTTCTAACAGGGTTTTTTGTGGATTCTTTAGATTTTTCTACATACAAGATCATGTTAGCTACAAACAAAGATAATTTTACTTCTTCCTTTCCAATTTGGATGCCTTTTATTGCTTTTTCTTGCCCAACTGCTCTTTCACTACTAATACGTTGAATAGAAGTGGCAAAAGCAGGCATCCTTGCCTTGTTTCTGATCTTAGAGGAACACATTTCAGTCTTTTACCATTGAGTATGATGTTAGATGTTAGCTTTCCATTGATGTTTTAAACTAGAGTTTATTACATAGTTGTCATACTTTTCCTTCTAAGAAATGATGGCAGAGCTGCTAAAAATATGTCTTGCTTTTTCAGTGAGAAACATGTGAATAGCTAAATATAGTCCTGACAAATAAATATCAAAGAAAAGAAAAAGATAGTCAGTAAAAGAGATAATGTGAATAATAAACATGGGAAACACTCACAGCTTATCTAAAACCATTAAAGCAATTTTTAAAGTCACCATATTATTCTATGGAATGAGCACAAGTTTTTTAAAAAAATATTTATTTATTTATTTGGTTGCACCAGGTCTTAGTTGCAGCTGGAGGGCTCCTTAGTTGCGGCATGTAGACTCCTTAGTTGTGGCATGCACGTGGGATCTAGTTCCCTGACCAGGGATCGAACCCAGGCTCTGCATTGGGAGCGTGGAGTCTTATCCACTGCGCCACCAGGGTAGCCCCAGCACAAGTTTAGAAAACAAAACCGAAGGGTTCTGAGGCTGTGGAATCACTGGAACTCTGACACTTTGATGTCACTTTGGAGAGCAGGCACTGTGCTATATATTTTACATGTGTCATCTCATTAGAATTCATAGTTTGAGATGTACTGTTGTTTCCTCTATATTTTAAATGAAAAGAATGAGGACAGAGGACCCAAATAACTTGCCCAAGGATGCAAAGCTAGAAACTGATAGGCCTAAAATGCGAACTGTTATCTGATGAGGGCCTGCACTCTTGCCCTGTGTACTCTTTTGCCGTGTAAACGTGAAGGCCTTCTGACCTTGTAATCCCATTCCACTCAGATGACTTGGTCCTAAGGAAATAAGATCATTGGGATGGCAAGGAGGGGCACACCGGACTATACACCTTTATTCAGAGTCTGTTTTATATTCTGGAGACTTAGCAGTTTTAAACAAAACAAAACAAAACACACATCCAGTCCCAGACTTTGGGAAAACTTTCTTGTAATCAGAAAAAATGTGTGTCAGGGAAAGTGGGAAAGAATGATTATAATTGCTGATTGAAATGTGGCAACTCTTTTTGGACAGGGAGTGTTGTCTGGTCTTGGATGATCTAAAGATTCCACAGCCGTATTGGATCCATCACTCCATTCTAGATCATTAGCAGTATATTATTTCCTATATGGCTAATTCAGGACTGCAGATATTTTAGGCTGCATTGCTTTTGGATTAAAGTGGGGTTTCTTAAACTGTTCTTTTTCCTAGGGAGCTAATCCGCTGTTTGAAGTGGTACATGGACTGCTCAGCAGAACTGATTCGGCAGGACCACATTCAGGAAGCCATGAGGGTAATGTACTGAGCTTGCTGTACAAAAAGGGCCCACCCCTGCAGACTTTGCAAGTAGCCTCAATGGAGTAGCGTGCAGGACAAGTGTAGACAGCCAGTACACTGCTCTGCTTTCAGGAATGACTGCCTTGATCCACATAACTGCCCTTTCCTCACTTTGATTTTGCCCTAAAAGGTCTTTATTCCTCATAATTTTATCTTAAAGCAGGAGGGAGGGATGATGTGCATGTGGCTCTGAGCCATCCTTCCTGCCTGGTTTTTACCAACAATGTCAGTCTTTGCTTCCACTGGCTAAAATATCATATCTCCTTCTAAGCCAGTGTTGGTGGCAACATTGATTAGAAATAAGATCTTCCAATACTTTTCCCTTCTTCAGTAGTTACTAAACATTGTTTTTTATAACTGTTTTAAGTAAAAAGAGCTGAGTGAATGCACTGTATGCAGATATGTTGAGAAGAAGATAATCTAAAAACCATGACCAGGCAGCCCTTTGCATTGCTGGACAGCTCCACTTTACAGGGGACTGTCCTCATTGTTAGTTAACTATACTTTCTGGTAACTTCTTTTCATGGCTACTGCTTCTACTGTAGAGAACAGCCTATGAGAATGTTGATCCCTCTTACGCTCAACAGTTCTCTATATAGCTATTTGAAGAAAACTGTCGTATCCTCTGAGAACTCATTTAAAGCAAGTTGATGCTTGCTTGCTTGCTTGCTTTTTTGTCTCTGTCTTTTCTTGTTCTTGAGTTACTCTCTTTTTTTAGTTGCTTTTTAACCATGTCTTTCCCATCCTTTCTAGTTAGTAATAAAAGAAGAATGGCAGCAAAGTAGTTCTGCTTTCTCTCTGTCCTCTTTTAATATCCCATCATCTGCTCTAAGTACTTCTGGGCCTGTGATTTTGTTATTCTTGTCCACGTGGTAACAGGTAAAACAGATGTTCCCCCAAGCATCATCAGATTAAAGAGGCAAAATCAAATCATAAATCCATATTTTCCCTGCCTCTTCTCTGCACATTCTTTAAAAATCTAAGGCCACAAGTCTCACTTCTGTCTTTCTTCATGCAGTACATGTCAGCTGAGCAATCAGCATGTCATGGGTGCTAAGATGCAAAGAGTAAGACTGACCTCTCCCCTTGAAGAACACATCCCCTGTGTCCTAAGGGGAATCAGGCTCAAACACAAGTGTAGAGCAGGGTTCTGAGTGTAATGTAAGGGCAAGCACCAGGTTCTGTTCTTCTCTGAACTCCAGCGCCTGTGAAGTGCCCTGCATAGTATCTGAGGGGATACAAGTTGAGTTAAATGCAAAAGATTCTATGTGAGTTCATAAGTTAATTGCTTAAGGTTACTGGAGATGCTATCTCAGAAGTTTTCCCCTAAGAGTCATTCATTCAACCATTCATTCAGTCAGTATTGCTTGATACCTGCCATATGTCAGACACTGTGATAACCACTGGGGATTCAGCAGGAGCCCAAGTAGAAAGGCTAGGCCTTCACAGCACTTCCATTCAAGTGGGGAAAAGGCAGATAGTAAACATGTCAAACAGATAAATACACAAAGTAAGTGAGAAAAGAAAATTGATGATGCTATGAGGGAAATAAACAGGATCTTGGGATGGAATGGCTGGAGAGGAGGGTTTACTTCAGATCAAGAGTTTAGGGAAGGCTTCTCTGACGAGGTGACCTGAGCTGAAATCAGTGTTAAGAACTGGAGGACACACATTTCAGACTGAGGAAACAGCATGTTTAAAAGCCTGGATGGGAAAGAGCTAGAGTTTTCAAGCAACCATAAAGTGGCTGATGTGACCAAAGCAGAAGCTTTCAAATGTTAGGTTGGATATGAGAGGTGGCAGAAAGGAAGACCTGAGGCTGGTTCCAGGGGTCTGGCTAGATGAGCTGGGTTGATGGCAGGGTCACCTATGGAGGTACAAAATTCCTGGAGAATATCAGGTTTGGGTGGGAAAAAGGAAGAGTTCCATTGTGCGGGAGCACTTTTCTGGGGGTACTTTCATACTTGTTCTTACCATTTCAAATGTATTTGAGTGGCATCTGTTACTAATGCATCTAGCCCAATGGTTTTATCAGGCCATTTCCACTTCATCAAATTTCAGTTTACAAGTCCTCTTGACCAAATGTGTAAGTCTCTTTATCTGATCCTAATTTCATCCTTATTCATAGAATGCATGTGCTTCTGACCTGGCATTTCTTATTCTGGTATCATAATCTGTGGACCAGGAAACCTCCTCTTCTTTATTGCTCTTGATTCAATACATCTTGCTACTTATACATCATCTCTTCCTTTCCCTTTCAGAGTCATGACCTTCCAAAGTTATGCCACTAAAGAAGATGAAAATAAAGAGTCTTTTATTTTCTTACTTGGTTACATTATTCCTGTGTGAATGACTTACGAGGGGGTATCCTTGGTGGGTCTGAGGATGGCTTTTGGCAGGGCGTTCCAAAAAGGCAGCATACTTTTCACTGCTGAGCTGCATCAGGTTCTTACCAGGGGGCCAGGAAAGAGAAACACAATGATCTCCTTAGTGACAGAAAGGTGGTAATAACTTTTAGGATCTCTTTTCCTTTCAGGTTTATTAACTTAAGTAGAAAAAGAGAGAGAAGCTGCTTCAGCCGTAGTTAAGTGTTCCATTGTCTCCACACAGGGTTGGGAACACCTGTAAACTTCAAACAACTTCCATAGGATCCACCCTCACCTTTTATCCCACTCTTCTGCTCTCCTCTCTTTACCCAGTTGCATCTGTTACAGGTGGCCAACTTCACCTGGTCCTGGCCATGAGCTGGTGCTGATGATAAAAATCAACAGGAGTAGGGAAAGGGGAAGTCAGGTAATGATGGATGACTGGAAGTGTGCTTGTTTTCCTTGCCCTCATCCAGGTTTTTACAGGCTGTCTTCGACAACAGCCTTGTACTCTTCTGCAAAGTGTTTTATATTTTAGGACTTAGTGGGGGAACTGATCTCTCATACCCAGGAAGTGCAAGCGACTTTGCTGTCTGGTTCTGCCTCTCACTCTGAAACTAGTGGATGTTTTAAGCCACTCAGTATATCTCTTGTGGTAGTTGTTTCAAACTGAAAAAAAAAAAATCACTTTCCTTTTTAAATTTAGCAGAGACTTTGCAGGTTCTTTACAGACCAAGCATTAAATTTCCAGGTTATTTGTAGACCAGGCATTAAAAGGCTACTGAAACAGAGGCTGTAGCATTTATGGAGATGAGGCCAAGCACTATAACTTATTGTACAGAATCCTCTGGTGCAGGCCTTGGAACACACATTTTTCTGAACTAGCTATTTTCCAGTGCCAACTGAGTTCAGTGTGGGACACATAAACACACACACACACACACACACACACACACACAAAAGTTTTGCTTTGCTAAACCTGACAGATGAATAGATCATGAAAGTATAGCTTGGGAATTGTTTCCTGTTATATAGTTCAAGTAACTGAGTTCCATATTTCATCCTTGGATAAGTTTCTCCTCAGTTTTCAATGTCTCTGCCTTTCCAGTGTCTGGGAAATCGTTAGCCTTTCTTTGATTAGAAAGTATAGTCTTGGATCTTGAATTCTCTTAAAAGAGAATTATTCAGCTCATAAGCATGGGCCAAGCTGCAGGGACTCCTCAGAATCAGATTCTGCTCCCAAAACATGTTATGGGAGCTTTGTCTTCTGTATTGTTCATGAACTATTGATGGCAGGTGTCCTGGTCTGGAAGAGGATGGAAAATGGGTGGATTAGGTCCACCAGCTCCTGTGCAACTAGGGGCAAGTTCTTCAGGCTTGACCCCTGGTGAGAAGGCTGGCACCATGTCAGGGGCCAGCTGTTTCTTGAAGATGCAGAAGACTCTTTAAAGGACTCTTCCTTCTTGGAATAAATTTAAGAGAGGTTCTTATATCATTGCCTTTGTAGCCTTTTATTTCCAGACCTGAGAAAAATGAGAGAAATTTAATTTTCTTTTGGTCCTATATGGTATTGAATTCAACTGCTTCCATAACAGTCTGTGGTTATACACTTCCATAACCGCATGAAATAATTTGATGATTCTCTCAGTACATAGACAGTTGCTGCTCAGTGAACATTGGAGTTTTGAGAAAAGGTTTAAAAAATTAAAGTGCTTCACTACTAAATATAAAGTAGATTAATAATAACCTGCTATATAGCACAGGGAATTCTACTGAATACTCTGTAATGACCTATACAGGAAAAGAATCTAAAACAGAGTGGATATATGTATATGTATAACTGATTCACTTTGCTGTACAGCAGAAACTAACACAACATTGTAAATAACTCTACTCCAATAAAAATTTTTTAAAAATTAAACTGCTTGTCTCCATAGCTGGAATTGTCCACCTCCCAATTTTGGTGTATAATTTTCTGGTACTCCACCATTCATTCCCTCATGTGTTAGTTTCTGGACATCTTTAACACCTCTCTATCCCTTTTTCTCCTACACCTCCAGGCCTTGGAGTACCTTTTCAAGTTTATCGTGCAGTCAAGGATCCTCTACTCACGTGCCACCTGTGGGATGGAAGAGGAGCAATTCCGGTCCAGCATCCAAGAACTTTTCCAGTCCATCCGGTTTGTGCTCAGTTTGGACAGCAGAAACTCAGAAACACTCCTTTTCACTCAGGTCTGTGAGCTACAGGAAAGCTTTGCTGCTGGATTCTTGTCTGTCTTAGCAGGTGGTTTCTTTGTCCTCTGGCTTCCAGAGTTAAAGAAGCCCTGCCAAGCTCCTATGTTTTGGGTAAGGGATGAGTTATAAGGAAATACCTAGTAGAATAAAATGCTGCTTTTACTTCAAAGCCAGCTATGTCCCAGCTTCCAAATATAAGACAGCCCAGTGGCTTTATGGTGGAGAAGAAGCACAACTTTGCCCTCTTTAGACCAAATTTATTTAGTTACCATGCTATTAGTTGTTCATGAACATCTTATTTATAGAGGATATTCAGAATGTATAGAGAATTATATTTCCTAGCCACTGTATTAATTTTAAAAACCTCAGGTTAGTATTGGTCCATCCTAGCAGTTAAGAATGAAATAGGTTGAAAAACAGCAGAAATAACTAGAAAACTTTGGCTAAGAAATAGGATTAGATTCTATTAGAAATACCAGTGTGGGAAGCAAGTTGCTTCCTTATATTAAAAATGTCTGGCCAGCTAATCAGTTACCTTTTACATGCAACCTTACCCTAGAAGGGATCGTGGATATTGTTAATTACCCCAGTCACAAAGGGGTCATTTTTGCTTATAAATAAATGTCAGAATTTTATCTAATGAATTTCACTTCTTTGATTTTTTTGAAGCCAATTATTACATCAAAACCTATGAGCAAAGGCCAGACAGCCTTTCTCATGTTCATTCATTCAGTCACTGCCAGGTCTGTCAGCGCAAATATATGTTGAAATATCTCATTTAAGATTAGAATGGTCTGCTTTTTTTGTTTTCCACTTGCTTCTGTGTTGCCCCTTGATGCCAGTTGCCCATAAGCCCCTTGGCCCAGAGAACAGGTGAGCAACTGGGGGATAGCCTCTATAAAAGAGTGGAATACATCAAGGTCACCAGGTATCTCTATAAGAAAGGCTCCTTCCATGGTCTCCCCTCCTGAACACCCCAAGCCAGTTGTCTTTCTCCTTCCTTCCTCTCCCCCAGCCTATCTGTTCCTGCCAACCAGGGCCCAGGACACCTACTCCTCCCTCAGCCTGTGAAGATATGGGGAGCTAGCAGAGCAAACCAGACACACTTTCTGAGAACTCAGCAATGCCCTGTACTCAATGGCATGTTCCTATCACATCAGGATAAATAGCTTAGATGTAGTCTTATCTTAGACCTGAGTCAGAATCAGACCTGCTTCTTTGGTGCCAGGCTCATGTTTCACAGTTTCAGAACTTTCAGCAAGTATGCTATTCAGTCACACTTTATATCTTTGATTCTGACCACTAGGAGATGTTATGGTGCAAGTGTCCTTCTGTTCCGATGCCATAAGTATAGGAAATTTCACCATTTAAGAGAGCAAATAAGCTACTGTTTGTTGTTGATTATGAAATACCTGCTTTTCTGGGAATTTCCTAGCAGTCCAGTGGTTAGGACTCGGCACTTTCACTGCCGTGGCCCCAGGTTCAATCCCTGGTTGGGGAACTAAGATCCTGCAAGCCACACAGTGCAGCCAAAAGGAAAGGAAAAAAGAAGAAATACCTGCTTTCCCTCTTTTGTCTTTTGTATCTAGTTGCTTATGATGATAGTTTTTGTGCTGGTTCTAATTACTGCAAAGTGATCTCCTTGATATCCCAGGGAGTTATAAATCTGCAGATAGAATTCATGAAAGTTCAGTCCTTGGTCCTGGCCTGAACATAGACTGCAGTATGACAGACCCATTTCCCCAGGTCATAAATTTTCACTCACTCTAGGCCAGTGTCTTACTGCCTGTTGAAGCAATCAGGAAAAACAGCTCCCCACCCTGCCCCCCAACCTGTCACTTAGGAAGAGCGCACTCTCACGTCATCTCAAGGTGACGCTCCATTTCCCTTTGTAAATCTTGGCTTAATAGTGTAAGAGGACTGAGAAGTACGAAGAGCCTCCTTCATGGTGCTTCCATTTAGACAAGAGAAATGAACAAGAGCCAGCATTTATTGAAGGCTATTGTGTGCCAGGCAGTCTACTGGAAATTAATTTTATGCACCTAAACTTTTTCCTCATACCAATACGAGGAGATAAGTAATAGCATCATCCCCATTTTACAGATGAGAAAAGTGAGGATTAGGTAGTAACTCACCCAAGGTTATGTGGCAGATAAGTGGTAACACTGGGATTTAAACTCATGTCTGTCCAATTCCAAAACCCATTCTCTTTCTCCTAAACTATTCTGCCTCCCAAAGGCTCAGATTCTCAAGAGAATATTGAGAATCAGTTCTCAAGAGGTTACTGGGTCTGCCAGAGCTAAGATCCTAGGAGAGAATTCTCCAAACACACACATACTCCACTTGTCCAGGCCATCTAGGTCTCTGAACTCTATGCCAACATTATCAGCAGTCCTCAAGAGTTCATGGCTGACTAAATCCATACATTCTCCATCCTTTTGGATTTACACTTGAAACTGTCAGGCATCACACGTGAAGGAAATAGTTTACAAAGTCTTTAGATTTCATGGTTTCAACTAAATGACACTATTCTGGGGAAATGGTCCAGTTTTCAGAGCTGGATTGCTGGCTGCAGGACTGTGAATGGAGTTCACCTAGTGCTGCTTGATGGTGCTCAGTTATCTTTGCCTATGTTCTTTGAGAGCTTCCTGGCTTGAATTTGGGACTGAAACTGGAAAGTCAAGAGCTTGATCATAGAGACAGACAAAAAATTTAAATCCATTTTATGAGCAAAAACAGCTATGGATATTAAGCCCTAGAGTTAATTTCTGTATATATTCCCTTCTCTTGCCAGCAAATGCCTTGGCAAGTTCTGAAAGCTTCAAGCGGCCTGGGCCCCAGTAAATTCTCTTGTTTTGGTTTCCTTTTTGGTTCTTCCTGCTCCATGCCCTAAGAGTGCTGCAGGGATGGGTGGAGTCCAAGGCCAGGGAGGAGCCCATTCGAGGCAGGGGTGCTGCAATGACTTCTCAACCTCTCACCACCATGTATCATTGTCTAAGCATGCAAGATAGATGCATACCTAACTCTGAGCTAACCAGACCTTCACTTGCTTCTGCAGGCTGCGCTTCTCAATTCCTTCCCAACGATCTTTGATGAGCTGCTGCAAATGTTCACTGTGCAGGAGGTAGCAGAGTTTGTGAGAGGGACTCTGGGGAGCATGCCCAGCACTGTGCACATTGGGCAGTCAATGGATGTGGTCAAGCTGCAGTCCATTGCCAGAACTGTGGATAGCCGCCTATTTTCTTTCTCAGGTAAATCAAGTTGGGGTGAGAGTCACACCCACCTTTCTTCCTTATCAGGGTGTTGGCCAAGTGGGAAGCAAAGGATCAGTTTCATCAGCCATCATGCAAGACGCCAGTGGCCCTTCAAATGCAGAGTTTTTGGTAAACTCTGTTAGAGAATGCAGCCAGAACCTAAGCCTACTGCCTTACTCACAATTTATTCCTAGGGACCCACATGGGGTGGCCTGCCTCCAGGCCCACAAGTCTAGCCAGCTGCCAAGAATGGGGCCTGCCATAGCCCCAGCAGGATGAAAAAGCAGAAGGAAAGGAGGGGGAACAAGAGAGAAAGGTCTAGCCCAAGGGGATAGGATAAGTCAAGGAAATAAAATTGACCCTGAAAGGGGGACCCTGAGGACCCACTATACTTTCTTGGTGCCTGTCCTCACCAGTCAGATAGATTCCTTTTCCTCTCTCTGAAGGAGCTTCTAAAGATTAGACAAAGTGATGGAGAGGGAGCCCTCCACACTCCAAAAGAGGTCAGGACAGCCTAACAAATACCGTCAGCAGGCCAGACTGTCTTTCAGATGGAACCCCCAGATTCATACCTGAAACCACATTGAATGTGATCAAGTACTCAATAGTCAGATGTTAAGATCAATGTGAGCCTGATCCCTTAAGCAGAATATCACTATTGTGGAATAAATTTCTAGGGCACAGGAAATCTGAAAATCTGAAATGCTAGTAAAGCAATTATTAGAATTTTTATGATTAGAATTTTTTGGTAGTAAAATTTTTTAAGTTTGACTTTTAAAGTATAAGAACAATAATTTCTCAGCCCAGAGCTACACACATTTGCAGTACTAAATAAATACTCTCTTTAACTTAACTCTACCTGTGTAAAGTATTGCTGATGGTAAAACTGCCACCAAGAAATTCAGATTTTCTCCACCTGTAACTTTTTATGGTAAACACTTTTCTCTTCATCAGTTCCTGGACTGAAGATAAAATCAGTGATTTGGACATACTTTCACTGAAGCCACTGCATACACTCAAGCTTTGAGCACTGCTTAAAGCAGATGCTTTCTGAATATATGGGAAAGTGGACAGCAGACTGCCCTCATTGACATACGTTATTTCTAATACTTTTGCATGTACTTGCTGCTTCCCATAATCACTTAAGAAAAATCGTTCTTATCTGGCTGGAACTATGTAATTGGATATTGAGATAATAAGCCACCACCAAATTTTCACTTGCATCTCACTTTCATTGAATGCCTGAGTTGAAGCATCTTCCCTGAAGCAGGAAGACTTTTACCAGTGGTGTCATTAACCAACACATATTCTCAGAGCATATCACTTTGGTTTCTTCATCAGCAGGTTCCAATAACAAACTACTATTTTGTCTGCAGGCAGCTGTTGGTTGTTACAAATCTTGCTCTGTTGGTATTTTGGTCTACAAAATACAGTGTGAACTTCTCTTTTATCCAAGCATCCTTTTAAACATAGAATAGCTGTCATTCCATTTTATTTGAACATATTCTAAGTATTTGACAAGGCAGTCCCCAAAATCTCTTGTATGTCATGTAGTTTGCCTTTTGCTGAAAAAGATTTTCATTCTGAATTTCATCTGAAATACTTAATTATGGTCACATATGAATAATAAATCCCAAATACCTTGTCTTGTTTGTGTTACTGGTAGTCTGACTGAATCATGCTGGCCGGGTATCATGGTACTTTTATCACACAGTCATTGACCACATTGGAGTGCAAGATACCAGAAACATGTTCACACTTGTATTTCACCTTCTCACCACACCTGTGAAGTCATAGATGGGGGAAATTAAGCCAACAGGAGGAGTCAACCTGCCTAAAATCTTAGAGTGAATTAATAAAAGAGCTTGATTTAGGATTTAGCCTTCTTGAATTCGGAGTTCTAAATATAGTCACCCCCTGATGAAAATATTATTCAGGTAGCATTGAAGAGAAAAGAAAAGAAAAACATTTTAATGTATGCAGTAGGATTGACAATGAGGTTTAGCTGATTATTGCAGGCTTATGACAAGATAAAAGTCCTGCTTCTATTCCTTTCATTGCTGTGGATACATGTAGCATCCCACAAGCCTGAGGGGAAAAGGAGGCAGGCCTGATGGCTGACGCAAAGTGCGTAACTTACGGGGGTGCAAGTGCCAGGCCACCATCCAGGGCATTGTGAAGAGGGACCATTTATAATCCATACCAAGTCTGCAAGTTCAGTCAGTGTAGTTCAGGGCTTCCCTGGTGATGCAGTGGTTAAGAATCTGCCCGCCAATGCAGGGGACACGGGTTCGAGCCCTGGTCCAGGAAGACCCCACATGCTGCGGAGCAACTAAGCCCGTGCGCCACAACTACTGAGCCTGCACTCTAGAGCCGGTGAGCCACAACTACTGAGCCCACGTGCCACAGCTACTGAAGCCTGTGAGCCTAGAGCCCATGCTCTGCAACAAGAGAAGCCACCACAATGAGAAGCCCGCGCACCACAATGCAGAGTTGCCCCTGCTCGTTGCAACTAGAGAAAGCCCGCACGCAGCGACGAAGACCCAACACAGCCAAAAATAGATAAATTTATTTATTAAAAAAAAAAATCAGTGTAGTTCATAGAACTGTGTCATTTAAATGGGGTTTTCACTGTAATCTGTGCTTTTAATTTGGAGTCTAGTCAGTAAAGAGATTTCATTTGGAAGCAGTCTCCTAACATTATCCTGAATAACATGCCCTAGATATTTAGGCCTGAAATGAGAAAGAAGGAAAGAGAGATAGAAGGATAATGCTGTGCAATGTCTTAAAATGTCCAGGAAGTGGGCTGTTAGGCCCACATAAGGGAAGGGGGTGATTTCCAGCTTGGCTCTAGTCTCAGCCCCACCTACTTTGAGACCAGCTACATCCCACATTGCCACTTGCTTCCAAAGGTAGCTGGTTCTCCTCTGAAGGGCTTCTTCACCTTTGTGTTTTCTCTCTCAGAATCCCGCCGCATCCTGCTTCCTGTGGTTCTCCATCACATTCACCTTCACCTGAGGCAGCAGAAAGAGCTACTAATCTGCTCAGGGATTCTTGGCAGCATCTTCTCCATCGTCAAGACCAGCTCTCTGGTAGTGGCCCTAGACCCACTCCACTCCCCACCCAAAGCTCTGTCCCTTTCTTGTGTTACTTTAGCCAGAGGCAGACCAACAAAGATCACTCTGTACACTTCCCAGTCAGAGAAGCTTTCATCAGTGATGGGGGTGCCCAAGTGAATGGAGGCCTCCCTGTGTGTGCCCAGCAGGCTTCGCAACACAACAGTCTTGCTATGTTAAAAAATTGTACTGCCATGAAAACACCCAGAATCATAGTTATCTGTAGTACCAAAAAGCCCAATCCTGTGCATGCTCTACTGTCAAAAGGTATTACTTCTGTATTCCTGGGAGTGTTCTAAGGATACTCACGCACAAGCACAGGGAGGCAGGCCCAGGCTGAGAGGCAGCTTGCTCATTCAGACTTTTCTGGCAGCTTCCTGGCAGCTTGATTCCACCCATATGGCATTCCTATACCATGCCAGATGAGAGCAGGGTGTACGAGAAATAAATGTTGTCCACAAGAGTTCTGAGCCTCATGGGGTGGTAGATTTGTACTTTAGGGGTCAGGTTTCAACTAGTAGTGCTTTTGCCTATTTTCTTTCTTCTTTATTTTTATTTTTTAGAAGAGATCTGTGGTAGGAGGGAAGGGAGGTAGGAAAGGAGGGAAAACATGTATCAGGCATGAATAAGGGTAGGAATTTATTTTAATTATATTTATTTTATATATTTATGATAATGGAAGAAATGCATATTTCTTTTAGAAAATTTGGAAACTATAGGAAAATATAAAGAAATTTAAAATAAGAATGAGTTTTAATTATGCCATCTTAGTAAGTTGAGATAAGGTTTTTGGAGAATAAAATTTCAAGTGCATTTAAAATGAATGCCAGTAGCCAAGTGATAGGAACATACGAGGTTAGGTTATCCAGGAAGATAGAGCAGGAGAGGTGCTGAAAAGAAAAGAGTGTGCTTGGTTTGAATAGGATACAAGGACTCAATAGGGGGCTCTGGTATCCAGACTTAAAGTACCATCTGGTGGTGGGGGCCCAGCTTGGCAGAGTGACTGTGATGGTTGTAGTGGCCCTTTTGTTTGATCTTGGCTCCAGGCAACGCCTAGCAGCTCTCTTTCCCATCAGGCCTCAGAGAAGCAACATCAGGCACATAAGGTATACTGGTAACCCAGGGTCAGACTTGGGATGGGAGGCTTACTGCTAAAGGAAAGAGAGAAACTGAAGGGGAAAAGAAAGGGTAGGGGAGGAATGGCAGAGGAATGGGAACAGGTAAAAACCTGAAGATGATCTGGTTGTGTTTGTGGGGCTAGAGAGTCAAGTGCAATTAGTTGCTTACAACTACTCAAAGAGCCATCACAGGTTTTAAGAGTGTTATGATCAGTTCAGCAAATGAGAAAGAAGACTTTGGTCCCAAGAGCTGCTCAGATTTTTCACGTGGAATGGGACTCATTGTAACTATATTGAATGGATGGAGGGTGGGTGAAATTTAAGCTCCATGAAAGCAGAGATATTACCTTTCCTGTTCACTTCTGTATACTCAGTTCTCAAACAGTGACTGGCACATGATAAATACTTACTGAATGGTGGGTTGATGGATAGATGGACATTTGGACCAGTAATAATATAAAGAGACTGGAGAAGAGGCAACGGGAATTTCTTTGTGAGATAATGAAAATCAAGTTATAGGGTTTAAGATTGCATGTGAGAGGTCTATAAAAAGATAGCACAGACTCTGCCTAAATTCACAACCTGGTGACTGGGAAGCAGCCCTTAGTGAGGAGGCGTGCTCCGTTGTTTTTGTGAGGCTGCCTGAAAAAGACGCACTGAGACCAGAGTCCTTCTGGTGGACCAGGGAACGTGAGCAAGAATGCCAAGGAGCTAGAAGTGGCATATCTGGGCAGCAGTCAGGCCTGGCAAAAAGTGAGTTCACTCAAGGGGAAAATGGTTCTCAGAAAGACTGAGATACTTCGTGTGCATTAGCAATAGTAAAGATGCTGCCACCACACCCCCTGGTGTGAATTCTTTACCATTTTCTCAAAATGTTAGTCAGCAGTGCTGTGCTTCCTCCTGACTTTCGTAGGAAAATCAAAGAAAACATTTAACTTAGAACCTTCACTTCTGCCCTGTATATTGAAATTAAAGTATTTGTCTGAGGTCAGAACTGTGGGTGTCAGGGTGGTGCTGCGTCAGGGTAAGGCCCCAGCTACCAAACCAGCGCAACAGCGGGCAGGTGTGCCTCACCTCCTTTCAGAGCCATTGTTCCAGGTTCCTTGACACTGCATACCAGTGAGGCCAGGAGCTCAGTGTTGAGAATTAAGTCAGAAGACCACTCCTGATGTGGCTGACTTGTAAGTACTGCCAGCTGCATGTCAGCAGGTCTGGCACTAACGGTGCGCTCTCTCACTGCTCACTCCAGGAGGCAGATGTCATGGAGGAGGTAGAAATGATGGTGGAGAGCCTCTTGGACGTGCTCTTACAGACTCTGCTCACCATCATGAGCAAATCGCACGCTCAGGAGGCGGTAAGAGGGCAGCGGTGCCCGCAGTGCACAGCGGAGATCACTGTTAGTAACTAACATTCAGGTTTTCTTGCTTTCTTTTCTAACCTGGGGTTCCTCCACACCAAACCTCATCTCACCATCACACCACCTTCATCTCAGCTTCCCTTCCTGCCTGGTTGTCAGCATGCTGCCCTTCTTCCTTCTCGAGTCGGACTCCATCTCCACTCTGAAAGCTCTAGGTTCATACTCACAGGAGTCTACTTAGGGGCAGATCCAGTGATGCTTCCTGTCCTGTTTTCCTGCACACCACCTCCATTGGCCTTTGCATTTGAGCCAAGTCATTTTCTATCATGTGGAATAAAGCAGAGACATAGTAAGAGGTTGAAGGTGAAAAATATAGACTATTCCTTTTAGGAGCAGGCTCTTGTAAATGACGTGCATGACAGTTATTTTCTCACAATTTGCTTGTACCTACATATTAGTCGCTTTTGTCCATAGTGTTTGTATCTAAATGTCTAGCATCAGGAAAAATGTGATGAAGTAGAATTGGACTGGCATTACTGAACAATGATATCCTATGATCGAATTAGAAGAGAAACAGACTGGGAAAGCTTCTCAGGTGTGGCAAAGAGACACCCCCCCAGAACTCCCACCCCTATACAGAGTGGACTTCTTAGCCCTGATGTTGGAACATGATAAACAAATTGCTTGGAATCTTCTGGTTGGCAGGTGGAAGACTACAATGATCCCTTTGTAGAAAACCTTCTATGGGAGCAAGCCAAGCTCCAGCATGTTAGGGAGAGCAAAGAGCAGACATGAGTTCTGGAGCATTGGGCTTAGAAGGAATATCTGCTCTCTTAGGAACCCCTATTCAGGACACCCTCACTGTAAGTAAAAACATATGCACCCTGGCATGTCCTGGCAGCCCATCCTTCTAACCAGCAATGACACAGTGCTGGCTGTGGGCCAGATTCTGCTTTATGTACTCTACAAATATTAACTCATTAGCAATACTAAAGAAGTGATCTATTTTATATGGATTTAATGAAGATGGTAGCAACAATTTACTGAGCACAGCTTTATGTAGTGAACTGTTTACTTAAGTGCTTTATGTACATTAATGCATCTGATCCTCACAACAAATCTATAAATTATGGCTTATGTCCATTTTTTCAGATAAAGCTGAGGTTCATGTACCTGTATATATTTTAAATACATGTATGTATAATAATTTCATGAGTCTAAAAAGGATCTGAGAGACTAAAAAATTGTTGTCAAATTCCCATGAGTTTAAAAACATTTGAAAACTGCCCAAATGAAGTAATTTTTCCTCCATCCCTCCTAAGGAGGCAACCTTGTAAGAGGAAGCCATGCTCAGCTGCCCTGTGCCAAAAATTTCCATGAGATGAGTCTTTGGAGTCCTTAAGGTGGGGTTTTCATCCATGTACCCCAGTTGGAACTTGAAGAAATTTTAAAGACTCATTTTTTTATCTTTAAATTTTTACTTAAAGCCATTAGCTCATCTTCTCATAAAGGTCAGTTTTGACTCTTCTGATTTCCAGAGAGTTATGTTGATCTACTGTGTTCCATCTGCCTGGTCCAGTAATCACATGTAAGCTCTGGGAGGTCCCCAAGGAGATCCCTGTAGAAGGGCTTCTCCAGCCCAGCAGGATAGGGGAGTCCAGATTCTGTCCAGAGCAGGCTGAGAGCCCTGTTCCCAGTAGCCCCTCCAGATTCTGTATGGTACCCTGGCAACATATAATGACAAAGGACTATGAAGCCAAAACTTTCCTAGGAAAAAAGCTAGAATATGTGTCTTACTTGGCAGTACTTCTTTGTTATAGATTAAGGTTTTTCAATTAGCCCCATGCTGCAGAGGTCTTATTAAAACTCCCAACCCCTCAGGCCCCCCTTAGCTGAAAAAAAAATTCATTTTCAGGGCCAGAGTTGTCACCTTCCCTTTCATGATCATTGGGGCCATCTCAGACCCTTCCTTCTCTCCTTGCCCTCTGTGGATTGGGGGAACACAGCTCTTGTCATTGCCTTTGCTAAGTGTTTTTTGGGTTGGTCCCCAGGGCGAGTATGTGTCCTGCCTTCTCTCATTGCTCCGCCAGATGTGTGACACCCATTACCAGCACCTCCTGGACAACTTCCAGAGCAAAGATGAGCTCAAGGTAGGCAGAAAAACATTGACCTTTCACCCGGGAAAGGAAGCATGCAACTAAGACTGCCCAGGAGTCTTTCCCCTGCCAGAGGGTGAGTGCAAGTGGCCAGTGTTGCCAAGGTATAAGATGTACCAGCCTCACTTTACATCTGACTGCATGGCTTCCAGAAGCTGAAAGCCAGCAATATTCCCATAGATCCAGACCCCAGTAACATTGGCAAGTTTTCCCTGACTGATAGCAGCCCTGTGACCATGTGCCTCTATGAGAGGCTACTCTGGGCCACACTGGTTGTCAGCAAACCAGGACTCTTCCCTTTCTTATGAACTCAACAGCTGATTTGTAGATTGCTCATGAAACAGGCTTCACAAGACCTATCAATGTTCCAGCTGTCTTTTTTCAGAGAGTGATAATCTGATCCATAATTCATATGGAAATGTGAGGAACTCAGAATAGCCAAATGGTCTTGTAAAAGAAAACAAAATTGGAGGATTCACACTTCCCAGTTTCAAAACTTACAACAAAATAGCAGTAATCAAGATTGGTACTGGCCTAAAGTTAGATAAATCAATGGAATTGGATTGAGAGTCCAGAAATAAACCTTTATATTTACAGTCAATTGATATTCAATAATGGTGCCAAGACAGTTTCAATGAGGAAAGAAGAGTCTTTTCAACAAATTGTGCTGGGACAACTTGATATCTACATGCAGAAGAATGAAATTGTACCCCTACTTCACACCATATAAAAAATTAACTCAGAAGGGATCGTAGACCTATTTGTAAAAGCTAAACTGTAAAACTCTTAGAAGGAAACATAGGAGTATATCTTTAAATCCTTGGGCTTAGCTGTGGTTTTTGAGATTTGACACCAAAAGTAGGAACAACAAAAGATAAAATAGATAATAATAGTTAGACTTTACCAAAATTAAAAACTTGTATATTTCAAAGGACGCCATCAAGAAAGTTAAACACAACCCACAGAATGAAAGAAAATATTGGCAAATCATGAATCTAATAAAGGACTTGTTTCTATTATATAAAGAACTCTTACAACTCAACAATAAAAAGGCAAATAACTCAATTTAATAATGAGCAGGGCTTCCCTGGTGGCGCAGTGGTTGAGAGTCCACCTGCCGATGCAGAGGACATGGGTTCGTGCCCCGGTCTGGGAAGATCCCACATGCCGCGGAGCGGATGGGCCCGTGAGCCATGGCCACTGCGCCTGCGCATCCGGAACCTGTGCTCCGCAATGGGAGAGGCCACAACAGTGAGAGGCCCGCATACCGAAAAGAAAAATAATAATGAGCAAAGGATTTTAATAGACATGTCCCCAAAGAAGATATGTAAGTAGTCAGTACACAGTTGAAAAGATGTTCAACATCATTAGTCATTAGGGAAATGCAGATCAAAACCACAATAAGATACTGCTTCACTTTCAAAGTGGATGTAATTAAAAAGACAAGTATTGGTATTAATTCTAACTTAAACATTTGGTAGAATTCACCAGTGAAGCCATCTGGTCCTGTGCTTTTCTTTGTGTGAAGCTTTTCAATTATTAATTTGATCTCTTCATTTATGATAGGTCTACTCAGATTTTCTGTTTCTTTAAATGAATTTTAGTAGTTTGTATCTTTCTAAGAATTTGTCTATTTCATCTAGATTATATAATTTGTTGGCATGCATTTGGTCCATAGTAGTCCCTTATAAGCCTTTCTAGTTCTGTAACATTAGTAATGATATCCCTTCTTTCATCCCTAATTTTTATTTTTATTTATTTATTTATTTTTAATTAATTAATTTATTGGCTGCATTGGGTCTTCATTGCTGCAAGCGGGCTTTTTCTAGTTGTGGCGAGCAGGGGCTACTCTTCATTGTGGTGCGCAGGCTTCTCATTGCAGTGGCTTCTCTTTGTTGCAGAGCACAGGCTCTAGGCACGCGGGCTTCAGTAATTGCAGCATGTGGGCTCAGTAGTTGTGTTTTGTGGGCTCTAGAGTGCAGGTTCAGTAGTTGTGGTGCACAGGCTTAGTTGCTCCGCGGCATGTGGGATCTTCCCGGACCAGGGCTCGAACCCATGTCCCCTGTATTGGCAGGCGGATTCTTAACCACTGTGCCATCAGGGAAGTCCTCTCCTTAATTTTAGTAATTTGAGTCTTCTCTCTCCTTTTTTTTCTTGGTCAGACTAGCTAAAAGTTTGTCAATTTTGTTCTTTTCAAGAACCAACTTCTGGTTTCATTTTCTCCTCTGTTTTCCTCTTCTCTATTTCATTTATTTCTGCTCTAATTTTTCTTATTCCCTTCCTTCTGCTTACTTTAGTTTGTTCTTCTTTTTCTAGTTTCTTAAGGTATAATGTAGGTTATTGATTTGGGATCTTTCTTCTTTTTAATATAGGCACTACAGCTATAATCTTTAGCTTCATCCCTTAAGTTTTGTTTTGTTTTTTCATCCCTTAAGTTTTGATTTGATATGTTTTCCCTTTTATTCATGTCAAAAAGCTGTTCCTAATTTCCTTGTGGTTTCCTCTTTGATGCATTGGTTATTTGGGAGTGTACTGTTTAATTCCACATTTTAAAAATTTTTCCTAAATTTCCTTCTTGATTCCATCTTTCCTTATTGATTTCTAGCTCCCTTTCATGATGGTTGGAGAGCATGCTGTGTGTGATTTCAGTTCTTTTAAATTTACTGTGGCTTTCTTTATGGCCTAACATTGTCTGCCCTAAAGAAGAGAATGCACATGTCCTTCTGTGTGCATTTGAGAAGAATGTGTGTATTCTGCTATTGTTGGATGGAGTGTTGTATAGATGTCAGTTAGGTCTAGTTAGTATATAGTATTGTTCAAGATTTCTTTTTAACTATTTATTTATTTATTTGGCTACATCAGGTCTTAGTTGTGACTTAGTTGCAGCATGCAGGATCTTTCATTGCGGCATGTGGACTTGTCTATAGTTGTGATGCACAGGCTCTAGAGCGTGTGGGCTCAGTAGTTGCAGCACACGGGCTCTCTAGTTGTGGCACGTGGGCTCCAGAGCACACGGGCTCAGTAGTTGTGGCGTGCGGACTTTCTAGTTGTGGTGCACAGGCTCTAGAGCACACGGGCTTAGTTGCCCCGTGGCATGTGAGATCTTAGTTCCCTGACCAGGGATTGAACTCACATCCCCTGCATTGGAAGGCAGATTCTTAACCACTGGACCACCAGGGAAGTCCCATTCAAGATTTCTTTTTCCTTGATGATCTTCTATTTAGTTGTTCTATACATTATTGAAAATGGTACATTAAAGTCTCCAATGTCATTGTTGAATTGTCTGTTTTTCCTTTCAGTTTTGTTAGGTTTTGTTTCCTGTATTTTGAGGCTCTCTTTTAAGTGCACTTATGTTTATGTCTTCCATACCGACTGACTCCTTTATCACTGTAAAATGTTTTTTTAATCTCTATTAACAATTTTTGTTAAAGTCTATATTGTTTGATGTTAACATAGCCACACCAGTTTTCTTTTGGGTACTATTTTCATTGTATATATTTGTCTATCCTTTTACATTCAGTATATTTGTGTCTTTGAATCTAAAGTATTTATGTATCTTGTAGATAACATACAATTGGATCATGTTCATTTTTTAATCCCTTCTTCCTGCCTCTGCCTTTTGATTGGAATGCTTAACCCATTTACATTTGTTGTAATTACCAGTAAGAGGATTTACACCTGCCATTTTGCTATTCGTTTTATATCTGTCTTATATATGTTTCCATAATTTCCTGTTTCATTTCACATCTTGTAATTTCTTTGTTGAAAACTGGACAATTTAAATAATGTAGCAAGTCTGGAAATCAGATTCCCTTCCCCCTGCCCACATCCCTAGGGTTTGTTGTTTCATTTTTGTTGTTGATATTTGTTTGTTTAGTGACTTTCCTGGACTAATTATTTAATGTCTGCTTTTTTTGTTGTGTGCAGCCCCTGAAGTTTTCATTCAGTTAGCTTAATTATAAGCTAATAACTAGACAGAGATTTTCTTAAACACCTTAAATCAATGAGTCTTCCACTTTACTAAGTGTCTCTGTGTGGGGCTGGGGCTCACCTTCAGTGCTTCAGCAGTTTACGTTGCTGCCTTAGCCTTCACTTCTTGCTTGCATAGAGCCTCAAAGTCAGCCAGAGGTGACAGATTAGGCTTCTTAGGTCTTTCCTGGGGATGTGTATAGCCCTGTACACATATGTGGCATTCTAGATTCCTAGGAATATGTCAGAGCTTTTCAAAGCCCCAAATGTATGTCTCATTACCCAGATTTTTCTTTTAAGTGTTTTGTCCACTCTCTTGTTTGTCGCAATTGATATGATTGCTTCGTGCAGCTGGGATGTTAAATTATTATGGCTGATTTTTTCAACAGCTGCACTAGGGATAAGGCTTTTCTCACTTAGTGAACTCTGAGTCTGGTCAATTAAGCCCTCTGAATGGGGCTTTCCCAGGTTGCTGCCAAACAGATCAAACAGTAACAATTCTCTTGGGATGGCACTTTTTCGGGAGCTCCAAAACCATTTTGTCCCTTCTAGTGACTGCTAGGGTGCTGGTTTTTACTACTACCATGGTTCTATAGCTGCTTGTTTTCAAGGATACCTTGAAGATAGGGAGAGAGGGGGGATGGGAATGGGGAAAGTTAAAACACAATAAAGCTCACTTTTCCTACTGAGATTCAACCATTTTTCTTAAATAACACTTCTTATTGTTGCAAGCCTTTCATTAACCAGTCTTTGTGACTGTTCTCATTGCTTTCATGGAGGAGCACATTTTTGGAGGTACTTTACTCTGCTATCGCTAAAGTGCTTCTCTTGTCAATGCGTTCTTAACATCCAGGAAGGCAAGTTCTTACAGTCAAGTGCTCAGGGGTCATGCCCCAAAGATTGAGAATGATGGACTCTGGTGGATACCATTTCTGCTGGACCCCCTGTGCTTTGGTCGTTAGGCACTGGGCTGAGTGGGTATAGTGCATCTCTTCTACCCAGTTTGGGACTGGCCTGTGAGAGTGCCCAGACCTCACCCTCATGCAGCCCTCTAAGAGAAAAGCAGCTCACAAAGGGAACCAGAGTCTCACCTACTGGTCCCATACATTCTCATGGTCTAGAGGTCAGGAGAGCCCTGTTGAGGAAATGTATGCTGCAGTGGTAGAGGTATGGTGTCTCACATCAGATTTTCCTCTCGGACCAGGAATTCCTGCTGAAGATTTTCTGTGTGTTCCGGAACCTGATGAAGATGAGTGTCTTTCCTCGGGACTGGATGGTGATGAGACTTCTCACAAGCAAGTGAGTGTGGAAGGGCCCTGCACCAGCATCCACAGAACTGTTCCCAGACTAAGGAGAGTGTGTATATGTGTGAGAGAAAAAGCAAGTCAGAAATCAAAGTCAAAGCCATGGGGACAGAGAGGAGAGGGCACATGTGAAAATGTTTGGAGGCACAATCAGCAGGACTTGGCCATTTACGAAAATTCAAGGAGAAGAAATAGTCAAAGATAGTTTAAAACTGGAATCTAAGTGCCTGGCAGATGATGTCATGGTAAGGATAGAAAAGGAACTTTTAAGAATGAGAAATATAATACCCAGAGAAGGGTTCCTCCTTGAGGAGGGCCTGTTCATTGGCCTCTGTTGCTTTGTAGTTTCAGGCAGTATCCCAAGGCCTCCTCTTGATTTGATTTGTGTTGTCTGCCAGACACTGCTTGCCTCCCACAACAAGTGCTAATTAACCACCTGAGACCTGGCTGTGAGGCTCTCTCTGACCACTTCTAATGCTGGCCACAGAATTCACTCTAAGGCTGAACCCAAATTGTCTGCCCCATTCATATTTCTACGCTGTGCTTCTAACTGACAAACCAGACAAGTAATGTGGGTAGTAAGGTGCCTGCTTGTGGGAGAAGGCCACTTGGCCTCCACTCTCTGGTCTACTGCCCGCTCCCTCTGATCTGCCTTTTATGTTGACATTATGCAGTGCGGTGAAATTATTTATGTTAGATATATTACCAAGGTGTCAGCATGGTCTTTCTACTTTGTACCTTTTATAGCACTCTTTTTCTTTTTTCAAAACTGCAAACATTTTATACAGAACAGAAGAAGGGTTTCAAACAGAGTTGCACAGATATTTCCTTAAATAGTGGATTTTCCATTTGACCCCCTCTTGTTTCTCTTAGCTCTAGTCAGGGCACTTCAGGCTCTCCAGCCCATTCTGCAGGAGCAGGCTCTTCTTTCAAAGCTTTTACTTTTCAAATTTGTTTGCTGGTGACTAGTCTCTCTAATGCACTGTTTTTGCCTTGCCCCTCTTCTGCACCAAGGCTTCGGATGTAAGCTCCTTTGCCAGGCATCCAATACCCTCTGTAATCAAACCCTTACCTGCCTGTCCCACTTCACTTTCTCCCTCCCTTGACCTGTGCCGTTGGTTCTAGCAAATCAGCCTCCCATTGCCCCTTAAACGTGCCCAGGTGAAAATTGAAAGTGATATTCTAGATCAAAGGCTGAAATCAAATGACTTATACATGAAAATAATAGTATATGACAAAAGTAGAGGTTTAATAACTATAAAACCCTATTATCAAGTAAAATAATAGAATGCTACTCTAAGTCCTCTGGTGGTCATAATATATGTTCATTATCCAAGGTCCCCAAAATACCAGAATCACTCTTTGAACTGGAAGAAACCTTGAAGAACCATTAAACCTCACTCCCCTTCTTTTATAGGCAGGGAAAATGGGGCCCAGAGAGAAGTAGTACCAAGGCCAGGTAATGGCAGAGCTAGGTCTAGAACCGACTGGTGGGGCATTTCTCCAAGATGGGTTTTTTGTGGGGTTTGTGCCATCTCTCTCTCTCCTTTAAAGTCACATCTTACACGAGAGCTAGTTGTACTCAAGAAGTTTACCCACGGGCCATAGACCGTTGATACTAAGCTATAGGATGCCATCGTTAGTCTTTTAACTCTGCCAACACCTTGTTCCCTTACTGCAGTATTATAGTCACTACAGTCCAGTACCTGTCTTCTGCACTGCACAAGAATTTCACAGAGACAGACTTCGATTTTAAGGTAGGAGCTCCTAAAATCCATCACTGTCTTTGTAATAACCCTGGAAAGCCAGAAACTAAGCTCATTGTTTTGTTTTTGTTTTACTTAAAACAACCATTTTATTTTGCTCACAAGTTTTCAGGTCAGGAATTTGAGAAGGATTCAGCTAGGTGTCTTCTAGGTGGCTGGGGGCTTTCTTAATATGTTCATAGTATCAAACAGTTTCCAAGCTTGCTAGTAATTAGAGTATGACCTAGAAGACCCCTGTTGGAGGTGTTGGGAGCCAGACATCCATGAGTTTGTTTTCTTGTCCAGAATCAACACTACTGGTTTCAGGGCAGTCAAGAAAGGCGGGGGGAAAGTCCTGTTTGCAAAGATATTTTTTAAAAAAATCAAGATCTTAACACTGTAAAATGAATTCTGTGCTACATGCATATATTTAGAATCTCTCCTTGCAAGGTTAAGGACTCAGGCTTTCACATATTTCCTCTTGCTCTCTCTCTCTCTAGGTGTGGAATTCTTATTTTAGCCTGGCAGTTCTGTTCATAAATCAGCCAAGCCTTCAGCTAGAAATCATTACTTCTACCAAGAGGAAGAAGATTCTAGATAAGTAAGCCATATGTCTCTTATTCATCTTCCTACCATGTGCCCAGATGGGGTTATGTTTCCATAAGGGGCTCCTTAAGAAGTCCACATGGTTCTCACTGAGGTAGCCTCCCAAGGAGCCAAGTATAAGAATTCAGTTGAGAGCCAAAAAACTTAGTATTTTGGGAAGCTTTAGAAACAGTGCTGAAGTACTGGCCTCCTGGGGTTTGTAGCCCTGTCTTCCTGAACCTTCTCCCACTAATAGCTGGTTCCTGTGTTCTATTCCCAGGTATGGGGACATGCGTGTGATGATGGCTTATGAACTGTTCAGCATGTGGCAGAATTTGGGTAGGTCTTTTCTCCATATTTTTCCCTTACACATATTGCATAGCCAAATAAAAAGTGACAAGACTAATTACTTCCCCCAGGTTTTGTGAATGTTAATTCAGACCCAAGAGATCTTTACATATCTTTAACATAACACCTCAGATGGATGGTATAGTGTAGCACATGTGCACAAAGCCCTTGGCAGGGAGAGTTAAGCTGAGAAATAAGACCCCAGTAATACATATGCACAATCCCTTTTTTGAGAACCAAAGTCAAAAGGAAAAAAAGAAGATGAGGCTATAAGACTATAAGATCCTCTGTGCTCTTCATGTCCCAGTCCAGATGATACAGGCCCACAAGCATAGATCTTGGAGATAGTCAGCACATGAGCAAGGGCAGCTATTCATTTTAATAAAGATTGAAACACTTCTTGGGTCTCTGGTATTCAGGCATCCAGACGAGGTTCCTGCTGCCAATTGCGTGTAAGAAAGGAATTGCAGCCTCTAGGTGAGATTGATTTTCATCTCCTTTCTTTTGACAGCTTCTCTTTACAGCTTCTCTAATATCCACTGGTTTGGATCTCAAATTGTCAGGTTTTGGTAGAATCCTTGGATTGCCCTGGTGACTAGGTGGGCCATCCTCTGATACTGTAGGCTTCTTAGTGGCCTGTCAGGATGCTAGAGAAGCTGCTGCTCTTCTTCCTAGTGAAGGCTGCTTTCAACTAAGCTCATGGCTCTGAAGTCTTAGGAATGATGGCCATAAAATCTTATCCTTCTCCATTAACCATCCCAGTCACAGCTCTAGAGGCAGCAGGCAAGGTGCAAGGCATTCCTGCCTGCACTAGGGCCTTCTGTCCATGAGTGGGGATGCGTTTCCCCAAACCAGCTTTCTAGCTTCAGTACTCTTACTCCCTGCATCCAGCATGGTCCAGGTATAGATTTTAACCCCAAAGATGACTCTGAAATTCCCAGGAACACATGGGACTAGCAACTGTACCAAATACCAAGATTGGAATATGCAGAATCTGCCTCAGAGCTAACAGTTGCTCTTTAAATAGGCTTTTAACATGGAAGAAATCAAAAAACATGTCAAACTTGCCTGATAAAGCCATTCCTGCCTCATTGTTTTGGGTGGAAATGACATTTTCTAGTTCTCGAGAACTGATTTTACTTGACCATAACAGTCACTGCACAGGCCCACAGTTTGTCTCCTTAGTCTCTGAAGAACTGAAAGCAGAGCTCTGGAAGATGGTTCACTCGCTTTACCATTACAAGGAAAAGTTCTCCCGCGGTCTTCAAGACTGGCCCTGGCTTCTGGGAGCATGCCCCAAATGACAAGCTAATCACAGGGAGAGTCACACCACACACTTCCCATGGAAAGGCCTCATTAAGAAAACTGAGGGATGAGCCAAGCTGGTCTGAATAAATGTAATGCTACCATCAAAAATGCAGTGTGGAGGGTGCACAGAGAGTCTCTCAGCCAGTCTGTCAGGGTAGGGCTGTGCAGGAGGCTCCTGCTAACTCAGGAGGGGGCCTCTTGGGCACACTTGAGCACAGGCAGTGATGAGGCCTATGGATTTCAGATCACTAGTGGCTGGACCTGGGACTGAACATCCTTATCACTTAAATGCCTCTGGGCTAGAGGCAGAAACCCCAGGGATAGTGCATTGTGTTTAAGCAGAAATAGATGAATTTTCCTTGCTAAATAAACACTATGAACAGATTATCTGAAACTATTACAGTGTACTCAGAAATCCTATTCTGTCTAGAGTAGTGAACTCTGTTCCTTGACCTTCAGAAATCCTATTCTGTCTAGAGTAGTGAATTCTGTTCCTTGACCTCAGAATGATTTTCAGATAGTTTGTAGAACCTCCCAGTAAATTCTTTGGAAAGAATTTGTGCCTGTTGAAAGTTTGTTTTAACTGTACTGGGCCAGTTTAATCCATGAACTCTAAAAAGCCAAGAGAAGCGGGTATCTCAGAAATCTATAGGGGAGAGCTTGCTATGCTCTCAGATGCTTCCAGTGAAGATCAAATCATGTGTTATGGCCCCACTTGGGAAGCTTCTATGGAAGGAGCAAAGCAACCATAAACTAATATCTGTTGGGTTTTGTTGTTCAGGTGAACATAAGATCCACTTTATTCCGGGAATGATTGGTCCTTTTCTGGGTGTGACACTGGTCCCACAGCCAGAAGTGCGGAATATCATGATTCCCATCTTTCATGACATGATGGACTGGGAGCAAAGGAAAAATGGCAACTTCAAACAGGTAAGACAACACCTGGCAGTGTTAAGGGTGCTCTCCCCTGGAATGGACCCCTTTTGCCCAGGCACGTGATCCAGACGCCTGGCTATAGTTCCAGTGGAAGTAGGCTGTAACTTGGCCATCTTGAGTCCTGTTCAAGGATTTCCTTTACTTACTGGCCAGAATTGATTTGTGGATTTTCTTCATGAAGTTAGAGGCCAGAAAAGAATCAGAGGAAAGGAATTGAACATCATGTGAAAGGAACTTTCTGATCAAGGAGAGAATGACAGACTGTAACCTCCCAACTTCATTCAGGAGGAGGTCCTGGGAGTGTTGTCTCTTCTCTCTGGAGGTTCCCCAGTGTGTGTGGTCTGGGCATTTCTAAGGCTAGAGCCCGGACCAGATGACTTCTCATAGCCTAGAATTTCACAGACTCCTGCACAGAGGGGTGGGTCCATGAGGTGTAAGCCCTTGGCTTCTGACTGACTTCAGGTTGTCCCTCTGTGCAGTTCTTCTGCCACCCCTAAGGTGGAGGAGATGGCCCCTGCCCTTTTATCTAGAGCTCCAGGGAATAGGATTAGGAATAATAGGTAGAAAACAGTGGTAGAAAAGCCAATTTTAGCTAATAAAAGAAATAATTTGCTAGCAACAAGTTATTTGCTGTAAGCTGGCCTGCTTTCAGAGATGGGGAGTTCCTCTTTGCTGGTGGTTCTCAAACAGAAGCTCCCTGTAGGCCTTGAGGAGAAATTTCTACTTTGGCTTGGGGACTATAACCAGTTCCCCACTAAGCTCCCTCCCAACCCTGTGATTCTGGGATGACCCAGTGCTCTTAGAGTGAGTGACTGTAACAGTGAGGAACAGACCAGGCAAACAGTAATTTTTAAATTTTTATTTATTTTTAAATTTACAAAGAGTAAAATTCAGTCTTTGGGATTTACAACTCTGTAAATTTTGGTAAACACATAAAGTCATGTAACCACTACCACAGTCAAGATTTTTTTAATTCCTAAAAATTCCATCTTGCTGCTCCTTTGTAGTCAAACCCTTCCCTTCCCTTTAACCATGGCAGCCATTGATCTATTCTCCTTCACTATGTGTGCCTTTTCCAGAATGTCATGTAAAGGGAATCATGTAGACTGTAGCCTTTTGAGACTGGCTTCTTTCACTTAACATAATGCCTTTGAGAGATTCATCCATTTTGTTAAATGTATCAGTTTTTCTATTGCTGAGTAGTATGCCATTGCAGTTTATTCATTCACCATTTGAAAGACATTTGGGTTATTTACACTTTTTGGTGATTATGAATAAAGCTTCTGAAAAACTTTTCTTTACAGGTTTTGTATGAATATAAACTTTCATTTTTCTTAAGTAAATACCTAGGAGTAGGATTGTTGGGTATTGTGGTAAATGTATATTTAACTTTATAAGCTATCAAACTGTTTTCCAAAGTGACTATACCATTTTGAAATCCCTACAGCAGTGTATGAAGTTTCCAGTTGATCCATATACTCATCAGAATTTGATATTATCTCTTTGTTTATTTTAGCCATTCTAATAGGTGTGTAGTTGTATATCACTGTGGTTTTTTTTTTTTTTTTTTTTTTTTTCCGTACGCGGGCCTCTCACTGTTGTGGCCTCTCCCGTTGCGGAGCACAGGCTCCGGATGCGCAGGCTCAGCGGCCATGGCTCACGGGCCCAGCCGCTCCGCGGCATATGGGATCCTCCCAGACCGGGGCACGAACCCGTATCCCCTGCATCGGCAGGCGGACTCTCAACCACTGCGCCACCAGGGAGGCCCTCACTGTGGTTTTAATTTTCACTTCCCTAATGACTAATGAGGCTGAACGTCTTTTAATGTGCTTATTTGCTATCTTTGTATCTTCTTTGGTGAAATGATTTTATTCAAAACTTGTGTTTATTTTTAATTGGGCTGTTTGTTTTCTTATTGTTGAGTTTTTAGGGTTCTTTATATATTCTGAACGTAAGTCCTTTGTTGAATATACGATTTACCAATATTTTCTCTTAGCTTGTCTTTTCATTTACTAAACAATGTCTTTCACAGAACAAAAGTTTTTAATTTTTATGCGGTCCAATTGATCATTATTTTTCTTGTATGGATCGTGCTTTTGGGATCATATCTGAGAACTCTTTGCCTAACCCAGGACCATAAAATTTTTCTCTTTTGTTTCTTCTAGAAGTTTTATAATTTTATATTTAGATCTATGATCTGTTTTGAGGTAATGTTTGTATAGGTGTGAAGTATGGGTCAAGGCTTTTCATTTTTCCTTTTTACATGTGGATGTCCAGCACCTTTTGTTGAAAAGACTGTATTCTTTGTTGAAAATCAATTGACCATATGCATGTGGTTCTCTTCCTGGACTCACTAGTCTTTCCATTGATCTATATGTCTAATCTGTCACCATACCACACAGTCTTTATTATGGTAGCTTTATAGTCTTAAAATTAGGTTGTGTGAATCCTCCGACTTTGGGTTTTTTTTTCAATATTGTATTAGCTATTCCAGTTCCTTTTCTTATAAATCTTAGAATCAGCCTGTCAGTATCTATAAAAATTCCTGCTGGGATTTTGATTGGGATTGCATTGTAATCTATAGATCAAATTGGGAAAATTGATATCTTAATAGTACTTAATAAATACTTCTAGTCCTTGAAGACAGTATATCTCTCCATTTATTTAGGTGTTCTTTGATTTCTTTCATTAATGTTTTGTAGTTTCAGCATACAGATCTTGCACATGTTGTTAGATTTATATGTAAGTATTTTCTGGGTTTTTTGATGCTATTATAAATTATTCTGATTAAAAATCTTTAATTTTCAGTTGTTTGTTGCTATTATATAGAAATATAATTGCTTTGTACATTAACATTGTATCCTCCACCCTTGCTAAACTCACTTATTAGTTCTAGAAGCTTTTTTGTAGATTCCTTGTGATTTTATATTTAGATAATCCTATCACCTGTGAAAAGAGACAGTTTTATTTCTTCCTCTCTAATCTGTAAGCCTCTTATTTCTTTTTCTTGCCTCATTGCACTGGCTAGGGCCTCTGGTCTGATGTTAAATAAGAGTGATAAAAGTTGACATCCTTGCCTTGTTCTTAATCTTAGGGGAGAGCATTCAGTGTTTCACTGAAGTATGATGCTAGTTCTAGGTTTTTCATAGATGCTCTGTATCTTGAGTAAACGGTATTTAAGATAAGAATCCATTTTTAGAGTGTGCAGCTCTATTGCCTTCAGAACTTCAGGAAATAATAACTTCAAACAGAAAAGAACTGTTGCTTTTCTATGTTGCCACAACATGTGCCTTCTAATTGTGCAAAATGCACAACTGCCTGATGAGAGAACCTGGTTACCAAGAAGTAGATGACATTGTGGAACTGCACTACATAGGTCATCTGAGTCTACTAAAAGAAGAGCTGGGCTGTACTTAACCATCACTAACACTGAATAAGGAAGGTTAGCTTTGTGGAAGGCTAAGTTGGAGCTCATTTGGCTCACACTTCAAGACTCAGCTGATGGGTAGCATTCTTTCCTCCAATAAGACTGTCATGAATAACTGATATCCAGCAAGCCATGTAAACCTCATTGTCCCTGGTTAAAAAAATCTTGCTGCTGCTTCCCTTTGCCATTACATATTTTAAAAGAGTAGTCTACTCTTTTCATCGCCACATTTCCACTTCCCACCCTCCTATCAGTTCAGTCTAATGTATATTGTGCACCCACTTTTGTTGACATTGCTGTCTTGAATAACCTTCTAATCATTAAAATCCAATTGACTTTTTGGTCTTGGTTCTAGTTGTGCTTTCCACAGCTTTGGCTCTATTAACTCCTCCCCTACTTCTTACCACCTACTATAAATACTTCTTCTAATTATAAAAACAGTACTTATTTAATGTAGAAAAATTAAAAATACAAGTAAGCTATAGTGAAAAGATTTAACTCATAATTGTACTGTTAGTAACTTGTGGGGGAGAGGGGCTGGGCATGTCTTTTAGACTTTTTTTCCCAATGCATAGAGTTTTTTAAGTTAACAAATGGAATCATTGTGTGCATTGTTTTTTTTGGAACCGTTGTGTGTATTGGTTTTTAATCTCCCTGTTTTAGTAGCACCTTGTCATCACTGTCCTTCATGTCAGTTACTGCTCCTCTGCACCACACTGTCAGTTTAGAGGCTACGTGGTATTCCACTGCATAGCTTGGACCACAGTGTATTCAATCGGACTCCTAGGTTTTGTGGGGCTTTTGGTTGTTTTGTTTGTTTATTTGTTTTTTGGCCATGCCCTGCAACTTGAGGGATCTTAGTTCCCCAACCAGGGGTCGAACCAGGGCCCATGGCAGTGAAAGCACCAAGACTGCCAATTCCTAACCACTGGACCACCAGGGAATTCCCAGTCTCATAGTTTTAGGAACTTAGGTTCATTCCAAATTTTTGCTGTTAATATTACAAAAGTATATCCATTTTAAGTTACTTTCTTAGGTAAATCTCTCACCTGTAATTGCTGGATCAAAGAGCAAAAACATTTAAGTTTTTACAGCACTATGTCTGTCCAACAACCTCTGTTGTCTGTAGACTACTCAGACCCCAGGCCACTTTCTGTGTGTGCCCCATCCAAGCACTGCCCATGCTGAGCTGTGTCAGCTGTTATCCCTGCCTCCTCTACCAGATGATGAGTTATTGGGGCCAGGACCATTTCTTGTGCTTTTATTTTTTAGAACCCATGCCTGAGACATGATGGGTTCATGAAGATGAAAATCAAAACTAACATTCATTGAGCACTTCCCAAGAGCTAGGGCACAGTGACACTGAAGAGGAATGTTAACCACCGTTACCATTTCACAAATGCAGAAATTTAGGCTTAAGTAAATATTTTGTACAGAAGTAGGCAGCTGGTTATGTCACAGGACAAATGTTTGTTGAATGAATAACAAGGTGTCACTTCAGGAATATTGGTTTTATAAAATAAAAGTAACTCCGCAGACCTGAAATCATCAGTATTACCAATTACAACATGATATATCTGAAGAACTTAGCATTTTGTTTAACTTAGAGACATTGATTTTGCATACATTGATCTTCAGTGTCTCATTTTGGATTTCTCAATTTTTCTTAGTAACTTCTTTCTTTATCAGCACTGCAGGGAGTGAGGAAGTAATGTCCCTGAATCCTTCCATCACCAGCTCCTTTGCCTAATACAGAAGTTCTAACATTTGAATAGGCATCAGAACAACCTGGAGGGCTTATTAAAACACAGACTGCTGCCCCACAACCCCTGAGTTTTTAATCCAGTGGAGCCTGAGAATTTGTATTTCTAACAAGATTTCTCGTGACTTGATGCTGTTGGCCCAGGGACCCATTTTGAGAACTCCAGGGAACGGCTGCACCCACATTTGCGCTATTGTACTCTCTGCTGCTCCAGGTCCCTTCCCCAACTTTGCCCTGTTCTGGAAAGCACAACCTGTACCTGCGTGTGTGATGAGAAATCCCAACCTGACTTTACATGATCCCAGCAGGCAAGTCCCTGCTGGTGCCTTTTCTCCACACGGAGAAAGGCAGATGGCCTCGATCCCTAAGGACCCCTGATCTCAGACTTTGTATTTCCTCTGGAAAGTACATTCAAGCAGCTGACTGATTAGGCCAAACAAATGTACAACAGTCTCCATCCTGGCCATACCAGACCACTATAAAAGGACCATATTTATTCATCCATTCTCATTTTCTGCTGATAGGGTTTCAGAAACCGTAACTGCCTTTGATGAATTTCCTAATTCAATTATTTTTTTTAATATTTCACCGTCTTAGGATTCTGGCCCTATGTGGAGTGAGAAAATGCTTTTGTTATAGCTCATTATTAAATGCAACCATGCCACTTTTTGTTTATATAAAAATCTATATAAATAATTGCACAATACCACATTTTAAAGGCTAATGAACAGTTTAAAAGATTTTTATCTCACATCACTTACAACTAATTTCTCACCTCAGAGTATATGCATTGAGGCCTGTTAGAGAAGTGGCTTAACACTGTTGAATGCCTTGCAGATTAGTGGGGTAGGAATGAACACAGTATTGCTCCTTATGGTTTAAGAATCCAATAACAAGTGCAGGGGGCCCCAGTGACGAGGCAGCGGCAGGGGCAGCAGCTCCAAGGGCTTTAGGTCCTGTGAGGACAAAGAATAGAGCCTTTTATCCTGAAGGGAACACATCTCCCTCAGCCCAGACTAATGCCAGCCATTAAAGTGAGGACCAGCCTCCCAAAGCAAGCTTTCTTTGTGGCTGGCTGATAGAGGGTAAAGTTCTAACCAAATGTATCTTATACATACCAATTCCTTTGAATGAACATTTTTTAAGAAAGAAAAACACTTGACAAAGGCCTCTTTTGGATCCAAAATACTTCTCTCACCAGAGTCCTTGCCTTTTGCCCCTAGGGAAAAGAGTATCTGAGACGTATGTGTAAGTTCCAACTCATTTAAACCACTAGAGTGGGAGCCCTTACTGATTGGGGAGGCAGGGTGGTTTCTCAGTGCTGTAGATGAGATCCTGCCTTCTCTAGGATTTATTTGGTGCAAGGAAAAACTCAGGAAGCAGTTCCCCACCATCCTCACCTATCACAGGGGCTGGATTTCCCATCCTTCCTCTGAGGTCAGTTCGGGTTTACAAAATCTCTGCTTCCCTCTAGGTGGAGGCCGAGCTGATTGACAAGCTGGACAGCATGGTGTCAGAAGGGAAAGGCGATGAGAGCTACAGGGAGCTCTTCAGCCTGCTGTAAGCTGCTTCAGCCCCAAGCACCTCACGTTGGGGGAGGGGGTGAAGTGGGCTAATGAAGGGTAGGGGTGCAACCTGCGCTGGGCAGGCTTCAGAGGGTGGGTATCCGGAGAGACCAGGGTTGTTCCTGGTGGTAGCAGTGCTCACCTTCTGTCAACAAGAAAGTGACATCATGACAGCAAGCTCTCTCAGGGATTGCCATAGTTGACTAAAGATGCAGGGACAGGTGATAACTCTGAGCTCCTGGATTTGCTGATAGCAAAAGGATCATCGTATATCTTCATACCATGTACTGTATCTAGTTGGGCAAACAGTTCATGGGGACTCAATGAGGGCTCAAGGCTGACATTTCGGGTGGGGGGAGGGAGGGAATTAAATCTCTGCTTTGTAAGATTGTACAATCAGCTTGAAAAACACTGCCATGAATTTTGTGACTTGAACACATTACACCCCCTTCCAAACCAGTTTCCATTTGTGAAACAGGGTGGTTGTACTGACTGACGTCAAGGGTCCCAGGTCCACCAGTTGTGGCTTCTGTCTTGAGTTGATGGAGGCCAAGAGACCTTACAGAGCTAGCCACAGGGCTAAGCCCAAAGGAGGGACTCAGGAGAGCCATGGTCCTCCCAGATAGATAGTAAAGTTGGGTATTTTATCTTCCTAAAAAACAAAATTTTAAGACATTTACAGCTCTAGAGCCCTCTCCTATCTCACTCATTATCTCTAGCTTTGAGATTTTCTTTATTTTAGTGACATTTTTAAGATAAACCTGTAATATATTTTCTAATAATAATACTGTACATTTACTTAGAACTTTACAGTGTACAAAATTTGTTGACATATCTGATTTAATCCTCACAACACACCTGTGAGGTGGGCAAGGCAGATATCCTGAGGAGTAGAGGTGATGACACTGAGCTCAGAGAAGTGGTAGCATGGCCTCAGTTGCATGGGCAGTAAGAAGCAGCTCTCCAGATATTCCAGTTTCAAGAGGGGGAAATCTTTCTGCTATACCCTGCCTACTTTGTTCCTTGATGAGTCATGCAATAAAATGTGAATTCATTTGAAATTAAATTTTAATTTTAATTTGTGAAAATGAATCCATCCTTCAGTATTTCTCTTTTAGCTGAAGATGTTTCTAATTGTGGAAATAAGGAAGAGAAATCTCTTCCTAAGCCACTAACCGATGATTTTACTATGAAGGAAAAAGCACAAAAATAACTTGCTATTAATAATTACCTGACCAAATAGTGTTACATAAACACTGTTCACGTCTGAGAACTGAAAGCCACTGATAAACAAGGAGCAGCATTTCGCAATTTGTGTTTGGGGAAGATGTTTGTAGGTATGCTGGGGGGAGGTGGGAGTGGATCATGGGCTAATCAGTTTAGAAAAGACTCAGTTAAATAAAATCGAACAGGCCTCTGTATTATAGGACTTCTCAAAGCCTTTAATATTTAGAAAGATGTGGAAAATCTCTAAAAGGAAGGTGTGGTGATCAGCATCTTCCATGCTTTTTTGCTCACAGAACACCTCTCTCTGTCCTCCAGGACAGCAGAACTCTGTAGAACGGAGTTTGGAAAATGTAAACACAGTCGCTTTTTCCACTCAACTCAGAGGTGAAAGACAATGGTTCTACCTTCTCGCTCTAGTAACATGGGTCACATGGAAACCCTTACTTTCCCAGAAGCCTCGGCTCAAGTTAGATGCTGTGTGCAAGGAAGACAGTTGTCATCACTGCAGTGTTAACGGCAGTCAGGCTGTGGGTGTGAGTTCCCAGTGCTGGGTCCCTGGCTGAGCCTTCCACTCTTGGTGACTTTCATGACCTTAGAGAGCTAGGGACAGTGTGCAAAGGGATCAGGAGTGAGACCTGGACCTGAGATAATCACTAGAGCAAACAGAAAGAGTCCATCCAGGTCATCATCCCCTAGGAGAGATCTGTGAAAAGGCAGAGGATCTCAGAAGCCAGGCTCTTTGGAGAAGTCAGAGGCTACCTGGAGGTGACAGGAGCATGGGCTGGCAAGTGGGAAAAGCACCTGGGCATTTAGCTCTTGGCTCTGGCACATTTTACATGGGAGTATCCCACGACAGTGAAGATGACAGTGTAACTCCTGGACTTACTGTCCTTCACGCTGGGCCCTCAAGACTGGTTGGAATCTTTCCCTTGGTTTACATGAAAACGTTGGTTAGTATGTTTGCTGAGGATGGTTCTAAGCAGTGATAGAGGCAGCCAGCCAATTGGCAAAGCCAGGTCTATCCCTCAGTGGACTCTTACTCCACTGCTTCTTCAGAACAGATCTCACAGTGTGTACACCTAAAGGGGCTGGGGCTTTGAAACCGCTCCCTCAGTTCGGAACTTGCACAGGAGAATGGAAGACGTGTTCACTGATTGCTGGCCAGTTCAGTAATTGCTTTGTCTTTGCTTTCTGCTGCATGGAGTAGAACCCAGCTGTTTGGGCCCTACCCCAGGTAAGACTGCAGTGTGGTAAGTCTGCCGTCTCCAGATCCATCACAGGCCCCACGTGCTCTGGGACCTTACTCTGGTGCCCAAGGAAGGCTCATGCATTGTGCATTGTGTTTGCTTCCACCAATAGCCTGCTGGAGAAAGTTGAACAGGAAACATGGCGCGAGACCGGCATTTCCTTTGTAACCTCGGTCACCCGCCTCATGGAACGCCTTCTTGACTACAGGTATCTTCTCAGGAACCTACCTGACCTCTTCTCTGGTCAGATGCTCTCCCCAGCAGGAGGATCCCCTGACCTTAAAACTGAGACCTCGTGGCCATGAGAGGTAGGACTATTCTGGTGGTGTGTGCCATCACCAGTCATTAGGAATCTCCTGATGGCCAAGGAGAAAGAGGAAGAAAGCCTTCTCCCAGGGGTAGGCCAGGGCTTCCTGGGCTTACCCCCGATACGTGGGCACGTGTACCCAGGAGGTATCCCAGGGACATGTAGCCTTCTGGCTTTTCATCCAGAAAAGTCAAGGCTCAGAGGAATGGGCACAGCAGAGAGGAAGAGAAAGGCTGTCTCCAGAGCAAGTTAGGTCCTTAGTGCAGACCTTCCTCAGATCCATGTGGCAGATGGGCAGGAAAATATCACCTGGTACAGAAGTGTGACCCAGGAGGACTTTCATTTGGTTTTTCCAGGGAAGGGGAACCCAACTTGTCCATGCCTCCATTCTTTATGTAAAATATGTTTATTTCTGTCCCTTGATCCTGGCCATGAGCAGATTAGAGGAGGCAGCCTATGAGCTCAGAGATCTTTATGATACATTCAGTCTGGGAGTTCATGTGAAATTCATTTTTTCGTGAAAGCCTGCCTTCTCAGTCATATCATGGCTTTTGACTTAGCCTAAAAGTAACAATAATGCTACCATTGCAGCCTTAGTTATTCTCTCAGTAGAGTTCAGGTGATAGCTGAGAGTGCCTTTTGGGAGCCTAGAGGAAGGTGATAGGGAATGAGGAGGAATGATAGAGGAAACCCAGACCCAAGCAATAGTTGTCTTCTCTGTGCTACATGTCATGCAGATGCCAAGGGAGAGCATCTGGGACTCCAGCTAGCTGCGTGTACAGGAAGCTTCTTGCTGGATTCACCAGTCTGGTTCTCATTCTTTCATCTCCTTGTGCTAGGCCTTTCTCCTTCCCAGAGGAGCTTGGCTTTGACCAGTCCCTGCCCTCCCTTGGCAAGGATTCATTCTCAGTGTTCCCGCTGTTCTGTGTCTGGCAGGTCAGCCATGACCCCTCCTAAACCCAGCCCTACTCAGCATGAATGCAGCTCAGCCCTGGCCGAAGCTACACCTAAATCAGGAAAAAAGCTCCAAACCCACTGCTCCTAGTTAGAGAGGATTCCAAAGACTAGTGCACAGGAAGGACACCATAGGGAGAAAAGCCAATGAGATTATGAACATGGCAGCCATGCCGTGGTTGCTGTGGCCACAGGGTCCTGAAGGTAGGTCCCTAGAGTAGAGTGTCTTGGCTTCTATGAAACACTGTCCTACAAAATGAAAACTGCCCTTTAAGGAAAGCTCTGTGCCTCCCCTTTTGGAAACTTGAGGATTTAACCTTCTACTTTACTGACATACTTTTTTGTGCTGAAGACATTGGTAGGTGTTACTTAATGCCCTGATATAGCATCTGGGCTCTACACTCTGCCACCAGAACAAGGGGTCCAGTTGAACAGAGATCTTTGAACCCTAGGAGTGGGTCCAAAGCTTAGAGGGAGCTCACAGTACAGTTTCATCTGTGGAAGAAGTTTCTGTTGGAGAGCATCTTCATCTGGGGTTTGGACATACTAATGCCTCATTGACACTGCAGGTCTCTGTGTTGTCCCAGAGGCACCACTTTGTGCATTCATCTGTGCTCTCCCTTCCAGGGATTGCATGAAAGGAGAGGAGACAGAGAATAAGAAGATCGGCTGCACTGTTAACCTGATGGTGAGAGAACATGGGCTCTTCCTCCTCTCTGCCTCGTAGTGTGGCTTCTACCCTACCCTGTGATTGGCCTGTCCCTTCTACAATACATGGCTATAAGCCTAAGGGGTTTTTTTGGTTTTTTGGTTTTTATTTGGTTGCTCTGGGTCTTAGGTGTGGCAGGCTGGCTCCTTAGTTGCAGCAGGCAGGCCCTTTAGTTGCGGCATGTGAACTCTTAGTTGCAGCATGCATGTGGGATCTAGTTCCCTGACCAGGGATCAAACCCGGGTCCCCTGCATTGGGAGCACGGAGTCTTAACCACTGTGCCACCAGGGAGGTTCCACGCCTAAGGGTTTGAGTCAGGACATCAGCTCTGTTACTGGTATCTTGGAAACTTGCACCTCATCACTCATATTCCTACTTGGGAAAGGAATGAAATGAGCTTCTCTTTGGACAGAGCTCTAGCCTGGCCTCTTGGCAAGGTCCCACCAATCCTGACATACTCTAATTTCCAGTCTGCCCTGGTACTCTTCCTTTGTGTCATCACTCAGGGCTCCTGCAGATCTGCCAGATGTTTCACCCCCAGCAGGTGTGCCTTCTGGCTGGTCCCTTCTCTTCCTGGTGCTGGCCACCTCCACGGCCTGTCTTCTCCCTCCTGTCCAGCACACCCAGGGTTTTGGCCAGCTGCCTGGAGTTCAGAGATGGCCTCCACAGGCAGCCAGCCTCTCCCATCTTCATTTATATTTCCTTCTCTCTTACAGAACTTTTACAAATCTGAGATTAACAAAGAAGAGATGTATATCCGCTATATCCATAAGCTTTGTGACATGCATTTGCAGGCCGAAAACTACACAGGTAAGTGGGAAGGGGGAGCTACGCCTCCCCATGAGGACAGACTGGACATACATGCACAGCTGGCAGAGAAAGGCTCTGAGCTGGTGCCTCCCAGATTTTAGCAGAGTGTCAGGACCCATGATACCCATCACCTCACTCCTTTCCCTCAACTCCTTTGTAACGTGGTGGAGAAAAAGCAGGTGGAACTTCCACTTGCTGCCCAAAGCTCTTCCACCCTCCTTGCCTCCTATTCACCCTCTCTGAGGCCTCAAGGGTGACCTCCAAATTCTGGTGTGCCAGGTTCAGAGCATCCTGAGCTCACTGTCCCTCTTCATGAGCAGAACTTCTCCGAGGACCTTCACAGCTGGAACTAAGTGAGGCCATAACACAGGAACATCAGCCTAACCCTGGGACTTCCAGAACTTGCTGGAAGACCTGCCTTGCAGTCTGGGCTCTTCCCCTGCAAGTACACAACAGCCCCACATTGAGCTCCCAGTGGAGGGTATGGAGAATGTTCACCTGACTTTCTGACAGACCAGACAGGGACCCTTTCATTGTATCTACAATTTAATCCATTACTACGGCCTTTTCTAAAAGAACAAATTTAAAAGCATTTCAACATACCTGTCACAGTCTGTTTACTGAGCGCCACTTTGAGTCAGGAAGATACGTGTACCCATGTGTGTCCTGCCTGATCACCTTGTGTCATAGTTCCCCCAAAATAGCCACTTCTTCACTGTGGTGACCAGCCATCACATCTTAGCCCTTGAGCCATAGGACTTGAATTTGTGTGATAGACCAGGAAATTCAAGCTATTCTTGTCCACAGCATTACTAGAATTAGATGAATTTGTAGAAACACAGAATCCTCCTTCCTTATTTTATGTTAGATGTTAAAGAGTGTTTTGCATAGATTCCACCTTTCCTGACACAGCTTGGCAAGAATTAAATCTGAAATGACTGGGATTAATCTGCCATTCTCTGCGTCCACTTCCACCCACGATCCCAGCAACCCTTTGAGAAGGCAGTGAAGTGATAGACTGAAAAATTCCATGTATCAATAGAGGCATTTACTAAACTCCTGGAGGACTGGGCCATCACTGAGAGGCTATGTCAGGAATTTGGACAGAGAGAGGGTGCTGAGCCTTGCCTCTGGTGGCCTCAGGAATAACATCTGAAAAGAATATTGGCAGGGAAGAAAAGGATTTCACATGGTTTTCTAAGTTCTAGAGGGAGGCCTTGAGGGCCTCATGGGCTTGTTCCCAGTGAGAAGGGGCTTCACAGCTCCAATGAGGAGGCACATGTATCCCTGGGCAGGAGGGTCCAGTAGCCAGAGCATAGGCAGAGTGCAAACATGAGCAGGAGCCTGGAAAGTGGCTGCAGGCAATATACCTGGTTAAAACTGGAAGTGGGTCACTAGATAATTAGAAAAGAGATTCTTCATAGTCATGGGGAGCAGATTTGAATAGGGCCTTGAAGGCCAGGCAGAAGCTAGAACTAATTAACTTGCCAGTAGGAGATGCCCACTAAAACTGAGCAAATAGAACAGGAAAGAGCAGACTGTTATGGGACCATGAGCCGCAGCTGTAACTCAGTCTGACTGACTCTTTGGGATTTAGGAAGCTACGGTATTTAGCTGCAGTTGTTTTGTAAACCCTCTCCAACTGTTCCACATGTATGGGAGGTGTCACAGGGCCCCGCCCTGGGCCCAGCATCCACTTTAGCTTCCTCCAGGAATGGAGCCCATCACAAAGTTATCACTGTACACACTCCTTCTCTCTGGTCCTTTTAGAAACGGTCAAGATAAGGAGAAAGGGTCATTCCCAGGGCCATGCTGTGCTCAGAAAATGGAGCTGGAGGCATTGAGGCTGGCTTCAGAAGGGCTGAGAAAAGCCTTAGTCAGTGCTTACCCCTCAGAGCCAGTTCTGAAAAGGTTGGAAAAGAAGCTCTAGTCAGTTGAGCAAAAAGGAACCCAAGAACTCTCTCTGACATGTCAGTGTGTCCCAGAGCAAAGCAACCTGTACACAGACCCTTAGGTACCTGAGCCATACTTTATCTAGCTCCCAGAGCAGCTGACCAGGCTGAGGGAGGAAGGTGTCGACTAGGATCTTTGGTTCCTTCATGCTGTGTTCACGGGCTATTTGCTGGCTGGACAGCCCCTCTATCTCAGCTTTGGTATCCAGCATCCCTGATCTGGGCTGCACATGCCTTGCACTGGCATGCTGCTTAGCCTGGTCCCTTGGCACCTGGCTGCCCCTGGACCTCCATAGCCCCTGTCCCCACAGAGGCTGCGTTCACTCTGCTCCTCTACTGTGAGCTGCTGCAGTGGGAGGAAAGGCCACTGCGGGAATTCCTCCATTACCCATCCCAGACAGAGTGGCAGCGGAAAGAGGGACTGTGCCGCAAGATCATCCACTACTTCAACAAAGGCAAGGTGGGTGTTATTAGGCAAGGCTTTGAGCGTCTCAGCTTCTACTGTACTACATGGCATCTTAACGCTACAGGGATGGCAGCAGCTGCAGAGGGTACTGTGTGGGGTGGTGAGGGGGTGGAGGCCCATATGTGTGCATTAGATTTGGAGGCAGCATGACTTTCTCTGGGGAAAAAAAATAACAGCTTAATTCTGTGGCTTGGAAGCCAATTCCAAATTGGGGGTATAAGAGACAACCCCACATACCAGCTTTTCACATGTGTAAATACTAATGCTCCAACAGCAGGGGCTTTGGGCCCCCTGCTTATATTTATTAGATTTACTTAAATTATTGTAGCTTTCTACTCTGCTATAGAAAATGTGAGCTGTAAAAATTAATGGATTCTAACCACAGCCAACGGAGGCCTGTACTGCCTCTTACGGGTACGTGTTCTTGTCTTGGATTTCCCTTCCTTACAGCATAGTCTGGGCTCCTCTCATTGGGGTTATTCTCTATTAAACTTGATTCTGTGGAATTAGCAGGCCTTGTCAGCATTGGTTCAGACTTCCTTGGGACTTCCCAGCCATTCTGCTCCAATCTCTGGGAGAGCTCCTTGTGGGGCCCTCTGACCCACCTATGGCCCATACACTGGAAAGGCTGGGCTTGTGTAACTTGTTGAAGCTGTTCTCTCATTACTCAGCTTTGAGCATGTTAAAAAACTGAAACAGGATTGTTCAGGGAACTATAGTGGCTGAACTCCAGACTTGAATGGAAATTGGTTTTTTAAAAATAAACTTTTTTATCATAAAAAAGAAAGATTTAAACATTAATAACTTCTGCCCATAAATCAGAAAACATTCATCAGTTTTACACAACATGGGAGACTTTTGTTTGTCAAAAACATTCACCCATGTAGGGAATGCACTGGTAAGCAGGAACCTTTCCAAAACCTCAGGAGCTCTCATTTCACCTGGCCCAGAAAGGAGACCCATGCTTAGCTGTCAGCCAGCCACACGTGACTGAGCCACAGTGCCAGCCCAAAGCCTTCTCTCCTTGCTGGTCCAGAGATGGACGGAGGGCCCCATGCCAGCACACTTTTAGGTCTGTCTTCCTGGCACCCAGCCCACCTGGAGCTGTCACCTACCCATATGCCCAGCGAGCCCTCCCAGCTCTGAGGGAATGGCATAAGCATGGTGTGAGTGTGCTTGAGTGTTGTTAGTATATTAGCTTATTTTTCTTTCCATGGGCATAGAGTACAGAGTAGAGTTATGCTTATCTGATTGAGCCCAGCAGTGGGACACGTGAGCATTAATGGTCCCCTTTTCACCCCACACTACAGTAGTGTTAAGAAAGCAGGTTTAGGAGCCTGTGCTCCGCAATGGGAGAGGCCACAGCAGCGAGAGGCCCGCATACCGCAAAAAAAAAAAAACAACCCAAAAAGAAAGCAGGTTTAAAGGTTAGTATGAACAAGGGAAGATAATGCAAAACCTGCCTGAGTATTGTGGGTAAGCAGGAAGGGGAGAAGGACTGAGAGGCTCTGTAGGCTACCTTGTCAGGGATCTCCCACTCCTAGCAGCCCTGCCTTTGGTGTGAATTGCTGGGGGAGCAGCTTCTGTGCTGAGAACAGACCACTCAGTGAGCCCTTTCATGAGCTCATCCTCAAAGGGGTATTTATCACAATCATTCTCTTGGGCTCATACAGAAGGTCCAACTTGTCTGTTTCTGTACCTTCATACCTGACGGAACCAGTGGATAGGGCTAACCAGTTCTCTTGAAAGCATTCAGGGTTTTTTTTCTAATGGCTCCAGAAAAGCAAAACCTGGCTGATGCGAGAAAAGTCCTCCTGGGCTTCCCTGGTGGCGCACTGGTTAAGAATCTGCCTGCCAATGCAGGAGACACGGGTTTGAGCCCTGGTCCGGGAAGATCCCACATGCCACAGAGCAACTAAGCCCGTGCGCCACAACTACTGAAGCCCACGTGCCCTAGAGCCCGTGCTCTGCAACAAGAGAAGCCACTGCAATGAGAAGCCCGCGCACCACATCGAAGAGTAGACCCTGCTCTCCGCAACTAGAGAAAAGCCAGTGCACAGCAATGAAGACCCAGCGCAGCCAAAAATAAAATAAATAAATAAATTTTTTTAAAAAAGAAGGAAGAGGAGGCATGAAGATGGGAGCTGGTCCTTCATCTCAGGGAAGAGGGAGCAGACAGAGAGGGAAGCTGGGAGGAGGCCTCTGACCCCTAAGGCATACAGACCATCAGGACTGAACCAACCCTCCATGTGGGGGTGGGCTTGGGCTCTACTGCTGAGGGCTGCTATTGTTCACACTCCTTTGAAGGAATGAGTCTGTTGCTTCTAAAATGTTGTGTGTAGACAGAAGTACAAAGACTGACAGTCTGGAGTCCCAGGCTTTTGCCTTCCTTTCCAGTTTGAGTAGAGTGAGCCAAGTCAGTGCAACTTTTGTGCCATCCCTGGCAGTGGGGGCAACAGGGATGTGTAAACACACATCTGCCCAAGCTGGTAGAAGTGATTGGATTTCAGACACTGGTTAGTAGTTGTGTAGTTGGCTTTGCCTCCTGCCAGAAGGAAGGAAACCAAGAGAGAAGATGTAGATGGGATGCACTGTATCTGCAGGGCGTTCCCTCCCTGTGTTCCGAGGTAGCTCTCAAAACCCCCAGCATTCCAGCACAACCATCAAGCCTGACAGAGTGTCCTGGCTCACCCTTGGGGGTTGGGGGGCAGGCTTGGAGCAGCAGGGCTACAAATTACAAATTAGGGCAGAGATGCCAGCGAAGCAGATAAGCATTGATCCTAATAGGAGAATAGAACTGCTTTACTGAGAGCTACTGTCAGCAGACAAAGCGCCTTTAGCCTCACATGGGTTCCTCATCACCTAAATGAGCAGTTCCCCATGGGGCACTCCTTACAGGCTGGCTAGCAGTCTGCACACAGCTCAGCTGCTTAGCCAGCCCCCTTGGAGCTTCCTGCCAGGCAGATCCTCCTGTGGGCCCTTCACTGAAACCTGCCCAAGCAGCACTTGGAGCCAGAGAGAAGACGGACATGTGCCCCCTTAAAAGCTGTGATGTGGGGGTACAAGAGGCTTTCTAGCTTACTGAGGCAGAGGCACTGTATCGGAGCAGGGAGTCAGGGTCTATTTAAAATTCTCTTTGGTTTGTTTCAACATTTTTAACTGGTCCTGCAGTTCAATCCATATGGTGTTAATTTCTTCAAAGGATAAGGAACACAGTCCTGGGCTTCCCTGGTGGCGCAGTGGTTGAGAATCTGCCTGCCAATGCAGAGGACACGGGTTTGAGCCCTGGTCCAGGAAGATCCCACATGGCGCGGAGCAACTAAGCCCGTGCGCCACAACTGCTGAGCCTGCGCTCTGCAGCCCGCAAGTCACAACTGCTGAGGCCTGCGCGCCTAGAGCCCGTGCTCCGCAACGAGAAGCCACTGCAATGAGAAACCTGCGCACCACAGTGAAGAATAGCCCCCGCTCACAGCAACTAGAGAAAAAGCCCGTGCACAGCAACGAAGACGCAACACAGCCAAACATAAATTAATTAATTAATTAATTTAATTAAAAAAAAAAACACAATCCTGAATAAAGCAGTATTGTCCTTCTCCCTGATGCTATTTCAAATCTATTTTCTAATATAGTCCTTATTAAACATTCATCCTGAAATATTGATGGGTGAAATTATAGTATGATATCTGATATTTGCTTCCAAAACTATGGGAAGGAGTAAGTGGATGAGATATTTAATGATATAAGACTGGCCATGAGTTGGTCATTGTTGAGGTTGGGTGATGAGTACCTAGGGGTTCATACTTCCATGTTTGTATATGTTTAAAATTTTCCTATAAAAATTTTTTTTTAATTAGTACTTAGAAGTTGGGGAGAAGAGCCTGGCTAAAATGTCAAGTAAACCTTTGATTCCCAATCTCACCAAGAGAGAAAGCACTGTATTAAAAAGAGGAGGAAATGGACAATATTGCCCCTTAGTGAAGGCCACTGTTAGATGAGCCTGTCACCATAATAGGAGCCACACCACAGAAACAGCCTGAGACGTGATTAGCCAAGGATTATCTGAAGCCTGCTCTAAGATTTGAATATTTCTGTAAAGGAAATTATCAGACCTACTACCAAGCCCTTGCGTAGCTACTTCCTACTTAGCTTCCAGACTTGTTTCTAAGCTTAAATGATCTTAATTTAAAAGTCATTGTTTCCTTCATTAACTCATTAAATAAATCATTATTGAGTACCTGCTCATGGCTGGCACTGTTCTAGGCTCTGAGGATAAAGAATATAAACAGGATCCCTGCCCTCATGCAGCTTATCATCTAATTGAGACTAATACAACATAAAAGTAAACACTTTTTTTTTTTTTTTGCGGTATGTGGGCCTCTCACTGTTGTGGCCTCTCCCGCTGTAGAGCACAGGCTCCGGACACACAGGCTCAGCGGCCATGGCTCATGGGCCTAGCCACTCCGCAGCATGCGGGATCTTCCTGGACCGGGGCACGAACCCATGTCCCCTGCATCGGCAGGCGGACTCTCAACCACTGCACCACCAGGGAAGCCCAAAAGTAAACACTTTTTAGCCCAGAAATAAACCCACACACCTATGGTCAGTTAATCTTCAGGCAAGAATATACAGTGGAGAAAAGACAGTTTCTTCAGCAATTGGTTCTGGGAAAGCTCGACGGCCGCATGTAAATCAGTGAAGTTAGAAAACTCCCTCACACCATACACAAAAATAAACTCAAAATGGCTTAAATGTTTAAATTTAAAACATGACAGCTTAAAGCTCCTAGAAGAGAATATAGGCAAAACAATCTCTGACATAAATTGTAGCAATATTTTCTTAGATCAGTCTCCCAAGGCAAAAGAAATAAAAGCAAAAATAAATGGGACCTAATCGAACATACAAGCTTTTGCACAGCAAAGGAAACCATAAACAAAATGAAAAGACAACCTACGGACTGGGAGAAAGTATTTCAAATGATGCAACTGACAAGGGCTTAATTTCCAAAATATACAAACAGCTCATATAGCTCAGTATCAGAAACAAACAACCCAATCAAAAAATGGGCAGAGGGACTTCCCTGACGGTCCAGTGGGTAAGACTCCATGCACCTAATGCAGGGGGCCCAGGTTCGATCCCTGGTCGGGGAACTAGATCCCGCATGCATGCCGCAACTGAAGATCCCATGTGCTGCAAATAAGACCTGGCACAGCCAAAATTAATTAATTAAATGTTAAAGAAAAGAAAAAACATCAAAACAAAACAAAAAATGTGGTTGCACCATTTAAAAAAAAAAGGGCAGAAAACCAAAGTAGACATTTCTCCAAAAGAGACATAAAGATGGCCAACAGGCACATGAGAAGATGCTCAGCGTCACTAATTACTAAAGAAATGCAAATCAAAACTACAGTGAGATATCATCTCACACTAGTCAGAATGGCCAGCATCAAAAAGTCTACAAATAATAAATGCTGGACAGGGTGTGGAGAAAGGGAACCTCCTACACTGTTGGGGGCAATGTAAATTGGTGCAGCCACTATGGAGAGCAGTATGGAGGTTCCTTAACTAAAAATAGAGTTAGTTTTAGTTACATGATTCAGCAATCCCACTCCTGGGCATATATCCAGAAAAGACAAAAACTCTAATTCAAAAAGATACACGCACCTAATGTTCATACCAGCACTGTTTACAACAGCCAAGGCATGGAAGCAACCTGTGTTCGTCAACATATGAATGGATAAAGAAGATGGGGGGAGGGTGTGTGTATGTGTGTGTATGTATGTATATTATATGTATAATGTAATACTAGTCATTAAAAAGAATGAAATACTGCCATTTGCAGCAACATGGATGGACCTAGAGATTATCATACTAAGTGAAGTAAGTCAGAGAAGACAAATATTATATATCACATGTGGAATCTAAAAAAATTATACAAATGAACTTATTTAAAAAACAGAAACGACTCACAGACATAGAAAACAAACTTATTGCTACCAAAGGGGAAAGGGTGGAGGAGGGATAAAGTAGGAGTTTGGGATTAACAGATACACAGTACTATATATAAAATAGATAAACAACAAGGACGTACTGTATAGCACAGGGAACTATATTCAATATCTTATAATATCTTGTAATAACTACCTTCAATATCTAGTAATATTGGAATCTGAAAAGAATATATGTATGCGTGTGTATATGTGTGTGTGTGTGTGTGTGTGTGTGTGTGTGTGTGTGTATATATATATATAGTCTTATTTATATAACTGGATCACTTTTGTGTACCTGAAACTAACACAATATTGTAAATCAACCGTACTTCAATTTGAAAAAGTAAATACTTGTTTTATACAAGATAACTTCAGAGTAATGAAAGAGAGAATGGTTGGGGTAGTGCCTGTCCTTGACAAGGTAGTTAGGGAAAGGCCTCTTGGAAGTGGAAACATTTGAGTAGAAACCTGAAAACTATGCCTCAAGCCAGAAAACCAGTGCTATGTGTTCTCCACAAATTGGTTTTGAGCATATGTTCTTTGTGACATATGAGTTGCAGGAGGCCTTTGGTTGTGCCCTCTGATATGTTTGATGTGGGCTTGGGCCATTGTGAGGCTGCCTGAGGTACTGAAGCCTTTTTCCTATTTCTGATGCAGAGTTGGGAGTTTGGGATCCCACTGTGCAGGGAGCTGGCGTGTCAGTATGAGAGCCTCTACGATTATCAGAGCCTCAGCTGGATCCGGGTGAGCTTTGCCCCTTCCCCCACCCCAACCCTGAGTGGAGGTGCTAGCACTTTTCTGGCATCAACTTCTAAGGGAGTGTTTACTGTGGACCCAGCCCTTGGTTTAGTGCTGCGGACGGTACAGGAGAAGCAAAAGCCAAGGTTCCTGCTCTCAAGATGCTTGCATTATGGCTGGGGAACCAAAACAAACACATGGCGAATGATTATATGATCCAGACCCCAAGGGCCACTGGTGCTCAAGGAAGGGAGAAGCAGCATACACAGGATAGGACGGGGGTTTCAAGGAGGAGGTGGCAGCTCGACTTCATGAAGAAGCTTTTCCTGAAATGATTTTGTTCAGGTATGCTTCATCTGAAAACATTGTAAGATCTTTCACTGTCTTGGCTTATGGTCAATTCTAAGCACCCAAGTAAAGGAAGTTCTTCTTCCCTTCTTTGACGAAAAATATTCAAAATTAAGTGAAATGGACTTTGAAGGTCTCCCAAATTTTTCCTAGTTGCCGGTGCTGGGTATTAAATCATAACAGGTCATTGGCAAAGAGAAGTCAGGAATCTCAGTTCATCCTCCTCCTGCACCCTTGTCAGCATGGCTAGCTCTTCTGTGTTCCCTGATCCTGATCAGGATTTGGGCCTATATAATAGATGTGGTTCTCTAGCAATAGCTTTTTGACTGGTCTTTGAAGGCCACTGCCCCCTGGCAGGCTGGCTTGATTGAGTGCATTAGGGCTGTCTTCCCAGTCAGATTTCAGTGAGTTTTTCTGAACCTGAAGCCAGGCCAGCCAAGACTAAAAAACTTATCAACCTTGGTAATACCAGACATCATGGATATTAGTTCAACTTTTAAAGTTTAAAATCTCCTAAATTGGGACCAGTACCAGTGATGCTGGTAACTAAGCCTTCCTCATTCTGTTAGCGTCGAGTCAGATGATAAATGAACAAGAGCAATGCAGATGGACTGATGGAAAATGGTGCCACCTATAAGCAACACTAGCTTATACTCAATTGGTGTAGTGAGTATCAGTCAAAACCAGGAATTCCTGAGCAAAAAAAGGAAGTCCATGTTAAATGTGTACCCCTGAAAGTACAGGAAGCCTGAGTCTCTGTGGGGCTGAGTCCACTCATTGGGAAGGACACTCCAAGCAGCCTCTCAGGGCTGCTTCACTGTCAGGTGACAATGGAGAGCGAAGACTTCCTCTCCATCAGGCAGTTCCCCAGGGAGAGGTTGATCAGGGCTAGGGGCTCACTTTTCATCTAGACTGAGTCACCATGTTCTCTTTCCAAAAGACAGTGTCTACTTAGGCCTGGGAGAACTTGCTTTGGACACCACTAGCAGTCAAGCCAATTGCCTTTCTCGTTCACAGAAAATGGAGGCCAGCTACTATGACAACATCATGGAGCAGCAACGCCTGGAGCCTGAGTTCTTTCGGGTCGGCTTCTATGGCAGGAAGTTTCCTTTTTTCCTTCGGGTGAGTCCATTCAGGTATTCGCAAGAACTTCTATCATATTTTACACGTAAGTTATTTACAACCTGTTTTTTTTTTAACCTTTTTCCTATTCTACTGAATACTTCTTTTTGAAGGACTGGCCAGCCAACAAAAAGCATTTGGCTTAATTTGACTGGACTGGCTACCAACTTTAGACTCTGTTTCTCTCTGCAGTACTGTTTTGTAGCTACCTGGAATGTATGAGGGTGGTTTTCTTACCAAATCAACCAAGTTCCTGCAGGAAATGACCAGGGTGTGAGAATGTCCCATAGGTAATTTTAGAAACCTTTCAACTTCTGTTTCCAGTGCCTGGAATCCTCCAGTGTGACTATTCTCAGCCAGACAGGACATCAGTACAGCCCTGACCTCAACAGTAGGCAGTACAGCCAGGGTGGAGAATTATTGATTTGAGAGATTTCAGAGGATAGTCCCCTTGCTCCTGGGGTTTGTCGGAGCTGCCAAACATTGGATTTGGCTGTGGAGAGCCTTTCCTAGGCAGCCAGTTCTCTGGCCCATGATGATTATAGCCATTTTCCTCCACCATTGCTGGAAAGGCTGAGCTGGTATATAAACAGAGTGGAAGGAATGACTGAGCATAGACATACTGACACCAGTTAAACAGTTGCGATTTTTTTTGTCTTTAATCAGCACAACCCAGAGGCTCCAGGAGAAGTCAGCCTGGGCTTGTAGGCTGTAGCCCACACGGATTTGCTGTTCTCAAATGACCTAAACGAAGCTGTGCTGATGAAAGAGTCCTAGGGCTGCAGTTGAGACCTAAGAGTAGCTCCGATTGTCCCCAGTTCCAGTATCATACTAAGGTTCAGTGTCCAGGAAGCAGCTGGGAAAATTCATAGGATTCCCTTGATGTGTTTGGGATCCTATCTTACTGGAGAAATTGCTTTAGCCAGTGAGCAATAATAAGCTTGGTATCTCATCAAAGGTCAACTGAGCTTAATGACTCCTTACAAAAAGCCAGTCTGCTAAGCAACAAAGTCCAGGCTGACTACATTTCAGATGTAAGGCAGGTCAACATGCACATTTCTTGGGCAGTCATCATTATAGGCTAAAAAGAAAATGATTTCTACGGGAACTAGCAATAGTGATAGAGACAGCAAGCACACTCTGCCTGGTCATGATCCCCAGAAGGCTCTAAGTCTATTGCACAGGAGTGTTTATAGTAGCAGGATGTGAATGAGTAGAGGATCTCCTCAGGAGACTGGACCTCCTTCATTCTCTAGGGACCATCCAGTCCAGGCATATCAGAAGTGGCATGTTTGTTGCCCCCATCAGCATAGATCATACAACAGCAGTGGGGGTAGAGGTCAACAGAAGAGAAAGAAGGAGAAAAAAAAAGAAGAGAAAGAAGGAATAGTACAAGAATTAGAAACCAAAAGCATCTGTAGAAAGCCCTTTGATAAGCTAATGATTCTAGCCCTGTAAGTTATTTCTTTCGCATTTTATCTTTGCAAATTATGCTTGTCATTTTACTCTCCTTGTTTAGTCCCACAATCTGTATGTCATCAACCAGATTTTACTCCAAAACATCATTATTTTGAGTATTACAAAATCAGGCCCTGATGTTCCCCATTTCTGTCTTTGTCAAGCAGGATGTCTCCCTCACGGTTCCACCTGGCTCCCACCCCTCATGCTCATGTCACAGGGAACATCAGTGTCTCAGGGCTCTCAGAGCTTTCTGACAAGTAGGACCTGGCATAGTACCTGCATCTGAGCCATTCATACAGTGTTCTCAAGTGACAATCTAAATGTTCAAATGTGGTTTCAAGGGTGCCAGTAATGGAGGAAAAATAACAAGAGGTGTTAGGAAATATCATCCATCAGTCCATCCTCATTTCCACACTAGGAGCTATGTTTCATGCATACACATCTGCCTGGCCTGGCTACATGCTGCCTTCCCTTTCCTCAGCTGCTCAGTTCATCTGTGGCAAATAAGTCCAGTGGAGGTAGCCGTTTGCCTTGTAAATGGCAAGGGCAAAATGGAAAGCAGTGGCAGCCAGATCTGTCTCATGTAGGGATGCTGGGGCTCTCGCCTGAGCAGACTTGAAAGCAGCAACCAGCCTCAAGGTCAATGCTCTGTGCCTTCCTCCTGCTGGGTCTTCCCCAGAACACTAGGCTACTCTTTCACCTTCCCACATAGGCCATCTATTACTCTAGCTCTGTCAGCTTGAGTTCTCTGGACCATCTGCCTGTCTTGCTTCACAAATGTGATTATCTACTAATCTGCATGGAGACAGGAAAACATCCAGCCCTCCCTCCTTGGGGGAATTTCTGTTTCTCTTCATTTGACTCATGAACAGACACTGGAGAGGATTGTACGTTTGTGAGTGGATATGAAAAGGCCAGTTCTAAACAGTTACCTTCTTTGTCAATTCTCCTTATCAAGCAAGGGACTTAGAAATGTCTCTGTCCTCTGTCTGTTCCACTGGAGAGGCCAGCCTGCTCCTCCTGACCTTGACTTCCCTTCTAGTGTTGCCCTTCCATTCTGATCCATCTGGACATGTGGCCGAGCCTTAGCTGAGTTCTCCCATAGTAAGAGAAGAAGTGAAAAGTGGGCAAAAATCCTATTCCAAAAAGGCTGAGGTCATCCACAGCCTGGCCTGTGATTATCCCTGTACTGGGAAGCATAGGGCTGGCCCTGTGGAACCTCTCTCTCCCGCTTCCTCTGAAGACATGCCAAGAGGGGCTGTCAGTGCCTGACACCATTTGTCAAAGTGAATCTAGTGAGGCAGCTAGGCAGGCAGACAGATGTCACCAGAGGGCTTCAGAGGAGCCCTTCAGAGGAGCCTCCTCCAGCCACTCACTCTTGACCAGCTGTGAGGTAGGCAGAGCAGCAGGGTGCCTTGTCATGCCTTCTGTACACAAAGAGAAAAACTGAGACCTAACCTGTACCAAATATGATGTAACGTGAGGTTTTAAGAAATGTGTAATTGGGACTTCCCTGGTGGCACAGTAGTTAAGAATCCACCTGCCAACGCAGGGGACACAGGTTCGATCCCTGGTCCGGGACGATCCCACATGTCGCGGAGCAGCTAAGCCCGTGCACCACAACTACTGAGCCTGCACTCTAGAGCCCGCGAGCCACAACTACTGAGCCTACATGCCAAAACTACTGAAGCCTGCACGCCTAGAGCCCATGCTCCACAACAAGAGAAGCCACTGCGATGAGAAGCCCGTGCACCGCAACGAAGAGTAGCCCCCGCTCGCTGCAACTAGAGAAAGCCCACGTGCAACAACGAAGACCCAACGCAGCCAAAACTAAATAAATTTATTTTTTAAAAAAAAGAAAGAACTGTGTAGCTGGAATGATGTTCTGCTGACACAGTTGCAAAGGAATTGCTGCCAGAGAGGTTGATAAATGCCCACTGGACACTGGGCAACGTTTAGACTGTTTCTCCCGGCTAACAAAAGTGACCCTGGGCTTCCCTGGTGGCGCAGTGGTTGAGAGTCTGCCTGCCGATGCAGGGGACACGGGTTCGTGCCCCGGTCTGGGAAGATCCCACATGCCGCGGAGCGGCTGGGCCCGTGAGCCATGGCCGCTGAGCCTACGCATCCGGAGCCTGTGCTCCGCAACGGGAGAGGCCACGACAGTGAGAGGCCCGCGTACCGCAAAAAAAAAAAAAAAAGTGATCCTACAAAAGCACACACCTGATCACCCCCTTTTCTAAATAATTTGGTGGCACCCATAGTGATATTCCTTGGCACACACCTGCAGGCATGTTCAGTCACCCTCCCACCAGTTCTCCACAAGCACCTTCTTTCTAGCTGTGCCTTTTCCTGTCTTGGCTTGTGGCCCTCGTTGTCACCGTACCCACATAGATTGCCCCCCACTCTTCTCTACTATGCTAACCCAGGTGGACCTTCCAAGGACTCTTTTCAGGCATGGCTGTTTCCAAAATCTCACCCCACCTCCCCACTTGCATCCCTTCCTGTGTGAGGAACCCTCCCTCCCTCGAGCTTCCTGCAGCCTTTGCCGTACCTCCCACCCCGGGCTGTCACACCACAGTGCAGTTCTCCCTTCTGCTGTCCCCGACCCTTCTTGACCATCATTTCCCTTAAGACAGAGACTTAGTGCTGTGTCCATGCCTGCCACAGGGGTTCCTAGGACACGTCTGTGGGATGAGGAGGCAGGGGATGGGTGGCTGCAGGCGAGGCATTGAGCGTGTTCTCCCATTTGTGGCAGAACAAAGAATACGTGTGCCGTGGCCACGACTACGAGAGGCTGGAGGCCTTCCAGCAGAGGATGCTCAGCGAGTTCCCACAGGCTGTCGCCATGCAGCACCCCAACCACCCTGACGACACCATCCTGCAATGTGATGCCCAGTGTATCTTTTGACACTTAGTAGGGGAAGGAGGGCTGGGATCCTGGGAGGTGAGGCCCACCCAGTCAGCTGCCCCTCTGCCATGTCGTTGGCCATACAGGCCAGGTTACCTATAAGTCCTGAAGCAGAGTGTGTTCTCATTACTGACCGACACTTAGCAGGGCACTCGTGCTTCACAGAGGGGCCGTGGCATGCCCTTAGCCATGGGGGCTTGGTCATCAGCTGAGCTTCAGGGGGACCTTTATCCCTCTGGTTGGCTGCTGCCAGTACCTGAGTCCCCACCCTGCCCTATGAAGGGTCTGCCTAGGCAGCCAGCAGCAATCACTGTGGACTCTTGCCACAGGGATACTCCACTTCTGTGTCCTGCTCTAGTCCCACGTGCATCTGTTGTTACCCAGAGCCTTTGCCAGCAGGACTGAGGCACAACTCTGGGGATGGGGGAGGAGACGGGGGGTCTGAGGCACTTGCAAGTCTGAATGCAAACACTGGCCTGCCCCTCATTCCCCACACACAGCTTCCTTGAAGACCTCATGACGGTTGCCATGACTATAGCAAGCTTGTTCCAGAGAGAGGAGGGCAGGTAGACTCCCATATGTTATCTCACCACAGAGATCCCAAAGAGTACTTTGTTAAAATGTTGTTTTGCAGTAAATACAGTTTACCCTCAGTGGGCAGGCCCAGGCCCTTGCAGCTTTTTCATTTCTATGAGGTGGGCACCTGCATTCCTCTGACCCCTTTCCCTTCTTCCTTAAAGGGGCACTGGAGAACACCTAGCTGTTGACATCTCACTTTGGCTGAGTGCTCAGGAGACTGACTGCTGGAGCGGGGAGAGGGGCAGATAGGGAGATTCGGTCTGTGTTTGGGTCTGATCTGTCCCTTGAAATGCTGCTGCTGCCAGTAGGGAACAAGGGCTGTGGTGTTCTTCTCTCCTTTGCGGGGGATAACAGGGGTCAGCCACTCAGGTCCATCTCTCTTTCAGTCTTTCTGGGTTTCTCCTTCACTTCCTGCCCAGACTTGCAGATCTATGCAGTGACGCCCATTCCAGATTATGTGGACGTCCTGCAGATGGACAGGGTCCCAGATCGCGTCAAGAGCTTCTACCGCGTCAACAATGTGAGGAAGTTCCGGTACGACAGGCCTTTTCACAAAGGCCCCAAGGACAAGGAGAATGAATTCAAGGTGAACAAATCTAGGGAAGTGGGGGCAGTGCTTATAGCGAGGCAGGGGCAAGCCCCACTTTCTCAGGAGCTCATCAGTGTCTCACCCTTCGGGCAGGCAGGGCGTGGTAAAAATCACTTAATGGCCTAAACCTACCTGTGCCTTCCCTGCAGAGCCTGTGGATCGAGCGTACCACGCTGACCCTGACCCACAGCTTGCCTGGCATCTCTCGGTGGTTCGAAGTGGAGAGGAGGGAGCTGGTGAGACACATTTCAGATGGGGCTCATTTTCACAGCTGCTTCCTCAGTTCTTGCTTTGGGGGCCTTTCTCTAAGGACTGAAGAGAGAGAAAGAGTGCTTAGGCCATCTACCTGGCCTGGGCTGCCACAGGCAGTCCTGTGCTGGAGGCTTTGTGCACCTTCGTTCTCTCATTTAATATTCACAACACCTTTAGGCACCAGGTATTTTTTTTTCCTCACAATTTATGAATGCAGAAACTATTCTCTGAAGTTCAAGAAGCCAGAGACCTCTGACTTCAGAACTGGTACTCTTCCCTATTTACTGTACTTCTAAGTGCCTACAGATTAGAAGAAGAAATTAGAAAGGGCTCAGGGAGTCCCAACTCCACAGGAAGTGGAAGGGTGGGGAGTCAGAATCACAGGTCACAGATCCCTGCTGTCAGGACTGTGATGAGGGAGGGTTTGACATTGTGCCTGGGATGACACCATTGCTGTGTGCCCCCAGGTGGAGGTGAGCCCCCTGGAGAATGCCATCCAAGTGGTTGAGAATAAGAACCAGGAGCTGCGGGCCCTGATCAGCCAGTATCAGCACAAGCAGGTGCATGGCAACATCAACCTGCTCAGCATGTGCCTGAATGGCGTCATTGACGCCGCTGTCAACGGAGGCATTGCACGCTACCAAGAGGTGAGCTGGGGTCCCAGACCAAACCCTGCCTGGGAAAGCAGTTCTCAGGCGCCTCTTCTTGAGACTCCAGCCTCTGAGGGAAGCCTTCCCAACAAGACCTCTCCTGGCTGTGCCTCAGCTGACCAAGGATGGTCCTGGGATGAGGCTTTAAGCTCCCTGCCACTCCCTATTTCCATTGCACAGCTCTCTGATAGGGCCTTTTCTTCCTTTTTATTCTCTGAACTCTGACAGATGGGTAATCCATCTGATTATGGAACGATGTTAAGTGGCCTCCAAGAGGAGCCTGAGAGCCCAGCCCTTCACAAGAAGTGAGTTGTGGGCTGGCTAAGAGACTAGTCCCCTCACCCTGGCGACCAGCCCCGCCTGCCCTACCCAAGCCAGCAAGGTTCCATGAGGGGCTGAGACCAGCATTCAGGCTTAGATTACTTGGTCACCTTCGGTCCTTCTTAAGACACAAAAAAACACATCTGTGATTGCTGGAGGTTCAAGTAGGCCAAGCTAGAGGGTACGTTGGTGTGTGTACCTGCTAGGAGGCAGCCCGGCTACCTTTCAGGTGGCACCTTCAGACTCTTAGTAGTAGCCCTGGGAAGAGTCTTCCTGACTTGGCCTTTTCTTTCACAGGCCTTCTTTGATAAAGATTACATCACCAAGCACCCAGGGGATGCTGAGAAGATCACTCAGCTCAAGGAACTCATGCAAGAGCAGGTATGTCTTGCCGGGGTTGGAGGCCAGTGTCTAGGAGGGAAAGGCTAGGCACCACACGATAGCTGAATAGCTGCAGCACCCAAGGTCTGCTCCCTGGCTAACGGAGTACTGTTGTCTATCACCCTAATAGGTTCATGTTCTTGGAGTCGGGCTGGCAGTTCATGAGAAGTTTGTGCACCCAGAAATGCGCCCTCTGCATAAGAAGCTGATTGATCAGTTCCAGATGATGCGGGCCAGTCTCTACCATGTAAGCTGATCCCTGTCCTGTCCCTGCTGCAGTATAACCAGGTGTCACTTCCTCCAGACCTGTGCAGCAAGCCAAAGGAAGGGGGTGGGTGGGAAGAGGGGCTGGAGAGGCGAATGTGAAGGAAAAGCTGTTCCCACCACAGGATAGCAGGAGGCAGAGGTGGGTGCTCTATCCAGGAGAAGGACACCCAGGATCCTCTTATTCACTTCCTCCCTAAGGAGGAGTCATATTCAAGGACAGAGAATGTTTTTTTCAATGCACTGTGCTGGTGAAGAGAGGTTTTCATATGAGGAGGAAAAGTTTACAGCCCACATGCAGGGATCTCTTTGGAGATATTTTTCATCCCAGGAACCTACAGAGGTAAGGCATAGCCTGAGCCAGCCTTCTCTCCTCCCTCTCCCTCTTTCCCCTCTCTTTCCCCTTCCTCTTTAACCCCCTGCCTCCCTTCCCTCCCTCTTCCTCCATCATGTCTGATAAGCCAGGCTCACATCTGAGAAAGCCTAGGGTGGGCAGTACTTTTGTACTGGTCTCTCTTAGAAGGGTCAGGCAGGTTCTGGGCCTGGCCCAGGCCCCAGAAGATCTCCCTGACTCTGACCTGCCTCCTAGGTCTCCATGGCAGGGTTTGACCCAAGGACTGATGCACACAAGCAGAAGCAGGACCTGTATTCCAGGGCTAGTTTCCCTCCAGGGGTCTTACAGGGAATGCTGTCTGGCTGAGAGTAGGCTTCAGGTGGTTTTGAGTACAAACTTCTGGTCTCTCTGTGTGTGAACTTCCCCATCACAGCAGGTGACCCAGGCAAGCTAGAGCCTGGCCACTGGGGGAGCTCTCTAGCAAGCAGGCTGTCAGGTCACTGCAGGAAAAGGCACAAAATGCTCGCCCACATACCTCAGGGTCTCCAGGGCACACGTGGAGGTGTCCTCTCCAGCTGCAGAAGCACATTTCAGCCTTCTGCATGCTTTGGAAGAAGGGAGTGGAAAACCTCCTGCTTCTTCAGGGCAAGCTCAGAAACATCCCCAGTGCACCTAAGGCCCACAGATTGTGAAGGACTTCAGGAACCCTGGACAGTTGTGCTTTGTTTCCTCAGAGTCACAAATAGGGACACAAACCAATGTGCTGTCACCCAGGAGGATTTGGGATCAAAAGTTTCTGCCAAGATGTCTACATACTTAATTATGCAAAACTAGAACTGTACTGCTTTCCAATTACTTGCATCAGGATTTTGTGTCCTGTCTCCCCATAGACTGTGTCACAGACAACTTAACCCAGGCCACTGAGAGCTGGGCCATTTAGCAATCCAATAAAACCCAACTCCAGTTCTTATGTAAGAGGTGTCCACTGTCTGACAGATGATAATCAGCTCTTCCTCTCCTGTTTCCCAGCTCTTGTTCTACTTTTTCTATAGTGAGAAATGCCTGTTAACACACTCTTGTGAACTCAGACCAACCTCAGCCTACTCCAGATGTGCTTTTAGTGGGTTGACCTAGGCCTCACAGCCTCTGCCCCAGGCTGCGGTGTGGTTAGGAGGGTGCTTTAGTCGTGAAGGGGTCACTGCCCAAAAGAAGCCAGTAGTTCAGGTTCAGCCAACAGTATATGATTTTTTTTCTTTTACATTCCTGCCATCAGCCTGCTCTTCCCTCTCACCTCTTAATTACTTATTTATTCTTAATTATTTATTATGAAGGGGCATTCATTTCTCAACAGGAGTTTCCGGGTTTGGACAAGCTAAGTCCTGCATGTTCAGGCACCAGCACCCCACGGGGAAATGTCCTAGCATCCCATAGCCCCATGAGCCCAGAGAACATCAAGATGACCCACCGGCACAGGTATGGCTTTAGGGCTGAGGAGGGTCCCCTCCACAAAGGTAAGTCTGAATGTCAAAGATCAGAACAAGCAAGTCCAAAATAGTGCTTGTGTGTACGCACATGCCCTCTTACCCATGTGCACAGCAAACACACAGCTCCTGCTACAGGATCTACACTCTGCATCCAGTCATCCTGGGTGACAGAGGAGTATACATGGTATTGTGGGAACACGGAGGAGGGGGCATTTGGGGTAAGTCTTGAAGGGTAAGTAGAAGTTTGCTAGGCAGAAAAGAGTTGGTGTTAGGAAAGTGATAGAGCAAGATCCAGGCAAAGTCACTAACATGTGCAGACACCTCAAGATATGAGCAAGCCAGTCTGGTCAGCACTACAGGTAGAGCCAAGTGGCTGGAGTGAAGGATTCCAGGGCATGGAAGAGGGCCAGGACCAGCTCTGGATGGGCTCAGTTCATTCAGGCCTTTGGACTTGATCCCAGGGGGAATGAGGATCACCAGTTGGTTTTAAGGAAGAGGACAACATGGTGATGTGAACATCAAGGTGTCCCTGCTCTGCACTCAGGAGTCCTTGTCACCAGGGCTCCACTGGGGAGACTTCAAGTCTCCAGGGCAGGAAGCCCAGGCCAGGGGATGACCCTGGACAGGAGCCCTCACTTCGATTTGTTTTCCAATGTGAGCAGCAAGTTAGTACAGAGGGGTACTCAGCAAATGAGAAGGAATGAATGAATGGGGGGCTGCCTGGAACTGATAGAAGAGAACTGTTGGCAAGCCTGTGGCCACAGAGATGGAAGGAGGCCAACAGATGGTTCACAGCCAGCTATTTTGATAGCTTCCCCAAACTAGGAAGACACCCTGACCTAGGAGCAGATCTGATCTGGGTGTGGGCACTGGCTCAGATAGACACCCCATAGCAAGGAGGACCTGGGATCCGTGACCTGAATCAGCATATCTCTCATTCCTCCTGCGACACTGCTGATGTCATCAGACTGAGTGGCCATAAATCATTTAACTCTAGGTCGAGGCTATGCCAAGCTACCGTTGGCCCTCCCAGACTAGGGGCCCCTAGTGGGGTTCAGGACTGTTCCAGGCCTCAGATGGATATGAGCATTGGCTATGGAACCATCCAAACCAGTGATGGCTAAGGCTTAGGGATGACTGTTTTATACACACCCATGACTCTCCCCCCACCACCTAGCAAAGTGTCTCAGCTCCAGACCTGACTCCTCCCTATCTCCCACTCTTGTTCACAGCCCCATGAACTTGATGGGGACCGGCCGCCATTCATCATCCTCTCTCTCCTCACACACATCTAGCGAAGCTGGAAACGTGGTGATGTTGGGTGACAGCTCCATGGGCGAGGCTCCTGAGGACCTGTACCATCACATGCAGGTACAAGAACTGTCCAAGGAGAATGGGCCAGGGCACCATACCTAGAGGATTCACCTCTCTGCTGGCCTGAGGACTGGCATCCCTGCCTAGTTCTCTTGTTCCTGAATTCAGAACACCCAGAGCTAACAAAACTGCCTTCCTTCCACACCATCCCATGTTGCACTTTCCAGGCCTTCTTTCCCAAGAAGGAAATCTAGCTTTAGTCCTGGCTGCTCTTAGAGATCCCATGGGAAATCTCCTCTGACAGATTGCCTTTCTGCCTGGCATTCCTGATGGCTAAGTCCTGCTTCCTCCATGGGCACCATCACTAGAGTCTACCCAACAGCCCTGCTCCTTTGGGGTTAATAGGTGACCCTTAGTGCTGGCCATCAGCCTGGCCTCCATCAGGGCAAGGGTACAGTATCAGACACTGGGTCTGGGCACCTCACCTCATGGCATGAAGAAGCCAACTGTGGGCCAGTCTACAGTCCTGGCCATTCAGACCTCTATCCTGCTAATTTTTCTCCCTTTGCAGCTCGCGTATCCCAACCCCAGGTACCAGGGCTCAGTCACCAACGTCTCTGTTCTGTCCTCGTCCCAGGCAAGCCCTTCTTCCTCCAGCCTGAGTTCCACTCACTCAGCACCATCCCAGATGATTACCTCTGCCCCTTCCAGTGCCCGAGGTAAGGATGGCAGGGCGCTGCTTGCAGAAGGGAGAGGAGAGAGCCTCATGGGCCCCACTTGTCCTCCTCTCATCTGTGGCTATGTCTTTGAAAGCAGCCCTGTGACTTAGAGAATGCTCACCTGCGCTTTTAGTACCAAGGACTCGAGGGGTCCTACCACCAAATCTTTTTCTCTGGCTGGCTTCAGACCCTGCTCGGAGCAGTGGTTGCAGCTATGCTGCCACCGAGGTAGCTTAGCCATTGCATCTCCACCTCAGTAAGAGGACACACAGCCTAGGGGAGAGCTCAGTTCTTTTCCATTGAAGTGTTTGCACGAATAAAGCTCAAAGTTAAGGCAAAAGTGAGTTTTGTCTTGAGTAATCAAACATGATGAAAAAGTATGAAAATTAAATTTGAAGACTAAAATTAACCCTGGAAAATATTATTATAAACGGTAACAACAGCCAAAAAATCTTTGTTCAGTTGGGAAAGTCTTAATCAGGAGAGATGGCTCTGTAAAAAGCTATTAACTTTGCCAATTATTGCTTGATTTCTTGTTCAGTTGAATAAATATTGTTCTGAGCCAGCATCTTTTTCATATTCTGATTCTAGTTCCTGCAGTAAAATTTGATTCTCTGTCCTTTTAGATAGAAACATTCACAATGGAATGGAAATTAGCTATGGTGACTAAAATCTAGCACTTCCCAGGGTTGGCTGTGCAGAATAGTAGCAGAAGAGAGTGGTGAGCTTACCAGCTAGTCACTGGCTGTTGCTTCCAGGCTTCAGAGGGGTGGAGTCTCTTTGTTCTTCTCATTATTATGAAGATAAACAGAAATAGCACAAATGTATGACATAGAGGGTCATTGAGGGAAAAAAAAAACACCTTTTCTTTCATAGCACACAAACCTGAAAGGCCCACAGTAGCAGTGATGGAGAGAGAGATGCAGTGGCCAACTGGGAAAAGCCTCAGCAGACAGCAGAAGGGGGGTAAGGCTGCAACAGGCACAGTTACAGACTTTCACCTGAAGCATCCAGCCCAACCCCTCATTCCCCGTGGAGGAAACAGGTCCAGGGGCTTAAGGCCATCCAACCAGTTTGTGGCCAAGTTGATTTTGGAGTTTGAGTCTTTACACTTGCCAGCCCTCAGTCTGATGCCCATTCCACTTCCATGATCGCCTCCCTAACATGGACCAAGGCACTCAAAAAAGGGGAGCCAGCATTTGGAAGCAGGTATTTCTAGTGTTGAAGAAGAAAAATGATCCAACAAATGGGTGCATGTTGAAGATTTGTCAGCATGTGAGGGCTGCAAACATAGAGAAGCAACAGTGATTTGTGTTACAAAGAAGGTACATCAAAAGATGTTTTGGGGAATAAAAAGGAAGGAAACCCTGAGAAGTCAGCCATGACTTCTGTAGTGGAGGTTAGCATTTGCAGTGTCTTAAGGTAATGCTCCTGAATAGAGCTGCAGAAACAGATTTTGTAATCTAATCTGTTGTGTGGTTTTTTTCCTAACCTGAACACTCTCTAAGATATACTCAGCCATATCTAAGTCTTTAGCTGGGTATTCTTGCTGAAGTCAGATCTCTGAACCATGATTATTGATAAAAACAGAGGCAGCAAAGGATGGACATTTTAACTCACTTCCACTCTGACATTGCTCAGACACTTCCTCTAGGCAGTGCCTGGTACTCGGTGCCCTGAAGAGGACAAAGACGCCATCAGGGACCTCACAGGCTTTCTGGTACCACGTTTGTCCTTCCAGCTAACCATATACTAATCTATTCCCTCATCAAGCTTTTACGAGTGCTCAGTGAGAAGTATGCGTTGCTCTTACACCATCAGAGTTGAATAGAGAGAAGTTATGTTCTCCCTGTTTGGAAGTGATCCCTTTTTATTTCAAATGGCTTGGTTATCAATTGCTGCATAATAAACCACCCACCAAAACTTAGTGTCTTAAAACCACAATTTATTATCATCTTGCATGATTCTGTGGGTTAACAGGGCTCACTGAGCAATTCTCAGTTGCAGTCTCTCATGAGCTTGCAGTCAGATGTCACCGGGGGCTGGAATCATCTCAAGACTCAACTAGGCTGGACATCCAAGATGGCTCGCTCACGTGGCTGGCAGGTGATAGTACCTGTCAGCCGGGAGCTCAGCTGGGGCTGTCAACCGGAGTCCCTACGTATGACCTCTCTCTGTAGCTTGAGCTTCTCACAGCATGCAACCAATTTTCCCCAGAGCAAGCATTCCAAGACACCCAGGCAAAAGCTGCAAGACTTCTTATTACCCAGCCTTGGAAGTCCCAGAACATCCCTTTTGCCACATTCTGTTGGTTAATCAAGTCACTAAGGCCAACCCAAATACCAGGGTGTGGAATAAGACTGCACCTCATGATGTGAGCCGTGGCATGTGTGTTTTGGGAGGGAAGGCATTGATGGTCGCCATCTCTGGAGGTAAGCTATCATGATGGTCAAACTCTAGAATATCATATAGTGAAAGGCTGATAGGAGCTCCCTCCCTTTCTGGAGTAGATATGAAGTATAAAAGTGAACAGAATAGTTAAACAGAACTGGGCCCAAAGCGGGGAATCGTGATAAGAGCAGAGGCTATTAAGAAAGAGCAGGAAGTCACTTCTAGGCTACAACATCCATGCAATCCATGTGTAGGCCCATCTGGAGAAAACCATGGGCCCAACATGTGTCAGGCCCACATGTGAGAGAAGATACAGACTGACCTGGTGTCATAGAGGAAGACTGATATTTTTAGATAAACGTGGGAGGTGAAGTAGTAGATGCACTGGCGTCACGGAAGAAACAGAATGGCCCACTCTGGGGTTTATGTCTGATGTTACGGATGAGGGGAAGGCTTTCATGGAGAGTGTTCTGGAGAGTCCTTTGCATTGGAGTCACTTTCCCCACTCCCAGGAGTGGTCATGTCACCAATAGCCTTCCTTGCCGTGACCATTGACACTCTGCTGTGGTTCTTGTTGCTTTGGAAACTTCAAGTTGAATGGCCTGCAAGGCAGTCTAAACTCTTGTACGTCAGCAGCGCCCCCTGGTGATTAAAAGGCTGAGTGGGGCTAGGAAACATGGAGATTTTGATTGATTCTCCTTGAATTACTCAGTCATGCTGGGACTTAGCACCCCTGGGGTTTACCAAACTACACCTGAAGTAGTTCAAAAGTCCTGTGACACAAAAGCCCTTGTGGTGTTTAAATGTTTTCATGAAAAGTAGCCATCACTCTCTCCTACCATGGTATTGGCTGCCCAGGGAAGACAACAGTAGGCAGGAAGTAAGATGATAGTTAGAAAATCCAGTGGTAGCACAGAGCACTCTTTAGTTTTCGCACCAGAGGGGCCTCCGTAACATGGATACAAATCCTCAGCATAGCCCCTGGGGCCTGCAGGCTGCTGTCCCTCCATCCTAGCCCTGCAACATGTATCAGAATATTGAGTGCGCAGATCTGGGGTTGGCCTGGTGAGCCAGACTGTGAGCTCTGTGAGGTGAGGGACCATGGCCAAGCTGAGCAAGGCGGTACACCTTGTTCCAACCACATGCCTGGTGCAGGATGGGTATTAGATATGAGTTTGATGTAACTGAGTTGGTATAAAGGGGCTGTGTCTCTGTGTACGCCAAGTTGGGGGTACCCCTGTCCAGAGATGTGGCCAGCAGGACCCAGGGAGCATTCAGAGTTTCTTGCTGGAAAGGCACTATAGAAACCAGTGGGATTAGGAGCCCTTTTCCTTTTTTCTTTACACAGCCGTCTTTTTGAGGTTGCCTCAGAGCATAAGTTCTAAAAGAAAATATTGATGTAAGTGGAAAAAATCACCAAATAGTAGCAATTCAGGCCTAGTTTTTTAAAAAAGCATACTTTACTTATTCCCTTATCAATGAAGGATATTTTTAAAACTAGGTCTTAGAGCCAGCCCTGGGGTTCTATAAACAGTATCACTCAGACCAGCTGTGGAAAAAGTTTACTTAAATAATAATTGCCTTACTTGTTTTTAATATACTGACTTCTTCCACATATTTAAGCCTCATCTCCTTGGACTAAAATGAGTACAAGAGGCATATCTCAAGAACGCCTGGCTGCAGAAGACCTTTTTTAGTTGTACCCTGACAGTGCCTGGACGGCACACTCACAGGAAGGTCCAGAGACCCTGGTTTTCAGGGACACACAGCCTCCTGAGCTGCAGGTTCACCTCTCAGATGGAGCCTCACTAAGAAAACACCACAGAGAGGGGTTTCAACCACTTGAACCAGCCGGAGGCTGCCGAGCTGCCAGTGGGCAAGTAAGGGGCACTGGGGTCCAGGTGACCCTCCCATGAAGGGTCCAGAAGACCCCACTAGTTGGACATGGACATGCTGGCGTTTGGCACGATGAGTGATGGACATTTGGAGGGCCTTCTAATTATATCTTCCCAAGGGAAGCCCGCAAGTTTACTCTCACTACTTCTGTGGAAGGTCCCCTTGAGAACCATTGGTTGACAGGTTCCTGGGCCCATAGCTGTGGCCTGCATCAATGGGGACTAAGCCACACCACATCTGGTCTCCATAACAGCCCCTCAGGCCAGAGGAGGTCTCACAAGAGAAGGGTATGAACCAAGTCAACTCAAGAGCCTGGGTGAAAGACCCACAAGTCCCAGACTAGCTCCATGACTCCCGAATTCAATGAAGGGCAAGTCTTAGAAACCCTGGAGAGCCCCCTGTGTGCAGGGCCCTGGGCCCCCAGCCAGTCTGGCTGGGTCTGCAGTAGGATGGCCAGGAAGGCAGAGGCCAGGCACTGGAGGCTTGGAATCTGGGAAAAGGTGGTAGGGAGCCAGCTGGGAACAGGGCCAGTGGTGTCTGGAGAAGGTAAGTGTGTAGAAACAGTGTGTCAAGTAAGAACTGTGCTGCTGTGTTATCTGAGTGTGTCTGTTTCTGTGTGATGGCTCCATTGCAAGCTGGCCTGGGCCCGTGCCTGGGCCCCCTGAGAGAGCTCAGCATCCAGGCCACACCCATCTCCCAAGAGTGCTGGATGCAGAGGGCCCCTAGGACCCCAGCTCCAGTCCCCAGCTCTCCTCATGATCTGCCTCTGAGCATGGTGAGGGCGCTGTCAGGGAGTCTGCATTGCCCCAGGCTGTAGTATGTGTGCCTTGGCTGGGATGCCGGGTGCAGCCCCCACCGCCATCTAACCACCAGGCTCTGCTTCATTCCTCCTGTGCTTGCTGAGTTCATCCTCACCCCAACTGCAAGGGGACACCCACCCTGGTTCCTTGGCCCCAAGGATGCCTGCCCTCTGGGCCCTCCATCTGTGGCTTGTCATCTGTGCGTGATTGTTCTCACTTGGTTACAGGCTCTCCCTCTCTGCCAGATAAGTACCGCCATGCCCGGGAAATGATGTTGCTGCTGCCCACACACCGGGATCGCCCCAGCAGTGCCATGTATCCAGCAGCCATCCTGGAGAACGGACAGGTAATGGAGCCAGCCTACTGACTGCCCTTTGCTGCAAGTGTGTTGGCCTGGGCTTCCCTCGTTGCACTTGCTAGGCTTTCTGCACTGTCCTTCGTCCCTCCCTCATTCTGCCATAAGACCCTCAGAAGGCTGCTGGGCTCCTAGATGGGAACTGCAGTGAATGTGAGAACCAGCAGTCCAGATGGAGTACAGCTGTGGGTAGAGTGGTGGCAGGGTTGGAACCACCATTGTTTGTGTGGCTCTCTATCCTTCTGGCCAGCCTCCTGGACTCCTCATCTATAAACAGTCTGGCAGAGAAAACTGGTTCTTTTCTGTCCCAAGAAGGCAGTGGTGGACGTGGGTCTAGAAAATGGCCTTCTTCCCTGTGTGTGTGAAGGACATCCTCACTGGGGCAAACTCTGCCTCTTTCATCCATCCATCCATCCATCCACCCACCTGAAGCCCCTCTCTACCCGCTGGGACTACTCTCCACACCATTTGCACAGCTCTCCAAATATCCTATATGGGGCCCTTGAACAAGAAGCTGCAGGGATTAGCTCCTTACCCTCCTGTCCAGTCTGCCCTGTCCTTCTGTCAGGGTCCATGAAAGTCACCTCCAAACAACTGTTACCTAGTCCCAGAGTGCCAGGACTTTCCCAGCAGTACCTCCCTGTGCCTGGTCAGCCCTCCCAGGTGGAAGGAGCAGGTCTGCCTGGCAGCTGCCCATCAGAACAGTAGGTCCTGTCTGTGACTTTGGGCTTGAGTGCCTCCCTTTCCCTACCTTCAGTGCTCACATGGGCCTGTGCATGTGGGGCATCTCCAGGAGACTAAACCTGTCAGTGCTCAGGGGTGAAAGGGGTCCCTAAATCCTTTCTACCAGTGGGTCTCCTTGGCAGAACAGAAGGATACAGTTAGATACCCTCGGGTGTCTGTGTCCTTTTTCTTGGCCATGTACAGGACAACCTGGAGCCCAGGGAGACACTGGAGGGTGGACCCTCAAACACGGCACATGGCAGGACTTAGAGCCAGAGAGCGTGGATAGTTTTCCCGCTGGCCTGATGTTCTCAACACATCTCAAGCATGAGCTGTACCACTGCTTTGATTTTTCCATCTGATCCTGGAATATCCTGGCTCCTGTGGCCCACAACACTGCCCCCAAGGTGTAACTGGTTGTTTTCACTCTTTGATGTTTTTCTCCTTCCCTCAGCTGCCAAACTTCCAGCGGGCCCTGTTCCAGCAAGTGGTTGGAGCCTGCAAACCCTGCAGTGATCCCAATCTGTCTGTGGCTGAAAAAGGTATAATTCCCTTTCCCAGGTGGCCTCCTCCCATGTTTATCCCCCTCCTGAGCGTCTGACTCTTGTCCCTGAGCACCAGCTGGCCAAGGCTGAGCCACAGTCTAATGCCCAGGCCAGTCTATCTGTCCAGAGTCCTGACCAGTTCCTGTGTTCACTATTTAACCCACGTCTGGCTTGATGCTAAGGTTTGGATCCTGTTTGTTTGTATCTCTCCCTCCCCAGGGCCCACCCTCTTGAGAAGCCCCAGCTGCCACCTGCCGAGCCCACCTTTATGAAAACTTGGGCTGCCATATGTAAACGGTGGGCAGCCACTCCCCGGGGCTCCTCCCAACCAGCCCCAGAATTTAGCAGGCCCTGTGGCCCCTTTGGTCCCTCTCAACTTGGGCCCACGGGGACCTCTCCCTTTTGCTCAGAACAGGCCTGTGGCTAAGCATGCCCCCAAGAATAATGGGAAGGACAGGCCATGGCAAAGTGAGTTTCCCAGAGACAGTCCTGTCCAAGGGACTTCAGTTCCTCCTATAGCCGCTCTGGCCTGCAGCTGCTGTGAGTCCATTTTTTACACATTGCAAGTCCAACAACTATACCATGAGACTAGGCAATAGTTAGATCAGAGGCTGTTTATAGATAGTGGAGTTTTACCCTATGTTCTGCTCCAGCAAGCTGAAGGAAGAACCAGACTTCGACCCATATGACCCAGCCCAAACATGGAGACCTGAGTTCATTTAACATAGAACAGTACCTGTGTGGGGACTATGCTAAGCCTACCTGCCACACAGAACCGGCCCCATGTCAGCCCGCTCCCTGTAGGTTCCCCTCCCCTTTCCTCCATCTGTTGGACTTTAGGGCACACTTAGTCCCCAGCAATACAACCTGCTGTCCCATCAGAACATGTCCCTCCAAAGCTGTTGTCATGTCATCATTGCACCTCTTCACCAAGTACTGTCTGCTGTTCCCACCGTCATTGTTCCTCCCCTGCTCATCATGGAGGATATGCCTCTCTGTCCTCTTTAAGGAGACCACGCACGGGGTCCATGACCTCAGTGCCTGGTAGGCATCGGCACCGGGTACTCAACCACAAAGGGCATGGAAATTCTGGCTGAAGATGCCTTCCTAGCCTCAAGGTTGCACATCCCCAAAACATGCGGCTTACCTGGACCCCTGCACCTGTGCCCCAAAACAGAATGCCCTTCTGGCCTTGAGGGCCAGAATCCACAGTGGCTTCTCTTTACCTGAGTTGTGGAGCAATCTCAGATCTAGCCAAGAGCACAGATGGGCTCAGAGCTCAAGTGGGTGCTGGTGGCCAGACCAGGACCTTAACGCCAACCGGACCCAGAAGAGCTTCAGGCTTCAGACCAAGCTGCAGCAAGAAGCTGGATATGCCCACCCCCCAGGTGTGGGAAGGAAAGAGGGTTGTCTCAGAACAAAGGCTGAGCCCAGAGCAAGCCCATTTAAGCCACAAAGCCAGTGCTCAGTGGATAGCAAACTAGACATTTGCCTAGGGGGAACACATAGGCCAGAGTAGTAACTCCCTAAGTCTCTACCTGGATCCTCCAGGGCAGGAACTGTGCATACTTGTCACCATTCTCTTGTCATCGGGATCTTGAGTCCCATGAGAATTCCACTTCTCATTTACATGTCTCTCTTTGCTAGGCAGTGACTCCCAGACCAAGCAAGCCTGCCCTCGAGGCTGTGGGCTGTGCACAGGGGACCTCAGGCTAGTGGTGGCCCATAACAGAGAGAGAGAGAAATGGCCAGGACACAGTGGGGATTGCCCCTCTTCTCCTAGGATAGGTCTGTGCATCTTAGATTTTCCACTAACCCCAACACACTTATGCTGTATGGCACAAGTTCACTGGTCTCAGTGGTCACCAACAGCAGGCTACAGGGCGAGCTTGATGATTTCTGGTTCACACGGAGGGGCTCAGGCAGGTACCCTTTGTACACCATTGCAGCCTTGCCAGCTTTCTTCCCCCATATCGTTGCTACCTGCAAGATCCTTTGGGCCCTTGTGGGTAAACTTTTGCAGTCCCACAGTTCTTCCGGGGTCTAGATGTGCACATGAGATCTTGGGCTGTCAGAGCCCCTTTGGGGAAGCTGCCCAGACCCACCTCCAAGCTTCTTATTCCGTGAGGTTTGGTGGCTTTTTATGGAGATGGAACTTCTCCTTTTCGGGAGAGGGAGGCTCAGTGCTGAGGACCAGGAAGCTCATGCTGCAACTTGAGGAAAGTCTACATGAGAATAGGCCTGTCCTGTCCTTAGGGTGGCCCAGGCTCTCTGAGGAGGCCTTCTGGTGGAATCCACCTGGTGTTCACCAGAGTCAGAATTCTTTCCTCCCTTAAGTGGACAGCTGAGTGTCTGTCTACCCAATCACTGCCACACCCTCCCTTCTGCCACCAGCCGTCAGCCATCCCATGAGACTGAGCCATGCTCCTCAGAACTGAAGCTGTTGAGGTCGTTGAGTTCTACCCTGTGTTCTGCTGCAAGCCCACAGCAGTTCTTGACCAGTGAGGACTAGGGTGGACATCACCCATCACCTTATCCCTGGACCACATGGGGCCCAACCCCTCCTGGCCACATCCTCCTCAATGGCTAAGCTCCAGCTCCTTCCCTCCCAGAGCCTCTCAGGTCCCATTAGGCCCTGGCATTCCCCACGCAGGACCTGGAGTGGGAAGAACCCAGACCCCAGCCTTGTCAGGCTCACTTTAGCTATGACTGCCTCAGAACAAAGCCAGTGGGTAGGCCACTTCTCTCTCTAGGAGAGCCCAAAAGGGAACTGGTGCCTGTCTGGCTTTGTCAGAGAAAGGTCATATTTCTTGTCAGTGTTATTTGTTCTCCAGGAGGAGTTGGCCAGTAGCATTCACATGCCCCCCTTCTGCTCCTCGGACCCCAAGGTCCAGCCATCCCTTCTCTCCTCTCCCCTCTTACAAAGTCACTCACCCCAGCTGTGGCTGAAGGGCCAGTATTCTGGCACTGGACTTCTTCCTTACCATAGGTGGACACCCTGTGTTTCCCTTTGTCCAGGGCCCACTCTACCCTGCATCCATAGCATGTGCGTGCCAGGAACTGGGCCTCTCTACATGCCCCAAAGCACCCATGGGCTCCACAGCCCTCCCTCCTCTCTGGAAGCAGTGGTCCCTGCTGGACCTGGGCCATGACTCACAGGCTTTAGACTCTCCTCCAGCAGGCACAGTGAATACCAGTCCTTACCTAGAAAACCCCTGTGCATCCCAAGCCCGGCCAGTGGGCACAGAAGCAACAGGGATGGGCAAAGCTTGTACTTACCACAGTCTCTTTGTGGGGCCAGCTTGGGGGCAGCTCCTGCCCCCTCCATGGCCGTGCAGCAGCTGTGGACGGAGGCAGTCTCTGCTGCCCACCCATCCTGCTCCCTGCTTTTTCCATTGGGCCAGGGCTATGGGAGAGCCCTGAATCCTGACCTTGGTAAGACTCTCCATAGGTGCGCACTCGCACTCTCTCTCTCTCTTTTTGCAGTCCCATCAGCCTGTTTGACTCTCCTCTTCTCACCTCTTCTGTTCTCTCTTCTCCTCCTGGCAAGTCCTGGAGGCTGCAGATGCTCACTCCTTGCTGCACTTTCTCTCTGCTTACCGTATCCTGAGTACTCTTCAGACATCAGTTCACTCTGTTGCCATCCTCTTAAGTGGCTTCTGTCCTGACCACGGTCCCCTGTGGGCCACAGTGTCTTGCTTAGCCAGTGTTTTGTGTCTTAGGAGCTGGCGTGCCACTCCCACGTGTGCTGAGTACATAGTATGCACCTGCAGAAGCCATAGGCTGTAGGACAGGCTTCTCTCAGAGGGTGGCTCAAGAAGTAACCTTCCTTCATGCCATCTGTTTTCACCCTTCAGCGGTGCCAGCAGCCCCCAGCAGCTGGAGCCTGGATAGCGGAGCCCGAGAGGCCCAGCCCTTCCTGTCTGCCCACACGGGGTGCATCCTGGCCCCCCCAGTGCCTCCCCGAAGCCTGCTGCATGGTAAGAAGACCTCCAGCGGGTCCCCCAGATAGTCCCCAGTCTCAGATTCTACTCATGGGCAAGGGCAACAGCCCTCCAGGCTGAGAAGATGGGCCGACTCAGCCAAGGAAAAAACATCCCCACCGCAGGAAGGATCCTGCAGGGCTTTGGGGTCAGTGAGGTTTCCAAGCACAGCAGGTGAGCTCAGTGAGGCCTTTCCAACCGTGGAGGCTGAAGACATCAGAACTGACCATGCCAAGCGTGATACTCACCAGCCTGTCGTCGCCAAGCAGCAGGCTGAGAGCTGCCACTGTCTGCGGTCTGTTGTTCCATGGGCTCTGATGCACTCGACCTTCTTGACCTCCTGTGTGGCATGGGTGTCTTTACTCCAGCAGCTTGTGTTTTGGAGAACTTCAGTGAAAAGAGAGGTTTTCCTGTGGCCTTCAATGCTGAGGGGTTGCAGGAGACTCACATCTGTCCAGTTGTCCCTGCAAGATATGCTGACGTGCAGCGCAAGAAGGGCCCAGCTGAGGCTCTGGTTCTGTTTCCTTTGCAGGTCATTACTCCCTACACTTTGACGCCTTCCACCACCCCCTGGGTGACACCCCCCCGGCCCTCCCAGCCCGGACCCTGCGCAAGGTAATGCACTAAGGTGACAGCCCCACCAGGATGTGAGAGGAGCCATCTCAGCTGCTAGAATCACCCCTGAGACACCTGAGGTCTACCTCTCCTGCTCCTGTCCCTGAGAGCCCAGCCTGGCAGAAGCTGGGGGTGGCCGGAGCCACACTTGGGATGCAGATGACCAATGTGTCCTGCAACAAATGTGATGGGGGCAGGGAAGTCAGAGGGTCCTGGAGATGGCAACACATGGTACTCAGAGTATGTGAGCAATGAGCAGTGAGAAGCCAGGGGGTTCCCTGCCAACACCCAACTTATCAACACACCACAGTTCAAGACGTAAAGAAACATTCCTGTGGTGGATCATAGAGCACTTTAAACTGGAGTCCACTCAAAGCAAGAAGCATCAGATACCAGACCTTTATGAAAAACTCGTTAACTTTTCTGCAAATTGGAAAAGACTGTCACAGATTTCAGCAGCAGAATGCACTCATCTGGTCCGTGGCCCACTAGGGTTCTTTCTACCCTCGCCAACTGGCCTGATGACCCAGCCCTTCTGTCTGTACCCCAGAGCCACAGCCAGCAGCTGTGGGACATGGCTTCAGGGGGCACAACTGCCCAGCAGCCAAGACAGGGCCATTTTTTAGCCACAGAAATGCAGGTGATTCTGGGCCTCCACTGGCTTGTTGGGGGCAGGGAAGAGCTAGGGGGTGACTGATGATGAAACAAGAAACATGCTGTTGATGAGGATTAAAGTTCATTAATAAGCAGACTCTTGGTCTTCTCTTCCCGTAGTGGGCCAGCCAGCCTGTTTGGAAAGAGGGATTCTAACATTTTTACCTTTTCTTTTGCAGTCTCCTCTCCACCCTATCCCAGCCTCCCCCACAAGCCCCCAGTCGGGCCTGGATGGCAGCAACTCTACGCTGTCTGGCAGTGCCAGCAGCGGTGTGTCTTCCCTAAGCGAGAGTAACTTTGGGCACTCCTCGGAGGCCCCTCCTCGAACCGACACCATGGACTCCGTGCCGAGCCAGGCCTGGAATGCTGACGAAGATCTTGAGCCACCCTACCTCCCCGTCCACTACAGCCTCTCCGAGTCCGCTGTTCTGGACTCCATCAAGGCCCAGCCGTGCCGAAGCCACTCAGCCCCGGGATGTGTCATCCCTCAGGACCCCATGGACCCACCTGCGCTGCCACCCAAGCCCTACCACCCCCGCCTGCCGGCCCTGGAGCACGACGAAGGTGTGCTGCTGCGCGAGGAGACCGAGAGGCCTCGGGGCCTGCATCGCAAGGCCTCGCTGCCTCCTGGGAGCACCAAGGAGGAGCAGGCTCGCATGGCCTGGGAGCACAGCCGAGGGGAACAGTGAGGGGCAGGGAGGCAGCTGGGACACCACCCTCAGTGAGCAGCTTTCCCCACCACTCCAGGTCTGAAAAGCAAGTCCCCCCGCAGGGAGCCAGAGAGGCCTGGCACTCAGGAGAGAACCACCCCGAGTCTACATTCTACTGCCGTGAACTCGTGTGTTGCCATGTACAGAGGCCACAGCAGCATGAAGGGTTGTGGCTTCTCTTTTTATTTCATTTTCTACATTCCATTTCTATGGGTTTTCCTTTTTCCTTTGTGGAATAGATGCTTTCTTCCTCCTGCAGTTCCAGATGATGTGGAGCTATATGGAGATATTGCACAGACAGAATCGATTGCTTTGCAGGGCCCAGGGGTGTAGGAGCCCAGGCCCTCCCTCCAGGGAAGAGATGCACAGAATGGAAATTGCACTAGGGACCTCTTCCTTTGCTGTGTGGACAGAAGAGCTCACGGTTGTATTCAGGGATTGCAAGGACCACGTTGACTATGTCACCAGTGGACAAGGGGGCTACAAGCCATTTTGCACAAATGTCTGCCCACCTGCTCCCTCTTCCATCCAGGAGTGTGCAACTGGGAGGCTGGCTAGGCCAACCTGCCAGCTCAGGCATGTGACCTGGCCTAACTGCATGCCCAGGGCATACTGCCAGGCTTCCGTGGGCCAGCCCTGCCTCCTACTCTACCTTGGATTTTTCCCTCCATCATTTTTATTTCTGACCCTTTGCCCCTCTCCACTCTTAATACACCCTGTGCCCTGCAGGAGCCCCCTTGGTGCATGGATCTGCAGTGGTTATCTCCTACCCTCTGGAGCTTGAGTGGGGGTGTAGCGCCAGAGGGACTACCCTCGCCACCTTCCTCCCCAGGGCCCGGGCAGCCACGTGTTGAGAAACAAGCTGATACAGGGTGTGGCAGGGGCCGGAAATCCTCTAGGCTTTCAGAAGTGGCCAGAGTGCCTGTCATCAGCTCCTGAATCAGGGATTTTCAGCACTACCTCCAAGCAGTGGGGTTGGCTGCCCAGCCAGGATTCTAAGGCCTGAGGACTTGTGGTCAGGTTCAGCAAGCTCCTGGGTAAAAAGGGTGGGAGGGAGCTTCTCCTCTTAGAAGCAGAGAGCCACGCAGGTTGAATTAACCTCTCCCAGTAGCCAAGTGTAGGGCCTCAGCTCCAGGCCCATGGGGACCACCACTCAGGGTTCAGGGCAGGCAGGAGGGCAGTTTCTCCAGCCTCCCGTCTGTTGGGCAGAAGGCAGTGGTGTCTTCATAGGAAACTTTCAGGTCAGGGCACCGATTTTCCTCTTGGTTTATTATTTGGGGGAATAGGGTGGGGTGGTAATAGTATTTTACCAGGGTGCTTCTAAGTTACTTTTAAAAAGTCTACAAAACATTTATTTGCTTGCATTCACAACTGTGATGGTCCCAAGGCTGCCTTCTCCTTGTTGAGCAGCTATGTTCTCCCCTAGTTCCTCTTCTGCTGGCCCATCTGACCTCCATGGTTAGGGTGTTTTTCACTTGTAAACAAATGCCAGATTGTTTAATAGGAATGCCAGCAAGTAACCTATGAGGAAAGATGGGGGGCCACATTAGCTTCAGGGCATCTGGGAGTGTTTATCACCATTGTGGGTCCTTTCTGATACTTCAAGGGTGACTCCAAGCAGAGTGGGTCAGTCCTGGCAGGCCTGGACCATCTGGTGTTCACAAGTGTGACAGTCGGGGACTAGCTTTGAATTTCTTAGGTAGGAGGGCATATTTAGGTTTTAGGGCACTTCTGAACCTCAATCCCTGGACAAGGCAATCCTCACATAAGAACATCTACCTTCTCCACCTGGCGGCATGGGAGGGTAGAGAGTGGAATGTGGGTTCATTTGGCCTTGCCTTATACAGGGTGAGCCCGGTTTGTTTTCCCTCTCCATTTTCCCTAATTGGATGAAAAAGACATAATCCAAATTCCTTTCACTGGAGAATCAGCCAGTCTGAAGGGAAGTGGGAGGCAAGAGATGAGAATCCTCTGAAAAGATTGTGAAATACTGATTTTCATTCTTTCAAGCTTATTTGTAAATACCTATTTGAATGCTGTGTATTTGTACAGGAATTTGAGCAAAAAATGTATAGAGTGTGATGTCCAATTGGTATTCAGCCCTATAAATGTGTTTTTAACCTCTGGCATTCTGTGCTTATTTAAAATAAGAAAACTTCTAACCATTTCTTTTGTGTATTTATGTTTAAAATAAGTGACTTAAAAATGGTCTTACCTGTACCAGAAAGCAAAGTTAAAGAAAAAAAAAATTTGTACTGGCGTCCCAAAAGGTTTTACTGTATATATTGTGGTAGCATGTTCTAAATCCAACAAGTAATGTGAATTTTAAATGTAAATATCTGCCACCTTATTTCCCCCCTTTCCCCACTCCTTTGACTGCTGTGATGTGAATTAAAGATGAATACCTGATACTGACCCACTGAATTCACTGAACTGGGAGCAGCGCAAGTGCCCCTCTCCAACCCTTGTCGCTGGGCTCCAAGCCCTTTTAGCCCCATAGAAATCTCCTTTCTGCCTTGAGCGCAGAGCCAACCTTTCCCACGTCCTGCCTTCAAAGACAGGGAGCCAAGCCCTGCCCTGGAAATGAGGGCAGCCAAGGGCCCTGAGCGCTCAGTGGGAAGCAGGAGACGGCGTGCCAGCCGCCTCGGCCAGGCTTCCGAGGCTTGTGAGGAAAGGGGGGGGGGCACCTCTTGCCAGCGTGCGGGACAAGCCTCCGAACCCCCAACCTCCCCACTCTGAGGCGGGATGCTTCTGATCCCAAAGCCACGCAACCAACCCTGACCCGGGTGCCTCTCTGAGGTCTGGGAAGGCAGCCCGGAAGAGAGCCCTTCCTACGGGCGCCCCTCCAGCCCAGAGTCTGTCCACCCCGGCCCGGGTACCCCTGACGGCCCGCGCGAGGCGGGCTCCGGCTACCCGGGGCTCAAGCGGGTGGGTGCCTGAGCTGCTGAGGCAATTCGGACGTGATCCGCCGGCCTCGCAGGCGCCAGAACCTCCGCAGGGGCTCCCCAAAGTCTGGTTCCCCCTGCCTACGTGATCCTTTAAAAAAAAAAAAAAAGGTAAAAGGAAAAAAAACCTCTTCGGAGCCTCGCCTGCGGCCGCCCGCCGTCCCTGCCTTGTTAGGCTACGGCTGGCCCCAAAGCCCCTGACCTGCGCCACGATTCGGGGCCTGGGCGGGGAGGTCCGTGGGTTTTTCGGGCCGGCTTGGGGCCCAGAATAGGGGGTACACAAGCCAACGGAACACGCGCGGTACAGCGGCCCAACACGACTTCAGCCGGCAACTCTCCACCTCAGACACTGCCGGGATACCTACCCAAGATGGCGGCCCGAGCCCCTTCCGCCGCCTCCACGGCCGCTTCCTGCCGGCCGCCCTGGTTCAATCAGCGGCCGACAACTGTCTAGGGCCGAGGGCGGGCGACGCCACCAGCCAATGGGGAAGGGCAGCGTGGAGCCGCCCGTCTGGGCTCCGAGGCGTATGGACCAATGGGGACATGGTGTGTGGGAGGGCGCGGAGGGCACCCGCCAATGGGGAGCCACGGCGCGCGGCCTGGACCTGGAAGAAGCGCGGCTCTACGGGCGCGGTTGAGTCGGGCGGTGGCGGCGGCGGCGGCTGGTGGAGGAGGATGTGGGCCACGCACGGGCTGGCGGTGGCGCTGGCTCTGAGCGTGCTGCCTGGCAGCCGGGCGCTGCGGCCGGGCGACTGCGAAGGTGCTGCGGGGTTGGGGGTCCGTGCGCTGTGGCCCGCCTAGCGGCGGCGCTGCCGAACCTAACCAAACTACTGAGCGGCCCAGTGGCAGGGGGCTGATACGGGCGGGGGCGGCAGGGGCGGCCGGCCCCAGCGGGGTCCGCCAGAGGAGGGGCCGACGCCGGGCCTCTTAGAAAACATTTCCTGGGCCTACAAAACATTGGTCCGACGAGAAGAAGCTGGGACTAGATCGTGCAGAAAACTTGGCCTGAAATTGAGATAACGCTGGAGTTTTGGTGCTTTCCCGTCACTAGGCAGAGGCTCCCGGCAGCGGCCCTGGCCGGGGTGGGGAGTCCTGAGGGCCGGCCGTGGGCACCGCGCCTTGTCTGATGAGGTTGCGAAGCCGCACCTCGGAGTTCGGTGTTGTATTTGGAAATGAGCAGCATTTGGATCGCTTTTTTCTTCGGCCTCCAGTTTGTCCATTTATGAGGTCACAGTGAGTCCATCTCAAGGACACGTGTTCAGTCTCGGCTTAAACTTTATGGAAAAAGCAGGGAGGAGCCGTTTGTGGGTCATTGAGTGATGCTCGTTCCCCGTATGCCCTGGGTGAACCATGGGGCCCAGCAACCCGGAGCGCGGTTCTGTCTACCTGTGGGCACCTGAGAAAATCGGTGATGGAAAAACTCACCTTTCTCCGTGTCTCCTATTAAAATTGCTGACGGAGTTCCCTCCTGGCGAATTGCGGTGCAACTTGGTGATTGCTGAGCATCTCCCTTCCCTCTCTTTTCCAGTTTGTATTTCTTATCTGGGAAGATTTTACCAGGACCTCAAGGATAGAGATGTCACATTCTCACCAGCCTCTATTGAAAAAGAATTTATAAAGTTCTGCCGTGAAGCAAGAGGCAAAGAGAATCGGTTGGTGAGTAGCTGTCTGACCCTCCCCAAGCTGGCCCTGGCCAGTGTTTAACCCTCTGCTTCACAGGCCTCTCAGTAAAAGGCCCTGCCCACTTGTCTATTCAGGAGGCCAGATGTTCTGTCAGTTAACTAATGTGGGACTGAAGGGCCTTCTGTATTCTGCAGTTGTGATGTTACCCTCTTAGTACTGATTAAGCACCTACTGTGTGCTGGGCACTGGAAATATCGGGGGAGAGCAATGACAGGCAAATGATGCAGTGGGATGGGTGTCACGCAGAAAATGGACCAGGATGGAATGAGTGGGTGCTGATTTAGACAGTAGTCAAGAATTCTTCTGAGGGCTTCCTTGGTGGCACAGTGGTTGAGAGTCTGCCTGCCGATGCAAGGGACACGGGTTCGTGCCCCGGTCCGGGAAGATCCCACATGCCGTGGAGCGGCTGGTCCCGTGAGCCATGGCCGCTGAGCCTGCGCATCCGGAGACTGTGCTCCGCAACGGGAGAGGCCACAACAGTGAGAGGCCCGCGTACCGCAAGAAAAAAAAGAATTCTTCTGAGAAAGGGTCATCATTGTGAAGGGGGAAGAGCATCCCAGGCAGAGGGAATAGCCAGTGTGAATGCCCAGAGGCCAGAGCAATATTGGCATGTGTGAGGGCAGTAGAAGATTACAAAGTGTGCCCAGGGTAGGCCAAGGCTGAATTGAGGACAAGAGCCCTAATGAAACGATGGCTTTTGTAGCTTTACTTTCCTGGCAGTCTCTGGTTTGTCTGTCTTTCTGTTTAAAGGTTTGAACCGTGGTGACTTAAATTCATCTGGTGGCTGTCAGCTCTGGGACCAAGCGTGTATTAAGAGCCTGGGGTTTACACTGACTGAATCTGACTGCCAATACAGGCGGGGCATGGGAAAATGAGGCCCTGGCAGAGAAAGAAGATGTTTTCAGATGTCAATATGCTTTGGAGGAGACAGCTCTCAAGTGGCACCTCCTGAAGGCCATTGTCCTTTCTTGCTGCAGTGCTACTACATTGGGGCCACAGATGATGCAGCCACCAAGATCATCAACGAGGTGTCGAAGCCCCTGGCCCACCACATCCCTGTGGAGAAGATCTGTGAGAAGCTCAAGAAGAAGGACAGCCAGATCTGTGAGCTAAAATACGGTGAGTGTGGCCTTATTTTACCGACACCAAACCTCCTCCTTGCTCGGGCATTAATGAAGTTTACTTTCTAGCTGGGGAAGGCACGTGATAAACTAGAGCCTTCACGAGTGAGTTATACAGCATGGTTGGTGGTGTTAAATGGTGGGGGGGGCGCAGTGCACAGACTCACCTTGCATCATGGTGGGTGGAGGTCAGAATAGGCCTCATCGAGGAGGTGACATTTCAGCAAACTTTGAAGAAGGTGGGGGATTAGCCAAGGGCATAACTAATGGAAGAGCATTTCAGGCAGAGGAAACAGTGCAAAAGCAGCCAGTGGCATGACAGATGGGTGGGCAGGTCACAGAGGGCCTTGCACGTTGGTGAAGATTTGGCTTTTAGTCTGAGGGAAGATGAGAATGTTGGTTTTCGTCCAGAGAAGGGATGTAGTCTGACTTGCCTTTAACAGGCTTGTCCTGGGCTTCCCTGGTGGCGCAGTGGTTGAGAGTCCGCCTGCCGATGCAGGGGACACGGGTTCGTGCCCCGGTCAGGGAAGATCCCGCATGCCGCGGAGCAGCTAGGTCCATGAGCCATGGCCGCTGAGCCTGCGTGTCCGGAGCCTGTGCTCCGCAACGGGAGAGGCCACAACAGTGAGAGGCCCGTGTACCACAAAAAACAAAACAAAACAAAAAAAAAAGGCTTGTCCTGACTGCAAGCTCTGAAGGCCCAGCGATCTTTATTATTTTAAAAAGAATGGCTGTGTCCCAACAAGAAGGCCCAAGGTTATGGGCGCACAGCATCTCTTTTGCTGAGTAAGTCTCTGGTGGGAAAAACAGTTCAGGTCTTCAGAAAGAGTCAGGGCCAGGAATCATTGTCCTCTTCTGTACAATTTAAACAGCACCAACATATTTTATTGTGAATTGAGTGTCCAAGGGCTGTGTTCGCCCACTTGTGTCAAGGATAACTGGTCTTCTGAGAGTGATCCTGGTTCAGTCCTGATGACTCAGGGTCTCTCTGTGGGCACAAGTGGTCATGGAAGAGTAAGCTTCTAACTCAAGGGCCTGACCAGGGTCTGTGTTGGGCAGTTGAAGCTAGGGGATCTATCTGCTCTGTCACCCTGGAGCTCTTATTCTACAGTGGTGTGGGCTGCACTGTGACTGTTTAAGAGGCACTTGGAGTGGGAGCCACATTCCTCCTATAAGGTTCCTCCTGTAAAGACCACATGGCCTCCATCCCTGTCCCTGGTGACACTTGCATGTCTGTGGTGGACATTGCCAGCATGAGACCCACCTTCCAGGTGAAGGGGCCTGGGCTAGTTCTCCCTGTTGGGGGCAGTGGGCACTGACACACTTGCATGTGTCTCCCTGCGATCAGTAGGGCTGCTTGTTTTAAGGGATGGTTTGGATGTGCGGGACTATTGGGGTCCGGTGTTCCTCCCACCCAGCTGGTTATTCTCCCTGCTCTCTCCAGACAAGCAGATCGACCTGAGCACAGTAGACCTGAAGAAGCTTCGAGTTAAAGAGCTAAAGAAGATCCTGGACGACTGGGGAGAGACGTGCAAAGGCTGTGCAGAAAAGTCTGACTACATCCGGAAGATTAATGAACTGATGCCTAAATACGCCCCCAAGGCAGCCAGTTCACGGACTGATTTGTAGTCTACCCGATGCCTGCTGCACCTGAGGGGAAAAACACTTCATCTGTGTCTGTCCCAAACAGCCTTTTTGTAATTTATTTTTTAAGTAGGCTCCTGACAAAGTCAGGCTTGAAGCCTGGAGCTTTCCTGATGATGCTGGGTCCACAGCGCCCCCTTGCGGGGGATTCACTTTGTTCTGTTGCCGATTTACTCTAGGACTTCAAAGTATGTCTGGGATTTTTTTATTAAAGGAAGAAAATTTCTAGCTGTCCTTGAAGAATTAAAGTGAATACTGAAATTGGGTTTTACCCGTAATGAAGATTTCACCGGTTTATGCTTTCCAGTTTAAAAAGAGTTTTCAGGTATATTCACATTTGTCCCTCGACCACCAGTCAGTGCTGGAGATGCCAGGGGGACTGAGGCACGTGGGGTTGTGCAGGACCGGAGGGTCTCTCAAGGAGAATGTTGGGCTTCATACCCCCAGCCCACAGGGGCTATCTTACCCACATGAGAGGGGCTGACATGGGGCTTGGCTGTGAGCAGGACTGAGGTTTAGTGCACTTTTCTGTGACGAAGACTTCAATAACTACATATGTTCAGTACTGTCACATTTCTAAAGATGCTGATGGCCTGGCTACCTCAACCAATCAGTGTCCAGATCTGGCCATCTGCTTGCTCATCTGAGTTTGTGGTCTAGTGTCAGTCCTAAGTCTCTGGTGCCTAATTGGGATTTTGCAAGACTGGCAGGAGTTGGTTTGTACAAAGAGCCGATGAGAGGCTGCCTTTTGCCTTTGTTTACCCAAGATAAGCCTAACAGTTGAGGTCCCAAGAGCATGTCCCTGGAGTCTGGTTTTTTAGTTGCTCTCTTTGGGGTTGGTGCTTGGGAAACCCAGTTATCAGCATGAACTGTGACTCAGTGGAGACACCTCTGCTCCTCATGCCTGCAGAGACCACCTGAAGGGAAGGACTAAGAAGCAGTGCTTTCCAAGGAATTGCTCTGTCTTTGGGTCACATCATTTGTGTAGTTCTTAAATTCAGTTTGTCTACGTAAAGGGCCCTCAGCTTGCTGTGGGGTCCACTAGTGCCTGGCAGGAGCAAGCAGGCCCAGGCCCACATTTTTCACCTCTACAGCACCATGTCTGAGAGGAATATGAGGTCGAGTCTCTTAGGCCAAGTGTTCCCTGTTTGGAGGAATTAGATGGGCTGTTAAGATCTGACAAGCAAAAAAAAAAAAAGATCTGACAAGCACAAAGTATCCTGAGCCCCCTGAACGGTGCTAAGACAATCCATGGCTGGAGCCAGAAGTCTTAGGAGATGGAGCTGTTTCAGCCTAGCACCCTAGGTCTCTGTTCCTGTGGCCTTTGTGCCCTCCAGGCCACAGTGAGCAGGGAAAACAGCCCAACTACTACTACCCTAGAGCTGATCCCCAAGATTATCTGTGAAAGGAGGCGTGGAAATGTTAACAGGTGTTTCTTCTAAGACTTTCCTCTTGCACCTGCCTTCGCTGTTGCAGGAGCTCCTCCCACAGCGTTCTGGCCATGGGAGGAGGAGGGAAGAGCTGTGGTCCGCTCTTCCCCACTCCACGGTTTCTGTGGCTGAAGTTGGGTCCGGTTCTGCGAAGCCTCCAGCAACTCTCCATGGAGAATGAAAGCTTCCCCAAGGGGCTTGGCACCTGGGCAGGATTCCCCCTCACCTCACCACCATGGAGGTGGACAGAAGGGCACTGGCCAGGGAGAGGTAAGCGTGGCAAAATGGGTAACGGCCGGGTTTGGCGTTCTCTTCGCCCTGCGCTCCATGGCCCTGCCCTTATAGCCCTCTGTGTGCTCGAATGCCCAGAGCAGAGGGTGGGGCCCTGTGGCGCCAAGGAGCCTATTCCGACTCTGGAAACCGCAGGTTTGTTTCGGATTTCTGTGCCCAGGGCCCAGACAGGTCGCGCCTTCTGCATGCACAGCCGTAGTCCTCATGGCCTTTCGGGGCGCGGGGGGGCGCTGTTGCAGGTGAACCTGAACGCAGGGGATGCTCGGGATATGGGGCGTGGGTCCTAGGGAGCGGCGTGTTTCAGTCCTTGGGGTTGTCCATGCTGGACCCCACTCAGGAGATGCCGTGGCAGGGCACGGGGATCACCCGAGCCTAGTCCTGGAGTTGGGAATACCACGTAAAGAAGCCGCTGGGTCAAGGCCTGGGACCCACGCGCCGACAGTGGCTGCCACAGCCGCTGCCATCAGCGCGGGCCCCGGAGCCGGGAGCCAGAAGCCAGAGGCCTACGTCCCGCAGCCGCCTGGGCTGGCTCTTTCGAGGTCTCCAATCACCGTGGAGCCCCGAGCCTCGTCCACGCCGGCCGCGCCGTGACGCCAGAGCGAACAGCCTGGTCGCGCTCGCCCACTTGCCCTGGGGTCACGTGGAACGGGGGGGGCGCAACCCGATGACGCAGCCGGCGCAGCTCTCGCCCCGCCCACCTCGGGGTCACGTGGCACGGCCGGCGCAGCTTGATAACGCGACGCCCAGGCCCTGGGCGCAGCTCCCGCCCCGCCGCCGCGCCGAGTCCTTTTGTCCAAGATGGCGGTGCCGGGGGCGCTACCTCCTCGGCAGCCGCCGCCGCCGCCGCTGTGAGGGGCCTGCGGGCCGCCCGCCCGCCCGCCGCGCCGGCGCCATGAAGAGGCAGAGCGAGCGAGACTCGAGCCCGAGCGGGCGCGGCTCGTCATCGTCGGCCAAGCGGCCGCGGGAGCGCGAACGGGAGGCGGAGGCGGGCGGGCGGCGGGCGGCGCACAAGGCCTCGGGCGGCGCCAAGCACCCAGTTCCAACGCGGGCCCGCGACAAACCCCGCGGTAGCGGGGGCGGCGGCGGTGGACATCGCGACGGCCGCGGCGCCGGGGACGCGAATCACCGTGCGAGCAGCGGCCGCTCCTCAGGCTCGGGCGCCGCCGGCGGCGGACGCGGTGCCAAGGCCTCGGGGGACCCGGGCGCTTCGGGCGCTTCGCCCCGCGCGTCTCCACTACCGCCACCTCCGCCGCCGCCCGGGGCCGAGCCCGTGGGTCCCGGCTCATCAGCGGCCGCACCCGAATACAAGACGCTGCTCATCAGCAGCCTGAGTCCCGCGCTGCCCGCCGAGCACCTCGAGGACCGGCTCTTCCACCAGTTCAAGCGCTTCGGCGAGATCAGTCTGCGCCTGTCGCACACGCCTGAGCTGGGCCGCGTGGCCTACGTGAACTTCCGGCACCCGCAGGACGCGCGCGAGGCCCGCCAGCACGCCCTGGCCCGCCAGCTGCTGCTCTACGACCGTCCGCTCAAGGTGGAGCCCGTGTACCTGCGCGGCGGCGGCGGCGGGAGCAGCCGGCGAAGCAGCAGCAGCAGCGCGGCCGCCTCCACGCCGCCACCGGGGCCACCCGCGCCCGCCGACCCGCTCGGCTACCTCCCGCTGCACAGCGGCTACCAGTACAAGCAGCGTTCGCTGTCCCCGGTTGCCGCCCCGCCACTGCGGGAGCCCCGCGCCCGCCACGCCGCTGCAGCCTTTGCCCTGGATGCTGCCGCCGCCGCCGCCGCCGTAGGGCTATCCCGGGAGCGGGCCCTGGACTACTATGGGCTGTACGACGACCGCGGGCGACCCTATGGCTACCCGGCGGTGTGCGAGGAGGACCTGATGCCTGAGGACGACCAGCGGGCCACGCGCAACCTCTTCATCGGGAACCTGGACCACAGCGTGTCAGAGGTGGAGCTGCGACGGGCTTTCGAGAAGTACGGCATCATTGAGGAGGTGGTCATCAAGAGACCCGCCCGTGGTCAGGGCGGTGCGTATGCCTTCCTCAAATTCCAGAACCTGGACATGGCCCACAGGGCTAAGGTGGCCATGTCGGGTCGGGTGATTGGCCGCAACCCCATTAAGATAGGATATGGCAAGGCCAACCCCACTACTCGCCTCTGGGTGGGTGGCCTGGGACCTAACACGTCACTGGCGGCTCTGGCCCGGGAGTTTGACCGCTTTGGGAGCATTCGGACCATTGATCATGTCAAAGGAGATAGCTTTGCCTACATCCAGTACGAAAGCTTGGACGCAGCCCAGGCCGCCTGTGCTAAAATGAGGGGCTTTCCCTTGGGAGGTCCAGACCGCAGGCTGCGGGTGGATTTTGCCAAAGCAGAGGAGACTCGGTATCCCCAGCAGTACCAGCCCTCACCCCTCCCTGTGCATTACGAGCTGCTCCCAGATGGATACACGCGGCACCGAAACCTGGATGCCGACCTGCGGGTGAGGGATAGGACCCCCCCACACCTCCTGTACTCAGACCGAGACCGGACATTTTTGGAAGGGGACTGGACCAGCCCCAGTAAAAGCTCTGACCGCCGAAACAGCCTCGAGGGCTACAGCCGCTCAGTGCGTAGCCGGAGTGGTGAGCGCTGGGGAGGAGATGGGGACCGGGGCCTGCCCAAGCCCTGGGAGGACAGACGGAAGCGCCGGAGCCTTTCCAGTGATCGTGGGAGGACAGCCCACTCCCCTTATGAGGAACGGAGCAGGACAAAGGGTGCTGGGCAGCTTGTGGACCGAGGCTCTGACCGCACCCCTGAGCGCAGCCGCAAGGAAAACCATTCCAGTGAAGGGACCAAGGAATCGAGCAGCAACTCCCTCAGCAACAGCAGACATGGGGCTGAGGAGCGGAGCCACCACCACCATCATGAGGCTCCAGACTCTTCCCACGGGAGGAAGACACGGGAGAGCGAGCGCAATCATCGGACCACTGAGGCTGAGCCCAAGCCTCTTGAAGAGCCAAAACACGAGACCAAAAAGCTCAAGAATCTTTCAGAGTATGCCCAGACACTGCAGCTAGGTTGGAATGGGCTTCTAGTGTTGAAAAACAGCTGCTTCCCGACATCTATGCACATCCTAGAGGGGGACCAGGGGGTTATCAGCAGTCTCCTCAAAGACCACACTTCTGGGAGTAAGCTGACCCAGCTGAAGATTGCCCAGCGCCTTCGACTGGACCAGCCCAAGCTCGATGAGGTCACACGACGCATCAAGCAGGGGAGCCCCAATGGCTACGCAGTGCTCCTAGCCACACAGGCGACCCCCAGTGGGCCTGGCACTGAGGGGATGCCCACGGTGGAGCCAGGCCTACAGAGGCGGCTTCTCAGGAACCTGGTCTCCTACTTGAAACAGAAGCAGGCTGCAGGGGTGATCAGCCTGCCAGTGGGTGGGTCCAAGGGCAGAGACAGCACGGGCATGCTCTATGCCTTCCCTCCCTGCGACTTTTCACAGCAGTACCTCCAGTCAGCACTGAGGACATTGGGCAAGCTAGAGGAAGAACACATGGTGATAGTTATAGTAAGAGACACAGCCTAGCTTGAACCTGTCTTTTCCACAAAAGCAGTTATTTTAAGATCTGACCCCCGCCTCCCCCCCCCACTCCAAAACTTACCCCCTTGGTTTGAATTCTCTGCTGCGTTATTTCAGTTCATTTGGTAGGGGACCAAAGTCCTCCCCCACCAAAACTAAGTTCTTAGGTTTGGGGTTTTTTGTTTTTGTTTTTGTTTTTTTTTTTTTACAGTGATGAGAAAAATGAGAAGGGACTCCTGTCATGTTGGTTTCTAGTGTATGAGATACTGTCTGCTGTGTTCTGTATTTTTTAATTTTTTGACTAACTGTATGGAAAGTTGTCAGTAAAGCCTTTGTCAGAGGATGGATTTTTAATCCTGTTCAGAGTCCTGGTTTAATCAAGTTTTTTTTCTCAAAGGATGGAAGCCTTCCCTGCTGCATGCACACAAATGCCCTATGTCATCTTTCCACCACTGGCGTATCTCACAGTCCTCCTGCATTGGTGGCTCTCAGCCCCTCAGCTCTTTGGGCTGAATCAGGACTTTACTCACATTTGTTTTTTATCTTGGCTGAGAGCAGGTGGGTTTCATTTTGGACCCTGCCATGCCAACTTGAGCAGAGCCCATGCACAGGAAGGGGTTGAGCCTAAGTCTAGCCAGCAGCTGTGGTAGTTTTTTGTTTTCTTGTCCTAAACAATGTGTGTGTCCATCAGTTTGAGCTGTAGCTGTTGAACAAAGCACCTAGTCTTCAGGCCTTTTTGAAAGCACGTAGACCTTAGCAGTTGTGTGGTCTTGTAGTCATGGGAGGAGCAGTGCAATATTGGGGTCTTGGTACCATGGATCTGTGAGGCCTCCTTCTCTTGTTCAGCCTCCCTTCTAGCCTTAATGCAGCAGCCCAGGGATACCCAGTTGGAGACAGCTGCCTCGGACTCCAAGGGACAGTGGAGGCCAAATGCTGGAATGGAGAGTGGGAGGCAGCTTTCCTTGGATAATTCTTGAAACTTTCCCGGTGTTTGTGAATTCTGGCTTTTCCTTTGATTGTTCGGGGCTGATGTGTCAATGGAGTGGGCCTCTGCCCAGTCACTAGAGCTTTGTGAGGGACACTGAATCCCTGGCCTGAAGAGTTTTTGAGGTAGTACAGTGGGTTAGGAAGATGCTCTTGTTAACTGACATAACTTTCCCAGGTACAAGTAGTCACTTATGCCTAGGCCTCTTGCCCTGATACTGCAAAGGTGGGGACCACTGGGAGAGAGGTGCTTCTGTGGGGAAATGTCACAGTTGCCGAGGTGTTGGGCAGTGCTAGAGCTCACATCCATTCAGGCTGAGCCGGGGAGGAATGTGGAGGCATCAAGCTGGGAGGGAAAGATGGCTTGAAGTTCTGTGGCCACGCATCTCTACTAAGACAGTATGGCCAGCATTGGCAGATGAAGTCAGCAGTGTCAGGGACCAGGGAGGGAAATCAGTCACACAGCAGTTGTCACCATAGAGCACAGCCCAAACACTATTTTTCAGAATGTTTGTGGCGGTTTAGATGTTTTAAAAGAATCATTGTCAAGGCTGAGGGAGAACAGAAGCTCCAGTTAAGGGAAATGAGCCCCCAAGTGACCAGGAACTCCGGGATTCTGTTGACCGTGCTGTCCTCTCTCTAGGTCTGGTCCACTACCCTGGCTGGCACGAGGCAGCGCAGGTGACAGCTGGGATGTGTTGAGAGAGACAGTTCGTGAGATGGAGGCGGGGGCTCAGTGCGGACCTCATGGACAATACATGCCTCTCCACAAGGACAGTAAAAGAGGTGACTTTTTGAGACCTTAGAGATTTAAAATAAACAGGGCAAGGAAGGCGCCTGGGGAAGTACTGCTCACTAGGCTTCAGCTGGTGCTCGTGAGAGAAAAAGCACTTTCGTAACACATACAAGTGTTAAATGTGTTTATTTGCCTGTTTGTACTTGAGCTTTGGCCACAACTGCCAGGTATCTGAGCAAAGCAGTGCGAGGCACAGTAGGCCACAGCTGCACCATTCCAGGCAGTTGGAACCACCAGAAGCAGGAATGGGCCTCATCTTGTTTAGAGCAGATGAGGTAGGGACAAATGCCTGGGTCACAGGCCGGAGCCGCCTTGCTGTATTAAGCCCAAAACTTCTCTGGGCTGTTCCTTCATAGAGTGGGTGCTCAGGACCCAGAATACTACGCCTCCTAGTTTTCCCCGACAGAAACCTAGAAAGTCTGGCTGGAGAGGATACTTAAACCCTTGCTTTGTTCACCCTTCTTGAGGGATAGGTGCTTTCTGGCCCCAAACTGAACTACAGAGTTCTCCCACCGTGTGACCATCCTCCTCCTCCTTGGACCCTCAACTCCTTCCTTCCTCTCTTAAGACAGCAGCTTCTGTAACGTCTCTCAGAAAGGCCTTGGCCAGCACTAGCGATGGTAGGTCAGGTGGTCAAGGCCCTGGTTGATTGATGCTGCTGCCCCCAGAGAGAGAACTATTTAACTGCAGGCAACCTGTGCCTCCACCTGGGGTTCAGGTTCTATCTATCTGAGGTGTGGCTTAAAGGCAAAAATCAACCTAAGGCAAAATTTGCCTCATTGGTGGTTTGCTACTATTCCACGTGTTTCTTCCTAAGTGACTGAGATCATGAGCCCTGCCTGGCAGATAAAGAGCTGATGTTTCCTTAGCCTCTTAGGGCACTTCCCTAAGGGTGTGTTGTCAAGTTGAACAGGAATGTGCTTTCTTATTGCAGGTGCCCATCTCCACCCGAGAGACCTGTGGGTGTTCCCAAGAGCTGCTGGCAGAGTTCAGGGAGACTGTGGCTCTGCTGAGTTAATGACTAGAATACAATGCGTTTAGTGCTTCTTGACTTTTAACCTGTTTTCTTCTAATGCACCAGCAGTCAGACTAGTCTACTGGTTAGGTGTTAGCAGTCCATTTAAGCTGAGGCATGAAGCAACGTAAGAGCTGAGACCTCTGCTCTCTAGATGACCAAGAGGTGCCTGTGTGTGACACAGGACCAACCACTTCAGTGTGTGTGATGAACTGTATGGTGCTCCGAAGCCCAGCAGGGCTTCACCAGCCCCTGGTGAGTTAGCCGTCTTGTCTTGCTTATTTACTTCACAAATTTGTCCTCTTATCTCAGCAAAGGGAGAAAAGTATCTTTAGCTATAAATACCTATATGATAGAAACTGGGCAAACTCAAAGGAAGAAAGAGACTAGGGTCTCCTATTTATTGTGGGTAAGAAGGGGGTGGGGTGGGGTGGGGTGAGTGAAAAGGTAAAAGCACCTGGTACTTTCCCTGGTGGTAGCACAGTTTAACCATAGGCCAGTTGTAGAGGCCTGTGAAATAGCTGCAAACCCAGCCCGACCAAGCCCTAGCTGCCCCTAAACTGCCAAACCTGAAGAACTGCCCAGGTCTACTGTTGTACTCCCTTCAGAAAACAGTAATGACAGTCAGTCACCCACTACAGGGATGGCCAAAATGCTTTCACTCCCTAGCTTTGCCAGCTCATTGCTCCACAACATTCCAGGACCCCTAACATTCCAGCTCCACCAAATCTACTCTGGAGCTGCCTTCTTGCTTCAGAACCCAGGATAGAGAGATGTGTGCAGAGTGGACAGTGCCCTGAGCACCTCCCTCTGCCCCCTGCCCAGTCCTCGGGGCGAGCAGCAGACCACGGTTAGATGCTGTGACTAAGCTGCTTTTCTCTCCAGAGTGCTTTACTTGGGCAGAACGTGTTCTCACCCCGTCCTGGGCTGCCTCTCTTGGAAGGCGTCTTTATTGCCTGGCTAAAGCTATAAGGAAAGGGACAGACCCCACTTTGGTAAAAGAGAGCAGGGAAAGGCCATAAACAAAGAAAGACAGACTTGTAGTTTATTTTGTATTTTTTTTTAAATAAATACACTTTACATTAAAAGGCCTTTGATTTGTACTTTCCACATTGGGGAGAAAGGGAAGAAAAAAAGATTTTTGAAAAACTGAATCACAAAGAAAAATAGAGGGAGTGAACTTATATCCTAAGTTCCCTCAACTCCACAAAACCAATATCCACAATGACCTTGCTGCCCCCCGCCAAACCATGAAGGTGGGTGAGCCTAGGCATTTACTCAGCAAACAAGCAGCACCTCCTCCCCACCTCTGGCACAAAGGAAAACAAATTAACCTGACAGCATATGAGGCAACAAAACAGGTTAAAAAATCATATATTATATTTATAATAAAATATTCTTAATCCTTATCAATTTAAGAAACGATTTTCCTTTTCATTTAAATACGTATGTAAAAATGCCTCTATTGTTATTCAGACATCATTTTCTTCCATAGAAAATGAACTGCAGGGACAAGAGACCTGGTGGATATAAGTTCATACCCTCAGTTATAAATGCCTTTTTTTTTTCTTTTTAAGTTTTATAAAAAACTATTTCTTGTTCTTTAAGTAAAGAACATTATACAAAGAAAATATATTGTGAAATAACCCCAGAGACGTGTTGTTTTTTTTTTCCCCTTGAGGAAAGATATGTCCATCCTAGGAGAAGGGGGAAGCAGAATAGGGCCTAACCCCTGTTGTCTTTTTTTTTTGTGGTTATTGTTTTTAGAAGGACTCTCAGATTCCAGTGAGACTAAATCATAATCCTCTGAATGCAGGGCATGCAGTTCCTTAAAAGAGCCCTGGGAGAAGGGAAGGGAAGATGTTCTGAATTCATTTGACTCAGTTTCTCGCCTGCCAAGAATCTCTTCCACGTGGTGATGGCTCCTCACTCATTTAGAGATAAGATGATGTCATCTTCCAAATCAGAGTTGTCAGAGCTGTCGGCTGAAAGGTAAGGAAAGGGAGAGACTAGATTACGCACGAGGCCTGTAGGAAGCTTTCAGGGAGAAAGCACCTGCACACACATAAATTTATGCCTGAGCAAGGTTAATTACCAGTTTCCAGAATGAAGAAAACATGTCAATTAACTCCTTGGAGCTGGCTCTGGAAAATATACTGTTTTGGCAATGATGGTTACTCCTGGGACCTCTTGCTTGCTTACCTTTCAAACGACCTGGACATGGTACCCTCTTGCTTCCTAGAGGTTCTCCTCCTGCCTGAAAGGCCCTAAAGGGACCAGGCAAGCCCCCTCTGAAGCTTTCGCCCATGGTGCTTTGAGTGGCTGCAAAGGGGCAGGGCTGATAGGAACAGTGAGTGAGCCTGTGTAGTCCTTTGGCCCCTGGAGTCCCTCCGGTGCCTGACCCCCAGTACCACTAAAAAGGCAGGCTGAGCCCAAGCAAGGATGAGATTTCTCTTAAGCTCCTCAGCCACTCTCTTCTCAGAAGACCTCATAAAAGCAGAGGTAGTCAACCTGGGATTCATTCCTCTGAAATTTCTAAATATAATCTGCAGGGAACAAATTCCCAAAAAGATACAAGCCAGAGCTTGCAGCAATACCAGAAAAACTGGGCTGGAGGCCAGCAGGGAGTAGCTATGGCACCCTGGAAGGTGGCACTGTGTCTGACCCTCTGCTTGACCGTCTGCCTTCCAGGGAGTGAATACACCACATGAACACCTCTGGAAGGATCCATTAAGAGGTGAAACTAGGTGGTAACAGTTAAAGAACCCTCAAAGTGAGGTAGATGCACCTGTCTGGATGACAGAAATCGGAGAGAAACATAGTACCTAGCTCTTGTATCTGCTGAGTGAAGGTAAAGGAAAAATCTTAGTGCCCATGAAGGTAAAGGAAAAATTCTAGTGCCCATTTTGATCACTCTCAGCTTAGGAAGCTGTGAAACAATTTTAACAAGGTCCCCAGGGAAATGGGCCAGCAGGTCCTGAGCTGGAGCCCTGAAAATGCCCATAGGCCCTGGGGTTTCCATGAGGAGAGGGACAGCCACTGGTTCCAAAGAATCCCTCATCAGCCCTTTCCCAGGTACCTGAGAGACTCCACTCGGGGAAAGCTGACAAAGAACTGCATGTTCCCAAACCTTCCATTCACTACAATCTCCTTTAGGAAGAAAACTGAAGTGGATAAAGTAAAACCAAGAAAAGCACGGCCATGATAAAATGAAGTCTCGAAGGTAAGCAAAAGTGATGGCTGGAAAAACCAGTGTTCCTGGGTCTAACAGAGCACAAGCATGGCTTGACTTTATTGGTGAGGAGTGGGGAAAACAAGATGGAGATCAAATACCTGACACTGCTGAACCACAAACTAAGCCTCATCAGCTTCCTTGCTGAAACTCCAGGAGGAAGGGAGTAGGGAAGGGGTGACTCAGGCACAGCACTGTGTCCAAGGCCCATGGCAGACCGCAGAGAATCCCCTCGTGCTCATGCGATCTATGAACCAACATTGCCAGACCCACCTGCCTGAGACCTATTCTAACCATCAGCTGTAGAGCTACTAAGAATTAAGAATCTTAACAACTCTGCATCACATCTAAGGACTGTAAATGCAGCTGGAGGAGGAGAACACAATCTTCCATAAGCAAATAATCGTCAGGCACAGGGTTTAACAGAACTTTCAGGGGTCAGGCAGTGATTCCCCTCTTGGTGGTCAGGTGGCAGGACTCCCTTCTCTACCTCCCTTCTCTACCTTCCTTGGCCTTTTCTCATCCTCCAAATGTTGAAGAGACCCAAACTCAGACCCTGGGGGGGGACCTCTCCCTCTGAAAGGCCCTGGAAGCAAAGGCAGTCAGTGTTAGTCCCTACCATGTTTATTTAACCCGTTGCTCTACAACATACAGGCTTTTGAGGGGGGGTCAGAACTGACTGGAACAGAGAAAGACCTCAGAGTCAAGGTGTTTCTCTTCCTAGGGCTGGGGTTCTGTATATGAAATCAATCATCATTGGATCTCTGGGATCTGGGGCCTATGCAAGGTTACATGGAGGGCATGTGGGTGTGGTTTTCTATAGTTACAACGGCTTTCATCATATCCTAAAAGGGCTCCATAAACCCCAAAAGGTTAAGAGCTAATACACCAGATGATTAGTGTAAGGCAAAATATCAGCAAACCAAGGATACAGAGGGTGTATCCCTGTCTGCTGTTTCAAGCCGCTATCAGTCTCTGTAAAACAGAGAAAGCAATAGAGTACACATGCTGCACATGCCACCATCTCAATTCTAGAGCCCAGACTGACATGTCCTCAACTTGTCATCTATAATGGCATTTTCACATCATAAATATTCCCACCAAGTTACATTCTCTGATATTCCCACCAAAGTAACATTCTCTGATAGAATTAGGTTTGCCAGATTACCTCTTGGGCTTAAAAGAATGAATTTACTAGAAAAAACAGTAAAAGGCTAAAGGAAGCAGTAATTTTACAGGCCAAATACAAAATTAATTTATATTCAAACTGAGAATGGAAAAATTAGTGATACTCTTAGGTCGGGGGTACCAGCCTCTCCCCTAACCTACCTTATATTACTTATAATTGAAGGGAAACAGAACTTGTGCCCACGTATATCACAGGTGACAAAGAAGTTTAGTAAAACTTTCCTTTTTATTCCCATCAATATTGTCATGTTTCCCTTGCCCAAGTCCCTCTTACCTGGCTCTCTGACCATTGCTAGGGACAAAGGAAGTCCTCCTTCAATTAATCATCTCAACCTCCAAGTACGAAAAAATGGAAGTTGGCAAACAGCAGATGGGCAGATACAAGGCAATCCCTCCCACCCCACAGAGCTTCCTCAAAATGCAACTTTGGCAAGAGGACTTACGTAAGAGTCTCCCCTAAGCCAACTGCCTTCAATGTTGACCTCTAGAAGCACGTATAAGATTTATCCCAAAGAAAATGGATGTAGGTCACTGTGGAACAGGAGAATCTTACACATATATGCTTAAATGTATATACTGCCACCCACCCTCTCCTCTCCTACCATACATACACATTCCCTCCCTCCCCCTGCCCCCACCACCAAACAAACACCAATGACTAAAAACCAAGTATCTACTCTGAAGAGGCCTGGAGTTTGCTGAGCTTAGGCCAATACAATAACATTTTCTGTAATGATGTAAATGTTCTATATCTGTGCTGTTCAATATGGTAGCCACATGTGGCTATTGAGCACTTGAAATGTGGACATGAAAATGAGGGACTGAATTTTAAATTTAATTAAAATTCTAATGGCCACAGGTGGTTACTGGCTACCATATTAGGCATAATTCCTACCTGGGCTGTGAGAATGCTGGCCAGGTTAGCTACATGAAAAATGACTGGATATCACAGTGATTACTCCCCAGTCAGGCAGGGCAGCACTAGGAAGAACCAGGACCACAGCAAGCATGAGTCTGTCAACAGTGACACCAGTCACAGTGATGCTGCCAAATATGTCCTTTTAAAACATGCAGAGTATAGCAGCAGAGCTCGCAGACTCTTAGAACTATTAGATGATTTACTCAGGGTCCGTTAGTATAGGCAGGGGACAACTTGACTTCAGAAGCCTGTTCTAATGGGAAGGTACTGGAAAAACTGGAGCTTGTTCTTCAAAACTTGGAATAAGAAAGGGGGGTTGGGGGAAGGAACAAAACAGAAGCCAAAGAGAAACATCTGTCCCCTGGCCTTTAAGAGGGATTAAGCAAAAGCAGGCAGGAAGGGGCTGCAACCCACAAGAGGGCTTTTATTTCTTTACAACTTTAGAAAAGAGCAGGTACAGCACCCCATGAGCAGCTGCATCTGATGATGCCAGCTCTGCCTCTTGGGAGAACTACACTTCTGCCCTCCAGTCTAAGGCTAATCCTCTGAAGCAGGGGTCGACAAACCTACAACCCATGGGCCAAACCAAGACCACCATCTATTTTTGTAAATAAAGTTTATTAGAAAACAGCCACATCATTAATTTATGTCTTGTCTCTGGCTGCTCTCACGCTACAACGGCAAAGCTGAGTAGCTGCAAAAGAGACCATTCAGCCCACAAAGCCAAAATTATTTACTGTCCAGCCTTTGTAGAAGTCTGCCAACCCCTGTTTTAAAGAGATAATAGCCATTTGGTTACAGAGTCGTCATGACAGGAGCACTGAGGGTGAGAGATGTGAAACTGCTTTTCCTCAAGGGCCCAGGTGGTGACTCTAGTTATGGGGCACAGAACCCTGGTGTGGCTTGCCCTCTGGGCTGGGCTGGCACAGGGAAGGGCCCTTTTCCTAGGTACCCAAGCTCAGCCTCGTGGTCAGCCCTAGACTTACTGTCCCCCAGGATGAGTTCCACTTCATCATCTGCATCAGAGTCTTCATCTTCTCCGTCCTCTCCCTCCTCTAGCAGGTTTGCTAGCTCCTCATCAGAGGGAGAATAGTCATTGTCCCCGTCCTCCCCTGCGTTCTCATTGTTGTCATCCTCCTCCAACTCCGCCTCCAGCAACTGGTCAGTGTCAAGCTCATCTAAATCATCAGTGTCGTCATCATCTTCATCATCATCTTCTTCCTCCTGTTCTTCCTCTTCCTGGTAAGAGAGCATGAGGTCCATTAGGACAAACACAGAGACCCAGCCCGTGTGGGCCACACGGGGAGTCTCTCTCCTCCTTCCCAAAGGACAGAGGAGGTAACAGTCAGTAGAGAGCATGGTAATCTAGGTTAGCACACACTTCATGGGCCAGCTTGACTCGTCAACGAAGGCCGAGATAGGCACATATATGTCCCCCAAGACACTCAAGCACTCCTCAGACAAGGACTACTGGTCACTCCACAAAGGCATTACTGGTCATGCAGCCCTTATCCAAGGAAATGGACAACACACTTCACAGAGGTCTCTGCCATCAACATTCTGTTTCTAACTAATAATAAACCCAAAAGGGCTCTTCTCTCTATCCTGTATCAACCAAACCAAATGAAATCACTTGAGGCACTGGAACTAAAGCTTCTACCTGGAATCTAAAAAGCAGTGCTTTAATAAAACAGGAAGAACACAGCTGCTGAGTCACCAGCTCCTACGCCCTTCAAATTCTTGTCCTTGATCTTATTTATAACCATGGATGTGGGTCAGCACCTCTGACAGTACTATCACAAGCATCCAATGATCTGAATGTCCAACAAAATAGACTTTTACCACTAAGAGATACTTGCATTTTCTGTTACAAGCCACACACACACCAAAAAAGTATGCTAGGGCTTCCCTGGTGGCGCAGTGGTTGAGAGTCTGCCTGCTGATGCAGGGGACACGGGTTCGTGCCCCGGTCCGGGAAGATCCCACATGCCGCGGAGCGGCTGGGCTCGTGAGCCATGGCTGCTGAGCCTGCGCGTCCAGAGCCTGTGCTCCGCAACAGGAGAGGCCACAACAATGAAAGGCCCGCGTACAGAAGAAAAAAAAAAAAAAAGTATGCTAGAGAAATTGTCCAGCCTTCCGTTCCCTCTAAACTGTTTCCCTTCTAGCAAGAGAGGACACAAAGACACCTCTTTGCTTTCCTAAGGACGACAGGTGTTCCCAAGTTAAAGTGACCAACATGCAGTCACTAATTCTGCTCAAACATCAACTGTCAAGACTGCCAGTAGCAAAAGGATTCTAATTCCTGCAATAATAAAATATAAAATTCATTTAACACACCAGCCTAATGAAAGTCAAGACAGAACAAGCCCTACATAAGCAGAAAAAATCTTTTAAAACATTTTAGAAGTGCTTTAAAAAAAAAAAAAGGAACTTCCCCAGTGGAACAGTGGTTAATCCACCCGCCAATGCAGGGGACACAGGTTCGATCCCTGGTCTGAGAAGATCCCACATACCATGGAGCAACTTGTGCGCCACAACTACTGAGCTTGCGAGCCACAACTACTGAAGCCCGCGTGCCTAGAGACCATGCTCCACAACAACAGAAGCCACCACAATGAGAAGCCTGCACACTGCAATGAAGAGTTAGCTCCCGTTCACCACAACTAGCAAAAGCCTTGGTGCAGCAACGAAGACCCAACACAGCCAAAAAAAAAAAAAAAAAAAGTGCTGCCACGTGCCAATCACTTAAAAACCAAACACTGCTTATCCAGCCACTAGTGTTCATCAGCTATAAAGTAAACTAGGCTCATATTCAGCAGGGTAGCTCTGCTTTATGAACTTTTGATAATTTTGGAACCACTATTTAGAGGCTTTTTGATTTGCTGTTTGACCCACTGATTTAGACTTTTCAACAATTTCTGGCAGCTACATGGGAAAAACTGGCCCCTTTAAATACCCAGTATTCCTAATGCCTGTATAAGTATGTGTCCACACCAGAGTTTGTGTGTGCACGTACCGCCATGATAACCTGAGACCACTGTTCCACAGCCTGGCCACACATGACCTCCACGTGGACAGCTACTAAGCATCTGCCCACTGGAAAGGAACTGAGAATGCCTGGAGACAGTAACGATAAACTGACACAGACAAGCTTCTGGCCCTACAAATACATCAGCTCATACAAAAACTGGGAAAGGAGAGAGGAGTCAAAATTCAGGGAAAGAATTCAAAGTATTTACCAGATTACAACTTTTGCCTCTTTTTTCCACACATGTTTTCAGGGATTTGACCAAAATTAGTTCTAATTAATAAAGTTCCCTCAGTTAAAAGCAAGCACATTAAAAAGAGTAACCAGGGCCCTGTGTTTCTTAAGCCTCTGTGGAATGAAATAATTACATGAAGATAATGTTATTTTTATTTTTGATTCTGAAGTTAATTTAGTACACAGTTATATATATATACACTGATCATTGTTTTCGGAGTATGGGATAGGAGAAAATGCCCAGGCTTTGGGATCCAACAAGCCTGGGTTAGAATCCTGGCTCTGCCAATTACGTGCTATATGAACTTGGGCAATTTACATAAATTTTCAATGTCTCAGGATAGAATAACTTTTAAAGGCCCATAGTTGAGTGAGTATGTAAAAGGCTAAACTGTTCAAACAGGCACCTGTTAGCCAGCAAATTTAAGGAAGATTGTTCATTTCTAAAAACATCAAAACTTAGCTGATCCAGGAGAACTAAGAAAAAGCTCCAAAGTCAAGAGCAATCCTAGAAAATAGGTCAACCAGGGTCTAAGGTTTGAACTACAGATACCATTCCAAATTCTTCCAGAAGCCTACTTTTACTTAATCTTGTAGCAGAAGAAATAATTTATATTTATTCATCCCAGAGGCCATGATGACATATGTGACCACAACAGGAGAAGGGAAATGAATAGGAAGGGGAGACCTACCTGAATCTCAAACACATCACTTCATCTATACTCTGGATTTAATGACCAGTGGTTTAACATGTATTTTGTTACACATGGATATGGCCATAAACTCACTTTCTAAATTTTAAATCTGAAACGTGGAGCATGAAACAGAACAGAGGCTCACAAGATCTATCCAAAGTGCTGTGGTAGAATCTAATTCTGTGGTTGAACCCAAAAGAGAGTCTAGGAAGCAATTTTAGGAGCATTCTTGCAGGTTTAAGTACCTGGTTAGTAACATGAGGCCCTCTCCTTCATATCTAGAGAATAAAAGCTTCCACTAATGAGTGGTCAAAAAAGTGGTCCAAAAAACCAAAAATTATTACTTAATGAAAAAAGCAAATCTTGCTAGAATCCCGATTCAACTCCAGCAACATTTAGATAATGTTTTGGATCCAGGAATATTGATTTTTAAAAAATTCTCTTAAGACCTCTCTTTTAGGGCTTAGAAACAGGAATTCAGGGCCAGGCTGTTTTAAACTACTAATAAATTCTCCTACAGAAAAAATTCTAAAACTCTTCCCTTCTTGGTTCCATCTTAAGTCAATTTCATGGTTACCCAAAGGCCCAAACCCCTGCAGATAAATCAACCCACTCCTCTCCTGTACAGAGAACAGGTCAACTGGCATAAGCTCCCTCAGCTGCCCTCTGGTCCCCTCACCACATCTAAACCTGACTTCAACCATAGTCTGAGGAAGAAGAAAGCCCTCCACTTCCGCTCTGGACCTCAGTCCACCCCCGGTCCTTATTACCACGCTGCACCTTCCTCATGCTCACTCCACTCACAACCAACCTCACACTTGGCTCCACTAGCTTTCTTACCTTCTCTGAAGAGAGTCAGCTTCCCCAAACCTAACAACTTCTCAATCTACACAGGCTTTAAACTCCTTCCATCTATAGACTTGAAAAATGGTAACCTGAACCCTACTCCTGGCCTCCAAGTCCTCAGCCACCACTTGCTCACTCATCCACTCACTCTGTCTTCTATTCCTCTAACACGTGACAGGTCCGGCTTCTGCCCACAGCACTCCACAGTGTAGCAGGTAACGGTATGTGCTCTGGAGCCAGGCTGCCTCACAGGATCCAAACTCTGCTGACACTATGTTTACTTAGCCTCACAGGGTTGTTGATAGGATTTAATGGGGGAAAAAATGTGTATGCATGTATATATATAATCTCTTTGGAAAGCGCCTGGCATACACTAAGTGGTCAGTTAGTCTGTTGCTCCTATTATAATAACTGGAAGCTTCCTAAAGGAATATGAAGGCCTGAATGGCTAACCACGGGGCTTCTCTACAATGACTGACACTAACCAATCATGGCTTCCACACTGGGCTGCTGATCTTTACCTGATCCCTTCCAGATCTCCTAGGCATAAAGGTTCCTACAACTTAAAATTTATTTCTGCCTTTACATTTCCTCTCATTCATAAATCCTGAACTCACATTAGATAACTCTACCCATCTGTACCACAGAAACTTCTAAAACTGAACTCAAAGCACCCCCTAAACCTAGCACCTTTCCCACACTTCTCCCAGTTACCAGATGAAATCTCAAACATCTTTCACTTCTCCCACTTTCACGGCTTCACACCCAGTTAATTAATGTCACTCACAGATCTGGGGTGCCCAGCACTCCCTCTCATTCCACTCACCTACTGCATTCTCCCTCCTCCAGTCTCTCCAACTCTCTATGGTCTTATCCCTTCCCAGATCAAAAAACCCAGGCACTCCATAATGCTGCCCACATTACAGAATTACAACAGAAGCAATGATTACTAAACAACCATTTAATGCCAACTTCTCTAAATCTTAATTTCTTGTTAAATGAGAGGATTTAATTACATCAGTGGTTCCTACTCAGGTATGGCCATCAGAATGTGTATTTTGGAGCACTGGGAAAGTTCTCCAAGATACACATGCCTAAACCCCACCCAGGTCCAGGCTGACAGAACCAATCTTTACAAATTAAGCTCCAACAGGAGGATTTTAGAAAGATGCCCCAGGAACTGTGGAGTGCACCGTAACGAAGAACCACTGTACAAGATGACCTCTGGTTCTAAAGTTCTACTCTCCTGTAATAATGTACTCTATCCAAAGACTCCCAATGACAGAACCAAAAAGGTGAATACAGGAACCCCTTGTTTTATTGCAGTTACACTTTGCAGATACTGCAGGGGTTTTTTTGTTTTTGTTTTTGTTTTACAAACTGAAGGTTTGAAGCAGCCCTGCATCGAGCAAATCTAACTGATCTCTTAGAAAAAAACCCAAACCTCTCGTCATACTTTAAAAACAGTTAATCTAAAAGCTAGTATAGGGCTTCCCTGGTGGCGCAGTGGTTGAGAGTCCGCCTGCCGATACCGGGGACGCGGGTTCGTGCCCCGGTCCGGGAAGATCCCACATGCCGCGGAGCGGCTGGGCCCGTGAGCCATGGCCGCTGAGCCTGCGCGTCTGGAGCCTGTGCTCCGCAACGGGAGAGGCCACAACAGAGAGGCCCGCGTACCACAAAAAAAAAAAAAAAAAAAAAAAAAATCCCAAAGGAAAAGCTAAGATTCTGAGACATGATACCATCTACCCACATTTTATAAATGTTTAATTTCACAAAAGCATCAATATCTTCTCTTTCCCTGTAAGCTCCATTCTATACTCTGAAAATAGGCTATGCCAGAAAACTGAGAAAATGCAAACCAGAGCTTTATAGAGGTTAAGCCATTTCTATGATCCAGCTCAGCAGAGTGACTTTTTGGTTTTGTACTGACATTGAGAAAATGGGGGCCTGCTTATCCTGAAGCCAGACAGGGCACTAGTTCTGAGGGTGAGTACAAGGAAATCTCTAAAACAAAATCAGAGATTGCTGACCTGCAAATTAATCTATAAATGGAATTCACAGGACTACCAGATACTGCTTAAAGTCTTATAATAATAAAAATCTGCTTTCTTCTGATGAGTTTCAGTGATTAAGGACACATGACAGGCCTTCAGAATATGCTAACAGGTAGCAAACACCCCTATAGCAAAAATCTTAAAAAAAAAAAAAAAAAGAAAAACCCTATAACTAAAAGCAGAAATGCATAATTTCTAATAAAGCATTATTCGGCAGAAAGAAATGTCAAAGACCACTAACCTGGTCCTCCTCTTCATCCTCATCCTCTGCCAGACGCTGCCTGCCTACTTCATATAGCCTGCACACCGTGTCCATGTTCAGAGAATCCATGCTACCTTGGTTCTGAAATAGAACACCCAGTCCACAAGAAGTTAGTTTTTAGAAGGCCCATATCCGCACCTCAGCTATGACTGGCACTCACACACCTTGACCCTGTAACTATCAAAGCTTCCAATACCCAGAATTCTTGAACTGATTCTGAAAATGTTATGCCTAGGACACAGAGAGGGAAAGAAAAACAGGATGAGAAGGCCTGGACAGCAAAGGAGAGACCACCATCCCTGGGAACAACACTGTTCCAAGGATGCTCTAGAGAGAGATTGACTCCTCTAAAAAAGAGATGACAGTGTGAGTCCAGGATAATAGGAGATGGGACACTCCACAATGCTCTATATCAGGATTTTCCTACTTCTCTTATACTGTGTATCTCCCCATCAGATGAGTAGATTATCCTTAACTATCACCAGAAATGCATCATCTTTAGAACACATAACAGACAAAAATGTCTGGAGTATAAGTTGAAAATGATCTTAAATATCAGAATAAAACAGTAGGATTTCTTCTTGCTCCCTTTACCTCGATGACAGCAAGATAGCAGTCTTTGGTGTCTGTACATAGGTCAAAAATGTTCCGTTTCACATCAATGGTCGCTGGAAAACAGAATGTGACAAGACTCAGGACTAGACTACTACTGTGATCTTAAAACCAGCCCTTCTGTTAAAGGAATTCAAGGTGACTGTTCATAAATATTTCCCTAACTCCTCTGCTTTTCAAAAACAGAAAAATTATAATTCTCTCAGAAAATGAAGGATCTTAAATAAGGAACACCAAAATGAGGCAAAATCATCAATACCTGAGCTTCACACTTACCTATAGGTTTGTAATCAGTTGCATTAAATGTTCGGAAGGATGATCCAAAAGGGCTTTTCATCCTCTCTTCCATTAAGTCATCTTCATCATCTGCCTGCAACATAGCTAGTTGTGACAGAAAGGGGAAATAGGAAAGGGAAGCAAAATACTATTAGAATCAGAAACATCCCCTATTCACAACTGCAGAAAATATTAATGGACAATCAGGACTTCAGAGAGTTTCCCTGTAGTAAATACGTCTCAAAGCATCCTCCTTGCATATCCAAACAATATCCTCAACCTCTAGCTTCCAACAACTGTTACAGCTGAAAGCGTACAAAAATCACAAGACAAAAAAGGTTTTTCTTTAAGTTCATAATGATATGCATGGTAAATTACCCATGAAATTTCTTTCTATACAAGACTTACTTGTTATCTTCAAAGCCAGTGGCCCTCCACTCTAAATCGACATTATTATCATCAACAAATTTTGTCACCATTTGTACTATTATTTTATCTTTTATGTTACAACTTTGAAATGTTTTTCAATTCACATTTGACAGATATTTCTAAATAGGAAGTATCAAATTAAGTGAGTGGGGAGAGGAGGGAGAAAGAGAATAATGAAAAGTGAAAAGTTTATTACCTCCATACATCACTGTCCCCGTGTGGTTGAACACCACTCGACACTGATCTAGAGCAGGAACTGTGTGTAAAAGATGGAAAGTACGAAGGTCCCACTAGGAGGGGAAAGGTCAAGGAAAACTATTTTCCCCAAAACTTTTTATTTAACCTCATGAGGGAAATTCTGAAATACCACTTTCTTTTCCCCTCCTTCTAGGTATTAATGCTTTAAAAGTCAACAAGATCAAGATAAAGCAAAAGCATATAGAATGCATATTACTGAATAATGACCCTGAAAATCTCCTGTGATATCCTCATATACATAAAAGCTAAATGAGCTCCCTCTCTCCCAATAGTAGCACTTCTTTTTACTCTTACGTGTCATTTCTATAGAGCAAAAGTAAAATCCTTCTGAAGACAGATAAAAGTCAATCTGACACCTGGGGAAGTGGGAGGGAGTAATCTGGTCACTTCCCAATACAAAGAAAACATGCTAGTAAAAGTCATCGATAATTACCAATTGTTATTATATATAACAAGATATATATATATATATATATATATATATATATATATATAAAATATATATAACAAGAATCCACTAGAGATTCAATAATACTTCAAACCAAAGGAAAAAAACCAGGTTATTTACCTGTGTGGATACTTCGACCAGGTATTGGTAGAAAGATAAATAATTTCTGCATTACAAACTAGGTAACAAATGGCAATTAAGACATGGGCATAAAGGATACAATCTCGGTATTAATGATGACCTCCAGCCCATTCGGATGGAAAACGCCACTGATGTTCATGTTGAACTTGTCAAACTTGTGGATGGCCTGTGCAGAGCGGACATCCCAGAGGACGCCATCATTTAAGACAAGATCATCTGTAGGATTAAAGGTGGCACAGTTCCTCTTGTAGTTGTTAGCAAGATCTGGGTTAAACAGAGTCAACAGCTTGTTGCCAGTCTGAATATCATAAATCTTTAGAGAAGAAGGGGTGGGAAGAGAAAAATCAGACCAATCCATCCACTGACAAATTCAAACAGAAGCTGCGTAAAATCTCTCTCTCATGCTTTCCAAAGCCCACCAAAATTATAAAAGGCCTAACATTGAAAATAACTGGAAAATAGTAAGACCACACCCATACAAGCAAAGTTTATGTACTTTGGTTCCCATTCAAGGTTTGAAAAGTCTCTTTGCCACAAGTAAGAAAACAAGAAGTGAGACTGCAATAGGGATAAGAAAACCCTCTTCTTCCCCATCTCACTTTCAAGAAACAGAAAATGTTTCTAAGACTGAAACTGAGAAACTCTCCATGTGGACTAACCAACATTACTCATAGAATACTCTTACAGGTTACTTTTTGGAGAAAGGCGTCAACGAAATGCCCTTTTCTCCTTAAAATCTCCCAATATACTATCCAAAGTCTACAATGTGCAACCCATGCAGAGACCAGATCAGCTTACAGACATGCTGTAATATATCCAATCTTTTTTAAAAAACTCTCCTTTAATAGAGGAACAAATAGGGAGACACCACAAGGAAACAAACAAATCCAGATCGTGGGACAAGACAACTAGCCTGATCTCTTCAAAAGTCAATGTCATGAAAACTGGAGAAATGGTTCTTGGCTTTAAAACATTAGTGAGACATAACAACCAAATGCAATATGTGAATCTTGGCTGGATCCTGGTTCAAAAGAAAAAACATTTGAAACCAAACACATCAGGAACAATCGGGAAAACTGAGTATGGGATGGATATTAGATGATATTTGGGAATTACTATAAATTTTCTTATATTTGATAACAGAGTGTGATTATGTAATAAAATGTCACTATTGCTAGGATATACATGTTATAAGAGTTAGGGATAAAATGTTTGCAACTTACTTTCTATAATTCAGAAAAACACACATATTTACACAGAAAGAAACTATGGCAAAATATTAAACTGATGAATCTAGGTGGTAGTTATGTGTACTACCATTTCAACTCTTCTATATATTTTAACATTTTCAAATTAAGTTTCAGAGAAACCCTCTCTTCACCACTCCATATCCCCCACCTCAAGCTACTATCCCCTCTTCTCTTTATTTTTCAGCAAAATACTTCAAAAGACTTGTCTATACACAGTGTCTCCACTTCTCTCCTGTTCTCTCGTGACCCCACTCTAATCAGATTTTTCATCCCAGTGCACAGAACTAGCTCCTGACATGGTTAACACTGACCTCCACATGGTTAGTCAAAGGTCACGTCTCAATTCTCATCCTTTTTTTTTTTTTGGCCGCGCCACACAGCTTACAGAATCTTAGTTCCCCGACCAGTGATTGAACCCCAGCCCTCAGCAGTGAAAGCCCAGAGTCCTAACCAATGAAGCGCCAGGGAATTCCCTCAATTCTCATCTTATGCAACCTATCAGCAGTTTCTGACCCAGGAGATCAATCCTTCCTCAAAAGTGTCTTTCCTTGCCTTCTAGAGAACATCTTTTTCCTGAGGTCTCCTGCTACCTAACTGGCCACACTCTTTGTTCTCCTTCCCAAGTTCCTTCTCACACGGGCAACTTCTGAATACTAGCACATGCCAGGACTCTGTCCTCACACCTCTCTTCTCTAGCCTCCTTAATGATCTCATCCAAGTTCACAGTTCATACTATCGACAAGTGAACAACTCCCAAATTTATATCTCCCACCCCAGACTCTTCTCCTGAACCCCCAATTTGTATATTCAACTGCCCATTCCCTATTTGAGTGTCTAAGAGAATCACAAACTCCATGTATCCAAAACCCCAGGGCCCAGCTGCATCATTTCTCATTGCCTCCACCACGCCCACCTAGGCACAGCCCCACTGCAGCTCTCACATATTAGCTGGCACAACACCCTCCTAACTAGAAAGCCTCCTCTTGCTTCTCTCACAGAAACCAGACTCACACTTTAGGAATTTTACATCCAGTCATGTGCTTTCTTGCCACCCTCCAGTGTCTTCTTCATCTCACTCAGAGGAAAAGCCAAAGGTCTTAAACAACACATTGCAAGAGGCTACACGCTATGCCCCACTACTGACCTCAGCTCTTACCCCGCCTTCTTCCTCCCATCTCCCAAGTAAGGGCTTTTCCCTTGCCATTCCCCGTCTTAGATCACTTTTCCTCAGACATCTGCATGATGCCCACACTCCCTTCAAGACGCTGCTTAATCAGTGACACTGATTTCCTAGATAAAAAGGAAGTCCCCCACACCACCACCAAGCACTTCCTACCTCTTACCCTGTTTTCTGTTCCTTGGCAGCACTTACCACCTGACATACTATATATTTGCTTCTTTATTCATTGTCTCCCCAGTGAGGCTCCATAAAGGCAGGGACTTTATTTCATCTAAAACTTAGTGTTTGAAAATATCTGCTCTGCTAATGAAATCGTTCTCAAATTGTCAGATTAAGTTCTTTTCACATTTTTCCCATATAGCTCAGAATTACTTCATTACACTTACAGATTCTATCTGGAAAGAATATCACTGAGTAATTTCTCGTCACCCACAGGACTTAAGTCCTCACACTTAGTCCAGAAGATTTCAGTATAAACAAATAGACAAATCACTTGAAAGAAGTGGATTCTTAAGTACTTACATGGGCAATGTCTCCTTTTGTGCCTATGACCCGATCCTGAGAGTGCTTACTGAACTCAACATAGTGATCTTCTGTGAAGGAATGCCTATGAACACAAAACAGAAGTACTGATGTAACTGACCTTTGGGACATAATTATTCAACTGACTGAAAATAAGGTGATCCTCAGCCTCTTGCCTGACTATACTCACCTAAAGATTCTCAGCTCCCAAAGAGGAAAAAATTGTACACATAAGATTAAAAAGAAAATTCCCTCCACCAGTTTGTCCAAGCAGATCCAAAATAATTAATGGAAACTACCTGGTTGAAGAAATGGCTAACAGGGTACACGTGCCTTTGAAATATGCTCCAGCAAAGATAGCAATGTATGCATGTGAACGTGAGAAAATACGTAGATGTGCCATTTTGGATTAGTGAAGGGTCTGCTGTGTGATGGGAATGTACATACCTGGTAAGAAAACCCAGGGATTAAGAAAAATAAAATCTTATTAAACATGTACCACAGATGAGGAAGAGAGAAGTCAGCAATATAACTTATAGCATTCCTCTTTTTCCCAAAAGCCTTTAAGTCAAAGAATCAGATGAAGGGGATAAATTGTAAAACAGAGAGACTAGGTTATAAAAGTAGATACATACTTCATATCAAATACTGATTTCATTCCCCAAAGTGCAGACAGAGGCTGGCTCCAAGTAGCAGATGTCAGCAGCAAGGACCCGTCCTAAAAGAAGATGGGAGGCCCAAGGTGGGTAATCATGTGTTTATATAAATGCCATCTTCCATTAGCATTCTAAAATATAAAATATATTGTTGGATTATAAAGAAAACAGAAAAACTTTTAGGAACCAAGAAATGGTCAGAAGCTGCTAGGACTTAAGTAACATGTACCTCCTATGTCCTAAAAAATAACTAAATTTAAGAGAATATTAAACCCTCCTAAAATATAATAGTTCCAAGGCAGGGGGTGGGGGGATGCGACACTTGCGAAGATGTCAAAGATGGTTCCTCCTTTCTTAATATTTGGCCATATTTCTCCATCTCTCTCATCTGAAATATCAGTCAACTGGAAACAGTTGTTAAGACTTCTTAGCTAAGGATTTTTAAAGGTTTTTCAAAGAGAAAGCCCAATAAAAGGTCAACCTCCTTTACTTTAAAATCAGAAAATTATTCTTGTCATCTTAAGTCTTGACTTTTAGAAACAGCAAAGGCATCAATTTCATCCATAGAATAGTGTTAATGAACTGTGAACTACCACTGGAATCATATGCTTGTTTTCCTAAAAATTCACAGTACTTTGAGATTTCCTTCCAACACAAAAAGAAAACTTTAGTGGTCATAGTTGATAATCTCCATTTCCAAATGAAGCAAATTAAAAATCTATCTATGTTCAGGTCTTAGAACAAGGGTTGGCAAACAGGGCCAGATAGTAAATACTTTAGGTTTATGCAGGCCATATGGTCTGTGTTGCATGCAACTACAGTACTCAACTCTGTCGTGGTAGCGTAAAAGTAGCCATGACAATACATAAACGTACAAGCTTGGCTGTGTTCCAATAAAACTTTATGCACAAATACAGGAAACCAGTCAGACCACAAGCCCACAGTTCACCAACCTATCCTAGAAGAATGCTTGAGAATAACCTAGGAAGGGACCTTTACCCTGGAAGGTTCAAGGTGTGTGATAGCTGAGTTGTGACAGTTATAGCTGGCCTCCTCCTGTCCACTAAACACATTATAGAGCTTCAATTGCCCAGTGCAGGTGCCAAGCATCAGGAACCGCTCTCGTGCTGAGAATGCACAACAGGTGAAGCCACTCTCATCCTCATTGGCTTCCCGGAACACTGAAATAGGACGGAACCTAAGCAAACAAAAGAGAATCAGAGACAGAGAACAGGCAAGGACTCAGAAAAAGAAAACTCTGTTAGAAGGACAGAAGGAAAAACAAAGCATTTATGTTTCAAATGGGTTCTTCCAAAATATCAGTGACCTTCAGTGGTTCATCTTCATTTTAAAAGAGAGAAAATGACCTTCACTTAAAAATTTTAACAATAACAAGAATTCCCATGTGTAAAACCTGGGATACCATGACCTTCACTTAAGATTTTTAAGGAATGAGAAGAGGAGACAACTTGGACCAGCACAAAAACAAACTTGAGAGCCTAGTTAGGGACAGAGTGTTGCTTGGGTTCTAGAAAACATACTAGTTATAGTAAGAACACAGAGGACCTTGTCAATATATTGCCAATAATCACATGAGGAACCCATGGTTGACAGAAGGGGGTATAGTCACATTGCTCATGTATTCACACAGAGATAATTCCTGGTATTTCAGGTCAACAGATGGTTTTCTGGACTAATTACTTTATGCTGATATTGCCCACATACTTTGACTTAAATAGAAAAATCATTCCAATTCCCAGGAAGTGAGGTAACCTCTCCTTACCTGCTAAAGATAAGGTGCCTATCAAAGCACCCGCCATCCACCCCTCCATACTTTGGAAATGATGCCCTGCGGTTTAGCCTTGAGGTAAAGTTTATTGGCGCTTGCCGCCTCTGTTTTGGCTCAGGACATTGGTGAGGAGTAAAGAGAGAGAAAGGTGGGCAGGTGGCAACTGGGTTCTTGCAGCGAGCATGCTGCTCTCTAAGATATTCTGTGATGATACTGTCCAGCGTAGGTGGGGAAGGAAGATGTCTGTCCAACTGCTTTTTTATGGCTGGGCTTTGGCTGTAGGCGCCATGGTCCGACTTCTGCCGCAACACTCTGATTTTCCTGCCATTGCAGGGTGATGGCCTCTCTCTGATAAAACTGATCCTACCAATCAAAGGGGAGTTGCCTGCATAAGATGGGCCAGGCAGAGCTAGTGAACCCTGGGAGGCCCGTGGCTGAGGATGAGCAGTGGGGGCAGAAGGGGCAGAGGCACCCACAGCAGCATGGCTGCCCAGTCGAGTTGCAATGCCATTGGCGATGCGAGGGGTACGGGGAAGAGAAACAGGAGAAGCAGCAGCAGTGACTGGGGTGAAGGCAGAAGAATGGGAGGCAGCAGTCATGGGCAGGTCAGCCTCTTTAGTCAGCACAGTTGCCGTCTCCCCAAGCCCTTTAGAAATGAGATGGTTTCGTATCAGCAGAAGCAGCTCTTTCTCAGGAAAGGAGATCCTTGACTGGGCAACAACATCTGCTTTCTGCAGTCGTGCCAGGGACACATCAGTGCCAATGAGAAGTGGCTTTCCTGACACCCGTTCAATGAGCTCAGCAGCATACTTGCAGAACTTGACATGGTCACTGCGTTTGTCCTGCAGCACAGGCTCTTTCATCAGTTGCTGGATTTGACAGCTGCTGAAAAGGGGCAGTTTGCTGATGATCTGCCGGACAGTGCTACTGCGAGACAGGCCCACCAGGGCCTTGCAGGCCAGGGCCCGGATCTGGTCTGCATCTGTGATGGGCATCTTGATGGAGAGTAAGGACAGAAGCACCTTGATGCCATTGTTCGACTGGACCACATTCCACATCTTGGCCAGAGTGTGCTCACTGCTTTTGGGAGTCTGAGGCAGCTTTCTCCGAGGAGTTCCAGAGATAAATTTGCCAATACTAGAAATTCTGTTATCCGGGCCACACACACAATTGATGATAATCTGAAGTGCTGACTTCTGAATTTCAGCATCATGAATAAAGAACTCACCCTCAGCCACTCCCAAAATAATGCTGATACCTATTGGGGAAAAAAATAAACATTTTATATTATTCCTCATAAAACTAATGACCAACTTCAACAGTCATTCCAGAGTCAGAATTTAGAGTTCTATTCATTTTGTTCCACTTAAAAGAAAACTACACTTAAAAAAAAAAAAGTATAAGGAGGGCCTCCCTGGTGGCGCAGTGGTTGAGAATCTGCCTGCCAATGCAGGGGACACGGGTTCGAGCCCTGGTCTGGGAAGATCCCACATGCCACGGAGCAACTAGGCCCGTGAGCCACAATACTGAGCCTGCGCATCTGGAGCCTGTGCTCCGCAACAAGAGAGGCCACGATAGTGAGAGGCCCGTGCACAACGATGAAGAGCGGCCCCCGCTTGCCGCAACTAGAGAAAGCCCTCGCACAGAAACGAAGACCCAACGCAGCCAAAAATAAATTAAAAAAAAAAAAGTATAAGGAATAGTTTGTATAAAATGCAATCAGTTCTACTACAATGCATCTTTATGACATAATACCTTGTATGTTAAATAGGGGAATGACGTCAGTATTATGTGGAAGTCACCCAGGGTCATGTACAAACTTTCCTGGGTAAGTAGAGCAAAAATAGTGGGAATAAATAAAAACCTTCAGCAGGAAAAGAAAAAGCCCTCAGCCTGGCTGCTATAGTGGCAGCAAGTTAAAAACAAGTGGCTATGCCTTGGGCTTTCTCCCCAGAGTGGTACACCCTAGGGCCCACAGCCAGTCACACAACTTGCCATGCTCACCTTAGCAGCAGCCCTCATCAGCCCTGCTCTTAATAAAGGGTATTTTCAAACAAAGGGTATTTTCCTTTTGTTTTTGTGTATAATAGCTTCTATCCATTCTGCACTGCTTGCCAATTACTAATTTTGTTAGGGCTCAGATTACAAAGTTGCTTAAGTTTTTTACTGTCTGCCTCAATCTATTTTTCTCAAAAATTCTATTTTTAGCACAACACTCTGCAGAGTACAAGGTTTTCAGGAATGCACATGTACAATTATAGTGGAAATGCCTATACCACCCAGAAAACCTGAATTCACTATCATGACTCCCTTATATGAAACTGATGGCATGACTTATAAGACTTACAAGGTACCCTCCTCTACTACCTTCTGTTCTAATACTGTAAAATTAGGTCAGGTAAGTAACAACCAGAATGGAAAAGGAAAACAAAGACCACGTAATAACAAAAATGGCAAGGTACAACCTACCTACAGTGGAGACAGTGGAGCCAGCCTCATCCAGCACATCCACTGATTCTGCCAACTGGAGCTGAATTTTTGGCACAACAGTGAGAATAGCCAAGACATCCAAAGCAAAGCGCACAGTGTCATTCCTGGACAGGAAGAAGAATTAGTCAAAGGGAAACTAGGATACAGCCACAAGAAACAACAACAGCTAAAAGAGAGAGACAATGGATCAGAACTACTACTGATGTAGTAGGGACTATGGCTCTGTCCCTAGCCATGGCATCAGGAGAGGGCCTGTAAGTCATCAAAACTTTAATTTCAAAAAACACAGGGATGGAATTTTCACCTATCAGACTGCTAAGATTAAAAACAAGGGATAATCCCCAATGCTGATGAAGATGTACAGAGACAAATGCTCTCAAACTTTTGGTGGGAGTAGAAATAAGGATACTCTTTTCAGAAAATAATTTGGAAATATGAAACAAAGTTCTTAAAACGTTCATAACCTTTGGCCCAGGAATTTCACCTCTAGGAATCTGTCCTAAGGAAATAACCAGAAGTATTCAATACAAACAAGTATTTATGTATTAAGATGTCCATTAACACATCATGGACAGCAAAAGAATTAAGAAAACTTACACAGACAAAAGGAATATATGTGTTAAATTATGGTACACTCGTATGATGAACTACTTTGCAGCTACTGACAATTATTTTCAAAGAACTCTAAAGGACAAATGGAAAAGGCTCAAAATACAACATTAATGAAATAGAAAACTAAGATATAAAATTTTAAATCTGACAATACCAAGTATTGGCAAGAAGGTATAAAAATGAAAACTCCCATAGACTGCAGTGGAAGAAAACAGTATGAGCATTTTCCAAGCAACTTGGCAACACCCACTATAGATGAAATGAAGACACACTACAACCCAGGTTATACACATCATATCCTCAAGAGAGACTCCAAAAAGAGGTTTGTTGTACCATTCATTTAACAGGAAAAAAAGAAACAAAAGACATTAAATGTTCATCAATAGGAGAATAAACTACAGTACAGAAATACAGGAGTTCAAATAAATATCAACACATAAATCTCAAACACGTTAAGGGTGGCTATATACCTGAAACTTATATTAAAAGAGTAAATAAATAAGGGTGAGAAAAGCAAGCTGCAAAAGACGTATACAGGATAATACTTTATATAACTTTAAAACATACAAAAGAATAATATATTATTGTTTACACATCCACACATATGTATAGCATAAAAAAATAAATGGAGAGAATGCACACCAAGTTCAGAAGACTGGTCACTCTCAGGAGGCAGAAAATGGAAAGGAACTGAAAAAGAAGCAAATACAGCAACATGCCAACCCTGGGTATGGAGTAGTTGTTATATTATTCTCTGTATCTTTATGTATTTTGAGATATTTCATCTAAAAGATGAGTTTGATTAAATACTATAATCTCAATTATGTATATTTACATACATTATGGAAAAAAGACTAAAGAAATTAACAGTGGCTAAGAATAATTTTCATTTCTAAGGTTTTATATATTCTAAGCAAAAACAAGTATTTAATTTTATTTTTAAAGTTAAGCTTTTAAAGGACATATTTATATTTTCTTATGTAATCAAATATGAATTTACCACTCAAAAAATGTATTTATAACCTTCCTCATTATCTTCTGAGTTTCCATCATCTTTAAAGCAATGTTCTCCAAGTAAATATAATAACCTACTTTAATACTCTAAAACAGTGGTTCTTGAAGTGTGGTTAGGGGACCCTAGGAGTCTCTGAGCCTCTTTCAAAAGGTGCTGAGATATAAGAACTATTTTTATAATAACACTAAGATGTTATTTTCCTTCCTCACTCTCATTCTCTCAAGAGTGTATAGTAGAGCTTTCCAGAGGCTTGTCATGTGTGATGTCACAAAAGACTGAATATAGAAGCAGATGTGAGGGATTAAACCAGACATTTTAAAAACTTGCTGAAATTACCTGGTTTTATTTTGGAAACTTTTCATAAAAAATGCTAATAAGCAATAGGTTCAGATTATTTTTAAATAAATAAATATTTTTATATTTTCTCAGTTTTAATTTCCAATATGTTAAATATCAATAGATGTAAAAACAAAAGCTTTTGGGGGGTTCTAATAGTTTTTAATACAGTAAAGGGATCTTGAGACCAAAAAGTTTGAAAATGGCCACTCCAAAGGTATTCCTCTAGATTTAATTATCCTGGGATTTAGCAAACAAGCTATATGCACCCTAAATAAGCACCTCTTGTCTTTATGGCAGTGGGTGGATAGGGAAAGGAGGTCAAGAACCACTGTTTATAAATTTTGTTACTATCTTCCCTTCAGACTCCATCTTTTCCAAAATATAGTTTTAATTCTTTTTACATCATCCTCAAATAGAACCTACCCAACCTCCTGGTTCCATTACTTGTTTTTCCCTGAGCCTTGTCCCGCTTTGCTCTGTTTTCAACTGAATGGTGAAAATCATAACAAGAGCAAAAAATAGTTTTATGTGAAAGTAAGATAAATGTTATATATGGTTGTCAAGCAATAGAGAGATATTTAAAGTCTAAGTACCAAAGAATACTGGACTCCAGTGTCCAGACAGGACTTCAACCCCACCTCTGCAGCTGTAGCCATGTAGATTATGTAACTTCTCTAAGAGTACAGATAATTATCCTTGTCTATTTTGCAGTATTTATAATCACCATGACCAAGCACTCTATAAATTTAAAATGATATTATCATGCTTAATTATCATGCTTAGTTTCTCAGATTCAAGTCCAAAATTTCAATTCAATTCAACAAATGTTTGTTAAGCATAGACTATTGTGAAAACCAACATTAACTTTAGCAAAAAGCAGACTCTTAACTTCATGGTCCCACCTTGCATAATAGGTCTTCCAATTACAAGCAATAGAAATAAGCTGCAACAAGAGTTGGACACAAGAAAGTTTGAGGAAGACTTCAGCTGGCTCCCAATATAGCTGTGCTGGGCCATATTCTATCAAAAACTCCATCATTTCCACAATCTGTTCATGAGTATATGAACATGCCTAAAAGGAGAGATACATATTATTATTTTTTTTAATTAATTAATTTATTTTTGGCTGCATTGGGTCTTTGTTGCTGCGTGAGGGCTTTCTCTAGTTGCAGTGAGTGGGGGCTACTCTTCGTTGCGGTGCGCAGGTTTCTCATTGCGATGGCTTCTCTTGTTGCGGAGCATGGGCTCTAGGCTCGTGTGCTCAGTAGTTGTGACTTGCAGCCTCAGTAGTTGTGGCACACGGGCTTAGCTGCTCTGCAGCATGTGGGATCTTCCTGGACCAGGGCTCGAACCCGTGTCCCCTGCATTGGCAGGCAGCTTCTTAACCACTGCACCACCAGGGAAGCCCAGAGATACATATTATTAAAGAACTCAATCTGCCTGCTATCTTCTCCAGCACAGCTCAGTGGTCAACAGATTTTAATAATAAAGCTAAGTAATAATAGCTTTCAAATCCCACACTTCTTGAGTCCACAGCCCACATGTGAAACAATATATATAAATGATGTTTAATCTTTTATTTTATTTATAACTAGACTCATAATACATTTTGCCCAAAAAGGTAACAAAATGTTCAAATCACTGGTGCATATATTTCACAGCTTAAAAAGAAAAAGAAGCACCACGTAAAATAATTGGTTTCTTTTCAATTTGTGATCTTTAAAACACGCAGATACTAATCTTTGTTCCAAAACATATTAAGTTCAAAAATGACAGTGAAGTGGAATTATAGATGCACCCTTTCAGAAAAAAAATTCCACACAGAAGAAGGTAGAATATCTAGTACTTTCCATAAAAAAAAGCCCTTTTACAGACATCTCAGTTCATCTTTTAGTTCTAGTATCCCAGAGATAGAAACTTTCAACTGGGAGCAAAATAAGTCCTCGATATATCCATTTTCTTTTTTTGTTTGTTTTTTTGTGGGGTTTTTTTGCCACACCTTGTGACTTGCAGGATCTTAATTCCCCAACCAGGGATCAAACCCAAGCCACTGCAGTGAAAATGTCAAGTCCTACTGCTGGACCACCAGGGAATTCCCTACATCCATTTTCAAGTATTCTGCCTCCACACAGTGCAAGTATAATCCAACAATGTACATCCCACGTGGACTCCACTGATATGAATGTGCATTTCAGGCCCAAGATGCTACAGACAGTGCTAACAACGTTTCCTTTTTAGACAAGGTTCTCTCACCTTGTACGGGGGTTGAGGATGAACAAGAATGCCACCCTCAGTCCTCTGAAGTGACTGCTTCACTTGTTCCAATTTAATGGCCAGGTGAGCCTCAAAGTACTTGCGCAAGGCCATGCAGGTATGTTTCCCAGTTTGGCGGCTAGCAAATATTTCATCATCACTCAGAAGTGCACCCTGATCTTCCAAATTTAGAATCTCCAAAGTACTGATCTGTTAAGAAAGAGGCAAAAGAATGGGGCAAAAGAGGAGGAAGAACAAAGAGGAAGAGCAAAGTAAAAGGAAAGGAGAAAGACTTCAATCAACTTCTGTGCTCATGAAGATTGACAAACATCAAAGTACATCTGTCCATACAACATGCTAAGAGTAGCCATATGAAAGCAAAACATTAAACCTATATTGAAAAATTACATAGTTTTCAATCATGTTGAAAGACACAGAGGCACAAAACTTGCTTTTTAGAAGGATCAAGCAATTCCCCCTGTAAGATTACTATATTCAAGGCAAGTCTACAATGGTATAGTCCTCATAAGAGGAAAAGAAACTTGTAAATGAAGGAGGAAAAAAGACTTCATCCATAAAAATGATAGCAAAATTCCTCCAGTCAGAAGCTTCCTCTCTTCAATGCCACTAAAGGGCAGCCCAGACAAGCAGGACCCCCATTCCTCACAAAGAGAAGCCACTGAAGAACCTCACCAAGTTCACCAGACGACGAAGACCATCATAGCGGTCAAAGAGTTCCAAAACAGCCCGGAAGGAGAAGCAGATTGAGAAAAACATGGTAGCGTGGCAGCATCCTGAAGCATGAGAACATTCCATTAACCACAGTGTGTAGTTCACCACATCAGACAGAACGTTGTGGGGATGCATGCAAACCTGCAAAAAATAAAAATAAAACGTAATTTTTAAAAATTTGGGGGAAAGGAACCTTCACAAAAGGGAAGAAAAATTCACAGTGTAGATAAATGTCTTTGCAAAATACAATAATCACTCCTGGGCAAGTCATTCTGAGTTTAAAGCTTAAGTTACAAATGAAATTTTATAACAATCTATTCCAAGCCCAAAAACAACCTAAATTTAGAGAAATATTTAAATTCCACCTAAACATACTGAGTGCTAAATTCTGCAAATATTTATATCCTTTAATGCTCACAACGGTCTGTTACACACATATTAGTATTCCCACCTAACAGATGATGAAGTGGCTCAGAGACATAAGGGACTTCCCCAGGCTGATAAAACTGACTGAGCCTTTTGATACTAAAGTCTACAAGTTTAATATCCATTCACTCACTGAGTCATTCACACACATTTTGGTGTCTCCTGTAAGTCAGACAATGAATTCTGAAGCATTACCCAGGTTTGTTCGATACATTTTTTTATCTTAACCACAATTAATTTTGTACATATACACACAGATTAGGTTACTACTCTCAAAAGATTACATATCCTTGCATAATGCTGAATCTTAAGGAGTAAAAAAAATTAAAATCAAAATATTACCCTATTAGTAAATATGCAAAGATGAATAAAGACACCACCCAAGAAGATTTTACCAACTTCACTCTACCAGAAAAGCCACACCACACAGAATATTAGAAAAATATTCCAGGCATAGAAATGACAAGAGCTTCCCTAGTGGTGTCTGGGGACCCATTTCTTTTCAAATGTACAACCCACTTACACTTTTTTAAAAAATCACTAAATAAAAAGTCTTAGCTGGAAAAAGCCAGAAAAACCAGCTACCAGAGGGTAGCTGCCACGCTACCATGTTTTTCTCTGGAGCCCTGAGAACAACTGGAATGATTTTACTGTCTCTACCACGAACTATTTGTTAACACAAATACACAAAGCATCATCTGTTGTTTTTATAATAGACTGACTCAAAAATGCAAAATATAACTCCACTGAGGGACATCTGAAAAGAGCCTGAAAATAATTCTAATGCAGTAAAAATGGCAAAAACTAAAAAAAAGTTCTGTGACCCCAATCCATCTTGGGTTTTTTGTTGGTTTTTTTCTTTCAGAGAGTCAGGAAAAAAAGGACTACAAAATTTTACATTTTGGACCTTTTCTAAAGAATTTTACATTTTGGACCTTTCCTAAAGAATTTTACATTTTTAGGGCTTCCCTGGTGGCGCAGTGGTTGAAAGTCCACCTGCCGATGCAGGGGACACGGGTTCGTGCCCCGGTCCGGGAGGATCCCACATGGCCACGTCAGTGAGAGGCCCGCGTACCCGAAAAAACAACAACAACAAAAAAAAATTTTACATTTTTAGAATGCTCTGTAAAGATCAGACATTCATGCTCCTTGCTTCTTTCATTAAAACCTAATCCACCTATTCATTTTTTCTTATCCAAAAGTTTTCCTGTGAACGTACTAGAATATTCCCCACCCTATCCCATTCCCATACATCTGAATGGACTGGACTTACTCTTTCCATGGCATCCTGGTTGTAGGACAGGTAATACAAGCACATGGATACACCAGTTGCAGCCATAGAAGGACGAGGAATTTCCAGTAATTTCTGTACTCCACCATGTGCAACAAATTCTGTGGCAAACTTGTTATGGAGCAGGAGAGATGCTAGGTGCTAAACAAAGAGGACACACATCATCGTGGAAAAATCTAGAACAAATATCTCTTCACAGCTGTTAAACACAAAGACTCCTCTGAAGCAGACAACCACTCCCTCAAAACAGAAGTAAAACCAATACTGCTTAAGGGAAACAAAAACAAAACAAACAAAAAAACTCTAGGATTCCATAATATTCCCTCCTAATACCAAAGGTTTTTATGAAGGTGAAAAACAAGAAATGAAGAATATTGCTGTACATAATGACAATCCTAACCATTTTATTATTACATAGCTTCCCTAAAGGATTTTTGTTACCCTTCCCATTTTAATCCTTTTAACATCATCAGCTCTATGTTTTAGCTTTGGCTCAGTCACTGACTCATCTTCTAATAAAATCGAAAACTCTGTTTTCTTTTAAATTGATCCTCAATATATCCCCAAAGAAAAGTCTTCAGCAAATTATCAAAATTAGTAAATTTTTAGAACTAATCAGAATGCACTTTAAATAGACCTTTATTAATGAACTATTTAATTAAGTCTCTATTAGACAGGCCTTTGTTATCAAGTTTCGTTAACTTGCTGTTCAATTCTTACTAGCCTCTCTGGGTGGACCTGATCTGGGCAATTTTAAGGGCAAGGAGTGCAATGCAAGCAGCAGGCTACTCAATGACTTTGAACCCAGGCCAACGTGGATAGGGCCTCAGGAGAACTGGAGCCCCCTGTTTCTGTTGGCCTCCTGTTTCTCATGTCAAGGTGTCTTCTGGGTGGTGATACAGGCAGCAGGTACAGACAAGACAACACAGATTTGTAATTACATGATTTGATACCTGTATAAATTTCACCAAGGTCAATGGCAAAAACAACATGTATGTACCCTCTTCAGAAGTTCTCTTAACACACAGACTCAGACTAATCCTTATATATAATTCAAATCCCTTCCCTCTTTACTTGGCTGATATACAAACCTCTACCACATTGCCACCAAGTCTTTCCCCAAGAAACAACTAAACCATGTATGGTTCCCTCCCCAATACTTAGGCCACTGCACGTGCTCTTTCCAATAATGTCACTACCATAAAGTGGCAGTTCCACTGCCAGAATCAGTAGGTAGGGAAAGAGAACAAACAGGCTCAATCTTTACCAAGAACCTTAATTCTACTTGGCTCAACATAGCCCATAACCTGGCTCACCTCACTCATGTGGGCAAAGATTCTATTTTCTCTCCTTGTATTATACCTCCATATAAGGTTCTAGTTCTTAATTTACTATTTTATCCCATTTTCTTTCTATTGATCTATAAGATCTTACAGAAAAACCAGAACTTTTTGGTCAACTCAATACTAACTTCAACACCTGTTCCTTCTCCTACACAACTGAGACTTCCTTTTGAACAAAACAGTACACATAACTTTCTATACTTTTTATTTCCCTATAAGAAGGATCTCTTGTCCGATTTTTCCCTGTTCATCCTTATTTCATTTTCTTTAATCCCTTATATGAGTCTGCACAGAAAACAGCTGAATAATGACACCCATTACAGTTCCTCATACAAAGACCTACAGAAATAGCAACTGCCCAAATCCCTTCTTCACTATTTCCTTTTCAGGACAGGATGTGCATCTGAAAGCAATACCTTTGGGTCACTGGAGACAACTCTGACCTCCAGCTTCATCTCACTGTTCAAAGTATAATCATGAGTTTACACACACACACACACACACACACACACAAACACACACACTGCATCCCATTCACAGGAATATATGTTACTCCAATTTATGTCTGACCTCCTCCAAACTTAAAATTTCTGGGGTCTGAAAGGCAAATTTCCTTATTTCTATTTAATTTCAATATACTCTGGAACTGTGCTGTCCAATGCACTAGTCACTGGCCACATGTGGCTAATTTAATTAAAATTTAGTTAAAAATTCAATGCTTCAGAGGCACTAGCTACATTTTAAGTGCTCATATATGGCCAGTAGCCACTGTTTTGAACAGCACAGACGAAGAACATTTCCATCGTCACAGAAAGTTCTATTGGACAGCGTGGCTCTGGAATATCAGGAATAAAACTGTAACTTTGAACAGCCAGTGAGAACATTACCTCTTTTTCAGAGGTCTTGTCTAGAAGCTACTATTTCTCAAGAAGAACAGACCATTCCTTCCTTTGTGCCCCATACTTTTTTCACAACATCTATAATATCTAAAAGAAATCATAGGCTTACATGCCTGTCTCTCTTAACCAAACAATAAACAGGAGAGACTTAATTTATTTGTCGAATATTGTAAACATCACAGAATAGTACTGTGTTCATTTAGTTACCTGTTGGGTAGAACTATAATAGCCACAAAATTATTCATTCCACTTAACCTCTCTCCCTTCAGATTACCTTAATTATCATGAAAAGGTATGGATTTGGTGGGCTAGACATACCTGACCTCTTACATTTAGCCCCTTTGCAACCTAGAAAATCATTTACCTTTACTGAATTTGAGTATGCCTCTACTCTATTTCTTTACTCATTTTCTGCTTTATATTTTGTTCACTCTAAATAATCTAACATCATACAATATGTATATAGTTAATTATTGAGAAGAAGTGTTGTTGGCTGACAGAATACTTAAAAGGTAGTATGACCTAAGGTACTATACACTTAGTTTCTCTTCCTATCCAGTAACAATAACTGAGGCCACTCTCAGGTCTAGATCCACTTTCTCCCTTAACATTCAATCCTCTAGGACTGACCCCTGAATTTCTGTGGAGGCACTTGGTAAGCCTCATTTCTTCTATCTAAAAAAGAAATTTTCATTTGTCACGATTGACACATCTGGCAATAGAAACACCCTGGGGACTTCCCTGGTGGCACAGTGGTTAAGAATCTGCCTGCCAATGCAGAGGACACAGGTTCAATCCCTATTCCAGGAAGATCCCACATGCCACGGAGCAATTCAGCTCGTGCGGCACAACTACTGATCCCACGTGCCACAACTACTGAAGCCTATGCACCTAGAGCCCACGCTCCACAATAAGAGAAGCCACCACAAGAAGCCCACGCGCTGCAACGAAGGGTAGTCCCCACTCACCGCAACGAGAGAAAGCCCGTGTGCAGCAACGAAGACCCAACGCAGCCAAAAACTATGTAAAAAACAAAAACAAAAAAACAAAAAAGAATACATCTGCCAACGCAGGGGACACGGGTTCTATTCCTGGTTCGGGAAGATCCTACGTGCCACGGAGCAACTAAGCCCACGCACCACAACTAATGAGCACACACTCTAGAGCCCACGAGGCACAACTTCTGAAGCTTGTGCGCCTAGAGCCTGTGCTCCGCAACAAGAGAAGCCACCACAGTGAGAAGCCTGCGCACTGCAACGGAGAGTAGCCCCCACTCGTTGCAACTAGAGAAAGCCTGCATGCAGCAATGAAGACCGAATGCAGCCAAAAATAAATAAATAAATAAATAAAATTTATTTTAAAAAAAAGCACCACCCTAACAATAAAATCCAGAGACGCTACATACCAAAACATATAGGCACATCCATGTCAATAAAATGCTCAGTGACCTAATATTTTTAAGAACTTTACCTTGAGTGCCTCAAATGTAAGTAGGACATCGTTAGTCTGTTTCAAGTCAATATAAAACATCATCAAATCCCGTGATCCAAGTTGCATGAATATGGGAAGTAACTGAAATCAACACCAAAAACAAGTCTTAACATTTGAATTTATTTTCACATATTTCCTATTCCTTTATGAGGATAGAAGATTAAAGAAATAAGGTGCCTCTTCCCCCCCCTTTATGAAGATAAACATACAAACACACTTTGATCAAAAAGGCCTTATCAGGAGTGACCTCCATAAGACTTTACCAGTTTGAGGCAAAGACTTTTCTGTATTAGAGCAAAAACACATCAATGTATAAAATGACACCACAAAATATCCCAGAAATAAACACAGTGGTCCCAAAATGTGAACACTACTCTTCCCAATAAGCTTACCTCCTGATATTCTCCTAAAGGGGTCAGATACTGGAGAATAAGTCGCTGCTCGATAGCAGGAGTCATAGGATAAAGGGTATAATTGGTGCCAATCACCCAGGGGGACATTTCTGACCAGCTGCTGTTAGACAGCTCAACAAACATGCGATCTGGATCAGATGATGAGAAACCCAACTTTTGCTTGGCTTTCCTAAAGCTCTCTCTGTCACCCTGTTTTGCTGACTTGTTTTTCCTCAATCCTCCTTCCTCAGGTTTAGTTGCTGAGTTCACTCTGCTACTGGTCTTGTGGCCTGAATCAAGATGAAAGGAGATCTCCATGTCTCCAGAAGCTTCCTCTTGTTCGCCATCCACTACATCTACGGCCATGTCGCCATAGTCCATATCCACAGCTTCTTCATCCAGAGGCAAAAGGGGTTCAGAGGAGAGCTTTCGTGGGCTAGGACGCTTGCTTTCTTGCCTCAAAGCTACTTCCTGAAGCTGTAGCTCCCTCAGTCTTCGAAGTACTATTGCCACCTATCAACAGATATTGGAATAAAAGGGGTTGTCTCTTCTGCATCTTAATTTAAATGATTCAAATAATTCTTACTTCCACTTAAGGATACTCATGCAATTATCTCAATGCCTGGTAATAGTAAAGATTTGATAAATATGTTGACTTGATTCCTACAGCTTGATGAAATAAATAATGGCTAAAAGTCTCATTCCCCATAAAATTTCCCAGAGAACCCAAACCAGAAGATTTGCACATAAAACACCTAATTCACAACATATCTGGCTGGATCAAGCTGGGGTGGACCATCACACCTGAAGAGGCAGACAGTAGATATATGCACAATTTTTAAAAAGTGTCTGAAAATCAAACACGAAGGTTTCTGAAACTTTTATCTGCCATAAGTTGTATTCTGTTAAATATTGTCATCCACATTATACATAATTACATAATCTAATTTTCAAGTTCACCACTTATGTTCTACCTTTTCCTTTAAGTACTCATTTTTTGGGCCAAGCCTAAACTGTAGTATTATGCTTAGTTTTAAAAAGAGAGAGTAATTAGGTCTGCAATTTATTTTAACCTGCATTAAAAAAAAAAAGAATGGTGGATAGATATAATGAGGGGTGAATGGATGGATGGGTATGTCATGAATATAAGTTTAGTAAAATATTCACAATCAATGTAAGTGGTGTGTATACAGGTGTTCACTGTAATTATATTTTGCTATACGTTTGAAATTTTTCATAATCCAGATGTTGGGAAGGGAAAGGGAATGGTACTATTTATCTGGTACAAAGTATCATGATCCTTGACAAGATGAAAAACATCTATTTTCTAGTAAAAAAAAAAAAAAGGTCCAATCAAAACTCTTATGAAAAGTAGTCTTGAAATACTGAAATTATAGCTATACTCTAGTACAAGGTAACAAATAAGATCTACCTATTCAAGTTCAGTAGCAAGAAATAATGAGTGAATACACTCCTATCTTATGCAAAAAAAATCATTCTAACATGGTCCTTACCAGCTGTGAATTTTCATCCCTGTAGTTGGCAGCAATGTCTTGATTTTCCATAGCACCTCCTAACAGACCAGTAGAATATGTCCTCAGTGGCTGATCAGCCTCTCGGGCCCATTTGAAAAGATTCTCAACAATTCCTTCCTATAGTAAAGGAAATGAAACAGCACAATTCAGGGAAAAAAATTCATAATTAAAGATATAAGCAAAGACTTCAATCTTGTAAAAAAAATTTTTAATAAAACATTTCAATATTGCTCATAAGATTAAAAAATCCAAGTGAACTCAATGTACAATAGTAGGTGGTTTAGTTAAAATATCTGTGCACTGTGAAACAGAATCCTATCTATCCACTAAAACTCAAGCTAAAGATCAACAATCACATAATGTAGTCCTACTTTAGCTGTTAAGACCCAAAAGGTTCCATGACCAAGTGGGGAGCTCTAAAAATTCTATATCTCTCTTTGAAGTCACAATGCACAATTAACATTATCAGTGCTCTGAGAAGTCCTCCATCAAACAAGTATTTAACTCCACATATCCCACCCTTATTTTTAGTTAGTTTTTATTATGAAATAAAATACATAAACATGTACAGTCCAAAGAAAATGAAAATCACCTCTGTGATTTACCACTGAGTTTAAGAAACAGAAACCTCTCATGTGTCCCCCATCCCTATACCACCCGCCTCTCCCTCCCCAAAGGGTATCTGAATTACTAAATTTTAATAATTTTCTTGTAAGCTTTTGTTAAACGTTATATGCTTTGAACTGTATAAATTGTGTGGTGCCATATGTATCTTTCTGCAACTTGTTCCTTTTACACAACATTATGTTTTTTACATTCATCTATATGGTTACAAGTAATTTTCACAAATAGCACTCAATATAAGACAGGCTTTACACATAACATTTAATCCTCATATCAACCCTATATGATTAGGTAAGTACTATATTTACAGAAGAGAAAACTGTCACAATGAGGTTAAGTAACTTACCAAAAGTCACAAAACTACTAAGTGGCAAAGCTGGGATCTTATCCTAGGCAGTGTACCTCCAAATGCTCTTCATCTCCATATTCTGCTGCTGCTATTGTGTTGGCTTAACTATACTTATTTTTGTGCAAGCATGTCCCTAAAGTAGACACCTAGGAACAGTACTAAGTCACAGGTGTGTGTGCTCAACTTTACTAGAGGAGGCCAAACTATTTTCCAAAATGACAATTCACATTCCTACAGCAAATAGTTCTTTTTTCCTACATCTTTACCAACACTTGGCCACTATCAGACTTTTAATTTTTTGCAGTCTGGTGGGTATAAAAAATTAACATTTCATTTAACTTGAATTTTCTCATTTACTAATGAAGTTCAGCATTTTTTCCATGCCTTCTGACCATTCATACTTCCACTTTCTGTGAAATACTCATGTCTTTTACCAGTGTTTCATGATAAGCACAAGTTCTTAATTTTTATATAATCATACTTAGCAATATTTTCTTTTAAACGTTGTGCACTTTATATCTTAAGAAACTCTTCCCTAGGGTCATTCTCCTATATATTTCAAGTTTTAAAGTTTTTTTTTAAAAAACTAACACTCTGAAAACACATTTTGAGAAATTTTGTTTTAAAATACTTATTGAGGGGCTTCCCTGGTGGTGCAGTGGTTAAGAATCTGCCTGCGAATGCAGGGGACACGGGTTCAATCCCTGGTCCGGGAAGATCCCACATGCTGCGGAGCAACTAAGCCCCTTGTGCCACAACTATTAAGCCTGTGCTCTAGAGTCCATGTGCCACAACTACTGAAGCCTGCGCACCTAGAGCCCGTGCTCTGCAACAAGAGAAACCATGACAATGAGAAGCCGGCGCACAGCAACGAAGAGTAGCCCCTGCTCGCAGCAACTAGAGAAAGCCTGCACAGAGCAACAAACACCCAGCACAACCAAAAAAAATTAATTAATTAATTTAAAATAATAATAATAATAAAATACTTATTGATATGAAAATATACGTACCATCAATTTTAAGTCTATCATCCTTCCCTATTTCCAAACAGTGTAAGAAACTTAAAATACTAACTTCAACTATTCCCTTCCATCTACATGTTACCCAGAATTTCTGTTTGTCCTTTTGCCCTCCAAAATTGTTTATTTTGGTCAATATTTCTAGGTTTACAGAAGTTCTCTGAAGACATTTTCTACTATTATCTGGCCTCTACCGATGCTGTGGCAAAGCATGCTGTGTTAATTTGCAGGAATCTTTTTTACTCTAGTTGCTTTTTATTACTATTTTTTTGAGCGGTTTTGCTTGTTTGTTTATTTATTTATTTAGGCTGCATTGGGTCTTCGTTGCTGCACGCAGGCTTTCTCTAGTTGCAGCAAGCTGGGGCTACTCTTCATTTTGCAGTACATAGGCTTCTCACTGTGGTGGCTTCTCTTGTTGCGGAGCATGGGCTCTAGGTACAGGGGCTCCAGTAGTTGTGGCACACGGGCTCAGTAGTTGTGGCTTGCAGGCTCTAGAGCGCAGGCTCAAGCCGTTGTGGCGCACAGGCTCAATTGCTCTGTGGCACGTGGGATCTTCCCAGACCAGGGCTCGAACCCATGTCCCCTGCATTGGCAGGAGGATTCTCAACCACCACGCCACCAGGGAAGTCCCACTCTAGTTGCTTTTAAAATCTTTTAGTCTTTGGTATTCTTCATTGGGCTTTCTGAATCTGAGTGGTCATGTCTTTCATTTATTTGTAAGATCCTAGCCTCATCCCTCTGAATACTACCTTTCTATTTTCTTTTTCTTTTATATATATACATGTGTGTGTATATATATATATACACATACACTTTTTTTTTTCTTTTTTGGCTACACCACATGCCATGCAGGATCCTAGTTCCCTGACCAGGGGTTGAACCCGCACCCCTTGCAGTGGAAGTGCAGAATGTTAACCACTGGACCACCAGGGAAGCCCCTACTATTCTCTTTTATTGAAACTCCTTTTAGATACATTTAAAAATTTCTAATTCTAGTCTTATTTCTAAGAGCTTCATTATTGATTATCCTGTCAGATATTCCAGTTTATTAATTCTATCTTTAGCTGTGTCTAAATTTCACTCTACCTCATCTATTAAGTTTTAAAATTCAATAACTGTAATTTTTATTTCCAGTAGTTCCTTTGTTCATTTTCCAAATGGCCATTTTTTTCATAGTCTTAGACTTTTCTTGGAGTTATGATTCTTTCTTTTACATTCATAATTTTAACCATTTTAACCATTTTTCAGTGTAAAATTCAGTAGGATTCAGTATATTCACCATGTTGTATAACCATCAACACTATCTATTTCCAGAATTTCATTATCCTAAACAGAAACTCTTTACCCCAACTTTCAATAATGGATAGAACCGAAAAGAAAATCAATAAGGGAACAGAGGAGCTGAACAACACTACAAACCAATTAGATCTAAAAGACATATAGAGAATACTCCACCCAACAAGAGCAGAACATACATTCTTCTCAAGTACACATGGAACATTTCCCAGAAGAGACTATATGTTAGGCCACAAAACAAGTCTTAATAATTTAAAAAGAACTGACCTCTTACAAATAATTTTCTCCAATCACAATGGAATGAAATGAGAAATCAACATCCCAAGAGAAAACTGGAAAATTCATATGTGGAAATCAACAGTCTTAACCAACAAAAGTGTCAAAGAAGAAATCACAGGGAAATTAGAAAACACCTTGAGATGAATGAAAACAAAAACACAACATACCAAAATTTATGGGATACAGCAAAAGCAATGCAAAGAGGGAAATTTACAGTTGCAAGCACATAATATTAAAAAGAAAAAAAGGTCAAATTAACAACCTAACCGTACGCTTTAAGAAACAAGAGCAAATAAAACCCAAAGATAGCAGGAGTAAAAAATAATAATAATAAAGATTAGAATGGAGATAAACAAAATAGCAAATAGAAAAATACAGAAAATTAATGAAACCAAAAGTTGTTGCTTTGAAAAGATCAACAAAATTGACAAACCTTTAGCTAAAGTGATCAAGAAAAAAAAAAAGGAGAGAAAACAAATTACTAGAATCAAAAATGAAAAGGGAGGACCTCCCCAGTGGTACAGTGGTTAAGAATCCACCTGCCAATGCAGGGGACACGGGTTCAAGCCCTGGTCCAGGAAGATCCCACATGCCGCAGAGCAATTAAGCCCATGCACCACAACTACTGAGCCTGTGCTCTAGAGCCCATGAGCCACAACTACTGCGCCCACGCGCCCTAGAGCCCGCCCACCACAACTACGGAGCCCACGTGCTGCAACTACTTAAGCCCACTGCCTAGAGTCCGTGCTCTGCAACAAGAGAAGCCACCACAATGAGAAGCCCACGCACCACAACAAAGACCCAATGCAGCCAAATAAATAAATTAATTAAAAAAAATTTTTAAAAGAAAGGGGGAACATTACTACCAATTTTACAGGAATAAAAAGGATTATAAAGGAATTCCCCGGTGGTCCAGTGGGTAGGACTCCACACTTGCATGGCCAAAGGCCCAGGTTCAATCCCTGGTCAGGGAACTAAGATCCCACAAGCCACATGTGGCATGGCCAAAAAAAAAGAGGGGGATGGATTATAGGAGAACACTATAAACAACTGTACACCAACAAATTGAGTAACTTAGATTAAACGGACAAATTCCTAGAAACACAATCTACCAAAATGGACTAATGAAGAAACAGAATAACTGAACAGACTTATTAGTAAGGAGACTGAATCAGTTGTCAAAACCCTCCCAAAACAGAAAAACCTAGGACCAGATCGCTTAACTGGTAAATTCTACCATTTAAGGAATTAATACCAAGACTTCTCAAACTCTTCCAAAAAAATTAATGAGAAGGAACACTTCCTAACTCATTCTATGAATCCAGTATTACCCTGATACCAAAGCAAGACACAAAGATAGTACAAGAAAACTACAGATATTCCTTATGAATACTGATGCAAAAATTCTCAAAAAATACTTGCAAACTCAATTCAGCAGCATACTAAGAGCATTACCATATATACCACGACCAGGTGGATTTACCCAGGTACATATGGTTCAAAATACAAAAATCAATCTATGTAACACACCACATTAATAGAATCAGTGTGAATTAATTTTTGTGAATTAGTAGAAAACCACATGACCATGTCAACTGAGGCAAAAAGAATTTGACAAAAGTAAAATCCCTTTCATTAAAAAACACTTAATAGGGGCTTCCCTGGTGGCGCAGTGGTTGAGAATCTGCCTGCTAATGCAGGGGACACGGGTTCGAGCCCTGGTCTGGGAGGATCCCACATGCTGCGGAGCAACTAGGCCCGTGAGCCACAACTACTGAGCTTGCGCATCTGGAGCTTGTGCTTCGCAGTAAGAGAGGCCGCGATAGTGAGAGGCCCGCGCACCGCGATGAAGAGTGGCCCCCGCTTGCCACAACTAGAGAAAGCCCTTGCGCAGAAACGAAGACCCAACACAGCAAAAATAAATTAATTAGTAAACTCCTACCCCCCCCAAAAAAACCCAACACTTAATAAACTAGAAATAGAAGGAAACTTCCTCAACATAATAAATGCCAGTCATGAAAAAATCACAGCTAACACTACACTCAACCGTAAAAGTCTGACAGACTTTCTCCAAAGATTAAAAACAAGACAAGGGGGGCCTCCCTGGTGGCGCAGTGGTTGAGAGTCCGCCTGCCGATGCAGGGGATACGGGTTCGTGCCCCGGTCTGGGAGGATCCCATATGCCGCGGAGCGGCTGGGCCCGTGAGCCATGGCCGCTGGGCCTGCGCATCCGGAGCCTGTGCTCCGTCCGCAACGGGAGAGGCCACAACAGTGAGAGGCCCGCATACCGCAAAAAAAAAAAAAAAAAAAACAAGACAAGGATGTCTGCTTTCACCACTTCTATTCAACATAGTACTGGCAAGAAAAAGAAATTAAAGGCATCTGTGCTGGAAAGGAAGAAATAAAATTATCTCTGTTCACAAATGACATGATCTTATACATAAAAAACTCTAAAGTTTCCACACACACACACACACAAAACAACCTGTTAGAATAAATGAATTCTGCAAAGTTGCAGAATACAAAATACACAAAAATCAGTTGCATTTCTATACACTAGTAATGAAAAATCTGAAAAGGAAACATATCCAGTCATTGTTTAATTGTTGACTCCTAATCATGGAGGATTATTTGCTGGGATACTTTGTAATTTTTTTGTGAGCTCACTTTTTGTGGAAATTGTTTTTTCTGTGAAAATCCCTTGTGGCCCAGACTGTGAAAGCTTCTCCTCCACAGGAGTTCTGTATTTGCTTTTGCCAGACAACCAAAGAATATCACTGGTCCAAAACAATTTTGTTTGTTGTTAATATCTTGACTTTGGGGTTCCCAATCAAAATAGAAATTTCAAACATTTATCCAAATAAGGCCCATGCCCAGAGATTCTCAGGGGAGACTTAAATGCCCATGCCCCTGCCCCTCAGAGTGGAGTCAGAGAATGAGAAATCTATCATCATCCCACAGCATAAAGCAGATATTTTCCTTTTCCATTGTTTCAGTGAAGGTCCTTAGGGAGTCCCAGTTTTATATGGAGGTCAGGGTCCTCATTCTAACTCCTCACCCAAGATTTTGTCCCTGTCCTTAATTACCACTTTACTCTTACAGTTCCATCTTCATTTCTGGCACCTAGGGATTTCTCTAAGAGTTTATTATAGTTTACCCAAAATTTGTATGTGTGTGCAACAGGAGAGTTTGTAAGTTATCCTGGTTAGTCATCTTGATAGATCTGGGTCTTGTCCCTTCTGTATTAAAACCATTTCTTTTCTCTCTGATTCTGAAATACCATAGACTCATGGTTTTCTTCCTACCTCATGGGATGCTGTGAGAATTAAGTGATACGATGCAAATCAAATGCTTAGCACAGGCCTGGCACTCAATAAACAGTAGCCATCTACCTAACTGACCACATGGACATTTTCATCATAAAACACCTATTAACATTTTAGGAGAATCTTAATGTTCCAGAGTATAAAATCTTGAAAACGCTGGCTTAAAGGTTACACTTTCTGAGATTTCATTCTCTCCGATTTTATCCCTCTGACCTCCAATAATCTGAGACAACCTCAAAGGAAAAAAACGTTAAAGCAATACTCTTAAAGAATTAAGTCCCTAAAGATCCTGTTCTCACTGGATTAAGAACATACACTGATAAACGTAAACAGTATGAGAAACCTGGTATGTAAATGTAAAAGTACTCCGTTCTATAACACACTTAATATAATGAAGAAACTATACAGCCAAATAATTGTAAATAAAAATAAAATTTAAAAGAATGATAAAGCTGGCAGAAGAGTAGGATATGGAGCTCACCTTCTCCCATAAATACGTCAAAAATACATCTACATGTGGAACAATTCTCACAGAACACCTACTGAATGCTGGCAGAAGACCTCAGACTTCAAAAAGGGCTAGAAAATCTCCATGTAACTGGGTAGGACAAAAGAAAAAAAAAGCACGAAAGGAAACGGGACAGGACCTACATACCTGGGAGGTAACTGTGAGAAAGGAAAGGTTTCCACACACTGGGAAGTCCCCTCACTGGCAGGGAGAACAGCCCGAATGGAGGGGGAGCTCCGGAGCCTCAGGGGAGAGCGCAGCAACCAGTTTGCAGAGGGCAAAGAGGAGAGACACCTGCACAGACAGTAGGTGGTGTCACCTGGCACTCCCCAGCCCAAGATGCTCACTCTTTCACTGAGGGGGTCAGGGGCTGAGAGCTGAGGCTTGTGCTTTGAAGGTAAGAACCGGGAAGAGGACTAGGGCTGGCTGCACAGTGACAGCCTGAGGGGGCTAGGGTGTGGTGCGCTATAACCAAGGGAATACGGGAGGAAGCCTGGGCCCCCCAGAGGGGCAAGGCACCATGCTGGGGGGCCCACGAGGAGAGGGGTGGGCCTGCCACAGGAGTTTCTTTCTCCACGCCCTCTCTCAGGCAGCAAGGCACCACCTACACAAGCTCCAGGGGTGGGCAATAGCTGCCGCTGCCATCTTGAACTCCAGAGTCAGGCATGGATGGCTGGCCAAGGGTCCCAAAACCTGGCACCAACAAATGCCACCCCCCTCCCCGGAAGCACATGCAGCCCACTGGCATCAAGGGTCCCATGAGCGGGCTGCACGCCTGCACACCCCCTAACAAGGGGATAATCACCAGCACATGCTGAGCAAAGAAACAGCAAGCACCCAAACCAAAAACAGCCCTCAGACCAAAAAAATATTAAACCCACACAAGCTATGCAGGGATGCTCCCATACATAAAAAGCCCTCCAAGACTACTGTAGGTATTTCTATCTCTTAAACTCGCAGAGTAAGAGAAATATAAGCAAAATGAAGAAGCAGAGGAACCACTCCCAATTAAAAGACCAAGAGAATTCCCCTGAAGGAACAAACAATGAAACAGACCTCTTCAGTCTAACAGACACCAAGTTCAAAAAGGAGGTAATGAAAATACTGAAGGAACTAAGAAAGGTTTTCGACAGAAATGCAGATTACTGTAAAAAGGAACTAGAAACTATAAGGAGGAGACAAGAAAAATTAGAAAATTCATTTGCAGAGGAGAAATCTAAGCTAAATGCAACGAATAGCAAAATAAATAATGCAGAAGAAAGAATAAGTGATCTGCAAGATAGAATAATAGAAATTACCCAAACAAAGGAGTAGACAGAAAACCAAATGAGGGATATCCCTAGTGGTCCAGCAGTTAAGATTCCACGCTCCCAATGCAGGGGGCCTGGGTTTGATCCCTGGTCAGGGAACTAGATCCCGCATGCCGCAACTAAGAGCCGCATGCTGCAACTAAAAGATCCTGCATGCCGCAACTAAAAATCCCACATGCCACAACTAAAAAAAAAGATCCTGGATGCCGCAACTAAGACCCGCATGCCACAATTAAAGATCCCACACACCGAAATGAAGATCCCGCACACGGCAACAAAGATCCCACATGCCACAACTAAGACCCAGCGCATCCTAATTAATTAATTAATTAATTTTTTAAAAAGAAAAACAAATAAAAAAAATGAAAGCAACATTAACAGACCTATGGGATAATATAAACCATGCCAAAATACACATAACAGGGATTCCAGAGGGAGAAGAAAGAGAAAAGGGGGTTGAAGATGTATCTGAAGAAATTATGGCCGAAAAATTCCCAAATCTAAAGAAGGAAACAGATATCCACATATAGGAAGCACAGAGGGTCCCAAAGAAGATGAACCCAGACAGACCTACACACCAATAAATATGATTTTAAAAATGGCAAAAGTTGGGCTTCCCTGGTGGCGCAGTGGTTGAGAGTCCGCCTGCCGATGCAGGGGACACGGGTTCGTGCCCCGATCCCGGAAGATCCCACATGCCGCGGAGCGGCTGGGCCCGCGAGCCATGGCCGCGGAGCCTGTGTGTCCGGAGCCTGTGCTCCGCAACGGGAGAGGCCACAGCAGTGAGAGGCCCGCATACAGCAAAAAAAAAAAAAAAAAAAAAAAAAAAGGCAAAAGTTAAATATAAAGAGAGAATAGTAAAGGCAGCAAGAGAAAAACGAAGAGTTAATTACAAGGGAAGGCCCATTAAGGCTGTCAGCTGATTTCTCTACAGAAATGCTGCAGGCCAGAAGGGAGTGGCAAAATATATTCAAAGTCTTGAAAGGGAAAAATCTGCAACCTAGAATACTCTACCCAGCAAAATTATCATTTAGAATAGGAGGAGAAATAATTTCTCTGACAAGCAAAAACTAAAAGAATACAGCAATACTAAATCTATCCTAAAAGAAATACTGAAAGGTCTTCTCTAAAAGAAGCAAGAAGATACAGGGAGATATCAATTGGAAAGTAAATCACTTAAATTAGCTAGTATACAAATCAAAAAGGAAAAAAAAACCACCACCTATTTGTGAAAGCAATCATAAATGCAAGCAACAGCAAAAGGATAAAGATGAAGATGTAAAAAAAGGACATCAAAATCATAAAATTTGGGGAAGGACTAAGAAAATGTAGATTTTTTTTTTTTGAATGTGTTTGGGCCTATATGACTATCAGTCTAAAGCAAGCAGAACTAGGAAGGGGTTAACATACTTGAAAAACAGGGCAACCACAAATCAAAACCATACAATAGATTCACAAAAACCAAAAACAACACAAGCATAAAATAAAAAGAAATCATCAAACCCCAAAAAGAAAAAGAAAAAGAAACAAACAAGGAATATAGAAACAGCTGAAAACAAGGTTTAAAATGGCAATAAATATATATGTATCAATATTACCTTAAATGTCAATGGACCAAATGCTCCAATCAAAAACAAAGAGTGGGGCTTCCCTGGTGGCGCAGTGGTTGAGAGTCCGCCTGCCGATGCAGGGGACACGGCTTCGTGCCCTGGTCCGGGAAGATCCCACATGCCGCGGAGCGGCTGGGCCCATGAGCCATGGCCGCTGAGCCTGCGCGTCCGGAGCCTGTGCTCCGCAACAGGAGAGGTCACAACGGGAGAGGCCATAACTGTGAGAGGCCCGAGGCCCGCCAAAAAAGAAAAAAAACAGAGTGGCAGACTGGATAAAAAAAAACAAGAGCCTACAATATTCGACCTACAAGAGACCCATCTTAGGGCAAAGGACACACATAGACTGAAAGTGAGGGGATGGAAAAAGGTATTTCATTTCATGCAAACAGAAATGACAAGAAAGTGGGAGCTACAATATTCCTAGCAGACAAAACAGACTTTAAAACAAAGGCCAAGGACTTCCCTGGTGGTCCAATGTGTAAGACTCTGCGCTCCCAATGCAGGGAGCCCGGGTTCGATCCCTGGTCAGGGAACTAGATACCGCATGCATGTCCCAACTAAACAGTCCACATGCCGCAACTAAGAGTCCTCGTGACACAACTAAGAGTCCAGTCCACATGTCACAACCAAGAAGTCCACATGCTGCAACTAAGATCCCACGTGCCGCAACTAACACCCAGTGCAGGCAAAATAAATAAAATAAACAAACAAATAAATATTTTAAAGATTAAAAAAATAAAACAAAGGCCATAAGAAAGATAAAGAAGGACACTATATAACAGTAAAAGGATCAACAGAAGAAGAAGATTTAACACTTCGTCAACATATGTGCGACTGATACAGGAGCAACCAAATACGTAAAACAAATACTAACAGACGTAACAGGAGGAATTGATGGGAATACAACAGGAGACTTTTAACACCCCACTCACATCAATGAAGAGATCTTCTAGACAGAAAATCAATAAGGCAGCAGAGATCCTAAATGATACAAAATTTAGATTTAAGTGATATTTTCGGGATATTACATCCAAAAAAAAAAAAAAACGGAATACACATTCTTTTCAAGTGCACATAGAACACTCTCTCCAGGACTGACCACATACTAGGGCACAAAACTAACCTCAACAAATTTAAGAGTACAGAAATTATTTCAAGGATCTCCTCTGAACACAATGGCATGAAACTAGAAATCAACCATAGGAAAAGAAATGAGAAAAAAATGATTACATAGAGACTAAACAACATGCTACTAAAAAGCCAATGGGTCAACAAGGAAATCAAAAAGGAAATTTAAAAAATACCTTGAGAAAAGCGACAATGAAAACACAACCATACAAAATCCATGGGATGCAGCAAAAGCAGTTCTTAGAGGGACGTTCATAGTGACACGGGCCTTCCTCGAAAAACAAGAAAAGTCTCAAATAAACAACCTAACCTACCACTTGAAAGAATTAGAAAAAGGACAAACAAAACCCATAGTCAGCAGAAGGAAGAAAACAATAAAGATCAGGGTGGAAATAAATAAAATAGAGGTTTAAAAAACAACAGAAAGGGAATTCCCTAGTGGTCCAGTGGTTAGCACTCCACACTTTCACTGCCGAGAGCCCAGGTTCAATCGCTGGTCAGGGAAGTAGGATCCCACAAGCCATGCAGCATGACCCCCCCCAAAAAAGAAACTGAGAGCTGGTTCTTTGAAAGGGTAAACAAAATTGACAAACCTCTGGCCAGGCTCACCAAGAAGAAAAGACCGAGAACCCAAATAAAATAAGAAATGAAAAAGGAAAAATCTCAGCTGGTACCATAGAAATACAAAAAAACCATAAAAGAATACTATGAACAATTATATGCCGACAAATTTGACAACCTACAAGAAATAGACAACTTTCTACAAACATACAGCCCACCAAAATTGAATCAAGAAGAAACAGATGATCTGAACAGACTGATCACTAGAAGTGAAGTAGAATCTGTAATTTAAAAAACTCCCTACAAACAAAAGTCCAGGACCAGGTGCCTTCACAGGCAAATTCTACCAAACATACAAAGAAGAACTTACACTGATTCTTCTAAAACTGTTCCAAAAGACTGAAGAGGAGGAAACACTCCCAAAGACATTCTATGAAGTCACCATCACCCAGATTCCAAAATCAAAGACACCACCAAAAAAGAAAATTACAGGCCAATATCTTTGATGAATATAGATTTAAAAATTCTCATCAAAATATTAGCGAACTGAATCCAACAACACATAAAAAAGATCATACACCACAACCAAGTGGGATTCATCCCAAGTTCACAAGAATGGTTCAACATCTGCAAAAGCAACCAATGTAATACACCACATAAACAAAAGAAAAGTCAAAAACCACATGATTATCTCAATAGATGCAGAAAAAGCATTTGGCAAAATTCAACTTCATCCATGATAAAAACTTTTACCAAAGTGAGTATAGAGGGAACATATCTCAACATAATAAAAGCCATTTATGACAAACCCAAAGCCAATATAATACTCAGTGGTGAAAAGCTGAAAGCCTTCCCACTAAAACCTGGAACAAGACAAGGATGCCCACTTTCTGAATAAAAGGTATTCAAATTGGAAGGGAAGAGGTAAAATTGTCACTAAATGCAGATGACATGATACTATATATAGAAAACCCTAAGGATTCCACACTAAAACTACTAGATCTTATAAAGGAATTCAGAAAAGTAGCAGGATACAAGATTAACATTCAGAAATTGGTTGCCTAAATTTCTTGACACTAATGATGAAATATCAGGGACTTCTCTGGTGGTCCAGTGCTTAAGAATCCGCTGTCCGATGCAGGGGACGCAGGTGCGATCCCTTGTCGGGGAACTAAGATCCCACATGCTGCAGGGCAACTAAGCCTGTGTGCTGTCAACTACTGAGCCTGCATGCCCTAGAGCCCGTGCACCACAACTAGACAGTCCGTGGGCCATGGAGCCCGTGCGTCACAACTACTAAGCCCGCACAGTCTGGAGCCCACATGCCACAGCTAGAGAGCTTGCTCACCACAACTACTGAGCCCATGCTCTCTACAAGACTGTAGAGAATGAAGAGCCCATGTGCCGCAATGAAAGATCCTGCATGCCGCAATGAAGCTCTGGAGTGCCACAACTAACACCCCACACAGCTAAATAAATAAATAAAAATATTTTTTAAAAACCAATGAAGTGGGCCTCCCTGGTGGCGCAGTGGTTGAGAGTCCGCCTGCCGATGCAGGGGATGCGGGTTCGTGCCCCGGTCTGGGAGGATCCCATATGCCGCGAAGCGGCTGGGCCCGTGAGCCATGGCCGCTGAGCCCGCGCGTCCGGAGCCTGTGCTCCACAACGGGAGAGGCCACAACAGTGAGAGGCCCGCGTACGGAAAAAAAAAAAAAAAAAAAAAAAAAAACCAATGAAGTATCAGAAAGAGAATGTATAAAAACAATACTTTTTAAAATCACACCAAAAAACATAAAATCCCTAGGAATAAACCTGACCAAGGAAGCGAAAGACTTATATGCTGAGAATGATAAAACATTACTAAAGGAAATTAAAGAGAATGCAAAGAAATGGAAAGATATCCCATGCTCTTGGACTGGAAGAATTAATATTATTAAAATGGCAATACTACCGAAAGCAATCCACAGATTTAATGCAATCCCTATCAAATTACCCATGACATTTTTTGCAGAACTAGAACAAATAATGCAAAAATTCATATGGAGCCATAAAAGACCCAGAATTGCCAAAGCAATCTTGAGGAAAAAATTCAAAGCAGGAGGCATAACTCCCCCAGGCTTCAGACAATACTACAAAGGTACAGTAATCAAAACAGTGTGGTATCAGTACAAAAACAGACATATGGATCAATGGAACAGAATAGAGAGCCCAAAAATAAACCTACACACTTACATTCAATTAATCATGGACAAAGGAAGCAAGACTATAAAATGGGAAAAAGACAGTCTCTTCAGCAAGTGGTACTGGGAAAGTTGGACAGCCACATGTAAATCAGTGAAGTTAGGACACACACTCACACCATGCACAAAAATACTCAAAATGGCTTAAAGACTTGAACATAAGACATAATACCATAAACTCCTAGAAGGAAGCACAGGCTAAACATTCTCTGACATAAATCGTACCAATGGTTTCTTAGGTCAGTCTCCCAAGGCAACAGAAATAAAAACAAAAATAAAATGGGACCTAATCAAACTTAAAAGCTTTTGCACAGCAAAGGAAATCATTTAAAAGAAACGAGGGACTTCCCTGGTGGTCCAGTGGCTAAGACTCCACACTCCCAATGCAGGGGGCCCAGGTTCAATCCCTGGCCAGGAAACTAGATCCCACATGCTGCAACTAAGAGTTTGCATGCCACAACTAAAAGATCCCACATGTTGCAACGAAGATCCTGTACACAGCAACAAGGATCCCACATGTGGCAAGAAAGATCCCACACGCGGCAACGAAGATCCCGCACATGGCAACTAAGAACCGGCACAGCAACATAAATAAATAAATGTTAAAAAAAAAAACACGAGAAAACCTACAGAATGGGAGAAAATATCTGAACTGATGAGACCAAAACTGCTTAATCTCCAAAATATACAAACAGCTCATACACCTCAACAACAAAAAAACAAACAACCCAACTGAAAAATTGACAGATCTTAATAGACATTTCTCCAAAGAAGATGTGCAGATGGCCAGTAGGCACATGAAAAGATGCTCAACATCACTAATTATTAGATAAATGTAAAACAAAACTAAAATGAGGTACCACCTCACACCAGTTAGAATTGCCATCGTTAAAAAGTCTACAAATAACAGGGACTTCCCTGGTGGCACAGTGGTTAAGAATCCGCCTGTCAATGGAGGGGACACGGGTTCAAGCCCTGGTCCGGGAAGATCCCACATGCCGTGAAGCAACTAAGCCCGTGCACCACAACTACTGAGCCTGTGCCCTAGAGCCTGCATGCCACAACTACTGAAGCCTGTGTGCCTAGAGCTCCACAACAAGAGAAGCCACTGCAATGAGAAGCCTGCGCACTGCAATGAAGAGTAGCCCCTGCTCATCACAACTAGAGAAAGCCAGTGTGCAGTAATGAAGACCCAACACAGCCATTTTTTTTTTTTATCTTTTTTTTTTTTTTTTTTTTTTGCAGTACGTGGGCCTCTCACTGTTGTGGCCTCTCCTGTTGCGGAGCACAGGCTCCGGACGCACAGGCTCAGCGGCCATGGCTCACGGGCCCAGCCGCTCCATGGCATGTGGGATCTTCCTGGGGCATGAACCCGTGTCCCCTGCATCAGCAGGCGGACTCTCAACCACTGCGTCACCAGGGAAGCCCTTTTTTTTTTTTTTTTTAAGTCTACAAATAACAAATGCTGGAGAGGGTGTGGAGAAAAGGACACCCTCTTACAATGTTGGTGGGAATGTAAGTTGGTGCAGCCACTATACTAGAAAATAGTATGGAGGTTCCTCAGAAAAGTAAAAATACAGTTACCATATGATCCAGCAATCCCACTCCTGGGCATATACCCAGACAAAACTATAATTCAAAAAGACAGGGGCTTCCCTGGTGGCACAGTGGTTAAGAATCCGCCTGCCAATACAAGGGACACAGGTTTGAGCCCTGCTCCGGGACGATCCTACATGCCACAGAGCAACTAAGCCCATGAGCCACAACTACTGCGCCTGCACTCTAGAGCCCGCGAGCCACAATCACTGAGCCCACGTGCCACAACTACTGAAGCCCATGAGCCTAGAGCCCGTGCTCCGCAGCAAGAGAAGCCACTGCAATGAGAAGCCCGCACACCAAAACAAAGAGTAGCCCCCACTCGGTCCAACTAGAGAAAGCCCACATGCAGCAACCAAGGCCCAACACAGCCAAAAGTAAATAAATAAAAAGATATAGGTACCCCTATGTTCACAGCAGCACTATTCACAATAGCCAAAACATGGAAACAACCTAAAGGTCCGTCGACAGATGAATGGATAAAGAAGATGTGGTACATATATATAATGAAATACGACCCAGCCATAAAACAGAACGAAATAATGACATTTGCAGCAACATGGATACAACCTGAGATTATCATACTAAGTAAAGTCAGACAGAGAAAGACAAATACCACATGATATCACTTATATGTGGAATCTAAAATATGGCACAAATGAGCCTATCTACAAAACAGAAACAGACTCACAGACATAGAAAACAGACTTGTGGTTACCAAGGGGGATGGAGGCAGGGAGAGGGATGGAGGCAGGGAGAGGGATGGACTGGGAGTTTGGGGTTAGTAGATGCAAACTATTACATTTAGAACAGACAAACAACAAGGTCCTTCTGTATAGCACAGGGAACTATATCCAGTCTCCTGGGATAAACCATAATGGAAAAGAATATTTAAAAAAAAAGAATGTATATGTATACAAATGAGTCACCTTGCTGTACAGCAGAAATTAACACAGCATTGTAAATCAACTATACTTGAAAAAAAGAGCAGCAAGCATAAGCAGAAAACGATAAAACAATAAAATTTAAAGCTGTTTCAACACCTGTGAAAGTACAATCAGCAACTTTTTTAAACAGCAGCTAGAATACAATCAATTTAGTAACTTACAACCAGCTCTTAAAAAGAAATGAAATAGAAACTATAAGGATGCACTGCACAAAGGGGTAAACAATGTTCAAGAAAACTCTCTGATACATATAATGTATGGGTTGCAATGTAAAACAAAATGTACCCAGATTTTGAAAAAAAAAAGTAAAATGTGTAACTATCGGTTCAGAAAGTTTGAGTAACACTGCTCTAAAGCAGTGAATCTTTTTTTAAATAAATTTATTTATTTTATTTTATTTATCTTTGGCTACACTGGGTCTGCATTGTTGCACGTGGGTTTTCTCTAGTTGCGGCGAGTGGGGGCTACTCTTCGTTGCGGTGTGCAGGCCTCTCATTGCGGTGGCATCTCTTGTTGCAGAGCACAGGCTCAGTAGTTGTGGCGCACGGGCTTAGCTGCTCCGTGGCATGTGGGATCTTCCCAGACCAGGGCTCTAATCTGTGTCCCCTGCACTGGCAGGCAGATTCTTAACCACTGTGCCACCAGGGAAGCCCTAAAGCAATGAGTCTTAACTGTAGCTTTTTGAAACACCAGCTGCCAATCTGTCTAAAAATAATGATTTTGTTTTCTTTTTCTTCTTTTTTTGGGGGGGCGGGGAGGGCTGCACTGTGCAGAATGCAGAATCTAAGTTCCCTGACCAGGGATCGAACCTGTGCCCCCTGCAGTGGAAGTGTGGAGTCTTAACCACTGGACTGCCAGGGGAGTCCCCAAAAATAATGATTTCTGACTCATTAATTTACACACTATAATTAAATGTTTTTAAAGAAGTAAAACATTGATTCACACCAAAAAATATGCATAGGACATTTCTGAAAGGTAAAGAACATCATATAATCCAGTGGTAAGGTCTCACAAGGTTAAAGAGGTTTATAATCTACACTCTAGGACACTGGATTCAAGGCAATGTTATTTCCAACCTAATTATGATTATCTTTGAATAATTCACTTCTCTCAACTTAATAAAAATCAGTTATTAAGAAACAAAACTTCTAGGACTTCCCTGGTGGTGCGGTGGTTAAGAATCTGCCTGTCAATGCAGGGAACATGGGTTCAAGCCCTGGTCAAGGAAGATCCCACGTCGAGGAGCAACTAAGCCCATGCACCACAACTACTGAGCCTGCGCTCTAGAGCCCATGAGCCACAACTACTGAAGCCCGCTCGCCTAGAGGCCATGTTCCGCAACAAGAGAAGCCACCGCAATGAGAAGCCCGTTCACCGCAACAAAGAGTAGCCCCCGCTCGCCTCAACTAGAGAAAGCCCGCACGCAGCAACAAAGACCCAATGCAGCCAAAGATAAATAAATAAATTTATTGAAAATAAATAAAATTAAAATACAAAACTGTTCTTGCAGAAAGCTTTATTATTCAAAATACCATTTCATGTTTCCAACATCCAGAGGGTATTCACTTCATTCTAAACATACAACAATAAAACTATAAAGAATCAGAGATGATTTTCCTACAATGACAACCAGGAAACTTTTACAAAGCACAGTAAAATCATCTGTAATCTTCTGTAAATCCTGCATATAACAAATACACTGCTGTAAGTGCTTCATTTTCACCCTGCTTTTCAAAAGAACTCACATAAAAAAAAAAAAAAGAATTCACATTAAAACATTTTTGACAGGGGCTTCCCTGGTGGCACAGTGGTTGAGAGTCCGCCTGCCGATGCAGTGGGTTCATGCTCCGGTCCGGGAAGATCCCACATGCCGCGGAGTGGCTGGGCCTGTGAGCCATGGCCGCTGAGCCTGTGCGTCCGGAGCCTGTGCTCCGCAACAGGAGAGGCCACAACAGTGAGAGGCCCGCGTACAGCAGTGGGAGCTAATTAGAGATTTTAAAATCTAGTCTACACAATACTGCAAACTATAGCATTAATAACAATGTCATTCTCTAAAATACATTATGTGGTACAATTCTGTAATAAAATTTTCTTGAAAGTTAAGAAAATCTGTTTCCAGATCTTTCGCTTGGCTTATGCATTTAACTATACTGAGACTTCCAGATTTTTTCAGAAGATTAAATTTTTAGTGTCTTTAAAAGCAGAGAAAGCTATATGGCATACGCAATTCACACTGCAAATTCTTAACGCTAAGAGACAAAATATCGACATTACTTCTAAAAACACAGCAACTAATTTTTGACAATTTAAATATACACACAGTCACTAACAAATTACCATTTTCTGGTCTTCACAGCACTTATCCTTACTTGAAATTATCAGTTTGCCTCTGTTCTTCCAAACATATACATAAATGTAAGCTCCTATCTTGCTGACAAAATATTCCCAGCACATAGCATAAAACACAGCACAGCACAGCACAGCACAGCCTTCAAACGTTAACTAAGTGAATATTAAATACTGTCAAGAATAGGACAGCCTTCCTCAGAACAGAATGTCCTCATCACCGGGGAAGACTACTCATCATTAAGAATAAGAGTCTGAATTATTAGAGAAATGCAAATCAAAATTACAATGAGGTAACCTCACATCAGTCAGAATCACCAACATTAAAAAATCTACAAACAATAAATGCTGAAGAGGGTGTGGAGAAAAGGGAATCCTCCTACACTGTTGGTGGGAATGTAAACTGGTACAGCCACTATGGAGAACAGTATGGAGGTTCCTTAAAAAAAAAAACTAAAAATAGAACTACCATGTGACCCAGCAATCCCACTATGGGCATATACGCAGAAAAAAACATAATTCAAAAAGATACATGCACCCCGACATTCCCTGCAGCACTGTTTACAATTGCCAGGACATGGAAGCAAGCTAAATGTCCACTGACAGAGGAATGGATAAAGAAGATGTGACACATATATGCAATGGAATATTACTCAGCCATAAAAAGGAACGAAATAATGTCATTTGCAGTGACATGGATGGACCTACAGATTGTCATACAGAGTGAAGTCATAAAGAGAAAGACAAATATCATATAATATCGCTTATATGTGGAACGTACAAAAATGGTACAGATGAACTTATTAACAAAGTAGAAATAGAGTCACAGATGTAGAAAACAAACTTATCGTTACCAAGGGGGAAGGGAGGGTGGGATGAATGGGAAGATTGGAAATGACATATATATGCTACTATATACAAAACAGATAACTAATGAGAACCTACTGTATAGCACAGGGAACTATACTCAGTGCTCTGTGGTGACCTAAATGGGAAGGAAATCTAAAAATGAGTGGATATACATATATGTATAACTGATTCACTCTGCTGTACAGCAGAAACTAACACAACATTGTAAAGCACCTACATTCCAATAAAAAAAAAAGGAATAAGAATTTGAAGATCATAAATCATTAAATCCACAAATCCATATCTAAAAACAGATGATCTTAAGATTTTAAAAAAGACTACAGCACCCAAGCAGCAAGTACTCATTAAAACAGTTATTTAAAAATTTTTCTTATTGTCTTAATTTCTTAAGATTCTATAATATAGATTAGTACTATAATAAGAAAAAAACCATAACAATTATTTTAACAAAGAAAAACAGATCAGCATTCAACTAAAAAATAAAATGTTGACTTTTCTTTTTAGTAAGTACCTTTTCTTGAAAGACGACAGCAGTTTCTAGCCCTGGCATGATGTCCAGTAGGAGTCTGCAAGCGGCAGTGTTTAAAGGGGGCTCTCGGCTTGTCATCACATATGCATTCACCAGCTGTAAAGCAAAGGAGTACTTCTCATCTGAAATTCAACCCAATCAAATTAATAACGTCTAATAAATTCTTAATACATTCCCATAGCTTGCCTAAAGGGTATTAAAGAAGACTATACCTAACATTACTAATTAAACCTGTAATTATTAGAAATAGTTATGATCCTGCTGAGCCATGATAATACCATATAATTTCTTCTGCCACTTTAAAGTCAAATCCCCCTAAAACAACTCAGCAACCATAGAAATTAAAGCTCAAGGGGTATCACAAAGAAAACACCCCCCATCCTCATATACACTTTTTCAGAAGGATAAAACAGGGCAAGATAAGCCTCCCCTCACCCCTCCCTGATTCTTGACAATAGTTAATGAAAAAATTTGAGTTTTATATTTTATATATATAAATGTATCAATAAAACTTTCCTTTTGGCACTCATCAAATAAATACTGGATCTCTAAGTGGCACTGTGTTCTATTGCTGGGTATACAACAGTGAATAAGACACAGTCCCACCATCAAAGGGTTCATAATCCAAAAGAGGTGACAGTTGGAAAAACAAATATCATAAGTACAGGATGCTACAGAAGCCTGTAGGAAGCCAAACAACTCTGCAAAGGAATCAGAGAAGGCTTTAGAGAGGAAGGGATTCCAAGCGAGAACATGAAGGACAAGTAGGAAGAGCTAAGGAGGAGTGGGAAAGAGAGGAGGGCCAAAGGTCAGGAACAGAAAATGAGAGAACAGAGGCCATGAGATTGGGTTTATAAACCAAAATAAAAAATTTAAAATTTATCGAGAGCAATGGGAAAGCACTAATGGATTTTAAGCAAGAGAATGCCATGATCATTTTTTGCATTTGATAAAGATTTTCAGGATATAAGTAAAGAATGGGTTGGGACAAGATAAGAAGAGAAACCAATTAAGAGGCTATTGCAGTATCGAGAGATGGTGGTAGCTAACCTAAGGTCTGGCAACAAGGGCAGAAAGAAGTGGAGGGATTTGTGAAGGTTAAGGGGGAGGGCACAATAAGACCTGTAAGTTCACTGAATAAGAAGGCTTAGAGGAATAAAGGATAACTTCCAGCTGGCTAGGAAAGGACACCATTACTGAGCTAGAGCATAAGAGAAACAGATTGTGGGGCAAACAATTAGACATGCAGAATTCAAGGTGCCTGTGGGAAATATCCATGTGGGAACGTCTAGAAGGCAGCTGGAAGTGATCTGAAGCAGAGAAGAGACACCAGTGATAAAGAAATAAAATTGGGAATTAATATAACACAGATAAAAATAATAGCTAATAATTACTGAGCCCTCATGTGCCAGGTTCTGCACTAAGCACTTTTCAGGCTTAATTTCATTCAAGGATTACAAAAACATTTTAAGGTAAGAACTATCATCCCTATTTTATAGATTAGGCAAATAAAGCTTTGAGAAAATAAAGCTTGGAGAGGCTTAAGTTGCCTAAAGATCAAAATGTCAATGAAGAGTGGAGCTGCACTTAAACCCAAAACATGGACCCCAAAGCCCATGCTCTCAAGCATCATGCTATTCCACCTCCAAAATCAAACCTAATAGTCACAATTTATTGAATAATTACTATGTTCAGGAGCTGTAATACATACTTTTTTTTTTTTTTTTTACCCTCATTTACTCCTCAGCAGGCCGGAGTTAAATAAGGCACCTTTCTCTCCCTCCACATGCCCGATGCACACACCCATAGTGTCAGTGCAGAATCATACGGTATGTATCACTCTTACTTTTCTATTCAGGAACCCAAGAGAACTCCTATATTCCCAAACTCAAAATCATCTCACCCCAGAATGAGCACAGATGCCTTGGGAACCCTCACCAATATTCAACTGAACAAAGTACACACCAAAGAGAAAACACCTTGGCCACAACCAGGACTTTGGTAATAAAGGAGTCCATGATTAGTCTATTTCACTGAACCAATGCCAAATTTAAAAAGCTACCCACTCTATTCCCAACTTTGTCAAGGCCTCAGGAGAAAACAGACTATTTACAAAAAAACAATAAAGGTACAGCATCTGCTGATGATAATCTCTGGAGAAAAGTAAGAAGCAAACCTACTGCATTCATGAAATCATCATTCTTGAAGAGTATTCTCAGCAAGTGGCCCAGCATACACTCTGGATCAGCTCGACCTACCAAAAGAAGAGGGGAGGAACAAACAAAGGAATGAGTAAGTCATCCCAGTCAAGCAACTCAAACCTCTGGAAAGGCACCTGCGTTGTTGTAAGTACTATTAAAAGGCCAGCAAAAATTAACAGAAACAAAGAAAAGATTCTTTTGATGAATCAGATTTCATAAGGAACATTCTTTAAAATTAAAAATAACTAAAAAATTTGAGACACTGCTAACATTCCCATCTCCCAGTGTATTGCCTACACATCAATGCTGAATTAAATAAATGAGCACTAGACCCAGACCAGCATCACTAAGAGTATATAAGGTCTACAAAAGAATCATAAAGGAGCCTAAGAGAATGAAAACCCATGACTTCCCAGACAAAGAAAGGAAGGAAGCACAGCTTCTTTTGATCAGTGGCCTGGAGAAGATAGGCTCCAGTCCAATCTCTCAACTATAATGCCAACAGCAGCAGAGATGTGTCCTCAAACCTGTAATGACACTCCAGGTTTGGGGGACAGGGGGAATCCCACCAAGCAATCACCAACTCTTAAGATAAAATAAACTTGGTCATCTTAACTTCCGAGCTCCTGGGGAAAGAAAGGAGGCCAGGAACTTAGGACTTACTCAACACACAGCCTAAATGTAAAAGAATTAGTTAATGGTTGGGAAAATTACTGGTTCGCTTTTAAAAGAGCTATCATCAATTTAATTTTCCTTTCAGAGTGGCAAATTTAGTCAAAGGATACAATTTAGGATGAAGAAAAGATATAAGCTGCTAATATAAAGTTTTTACCAAGCTGTAATTAATATCCCAAAGTAATTCACAAAAACAGAAGCTAGAGAATGGTAACATAAAAACAAACGTGGACTTCAGATTACTTAACTTTCTCTCTTTATAAAAGATGAAACTGTGACCCCTATTTTTATTAATAGAAATTATGCCTAATGACAAATATGACTTAACATAAGAGTTAGGAAGGAAAAAAACTGTCTTTAAATTTCTACTGAAAAAAAAGGCATTCTTCTCTCCCTTCTTCCTCGTTATCATTTTATCCTTTCCAAGGCAATGTCACTAAGCATGATCATCTCTTTAATTCTTTTCACAATCCCATGAATTAACTTAATTTCTTTTCACTTTCCGACTATTTCACGCTCTGATTGCCTTACTGAAGATGTGAGTTCAATAGCCGTTCTCAAAGTCACAAGTGGGGATGTCTAGGACAAGAGCAGCAGGTAACATCACATAAACAACTGGACACTCAATCTGAAATGCTTAGCTTACTTACATTTGGGAATAAAAGTCTAAGAAACAGAAATAAACCCTGGAACATTTGGGTGGATATACAATGTTCTTATTTTTATAAGTCCCACTCAATCTCACTATCTCTCCACATACAAAATCTCAGACTCTTCTCTCCAAAAAGGACTCCTGGTTTTATAAAGAGAAATTTTATATGCAGTGTGGGCCCACACGACATAAGCTTTGCCCACTGGTACTCTACCTTATTGAGAACATAAAATAGCAGTCTCAAGTCCCATACAGTTCTGTATTATAGCAAATTCCATGCCAAAGCAGGCTGGTTTGTCATGGCTCTAATTAAATTAGCCCAAAAGAAAACCACATTAACATGAGATGGCATATCTTAGCTGTTGGAACACTTAAGTAGACATCAAGAAATCCATTCATTCATTATTCAAGGTTCCAAGCATCAATTACATAACTAAAAGCAAGGCACTGAATGCATTCTCAACCACATCTCCCCGTTAGTAAAAGGATAATTATTGTTGTTAGAAGAATGAAGGCACAGAGGATAACATCTTTTGGTTTAAAAGTCAGAAAGAGAGAACATTTTTCTCTTTTTAAATCTTTGTAATCATATCAACTGAGTCAATAAGGTATATCTATATAATTTAGTTCCTTTAAGTTAGTTTCTAGTAATAGTAATCTTCCATTTAATAGCTAAATATTAAAAGTATTTCCATTTTTCCAGGAATTTATTTTTCCTCTCTGCCCCCACCCTGAGCAATATTTTAACAAATAAATTCTATTTCAATTGAAAAATATTCCTTCTATTAAGCAGTTTTTTTTGTCTGGTTTTTTTGTTTGTTTGTTTGTTTTTGCGGTACGTGGGCCTCTGTTGTGGCCTCTCCCATTGCGGAGCATAGGCTCCGGATGCACAGGCTCAGTGGCCACGGCTCACGGGCCTAGCCGCTCCGCGGCATGTGGGATCTTCCCAGACCCGGGCACGAACCCGCGTCCCCTGCATCGGCAGGCGGACCCTCAACCACTGCGCCACCAGGGAAGCCCTAAGCAGTTTTCTTTTGTAAGAAAATTAGAGCCAGGCTTAAGAGAACACAGTCTCACCGGGATGTCGATCATCAAATGGGTCTGGATCCCCCTTACGATATTCCTCAGTTTCTTTTTCAATCAATTCAGACATCCTAGCACAAAGAGAAGACAGGGTCAGTTCTAGACAAGCATACAAAAAAAAATGTATCACTACCTACAACAGTCAATTAAACAATCAAGGTACAAAATAAAAGCAAAAAATTAGAAAAAGGGTATTTTCTTAACAAACATAAAGATCTAAACAACTATCTCATAAAACAATTTCCACTCCCAAATTCATTCTTCTCTGCAACTCTTGTCTCAAAAAATAGCACTATCCCCTCAGAAGCCAAAAACAAGGAGTCATCATTAAAACCTTCCTTTTCTCCCCATCCCCCACAGCAATAATTCCTATAAGCTCTACCTACAAAATATCTCCTGACTTCAATCATGTCCTTAAATCTTGACCACTCCTACCCTTGTCCAGACCACCTTTATCAACTTCTGGACTACCTGCAATAGGCTTTTCCCTGGTCTCCTTGTTTCTTGCTTCCATTCTTGACCTGACACAATACACCTCCAACCTTCAATGACTTAACCTCAACTTAAATTAAACCCAAGCACTACAAGGTTTACAGTAACCTGGCTTTTGTCTGCATCTATGACCACTTCTTGTACTCTTCCACCCCTCCTTTATTAAGCTACAGTCACCTGGCCTTCCCTGCTCTTCAGAGTCCAAACTCGTAACTGCTTCAGGGCCTTTCTAGGTGCTGTTACCTCAGTGTGTAACATTCTTCCACCCACCCAGGTTCCCACCCCTGCCCTAAGCAACCACTCACCTACTTTTTCTCACTAAAGATTAGTTTTGCCTGTTCTACAATTTCATATAAATGAATCACATATACTCTTTTTTTTTTAATTTATTTTATTTATTTATTTACTTTTGGCTGCGTTGGGTCTTCACTGCTGTGTGCGGGCTTTCTCTAGTTGCAGCGAGCGGGGGCTACTCTTCGTTGTGGTGCGTGGGCTTCTCTTGCTGCGGAGCACAGGCTCTAGGCATGCAGGCTTCAGTAGTTGTGGCTCGTGGGCTCTAGAGCGCAGGCTCAGTAGTTGTGGCGTACGGGCTTAGTTGCTCCACGGCATGTGGGATCTTCCCGGAACAGGGATGGAACCCGTGTCCCCTGCATTGGCAAGCGGATTCTTAACCACTGCACGACCAGGGAAGCTCCACATATACTCTTTGTATGTTTGACTTCTTTCACTCAGCACGTTGAGTCATCCATGTTGTTGCATTATATCAACTGTTCTTTTTTATTCACACATTTTTTTTGAAATAAGAAAAATCACTTTCTGAGTACCCTAAGGACTGAAATTTTAATCTATTATAATGACAATCAAATAAAAGGCTTTCATGCTCTCCAGTATCTAGGATGCTCTATCCTAACTCAAATTTTCCTGCATGCTTTATTTCCACAAAACCATACTTTCTAGTCTTAAGGGTTAAGCTCCCTGCAAAAATTCTCGCCCGCTCTGGTATACTTTTCCCCATCAAGCCTCAAAAGTATTTCTACCTTTTCTACCTTTCCCCCTAAACTATGAAAACTCTCTTTGCCACAAAGGATGATCACATAAAATGTATTTTAAATTACATATTATAAGATCTCCTAGTATCTTCAGTGGAAACTAAGCAATATAGCACAGCAGAAGTTAAAAACATTGACTCTGGAGCCAGATGGCCAGTGTTCAAATCATATCTCCTCCCCTGTTTGTGGCTTCGGTCAAGTTATTTAACCTCTCTGCGCCTAATCTGTAAAATGAGGATAACAGTCCCTATCTTACAGTTTCCCTGAAGCTAAAGTTAATATATATAGTCTGCTTAAAACAGAACTTAAGTCAGAGCTATTTAGGTGGTGTTCCTACGGAAACTGGGAATCAATAACAAATAGAAAACGAATTAATCTAAGGTAGATATTGATGCAGTGGGGCAGGAGGGAGCCTTCTGGAGGTAGTACTCAAGTTCTATAATTTGATCTAGGTGATGATTTTATAAGTAAACAATCCATCCCTCAGTATCCACAGGGAATTGGTTCCAGGACCTCCCAGGGATACTAAAATCCTCTAATGCTCAAGTCCTTTGTATAAAATGGCATAGTACAGTTGGCCCTCCACATCCACAGTCAAGCAACCGTGGGTGGACTATAAATTATATCTCAATAATATTAAAAAAAAACCCACAAAACATGGGTTAAGCTCATATAGCTTGGCACAATGCCAGTCCTTTTTCACAGAATTAAGTCAGTCTTAATTATAATAAATAAAACAACATCAAAAATAAAGTCAATCAAGTTATAGAGTTGCACATTTTTCTTAGGAAAATAGTCAAAAGATCATTTTAAAAAATAGTCAGTAAAGGAGTAGGTAGGTCTGAAATTCATTTGCTTTTCATGCAATACACCAAAACACCCAAACTGAAGCCAGTTTGCAGGGTGAGAGGGATGACAGATGTGAAGATACTTTAGGAAATAGCCAGTGAACTAAGAGACCCACAATTTGAAGGATGGTAAGAGTTTTGCCCCATTTAGAAAAAACTATACTTTGAATTCATCCTACTGTCTCTTAAAGTCCCAGTCTAACCTTAAAGATCTTTTTAAGATCTTGCTCCATATAACTTTATCTTCCATTCCTACCTTATATTCACCCTCCACTCTGGTGGGGCCCATTTCCTCACTGCCACAAAAACATGCCCCAGTTCATTCTACCCTAGGTACATTTTTCAGTCACATTTGAACTTTTCCTAGAAAACCTTGTCTCTGCTTTCAATCAAGGTATATTCTACCAACTTTCAAGTCCCTGTTCCAAGGAACCTTTACCACATCCTACACTGGAAAGCCCACTGGAATTGGTGTTAAAACCCAGTATTTTTACCTTAGCTTTCTACTGCCTGGCTATAGTCTTTTGGGTTTTTTTGTTTTGTTTTTTTGTTTGTTTTGGCCACGTTGGGTCTTTGTTGCTGCACACAGGCTTTCTCTAGCTGCGGCAAGCAGGGGGGTACTCTTTGTTGTGGTGCGCGGGCTTCTCGTTGCGGTGGCTTCTCTCTTGTTCTGGAGCATGGGCTCTAGGTGCGCGGGCTTCAGTAGTTGCAGCACACGGGCCCTAGAGCGCAGGCTCAGTAGTTGTGGTGCATGGGTTTAGTTGCTCCGAAGCACGTGGGATCTTCCCAGACCTGGGATCGAACCCGTGTCCCCTGCATTGCAGGCGGATTCTTAACCACTGCACCACCAGGGAAGTCCTATAGTCTTTTGCAAGCAGCTCAGAGGATGGCTATCTTTTAACAATGTAGCTCCCATACTTTTAGTGACAAATGAAGAAAATAAGGTTCAGAGAAGTGTCTCCTACAGTTCTGACACACAAAAGGTCCCCAAACATTTGTTGAATGAATAGAAGAAATGGAATCATTCAAATTCTTTCCATTCTCCTAACCCCTAGAATATTTACAAACCACACTGCCAATCTAGCACTTCATTATATACTATTTTGTACTACTATGTATTTTTTGGAGCCATTAGTTGCCTCCCAGATGGTTATCTCCTTGAAGATAGGGTCCCTCCATTTAGGCTTTGCACTGCTGAATACCATAGCATAATGACAAAGTTCAGGGTCAAATATGATAATTAATATGAAATAATCCTGAAAATAAATTTTTTTGGTTTTTGGGGTTTTTTGGCCTCACCACGCAGCTTGCAGGATCTTAGTTCCCTGCCCAGGGATTGAACACGGGCCCCAGCAGTGGAAGCACTGAGTCCTAACCACTGGACCGCCAGGGAATTCCCGAAAATAAAGTATTAAAAAATACTTTATATTTTATATCTTTTGAGCAATTAAATGAATCTACCACTAACACTATCATCCCCATTTATGACTCTCTCCTCCTTTCAAAGGTACATCAATCAATAATCCACACACATTAAATGCACAATACTTAAGATTCTTTAGTTCACTGTGGCTGCACTTCAAGTAGCTTGCGATTAATAGTTCTTAATCTCCAATGCCTCTACAAATGAAAATCCACTTTCCACCAGTCAGCAATAATCCTTTCTCTAAAAAAAAAACTGTACTTTCACATGTTCCCCATCTATCAAGAGCAATTATGAACAAAGCATTTATCCCTGTTTAATAAACTTTCATAAGATCATAGTTCTCTTTATCCCTAGAGAATAGATCATTGCATAAACAAATTTTTTCTCTGCTATGATATCACAGATTACATGTTAAAGAGTCCCATGTTCCAGAGGCTTCCTGCTCAGAAAAACCATGGGCATCCCAACCCAGCCTTTTTTTTTCACTTTCTCCTCTTCCTTAACACATTCATTCAATAAAATTATGTCCCACACAGTTTATTATGTACCAAGCATTGGGCAAGTCAGTGTCTGAGGAAACAGGAGACACCAATAAAAATGAGTAGTACCTGACTTAAATAAAAACTTACAATTTAGTGAGGAGACACATGTAAAAAGATAATTATAATACAACTGGTAATTAAAATGGGGGGAAGATTTTTTTTAACTGAAGTATAGCTGATTTACAATGTTGTGTTAATTACTGCTGTACAGCAAAGTGATTCAATTATACATATATATACATATACATACGTTCTTTTTTCAAATATTCTTTTCTATTATGGTTTATCACAGGATATTAAATATAATTCTCTGTGCTATACAGTAGGACCTGGTTGTTTATCCATTCTATATATAAAAGCTTACATCTGCTAATCCCAACCTCCCACTCCATCCCTCCCCCAACCCGCTTGGCAACCACCAGTCTGTTCTCTATGTCCATGATTCCATTTCTGTTTCACAGACAGGTTCATTTGTGTCATATTTCAGATTTTACATTTGTGTCATATTTCAGATTTTACATATAAGTGATATCATATGGTATTTACAGACATGATTCTTGAACTGCTTCCTGAAAGGACTAGAGCTTGCCAGGCAGATATACCAAGGAAAGGCATTTCAGGCCAAAGAAACAGCAAGTGTAAAGGCACAAAGACACTGGAAAATATGGTTCTATTCCTCTCTGAAGAACAACACTATGAGGCAGAAAAAGGAAGTACAGACTAAATCATAAATGGCCTCATAGGCCACTCTAAATTACATTTCATTCTGAAGGAAAAGGGTGCCAGGGAAGAATTATGAGCTGAGTTATGACAATCAGATCTGTGTATGAAAAAGATAAATCTTTCAGCAAAGGGGATGATATATTAGAAGAGGGTAAACTGCAGACAGAGGGATAATGCACACTGTCTAATGAGCCAGTCAAGACATGATCAATACCTAATAAAAGAAGTGGGAATGGGGAAGAAGAGGAAGCAGAAACCCTCAGGGCTTGGTGACTAAGTTGTGCTAGTAAAGGAATACACTAGGGAGAATGGTTTTCAGTTTTTAGTTTATAACTATTTACACCAAGGCAGGGAGTACAAAAGCACAAACTGTGAATGAAGAGGGAGGTAGGATGAAGATGGTAAACTTTATTTTGAACACAGTATGTTTCAGGTGTCTGTGGAATAACCAGGTAAACATGTGTACACCAATCAGCTGAGAAATGGGTCTGAAATTTTTAAAAAGAGGAGTCTGAAGTGAAAATAGAAATTTGAAAGTTAACATGAGAATAGTTTTTTAAATCATGGACAGAGATGAAACTATCTAGGTAGACTACTTAGGGTGAAGAGAGAAGAGAACCACAAACAAAACCTTGGCGCTAAAACACTGGCAGGAGAAGAACCTAGGAAAGAGAATGACAACAAAAGGGCCTGAGAGGAAAGGGAAGAAATTTTAAAAGGTTCAAGAAGTAGAGAGATAAAAGACTAGTTCTGACAGGGAAAAAAAATAGATTGAGAATTCATGAAGTGAGCCTTCCTTCCTTCCTCCTTTCTTTCCTTCCTTCTTTCCTTCTGCCTTTCTGTCTCTCTCTCTTTCCTCCCTCTCTCCCTTCCTCCCTTCCTTCCTTCCTTCCTTCCTTCCCCTCTCTCACTTTGCTTCATCTGGGCAGGCAGAAATTATTTTGCTCTGAGAAGTGAGAATAAACTAGAGGAACTGAAAAGAGAAGAAAAAGAATTACTGAAGGCCCATTCTATTCTCTTGAGAAACTATTTAATGGCCTACGTTATGCCAACACTTATGCAGGGTCTGAATGAGTGTTGTTAAGGTCAGACCCAATGACCCCACTGATTTTCTGGCAGAGTATCTTTTCCAAGAACAATCCTAAAATGCAGTGAAACTTTAAAGATCTCGTGTCATATACTTTTACAGAGCTGGAGATGAGTTTAACATTGTAATTTGAAAAATTGTTTTAAAAATGCTTTTCTAGTTTTGGGGAAATTTTTTTCTTCCTGCAAACAAATATTTTATTAAGTACAATCATTAAAAAAACTTCTATGGAAAAAAAACAAAAAGAATTCACAAAGTGAAAACGTTCTATAACATGCTCCAATTTTTCCTTTTTTTTTTTTTTTGGCCAGGCTGTGTGGCTTGCAGGATCTTGGTTCCCCAACCAGGGATTGAACCTGGGCCCACGGCAGTGGACTGCCAGGGAATTCCCAATTTTTCCTTTTTTTAAAAAAAAAAAACTTAATTGTTCATACCTGGTAAGGATAGGTACCATGTCCTGCCCACTGCCATGTTCCTTTTCCCACTGCTCCAGCAGGGTAGTGAGCTCAGCTTTGGAGTCCACATGTACCGCTACTGTAGTCATGACTTGGCCTAAGGAAGCAAAAAAAAAAAAAAAAAACCACAAACACACAAATGAACACAGGCAAATAAACTTGACATACTTCCTATGAAAAGAAAAGTGAGGAGGGAGGAAAAAAGGGATGAGCAAGCAAGGGAAATAACTAAAAGCATGGGAAATTTAACCCTTGGACCCTTTAGATAATTTTATTTGTGGTACAGTGGGAAACCCAGGATTGGGAGCCTGGATACTCATCAAGTCATGACAAGTCTTTTCATCTCTCTCAACCTCAGTTTGCTAGACTGTCAAATGAGACAGGGTACTGGATCAAAATCATGATTCTTAACCTTTCTAGGATCAGGAATTCCCGAGAATCAGACAAAACCTATGGTTCCTTTCTCCCCTCAGAAACACACATACAGGTATCCCTGCTTTTCAGAGAAGTTCGCTTTATGCCACTTCATTTTTATGAAAGAACTACACTAGTATCTGGTTTTGTTAACCCAAAGAAATCTGAAGAGGACTTCTGCTTTTACGAAAAAAGGCAAAAAGCAAAAACAGTGCTGTGTTTGCTTTGCAGCGAGCCATTATAAAGGCAGTGTGCACCCCAAAGCAGTGAGAGTGGCCCCAAGCTCCTTCCATGGGAACTACACTCAGCAGCAAGCTGCTACAGCTTTGAACTGTGCCTGTAAGCATCTGTGCTTTATCTCAATTGCTGTGCATCCGTGAGCAAGATGTGTCCTAAGGTGATTGCCTCTTCAAGTCATTTCAGCTTACGAAAGGTTTCAAAGGAACTCTACAACCTGTACCTATACACCACATGTATAATAATCCCAAGTCTAGATCTCTGAGGTCCAAACCATTGAGGCTTTTTTTTTTTTAAATACAGAATACAGCAAAAACTACTCCCAGTAATATTTTGCTCTTCTAAGTCTTCAGGGAAAGTTCTATGAAAGATAAGCAACACATTCCTGTTAATTCTTAACAACAGATCAAGAACTGAAGTGGATATCATTACCAACGTGAAAGCTGAGAAAGAATATTATAAACCCATTCGTCCTTCAGCCTTCCTAATCTGTCTCACAGCTGATGTTCTGGAAGGAGAAGAGGCTGGAGAAAGGCAGAAAAATTTGCTGGGTTGAGTGATCAGCCCAGGGGTACAGAAGGACAGGGAGGTGAGACAGGCTCTGAAGGAGCCACATGTGACATCCACACAGGGAAGAGAGGTTTATAAGGGACTCCAAAAGGAATAAATGAGACCCAAACGTTTAGATGGTTTACAGATCAACTTCTTTGCCAAAGCAGTCTTAGGATCAAAATGTCAAATCCTGCCATGCAAAATGTGTATTTTCACAGAAACAGTAACTGTTCTGTAAAAATTTTCAGTCCACAAAGGCATTACTAGCTCATCTAGGATTATTGTTCACTCTTCTACCATAAGACCAAAAGAAATATATTTACCACCAATTCTCTAAATTTTAAACATTTATGTTTTAATCAAATTGACGCAATTCTAATAGTAGAGTGATTCATGTCACCTGAGCTACCCGACTCCAAAGAACAAATACTTCCAAAAAAGAAAAAAAAAAGTTAAAATGCTTTTCTACAAAGAATCCACATTTTCAGTCTTTCTAGCCAAAGATATACTACAGATGTGACCAACTAATATGGATTTCTGACCTTAACTTGAGAAGACCTAGGCTGTATTTCTGACTGCAATCTACTAACTATATATGCATTTTTAAAAATAAATTTAAGGGCTTCCCTGGTGGCGCAGTGGTTGAGAGTCCGCCTGCCGATGCAGGGGACACGGGTTCGTGCCCCGGTCCGGGAAGATCCCACATGCCGCAGAGCGGCTGGGCCCGTGAGCCATGGCCACTGAGCCTGCACGTCCGGAGCCTGTGCTCCGCAACGGGAGAGGCCACAACAGTGGGAGGCCCGCGTACCGCAAAAAAACAAAACAAAACAAAAAAATAAATTTAATAGGAATAATTATAGATTTGTTAAAAAAAAAAAAAGTTGCAAAGATAGTAGGGAGAATTCCCATATACCCCTCACTCAGTTCAGGTTCCCCTAATGTTATCTTATTTTATAGTGATATGGTGTAAAAATTAAGAAACCAAAAACTGGTACATTATCTTAACTAAACTCCAGACTTGATTCAGATTTCACCAGTTTTTCCATTCACGTCCTTTTTCTGTTCCAATATCTCATCCAGGCTACTACATGTCGTTTAGTTGTCATGTCTCCCTAGTGTCCTCTGGTCTCTGACAGTTTTTGAGTCTTTCCTCATTTTTATGACCTTGCCAATCTGGAGGAGTATTAGCCAGGGGGTAGAGAGGGGCAATAATTTAACCAATTTTTTTCAACAGTAAAATTTTATGCTAAGGTAAGAGACCTAGAGACTGGGCAAAGTAGTAATATGTGGTAACAGCAAAATTAATCTCTTAAGACACATCCTAAAAGTGCAAGAGAGAGATGGCTTTACTGGTGCATTCTACCAAACATTTAAAGAAGAATTAAGATCAATCCTCAAATTCTTCCAAAAATTGAAGAGGAGTGACACTTCCTAATTTATTACATAAAGCCAGCATTACCCTGACACCAAAGACAGATAAAAACATCACAAGAGAGTCTTCCCCGCGAGCGGACGCGGCAGCGCCTCTGTCTCGTTTTTTCTTATTTCCCCCCCTTTCCCCTTCCTTTTTTTTCCTTTTCCCCCTTTCCCCCGCTTTCACCATTTCCCCTCGGAGGCGCTTCCCCCAGGCAGGGGCAGAGCCGGTCTCACCCCCCGCCTCTCCCCGGTCCCCGCCGCCCTATGGCGAGAGGGAACCCCCTCCCTACCCGGGCACAAGCGGCGGCAGTTGGAGGAGCGGGACTGGCGGCGGCCTCAGGTCCGGGGGCGTCATGGAACTAATACGCTGACCGACCCACAGGCCACAGCCGTGCGTCCCACTGGAGCACCAGCGCCCGCGCCCTCCAGCCCGGTTCCCCCTCTTCTGCCTCCTCAGTCGGCCCCGTCCTCGTCCTGCGTGCCCCATCGCCGTGCGCTGAGGAAAATGAGGTGGTAACGGGGCCCCGGATGACCCCTCGTCACCACTGTGAGGCCTACAGCTCTGCCGGGGAGGAGGAGGAGGAAGAGGAAGAGGAGGAGAAGGTAGCTACATCAAGCTGGGTGGCAGGCAGATCCAAAGGATATCATGAAGTTTCCAGGGCCGTTGGAAAACCAGAGATTGTCTTTCCTGTTGGAAAAGGCAATCTCCAGGGAAGCCCAGATGTGGAAAGTGAATGTGCCGAAAATGCCTACAAATCAGAATGTTTCTCCATCCCAGAGAGATGAAGTGATTCAGTGGCTGGCCAAACTCAAGTACCAATTCAACCTTTACCCAGAAACATTTGCTCTGGCCAGCAGTCTTTTGGACAGGTTCTTAGCTACTGTAAAGGCCCACCCAAAATACCTGAGTTGTATTGCAATCAGCTGTTTTTTCCTAGCTGCCAAGACTGTTGAGGAAGATGAGAGAATACCAGTACTGAAGGTGTTGGCAAGAGATAGTTTCTGTGGATGTTCTTCATCTGAAATTCTGAGGATGGAGAGAATTATTCTGGATAAGTTGAATTGGGATCTTCACACAGCCACACAATTGGATTTTCTTCACATTCCAACTTCTGCAATTCAAAGGATCCATGCTTGCCCTGGCCATGGTTAGTTTGGAAATGGAGAAACTCATTCCTGATTGGCTTCCTCTTACAATTGAACTGCTTCAGAAAGCACAGATAGATACCTCCCAGTTGATCCACTGTCGGGAGCTTGTGGCACATCACCTTTCTACTCTGCAGTCTTCCCTGCCTCTAAATTCCGTTTATGTCTACCATCCCCTCAAGCACACCCTGGTGACCTGTGACAAAGGAGTATTCAGATTACATCCCTCCTCTGCCCCAGGCCCAGATTTCTCCAAGGACAACAGCAAACCAGAAGTGCCAGTCAGAGGTACAGCAGCCTTCTACCATCATCTCACAGCTGCCAATGGGTGCAAGCATGCCTCTGCTAAATGCAAAGTAGAGGAAATGGAAGTGGACGACTTCTATGATGGGATCAAACGGCTCTATAATGAAGATAATGCTTCAGAAAATGTGGGTTCTGTGTGTGGCACTGATTTATCAAGGCAAGAGGGACATACTTCCCCTTGTCCACCTTTGCAGCCTGTTTCTGTCATGTAGCTCCAGGTGTTACCTTCAAGTGCAAACTAAGGTAGACTACTGTGGGAATGGGAACATGGAAAACAGGATAGGCAGTATAAAGGTATATACCTTACCAGGCTGATTCAAAATGAGCCAGAAAAAAAAAAAACCTGTTGACTTGTATGGCTAATTATAATTCAACATTATTTAAGCACTTAAAGACCAAAAAAAGTGTAAAATTCAAGATCAAAAAATTTTTAAGTAAAAAAAAAAAAAAAAAAAGGGCTTCCCTGGTGGCGCAGTGGTTGAGAGTCCGCCTGCCAATGCGGAGGATACGGGTTTGTGCCCTGGTCCAGGAGGATCCCACATGCCGCAGAGCGGCTGGGCCTGTGAGCCATGGCCGCTGAGCCTGCACGTCCAGAGCCTGTGCTCCACAGCGGGAGAGGCCACATCAGTGAGAGGCCCACGTACCGCAAAAAAAAAAAAAAAAAAAAACCACAAGAAAACTATAGACCAACATCTTTTATGAAAATAGATGCAAAAATCCTTAACAAAATACTAGAAAGATGAATGCAGCAGCATATTAAGAGGATTAGATATCATGACCAAGTGGGATTTAACCCAGGAATACAAGGGTGGTTTGACATATGAAAATCAATTAAAGTAATACATTAACAAAATGAAGGGAAAAAAAATAATCATGTGATTGATAGAGAAAAAGCATCTGACAAAATCCAACACCCTTTTGTGATAAAAACACTCAATAAACTGGGAACAGAAGAGAGCTTCCTCAATACGGTAAGGGCATTAATTATAAAATCCAACAGCTGGGGCTTCCCTGGTGGCGCAGTGGTTGAGAGTCCGCCTGCCGATGCAGGGGACATGGGTTCGTGCCCCGGTCTGGGAGGATCCCACATGCCGCAGAGCGGCTAGGCCCGTGACCTGTGGCCGCTGAGCCTGCGCGTCTGGAGCCTGTGCTCTGCAATGGGAGAGGCCACAACAGTGAGAGGCCCGCGTACCGTAAAAAAAAAAAAAAACCCAACAGCTAACATTATAGTCAATAGTGAAAGACCGAAAGCTTTCCCCCTAAAATCAGAAATAAGACAAAGATGCCTGCTTTCACCACTTAAACATTGTACTGGAGTTCTAGCCAGAGCAATTAGACAAGAAAAATAAAAGCCATCCAAGTTGGAAAGGAAGAAGTAAAATTATCTTTATTCACAGACGACATGACCCTATATATAGTAAGTCCTAAAGAACCTACAAATAAAAACTATAGTTAATAAACAAGTTAGCAAAGTTACAGGATACAAGATTAACACACAAAAATTAGTTGTATTGCTATGTACGAGCACTAAACAATCCAATATGAAATTAAGAAAACAATTTCACTTAAAATAGCACTAAAAAGAATAAAATGCTAAGGAATCAATTTAAGCCAAAAAGGCACAAGACTTCCACAAGGAAAATTACAAAACACTGCTAGAATAAATTAGAGAAGACCTAAATAAATGGAAAGACATCCTATGTTCATGGATTAGAAGACTTAATATTGTTAAGAAGGCAATACTCTCCAAAGTGGTCAACCGTCAGTACAACCCCTACCAAAATCCTAATGACCTTTCTTGCATTAGTGCAAACATCAATCCTAAATTTATATGTAACTGCAAGGGATCCTGAATAACCAAAACAATCTTGAAAAAGAAGAAAGTTAAAGAATTCACACTTTTGACTTCAAAACTACAAAGTACGATCATCAAAACAGTATGGTACTGTCATAAGGAAAGACATACATACCAATGCAATAGAATTGAGAGTCCAGAAATAAAATCTCACATTTATGGTCAATTGATATTCAACAAGTGGGCCAAAACCAGTCAACAGGGAAAGAATTTGTTGAAAGACCATTAGACCATTACTAGAAAGACCAATGTTCTTTCAACAAATTGTGCTGAGACAACTGGATATCCAAATACAAAGGAATGAAGTCGGACCCTTGCCTCACACCATGTACAAAAACTACCTCCAAATGAATCAAAGACTTAAATATAAGAGCTTAAACTATAAAACTCTTAGAGGTAAATCTTCATGACTTTGAAATTGGCAAGGGACTTTCATTTGACATCAAAAGTACAAGCAACAAGGGAATAGATAAATTGGACCTCAATTTTTAAAACTTTTGTGCGTCAAAGTACATTATCAAGAAAGTGAAAAGACAACCCACAGAACAGAGAAAATCTCTGCAAATCATATATCTGATAAGGATCTAGTATCCATAATATATAAAGAACTCCTACAACTCAACAATGACAAAACAACCTGATTCAAAAATGGGCAAAGGACTTGAGCAGATATTTCTCCAATGAAGATATACAAATGGCCAACAAGTACATGAAAAGATGTTCAACATCATTAGCCATTAGGGAAATGAAAAACAAAACCACAATGAGACACCAATCATACAACTAGGATGACCAAAAGCAAAAAACTAGTAAATAAGGAATTCCCCAATGGTCCAGTGGTTAGGACTTGGCGCTCTCACTGCTGGGGCCCCGGGTTCGATCCCTGGTAGGGGAACTAAGAACCCGCAAGCCACGCAATGCGGCCAAAAAAAAGTCTTTATCCTGAAGGATGATTGCCAAGGTATTTAGGGGTGCTATGTCTGCAACTTATTTTCAAATGGTTCCACAAAATAAATATATACCACATCTACCTACTAAGAGAAAACATGGCAAAATATTAATAACAAGTGTTGAATCTAGATGGATAAATAAGTATTCATTTTCCATTCATTTTCATTTTACATGCAGAGTTTATGGCCTGTCTAATAGTGATACAATAGTTACCAATTACTGAATATCTGTATGAGATAGACACTTGGTTAAGTAATTTATTTACGTTATTCTGAATTTTCACAACCTGGGCTTCCCTGGTGGCACAGTGGTTAAGAATCCGCCTGCCAATGCAGGGGACCCAGGTTCAAGCCCTGGTCTGGGAAGATCCCACATGCCGCGGAGCAACTAAGCCCATGCACAACTACTAAGCCCGAGTGCCACAACTACTGAAGCCCGCGCGCCTAGAGTCCATGCTCTGCAACAAGAGAAGCTACTGCAATGAGAAGCCCACGCACCGCAACAAAGAGTAGCCCCCCCTTGCTGCAACTAGAGAAAGCCCACGCGCAGCAACAAAGACCCAACCCAGCCAAAAATAAATAAAGTAGGAGAAAACTAATAAGAATTTCCTTTCCTAATTTGGACCAACTCTCAGTACACTGTCAAGTGAGAAAAGCAAAGAACACTCTTTGCTTTTGTGTGTGTGTGTGTGTGTGTGTCCCTGGAAGAATATATAAGAAACGGATAATAACTATTACTTTTGTGGCAAGTAACTCATCTTCTGAAGGATAAAGGTAGAAGAAAGATTTTTTTCACTATATGTTACTATCCTAGCTCTATCATTTTCCACTATTTTGTTACCTTTTGTAACTTCTGAGTTAATCCATAAAACCTGTTCTCTTCTAATACACAATACTATATGGCCTATTTGGCAAAAACTATCCCAAAGCCTAAAAAAAAGTTCACGTTAAGGATTCCCATAAGGTTACAATTCTGAAACAAATGCCTGTAAGCACCCTTCTTTTAAAAAAAAGGAAAAAACCCAAGTTTGGAGCCTCAAATAAAATTTACCTAATAATTAGTATAACATAGTAGATCATGTATAACAATACTCTATTACTGTCCATGACCATGACAGAAACAACATTGGTAACAAACCAACTTCAATCACTTCAAACCAACATGTGGTTCATTCCACCAGATTCCTCAATAAAGTTTAACTACTGTACAGCAGAAAACATAGTAAAACACTGTGCTCAGCAACTACTCAAGAAATGTTGAGCATAAAAGGATTTCCTTCATAGTTCCCAAATTCTGTATCTATTATTTCCTTTACATCCAAAAATATATCACCACTCGAAAATGGATAATAAGTGTAATATACAAAACCCAAATCTTGACAGCGTCAAGAAGAATAGCAAATCGATTCCTAAGGAGTCTAATTATACAAGCTTACAAAAACCTTAAAAGTAAACTGAGACAAGAAGATTACAGGACAACACTGCCAATGAAACCCTCCCTCTGTACATTAACAAAGCGTTCAGAACAGGAAGATGTTGTTAATAATTAAAACCTGTAGACTAATTAAAAGGCTTCATTGAAAAGACAGTAAGGAAAAACCGAGGCCAACGTGACATAGTCAAGGACGAGTCATCTGGGACTCAAAAAGAACTACTACAAACACTCCAAAACTACTTCTTTCAGCACAGGCAAAAGCAAGCGCTACCAGTGCAATAAGAGGAAGTGAGACGCAAACCGTCTAGGAAGAGGGAGTTAAGCAAATGCCTGACATCCAGTTAAAAACGACTGTAACCCCCGGAAATAGGATCCCGGGAAGCTTGGCGGGCACTCCAAGGTTTGGTTCTAAGCTGCAGGACCCGGACACCTCTCCTTCCACCCCTCCCTTCGACCATGGGAGCGGGGGTGTGTGGGGGGGGGAGGAGTGCCCAGAGAACCCGCCCCCCCTCGCCCGACCCAAGAGCCGGGCGGGTGCAAGGGGAGGTGGCACGAGGCCGAGGGAGGAGAGAGCCAGCCCAGGTGACTGGAGCTAGAGGCGGAGACACAGTATGGGAAGGGGGCGGCCATACGACATGGAAGATGGAGACACCCACCCCCACCCCCACCCCCCGGCCCGTACGGAACGAAGACTGGGAGGACAGGAAGGTAAAAGGTGATGAGAGGAATGAGAGGCGCCCCTCCCCAAGACAGGGGAGGGCACACCCTTGCCCCCCAATCCGGGCGGAAGAGTTACTCTTGGGAGGCTTCTTTTGCGGACAGGAGGAAGAACGTGGAGGCGCCGCCCCCGAGCCAAGAATCTGGAGGATGAAAAGTCCTGTCAGGCCCCGTACCAAGCCTCCCGGGAAGCCCGGCCCGCCCCCTCCCAGCCGGCGGCCCAGGCAGGTGCCGCCCCTCCCCCAGCCCGGCGCCCACTCTCCCGCCCGACCGACCATGCACCCTGTCTCCTCGCGCCCTGCCACAGAGCCGTCTGCCTCCCTTCCCCACTCACCTTCCCGGGCGGCTCCGCCGCTCCCCCCTGACCCCGCCAGCGGCCACAGCTCACACACGCCGCCTCAGGTCCCGCACTCTCTCCCCCTCACTCACACACAACGCGACCGCGACTCCGGAGCGGTTCACATATTATGCGTCACTCGTTCGCAACGTAAGCTGCGCGCGCGCACGCGCGCCCGTCCCCCGACTTGGCGCGAGGCTTGCTGGCAGGAGGCGGGAGGAGAGCGCCAGGGTGAGCGGAGGAATATCTACGAGCCCGAAGTCGCGTGGTAAATGAAGTTCCGCCTCTAGGGGCGGAGCCCACCAAGTCTTGATTGGCGCGTGAGCAGTTTGCCCCGCGCGTTGACTTCTGGGGTTTGTAGTTTTTAGCATAAACGAGAACTGCTACGTACTCATTGGCTGCTCAGGAAGGCGGAAGCGAAAAGCGAGAGACTCGATCCTGCCAGCCCAAAGCTAGAACGGCTGCATACCTTCCCAGTACTTTATTCGGCCCTGTGTGACAGGGAAGAGCCGTTGTTTTATTCTCCCATTGGCCCCATTATACCTAGAACCTACCAGGATCTAAGAAAATATTTCCCGAAGTGTATGAGAAATCACAGCAGTCATTAAACAGAAGGCTCTGGTCTTCCCGTTCAAGACCTAGCCTGTAGGATCAATAAATATTTATCCTAGGTATTACATGTGAGGCAGAGAAAAGGAAAAAATCAAAAGGACATAGATTAAGGCAGAGCTGACCTCAGAGGTCATCTAATTCCTTTATTTTGCAGCTGGGAAAAGTGAGACCCGGAGAGAGTGAATGACTTGACTCACATCACACAACCAATTAGCAGCAGAAGCAGAACGACTCCTGACTCTATGACTCAGGGATCCCTTTTTGGAGACGTGAAAGGTAAACTCCTCAGCTGAGCAGAATCTCTCCCTGACAAGATCCTATCGAGCCTTTATCTCTGGGAGTCCTGAGCAAGTTTTTGTGCATTTTTACGGAGTCCTCACAGTCAGCACTTTCACATGGGGAACATGGGACACAGCAAGCCGTCTGCCATGCTCAGGTTCCATAGCTAGATTAAGAAGCTAGCCAGAGCCTGGGTGCTGGGCCTCTTGATTCTGTTCCCCACCGGACCCCATTCCCCTCTTTCCAGAAAAGAGACCTCCCTCCTCTTAAGTATGTAACTTGAAACAGGTGATACTCAGGCACAAAATTCTAGAATGTTGGATGGCAGTGTGGCAGACGTGCCACCTCTCTGCAACGCTTTCACCTGCCACAACACATATCTCTCTTCTCTGTACTTCTGGGACTTTGCCTATAATGGCCACTACCATTACCTCTGACTTTATATAGCTCTGAGCCAAGTGTTTTAACCACACTTTTTCATATAACCCTCACTACCACCCCACAGGGTAGGTACAGTTTGCCACCTACACAGATGAGAAATCTGAGCCCAGATTGGTGGCCCAAGGAATGCGGCCCAGGTTCATGGGTCCAGAGGCTGGACTGATAACTTTCCTACATCAGTGCTACAGCAATCCTTCACCTGACTTTCCTGCCATGCCTCCCTGGGTCATGAACCCAAAATGCATGAGAATGGAGGACTCAAGGCTTAGATACCCTCCCTTTTTCCATGATCTAGCCAGTGCGGTGGTGACTTCCCCACTGACGGAGGTCCTGAAACGCAGATCCCTTGTGGGAACACAGGTTCCAGCTTGCCTCCTCCTGGCACAGCCTCAGCCTGCCACCAGATGGCACTGCTCCCCTTCAGAAAATCAGCCTGGGGCCCTGGGTAAATGATGGGAATAAGGGACATGCCAGAGGGCCTTTGGAGAAGCCAGGGCCCAGGAGGCTGAGGAAGCAGAACAGGAGCTATACAGGACCTGTCTAGCAACTGCTTCCTCCATAATCTCTGTTCTATAATGCCTGTGCCCCCAATACCTCTGCCAAAAGCCCCCCCACATACCTGCAGCCGCAGACCTGCAGGCACTTCCAGACTCCCACTCTGGGAAGAGGAAAAGACTGCACTCAGGTTTTCTGGGCTGCACACACATTTCAAGCACACTCACTGTCACATTTTGTAGGCCAAGGTAACATGTGCCAGAGACACAAGCATGCACTCCCATGCACTGGCGCCAGTCCTCACAGCCAACACTTCACATCTAAGTACGTGCAAGTACAAAGCTACAGATAAATCAGGCCCACACACCCAGCTTGACCTGGCACATCACAACTGAATCATTGGAAAAAGAGATTCCTTGGCCTCTTTAGAAGAACATTTCTGGACTCTGTCTGCCTCTGCTCTGCGTGTGCCCATCTCCCCTTATGGTATGCCTCAAAAAGCAGCAGCCACCATCCAAAAGGGCAAGAAGTCATGTTTGCAGGGCTGCCCAGTGGCAAAGGGAGAGCAAGAGCCGCCCAGCCCTGGTCCCAGCACGAAGGGCTACAGACTTAGGTATGCTCCAACCTGCCCTCATCCCCACACATGCCCATGCACTAGGGTAGGAAAATCAATAGCACCATGTCCTCTGAGCTTCAGGATGCTCCTCCTCTTTCCCCTATCCTCTGTCTCCTCCATCTCCCCCTCTTCCCTTTTCCACCACCCCTTCTTTCCCATCACTTACTTCCAGGTTCACTGGGCCCAGGTGCTCCCATCAGCCCTTCCCCACCCTGGTGCCACCACAACTCCTGTGCCTTGTCCTGTCCCACATCTATTCCCACTCTGCTGTTTGCTGAACAAGACTGCTACTGCAAGTGTCCAGGAGTCACAGGAGCCACCGAGGAGAGGCTTGGGGCTTCCAGGCTCTGGGGACCCCAACCTGGACAAAAAAGGGAATTCTAATCATTCACTTGGTGCCCTCCCCCTTCCTGGGAGCTCATACAGCCCCCTAGAAAGATGGAACACTACCCCTGTTGCCCAAGAGGTGTGCAAAGCAACCACCCCATATGACTGCATCCACAACCACCATTCTCATTTCACAGACTGAGAAACTGAGGCTCCACCTCGTCCAGTGGCCACAGACGCTGCAGTCTCCAGAAGTCAGTACCCCCTCCTGCTTCCACAGGCACAAGTTCATAGAGGGGCCTAAGACTCAGGTGAGAAATGAAGCAGCGACCCCCCAGCCCCGTGCCAATTCCCACATACCAGGATCCCAGCCAGAGTGAGGAGCCCCCAGAAGAGCCCCATGCAATATTGAGGACATACTTATATATTTTAAATTATTCTTTATCTGAAATTAAAATTGAACCGGACATTCTATATATTATCTAGCAACCCCACCTCAGAACCACTGCTCAGCCACAGACCCCAAGGACTCCCCTTGATGGCCCCTATGGCCTCACTTAAATCACCTGCAAAATAGTTAGAAGTAAATCAGAACAGCTGCCTCCCAATGGGTCTCATTAAATATTAGATGGGCCAAGCAGTCAAGGTTGCCTTATCTGAAAGCTGATCTGGGTAATATCAGGCTCAAAGTCCTCCCTTCTCCCCATTCTCTCTTTAACCCTATCACCGAGGGTGACAGATAAGAAAATAGTTTCTTTGCCTCTTTATTGGGAAGAGTTTGCAGAAGGAGATAGGTCAGCAGTTGAGTCTAGCTTTGGAGGTAGACAGACCTGCATCCTAACACTAGTGCTCCCGTAATTGGCCTAATTACTTCACCTCTCGGGCTTCAGTTTCTCCAGCTGGAAAATGGGAATAGTACCTCCTTTCTAGCATTGTTATGAGGACTAAGTGGAACCATGCCTGTAAAGTGCTTAGCTTGGGGTCTGGCACACAGGACTTGCTAGCTAAGTGGTGGCTATTTCTATTGTGATTACTCTTGGTCTGTGGCTGTCCCTATTGCTGTTCTTCAGGACTACCTCAGCCCTGGCTGATTTCTCTTTGCCCCCAGTACTACTGCCTGCTGGAAGAGCTCAAGCTTTCCTCATAAAAATGAGAAATGAGGGCCTCCCTGGTGGCGCAGTGGTTGAGAGTCCGCCTGCCGATGCAGGGGATACGGGTTCGTGCCCCGGTCTGGGAGGATCCCATATGCCGCGGAGCGGCTGGGCCCGTGAGCCATGGCCGCTGGGCCTGCGCGTCCGGAGCCTGTGCTCCGCAACGGGAGAGGCCACAACAGTGAGAGGCCCGCATACCGCAAAAAAAAAAAAAAAAAAAAATGAGAAATGAGCTCCTTACCAGAAAAATCCTGGGACACATTTTCAGACACACTGGGAAGTAGTGGAGTAACCACTCTTAGGGATCATCTGTCTACTCTCTGTCCCAGCACAGAACTAAAAACTGAGTGGGTCAGAGGATGGATTTTTTTTAACATCTTTATTGGCATATAATTTCTTTACAATGGTGTGTTAGTTTCTGCTTTATAACAAACTGAATCAGCTATACATATACATATATCCCCATATCAGAGGGCGGATTTAAGAGGATCTGCTCCTAGGCCTCCTCATGCCTGAAAAGGCTGCCGTCGATCAAGGATGAGGGCAGTCAAGGCCAAGGAGCTCCTTAGATGTGAATTCAGACATGTCGCCCTCCCCAAAGCAGCCTGTCGACCCTGCCTCCCTGCTGAGATGAAGTCTACATCTGGAACCCTGCCCAGAGGGCACTCACTTTTTTCCCTGGGGTCCTCTGGCAGGATGGCGATGTCACAATCAAGGTAGAGTCCAGAGAGGATGGCCAGAGATGGTGTCCCCTGGGCCACCCTCACAATGGACCCACCCAGCAAACAGGGGCTGGAGCATGAAAAGGCCCAAATTCTGCCCTCCGTCTACTCCCAGAACTGTCAGATCCCCGAGCCTGGCTGCCAGTTATCATCCTTGCTGTTTCCTGGGGCCCAGCTCTTCCCAGAGGCTATGCTCCAGGTAAGAGTTAGAGGTTGGGGAGCAGGTACAGGGGAGGTAAGGAGCCCCTTTTGCCTCGGTTTTTTAGAATTGTAAATCCTTCTGGGAAGAAACAACAGTGGAGTCAGCATTGGAGAGAAAAGCCCTTGGATTTTGACAATCCCTGTTTGTAAGCACAAGACTTTTCTACAGGATTCAGGGATCTCTGGCCTGACCCACCTGAAGGTACTCTGGGGACTGCTGGCATAGACCCTGAGGAAGACTCAGGTCAGATAAAGCTTCCCACCCTATCAGTTCTTTCACTTTGAAAGGCCTGGAGCAGAATGACTTTGATGGAAGGAAGCTGATCTGACCGTCAATTCAGAGGTCAGAGATCCACCACCACCACCTGAAGTAATCACCTACTGCCCCACCCCCAAACCTGGCCACGTTGGACCTGGACCCTAAAGAGATATTGCCAGATATAGCCAGGAGTATCCAGTTAGGCCTGGGAGCCAAAGTTATCGAGGGGAGGTGTTTTTAGGTGCAGAGGGTGTCCTGGGCTCTTACTATGAGGCAGTTCCTCTTCATTCCCTCAGAGGTAGGGGTGTCTCTCCATGAAAAGTCACATGATGTTCCTGGGGGGAGCCCCTCTGCCCAGCTCTTGCTTCACCAGGCCCAAACTTGTCACAGGATAGCCTTTTGTGAAGTCACAAAGCTGGCTGCCTCCCACAGGACCAGGGGCCGGGACAACCAGGGACTACTAGGCATGACTTGGGGAGATGGAAGGCTTCAGAAGTGGCCTTTGGACTCTGGAGAGGGGTCTTGAGGGGCTCAGGTTGTAGGGGGTGAAGGGATCTGTTGGAGACCTGGGGAAGAAGACAGTTTCTCAGATTCTGTTCATTGCCAGGAGGTGAGAACAGCTGGGGCTTGGGGCTGTGGTCTTTGGCTATGGGTTTGTCCCTCAAGACCTGGGGTGGGAGGAAGGAGGGCCCTGCCCCAAATGAGTACATATAAAGGTCCTTTTCACTGGTGTTCTGGATATTCCATGGCAAAAAGAGGTTAAGACCTCTGTCTGAGCTGGGGACCAGATCTTCCCCTCAGTGCAATCCATCCATGATCATCTGCTTATTGAATATTCCACCTGCTTCTTGGGCAAGCACATGCAGCCAAATTCTGCTGCATTAATAAGCAGCCCTGATGGCCTTGGGGCACTTTCACCTGTTGGACTGCTCAGAGGAAGAAGACTATCAGGAGAAGAAATGCAAGTCCCCAGCGTTCACTCTCTCTGGAGTGTTGAGATTCTCACCACCAGAGGAGCCAACCCAGGGGAGAAAACAGGAGGGAGGAGAAAGCTTCACTACAGAAAGTGTGGAAAGTCATCCACTGTTGTTGAAGGTCACACTTGGTATGTGGAGGATGAGGAGAGCCACTTGACGGGAGCCCTGTTCTAAAAACCAATGAACAAAACTGTTTTCCGTGAAGTTAAGGATTCCTGTGCCTAGCCCTGTACCTGTATCCCTTGGACTGAGGTGGATGCAGCACACAGTGGGGATGACAGGTCCTGTCCTCAAGGGCCCACAGTCTAGGGACTGAGTGTGCCCAGCTTCCTCCCTTAAAGAGAAAGCTAATGTCCCAGGAATGTGGCCCAAAGTCCCAGGAAATTGTGGGGCAGCCTGGAATCCAGGGGCCACACCTCCCAGGCCAAGGCCTTACATTTCCCTGAAGGTAAGAACAGACTAGAATCTTGAGGGCTTTTGACAGTTGAGCCAAGGCAGCTTCACACAGCCCTTTAGGGTCTGCAAGTCTGGGTCTTGGGGTCGCTCATTCTTTTGAGAGTGACTCTTCCCCACGTGGCTCCTCTCTTGGCCATTTTTGTTGCTGCATTCAAGACAGGCCTCCAGAGAGAACCTCCTGCTCTCTGCTCCATAAAGCCAGTGGGTATGCTGTGGGGATAGACCTGGCCTGAGGGGTAAGTGACTAGAGGGTGACTCTGGGTAGGTTTCCCCATCCATCCTTCATAAGTTTACTAGTTTTTCAAAGTTTTCATAAGTTTACATGGTTTTCAAATTTTGATAGCATTATTTTAGCACAGAATCTTTTTTTTAATGCAGTGAAATCTTGTACACCTGTTCATTAAGTAGATAAGAGAGCCATGTTGGTAGTTGCACGACATGGTGTGTCAGAGTCCCTACCAATTCTGAAGAACCCCCTACAGTTCCAATAAACTCAGTTTGAAAACCACATGCCACATGGCTTCCAGACACTTCCAGGTTTGGCCTGCCATGAATTTGTGGCTTCAAAGCCTAGGCTTCATGGAGGATGAGAACGGGCCAAGGAATGCCATGTTTAGTGGCCCCCTCAGAGCACTGCCATGAGTACCTTCCCCCACTACCACTTTCAGTTCCTGGTTCTGACTCAGCTTATTTACAACTGCCAATGCGTTCCCAAGCCCACTTCTCACCTGACCTTCTGCTGTCAACTTTGCTTCTCTCTTGCGGGCTCTAAAATCAGCATCCAAGCTTCTGTGGCCTGAAGCCCACATAGGAGTCCTAAGTCAGGAGCACATCAGGCACCTTTCTGTAGCTGAGTTCAGTAGGCAGAAAACAGGAGACTCCCTTCCTTCAGGTAGCATTCAGCTTTGCTTGACTCTCTTCTGAGACCCTTGTAGCTTCCAGAATTGTCCTTGTCCTTTTTTTAATATGGAACATATTTGATTTTGTGAGGCTGATACCTCACCTAGGAGCCAGAAAAGGCCTCAGGGCAGCCTGGGTGGGAGACAAACCCTGTCCTCCTCAGTTCTCTTCCCCTAAGATGCAGAGCAGAGAGGACCCAGGCAAGGTGGGCTCTCCACACCACAAGCCAGGGCAGGCCTGGATTCCAGGGGCTTTTGTTCCAGAGAATTTCTGAGAAGCATCATGGCCTTGGCTACTTTCAGGAGGACAATGAATTCAGGAGAGCAGAGTAATGATGCTGTGGAGCTTGTTACAGAGAAAGGCAGCTACATTGCAGCTGAGAACAAAGGCTGCTCTGCCTTTATGGCTGGGGAGGCATGACAAAGAGCAGGCACTCCCCACCGCCAGGTGAGCATGGTGAGGGAATGAACAAGGATCCTCAGTAAGCCGACAGGCTAATGTGAGGTTCCCAGGCTTGGCTGCACATTTGAATCACCTGTGGTGCTCTTCTGACCAACCAGTGCTAGGACCCCGTTCAGACCAATTAAAGCAGTATCTCTACAGGTGAGGTGCAGCCATCTTTGTTTTCCGAAGCTCCTCAGGTGATTAATTTACAGCCAAGGCAGAGAACCAGTGGCCTAGGAGGAGAGATTAGCATTAAACAGGATGTGGGCATAATGGTCTTCACCCTGAGGTGGGGCCTAGAGGCTTGAAATCCTGGAGGCCAAGTAAGCTGGGCCCTGCTGTCACTGGAAGCCATGGGACCCCCTCTTACCCACCTACCTACACACCCACCCACCCACCACACACAGACTAGAGCATCTATTTTGGGGAAAACAGGACAGAAGTCTCAGGGATCCAGCTCCAGGGAAGGAGAGTGTGCACTCTGGTTTAGAATCTTGACCCTGCCCCTCTCTAGCTGTGTGGCCCTGACAGCCCTTCTGAGTCTCAATCTTCATCTGTAAAATGAGGCAATATTGCCTGTTTTGAGGGTGGTTGCAAGGAAGCACCTGGCTCACAGGAAGAGCTCCAGAGATGGGGCTGTTAGCAGCCGTAGCAGCCCGAACTCAATCTGTCAGCACAGGCAGGGCCCTAGTGATCACCTGCCCAATCCCTTGGTTTTTTACACAAAGACCTCAAAGTCCAGAGGGGAGAAATTTTCGCAGGCCATGCAGCCAACCAGAACCGTAATCTCCCTCCACCCAGGCAGCTTTGCATCATAGTGCCCTTCCTGTATGTGGCTTTAGCTCCCCTCATCCAGCAAAACTCTGAAAATGAGTACTGGGGCTTCTGAAGAAGCAAGCAAAGATTTAAAAATACCTCTAGAATGTCTTATTTGAGATGCCTGGTTGACCCCCTTGGGGCAGAGGGTGTGCTCAGCCTATCTGGCTACTTGGCCCTAATGTGCTGTTTGTCTCCAGTCCCTTTTGACATTCTTGGTACTTTGGTGCCAACTGTGTGGCCCCCTGGGTATATAAGGACGCCACCCTGCCCCTGGAGCCTGGGCCTGGGGTTAGGAAGGGCAGAGAGGGCAGGGAAGAGGCATGGTTGGTTTTCAATATAAGCCTTTTTTGTACTCTTTGAAGCCAAAGCATGACACTGAGCATTTACTACTTTGATAAAAAATAAAATTGGTATTGAAAAGTAAAGCTCTGCATGTCATTATACATTTCTCAAAACCCGTAGAATGTACAAGCACCAAGAGTGAACCCTAATGTAAACTGTGGACTTTGAGTGACAATGATGTGTCAACGTAGGTTCATTGACTGAGAAAAATGAACCTCTGTGTTGGGGGATGCTGATGGCGGGGAGGCTGTGCACGTGTCGGGAAAGGGGGTTTAAGGGAAATCTACTTTCTGCTCAATTTTACTGTGAACCTAAAACTGCTCTAAAAAGAGTCTATTTATAAACAAACATAAATAAATAAAAGTAAGACTGACAAATGCAGAGAATAGTACCCTCCTCATGGTGTTTGCGAGGATTACATGATCTAATGGACATAAAGGGCTTAGCCTGACCCTGGTGATTGCTCAATATGTGTTGGCTTTTGTGTTTTATTCTAAAGCCACCTCTGTCCCGTGATTCCCTCTCAGGTGCCACTCATGGGAGGAAGATGGGAGAAACAGGCCCTTCCCATCCTTTATCTCAGGATGCTGAGGCACCAAAGCCTTTGTCACTAGCTCAATCACATGGTTTAACTGGTGATGCAACAGCCAGGCCTCTGGGGACAGTTTCTAACCTCTGTTGGGGCTGAAGTTTGCACTCAATCCAGACTCCTGACAGGTACTGAGCACCTACTTTATGCAAGGTCCTATGCTCAGCCCTTTGAAGGTTTCCCTCATCAGTCTTATGAGGTAGGCATCGTGCTCCATTTTGACAGATAAGTAAACTATGGCTCAGAGAAGTTGACTAACTTGTGCAAGGCTGCTCAGCTCTAAGGACAAAGAGAACAGAGCTGTTCTCTCGTCCATTAGGAAAGGAGGCACAGGAGGTGAGCCTTCAGCCAACACACCAGGGACTTCTTGGCCTGTGGCAGTCAACCGTGCCCTTCAGCAGCCTCACGAAGATGCCACCTTGGAGAACAACATCATCTTCCCAGAGGGACCGGAGCAGCCCAGTGGCCTCCACCAGGTGTTGGGACACCTGCCCTGAGGAGGGATGAGGAAGCATGCCAGTTCCCCCTCTTAGAGGGCCTGGGGTTGGAGGTGCTGGAGCAGGAAGCCTGATTCCCCCTGGCCCACCACATCATTTTTAGGCAGCTCATGCCTCCCTTTGTGAAGCCCTTGCCTGCTGCCTCCTCCAGGTGAAGGGCAGGTGAGGAGGAGGAGCTCTCCTGGAGGTCCAGACCTTCAATGTGGTAGCTGGGTACAATCTGGGAAGGCCTCCTGCAGCTGGTATGAGAAATAGGCTGCAAAGGAGGTTAAGAGAAATAGATGAAGGGAACCACAAGAAGAACCCAAACTCTGATTTCCCTCGGCCTCCTTAGAACTGCAGATGCATCTCTCTCTCCTGCTGCTCACTCATTTGCTCATTCCTTCATTTATTCATTGAGCATCATGTGCTGGGCAGGAAACAGGGTCCTGCCTCATGTTCATAGGCTCTTAGGAGAGACAGCCACACAAAAAGCCTTACAATGTGACAAAGGCTACAAGGAACATGTTCTGGGACCCCCAAAGGCTGCTTAAGAGGTTAGAGAATCCAGGACAGTTGACATGTAGCTCTTGAAAGTCCAGACTTATGTTTCTTAACTCCCAAATATGCTTACAAAGCAAATGAATGCTTTTTATGGGAAAAAGATGTTACTTTGATCTTAAACAATATTGAGTTCCCCAGTGTTGTGTTTGTAAGCCCCACATCCAACTATGGAACATTTTTTTCTGGATCCTAGTGGATCTTAGCTCTTTTTTTTCATTTTAAAATTGTGATAAAGTACACACAACATAAAATTGACCATCCTAACCATTATAGGTGTACAGTTAAGTGGTATTAAATACATTCATAATGTGTAAACATCACCACCATCTGCCTCCATAACCTTAAGTCTTTTCATCTTGCAAAACTGAAACTCTAAACCGATTAAACAATACCTCCCCATTCTCTACTCCCCCCACCTCCTGGCAACCACCATTCTACTTTTCTGTTCTACGAATTTGACTAGATACCTCATAAAGTAAGAATCATACAGTGTTTGTCTTTCTGTGACTGGCTCATTTCACTTAGCATAATGTCCTCAAGGTTCATTCATGCTGTAACATATGTCAGAATTTCCTTCCTTTGTAAAGTTGAGTAGTATTCCATTGTATCTATATACCATCTTTTGTTTATCTGTCTACCTGTTGATGGACACTTGGGTTGCTTCCACATTTTATCTATTGTAAATAATGCTGCTATGAACATGGGTGTGTAAATATCTGCTTTCAGTTCTTTTGGGTACATGCTCAGCAGTGGAACTGCTGGATCATATGATAATGCCATTTTTAATTTTTTGAGCAACTGCTGTACTGTGTTCCATAGTAGCAGTACCATTTTACATTCCCACCAACAGTGCACAAGGGTTGCAGTTTATCCACATCCTTGCCAACATTTCTTATTCTTGTTTATAAATAAGTTTATAAATATTCTTATTTATTGCTAGCATATAGAAATACACAGTTGTGTATTGAGTTTGTATCAGCCTAATTTTCTGAATTCATTTATTCTGACAGTTTTTGTGTGGAATATTTAGTGTTTATCACATAAGGTCCTACCATCTGCAAACAGAGATTATTTTACTTCTCCCTTTCCAATTTGGATGCCTTTAATTTATTTTTCTTGCCAAATTGCTCTGGTTATCAATTTCAGTACTGAAGTGGCAAAAGCAGCCATCATTGACCTGTTTCTGTTGTTAGAAGAAAAGCTCTCAGATTTTCAGATTGAGTATGATTTTTGCTGTGGGTTTTTCATTTATGTTTTTTATTATGTTGAAGTAGTTTCCATCTGTTCCTAGTTTGTTGAACATTTTAATCATGAAAAGGTGTTGAATTTTGTCAAATGCCTTTTCTGCATCAATTGAGATGATCATGTGCTTTTCCCCCTTCATTCCATTAATGTGCTGTGTTACATTGATCGATTTTAGAATGATGAAACACCCTTGCATTCCAGGAAGAAATTGCACTTGGTTGTGGTGTGTAATCCTCTTAATATGCTGCTAAATTTAGTTTGCTAGTATTTTGTTGAGGATTTTTACATCAGTGTTCATAAGGGATAGTGGTATGCAGTTTTCTTGTAGTGTCTTTATCTGGCTTTTGTATCAGGGCCTCATAGAATGAGTTAGCAGGTGTTCCTGCCTCTTCAATTTTTTGGAAAAGTTTAAGAAGGATTGGTATTAGTTCCTCTTTAAATGTTTGGTAGCATTCACCAGCGAAGCCATCAGGTCCAGGGCTTTTCTTTGCTGGAGATTTTTGATGACTGATTCAATCTCCTTACTAGTTATAGGTCTCTTCAAATTTTCTATTTCTTCATTATTTAGTCTTGGTAGGTTTTATGTTTCTAGGGAATGTATCCATTTCATCTAGGTTATCCAAGTTGTTGGCATATAATTATTCGTAGTAATCTCTTACAATCCTTTTTATTTCTATAGAATCGGTAGTAATATTCCCACTTTCATTTCTTTTTAAGTACCAAGGATCTTTATTCTCAGGTCTGATACTGAATCTGTGGCTGCAGATAATGTCACTATTTTGAGAATTATTTCATTCTTTGCAAGTCTTCAGCCACAAAGTTACACCTTATTCTCATAACAAGATAAGTGAATCAGGCTGGAAGGGGATTAAGGAGGTACACTGATGATAAAAGCAAAAGGGAACACACACTTTTACAAGCATATTGTCCCAGTTACCTTGAAAGTTAAATTTCAGATTAATTTACAAAAGTAGTGACAGTACCTTGATTTAAGTGAAAATCAACACAAGTTATACCTTAAAAAACAAAAAAATCAATTCAGAAATGCTAAGTCAGACAAGCATGCAAAATTCAGAGTATTAAAAAATGCAACTGGTTGCCCAAACAGATATATCCCTCAGAAAAAGGGATTTGAAAATGCTAAACAGAACCAAAGGAATTAGAAGCTGAATTAGCAGACCAATTCCCTCATTTTATAAATGAGGGCAGACATTAACTGGCAAAGCTTACTCAGCTAGATTAAGGGTGTACACAGATGTAATTCCTGGTGCTATTTGCAACTACACATATCTAAAATATGAGGAGATAAATATCCGGAACACATTAGGCCCACTGACTTAAATAAAACAGTTCAACAGTGGGGGTGAAGTTGTTATTATAGCATAGCAGCACATTATACATATGTAAGATATTAAATGGCAAGAAAGAATCTCTTAAAGATTTTAATGCTCAGTTTTAATACACAATCAAGTTTCCATCCAATTTTCTGATGTATAGTGAACTGTACTGGCTTAAAACAAAAAGTGCATTCTTCAGTTTTCTTCTACACTTTTTTTGGCCTATCTTTCAAAACTGAGCACTGGGCTTTTTTTTTTTTTGCGATACGCGGGCCTCTCACTGTTGTGGCCTCTCCCACTGCGGAGCACAGGCTCCAGATGCGCAGGCTCAGTGGCCATGGCTCACGGGCCCAGCCTCTCCGCGGCATGTGGGATCTTCCCAGACCGGGGCACGAACCCGTGTCCCCTGCATCGGCAGGCGGACTCTCAACCACTGTGCCACCAGGGAAGCCCCTGGGCATTTTTAATGTAAGTAATGTGATGTTATATATGTACATTCTAATTCACGTTTTAGGAATAAATAAAATCCATATTTCAGTAACTGATAGTGTATTTATAAAATGAAAATCTCTATCAAAATACACTTTTCACTGGGAAAAATAAATAAAACAGACAAATGGATCTACACAAAGTAAAAATTAACTTTGGTAAATTTCAGTGTAGGACAGTCCATAACAAGCTTATTTGCCCTTACTCCCCCAGAGCTGATCATCTTCCAAGTTAAGATTTTAAAAATATTTTTAAATTGAGATTATTATGTTGACATTTGTTTCTCATTCCACATCATCTTCAGCCAAGCTCTGAGCACTTACAATTCTCTGACTAATTGTTGGGAGCTTAGTCAGAAGCCTCTGGAACACTGGTGGTGGAAGAGTTTGCTGCCACACTTGCAGTAACTGCTGTGGCTGTCCACACACAGCAATTGCATTTGTCAAATGGTCCGCACCCTTCTCATATTCACCTTGAGCTAGTAACTCTTCACCAAGCTGTATTTCTTCAAGGAAGAATTTCGGAACGGCTTCAGCATATTTAAGGTCAGGTAACTTGGAAAGTCCAGCTCTCTCCTTGGCAAGCTTCTGTTTCTTTCTTCGTTCTCGCAGCCTGTTCTTGAAGTTGGGGTCACTCTGTCTCCTGCAGCCGAAGTAAATGCAGTACCCAATGAAAAGGGCCCCGCACACACCGGCGGAGATGGCGCTGTTCCGGCCCTCCATCTTTTCTCCAACGAGGCTTCTTTTCTTCCCTCAAAGAAGCTGTTGGCTCAGAACCCTCGGAGCGGACTCCCACTTTCATTTCTGATTTTAATAACTAGAATCTTTTTTTTCTCTTGGTCAGTCTAGCTAAAGGTTTGTCAGTCTTATTGATGTCTCAAAGAACCAACTTTTGGTTTCATTGACTTTCTCTATTCTTCCGTCCTCTATTTATCTTCTAGGTCCTTACCTTGCTGTGGGTCCTTTCCCCAGAAAACTGTCCATACATATCAGAGTCTGCATAAACATTCAGTCTTCACAGACCCCTGAAACCCAAGGATCTCCATTTACAAATTTTGGTGCTGAAGGGCTTAAAATTCCAGTGGTCCCTGAAAGATTAAACTGGGTAAAGAATGAGGCATAAGACAAGCAAAGGGACCAGCACTGACAACTCATCAGGCACTGAATCAGTGAGAGCCTCTTGAAATTTATTGTGGTAGGTTGGGTTGGGACCTGAGCATCTGCATTTCTCAGAAGCTCCCAGGGAGGCCGGCTGTTTGTTCTGGTCATGCTTTGAGCAATGAGACTCTAAACAACCACACCCCCTCTAGCTCTGCTTCTCAGGTAAGTTCCCCTCTCCATAAAAGGCATCCCCAGGTAGGCAGGTGTCACCTTGACTCCTCCCTTCTCTTAACCCCATTTTCAGTTACCAAGACCTGAGATGCCATTTCCTGAACATCTCTGACTCCATTTGTCCATTTGTAGCCCCCCACTTCAGTTTAGTTCACCAACGTCTCCTGCTTGGACCACTGTAGAGCTCCCCTTACCCCCAGGTGTGATCCCCAACCTCCACCTGTGGTGCAATTTCAAAAGTAAGTTGTCTTAAACTTTTCTTTTTTCCAAAACAAAAACCAAATTTATTCAGCAGCCATTTTAATTAAGAAATCCTATAAATTAGGACCACCACAATTTCAGACACTCCAGTGTGATGTGTACGTCAATAGCTACATCAGGAGAATAAACAAGACATTGAATCTTTTTTAAAAATTAGTTTAGCTCCCTTAAAGTTTGGGGGTGGCACCTTATTTAAAGTACCTTCAAGTTTCATATGGGTAAAGCCAGCAGTTTCTCCTCTAGGAGAGTCACATTTAAGAAAACGGTTTCGGTCACTCGCAAAGAGCTGGTGGCAGGAGGAAACTAAGGGGAGAGAACCCACGAAAGCTCAGGCCCAAAGCTCCACGGAGAGCCAGAACAGAGCAGAAAAACAGCCAGGGTCTCATCCATGCAGTGCAGTCATGAGAAAGGGTGGAATACAAAAGGCCGGCCAGGAGAACAGAAGAGAGGCTCGAGATTGTTTATGCCTGTTTCTGAGAAAGCTCATGGAACAGCCAAGAGTGGCCTCACAGGAAGAGGACGAGTTCTGGATAGAAGGAAAGCACAGAAAAAAATAACTCTCCTCACACAACCCTCTCCACCTATGTGTCCTCTGGAGACTCCAAGAGGTAGCAAAGCGCAGACAGGGCTCTTCTTGGAGCAAGAGAAATAAAAGACACAGGGGTGAGTTAGCTCTCCCAGGAAGCCCACAGCCTTCCACCTAAGCATGTCTTAAACTTTTAATGTGACTTACAAGAGCCTGTGTGACCCTACCCCTGGTCATATCTCTAGCCTTGTTTCTTTGTATCTTACTCATGCAGTTCCCCCCTCTTGGCCTTTACCTATCCTGTTCCCCCTACTCAGAATCCTCTTATCCATCTTGCACCCAACTCCCACTTCTGCTCCTGACCTGGCTTGCCTATTCCCTCCCTCCTTTCACCCCAGTCTAGGTTGGGAGCCTGCCTGGCCAATCCTGTCTGAATTAGGGCTGTTGTGATGATATCCAAAGCCTCTGAGGCTCCTTTAAGCAAAACAAGGACCTGATTATAAGGAGAGAAAGGAGGTGGGTATTTTTTGGACTCCACAGCTGGGAACCCTGGTCCCTTCTTCCCTTTCTCCTTTGGGACTCTCAGCCCAGTGCCCTCTGACTGTTTACTTCATAGCTCTCTGCATCTTTGAAACTTGACTCCAAGTTTTGGGGCCATAAAATCCAATTGTAATTAGGTATTCTCCCTGGGCCAATCAGCTACTGCTAGGGAACTGACACATAGTACAAACATATTCTATGAGCCTCACTCCTGAGTGGGTGGGCAGTTTTGGAAAGGGGAGTAATGGATAAGTAGACACCAAAGGTGTCTCCTGCAACCCTTAGGGTATTTACCCTGTGTTTCCCTTTTGCAGTGGTGTAACTGCCTTCTATTGGTCTGCCTCCCCCAGTGGGCACAAGCTCTTAGGACAGAGGTCAAGTTGTATAACTCTGTCTACAGGGCTGAAACAGAATGGCCCAATAAGTATTTGTGGAATGAAGTGCCAAGAAAGCCCAAAGAAAGGACTGGCCTTCAGGTTCATGGAGGCATCACAGAAGAGGTGACGTTTGGGCCAGGCCTTAAGCAGAGTAAGTTTACTAACTGGGAGTAGAAGTTGAGCAAGAGGGAATGGTGGCCCTGAGGCCTGAATTGGTCCAACCACATGTTACTGAGAACCCAGTGATGAACAATACATTGAGTGATGTTATGGGAATAGAGTTAGGCCTAGAAATGAGTAAGAAGTAGCTGAAGGGGAGATTAGACTCCTGGAGTGTTGAACCAAATGTTTCCTCCTTTGAACCTCTGCTGATAGTTGGTTCTCACAGGAGTTAAGAGTGTACTCTAGGGCTTCCCTGGTGGTGCAGTGGTTAAGAATCCGTCTGCCAATGCAGGGGACATGGGTTCGAACCCTGGTCTGGGAATATCCCACATACTGCGGAGCAACCAGGCCTGTGCGCCACAACTACTGAGCCTGCTCTCTAGAGCCCATGAGCCACAACTACTGAGCCCGCATGTCACAACTGCTGAGGCCCACACACCTAGAGCCTGTGCTCCACAGCAAGAGAATCCACCACAATGAGAAGCCCATACACCACAATGAAGAGTTAACGCCACCCCGCTCGCCACAACTAGAGAAAGCCCGCGCACAGCAACAAAGACCCAATGCAGCCAAAAATTAATTAATTAATTAATATAAAAATATATATGGTACTTAAAAAAAAGATTGTATTATAATTATGTTTGTGTGTCTGTATCCTCCAGGAGCCTCAGGGCCTGTGTGCTTTTCATCTTTCTATAACAAATCCCCAGGGTTTTGTTTTGTTTTGTTTTGTTTTAATTGAAACTGAATCCCCTCATGGCAAATGGGGGCTGTGGACAACTCTTCATATTCTGTTCAATACATGTTCATGGCACCCACTCCTGTACCAGACTTTGAGGCTACTGAGATGGACCAATCTGGTCCCATCTGGAAGAGTCAAATACAATTCCAATAAGCATGAGGTAGGTGCTATCACCAAGATAATTGCAAAAGTGCAGCTTAGTCTGGAGAATCCCAGCCGATCTCATGTAGAAGTAAGAGCTTATAATTCCTCTAGAAGGAGATGGTGGAATTGACTTAAAACAGCAAAGATGTTAGCCAAAATTTCTCTGAACTAAATAAACCTGCATGTACGTTTAGCACTTTGAAAGTTTGTTTATAGCCATTTTTCTCATTTCTTTCTCACCATTGCAAGCATGTTATTCCCATTTTACAGATGAAGAACCCATCTCAGGGAGGTTAAGTGATTTGTCCAAGGTCATACAGAATGTGAGAGGAGCTGCCTCTGCCTCCCTACCACCAACCCTAAGGAAGAACCCCTCACTGCTTAGAGGAAGTTTCAACCCCTCCCAGATACTTCCAAGGTCTCTACAGACCTCGGAGTCTGTAAGTGGGGACCATTCTTCCCACCCTGTTCAGAAAAATGTGTATTGATCACCTACTACTTGGAAGGCATCATCCCTACTCCCTTGTTGGAACCTACTCTCAGAAAAGCACCAGCATAACAGTCATTTACCTATGGATTAGTAAACACTTTGTCTTCTCACTGTGCAATGTGAGTATATACATATATATATATATATATATATATATATATATTCTTAGATCTGTGAATATATATTCTTAGATCTGTGTTCAAATTCTAACTCCACCAGTTACCAGCTATGAGATTTCATGTAACTCAACCTCTTTGAGCTTTAGTTTCTTTTATTTCTTTTTTAATCTTTTTTTAAAAAATTATTTATTTATTTATTTATTTTTGGCTGTGTTGGGTCTTAATTGCTGCGCACCGGCTTTCTCTAGTTCTGGTGAGCAGGAGCTACTCTTCATTGCAGTGTGCGGGCTCTTTTTTAAAATTTATTCATTATTTTTGCTTCGTTGCTGTGCACGAGTTTTCTCCAGTTGTGGCGAGCAGGGGCTAACTCTTCCTTGTGGTGCGTGGGCTTCTCATTCTGGTGGCTTTTCTTGTTGCAGAGCATGGGCTCTAGGTGTGCAGGCTTCAGTAGTTGTGGCACGTGGGCTCAGTAGTTGTGGTGCACGGGCTTAGTTGCTCCGAGGCATGTGGGATCTTCCCTTCCCCGGGCCCGAACCCATGTCCCCTGCATTAGCAGATGGATTCTTAACCACTGCACCACCAGGGAAGTCCCGGTGTGCAGGCTTCTCATTGCGGTAGCTTCTCTCGTTGCAGAGCACGGGCTCTAGGCACGTGGCCTTCAGTAGTTGAGGCACGTGGGCTCAGTAGCTGTGGCTAGCGGGCTCTAGAGTGCAGGCTCAGTAGTTGTGGCACATGGGCTTAGTTGCTCCACGGCATGTGGGATCTTCCCGGACCAGGGATCGAACCCGTGTCCCCTGAATTGGCAAGCGGATTCTTAACCACTGTGCCACCAGAGAAGTCCCTAGTTTCTTTTAAATTGAGGTAAAATTTATGTAACAAAAAATTAACCATTTTAAGTGAACTACTAAAAAAGAAAGTATATATATATATATATATATATATATACACATATATGTATAACTGAATCACTTTGCTGTACAGGGGAAATTAACATAACATTGTAGTCAACTATATTTCAATAAAATAAATAAACAACACAGTGGCATTTAGTACATTCACAATGTTATGAAATCACATATCTAATTTCAAAACATTTTCATCACCCCAAAATGAAACCTCATACCCATTAAGTACTTATTCTGCATTGTTCTCCCCCCCACCCCTTTTAGCTCCTGGCAACCACCAATCTGCTGTCTGTCTCTATGGATTTGCCTGTTCTGAATATTTCATATAAATGGAATCATACAATATGTGACCTTTTGTTTCTGGCTTCTTTCGCTTATATCATTTTCAATATGCTGTAGTATGTATCAGTATTTCTTTCCTTTGTATGGGTAAATACCATTTCACTGTATGGATATAACACATTTTGTTTATCCATTCATCTATTGATGAACACTTGGGTTTTTTCCACCTTTTGGCTATTGTGAATAATGCTACAATGAACACTGGCATACAAGTATCTGTTTGAGTCCATAGTTTGAATTATTTTGGGTATATACCTAGAAGTGAAATTTCTGGATCATTTCATAATCCTATGTTTAACTTTTTGAGAAACCATTAGTCTTCCACTGTGGCTGTGCCATTTTACGTTCCCATCAGCAACACACAAGGGTTCCAATTTCCCCATATCCTCACTAACGCTAGTAACTTTCTGGGGGGTTTTTTACATTATTATTTTATAATAGCTGTCCTAATGGCTATGAAGTGGTGTATCATTGTGGTTTTGATTTGCATTTTCCAAATTATTAGTGATGTTAAGCATCTTTTTATGTGCTTATTGACTATTTGTATATCTCCTTTGTACATCTTCTTCAAGTTCTTTGCCCATTTTTGAAGTGGCTTGCTTGTTTTTGTTGTTGTTGAATTGTAGGAGTTCTTTATATATTCTGGATATCAATTCCTCATCAGATACATGATTTGCAAATATTACTTCTATTCCGTGGGTTGCCTTTTCACTTTGTTGATAGTGGCTTTTGATGCACAGTGGTGTTTCATGAAGTCCAATTTGTCTATTTTTTCTTTTGTTGTCTGTGCCTTTGGTGTCATATCCAAGAAATCATTGCCAAATCCAACATCATGAAGCTTTTCCCCTTTGTTTTCTTCTAAGAGTTTTACAGTTTTAGATTTTACATTAGGTCTTTGATCCACTTTGAGTTAATTTTTGTATATAGTGTAAGGAAAGGGTCTAATTTCATTCTTTTGTATGTGGATATCCAACTTTCCCACCATCATTCGTTGAAAAGACTGTCCTTTCCCCCACTGAACTATCTTGGCATCCTTGTCAAAAATCATTTGACTAGGGCTTCCCTGGGGGCACAGTGGTTAAGAATCTGCCTGCCAATTCAGGGGATATGGGTTTGAGCCCTGGTCCGGGAAGATCCCACATGCCACGGAGCAACAAAGCCCATGTGCCACAAGTACTGAGCCTGCACTCTAGAGCCTGCAAGCCACAACTACTGAAGCCCACGAACCTAGAGCCCATGCTCTGCAACAAGAGAAGCCACTGCAATGAGAAGCCTGCCCACAGCAACGAACAGTAACCCCCACTCGCTGCAGCTAGAGAAAGCCAGCACACAGCAACAAAGACCCAACTCAGCCCTAAATAAATAAATAAATAAATTTTAAAAAATCATTTGACTATATGTGAGAGTTTATTTCTGGACTCTATTCTATTCCATGACTGTCTTTATGTCAGTACCATACTGTTTTGATTACTGTAGTTTTGTGTAGTAAGTTTTGAAATCAACTTTGTTTTGGGGTTTTTTTTTTCAAGACAGTTTTGGCTATACGGGGTCCCTTGAGATTCCATACGAACTTTATGATGGATTTTTATATTTCTGCAAAAAAATGTTGGGATTTGATAGGGACTGCATTAAATTTGTATATTGCTTTGGGTAGTACTAAAAATCCATGAGCACAGAATGTCTTTCCATTTATTTGTATCTTTAATTTCTTTTAGCAACACTTTAGAGTTTTTTTTTGTGTGTGTGTACTAGCCTTTTCTCTCTTTAAGTTTATTACGAAGTATTTTATTCTTTTTGATGCTAGTGTAAATGGAATTGTTTTCTTAATTTCTTTTCATATTGTTCAGTGTTAGTGTATGAATACATAACTGATTTTTGTGTGTGGGTTTTGTATCCTGCAACTTTGCTGAATTCATTTATTAGTTATCACTGTTTTTTTTTGGTGTGGACTCTTTAGAGTTTTCTACATATAAGATCATGTTATCTGTGAACAGAAATAATTTTACTTCTTTTTCAGTTTGGATGTCTTTCTTTTTCTTGGAGAGAATGGAATTATTCTCTGTAGAAATGTTAAAAAGCATCTGTTTCTGTGACATCTGTCTATGGACTTGGCAAATGTACATGGTCATTTATCAGGTACTACAGTAAATCTGTGCTGCTTCCCTAGAAGTTGATCAGCAGTATCCTTCATACCCTCCCAGGACCAGCCCTGAAATTGATCCCTTCAAGACCATGAAATCTGGGAGCAGAGCTACAGGCTACTTTTCCACTCTCCAGAGCAGTCATCTGGTGGTTCTTACCCCATCTTATGCTGCTCCTGAGCTCTGGTCCTTCTGCCTAGAATTGTCCTTCCCTGAGTCTTCACATGCTTCTCTCTAGCATTCTTGGCATTCAGATTTCAGCTCACAGGTCACCTCATCAGGGTGGTCTTACCCCATTCTTCCCTCTCCAGACAGCCTCTCTCCCATACAGGTCTCTGTTTTTATGTTCTTTTCAGCACTTATTAGAATTTGAAATTATTTTTTACTATTTGTCTCCCCTATTTAGAAGGTAAGCTACTTTAGGGCAGAGACCTGTAATCTCTTGTTCAGTGCTAGATTAGCATCTGAAATACAGTTCGGGGACAACAAATGTCTGAATGAACATCCAGATGGGACAGGTTTTTATTAGTTTCACTTTACACCAGAGTACTCCAAGCTCAACTTTGAGTACAGTTCTTCACTTCAGTGCATGGTTATAAGAGTGTCCTGTACTCAAACCCCACCCTTTATGTCCCAGCTTCAGTTTTTCCATCTTTGAAGTGGGGTGATACTTATACATGCCTCATTATGTCGATGTGAGGATCAAATGCGTTAATAGCTCTAAAATGCTTACATTTATGCTTGGCACGTCTTATTAGTATTCCCCAGCATCCAGCACAGTGCCTGGTACAAGGTAGGTACCCAATAGGTAATTGCTGAATGGGGAATTTTATGATGCAGCAGCTTTGCCAGGTCTTCAATAGATGTTGGGGTGGATTTTTTTTTCAAGCCTCCCAGAGATTATAATCTAGTATAAGAGAAGCTGTGTACGAGGTGAAAGTTAGAAAACATCCCAAGAATAGGATGGCTGGGCTTCCCTCGTGGTGCAGTGGTTACGAATCTGCCTGCCAATGCAGCGGACACGGGTTCGAGCCCTGGTCCAGGAAGATCCCACATGCCGTGGAGCAACTAAACCCATGCACCACAACTACTGAGCCTGTGCTCTGGAGTCCGCGAGTCACAACTACTGAGTGCGTGCGGTACAACTACTGAAGCCCACACGGCTAGAGCCCGTGCTCCGCAACAAGAGAAGCCACTGCAATGAGAAGCCCATGCACTGCAAGGAAGAGTAGCCCCCGCTCGTCACAACTAGAGAAAGCCTGCACGCAGCAACAAAGACGCAACGTAGCCAAAAATAAAAAAATAAAAAATAAAGAATAGGATGGCTGTCGAAGAAAGAAAAACAACTATCTGTCACCTTGGAACCTGGTTCAGAGTGATCATGTTTTTTGGCATCCAGAAGTGGGAGTGGGTTGGAAATGTGGCTGGTGGAAGAAGGACTGGGTTGGTTTTCATGGAATGAGGAGGAGGTTAAACAGGTGAAAGGAAGAGGGTGTTTTTCCAGGTGTGGGTTCACAGTGATGAAGAAGAACTAGCTATAGTTTCTGATTAACAAGTCACTGGTGAGTCTTCTCTAATCTCAGCAGGAAGACCCCAGATTTTTAAACCGCACTTGAAGGCAGAGCCATCAATAGGCAGCTATGCATGTAAATCACTCTAAGGATTCCTCCCTAATATAACCCAATTTCCTACTGGTGAATTGGGGGGTAGCATGATTCCCAAAGGTGGTTGTGAGGGCATAACATCATTCAAGTTGTCAGGGAAGCTCCCAGAGGGCAAGGAAGCAGTGATGTCACAGAAGGGCAATGGCATCTTGGGAGGCTTCCATCATCAGGGGAGCCAGCCCTGGCCCTTGTTGCTCAACCTCAGTGACAGAGGAGGCAGGTAAGTGTGGGTGTCTCTGATAGTTGTGTATTGGGTCTTTTGGGAGAGGGGAGGGAGATAAACAATAAGACTGCTCTCTCAAGTTTCTGCCCAGCTTCACTGGTCTCTTTCTCCTCACTTTGGTCATCTTTAGGGCTCTCACCTGAACCTACTTCGACACTTGAGACCAAATCTGCTTTATGTGTCACACGAGTAGTCCAAGCTAAGAGGCCAACTGGTGAAAATGTGGAGTAGGGAGGGGTCAGACCTCAGGTGATCTCAGGATTCTGAGAAAAGTGAACCAGCTTTTGAGGCATTCTTTGTCCTTTAAGATCATAGGATGAAGTTCCCTTACTTGAGGGAGCAGAGAGCCTCCAGAGGTTTTGAGCATGCTGCTTTCTATCTATGAGCCTGCTGTTTCCAAATGGTTACCGAAATGTCTTTAGCCAGCTGAGCCCTTTCCTTACTTCCAGAGGATAATCTAAATGGAAATCCATGTGTGTACATGTGTGACACAGTGACAAAATTTAATTTAGGTTCAAGTGACTGATATCAGAGCTTTTCTGGAAAGTGTCTTCAGACAAGGGAGATGGGTATCAAGGTAAAATTTCCTGAGTCTCAAAAGCCAAGGGGCTAAGTGAGAATGGAAAATCTAAGGACATGTGAAAGCTGTGATACTTTTGGAGCACCTTCTGCAAATCTAAATACCCATGGATAGTTTGGGAACACACACTTGTATTTTTATAACTTAATTTGTTCCCAAAAATAACTGATATCTAGAGGTGTGAAGGCCCAGAAGAAAAAGGAAGTGGGAAGGAGAAAGGATTTTTAAAAATTAATTAATTAACTTATTTTTGGCTGCATTGGGTCTTCTTTGCTGCCCGCGGGCTTTCTCTAGTTGCGGCGAGCGGGGTAGCGCTACTCTTTGTTGCGGGGCGTGGGCTTCTCATTGCGATAGCTTCTCTTGCTGCGGAGCACGGGCTCTAGGCACGTGGGCTTCAGTAGTTGTGGCACGCTGGCTCAGTAGTTGTGGCGCACAGGCTTAGTTGCTCCGAGGCTTGTGGGATCTTCCCATAACAGGGATCGAACCCGTGTCCCCTGCATTGGCAGGAGGATTCTTAACCACTGCGCCACCAGGGAAGTCCGAGAAACGATTTTTTTATCCTCTTGATTTTATGAGGAAAACAGAATCCACTTTCAGGATTTTTTCATCATCTCATCAATGTTCACTTCTTGGGATAAGGAGGAGGAAGGGAACCTGGGGCTGTAGTGAAGAAAGCTGACACAGTTCACTCTTCTTGTTAACCGGAGCCCACATGGCAGTAATTCCCAACTTGAGGGAGGAGAACCTGCATCCTTAACTTCCCACTGAGTGTCAGTGATCAGGAAAGCCCTTTCTTGTCCCCACTTTTTTTCCAGCTTCAGTTAACAGGAAACCGGACGGGAGGGGGGAAAACCTAGAGTTGCATGGTGCGCATCAATTTCAGGGGTCCTTGAGAGCTGCGCCTAACCTCTGTAGGAGGAGATAGCAGTAGTAGCAATCATCATTGGCAGCATCAGCAATGACCGATCCCCAATGTTGAGCCCCATATCTCCGCGCCAGGCACTTGCATCATCTCATCCAATCCTAACAAGCCTCCAGGGTTATCCCTAAGTGAGGAATGAGGAGGAACCGAGGCTCAATTGAAGCACTGACTGGTCAACGTGCCTCTCTGGTGGCTAGCGGGGTGCAAACCCATTCTGTCGGACCCACCACTAAAACCATTCCCAGGTTTCCGGCCTGAGATTTCCGTGCCTCATTCACGCCTGAAAAAAGTTATCTGTAGCATAGACGGCTCTGTAGAGGGAGGAATCGCAGTCCACCCGGCGCGGGGCAACAGCGGCCTCCGCTAGGCTCTCAGCGGAACTTTCCTGTCGGCGGCGCATGTTCCCGTCCGGGCGGCCGGGCGCGCGGGCCGAGAGGGGGACGCTTTCTGGCGCGGACCGCCAGCGGAGGCTGCGAGCGCCGCCGCAGGAGAACACCGACGCTCAGCCGGAGCCAGCCCGCGGCGCCCGGGCCTGGCCGGCTGCTTCCCTCTACCCCAGACGCCGCTGCCGCAGGCACTGCCAAGGCGGGCGCAGAGGAACGCTCGGCCACTCGGCCCTGCCCGGCCCGGCGCGGCCCGGAGCCGCGGCGCGGGAGGTGAGTGCCGGTGCCGGCCCCCGGCTCCCTGCTCGGGCCGCCGGGACCCTCAACAATGGGGGCGGAGTGGAGACGCGGCCAGGGCCCCTGGCGCTCAGCGGCCTGGGTCAGCAAGTGGGTCCCGGCGGCCCAGGCCTTGGGGCGCTGGATCCGACCTAGGGAACTCCAGTGGCCGGAGGCTTGGCGGGGGTCTTCGCCTCCACCCGGGGCCGTGTTGGCTTGGTATTTAGAATTTTTGTAGCCGGGAAAGGGAGTTATAGGGGCACGGAGACTTAACTCTAGAGGCGTGCGCTCTTAGTGCCTCATGCAGACGCCCTGGAGGCTGGCCATAGCGGGTGGATTGGGGGGAGGATGCGTTTGGGATTCTAGGGGCCTCAGTGTGCCTGGTCCCTAAGGCGAATCGAGATGCGTCTCTCCCTGCCCTCCTCCCCACCCGCTCCACGCCCCCAGGTCCATGAACTTGGCAGACCGGGATCTGACTGGGGAGAAAGGGTATTGAGTATTTAGCTTCTCTGAGGTAATCGGTGATTAGTTCCTGGAAAGGCAGGAGCTCAGCTGGGCACAGGGGAGTTGAGCAAAGGGCTGGATTCTCCAGGGCCCAGCATTCTGGAGTTGAGTGGTTCTCAGGTAGGGAACTTGTCACAAGAATGTCTCCGTGAGTAGTGTTGGCCACCTTGGAGTTAGGGTGAAGCCGGAGTTGTGAATTGGAGAGTATAGAGGAGGGTTGGTAGGCTGCTGAAGTTGGAGAATTAGCTTTTTGTGGGCCATGGTGGTAACAGCCTGTGAGATGAACAAGGGGCCTTTGCAGAGTGGGCTTTCTGATAGAGAATGACCTCTTACTGAGGGGGAGGGGTGACTCAGATCTTAGAATTCCTGTCCCTTGCTAGTGGATGTGGCTGACTGTGTTGGTGGCTGGGCACTGAGGTAGACGGTGCTGGAAGGAGCGTTTGGGGGCTGAATTGAGTTTGTTCCTGAATAGAAGACAGTGTGGACCATTCCTTCTTACTCCAAGTCAGAATGGTAGCTGTCATTGACAGTGTTTTAAGTAAATAATTTCTTTGTGGTATTTGGATCCAAAGCTTTCCTCTGTTCATTTTTTTTCTCCTTTGTTTTTGAATTGTGACTCATACTTTCTTTTCAGCACTATGGCTGTTGTTTATGATGATAGACAAACTTAGACAGTATAATATATATAAATTCCAGGGATTTTTCAGTCCAATTCTAAATCTAAATTAAGAGCCGCTTTTCACTAATTTATGTGTCATTGTTTAATGTATGCAACTCTAGAGAAGGATGTGAAAACTCTAACAGTTTATGTTGTTAAAAGTTCTTTATATCCCTAAACTTCATTTTCTCCTACTACCGTGAAGTCATTACGTTAAATCTGTTAAATCTTAGTGACTGTCATTTTAACTCTCCCAGGGCATTATCTTCACTAGAAGTGTTGTCTGTCTGGTCTGTACACTGTGTCTTATCTGTATCATTGAAAGGCAATGTGCAAACTCCAAATAGCTGAGGCCTGCATCTGTGCACCAGAGCTCTCTCTATGTAGTATTCAGGCAAAAGTTGGTGTGTTGTCTGTAGATGAGATATCAAATCTCATATGAAAAAAAAAGTGTCAGAGTCATTGCACTTTCAGAGTTTGTTTAGAGTGTTAGGAGTTGTATTGCCTCATTGGAGTATATAAGAGTACAAATTTTCAGGTGAGATGTGAGGTAATTCTGACTATTTGTAGTTGTACTGATGGTTCTGGGGATTGTTTTTCCCCTTAATCTTTAAAAAATCATATATTTCCCTTGCACTGTATTATTTCTGTCTGTCCCATTCTCTCTTTTAAGTTTTCTATCTTAAGTAACTCATTCTTTCATAAACCAATATCTATTGAATTATTCCAGGCACTGTGTTGGGCACCTCTACAATGGTGATGTTTTTCATGTTTTAATAGTAATAGTTCATATTTCAGAAGTGGCTATAGGTCTATGAAGGAAGAAGTGATTCAGGCATATCAAGTTTTTAATCAGTAAAACCATTGAATGAAGTTTTTAAAAAGTATTGATTTTGACTAGTGACAATTGATTATCCTCATATATTTCCATGGGAAAAGTTCACAATGGTATGGGGTTGTTTCTGCATTGTTTTATTTACATACACCTGTTAACTTTAAGTATGCCTGTAGACAAACCACAAGGTAAACATTTTGTTGCTGTGTGTGTCTTGATGAGCTATGATTTACAAATACTGTATATGTGCTTAGGTTCCCCAGGAAGCCATCACACTTTCCTTCCCACTGTGGTTTTGGGAGCATGAAGGCGTTGCTTACTCCCTTTGTCTGGTTCACTGTATGTAGGCTGGGAGTGTCTGCTGATGCCTTGGAGTGCTGTCTCCTAGAACAGGAGGAATAAGATTGAGGTAAGGCTCAGCCTGTTTGAAATTCCTTGCCTCTTAATTATTACTGCATAAATTATATTTGAATGCTTTTTTGCTTTAATTGTTAATCTCCATTCCTATCTAGTTAAATGAAATTCTGTCCTTTGCTCTCTTCTCTATCTCTCTGTATGTATTTTGGCCAAAAATAAATGAAGAGGTTTAAAATCAAGACACTAAGACAGTAAATAAATTCTTTGAAATATCTTTCATTTTTCCATCTGGAATATTTACTTGATCAAATAAAATGAAAACTGCTTTATTTTGTTGCTTTGAAGGCAAACTGATAGCTGAAAAATATTTTGACTACCTCTTAGTCAGATGGATAACCTCAGAAACTCTTGGAAAGAAGGCTTAAAGTGTTTGATTTCTTTGGAAAGATTCTGAGGTGTCTAGTACAATGGAAAGAGCATGGTCTTTGGGGTCATCCCATCTCTACCTCTTGCTTGCTTTTTGACCTGGGTAAGCTGTTAACCTCTCTGAGCCTTGTTTTTTAATTTAATTTAATTTTTTTCAGCCTGTGAAATGGGGTTAAAATAACCTCTGCAGGTTGTAGTGAGGACTGGAGATGAGGGCCTGGTGCTTAATGGGTGGCCAGTGCTTGCTGTTGGTAGTAGGTTGTGTATATCATTATGTTGGGTTACTGTTCTCAGTAGTATTAGTAATAGGAGTGTGGCTGGGTGCTATGCATGGATGAGAGATTCAATTTCCTTGTCTGGTGAGGAAGGCAGCCTTCTGTCTACACCTGTTGGCACCCTGGACAGGTGAGAGAATTGTTGAGGTAGTCTTTATCCAGTACTGGTGGCCGGGAGTCAACACTATAAAGTCCAAGGTCATTCCTGGCACTGGTAGGTTTTTTCCTGGCAGTTTCTATGGAGAAGCCAGGAGGTAACTGTTTGGCATGTCCTTGTTTTGGGAACAGTGGGCATTCCCAGTGACAGAGTGCTGGAGTATGCCAGGCAGCATATTCTGTGTGGCCCCTGATCAGGATATTTCTCTAGCTTTCTTCTGTTGGCATCAGATACCTGACTTTGGTCTTTTTGCCTGGAAGGCTCCAGATGCTGGAGAGATTTGTCGTCTTTCTCTAATTTGGGCTAGTTTGATAGAATCTAGCACTCTGTTCAGAAATGTTTTTGATGAACAGAAGGTTCACAGGCTTTGTTATAGAATTGTTCGGTTTTATTTTTTCCCTGTGAGAGGGGGGGAGAAAAAAGTAGAGAGAAAAATAAGTATGAGCCAGACAGAAATGATTCAAAATAACTGGCCCTAAATCTCTTCCAGTCTTCCTTAGTCAAATTCCCCCTCCGTTTGGGGTGGTCTTTAACTTCAGTTAAAAGTAAATAATATTCCTCTGGCCTCAAGATACATGAACATCTAGATCCTGATATGTCTCTACTTCAACATCTCACAAAGACCTTTATGACCTGGCCTCTTTGGTATCTTCCTCTCTAGTCTCTCTTCTGCCACAATTCCTCTGTCACTTTAGGCTCCAGTTATAGTGAGCTCCTTGAATGTCCCAGCATTCTCAGGCTATTTCTCCTACTAATTTTCCTCCCGTTCTAGTGCTTGTTTGACTCTTAGGCTTGAATTTACTAGGAATTCAGGCACCATCACTTAAAACTCTTCCTTGATTCTTCCCAGATTAGGCTGAATGCCTTTCCTTTGTATGGCATTGCAATCTGTGAAAGCTTCTTTCATAATCACTGTACTCTTAACTTTGGGTATTTTTGTGTGTTTTCTGTGCCTATGTTGTGACCTACGTGAGGGCAGGACCTGGTCTTGTTTAACTCTATACCCCAGTATCTAAACATTTCTGATACAGAAGTGGCTACTCAATAAATGTTTAGTGAAGAAATGAATGGCCTCTGCATGTAAAATATCATGAAATCATTCCTTGTGGAGCTGGTGATGTGATGAGGGTTCTGATTTCATGGGTGCCTCAGATCCTGGCTGAAGCAGTGCTTCTGCCTTTGTATTTCCAGGTTCCTAAAAGCAATACATAATTTTGCTGTGAAAATGTGTTGCTTATTCCATATGTTTATGGTTTTGATGCTGGGGAGCTATTACTTGCTCTCTTTGGGTCTTGGCAAAAGTTTCCCTTGGAAGAGAATGTGACAGTTCTTTATGGGTATTATCTAGATCTTCCACTGGCCATTTACTGCTCTGAGCAATTTGTCTTCATGTGTGAAGAACAGTGACTAGTCAGTTTGGGCTACAAGGTCTCTAGACAGCTACTTCCAGCCTGGGTGTGGGTAATGGATTTAACACTAGGATGTTGTGACTTTTGTCAGCTGATGGACTTTTTGAAGATCCAGCTGAGCTCAATGTGGCCATATTCAGGATATAAGATCATTTGCCCAAACTTTATTTAGGAATTTGAACTCAGTGATTATGAAATTATCTGTATTAGTCCTTCGTTCAGCCTAATACTGTACTAACACTGAAATTGATATATTAGTTCTTTGTTAGGAAGCTCTGTGTTCTGAGTTATTAAGCTAGAAGTAATGGAATTGTGCCAATTCATTTAGTCACCCTCTTGGTTCTTCTTAGTGGTAAAATAACTTGAGAATATACTACCTAAATTACTTTGAATTAATTTTCATGGTTGATCAGACCACATAGGAATCCCACTGTCCAGGTGTAAGGAACTCTATTGAAGCCTACCTAATGCAGTTATTCTTTCATGTAGGTGACAAACATAACAGACTGAAGAAAAGGAAAGCATGAAAAGTAACTGTAGTTAAAGATAAAAATTGACATGAGATAAAAAGGAAAACTGAGACAAAGCATAAGGCACTTTAAATGTGGCAAGCAACTGTTAAATTGAAGAAATTTGTGAGCAGTGTTGAAATCTTGTGAAGAAAATTGTTATATAGGTTAAAAGCAATAAAAACATGGACAGTTTCAGCCAGCATAGGCACATTGAAGGTGCTAGCACCCATTTACGGTTTTATAGCACCATTGATGAAAGTGATATATAGGTAGAATTGAAAAATGTTTGCTTTACTATGATAAGTATACGTATACCTTTCATATGTATGATATTATAGTTTTATAAAACACTTTGATGTACATTTACATCCTCCCAGCAACACTGTGAGGCAGATAACCCCATTTTATAGATGAAGAAGCAAATACAAAGAGGTGAAGTGGCTTGCTTTCAAGTTCACAAAGCCAATAAGAAAAAAAGGTGGGACTTGATGCCAGGTTTTCTAAGTTTAGGGCCTTTTTAAACCTCCTCATGAGATATTGTTAGGGCTTCAGTTTGGGGTGAAAGTCACTCCTTATTCCAGGCTTCTGGCCAGTAGAGGATACACACAAAGAAGGTAGTGCCACACAGGGAGCAGAGCTTCTGCTCTATTAACAGCAGCCTAGTAACTCTGCAAGAACTGGGTGTGGGGGAGCCTAGGTGGAGCCTCCACCTTCCTCACAGATCCCTTACAGGTTATGAGAAACACCCAAAACCAGGTGGAGAGTTTTTGCCCTTGAAGCCCAGTGACACAAATTGGGATCTTCCTCCTAATGTGATGAAATTTAGAAATTGGAAGAAAAATGGAAGTTTGGGAAAGAATCCTTTAAGTGTGATTCTGGATTGAGCTTAGGCTCTTTGTTCTCATTGTGCCATCCACTCTCACTGTCTTCCCCCACCCTATCTCTCTACCTTTCTCTTCTCTCCTATTTCACCCACCTCCCACCTTAGTTTGGATGCTGGTTTGCCATGGTCCACAGTTACAGTGCTGCCCTCCCCAGGTCTGAGAACCTGCTTGAACCTTTGCATTCTGCCAGTTGCCAACCCTGAATTCTCTCCCCTGGCTTCTTTCACTGCCCCTAGGCTGCCCAGTGTTTCTGGGGAGTCAGGAAAATGGGCTGCTTTGGTTGTCAGCAGTTCCCATTGCCTCACTTCAGTTGAGCTGTCTCTGCCCCTCCGGGTGCTCTTGTGCTGCATTCTCAGGGTCCCAGTTCCCACAGCAGCTGCTTGCACGTTTTGCAAGGCTCGTTTTTCCCTCAGGCCCTAGACCTGCTCTCTGTCTGCCTCATTCTTGACCTGTGACTTCACTTTAGGGCTTGTGCTCACTAATTTTTTCCCCTTTCCTTTCTATTATGACACTTTCATCACTCTCGCTTTTGGAAATTCCTTGACTTTTTTCCTGATTATGCAAGTAATATATGAGCACAGTAAAATTCAGGCATTTTTATTTTTATTTTATTTTATTTTATTATTTTTTAAAGTTTTTTTCAGTTTACCCTTCCCCCTCCCCGGAGGCATTTTTAAATAAGGAAAGGAACCCATAATCCCATGTCTCAATGTTAACCACTATCATGAATTTGGTTTATATATATCCACACTTTTTTCCACTGTGTATGCTGACATGGATGTATTTGTGCTTCTGTATGTGTGTGAGATAAAGTAATTCCTTTTTACAGAAATGGAATAACAGTATATCTACTTTTCTATAATTTGCTTTCTGTCTTCATTTAATGCCTTTATTTTGGGCATTTTCCCATGTTTCGGACACATATCTATCTTTTAATAGTTACGTAGTTAATTTCTATCAGTTTTCCTAGTCCCCTGATGACAGCCATTTGTTTCTTTTTCTTGCAGTTATAAGCATCCTTGTAAATATATCTTCGTATCTTCTGTACTCTGTATACTTCTTAGGATAAATTCCTACAAGTGGAGTTTCTGTGTCAAAAGTTATGCATGTTTAAAATTTTACTAGATATTATCACATAACTTTTGAAAGATTATATCAATTTATATTTCTTCTCTAACACTGAACATTAAATAAATTTAATCTTTGACAATTGAAGCCTAGATAACTTTTATTTACATTTCCTTAAATGTAAGTGATGAGCATCTTTTCATGTTTTTGTTTCATATATAGATTGATCAATTAATTAATTGATTACTCAGTTATCTTCTTTCTAGCATCTTCCTATCCTCCCTCCCTCCCCTTTTTGTTTTTACCTACATACAAGGTAGACCCATAGTAACTTGACCTCTCATGCCATCCTAGCCCTCTCCTTCCTGTCCCTTTTATCTAAAATGCAGTTTTACTGCCATTTCCTCACTACTTGCTTTATCTATATCTCTTAATCCTTTGTGGTCTGGCTTCTGGTCCTGTTTTTCTCCTGAATACTATCTCTGAGTGAATTCCTTGTTGCCCAGACAAAAATTTTTTTCTTGATGTTTGTTCTCCCTTGTTTTGACTAATTCCCCATTCCCTACCATCTTTGCAGGGAGGGAAGTTGCACATGAGTGGACTTTTTATTATGGAAAATTTCAAACATATAGAACAGCAGGGAGTATAGTATAATGAACCCCATGGACCCATCGCTCAATTTCAATAATGACCAATATTTCCCCAATTTTTTCTTTCAATTGTCCTTCCCACCTTTTTTTGCTGTTGTTGGCATATTTTAAAGCTAAATCTCAGACTTTGTCACTGAGTGTGTGTCTCTAACTAATAAGAATATTTTATTTCTTAAACACCATTACATTGCCATTTTCTACCCTGATAAAAATTAACGTTTCCTTAATAGTGAGGACTTGATATTTAATCCTGGCTCTGATACCTGCTGTTTAACTTGGGCAATTTTTAAACTTGTTTTCTCATCTTGAAATGCAGTGAGATAATGATGATAATGCTGCCTAATAGGGTGGTTGTGAGGTTACCTCATTTATTCCCACATGAAGTGCTTAGCACCATGCTTTACCTACGTGGGGGCTCAAACATTTTTTGCATTTACTCTGTCTTCATCTATCCATTCATTCAGCAGATATTTATGGAACACATATGTGTCAGCTGAAGAGGAGACACTGACCTTGGCTTCTAAGACTCTGCACTATCCTGATTCTCTGCCTGCCTCTCAGATGTTTAAAAACCCCTTCCTTTTTCCTCCTGGATGTGGATGTAACCCAGGTTTGTTGTTTTTCGTTTTCTATTCCCTCTGTAGTCTGACCCTCAGAAATCTAGCTCTTTCACTCCCACCACTTCAGGCTGTCCAAGTGACTCAATTCTATAACCATGGTTTCTTTACCAAGCAACAAACCCACATTTCATCCTGGCCTTTAGATATGTCTTTCTGGTCATGGGAATGAGTGCAAAGTGCCCTGAACTGAGTCTGCCCACCAGGGCTTCACTCAGTCTTGCCACTAACTCCATGGCTTGGGCAGTTCAGTCACTTCTCTTGATCTTGGTGTCCTCAGTCAGAAGGATGGTAGGGCTGGATTAGAGTCTGAAGTCCTGTGCAGCTTTAAAAGCCTATCAGCTGTGAGAAGGTGGTTTCAGAAATGTCCTGCTCAGCATATGTGGGACCACATGCATCATTCTACTCCCCAAACAAGTTTCTGGCTTTTCCCATCTGGCCTCTCTCAGGATATCCAGGCTTCATCCTGTGGCTTTTCCCTTTCATTTGTCTTCAACATAGGGCCAGTTATCTCGTGGCTAGTTCTTCAGTTAATCCTGACTCCTGGCTCTTCCAGAAACATACATTTAGCACTTTTCAGCTTTGTGTCTGTATTCACATTGTTTTCTTTGGCTGTCCTATTCACATTGTTTCTCCTGAACCTGTGTTCTGGCCGATTGAATTTCTGACCATCTTTCTAGACTAAGTTCAGGTGACAGCTTCATCCACATTGGAAGTGAGTCCTCCCTCTTCTGACTCTCATGACTGGCAGTGCATCAGTGACATTTCACAGTATGCCTGGTGCTTCAGCTATTTGTGTGTGTAAGTTTTTCTTCCCTCCTAGTGTAATCTTCTTGATATAGGTACCACATTTACACTGCGTGTAATTTTGCATCCTACAGTGTCCAGCACAATTCTTTGTACTAAGAGTTTGCAATAAATACTGATTGAATAAGTGACTGAGCTAAAGTAGACTTTGCTTCAAGTTAAGAACACTTAAGGAAATGTTTTTATTTTTATTTTATTTATTTTTTATTTTTTATTTTTTTTGCGGTACGCGGGCCTCTCACTCTTGTGGCCTCTCCTGTTACGGAGCACAGGCTCTGGCCGTGCAGGCCCAGCGGCCATGGCTCACGGGCCTAGCTGCTCCGCGGCATGTTGGATCTTCCTGGACCGGGGCACGAACCCGTGTCCCCTGCATCGGCAGGCGGACTCTCAACCACTGTGCCACCAGGGAAGCCCTTTATTTATTTTTTAATAAATATATTTATTTATTTTTGGCTGCGTTGGGTCTTCGTTGCTGCACACAGGCTTTCTCTAGTTACGGTGAGTGGGGGCTACTCTTCGTTGCAGTGCGTGGGCTTCTCATTGTGGTGGCTTCTTTCGTTGCAGAGCACGGGCTCTAGGCGCATGGGCTTCAGTAGTTGAGGCATGCAGGCTCTAGAGCGCAGGCTAAGTAGTTGTGGCTCAAGGGCTTAGTTGCTCCATGGCATGTGGGATCTTCCCGGACCAGGGCTCGAACCCGTGTCCCCTGCATTGGCAGGCGGATTTTTAACCACTGCACCACCAGGGAAGCCCAAGGAAATGTTTTTAAACCTAAAAGGCAGAACTTGTGAAATGGTACTAATTCAGGTACTAATTCCTTGACCTCAAAATTCAAAGAATCCTCTGCTTTCCTGTCCTGTCTCAGAGTTGGGAAGATTTTCTAACTCTTTGGGTAATATAGTTTAGCTTCTCCAAAGCATAGCTGGTCATACTACATACTGTCATCATGGAGTAGCTAAAGGTAATCACCAACATTAATTGAAAGCTAACTTACCATGTGCTAGGCAATATGCTAATTACTTTATTTTTTTCACTTAATTAAAAAAATCTTACATATGTACTGTTATTCTTCTCATTTTATAAATAAAGAAATCTAGGTTTAGAGAAATTAAGTAACTTCTTTAGTATTCCTTAGATAGAAAGTGGCAGTGCTGGGACTCTGACCCAGGCCATCTCGTCCCAGAGCCTTTATTCTTCATTGGTGTGCTGTTTTCCTGTCCAAAGCATGTTTACTACCAGTTGGCTCTTTTTTGTTTATTTTCTAGCACTTATCAAATATCTTGCATGGATTTTTTCATTTCTCCCTACCAAACCAGCTATCCCTTTACTGTTCTTTCTGATTTTGGTGAAGGGTATGCCAGACTTCAAGCCTCAGATTCATATATAATTTTTCCCTTTCCTTCCTGTGAGTTTTCCTTGGTAATGCCTTACTCCTGCTCCATTCTTTCTGGTTTCTTTCCTCTTAACCCAGGGCCTCGAGGTATAGTCCTGGATTATGATGGTTGATTTTCCTTCCTTCATTCTCTCATTTTTATAGTCCTTCTGAAAGGGTTGCCTGTCACCCATTTCTCTGCAGTTAAAAATCCTTCTGCTGTTCCTGTAGCTGGGGCTCCTAAAGCCAGTTTTCAAATAGTGCTCCACATAGTTACCACTGTTCTTTTTTATTTTTTTTTAAATATGTATGTATTTATTTATTTATTTGGTTGCACCAGGTCTTAGTTGAGGCAGGCGGGCTCCTTAGTTGTGGCATGCATGTAGGATCTAGTTCCCTGACCAGAGATCGAACCCGGGCCCCCTGCATTAGAAGTGTGGAATCTTTTTTTTTTTTTTTTTTTTTTTTTTGCAGTATGTGGGCCTCTCACTGTTGTGGCCTCTCCTGTTGCGGAGCACAGGCTCCGGACGCACAGGCTCAGCGGCCATGGCTCACGGGCCCAGCCGCTCCGCGGCATGTGGGATCTTCCCAGACCGGGGCACGAACCCATGTCCCCTTCATCGGCAGGCGGACTCTCAACCACTGCTCCACCAGGGAAGCCCAGAAGTATGGAATCTTAACCACTGTGCCACCAGGGAAGTCCCACCAGTGTTCTTTTTAAATTGGGAATTCAGATGATGCCACTTCCCTGCTTGAGATCCTGTAGTGGCTCCCACTGGGGGCACATGGACTGTGGGAAGGATTGCATGGAGACAGATACTGAGGCCACTTCTGAGCTCAGCAGAGAAGGGCTCGATGGCATAATAGTTATGTCTGCCAGAGGTGCAGACAGGAGAGTGGTGCCAAGTGCCACATATTTGCCAATTTTTATATAGGACAAAGCTCAGACTCCTAAACAAAGTCCTCCAGACACTGCTGGATCAAGATCTGGCCTGTCTACTTCTCACAATTTCCCCATTTACTCCCCTAACCTCTATTCCTATGGAACTGTACTTCTGCATATGTCATTCCCTCTCTCTGAATGACTTCATCAGTCTCTTCTTTTTTTTTTTTGAATTTTATACAGCAGGTTCTTATTAGTTATACATTTTATACATATTAGTGTATACATGTCAATCCCAGTCTCCCAATTCATCACACCACTGCCCCACCCCCCCGCCACTTTCCCCCCTTGGTGTCCATACGTTTGTTCTCTACATCTGTGTCTCTATTTCCATCAGTCTCTTTTTTTTTTTTTTTCTTTTTGCGGTATGCGGGCCTCTCACTGTTGTGGCCTCTCCCGTTGCGGAGCACAGGCTCCGGATGCGCAGGCCCAGCGGCCATGGCTCACGGGCCCAGCCGCTCCGCGGCATATGGGATCCTCCCAGACCGGGGCATGAACCCGTATCCCCTGCATCGGCAGGCGGACTCTCAACCACTGCGCCACCAGGGAGGCCCTCTTTTTAAGGAAAGGAGACATTGTCCTTTGACGTTCAGATCTGTTGCCTCCTCTGGGAAGTCTTCACCAACCTTTCCAGGCAAAAATATTTCCTTCTCTGTCCTGTAGAACCTTTTCCTTCCTCCCTCCCTCCCTTCCTTCTGAAATATAATTCACATACCATAAATTTCCACCATTTTAAAATGTTTAATTCAGTGATTTTTAGTATATTCACAAGGTTATGCAACCATCACCACTATATAATTCCAGAACATTTCCTTTTTTGTTGTTGTTGTTTTTTGATTAATTATTTTATTTATTTATTTTTGGCTGCATTGGGTCTTCGTTGCTGCGCACGGGCTTTCTCTAGTTGCGGCGAGTGGGGGCTACTATTTGTTGTGGTGCGCGGGCTTCTCATTGTGGTGGCTTCTCTTGTTGTGAGCATGCACTCTAGGAGCGCAGGCTTCAGTAGTTGTGGCACACGGGCTCTAGAGCGCAGGCTCAGTAGTTGTCGCCCATGGGCTTAGTTGCTCCGTGGCATGTGGGATCTTCCCAGACCAGGGTTCGAACCCATGGCCCCTGCATTGGCAGGCGGATTCTTAACCATTTGTGCCTCCAGGGAAGTCCCAAAACATTTCTTTTCTGCAAAAAGAAACTTGTACTCATTAAGCAGCCACTCCCTATTCTTCCTTCCCCCTACCCACTGGTAACCACTAATCTACTTTCTGTTTCAATGGTTTTGCCTATTCTGGGCATTTCAGATAAATGGAATCATATAGTATGTGGCCTTCTGTGACTGGTTTGTTTCACTTAGCATAATGTTTTCAAAGTTCGCCCATGCTGTAGCATGCGTTAGTACTTCCTTCCCTTTTATTGCTCGATAATATTCCACTCTATGGATATGCTACATTCTGTTTATCTAGTCATCAGTTGATGGAAGAAGAACTTTAGTCATATGTTATACTTACCAGATTGCTCATCTTTTTTTTTTTTTTTTTTTGCGGCACGCGGGCCTCTCATCGCTGTGGCCTCTCCCGTTGTGGAGTACAGGCTCTGGACGCGCAGGCCCAGCGGCCACGGCTCACGGGCCCAGCCGCTCTGCGGCACACGGGATCCTCCCGGACCGGGGCACGAACCTGCATCCCCTGCATCTGCAGGCGGACTCCCAACCATTGTGCCATCAGGGAAGCCCCCAGATTGCTCATCTTATATGTTTACGTATCTGTGTCAGTTGACTGGATGATTCCTGGAGGGCTCCAATCATCACTCTGTGACCAGGGTTCTCTCATCTTTGTATCTTCAGTCCCTACCAGTACTGGTCAATACTAGATGCTTACTCAGTACTTATTTATTTTATTTTATTTTTTAATATATTTATTTATTTTTGGCTGCATTGGGTTTTTGTTGCCATGAGCGGCTTTCTCTACTTGTGGCACGTGGGCTTCCCATTGCAGTGGCTTCTCTTGTTGCAGAGCACGGGCTCTAGGCATGCGGGCAACAGTAGTTGTGGCATGCAGGCTCAGTAGTTGTGGCTCGTGGGCTCTAGAGCACAGGCTTAGTAGTTGTGGCGCACGGGCTTAGTTGCTCCATGGCATGTGGGGTCTTCACGGACCAGGGCTCGAACCTGTGTCTCCTGCATTGGCAGGTGGATTCTTAACCACTGTGCCACCAGGGAAGTCCCGATCAGTACTTATTGATGAATCATTTTATCTCCCTTTCCAGAAAACCAGACACTTTCTGCCTTTTCAGTGCGCCTCAGATCCAAGTCATGATTCCTGTGTGGAATGTCTTCTCCTCCCCCCCTCACTTGTCTAATTCTGCCTTGCTTCAGGAGTTGTCTCAAAGTTTGCCTCCTCCAGGCTTCTCATTGTGGTGGCTTCTCTTGTTGTGAGCACGCGCTCTAGGCACGCAGGCTTCAGTAGTTGTGGCGCGTGGGCTCTAGAGCACAGGCTCAGTAGTTGTCGCCCATGGGCTTAGTTGCTTTATTAAGTGCTTAATGCACTTAATAAAGTGCATTTATTAAGGCACGTAATAAATGTAATCTTACCTATGTCCTTAAGTAGATTGACACTAAGCCTGACAACACTGATTCCCTTTTTTCACTCTCAATACAAAGGTGCTTTAATTTTTTAATGGAATTATAGCTAACATTTTACCTTGCTTAAATTGCAGAAGGAAGAAAAAGAGAGAGTAAGAAATAATGATTGATTGATTGATTTTAATATTTATTTATTTATTTATTTATTTGGCTGCGCCTGGTTGTATTTGCGGCATGCAGGATCTTCATTGCTGCGTGCGGGATCTTTAGTTGCGGCATGTGGGATCTAGTTCCCTGACCAGGGATTGAACCTGGGCCCCTGCATTGGGAGTGCAGAGTCTTAACCACTGGACCACTGGGGAAGTCCCCAGAAATAATGATTTAAATAGTGGGGTAATTTATACTCACCATTTTACTCCGTGAGTACCCAAAGGCAGTGGATGCAGTCAGTGTTGTTAGTTAATATGATTGACAAAACTTATAAATGTAAAGAATTCTTGACCATTGGCAGAATAGAAATTGTTTAGGTGGTGTGGTGATGAGTTGGTAAGTATTCAGTGGTGAGGGGGTGGGGAGGAAGAATTGAGGGCCAGTGAAGAATTGCTGAACTGGTCCAAGCCGCAAAATACCCGAGAGGTTTAATTTCTGAATATTATACCCTTTTGGAAATATTTTTGGTATATACATCTACAGGAATACATACATAAAACTATTCATACTATTGATGATCTTTTGCGGTACGCGGGCCTCTCACTGTTGTGGCCTCTCCCGTTGAGGAGCACAGGCTCTGGACGCGCAGGCTCAGTGGCCATGGCTCATGGGCCCAGCCGCTCCACGGCATGTGGGATCTTCCCGGACCAGTGCACGAACCTGTGTCCCCTGCATTAGCAGGCGGACTCTCAACCACTGTGCCACCAGGGAAGCCCTGATGATCTTTTTTACGTGCTGCTTTAGGCCCTCATGTGAGCTCTGGCTAAGACGGGGTCCTTGTAGTAGATACCCAGTGAACTTTTGTTGGCAGTGTGAGAGCTTGCTCTGTTGGTCACTGGATGTGGCTATGGATAAAAGCAGTCACAGCCTGAAAAATATGATGCTACTCAGGAGGGGGATGAGGTCAAACAGGATTTGTTCACTGATGGTTTGACTTTGTGGAGAGAGAATACATGTGTAAAGATACTGATTTTACAGTTATAAAGTCCTATCTATTACTGTAAAACAAAAGAATAAAGAAGAAAATAATAACTTTTTTGGTAAAACTATCACTCAGATAAAAATGGTTAACCTTTTGGTGCATTTCCTTGTCTTTTTTTTCCCCTATGCATATATAAATACCTGCACATGTGTAATTCTATTTTTAAAATTGGGATCTAAATATTTATAAGTTTTTTGTACTTTTTATACAACATTATATTGTAAAAATGGTCTTGAAAATCTTCCCCTGAAATTTGCTCTACTGTATCTATTTTATGTTCTCAGAAAGACTTTTCCTCTAATAGGTCAGAAACCTCTTTGGCAGAGCCATCTGTTTCATATATTAATAGATTTTTTCATGAACCTCACCAGGTCTGTCTTGTAAGCTCTGGTTAGGGCAAATTAGAATTCACTGATTGACCCAATCGGTGCTCTCAGTACAGATTCCTCTATCAGAGACTTGTGACCTGGTCTCATCTGTCAGCTGGACCCTGTTAGACTTGCCCTTCATCTACTGACTCTGCAGTCGATATTTCAGATTAAACGTTTAAAAAAAATTTTTAGATATTTAGAGGACGGCTTGTGGGGTTTTTGTTGTTGTTTGTTTTGTTTTCAATCAAAACCATGTGCTCTGGCAGCATCTTAAAGAACAATTCCATGTCAAGGGCATTTTGGCAAGTTTTTCTCCTTTGAAGATTCATTTCTGTTAATATTTCGTAAGTGAAAGTAGCAAGTAACCTTGTGACATGTACAATCAGTACATTCCTTATAAGAAATCAAATGTGTGAAACAATAGCAGCATCAATAAATTAGCCTGTTGAAGTGGAAACTCTTACTCTTTCATATTTACTGTGTTTGAATTTTGTCTCCATTGATATTCTTCCTTCCCCAGGTTATATCTCTCCAGCTGCCTAACCTCTCATAAGGAATCTTGAATCTTAATCTGAATAGAGCATTTAGTTCATGCTGCTTACATAAATCTTACCTTTGGCATAGCAGGGAGAATATCTATGTTCCAGATACTTTTCATTTAGTAACTTTGGTGTCTTACACTTGGTAACTTTTGCCTCACCTGACTGCTTCAGAACTGGTACATTCTAAAGCCTTCCTTGGTTCCCTTCTTGAGCTATGGGTTGGCCTTTTGGTGTGGGTTATTCCGGCTCTCTCCATGTCTTTACTTCCCTACTGCTTTACCCACTCATTGTTTGTAGACTTGGTTTATCCAGTTTTGTCTGGGAGGAATGCCTGTTTTCTGGGCTTGGGGCCAATTTTTTACTTAACTTTTGGGTAAAACTACAGTATCCCAGCTGCTATTTCCAGAGATGAGCTCTCTGAAACCAGTTTTATTTGTTTAGAAACCAGATAGCACATATTATGGTGGTTACACACATTTTAGAAATAAAAATAGGCTCTCCCTAAATGGGACATCGTTGCCTGTATGAGAACTAACACACTGATGCGTATTGTACAATTTCAGCTACCAGGGCTTCCAGGTGGGCTGGAGCTGTGATAAGGTTGTAGTGTTTTCATGAGAGACACTGTAAAATAAGCTTCACATCTACATAGGATTTGTTTGTGTTGTGTTAAGTTATTGAGTCCTTATTATGTTACTGGTTCATATGCTGCATGAATACTTGCAGCACCTGAAGTGTAGGTGTCATTACCCCAAATGAGGAAAAGGTAAATTTACTCTGGTTAAATGGCACCATTAACTAGGGTCTCTCTTGACATCTAAGAGTTCCCACTCTTTTTACTCCCACTGAGTAAAAGCTGGGCTATGTTGTAGCATCTGGTCTCCAGTCTGGGTTGATGTCTGAGGAGGAAGTGACAGCAGCACCATAGGCCCTGGTTAGGGAAACCTGGAAGAGAAGTCTTCTGTGTCTTTTTCACTTGAAGAATAGTACCCCACTAGCCCTGTTTATTTTACCTCCTAAGTAGTTCTCAAATCTGGCCTTTCCTCTGGCTTTTTTACTGGCTATCTCCTGTCTTCTCTTATTCCATCTTACACATTTCTTCCAGCAAATATTTCTTCCAGACCATGTTTTGAATACTTACAATGTGCTAAATACTGAACTGTGTAATTTCACAGTACAATTTACATTTATATTATATTCATTCACCACCTCATTCTCTTAATAATCCTTGAAGGTAAGGGGTACCTCCACTTTACAGGTGAGGAATCTGTGGCCCAGAGAGATTGACTTGCCCAAGGTCACACTGAAAAAATGAGTTGGGATTTCAGTTTGAAACTGCATATACCTATGCTTTTACATTCTATAACATTCTATGGTGCAGAGTGATCTTTATAAAAGACAGAGCTCGGGCTTCCCTGGTGGCGCAGTGGTTGAGAGTCCGCCTGCCGATGCAGGGGATACGGGTTCGTGCCCCGGTCTGGGAGGATCCCACATGCCGCGGAGCGGCTGGGCCCGTGAGCCATGGCCGCTGAGCCTATGCATCCGGAGCCTGTGCTCCACAACGGGAAGAGGCCACAACAGTGAGAGGCCTGCGTACTGCAAAAAAAAAAAAAAAAAAAAAAGACAGAGCTCCTCATGTTATTTTGATCTTCCTTGTAGGATAACATCCAATATCGTTAACATATTCAGGGTGCTCCGTGATCTTTGCCCTGTTGCTTTTCCAGGTTCATTTTCTACTCTTCCCCCATACTCCCTACTTTATGCTCCAGTAACACAACGCTCTTGGATTTGTTTAATTTCACATTCTGCTCTTTCTTGTCTCTCAATTATTGTTCATAGAGTTCCCTATCTTTGAACTCTTCCCTCCTCTTCTCTATTCATCTCCATTATCTCGTCCCCTCCATCCCCTACCCCACTCCCCACCCCCCGACCCACCCTGCCATTACCTAACTCTGTCCAACTCTTTCTTCAAAACTCGCTTTGGGCCTCATTCCTCTTAATGCTTGATCTGACCTGACCTGTGTTTGCTCTTTATCTTTGTGTCACCAGTAGATGGTAGTTGTTTAATACGTTTTTGTTCAGCTGAGCAGAATTTTTGGAGGTATCACTCTCTAGAAAGAGACATTCTAGAGACCACCAAACTTTCTTCTTGGTGAGTTGTTTTGTCAATTTTAATAACTTAGAGTAGGTAACGGTCAATTTCTGACATGAGGGATGTAACCTGTTATTAAAAAGGTTTTTCTGATTTTGGTACTTGAATGCATTAGAACTGTCTTTGTGGAACCATCTTTTTTCTCCCTTTGTTTAAAAAAATATTTATTTATTTATTTATTTAGGCTGTGCCGGGTCTTAGTTGTGGCACACGGGATCTTCGTTGGCACGTGGCATCTTTTAGTTGCAGCATGCGGGATCTTTTTAGTTGTAGCATGCAGGCTCTTAATTGCAGTACTCATGCAGAATCTAGTCCCCTGACCAGGGATCGAACCTAGCAGAGTCTTACCCACTGGACCACCAGGGAAGTCCTCTTTCTCCCGTTTTAAATTGGACTTCTATTGCTGTTCACTATTCTTTGTTGGTTAGTACCCTGGCTAGGAGGCTGAATCCTTAGGTAATGGGTTTGGTTTCATATGGTGTATGTGCTTTCCAACTGTTGGTTCTCAGTCATCTTCTCTTCTGTTCTTTCTCTGATGCTTTATAGAACAGCCTGATTCAAGATCTCAGAGCCTCTTTATGTCAGGGTACAGAGAATGTGCATTTTAGTAAAAGAACTTCTTGATTTCTAAGTCAAGGTTTTTACACATCACCACTCCCCTGCCCCCTTGTGTTTATCAAAAATCACCAGAGTCAGCAGTTCGAATGTGGAATACCATGGCTTCATCACTTCACTGAGAAGAGTTTATTCCTTTTAAACTCTTTTCTGTGTGTAAGCATTCAGTAGTATCTTTAGTGAGTTTTAACTGATTGTTAAGTCTGCACATAATGAAAGTATTGACTTTCCCTGACATTGGAAAAGGCCCAGATATGGGAGGATTAATTATTAGGTGGCAGAATATCAGCTTGTCCTCTACAGATCATGATCCCTTTTTCTTTGCTGAAGTTCTGTTCACATAATTCTTTAGACATGCCATGGTTATTTTCAAATCTTCCTTAAAAATCAGTTACTTCCTGTTGTTTAGAGGCAGCTCAGAGGGAGACAACTTTTGGAAAGCAAAATTAAATAATTGATTCAGCTACTGATGGGCTATTCAGAGTTTGTCCGCTGGCTATAGCATCTTTATCCCAGTGTTAATGCATTATATAGATACAAGCCTTCTGAAGTGGTTGAAACTGCTACCAGGACCTGGTAAGAACTCAGGAAATCCACAGGTCAGGAGTATCTTCCCCAAAGCAGTGAAGCAATTTGTCTGTCTGCGTTACACAGGAAAACAACAAATGCCCACTGTGGTGTGGGCCCCAATTAGCAGAATGCAGTAGATTTGGGGTCCTCCTTTATATGTAACTGAAGATATGAGATTTGTTATCTAGGATGCCTAACCAAATATAGAGTGAGGACTTAGAAATAGAGGGATTACCTCAGAAGTATAAGTGAGGCTCTTGGTGTCTGCCCTTTCCTTTAATTCTCTAAAAATGAGGCTAATTAATTTTATTAGGATTCAGTAAATCATAGATATATATGGCTTCTTGTGTAAACCAGATATAGCCTGTTGAAGAAACTAGGCCAGATGTGATGTTATAATAGGGAGAAAAAAGAATTAAAAGGGTACAGTCACAGCTTTGTGGGAGCATGTAGTATATGTTATTTGTATGTTTATAATAGGATGCTATTAAGAAACACGTGAGGATCATGTGTTTGATTCCTTTTTACAAATCTAAATGAGGGAAGCTTTTTGTTTGTTTGTTTAATATTTATTTATTTGGCTGCACCGGATCTTCGTTGTTGGCACGTAGGACCTTTAGTTGTGGCATGAGGGATCTTTTTAGTTGAGGCATGCAGGATCTAGTTCCCCGACCCGGGATGAAACCCAGGCCCCCTGCATTGGGACTGTGGAGTCTTAACCACTGGACCACCAGGGAAGTCCCGCGGGAAGCTTTATTTCTTCCCATTTTGTTGATGATAATGGAGGGTGTGGGACACCTGAAGGCAGTGTCTAGAGATGAGAACAAAGAGGACTTTTCACTCCTGTACAGCACAGTCTGATTGCCAGTCTCAGATGCTTTGGGAAGCCTACATAAGTTGCCAGGATTGAGCTTCATGAACAAGTATAAAGATTGAGCCTCCTCAGTCTCAGATTCTTTTCTGTTGAGATTCAGACCTTTTGTCTATAGGGCTGCTTAACACCAGTGCCCATGGGCCCCCCTTCTCGTTTTTAAGGAAAGGAGGCCTTTTTTTTCTTTCTTTTTTTTTTTTGGCTGCTGTGGGTCTTCATTGCTGCACTTGGGCTTTCTCTAGTTGTGACGAGCGGGGGCTACTCTTCATTGCAGTGTGCAGGCTTCTCATTGCGGTGGCTTCTCGTTGCAGAGCACGGGCTCTAGGCACGGGGGCTTCAGTAGTTGTGGCACATGGGCTCAGTAGTTGTTGCTCGTGGGCTCTAGAATGCAGGCTCAGTAGTTGCGGTGCACAGGCTTAGTTGCTCCGCGGCATGTGAGATCTTTCTGGACCAGGGCTCGAACCCGTGTCCCCTACACTGGCAGGCGGATTCTTAACCACTGTGCCACCAGGGAAGTCCCAAAGAAAGGAGGCTTTGAGGCAGCAATGCCATCAGTTTCCTGGGCAGCTGACTGGCCTTTCCTAGGAACAGTCCCCTTGTTGAGCACAGGCTACCGAGCAGAGGATAGCCTTATATCCTTCTGTTGCATTCCTGCAAGGATGTTCTCCCTTCACAGTATAGGTAGATTTTTAGGAATCTGACCCTCTTGGCTCTTGCTTTTGTATGATTAGTCCCTCCTCTGTTTATAATTTTGAATTGTGAGCTCATCTTCAGTATCTTGCTGGTCCAGGCTGAAGTATATGCAAGAGATGTTTTACATTTACTTCTAGGCAACTAGGATGTATCACTTGCTTGGGGCCTTGGTTAGTTTTGGTTAATTTCTTGAACCACCTAGGTAAGTATGTATTTCAACCTCAAATTGGTTTGAGGGAAGACTTCTGGTTACAGACTCCCATTGGATACCTTTTTTCTCCCTTCTGACCTAGATTGACACAAGATTTTATGTTGTCTTCTGTGTTGGAGGTTAGATTTTTTCTAGACCACTCTTTCATAATAGTATAACTCTTCAACGTCCTGGCCTTATGTAGAGGTCACAGTCCCTTCTTTTTGCTTCTTTGAGCCCAGGGTATTATCTCTTTATCCCCCTGTCCCCCATCCCATCCCCTGCAAGGCTGACACCCTTCTCTTCTCCAAGAACTGCTGTGGTGTCAGCAGTATTTGTTTGTGTTTTCAGTTTGCCTTGCATCATTGCTCCTTGGGGATTTCTCTTACTTTTTTTTGTGAAAGCAGTTGTGCATTTAGAATGGATACTTATATAATTTTATCCATATTTCTAGGTGTTTTTGCAGTGGGAGAATTTGCAGGGTCTCCCCCATTGCCAAGGGGCAAGGCAGGACACCCTCGTCCAGCTTGTTAGATGTACTTTGTTCATTGTGGTGCTATCTTGTTGGTTTCCACCAGATAGTTTCTAGAGCTGTTGATCTGAAATCTTAATTCTGGTGCTGTCCTGCCTTCATGACTCTGGTATACCCAGTATTCAAGTACTCACTCTCAGTTGATAATTTCTTTTGCAGATAATTTTATAGGCTTTTGCTACAAAAGTGGAATCAGTGGGGAAGCTATAAAGTGGTGCACTTAATCTTGGTTTGTGTTCATTCTGCAATTTGAAATGGGGTGCATTTCATAGTTCTTGATCAAGATAACAGCAGTGCTAACAACATTTGTAAAATTGCATGGGTTGTGTCTACCTAGAGGGGTGGGATAGGGAGGGTGGGAGGGAGACGCAAGAGGGAGGGGATATGGGGATACGTGTATATGTATATGTGGGGATATATATATGTATATATATGAATATGCACTGATTCACTTTGTTATAAAGCAGAAACTAGCACACCATTGTAAAGCAATTATACTCCAATAAAGATGTGAAAAAAAAAACTGCATGGGTTCTTTCCATCCTTCTATGTGAGTGCCATTTTTTAGAAGCCTGTCCAAGTTTGAAATGTATAATTATTTTTAAAATTTCAGTATTTTATTTATTATAAACAGTAAAATACAGCTTGTATAATACTAATATCAAGTCAAAAATCTAAGTAGAGGCCTGCCTACTATGTCTTATGTACACTGGTGCAAAAATAATGTATGAACTTCATTAAGAGCAGAACTATCTTAAAACAGGGACTTTTGAATGTGAAGAGGCCCACCTGTCAGAATTGTTTGTTATGGAAGGCAATATTTTTGTTTTTAGTTAATGGGAGAGATGATAAGGAGAGTCTGGAAATAGCTGTGTTGTGGGGGTGTTCAGTAGTTTATCTATTAGCATGGCTGAGTGGCATCCTCTAGCCCTGGGTTTATAACACTCTGCAGATGCCACCATTGACTTAGATGGGCCTTTTGTTCAGCCTTATTGTTATGTAACAATGAGTTGCACTCCTTATTCTTGTATGCTGTGGTGAGCAGGAGGGAGGATTAGCTCCTCGTCCTGTCATTTTTCTATTACTCACTCTCCTCTTTTTGGGGCATTTTTATTTTGGCTGCAGTGCTGGGGCAATGTCCACTTGAGAACAGGTCACAAGAATATTTAATGACTACTTGTTGACTGAATGAAGATTGGAACTTTATTAGCCCTCTTTCCCAAATGCAGGCCTGGAATGTCTGTCCTTGAGATTTGGCAGTTGTCTCTAGGTGTTCCACTTTTATTCTTCACTCTCAGTCAACTAGATTGTTCTTGGATGGTGGTTGCCAACTGTTTTAGGTTGGCATAGTGAGTGCTGATGAGGCAAAGGTTTGGGGTTTAACTCCAGGGTACAGCCTCACCCTGGTTAAAGAGAAACCATGCTGCCCTAGACTATACTGTTAACTGTACTAGGGTGAATGAGTATCCTTGGGCACCAAGGGACCATGTAAGAGGGTATAAATGTGTTTAAGGCATATGTTTATGTAATTAGGGGAGAAAAATGCATCATAAATTTCCTAGTGGGACAATAATGTCATTTTTCATTTTTGTATTAGGGATATAATTTTAAATTATGATTCAATTTGATTTGGTATTTGGTATTTATTCAAATGCTACCGACATCTTTGGTGTCCAAAAATGACTTTTGTTGTTTCTGTTTTGGAGTCTTATGGCTTCTTGCTCTACATGTGAGTTTTCTTTCTTGAGGCATATATTTATATCACCCCCACAATGCCTGGCCCAGTGTCTTTATCACAGAAGGTACCTAAGCTTGGCCTGAATAAATTGCTAGCCCTTCTGCCTTTCCCTTTGACCATTCTCCAAATAACTTTCTTTTTTTTTAAATTAATTAATTAATTAATTTTAACTTTTGGCTGCGTTGGTTCTTTGTTGCTGTGCATGAGCTTTCTCTAGTTGCAGTGAGCAGGGGCTACTCTTCATTGTGGTGCGCAGGCTTCTCATTGTGGTGGCTTCTCTTGTTACAGAACATGGGCTCTAGGGCCTGTGGGCTTAGTTGTGGCTCTTGGGCTCTAGAGCGCAGGCTTAATAGTTGTGGCACATGGGCCTAGTTGCTCCGTGGCACGTGGGATCTTCCCAGACCAGGGCTCAAACCTGTGTCTTCTGCATTGGCAGGCAGATTCTTAACCACTGCACCACCAGGGAAGCCCATCTCCAAATAACTTTCAGCCACTTTTTTCTTTAAAATACTTCCTCAAGCTTTTATTTCATCTCAGCCTTTGCCCTTCATCCCCACTATCATGACAATATCTCCTGGCCATAAAACCCCTGTGTGAATTATTTTGGTCTCTTCATTATATCACCTCTCATTTGGTATATTGAAGTTTGGCCTTGTCTCTATGGAATAGCATCTTTATCTGAAGAGTGATGGGATGTACCCGACTGGGTATGCACACACACACAGGTCATCTTCCAGTCTTTGACAGATGGCCCTTCTTCCCAACGGTTAGCTTCCGTTATTTTCTGCTTACAGAAATGAGGTTTTCCTGCCGATCCTCTTCTTGCAAAATCTATAGCCTGAGTTTTGTCCAGACTCCATATGCTTTTTCCCCAGAGACATTATAGGAGTATTAATTTGAAAGAAGAAGCCTTTTTTCTACTTTATTGGCTTTAGGTCATGTGCACACTTTCTTTCCACTTATCTTTGCTAATATTCAGATGTCACTGGTTTCTTCAGTGTTTATGTCCAGTGATAGACTAGAGAGAGACTTACAGTGCAACTTTTAAGTTAACTCTGATTGGTTCAGCGGTATGAATCTTAAACTACATATTTTTACAATGTTGGAGAGAGAGAGAGGGGGAGTATGTGTGTGTGTGTGTGTGTGTGTGTGTGTGTGTGTAAGAGCCTAAGAACTGGGCACAGGTTGAATAACCTTGGCCATAAAGTAACAGTGAAACACATAATCTAGATTGCTTACATAAGTTTCCTTAGAAGACTGTTCTAAACTGGGCCACATCTACACAAAGAGGGAGGGCAAGCCTGTGAGTCCACTTTCTACCTGCCTGTGGTGTGCTATTTGTTTATGACATTGATCAGACCTAGAGCCTTCCAGAGGGAACCCAGGTGAGATTTGCCTCAGAGATGGTTCCAGTTCTTGCTGGGCTCAGGGGAAGAGGGAGGGAAGTCTACTCCCTAGCAGGAGGACATACTGCCTGTTCATGGGGATGCTGGGAGGCTTAATTAGCCTTTTTAACCCTAAGTTATTGTGTCTTAAAGGAAAGGAATTTTGTTACTTATTTGTTACTGATTAACTAGGGAGAATAGTTAGCTAGGTAATCTTTCAAATCTGTACTTTGAAATAAGATATTTTTGTACTCGTTAAGTGTTTAAACCTTTGGAGAACCAGAAACAGATGATTTTATTCTAGTCCTTGTTAACTGTCTTTTAGAAGGTTATTTTTTAATTTTTACCCCTAAATACTTCATTGTATATCCTAAAGACATTTTCTTCCATAACTGCAGAACAGTTCTCAAAATCAGGAAATAAAATACTGATACAATACTATTATCTAATCCATAGTCCATATTCAGTTGCATCAACTATTGTCTTCAGTACTGGCTTTTATAGCTATTTTCTTCCCCAGGTCCAGGACCTAATCCAGGATCCCACATTGCATTTAGTCTCCTTTAATCTGAAACAGTCCTTAGAGAATTGTTTTACATATATGGTAGGATGTGCACAGTTAGTCCTAGGATTATTCCAATTCTCATTCTGATCCTGACTTCCTCATGCATTCTAGAGAAGAGTGATGCCACCTTGAGAGTCAAGGCATTGTGTTTGAATGGAACTCATTAGTGTAATTCAATTCTTCCACATTTTAGTAGCTTAGGTTTGGTTGTCGGAGGGGGTGTGTTGGCCAAGGGAGGGGGGAGTTATCTAATAGACAGGTGATGGTTAGACTCTATACGTATTTTATTAATTTTTAATTATTTTTTCTATACATATCTTAAATTGCTTAGGTCACTAAATGATCCTCCTTGGTTCTGCTAGTTTTTTTCCTAAATTTCATAATAAGTTTTTATTATTCATTGAAAATGGTGTTGGAAACAGATTTGGTTTATCTGTGGTTCTTTTCTTCCTTTGTGATTTGAGGAGGTGAACCCATTATGGATTCCCATTTACAAATTTGTGTATCATGTAATTACTAATATAAGTCAACTGGAAATGTGACATTTAGTAGTTTAAAGGTACAGGTTACCTGTTGCATTGAAGTAAATGCCACAATTTATTTTTGCATGTGGGAAGTCAAGAAATAATGGATCTTTAAATTTTCTATTCTTTGCAGATATAAATTTTTCCTGTGATTTGTCACTTATAAATCCTTGTGTCATTGGGATGTTTTCCAGCACCAATAACCAATTCTCTGATTCTTTGTATACCAACTGGGTGTTCAACAATTTAATTCTGATACTAACTACCCAGAGTTAGTGCAGACTCTACAGGTTAAGGACTCAGTCCCGCAAGACTGCCCCGACTTCACATACCAGTCACAAGTCCTTGACTACCCATACTTCTCACTGACTAACTATAAATCAGGGGTTCCTATGAGCCCCTCTTTAGGTTCAAAAATTTGCAAGAATGACTCATAGGACCCAGGAATATACTTATGTTTACTGGTTTATTTTAAAGGATACAACTGAAGAACAGCCAAATGGAAGAGATGCACAGGGCAAGGTATGGGGTGGTGGGGGTTGTTGTGGAGCTTCAGTGCCCTTTCCAGGTTTCACCCTCCCACCATCTCAATGTATTCACCGAGCCAGAAGCCCTCTGAATCTCAGTGTTCAGGAGTTTTTATAGAATTTAATCTCCAGTACCCTGCCCCCATCTTGGAGGCTGGTGGGTAAGACTGAAAGTTCCTGCTAGTCATTTGGTCTTACTGGTGACCAGTCCCATCCTGAGGCTTTCTAGGGACCCCACCCTAAATTACTTCATTAACATAAATTCAGGTCCAGTCAAAAAGGGCTTGGTATGAATAACAAAAGACACTCCTATCACTCAGAAAATTCCAAGGGTTTTGGGAGCTCTGTGCCAGGAACCAGGGGCAAAGACCAGATATATTTTTGTATTGTACCATAGGCACCATAAGGGGTCTACACCTGACTAGCATTACCATTCATTTTAGAACCGTGAGAAATGGAGCCAGAAGAGTTCACCTGTGTCGTTAAGGAGCTAAGTGCACAGAGTGCCCATGTCACTGACAAAGCCAAAGTGAGAAACTTGAGTAACCATAGAAATACAATTATGTGAATATATATTGCAAAATAGTAGTCATCCATTATTACTTTTATTTATAGTAGATACCAATTTAGGAAAAAAACCACAGTATACAGCCTCTATATGATGTAGGTATAATTATTTTAAAAGAAATAATAACTGAAAATCTAAAGTGATCAGCATCAATTCAGAAAGTCAGTGGCTAGTTACAGTATAGAAGGATTCATGTCAGGGTCCCTGCTATAGTCTTATTTTTAAAAGCTCTGATTTGATGAAATGCTACTTGCATAGAGCTTTTTAGGATTGTGTCTCGTGGGTAGGTTGACTAGATACAGCGAAGTCTTTTTTTTAATTTATTTATTTTGCTGTGTTGGGTCTTCGTTTCTGTGCGAGGCCTTTCTCTAGTTGTGGCAAGTGGGGGCCACTCTTCATCGTGGTGTGCGGGCCTCTCACTATCATGGCCTGTCTTGTTGCGGAGCACAGGCTCCAGACGCACAGGCTCAGTAGTTGTGGCTCACGGGTCTAGTTGCTCCACAGCATGTGGGATCTTCCCAGACCAGGGCTCAAACCCGTGTCCCCTGCATTAGCAGGCAGATTCTCAACCACTGCGCCACCAGGGAAGCCCACAGCAAAGTCTTTACCAAAGTTCATGCTGAATGTTTGCAGGGCTGTGAAGGGTAAACCATCCTCTCTGTGCACAGCTTGTAGTTGTCTGGGTTTGAAGCACCCCGACTGAACTCCGTGGCTTTATGATAGAACTCTTAGGAGAGGGAGGGGTCTCAAAGGGCTAGGGGAAGAGACTGGTGAGGGAAGTGGAGATGGTTGTGGTGGGGGAGTCGGATGGGACACCAAGCATGATTTGGCTTCTCTCCAAGCCTCTTCAGTCTCACCATGTAGTAGATAAACCTGACCTGCTTTTAGGCTGATCTGGACTCAGGGCTGGCTTAGGCTCCAGGAAGCCTAGGGAAAGTGGGCCATCCATGCCCCTGCCAAGTTGGCCCTTATCTCTGAAATCCCTGTTTTAAGAAGTTAGAGCTGTGTGGAAAGAGATACAGGACTCACAAGTTGAATGGTAACATATTTAGCCAGAATTGCTTCTACTCTTGCCTCATCCCCTGTATTTAGAGATCCAGGGATCTTACTTTTTTTTTTTTAACCACCTTTATATTACACAGATCTGATGTTTTAACATATGTGGTATATGTGTGTGTGAGAGAGAAAGAGAGAGAGATTTTTTCAGAGTCCAGGTTTCTCTGGGGAGCAGTGGCTATGTCACACAGGCTTCTCATAGCCAAAGCTGTCATCCCTGCTTTAGCTCCTATCTTCCCAGCTCAATTGTTTATTCTCTCCCTCCCCACCTCCCTCCCTCTCCTTCCCTCTTCTCACCCCTCCCTCTTCTTTTTTTTCAGCTGCCTCCATAGCGAATGAAATGAATCTTTTATTTGCTCCCCTCAGCAGTGGCCTTCTAGGGCTTTACTCCTACTTATTCAAAACTCCTGGGACTGGTTCTGCAGGGATGTGCTTCTCAGAGACCTCTTGGATGAAGGGCATAAGCCAGGGAAGCTTTACGAGGGGGGCAGTGTACACAAGGAACCTCAGCCCTTGGCTATTTTAAAGAGGATGTGGATAGCAGAGATTCAGTGGTAAAAGTGAAAATTTGACTTTGCAAATGTAGTATTAACTTCAGTTATTGAGAAAATTTGCCCTTGGTGGTTAATTACATTTATAAAATAAGCTGTGTATATCATTTATATATCAGATTAATTTTGTGTTTTTCTATTTGAATATGGTATGGAGTATTTTATGATGTTCATGTAATGTGGTCCTCTGCTCGTTACAGTAAAAAAAAAAAAAAACGCCAATTTTTCTTTCTTTGTGATACCTGAAAATTTTGGGGAAAAGACCATAGATCTTAGAGTTTTGTCGTCTTAGGAGAGCAAGTTCTCAAACTTACTCTTAAAAATTATTGAAGGCCCCAAAGAACTTTTGTTTATATTGGTTATATTGGTCAATATATGCTGTATTAGAAATTAAAACTGAGAAATAAAAAATATTAATTCATTTAAAAATAATAAAATAATTATGTTAACATAAATAACCTTTTAAATGAAAAATAACTATATTTTCCAAAACAAAAAAATTAGAAGCGTAGAATTGTTTTACACATTCGAAAATTTGAAAATGTCTGAATAGAGACAGCTGGATTCTCAGATCTGGTTCTGCATTTAGCCTGTTGTGACTTACTGTTTTGTTGTTGACTTATTGTATTGTTAAAGTACATGAAGAATGTAGTTGGAGAAGGGAGGAGTGTTTTAACATCCTTTTCAGATAACTGTGGGTATTCTTTGTTTTATTTGTTTTTTATTTTTGACTGCTTTTGGGTCTTTGTTGCTGCACGAGGGCTTTCTCTAGTTGCAGTGAGTGGGGTCTACTCTTCGTTGCGGTGCACGGGCTTCTCATAGTGGTGGCTTCTCTTGTTGCGGAGCATAGGCTCTAGGGACGTGGGCTCAGTAGTTGTGGCTCGCGGGCTCTAGAGCGCAGGCTCAGTAGTTGTGGCGCATGGGCTTAGTTGCTCTGCAGCATGTGGGATCTTCCTGTACTAGGGCTCGAACCCGTGTCCCCCGCATTGGCAGGCGGATTCTCAACCACTGCGCCACCAGGGAAGCCCCACTGTGGGTATTCTTTTTTTTTTTTTCTTTTTGCGGTATGCGGGCCTCTCACTGTTGTGGCCTCTCCCGTTGCGGAGCACAGGCTCCGGATGCGCAGGCCCAGCGGCCATGGCTCACGGGCCCAGCCGCTCCGCGGCATATGGGATCCTCCCAGACCGGGGCACGAACCCGTATCCCCTGCATCGGCAGGCGGACTCTCAACCACTGCGCCACCAGGGAGGCCCTGTGGGTATTCTTTGGTACTATACTGAAACGCCGAAAAATGGTAGTTTCTTCAAGGTTAATTGTTACAGAGACTTTGAAACCATATCAAGGAACTCTTTGTATTCGGTTACATTAAAATCCATTGGTCTATCTTGCACTTTGAATGGCTCTTTAACCCATGCATGATTTTGACTTTCTGGCTCCCTTGAAAGGGTCTTGAGGACCCTCAGGACCTGAGGGAACCACCCTTTATAAACTGCCATCATAGAATCTGGAAGGGGTCTTAAGATGAACTCAGGCCCATCTTTCTTCTAGGCTGGAGTAAGAGGGGTAATGGAAGTTGTGGGAGAACTGATACGCCCAAAGTAATGCAGCTAGTTTCCCATTGAGCTGTGACTATAATTTAGGTTTCTTGAATGATTCTTTAAACTTGGCTTCAGTGCCTCTGCTATGCTTGGTGCTGGCCTCACTGCATTGCCTTTTGGGAGAGTTGTCTCCTGTGGCCCTGCTCCTTGGAGTCTTGAATGTTTGTTCACCTTTCCTTCCTTATTTTGTCTTAAGTTCCTAATTGCCAAAAGTCTCTTTAGATTTCTGAATAAAATATTTTGATCTCTTGTCAGTTTAGCTCTGTGGCTGCTTGTGTGTATTAAACGTGTTTTTAAGTAACTGAAAGATAATCAAAAGGCATTTGGGCTACGTGGAAGTTTGAAGTACACATCAGGTCTTTATCTTGCACAAGAAAGGTGTTTTGAAATAACTTTAGAGCTCCACAGTCGATCTCTCACAGCAGATTGGAAGAATCTTGTAGATACCCAGGGAGTACTAATATATATGAACTGAACTCTTTTTCCCCTTTGAATTATGTAAATTCTTTGACTGATGGGTTTCTTTGAAGGGATGTTGCTTAAAGTTTTGGGCTGAATGTTTTCATGCTCTGAAAACTTTCCTCCCCTTGGAAATTAGCATAAATGCATGGTTTTGTTTGTATTCTTAATGGAAAAAAGGTGTGAGTGGCACTTGCTGTTGAATTGCTTTGAGATCATTTGAGGAAATTTAGTATTACTCAACAAGGTCACCAAAATTAATGAGGACATGGCAGTTTGGAATGGATTGTTTTTATCAAAGGCAGGATCAGGATGCTGCTGAGGAACACAAAGACATCTCTGAAATTTCATGGGCTGCCCTGCAGTGGTGAAGCAGTGTGTGATTGCATTTTTCAGTGTGGACTCTCCAGGCATGGTCTGCTTTGTGAACAAAGGCTTTGTGTGTGTGTGTTTAATTTTTTAGTATTAGTTGTTTTATTTGTTTGTTTTTTTATACTGCAGGTTCTTATTAGTCATCAATTTTATACATATCAGTGTATACATGTCAATCCCAATCGCCCAATTCAGCACACCACCATCCCCACCCCACTGCGGTTTTCCCCCCTTGGTGTCCATACGTTTGTTCTCTACATCTGTGTCTCAATTTCTGCCCTGCAAACTGGTTCATCTGTACCATTTTTCTAGGTTCCACATACATGCGTAAATATACAATATTTGTTTTTCTCTTTCTGACTTACTTCACTCTGTATGACAGTCTCTAGATCCATCCACGTCTCAACAAATGACTCAATTTCATTCCATTTTATGGCTGAGTAATATTCCATTGTATATATGTACCACATCTTCTTTATCCATTCATCTGTCTATGGGCATTTAGGTTGCTTCCATGACCTGGCTATTGAAAATAGTGCTGCAATGAACATTGGGGTGCATGTGTCTTTTTGAATTATGTTTTTCTCTGGGTATATGCCCAGTAGTGGGATTGCTGGATCATATGGTAATTCTGTTTTTAGTTTTTTAAGGAACCTCCATACTGTTCTCCATAGTGGCTGTATCAATTTACATTCCCACCAACAGTGCAAGAAGGTTCCCTTTTCTCCACACCCTCTCCAGCATTTGTCGTTTGTAGATTTTCTGATGATGCCCATTCTAAATGGTGTGAGGAGATACCTCATTGTAGTTTTTTTTTTTTTGCAGTACGTGGGCCTCTCACTGTTGTGGCCTCTCCTGTTGCAGAGCACAGGCTCTGGACGCGCAGGCTCAGCGGCCATGGCTCACAGGCCTAGCTGCTCCGCAGCATGCGGGATCTTCCCAGACCGGGGCACAAACCTGTGTCCCCTGCATCGGCAGGCGGACTCTCAACCACTGCACCACCAGGGAAGCCCCCTCATTGTAGTTGTGATTTGCATTTCTCTAATAATTAGTGATGTTGAGCAGCTTTTCATGTGCTTCTTGGCCATCTGTATGTCTTCTTTGGAGAAATGTCTAGTTAGGTCTTCTGCCCATTTTTGGATTGGGTTGTTTGTTTCTTTAATATTGAGCTGCATGAGCTGTTTATATATTTTGGAGATTAATCCTTTGTCCATTGATTCGTTTGCAAATATTTTCTCCCATTCTGAGGGTTGTCTTTTCATCTTGTTTATGGTTTCCTTTGCTGTGCAAAAGCTTTGAAGTTTCATTAGGTCCCATTTGTTTATTTTTGTTTTTATTTCCATTACTCTAGGAGGTGGATCAAAATAGATTTTACTGTGACTTATGTCAAAGAGTGTTCTTCCTATGTTTTCTTCTAAGAGTTTTATAGTGTCCGGTCTTACATTTTGGTCTCGAATCCATTTTGAGTTTATTTTTGTGTATGGTGTTAGGGAGTGTTCTAATTTCATTCTTTTACGTGTAGCTGTCCAATTTTCCCAGCACCACTTACTGAAGAGACTGTCTTTTCTCCATTGTATATCTTTGCCTCCTTTGTCATAGATTAGTTGGCCATAGGTGCATGGGTTTATCTCTGGGCTTTCTATCTTCTTCCATTGATCTGTGTTTCTGTTTTTGTGCCAGTACCATATTGTCTTGATTACTGTAGCTTTGTAGTATAGTCTGAAGTCAGGGAGTCTGATGTAAGGTTAGATTGTTTATTTGAGATTTTTTTTGTTTCTTGAGGTAGACTTGTATAGCTATAAACTTCCCTCTTAGAACTGCTTTTGCTGCATCCCATAGGTTTTGGATCATCATGTTTTCATTGTCATTTGTCTCTAGGTATTTTTTGATTTCCTCTTTGATTTCTTCAGTGATCTCTTGGTTATTTAGTAACGTATTGTTTAGCCTCCATGTGTTTGTGTTTTTTACGTTTTTTTTCCCTGTAATTCATTTCTAATCTCATAGCGTTGTGGTCAGAAAAGATGCTTGATATGATTTCAGTTTTCTTAAATTTACTGAGGCTTGATTTGTGACCCAAGATGTGATCTATCCTGGAGAATGTTCCGTGTGCACTTGAGAAGAAAGTGTAATCTGCTGTTTTTCGATGGACTGTCCTATAAATATCAATTGAATCTATCTGGTCTATTGTGTCATTTAAAGCATGTGTTTCCTTATTTATTGTCATTTTGGATGATCTGTCCATTGGTGTAAGTGAGGTGTTAAAGTCCCCCACTATTGTGTTACTGTCGATTTTCTCTTTTATAGTTGTTAGCAGTTGCCTTATGTATTGAGGTGCTCCTATGTTGGGTGCATATATATTTATAATTGTTATATCTTCTTCTTGGATTGATCCCTTGATCATTATGTAGTGTCCTTCCTTGTCTCTTGTAACATTCTTTATTTTAAAGTCTATTTTATCTGATATGAGTATAGCTACTCCTGCTTTCTTTTGATTTCCATTTGCATGGAATATCTTTTTCCATCCCCTCACTTTCAGTCTGTACGTGTCCCTAGTTCTGAAGTGGGTCTCTTGTAGACAGCATATATATGGGTCTTGTTTTTGTATCCATTCAGCAAGCCTGTGTCTTTTGGTTGGTGCATTTAATCCATTCATGTTTAAGGTAATTATTGATATGTACGTTCCCGTGACCATTTTCTTAATTGTTTTGGGCTTGTTTTTGTAGGTCCTTTTCTTCTCTTGTGTTTCCCACTTAGAGAAGTTCCTTTAGTATTTATTGTAGAGCTGGTTTGGTGGTGCTGAATTCTCTTAGCTTTTGCTTGTCTGTAAAGCTTTTGATTTCTCCATCAAATCTGAATGAGATCCTTGCCAGCTAGAGTAATCTTGGTTGTAGGTTCTTCCCTTTCATCACTTTAAGTATATCATGCCACTCCCTTCTGGCTTGTAGAGTTTCTGCTGAGAAGTCAGCTGTTAACCTTATGGGAGTTCCCTTGTATGTTATTTGTCGTTTTTCCCTTGCTGCTTTCAATAATTTTTCTTTGTCTTTAATTTTTGCCAATTTGATTACTATGTGTCTCAGCGTGTTTCTCATTGGGTTTATCCTGTATGGGACTCGCTGCACTTCATGGACTTGGGTGGCTATTTCCTTTCCCATGTAAGGGAAGTTTTTGACTCTAATCTCTTCAAATATTTTCTCTGGTCCTTTCTCTCTTCTCCTTCTGGGACCCCTATAATGCTAATGTTGTTGCGTTTAATGTTGTCCCAGAGGTCTCTTAGGCTGTCTTCATTTCTTTTCATTCTTTTTTCTTTATTCTGTTCCGCAGCAGTGAATTCCACCATTCTGTCTTCCGGGTCACTTATCCGTTCTTCTGCCTCAGTTATCCTGCTATTGATTCCTTCTAGTATAGTTTTCATTTCAGTTATTGTATTGTTCATCTCTGTTTGTTTGTTCTTTAATTCTTCTGGGTCTTTGTTAAACATTTCTTGCATCTTCTCGATCTTTGCCTCCATTCTTTTTCCGAGGTCCTGGATCATCTTCAGTATCATTATTCTGAACTCTTTTTCTGGATGGTTGCCTATCTCTACTTCATTTAGTTGTTTTTCTGAGGTTTTATCTTGTTCCTTCATCTGGTATATAACCCTCTGCCTTTTCATCTTGTCTATCTTTCTGTGAATGTGGTTTTTGTTCCACACGCTTCAGGATTGTAGTTCTTCTTGCTTCTGCTGTCTGCCCTCTGGTGTGTGTGTGTGTGTGTGTGTGTGTGTGTGTGTTTATTTCCTCCTGTGTGTCTCCCTGCCAGGGGTGCGTCTAAGGACTGTGCCCCCATGATTAATTCTGCTGATTCTTGGTCAGACAACACTTTACAGACAGGTGTCGTCTTTTAATTTAGCAGGGCAGAAGACCCTTTTCCTTCACTCTCAAGATTGCTTTGAGAGGCTCGACTGGGATTGGCTGTGTGTTTCTTCATAATTATAGCCTCCTTTTAGCAATCCCAATATATTAAACTGTAGAAATTAACATATTACTTAGGGGTTGAATATTTACCTTTCAGAGTGGTTCTGTTTGGAGTTCCTTTAAATATCTAGTTCTCCCATTTCATTAAAATAGAATTTGAGTCCCAGAATCTTCTCTGTAGGAATACAGGTCCTTATTAAGGTGCAACACACCCATGATCACTCTCCTAGTATCTCTGTGTCTTAGAGGCAGAGCTCTCTTCACTGGAGATTGAAGCAGTGTTTCACATGGGATGAGGAGCAAATGGGGAGATGTATTTTTTTCCTCATCAACTTTTTTCTCATGTCTGTCTAACAGTTCTACTAAGAGCTAATTTTTTGAATCAGGGCTGCCTTCCCTGTGTTCTGAAAGGCTGTGCCTACATGGAAGTGTCTGTGTGGGTGGGTGGAACCCCTTAGAGACAAAGTGCAGTTGACTGTGCTGCTGCCCCCCAAGATCAGCTTTTCCTCTGCCGTTTTCCCTTTGTTGCTTTTTTGAAGATGATCAGTAACAGCAAAACTTGCCCCTTAAGTAGTTGGTGTGGTTCTAAAGAGCTGAGAAAAGAATTCATTGTGTCCTCTATGTGAAGAAATTTAGTGGCTCATGGAAGGGAAGGAAAGAGAAAAACCAAATTTGATGGGACTTAAGAAATCCATTACTTTCCAGTTTCTTCTCTCTTATGGGCATCTGATGGCCTGGGTACTATTTTAAAGTTTCCTCTGTTTTTAAAATGTTTTGAGAAGGGGGCTGGATCAATGTCTTTTATAGTCTAACATACGTGGTTGTTGAATGTTTAATTGATGTTTGCTTCTGTCTGTCAGGAGCTTGGGGTTGAGGTTGTTTTGAAGATGTTTGTTAACTGGGGGTTTACAGGCTTTTCATTGTTATTGCTGACCTCTCAGTGATTGTCATTCTTCCATCACCACACAATTTCTTCTCTAAAATGACAGGAATTCAGATTACTTAAAGGTACTTGCTAATTAAAAATTGTTCTCTAAAAACCACTCCATAATCAGCCAGGCACACTGTAAGCAAGACACTTACTAAGCAGTCTAGAATGAAACAGGGGGTTTATGCTGATTATGAACATTGACTTCCAGACACAGAGTAGTTGCTCATGAATTATCATTATACTAATATTTAGAAATAAATTTCACTTCTAAACCTGCTGATATTTAATTGGTTTACTACTACCTTTCTAAAGCCTAATGAACTAAAGATATAGGTTTCCTTCAGAGACTTGGAATCTGCTTTGTCAGTGAATGGTAGCTCAGTATTAGTTTTATATATATATATATAAAATTTTTTTTTACTACTTATTTTATTTTATTTATTTAATTTTGGCTGCATTGGGTCTTCATTGCTGCGCACGGGCTTTTCCTCTGGTTGTGGCAAGCGGGGGCTACTCTTCATTGCGGTGCACGGGCTTCTCATTGCAGTGGCTTCTCTTGTGGCAGAGCACAGGCTCTAAGCGTGCAGGCTTCAGTAGTGTGGCACATGGGCTCAGTAGTTGTGGCTCACAGGCTCTAGAGCACAGGTTCAGTAGTTTTGGTGCACGGGCTTAGTTGCTCCGGGGCATGTGGGATCGTCCCGGACCAGGGCTCAAAGCCGTGTCCCCTGCATTGGCAGGCGGTCTTAACCACTGCGACACCAGGGAAACCCAGCATTAGTTATATTAATATTTATTTGTGGATTACTTTTCTTCCCTGTACCTTAATGTCCTTTGTAAATGTTTTTGGAAGTGTGGTATTAATGCAAAAATTTGAATTTTATTACTAAATCATTTCATAGCTGCTCTTTGCTTTAGTTGTCTTGAGAGGCTAAGTATGTGATCCATCAGGACACACACACTCATTATTCCTGTGGTTTTTAGCTGAGCAGTCTTAAACTTAAATTCTAGTTTTCCAAAATTCTAAAGGATCCAGTTTGCTTTGTTTTGTTTCTGTTTCTGTTTGGAAGAACATAGAAATTCTGTTTCAAATTGTGTCTGGACCTTAATAAGAGATTCCAGTTCTGGAATACTATTTGTATTGAATAATTAGAGACTTGTGTTTCCTTCTTTTTTTCAATTTTGGGAGATGAGAGGAATTTTAGGATGACCTGATTCTGGATGTGGTTGTCTACAACAGTTTGTCTTATAAAAGATTATTTATCTTGTGCCCCTCTCCCCCACATTTTATTATTTAAAAAAACCCAAGTATACCAAAAAATTGAAAGAATTGGTGAATCTTCATGTTAATATTTTGCTCTATTTGCTTTATCACAAAACAATCCATCTAGCTTTCTTTGTCTTGTTTTTTCTTTCCACTCAAGAAGAAATGACCTTGCTAATATAGTAAAGTGGAGAGAGAGACAGATAGACAGACATGCATAGTGCCTGACACATAGTAAATGTAATAGAGCTGGTTGGCAAGAGAGAGAGCGAATGTGAATGAATGAATAGGACATGCTTCTAGGTTTAGGATACAAAGAAGCAATTCCCAGCTAAATCCCTGCCATTAGGGCCTTACTGTTGGGTCAGGAGGTGAGAAACCAAAGAAGGCAAATGCTTTGCCAGGTAGCTCATATGAAGCCTTCAGTGAAGGTCAGCATGGTTAGCATGGCTACTGGAGTTCTGGAGTTCAGAAGAGGGAATATGATCCCAGAAGACTGGGGCAGTTGACAAAGGCTTCTTGGAAGAAATGGAGGTGGAACTGGGCCAAGAGGTAGGGCAGAGCCTGAGAACAGAGATGTGGGCACAGGGGCATTCTGAGCCACGGGGAGCCTGAGGCTACCTACATATTTGGGAGGAGTGACAGTGTGATAAATAGCCAGTTGCCTGTAAGCGCTTTATTCAGGTGATTGGAGAGTGGACCATCTTCCTTGTAGTGCTCCAAGGCAGGGCCCACTCCTTATTCCCTGAGCACCCCCAGTTACTCCTGCTCCAGGGCTCCGCCTTTGCTGCTCACTCTGACTGGACTCAGTCCCTCCAGATGTCTGTGTGGCTCCCTCTTCCTTCTGGCCTCTGCTCAGTGAGAACTTCCCTGTTCCCCCTCTGTAAAATAACAGCTCCTTCTGGCACACACTAGCCAACGAGCACCCTCTAACATACTTTTTTCTTCTTTCTACTCTGTCCCCAAAGCCTAGTACAGTGCCTGTGATTATATATCCATGTATATGTATATATATAGATATAAAGAGTTGGTGCTCAGGAAACAGTTGATGCATGAAGGAATGAACAAATGGGAATTCTGAGGTGTATAGGGCATTTGGGCAAGAAAATATCTTAAAGGGACCAAACAAGCAGCTAAGAGAAGCTTGAGCTGGCCAGAGAGTCACCAAAATATGTCTTAGGGTCAGTGCCCTTGTGGGGAAGGTTGAGATTTGGGTATGGTTAGCTGACCTGCTTAGAAAAGCTCCCAGGGAATTCATCCTTGACATTTTCTCTTTGAAAAATTCATGCTCCTAAGTGAAGCCTTTGGTGATTCTGATGCCTCTTGTGCTCCTCCTAGGATCCCTGCAGTGGACCATGAGACGGTAATGTCCACTGAGGACCTCTGGGAGCCATGTCAGACGAATCCGCCTCAGGGAGCGATCCAGACCTGGACCCAGATGTGGAGCTGGAGGATGCGGAAGAAGAGGAGGAGGAGGAGGAGGAGGTGGCAGTGGAGGAGCATGGCAGGGGTGACGAGGAAGACCTGCTGGATGGTGAGTGACTCTAGTGAGTGACAGAGGTTGCCTTATCTTTATTCTAATAGAATTTTTGCTGAGACAACTTGGTGTTGGCAGTTGGATTTCTTAGGTCATCATCCATCATGAGAAGGCAAAGACTGGAACATAGCAACAATGAACTCATGTGCTCTTCCCAGGAAATAAATTGTTGTACCTCTATATAAGCCTCACTTTAGTGATGGAAGGACCTTTAGCATTCTACCTTGTCTTTGATGATGTGCAAACTTAGGTCTAAAGATTTGAGACTGGACCATGCTTGTTCAAGTCATGGAGGGAGTCAGTGGCAGAGTTCCTGTGGTGAGACAAAGTGGTGGTCTGGTGGTCATGGACCCATCAGGTGGCCACAGATAAGTGTGAGGATAACCGTGAGTGGTCGTTGAGTTTCCTAAGTTACATTCACAATTCTGCTTCTGTGAAGATGAGGAAGTTATCTGGGGAGAGATTATTAGATGGGTTCACAACTCCAGAAAGCTTATTGCATCTCCTGCAGGGCTGCTCTGCCTCCCAGCCACTTCAAGTGAATATAAATTGCTCCTACTGGGAGAGAACTGCCCCTCTGTAGCTGGGGGACCCCTTCTGGGCTCCTATTTGGTTTGCTTGGCTTACCCTTCCTTTGTCCCCAACTTGTTGAAGTGGCATTGGACTTTTCCTTTTCATCGTTAGTCTAATGTTAGGTCATCTGGCCAGCCACACAGCTTCTCAATTAATTCTAACCTTTCATGGCATAGGATTTGGTTGTTTGTAAGCTTCCTGTTGACCTAGGAATAAAGTTTTTGTCTTTTTATAACACACCAATATTCAGTTTTATACCTGAACATTGCACTAGATCATCATTGCTTGGATTTTCAGGAGCCTAGGAAGATGCATTCCTGCCATTCTCCAGATTCCAGGAGAATGAGCATCTATCCTCTTCGTTTGCTGATGTTACTGTCTTCAGTTCTCATTCATCCTAACAGCTGCCATATGGTTCAGGGATCAATTTTCTGTCGTTTAAACTGTCTAGAGGTCTCTGCCCCATTTCCAGTTTATCTCTGGCAGGAAATTACCATTTCACTCCCCCCCACCCACAACAGCATCTTCTGCTATCCACTTCCAGCTTGTTCAGCTGGAGTCTCCCCACAGCTAGTTCTGCAGTTCCCATCTATAAAGTAGAATGAGTAGAAATAACAAGATAGTGATGTGAGGGTATATCATCAGACTGTCTTGCTTGCCTCTCATGGTTCTTTTTTTTAAATAAATTTATTTATTTTATTTATTTTTGTCTGCGTTGGGTCTTTGTTGCTGCGTACGGGCTTTCTCTAGTTGTGGCGAGTGGGGGCTACTCTGCGTTGCGGTGCGTGGGCTTCTCATTGCGGTGGCTTTCTTGTTGCGGAGCACGGACTCTAGGCGCGCGGGCTTCAGTAGTTGTGGTGCACCGACTTAGTTGCTCTGTGGCACGTGGGATCTTCCCGGACCAGGGATTGAGCCTGTGTTCCCTGTATTCGCGCGTGGATTCTTAACCACTATGCCACCAGGGAAGTCTGCTACCCTTATTCTTATGGAGTTTGCAAGGAAAAGCCAGATGTCCCACTTCTTTTCCTCTGGTATTTTTTTACTTCATTATCTGTGCTGATTTCTCTGCTGTTTTCCCAGTTCTCCAGTAGGGGTACTGTCCCTAGGAAATCACTGTTCTGCTTTCTGCCCTTGATTAGTTTATGTTTTCTAGAATTTTTGTATAAATGGAGCCATATAGTATATTCATTCTCTTTCTGGGAGTCTGACTTCTTTCACTCAGCATAATTATTTTAAGATTCATCCATGTGTGGGACTTCCCTGGTGGCACAGTGGTTAAGAATCTTCCTGCCAACGCAGGGGACACAGGTTTGAGCACTGGTCCAGGAAGATCCCACATGCCATGGAGCAACTAAGCCTGTGCACCACAACTACTGAGCCTGCGCTCTAGAGCCCACGCACCACAACTACTGAAGCCTACGCGCCTAGGGTCCATGCTCCGCAACAAGAGAAGCCCCCGCAATGAGAAGCACACGCACTGCAAGGTAGAGTAGCCCCTGCTCGCCACAACTAGAGAAAGCCTGCGAGCAGCAGTGAAGACCCATGCAGCCAAAAATAAATAAATCTATAAAGAAAAAAGATTCATCCACATGTATATATCAACTGTTCATTCGTCTTCATTGCTGAGTAGTACTCTATTGTATAGGTATAGCCCAATTTGTTTATCCATTTCCTGGGTTTCTTTTTTGGGGGGGGTTCCTTTTTTTCTTTTGTTTTGTTAATACAAATAAAGCCACTGTGAACATTCATGTATAAGCCTTTGTATTGACATGTGCTTTTATTTTGCTTGGATAACAGATTCTGTCATCTCTATTGGCTATCCAAGTCATGGGGGACAATGGAATCAGAACTAAGAATAGAACCTGTTTATGTTTTGCTAGAGACCTCTCTTTAGATGAACCATTAACATCCAGCAAATCAGATTATTCATCTCTCCGTGAATCCAAGTGACTATTCTCCAGCCCATAGACCACCATTTATTTACAAGACTATCAGAGTAGACTTGGTCACATTCATTATTTGAAATCAAGGTCTTGTTAGAAAGGTACCTAACAGAGTCTCTTAGGAGTCAAATTTGCATAAAAAGCTGTGTAGCCCAGTATTAGTGCCTAAAAGAATGGCAGGTCTCATAGAGAGCATGGGGCACCAGGAGAACAATACAGTATGTGAGAGTGGCAAGGGAAAGGAATGCATTCAGTAATTCAGTAATATTTATTGAGCTTCTACTCTTTGGCTAGGCATGGTCATGGGCATTGGGAATACAGCAGGGGATAAAAATGCCTCTCCTCATGGGATTTTCATTTTATTTTATTTTATTTTATTTTATTTTATTTTATTTTATTTATTTATTTATTTTGTGGTACGTGGGCCTCTCACTGTTGTGGCCTCTCCCGTTGCGGAGCACAGGCTCCGGACACGCAGGCTCAGCGGCCATGGGTCACAGGCCCAGCCGCTCCGCGGCATGTGGGATCTTCCCGGACCGGGGCACGAACCCGTGTCCCCTGCATCGGCAGGCGGACTCTCAACCACCGTGCCACCAGGGAAGCCCGGGATTTTCATTTTAGTAGGTTGAGACAGATGATAAATAAGTACATAAACAGTATGTCAGAAGGTGTTAAGTGCTATGAAGAAAGGGGAACTGGGTAAGGTATGAATGTGGGATGATGCTTTTTTTATGTTGAATGGTCAAGAAAGACTTTACTTGATTAGGTGACTTTTGGGTTGAGCCATGGAGGAAATAAGGGAGCTAGCCTGGTGGTTGTCTAGAGAAAGAGCATTCCAGGCAGATGGGATAGCAAGAGCAAAGATCCAAAGGCAGGATCTTTCCTGGTGTGTGGAGAAAACAGCAAGGAGCCAGGGTAGCTGAAGCAGAGTGTACCAGGCTAAGGGTGGTAGAAGAGAGGCCATGGGGTCCGACTCTGTGGGGTCTTATTCTGTAAGGTGGGAGCCATTAGAGGGTTTAAACGGAGGAAAGATCACCCTGGCTGATATGTAAGGACCAGGCTGTGAAGGAGCTGAGGGCAAGAGCAGGAAGGTCAGTTAGGAGGATACTGCAAAATTCCAGGCAGGAGGGATGGTGGCTTGGTGGAGGTGGTAGAAGTAGTTGGATTCTGGATATGTTTTGAAGATGGAGCCAATAGAATTTGTTAATGAAAGAGATATAGATTGTGTCAGAGTAAGAGGGAAGGTAAGGATGGATTCCAGTTTTTTATTGAACAACTTGAAGATGCCATTTTCTAAGCTTAGGAAGATTAGGGGAGAGGTACAGATTGGGGACAGAGAGGAGTTCAGTTTTGAAGACATGTTAAGTTTGACATGTCTTATGCCTCCAAGTTGAGATGTCCAGAGGGCAGTTGACTATTAAATTGAAGTTCATGGGAGAACTCTACATTGGAGGTAAAAAAGTGGGATATATCTGTATATGAATGGTAGTTAAATCACAGGACAGGATAAGATTATTCCAGGAATAGAGAAATTAAAGAGAAGTGGTCTGAACAACTAAGCACTTGGCAGCAGAGGCGGGGAAGGAATGAGGATGATCTAGGAAAGAAGATTGAGAAGAAATGGTCACTGAGGTAATAGGAGACCCAAGAGAAAGGTGTTATGGAAGCCAGGTAGAAAAAAAGAAAAGCATTTCAAGGAGGAAGTGATCAACCATGTTAGTTAAAGGCAACCAATAGTCCTGGTAGTATGAGGTCTAAGAATTGACTGTTGGATTGAGCAGTGTGGGGGTTCTTGGTGGCCTTGATCAATTTCAGTGCAATGATAGGGACTCAAACAAGAACAGGTGGAAAACAGGTTTTATCTTTTTAACTTTTTGCCAGTGGGATTGATCAGGTAGGGAGGGAGAAATTGATGGTGCAGGAGAGATTGGGGGCAGTCCATACTGGCTAAAGCCAAGCTGTAACTGTGGTCTGGGAAAGCCTTTGCCTCAGCACTTTAGTGTATGATAGAGAGAGGAACACCCCACAAGACAAGGCAAGCATCTTCATCTAAATTTTGTGATCTTGGGCAAGTCCTTGATGAGCCTTTAGGTTCTTTTCCACAAAATGAAAAGTCTGCAACCTGAATTCTAGATCTGTTGTTCTCTTGTTCTGCATGAAGACAGGGAAGAATGGGCATGTTTTTAGGAACAAAAAGGAATCACCAAAACAAAAGGGCTATGAATCAGCCGGGGGAAGCAGTTAGACCATGTGACTGAATGCACTAAGACAGGCAAGACAGTGTTAATAGCATTCTATTGCATTTCAGCATTTTGTTCTCAACATAGATGACAAGCAGCATTCCTTAAATTACAGATTCAAGCCAGATCTTTTTTTTTTTGGCTGCGCCACACAGCATGCAAGATCTTAGTTCCCGGACCAGGGATCAAACCCATGCCCCATGAAGTGGAAGTGTGGAGTCCCAACCACTGGACTGCAGGAACTCCCTCAAGCCGAATCTTTTTCTTTTTATCCTGTATTTCTCTCTTCCTTCTCCTCTTCCCCAGAAACTTGTGTCACTTTTTCCTGAGACAACTTGAATATCTGTTGTTGGGCTGATTTTTCAGAATAGTGTATGTCAGAGTTTAGGGTGACCTCCATGTTAGAAATGAAGTAGTGCTGATTTTGATAATTGTTCCTGTCCTCCTTTTCTGTGTGCTAGGGTTAGGGAGACAAAGGGGCAGAGAGTTTGGGTGCACTGGGGGCAGAAGATTGTTTTATAAACCTGCATCAGAAAAGCATGTCAGACATTGACCCAGTTGTTCAGAGTGACTTTTTTTTTTTAATACATGTTGCATTTTATTTTATTTATTTATCTTTTTTGGCTGCATCAGGTCTTAGTTGCGGCACGTGGGATCTTTGTTGCAGCATGCAGGATCTTTCGTTGTGGCACGTGGGCTCTTAATTGCAGTGTGCAGGCCTCTCTCTAGTTGTGGCACGTATGCTCCAGAGCACGTGGCTCTGTAGTTTGCAGGATGCAGGCTCTTTAGTTGAGGTATGCGGGCTCAGTAGTTGCAGTGCACGGGCTTAGTTGCCCTGTGGCATGTGGGATCTTAGTTCCCCAACCAGGGATGGAACCTGCGTCCCCTGCATTGGAAGGCGGATTTTTAATCACTGGGCCACCAGGGAAGTCCCCAGAGTGAATTGTAGGGCGTTTAACATTCCTTCCCAACAATCCAGGGAGTGGGAGTATCTGATTGTGGTTTTAATTCGTATTTCCCTAATTACTTAAGATGAGCTCTTTTCCACATGCTTATGATCATTTTCACTTTTGTGAAGTGCCTGAACTCATGTTTTTGACCATTTTTCTTTCTTCCACAAATTTCTTATTGATTTATAGGAATTCTTTATATCTGGATGTGAGTCTTTTTAATACACACACACACACACACACACACACAGCTTTCCCATTTATATTGCTTGATTTTTCACTCTCTTGTGTATTTTTTGCAGTTTTATAATCTTTTTTAGATTGTATTTTTGATGATCTATAGATGTTTTAATTTTAATGAAGTCAAATTTATCATTTTTTCCCTTTATGTTTAGTGCTTTTTGTGCTTGTTTAAGAAATATTTGTGTACCTCAAGGTCATGAAGATATTCTCCTGTTATCTTCTAGAAGCTTTAATGTTTTACCTTCACATTTATGTCTAGGATCCATCTGGAATTGATTTTTGTGTGTGTGTGTTACGTGGGCCTCTCACTGCTGTGGCCTCTCCCGCTGCAGAACACAGGCTCCGGATGTGCAGGCTCAGCGGCCATGGCTCATGGGCCTAGCTGCTCCGTGGCATGTGGGATCCTCCTGGACCGGGGCACGAACCCGTGTCCCCTGCATCGGCAGGCAGACTCTCAACCACTGTGCCACCAGGGAAGCCCTGGAATTGATTTTTGTGTGGTGTGAGGTAGGGGTCAAGCTTCATCACCCCCCCACCTCCACCAATATGATTATCTAATTGATCCAGTATTCTGCATTACCTTTTTGTTTTACCCTTTGTTGTAAACAAAGGCACAGTACATATGTGGCTCTGTTTCTGAACTCTATTTTCTTCCCTCATAACTTTCAGTGAAATGGGAGTAGAGGAGAGATTGTGCATGGTGGTAGCTAAGAGCATGGACTCTGGAGCCAGATCAACCACCTGAGTTCAAATCCTGTCTTTACTACTTATAGCTTTGTGAAACAAGTTTTTTCATCTGTAAAATGGGAATATTTGTAGTATCATCTACTTAATAGGGCTGTTTCGAGGACTGAATGGATAATATTTGTAACATGAATAAATCTAGCTGAAGGATAACAAGCATTGCTGGTGAGCTGGGCCCCAGTGCTTTTGGGAGCAGAGCTAGTGACTAGACCAGTTTTGGATGGACTTGGGCATGACTGGGCATGGGGTAGGGTCCATATCTAGCAGGGCTCACCACAGACCTGTGCTGGGACTACAGCTATTCCCCAATTGCTGTGCCTGCCCTGACTTCGGAGTTACCCAGCAACCCTCCTGAAGAGAAGGTTTTTCAGAATTTTTTTAATCATCTTCTGAAGTCTTCAAATAATCTTTGGTCCAATTTAGAATACAGAAGCAGAATGTGCCAGGTTTGAATGAAGTTCCCTAAACAGCATACCAAGAGAGACAGCAGCAGCTCTTAATTTTCTCTCTGCAGCTATATTGATAGGCACTACAGCTTAGCAGTGGGGCACATACTAAAATAAAAAGGAAGAAACGTAGAGAGGGCTTTCTGGAGGCTAACCTTTAAGCAGAGACCCAAAAGAGAGTATGGGTTAGAATTGTCATTAGAATCTAAAACATAACTGTTAGATGAAGAAATGGGGAAAGACGGACACAGCCTCAGCCAAGGCCTAGAGACCTTGAGAGCACTGTGCTTTTGAGGCTAAAGAGTAGGGAGTGGAGGGTGTGTGGGTGCAGGTGGTTGGAGGGAGGTACTTGCTGGTCAGAAGGAAGGCTGGATACTAGCAATCAGAAAAAGCCTTAAGCGTTTTAGGTTTTATCCTAAGGGTAGAAGGAACATTTTAAGGTATTTTAGAAGATCCTGGGTGGGTGGAGACTGTGACATGATCAGATTCAGAAAGCTCTCTTTCTGCAGCAAGCAGCATGGATTGGAGGGGGAGTCATCAGAAGGTGGCAGGTGACCCTTTGGATGCTTGTGCCAGAATCCAGACCAGGTAGTACAGTGGTATGGAGAGAAGTAGAGTGGGATATTTAGGTAATTTCTTCAGGCACAGAATTTGTGATTGAACATGAGGAGATGAGAGGTTTTTTCCTTGATGGTGATCATATATGGTAGAGGTCTATAAAGTTGTTTCCCTGTAGGGTGTAAGGTCCTGGGAGAGCCATTGCTGAATGTTCTTCCAGCTTAGAAATGTACTTACGTTCCAGCCACTCTTTTAATCCAGAAGCAAAGATGCAGTGTGCTCTCAGATAGATGCATATTTTCTTTGCATTTTCTGTGGCCCTAAGGAAAAGATTTGTTTTATATCTAATGTGGTCAGTCAGAAAGGGCTTTACCTGTCTTTCTCTGACCAGAATTTACTCTCCAGCCTTTTGCATTCATAGAGTTAACATTTAAGGTTTCAATTAATGAGACAATTCAGGAGGTCGGTGACATGCAATCATTTATTATTTTGCCAAGGCATGACTTTAAATGATGTTCTCTGGGGTATGGGAACTGATAATTGAGCCCTGCCCTCCATAGCATCTGCTCCTCAACCTACCTTGTTTTCTGCTGTCAAATCAGAAATTCTTATCCTCAGTAAGAGTCTGAAGGGATCATTTAACTGTTTCAGTTATATGTGAATGCATTTTGTGGAGGAAATTTTGTGCTGGAGGTATCTTTCTTCTCTCTTGCCTCCTGTGCTTTCCCAGAATGATATCTGATGCTCTGCTTGTGAAACCCTAGTCTTTGGGTACAGCCCTTTCTCAGCTACTGAATCCTTCTGGGAATTGTGTGTGTGTGTGTGTGTGTGTGTGTGTGTGTGTGTGTGTGTCTGTGTCTGTGTCTGTGTCTGTGTTTTGTGGTCGTAGCCTCAGTGCTTCAAAGCATTCATCAGAAAAAATAAACAGTTGTGTTGATTTTTTTTTCTCCCCCATACAGGTTACTAGCATGCTTTTGTTTGTTCATAGGACCAGTGTTAACTGTCTTCTACTCTCTTAGGTTAACAGATACAACAGTAACAAATTTTGGAAGATTATCACCTTAGTGTGTGTACTCAAGTCCTCTCTCAAATAAAAGCAGCAGAATTTGAGCTGTTGGTGTTACTCTTTCCCCATTCCCTCTTTAAAAGGGACAGCACTTGTACCCTCCTAGTTTCCCTTGCTTGTTGTGGACACCCTTACATGGGGCCCTAGTGAAGTTTGCATGTTTTGCAAAGGTTTGTATGTTATTCTGTGCTTCCATCACCATTTAAAATGGATTTTCAGGTGGGAGAGTATGGGGCTTTACTTGCCTGAGCTCCAGAGGGAAGGGCTACAATCCCCCGAAGCTGCAAGCAGGCTTGTTCTCTTCATTCCTCTCTTAAAATCTTCCCTTTGCGGGTGCAGAGGTCCTGTTAATTCTAGCCTCCTTGAGAGAGGCTGCCAGTTGGAGCCCTCAAGAAGAGCAGGAAGCCCAGCATGGATTGACATGGCCCTTGAACCAGCTCCAGCCCCGACACTTCTCTCAAGCAGTTGCAGCATCCGGTACCACTTTACTCCCTGCAGTGCTGAATGGCAGGTGGTGAAAGCACTAGCTCTTTAGTGATTCTGAAGTTTCCAGGAATAATTTGCTTGAGTTTTTAATCTATTTTTATTTCTCCCATATTTGGATCACTCATACTTTGGGAAACAAGCAAAAAATATTTCATTGCTTCTGTCTTCCCATTCATATCCCTAGCCTATTTCTTTTTTTTAATGGAGATGTAGTTGATTTGCAATATTATATTAGTTTCAGGTATACAACACAGTGACTCAAAAATTTTATAGATTATACTCCATTTATAGTTATTATAAAATATTGGCTATATTTCCTGTACTGTACAATATATTCTCGTAGTTTATTTTATATAAGAGGCTTGTACCTCTTAATCCCTTACCCCTATCTTGCCCCTCCCATCTTGTCTCTCCCTGCTAGTAACCACTAGTTAGTTCTCTATATCTGTTTTTGTTTCTTTTTTGTTATATTCAGTAGTTTCTTTTATTTTTTAGATTCCACATATAAGTGATAATATACAGTGTTAGTCTTACTCTGTCTGACTTATTTCACTAAGCATGATACCTTCCAGGTGCATCCATGTTGTTGCAAATGGCAAAATTTCATTCTTTTTTATGCCTAGCCCAGTTTTTTTTAAAGATCTGTTTATTTATTTTTAAATTTTTATTTATTTATTTTTATTTTTCACTGTGTTGAGTCTTTGTTGCTGCGCGCAGGCTTTCTCTAGTTGCAGTGAGCAAGGGCTACTCTTCGTTGCGGTGCACGGGCTTCTCATTGCAGTGGCTTCTCTTATTGCAGAGCACGGGCTCTAGGTGCACAGGCTTTAATAGTTGTGGCTCACGGGCTCTAGAGCAAGGCTTAGTAGTTGTGGCACACGGGCTTAGTTGCTCCACGGCATGTGGGATCTTCCCGGACCAGGGCTCGAACCTGTGTCCCCTGCATTGGCAGGCGGATTCTTAACCACTGTGCCACCAGGGAAGTCCACTAGCCCATTTCTTTAAAAAAAAAAAAAAAAACACACACATTACTAGGGAGTTGAGAGACCCTTGGAAAACTCTTGAGGAAACAGTGACCAGCCTGTTGTCTCTTGAGGCCCTTGTCAGAGTGTCGAAGGAAGGGCTCTCCCCTCCAGGAAGCTGGCTGCAGGTTGCCAGGTGCCACAGTCACCAGGTGCCTTGGGTTGTGTGTTGTTTCTCAATGAACTGCAGCCATTTCCAGATAGGAGTTGGCTCTTTATCCACCTTCTGTTCCTTGGGCAGAAGTAAGGTTTCTCTTCCTTAATGTGTAATGATGGCTAGGTGTGGGGTTGCTTGTGGAATTCTGGGGGATGGAAGGAATGGGGGAAATCAAGCTGAGTAGGTGATTCAGCATTCATGTTTGGCATAAAGCCATAGGATGTTAAGGATGATAGTGGATGTTTTCTTATGACTGATGGAATAATAAAGTTGAGTGATTAGAGAAAGCTGGGAAACACTTCAAGAACCAGCTCAAATTTCTCAAGTAATGATGTCAGTTTTGGCTATTTGTGGTGATGATGTTTTTCATATTTAAGTGTTCATATTTGTAAGTGTTCATACTCTGGATATACTAATCCTTTACTATTTATATTGTTAATAGCATCTAGTGTGTAGCTTATTTCTTAACGTTGCTCACAGTGCTCTTTGTTGTAAAAAAAAAATCTGTACTTTCATTGTAGTCAGTTTAAGCAATCTTTCATGTTGTTTGATAGTCTTTTATTTCATGAGTGAAAAAGTGAGAGGACATAGGAAAGGCATATTTTAAAGATTGGGATGTGGTTTTCATCAGCATCTTTGGGTTTAATTTGGATTTTTAAAATTTTGATTTTGTGAAATTATTCTAGACATTACCTTGTCTGTAAGATTTTAGTAAAGCCAAGTATCCACTTTATATTTTCTCTCATTTCTTTATATCTTATTCAGAAATTAAACTAGAATCTTTCAATGTTTCAGCCTTAGTCTGTCTTCTTTCCTTTGCTCAGAAGTTCCTACTTTGTGGCTGATTTGCTGAGAACTTGGTAATTCTTGCCTGTGGTTGCAGAGATGGCCAAAAATCTTCATCATCATGCTGAGCAGAGTCAAAATTAAATCTGTCTACAGCAGAGGGCTAGAATTTCAGATGGGCTGAAAAGAGGTGTAGTTGTGTTTACAAATGACTGTTTCTTTAGTATTTTGGCCTTGATTGTGCTATAAGCAGTGGTTCTCTACAGGGATTGATTTTGCCCCCAAGGAGACCTTTGGCAATGTATAGAGACATTTTTGGTTGTCACAACTGGGAAGATGCTACTAGAATCTAGTAGATGGGGGGAGTGGGGGCTGGGATGCTGCTGAACGCCCTACAGTGTACAGGAGAGCCTCCGACAACAAAGGATTACCCAATTCCAAATGTCCGCAGTGTCAAGATTGAGAACCCCTGTGCCGTCTTGGTATCTTTTACAAATGATTTGCAGTTGTTCCCCAGCCCTGTGAGAGCTAAGTGGAAAGCCTGGCCCTTTCTTTTCTTCATGTCTTAGATTGTTTCATGAGTTAGTTAGAGTGATATCAGTCCCCTTGCTCTCAGATCTCACTTTAAAAGATGTGTTTAATTTAGAATCCTCTAGTGACTCTTAGCATTAATGCTGTGAAGAGTTATTTCTTCCCAAGGAGCAACTATGATGAGAATTTTTTTCCCTCTCAAACTGGCTTCTATGACTATTTTGAAGGTGAATCACATTTTGGTTTGTGTGAGTTTTTAACTTTTTAAGGCTTATTGGCAAATATATTGGCTTGTGATGACATATATTGAGTCAGGGAAAGCTCGGTCCACAGAGAACATCAATATGCACTCATAAATGATGATATATTGAAGATATTGAACATAAACATACTGAATAGGAACTGGTATACTTCAGTGGATTTTTTATTCATATGTGTTTTTCTCTAGTGGCAGTTTTTTAAATAGAAACAAGCTCATTTTGAAAAATTCAACGTATATTTATTGAGCATCTGTTAGGCAGCTGGCATTTTTGTTAGGCTTGAGGGATATAGTGGAGAATGAGATGGAAAGAATCCCTGCCCTCAAGGAGCTACAGTCTAAAAGGAGAGAGACAGGTAAGTGTTGGATCAAGTTCCTAAAATAACTTCAGATCTTGATAAGAACCTTGGAAATAATAAAGAAAGGGAATAAGCCCCAGGGGTTGGGAGGAAGGGCCTATTTTAGCCAGTGTGTTGGTTGTGGCAGTGGTGGTAAGGCTCTCTGTGGATGTAGCATTTACGCTTCAAAGAATCAACTTTTGGTTTTGCTTTTGCTCTTTAAAGTACGTTTTCCCCTGCTTTTTATTGTTTTCTTCCTACTACTTTCTTTGGGTTTAGTTTCCTGTTCTTTTTCTAATTTTTTGAAAAGAAAATTTATTTACATCATTGATTTTCACTCTCTGTTGTTTTTGCTTTTGTTTTTTTGCTGCCCTTTGCCCGCATACGGGATCTTAGTTCCCCGAACAGGGATTGAACCTGTGCCCCCTATATTGGGAGCGTGGAGTCTTAACCTCTGGACCACTCTCTGTTACTTTTTGACATTAATTTAAGGCTATGAATTTCTCTTTAAGAATAACCTAGCAATATCACACAATTTTTAAAAATCAACTTTATTATATAATTTACATAAAGTAAAGTTCACATTTTTTACCTGTGCAGGTCGATGATTGTTCACAAATGTATGTACCCATGTTATCATCACCCTAATCAAGATCCAGAAAAATATCCATTTTTGCAGAAAGTTCTCTCATGCCCGTTTGTGGTCAATTTTCCAGGCAACCACTGAACTGATTTCTGTCATTATAGGTTAGCTTTGCCTGTTCTAGAATTTTATATAAATGGAATTATACAATACATATTCTTTTGTCTTTGGCCTCTTGCTCAGCATAATGTCTGTGAGATTCATATGTATTGTTGCATATGATCATAGTTTGTTCCTTTTTATTGCTGAGTAGTATTCCAATTGCATGAATATATTACCCCTTGTTTATACATTTATCTGTTGATGGACATTTAATCTTATGAATGAACCTGCTTTGAACATTCCTGTAAAGTTGATTTTTTAAAAAAATTAGAGATATGTTTTCATTTATTTTATTTTTATTTATTTTATTTTTTTGGCTGCATCAGGTCTTCGTCGCCATGCACGGGCTTCTCTCTTGTGGCATGCAGGCTTCTCTCTAGTTGTGGTGTGCAGGCTCCAGGGCACGTGAGCTCTGTAGTTGTGGTGCACAGGGTCCAGAGCGCTCTCTCGTTGAGGCACGCAAGCTCAGTAGTTGTGGTATGTGGGCTTAGTTGCCCCGCGGCATGTGGGGTCTTAGTTCCCCAGCCAGGGATCGAATCCGTGTCCCCTGCATTGGAAGGTGGATCCTTTACCGCTGGACCACCGGGAAGTCCCTGTTTTCATTTCTTTTAGATAAAATATCAATAAGTGAATTACTGGGTCATATGGTAGGTGTATGTTTAACTTAATAAGAAACTGCCAAAATGTTTTCCAACATGACTGTACCTCTTCACACTCCTGTCAGTGGTACGTGAGAGTTCCAGGTGCCCCTCACCACAATGAGACCAGCTACCATCCATCACCATACAAAATTGTTACAATATTATTGACTATATTCCCTATGTGTACATTACATCCCCATGACTTATTTATTTTATAGCTGGAAGTTTGTACCTCTTAATCCCCTTCGCCTATTTACTCTGTCTCCCCATACCCCTCTGACAACCACCAGTTTGTTCTCTGTATCTATGAGTCTATTTCTGTTTCATTTTGTTTGTTCCTTTGTTTTGTTTTTTAGATTCCACATACAAGTAAAATATGGTATTTGTTTTTCTCTGACTTATTTCACTTATACCCGCCAGGTCGATCCATGTTGCAAAAAATGGCAAGATTTCATTCTTTTTCATGGTTGTGCAGCATTCTCTGCCTCTGGAATCTTGTCCCTTCAACTCCTGGTTGTCTCAGCATCTCTTCAATGCCTTCAAAAGAGTTTTGTTGTTGTTGTTGTTTGTTTGTTTAAATTTGCTAACATATTCCTAGCTGTTCTTGGTGCCACCTTTGGCTTGCCTCAAGCTATTCCATCTTAGCTGGAAGCAGAAGCACCAAGCCAACATTAAAAAAAAAAAGTGTGTGTGTGTGTGTTTTTGAGATATAATTCACCACTTTAAAGTATACAATTCAGTGGTTTTTAGTATATTCACAAGGTTGTGCAACCATCTCCACTTTCTAATATCAGAACATCCTCACCACCCCAAAAAGAAACCCTGTTACCTGTAAGCAGACACTCCTATTATCCTCTCCCTCAGCCCTTGGCAACCACTGTCCTACTTTCTGTCTATATAGATGTACCTGTTCTGTGCATTTCTGTAAATGGAATCACACAATATGCGGCCTTTTGTGTCTAACTTTAACTTAGCATAATAACTAAGTCAACTCTGCGTGTGTGGTAAAATATATGTAACATAAAATTTAGCATTTTACCTATTTTTAAGTGTACAGTACTGTGGCATTAAGTACATTCACATTGTTGTTGCAACCATCACCACTGTCTATCACCAAAATGTTTTCATCATCCCATTCTGAAACTCTGTACCCATTAAACAATTACTCCCCATTCCCTTCTCCCCCCAGCCCTTGGGAAACTTGAGAACCACAATTCTACATTCAGTCTTTATGATTTTAACTACTGTAAGTACCTCATATAAGTGGAGTCATATAGTATTTGTCTTTTTGTGACTGGCTTATTTCACTTAACATAATGTCCTGATTTATCCATGTGGTAGCATGTGTCAGAATTTCCTTCCTTTTGTAAGGCTGAATAATATTCCATTGTATGTATATATCACATTTTGCTTGTCCTTTCCTCTGTCCATGGATACTTGGGCTGCTGAGAACGTGAATGTATAAATATTTCTTTGAGACCCGACTTTCAGTTCTTTTGAGTGTATATCTAGAAATGGAATGGCTAGATCATATGGTAATTCTATGTTTAATTTTTTGAGGAATTGCCATACTGTTTTCCACAGGAGCTGTACCATTTTACATTCCCACCAACAGTACATAAGGGTTCCAATTTCTCTGCATCTTTGCTAACACTTGTTTTTTTAACAGTAGCTATCCTAATGGGTGTGAGATGGTATGTTACTGTAGTTTTGATTTACATTTCACTAATGATTAGTGATGCCGAACATCTTGTCATGTGCTTTTTGGCCATTTGTATATCTTCTTTGGGGAAATGACTGTTCATATCCTTTGCCCATTTTTTAATCAGTTTTTTCTTTTGTTATTGAGTTTTAGGAGATCTCTTTATGTTCTGGGTATTAATCCCTTAATAAATATATTATTTGCAAATTCTGTGTGTTGCCATTTCACTCTGTTCATAGTATCTTTTTTTTTAAATTTATTTAATTTTGGCTGCATTGGGTCTTCATGCTGCGCAGGCTTTCTCTAGTTGCAGCGAGTTGGGGCTACTCTTCGTTGTGCTGCACGGGCTTCTCATTGCAGTGGCTTCTTTTGTTGCAGAGCACGGGCTCTAGGTGCACGGCCTTCAGTAGATGTGGCTTGCAGGCTCTAGAGTGCAGGCTCAGTAGTTGTGGCACATGGGCTTAATTGCTCCGTGGCATGTGGGATTTTCCCGGACCAAGGCTCGAACCTGGCAGGCGGATTCTTAACTACTGCGCCACCAGGGAAGCCCTGTTCGTAGTGTCTTTTGATGTGCAAAATTTTAAAGTTTTCATGAAGTCCAGTTTGTTTGTTTTTTTCTCTTTTATTGCCTATGCCTTTGGTGTCATATCTAAGAAATCATTGCCAAATCCAATGTCATGAAGTTTTCCCTCTATGTTTTTCTTCTAAGAGTCTCGTAGTTTTAGGCTTTACAGTTAGGTCTTTGATCCATTTTGAGTTAATTTTTGTATATGGTAAGGGTCCAGTTTCATTTTTCTGCATGTGGATATCCAGCTTCCTGGTACCATTTGGCAAAGTAACTGCCCTTTTCCTGTAGAATGGTATTGGCAGTTTTGTTGAAAATCATTTTGGCCATATATGTGAGAGTTTATTTCTGAGCTCTATTCTATAGCATTGGTCTATATATCTCTATTTATGCCAGTATCATACTGTTTTGATTACTGTAGCTTTGTTGCAAGTTTTGAAATCAGGAATTGTGAGTCCTCCAACTTTGTTCGTTTTCAGGATTGTTTCTGCCTGTTTTTGTAAATAAAGTTTTACTGGAACAGAGCTGCACTCATTCACTCATTTGTTTATGTATGGTTGCTTTTGAGCTACAACAGCAAAGTTGAGTAGTTGCAACAGAGACCTTATGGCCCACAAAATCTAAAGTATTTACTCTCTGACCCTTTATAGAAAAAGCTTGCCAATCCCTGAACATTAATACTCTTTGCTCATTTCCCCAGCTGTAGTGGATTATACCACAGATATGGAAATCAAAAGGAAAAATAATTTGTACAAGGGTGCTTATGCCAGTATAGATGTGAATGAAAAATAAAAAACAGCCCAAATGCTCAGCTGCAGGGGAATGACAAAATATTTTGTGATATGCTGTTAGCTTGCCATTAAAATGACATGTGGACTATATCAAAGAAATATTTATATATAAAACAAGTGATTAAAAGTAGAACACAAAATGATGTGTATTCATTGATTACCAGTATAAAATAAATGTATATTAACAAATGTGGAAAAGTTGAGACCTAAATAGTTTAGAGGTTAGTGCCTGTTACATTTTATTTTCCATTAAAACTTCTAAAGTTAAAAAAACTGTAAATTTTTTGTTCTGGAAAATCTCAAACATAATAAAAAAAATAGAGGGGCTTCCCTGGTGGCTCAGTGGTTGAGAGTCCGCCTGCCGATGCAGGGGACACAGGTTCATGCCCCAGTCTGGGAAGATCCCACATGCCGTGGAGCGGCTGGGCCCGTGAGCCATGGCCTCTGAGCCTGCGCGTCCGGAGCCTGTGCTCCGCAACGGGAGAGGCCACAACAGTGAGAGCCCAAGGTACCACAAAAAAAAAAAAAAAAAAAAAAATAGAGACATAGTTTTAAAAAATGTAAAATGAACCTTGTGTTCCCAGTACTCTTTTCAGTCATTATAAATACAGGGCTAGTCTTGTTTCATCTGTTCCCCCACAATCTTGGGTTATTTGGAAGTACTAGTTCCTTGTAAGATTTTATCTGTAAAAACTTCAGAGTGTATTTAATCTGTTCTCTAATATATAAAGTCCCTAAAAAAACAAACACACAAACAAAATGAAACAAACACCATACCTTTATCATACCAAATTTTTTAAAATCAGTAATTCCTTATATCATAAAATATACAGATAATCCCTGATTATCTTTAAAAAATATTTTTACTGTTAATTTATTAAAATCCCTACTAGATCTACATTTAGTTGATTTGTCTTTTAAATCTCTTTAACATATAAGCTTTTTAAGTACAGCTAAGATATAACCTATCTCTTTTTCGTTTTCTTTCTCTCCTTGCAACTTGTTTATAGAAGAAAAGGATTCACTTGTTCTGTAGTTTCGCACATTTCTAGACTTTGCTGATTGTATCCCTATGGTCTTGTTTATCAAGTTTAACATAGTCCTTTGTTCCCTGTATTTTTGCAAACTGGGAATGAGATATCAAGGTGTGTTCAGGTTCAGGTTCAGTGTTTTATTTTATTTTATTCTATTTATTTATTTATTTATTTTGCGGTATGCGGGCCTCTCACTGCTGTGGCCTCTCCCGTTGCAGAGCACAGGCTCCGGACGCGCAGGCTCAGCGGCCATGGCTCACGGGCCCAGCCGCTCCGCGGCATGTGGGATCTTCCCGGACCGGGGCACGAACCCGTGTGCCCTGCATTGGCAGGCGGACTCTCAACCACTGCACCACCAGGGAAGCCCAGGTTCAGTGTTTTGACACACATACATCATAGGTTGTGGTGCACATATTCTGCCACATCACGTCAGTAGGTACATGGTAAGACTTGGAATCCACTGATCTTTGTTTATATAGATGAGATTGAGGAGGAAGAAGAAATGGAATAGCTGGAGAAAGGGCCCTGGAAGTGTTGGTACCTTATACCCCTAATGAGTGAAATGTAGATTTTTTTTTTTCAAAGCTACTCATTTGACTATCATATTTGTTGTGATGGTGTTCATAACTTGTTCCTGAGAAGCTTATATAAGTGTTCATTGGTGTTTATATAACTCTGGTGATCACTGCTCACAGCTGGCTTGCATGAGAAAGTTCAGAGGTACATGCTACCAGGTCTGACTCCATGATCCTGAACTTGGGTGGTAGTAGTCACTGACTTTTAAACCATGCAGACACTAATTTTCCTTTGTCAAAGCACATGTCTCTCCCTCCTTGTTGAATCTTTAATCTTTTTTCCTCAGTGACTTTTGGTGGATTATACTCTAGAATTTTGGAGTGGGCTATTTTTTGAAAGTTAAATTAATTATTTCGGTTAGGTTGTAAATTCACATGGTTCAATATTCAGAAGGTACAAAAAAGCACAGTGAAAAGTTATATTTTGACTTAGGGAAATAACAGTTGTATTATTAAGAATAGTTAAGATGTGGTGTGTATTATAATGTTATGTAGAAACCAGAAACTTCACAATAAGCATTATGAAGCAGTAATTAAGCACTTGTAAAACACTGACTTACATGACAACAAATTTTAAATATTAGCACATCCGTAAACTAAAGCCCCTTTAACAAGCAAATAGTAGTTGTTGAACACAGAAGCTAAGGATTCATTCAAAGAATACTAGGTGGTAAGGAGCTGATTTAGACCTGTATCCTGTATATAAAGGAAAGGGGAAATCTGTGTCTGAACTCAGTGTGCATGAGAATTGTATATACTGTTTGATCATTTAAAAATTACTACTGTGCTTGGCTACATTCAACCCATGCCAGACAGAAATTCACAGCCAAGCCTCACAAGTTGGAATGTCTGATAGTGAATTTGTGACATTCAAAGACTATCAGGTTTTGTTCTTCCTCCTCCCAGGAACAGCCCACTCTGCAAGGCAGAAACCAGAAGAAATAAATACAATAGTTGGCAACAAGTTCCCACTGCCCAGCAGATCAAGTTCAAACCCTTTGGACCGACATTCAAGGCCTGCCATCTATACTCTGACTCTGTTCTGCCTACTCTGTAGCCTTGCCTCCAGCTGTTCCTCCAAGTGGTTACTCAATAAATTTGCTTGTGAAATAGAAACAAAACAAAAGGCCTTAAGGCCAGGAGAGCATTAAAGGTCATTAGCTAACCAGGTCAAGGGACCCAGCAAAACACCAAGTTGAAGTGTGCCAACAGCCCTGAGCCTGCTGTCTAGCCATCTATTCCTTTGGGAGGAAAAAGTTGATGGCCTCCCAATTAGGAGGGAAGAATTCAGGGCTGTGAGTTAGGAGGAAGGTGACAATAGTACTATATGACAATGCTATGGAAGTATTAGCTCTTTGGAGGAGTGGGAGGCCTGAAGGAATGATAGTTTCTAAGGAAAACCAAGAGTTGCTGAGCTTTCCTCCTATAGGGCTTCAGATGGAAATGAGAGAGGACTGTTTAAGGAGGGTAGTGAATTTGGGAAGACAACTAGCCAGACTTGCAGTTCTACTTTGGAGCTTCTCTTTTAGTTCTCATGTTTGACTGGACACAGGAGCAATGGCACCTTGTCTCCTCAGCAGGTGGAACATGTCCATGAGCCAAGGCCACTTAACCACCCTGGACTCTGCTGTCTTTAGGAGGCCTTTTTATAAAATGCCTGCTGTGGACCTAGTGGTAATGGAGAGGGGATTGTGATGTTTTAACCTCTTGCTCTTGTTAATGATATTGCAGTGTCCCGTCGTGGACATTCTTTGGTGCCTCCCTTGACCATTTCCCCTTTGCTGTTCAAAAAGCAAAGGTTATCTACCTGAAATCTTTAGTGGTCTCTCCGTGTAAGAGTCAAGGAAGATGCTTCCATTACTGCTTCAGGGGAGTGAATCAACCTGGGCATTCACACGTGAGTGTGTGTGTGTGCATGCACACAGGTCTACACCCACCATCTCCCTCCACCCACAGTTTTTACAATGGCCACATTAGCTTCCCCTCCCTACCCAAACACCAGGCAATGGGATATAGAATGCTAGGAATAAAAGGCCTTGGAATTAGTCTTCCCTGGAACAGGGATTGACTTCTGTGCCAGCATCCAAGAAACTTGGCCTGTACTTCTGGTCTGTACCTGAGTTTTCCTTGGACAAGGGGCTCCTGGGAAGAGACAGGGAAGTGGTTGTTGGGTTGGAAGGCCACTCGTGCTGCTATTTTGCTCAGTTCATTTTAGCCAATATTGAACTGCATGTACTTTCCTAACCATTCCACCTTGTTTAGAGTCTCTATTCCTTTTGCTTATGCTCCTCTGTCTGTCTAGAATGTTCTTTTTTTCCTTCCTTTTCTAGCTGGTGCCTACCCATTCTGTTAGATTAAATCCAAGTCTCACCTTTCCCAATGAAGCGCCCCCATAACCAGTGATAGGCAAGGCTAGATTAAGTGTGCTTTCCCCAAGTGTTATTGCTATTAGGCATTCCACTGTATACGTATACACATGTTTCCCTACGTGGACCATTCCACTGTGCCTTGGCACAGGGCCTGATACATAGCAGATGCTCAAATGTATGTTAGGCTAAACTAAAAGCAGGGGATGGGAGAGGGAACAGTGTCTGATTTGCGGCAGTCTCAAGTGGAAAGGTTTAGAATGTGGAGGGGTGTGTGTGTGTAAGAAACACTCATTTTGTAACAACAAAATGCTGTTTTCATATGTCATTTCTGCTTCTCCCTTTGCTTTCTTATTTCTGATCTTTGATTAGGATATATAATTGAAGTTTGAGTCCTCCATACAAATAAATACTGCTACCTGGCATGGCTGACCAAGCTCCAGAGCTTTGTGTGCTCCCAGACTGTTGAATGTGGTTGTGAGAGTATGGAGTTTGGCAGACCAGGGTTTAAAGAATAATATTTTCCATGAGAGAGCTATTTACATCCTCATTTACACATGTGGGAACTATGGCTCAGAGAAGTTGAACCCATGAACATAGAGCTAGAAAGTAACAAAGCCAGGATTCAACACCAGGATTGCCTGACTACAAAGCTTATTCTCATTACTGTCCGCTCCTGTTTTCCTGCTTATTTCCTGTATACCCATAGGCAAGTCTTTTTAACTTTTTAGGGCTTCAGTTTATCATATTTATTTATTTTTAAAATTTATTTATTTATTTTTGGCTGCTTTGGGTCTTTGTTGCTGAACGCAGGCTTTCTCTAGTCGCGGCGAGTGGGGCTAGTCTTTGTTGTGGTGCGTGGGCTTCTCATTGCAGTGGCTTCTCTTGTGGAGCATGGCTTCTAGGCGCACGGGTTTCAGTAGTCGTGGCACGCGGACTTCAGTAGTTGTGGTGCACGGGCTTAGTTGTTCCACAGCATGTGGGATCTTCCTGGACCAGGGCTCGAACCTGTGTCCCCTGTATTGGCAGGCAGATTCTTAACCACCGAGCCACCAGGGAAGTCCCCATTTATCATATTTAGAATGAAGGGAGCAAAACTCACCTTGTAGAGTTATTGTAGGAAAGAAAGAAAAAAAGAAACCAAACCCATTCTTTGTACCTGGAGTAGTGGTAGTCATAGTAAAAGCAGCAGCTGTTTTATACAATGCTTACTGTGTGCCAGGCATTGTCTTAGTGCTTTATCTAGGCTATCTCATATAATCATCACCACAACCCTCTGAGACTGAGAAATAACACTACAGTTGTTATTCCCTTTTTATAATTGAGGAACAGAAAGGTTATAATAAGGGGTAGAGTTGGTGTTCACACCCCAGTGTCTATACTGAAGCCCTATGCTCTGTTATCTCTTGGGAAACATTAGTTTCCAACTCCATACTGTTCTAGAATCTGGCATTAATATGAAAGAGAACATAGGGAACACAGACTGGTAATAGGGCCAGGAGGGGCTACACCAAGCCACGGAAGGTGAGCAGTAACAGAATGTCTGGGACACTCATGATTCCCTGTCTCAGCCACTGACTGGTGAGACGGCCCTTTGGTATTTTTTGGTGGTTGAGTGCATAGGATGATGACCCATGGTAAGTCTTTTTTTCAGCTTGGGGACATCAGCTTACTGGTTCACTCATTGAGGTCTGTGGCAGCCCTGGCCTCCCTTTACCAAAGTCTACAGGGTTGCACGTTCTTCTTGAGTCCATACTGACATGTGTTTTTTGTTTTGTTTTGTTTTGTTTTTTGCAGTACGCGGGCCTCTCACTGTCGCGGCCTCTCCCGTTGCGGAGCACAGGCTCCGTACGCGCAGGCTCAGCAGCCATGGCTCACGGGCCCAGCCGCTCCGCGGCATGTGGGATCTTCCTGGACCAGGGCATGAACCCATGTCCCCTGCATGAGCAGGCGGTTGATACCACAAATGACATTCCCTCTGTTAGGAATTTCTTCCCCTTCTTCCCCTGTCCCCAAGGCAATAATACCATTAGACATTCTGTTCATCTTTTAAGTTCTCGCTTACATTTTACCTCCCATATAATTCCTTGTGTGATCATCCCATGAAATAGTACCTTTCATATTCCTGTGACCCTAACACAATTATTCTTGGTTTAGCTAATTACCTCTGGCTGAAAAATGGTACCTTAAACTTTGAAGGTCTTTAGGTCAGTTTCCCTGCCCCTCTTGTATTTAGCACACCTTGCCTTATTATGTCTAGAAAACAAATTCCTTGAAGGGAAGGAATTTAGAAATATTCCTTGAAGCATCTAGGACAGTGCTTGCCATGTTGTAATCCCTCATTAACTGGCTGGTAAATTGAATGAACCCTTTAATACACTGAAGGGAGGAGTGGTCTCCCTGTTGGCAGGTGAGACTTGCTTAGAGTCATACAAATGAGTGTGAGCTGTATTGGGAACTCAGTTGTCCCTTTCTGAGTAGTCTGAGACCATGAAACGTCCTCACTCTGATCGTAGTGCTAAATTATATCAAGAGTGATGGCTATCATTTGTTGTGAGCCTACTCTCGGGGCCAGGCCTGGTTCTAAGCATGCACACTATTTAGTCCTCACAACAGGTCTGCAGTGTGGACATTACTATACTCATTTTATAGATAGGTCCATTGAGGTTCAGAGAGATGTAACTTGCTTTATTGAATCACCAGCTAATAAGTTGCTGAGTTGAGATTTGAACCCTGGTGGGTCTGGCATCAAAACCCACTTCTTCTTCCAGTAAAGGTTGGTCCCTGGCACCTCTTTCCCTTTGTCTCTTCAGACCCATCCCTGGAAGACATGTGTGGCACTGAGCGTGCCCAGCTGGGGGAAGATGGGCAGCGGCCACCGCGGTGCACTTCAACTACCTCATCTCAGTCTGAGCCTTCAGAGCAGCTTAGGCGCCACCAAGGCAAGAGCCTTGCCTCCGAGGACCCCAAAAAGAAGAGAGCTCAGAAGCCCTCCCACATGAGGAGAAACATACGGTGAGCTATGCTCTGGGTAAGAGGGGAAGAGAGGGAGTAGAAGTATTACCTTCGTTTGAAGGCTGTCAGTAGCAAAAGGACTGGTTTGAGCAGGAGAGTCCGATTTCCCAAGGAGAAAAGTATAAGTTGTGTGCCCCAATTAATAGTGAAGATGGAGCTCAGGACCACTGGGTCTGGGCTGTCAGAGGATACAGGGCTGAAGTGGATGGCACTCGAGCACCCCTGGGGAGTGTCCCACTCTTTGGAGGCCCGGGGAAGCAGCCATAGCATGCTCTGGTTGGACTCTGGTTTCTTCCTTTATTTTTTCCTTGTGTCTCAAAATAAGAGGAGATAAAAGAAGTTGAGTTCTTATTTTCTTAGAACTCAACATCAGTTGGAAGACGGCTGTCTGGTCCAAAGCAGGGCTTATTCCTTGAGCTAAGAGATCAGCAGATGTGAGCTTCCTTAACTATCCAAATCCCCAATAGTCCTTTCTTCTACCAATGACAATTTTGCTGTTGAAAGGAGATAAATGATATTTTTTTCCTCCTACCCTCATTTTTTTTTAAACATAATGATGACTTGAAAATTTACTTTAAGTTTGGGAAATAAGGATGTAGAATCATCCATAATCCTACTTTCCCATATAACAACTCTGTTTTTTATACTGCTTTCCAGCTTTATGAATTACATATTACTCTATTTCACTCTTGATCTGTTATGTGCAGAGATGATTCAGCAGGGGCACCTGTCAGGAAGTTAAATAATATGAAAAACATTAGCCCAGAACCACCTGAGCCTTGAAGTCCCATTTATTTTTTTACCTTGCCCATTTCATGGGTGTAGTGGGACTGATGTGGCTTCTTCTCCCACCTCAGCTCTCTGAGCCCAGCAATGATGGTTTCCCTCTTTATCTTGACATTACATTGCCCAAATCTCAAGTGAACCCAAGTGCTCTCTCTTATTTAAATGTTTAGCAAGCTGCTCCGGGAGGATCAGTTGGAGCCAGTTACCAAAGCAGCACAACAGGAAGAATTGGAAAGAAGGAAACGCCTGGAGCAGCAGAGGAAGGATTACGCAGCCCCCATTCCCACCGTTCCCCTGGAGTTCCTTCCCGGTAAGCAGTGGAGGTGGCAGGAAAGGCCCCGCGCTGCAGGGAGAAGAGACCCTCAGTGCACACTGTGGTCAAGGACAGATCTGGAATAAGATCTGCCTCTCAGGAATCCTTTCAATCCATTCAGTTTCTTAGAAGCACATGATCAGAAGGATCTCATTTGAAAAGTAAGATGGATAAAAATGTACCTCCTCAAATTGATGTTATTTAGATTTTCATCCATAACTTTGGATGTTAACTTGCCAAGGGATTAGGGCATTTTCTAGTGGTCAGGTGAATACTAGGAAGTAAGAGCCAGTAGAGAAAAGGGAATTTGGGAAGAAGACTAGGGTTTTTGAGATGCCCTCTACTTGTCTCCTCAGGGGATAGTCCCCCAGAGAGCAACAAAGGAGGAGGATGGCAAATCATTTTGGAAAATATGTTTGAGCTAAATGTGGTTTTGACATTCCCTTCCATCTTTTTTTCCCCAGAAGAAATTGTCTTAAGAGCAAGCGATGGACCCCAACTGCCTCCTCGGGTCTTGACCCAGGAAGTGATTTGTTTGGACAGTAGCAGTGGCAGTGAGGATGAAAAAAGCAGTCGAGATGGTAAGATTGAGCCAGAGGTGCCCCTCCTTCCTCCTGACCCAATGTTCTCCCTGAGAGATTAGCTGTACCTTTGAATAGAAGATTGTTCAGTCCTTCCTCATTCAGTTTGGGTTCTGACTGTGACAAATTTCCCTGAGTCTCCTTGGTAAATATAAGTTTTCCCCTTGTCTTAATGTGAAGCTAAAAATAGAAATAAAAAATTTTTACAAGTGATAACAAGTTCTAACTTTGTTTCCATGCTCTCCTGTTTTAACAACGAGCAGTAAATTATCTCTGCTTCCTGAATTTTTGTTTTGTTTTGTTTTGTTGGCTGTCTCAGAGGTGATTGAATTGAGCTCTGGAGAGGAGGACACTCTGCACATTGTGGACAGCAGTGAGTCTGTCAGTGAGGAGGATGAGGAAGAGGAGAAAGGTGGCACCCATGTGAATGACGTCTTAAATCAGCGCGATGCTCTGGGGCGGGTCCTTGTCAACTTGAACCACCCTCCGGAGGAGGAGAATGTCTTCCTGGCCCCGCAGTTGGCACGGGCAGTGAAACCTCATCAGGTACAGCAAATCTGGACTCTTCTCTTGGTCTCCTTTCAGCTTCCTTGCTGTGGACGTCACCCGCATCACAGCCTGTGAAGTACTTGTTTGGTACCATGAGCAGCTATTGGAAAGGCCTGATTCTTCCTCCTAGCAGTTGATGCTTCAGGATTCCTGATGAATGGGAAGGGACATGCCTGAGAGATGCCCTATCATGTAGAAGGTGCTAATCTTTTGGCTGAATAACCTTGAGCCTCCTTCTGTGAGATCTGAAAGACTGATTGAGATACTCTCTGGAGAGCAGTGCTTTGATTAGGGAATTGTGGCTCTGGAAGAGATGTGAGACTCAGAAGTCTGAGGGACTTTCTGATAGGAAGGATCAGAGTAGTTTGTGTTGACCCAGAACCTGGAACCAGGACCAGTGAGTGAAAGCTCTATGAAGTCAGCAGTTGACTCAACGTAAGAACTCTTAACAGTAAGAATAGCTCCTTGTGAAATGGGCTGCCTTGAAGTGAGCAGCCAAGGTCAGCCACCAAGCCTAAGTGAAGGACCCAGTCAGGAATTTGGTACTCAAGGTTCTTGCCTCAGATGGGCCACTGTACCAGGTGAATGCTTTTCTGTGTTTTCTCTGAGAAGAACGTCACCAGCCAATTAACTAGTCAGGGTTCAGAGAAACTTCTGTAGCCGTCCACACCAGCTGTCTGGTATAATGTCTGCTCATTTACTTAATTCTGACTAGTTCCAAAGTAAGTAAACTAGACCCCTGGTCTTTGCCAGCCAAAGATATTTGTTTGTGTTTGTTCCCTGTCAGATTGGTGGGATCCGGTTCCTGTATGATAACCTGGTTGAGTCCTTGGAGCGATTTAAGACCAGTAGTGGCTTTGGCTGTATCCTGGCCCACAGCATGGGACTGGGGAAAACTTTGCAAGTGATCTCCTTCATCGATGTCCTCTTCCGCCACACGCCAGCCAAAACCGTCCTTGCCATTGTGCCGGTAAGTGTTTGGGAAGGCACCACTTGGTCACCCCTCTGCAGAGCTCTGGAGTAATGCCTTACTGGGCACTAAAAAGCCTTACGAGCTCAGCTCTGAGCTTGTTCCCTAAAACTCTCTTTTTGGACTTGAATTTCTGATAGGTTAATACTCTTCAGAACTGGCTGGCAGAGTTCAACATGTGGCTCCCAGCTCCTGAAGCCCTTCCAGCTGACAACAAGCCTGAAGAAGTCCAGCCTCGGTTCTTTAAAGTTCACATCTTGAATGATGAGCATAAGTAGGTGGCCTGCCCTCTCCTCTCTGCCCCTTTCCTTTTATTTTTTTATTATTATTTTAAATTGTTTATTTATTTTATTTATTTACTTTTGGCTGGCTTGGGTCTTCGTTGCTGTGCGCAGGCCTTCTCTAGTTGCGGTGAGCAAGGGCTACTCTTCGTTGCGGTGTGCCGGCTTCTCATTGTGGTGGCTTCTCTTGTTGCAGAGTGTGGGCTTTAGTAGTTGCAGCACATGGGCTCAGTAGTTGTGGCTCACAGGCTCTAGAGCGCAGGCTCAGTAGTTGTGGTGCACGGGCTTAGTTGCTCCATGGCATGTGGGATCTTCCCGGATCAGGGCTTGAATCCGTGTCCCCTGCATTGGCAGGCAGGCGGATTCTTAACCACTGCACCACCAGGGAAGGTCCCCACCTTTCGTTTTAGACTTCTTCCCAGGATCTGGATGTCAAGGCAATCTATCTGGGTATGTGCCTTGTCCTCCCAGATTCCTTTTGGTTTCTTTATGTATCCCCCTCTCTCTCCTTGCTACTCATTTTTTCTCTGCCTAGTTTTTCAGTAAAGTCAGACTTATGTAGCCTGGAAAATTTCTTGTATTCTGCTTGAAGATGCTTTTATGTCCTAAAAAATTTGTGTACATGGTCACATTTTCCCATGTGTATAGTAATAAAATTCAACATGATAAAATGAAACTTTCCATCTCCTAACTTTTCACCTTTTACATTTATCTTTTATTAGAAACCTAATCACCAGTCTCTTCTTTTAAGCACCAATCTATATTTGACCTTTAACAGTACAACTTCCAAGCTTTGAAAAGTGCAAACCTTTTTTTGTTTCAGATTTAAATAAAATTATTTCTATTTCCATTCTGTAAATTCAACCTGGTTTCCAAAAATCTAAAGCTATTTCTTGATCCAAGCCAGCAATCCATGCTACCCTTTCCCCTCGTTGATATGAATAATTGAGAAGGTAGACTTTCTTTTCTGCAGAGGCCACCTTTTGTGATGTTTGGTCACACACATCAAAACGAGGAGACTATGAGTGGCCCTACAGGTGGCTGATCACCTGCTCTTTCCTAGATTTCAGGACTGTCAGTCCACACAGCAGTTAATGAAATACAGCCAGGGCTCAATTGTTTAGGAGTAGAGGGACTGTGCTGAGTGGCATCCGGTCTCTGCTGTTCTTTTTCCTTTACTGTGCATCCTTGGCTCTTTATTCACAAGGGCCTGGGCAGGTGAAACACAGAATGTTGCCCTTGCTTTTACTACTTTGTATTCATTATGGAAATAACTTGAAATTCTCCCTCAAATGTAGAACTGTAGTCATGAGTGTACATCCAGGGAGGTTGTCACTTTTGCTTGTCTTGTGCCATTGAGTTTCTGTTTTTTGCTATTTAACCATCATCAGTGAACCAGTCCATCCTTAGTGCAATTAGTGTCTCTAGAATGGTGGGAAAGTCCTTGGTCAGCTGGCCAGCGCTGTGATGCTGCCACACGAAGTCTTGGGCAATAAGGACTCTGAATGTACATGAACACAGCTTTGACGGTGAGGAATTTTTCCTGGGGAGCAGGGGAAGCAATAATACTTTCTTTCTGTTCACTTTTGCAGGACAATGGCAGCTCGTGCTAAAGTGATGGCTGATTGGGTGTCAGAGGGTGGGGTGCTGCTGATGGGGTATGAAATGTACAGACTCCTCACCCTGAAGAAATCCTTTGCCACAGGTAGACCGAAGAAAACCAAGAAACGTTCTCACCCGGTCATCATTGATCTGGATGAGGAAGATCGACAGCAGGAGTTTCGAAGAGGTGGGCAGCCTCTCTGGCAATACTCTAAAGGGTGATCCAGGGGAAAAGAAATAGTGTCTGCTATAGCACCTAGTCAAATGGGAAGCATTATTGATGTGAGTTGTATTGACATGAACCAGAAATCCTGGTCCCCAAGGTAGGTGGGATGACCTGCACTGGCTCTCAGAAGATATTGCTTTCTCTGCAGGCAGTGGAATTCTGGGTAGGCCAGGCCACAGTCTGGCATGGGGGAGACTCCCCTGTGTCTTTCATAGAACAGTTAGAAGAGTAACTGCTCCCTTCACCACTTCCCAGAGATGTTGTGAGATAGCATTAAGAAAATAGAAAGTATTTAAATCGCTAATATACAGAGTAGTAATAATGTTGTTTGTGAATTTATAAAAGAAGAATTTATCCCAATTTTCTTGTTTTTTGGTGAAAGCCATTTTTCTCATAGTTCTAGTTCTGCTCCCTCTTCTATGGGGCCTTGGTCTATTTGGGGAAGAAAATTTTTTTTAAGGTTCAGAGGCTGTTTCATTTTATAGATCTCTTCATCTATGAGATTCTGTTTTTTAGGTTTGCTTCTGTGGCTGAATTTGCCATTTAACGTTGACTGGCGAGTAACTCCAGGAAGACCTTGTCCTTTAGTTAGTTCCCACCAGCCAGCTCTCAGATGGCACCAACACAATGGTGACAGCCAGTGGAAGTGTCTGGATTATTCCCATCAATACCATCCAGACTCATTTTTAATCCTAGGCTAGTACTCTGTAAAGTCATGCTGTCTGCTACCTAGTTGGTATAAGCCCTAGGAATGCAAGTCAGTTTTACTCTTAGCCTAAAGGGAAAAAAATTAAGGAAAGGAAAGAGGGAAAAGGGATATTTACTGCAAGAGTCAATAGGCCAGGTTAATGTGTCACACCAAATGCACAGGAGCTTGAATGGTTGGCTCCCTTTCACCAATGGGGGCTGACTCTTGCTTTCCTGCTTCCTTCATTTCTTCTGTCTCCTCCAGGGTGCACCCCTACTTCTCATATTGTTGACTAAGAGCAGGCCCTCTCACCTTCTTACTCCGGATCCTCTTCCCTCCCTAGAGTTTGAGAAGGCCTTATGCCGCCCTGGCCCTGATGTGGTAATCTGTGACGAGGGACACCGCATCAAAAACTGCCAGGCCAGCACCTCACAGGCCCTGAAGAACATTCGCTCTCGCCGCCGGGTGGTGCTGACCGGATACCCCCTGCAGAACAACCTCATCGAGTACTGGTGCATGGTGGACTTTGTGCGTCCAGACTTCCTTGGCACCCGGCAGGAGTTCAGCAACATGTTTGAGCGCCCCATCCTGAATGGACAGTGTATTGACAGCACGCCTCAGGATGTCCGCCTCATGCGGTACCGGAGCCATGTCCTGCACAGCCTCCTGGAGGGCTTTGTGCAGAGGTGAGCCATCCTCAGGGCTCTGTTTTCTAAATCCTTGGAGAGCCCTGGTGGAATAGACATGACAAGGCTTTCCTGAAGGGGAAAGGTGGTTACAGTGGGAGGGCCCCTTTCTAGTAGGGCAATAGTAAAACTTTCCTTTTACTGAATAGCTTTTCCTGAATAGTTAGCAGATGGTGGATATCCAATATTTCAATCTCTGAGTCTGGTCCAGAAGTGCTTTTCTCAGAAGTTAATCTTTGAGGTTACTAGGGATATCTGCCTTACTTGCTGAGAGAAGCAGGAGATAACTACCATTCTAATGACTTGAGTGAAAGAATAAAGTGGTGGTTCTCAGGGGTATGGCTTCACCAGTTTCAGCATCTTAGAAGATGTAGGCTAGCCAGTCTGAAGCATCCCCTTGTTTTTCCTTGTTAAGATGGCATGTGTGGAGAAAGCTTAGAGAAGCAGCCCTAGATTAGGGTAAGAACCTGGAGTTCCCAGGTCACTCTGCCTCTTTGCTTTAGTTTTTATACTCAAAATAAGTTTCTTGATGGTTGCTGAGCCAATCCGCATTATGGTAAGGCTGTTGTGAATGTTGAAATCCTAAAGAAGGCGGTGTGGCAGAAATGCAGGGTTCTGTTTTTATCCTGCACTGACCCCTCCTGGACACACTGCCCTGTCAATTCTGATCTGTACCTTTGCAGGAGAGGCCACACTGTGCTGAAGATTCATCTCCCTGCCAAGGAAGAAAATGTGATCCTGGTGCGACTCTCTAAGATCCAGCGAGATTTGTATACACAGTTCATGGACCGCTTCCGGGACTGTGGTAGCAGTGGCTGGCTGGGGCTGAACCCCCTCAAGGCTTTCTGTGTCTGCTGCAAGGTGTGTTGAGGCCTCAGGGAATACTAAGACACAGACTAAGGATGCTTATGGTCCCAAGGGAGTTGTTCCTGCTGGGAGTCCTTGATAAAGGAAGAAGTTCACTGAATTGAGGGCTCCAAGGCAAGACAGTTCCCAGGAGTGCCACTCATAGGCTATAATGTAAATGGTGCCCCTTGCAAATGTGCAACTTGTTATACCAAACTTGAGAAGTCACTTCCTTTCTCACTGATCTTTTTCACCTGAGAAATGGAGTGATGGTGGAACATCGTGGGACAAAATTTTTGACTGCTAGCGTAATCAGGATTCAAGAAATATATAGCATAGACACATTATTAGGGATACCTTCCATTTGATTCTGTATTTAATCAGATCAAGATCTCTTTCATTCTGATAATGCTTGAGATGGTTTGGGGACAGCAAGGCCTAGGTGTCTTTAGCACTGAGCCTCGTGAACAGGTGGATGAACGCTGACTTGTCTTTGACCTGGCCAGATGCTCTCTGTTGCCTCACGAAGGATCCTTTTCTTTGACAGCTCTCAACCAACCTGTTGGGTATTATTTCCAATTGAGCACTGCTTTAATAAGTCAGCTGAAGGTGTGTGTCTAGGGACAGATGGGTTTCAAAATATTTCTTTTGTACCCACAGTCCTAGACCAGGGCAAGGAAGCTAAAGCAGACATGGTCTTGAGGATGCTGCGGTGCAAACATACCCTTCCCACCCCCCCACACACCGCTTTCCCCTGGAATTCTCAACTCCTGCCAGGAATAGTCCCTGAAATGACTTACGGTTGATCATCTGTAAGTTAGATACTTTTGTCCATAGGGAGAGATTGGTCTTGTTTCATAGTTTCATACAGTAGTTGACTGTAGCCACATGGTGAAACAGGAATGTTCTTGTTCTTGCTTAAATAAGAATGCAAGACTTGTGACACAGCCTTTTTGGTTGTGTACCAATCATACTGGCATGCCTCCTGGTGTGAATTCTCCCATTCATGTATCATAGCAATCAGAGTTGCTTAGTGAAAATGAGTGTGCAGGCTCTTTGACCATGAGGGGGTTGGGGAGACATTAAGTTTTGGTGTGACTGTGTGCTGTGGGAGGTGTGTGTTTGAATAACTGCATGTTTCCAGACTCCCTGGGACACCCTTAGATTGTTCTCTGCCCTATGCTTCCTCCCCTTTAACTTGAACCTCAGATCTGGAATCACCCTGACGTGCTGTATGAAGCCCTTCAGAAGGAGAACCTGGCCAATGAGCAAGACTTAGACGTGGAAGAGCTTGGTTCATCAGGGACTAGTGCCCGCTGCCCTTCACAGGGAACAAAAGGCAAGGGTGAGGACAGCGCCTCAATGGGAGAGGCGACCAATAGCAAGTTCTTACAAGGGGTCGGCTTTAACCCTTTCCAGGAGCGAGGCAACAACATTGTCACATATGAATGGGTGAGTCAAGCAGATACTTTTGTGGCCATAAACCACTGCTGAGAAGGGATCGTGCAAAGCTTTCATGGGGAGAGGGTGGGGCTTGCGCAGTGCACTGTACTGCTAAGGTCTGCAGGGAACTATTAAGGTTGCCTGTGAGCTGCTGCCTTTGAGGGAGAGAATAGTATTTCTAGTAATCTGGCCATGGACCTGCTCCAAGCTGCCTCATTTCCTCTCCTATAGGCCAAGGACCTTTTGACTAATTACCAGACTGGTGTCTTAGAGAACTCTCCCAAGATGGTACTGCTTTTCCACCTGATTGAGGAAAGTGTGAAGCTTGGAGACAAGATCCTTGTGTTCAGGTAGGAAGAGAAATTGCCGAGTGTGTGCCTTTGGTAAAGAGTGATACAACCCCTGCAGAGTGAGACCATCCGGGGTTGCACCAGCCCCCTTTTATCTCCATGCCTCTGCAACCAGTGCTTCTTGTGAGGACCTTCTTGCATTTCTTCTCTTTCTTAGAGTTTCTTTTTTTATCCAATGCAATTTCTCTGCAGAGAACAATTTGAAACCTTAGGCTAACATTGGAGATCACAGTCTAATCCTTCAAATTGTGACGCAGGCCAAATATGACCTGTGGCCTGTTTTTGTACAGCCTGAGAGCTAGTTTTTCCATTTGAAAAGAGTTTTTTTTTCATTTTTGTTTTTTTAAAGAAGCATATGCAGGGAATTCCTTGGTGGTCCAGTGGTTAGGACTCTTGCGATCCCACTGCGGGGGACACGGGTTCAATCCCTGGTCAGGGAACTTCCCGTAAGCTGCAGGGTGCGGCCAAAAAAAATAAAATTAAAAATTAAAAAAATTAAAATTAAAAAAAGAGAAGCATATGCAGCAGAGACTATGTGTGGTCTGCAAAGCCGAAAAAATATTTGCTCTCTGGCCCTTTACAGAAAACGTTTGCTGACCCCTGGTCTAAACTGCGTCTATGCCTCCCCAGCCTTTTTTTTTTTTTTTTTTCCTAAGCTTTGTGTATAAGGCCAAATAAATAATGTTTTTTGTTTCAAGTCACATTCTCAGTCTTGCCAGAGCTTTGAGTCCCATCAAGGCCTCACTCCTCAGGGAAACAGACGTAAAGTAGATTGCTTCTCCTTTGTTCCGACTAGATTATGCTCCAGTGAGAGCTAAGTGGCAGGAGCCTGGCTTGGGAGTCTCAGACTGAGGGTTCCCATGTGTAAGATACTTTGAGAGGAAAGCAGTGATTGTAACTTAGGGAGAGCCTAGTGTTACACTGCTTTTATGGACTGGCTCTCTGGATAACTTGGAAGCAACTAAATGATCTATCTCCTTAGTAAGATCTATAATATTGCCTGTGGCCTGTAATTCGATCTAATGCATATTCATGCAGTGTTGGTTTTTAATGCTGATGCTATTTGTTACTCTGCACTGAGCTAAATCTCAGAATTTTTCAATCGAGGAAGTAATAGGATAAAGACTTTTTAGTCGGGTGGTGGTAATAAGTGTGTGGATGACTCTACTCCCGTATGAGCTAGGGTGGTTCTTTGTGGGGAGTCGGATGTGGGAGCTCCCACTGTCAGAGGGGAGCCTATTGAGGTGGGCCTATTGGGGAACAAGATTCCCTTAGGTCCAGGAGCCTTCTGAACCAAATGTGTCCCTTTCAGCCAGAGCCTTTCCACCTTGGCTTTAATCGAGGAGTTCCTAGGCAAACGAGAAGCTCCCTGTCTACCTGGTGCTGAGGGGCAAGGAATACAGAAGTGGGTTCGAAACGTCAGCTACTTCCGTGAGTTCATTGCTGCTTGCTTTCTGGAACCTTGGCAAGGTCTGCCTAAGGGTTTCCTTTCCCTCTCTCTCTTCCTCTCTTCTCCTACTCCACCATGAACAAGAATATCTGTGATTGACTAAGGAGCAGAGAGACGCTAAGAGCAAGCTGCTTTGTGTGAGGCACTGTCCTGGGCTGGGGAGCTTAAGCCAGATAGGGGGAGTGCACAGATGTAGAAGACATATGCCTTGTCATCATCCAAGGTGCAGCAACTCAAGGACAGATTCAAAGTAGCACTGATTGATTGCCCTCATGGGGGTTCTAAGGAGGACAGAATCATCATGGCGAGGACGGTTGGAGAAGGCTTCCTGGAGGAGGTGGAACTTGCACTAGACTTGCAGAGATGGGGAGAATTTGAATATACAGAGCTGGTGTGGCCCGAAGATCATCTTAGGCAGAAGGAACAAAGTGAACACAGCCTAGATCATGTATTCAAATTGGGGGAGATGGTGTCCCTAAGGGGGTGAAAATTGGTTCTCGAGGAGACAAAAAAATCTTAACTTTTTAAAAGTGTGAAGCACAAATATGTATATAATGAATAAACATATACAGTATATCTGTGGTGTTAAAATTTTATGGAGGGCATGGTGATTGGGAAAAAATGTGTAAAAAGCCTCCTTAATGGGGTGGTAATGAAAAAAAAAAAGTTGAGAAATATTGACTTCAGAGACTTATTGACCAGATATTGACATTTGGGCCAGTTAATTCTTTGTGGTAGGGGGCTGTCCTTTGCATTGTAGGATGTTTAGCAGCATCTCTGTTCTCTACTCACTAGATGGCAGTAGCATCCACACAGTTATAACAACCCAAACCATCTCCAAACATTGCCACATGTTCCTTGTGGGGTAGTAGGGTGGGGAAATCTTCTTGTTGAGAAGCCCTGGCCTAAAGGAAAGATTTAGAGAAATGGAGGTTCAGGGGGTGGTGACGAGACTCCAGCACAGGAGCTAGCCTGGATCCTTGTGTTGACTCTAGGCTCGCCCAGTGAGTCAGTGCTGAGCTTTTTTGTGCTTGGAAATTGTGGGAACTCAAGTTGAAAGGTAGGTTGGGGTGTTGACTGAGGGAGCCTCTAATACCAGGCAATTAAACTAATGCTTCCTACATTGGTAGTAACTCAGTTCTCCATGTAGTATTTCATACCCTTAGCTTTGCCCTTTTCTCTGCTTTACTCTAGGTGGCAAATGTTGCCCCTCTTCCCTTATTCATGCTTCTTAACGGAAGCTTACCTTTTCTCTTTCTTTTGAGCTTCCCTCTTTTCACTCATATGTCCCATCCCACTGCTCCAGTTCTATTTTTTTTATGTCTCCTTCGAGCAACTTCGTAGCCTTAGGAGCTTGTTAACACTGTAGATTCCTGCGTGGGGGAGGAATATCATCCATATCAAAACACAAAACCCTTGGTCCTTTTGCAGTCACTAAGATTCACAGGACTGAGGCAGAGCAGTTACCTTAAGCCAGTGTTTACCAGGCTTCCTTAACTAGGGTGATTCTTTTGCACTCTGAAGTCTAGGAACCTTGGCCTTAGAACTGACCCAAGATACTAAGGGGAAAAACACAGTTTATAGTCTTTGTTGCACATGTGAATCACTTGGGGGTATTTTAAAATTATAGATGCCTGGGTCTCATGGTAGATCCCCATGGAATGTCCAGGCTGTGGAATCTGAGCACTGTAGTCTGTGTTTGTTTTGTTTTAAACACGTTTGCCCATTGATTTTGCTGTGTACCCCTGCCCTCATCTGTCCATTTCTTGTGTGTTTCCTTCTGTCCTAGGGCTAGATGGTAGCACCCCTGCCTTTGAGAGGGAGCGGCTCATTAATCAGTTCAATGATCCCAGCAACCTCACCACCTGGCTGTTCCTTCTCTCCACAAGGTGAGTGGATCCTGAGAGGGGAGGTCAGAGGACTGCATTCAGGGCATTTGGCTACATGGGCAGGTACCGCAAAGGCTTGTCCAAGTTCTGTCAGAAGAGATCTCCTCAGGTTTGTGACTTGTTCCAGAGGTCAGAGAGGGGACCCCATAAAGAAATTGTGTTAGAAGGGCAATTATGATAGTGTCATGAATTTCTTTGAGACCTTCATTCACAATGGTCATAATTAGCTTTTCTCTCAGGATGTTTCTGAGGCTTAGATGATGTGATGAATGTGAAAGTGGTTTAATAAGTAGAAAGTGTAATATAACTATAAAAGGCTGATGGCATTATTTGTCTCATGCCAAGCAACTTGAAGGCTGTGCTGTCTTCTGCCATCAGAATGCCCTCGATAGGGTATGAACCAGTCATTCTCCTAAGCTGTTAGACGAAACACATCAGAAACATTGGTACACAGACATTTCCCCTCACCCAGTGACATCACTCTGGGGCCAAGATGTGGGCCTTTACTCATCACAGAGGGATGGGAGGGTGGGTTTTCTTTCTGAGCTGGTAGGTACTTCCATGTTGGACTTTCAGGACATACTTTTCAGTGCTTGAGGAATGCACTGTTCATTAGCAGAATCATTCAGTATATTCTGCTTAGGATAAAGAGGATGATATTGGGGTAGGAGTCACAGAGGGTAAAACCAATTTGAAAACTATCTTTAAAACTAAAGGTTCTGTGATTATTGGCTTGTGTTTTAAAGGGCTGGGTGCTTGGGCGTGAATCTGATTGGTGCCAACCGAGTGGTGGTGTTTGATGCTTCCTGGAACCCTTGCCATGATGCTCAGGCAGTATGTCGGGTATACCGTTACGGCCAGAAAAAGCCCTGTCACATCTATCGCCTTGTGGCTGATTTCACCCTTGAAAAGAAGATCTATGACCGTCAGATTTCCAAGCAGGGCATGTCAGGTGGGCCATCTTCCAGGCTCAGAAGAGGCACATTTATACAGGCTACCATTCTAATTGTATCAAGGGTGGGAGGGGAGGGGGGCAGGATGTGGAAATACAGACAGGCTTTCAGTCATAGAAAGCCAGCAGTTCCTTCCATCTCATTCTGATTCAAATAATTGCTTAAGAGGGAATTTACCTCAAATTGTTGAAGATGGGTTTAATGATAAGAGCTGAGCTGGTTATGCAGTTTTCTCTTAACATATTTCTGTTTCATGAGGGCCTCAGACCTGCTCTTTGACTTTCAGATATGGGGTGGCCTGAGATGGTTTAGATATTAGTGACAATTATGCCACCCACAACCCTTCTTCCAATATTTGTAGCTGTGCTTTTGCAGTTTTCTTTGCTGTGAACTTTCTCCATGTCTTCTCCCTTCTAGATCGGGTCGTGGATGATCTCAATCCAATGCTGAACTTTACTCGAAAGGAGGTGGAGAACCTACTGCACTTTGTTGAGAAGGAGCCAGCTCCCCAAGCATCCTTGAACATAAAGGGGATCAAGGAGCCAGTCCTGCAACTTGCCTGTCTGAAATACCCTCACCTCATCACCAAGGTAAGACCCTGGTATGCATGTGTCCCAGTACTGCACTCTCCACTGAGGGAGACTTGTCTGGCAAGCTTGTTTCCTGCATCCAAAGTTTTGTTTCATGCAGACGACTTGAATTCAGCTGCTTCTTTTCCTTGCCCCAGACAGTCCCCCTCCCCTCTCCAAACCACCTATCCTATCCTAGTCTCATCCTAGGAGTGTGAGCTCAGTCATGAGAATAATTTGGCCGTTGTGAGTTTTCCTAGCAGAAAGAGAGGGGGGAAAGTTCTGAAAATATAGTCTGGTAATTCTCTGAACTCTCCAATTCTTTTGATATGGAAGGCAGACTTAGGTTGTCTAAAGCTGGTGCTAGGTTAGAGTTGAGAATTTATGCTGCTGACAGGAAGACAGTAAACCCGCCTTTGTGTCTGTGAGCAGGCTCTTTGCTAAGTACTGGAGACAGCCAGCCATTTCTTGGTTTCAAAGTAAGGCTTATTGTACATCACAAAGACTGGTAATTAAATCAACATCCTCCTGTGTCCCCAGGAGCCTTTTGAGCATGAGTCATTGCTCCTTAACCGAAAGGATCACAAGCTGACCAAAGCTGAGAAAAAAGCAGCAAAGAAAAGCTATGAGGAAGAAAAACGTACATCGGTCCCCTACACCCGCCCATCATATGCGCAGTATTACCCCGCCAGTGACCAGAGCCTGACCAGCATCCCTGCCTTCAGTCAGAGAAACTGGTGAGTCACTGAAAAGGGAGGAAGGTTTGCTGCTGGGCCAGGGCCAAGCCTTTCAACTGTTTCCTTTTTTAAATAAAGGGAGACCCTACAACTTGCTCTTTGGCTGCTGTGAACTGAGAGGTTCTGCTCTTGGATGAGGTGCTGAAGCAGTTCAGCAGCCCTGGTGTTTTAAGCAGCTCTGGCTGGAAGAGTGAGCTGCTGGGCTTGTGACTCAAGAGAGTCCCTCTGGACTCCCGAGGAGATGCAGCTTCCCATAACACAAATGCCCAGCCCTCCCACACAGCTGCTTCCTATCTGCAGCACCTTGGTGCTAGCCCTCACTTAGCGAAGTTCAAGAGTGAAGGCCAGGTCTTCTGTGGGTCTTGGATTGCAGTCAGGGAATTCTGCTGTTCCTAATGGGATTTCATTCTGTGTCCGCCTTATTCCTGAGCAAAAAATCTTTTTCTTGAGTACAGCTTCCAGAACTATTAAGAATAGGAACAGCATGGAAGCCAATTGCTAGGCGGGAGAAAAGCTCTTTGTAGGAAATTATAGAATAGTTATCTATGTTTTTTTTCCTCATTACAAGACAAAGTGCCTCATAGCCTTTATCAGATCAGCTTCCTGATTGCCTGGTTTGCATTTTTACATTATTTGATTATCTTGAATTAAAGATAATTATTTTAAGAGGGATAGATTTAAGAATTGTTTCTTTTGACTATTCCATGTTTAAAAAAGAAATAAACTTGTCAAATGAGCTTCTAAAGGAACTGAAGCCATGTAAGATTTTACGTAAGACTAAATTTTGGTGAGTAAATTTGCTACTTTTTATGTATAAGATGCTTTCAAGTAGAAAATTGCCATGTTTCAAAGCCTGCAAACTTTACTTCTGTGTCATTTTCCAAGATACTGTTGCCTGAGTATGTTCTCCTCTCGTCCTCCACCCCTTTTATCTCTTTTCTGGGCTTTTCCTTGTAATAGCAGGAATGGACTAAGTCTGAACCCCAGTAGGAGAAAAGCCATATGGAGGGAAGATGTGACAAATGGGCTGGGCTATGAGGAGATCTCAGCTCCTTTTCTGGCCCAGCTCTGGCCCTGTGGGAGGCATTGGCCTCTCACAGCATTTGATGAGCCATCCCATGATCCTGCTGATTCCTTATCCTGTCTGGGTACATGTGAGGAGGCCTTTCCGCCCAAATTCCTAGCCTTAGCCCCTGCAGAGTATGGGGCTTAGGCTAGATTCCTGTTACCCTTCTGATTTCTTATCCTGAGAAGAGTCCCATTGACATCTGAGCAGGGCCCCCAGCTCCTGCATAGCCACCCTGGGCAGGCATTGTGGACGTGGGTCCCAGATCCTGGTGAGCTTGCCGTGCTACCTGGCCTATCTCGGAATGATGGCATCCACAGGGCCCTAGGGGTTGCCCAAAGGCAACCTGAGAGCAGTGTGACTAAGGAGACATGCAGACCTACTCCAACAGCAGTGGAGTGTTCTTTTATGTGCCAGTCTTCAGTCAGATGAGGAAGAGCATACCAGTCCAAGAGGCTCTCTTTCTCTGAACTAAAGACCAAAGATGCAGACTTCAGAAAGCTTAGAGACAGGGGCTTTATTTCAAAAACCTTAAATAAGGAGTAGCTTTCTCAAGGTACCAACATCCAGGTGAAAGGAAGGTGAAAAGTGAGGAATGCATCATTGACCACAGGATAACATTTTGGCACTTTGGTAGTGAGAGGTGCACAACCGGTACTCAGGCTGGCCATGGCTATGTGCCATTTAGAAGCCCAGCTGCTGTGCACGGCATTTTGCCTGCTGCTGCTTTTGTGGTGGCTGTGACTATAGGGGCACTTTGGGGGTTGGCCCTGGGAGAAGTCCACTGAAAAGTAATGCAGAGGAGAGAGGTGTCTGTATTACTTATTGAAACTTGAGGTTTCAGAGGGTAATGATGGTTAAAGTTGGATAGATGGTCTCAAGGTCACCAGAACATGTGACATCACATGGCCCTATTTTCTTGGGTTAGTGGGAAAATTCCACCCATTTGTCTTCAAATTAGTATGCACCGTGTTCTCAAGAACTTCCCCCCACTTAATGCCTCTTTGCCTCTACCTGACTTCCAAGGACAAATTCCTTCCAAGGACGAACTCCTAATGTATGTAGACAGTCCAAATTCTAGAGGAGCAGATGTCACCTCACATTTCCAAAAAGGCCATATTCCACTGACATCTGATTCTTCTTAGACTCTGAGAGGCTTTATCCCTTGCTGTCTCTGTCTCCTCTCTGTCTTAGCCCTGCCTCTAGTCTCCTTTTGAATTTACCATACCCTGCAGGTTCTTTTGATCCTTCTCTCAGCAGCATCTGAGGCTGTAGAATGGGGAAGTCTGGAGAGGCTCAGCAGTGTTTGCAGAAAGGTAAGTAAGGGCTGTTCTGCCAAACTTCCTTAGTGTGCTTCTCTTTCTCTCCTAGGCAGCCAACACTGAAGAGTGATGAGAAGCCTGTGGCCAGTGTTCGTCCTGTACAGTCCACCCCGATCCCCATGATGCCACGGCATGTCCCACTGGGAGGTAGTGTAAGCTCTGCCTCCAGCACAAATCCAGCTATGAACTTCCCAATCAACTACCTGCAACGTGCGGGAGTCCTTGTACAGAAGGTGGTCACCACAACAGGTTGGGAGCTCCTGAGTTCTCTTCCAGGGTGCTGTCCCTTTTTAAATTACTTTGTTCATTCAGGAAGTATTTATTAAACAATGTTTGCATTCTAGGCCATACTACATTGGCACTCTAGGTAAAAATAGAGAAGGAAGCAGTCCCTGATCTTGAAGAATTTGCATTCTAATGAAATGTCTTAAGAATAGCAACACGGAACTGGGTTTTCTTGAATGTGGTGGGTGGGATGGACTCTGAACACTGCAAAGATTGTGGAAATGTCACTGGACATAGGGTTGGTCTTCAGAGAGAAGTGTGAATGTGTTGAGTCCTGCCTGACTTGTAGGGTCAGGTGGGTATGAAGGACAGCTCTCAACCTCTTTAGTTAAAAGACCTAAATGTCGCTTGCTTCTTTCTTTGTAAGTTTAATGTAGATCGAGCATGATGGGCCAGTGGTAGGAGGTGGGCAGTCCATCCCTCCCTGCAATTGATTCTGTGGTTCAGGGTAATTGGGAAGGAAAGCATTTCATGATGCTGTTTTTCATCTTGTTATCTAGAAATATTCATAATACATTTTCATGAAAACATCTTAATTGGTTTTTTTGAGTATGAAAATAATAGCTGTTCATTGTAAAAAAAAAAAAATTGAAACAAATTAAAAACAAAGAGAGAGGCTCTCAGGACTTCCCTGGTGGTCCAGTGGTTAAGACTCCACGCTTCCACTGCAGGGGGTGTGGTTTCAATCCCTGGTCGGGGAACTAAGATCCCACATGCCCTGTGGCACAGCCAAAAAAAAGAGAGAGCCTCTCATAATCCTATTTCTCTGCTGATTCTTGAAAATGCTCTTTCTCTTCATAGTGACAGGAGCAGCAGATACATGCAAATAGCTTAGGGAAGGAGAAACAAAAATAGAAATAACCATTTGAACTGTGACTTTTTCTAAACCAAAAACTCTGATTTTTAAATTAAATCAAGGAAAATTTATCAGAAAGATGATCAGATTTCTAAAAAGTTTCTTGTTTTCACAGTATTCTTTGTTTAGACAGTTGTGAGAGGCCCTGCTGGCTTCACCTTCCTTGGTTCTGACCTCTGCTCCACTGAGACGCTTTAGGGAAACCACTGAGGAGCAGGGGTGGATGTGGACTTTGCATTTTATTTCCCTCCTTCAGTCAGGCCCCATGTAATCTAAATCTGAGGTCTGTTGTCTCCACTAGATATTGTTATTCCTGGACTCAACAGCTCCACAGACGTACAGGCAAGAATTAATGCTGGTGAGAGCATCCACATCATCCGTGGGACAAAAGGTGAGAGCTTGACCAAAGGGTTTATTCCCTACCTTTGGTTGAGAGTGGTGGGCTGGCAAGCAAAATAAATACATATGGCTTGAGCTAGAGAGAAGATAGGAATCATCCTATAGGAGTGTAACATGTGGGGGAAACATGAGAAAATGACATTTCTAGGAGCTTAGCCGAGTTGGGGTGGGCTCAAAGGATATCTGTCAGTGGCTTAAAAGAAAGGAGTTAGGGTCCCTGCATTCCTATATTTTGCCATCGTTTTTATGGAGAATCTTGGAGTGGGTTTGGATACACACAGTGTTTTGTATTGGTCTCAGCCTATCGATAGTATCGGCTAGGAATGCCTGGGGCACTCATCCAGTCCTGTAGTACTTGTGGCAAGCCCCCACATACATTTCCCCAGAGCCAGTGTTGTGGCTAGACCAGCCCTTGTTGTTCTTATTATGATTGCAAGATGCACCTCAGCAACAATCATCAGGGAACTTTGAAAAAACAAAGTTTACTACTCACAGGTCCTGTAGGGTACATGGCACACTCAAGGGCCACACAGGAAGGCTGTGGGTAGAGACAGAGAGAAAGAGATTGTGGACCTGGGTCTCTGTCTTTATTAGGGTCCAAGAGTGGGGTGGCTAGGGTTTTGCAGGTTCACTCTTCATTGGTGAATTTATTTATTTATATTTTTGGCCACGCTGTGCAGCTCGTGGGATCTTAATTCCGCAACCAGGGATCAAATTTGTTCCCCCTGCAGTGGAAGCACAGTCCTAACCACTGAACCACGAGGGAAGTCCCTTTATTGGTGAATTTAAAACATAAGAATGGAAATTAGTGTGTGGGAATGGAAGAGCGAGCTCACTCAAGGGTTAGTTACCTAGGTTACCTCAGGCTTTCTAAAAAGGAACTTTTCAAGGGAGGGAGCAGCCTGGTTCCTTACCTAGTAGTTTAGCTAGTAGCTGTGCCGTACAGCTGGCAGTTTGTTTACCCAAGATGGATGTCTTTGAAATGGATGTCTTAGCAATCAAAAGCTTAATGTCTAGCACTTACACTACACACAGGGAGACTAGAATCAGAGGGAATGAGCTGTGGAATGGGTTATAAGCCAACGTGTTTATTGTTGTGCCGTCTTACCTACTTGCTTAGAGTGGGGTGGATGTCTCTGATTAGAAAATGTAGTGGGTGTATGAATAAGTATACCTGGGTTGCATGACAGAATTTTCCAGTGTGGCCATTTGAAAAGTCCACTGCCTCTGGCCTCTTTATGGAGTTCTCCAGATGAGATTGCTGGAGAAATCTGGGCTGGATGGTGTTAGGACAGAGCTGAAGCCTATCTTTCATGTCAGCCTCTGCTGTGTGAGGCTCCCCGAGGGTCTTTGTTTAGTAAGAAGATTTTGCCCTAGCCTCTGTTGGGTTAAAGTACTTTTAGTTTCAGGGAAAAGATGCCATGAAATACATGACACCCAGAGAAGGTCATATATAGCCCCCTTACTGGGTTCTTCCTAGCCTAGAGCAGGGGTATGCAAACTGTGGCCCATGGACCAAATCATGCCTGCTTCCTGTTACTGTACCTCTGAGCCAAGAATGGGTTTTACATTTTCAACTATTTTCAATTAGTTGGAAAAAAAATCAAAAGTATAGTATTCTGTGATGTGAAAGTGATATGAAATTCACATTTCAGTGTCCATAAATAAAGACCTTTGGAGCACAGCCACACCCAGCTGTCATGTTACAGCAGCAGAGTAGTTGCAACAGAGACCTTATGGCTCACAGAGCCAAAAATATTTACTAACTGACCCTTTAAGAAAAAGTTTTTTGACCTCTGGCCAAGAGGCAGCCCTACCAAGAGATAGATCAAATGACATGCTCAAGGCCAAGGGAAGGTAGACTAGTGCCTTGTGGGATAGAATGCCCGTCTTGAATTATTCCTACCAAGGGAGGGGTGTTATTGAGGGAATAAGGCTCCTTCCAGATCAAGAGGACCTGGGCCAGAACAGAAGGAGCCAATTTACTCTCTTTCACAGCACCCTGTTTATTTCCTCCATTGCATTTAACCTTTCCTGATATTTTCTAGTATAATTGTCTATCACCCCCTCTGGAGTTAAGCTCCGTGAGACAGGGCCCTTTTCTGTCTTGTGTACTTCAGTGTCTAGAACAGTGTCTGGTATATGGTAGTCATGCAGTCAGTGTTTGTGGAATAAGTGAGTAATATTGGATCCATAGCTCAGTCATCCCACTCCTCATTTCAGGGATATTGAGAGAGGGTGTGACACCAGTTTTATAGCTGTTTCTGAGCCCACAGTGCCTAGGCCTGGAGTTTCCCAGGGTTGGCTGTATTGCACGTCTACTCCTAACAGTCTTCCTCATGTTTCTTCGTAGGGACATACATCCGTACCAGTGATGGGCGAATCTTTGCTGTCCGTGCGACTGGCAAACCAAAGGCCCCTGAAGATGGTCAGATGGCTGCCTCAGGTATAGTGGCTTCTACTTTCCATTGACCTACATGGCATTTTTTTTTTGGTTTGGTTTGTAATTAATTTATTTTTTGAATAGATAATGTGTACATGGTTCACAATTCAAAGGGTACAAGAAGGGGTAAAGTGAAAAGTAAATTTTCTTCCCTCATACTCCCAGCCGTCTATTGCTCCTTCCTGGAGGTGCTACTCCTGTTTTGTTTTGTTTGTTTGTTTGTTTTATAGATTTATTTTTATTTATTTATTTATTTATTGGCTGCGTTGGGTCTTTGTTTCTGCTCGCGGGCTTTCTCTAGTTGCAGCAAGCGGGAGCCACTCCTCGCCGCGGTGCATGGGCCCCTCATTGCAGTGGCCTCTCCCGTTGCAGAGCACGGGCTCTAGGTGCGCAGGCCCCAGCAGTTGTGGCATGCAGGCTCAACAGTTGTGGCCCTTGGACTCCAGAGCACAGGCTCAGCAGTTGTGGCTCACAGGCCTAGCTGCTCTGTGGCATGTGGAATCCTCCCAGACCAGGGCTCGAACCCGTGTTCCCTGCATTGGCAGGCGGATTCCCAACCACTGCGCCACCAGGGACGTCCCTCCTGTTGTTGTTTTGTTTTGTTTTTTTTTAAGAGATATTCTGTACATATACATGGTACAGGGATATGTATGCGCACACGTGTGTATCTGTGTATATTAAAAAATGTATATATGTATATAACTTTTCTTTGTATTTTTAAAACAAATGCTAACTTACTGTAATATACTGTTTGCTCTTTTCTTCATTCACTAGTGTATCTCAGTGCTTGTTCCTTATCCTTTCTTTAAATGTTCCTCAGTGAAGGTTTGCACAAGATGCAGTTAGATGGGTATAATACAGTGCATTACCAAGTTCCCTGTCCCTGGACATTTAGATTGTTGTGCCCCACCATTACAGTACTTGTTCACAGTCATATGGGTGTATCTTTAGGAAAAATTCCTAGAAGTGGGATTACCAGATCAAAGAGTATATGTGTGGCACATTAACAATGTTAGGAACTCTTGCAAAAGTTCCCTCTATGGGAGTGGTTCTCACTTATCCTCCCACCATGAGGTATGAGGGTATGAGAGCTAGATTGTTCTTGTTCCCAGCTTTTATCATGGAAATTGAGAGACATGCAGACAAGTTGAAAGAACAGCACTGTGAGCACCCATGTATCCTGCAGCTAGATCCAATGACTGTTATCATTCTCATAAACTTTCTTCTCTCTCTTCCTTCCTATTATTTGAACTATTTGTAAGTTGAAGACATCATGTCATTTCATCCCTAAATATTTCAGCACACATTTGCTAAGATTAAGGACATATTCCTCCTAGTCACAAAACCATTATCGCACTAAAAAAAGTTAACAATTCCATAATATTCCTTACTATTCAGGCCATTTTCAGATTTCCCAGTTGCCCCATTCACTTTCATGGCCATGGATTTTGTTTTGTTTTTAACCAGGATGGACTGCTTTTTAAACTTCATTTTCCTTTTTTCTCCCATCCTGGTCACTGACCATCTTTGCCCCCAGAAGGAGTGTGACTAAAAGAATATCTTTCAGCATTTCATATCCTTTATTTCATAGGATTCACCTTGGTGGAGTTTTACATGGAACTGGGGAACAGAGAAGTTACATGTCTTTGCATGGATAGACTTGTTTCCTAGATCAAAGGACTTCTTTCTTTGTGATTGGGAAAAATTGACTGGGTGATGTTGTTTGCACATCAAACTATTTGTATTTGGGGGACCACAGGACAGGATTTTTTTTTAATGGAATCTTGTCTTACACCCGCCTTCTCTCCCTGACCATTCTGGTTCTCAGTTACCTACATTTCGTCCCCAGGTTCCCAGGGGCCTTCTCTCGAGTCTACAAGCAACGGCAGACACAGTGCCTCATCACCCAAAGCCCCCGACCCTGAGGGGCTGGCCAGGCCTGTCTCTCCAGACAGCCCGGAGATCATCAGTGAGCTCCAGCAGTATGCAGATGTGGCTGCTGCCCGGGAATCCCGTCAGAGTTCCCCAAGCTCCAATGCTGCCCTGCCTGGCCCCCCAGCTCAACTTGTGGACAGCAGTGCTGTTCCTGGGACAGCTCTTGGGACTGAACCTAGACATGGGGGTCATTGCCTCAATAGTTCCCTCTTGGTGACCGGCCAGCCCTGTGGTGACAGGCACCCAGTGTTGGACTTAAGGGGCCACAAGCGAAAGTTGGCCACACCACCTGCTGCCCAGGAGTCAGCCCGCCGGCGGTCCAGGAAGGGCCATCTGCCAGCCCCCGTGCAGCCGTATGAACACGGGTATCCAGTTTCTGGCGGGTTTGCCATGCCACCCGTCTCCTTAAACCATAACCTCACCCCACCCTTCACCTCCCAGGCTGGGGAGAATTCCCTGTTTATGGGCAGTACCCCCTCCTACTACCAGCTGTCCAATTTGCTGGCAGATGCCCGCCTGGTGTTTCCAGTGACTACTGACCCTCTGGTGCCAGCAGGCCCCGTCAGTTCCTCTTCCACGGCTACCTCAGTCACTGCCAGCAACCCCTCCTTTATGCTCAACCCCTCTGTACCAGGGATACTACCCAGCTACTCACTCCCATTCTCACAGCCACTCCTGTCCGAGCCGAGGATGTTTGCGCCTTTTCCTTCCCCTGTCTTGCCCAACAACCTTTCACGGGGCATGTCTGTCTACCCAGGCTACATATCCCCACATGCAGGCTACCCAGCTGGCGGCCTTCTCCGGTCCCAGGTGCCTCCATTTGACTCTCATGAGGTTGCTGAGGTGGGGTTCAGCTCCAATGATGATGAGGATAAGGACGATGATGTAATAGAGGTCACGGGGAAATAGCTGGGGAGCCCCTCTGCACCTCACTCGGGGCCCCAGCAGGTTGCCCACCAAGATGGAAGGCATTAATCTGGGCTTTCTGAGAATAGGGCACTTGGCAGGAGGGAAAAGAAAGAGGACAAAGAAGGGTGGTTGACCATAGGTGGCAGGGCTCTGTTGCTGTTTAACAAAAGAGGCAAAAATAATCCAACAGAGCAGCAATAGTGGGAAATCAGGGACCTAAAACAGGAATGGAGAGGCAGGGCAGTCTGCCTCTCTTCCTGCCTGCCTTGCTTATGCTGTCTGCTTGCTTGCTTGCCCATCTGAGGGTAGATGCTCACATCCCATTTCTGTCTTTGGGAACATTCTCTCCCGAGAGAGCTGCCTTACTGGGTGATTTAGCTTGGCCTGGAGAGGGAAGGGGAGGGAGGGAGGGTAAGAGAAGAAGGGTAGGCAGACTGAGATTCCACATGAAGTGGAATCCTTTTAGGGGGTGGGAAAGAAGCAGACCAGGTATGTGTGTGTGTGTGCCTGTGTGTGTGTGTTTATGTTTGTACTTACATGTATGTAACAGAGCAGGGGTGAAGGCGGGTGGGAAGGGAGGGAGGGAGGGACTAGGGGAAACTAAGAAATGAATTTATCTTTTGTAAAATGGAAATCAGAGTGTGGTGGTTCATGGCAACTATTAGTATGAACATCAGGGTGAGCCCAGGAGAAGAGCCATGGAAACCACAAGTTTCCTTCTACTTGGGTGAAGACAAGGCCCAGCTAACCCACGTCCCTGGTTATCAGAGCCAGACTTGTTTTAAAATTGGGGGGAAATAATTAGAGAAAATGGGCATTACCAATCTGTGTCTCTTTCCCCAGTGGCTGTCTCTGAGCAGATCTCCCTTTCTGGGGTGAGATTGTCTGTGTGCAGAGACTGGAGGGAGAAGCATTGCAGTGTGTGAGTGGGAGGTCATGGAGTTGTGGCCAGAAAAAACATTCTTCACAAGGTTGGAACTGAGCCCCCAGCTGCCTGTTCTGGTGGCCTTTCCTTTTCCTTCTCCATTAGAGAGCTCCATGTTAATTTATTTCTTATGGGCAATTATTTATTATTTGGACTTTTCATGTGTCTTGGTTCTTTTTTGGGGGGTGGGAGGGGAGGTTAGGGTAAGGAGGGTAGGAGATGGGAAGGGAAATTTTAAGATATCTCAGACCCCATAGCTGCTGGTGAATAAATCCTGGGTAGATGGTGAATTGACCAAGGAAAGAAAGTTAGGCTTAACCAAGGTTTACACTAAACAACTATGTTTTCAGGAAATGGCCTCTCAGGAAGATCAGGGAATCCTGTGACTGGACAGTTAGTGATGGAGAGACTCATTCCACAGTGCTTGAAATTTAGGATCATAGAGTTTGCAATTGGGAAGTAAGTGACCCCAAATTTGGAGCTGTGTCCTCCTGGGATGACCTTAGGGACAGGCTCTCTATGCTGACTAGTGAAGCTGTGTATAGGTGGCTGCTGGGTTGAGGGAACAGACTGTTGATTTCCTACTGGGAAATGTCTTGGCTTCCTCAACCTATCAGATGATCATTGTGGGCCTGGTGTCTGTTACCTCCATCCTCTTTGAAGGAACATGGAGGAGCCCTTCCTCTGTAGGAGACTTAAATTGTCTTAAAAGAATACATCAGTCATTCTGGGTCTCCGCGGGGGGCGGGGGGGCATCTAGGCGTTAAGCATAAACACTGGTTGTCTTCATATTGTCTTTTTCCCCCCTGCTGCTAAGACCTTGCTGGGCAGTTCTTGATGATGAACAAACCCTGTCTGGCTTTAGAGCTTTACCACCTACCCATGGGTCCCTCCTCACTGGGCAGCTGCTGCACCTGCCTCTTCCAAGCCCTGGAGGCAGCTTAGCCAGCTCACCCCTAGTAGTAGCTGCTTGCTTCTGAAACTCTTCTGAGCAGCCTGTTTCCATTGTTAGGGAGTCTTAGCACACTCTGGCATATTATCCCCAGAGAAGAGACAAGGAGATGGCTGATGGGTGTGTGTGTGTGTGTGTGCGCACGCGCGCACGCGCTGTTCAGTTACACCAAAAGTGGAACTTAGGGAGCTTGCTTTCTGTATTTTCATAAGCATCCTGTCAGACACTTAACTCTCCTACTCATAGAAGCCTTAGACCTACAATTTAGCTATGCAAATTATTTTAATAATTTAAAAACAGCAGTTCCAACCAGTGCTTTCTCTTTCAGATGCATCCCAAGAATGAATGATGAAGGGACTCAGTTGGAGTGGGCTCTCAGGTTGAGGCTGGTTAATGGGAGTAAGCTAGCCTGGATCTCTGATTTGCAGAGCACACTCACAACCTAGGTTACAACTGATGCCTCTAAGGCTCCGGAGCACTGGGATCCCAGAAATTGTGTGTGTGTGTGTGTGTGTGTGTGTGTGTGTGTGTGTGTGTGTGTAAGGAGGGATATTTCTGTGTTCACCTCTAGGAAATCACAGCAGCAAGCTCTGAGAATCCAGAAACTATCCCAACAAGGAACCGAAACCAGTCACTGTAGGGATGGGTTTTTTAAGGTACCGGGAAGTGAATGGGTGTTCTGAGTGGCAGCATGTGCCTGCTCTCTACCCAGTGGTTCCATGGGCTGGGTCTTGCTTCAACTCAGGAGAGGCCATAGTTTTGGGAGGCTGACCTGGCTAGACAAGGTTTTCTTTGATATGTGCAGCTTATATTGTGTAAGGGGGTAGGGCTGGGATCATGGGAAATTAAGAGTGCTACTGGTTCCGTGGTTTGTTTCGGTTTTTTTTTTTTATTGAACCTGAAAATACTCTGACTTTTCTGCCGTCTCTTTCTGTGGCTGGTAGGCAAGCATGCATGCACACCAAACGTAAGCGTATGTGTGAGGGTAGCAGGAAATGTCTCAGAGCCCAAGAACCATGTTTTACAGTTTCTTTGATCAGAAACACTTGGTATTGATGTCCACGCACCATCCAGGCCTGAGTAAGGGAAGGATGGTGATAAGAGGGAGGGCAGAAGATCAGGTCTAGGTATCTTCCCTCACTACTGTCTTCCATAGAATGTTTTCAAGGGCCTTTCAAGCCCCATCTGTCTGGTTTAGCCTAAATCCTCAGCCTAGGGAATATAGTACAATTTAATAATTCAGTTATTACCATTTGTAATAATGCTTGATTCCCTTTTCTCAGTATCTTTGTAGATAAAAATTCAACAGACAGATTAGCCATTTAATTGAGAAAGTAAGTGAACCATGTTGGATCCAGATATTTTTCTTCAGATTAGATATCTGCAAAGTTTTCACCCCCTTGAGTTATGCTTCTTAAGCATCTATCTTAAGCATCTTTTGACTTAAGGATGTCTCTGGCCCTTGGCAATTTATTCCCTAGGAATTAGTGTGTGGAATCACTATATACTTGTGATTCACAACTAAATATGAAAATTTCCCACTCCAGGACGTGAAGCAAATCGTTGGGGTAATATTTTGCTGATAGGTTGAAACACTCAACCAAACTTTAGCAGTCTCGGTAGGACTGTCACTCCCAAAGCACTCAGCAGAGCAAGGCTCTCTGCTTGTCTGTTCATGCCTGGCATTGCTCTGGAACTGAGTCCTCATCCCATGGGGAAGGTCTTCTGGGGCTTTACATTCCTTGTTCCTAGTGTTCCTGGCCATGACCCCCTTGTGCTTCCCAGTTCCCTGTGATTCCACAGAAGACCAGTCTCTCCTTTCTGAGCCATAGCCTCCTATGCACCCAGCTCAGTGACTCTTCCCCCATCAAAACTCCTGAGAGAAGAGCTCCTTCCCCCATTAGTTCCCCAAGAGACTTTCTGGCCCTCTGCTGACTGTTCCCAAGAAATCCACACCTCAAGGTCTGCCTGAGAAAGCTATGCTCTCCATCAGTCACCTTCAGACTCTATTTCCCTCCTACTGACACTTCTCTGCTGTCCTTTGTATTCCACTGTGACCCCTTAATGTCTGTTCTGTGCCACTGGCTTGGCGCTAGGCCTTTTATGAATACCTGAGTCTTACGATGAACTTCCTGAGCAGGCAGTGTCCAACTTCTTTGCTCTTCAGGGACCTTAGTCTGCTCCTTTCCTCTCTCAGAGGTCTATTTGATATAGTAATCTAGTGCATTGGAGAGAGGTAGCTAGACAGGCTGCAGAGTCTGTAGGGCTGGGGGCTGGGAGTGATTTGGGTACTCTCTGTTACCACTACTGGGATAATATTCAGAAAAGAGGGGACCTCATACTGTGACCTGACCCAGGGCCCTCCCCTGGAAGAGAGCTCAGCCCAGGTTTGTGTGTGTGTGTGTGTGTCTGTGTGTGTCTGTGAGAGAGTGTATGTGTGCACACGCATGCTCTTGTGCACGTGGGTGTAAACTGTTATCTGGTTGTGTTACTCAGGGTGGGCTGGGGACTCACCAGAAGAATCCCCTCAGCCCGCCCAAGACTGTTTTTTTCCTGTACCCTCTCCAGAGGGGTCGGGGAAGGGGGTCCAGGTGGGTTGAGGGGGTCACAATGGATAACCACTAAGGCCACACTGCTGCCAGGAGGAGTGGGGTGGGGAAGAGATGAGGTGGCCCCAGGGACCTGGCACCTGGCTTTGGTTTTCCATCTTCTTCAGGACACCCCCTGAGGCCTGGGACCTGCACCTGGCTTTGAGGAACATCTGTAGCTGGGTGTTCCAGCTGCTGGTGTGATCATGGGCTTCCCTCCTCTCTCAGCAGGGCAGGTGCTCCTGCCCCAGAGACTGGGCAACTGGCTGTTTCTATGACGTATTTATTTTTACTTGTGTTTCATGTCACTTTTTTAAAAAAGCAAACAGAACAATTGTAAGTCAGTATAACTGCCTATCAGTTTATTTCTCTTTTTGTAAAATAAAATTTAAACTGAAGAAGGCAGTGTTGTTTGATCAGGGAATTGTCTGAACAGCTGTTTGGCTGGGTGGTGGTGAAAGGGATATAACTTAGAGCATAGTGGATGTTGAGATGGCACCTGGGAAGGTGGGGGGTGGGAACAGAGGGCAGACTGCTGGCAGGCTCTTTTCATGCAGTGGGGTTCATTAGGCATTTGCTGCCTTTGCTTACCTGAAGAGGACCGCATTTCCTGGCTCTAGAGGAAACAGCAAAGCTGACTCAGAGTGGCTTGAGGCTAGCTGGTCCCTCAGTCATGGCAAGTCCTGCAGGGGCAGCCCTAACTAGGCTGTGAGTGGCCAGGGATTGGGCACAGCATCAGTGCCTTCAGAGGGGGAGAGATGGCTGGTGGCAGGGTTTGCAGAGCATCTTACATTGCATGTGTGTTCTCCATTTGTCATCTGAATTAGAGGATCTAACCACTGCCTCAGAGAACTAACAAGGACTTTGGAGCATGAAGAGGTAGGGAAGGAGGGGATGGTCTATGCTTTAGTTTCTCAAGTTTGGGGAAACATTCTCTGGAATTTACTAAAGGAGAGTTAAAGCACTTCTGTAGGAATTCTTTGGACAGAGGAAGGTAGGAGGAGACAAAGGCCAAGTCTGGGCTCATGAGAGGAGAATATGTGCTATTGGGAGGTAGGACTGGGAGTGGAGCATGGGTGAGGCAGATGGCTAGGTGATCAGCTCTGCTCAGACTTGCTGCAAGGGGTAGTGGAAAGTACCTGGGCTACTGCCTCCTGGTGGCTAGTGGAGGCCTTGCAGGGATCCGGCAGAGGACAGGGCTTGCTTTGTTGGAAGCAGCCTGCAATGAAGCCTGGGAGGCTGATGGCCTGCAGCCCCAGTCACAGGCCAACTCTACTTTCACCACAGAGGTGCTGAAGCTCCTAAGGCACACCCTGAACTCTGACGTGGGGCTCTGGAGTTCCCCAACCAAGCTAAAGGAAGTGAGCAGACAGGACAAGTTATGAAAGGGCAGCTCCAGGCAACAGTTTCGTGGGAGAAGCTCATAGCTTCTGAGAAGCAGAACTGACCATACAGAGGCTGTCTGTCTCTGAGGGTACTGGCCCTTCCTCGTCTCACAGGAAATGCTTCCAAGTGTATAGTCCTCTTGCCTGGGGCACCCAAAGGGTTTGATCACGTGCCTGATGTTCATCAGCAAAACAACTGCCACGACCCTGCCAGCCCAGCCCTGAGTGCCTCTGAGGAGTCAGCTACCCATTCCGCTAGTTGGCCCAGAGCCCTGTGGGTGAGGTTCAATCTTCCCTGCCTGTGGGCAGAACAAATGTGAAGAAGGAAAGGAAACCAGCTACAAGTGCCTCAGTGTGTACAGTCTGCCCTTTGCTAGTACAGTAATGGGATCCACAAAAAGATGATTCACCTCCCAAACATCAATCCTCTATGTGAGGAGCACCAAAGTAGCTCTTGGCCCCGCCTGCCTTGTAGCCAATCTTACGAGCATAGTTGTCACCTTCCCCATCCCCTCCACTGCAAGACTGGGCCTCTCAAGAGGGCGAGGTTTTATCTTTGGGGCCCGAGAAGAGTGCTTTGCTGTTTCTAGATCCTCAGAAATACGAGCTGAAGATTGAACCTGTCTTCAACGAACTTACAGTTGACTTGGGGGGTTATCTAGAATACTTAAGCTAGAAGGGCGGACCTGCCTCTCACAGCCGCGTCTAGGGCACTGAGGGAGGAGCCTGGAGGGGGGGCGTTTCCCCGGTGAGCTCCAGGAGGGCGGGGCCTTGGTTTTGTTCACTTGGTATCCGCAGCCCCTAGAACTGTACTAGCAGGGAGCGGTACTCAATAAATGTTGGATGGATGAATAATCACCCCTGTGCTCCGTTTGGCGGGGGGAAAGGGGGAGGTAAGGGTGGAGTGTTGGAGGTAGGAAGCTGATATTTGCGCTGTCCGGAGATTGGATCCCGCTTCTTCCCTGAGCCTCAGCTGTAAAACGGGATCAAGTGGCCATGCCTTGCCCGGTTCCCAGGTCTGTCGCGAAGCCTCAGTGAGAGAAAGTAGCAGTAACTAGGGTGATACAAATGCCAGACTTTTACTGCCGTGCTGCACTTCCCAAGCCTCTTCGAACGATCCTCTCCGGTGCCGCCTTCCGGGACCCCACACTGCCTCTCTACTTCCCCTCATGCCTGGGGTGCTCTCGACAACCCAGAAGTTAAGAGGTTCCTAAATCACCGTCTGCAACCTAGTAGTTTGTGGGAGGCACGAAGGTACGGGGTGAGCTCGGCCCCTGACAGGCTCACGTTTGTTGCCCTGGATACGGGGCGGGGCAGGCCTCTGCCCATCGGGTCCCGCGCGCACGCGCCCACGGCCACGGCCACGTCCTGCCGCGAGAGGGGGCGGAGCGAGCGTGCGCGGCGGGCGCGCTCAGGCTCCGCGGCTGAGCCCCGGGCCGCGTGCGCTGATCGGTGTCCGCAGCGGGCGGCAGCTGAGGTGAGGGCCGGGCCGGGGAGGTGTTCACGCCGGGGAGGCTCCACGCGCGCCGAGCGCCTGGGACCTCCGTCCGCCCGGGCGCAACCTCAGGGCCCCCCGCGACCCGCCGTGACCCCCCGCGGCCCAGCCGCTCTTTGCATCTCGTCTCGCCCACAGCTCGCCCCGGCCGGTCCAAGGGCCCGAACGCGACCTTGGACCAGCCTACCATCCCGGGTCACCCTCTGCCTCGGCCACGGGTGCAGGGCACGCCCGGAGGCAAGGGACCCGGGGCGGGTGAGGGATGGGGAGCACGAAGACTGAGGCCAGAACCGTACTTTAATTCCGCCCCCGTCTCCTGAGGACGCTCCTCGAAGCGTTGGCTGCAAACTTTTAACTTCCTTTAAGTTGCAGAGGTGCCTGGGACCCCGTGAGGTCGTGGCTGAAAAGAAAAGGGCTGGGTAAATAGGAGAGGCGAGGGTGAGCAGGGGCTGGAAGCCGAGAGTGGAGGTAGCGTCCCGTCCTTCCCGCGCAGGCCCTTCAGACTCCACGTCTTCCCTCGTCCCCCGAGTGCCAAAGTTTTGCCTGCAGCGGGCCCTTTAAGGGCGAGGCCAGCCGCCGCGGCGCACGTGAGCAGCCTCGAGAAGCCAGCGCGGGGCAGCCCGCCCAGACGCTCCGCTTGGGCCTCTAACTTGAGGAGAAACCGAGGCCCGAGAGGAGTCACAACCTGCCCAGGGTCAGCGGCAGGGGCTGTGTCAGGGCTAGGTGCGGTGGCTGGAGCCCTCCAGGAAGAGGGCTCTCCAAGAACAGGGATATATGAGCAGGGGTCTAGTGAAGAGCTGACATTTTTGAGGCGGAATTTGGCTTCTGATTTCCCTAAGGGGTCTGAGGACATGGTGGAGGGTGCAGCCTTGTGGCGGGGAGAGAGTTCTTGTAGAGGCCCCTGTGGGCTTTCCCTGAAAAGACATCAGTCAGGGCAGGGTGCCCGGCTCAGTGGTTATTTTCTTTCTGCCCCCAGTCCTGGAGCACTTGGAGCGTTTGGTCCCTGCCGTGCTGGATGCCATGAGTTGCTAAAATTGAGCCTGGCTTTAGAGGTGAGCTTCCCCAGCCCTTCTCCTTCCCCTTCCCTTGAGTAAAGGGGAAATTTCCATTGCCCTGCCTCCTTCCTGGGCTGACCAAAGCTCTGCAGCCCCGGGTACCTTTCACCCCTCTTTTGGGCAGTTTAGGAGGTGAGAGTAAGGGAAAGGTGGGACCTAAGCTCCTTTCAGGAGACAGGGAGTGTGCAGCTGAGAGGATGGGGGTAGGTCACAGTGAGGGCTGATCACTCCCAAGATGAGTGGGAGACTTAGATGCTGAGAGCTTCCAGCTGAGAGCCTTGGGTTCAGAGATGTCCAACATGGATTAAATGCTTGGACTTTTCTGGAAGTTCCCAGGGAGGAGAGAGAAAGTGGAAGTGGAGGCCTAGAGTCAGGCTACCTGGATTCCCATTGCCTGCATTTTGTCCAGGTGGCTCTATTTAGTACCTTTGTGACCTTGGGCAAGGCTCTTAATCTCTAACCACTTGTTTTCTGATCCATATCCACCTGGTTTTGAGGATTAATGAAGTATCTGTGTTTCAGCGTTTAGACAATGCCTAGCATATAGTAAGTACTAAGTGAAAGATTTATCATCATTATCATCAAAGAAAACAGGAGTGAAACTAACTGGAGGCAAGTTGAGTAGGACAGGGAATGCGTCCAAAACAAGCGCAGCTCGGGGGCAGGAACAGGGGTCAATGAGAAGACCAGTGTGAGACACCTCAAGGTCATGATGCCAAAGGTTTAGAAGTTTACTTTGCATTTTTTGTGAGACAAACACTGTGTGCACATTGACTCCAAAGACAGTTTTTCAGCAAAAAATTTTGATACCCAGAACCCACAGGGAACAAATTATTCCATACAGCTGTTTTCCATACAGCCGACATGTTGATTTTCAGCTCCTAAAGCTTTTAAAATTTTAAGTACTTGGGGTGAGAATGTTCCTCCAGTGGGTCAGATGCTTCCATTCCTCTTTAAATAGTCTCCTCTGTGGTGTGATTTTTTTTTTTTTTTTTTTTAACCTGGGTGACACAGGTCAAGCCCTCTGTGTAAGGGGGTTAGTCTTCTGGCCCCAAGTTTCATGGAGTTCCGGGCAGTCTGTCTTGAATGGCTCATACACCAACCTATGTGTTGTGTCGCTAGGCCTGCTCTTTGATAGCTTCTCTGCTTTTTATTTTTTTCTCCCCTGAAACAAGTATCTTTATTGCTTGTACCATGCAAATAGCAAATAGGGGAAACAGGGAAAGGCCATTGAGGAAGAGGGAGAATTGTCAGATAAATGACATACACAAAAAGGAAAAAACACACCCCCACCCCGCCCCAGCATACCTACCCCAGGATGGCTTCCTGTAAACTACCTAGTACAGGAGGTCAGGTGGGGAGATCAGAACCACAAAAACTGAATTCCAAACATCTGGAGATGTTGGGGAGAAGGGAAGGAAGGGGGAGGGACAGGGCAGCAAGTGGACCCCAGGTGTGGCTCCCTGCCAGTCTAGCACCCCTCCACCATGGGATGAAATGCTCCAGCCGTGGGTAACTCTCACCACTACCTGTTGTGTCTCCACTTGCAGTCTTTCCCTCCTCCTCTTCCTTGCTGTTTCTAACCTATGGACTGGGAAAGTGAGATGAATCTTGTTAGTACCGGTAGCTCCGCTCAAGTCTGGGAAGCATAGTGCTGGACTTTGTCCTGCCTGCTCAGGCTATTTTAACCTCATCTCTCCTTTGGTTCTGGATGGGTGAGCTTGTTGGAAAGCAGTACTTCGTGGGCCAGATGTGCTTAGCAAAGGAGAGCGTCCTACAAGAGTCCCTTCCTGTGGCACATTTTTCCCCCTGACGTTTTGTTCCTCATCGTTTCCCTGTTTTTAAATAAGTGTTTGGGCCCTGTGCTTGCCTGTCCTCCCTCTGGCAGTGGCCCATGAGGCTTGGGGAGACTGGGCAGGCAGTGTGGCTCAGTTGTGGTAAGGAAGAGGCAATGTGGGGAAAAGGCAGGCTGGCTGACGTCTGGCCCAGCAGGGGCGGCTGATCAGGGCCAGGAGTATGTCCCTGGCTGACTCACTCCTGTGCCCCTCTATGACTCAGCTACCCCAGGTGTGACCAAGGCTGCCAGCTGACAGAGCTGCTCTGAGAGCCTCAACAGTTGTGATTAAGAAATAAAGAGGCTTGTAGCTTCAGTCATCCTTTGTAACTTCCTTCTAGGTCACTCTGTGTGTAAACACCTCTGGCTCCTGCCTCTCCCGCATCAGAGCACCCAAGGCAGGGTTGAGGTTGGGCCAGAACTGGCTGGCGGGAAGGTGGGCACATTGGTCAGACAGGCTACCAGCCACCTCTTCCTTCTGTCTCCTTTGCAGCTGCCTTGGGGTGCGGCGTGGGGGGCACAGAGCCATGTCGGACCTGCTACTCCTAGGCCTGATTGGGGCCCTGACTCTGCTGCTGCTGCTGACGCTGCTGGCCTTTGCTGGGTACTCAGGGCTGCTGGCCGGGGTGGCAGTGAGTGCTGGCTCACCCCCCATCCGCAACGTCACCGTGGCCTACAAGTTCCACGTGGGGCCCTACGGTGAGACTGGGCGGCTTTTCACAGAGAGCTGCAGTGTCTCCCCCAAGCTCCGCTCCGTTGCCGTCTACTATGACAACCCCCGCATGGTAAGGAGCCTCCTGGGCCCTGGCTGGGGTTCTACCCCATGGACAGACATGGGGCGGGGCTTGTTGGGCAAGGGGTGTTTTGGTTTCTGAGGAGGGGTGGGAAAATCGTTGAGCTGGCTATGCACATCACCTCCTCTCTGAGCTTGAAGCTCCTTCCAGATTTAATCTGGACTTCTGCTCCAGACATCCATATGCTGGCTTTCTACTTGTCATGATCTAATTTTCCTGGCTTGTCTCTGCCCATGGACTTCTGAGTGCAGGGGGCTACACCACTGTGAGTCCCTAGCCTCTGAGGGGGCATTGGTCTGTTGCCTCCTCTTCCCTCCCTCCCTCAGCCCCATTTGAAGCCAGCACTCTAAGACCAAGCCATTTTAGATGCTGCCCTCTCTTTGGGGTCATACCATGTTTCTTTGCCTTCCCTCTTTCAGCTCTCGTGCTGAAAGAAGGTGGAATGTTCCAGCCATTATGGTGGCCCCTGGCCCAGGGATAAGGCATTTCTTTGGACATCAAGCTGCCTGGTTGGGAGAGTGCTTTGGGGGCAGGTGGAGCCAGGTGAGCTGTCCAGAATGTCCAAGATGCTGGGGTCAGAGACTAACCTGATATCAGTGGCACCCTGTGGGCATATGGCTGTATTTACAGCCTGTGGTGAATCAGGACTCACCAATGTGGCCTCCTGCCATGCCATGAGGTGGTGCTGCCCACAGCTGCATGGGCTGTTAGCTCTGCCAAGGGTTCTCCAGCCTCCAGCTCTGAACCTTGGCACACCAGGCATTGAGAATCCCCAGCTCTGGTTTTCTTGCCTGGAGAGCTCAAGTGGGCAAGGCCTATAGTCTCCATACCATGTGCTGAACAGGCCTCAATGGGGTACTCAGTCGAAACAAGGGTGTGCTGACTCCCTCTCTGTGCCAGGTTCTGCTTGACACCTGCACTCTGGAGATGAACAGATGTGGCCCTGCCCTCAGGAAGCTTTGTGTGGTTGGCAAGTCAGCCCTATACAGATGCATCTCCAGCAAGACACTGTGTTCAGATGCTCACAGAACTTTGAGCGAGCTATGGGTTTGCCTCAAGTCTGCCAGGGAGGCTCAGAGAGGAGGTCTTCTGTCATGAGTAGAATTTTGCTTTACTGGGAAGGGCCTCCTGGCTAAGGGAACTGCAAAGTGCAGGCCTGCAGATGTCGGATGACAGAGGAAGTGTGGCAAGTGAACACGTGGTGGGTGGAGAAAGATGTAGAAGGGTTTGCTGGGCCAGGTGGTGGGAGGTACAGTAGGTTGGGTGGAAAGGTACAGCACAATTTGCCACCTTTGATTTAGGAAACTAAGCGGATGGCAGGTGGAGGAGGGAAGGAGACGAGGCAGGAGGCCATCGAGGAGATTGGGCTGGGTCTGGGTGAGAGGTGATATGGCCTGGTTGAGAGATGAGTAGACATTGAGGTTTTGAGGTCACATGGCTCGGAGATGGCACTAAGTGACAGTCAAGAACACTGGGGCCCAAGTGGGATGGGGCAGGCACTGGGCTATGGGAAGCTCCTAGACCAGATGCCGGGCCCCCACCCTTGCAGGGGTCTCTTGTGTAAGTCCCTGTCCTTCCTCTACCCTCCCCTGGTCCCTGCCCCTCCTTCCACATCTGACCCAGTTGGAACCCTCTGCAAGACCTCAGTGGGAGGGATGCGGGTCCTTGCAGCTGCCTCTTTCCTCATCGGCATGTCCTGTTCCAGAAGCAGTACATCGCCTCTTGAGTTGGAGGTGCTAATTCCAGAATGGGAAAGGGCCAAGGCAGCACGGTACCTTTGGGTCATTGCTGGAGGCTGCCTCAGGGAAGAGTGAGATAGAAGAATCCTGGCATGGGACACTCTCCCTATGGCCTCCTGACCCAGCCACCTCCAAGCAGCCCACTGTACCGCTCTCCTGGAGGTGTGGTGGACTGTCTGAGGTGGTGGGACTTGGGTTTCCAGGGTTGGCTGGGCACAGCCCGACTTTGATACCAGTCTGGGAGCCCATGGCCTGAGAGGATAGACTCGAGGTTAGCAGTCCTGGGTTTTGATTCTGTCTCACGACTGTCCTGCTGTTTGATATTGGGCGTACCACATACCCTCTCTGAGCCTCCATTTCCTCATCTGCAGAGTAATGTTAAAAATACCTGCTTATAGGTAGGCTGGCAAGGGTTAAATTAAGTGACATAGGTGAGGCATTCACCCCAGTACCTTGCCCTCAAGAAGTTGTTGTAACAACAACAAAAAATGGGTGGAAAAAACACTCATGCTAATTAGGTGTGATGAGGGGTTGTTAGGCTGGGCACTCATAACCCAGGCTTAGACCCTAGGCCTGACTGTGACCGTCTGGTTGGCACAGAGAATGAATATATATGTCAAAGTGGCCCCTCTGATCCTGTCCATCCCAGTCCTGGGTCACTCTGGAAGAAATTTGTGTCCCTATTCAGAGCTGGGTCACTCCCTGACACCTGCGATGCTCATGGTGCTCATGGCTATCACAGACTATCTGGTGGTCCATAAGGATCTGAAGCCTCTGGTTCCACACTGCTGATATTGTAGAGGAGGAGACTAAGGAGCAGTTAGCAGGAGTTGTGGTACTATCTGAGTTTACTCATGGTTTTTTATTTTCTTTTAGCAAATATTTGAGCACCCTGTCTGTGCCACTCTGTCCTGGGCACTGCTGCACAGTGGGGACCAAGGGGCCCAGCCCTCAGGCCGTCTCAGTGGGGGTGGGGGGTGTCAGGGAAGCCTGAAAGACAGACCTCATCCAGTCCTGGGAAAGGCCAAGAAGCCAAGCTTTCTGCTCCCTAGCTGCCTCCTACAGCGGTGTCCAGCATGGGGCCCTGCATATTATGGTTCACAGAAGGAAGGGACAGGATGTAGGCTGAACTGTGGAGTGTCCCATCCCCATTCCACCCTCCCCAGCACAGCACAACAGGAGCCAGAACCTGCTTCTCTGAGTGTGGGAGGAAGTGAGGCTATTTCAGGTTCTGTGAGTGGGGCAGTGAGTGACCAGGTGAGAGGTGGCCATGTGCTGTGGGTGCCGCCCACCCCCGTGAGATACAGACTGACAGCTCCCCAGCCACACCCCTTCCAGGCCTCAGCTGGACAGAAGGAGGCTGGTTCCTGAGAGAGGCCTGGTGAGGCTCCCCTGGTCTGGCTCTGGGCTCAGGAAGTGACACAGAAAAGGGTACCAACAAGGCAAGATTGTGGCGATTGCAGTGGACCATTTCATGTGAGATGCTGCTTGAGCATATATCCTGGAGATACATATGTATGTCTGTGTGTCAGTTAGCCAGCCAGCCCTATATTTTGGAGTTCTCATGGGATAAGCCTGTAAGATCTGGGCGAGTGGTTCTTGTGGTGCAGGAGGAAGGATTCTGTTCTTCATCCCTGAGGGCCTTGGTGGAGTTGGGGGGAAGGAAGGAAGGAGCATGTGGCAAGAAGCTGACAGACCCTGGCAGTGGCTCATAGGTGTCCCTCTCCTCTCCAGGGCGCCACATTCATGGAGTGTGGCCATTTCCTCTTTTTTTTTTTTTTTTAAGTCAATGATTTTTTAAAAATATTTATTTGTTTGTTTGTTTGGCTGCACCGGGTCTTAGCTGTGGCACACAGGCTCCCAGTCTCAGCATTCGGGATCTAGTTCCCTGACCAGGGATTGAACCCGGGCCCCCTGCATTGGGAGTGCTGGGTCTTAACCACTGGACCAGAAGGGAAGTCTCGTCATTTCCTCTTCTAAGTGCCAAGGGAAGGGGGTGATTCCAGAGTCAGTCAAGGATCTGTCCCCACCTCTCCACCCCCCCTCCCTCAGCACACGCACACACATACACACACACACACAGATCCAGTTCTGTCCTGCCCTTGTATAGTTCTGCCCTCTCTCTTCTGCTTGGACAGTGACTTTTGCCTCCCCTCCTGGGCCTAGTTCTTCTGGGAGCCTTGGGTGTTGGGAAGGAGGTGGAGAGGACCCTGAGCACCTTATTTGATCCTAACCAGTTCTGGCCTGTGAACAGGCCCTAATGGCTGGGCTGCTGTTGCCATGCCCATGGGCCTGTCCTGTCTGCCAGCCTGGTCCTCCTCGTCCTGCCCCACCCTCTGCTGCCACCACCTCTGCTGCTGTGTTTGGGGCTTAAGTAACCTGCCTGCTTGCCTGCCCTTGTGGGGAGCTTGGCTGAGGCCGGTGGGGCATGGAAGCCTGTTCAGCTCACCTGGGGAAGGCCTAGGAGAGGGTGCTGCCTCCAGGCATGGAGGGGTTTGGGGAGGGGACTGGTGGCGGTTGGGTACTGCCTTTAGTGAACTAGACCACACTGAAGTTTCTTTTTCCCCCTAGCCCACTGAGAATCGGTTTGCGGTCACCACGTCTGCAGGGGCTGAGGCCAGTAAGAGTTTTCCGACGTAGGCCTGTGCTGTACTTCCCCTTCAGTATATGTGGGGATGGTGCCCCCTCCTCTCCCTGGAGGCACTGAGGTCACATGGAGCCTGGGAAGGGGTGGGGTGAGGGAGTAAGATTTCCCAGGATTGAGCCCTCAACAAGGGCAATGGGAATGTGAGCTGAGCTGATGCTTCCTGGAGGCCCAGGCCATCGCCTACCCCAGGTACCCCATGATGATTTTCTGCTAGATGGAGTCTAGGTTTCTGCTTACAGCAGGTTAACTGTGGGCCCCTGTGGAAAGGTGGGCTGGGTAGTCTGGCCAGGGAGGAGTCAAGGTATCCCTCTGGGTCTGGGATTAGCAGACAGTGCAGCTGTCCCAGTTGGATTATGCAGGTTATGGACCTGGGGTGGCCCATTTCTAGTGACCCCAAAGGCTGGGTTTGGTCTGGGCTAGCTGACACCATTTTTTTCTTCCTGGATCCTGGAATTTCTTGATCTTGTCCAGTTTCCAGATTCAGTGAGGTCTTGGCCAGGCAGAGACCCTCTCTTCGCTATGGCCTCACACAGCAGAGTCAGCAAGGTACTGCAAGGCCTCTCCGGAAGGGGCAGTAGGGCCATCTTGTACCCGGAAGCTGTAGGTTCCAAGCAGACTGTCCTCTTCTTAGAATGCTGGGACTCAAGAGGCCTCACAGCCTGAAGGAGATAACTCTAGTATCTCTTTCCTAGCACTTTTGCTCTGAGGGCAGATTCTGGATGGGCCTGCCTTACTGAAATTGGTGGTGGGTCTGGCCACTGCCCTGTCTCCCTGGTATGGTTCCTTGCTGGTGCTAGTTCTGGTCCAGCTCTTGTTCTGGTCATAGGTACCCAGAGAAATGACTGATACAGGGAAGGAAGGGAGAAGGCAGATAGAACTGGAAGGCCCAGCCTGCCCTTCGAAGGTCAGGCCCAAATAAAGACATTGTATTGAACCAAGGTGGGTGGGGTTTCTAGCCATCAAGACACTCCTCCTTTCTGGGCCCTTGACCATCTCAGTGGGCCATTCCCCTGGAGGTAGGCCTGGGCTCTCCTGGGAGCCCAGGAAAGCCTTCCCCTGCTCTGAGACCAGCCTTGTCACTCCCCAGCCTGTCTTAGGCCCTGTCCCATCTCTTCCTTGCTGGTGCCTGGTTCAGCTGTCTCCCAGCTCCCGCTTGGTATGGGGCTGCTTAGCAGGTGGTGGGCTTGCTGGGTAACCTCCGAGTCTGCCCCTTAGCCACTTGGACAGGGGAAGGGGCAGGAAGTGTTCTCACTTCTGGAATTGAAAAGTTGCTCAGGCAGGCAGGGAGTCCCTGTGCCCAAGATCTCAGGAGCCCTGTCTCCTTATAAGCTGCTTCCCTCCCCCATGACAAGAGTTCCTCCTTTTTCAAGGTAGAGGGAGAGGAGGTTTGCTCATGATGCAGAGCCTGTGCGAGCAGGTTTATGCATGCATGCCTGTACTATCACTGAAGAACTTCTGTGCACAGGATCCTGGACCTTTCTGCCTAGAGGCCTGCAGTGGTGGGGAGAAGGAGAGGCCACCAGTTATAGTGCAGCACAAGACCTGCTCCCTCTGGTGGGCATTTTGGGATCAGAGAGGAGGGGCTGCTTAGTGAGGAGCAACAGAGGCTTTCAGGAGGAGGGTTGAGCTGAGTCTTGAAGGATGGTTGAGTTTCCCAGGCAGAAAGGACTCTGCAGTAGGGTTACGAGGACATTCCAGGCAGAGGAAGTAGCCTACGCAAAGGGAGGAAGCATGGGAGGATGTGGCATGTTTGGGGAGCTGCAAATAGTTCTGTGTGGGGGTGTGGTGGGAGAGGAGGCTGGTAAGGCTGGCTGGCCAGAGCCCGGATTTGTCTCTCCCTCTGCCACTCACATGATTAGTGGGCGCCTGCCCACCTGGGTCTTGGCCCCTACTCAGGCCTAGGGATGCAGAAAAGGAGTGCTAGGTCAGTGTGTGGACAAATCCAGGCAGTGTGTGTGGGGGCCACCCTGAGACAGCCTTGCATGCTGGCCTCGGGAGTTTCATCATAGAGGTGAATTGGGATCCATTGAGAGGTTCTAAGCAGGATGATCACAGGTGTTCTGGTGCTTTTGGGGGACTGAGGAGGATGTGGAGCTGGAAGGTCCGTGAGGGCTGCTGAGGTGATCAAGACCCTGGGACCCAAACCCAGGCAGGCCAGGTGTTGGAGAAGAGATTATCAATTGACCTTCCATCCATTTTTCTGTTTAACCTGTATTGGATGTTTCTTTTGTATAGCATAGGTCACTAGGGTTAGTTAGGAACATGAAGATGGGCTTTGCTGCAGACACTGTCCCTTGGTCTGTCAGCAGGAGGCCTGCCAGAACCACCTGCCTTTCTGGCCATCCTCAAGTCTTGGGTGTGAGTGGGGCAGTTGCACCATCTAGAGACAAGAGGTGGTACTGCAGTGCTCTCCAGCGCCTCTGGGTAGGATGGGAGGAGCGTGAGGCTGAGAGAAGTGACTGAGCTGCAAGGTTGACTTGATGTGGGTAAGAGTTTACAGCACAGTATTGGAGTCTGTGGGGGTTGCCATTGAGCCACCCTGAGAGGCTCTCCAAGAGGGTGTTTGGACCTGAAGGATGGGCAGGGAGGAGCTACATGTTCAGAGGTTTGGGTAGAGGGGCATCCTGCGCCAATGATTACTTGTTTGGCCGGTGTCATAGCTACTAATAACTGACAAGTATGGAGCACTTGCTGGACCATGCTCAGTCCTCACGTGAAGTATCTTAAAATTCTGTAAGTTGATATCAAGGAACTGGGGCTTCAGGAAACCAAGGGACTCATCCAGAGCACAGGACTCAAGATTCACACCCAGGCCTGCCTCTCTCCAGAGTTGTGGTCCTGACCACTGCACCATATTTCCTGCCACGAAAGCTCTGAGTTATGCTTAATGACATAGGCTTCAAGGGGACCAGGGCTGCAGAGAGTGGGAGGTGACCCCCAGGGACTACGCAGAGGTGGGAGTCAGTGCCCAAGTTTCAGGCAAAGTGAGACTCCAAGGACAGGGCTGAATTGGACAGACTAGAAAGGCAGAGCAGGCCTGAGACACCCCTGGGGGATTGTTGACAGGACTTGGAAAGGGCTAATGGGAAGGCAGAGACAGGTAAAAATGACTTCACGGTACTGGGAAAGTAGGCTGAGGAGAAGAGCAAGTGGAGATAGAAGGAGTTTAAATTTAGGGGTCAGTGGCCCCTGAATAGGGCCTTCAGATTGAGGAAAACCTGGGATGGAGAGCAAAAGGTCTGTGGTAAGTCTCTTGGATTTAGGAAGAGATACTCCTGGGGCTGGTACAGATTCATGTGGCAGGAGGTGAGACAAACTGGGACTCCTTGATACCAGAAGGAAAAGCAAGTGCTGGCCCTTTCAGGCCTGGAGTCAGGCCTAGGAAGTGTTAGAGACTCACATAGGAGCCCTTACCTGGGTGGGGTTTGTGGGAGCCAGGGGAGGGAGGGGAGCAGGGTGAAGTGAAGTATAGGTACTAGGAGTCCAGGGAGACTTAGGGGGAACCAGCAGTCTCAGCCAAGAAGGGGCTTGGGAAGTGGGGCAGGGTTTAGGATAGGGTGTGGGTCGGAGGAGAGGTATTGAGGCCCTGGTGATGATGGCTGGCCCTGCCTAAGAGCCTGGGGAAGAGGATCTCACACAGTTTGATCAGCAACCCAGAGTTCAGTTCTGCTTCCTGACCAGCCCTTCTGTGGCCCCTCCACAGCAGGCAGGGGCCTGCCCTGTGCAATGGAGGGATGGAGAGTCCTGCAGCGGGTTTCAGCAGGAAATTGTCATCTCCATTATGGTGTCTGGGGCTGCGTGGCTTGTTGGAGCTAGTGGTTCTGCCAGGCCCAATCTGGCACAGAAGCCAGGAAGCAGGAGGTCTGTGGGCCTTCTTCCTTTGCCCAACCCTGACACCCTGCTCTGCTTCCCCAGGTGCCCCCTGAGAAGTGCCACTGTGTGGTGGGCAGCATTCTGAGTGAAGGTGAGGAGTCACCCTCCCCTGAGCTCATCCGACTCTATCAGAAATTTGGCTTCAAGGTGTTCTCTTTCCCGGCACCCAGCCATGTGGTGATGGCCACCTTCCCCTACACCACACCCCTGTCCATCTGGCTGGCTACCCGCCGTGTCCATCCTGCCCTGGATGCCTACATCAAGGTGAGACACAAGTCTGGTGTGTGTGTCAGGGGGCAGCCAGTCCTTTGAGTGAGTGCTGGGGAGACCTGCCTAGCCTGGGAGGAAAAGGCCGTTTTGGGAGGGCAGCACCTCGTGGAGCAGGTGCCTGTGGAGCTAGGAAGATGGGCAGAGGCTACTGGCATTTCTTCCATACACCCGAGACCTCTTGGGCCCCAAGCATCTCCCAGGAGTATGGGTAGTTTGTTCAGAAACCCAGTCTTGTCATTTAAGCTCTGACTTGGAACAAAGACATCCTTAGTGCTCAGCCCCCACTCCAGACCCACCCTGTCCCTATCCTGCTGGGCCCTGCAGAGCAAGGGTCCGAGACAAACTTTCCCTGTTGTAAATTACTCCTCCTCTAAAACATTTTGTAAACTTGGGTGCTAGGGAAATGACCCCAATTTGGGCTTGGAAGTGATTGTTTATTCATCTGTTCAACTTGTATTTATTGAGTGTCTGTGCTAGGTGCTATGCTGGATGTGGTGTGAGATATTGGTGCATGAAATAGGCATTTATAGTGAGGTGTGGAGATAGGTAATAACGTCAAACAAAAACGGGATACATGCTAGGAAAGTACAGGGTGAGAAAAGGCGGGGAACCAAGTGCACAGAGTGGTCAGGGACAGCCTCTCGGAGGAGGTAACTTCTCAAGCAAAATCCTAGAAGAGCCCTTGGAGGGGCGGTAAGAATGTTCTAGGCAGAGCTAGGGTGAGGAGCGTGGGTTTGATCTAAAGGCAGTGGGAAGTCACTGCAGAGTTCCAGCCAGGATCCGAGCTGCACCTGTGCAAGATGGGCTCTGCTGTCGTTGGGAAGGGTAGGGCTGGACCGTGGCTCATGGGGGCCGGGTGGAGGTGCTTTGAAGCTGTTATGAATCCTGTCGTGCATGGCGGCATCTTGGGCTGGGGCAGTAGCTGTAGAGATGCAGACAAGGGTGGAGACTGACAATTTGTTTTGGAGGTAGAACTGATGGATTTGTGGATGGTTGGATGATGGGAAGGGAAAGGAGTGGGAGGAGTCACAGGTTGCAGTCCCCTCTGGGCAGGGCAGGTGGATGAGCGTGTAGTGGTGCTTTCTACTGAGGTATGCAGGGCGGAGGGAGGAACTGGTTTTGGGGGGCCAGCTCTGTGGGCTGTGTCAGGGGATCTGCCTGAGGGACATCTTAGTTGGGGTGTGGAGTCCACAGTGATGTGTGTAGTCTGGAGTTCAGAGAGGATTGGACTGGTGAATATGTTTGGTGACATGAGCCTATTGACAGTATTTGCCCTGGAGGATGGCTGAGGCAGCAAAGTGTATAGTGGGCATGGCCAGTGTGGCTGGGATCAGGGAACAGGAGAAAAAAGTTAGCAAGAATGTGAACTTGGCGGTTTTGGAAGAACCTGGTAGCTTGTTCTCCAGAGCAGCTTGGGAAAAGGGACAGGGCCTTGGTGATGGAAATGGGAGCTCAGACATGTCCTGGTTAAGTGTCTGGTATCAGGGCTTGGGAATGAATAAATGGGGCCCTGGGTCACCAGCTGTGGCAGGTGACAGGAAGAAGAAACAGGAGGGCTGCTGTGGTAGGGAAGAAGCATGTGGAGGATGGAGGAGGATTTCCTTTGTGAGCTGGAGGTTGGCAGCCAGAAGGGTGCTGGGCGTGGGTTCGGGCCGGAGGCTGAGGAGCAGGGTGAGGCAGGAGGTGGGGGAGCTGGCTGGTGTTGAGGGCAGGAAGAGAGACATCAGTGCCTAAGGCCTGCTCAGCATTTCACCCAAGGAAGGGCTGGTGTGTGGTGTCTCTGGTCCTGTCTGTGTCATCCTCAGCTTCAAGGGCCAGTCTGGAGGAGCACCCCAGGGAAGAGACTTTCTGGGTTCCAGACCTCAGAACAGGACATGTGGTGTGGTGGCGAGCAACTCAGCCACCACAGCCTTTTCTTGGCTTCAGGGGTTTATTTTTAGACACCTTTGTCCAAATTTCCTGGCCACTGACAGCTTCACAAGTTGCCTGGTTTTGACGTCACCTCTTTGATGAAAGCCCTTCCTCCTACCTCCTCCTCCTGTGGGAGCCCGTCAGCTGTGCTCTGGGCTTGATTTTCTTGGGGTTGGGGCTGCAGCAGGGGGTGTACCATCCTCTCTCCTGCCTGTGATGAGGAAGCCTGACAGGTGCGGGGCAATGCAAGGGGCTTCTCAGGGATGTCTGCGAGGCGTGCTGTGTGGGCTTGACCACCAGCTGGGAGAGTGAGACAGATGCCGGGCTGCCCTCAGTGGAGGCACGGCCCAGGTGCTCTGCTGGTTTTGGGGGTGAGGAACAAACCCAGGTGAAAGACGAGGAAAGGGCCAGTTCTCTTTGTTGGTCTCAGCCTGCAGTGGACAGGGGGTGGCCCTGTGCCTCTCTTGGCCTAGGTGACAGAGAGAAGAGAATGTAAGGCTCGCTCTCACACCTGCCCTCTTCCCCACTGCCCTGAGACCAGAGAAAAGAGGCTGCTAATGAGATTCTGAGCGCTTCTGACTCTCCCAACCCTGACAGCTGGCTGCCTTTAACTGTGCGTGCGTGCGTGTATGTACATGTTACGTACATGTGCGTGTGTCTTTTTTCTCCACCCCACTGGCTTTTCTCTGGATCTGAGGCTGGGTCTGCTGTGGAGTTGCTTCAAACGCAGTGACAGCAGCCCGTCGAGGGGTGAGGGGGGCAGTAGCCAAGAGGAGGGGAGGGAGGGCTTGGCAGGCTCACCTGCTTCCCCAGAGGCTGGGGCGAGGGGTGGAGGTGAATGATCTCAGCGTTTTGGATGAGGGAGGTGGAGAGCAGCTGCTGTTCCGGCAGTGGCAGATGTCTGAGCCTGGGACAGGATTGGTCTCATGGGACAGCAAGGTCCTGGGGGCTCTCTGTGAGGAACCCAAAGACAAGCATTTGTCAGGTCTCTTGTGGGGATTCTGGAAGGATGGCTGGATCCCAGCTTTGTGGTCTGTGTGGCAGCCCCTGGCTCTCTGGCCAGGCTTCCCCAGCTTGGCAGCCTGGCAAGCTATAGGGGCTGGAAGTCTGCCTTTCTCCACGTAAATCACTGGGGGCCCCAGGCCAGGCACTCTGGGACAGCATGTGTGTGAGGGGTCCCTGGGTTCTGTGTGACTATTTGTCTATGTGGAAGATGCCCCAGCTTTGTCAGGCCGCTCCACCAGGGTCCAAGGAGTTAGCCTCCAGGGCAAGAGGAGACCACTCCCTGAGCCCCAGGAAGGGGGTTCTTCTGGCAGCTGAAGGAGGGAACTGAGCTTCCTTGAAATTGCAAGGTCACAGAGGAGGTGGGGCCCAGATGTCAGCCCAGAACAATAGGCAAAGGCCTCAAAATTCACCACAAGGTGAGACCAGTCTTAATGAGAGGCCAGGGAAGGCTTGGGGCACGTGGAGCAGACCAGAGATGAGTGCGAGGCCTGGGGTCCCACGTGTGGGATTGTGTGTGAGGTCCCTGAGCTCGGTACTTGACTCATATCTGTCTGCAGTTGGCAAGGAGATCACGGAGAGTGTTAGACTGGCCAACCAAGACCCCCGTGCCTGACTTCCTTCCAACAGGATCTATGATCTTTTCCATAAACCCCCTTCCCCAGGGTCTCTGCTTTCCCCAGGTTTTCAAGGGAGGTCTCCTTGTGATGTTTGGGCATCTCCTGAGTTTAGGGAGATACAGGGCATTGTCTGGGTGGAGGCTGGTTGGCTGGGTAAATGCAGGCAGGCCCTGGAGGTCAGATAGTGGCTCTTTCTCCATAGAATTGGAGATGTGTGGTAGGCAGAGCCGGTATAGTGAGCCAGTGGGGGAACCTTGGTGGTAGAGTTCTGGGATAGCTGGGTTGATGGGGCTGTTCTACCAGGGACAGCTGTGAGCAGGGACCCCAGACCTTAGTTCTCAGACTGCTCTGGGGGCCAGAGCCTAGGGGCTGTGCTAAGGTGACCCCGTGGCTGGCAGCCAGGGATAGGGGGCTGCACGCAGACCTTTACCTGCCTCAGCTGGAGTAGCTCTGCCTCTGGGTTTTACACATCAGATGACCTCCTGAGCTTTTGTTTGGAGGAGGATGTTTGAGACTTAACTGGTTTGAAAACCTCTGTCCTAAGAAGGGTACACCATTGGGCAGATGCCTCTTCCACCCCTGGCCAACTGCATGTCTGTTCTAGATCCTGAGGACGCCGTGGCAGTTACAGTGTGCGTGGAGCTGGGAGGTGCCAGGGCTCATCCCTTGTGCAGGCAGGGGCAGGAGGGGTTCCCAGAAGAGGCACTTTCTGGGAGAGCTGGAAGCTGGACCTGGAGGAAGCCCTGGGGAGTGTCACAGTGGAGATTTCCCTGGAGTGGATGTGACTGAATTCCCGAGTGGTGGGTGATAGGCTGGCAGTGTCAAGGGACAGCCAGCTGGAAACTAAGGAGCGGGGGCCTCAGCTGCCTCAGCAGGGTGCCTGCAGAAGTGGGTCATCCTGTTGAGCGTGAGCAGGGAGGAAGCTCCCAGCAGCATGGTCAGAGTCTGGGTCCTGCCCAGTGGCTCACAATCTCCTGTGTTTGTTTTCCCTCAGCCTGTCTGGGTGACTTTGAGGGAGTCAGTGATGGGGGTGGTTTGAGTCCACACTGAGGCCAAAACACCAGTAGGGAGCAGGATGGTCCTGGCAGTGGGAATCCAGGTAAGGAAGCCCCCATGGGATATGAAATTTGGGGTCGTCTCTTTCCCTGCCCGTCACCTTTGCTGAGCTAATGTGGGAGAGTTCCCGAGCTTTATTTTTAATAAGGAAGGCCTTCCTGGTATCTCAGCTCAGTCACTTAGTCTGCAGTTATTTACTGGGCCCTCCTTTGTGTGGCATTGTTTGGGGCATGGAGGAACCAGCTAGGAGGCAGGCATAGGGTCCTAATCAAAGCCAGCATCCCCATTGTTTTACCAGTAAGGACAGTGAGACCTAGGGAGGGGAGGTTACCCAAGGTCAAGAGTTGAAGCAGTGGCCAAGTCCAGACTGGATCCCTTGGGCAGAGAATCACTGATGGCTACATGCCTTTTGCCACTCTTCCCTGTCCATGATTGGGACTGGGCCCAAGAGGCTGAGGACTGTCATGAGCTTGGGATGCACTGGGAGTGGTACCCAGAGTGGGCCTGGGATGATAGCAGCACTGTGGCCTAACACCCACTTGACCCTCTGTCTCCAGCCCTGGTGGGCAGAGTCACGGGCTGAGGCTGTCGATTTGGGAGCCTGCTGGGGGAGCCAGAAACAAAGGGCAGGAAGAGCCTGGCTGCCCATTTGCCCAGCAGGGACTCATTAAGGGTTACCTTGGCAGCTGTTCTGGGCACAGGAAGCAGCTGCTGCAGGTGCCTTATTGGTCCTCATGTCCTTACCCTCAGTGAGGTGGAGATGGCTCCAGGGCCAGCTTACCTGCCACGGCTGCGACCTGCTAATTGGCCTGCCCCAGTTCAGGGAGGAGGGTGTGCTCAGTAGCACCAGGACCTGGGGCTGAATGATAAGCCCCCAGAACTCTTTGCTCCCACCATCTCTCCCAGCCACAGGGCTTAGCCTAGGGGGAGCGGGGTGGGGAGGGGAGAGATGGGTTCACTGGGAAAGGCAAAGCAACCTTTGGGGGTGGGGAAATTTGGGCTAAGCCTTGAAGGATGGGTAGTGTTCTCCAGTTAGGAAGGCAGGTCAGGCAGAGGCACTGACGTGGGCATGGCCTGTGTATCCACTGTGGCTGGAGTGCAGGGGAGGAGCAAGAATTTGGGCCCAAGAGATGAGGCTGGGTCCTGCAGGTTTTAGGGAGCCACGAATGGTGTGTGATCAGATGAATGGCAGCATCCAGGCTGGCTTTGGAACAGGACTTGAGCACTGGGGAATGGAGAGGAAGAGCCAGAGGCCACAGTCAAACTCTGAACGAGAGTAACAGAAGTTAGCAGAGAGTAGCAGTGACTCTCCATTCCCAGGTTTCCCCGGGCCAGGAGGAGGCCCCCACCCCAATTCCACAAACACACACCAAGGCTTGGCTTCCCTGACTCCCCTTAGGAAGTTGCCCCTGGATGTTGAGGTATGGGGACCCACACAGGAGGCTAAGGCTCTCCCCTCTGCCGGCCTGGGGCCCTGAAACTTGTTCCTCAGCCTCTCAGGCTTCACCCCTCCCCACTCCCCTATCCCAGTAATGAAAGCACAAAGCCAGCCTTTGCTGGGGCGGGCGTGGGAGCCACCACTCTCGAAATACCAGCTCAGATATGGTAGCTTGGCAGCCCTGCAGGACCCTGGGGGCTGAGGCTTGTCTGGATGGTGCTGTGGGCTTGGGCCATCACCAATCCAGAGAGAGCCTTTTTCCCCAGGCAGATGGGCCTTACCAAGGAAGGATTCTTTTGCTCTTTTCCAGAGAGCTTGGGATTTCAGGAACAAGGAAGGAGGAGAGATTCCAAGGAGGGAGATCCCTCCAGAGCAGAACAACTCTGCCTTTTAGTGGAGCCCTCAGATTGGGAGAGGCTGTCTGTCTGGTTATGCAGACAGGAAACCTAAGGCTCCAGAGGGAAGGTCTTTCCTGAGCAGCAAGTGGAGGTACCAGTCAGAGATGAGAAATTCAGGGCCTTCTCCTCCTCCCCTACCTCTGTCTTTCTCCCCACCTCTCCGTCCCCACTTGCCCAGCTGTCCTTCCCTCTGGCACTTCCTGATTCCTCTGGCTCCCAGGTGCTTGACTTCATGGCTCCATCTGCACCAAGCAGCCTTCCTGCTGCTGGATAATCAATCAGCAACATTTTTGTTGGCTTATAAGCTGAACTGGACTCAAGGTCCTTGACTGCACAGATGCTGCAGACAGCGGCAGGATCTCGGAGAGGGATGGGCTGTGGAGCCTGCCACGGCAGCAGCGTCGTCTGGGAGGCTGTGGCTCCCCTTCCAGATTTGGAAGGGAGAGTGTTAGGATCCCAGGTCTGAGCCCCCGAGCTCCCCGTGTGGGTACTCACCCTCACACTCCCCAGCCCTCTGCTCTTGCTCCACAAGGGCTCAGAAGGCCAGAGCAAGGCTGAGCTGGGGTTGAGTATTGGCCATCTGGACCCTGGGGAAAGGCTGGGCATGGCTGCAGATCAGGACCTGCCCGGCCCACCCAGGTATTAGGATGCTTAAGGGCCTGTGCCCCCTGTGCCTGCTTAGAGGGAACTACTCTCCCCTGCTTCTCAGAGCCCCAGCCCACCCTGGTCTCCACTGCTGCTGAGGCCCCCCCTCTTGGGCTGCGCAGGAAGCCATGGCCTGGGTGAGCAGGAATATGAGCAGAGGTGTAAATTGCATGGCAAGCTGCCGGCTCTGAGGTGAAAATGAAAAGTCTTCAGGCAGCTGTGGCAGCAGGCACAGCAGGCTGGGGTGCCAGGCACAGTGCCCTGCTCTCCCTCACACCTTCCCCCTTCTGCAGTCTTCCCCAGACTCCCACCCAAGCCTTGCTTCTCTGCCATCCCCTCCCCTGCCATTTGGGGTGGGGGTGGGCTCCCAGTTCGGCCCTGGGCTAGACCTGACCCCAAGAGGGCCTTCATCTCTTTCTTCCATTATATCTTCTAACTGGCTGATTAGTGCACAGAAAAATGGGCTGTGCTTTTGTTAATTTTGTGAGCTTAATATTTTTCGTAGTTTCTCCATTGATTCTTTTTGGGTTTTTCAAGTGTACAATTGTCTTTAAGTAATGGAGGTTTTATTCATCTTTTCCAATTCCTTACTTATTTTAAGATCATCTGTTCCAATCTCTTTATTTTACAGTTGGGGAGATTGAGACCCAGGGAGAAGCCACCCATTTGTCAATAGCTAGGCCAAGGCTCTGGGCTCCTGCCTGGAGCTCTTTCTGCCACTTCCCTCCCGCTCTGTCCCGTCCCTGGCAACCCCATCTCATTCCTTTTCTCCTTTGCCTCTCATCTGCAGAGCTTTGGGCCGTCCTGCTCCAAGGGGGAAGGGTACTCACCATCCCTTCTGCAGGCTCTCCCTTGCTAGCTAGCACTGCAGCATCCCCAGAGCTGCCTCCTGCTGTCACTTCCTGCCCCACAGACAGGCTTAGGTTTTGGTCCAGAGGCTGTTGAAAGGCCCATTGGGTATGAGGGGGAGCCTGGGAGAGGGAAGTTGACGGAAGTTCCTGGGCAGAATAATAACAATGTGCCACATTCCAGCAGCAGCCCCCGCTGCACCTCCCCCATCACTTTGCACATTCGATGCAGACCAGCTGCCTAAGGGGCCTCCAGGGTCTGAGCCCCAACTTGCAGGGACTGCTATGTGCAGGCGGGTGCACGTCAGTGTCTGTGTAATTAAAAATGAGCATGCCTCACTTCACCCAGTGAAGAGATGCCATCACCTCGAGTGGGATGCAACAGCTGTTTGCTGGCTGTGTGGCTGCCCAGCTCTTCAGCCTGGCGTGGAGGGACAGGTAGGACTGGTCCACTCAGAGTGAACAGGAAGACCCAGGGCCCTTCACTTCAGTGAGACAGGAAGTAGAGGGCTTTGATGGGGTGGAGATTGATAGAGCAGACCTCATCCCTTTCTGGGCCTAGAGCTCATCTAGGAGATGCATGACCCAGACCTTGGCCTGCACCCATTGCCTCGTCCTTTTGGGGATTTGAGGCCACATAGCTCTGAGCAAACCCAGGCTCTGGGCAGCCTGGGAATGGGATCCACCCTGTCTCCCCCGCTGGACCTGACCTCTTCTGCACGCCACACTCTCCCCACCCCTAGCCCAGGCCAGGGCACAGGTTGATGGTTTGAGAGCAGAACGCCAAATGAGAGTAGTTCAAGTCCTCTCTCTTTCTTCCTTCCTCCCCTCTCCTAATTCAGTAAGAACTACCAGGGGAGGCACTGTGGGTCCTGTGGGGAAACCTTGGCTCGGCATATGCCAATCTGGTGCCTTTGCAGGACCCCTGAGCTTCACCCCACCCAGGACATGAGCTCAGCCTGAGGTGAGGAGGGAGTGTGTGGTGTGTTCCCAAGGTAGCCAGGGCAGTGGCACCATGGCAGCCTTTTGTGTGCTGTTCCTTCCCTTGTCTCCCGACACCCCTGTGGGGAGTGTGAGCACCTGGTGTTGGTGCAGGAGTGGTGTGGGGAGTGCTGGTGACTGAGGTCTCCTGGAAATCCCTGCATTGTGGGTGGTGTCCCAAGTCCACCTATTGTTTCTGTTTATGGAAGCCCCAGGGGGGAGGGAATCCTTGGAGGTGTGTCTGAGGGACTGGAACTCTGGAATCCAGTTTCTAGCAGTTCCTAGTGGCACCTTGGCATGATTAGCTGACTTCTTCCTGTTAGGCGGAGAGGATTATAGACATTTGCATCTCTCCCACCTTGGAGCAGGGCTTTGTGATCCCCTTGAGTCTGTGTGTGGGAATGCGTTGCCCTGGTTTGTGGCCTCATCAGATAGCCCGTGGCTTCAGTGGCCAGAGCAGGTTCCCCTGTCCTGGTGATGCTTCCTCAAGCCTCTGGCTGTCTGGTCTGTGGGAGGGGTTGTGCCCAGGGCTGGGAAGACTCCAGGCCCATCCAGTCAGTCCCCTTTCCCCAGAAGTACCAGCCCAGTGTGACATTGGCCTGGTGTCCTTGGCAGTCAGTTCTCCAAGGGCTCCCTGAGGCTAGCTGACGGAGAGGCAGCTGGCCTTGCCTTACTTCGATGATTTTCCAATATTTACCAGGTCATCAACACGCTGCCCGGGCCACAGCTCCTGCTGTGCAGAGAGGACCTGAGAGCTGACCCATGGCTATCCTCTCTTCCCTCAGAGACTGCACCTGGCTGGGAGGGAAAGGGCTTGTTCTCTCTGCCTGATCACTTAGGGACAGGGCATATGGCTAGTCCTGCCCCCACCCTCCATCCCCAGCCCCCCACTGAACTCATTCTTGGTCAGTGGGCAGAACGTGGAGAGGGATCTCAAGGAGAGGCTACAGGGACAGTTATAAGCCCCTCCCCCGTCTATGGGCCTGGGTTGGAAGTTTCTGCCTTTGCCTTCTTCCTGCCCCTTCTCTGCTCCTGAGTCTGAATTTTGACAGGATCAGGCATGTGTTAAAATGATTTGGGCTGAGCCGTCAATGAGATTTTAATTAGCTCCATGCCTGTCTCCAGTAGGGAGGGCCAGGGTCCCCCAGGTGGCTTGGGTAGGACTGGGCTGGGCTCGGGTATTAGACTGCCTCTCCAGGGGCCTGGGGACAGGCTTGGGCAGCTGGCATTCTCTGTGTGGGATGCTGTGATGAGGGAGGGCTGGGCAGGGAAGGAAGGGCTGGGTAGCCCCAGGCCAGTTTTCTCTCCTTCCTCTGTCTCCCCTGTTCCTCTGTTCTCCCGGATGGCTTTGAGATGAAGGCGACGGCAAGGATGGAGGATGCAGTTTCCATGGCAACAGGGCTGTCCACAGCCAGGCAACTTCAGAACCGGGCTCTCCGGAGGAGGCAGATGCACAGAGCAGCCACAGAGAGCTGCCTCCCGCCTGCCAGTGAGGGGGCTGGCAGAGCAGTTGGCAAGGGTGGCTGCTTGGTGCTACCCACCCTGATGCCTGGCCTCCAGGAGAGGGTGGAAAGGGCACTGTTCCCTCTTATCATCCCTGTTACTTACAAAAGGAAAGCTAGGCAGGTGGCTTGAGTGTTGGCGAGGGTTGTCCCTGGAATTTCTGGGTGGGCACAGGCTCTGATTCCTGGAAGCATCCCCAAAAGCCGACTGTCTTCAGCCCTTGAGAGATGGGCCTCCGGGTAGCTGATCGCCTCTCAGCAGCTTCCTTTTGGACCCTTTGAATGCCCAGAGTATGGAATGCTGGTGAAGGCCATGCCCTGATTGGGTTTGGGGGCCCTTTCCCTCTAGCTATCAGGGAATGACCTGGACCTTCTTCAGGGAGCCTCCCTGACCCTGGCCTCGTGACCCAGTTCACTGAGTGGGGTTCAGGTTTGGCAGATGCTCGCCCCCAGGTGCTGGCAGTAGAGGGGCCCCAGAGCCTGGTAGCTACTCATTCCTGATGTCGTCTTCTTGTTCACCCTCCTCCTGAAGACCAGGGCTGGGGTGGGTGTGTGGGCAGGTGGAAAAGCAGAGGCAGCCATTGATGTGTTTGGAGATGGGAAGAGCTGGGGGCATGGCCTCATTAGATGGCCAAAAGAGTACCCATGTTAGCAAAGAAGGTCAGACTCAAACTATTAAAAATAATGACTTTCCTTCACTGCCCCTGGAGGTGTCAGGGCTAGGGTGTCCCACTCTGTTCGAGCGCACAGAGTCTTAGGACGAAAGGCCTCGCCTGGGTCACCCATAGAGTCAGAGGCTGAGCTACAGCTAGGCCTTGGGCCAGGACATCCACCCCCATGTGGCCTCCAGCTGGCTGCTGAGGGCCCTGGCTGGATAAAATAAACCTTCCTTCCCTCTCTCTCCCGGGGGCTCATTTTTCTCTCTGTTCACTTGCTTCAACTGGAGGGGGGTTCCTCAGCCCTAAGCGTGGCCAGGCAGGCAGACAAGTGGAGTCCTGGAGTGGCTTCTCCCCACCAGGCAGTAAGTCTCTCATTACCACTAAGTGGAAGGCTCATTTCAGAGCTCATGGTGAGAGCCGGGCGGGTGCTATAAATAGCTGTGTTGTGAAGGTTGGCGGGTGAGCAGTGACAGGGCAGGGTCCTTGCAATCATCTTAGTGGATAATTGTGCTCCATTGCAGGAAGAGGGGCAGGCTCAGGAGCAAGATGCACTTGACCCCTGTTCTGGTTTGTCTCCCTGTCTCAGGGCAGCTCTGGCATGTGTCTGTGCCCCTTTCACATACACTGGGGGCTATGGAGCACTGGGTTCTGTGTTCACGCAGAAGGGAGTGGAGTGCCTGTCTACACATGGGGCCCTATAAGCTGGCACTTCAGCCCACTGGGGAGTTGGGCAGTGTCCAGTATTAGACCTACTTGTCTTGTCTGTTCCTCCAGCCTAGAGTCTGCCACCTCCCCCTCGGCTGAAACTCAGGACCCAGGTCTGAGAAGGGGTGGGAACCAATCACATCTGATAGTCTCGGAGGTTGGAATAGACCTGAACCAGCAGGGGAATGGGAGTAAGAGAGAGGTTTACGTGGCCTGGAGCTCCTATTCAGGGTTAGTCAGTAACATGTCTGCAAGGGCAGGGACTAGAGGCCTGAGAGTCAGGGGCACTGCCTCTCCTGATATTGGTGGGTCAGTCAGCATTGTCCAGGGCAGAGGGGAGGTCAGGGCCATGGGATCCTGAGATGGCAAGTCTGGCAGGTCAGACCTTGGCTTGGCTTGGGTGCCTGGGGCCAAAGACTGTGGGGTCCCTGTCCTAGGGTAGTCTGGGGTGCTAAGCTTTGTGGCTCTGTGAGACCAGTGCTTTCTGAAACAGCATTTTGGTCCCAGGATTAGTAGTGCCAGGCTCCTGGGTTCTTTTAGCACCTGTCCTAGGACTCCCAGGTCCTCAGACCACTGCCCCCTGGAGTATGAGGCCCTGCCCTTAGGATGCTGTGTGGGTGTCTTCGGGAGATTGGGGCAGGAAGTGGAGCCAGCCCCCTGGGAGGGAGTAAGCAATGGACTGTTCCTGGGGCCACTCAGGGACGTGTGGGTCAGAGGCCCTGTAGGGCTCATTCCGCCTTTCGTGCTCTCCCACAAGGAGCGGAAGTTGTGTGCCCACCCACGGCTGGAGATCTACCAGCAAGACCAGATCTATTTCATATGCCCACTGGCACGGCAGGGAGACTTCTATGTGCCTGAGGTGAAGGAGACAAAGCGGAAATTCCGGGGCCCTGCAGAGGCCAATGATGCCCAGGTGGACGGCACAGGTACGGGGCAGGGGTGTTGCGGGGGGAAGAGGGTGGGACCTCCTCCCTGGCTGGGTGGCACTTGGGTGTCCAGGCGAAGCTTGACAGAGGTGGAAGAAGGGACCCATCTACCCACGTGCAGAGTTATCTGTCCTTAGACACGCAGATCCCTGTAGGTGTGGCTTCACACGTTACCCCTGGCAATGCAGATACAAAGACCCTGCCTGGATTCCCTTCAGATGCAGCAGGAGTACCCTTGGAAACACAGATCACAGACAGCTGGATGCTCATGGGAGGGGGCTGAGGCTGCTTAGGAAAGGCATCACTTGGGTGGGCTCGTCAGGAAGTGAGATTGGCTCTGGATATGGAAGGTAAGGAGAGGAACAAGGTGTCCCCCAGTATGGGGCCCCACCCCGAGCCAGCTGCTTTCTTCCTTCCAAAGAGGAACAGGGGGACTTCCCTGGTGGCCCAGTGGTTAAGAATCCACCTGCCAATACAGGGGACATGGGTTCGAGCCCTGGTCCGGGAAGATCCCACATGCCGCGGAACAGCTAAGCCCTTGCACCACAACTACTGAGCCTGCGCTCTAGAGCCCATGAGCCACATCTACTGAAGGCCATGTGCCTAGAGCCCATGCTCCGCAACAAGAGAAGCCACCACAATGAGAAACCTGCGCACCACAATGAAGAGCAGCCCCTGCTCGCCACAACTAGAAAAAGCCCACGTGCAGCAGCTAAGACCCAATGCAACCAAGAATAAATAAATCAATGAATCAGTCAAAGAGGAACCAGAGAGCATGCAGAGGGGAGCCAGGAGATCAGCGCCCCGCCCCTTCCATCAGAGCCAGCCTTCCTACCCCAGGTCCAGGCCAGTAGGTTGCTTGCCTGCTCTCAGCCCACCCCCTTTCGTGACCTCTTATGACCCTGAGCTGTCCCCAGGGGCGAGGGGGCCTGCTGGTAACATCTCAAGTGGTCTTAGAGGGTCTAAGGCTTGGCCATGCTGGTGGAGCCTCATGTGACTCTGGAGGTCCATGACCTGTGGGAGTGGTACAGGGCTGGGAGGAGAGTGACTGTCCCTCTTCACCTCCTGCTTTAGGAGACTCCCTCTGTCCATCCAATCTTCAACAGCCAAGGTCACCCTGAGAGACATGTGTTGGCGGGGGCAGGGGGCGGGTACTGGGAGGCAGCCTTCACTCCCTAGGGGCCATGTCCAACACAGTTAACTTCATCTGCCACTTAATTACCTCCATGGGGCACTGCTTCCACCAGCCTGGTAGTGCCTGGCAGACACTCTTCAGTGCCCCTACAGTGGGCACAGGACATACGACAAGGTCAGCAGGCCAAGGCAGTCCCCAGGGCAGGAGGGGAGCACCTTGACCTTCTTTCAACCTCCCTTGGCTGCCTGCACCCCCTTTCTTTTCCCCCTCACCCAGCTCCCCTTTCAAACACCGCCTGCCAGGGTGTTGAAGGACTGCTTGGCACCCACTACAGCTGCCTGCAACCTAGCTCCCACGCCCCCAGCTCCTTGCCTACCCACCAGCCTGCCCACCCACTCCCTGGAGTGGGGGCTAGGGGTCTGCCCTCCTCTGATAGGGTCTGCCCTGGCACCTGGGGCGGACTCTGGGTGTCTGCCTGCCAGGTGCATGCCACTTGCGCAGCAGTGTGTGGTGGATGCCTGTCTGCCCAAGGCTTGGCCTGTCCCTGTCTGCCTCCCTGCTGTGGCCCCCGCTTGGGCTGGGAGGTGAAAGGGGGTGATTAGCTGCCTTGCGCCTGTTATTACATTGATGTATTATTTAGCTCCAGAGAGGCGATGAATATTTGATCTTCTTGCACTGACTGTGGGCAGTGGAGGAGGGAGGGACTGGGGTGAGGTGGCAGCTTCATTCTCTGCCTCAGCAGCCTTCGGGATTTAGGTGCTACCCTGCCTTGCCTGGCCTCTTCTGCCCTGGGACACAGACCCAGGACTCTGGACTTCCTCCTGTGCAGACCTTGATGGAGCTGGAGGGTTGCCACTTCCCTGCCTTGGACTCCTTTGCCAGAAGTGTCCACATGTGCCCAGGGGCTGTCCTCATCCCAGCATGCTGGTCCCTGACCTGAAGGGGCACCCCCTGGGCTCCTTCCTCTGATCATTCCTAGCCTAGGAACTGGGAGAGGGAGGAGGCAGCTAGCTGGCAAGCAGACAGGTTCCCATACCTGGGTCCCAAGAGAGCCATTGGGTGGGTGGGCGGATTGAACTTAATGGGGCCAGGGAGAAATTATCCCCCTCCTTTGCTCCTTTCAGGCCTGCAGCCTCTGGGGCACCAATCATTATTTAAGGCAAGAAAGAGGAGCTGGAGCCCTGCCCCAGGGTCTGAGGGAACCACCCATAATTCAGGGAGTAGTCCTGGCTCACTCTTGAATACCTCCACTCTGGGAGCCATGACTGAGGCCCCAGCAAGAAGAGGGCCCTGGGCCAGCAACCTGGCACTTACAGGGCTCATCTCACCTCTGTCAGTAGGTCCCAGATGTCATCTTGGGGCCAAGGAGGCTGAGGGAGCAGATCCCACCCCACCCCACCCCTCACCCTGGGCTCCAGCTGAGGTTCAGTGAAAGTTCCAGGCCAAGTCCCAAATGCCAAGCAGTCCCCAGCTGTGCTGGGCTCGGGGCTCAATCACCATGGAGACAGGATCTGAGGAAGCTGTGATGTTTGATAGCTGCCCCCTTCCCTCTCACACAGGAAGGGAGGCATATCCGCCTTCTCTCAGTCTGGATTCCTACGCACAGTAGGCCTGAGCTCTTTGCTCTTCCTTGCCACCCCAAACTGCTCTCAGTGCCTCTGACCTGAGGAGGTGAATTGAGGGGCTGCTTCTGAGCAGGGCAGATGAACCTGCCCTGGAGGACGTGTTGGGGGTGGGAGAGCAGGCTGGGAGAGATCTCAGTGCTCTCCAGCCACTTGCAGAGTGCTCCCATGGTCCCTTCTGCTGCATTGTGGCTCAGGAGCCACTAGTGGTTGGGGATGGGTAAGGACTCCTCTGGGGTGACCCAGGCATAGGGGAAGAAAGTCCTTAAAATGCTTCGTCCCAACACCCTCCTCCCATGTAATTGGTCGAGGATTTCTCAGGACTTCTCCATCCCACTCCTGCCCCAGCCTCCTCCTCAAACTGGGGCTCAGTGTGGGCCAGAGGCAGGGATATGGCTGCCCCTTGGGGAGCCCTGCATGGGGGAGGGACACAGGAGAGCAGTCCTCCTGGTCCATTCTCCTGTCCTCAGGCCTTATGGGCAGTGTTCTGGCGTTGGAGAAACCTCTCTCCAAGCCTGAAATGGGGGGTGGAGGAGGGGACACTACTTAAGTCTCTTTGTCCTACCCTCAGCTCCTCAGGTTGGGGCTGAATGGTCCTTAATGGACTGTTGGGGGCTGGGGGGGCAGCAGGCTTTGTGGGAGTGCAGGGAGCTGAGGCTAATTCAGGGTAGGGAGAGGAGTATACAGCAGGCTGTCCTCCCTCCCTCCCTCCCTGTTCTGTCCCTCTGCCCTGCCAGTGCAGCTCAAGTCAGGGCAGAGGGCAGCTGGAATGAGCCTCTTGAGCCAGGGGCAGCTTTATTATTCATGAGCACACTGTGTATGCTGAGTTGCTGGGCTGGTGGGAGAGCCTCAGTCCTCTCCCTGGAGGAGGGGGTGGGGGCCCTAGCTAACCTGTGCTCCCTCTTCCTCCAGGAACTGACACGATGAGTGACACGAGTTCTGTAGGCCTGGAGGTGGGTCCTGGCAGCCGGGAGACTTCAGCTGCCACACTGTCCCCTGGGGTGAGCAGCCATGGCTGGGATGATGGTGACACCCGCAGTGAGCACAGCTACAGCGAGTCGGGTGCCAGCGGCTCCTCCTTTGAGGAGCTGGACCTGGAGGGCGAGGGACCCCTGGGGGAGCCAAGGGTCGGCCCTGAGGCTGAACCGCTGGGGGTTGCCAAGTGGCCCCGGGAGCCCAGTACCCCTGAGAAGGGCGAGGAGTAACCCGCAGCCTGCACCTTCCTGCTAAGGAACTGAGCAGTCTCTTCAGTCCTCTTCTTCCTCCACCTCCCGGGCTCAGGCTGGGGCCAGGGGTCTCAAGTGGACCTGACTTCTACTGCCCTGGGCCTCTGGCTAAGCCTTCTCCTCACTGACCTCTCAGCTCCCAGAGCCATAGGAGCCGGGACTGTTGTTGGCACCCAGCCCCCGGGGCTGGCACCCCTGTTACATCTTTTTTTCAGATTCACATTGGAGCTTCCAGGACCCAGAATAAAGCAAATGCTTTTCTTTGTTTCACCTGGATTTGTACTGTGCATTTGTTTGTTCCACCTTGGGGAACCCAGAGTGGGCAGAAGCACCCCCAACCTGAAGAGAGGAAGGAACTTGGCCAGGTACCCTGGGGTGGGGTGGGGTAGGGGGAATTGGAGGCCTTTCACTCCCTGTTCTTTGGCTCCACTTGACAGCTGCCCCTCCACTGCAGCAGCTCCAGAGGCTCCCCCAGGCTGCTGGAGAGCAGGCAGATCAGGACAAGGGGTGTGAAAGCTGAGCATGGGGTGCCCTCTGGGGCTCAGGAGTGGGGAGCTCACAGCCTGCCTCAGTCTGCTTCCAAGGGATGCCTTTGTGTCTGTGGCTAGAGTGTGCCTGTGCTGACACTGTTCTCTGTCCAGCCGGTGAGGACATCCCCTCCGCGCCTGCCAGTGGCTGGGTATCTGTGTGTGTGCATGTGAACACACGCATGCCTTTGGTCTTTTATGTGTAACCATGGATGGGTTGGGTCATGGTGGTCCTGGGTGAGGCTGTGCCCAAGTGGGCATCAGGATGTGATTGTGGCTGGGCGTGGCTGTATTTGTGTGGATGGCTATGTGACTCTGTGCACGTGTTGCTGTGCTTAGTGTCTAACTTTGGTTGTATTATAGGGGGGTGAGGCTGGCTATCTGGGAGCATCACTTGGGGGGCTTTGTCCATATACGGCTGTCTGTGTGTAGTTATGTGTCTGTGTACAGCTGTGTTTGGCGGGGTGTGTTCGTGTGTAAAGCTGTGTGTTTTTCTGTGTCCATATGTAAAGTTATAGGTCTTTGCAGCTGTGTGTCCATGAGTATAGCTATATATGTGTGGACATGTTCACCTGTACAGCTGCGTATATGTGTCCATGTGTACAGCTGTGTGTCCACATGTAGAGCTATGAATTACGGCTGTGTCTGTGTATACAGCTGTGTGTGCAGTTGTGTGTTTATGTGTACTGCTGTGTGTGTGGCTGTGTCCACATGTACAGCTCTGCATTTAAGGCTGGGTGTGTGTTTGTGTTTGCATAGCTGGGTGTGTAACTGCATGTCCATGTGCTGTGGCGGGACCGTGCAGCTCACTTGCTGCGGGCCATATAATGGCCCCTTGGGCTTGTGCTGTGTTTAAAGCCCCATGTCTTTTGTGAGGCTGCCTTGGTGAGGGGGCTGGGACTGCTGTGCAGCTCCTCTCACCTCAGAACCCTGCTGCTGTCAGCCCCTCTGCTCCAGGGGCCCAACCCGTCACTCACCTACCCCAGGGAGCAGTTGCTCTGAGACAGCGGAGAGGGAGGGAACAGCAGGAGCTGGAAGACAGCATGTCTGTCTCTCCAGCCTTGTCTGACAGCTCTGAACCCTCATCCTGCTGCCACCTTGCCTCTCACATTAGCGCTGGAGTTTGTTGGGGTTTGATATCTTGGTCTGTTGTACAGCTGTGCTCTTTCCAGAGCAGTGGAGCGTCCAGTTTCTGTGTCCGGGGAAAATGCCTGTCCTTCCTTGGTGACAACCCCCTGCCCCCCAACGCCAAGCCCACATGTAGGTGTGTGTACCAGAGGGACCTGGGATTAGCATGTGCTCATTGGCATGCATCTGAGCTAGGCTTACCTCTACTGACACCTGTGGAAGAAAGGGCAGCACCAGGGGAACGTGTAGAGATGCTGTGCCCCTTAGTACATGTTAGTGCGTGCGTTGTGGCTCTGGGGCTAAATCTGGGTGCAGCCCCCCTCTCCAAATCCCTCAGTACAGTGTGGCGATACAGATTATCCACCACCCCTACCCAGGGGTATCCTTCCCCACTCTGCTGCAGGAGGGAAGAAGACCCAAGAACATCTTCTCAGAGCTGTCCTCCCTCTGCTCGGGCTCCAGCTCCCTCTCCCTCCTACGCAGCAGCCAGTTGCAGGAGCCTCTTCCCCAGCCCCCTCCCTCCCAGATCCCCCTGCCAGCCCCAGCCTGTCCCTCAGGGTTGACCCTGAGTCCCTGGTCCTGCAACCCCACCCCCCACCCCCCACCCCAGATTGGTATCTCTTTGCCATTAATGCCCTTTGCACATGAGAGTGGAGATTAGTGGAGGGGTGGGGGGGAGGTCAGGGCTGAATGTGTGTGGGGTGTAGTGGCCTTAAAGGTCATCTGCAGGAAGGAAGAGAATGTCCCATTCTCCTCTGATCCTCCTCCCCACCCCACCCCCACTCCATCTCTTCCTTCTAGTGACTCAGGCCCCAGCTCGCACATGGGGCTGAAGACACATTCCCCCACCCCAGGCCTGGCATGTGGTTGGAACTGCAGTTCATGGATACGGAGAATCAGTGTGAGGACAGGGACGCAGCAGGCTAAGCGCTCCACCTATCTCCTACGTGCCTCTTTACCTATCTCCCAGTGGACCCCACTACCCTAGGGCCAGCCCTCCCGCTCTCGCAGATGGGAACCCATAGCACTGTGCGCACCTCCCGGGACTCAGTGACCTTCCCAGCCCAGTGCCTTATGCCCGCTGCTCTCTGGGACGCAGTCTGACTTGGGGCGGAGGGGGCCAAGATGCAACTGCTCCAGCACAGGGCGGGAGAGCCCGAGGATTCAGCACCACGCGGCGGACAGCGCCTGGCCGGTGCGCCTGAAGAGGGGAGCGTTGGAGGAGTCTGGGGGGAGGCGGAGGCTCGGTTGGGCGCGGGAGATCGGGAATGGGGAGGAATGGAGGAGGGGCTGAGGGCGGGCCGGGGCCGGGGGCGGGGCGGGCCGCGATTGAAAGCTGCAGGTTGAGCGGGCGGGCGGAGAGCGCAGAGCTGCCGAGCCAGCCAGCGAGCGAGCGAGCGCGCTAGCGGGAGCTGGAACCCCGCGCCCCCGGCTCCTCTCCGTTTTTCTCCGCGCCAGAGCCGGGCGCGCAAGGTAGGGTAAGCCTGGTGGTGCTGCGGCCGCCACCGACCTTATCGATCTTGACCCCACGTCCTGGGGTCCCACGGGCCCTCGAGTTCTGGGGCTCCTGGGGCTGAGACTGGCCAGGGCGTCCAGACAACGCTTGCCAGGAGCTCGGGGAAGCGGGAAGACAGCCCTAGACGTCCCGCCTTTCTTCCCCAAAGAACGCACGCCCTGCATCTCGATCCCTCGTTCTTCCTGCCCCTCCGTCCTTTGGTCAGTCTTTCTGTCTGTGCCTCTGTCTTTGTCTCAGCCTCTCAGGCTCCATCGCTCCCTCCCTGAATTTTGTGGCCCAGGCCCCCAGGCTGCCCCCTTCTAGGGTTCTCTCTCCCTTCAGGGTTCTGTCCCTTGTTGGAGCTTTGGTCCCAGCCACCCCTGTGGGAGGATCATGGTCTTGACCAGTTTGGGCCTCAGCCCCCATCTGGGTCCGTGTCCCCATCTGTGTTGGTCTTCATGCTTACCTCTCTCTCCTGTTTGCCTGCTTGAGCTGCTTCTTTCTGGGTATGCACAGGATCGCAGTTCTCCTGGCCTAGCCCCAGTGGCAGATTAACCCTGGGGAGCTGAGGGGGCGAAATGAAGAGCCCCAGTCTCTGTGGCCAGGATATGGGGTCCTTCCACTAGTTCTGCCCTTCTTCAGGCTCAGTTTCCCTCTGCTAGCCTTCCCAAGCCTGTGTGATTGTGAGAGGCTGTGTGGGATGGGTGTCTGGGAGGGCAGCTGGGGCACAAATATAGGGTTCAGAGTGGAAGAGGGAGGCAGGGTCTCTGAGGGCCAGGGCCAGGATGGACAGGGCCCTGAGACCAAGGCTGGGGAGACTGGAGATGGTGACTTTCTTTGCTTCGTTCTGAGCTGAAGAGAAAACGAAAGCAAAAGGTCTCAAATGGCAGTCTACATAGTGCTAGGGTGTCCAAAATCTCACCTTGAGCCCTGTTTTGAGATTTTGACCAGATGGACTGCCCCCCACCACCCCTGACACACACATACACTCACATCTACTTTCCCTGTTGACTTTAGGACCTGTGGTCAATTCGGTGTCCCTCCCTAGGGCCAGCCTCTCTACCTTGCTATCTAACTTCCAAAGCCTAGAGTCTCTATTACTTCCCCAGTCGGGGCGTTGGGGATGGTTTTTTAAGAACGAGAGGCTGGGAACCTTGGGTGCTCACCTGGGCTTCAGTTTCCTTAGAGGTTGGAGACTAACTACCTTTTAGAGACTCTTCCTTCCCTCTTCCCTGGTGGGTTCTCAGCCAGCAATGGCTCCTCTCTGGAAATCCAAGGCTCAGGATAGGGACTGGACTCCCAAGTTTGTAACTGTGACCTTCTGCTGCAAAGCTGTTGACTTTGGGGTCCTGGGAGGTTTCTGCAGGGTGTTGGACATTCTTCTGGGTCTTCTGTTTTCTGTTTGGGCCTCTACTCTCTGTAATCCTCCATCTCTGCTAAATTTGGGATGGGCACAGAGCCCATCTCCAGCCCCAGATTTGGGCAGGGCTGAGAGACAAGCCAAAGGGGTGTCCCAGGAGTTTCTCATCCTAGTTAAGGGCACCACCTCTCCCTGGCTCCTCAGTCCCTGGGAAAGGAGTTTGGGGGAGGCAGAGTCAGAAGGGGTAGCCACTCTCAGGTTCCACTGTTCCCTACCTGTTTGTCTGTCTGTCTGTCTGTCTCTCTCTCTCTCTCTGCAGGAGCTGGGTCCCTCCTCATCCTTTTCCTGTCTGTACTTTCCTGGTCTATTTACACCTCTCTTTGCCTTTGCTGCTTCTGCCCTCACCCCCTGGAGGCCCAGGTCTGCTGGACCCATCCATTCCCTTTGGGGCCATGGGATCACTGCTTGGGTTCCTGGCTCTGCTGCTGCTGTGGGGCGCTGTGGCTGAGGGCCCAGCCAAGAAGGTGCTGACCCTGGAGGGGGACCTGATTCTGGGTGGGCTGTTTCCGGTACACCAGAAGGGCGGCCCAGCAGAGGAGTGTGGTCCTGTCAATGAACATCGCGGCATCCAGCGCCTGGAGGCCATGCTTTTTGCTCTGGATCGTATCAACCATGACCCAAGCCTGCTGCCGGGAGTGCGCCTGGGTGCGCACATACTCGACAGTTGCTCCAAGGACACACATGCCCTGGAGCAGGCACTTGACTTCGTGCGCGCATCACTCAGCCATGGTGCCGATGGCTCACGCCATGTTTGCCCCGATGGTTCTTATGCCACCCATGGTGATGCTCCCACTGCCATCACTGGTGTCATTGGCGGCTCCTACAGCGATGTCTCCATCCAGGTACATGGGGGCTGTTTAAATGGGGGCTGGGGAGGGAGGCCAGAGGTGGGGACCTGGAATTCCTGCTGAGCAGGGGCTCTGGGCTACCATGCATTAGCAGAGGGACTAGAAGCTTCCTTCGAGTAGCTTTTTACAGAAGACTTAGAAAGTGCCCCTGTGGCAAAATGGGAGTAGAATTTTAGAGACTGTGTAAGGAAAGCATCCCACTTCCAACACATACACACACGCGCACACACATCTGATGTTATACAGCCCTAAGAAACTTAATAGGCGTTTTGTGTCAGAACTCTAGTTTTGAATCCTGGCTCTCCAACTTACTGTGTGACTCTGGACATTACTTCTCTCCTCTGTGCCTCAGTTTCATCCTTATAAAATGGGACTCATAATACTTACCACTCTTAGGGGTGTGGTGGAAATTTAATGAGGTAATACATGCAAAGCATGAATCGGGGGCCTGGCAGATCATAACGGCGTAATCAACATTAGCTGCTATTGTTATTAAGCCATTTCATAGATGAGGAAACTGAGGCTTGGAGAGAGGCAAGGCACAAGTCCAGGTGCTCACAAAGTGGAGACGTGAACCTAGGGCTCTCAGCCAAGGACCTCCGGGACTGTCAGATCATCTCTCTTTGGATTGGAAAGGGGTGGAAGATAGAAGCCAAGAGCCAACCAGAGAAGAGAAACAGGGGTTGGGGGCCCAGAAGGAAGAGAAGCAAGATGTGTGTGGAGGTGAGGAGGAGGGTACCAAAGAGTCTTCAGTGGGTGTAGGATTTGAAGGGGTGGGAAGGGGAGGGAACCAGGTCCTCCCTCCTCCTGTTCTCCCACAAGGGGTCAGCAGAGGGCTCAGCTAATGTCCCTTGCCACACCTGGCTGCTTTAGCCCAGGTGGGATCCTCCCTGTCCCTGACTGGGTTCGTCCTCTTGCTTGGACCCTTACCTTCCTGGTGCCTGACATAGGCTGCTGGAAGTTGAGGCCAGAGCTGGGGTTGGGGTTGGGAGTTGCAAGGAGGGCCTTGTCTGGGGCCTCAGCTTCCTTTAGGAGGCCAGCAGAGGGCATTGCCATCAGAAGCAGGGCCAGGACCCCTGACCTGGAAGGCTTGTTTAGGAGAAAGAAAGCAGGAGTCTAAACCATGAAGGCAGCTTCTGGCCTGGGGTTGGGGAGGCCTGCTCATACCCCTATTGCAGGGAATGAATTACCGGTCCTGCTAGTCCCAGCTACTGGAAGTGTCCAGCAGTAGCTTGGACAGGTGTGGCTGTACCAGCACCTACATCTGCAGCCCTGGGGTGGGGGCAGGGATGGGTAGGTAGCCTCCCACCTGCTGATGTCTGCAGGGACCTCTGGGGTGCTTTCCCAGCCCCGGCTCTTCACAGTTCTCTTCAGGGCCCCATGTATTCATCTCCAGGAGCCCAGTTACCTCTCTCCAACCCCAAGTTGCCTGCCTCCTGCAGCAGGGCCCACACCTCAACATCAGTCTGCTTTTTCCTTGTCTGGGTCAAAGCAAAGCTCAGTCCTTTATCCATAGGCTGCACCTGCCTGTTAATGATTCCTCCATATTCTGGCCCCTTCTCTCTTGCCAAAACTCCTATCATCTTCCAGGCATTGTGGCTTCACATACATCATTTTTATCTGCTCATCAACCTTGTAAGGCAGGAATAAGAAACTGAGGCTCAGGGAGGTTTGCTAACTTGCCCAGGGGCACAGAGTTAGAAAGTACAGGGAAGGCATTGACACTGTCAGTAAAAACCTGTGTCCCAGTTGCAAATACAGGACCTAACTCCCGCTTGTGGAACCTGGGCCATGCCCTGCTCTCACCTACCCACTATCCCACCTGGTCCTTGGCTGGACCCCACTCTTAGGGGCAGGTCCCAGGAATCTGGGGGTGGGAGATCGGCTGCCAGGCAGGCAGTGGTAGGCAGGAAGCCTTGTTTATTTCAGGCTCAGGCATCCAGTGGAGACCAACTCTTGGGCTCTCAGGACTATGGAGCCCTCAAATCTGGGTCTTCCTGGGGGAGTCTTTTCCTTCTTTCTCCATCATCCCATCAGAATTGACTCCGGGGTAGAGAGCTTAACAGCCCTGAGCATTCCACTTGCCATCTAGGGCCTCCTTTTCCCTGTGCAGCCAGTGGCCAACGTCTCTCCACCCAGGACTTGGGCCTTCCCTTAGCTCTCTCTTTTTGTTACTGCCATGAGTCTGAAGGGAGACAGCAAAGGGGTTCAGGTGTGGCTCAGGACCCTGGTGCCGTGGCCCTGGGTCTTTCTCAGCCCTTGGGAAGGGATAGAAAACTCCCTGCCACCAGGGGGAAGACACATCAAGACAAATATAGGTCTTTTGGGAGAGGGAGACCTCAGGGCCAACCACACAGGCACTTGATCCCAAGGTCCGATAGCTGTGGGGGCACATCCGTCTCCAGCATTTGACTTGGTCTCTATCTTCGCCCTCTCTACCCCTCCCCCAGGTGGCCAACCTCCTGCGGCTATTTCAGATCCCTCAGATCAGCTATGCATCCACCAGTGCCAAGCTGAGTGACAAGTCCCGCTATGACTACTTTGCCCGCACGGTGCCCCCTGACTTCTTCCAAGCCAAAGCCATGGCTGAGATTCTCCGCTTCTTCAACTGGACCTACGTGTCCACTGTGGCATCCGAGGGCGACTATGGCGAGACAGGCATCGAAGCCTTTGAGCTAGAGGCCCGTGCCCGCAACATCTGTGTGGCCACCTCGGAGAAGGTGGGCCGTGCTATGAGCCGCACAGCCTTTGAGGGCGTGGTGCGAGCCCTGCTGCAGAAACCCAGTGCCCGCGTGGCTGTCCTGTTCACCCGTTCCGAGGACGCCCGCGAGCTCCTCGCTGCCACCCAACGTCTCAATGCCAGCTTCACCTGGGTGGCCAGCGATGGCTGGGGGGCCCTGGAGAGCGTGGTGGCAGGTAGCGAGGGCGCTGCTGAAGGTGCCATCACCATAGAGCTGGCTTCCTACCCCATCAGCGACTTTGCCTCCTACTTCCGGACCCTGGACCCGTGGAATAACAGCCGGAACCCCTGGTTCCGCGAGTTCTGGGAGCAGAGGTTCCGCTGCAGCTTCCGGCAGAGAGACTGTGCAGCCCACTCCCTGCAGGCTGTGCCCTTTGAGCAAGAGTCCAAGATCATGTTTGTGGTCAATGCAGTGTATGCCATGGCCCACGCGCTGCACAACATGCATCGCGCCCTCTGCCCCAACACCACCCGCCTCTGTGATGCAATGCGGCCTGTCAATGGGCGCCGCCTCTACAAAGACTTCGTGCTCAACGTCAAGTTCGATGGTAATGGTGCTGGCCAGTGTCCACCAGGCAGCTGGCCCTTGGAGAGTGAAAGGGAACAGGCCCTCAGATTCTAGTACACGGCTAAGAAAACATAGCCCATAGCAAGTAAGGGCATTACCCAAGGGGCTGGTGTCAGAGCCAGAACAAGGACAGCTAGGCAGAGAGGACTCCAACAGGAGCCAGGACTAAGGTTCCACTTTCTGAGTTCCTTCCAGAGAGTAGACGTCTGGCCTGGTCCTTCACTGTGAGGATCTCTGGTTCCTGCTTGGGCCTTGCCCTTTATCTCCTGTCTCTTTATCATGCAGGGAGTAGGGATCAGGAGACCTCAAGCCCATTGTCAGGCAGCAAAATATCAGTGAGAGTCAGAAGAAAGGTACATCAGGATGACACTATTTTCCAGAAAAATTTCTACTCCTAATCTTGGCTTGCCACTCAAGGTGGCCACAGTCTCTTCAAACCAAAAGTTATTTTAATAGAAGTTCCAGCTTCAAGAAAAATAAATGCCTCAGAATCATCGTGGTGCTTCAGGAAGAATCACTGTGGGAACAGTGAGAGAGGGTGCCAGGGCTGACAAAGCTTGGAGTACTGGACCAGGATCAAGAGGAATAGTAATTCCAATAAGACTGACATTCAGAGTTATGGGAGAATCAGAGTGGGGGTTAGTGTTGCGTTTGGGTCTGATTGGGTTGACATTAAAACAAGGCTAAATTTAGCCCGCTGGGCTAAGTGGAATTTACGGTAGGGCTCAAGTTGGATTTTGAGGACTTTTTGGGTAGAAAGAGTAGGGGCTGCGGGGGACCTGCATTCAACACCAGGCTGCACCATTCACCACGGGGCCTTAAGTATATGATCTGCTAACTTGAACACCATTTCTCACTGGGACCTGGGATGACAGGGGTACCTGCCTTCTGAGCCTGGCTGAGAGATGTGAGGTTCACAGGGGAATGGGGATGGGGAGTAGGGTGATTTGTGAGCTGCCTACCAAGCATATTCTGGTGAACATTGGTGGTTCCAGGTGACCACTGAGGTTGGGATTCAGCTTGCAGTGGGATCAGTGTTAGGATTGTCCGGGGCTGGAGCTGGGGATGTCATTGATGGGATTAAAAGTAGGACCAGGACTAGACCTAAGGTCGAGTTTAGCCTTAGGGGGTCTCCATGGTAGGTTTGGAGAAAGGGCTGTGGTGTGTGTTGGGATAAAGTTGGGGTCTGGGGTCTGGGTTGGAAGGTCTAAGGCTGGGTTTTGGGAGTCATGGTTGGGGATTGGTGTGGGCATTAGGTTTGTGGAGGTGCCTGGATTTTAAGGTTGGGGTTCTATCTGGGGCTTAGGGTTGGGGTTTGTTGTAGCCTCTCATTTAGAAAAATGGTTGGGGTTAGGTTGGCTTTAGTGCTGGGTTGAGGATCAGAAGGATGAGGGCTGACCTAAGCTTTGGGGTTTGAGTTCTATGTTAGGGTTGAGGTCACATCAGGATGACCCACCAATCCAACCCTCTCTTCCTTCCCTCCCCGACCCCAGCCCCCTTCCGCCCAGCTGACACCCACAGTGAGGTCCGCTTCGACCGCTTTGGGGACGGTATTGGTCGCTACAATATCTTCACCTATCTGCGGGCAGGCAATGGGCGCTATCGCTACCAGAAGGTGGGCTACTGGGCAGAAGGCCTGACCTTGGACACCAGCCTCATCCCATGGGCCTCCCTCTCAGCCGGGCCCCTGCCCGCCTCTCGCTGCAGTGAGCCCTGCCTCCAGAATGAGGTGAAAAGCATGCAGCCCGGGGAGGTCTGCTGCTGGCTCTGCATCCCCTGCCAGCCCTATGAGTACAGGCTGGATGAGTTCACCTGTGCTGACTGTGGCCTGGGCTACTGGCCCAATGCCAGCCTGACTGGCTGCTTTGAGCTGCCCCAGGAGTACATCCGCTGGGGCGATGCCTGGGCCGTGGGACCTGTCACCATCGCCTGCCTAGGTGCCCTGGCCACCCTCTTTGTACTGGGCGTCTTCGTGCGGCACAATGCCACCCCAGTGGTCAAGGCCTCTGGCCGGGAGCTCTGCTACATTCTGCTGGGTGGTGTCTTCCTCTGCTACTGCATGACCTTCGTCTTCATTGCCAAGCCATCCACAGTGGTGTGCACCTTACGGCGCCTCGGTTTGGGCACTGCCTTCTCTGTCTGCTACTCAGCCCTGCTCACCAAGACCAACCGCATTGCGCGCATCTTCGGTGGGGCTCGGGAGGGAGCCCAGCGGCCACGCTTCATCAGCCCTGCCTCGCAGGTGGCCATCTGTCTGGCCCTTATCTCGGGCCAGCTGCTCATCGTGGCTGCCTGGCTGGTGGTGGAGGCACCAGGCACAGGCAAGGAGACAGCCCCTGAGCGGCGGGAGGTGGTGACATTGCGCTGCAACCACCGCGATGCAAGCATGCTGGGCTCGCTGGCCTACAATGTGCTCCTCATTGCGCTCTGCACACTCTATGCCTTCAAGACCCGCAAGTGCCCTGAAAACTTCAATGAGGCCAAGTTCATCGGCTTCACCATGTACACCACCTGCATCATCTGGCTGGCCTTCCTGCCCATCTTCTATGTCACCTCCAGTGACTACCGGGTGAGCTACCTGCTCCAGGGTGGGCTGAGGCCTGGGGGTGGGTGGGGGGCAGGGTGGAGTGGGACACAGGACCTTCTATTTCCTGATATCTCACTTAATCTTCTGATAACTCTGAGGCTCCAACAGGTTAAATCCTCACCCAGGAGCACACAGCTTGTGGTGGCCCAGTTAGGAGTGGACCCCAGGGGAAGGTGGGAAGGTTGAGTGGGGCCTGGGGACATGGCCATGGAGGTGGAAGAATTAGAGCTGAGAAGAGATTTCAGGACTCAGATGTTATCTCCTAACCTGGGTGGAGGTAGAGGTGCCGAAATATGTCCAGATGAGCAGAGGCTCTACCCTGCTCCACTGAGGGGTTGGCTGCAGAAGGGGAGCCCTGGTCTCTGCTCCTGTGGAGCTCCCGGGCTAGCAGGGTGATTGACCAAAGAGCTGCTGACTGGTTTAGGCCGACAAAAGGCCCCAGTGAGAACACAGAAGAGGGAGGTGTGTATGTGGTGGTGGTGGTAGTGGTAGTGTGTGTATGAGTGTGTAGGAAGTCAGAGAGGGCTTTTTGGAAGAGGGGTCCTTGAACTAGACTCTGCAGCACAGGCAGGTGGGAATAGGTAGGTTGGAGGAGGTGGGGAGGGCAGCCAATACGGAAGCTGATTGGAGCAGAGGGTCTGCATTGCCCCTGCCCTCACCTGGAGTTGAGGTGGGGGGGGGTGTACATGGTGGAAAGTTAGGCAGAGGTGAGAGTGAAGCAGGAATGGGAATGGCAGGGCTATTAAACCAGCAGCCCCAGAGAGTACAATGCTTTGATGCCCCTTGGAGCTGTGCAGTGTGGTGTGGTGCCCCCAGAGCTGTGTGACTCTGGGGTTGAGAGATGAAACCAGGGAGGTCAGGAAGGATGAGGCAAAGAGGGGGAGGAGATCTGGGGTGTAGGGTTCAGGAAGGTCAAAGCCACCAGTTGGTGGCTTCCTAGCAAAATTCCAACTGGCACTGAGTGCTCAGTGGGTCTCCTCAGCTTCAAGGGGCAATGGCTGCTTCAGATGGAGTGGTCAGGGCAGGCCTCCCCAAGGAGGTGACAGGTGAGCTGAGCTCTGAACAATAAGAGGATAATCTTGGGGTAATCCTCACAACTCTGGCGTAAATTCTGTGGCTCTCCCCATTTTACAGATGAAGAAATGGAAACTCAGGGAGGTTCAATTCCTTGCCGAAGGTCACTCAGCTTGGGAGTATAGAGCAGGGTCTGAGCTGAGCTGACAATTTTAACAATTAAAGGAGCAGGAAAATCGAGGCAAGAGCCCCTGCAAAAGCCCTTTCCCTCAGGACAGAGGTATGGTGGGCAGTGCCGGTGGCCAGGGACGCACAGATATTCATGCCTTTACATGCATGCACTCCATACCTGCACCGCTACACACACCCGCACACACACACATGCCTGCACATGCACTCCCACATGCACCCTGCATGTTCACCCCCACAGCTAGGACTCTGGTCGTCCTGGAAGACGGTGCACTGGGGCTGATGCTGGGACTGTGCCCAACCTTCTTAAAAATTCTTTGGAGCTTGGCAGACGGAACAAGGTCCAGTGTTGGATGCTTACGGTTTCCCCTGCTCCTTACCCCACCTCCTGGGCAGGGTTCCTGGGGCCAGGCCCAGGCCTGTGGGACAGACTCATCCTTGACCTCTCCCATCACAGGTGCAGACCACCACCATGTGCGTGTCGGTAAGCCTCAGTGGCTCTGTGGTGCTCGGCTGTCTCTTCGCACCCAAGCTGCACATCATCCTGTTCCAGCCACAGAAGAACGTGGTTAGCCACCGCGCACCCACCAGCCGCTTCAGCAGTGCAGCTGCCAGAGCCAGCTCCAGCCTCGGCCAAGGTCAGCGTCCATCTATTTCTAAGACCCCTCTCCACCTGTGCCCCCTCTCCCCACCTTAGTTCCTCATCATGGCGGCAACTCCCTGGGTTGCTGAGATTCCCTGGCTGGGGGTGAAGTGCCCCCTAGATGAGGCTGGACAGGAGAGGGTGGGGGGGGGTGATGGTGAGCTGCTCTCCGCAGCCCTGCTTCCCTACTGTATAAGGGACCCTGGGACTGGCCCCAACCTCCAGCTTCCTTTCCCTAGGGTCTGGCTCCCAGTTTGTCCCCACTGTTTGCAACGGCCGCGAGGTGGTGGACTCAACAACATCATCGCTTTGAGGATCCCCACACTCCTGCCCCGACACGGCTGCTCCCCAGAAGCTGGTGCAGACCCGTGTCCAGGGCCAGGAGGAAGATGGCTGGAGCACTGCAATAATGCCAACCCCATGCCCGCCCCCAGCGCCACTTACCAACCTATTCACTCCAACCCTTCAGAGTCAGAAGTCAGGGTCCTTGGTCTGGGAGCCTCTATAACGACCACCAGCTGCCCTTGCAGCTGTGTCCCCTCCTTGCCAGGCCCAGGACTTGGAAGGGAGCAAGCCAGGGTCCACTCTGCACTGGAACCGGATGGCTGAGGACTGAAGGCCCCAATCCCCAATCAGCAAAGGTGCTTCCAGCCCTGCCCCTCCCTCCTTCTAGGGCCTTTAAAATTTTTTATATAAGTTATTCTGGGATGGGGAGGGGGGTCAAAATGGGGGCTGTCGCTCCCCCTGCACAGTAGTTTGTCCTGTGGTTTATTTTGTATTATCTGTAAATAAAGTGTCTTTATTAAAAAAAAAAAATCACTCTTTGCCTCTGATCCAGGGAGGCCCCTCACCCCCACCACAGCCTCTCAACCTTCATTTTGCCAGTATTTGTTCACTCTGCTCTGTGCCTATGCTAGGAGGATCTGGTGGCCACAAGACAGACCCAGTCCCGCCTGGTGGAGACACAGAAAATGAATAAGCCATCCTTCCTTGAAAGGAGCTGCTACAGACAGGCCAAGGCACTACTGGGGTGAGGACGGGAGATTTAAATGGACACAAGCTCACCTGGCAGTCTGAGGGAGGACGTGGACGATGTGGGTGATGGAGCAGGCGGGGCAGCTGACTGTGACCCTTGGGAACTGTGGACTTTTCCATTGTCTGGCCTGCCTGGCACTTGGAGGAGCCTTTGGTCAGCTCAGAGCCAGGCTGAGCGTTTGGGGTGGAGGGAGCCAAGAGGGGGCACAGGCTGGAGCATCGCCTGTTCACGTGGTGCGAACAAAGCCAGGAAGAGGGCGTGAGGAGGGAGGAGGTGAGGTAGGGAGGGCAGTTGGAGAGACCATCTGCTGTCGGACCCGGTGAGAGGTGGGAGAAGGGGGCCTGTTGCCTTTTTCCCATCCCTGAAGGCGCTCGCCCCGCGGTGGGATTGTGGAGCCCAGCGCCCTCGAGCAGCCCCCGCGTTTGCAGTCTGGGACTCACCAGCAGAGGGCGCCGAGGCACAGGCTCGGACACGACTCAGCCAAGCAACCGCTGCCCTCCTGTGGCCTAGGGGGCAGTGGGCACCCAGCTACCACAGGAGCAGAGGAACCTGACTTTTGGGGGGAGGCCCCAGTCTGCGGTATCTTAGAGGGACGAGGTCCTGCACTGGGAGATGGGCAGACCAGGGACATTTGTTTTTTGTTTTTTAAATTTATTTTTACTTTGGCAGCGCCGGGTCTTAGTTACGGCACACGGGCTCTTCCTTGTGGCATGTGGGATCTTTTAGTTGCGGCATGCACGTGGGATCTAGTCCCCACCGGGCCCCCTGCATTGGAAGCACCGACTCTTACCCACTGGACCACCAGGGAAGTCTCGACATTTGTTATTTTTAAGTGAATTCATTTGCATCTATAGGCTGGTAAGGCTGTGGACATTTGGGTTAACAATTTAAGAAATGAAAACAGAAAACTGAAAAAAGAAAATTGCAAGAGAGGCTTTTCCTCTCCAGCCAATATTTGGGGTGTAGGGATGCCAAATAAAATACAGAATGCCCAGTCAAGTTTGAATGTCATATGAACAATAGAAACCTTTTTGGTATAAGTATATCTCATGTGATATTTGGAACATACTTACACTAAACATTTTTATTGTTTATCTGACATTCCAATTTAACTGGGCATCCTGTATTGTCACTTGCTCATTTTGGCAACTCTACTGGGGTGTCTCTGCCCCAGATCCCTGCCCTGAATGACCCAGGCCTGCGTGCAGCCCCTAGTGACCAGGCATCAGGGTGCTGCGCCCCATGGGAACTGTGGTGCTGTTCCCTGCTTCTAGTGTGGCCTTTTCTGGGTCTTCATGCTAAACTGGATCCAAGGAACATTTGCCCACCCTCCCAGGCCCTGGGCAGGCCAAGACAGGGCTCTGCAACTGAGCAACTCTGCAACTCCTCTTGCAACTGAAAAGCAACCCTCCTTCGCATGGCTCAAGTATATTTTCCTTAAAATGTAATAATAAGTTTTAAAAGGTAGTAATTAACATGGTTCACAGCTAAAAAGGTACAAAGTGTACTCAGTGAAGACTCTCCTTCTATCCCTGCCACCCATCCAAGGATAGGGCCCAGAGGCCTGGGAGCTGGAGGTGGGTGAAGACTTCCTGAAGGTCAGTCCTCAAGTCTGTGGACCACATCCCTTTCCTCCCTCCCTTGCCATCCCCACTCCCCAACAGTGTTGAAGGTGGAGAATCTCTTGTCCTTCACTCCTTAGCTCTCAGTCCTTATCACACATTACTAAGACCAAGCGCCCAGCTCTCATCCCAATCCTGAGTGTTCTGGGTTTATGTCCCTGCTCTCTTCTCCAATGCCACATTCATGTCCACAAAGCCCTGAAAGGGATGGGGGCTCAGAAGTCCCTGCCCTTTCCGGATGTTACTGGAGAGTAGGTTCTTGTCTCGTGGCAGAAAGAATTCGGAGACGAGACAGGGAGGTCAAGAAAGCAAAGCCAGGATTTACTTAAGCAACAGAACGCTCTGAGAGCGGGCAGGCTCAAGTGAGTAGCTGGGCTGAGCTTCTTTGGCAAGCCAGTTATGTGGGGTATAGGAATGAAGGAATGGAATATTCATTGGGGAGGATTCCCTGATTTTCATCCCAGCTCCACGTTCCCGAGGGGAGGAGGGATTTTTGTCCTTTAGTCTTGATCAGAAGTGTCATGGTGTCGGTGCATGATGGGAACTTCTTATCTGCAAGGCTAATTTTATTGTAATGAGAGCATAATGAGCAAAATGTTACCTTCAGACTCCAGAGAGTCACACCTTTTCCCACCTTTCTTTGTCTGGCTCCAGGACACTTATCACCCCAAATGTGTGGTTTCCTGTCAGTCCAGAAGTTCCTGCTTTTCTTTGTCTGCCCAAGGACCCCCATTGTTTACAAGATGTATGGTTTCCTGTCATTTGGCCTGTGTCCACCTTTCTCTGTTCATATCTAGCTATCCATCTGCTCTAACATTCCCCCTTCAAGGAATTTGGACCCTTAAAGTCTTTCAAGGGGCAAAGGGTCGATGGTCCATCTTCTGTAACTGCTTCAAGCTGAGCATGGGTGTTGTCCCTACCTATGGGTCCAGGTCTCCTTGCTATCTGTCAGAGATAGGGGTTTGGGGGTTGTTTACAGTGGCGGACATGAAGAGTGGGGAGTAGAAGGAGGCAGCATGCTTATCCAGTGGATGTTGATAGTCCTCATCTTCAAGTGGGATGGTTTGAAATCCCTGACATATCATCATTGGAAGCTGGAGTTTTCTGAAGCTGTGGGATTTTTTCCCTTGGCACCTCAGGTTTCGCTATAGCAGCTAACAGGGAGAAACTGGAGTATATCTGAGTGTATTCATTATATTAAACATTAGTCCGGAATATTGTCCAATCCCTCTGCTGGCCTTCTCTTGTGTATTGTTAACTATTATTATGCTTTTATTGTGAGCTTTAGTTTTATTTATTCCAGTCACTAGGTTCTTCCACCAGATAGTGATGCTCCCCACATATTAGATATTGGCAGTCTGGTTGGTGTCTGTCACCTAACTGTGATTACTAAAAATTACAGTGTGATTGTAGTATGTTTCATTAAGCCATCGTAATTCTTGTCTCCAGATGCTAATACCAGTAAAACAGAGGCTAACTTTGTCTAAAAGCTGAAATACCCTTCCCTCTGATTTGGAGGAGGGTGTCTGTTCCAGAGAGTTTGGCCTCCAGTTGGTTTCTGCCCCAGTCCTTCCTTCCTTACTGCACTGGGGTGGTAAATGAGAACCCAAAATATTTTGCTGTTTGCCCCATCAAGTCCCTCAAGGAGGTAGGGAGTCCTAAAAGATGTAGGTCCTCTGGGGAGGTACAGCTGTGGGGGCAGATCCAACAGTCAGAAGAGTTAGTAACTTTAGCAATGGCATTCATGGTGTCAGATAGTGGATGTTTGTAAGCTGGAGCTGTGACTATGTGAATAACAAGGGACTTCACTGGTGGCGCAGTGGATAAGACTCTGCGCTCCCAATGCAGGGGGCCTGGGTTTGATTCCGATCAGGGAACTAGATCCCACACGCATGCCGCAACTAAGAGTTTGCATGCCGCAACTAAGAGTTCACATGCCACAACTAAGGAGCCCACCTGCCACAACTAAGACCCGGTGCAACCAAAAAAAAAAAAAAGTGATGCTGGGTCTGTCAGACCTCACGGTTGGAAGTTGCTAGAAAGATGTGAGGGGATGTTTCAAAGAAAAAAAAAAAAAAGGAGGTTGGGTGTAGTTAAAGGAGCCATGACTTCATGAGAAGCAAAAGAGCAGAGATACAGGGAGTTTACTGGAAAGGGAGGGTATTGACACCTGGAAGGGAAGCCATTAGCCTCCTTTAAGGTGATTTTTAAAGGAGTGACAAACTTTGTTTTCCCTGGGATTCCCTGATCCGAGACCTGTGGATTTATACGTTTTTTTGTTTGTTTTTAATTTGGGGGGAATATTTGGGGCTGGACTGTCCATAATGCACAATCCAGCCAAAAGTAGGCCTTGCTTTTGGTTTTCAGGGAGAGTAAGAGTTGCCCCCAAGGCTGAGAGAAAACCCCTTCCCAGTAAATGGGCTGGAGCATTTAGGCATGAAAAGAAACTTGTGAGTTATAAGGGTCTTTCCCTGGGTGCAAGTGAGAGGGGTGGTGAAATGTGTTAGCTTAGGCCTTCCTTCTACCCCAACAATAGAGCAGGTTTCAAGGGCAAGGGGCCCAGTGTGAGAAGTCAGGACAGAGTACGCGGCTCCCGTGTTCACTAGAAACTGGACAAGCTTACCTGCCACACCTGCGGTCACCGCGGTTCCTCCCATGTGATGACTGTCTTCTAGGAAGCCTTGGGAGGTCCCAGGTCCCGTCAATCAACCACTGCCATGACTGGCATGGGGGAATTTGCTCACTCCCTTCAGAGCTGGGGGCATTCCCTCCTCCAGTGGCCCATCTTCTTACAGATTGGGCACGGTGTCTTGGGTAGAGGTTGGGACCTGTTTCCTGGACATCCCTTGCTCCAGTGTTTGGAGCTCCCACAGGTAAAACAGGGTCCCTTTCCTGGCAGAGGTCTTCTGAGAGTACTTTTGGGGTGACCAGGAGGTGGATTAGATCTTGTCATGACAACTGCCAAAAGCCTGGCTTGCCATTTCTTTTTTTTTATAAAGATGGATTTTTTTAAATTGTTCCTTTTATTTATTTATGGCTGTGTTGGGTCTTTGTTGCTGCATGTGGACTTTCTCTAGTTGCAGAGAGTGGGGGCTACTCTTCGTTGTGGTGTGCAGGCTTCTCATTGCAATGGCTTCCTTTGTTGCGGAGCATGGACTCTAGGCGTGCAGGTTTCAGTAGTTGCGGCACACGGGCTCAGTAGTTGTGGCTCACGGGCTCTAGAGCGCAGGCTCAGTAGTTGTGGCACACGGGCTTAGTTGCTCTGCGGCATGTGGGATCTTCCCGGACCAGGACTCGAACCCACATCCCCTGCATTGGCAGGTGGATTCTTAACCACTGCGCCACCAGGGAATTCCCTGGCTTGCCATTTCTTAAGTCATGCTGTTCCTTCCTTTCTTCCTCTATTAAAGACACTGAAAGCCCTGTATCAACAAGAAGGTTGAGAGGGGTTTGGGGCCCCATGGCAAGCTTTGAAGCTTCCGACGGATGTCAGGGGCGGATTGCCTAGTGAAGTGGGTTGCAAATACAGTGTGTCCCTCAAAAGTGTTTGGGTCTACATTCATATACGTTCTGAGGGCAATTGCGAGTTGGGCCCGAAATAGGGCTGGATTTCCATCTTGACCTTGGGTGATCTCTTTAACCTTATAGTTAACAGGTTTAATTATGCATCCCTTCAATGAGGCAAAGGCTCATGTGGCCCCCTCTAGTGATACCAAGCTGGCCTGGCTGATAGTCCCAATTGGGATCCATTAGAGGCACTGCTGTCATGCCCACAGGGTATTGATGAGGTTGGGCAACGTGTAATCCATCAGCGTATGTTTGATGCTGTGCCCAAATACAGGTCTTTTCCTCAGTGGTGCAGCAGTGGGAAAGAACAGTATTTAGGTCCTTCCAGGTAAAGTCAGAGGAGGGAGTCAGTCCCTGGAATTCTTGGGTGAACCGGCTAGAGTCCTCCCAGAATCCACCCAAGGGTGCTGGTTGAGGTCAGACAAAGAAAAAGGTGGGTGGACTCTGGTAATTCCCTGAGGCCCACCTACTACTTCCTGAAGGGGGCAAAGAAGCTCTGGCTGTGCTTTTGGTACAGAAGGGTAAAGGGGCTTTTAGGGCGGGGGAGGGGCTGACGATGGTGAGTGTTGGGGCTAGGGTCTTCAGCCTGGGGGCTTGGGTTCCTCCAGGAATGCCAATAGAGTGGGCTTTTGTGTAGCCTGAAGGGGTCCCAGCCAGCAAGTTTCCCTAACATAGGACTTGCATAGCTCCGGGTTTTCTCTTAGGGTCATAAAAGCCTGAACATAAGGAACTTCTGTCCATCTTCCCTGCCTTCTGCAAAAGTGTCTAACTGTAGGACGGTATTAGTTGAGGATTCCATTCCCTGACCAGGCCTGATGGTCCTCAAGTTTATATTGGTGTCAGGCTGTTTTACAAAAGAAAATGAGATTTCTTCGTTTTAAAGAATATAGAGGGACTTCCCTGGTGGTCCAGCGGTTGAGAGTCTGCCCTCCAATGTGGGGGATGTGGGTTTGATCCCTGGTTGGGGAACTGGGATCCTGCGTGTGGCAGGGCAACTAGGCCCAAGTGCCGCAACTACTGAGCCCGTGTGCTCCAACTAGAGAGCCCATGAGCTCTGGAGCCAGAGCGCTGCAGCTGGAGAGAAGCCCACGCGCTGGGAGAGATTATGCATGCTGCAGCAAGGATTCCGCCTGCTGCAACTAAGACCGGAGGCAGCCTAATTAATTAATTAAAAAAAGAAAGTAATGTTAATTAAAAAATAACGTTTGCATTTAAGCAACTGATGTTGTCTGATACCGATATCATCTTCAATATTTGTAATAATAATAAAAAAAAATCTAGGGCTTCCCTGGTGGTGCAGTGGTTGAGAGTCCGCCTGCCGATGCAGGGGATGCGGGTTCGTGCCCCGTCCCGGGAAGATCCCACATGCCGTGGAGCGGCTGGGCCAATGAGCCATGGCCGCTGGGCCTGTGCGTCCGGGGCCTGTGCTCCGCAATGGGAGAGGCCACAACAGTGAGAGGCCCACGTACCGCAAAAAAAAAAAAAAAAAAAAAAAAATCTAGAGAAAACTTGTTCCAGTGACTCAGAATGATCCCAAGGGTTGAGGCCTTGGGGATGGAGGAGACGTTTCCCATTGTTCCTTCAGGGAGACAGTACTCCTGTAACAGAGAGGAGCACTAGCGTTAGGAGCTCCTGTGGGGGTTCCCTAAGACAGGATTGGTTCCAGAGGTCCCCGTTCACCTAGTCCCCTCGACCCTAGCCAAAATAGGGGTTATCTCCTCCCCCATATGGCGGTCCTGCTGGCCCCAGCGTCCTGGGGCCGTGTCCTAACCTGGCGTCCATGGTACCCCGGATGAGCAACCTTCCTGAAGGCTTCTCTATAGCTTCTATGGCCAATAATTAATTCCTGTGTTCCAGGGTTTGCTCCCCTGGAACGGACATCCTCTTAGTTCTAGGACGTATTTGGTCAGGGAACCATCCTTTCTCGAAAAGCGTGATAAGTTTCTGAAAACAGGCATTGGCTATTAAGGGAGGTGGTTTGTGAAAAAGCTTCTCTTTTCCCTTCCTTATTGTGGGCGGCGCCCCGATCGCCAGGCTGCCCTCCCCTCCCCGCCATGGGCTCGCACCAGGGGGCGGCGGGCGGGGAAGGGATGGGATATGGTGGCACCAGGCCGTTGCACCCCGTCTGCACTTAAGCAGCCGGAGAGTCCCGGAGCCTCCCAATCCCGCAACCCTGGTGAGTCAAGAGTACCAGCAGACGCGGGTTACCTCTGGGGCACGTACGCCGGGGGCGTGGCCCCAAGGGCAACGCAGCCCCGCCCGAGCTCCCTTGCTTTTAGGGCGAGGCGGGGGTGGGGGCGGGGCCGTACCCCCGCCAAGAGGCAGCCCACTGAGGCGGTGCGCAGCTAATGATGGCGGCCTGGGCGCGGTCCCACCACCGTGGGCCCTGACCGAGGGGCGCGGGACGGCCCCTCTCACAACACGCAGACCGTTTGTGGCACGAGGGAACTCGCGAAGGGACCGCGGCAAGACCACAGCACGAAGTCTCTTACAATCTATTTAAGTAAGGCTACGTTTTATATTTCCACACGGTTGTAGCTGATGACTGTTAATTAAGTGGTGGATAAGGCAAACCCCTGAGGGCAAAGCTCCTGTAGTTGCGGTCTGTAGCTGCCTCTGAGAAGGGCTGGAAACTTCCTGACGTGCCCTGCGCAATGAGAAGTTCTAAGCGGGAGCGGCGAGGTTGGAAAATGTCTGGCAGAGTTTTTTTCCCCCATTTCCAGCGCAGTAAGGGGCGAAAGTAAGAGTGAGGTAGGGACGAAGAGAGGAGGATAGTGAGGCATAGATGCACCAGTAAATCTGTAAGGGAAGCCGGGGGTGGAGGTGGGGGCCGTGTTATGCTTTTAACTGTGCGCCTAAAACGTTGCGTGCAAGTTACCTTGAGGTGGGTGGGCAGACCTATCGTCTCTCTAGTCCGGTCCACGACCCAGTCGTCCTCTGGAGGGAGATTTCTTGTGGTAAACTGCAGGTAGCCCTCAGCCTGTCTGGGTGGTCCTGTAGCTCCCTCTCAACAGGGCGTTCCTCGGCTTTGACGAAGGTGGTTCCGGCCACTCTGCTCACTGATCCTTCTGGCGTGTCGTCGGGGATAGCGAGCCCTCTACAGAGGCAGACCCTTGAGAGAATATCGCAACCGAAGAAGTTGGGATGTATTAAGCAAAGGTATTGGGGGCAAAAAATGGAGCTGAGGGGATGACACTGAGACGGGAAGAAGATTCAAGCTCGTACACAGGGCGGAATCGTGTGGAGAGCCTTGCCCCAGAGCTCTGTTCAGCCAGAGCGTTCTCTCTCCGCTCCTCCCGCCCCACTGTGGCTGCTCTTACCTCCTCTCCTGGTGTGGGGGGTCCTGAGAGGTTGAGGGGTCACTGAGGGTCTGAAAAAATGTGCCCACCGCAGCCTCCTGCAGAAAAAGGGAAGGAGCCTACCATTGCCACCCCTGTGGGCCCGCGGGGCATCAGCACGAAAGATGCAGTTTTCGCAGTCTGGGGAAGAGGGGCTAGAACTGGGGAAAGCAAGGGAAGGAGAGAGGTGGGGGGTTAAAGGGAAGTGAACAGGGAGGGAGGAGGGAAATGGAGGAGACTTGGGGTGGGGGAGGGGGGAAGAGCAAGAGGAAGAGAGTAAAACAGGGAAGTTTTATACCTGAGGACTCTTGCCAAGATATCAGGGTTTGTTTGTTTTTAAGAAAAATCGCTTTATTCTTTCTGTGAAAACGGTACATGCTCCCCATGAACAGTTTAAGCAGAAAAGTACAAAAAGAAAATAAATTACCTCTTGGACTTCCCTGGTGGCGCAGTGGTTAAGAATCTGCCTGCCAATGCAGGGGACACTGATTCTATCCCTGGTCCTGGAAGATCCCACATGCCCCGGAGCAACTAAGCCCATGCCATGCGCCACAACTACTGAGCCCGCGTGCCACAACTACTGAAGCCCCCATGCCAAGAGCCTGTGCTCTGCAACAAGAGAAGCCACCGCAGTGAGAAGCCTGTGCACCACAATGAGAGTAGGCCTCGCTCACCACAACTAGAGAAAGCCTGTGCGCAGCAACGAAGAGACAATGCAGCCAAAAATAAGTAAATAAATTACCTCAAGTTTTATCATTCAAATATAACCATCATTGACATTTCTGGTATAGCATCCTAGACATATTTCTATGCGTTTTTACAGAAAGAATGGGAGATAGAAATACTTTCATAAAAATGGGATCATGCCATATGTTTTTTTTAGTGGAGATTTAATTTTACTTGATTCTAATTGAAGAAAATGAATATGAAGGGAAACTGAAGAAACTTAGAACTTCACATACATTTTTTCACCACTAAGATATTTTTTCCCCCTGAAAGATCCCTGTACGTTTAAGAAAAGAGACAGTGACATTTAGAGGTAAACATTCCTTTAGTCTCAGGGAACGGGAGGAGAGAGTTTGACCTGTGGTCAACCTTCTTACAACATGAACAGGAGGAGGGTGAGCTGATGCTAGCTCTTCCTGAAGCACACTGCACCTGGTCTGGGGGTTGCTGACTAACCCCTCATTAATGCACTGCTAACTCACGGATGGGTGCGAGGCAGACACCCACAGGTGCTAGGGGGCTAGCAAGGTATTTCAGGGGAGGGAGCCCAGTCGCTGCAGCTTCTCTGTGGTGATGTGGTCTGCACTCATGTTGGTTCCCATTCCTCAGGGATGGTGGCTTGACAGACTGTGTCTGGGTCTCACAGGCCCTGGGACACTGCGCTCCCTGTTCTGGATCCTTTCTCCAAGCGAAATAACTTTGGTGCTGGGACAGCCTCTGTGTCTCGTAAGTTTGATTCACAAAATGTGAAACTCACCCTAGTGGTCTTGCAGCATTATGCTTTTTTTTATTAACCATATTTTCATTGTAGACCATATTGATTGATTAATTCCTTGTTGAGAAATTGAGAACGTTTCTCATTAGTTAGTATTTTTACACTGCATTAAAATGGTAATTAGAGGGCTTCTCTGGTGGCGCAGTGGTTAAGAGTCCACCTGCCGATGCAGGGGACACAGGTTTGTGCTCTGGTCCGGGAAGATCCCACATTCCGCGGAGCAGCTGGTCCCGTGAGCCGTGGCCACTGAGCCTGCACATCCGGAGCCTGTGCTGCGCAATGGGAGAGGCCACAACAGTGAGAGGCCCGCGTACCGCAAAAAAAAAAGGTAATTAGAGCATTGATTAATAGTTTTACACTGTCCAATTTCATCAATTTAATCATGTTTAAATTCTGTTCTGTAACATTAATTTACTTAGTTATTTAATATTCATTCTATATCTAATGCATGCGCAAGACACCACCAGTCCTTTTATGTCAGCTTTTTCATTCCTGAGTTTAAAGTTTTGATTTACTTTTTTTTTTTTAAATGAAAGTGTTTTTTTTTTTTTACATTTATTTTATTATTTATTTATTTATTTTGGCTGCACCGGGTCTTAGTTGCAGCATGCAGGATCTTTATTTATTTATTTTTGGCTGCGTTGGGTCTTTGTTGCTGCATGCGGGCTTTCTCTAGTTGTGGCGAGCGGGAGTTACTCTTTGTTGCGGTGCGTGGGCTTCTCATTGCGGTGGCTTCTCTTGTTGCGGAACACGGACGCTAGGAGCGCAGGCTTCAGTAGTTGTGGCACGTGGGCTCAGTAGCTGTGGCTCGCAGGCTCAGTAGTTGTGGCGCATGGGCTTCGTTGCTCTGTGGCATGTGGGATCTTCCCAGACCAGGGCTGGAATCTGTGTCCCCTGCATTGGCAGGCAGATTCTTAACCACTGTGCCACCATGCAAGTCCCTTGATTTACTTGTTAATTGTTGGAATTTTATTAACTAGTTTTTATTTTCCATGAAAGGCTCATGGTTCCCATATTCTGAGTTCTTTTCTATATTTGACAATGCCGTTTCCCTCTCTTTCCATGTTTGTTATTACAAAGATTAAGTTTTTTTCTTCCAGTTTTATTGAGATATAATTGATATACAGCCCTGTGTAAGTTTAAGATGTACAACATAATGATTTGACTTACCTGCATCATGAAATGGTTATCACAATAAGTTTAGTGAACATGCATAATCTCATATAGATACAAAATTAAAGAAATAGAAAAAAATTTTTTCTTGTGATGGAAACTCTTAGGATTTACTCTTTTAACAACTTTCATATATAACATACAGCAGTATTAATTGTATTTATCATGCTGAACCTTACATCCCTAGTACTTATTTACCTTATAACTGGAAGTTTGTACCTTTTGACTTACTTCATCCAGTTTCCTCTCCCCGTTACTTCCCACCTCTGGTTACCACAAATCTGATCTCTTTTCTCTGAATTTGTTTGTTTTTGAAGTATAATTGACCTACAATGCTATGTTAGTTCCTGGTATACAACATAGTGATTTGGTGTTTCTATACATCTCAAAATGATCATCATGAGAAGTCTAGTTAGTCACCATACAAAGATATTACATAGTTATTGACCATATTCCCCACACTGTACATTTCATACAGGTGACTTATTTGCAACTGGAAGTTTGTAGCTTTTAATCTCCCTCACCTATTTCCTTCCTTTCCCAGCCCCTTCCCTCTGGCAACTACCTGTTTGTTCTCTGTATCTATAACTCTGTTTCTGTTTTGTTATGTTTGTTCATTTGTTTTTTAGATTTCACATATAAGTGAAATCATACAGCATTTGTCTTTTTCTGTCTAACTTATTTCGCTTAGCATAACACCTGCTAGGTCTGTCTGTGTTGTTGCAAATGGCAAGATTTCATTCTTTTTTATGGCTAAGTAATATTTATATATATATGTGCATATATATATAGATGGTGTTGAGCATTTTCAAGTGCCTGTTGGCCATCTGTATGTCTTTTTTGAAAAAATGTTTATTCAAATCCTCTGCCCATTTTTTAATTGGGTTTGGATTTTTTTGTTGTTGAATTATATGAGTTCTTTGTATATTTTGGATATTAACCCCTTATCAGATATATCATTTGCAGTTATTTTCTGCCATTCAGTAAGTGGCCTTTTCGTTTTGTTAATAGTTTCCTTTGCTGTGCAAAATCTTTTTAGTTTGATGAATCCCATTTTGTTTATTTTTGCTTTTGTTTCCCTTGCCTGAGGGGACACATCCAAAAAAATTATTATTAAGACCAATGTCAAAGAGCTTACAACCTGTGTTTTCTTCTAGAAGTTTTATGGTTTCAGGTCTTAATTTAAGTTTTTAATCCATTTATATTTATTTTTATTTTTTATTGAAGTATAGTTGACATACCGTACTATATTGGGTCTTTAATCCATTTTTCAAAAGATTTATTTATTTATTTTTATTATTTTTTTGGCTGCATTGGGTCTTAGTTGCGGCATGTGGGATCTTTGTTGAGGTATGTTGGTATCTTCATTTGGTGCACGGGCTTCTCTCTAATTGTGGCATGCAGGTTTTCTCTTCTCTAGTTGTGGCATGCAGGCCAGAGTGCATGGGCTCTGTAGTTTGTGGCATGCAGGTTCCAGAGCACATGGGCTCTGTAGTTTGTGGCATGCAGGTTCCAGAGCACATGGGCTCTGTAGTTTGCAGCACATGGGCTCTAGTTGAGGCATGCAAGTTCAGTAGTTGTGGCATGCAGGCTTACTTGCCCCCTGGCATATGGGATCTTAGTTCCCTTACCAGGGATCAAACCCAAGTCCCCTGCATTGTAAGGCGGGTTCTTTACCACTGGACCACCAGGGAAGACCCTTTCCCATTGTATATTCTTGTCTCCCTTGTCATAGATTAATTGTCCATATAATCGTTCATATAATTAACCCATATACATGTGGGTTCATTTCTGGGCTTTCTATTCTGTTCCATTGGTCTGTGTGTCTGTTTTTGCACCAGTACCATATTGTTTTGATAACCATAGCTTTGAAATCAGGGAGTGTGATACCTCCAGCTTTGTTCTTCATTCTCAAAATTTTTTTGGCTATTTGGGGACTTTCATGTTTCCATACAAATTTTAGAATTATTTGTTCTCATTCTGTGAAGAATGCCATTGGTGTATTGATAGAGATTGCATTGAATCTGTAGATTGCTTTGTATAGTATGGTCATTTTATCAGTGTTAATTCTTCCAATCCATGAACATAATATATCTTTCCTTATGTTTGTGTTGTCTTCATTTTCTTTCATCAGCCTCTTATAGTTTTCTGAGTACAGATCTTTCATCTCCTTAGTTAGATTTATTCCTAGGTATTTTATTCTTTTTGATTCGATTGTAAATGGGATTGTTTTCTTAATTTCTTTTTTGGATAATTTGTTCTAGGTGTATAGAAATATAATAGACTCCTGGGCTGGGGAGCCCAAAGAGGGGTTCAGATCACTCGTTCCTTGGGCAGAACCTCTGCGATTATAATTGTCCTTCCATTTGTGGCTCTCCCATCTGGGGGTATGGGTCTTGACTATACCACATCTTTGTCCCTCCTATCCATCTCCTTGTGGTTCCTTCTTTATATCCTTAGTTGTAGGTCTTTTCTGCTAGTCTTCTGGTTTTCCTCATCAACAGTTGCTCTGCAGAGTTGTAATTTTCGTATGCCCATGAGCTCAGGGTCTTCTTACTCCACCGTCCACTGGCTACTCCCCCCATGAAAGATTTCAAAGATTAGGTTTTATTAGTTTATTTTGCTCAATTTTAATATAATTTCTTCTTAATAAAAAGATCCCCTTCTTCCAGTGATATTTCTCCCTTTTTATTATTTTTTTTTTTTTTTTTTTTTTTTTTTTTTTTTTTTGCGGTACGCGGGCCTCTCACTGCTGTGGCCTCTCCGGCTGTGGAGCACAGGCTCCGGACGCGCAGGCTCAGCAGCCATGGCTCACGGGCCCAGCCGCTCCGCGGCATATGGGATCCTCCCGGACCGGGGCACGAACCCGCATCCCCTGCATCGGCAGGCGGACTCTCAACCGCTGCGCCACCAGGGAGGCCCCTCCCTTTTTATTATTAAAAAATGTGTATATAAAAAAGTAGAATACCTCTATGAACCCATCCTTTTATAATTACCAACTTCTGCCTAGTATTTTTTCATATATACCCCCATTCTTTTCCTCCCTCCCCTTCCAGAATTTTTTAAAATAAATTTATTTATTTAATTTTGGCTGCGCAGGCTTTCTCTAGTAGCAGCGAGTGGGGGCTACTCTTCGTTGCGGAGCATAGGCTCTAGGTGCACGGGCTTCTGTAGTTGTGGCATGTGGGCTCAGCAGTTGTGGCTCATGGGCTGTAGAGCACAGGCTCCGTAGCTGTGGCACATGGGCTTAATTGCTCTGCAGCATGTGGGATCTTCCCGGGCCAGGGCTCAAACCCGTGTCCCCTGCATTGGCAGGCAGATTCTTAACCACTGCGCCACCAGGGAAGTTCCCAGAATTTTTAAAATGTAAATCAGGTATATTCTTATCCTTTAATTAAAACAATATACAACATTCACTTCTTTTTTTTTTTTTTTTTTTTTGCGGTACGTGGGCCTCTCACTGCTGTGGCCCCTCCCGCCACGGAGCACAGGCTCCGGACGTGCAGGCTTAGTGGCCATGGCTCACGGGCCCAGCCGCTCCGTGACATGTGAGACCTTCCCGGACCGGGGCACAAACCCGTGTCCCCTGCATCCGCAAGCGGACTCTCAACCACTGCGCCACCAGGGAAGCCCAATATACAACATTTATTGAGCATTTACTGTGTTCAAGAATCTATTATTGTGGGGCTTCCCTGGTGGTGCAGTGGTTGAGAGTCCACCTGCTGATGCGGGGGACACGGGTTCGTGCCCCTGTCCGGGAGGATCCCACATGCTGTGGAGCGGCTGGGCCCGTGAGCCATGGCCGCTGGGGCTGCAGGTCCGGAGCCCGTGCTCCGCAACGGGAGAGGCCACAACAGTGAGAGGCCCGCGTACCGCAAAAAAAAAAAAAAAAAAAGAATCTATTATTGTATATATATATATGTTATTATACATATTGTGCATAGGTTATTTCATTTTATCCAGTAGCTATATTAAGTACATTTTATTAATATACCCATTATACAGATGTGAAATAAATTTGTATTGAAAAATGCACACAATTCATAGAGGTAAACCTCAGATTTTTTCACAAAGTAAGCATACTTTATACCCATAACTCAGATTAGTGATGGGGATGTTTGCCTCCTGACTTTTTACTTGAATAAAAGGTTGACTGGTTTTAATACTTTGGGGTCAGATTTCCTAGTTTTTACCTAATATCCTTTTCCTGTTCCAGGATCTCATCCAGGACACCACATTATATTTAGTTCTTGAGTGTCCTTAGTCTCTGTTGGAGGAGGTCATCCAGAGAGGCAATCAGAGGCTCTTCACCCCCTCTCTGTCCTTGAAATGTATGTTCTGTCTGCCATTCCCATAGTGGGAGCTGTTTCAAGGATGCAACCTTGACAGAGTAATGTGTTGTTGAGAACATCTGGGTGGTATACATGACGAAACCCCATTAAGGCCCCTCTTTAAACTTTTAAGATTCTGGTAGGTGGGTGCAGAGATCTGCTTGTCTGCAGCTGCCCAAGACAAGCCTTGCAAGTAAGTTCCCTTGCTTATTAAACCTGCCACATACTAATCTGCAGTGATCTGCCTCTTGCTTCGGTCCTTGCTGTCAGTGTACAGGGCCAATTTGTGAACCAACAGCCTCCTCTAAATAAAAAAAGAAAAATTTATGTCCATTTTTCTCCAGTTTTATTGAGATATAATTGACATACATCACTATATAAGTTTAAGGTGTACAGCATAATGGTTTAACTTACATATATTGTGAAATGATTACCACAATAAGTTTAGTTAACATCCGTCATCTCATATAGCTATAATAAAAAGAAAAATTAAAAAGAAAGAAAAAAAATTCCTTGTGATGAGAACTCTTCAGATCTGCTCTCTTAACAACTTTCATGTGTATCATATAGCAGTGTCAACTATAGTCATCATGTTGTACATTACATCCCTAGTACTTATTTATCTTGTAACTGGAAGTTTGTACCTTTTGACCACCTTCCTCATGGTCCACGCTCTTTCCTTCAGAACTTGGTAGACATTTCTTCTAGCTTTGAGTGTTGGCTGTAGAAAAGTCTGATGCCTGTCTGATTTTAAAACAAATATTGAGAAGTATTTTACATATATAAAATGCATAGATTTTTAAGGGTATAAGTCTGTGAATTTTGACAAATGTGTACATCCATGTAAACATCACTCAAATCTAGATTTCTCATTACTCCTGAAAGCTCCCTCAGGCCCCTTTCCAGTAACTACCACCTCCTCCCAGAGACAACCAGTGTTCTGATTTTGATCATCGTAGACTAGTTTTTGCCTGTTATGGAACTTTATATGAATGGAATCATACCATATACATATATACTTTTGTATCTGAATTTTCTCTCAACCTGTTTACCATCATGTTGTTCATGTTGTTGTGAGAATCAGGTCTTTGTTTCTTTTTATTGCTGAGTAGTATTCCATTGTACAAATATATCATAATTTGGTTATCCATTCTGCTGTTGATGTATATTTTGGATTGTGTTCAATTTTTAAAGCTTTGCATATATATACATTTATATATGCACATACATATATTCACATACATATACATATATACACACACACACACACACACACACACTCACATACACACTAGGAACACTACTTCTGGTCAAGTCTTTTTGTAGACATAGGTTTTCACTTCTCTCTAGTAAATGCCTAAGAGTGGAACAGCTGAGCCATAGGGTCAATGTTTTTTTAAAATCTTTATTAGAAATTCCAAATGGTTTTCTCAAATAAAATGACACAATTTCTCAATTGTGTCATTTTACAGCAGTGTATGAGAATTCCAGTTACTCCACCTCTTTGTCACCTGTCTGTGCGTAGTGGTATCTCACTGTGGTTTTAATTTGTATTTCTCTGGTGATTAATTATATTAAAAATCTCCTCATGTACTTTTTGGCTATTCGTAGATCTTCTTTTTTGAAGTATTTGTTCAAGTCTTTTGCCCATTTTTGGGGGGTTATTTATCTTCTAATATTGATTGGTAGGAGTTCTTTATATATTCAGGATGAGTCCTTTATCAGATAAATGTACTGGGAATCTTTTTCCTACTCTGTAACTTTGCTTTTAATTACCTTGCTCTGTTAATGACTTAAATTTGGCTAAAGTACAATTTATCAGTTTTTCTTAATGGTTAGTGCTTTTATGTCCTGTCTGGAAATTCTATGCTTGCTCGAGGTTTATGAAAATTTCCCCTATTTTTTGTCTGAACTTTTTTTTTTTTTTTTTTTTTTTTTTTTGCGGTACACGGGCCTCTCACTGTTGGGGCCTCTCCCGTTGCGGAGCACAGGCTCCGGACGTGCAGGCTCAGCGGCCATGGCTCACGGACCCAGCCGCTCCGCGGCATGTGGGATCCTCCCGGACTGGGGCACAAACCCGTGTCCCCTGCATCGGCAAGTGGACTCTCAACCACTGCACCACCAGGGAAGCCCCTGTACTTTTTTTTAATGAGGTAAAATTAACATAACATAAAGTAATTTTTTTACAACTTTATTGGAGTGTAATTGCTTCACAATGGTGTGTTAGTTTCTGCTTTAAAACGAAGTGAATCAGTTATACATATACATCTGTTCCCATATCCCTTCCCTCTTGCGTCTCCCTCCCTCCCACCCTCCCTATCCCACCCCTGCAGGCGGTCACAAAGCACCGATCTGATCTCCCTGTGCTGTACGGCTGCTTCCCACTAGCTATCTACCTTACGTTTGGTAGTGTATATATGTCCATGCCTCTCTCTCGCTTTGTCACAGCTTACACTTCCCCCTCCCCATATCCTCAAGTCCATTCTCAAGTAGGTCTGTGTCTTTATTCCTGTTTTACCCCTAGGTTCTTCATGACATTTTTTTTCTTAAATTCCATGTATATGTGTTAGCATACGATATTTGTCTTTCTCTTTCTGACTTACTTCACTCTGTATGACAGACTCTAGGTCTATCCACCTCATTACAAATAGCTCAATTTCGTTTCTTTTTATGGCTGAGTAATATTCCATTGTATATATGTGCCACATCTTCTTTATCCATTCATCCGATGATGGACACTTAGGTTGTTTCCATCTCCGGGCTATTGTGAATAGAGCTGCAGTGAACATTTTGGTACATGACTCTTTTTGAATTATGGTTTTCTCAGGGTATATGCCCAGTAGTGGGATTGCTGGGTCATATGGTAGTTCTATTTGTAGTTTTTTAAGGAACCTCCATACTGTTCTCCATAGTGGCTGTACCAATTCACATTCCCACCAGCAGTGCAAGAGTGTTCCCTTTTCTCCACACCCTCTCCAACATTTATTGTTTCTAGATTTTTTGATGATGGCCATTCTGACTGGTGTGAGATGATATCTCATTGTAGTTTTGATTTGCATTTCTCTAATGATTAATGATGTTGAGCATTCTTTCATGTGTTTGTTGGCAGTCTGTATATCTTCTGTGGAGAAATGTCTATTTAGGTGTTCTGCCCGTTTTTGGATTGGGTTGTTTGTTTTTTTGTTATTGAGCTGCATGAGCTGCTTATGAATTTAGGAGATTAATCCTTTGTCAGTTGCTTCATTTGCAAATATTTTCTCCCATTCTGAGGGTTGTCTTTTGGTCTTGTTTATAGTTTCCTTTGCTGTGCAAAAGCTTTGAAGTTTCATTAGATCCCATTTGTTTATTTTTGTTTTTATTTCCATTTCTCTAGGACATGGGTCAAAAAGGATCTTGCTGTGATTTATGTCATAGAGTGTTCTGCCTATGTTTTCCTCTAAGAGTTTGATAGTGTCTGGCCTTACATTTAGGTCTTTAATCCATTTTGAGCTTATTTTTGTGTATGGTGTTAGGGAGTGATCTAATCTCATACTTTTACATGTACCTGTCCAGTTTTCGCAGCACTACTTATTGAAGAGGCTGTCCTTTCTCCACTGTACATTCCTGCCTCCTTTATCAAAGATAAGGTGACCATATGTGCGTGGGTTTATCTCTGGGCTTTCTATACCGTTCCATTGATCTATCTTTCTGTTTTTGTGCCAGTACCATACTGTCTTGATTACGGTAGCTTTGTAGTATAGTCTGAAGTCAGGGAGCCTGATTCCTCCAGCTCCGTTTTTCGTTCTCAAGATTGCTTTGGCTATTCGGGGTCTTTTGTGTTTCCATACGAATTGTGAAATTTTTTGTTCTAGTTTTGTGAAAAATGCCAGTGATATTTTGATAGGGATTGCATTGAATCTGTAGATTGCTTTGGGTAGTAGAGTCATTTTCACAATGTTTGTTTAAATTTATTTTATTTATTTATTTTGGCTGCTCAGGGTCTTAGTTGCAGCATGCAGGATCTTCATTGCAGCATGCGGGTTCATAGTTGCAGCATGCAGGCTTCTCAGTTGTGGCATGCGGACTCTTAGTAGTGGCATGTATGTGGGATCTAGTTCCCCTACCAGGGATCGAACCCGGGCCTCCTGCATTGGCTCCCTGCATTGGGAGGGTGGAGTCTTACCCACTGGACCACCAGGAAAGTTCCTACAGTAACTAATTTTAAAGTGAACGATTAATTCAGTAACATTTAGTAAATTCACAATGTTGCACAACCAACACCTCTATCAAGTTCCAAACCATTTTCATCACCTCCAAAAAATCCCTGTACCGTTAAGCAGTTACTCCCCATTCCTCCCTCCTCCAGCCCCTGGCAAAACCATCAGTCAGTCTGCTTTCTATCTCTGTTGATTTACCTGTCCTGGATATTGCATATAAATGGAATCATGCAATATGTGACTTTGTGTGTTTGGCTTCTTTCACTTAGCATAATGTTTTTTATGTTCATCCATGTTTTACTAGTACTTCATTCCTTTTCATGGCTGAATGATATTCCATTGTATATATATACCAATTCGCTTATCCATTCATCCACCGATGAACATTTGAGTTGTTTCCACCTTTTGTTTATTGCAAATAGTGCTGGTATAAACATTCATGTACAGATATTTATTTGAGTACCTGTTCTCAATTCTTGTGGGGTTTGCGCCTAGGATTGGAAATGCTGGATCATATGGAATTCTGTGTTTAACATTTTGAGGAACCACAGCTGAACCATTTTTACATTCCCACCAGCAACATATGAGAGTTCCAATTTTTTCACATCCTCTCCAATACTTGTTTTGTTTTGTTTTGTTTTGTTTAGTCATCCTAATGGGTGTGAAGTGGTATCTCATTGTTTGTTTGTTTTTTAAATTTCTGGCCGCACTGTGCGGCATGTGGAATCTTAGTTCCCTGACCAGGGCTTGAACCTGTGCCCCCCCTGCAGTGGAAGCACAGAGTTTTAACCACTGGACCTCCAGGGAAGTCCCTTATTGTAGTTTTGATTTGCATTTCTGTAATGACTAATGGTATTGAGCATCTTTTCATGTGTTTTTTGGCCATTTGCATAACTTCTTCGGAGAAATGTCTGTTCAAGTCCTTTACCCATTTTAAAATTGGCTTGTTTGTGTCTTTGTTGTTGAGTTATAAGAGACCTTTATATATTCTGGATACTAGACCCTTCTCAGATATATGATTTGCAAGTATTTTCCCCTATTTTGTAGGTTGTCTTTTTTGCTTTCTTTATTTTTGGCTGTGCTGTGCTGCATGCAGGATCTTAGTTCCCCGATCAAGGATCGAGGCCACACCCCCTGCAGTGGAAGCGTGAAGTCTTAACCACTGGACTGCCACGGAAGTCCCAGTCTTTTTGCTTTGTTGATAATATCCTTTGATGCACAAAAGTTTTTAATTTTAATGAAGTGATTTATCTATTTTTTCTTCTGTTGCTCATGCTTTTGGTATAATGTCTAAGAATCCATTTTGCCAAATCCAAGCTCATAAATATTTATCCCTTTGTCTTCTTATAAGAATTTTATGGTTTCAGCTTTTATATTTAGGTCATTGATCCATTTTAATTTTTATATATGCTGGTAGGAGTCCAACTTCATTTTTTTGCACATGGATATCCAGGTGTCCCAGCACTATGTCTATCTGTCTATCCTTATGCCAGTACCACAGTGTTTTCTTTTTTTTTTCAATTGAAGTATAGTTGCTTTACGATGTCATGCCAATCTCTGCTGTACAGCAAAGTGACTCAGTTATACAATATAGACATTCTTTTTTTAATTCTTTTCTAAATATTATTTTCTATTATGTTTTATCACAGGATATTGAATATAGTTCCCTGTGCTATACCATAGGACCTTGTTGTTTATCCATCCTGTATATAACAGTTTACATCTGCTAACCCCACACTCCCAGTCCTTCCCTCCCCCACTCCCCTCCCCCTTGGCAACCACAAGTCTGTTCTCTATGTCTGTGAGTCTGTTTCTGTTTTGTAGAGAGGTTCATTTGTGCCATAGTCAAGATCCCACATATAAGTGATATCATATGGTGTTTGTCTTTCTCTGTCTGACTTCATTTAGTATGATAATCTCTAGTTGCATCCAGGTTGCTGCAAATGGCATTATTTTGTTCTTTTTTATGGCTGAGTAGTATTCTGTTGTATTTATGTATCACATCTTCTTTAACCATTCATCTGTCAGTGGACATTTATGTTGTTTCCATGGCTTGGTTATTGTGCATAGTGCTGCTGTGAACATAGAAGTGCATGTTATCATTTTGTTTTTATTTATTTTTTTTGAATTTTATTTTATTTTTATACAGCAGGTTCCTATTAGTTATCTATTTTATACATTATCTTTTTGAATTATAGTTTTGTCCTGGTATATGCCCAGGAGTGGGATTTCTGGATTATATGGTAATTCTGTTTTTAGTTTTCTGAGGAACCTCCACACTGTTTTCCATAGTGGCTGCAGTAACTTACATTCCCACCAGCAGTGTAGGAGGGTTCCCTTTTCTCCACATCCTCTCCAGCATTTATTATTTGCAGACTTAAAAGAAAAAAAATTATTTATTTATTTATTTTTGTCTGCGTTGGGTCTTTGTTGCTGTGCGTGGGCTTTCTCTAGATGCAGTGAGCAGGGGCCACTCTTTGTTGCGGTGCACAGGCTTCTCACTGTGGTGGCTTCTCTTGTTGCAGAGCATAGGCTCTAGGCGCAGGGGCTTCAGTAGTTGCATCATGTGGGCTCAGTGGTTGTAGCACGTGGGCTCAGTAGCTGTGGTGCTCGGGCTTAATTTCTCTGTGGCATGTGGGATCTTCCCAGACCAGGGCTTGAACCTGTGTCCCCTGCATTGGCAGGTGGATTCTTAACCACTGCACCACCAGGGAAGTCCTGTAGACTTTTTAATGATGGCCATTCTGACCGGTGTGAGGTGGTACCTCATTGTAGTTATGATTTGCATCTCTCTAATAATTAGTGATGTTAAGCATCTTTTCATGTGCCTACTGGTCATCTGTATGTCTTCTTTGGAGAAATGTCTATTAAATGTCTATTTCTGCCCATTTTTTGATTGGGTTGTTTATTTTTGTTGTTGAGTTGTATGAGCTGTTTGTATATTTTGGAGAGTAAGCCCTCGTCTGTCACATCATTTGCAAGTATTTTCTCCTATTCCATAGATTGTGTTTTTGGTTTTTTTTTTTATGGTTTCCTTTGCTGTGCAAAAGCTTGTAAGTTTAGTTAGGTCCCATTTGTTTATTTTTGTTTTTATTTCTATTGCCTTGGGAGACTGACCTAAGAAAACATTGGTACGATTTATGTCAGAGAATGTTTTGCCTATGCTCTCTTCTAGGAGTTTTATGGTGTCATGTCTTATGTTTAAGTCTTTAAGCCATTTTGAGTTTATTTTTGTGCATGGTAGTACCACACTGTTTTTGTTTTTGTTTTTTTTTTTTTTTTTTTTTGTGGTACGTGGGCCTCTCACTGTTGTGGCCTCTCCCGTAGCAGAGCACAGGCTCCGGACGTGCAGGCTCAGTGGCCATGGCTCACGGGCACAACCGCTCTGAGGCATGTGGGATCTTCCCGGACTGGGGCACGAACCCGTGTCCCCTGCATCGGCAGGCGGACTCTCAACCACTGCACCACCAGGGAAGCCCCACACTGTTTTTATTACTGTAGTTTTGTAGTAAATTTTGAAACCAGAAAATGTGAGCCTTCCAAATTTGTTCTTTTTTTAAAGATTGTTTTCGCTATTCCAGATTCATTGCAATTCCATAATAATTTGAAGGTGTGCTTTTTCATTTCTGTAAATAAGATCATTGGAATTTTGATAGGAATTGCATTGGATGTGTAGATCACTTTGTGGAGTACAGTTGTCCCTTGGTATCTGTGGGTGATTGGTTCCAGGACCTCCCTTGTATACCAAAATCCACAGATGCTCAAGTCCCTTATATAAGATGGCAAAGTATAGTGGATATGTAGTGTATCCATGGATACATCCTCCGTAACCATGGATGTGGAATCTGTGGATAGGGAGGGCCAACTGTATTGCCATCTTAAAAAAAATGATTAAGTCCTCAAATCCATGAACACAAGGTGTTTTCCCATTTGTTTGGGTCTTCTATAATTTCTTTCAGCAATGTTTTGTAGTTTCCATGTACAAGTCTTTCACCTCCTTGAGTAAATTTATTTCTAGATGTATTCTTCTTTTTGATAGTATTGTGAATTGTGGAATTGTTTCTTAATTTCCTTTTCAGATTGTTCACTGCTGATGTACAATAACACAGCTGGTTTTTGTGTGTTGATTTGGTATCTACAACTTTGCTGAATTCATTTATTAGCTCTGTTAAAAGAATTATTTGGGATGTTCTTTTTTTTGGCCACGCCACATGACATGCAAGATCTTAGTTCCCTGACCAGGGATTGAACCCATGCCCCCTTCAGTGGAAGTGCGGAGTTCTAACCACTGGTCCACCAGGGACTTCCCTATTTGGGATGTTCTATCTGTAGGATCATGTCATCTGTGAACAGAGATAACTTTACTTTTTCCTTTCCAATTTGGATGCATTTAATTTCTTTTTTCTTACCTAATTGCTGGTTAGAATTTCAATACGGTGTTGAAAAACAGTGAAGTGGGCATTCTTGTCTTGTTCCTAATCTTGGTGGGGGGGGAACACCCTCAGTCTTTCACCCTTTTTTTTTTCCTGGTATGCGGGCCTCTCACTGTTGTGGCCTCTCCCATTGCAGAGCACAGGCTCTGGATGCACAGGCTCAGTGGCCATGGCTCACGGGCCTAGCCGCTCCACGGTATGTGGGATCTTCCTGGACTGGGGCACGAACCCGTGTCCCCTGCATCGGCAGGCGGACTCTCAACCACTGCGCCACCAGGGAAGCCCAGTCTTTCACCTTTGAGTTTGATGTTAGCTGGGGTTTTTTTCATAAATGCTCTTTGTCATGTTGAGGATCTTCCATTTTTGTTTGTTTGTTTGTTTTCTGAGTGTTTTTCTCCTGAAAGGATGTTGGATTTTGTCAAAAGCTTTCTACTGCATCAATTGAGAGGATCATGTGAATTTCCCCCCTTTGTTCTATTAATGTGTTGTATTACTTTGGATGGTTTTGTATGTTGAACCTTAAATCCTGGGGAAAAATCCCACTTGGTCATGGTGTGCAATCCTTTTAACATGCTGTAGGATCTCCTTTATTAATATTTTGTTGAGGATTTTTGCATCTATATTCATAAGGGATATTGATATGCAGTTTTCTTTTCCTGTAATGTCCCTCTCTGGCTTTGCTATGACGGTGGCCTCATAGAATGACTAAGAAGTGTTCTCTCCTATTTTCTGGAAGAGTTTGAAAAGGATTGATATTAATTCTTCTTTAAATATTCATTTAGAATTCAATAGCAACGCCACCTGATGCTGAACTTTTTTGGTTGGGAAGTTTTTGATTAGTGATTCAGTCTCTTTGTTATAGGTCTATTCAGATTTCCTGTTTCTTCTTGGGTCAAGTTTCATAATTTGTGTGTTTCTAGGAATTTGTCCATTTCATCTATGTTATCCATTTCATTAGAGTACAGTCGTTCCTAGTATTCTCTTATAATTCTTTTAAAAACCACTATATTGAGGCATGATTGACATACAAAAAGCTGTACATATTTAACATATACAACTTGATGAGTTTGGAGATAAGTATACTCCCATAAGATGACCAGAATCAAGGCCATGAAGGTATTCATCAGATCCAAAAGTTTCCTTCCATCCCTTTATTTATTTATTAAGTTAAATAATTTTTTCTTTTGTGGTAAGGGCCCTTAACATAAGATCTAACTTCTTAGCAAATTTTAAGTATACAATACAGTATTGTTTAATTAACATAGGCTCTGTGTTTACAGTAGACCTCCAGAATTTACTCAAGACACTTCTCCATTTCCCTCTCCTCCCAGCCCTGGTAATCATTATTCTACTCTCTGCGAGTTCGACTGTTTTAGATTCCTCATAAAGGTGGGATCATGCAGTATTTGTCCATTTATGTCTTGCTTATTTCATGTGGCATAATGTCCCCCAGATCCATCCATGTTGTTGCAAATGGAAGGATTTCACTCTTTTTCATGACTCAATAATATTCCAATGTATATATGTGTGTGTGTGTGTGTGTGCGCACATTTTCTTTATATATGTCATTTTCTTTTTTTTAAATTTTTTTATTTTATATTGGAGCATAGCTGACTGACACTGCTGTGATAGTTTCAGGTGCACAGCAAAGGGACTCAGCCATACATATACATGTATCCATTCTCCCCTAGACTCCCTTCCCATCCAGGCTGCCACATAACATTGAGCAGAGTTCCCTGTGCTGTACAGTAGGTCCTTGTTGGTTATCTATTGTATTTTATTTATTTATTTATTTTAAAAACCAGTTTACTGTTTCTATTTTATTTTTATTTATTTATTTTTTGGCTGTGTTGGGTCTTTGTTGCTGCATGCCAGCTTTCTCTAGTTGCGGCAGAGTGGGGGCTACTCTTCTTTGCAGTGTGCGGGCTTCTCATTGCGGTGGCTTCTCTTGTTGCAGAGCACGGGCTTCTAGGCGTGAGGGCTTCAGTAGTTGCAGCATGCGGGCTCAGTAGTTGTGGCTTGCCAGCTCTAGAGAACAGGCTCAGTAGTTGTGGCGCAGGGGCTTAATTGCTCTGTGGCATGTGGGATCTTCCCGAACCAGGGATTGAACCCGTGTCCCCTGCATTGGCAGGCAGATTCTTAACCCCTGCACCACCAGGGAAGTCTCTGGTTATCTAATATAGCAGTGTGTACATGTCGATCCCAACTCCGTAACTATCCCTTCCCACATCCTTTGCCCCTGGTAACCATAAGTTCTGTCTCTAAGTCTGTGAGACTGTTTCTGTTTTGTAAGTAAGTTCATTTGTATCATTGCTTTGTAGATTCTACATGTAAGTGATATCATACGTGTATGTATAATTTTCTTTATCCATTCATCTGTTGATGGATATTTAGGTTGTGTGTATATCTCAGTTATTGTGAATAATGCTGCAATAAACATGGGAGTGCAGATATCTCTTTGAGACCCTGGCTTCAATTCCTTTAGATTATATGCCCAGAAGTGGGATTTCTGGATCAAATGGTAATTCTATTTTTAATTTTTTGAGGAAACTTCATAGTGTTTTCCATAGTGGCTGCACCAATTTACATTCCCACCAGCAGTGCACAGGGGTTCCCTTTTCTTACATCTTTGCCAGAATTTATTATCTTGTGTTTTTGATAATAGCCACTCCACCAGATGTGAGGTGCTATCTCATCATGGTTTTGACTTGAATTTCCCTGAGAGCCATATACAGCAATGTCCAGCGCATCAGTATACTTCATCACTGGGCTTGTTGCCTTCATGGATGCTCTTGTTCTCTTTGTGTTTTTTTCTAGGCAGAGACAGAATTTCTTGCCACCCTTCTCAGCCCCAGGGTGTGTCTCTGGAACAACCTGGATTCTTCTTTTTAACAATCAGTCCTTGCTCAGAGTTAAGGGAAGTTAGCAGGACACTGACTTGGAGCCAGGACACCTGAGTGGTAACCCCTCTCCCCCTAAGGGCATATCACCTTGTTCTTTGAGTTTGGGCTTCCTGTTCTTTTTATTTTTTGCATGTTAGATCTGGAGGATGCCATATGAGTTTCAGGAATTTCCTTGTGCCAGCCTTCATAATTTCAGGTCACATCCCTTCCCTCTAGATTCCACCCATGTAGTGACCCTCCTGCTCTTTTATGGCTAGCTCTGCCAGTCCCAGCCCAAGGCTTGTGGCTTCCTATATGCTGCCACCTCTTCACCCAGAAGGCTTTGGGCCTTTCTTATCTTTTCTCCAACTTCTCTCTTCTTGATCCTCACCCGTTTACTCTTATTCCCTAACCATGTATTTCTAGTCCAGGTTTTCCATATACAGCTCCTTCTAATCCCTAGTCTTGTCCTCCTCTCCCACTCCTTGTTCACACGTTGCTGATTCTTCTTCCCACAATTCATTCTCCATCTCTCATCCAGAAACTACCTCCCCCTAGTCTGGAAAGGGGAGGATAAGAGGAAGCAAGAGAACAATGTCAAGCTCTGGATATGGAAGACTCTGGATCCAACAAAAAGACCAGATCCTCTTCCCTGGGATACCAAGGGTTCATATTTAAATAGTTAAGATTCTATTTATTCCTGTGGAGCTCCCATGTATCTTTTGCTTCTGTTTTAATAAATACACTTACCTACTCTTTCTGCCATAGGATTGTATCTTTGATGTCTTCAATTCTAATACATTGGCCACTTTTCTGTTCTTATTACATGAATGAGTAGAAGATGTGGTGTTTTATTCCTTGTGGCTTCCTATTCTATCTCAGGACTTATGAAGGCACATGATACCCCAAGTCTTGTGGAAACCACCAGAGTGGATCTGGCCATGGCTCTGGATGACATCCAACACTCATGTGGTTGCTGAGAGTCGTGGCACTGGTAGGAAGGGAGAGGAGAGTTACAAGATCATAATCATAACTGTGACATAGGGGGTTTTATACCTACCACACAGCTGTGTCTTCTATAACAAGTGCCATGGAGCAGGTTGTGACAGCTGTCCACTCCACATCCATCAGAGATAGAGCAGAGCCCAGGATGGAAATATAGGGTCTCTGAGTCCCATCCATACCAGGATTCTCTTCTTTTGTAGCCCATCTATAATCCTTCCCTGTTACCAGCTACTTAGAAGAGCAGGGATATTGGTGCCACATATCCTCTCTCAGGCCTTACTAGGCTCAGGCCTTTTCTGTCTCCTCTTGCTCTGAGTTTCACAACTTGCATCTGTTCCTTCCTCCTTCTGTGGCTACCAGCACCCTCTAAGTCTGTGTCCTTATATTTGTACAATAAATTAATGACTTTTTGTTTTCTGGATTTTGTATACTACTATGTTGGGGGTCCTCAGGAGCATCCCCAGGTTTAGTGATTCCCTAGGATTCATAAGATTCCACATACAGATGTAACTGTAGCTAAGATTTATTCCAGTAAAATGATATAGGCAAAATCAGCAAAGGAAAAAGACAAAGTAGGTGAAGTCTAGAGGAAACCAGATGTAAGCTTCTAAGAGTGCTCTCCTATTAGAGTCAACACAGGAAGTGCTTGATTCCTCCAACAATGACTTATTACAACACGTATGCCAGGGAGGATAACTTGAATCTAGGAGCCTAGGGTTTTATTGGGGTTCAGACACATAGGCACCCTCTGGATAGCATATACCAAAATTCCAGAGCCCCGTAAGAAAAGCAGATATTCAACATAAACTACATTGCTTGTACAGTTTAGATGAAGTAAATGACCTTACCAGTTAGGGAATTGTGGGAATACTGTCAAAATCTGAATTCCTTGACACCAGTGAATGGCTGACTTTTCAAGCATGCCTTCATAAGGATAAGATTCTCAGGCCTGCTATGTTAACTCTCTTCTGCACAACTGGGAATAAAAAGATAGCAACCTAGGGGACATGTCAAACTTATAGTGTTCATATAGCATATATCCCAAGACTTTGGGTTATTAGTCCCCTTGATATAGTAACAGGACCTAAGACTTCTACTTGCTTGTTTAATCACCTTATGGATGGTGCTTCCATTGCCTTCCAGAGGAAGTGAAACCATACCAAGATTATATGTAACTCAGCTAGTTCAGGTGGAGGGACAAGTCCTGCAAGGACTTCCTTGCTTACCATGTTCTCCTGGACTTTTATGTGTTCAGCATAAAAGTGATACTACATCATGGCAGTGATGAAGTTGTCATAGGAGGTTTTTACTGTTTCCATTAGCTTCAAGGAGTGTCACAAAAGGTAGCATGCATGATGAGAGACCATTCCAGGGATCAAGGAGAGGGTAGGTAAGTCCTGGGGATCAAAGTAATGGAATTGTAGAAAGACTGGCATCCCAGAAACCTGAACTGGATGGGGTGCTTCTCCAGAACTCAGGACTTTGTGGACCTGACCTCTTGGGCTCCTGTGGTTTTCTCTGCTTCTGTTACCTTCTCCTCCTGTCAACTAACTAGTGTCCTCATCTTCTCTCTATGGGCCTTCTCTATTTCATAGCTTTTGTTTTCTCCGAATGTTTATGTTCTGTTCTCTATCTGATGGACTCTAAGACATGTGAAGCCTCAGCACATGTTCAATGATTCACTCCCTGTTTACTGTCAAATTCTAGCTCATGAGACTCTGACTGATTCAGATCTTCCTTGTTGAGCAGATGTTTTTCATGCCATGCCATCTCGTAATGGATCAGGTTTTATGGGCTCTGATTGACATGAGAAATATAGCACAGAATAGATGCTGTGGGATATTTCTATCTGCAGGGTCTATTGACCAAGATATATCTATTAAAAACAGTTAAGGATCTGGCCAAATTGGGTTTAAAAATGATGTACATTAAGCTATTAGGTTTCCAGCAATCTAGTGGCCTAGGAATCCTGATCAGTCTCCATGATGAAAACAACTTAAAATGTTGAATAAAATTTTAAAACTATATTTTAAAAGCATTGATAGTATGGCAAGATGTAAAAGAATACTGAAACTCAAAACCAAATCAAGATGGGAGTTCAGAGAGTAACTGGAGTTCTAAAGTTTCCTTTTTGTCTTGAGGACATTTGCTAAAGTATGTGAATTTGAGCTCTGGTTGTCACAGCATTACAGGGATCAGGGGACAAGAAGACATGCCCAAGGTGGGAAGTCAAATAGGAGGTCCTCTCCCATATATCTGGGACCCCCCAAATACCATTCCCCCGCCTCCAGCCCTTGAACATGGCAGAGAACATTTCTTGAGTAGATTTTTGGGCCTGTATAGAGGAAGAAAAATAGCTCCTGAGGATTTAAAACCAAAGACATCCCTCTTGCAGGTTTTCAGCCAACCTCTTGCAGGTTTTCAGCCAAAATTCACACTACATAGATTACCCAAAAACATGCAAGCTGAGATTTTAGTTTGCAGTCCTTCTGGACTAATTGTCTGCCCAACCATCTGAGAGGAAAACCAAAATCCTCTCTGTAGGAGCCTATATTCATCCCAGGAATCAAGTAATTCTCACAGGTAAAATGAGCAGATCACATTTCAAAAACCCTACCAAACACACAAGGAAAGAAGGCACCATGAGAGTGGGAATTAGCAGGAATGGATCTGCAGAGACTTAAGATATTGATATGGTCAAGCACAGAAATGAAGTAACTATTGCAATATTTTGAAATAAGTGAAAAACAAATATAAAAAATTCATCAGGGGGCTTCCCTGGTGGCGCAGTGGTTGAGAGACCGCCTGCCGATGCAGGGGACACGGGTTCGTGCCCCTGTCCGGGAGGACCCCACATGCCGCGGAGCGGCTGGGCCCGTGAGCCATGGCCGCTGAGCCTGCGCGTCCGGAGCCTGTGCTCCGCAACGGGAGAGGCCACAACAGTGAGAGGCCCACGTACCGCAAAAAAAAAAAAAAAAAAAAAAAAAAATTCATCAGGAAACAAGAAATTATACACAATAATCAAGCAAATTTAGAAACAAGCCAAATAAAACGTATAGAAATGAAATACAATAACTAGAATAAAAAATTAATGATAGGATTTATGGTTTCCGGTCCATCATGTGAGGACTTTAGAAGTCTTCACTCCATCCTAACAACAAGTAAAAAACTGAACAAACTAAAAAATCAAAAACTCTTCTTAACCATTGCCCACCAAATTGAAGATACAGATAGATGGATACAGAGAATCATAACTTATCAGAGCAGAAGCCTCCATGGGAACCAGTGTGAGTGTAGGAAAACCTGACCTATAATTGAGGAATTGCTGGAGGTTCAGTGTGGACAAGCATGAGAGATAAAAACACCAGGGGTCCTAGCCATAGTGGAGCTCTCACATTTTGTGAGTTTAATCTCCAGAAACTCTACCAGCGCCTCACAGTGAATATCAGAGAAATATACCCTTGTGCTTCTGACAGGGGGAGGGGAAATAAATCATTTTGAAGTATGCAAGAGCATTCTGTTTCCTTAACAAGGCCTGTCCTCGGAAGAAACTATTTTTACCAGAGCCTACCCTGCTGGCATTACATCACAGTCTAACCTACAAGGGGGAAGAGAAACACTCAACTCTGGTTGGCTCTGCTAACACATGTGGGAAGAGAAATACACAACTCCAGTCCCTCCAGCCAATCTGTTCCATACAAGGAGGAAAAAACTTAGAAGCACTGGTGAACTTTATAGTCCAGGGACACAGCATCACCAAAAGACTGGGACATAATCACAGAACTATAGAATGCTTTACCTCCCTCCACACCTTACCACTACATTACTAAAGGCCTATTTACCACAATTCCTTTCACGTCTATCTTTCAACAAAAAAATTACAAGGCATACTAAAAGGCAAAAACAAACAAATAAAAAAACCAAAGAAACAACAACAAAAAACAGTTTGAAGAGACTAAACAAGCATCAGAACCAGAGCCAGATATGGCAGGAATGTTGGAATTATCAGACCAAGAATTTTAAAATATATATTATTAATATGCTGTTGGCTTTAATGAAAAAACATCCAAGACAGATGGATAATGTAAACAGAAAGATGGAAATTCTAAGAAAAAATTTAAAAAAAAATAATTCTAGGCTTCTGGGCTGGTGAACACATGAAGATTCTGGGAGAGTGGTACCTGAAGAGAAAGCACCACCCTCCATCCCCCTACCTTACCCTGTGCATCTCTTCCATCTGACAGTTCCTGAATTATATCCTTTTATAATAAAGCAGTAATCTAATATGTAAAAAAAGAAAGAAAGAAAGAAAGAAAGAAAGAAAAATTCTACACATTAAAAAAAATTTGTAACAGAAATGAAGAATGCCTTTGATGGATTCATTAGTAGAATGGACATGGCTGAGGAAAGAGTCTCTGTGCTTAGAATATGATAGTAGACTTTCCAAACTAAAAAGCAAAGAGAAAAAGTCTGAAAAGAAAAAAAACCCAGAAAATTCAAGAATGATGGGACAACTACAAAAGGTGTAAGATACGCATAATGGGAGTGCCAGAAGGAGAAGGAACGGAAGCCATATTTGAAGGAATAATGTCTGATAATTGCCCCAAACTAATGTCAGATACCACATTAATGTCCTCATTACAGATACTATGGTCATTAAAAACACAATAAAGGAACACTTTGGACAACCCTGTGCTCCCAAATTTGAACCTAGATGAAGCAAACCAATTCCTTAAAAGACACAATCTGCCAAAACACACAGAGGAAGAAATAGATAATCTGGTAGGTCCATATCTATTATTTAAATTGAGTCAATAATTAATAACTTTCTAAAATATAAAGTACTAGGCTCAAATGGGTTCACTGGTGAGTTCTACCAAACATTTAAAAAAGAAATTATATCAATACTCTATCATTTCTTCAGATAGAAACAGATGGAATACTTCCTAACTTATTCTATGAGACCAGCATTCCCCTAATACCAAAGCCAAAGACATCATAAGAAATGAAAACTATAGACCAACATTTCTCCCAAACATAGATGTAAAAATTCTCAACAAAATATTAACAAAATCAAATCTCACAGTGTAGGAGCTTCCCTGGTGGTGCAGTGATTAAGAATCCACCTGCCAGTGCAGGGGACATGGGTTCAAGCCCTGGTCTGGAAAGATCCCACGTGCCGCGGAGCATATAAGCCTATGCGCCACAACTACCGAGCCTGTTCTCTAGAGCCTGCAAGCCACAGCTACTGAGCCCACGTGCCACAGCTACTGAAGCCCACGTGCCTAGAGCCTGTGCTCTGCAACAAGAGAAGCCACAACAATGAGAAGCCTGTGGTCTGCAACGAAGAGTAGTCCCTGCTCACCGCAACTAGAGAAAGCCCACGCGCAGCAATGAAGACCCAACACAGCCAAAAATAAATAAATTAATTAATTAATTAATTTTAAAACATCTCACAGTGTATAAAAAGAATTGTACCACAATTAAGTGGAATGTATTTCAGCTATGTAAGTCTGGTTCAAATTTTGAAATCAGTTAATGTAATTCATAACTTCAACAGGCTAAGGAAAAAAATCACATGATCATATCAAGATGTAGAAAATACTTTGACAAAACCCAACATCCATGATGAAAAACTCCCAGCAAAATAGAAATAGAGGGCTTCCCTGGTGGAGCAGTGGTTGAGAGTCCACCTGCCGATGCAGGGAACACGGGTTTGTGCCCTGGTCTGGGAAGATCCCACATGCCGCGGAGCGGCTGGGCCCATAAGCCATGGCCGCTGAGCCTGCGCATCCGGAGCCTGTGCTCCGCAACGGGAGAGGCCACAACAGTGAGAGGCCTGCGTACCACAAAAAAAAAAAAGAAATAGAGGGGAACTTCTTCAACTAGATAAAGAACAGCTACAAAAAAACCACAGCTGCTAAGATCAGGACCAAGATCACTGCTTTTCAACACCATTAGCTAAAGCAGTAGGACAAGAAAAGGAACGAAAAGGTATACAAACTGGGAAGGAAGAAATAAAATCGTTTTTGTTCTCAAATGACATGATCATCTATGTAGAAAATCTGAAAGAATGAATACAACAGCTCCTGGAACTAAGTGATTATAGGAAGGTTGACGAATACAAAGTTAATATACAAAGGTCAATTGTTTTCCTACATAAAAGCTATAAAAAAGGGGGGATTTGACATTAAAAGAACATTACCATTTACACAGCATCCCCCAAAGTGAAATACTTGATATAACTCTAACCAATTATGTACAAGATCTATATGAGGAAAACTATAAATCCCTGATGAAGATATAAACTATAATAACTAAATAAATGGAGAGAATATGTGTATGAATAGAAAGACACAATATTGCAAGATGTTAGCTCTTCCCAGCTTTATCTACAGATTCAACACAATTCCAAACAAAATCCCAGAAAGTTGTTTTGTGGATATCCACAAACTGATTTTAAGTTTGTATGTAGAGTCGAAAGACCCAAAATAGCCAAAACAATATTGTTTTTATTCATTCATCTGTCAATGGACTCTTCAGTGGTTTCCATGTCTTGGCTGTTGTGAATAATGCTGCAATGAATATGGGGGTGCAGATATCTCTTTGAGATGATGATTTTATTTCCTTCCCAAATATATCCAAAAGTGGGATTGCTGGATCATACAGTAGTTCTCTTTTTAATTTTTTGAGGAAACTCCGTACTGTTTTCCATTGTGGCTGTAACAATTTACATTCCCACTAACAATGCACAGGGTTCCCTTTTTTCCACATCCTCACCACCACTTGTTATTTTTTGTCTTTTTTTTTTTTTTTTTTTTTTTTAATTTTCAACTTAATTTTTATTTTATTTCAGCAATACATATTCACAAGTTAGACAGTTAAATAATTATTAAGAGGAAAAAGGAAACCCCCACTTTATCTTCCCACACCCAACTTCTCTCCAAAGGCAATCCCTGTCAATGTTTTTCACTGTTTCTTCTGGGCTTTATCTTCTATTGTTAAATAACATTTTTATACAGATATTTGTCATTCTTTAGCTTTAGTTATTACAAATTTTCTGTGATAAAATATAGGAACATAGATTTATTATACCCCTTCCCCCTCATACACATCCTCTCCCCCTCATTTCCTGAAAAAAGTGATATCACGGTATTTTGCTATGTACATTCTCTATGTAAATATTGTTCACAGCTGAGCCATGTAGTGTACTATGGTTATATTTCCTTTCTTAAACAACAATTTCTTTTTTCTTAGCATTTAATAATTGCATTGTCTTTTCACTTGTTTATCTTCCTATGTATTTTTACTAGTTCATCCCACGCTATCCAAGAAAAATACAAATCCCTCCAACGTGTGCAGATCAATTAGTTTCTTGTTTTTCTGCTATGCACAAACGTGCTGGGAATTTTCTTCATCTTACTCCTTGTTTGTTAGATGTCATGTTTTCCTTTATCCTGGTTAATCTCTTATTTTAGAGAAGCAAATTCTCCAGTAGGTTTCTAATAAAATGTATGAGGGTGATAAAAATGTTGAGACCTTTCATACTGAAAATATCTCTATCTACCCTCTCATTTATTGTTGGTTTCTCATGTTCAGGCCCTTTCCTCTGATGTGTGGTTGTCATTGACTGTTCATAATAAGAGTGAGGCTCTAACAGGTTGATTAGATGCTCTCTATGAGTAGAAGCGATTAGTTGCAGTGTGGGCTGCCTGTAGGGTAAGTAATAGGGCCGGCACCAGCTTTTGTGTTGGGGGAATCCCCAAAAGTCTGTGTCTGTTGGTCTTTTTCCTTGAGTCGGGCAGTTTCCCCATAGGAGGAGCCTCCAGGCTTCTGTCTTGACAAGGTATGAGTCTGTCAGCATTCTTGCAGCTGAGTGAGGGAATGGCTCTGGGGCTCTTGTTCTCTATGAAGACTTTCCTTCAGTCCCTTGCTAGCTTCAGAACACCACTCTCCCACCCTTTACTCTATCTTGAGGTCAACAACACTCCAAAGAGAAAACTTCAGTCTTCTCATGAGAGTGAGAAGCAGTAGGTACCTGATGGGGGAAGAGAACTCTTACTCAGACTTTCAACTAATCCTTATGGAGGTTTGCAAGGGGAATGGAAGGGAAAGCACGCAGCCAACCTCTCTGCACAGAGGTTTTTAAAGCTCTTGCGAAGTTGTGTGAACTTGAACAAGTTCCTTGATTTCATCTGTAAAATGAAGATGAAGGGCTTTGGTGTGAGGGTTAAATGGAATTAATGGATGGGAAATGCCTTGTGCAGTCTGCCCAGCACAGAGAGGGTACTCAGTTGTTGGCAGTACAGTGGTCATGGTGGTAGCAGTAGGTAGTCTCCTTAGCCTTGTTTCACTGGACAGAAAGGACCTCCCTCCCACAATCCAGTGCTTTGCTACACTCTCTCAAAAGAAAGCCACCCTACTCATGTTCTGCCAAAATGTTAATGGAATTTCAGGGGTACCACAATCTTTGCAACTTGCCTTCCAAGCCACCCTCTCTCTGAGTGCCCAGGCAAACCCTTAGCACCACCTCCTCTGTTCTGGCTCCCATCCAAATGGATTAACCTGCAGGATGGGAACTGCAGTGAACAGCCCGAGCCCAAATCTCAAGAGTAAAATGGATCCCCTCCTCTCCTATTCCACACATAATCTCTCCACCTGCTAGGGCAGTGCCCCAGGTCTTCCTCCTACTCTTCCTGTTTTCCTCACCCCCTGACAAGAGAGAGGCATGCCCTTTGCCTTCAGTGTGCTAGAGACCCTCTCTTAGTGCAAAATGAAATTCTTTTTTCCCCTTTCTCTCTTCTCCCTGTTTTTGTCCCACTGTTCTTGTTGGGGACCTTGACTCTGCTTTGCTAGAGGACAGCCTTCCTCTTCACAGTCTAAGTCTTTCTCCTGAATTCTAAGGATGCTTTTCTTATCTGCTCTGGGGCCTCCAGTAGCTTTGTTAACTGGTTATGTCTCAGGGGATTGAAGAGGGAAGAGGAGCTGGAGAAGCTAGGAATGTTGGGGTGGTCTTAAAATTAAGAATTTAGAATGCCTAGTGGGCCAGAGTTCTGGTACAGGATCTGATGAGAAGCAGCAGTCACCATGCTCAGCATTTTTTCCCAGTCTGACATTTCAAGTTGCAAGACTCTAATAGGGATTTTTCCTGCTATCCTCTCTATTTAGACTCAAACACTGAAGATACACTTAATGAACATTTTGAAGTAGGTCTTATTAACAAAAGTCATGGTCAATTAAATCTTGGGAATCGACCTTTGTTGGAAATGGTATAAATACACAGTCATTTGGAGACTACGTGTGAATGAAGGTGGACCCAAGGACACAGGAACAGCCTCACCTAATAACCCCTTACACTCTTGTTTCCTTTTTTAACCACACACACACACAAGAAAGCTGCACTTTGTTTGCTGTGAATGATATTTCCTGAGTGTAGACTTTAGTCTGTCCTTAAAATTCTCACCAGCAAAGTAATAGAGCACAGGGTTGAAGCAGCTGTTGGCCGCTGCCAAAGCCAGTGTGATGGCCACAGCTTTATGCAGACTCTCTTTGCATTTATCCACTTTCCACTCGACCAAGTGGAGGGTTCTCAGTATATGATAGGGCAGGAAGCACAGGAGGAAGATGATCAAGGCAGTGACGATGGTGGTTAGTGCTTTCCTGTGAGAAGGACGCAGCCCTGATTCTGGGACCTCCGCCTTTAACAAAGCTCGAATGATCAGCAGGTAACAGATGCTGAGTGTGCAGAATGGCAGCAGAAAGCCCACCACCAAGGCAATGTGGTTCATGGTCTTCAGTTTAATAAATTTATTGGGATTCAGCTCCAAGCACAATGTGACATTGCCCTTCAGCTCAGAGCCATTTTTCAGAAGCACTGTTGAGGAAGCCATGATGAAGATCCATATGACCCCACATAAAATCCAGGCATTCTTGATGCTAGTGGCATGAAGGAGCCGGAAGGGGTGAACAGTTGCCAGGAAACGCACAACACTCAACACAGCCAGGAAGTAAATGCTGCAGGTACACGATGGGGTAAAATTCTCTCTTGAAGGTTTCAATTGTACAGTTCCTGTTGCCATTGTGATTGCTGAAGTTGCCGTTGGGCTCCATTTCTGATATGGAGGTGGACGGAGGTAAGGACACAGGTTTTCTCTCCATGCTGAGTTTTCTTTCTTTCAGCTGCGTTGGCTCTGTCTCTAGCTCTTTTGTCTTCCTCCTCCAAGTAATTCAGCTTGCTCATTTAAAAGAAAAGTGAAACAGCAAATTGTATTATGAACAGTGTCAGCCAATAGCAAGAGAATAAGGCTTGTCTTTTTGATAATAGGCATTTTAATAGGTTTGAGGTGGTATCTCACTGTGGTTTTGATTTGCATTTCCCTGATGGCTAGTGATGTTGAGCACCTTTTCATGTACCTGATGGCCATTTGTATGTTTTCTTTGAAAAAAATGTCTATTAAGCCCTTTGTCCATTTTTTTTAATGTTTTTTTAAATTTTTATTTATTTATTTATTTTTGCGGTATGTGGGCCTCTCACTGTTGTGGCCTCTGCCGTTGCGGAGCACAGGCTCCGGACGCGCAGGCTCAGCGGCCATGGCTCACGGGCCCAGCCTCTCCGCGGCATGTGGGATCTTTCCAGACCGGGGCACGAACCCATGTCCCACCTGCATCAGCAGGCCGACTCTCAACCACTGAGCCACCAGGGAAGCCCCCTTCGTCCATTTTGAAATCAGGTTGCTTGGTTTTTATGCTATTGAGTTACGTGAGATCCATATATATATATTTTTTAAAAATAAGTTTATTTATTTATTTATTTATTTATTTATTATATTTGGCTGTGTTGGGTCTTCGTTTCTGTGCGAGGGCTTTCTCCAGGTGCGGCGAGCAGGGGCCACTCTTCATCGCGGTGCATGGGCCTCTCCTGCTGCAGAACACAGGCTCCAGACACGCAGGTTCAGTAGTTGTGGCTCACGGGTCCAGTTGCTCTGCGGCATGTGGGATCTTCCTGGACCAGGGCTCAAACCCCTGTCCCCCGCATTGGCAGGCAGACTACCAACCACTGCACCACCAGGGAAGCCCCTTATATATTTTTTATTGTTTGGATCCTTAGTGTAGTTTCTTTTCTTTATACTTTACTAGTAATTTTTTTAAAAATGAGAATGAGTGCTTAATTTTAATCATATGATTTTTTTCTGCTTTGAATTAATCAGTTACAATGATGGATTTTTCACTGTTGAACCATCATTGGTTTCCTGGCCTATTTTGTCATTATGTATATACATTTAAATATTGATGTTTGGGGAATTCCCTGGCAGTCCTGTGGTTAGGACTCTGCTTTCACTGCTGAGGGCCAGGGTTCAATCGCTGGTCGGGGAACTAAGATCCCACAATCCACGTGGTGTGGCAAAAAAATACAAACACAAACACAGACAAACAAATGAAGAAACAAAAATTGATGTTTGTAATTTGCTAATATTCTATTTAGGGTTTTAACAATCCACCATTATGGACAGTGGTCTTAATTTACCTCTGGGATTTTTTTAGGAGTTTTTTCAACTTTATTAAAATGTAATTGAGAAATAATATACATTTTAATAATTTGATATATAATTACATTATGAAAGGATTCTTCCCATCTAGTTAGTTAACATATCTATATATGTGGTGAGAACATTTAGGTTCTACTCTCTAAGCAAATTTCAATTACACAGTACAGTATTAGATCCTCAGAATACTTGTCTGGTTTTGATAACAATGCTATGCCAGCATCATAAAGATAGTTGGATAACTTTCTGCTCTTTCTGTACTTTGGAGTAGTTTATATTACTTGGAATGATCTGCTGTTTTATATTTTGCAGAACTTCATGGTGGCAAGACTGCCCATTGCCCTCAATACTCATTTTATCCTTTAAATGTAGGAGTGTGAGCTCCATATTCTTTCATTCCATCAGGACTTTTTTTTTTTTTTTTTTGGCCTCACCGCGCGGCTTGCAGGATCTTAGTTCTCTGATCTGAACCCGTGCCCCCTGCAGTGGAAGCACGGAGTCCTAACCACTGGGCCACCAGGGAGTTCCCTATCAGGACTTTTTTTTACTGCCAGAGCTACAAATCTCCTGGAGGAGGCAGTTGGGAGAATGGTTAAGAGCCTGGGTCCTGGAGTCAGGTGCCTGTGTTTGAGTCCGGTTCCTCACCCTTTTGCCCCTCTTGAGCATTTGTTCTTCAGCTTCCTCCTTCCTGCTTCATCTGGTACCCATCTCTTACTTTCCCTTTTCCAGAATTGTGGTCCTCTTTATCCTCTGACGGCTCTTGTTTCACTCTGTTCCCAATTGTGAGCTTTTTTGGTGAAGTTAATTGCTTTCTTTTCATTTTCCTTAGATCTTAGGAGAGAGGAGAGTAAATGTGTTTTTAAACAGCTAAACGTTCTCTTCTGCTTTATGTTTTTCTGTTGTTTTAGTTTGTCTCCAGCTTTTATTTTAGATGTGTCCATTATAAAACATCATATGGTTGGATATTTTTAAAAACCTAATATGAGATTCTGTTAATAGATGAATTGTACCCATTTCCATTTAATACAGACTTATTTCCATCTTTGGGTTTTCTATCCTGCTTTCTTATTTTTTTCCGTTTCATACTTCCATTGAATTGATGGAGATTTCTTCTTCATATTTTTTCTCTAACGTTTTAGGAGTCGTGGCTGAGGCTGCTGGTTCCCCGCCCCCTGCCCCCCATACATACTCTCTCTTCTATCTTGTAAACGGCACCCTGACATGGGGCATGTTGATTCGTTCACCAACATTCTTGTTCCCTCTCCTTTCAGGCATGTTGGAAGATTGTATTTTCCTTCTCCTTGAAGTTAGACACAGCTGCATGGCTGTTGAGCCAATAAAAAGGGAGCAGAAGTGAAATAAGACACTTCCAAGTGGAAAACTACAACGCTGGTGCTCTTGTCTCCAGCCCTTCCTTCCCCTGCTTCGAGGAGCGCTGTCACAGGAGCTCATATCCACATGGAGGTGGTGTAAGCATGGAGCAGCCTGGAAGACTGAGCGAGCACCCGGAGGGACACCGCATGGAGAATTGCCTGGAGCCCCGCAGATTTGTGTGAGTGAGAAATACATTTCAGTTAAGCCATTGAGATTTGGAAGTTTGCATCACAGCAGAATCTAGCCTCTTTGGTTACACCTGGCATCAATGCGTGTCCTCGTAGCAGAGAAGGTCTGGTAACAGTTCTAGCCAATGAAATATAAGTGGAGGGGGCTGGGTGAGTGAGCCTTCTGGGAAAGTTCTTTAAAAGAAATGAAGTCAGCTGGCAGAAGTGTTTCTCTTTTTGCTCTTCATCTACTCTCCTGAAATGCAGACATGATGGCTGGAACTCTAGGAGTCATCCTAGAGTAAGAGGACTAGTCCCATCCTAGGAGTGCAGGGTGGAAACAGAGAAGATGGGATCTCCTGATATTATGCAGCTGCTGTACCTTGGCCTTCCCACTGCTGGGCTTTATTTATGGGAGAAGAAAACAAACTTTTGTTTTGTTTAAGCCACTGGTTTTCAAGTTTCTGTTCCTAAGAGCCCGATACAATTCCCAACTGTTATGGAAGTTATTTAAGTAATTTTCATTCTTCTATTATTTATATTAAAGTTATTTTTTTATGTTTTTATTGTGGAAATGTTCGAACACATCCAAAATGAGACAGAGTAGACATCATTCCAGCTTCAACAATTATCAACTCATAGCCAAACATCTTTCATTGATACCTCCCACTTTCCCCTCCTGGGTTGGGTCTTGTGGGTGGTCCTGCCTGCTCTCCTGGAAACCATGTTGTCTTTAGCCCACCCCCAATAGATAATCCTACTGTGTCCCCCACCCACAGACCACAGACCTAAATTCACCTTCTATGATGCCCATGGTCCCTGCCTTGGCCTCAGGTGGTGAGGTCGCCACAGTCTGTGGCTTCTTGTCTCTGTCCTAGGCCTCTTTGGGACCACCAGTCCTTTTGGCATGTCTTACTTCTCCCATCTTGGGGGTCCAGGGACTCTTGGCTACTTCCCAGCCCCATAGGGAGTATACAGGGCTCAATGAGGGCAGCCCTCAGACCCACTACTTTGGTACCTTCCTTGGCTTTTTTGTTTGTTTTGTTTTGTTTTTTGGCCGTGCCACATGGCTTGCAGGATCTCAGTTCCCTGACCAGGGATTGAACCCGGGCCATGGCAGTGAAAGCCCAGAATCCTAAACACTAGGCCACTAAGGAACTCCCCCTTCCTTGGCTTTTACTACTTTTTTTGTGTGTGTGTGTGATACACGGGCCTCTCACTGTTGTGGCCTTTTCCGTTGCAGAGCACAGGCTCCGGACGCGCAGGCTCAGCGGCTATGGCTCACGGGCCCAGCCGCTCCGCGGCATGTGGGATCTTCCCAGACCGGGGCACGAACCCGTGTCCCCTGCATCGGCAGGCGGACTCTCAACCACTGCACTACCAGGGAAGCCCGGCTTTTACTACTTTTTGCCTCTGAACCATGCAGCCTCCCCCAGATTCCCCTGTGCCTACTGGGGTGACCTGAGGGGAAGGGCTAAGGGCAGGATCTGGCAGCAGGCTGCAGGAGTACCTAAGCCCCCTCACACTCCTCTGTCTCGGGGCGGTGAATGGGCTTTTGTCTCTTCCTGTGTGTCTGGAACTTTCTCTACCTGCCCTGTGCCCTACCCCCTTTTGCTGTCAGAATCTGTGGTCACCCTCTTTAAGGTCACAGTCTGTCCTAAGTTCTTTGTTCTAAAGATATGAAAGCCCAGTTTGGGAGTGCCCAGAAAACAAATTTTCTTCTCAACTCAGTCCAGCCCTTCTACATAATAAGCGCTTATTTCCAGACTAGTAATTTATGATGGGCCTGAACAAACTTGATTTTTAGAAACAAAGCTGAACAAAGACCTCTTTACACCAGCAACATCCACCCGGCAAAATGGGAGTGGGTGAGGTAGTGGTCAGAACCAGTGTCCTTCGGTAATGTGTGTGAATGTGTGTGAGTGATCCAGCGGGATGTTGGTCAGCCCACTCAAGCTGCCAGACATGCATGGCAGTGGCTGTGGGCATCTCATTTAGGGTTTGGCATGTAGAAAACAGAAAGAAGACAAGGCAGGATGGAGACCCTGGAGCGGTAGGATCGGAACTGAGGTTGGTGATGCATGAGGTAAGGGGCTAGAGAGCATGGGATGGGCGTCTTGTGGCAGGGAGACTAGATGTAACCTGGAGACCTTTTCCAGGGCTGAAGGGGACCTGTAGAACATGAGCCTTCACTTACTGAACTACCTTCTTAGGGACCCAGGAGGCTAGGCCCATCTGAGGGTCAGTTTATTTCTTTGTTGAACAGGCCTGGGTCACATATCTCTTGGGGCCACGATGTCACCTGGGGGAAGAGCATGAATGGGGATACCAAGTCCCCGAGAGTGCTCTTAGGCTCACTCCTGACTCAAAGCTGCAAGCATGCTCCTCCCACCCCCACTTCAGTGTTTCAGTGTATTCTCAGGAAGAGTTCCTTATGCAGCTCAGTTCTCAGTGATGGTGGGGAAGAGAAGAGAGGATCTATGAGGTTCTGAGAGGTCTACCTCTAAGGGGTCCCACCTGTGGCCTCATCCCTGCTAAGGAGAGAAAGATGGCTCCACAAATCTAGGCAACTAGCCACAGACCTTGCTGCTAAAAGAGCTTCTCTCCTGACTCTTGTTCTATGCTTCATTCCTCTGCCTGGGGCTCTCTGATGCCCAGCATCCATGGGGTTAGACCATCCCTGGCTTCTCAAGACCCCTGATCTTTGAAGGGACTCTTGCAGGTGGTGGTGAAGACTTTGGATGAAACTTGTCTTTCTTAGGCTGCCCCAGAGTCTCCATTGTTCACACCTGTGTGGTGCCATCTTCCTGGGATCCCCTCTACCTGGGACAAGAGGCCCAGCCTACTTTCCCCCTAACAGCCTCTCCCCATCTCAGGCCCCAGCTCTCAGGAGGGCCTGTATCTTCCTGCTTCCAAAGGTTTTTGACCCAAAGCAGCTCTGCCTCTAGATCCCCATTTTACTTTACATTCTTAGCTCATCAGAGAGCAGAAAGCCTTGATTACCTTGAGCCCACTGAGTGTTCAGCTTGGAATTCTGCATGACTGTCCCCAGGTGGGACCACACAGGCTGATTGGCGGGCATATAACCCAGGCTGGGAAGGACTTAACTCAGCGGTTTTCAAATTGTGGCTGCACATTGAATTTCAGTGCCCAGGCCACTTCCCAGCCAATTAAAGGAGAATCTCTGGGTGGGCCCAGGCATCAGTATTTTTTGTATGTGTTTTAGGGGATTCCAATGCCTAATGTAGGTTGTGAATCAGAGAGTTAAATTCTTGCCAGCACAGGTTTTAAACACCTCTCACTGCAGGGGTGGGCGCTTAATGGGCTAGTCACACAGAATTCCTGTCATGTTCAGTTTGGAGACCTAACCAGTTTCCTACCACTCACTGCTGCCAGTATGGGAGGAGAGAGCTGTGTCCAAAGCTCTTAAAAGGGGTCCCTTGGAAGAGTGAGGAACCTAGCTGCATCATTGTCACCTGCAGCTACTGGAGGTGATGGATGTTGAACTGAACCCTGAATCCTCACATCTGTCACAGCGCTTCTAGGGACACCCTGCCCTGAATCTCTCTCTCTCTCTCTCTCTCTCTCTCTCTCTCTCACACACACACACACACACACACACACACACAGTGGGCCCTGTGGTGAGGGAAAACCTTACCCAGCTGCAAGGCCCATGAAGACCTCTGACTTCTGTACACCTCCCCAGCTGGTCCTCTCATCCCTTGCAAGGCCACCCATTGCAAAATTCTGGGGAGGGCCATGGACCTCAGACTTCTGGGATGCAGGTTCAGACAAACATCATACCTGACACAGGGTGAGAGTGAGGGATCTTGGGCATGGATGACAAAGCAGAGAATGAGAGATCATGTTCAGACATGGTTGACACATAAATGCCAAGAGATAACGAGAGACTCAGCAAAGCAGAGATCCATCAGTACCCACTCGAGGCAGGCCCAGCAGAGGGTGTGGTAGTTTGTGGGAGGGTTGGGGAAGAGAGGGAATCTTGAGGGGAGGCTGGCACAGCTGCTTCTGAGGATGTGGTAGGATTTAGAGGCTGTGTCCCCAAGCTAATGACCTCCAATGGCAGAGGGACAGCCATCCCCCCCTGCCCACCCCTAATCCTCCTCTGCTTGTTTACCCACTCCAATCCCCAGGCTCTCTCTCCCCTCCCCAACCCCATGCGTGGTTCTCCTAGGAAGTGGCCAACACAGGGGAGGGAAGCCTTGTCTCTCAGCCCCTGGGGAGGGAGGCAGCAGGCACAACTGCAGCATCTCAGCTGCTGCGCTGGCCTTCCCCAGGGGCTGGCTTTGGCTGGCCATCCCCCATTGAGGCATAGTGCCTGTCCTGCTGTTGCTCGGCTGGGGTACCGTGTCCTCCTGGCTCCCTGCTAATCTCTGTGCTGGCCCGAGGGCCCTGCCAATCACAGACCTGTGGAATCCTGGCCTTCCCAGCTGGCTCTGACTGCAGCCAGTCCTACCCTGAATGGAGATGGCTGGGCAGGGGCTGCAGAAAAATAAAGCCCAATGCCTACCCCAACTTGTGGAGGGAGCTCTGATCAGGCTGGCTGAGGTGTCAGAGACTGACCTGGGCCCTGAGGTTTCTTCTGGGCGCAGGATTGGTCAGGTTTGCATTAGGAGCAAGGGCCTAGTGTGAGTTGTCCTGGCATGGGCATTAAGACGATGCCAGGAAATCTTTTCTTTGGGTGGAAGGCAGGAAGATAAGGGGCTGATCCCTCATCTATGGGTCTGATTTCCAGAGGGCATGACCATGGTCAGTAAATGTCTTTATTGGAAGAGAGATCCAGTCTCCTTGGCTCTGCCAGCACCCTAGGTCATGAGGATTTCGACGTCGAGCTCCAGCCGGCTGGCTCTGACCTCATAGCAGCCCTGGATCAGGCCTCGGGTTTGGCTGGCATGCCAGCGCCAGTGAGACTGGATGATGCAGGCCGCTTGGTGTGCCTGGAGGAACCGTCTGCGGGCTTGCCACATTCGAACCTGTGCCTGCACCTTCACCACTGCCCACTCCTGACAGGTGTAGAGTCTTAGTGCCAGGTGCCGTCTTTGCTCCAGCATCTTGGCCTGCATCGACCTCCACCAGCACTGGATGACCCCGGCCCTGAGTGCTGCATGCAGTAACGTCCAGCGTACCATGTTGCCACGCCACCATGACTGAATCTTTATGGCTGCCTTCTCTAACTGATCAGGGGAAGGAGGAACATGGAGATGCTCAGTGGGGTACCCTCCCACTCCTAGACCCACCTCTGGTGCTGGGAGGAAAGGGGGCCTGGCCCAGGTAGCCCTGGCCTCTCATTTCTGGTCCCCATCCATCTTATTTCCAAACCACTACTCACCTTTAGACACTGCTCATTATCCGCTGGGCAAATCCCTTCTATATGGGCCTCACTCACATTTTGTGTGCCCATGGCCCTGGACTTTAGGGTCCACTCATCTATCAGGCCACCCTAGTCTTTAGCCCCGCCCTCAACTGTTAGGCACCCCCATCACTAGACTCCGCCCACCTGCACACAATGCTCCCCTCATCAGATCCTGACCATCCACATTTCGCCCACATCTCTTTCTCCTCTTCTTTTGTTTGTATCTCCTTAGGGATTGACCAGTCACCTTATTTATTGATTCCCATCATTTGGGGGGGCCTGCCGTTATCTCTTGCTTTCAGTTTATTTCTCAGACTTAACTGGTGTCTTAAGTCTTGCTCTTTCTACACCTTCCAGTCACTTATGTCTGTTCCTGCTGGTGGCAGTGAAGAGAGATTCGTGCAGTTTTCCTTCAAGTAAGGGATTTTACTTAGGACTACTCATCACCAGTGTGGATTTATGGAAGCTTAAGTGTCAGAGCCTTTGGGAGGGATCCAAGCAGTGTGTTCATGGGCTAGTATGTTTTTTGTTAAGTTTGTGAAAGCAAGATATTTTAGCTGCAATTGGAGAGGGCCTCTGTCTCCACCTCTCTGACTCCCTCTGTCACCCTTTTCTTGTCGGGTGCCATGGAATGGCTGCACTTTCTTTTGGAACGTGACTAAGGGGAGGCTGAGTTGGGATATACTTAGTTTGGGTTAATATGATAGATTTATGTGGTTCACAGTCACCCCTGGGAATAGGTAAATTCTTGCTAGCCATTCTGCTAGCAATGGCTTCCAGGAGTTCTCCTTCCAGTTACGTCATCCATTCACCTGTATCATGGTATGAGGATACTGGGACAGAAGTGTTGCTATGGTGATATGGATACTCCCTACAGTGCCCGGCAGCAGAAGTATATGTACAGGGGAGGAAAAGCAAGATTTGAAAAGTATGGAGACAAAAACTGGTCGGTAGAAAATTCTTCCTTTTATCAGGCATGTTAAACCGTAAGAGGTAGATTCTGTTCTCATTGATGCCTGACTAAAATTGAAGTTTTGTCTTGTCAGGAATATGTTTGATAATGCAGTGACACAGTTATAAACATTCTAAGCTTTTTTTTCTTTTTTTGGTATAAATTTTGTGAAGTAGAATTTATCAGAATTCCAGCGATTATAGGGAACCAATCAGAACCGCTGTGAATGGTGCATATGTTGGCACAAGAAATCACATTTTATGCATCTCAAATGTCAATAATAAACAAGTTTCTATAGAAAATCATATTGTAAAATCATCATACGAAGAAGTAATCAAAGGTTATGCAGCAAAAAATGTAGGAAAAATATTATAGAGGTAGGACACTTAAGTAGTATATACATTGTTATGTTTGTGATATTTGCCAACTTTTTTAAATGTGTAATTTGATGTGATTTCTTTACTTGTCCTAAATATTCACTTGCCTAATTTTAAGTCTGTAATTTTGTATTCTTTTTCTTAAAGTAGGCCTTCCAAATTATATAAGCTTCAGTTCCCACAAAACCTCGGTCTGCCCCACTGTGCTATAAGAATGCAACTGTGTGTCAAGGGCCCATGGGAGCTCACAGAGAGCTGTGTTTCTAGGATTCAGAGTTAGGACTGGAACTGCAGACGCAGGTGATGCAGAGATGCTGTGAGTCCTTTGGGATTTGGGAGGCCATTCTGGCTCTGCCTTTAGCATGCATGGTATTGCTCATTTTTCTGCATGAGGATTTGCTGGGTGCCCACTGCTCGTGGGGCCATGCGCTGTGCCTCCTGTTTATGTGTATTTGAGCCCTGTTACCATGACTCATAGTAGTTGCCATGGCACTGTCCATTGGCATGTCTTACAGGTTCTAGCCCTATTAAGCAAGCAACCTCTTTGCATCACATTAAAAGTCCTCAAGAGTGGACCCTGTTGCTTCCTTTAACGTCTGCAATCTGGGTGAGCGGAGTGCTGGTATCAGCCAGCTCAAAGGCCTCTATCACTGCATTGAACCTTTGGTCCTGGTGTCAGGTGTCTACTTCCAGCCCAATCTGCTGGATTCCGAAGAAGGGATCACTTAGAAGGGGGCTGTGGTTGTGGCCAGCACTCTGAGGCTCAGTCCATCCAGGCTGGGTTGCCATGGTCAGAGCACTAGATCCCACTGTTCCTTGTGGATCTCTCCCCGGCCCCACTCTGGCCTGGCTGTTTGTTGCCAGAATATCCTGGCTTTGTCTCCTTCTTAAAAGTCCCTGGAAAAACCTACCAGCCCCTTTTATGTTCACGCTTTTGTAGTTATTCACAAAGTGGCAGCATATGGGGCCAAAGAGCAAGATGCATTCCCTGAATCCTACTAAGCATTCACAGACGACGCTCCTTGGTCTCTGTTTCCTCACTGCTCCCCTCTCCAGCTTCTGCTTCTCTTTTTCTTGCTTAATTTTTTCCTCTGATTATAAATATAGTATGTCTGTTTCTAAAATTTCAAAAAATGCAGAGACATATAAGGTGGAAAGGGAATTTCCCTTGAAATTTACCCCCAGAGCTATTCTTTCAGACCTTATGCCATGCACAGACTTAAATTTTTTATTAAAAATTATTTATTTTTTATTGAAGTATAGTTGATTTACAATGTTGTGTTAGTTTTTGGTGTATATCATTCGATTCAGTTTTATCCATATATATATTCCTTCTAGATTCTTTTCCATTATAGTTTATATAATTTATTTTTAATTCATACATTTCAAAATAAATTTTGCTTGGCAGTCAGTGTTTTCTGCCTTACATTATTACTGTTCCCAGCTTGGAGGGTATCCTGGACAATTAGCTATGCATTTATGGACACAGAACATCCATGTACCTAAAGAAATAGAAAACCATGTATGTTTCTGTGTATCTTGTTAAATTAATAGAGGTAAAAATCATAATGTAAAATTAACCATTTTAACTATTTTAAAGGATACAATTCAGTTGCTTTTAGTGCATTCACAATGTTGTACTACCATCACTACTATCTAAGTCCAGTTTCTAATTTCATCTAATTTTAATTCTAATTGCTTCATCCCCAAAAGACACCCTGTACCCATTAAGTATTCATTTGCCATTTTCTTTCGCTTGCCCCACACCCTGGCAGCCACTAGTCTGCTTTTAGTCTCTATGGATTTGCCTATCCTGGACATTTCGTATAAATAGAATCATATATTATATGGCCTTTTGTGTCTGGCTTCTTTCACTTAGCATGTTTTCAAGGTTCATCCATGTTGTAGAATGTATCAGTAACTTCATTCTTTTTTATGGCTAAATAATATTCCATTGTATAGATACATTTTGTTTATATATTTGTAAGTTGACAGATATTTGAATTGTTTTCACTCTTTGGTGATTGTGAATAGTACTGTTGTGAGCATTTGTGTACAGGTATTTGTTTGAACACCTGTTTTCAATTCTTTTAGGTATATACCTAGGAGTGGAATTGCTGGGTCACCTGGTAATTCTCTGTTTAACTTTTGAGGAACCACCAAACTGTTTTCCACAGCAGCTATACCATTTTACATTCCTACCAATCTCCACATCTCCACTTGTTGTTTTCCATTTATTTTTTATTATAGCCATACTAGTGTGAAGTGGTGTTTCATTGTGTTTCTGATTTGCATTTCTCTAAGACTAATGATGTTGAGCATCTTTTCATGTGCTTCTTGGGCATTTATATATGTTTCTTTGGAGAAATGTCTATTCAAACCATTTTCCACTTTTTAACTGGCTTATTTTTAATTGGCTTACTTGTCTTTTTTGTTGTTGAATTGTGAGTCTTTTATATATTCTGGACACTATATCCTTACCAGATATATGATTTGAAAATATTTTCTCCCATTCTTCTGGTTGTCTTTTCACTTTCTTTGTAATGTTCTTTGATGCACACAAGTTTTAAATTTTGATGAAGTCCAATTTATCTATTTTTCTTTTGTTGCTTGTGCTTTGGTGTCATAGCTAAGAATCCATTGCCAAATCCAAGTTTATAAACATTTACCCCTGTGTTTTTTATTCTAAGAGTTTTTTAGTTTTATCTCTTACACTTAGGACTTCATTCGATTATGCGTTAATATTTGTATATGTTGTGAGCTAACTAAGAGTTCACCTTCATTCTTTTGCATGGGCTTTTCCAGTTGTCCCAACACCATTTGTTGAAGAGATTATTCTTTCCCTTGTCTTGGTACCCTTGTTGAAATCAATTGAACATAGATCTGTAGGTTTACTTCTGGTTTCTCAATTCTAATCCATTGATTTATATATCTATCCTCCAACTTTATCTTTTTCAAGACTGTTGTATTCTGAGACCCTTGCACTTCCATATGAACGTCAAGATTAGCTTGTCCATTTCTGAAAAAAATGGGGGAGGCAGTGGGAATTTTAATAGGGTTGCATTGAATCTGTAGGTCAACTGGGGGAGTATTAAGTCTTCTGACCCATGAACACAAAATATCTTTCCATATATTTAGGTCTCCTTTAATTTATTTCAACAGTGTTTTATAGTTTTAAGTGTCCAAGTCTTGCACCTGCTTGGTTAATTTTTTCCCTAAGTAATTCTTTTTGATGCTATTATAGAATTGTTTTCTTAATTTCATTTTTAAAATCTCCATTGCTATTCATAGAATTACAAATGATTTTTAAAATTTATTTATTTATTTATTTTGACTGCACCGGGTCTTAGTTGCGGCATGCAGGATCTTTGTTGTGGCATGTGGGATCTTTTAGTTGCAGCATGAAGACTTCTTAGTTGCGGCATGTATGCAGGATCTAGTTCCCCGACCAGGGATTGAACCCGGGCCGCATGCATTGGGAGCACGGAGTCTTAGCCACTGGACCACCAGGGAAGTCCCTAATTTTTTTTTAATGAAGAATTTTATTAAATGTTTTTCTTTTTACAACTGTAGAGAGGATTACATGGTTTTCCTCTTATATCTGTTAATATTGTAAATTACATCAATAGATTTTTTTACTGTGGAAATTTCCTCACAGTGGTGGGCCTTGGCCATATTTAAGACTACCTGGCACCTGAGCCCCTTCCCTGTGTTTGGGGACTACCCTTCTTATCTCTCTTGGTGGGAGACAGCTTGTTTCTAATTATAGAGCTGTAAATGCCAATTTCTTGCTTTCCCAGCTTCGCTGGTTGCTGGGCAGACATGTGACAGGTTTGGCCAGTCAAATGTACCCACTAGGGATTTTTTTTTTTTTTTTTGTGGTACGCGGGCCTCTCACTGCTGTGGCCTCTCCCGTTGCGGAGCGCAGGCTCAGCGGCCATGGCTCACGGGCCCAGCCGCTCCGCAGCATGTGGGATCCTCCCAGACCGGGGCACGAACCCGTGTCCCCTACATCGGCAGGCGGACTGTCAACCACTGCGCCACCAGGGAAGCCCCCAACTAGGGATTTTCAACTTGCGGCTTGGGATCCAGAAAACAAAGAGAGCATCCTTTGTGCCCATGGTGGAATCTTCATCAGGCTGGTTCTAGGGTGAGGTGTTTTCTGTGGTTCTGGATATGTAACTTTTCTTTGCTCTGTCTGTTTCTGAGCCTACTCTTCAGGCTTCCTGAAAATCTGGTGAGCTAATAAGTATTGTTTCAGTACTTTTATTTTCTGCTTAAATGAATATGAAACAGCTTGTGTTGTTTGTAGTTAAGGACAGTGATCGGGCTGCCTTGGTGGCTCAGTGGCTAAGAATCCACCTGCCAGTGCAGGGGACATGGATTCGAGCCCTGGTCTGGGAGGATCCCACATTCTGCAGAGCAACTAAGCCCGTGTGCCACAACTGCTTAGCCTGCCCTCTGGAGCCCGCAAGCCATAACTACTGAAGCCCTCGTGCCTAGAGCCTGTGCTCCGCAACAAGAGAAGCCACCGCAATGAGAAGCCCATGCACTGTGGCAAAGAGTGGCCCCCACTCGTGGCAACTAAAGAGGGCTTGCGCGCAGCAACGAAGACCCAATGCAGCCAAAAATAAATAAATAAAATAAATTAAGAAAAAAGAACAATGATCAATACACTTGCATTCATGAGATAAATTCTACTCATTTAAGTATTATTTGAAATCATCACTGGATTCAGTTTTTTAATATTTGCCATGTGGGTTCACCAGTCGGATTGGCCTATAGTTTTCTCTTCCTGTGCTGACCTAATCTGATTTTGATGTCAAGTGGATGCTAACTTTTGGGAATATTTCTGTAGAGAAAAATTCCCAGAGTAGAATTGCTGGATCAAGGGGTCTGTGCATTTTTTGTTTTGATGGATTTTGTTAAATTGTTACTCAAAGAGAGGTTTTGCCAGTTTACATTCTAACCAACAACATATAATAGTTTGTCTTCACCCTTACCAACCTGAAGGACCTGTCATCACCAATCAACTTTTTATTTCTTTTTTATGTGTGAGTTGAGCATCTTTGCATATGTTCAGAATCTGCCCTCCCCCGCCCGCCCCCCCCCCCCCCCCCCGCTGTTTCTTTTTCTGTGAACTGTCTGTTCATGTCCTTTGCCGGGTGATTGGTTTTTCTTCTTATTTGGGCAAAGTCCTGGTTTAACCTTTTGTCCTGCAGTGATATGCTGGTCTGGAATTTAAGCTCACTTCTCTCTGATGTTGATTTTAATGGCTGCTGAAACTGGAAAAGACCATCACAAAGCCCTGATGCTTGGAGGGAAGTTAGCATTCTTGTTTCTGCCTCCTAATTCAGTACACTTTCCAGTTGTATCCAGCAATAATGCAGAGGTTTTATTAGCTTTAAAATGTCTATATTTCCTAATGACAAACAGCTATTCTACAAACAAATCAGAAGGTGTTGCATTTTAATATTTTTAACAAATAGATCCAAAACCAATACAATTTGGTGGGGGAAGGGGAGGATAAGTAAGTGACAAGTAGGTGAGGAAATTATATTTCCAAAGTTTTAAGTGTTAAAACTATAAGGATTTTTATGAGTGAACTACTTTCCTTTTTGCAACCAAATCATATGAAGAAGAAAACGTTTCAAAATAGGTATTTTAAAAGCATTTTCCAAGGCGTTGTATTTTGGCTGATGAGGAGCTCCCTCTAGAGGGAGGAAAAATATCAGCACCAGAGTTTCTTTTGGTTCCACTAAAATACTGTTATAACTAATAAATGAATTCAGCACGGTAGCAGGATACAAAACTGAAGACAGAAATAAGTTGCTAACAATGAACAATCCTAAAAGAAAATTATCCCCCCAAATGTATTTACAATAGCATCAGAAACAATAAAACACTTAGGAACAAACTTAACCAAGAAAATGAAAGACTTGTACAATGAAAACTACAAAACATTGCTGAAAATAATTAAAGAAAACAAAAATATAGAAATATATCCCATGTTAATGGATTGAAAGACTTAATATTGTAAAGATATCAATACTACCCAAAGTAATCTATAGATTCAGTGCAGTCCCTATCAAAATCCTGATGATGTTTTTTTGCAGAAATAGAAATTTCTTAAAATTCATATGGAATCTCTAGAAACTCTGAATAGCCAAAACAATCTTGAAAAAGAACAATAAAGCTGAAGGACTCACACTTCATAATTTCAAAACTTACTGCAACGTTACAGTAATCAAAACAGTGTGGTACTGGCATAAAGACAGACATAGAGACCAATGGAATAGAAAAGAGAGCCCAGACATGGGCTCTGTTCAAGTTATTTTTTACAAGGATGCCAAAACCATTCAGTGGGGGAAAGGACAGTGTTTTCAACAATTGGTATGGGGAAAACTGGATATCTACATGCATAAGTATGAAATTGGACCCATATCCAACACCATATAAAAAATAAATTCAAAGTGGATCAAAGACCTAAAACTCTTAGAGGAAAACATAGGGCAAAAATTGTACAGCATTGGATTTCACAGTGATTTCTTGGATATGACATCGAAGGTACAGGCAACAAAAGAAAAAATACACAAATTGGACTATATGAAATTTAAAATTTTTTATGCATCAAAAGACACTGTTGACAGAGCAGAAAGGCAATCCACAGAATGGGACAAAATATTTGAAATAATATATCTGATAAGAAATTAATATCCAGAATACAGAGAAACTTCTAAATCTTGACGACAACAACAACAACAAAACAATTAAAAAACGAGCAAAGGACTTGAATAGACATTTGTCCAAAGAAGATATACAAATGGCCAATAAGTACATATAAAAATGCTCAGCATTACTGATCATTAGGGAAATTCAAATCAAAACTACAATGAGATACCACCTCACACCCATTAGGTTGGATACTGTTTTTTTTAAAAACCCAGAAAATAACAAGTGTTGATGAGAATACGGAGAAATTGAAACACTTGTACGCTGTTGCTGGGAAAGTAAGATGGTATAGCTGCTGTGGAAAACAGCATGGTGGTTCCTCAAAAATTAAAGATAGAATTATTATATGGCAATTCTATTCCAGGTATATACTCAAAATAATTGAAAGCAGAGTCTTGAAGAATATTTGTACACCTATGTTCAAAGCAACATTATTCACAATAGCTAAAATATCAAAGCACCCATGTGTCCATCGATGGATAAATGGATAAGCAAAATGTGGTATATACATGCAATGGAATATTATCTAGCCTTAAAAAGGAAGGTAATTCTGATTCATGCCACAACACTGATGAAACTTCAGGACATTATGCTGAGTGAAATAAGTCAGTCACAAAACAACAAATACTAAATGACTCCACTTATAGAAGGTACTTAGAGTAGTTAAAATCATAGAGGCAGAAAGTAGAATTGTGGTTGCCTGGAGCTGGAGGTGGAGGAATGGGTGGTTATTGTTTAATGGCACAGAGTTTCAATTTTACAAGAAGAAAAGAGTTATGGAGATGAATGATGGTGACAGTTGTACAAGGTTGTGAACATATTTAATAGCACCGAACTGTACACTTAAAAATGGTTAAGATGGTAAGTTTTATGTGTATCTTATGTCAATAAAAAAGTAAACGGTAACTAGAGTTAAAGCTGAGAAAGTTGAAGAAACATTTTAGGGAAGCAGAAGATAGACGGATGTTCTATATAAATGAGAGAAACTAGATTATTGATGTCATAAGCATCCAGTGTTCTGGACACAATTGAAAAATGAAAAAGGTCAACTCAACGTTGGCATCTTATTATTCACCTCCCTGGTTAGTGGTAGAGGTGGTGTGAGGGATGGTGAAGAGGCAGTTGAAAAGTCAACAAGCTGAAATTGTGAGCAGAATTTTTGACAGTTTCTTTGTGAGGAGGCACAGAATTTGGAGACCAAGACTGCCAAGAATGAGGGCATCCTGTAAATCCCCGATGTTTAGTGTTAGAAGGCAAGAGGGCTTACAATACTAAGAGAAAAGTGAATTAGAAATAGACTAGCATTTCCAATGATGGAAGGTCAGTTTCACATCATCTCAATCTCTGAAATTAGATTAAGACAACCCAGGATATCTAATGCTCCAGTCACCTACCAGAGCAAATGTAAATCATCTCTGAAGAAAGAGAACTTCATCTCAGACTTCAACTTATTTTGAAGAATCTTCTTTTTTTTTTAATTTTTTTAAGGGAATTCCTTTATTTTTATTTTTTATTTATTTATTTTTGGCTCTGTTGAGTCTTCGTTTCTGTGCAAGGGCTTTCTCTAGTTGTGGCAAGCGGGGGCCTCTCACTATCGCGGCCTCTCTTGTTGCGAGCACAGGCTCCAGATGCACAGGCTCAGTAATTGTGGCTCACGGGCCTAGTTGCTCCGCGGCATGTGGAATCTTCCCAGACCAGGGCTGGAACCCGTGTCCCGTGCATTGGCAGGCAGATTCTCAACCATTGCGCCACCAGGGAAGCCCTTGAAGAATCTTCTTATACAGCATCCATCACTCAATAAAAAATAGCCAAACACAAGACCAAAAAAAAAAAAACCCACCTTGAAAACAAGAGAAATAGCTGACAACAGAAATAGACTCACAGAGACTTCCCTGGTGGTCCAGTGGCTAAGACTTCATGTTCCCAATGCAGTGGGCCTGGGTTTGATCCCTGGTCAGGGAACTAGATCCCACATGCTGCAACTACAAGATCCCACATGCCACAACTGAAGATCCCAAATGCCACAACTAAAGATCCTGCATGCCTCAACTGAAAATCCCACGTACAGCAACGAAGATCCAGCGTGCCACAACTAAGACCCGGTGCAGCCAAATTAAAAACAAACAAAAAAAGGACAGTGGAGACAGATAATGAAGGTACAGATACAAGTTTTAAAATAAATATTCTTAATATGTTAATGAAAATAGAAGACAAAATGAGAATTCAGCAGAAAACTGAAACTTACTTTAAAACTATCAAACAGAATTTTAGAACAGAAAAACGCAACAACCAATTAGAAATTCAATGCATAAGTTTAACAGGAGACTGTACAAGGATGAAGAGATAATTACTTAACTGAAAAATAAATCAAGAGAAAATATATACAGTGAAGCACAGAGGGACATAAAGATGGAAATACAAAAGAGAGGATTGGAAACACTGGGGATACAGTGAAAAGTCAAATATATAATTAGATTCCTATCCTAGTAGAAGAGGATAGAGAATGAGGTGAAAGCCACATATGAAGAGAGAACAGCTGAAAACTTTCCAAAAATGAGGAAAGATAGAAAGCCACAGATTCAGGAAGCCCAATAGGAAAAAATAAAAAGAAAACCACACATAGGCACATAATTGGAAAACTGGTGAAAACCAAAGACAATGAGAAAACTCTCAGAGAACAAGATTACTTCAAAAGACCAACAGTTAGACTAATAGCTGACTCCTTAGCAGAAGGAATGGAAGACAGTAAAATTATATTATTAAAGTATTGAAAGAAAATAAATAATAACTACTGACTTACCTGTTGAAACCATCCTTCAATAGTGAGGGAAATACAGAACTTTTTAGACAAAAACAGAAAATTGATCACCAGCAGACCAACAATAAAATAAATACTAAAGGGTATTCTATAGGCAGAAGGAAAATGAGCCTAGGTGGCAGGCAGAGATGCAACAGAAATGAAAATAGAGAATATTGGGGAAATCTAAATGAACGTGGACTGTGCAAAACAGTAATTATTTAACTTGCAAAGGGAGTTAACCAAAGTTAAAATGTTCTGAAGTCCTTGAATTGTCTGGTACTAAATTTATATTATGCTTTGATAAGTTAAGGATACATATTGTATTCCCTAAGGTTGCTCTGTTCAGTGTGGTAGCCAGTAACCACATGTGGCTGTTGATGCTTAGAAATGTGACTAGTCCTAATTGAGAAGTGCTATAAATGTAAAATATACATCAGATTTCAAATCCTTAGTGCAAAGAAAGAGAAAATAATACCATTAATAAATACACAAAATGTCAGGCCACCCTGTGTGGATATCCTTCTTATTGTATTCAAATTCAGATTTGAATATACCACTAAGGATGCCCTCCTCATCCCACTAGTTATGATGCACATCACTGGCATGACTTTGAATCCCTGTGTGGACTCTTCCTACCCCTGCCTGGGTTCCATGCTGGGTAGACCTTTCATGCCAACACCTTCCTCATCCTCTTGGGATCCATGTCCTGCTCTGTGCCATGGGGATTCTCTTCCCCACTCCCCCCCAGTACACCTATGTCGCACTGCCCAGCCTAATGACTTTCAGACTGAAATGTTCAGGAGAGAAAGTGAGGAAATAGAAAGGAAGAACAAGAAGAAACTAAGTTTACATTTTTAATTTAAAAAAATAGACACATACCATCTGTAGAGGAAATTCTTCATCACTGGCTAAAATCTGCTTCAACATTTTTACCCCAAACTTCAAGGAAACATGGCCACAAAGAAAACTCAGAAAATGTCCATAAGAAAATGGATTAAAATATTTGAGCACAGGTTCAGATCTTCCTCTCCCACTGCAAATTCCTGGGAATAACAGAAAAGGAATACTTTTTTTTTTTTTTTTTTTTTGGCTGCTTTGGGTCTTTTGTTGCTGTGCCCGGGCTTTCTCTAGTTACCACAAGTGGGAGCTACTCATTGGTGCGATGCATGGGCTTCTCATTGTGGTGACTTCTCTTGTTGCAGAGCAAGAGAACGGGCTCTAGGCACACGGGCTCAGTAGTTGTGGCTCACGGGCTTAGTTGCTCTGCGGCATGTGGGATCTTCCCGGACCAGGGCTCAAACCTGCGTCCCCTGCATTGGCAGGTGGATTCTTAACCACTGAGCCACCAGGGAAGTCCAGAAATACATTTTTTTTTCCCTGTATGCGGGCCTCTCACTGTTGTAGCCTCTCCCATTGTGGAGCACAGTCTCCGGACGCGCAGGCTCAGCGGCCATGGCTCACGGGCCCAGCTGCTCCGCGGCATGTGGGATCTTCCCGGACCGGGGCACGAACCCATGTCCCCTGCATTGGCTGGTGGACTCTCAACCACTGCGCCACCAGGGAAGCCCCAGGAATACATTTTTTAAAAATCTCTAATAGTATCTTAAAAAAATAGGAAGGGATCTTCAGTAGACAGAAATTATATGGACACTTTAAAGCAGGGGTCCCCGACCCTCAGGCCACGGACCATTAGTGGTCCATGGCCTGTTAGGAAATGGGCCACACAGCAGGAGGTCAGTAGTGGGTGAGTGAGCGAAGCTTCATCTGCTGCTCCCCGTCGCTTGTGTTACTTCCTGAACCATCCCTCCCCAACCCCCGGTCTGTGGAAAAATTGTCTTCCACGGAACTGGTACCTGGTGCCCAAAAGGTTAGGGACTGCTGCTTTAAAGGACAGAGGCAGATATGAAAAGAATGAAAGAAAATGAATCAAAGCTCTAAAAAAGGTCTCATACAAAAGTGTAGAGCCGTGCAGTCCCTTCAAGCTAGGAGGTAGCTCATGCAGGGGGCAGCAGAGGCTGTGGGCTACCACAGGGACTACTTAGAATATATCTGTAGGAGGAGGAGCCAACTTTCCAGTTGAGTCATGCAGTTGGCAAGAGAGGGCTTGTCGGGCCTCCCTGGTGGCGCAGTGGTTGAGAGTCCGCCTGCCGATGCAGGGGATACGGGTTCGTGCCCCGGTCTGGGAGGATCCCATATGCCGCGGAGCGGCTGGGCCCGTGAGCCATGGCCGCTGGGCCTGCGCATCCGGAGCCTGTGCTCCGCAACGGGAGAGGCCACAACAGTGAGAGGCCCGCGTACCGCAAAAAGAAAAAAAAAAAAAAAAAAAAAAGAGAGAGGGCTTGTCTTCAGGGAGGAACTATGACTGGCTTGGGAAGGAGAGGCAGGGCCTGCTACCGTGTGACACTCTTGTACAGAAAGACTCCTGCCCAAATGACCACCCACTGAAACCTCACCCCAACAGTTTTTCCCACACCGCCCATGTAATCTGTGGAGTCAGGGACTAAGCATTCATCTACAGGCTAAAGGGTATCTCAGAACAAAGATGAGTATGCAACCAGGAGTCATCAAGCTTTAGGGGAAACTAGCAGCATGAAATAGCCTCCCTAAACCCAACAAGCAGAAATACAATAGTTAAAGGGAAGATTTAAGAAGACACTTTAAATAAATAAAGCTAATTTTTTTTTTTTTTCAGTACGCAGGCCTCTCACTGATGTGGCCTCTCCTGTTGCGGAGCACAGGCTCCGGATGCACAGGCCCAGCAGCCACAGCTCACGGGCCCATCCGCTCCGCGTCATGTGGGATCTTCCTGGACCGGGGCACGAAACCGTGTCCCCTGCATCGGCAGGCGAACTCCCAACCACTGCGCCACCAGGGAAGCCCCAAAGTTAATATTTTTCACAGAAGACCACTTAGCCTTAAAAAAAGAACAACACATTATTTGAAAGAGCCACTTATGGATCTTAGAGAGGAACAACATAGTTATCAATATTGAAACCTGAGGGGTGGGTGGAGGCCAAGATAGCAGAATAGGAAGGCCCTGAACTCACCTCCTACCACAGGCACACCAAACTTACAACTGCTTTCAGAGAAACTATCTATGAGAATGACCTGAAGACTAGCAGAAAAAATTTTCCACAACTAAAGACATAAAAGGGAAACCACAACAAAATGGGCAAGGGGCCAGAAATGCAGTGTAGTCAGAACCCAAACCCCTGGGAAGGTGACCCACAAATGGAAGAAATATCACAACTGTAGAGGTCCTCCCCAATGATCAAGGAGTCTCAGCCCTACATTAGGCTCTGCAGACCAGGGACCCTGCACTGGGAAAATGAGCTCCCAGAACGTCTGGCTTTGAAAATCAGTGGGGCTTATTTTGGGGAGAGCCAGAGGTCTATAGGAAACAGAAACTTCGCTCTTAAAAGGGTGAATGCAAAATCTCAAACATTCCAAGTCCAGGTACCGAAGCAGTAGTTTGAAAAGAGCCTGGGTCAGACCCACTTGCTGATTTTGTAGAGCCTCTTGGAGGGGCACGATGCAACTGGGGATCTTCTTGTGGATGGAGATTCTGGCAGCAGCCAATTTGGGGAGCTAATTCTATACCACAATAATACCTGCATTGGTAAGTGTCATTTTGGAATCCTTTCTCTAGCCTGTTAGCACCAGGAACCCAGCCCCCTCAGACCATGTAGATAGGCACAGTTAGAATTTCAACAAAGAGAAAACATAAAGAAGAAACAAACAGAGCTGAAGAATACAGTAACTGAAATGAAAAATACACTAGAGGTATCAACAGTAGATTAATGATACAGAGGAATGGATTAGAAAACCGGAAACAGATTAGTGAAAATAATCCTGGTGAGACTAAAAAAAAAAGAATTTTAAAAAAACGAGGATACTTTTAAGAGACCTCTGGGACAACATTAAATGCACCAACATTCGAATTATAGGGGTTCCAGAAGAAGAAGAGAAAAAGAAAGGGACTGAGAAACTATTTGAAGAGATTATAGTTGAAAACTTCCCTAATATGGGAAAGGAAATAGTTAATCAAGTCCAGGAGGCACAGAGAGTCCCATACAGGATAAATCCAAGGAGAAATACGCCAAGACATATTAATCAAACTGTCAAAAATTAAACACAAAGAAAACATATTAAAAGCAGCAAGGGAAAAACAACAAATAACACACAAGGGAATCCCCATAAGGTTAACAGCTGATCTTTCAGCAGAAACTCTACAAGCCAGAAGGGACTGGCAGGATATATTTAAAGTGATGAAGGAGAAAAACCTGCAACCAAGATTACTCTGCCTGGCAAGGATCTCATTCAGATTTGATGGAGAAATTAAAACCTTTACAGACAAGCAAAAGCTAAGAGAGTTCAGCACCACCAAACCAGCTTTACAACAAATGCTAAAGGAACTTCTCTAGGCAAGGAACACAGCAGAAGGAAAAGACCTACAATAACGAACCCAAAACAATTAAGAAAATGGGAATAGGAACATACATATCAATAATTACCTTAAATGTAAATGGACTAAATGCTCCCACCAAAAGACACAGATTGGCTGAATGGATACAGAAAAAAGATCCATATATATGCTGTCTACAAGAGACCCACTTCAGACCTAGAGACACATACAGACTGAAAGTAAGGGGATGGAAAAAGATATTCCATGCAAATGGAAAGCAAAAGAAAGCTGGAGTAGCAATTCTCCTATCAGACAAAATAGACTTTAAAATAAAGACTATTAGAAGAGACAAAGAGACTTCCGGGTAAGATGGCGGAAGAGTAAGACGCGGAGATCATCGTCCTCCCCACGGATACACCAGAAATACAGCTACACGTCGAACAACCCCTACAGAACACCTACTGAACGCTGGCAGAAGACCCCAGACCTCCCAAAAGGCAAGAAACTCCCCACATACCTGGGTAGGGCAAAGCAGAGAGATTCCCGCACAGAGGATCAGTGCCGAGCGGCACTCACCAGCCCGAGAGGCTTGTCTGCTCGCCCCGGCGGCACTGGAAGCTGAGGCTCGGGCTTCAGTCAGAGCGCAGGGAGAGGACTGGGGCTGGCGGCAAGAACTCAGCCAGAAGGGGGCTAATGAGCCACAGCTAGCCGGCAGGGAGTCCGGGAAAACTCTGGAGCTGCCGAAGAGGCAAGAGACTTTTTCTTCCCTCTTGGTTTCCTGGTGCGCGAGGAGAGGGGATTAAGAGCGCTGCTTAAAGGGGCTCCACAGACGGGCGCGAGTCAGGACTGAAAGCGCGGAGCCCAGTGACGGGTGTGGGACGCTGGGGCTGCTGCTGCCGCTGCCAAGAAGCCTGTGTGCGAGCGCAGGTCACTGTCCACACCGCCCTTCCGGGAGCCTGTGCAGCCCGCCACTGCCGGGGTCCCGGGATCCAGGGGCGGCTCCCCTAGGAGAACGCACAGCGCGCCTCGGGCTGGTGCAACGTCACGCCGACTTCTGCCGCTGTAGGCTCGCCCCGCACTCCGTGCCCCTCCCTCCCGCCCGGCCTGAGTGAGCCAGCGTCCCCGAAGAGGCTTCTCCTTTAACCCTGTCCTGTCTGAGCGAAGAACAGATGCCCTCTGGCGACCTACACGCAGAGGCGGGGCCAAATCCAAAGCTGAGACCCAGGAGCTGTGAGAACAAAGAAGAGAAAGGGAAACCTCTCCCAGCAGCCTCAGAAGCAGCGGATTAAAGCTCCACAATCAACTTGATGTACCCTGCATCTGTGGAATACATGAATGGACAACAAATCATCCCAAATTGAGGAGCCAGGAGTCAGTGCTGTGCCTCTGAGGTGGGAGAGCCAACTTCAGGACACTGGTCCACAAGAGACCTCCCAGCTCCACATAATATCAAACGGCGAAAATCTTCCAGAGATCTCCATCTCAACACCAGCACCCAGCTTCACTCAACGACCAGCAAGCTACAGTGCTAGACACCCTATGCCAAACAACTAGCAAGACAGGAACACAACGCCAACCATTAGCAGAGAGGCTGCCTAAAATCATAAAAAGTCCGTAGACATCCCAAAACACACCACCAGACGTGGACCTGCCCACCAGAAAGACAAGATCCAGCCTCACCCACCAGAACACAGGCACTAGTCCCCTCCACCAGGAAGCCTACACAACCCACTAAACCAACCTTAGCCACTGGGGACAGACACCAAAAACAACAGGAACTACGAACCCACAGCCTGCAAAAAGGAGACCCCAAACACAGTAACATAAGCAAAATGAGAAGACAGAAAAACACACAGCAGTAGAAGGAGCAAGATAAAAACCCACCAGACCTAACAAATGAAGAGGTAATAGGCAGTCTACCTGAAAAAGAATTCAGAATAATGATGGTAAAGATGATCCAAGATTCTATTTCCCAGATCCAAAATCTTGGAAATAGAATAGACAAAATGCAAGAAACAGTTAACAAGGACCTAGAAGAACTAAAGATGAATCAAGCATCGATTAAAAACACAATAAATGAAATAAAAAATACTCTAGATGGGATCAATAGCAGAATAACTGAGGCAGAAGAACGGATAAGTGAGGTGGAAGATAAAATAGTGGAAATAACTGATGCAGAGCAAAATAAAGAAAAAAGAATGAAAAGAACAGAGGACAGTCTCAGAGACCTCTGGGACAACATTAAACGCACCAACATTCAAATTTTAGGGGTTCCAGAAGAAGAAGAGAAAAAGAAAGGGACTGAGAAAATATTTGAAGAGATTATAGTTGAAAACTTCCCTAATATGGGAAAGGAAATAGTTAATCAAGTCCAGGAGGCACAGAGAGTCCCATACAGAATAAATCCAAGGAGAAATACGCCAAGACACATACTAATCAAACTGTCAAAAATTAAACACAAAGAAATCATATTAAAAGCAGCAAGGGAAAAACAACAAATAACACACAAGGGAATCCCCTTCAGGATAACAGCTGATCTCTCAGCAGAAACTCTACAAGCCAGAAGGGAGTGGCAGGACATAATTAAAGTGATGAAGGAGAAAAACCTGCAACCAAGATTACTCTACCCAGCAAGGATCTCATTCAGATTTGATGGAGAAATTAAAACCTTTACAGACAAGCAAAAGCTGAGAGAGTTCAGCACCACCAAACCAGCTTTACAACAAATGCTAAAGGAACTTCTCTAGGCAAGAAACACAACAGAAGGAAAAGACCTACAATAACGAACCCAAAACAATTAAGAAAATGGGAATAGGAACATACACATCGATAATTACCTTAAATGTAAATGGACTAAATGCTCCCACCAAAAGACACAGATTGGCTGAATGGATACAAAAACAAGACCCATATATATGCTGTCTACAAGAGACCCACTTCAGACCTAGAGACACATACAGACTGAAAGTAAGGGGATGGAAAAAGATATTCCATGCAAATGGAAAGCAAAAGAAAGCTGGAGTAGCAATTCTCCTATCAGACAAAATAGACTTTAAAATAAAGACTACTAGAAGAGACAAAGAAGGACACTACATAATGATCAAGGGATCGATCCAAGAAGAAGATATAACAATTTTAAATATTTATGCACCGGGCTTCCCTGGTGGCGCAGTGGTTGAGAGTCCGCCTGTTGATGCAGGGGACACAGGTTCATGCCCCGGTCTGTGAAGATCCCACATGCCACGGAGCGGCTGGGCCCGTGAGCCACGGCCGCTGAGCCTGCGCGTCCGGAGCCTGTGCTCCGCAATGGGAGAGGCCACAACAGTGAGAGGCCCATGTACCACAAAAAAATATATATATATATTTATGCACCAAACATAGGAGCACCTAAATACATAAGGCAAATACTAACAACCATAAAAGGAGAAATCGACAGTAACACAATCATAGTAGGGGACTTTAACACCCCAGTTTCACCAATGGACAGATCATCCAAAATGAAAATAAATAAGGAAACACAAGCTTTAAATGATACATTAAACAAGATGGACTTAATTGATATTTATAGGACATTCCATCCAAAAACAACAGAATACACATTTTTCTCAAGTGCTCATGGAACATTCTCCAGGATAGATCATATCTTGGGTCACAAATCAGGCCTTGGTAAATTTAAGAAAATTGAAATTGTATCAAGTATCTTTTCCGACCACAATGCTATGAGAATAGATATCAATTACAGGAAAAGAGCTGTAAAAAATACAAACACATGGAGGCTAAACAATACACTACTTAATAAGAAAGTGATCACTGAAGAAATCAAAGGGGAAATTTAAAAATACCTAGAAACAAATGACAATGGAGACACGATGACCCAAAACCTATGGGATGCAGCAAAAGCAGTTCTAAGAGGGAAGTTTATAGCAATACAATCCCACCTTAAGAAACAGGAAACATCTCGAATAAACAACCTAATCTTGCACCTAAAGCAATTAGAGAAAGAAGAACAAAAACATCCCAAAGTTAGCAGAAGGAAAGAAATCATAAAGATCAGATCTGAAAAAGAAATGAAGGAAATGATAGCAAAGATCAATAAAACTAAAAGCTGGTTCTTTGAGAAGATAAACAAAATTGATAAACCATTAGCCAGACTCATCAAGAAAAAAAGGGAGAAGACTCAAATCAATAGAATTAGAAATGAAAAAGGAGAAGTAACAACTGACACTGCAGAAATACAAAAGATCATGAGAGATTACGACAAGCAACTCTATGCCAATAAAATGGACAACCTAGAAGAAATGGACAAATTCTTAGAAATGGACAACCTGCCAAGACTGAATCAGGAAGAAATAGAAAATATGAACAGACCAGTCACAAGCACTGAAATTGAAACTGTGATAAAAAATCTTCCAACAAACAAAAGCCCAGGACCAGATGGCTTCACAGGTGAATTCTATCAAGCATTTAGAGAAGAGCTAACACGTATCCTTCTCAAACTCTTCCAAAATATAGCAGAGGGAGGAACACTCCCAAACTCATTCTACGAGGCCACCATCACCTTGATACCAAAACCAGACAAGGATGTCACAAAGAAAGAAAACTACAGGCCAATATCACTGATGAACATAGATGCAAAAATCCTCAACAAAATACTAGCAAACAGAATCCAACAGCACATTAAAAGGATCATACACCATGCTCAAGTGGGGTTTATTCCAGGAATGCAAGGATTCTTCAATATACGCAAATCAATCAATGTGATACACCATATTAACAAATTGAAGGAGAAAAACCATATGATCATCTCAATAGATGCAGAGAAAGCTTTCGACAAAATTCAACACCCACTTATGATAAAAACCCTGCAGAAAGTAGGCATAGAGGGAACTTTCCTCAACATAATAAAGGCCATATATGACAAACCCACAGCCAGCATCGTCCTCAATGGTGAAAAACTGAAACCATTTCCACTAAGATCAGGAACAAGACAAGGTTGCCCACTCTCACCACTCTTATTCAACATAGTTTTGGAAGTTTTAGCCACAGCAATCAGAGAAGAAAAGGAAATAAAAGGAATCCAAATAGGAAAAGAAGAAGTAAAGCTGTCACTGTTTGCAGATGACATGATACTATACATAGAGAATCCTAAAGATGCTACCAGAAAACTACTAGAGCTAATCAATGAATTTGGTAAAGTTGCAGGATACAAAATTAATGCACAGAAATCTCTGGCATTCCTATATACTAATGATGAAAAATCTGAAAGTGAAATCAAGAAAACACTCCCATTTACCATTGCAACAAAAAGAATAAAATATCTAGGAATAAACCTACCTAAGGAGACAAAAGACCTGTATGCAGAAAATTATAAGACACTGATGAAAGAAATTCAAGATGATACAAATAGATGGAGAGATGTACCATGTTCTTGGATTGGAAGAATCAACATTGTGAAAATGACTCTACTACCCAAAGCAATCTACAGATTCAATGCAATCCCTATCAAACTAGCACTGGCATTTTTCACAGAACTAGAGCAAAAAATTTCACAGTTTGTATGGAAACACAAAAGACCCCGAATAGCCAAAGCAATCTTGAGAACGAAAAACAGAGCTGGAGGAATCAGGCTCCCTGACTTCAGACTATACTACAAAGCTACAGTAATCAAGACAGTATGGTACTGGCACAAAAACAGAAAGATAGATCAATGGAACAGGCTAGAAAGCCCAGAGATAAACCCACGCACATATGGTCACCTTATCTTTGATAAAGGAGGCAGGAATGTACAGTGGAGAAAGGACAGTCTCTTCAATAAGTGGTGCTGGGAAAACTGGATAGGGACATGTAAAAGTATGAGATTAGATCACTCCCTAACACCATACACAAAAATAAGCTCAAAATGGATTAAAGACCTAAATGTAAGGCCAGACACTATCAAACTCTTAGAGGAAAACATAGGCAGAACACTCTATGACATAAATCACAGCAAGATCCTTTTTGACCCACCTCCTAGAGAAATGGAAATAAAGACAAAAATAAACACATGGGACCTAATGAAACTTCAAAGCTTTTGCACAGCAAAGGAAACCATAAACAAGACCAAAAGACAACCCTCAGAATGGGAGAAAATATTTGCAAATGAAGCAACTGACAAAGGATTAATCTCCTAAATTTATAAGCAGCTCATGCAGCTCAATAACAAAAAAACAAACAACCCAATCCAAAAATGGGCAGACAACCTAAATAGACATTTCTCCACAGAAGATATACAGACTGCCAACAAACACATGAAAGTATGCTCAACATCTTTGCTCATTAGAGAAATGCAAATCAAAATTACAATGAGATATCATCTCACACCAGTCAGAATGGCCATCATCAAAAAATCTAGAAACAATAAATGCTGGAGAGGGTGTGGAAAAAAAGCAACACTCTTGCACTGCTGGTGGGAATGTGAATTGGTACAGCCACTATGGAGAACAGTATGGAGGTTCCTTAAAAAACTACAAATAGAACTACCATATGACCCAGCAATCCCACTACTGGGCATATACCCTGAGAAAACCATAATTCAAAAAGAGTCATGTACCAAAATGTTCATAGCAGCCCTATTTACAATAGCCCGGAGATGGAAACAACCTAAGTGTCCATCATCAGATGAATGGGTAAAGAAGATGTGGCACATATATACAATGGAATATTACTCAGCCATAAAAAGAAACGAAATTGAGCTATTTGTAATGAGGTGGATGGACCTAGAGTCTGTCATACAGAGTGAAGTAAGTCAGAAAGAGAAAGACAAATACTGTATGCTGACACATATATATGGAATTTAAGAAAAAAAATGTCATGAAGAACATAGTGGTAAGACAGGAATAAAGACACAGACCTACTAGAGAATGGACTTGAGGATATGGGGAGGGGGAAGGGTAAGCTGTGACAAAGCAAAAGAGCAGCATGGATATATATACACTACCAAACGTAAGGTAGATAGCTAGTGGGAAGCAGCCGCATAGCACAGGGAGATCAGCTCGGTGCTTTGTGACCGCCTGGAGGGGTGGGATAGGGAGGGTGGGAGGGAGACGCAAAAGGGAGGGGATATGGGAACATATGTATATGTATAACTGACTAAGTTTGTTATAAAGCAAAAAATAAAAAAAATAAAATAATAAAAAATAAAAAATAAAAAAATATTAAAAAAAAAAAGGAGAAGAACCATGTCTGAATAGTCCTAACACCACAGCCCTATCTCAGGAAAAACCAAATGTTACATAGGCACCAGCCTGTTTTCGAAGACCTGAGAAACTAGTTATAGAATACAGATTACCTAAACAGAGTTAGGTATCAGGTACGAGTATCAGATATTCTCACTGTAAGATAGAGGGCAGTGCCAAAAAAAATGTGTTCAAGAATTTCAAAGATAGAAGAGATAAATGTGGATGAGTGAGTCAGGAAAGTATACAGACAAGGTGAGACTATGTATAAATTGTTGGATTCAGAGTGGGAAATGGAAGGAGTGAGGACATTCACGGTGGTAACCATACTGGATGAAGCAGGGATGAGGAGCAGGTTACTGGAAAGTGGGTATGAATTAACCTTAAAAAACATTGAAAAAAAAAAAAGAAGAGACAAAGAAAGACACTACATAGTGATCAAGGGATCGATCCAAGAAGAAGATATAAAAATTGTAAATATTTATGTACCCAACATAGGAGCACCTCAATACATAAGGCAAGTACTAACAGCCATAAAAGGGGAAATCGACAGTAACACATTCATAGTAGGGGACTTTGACACCCCACTTTCACCAATGGACAGATCATCCAAAATGAAAATAAATAAGGAAACACAAGCTTTAAATGATACATTAAACAAGATGGACTTAATTGATACTTACAGGACATTCCATCCAAAAACAACAGAATACACATTTTTCTCAAGTGCTCAATGAACATTCTCCAGGATCATACCTTAGGTCACAAATCAAGCCTTGGTAAATTTAAGAAAATTGAAATTGTATCAAGTATCTTTTCAGACCACAACGCTATGAGACTAGATATCAATTACAGGAAAAGATCTGTAAAAAATACAAACACATGGGGCTTCCCTGGTGGCGCAGTGGTTGAGAGTCCACCTGCCGATGCAGGGGACACGGGTTCGTGCCCCGGTCTGGGAAGATCCCACATGCCGCGGAGCAGCTGGGCCCGTGAGCCATGGCCGCTGAGCCTGCGTGTCCGGAGCCTGTGCTCCGCAACGGGAGAGGCCACAACAGTGAGAGGCCCGTGTACCGCAAAAAAAAAAAAAAAAAAAATACAAACACATGGAGGCTAAACAATACACTACTTCATAACGAAGTGATCACTGAAGAAATCAAAGAGGAAATCAAAAAATACCTAGAAACAAATGACAATGGACACAGAACGACCCAAAATCTATGGGATGCAGCAAAAGCAGTTCTAAGAGGGAAGTTTAGGGCAATACAGTCCCACCTTAAGAAACAGGAAACCTCTCGAATAAACAACCTGACCTTGCACCTAAAGCAATTAGAGAAAGAAGAACAAAAAAAACCCCAAAGTTAGCATAAGGAAAGAAATCATAAAGATCAGATCTGAAAAAGAAATGAAGGAAATGATAGCAAAGATCAATAAAACTAAAAGCTGGTTCTTTGAGAAGATAAACAAAATTGATAAACCATTAGCCAGACTCATCAAGAAAAAAAGAAGACTCAAATCAATAGGATTAGAAATGAAAAAGGAGAAGTAACAACTGACACTGCAGAAATACAAAAGATCATGAGAGATTACTACAAGCAACTCTATGCCAATAAAATGGACAACCTGGAAGAAATGGACAAATTCTTAGAAATGCACAACCTGCCAAGACTGAATCAGGAAGAAATTGAAAATATGAACAGACCAATCACAAACACTGAAATTGAAACTGTAATTAAAAATCTTCCAACAAACAAAAGCCCAGGACCAGATGGCTTCACAGGCGAATTCTATCAAACATTTAGAGAAGAGCTAACACGTATCCTTCTCAAACTCTTCCAAAATATAGCAGAGGGAGGAACACTCCCAAACTCATTCTGTGAGGCCACCATCACCTTGATACCAAAACCAGACAAGGATGTCACAAAGAAAGAAAACTACAGGCCAATATCACTGATGAACATAGATGCAAAAATCCTCAACAAAATACTAGCAAACAGAATCCAACAGCACATTAAAAGGATCATACACCATGATCAAGTGGGGTTTATTCCAGGAATGCAAGGATTCTTCAATATATGCAAATCAATCAACGTGATACACCATATTAACAAATTGAAGGAGAAAAACCATATGATCATCTCAATAGATGCAGAGAAAGCTTTCGACAAAATTCAACACCCATTTATGATAAAAACCCTGCAGAAAGTAGGCATAGAGGGAACTTTCCTCAACATAATAAAGGCCATATATGACAAACCCACAGCCAACATCATCCTCAATGGTGAAAAACTGAAACCATTTCCACTAAGATCAGGAACAAGACAAGGTTGCCCACTCTCACCACTCTTATTCAACATAGTTTTGGAAGTTTTAGCCACAGCAATCAGAGAAGAAAAGGAAATAAAAGGAATCCAAATAGGAAAAGAAGAAGTAAAGCTGTCACTGTTTGCAGATGACATGATACTATACATAGAGAATCCTAAAGATGCTACCAGAAAACTACTAGAGCTAATCAATGAATTTGGTAAAGTAGCAGGATACAAAATTAATGCACAGAAATCTCTGGCATTCCTGTACACTAACGATGAAAAATCTGAAAGTGAAATCAAGAAAACACTCCCATTTACCATTGCAACAAAAAGAATAAAATATCTAGGAATAAACCTACCTAAGGAGACAAAAGACCTGTATGCAGAAAATTATAAGACACTGATGAAAGAAATTCAAGATGATACAAATAGATGGAGAGATGTACCATGTTCTTGGATTGGAAGAATCAACATTGTGAAAATGACTCTACTACCCAAAGCAATCTACAGATTCAATGCAATCCCTATCAAACTAGCACTGGCATTTTTCACAGAACTAGAACAGAAAATTGCACAATTTGTATGGAAACACAAAAGACCCCGAATAGCCAAAGCAATCTTGAGAACGAAAAACAGAGCTGGAGGAATCAGGCTCCCTGACTTCAGACTATACTACAAAGCTACAGTAATCAAGACAGTATGGTACTGGCACAAAAACAGAAAGATAGATCAATGGAACAGGCTAGAAAGCCCAGAGATAAACCCACGCACATATGGTCACCTTATCTTTGATAAAGGAGGCAGGAATGTACAGTGGAGAAAGGACAGTCTCTTCAATAAGTGGTGCTGGAAAACTGGACAGGTACATGTAAAAGTATGAGATTAGATCACTCCCTAACACCATACAGAAAAATAAGCTCAAAGTGGATTAAAGAATTAAATGTAAGGCCAGAAACTATCAAACTCTTAGCGGAAAGCATAGGCAGAACACTCTATGACATAAATCACAGCAAGATCCTTTTTGACCCACCTCCTAGAGAAATGGAAATAAAGACAAAAATAAACAAATGGGACCTAATGAAACTTCAAAGCTTTTGCACAGCAAAGGAAGCCATAAGACCAAAAGGCAACCCTTGGAATGGGAGAAAATATTTGCAAATGAAGCAACTGACAAAGGGTTAATCTCCAAAATTTATAAGCAGCTCATGCAGCTCAATATTTAAAAAACAAACAACCCAATCCAAAAATGGGCAGAAGACCTAAATAGTCATTTCTCCAAAGAAGATACACAGACTGCCAACACACATGAAAGAATGCTCAACATCATTAATCATTAGAGAAATGCAAATCAAAACTACAATGTGATATCATCTCACACCAGTCAGAATGGCCATCGTCAAAAAATCTAGAAACAATAAATGCTGGAGAGGGTGTGGAGAAAAGGGAACACTCTTGCACTGCTGGTGGGAATGTGAATTGGTACAGCCACTATGGAGAACGGTATGGAGGTTCCTTAAAAAACTAGAAATAGAACTACCATATGACCCAGCAATCCCACTACTGGGCATATACCCTGAGAAAACCATAATTCAAAAAGAGTCATGTACCAAAATGTTCATTGCAGCTCTACTTACAATAGCCCGGAGATGGAAACAACCTAAGTGTCCATCATTGAATGAATGGATAAAGAAGATGTGGCACATATATACAATGGAATATTACTCAGCCATAAAAAGAAACGAAATTGAGCTATTTGTAATGAGGTGGATAGACCTAGAGTCTGTCATACAGAGTGAAGTAAGTCAGAAAGAGAAAGACAAATACCGTATGCTAACACATATATAAGGAATTTAAGGGAAAAAATGTCATGAAGAACCTAGGGGTAAAACAGGAATAAAGACACAGACCTACTTGAGAATGGACTTGAGGATATGGGGAGGGGGAAGTGTAAGCTGTGACAAAGCGAGAGAGAGGCATGGACATATATACACTACCAAACGTAAGGTAGATAGCTAGTGGGAAGCAGCCGCACAGCACAGGAAGATCAGATGGGTGCTTTGTGACCACCTAGAGGGGAGGGATAGGGAGGGTGGGACGGAGGGAGATGCAAGAGGGAAGGGATATGGGAACAGATGTATATGTATAACTGATTCACTTTTTCATAAAGCAGAAACTAATAAAAAAATTTCAACAGAGAAAATATAAAGAAACAAACAGAGCTGAAGAATACAGTAACTGAAATGAAAGATACACTAGAGGTATCAACAGTAGATTAATGATACAGAGGAATGGATCAGAAAACTGGAAACATTAATGAGAATAATCCTGGTGAGACTAAAAAAAAAAAATTAAAAAAAACAAGGATAATTTAAGAGACCTCTGGGACATTAAGCGTACTAACATTCACGTTATAGGGATCCTGGAAGGAGAAGAAAGAGAAAAGGGCAGAGAACTTATTTGAATAAATACTAGCTGAAAATTCCCCCATCTTGTGAAAGGAAACAGACAGCCAGGTCCAAGAAGTACAGAGAGTCCCAAACAAGATGAACCCTAAAATGTTCACACCAAGACACATTATAATTAAAATGGCAAAAATTCAATATAAGGAGAGAATCTCAAAAGCAGCAAGAGAAAGCTACTAGTTACATACAAGGGAACTCCCATAAGACTATCAGCTGACTTTTCAGTAGAAACTCTGCAGGACAGAAGGGAGTAGTAGCACAATATATTCAATGTGATGAAGGAAAGAAAAAAAGAAAACTTAACCACCAAGAATACTGTACCCAGCAAGGCTATCCTTCAGATTTGAAGGAGAGAAAAAGAGTCTTACAGATAAGCAAAAGCTAAAAGAATTCAGCACCACTAAACCGGCTTTACAAGAAATGTAAAAGGAACTTCTTAAAGTGGAAAAGAAAAGGCCACAACTAGAAATATGAAAATTATGAAAGAAAAATCTCGTTGGTAAAGGTAAACATATAGTAAAAGTAGTAGATCAACCACTTACAGAGCTAGTAGGAAGGTTAAAAGACAAAAGTAGTAAGACCATCTATATCCACAATAAGTAGTTAAGGGATACACAAAACATGTCCTCTGAGATCAGGAGCAAGACAAGGATGCCCACTCTCACCACTTTTATTCAACAAAGTATTGGAAGTCCTAGCCACGGCAATCAGATAAGGAAAATAAATAAAAGGAATCCAAATTGGAAAGAAACCTAGACAATAGGCACTCAAACAAATTAAAGAATTCTTTTTTTTAAATAAATTTACTTATTTATTTTTGGCTGAGTTGGGTCTTTGTTGCTGCACGCGGGCTTTCTCTAGGTGCGGCAAGCAGGGGCTGCTCTTTGTTGTGGTGCGTGGGCTTCTCATTGTGGTGGCTTCTCTTGTTGCGGAGCATGGGCTCTAGGCATGCAGGCTTCAGTAGTTGTGGCACACGGGCTCTAGAGCGCAGGCTCAGTAGTTGTGACGCACAGACTTAGTTGCTCCGCGGCATGTGGGATCTTCCCGGACCAGGGCTCGAACCCGTGCCCCCTGCATTGGCAGGCGGATTCTTAACCATTGTGCCACTAGGGAAGCCTGAGAATTCTTTTTGTCTCACATACAAAAAGCCTAGATGTGGGAAGTCCCTGTCTGGTATTCAGACTTCTTCTATTACTCTTCTTTCCTAGGCTCATGATTGGTCCCTTTTCCTCCTACTCTCAATATGGCTACCAGAGTGCCAGCCATCATGTGAACATTTCAGGAAAGAAGAGAGGTAAAGGCAAAGGGCAAGAAAGCCATTCTGTCCTGAGCCAGCCTTTTTTCTTTTTCTTTTTCTTTTTTTTTGCGGTACGCGGGCCTCTCACTGTTTCGGCCTCTCCTGCTGCAGAGCACAGGCTCCGGATGCGCAGGCCCAGCGGCCATGGCTCATGGACGCAGCCGCTCTGTGGCATGTGAGATCTTCCCAGACTGGGGCACAAACCCGTGTCCTCTGCATCGGCAGGTGGACTCTCAACCACTGTGCCCCCAGGGAAGCCCCTGAGCCAGCCTTTTTATAAGCTTTCCCAGAATACCCACCCTGTGACTTCTGCTGACATCTCATTGGCCAGTGAGTGCTACATGACCAGCCCTAGCTACAGGTGAGGCTTTGGAAGGTTGTCTTTTCCTCGTCCCTACTCTGGACACATTGCTACTCCAAATTCTCACAGTTCTGTTAGTTAGGAAAATGAATACTGGCTTGCCTCAACTTCAAGATAGTAAAAGGGATAAAATTTCAAAGAAAATTCAACAAAGAAAGAGAAAATGAAAAAAAAAGATAAATGGAAACCATTAAACAATATGGCAATATATCCAGGCATAATAGAAATCATAATAAATGTGAATTTGCAGTATTCATCTATTAAAAATACATAGACTTTCTTGCTGGATCAAAATGGACACACCTGAATTGTGTTAACAAAAGGAGATAAGAAGTTGAATATAAAGTGGTAGAAAACAGTATAGCGTGGAGAGAGCCCCTGCTTCTGATGATGGTGTGCTAAGTAGTTAGGATTAATCCTTTAAGAATAACTGGAAAAGCTGATCAAAATATTTTTTAAATTTCTGATTGAAGGAATTAGAAAGTAATAATATAGTAATAAAAATTGTCTGGGCCATGGTCTGAACTAAGAAACAAATCCAGAGATGCAAGCCTGTCGTCTGGGGATTGTCTGACACTTTTATGTTCAGATGCTTCCCATGCCTTCACTGTCCCATGCATTGCACCCACCACTTCCCCCATCTTCCAACTTACTCTTATCTTTCCCACTGCCTTAATTCCATTAACTTCACACTAACACCTTGGCCGTAAATAGCCTCCTCCTCTTCTCTACACACCCCCTGTAGCTCATACTGGCCTCCCCCATACTCACGTTCCTCACCCCAAATATGCTCCTTAGTGACCCTTGGGTCTGTGCCTCTGAGAGGTAAACAGGGCCTCTCAATAACCGCCAGGGCTTGGCCAGCGGCCTCTCTGCTCAGCATTGATCTTTTGGCTCTGGGTGGGTCCTCCGAGGCCAGAAGTAGGCAGAGGTGGGCCCTGCTTGTGCAATGGCTGGCCCTCCCCCATCTCCTGATTGTGACTTCCTCTTAGGTGAAGAGGAAGACAGGAGAGTGCTTGAGGCCAGTAAAGCCTGAGATGGGTACTCTGTGTGGGTCTGGCTCTCCCAGGAGGCTGATAACTGGGTACCTGGCGGAAGGGCCAGACACAGGGGATTCAGCCACAGTGAAAGAGTTTACTCTGTCTCCCCAGCTACACTATCCTCATCAAAGATGATTGCTGCTAAATTTTTATAGTGTGGGGACTTCCCTGGTGGTCCAGTGGTTAAGGCTCTGTGCTTCCAATGCTGGGAGTGCGAGTTTGATCCCTGGTCAGGGAACTAAGATCCCACATGCTGTGTGGCACAATCAAAAACTTAAAAAAATTTTTTTTTAATTTTTATAGTGTGTAACTCCCTAATCCCCTCCTTTTAAAAATAATGCCTTTATAGCAATACATATAAATATGTACCTAGATAGGGATGGTATTGTTCTTCAATTCAATTGGTTTTACTTTCACCTTCCATGTCGGTACATAGCAAACAAACTCATTCTTTGTAGTTTTATTAAGCGCTTTTTTAAAAGTTGAAGTATAATTGATTTACAATGTTGTGCCAATCTCTGCTGTACAGCAGAGTGACTCAGTTATACACATATAGACATTCTTTTTTGTTATATTCTTTTCCATTATGGTTTATCACAGGATATTGAATATAGTTCCCTGTGCTATATAGTAGGACCTTTTTGTTTATCCATCCTATATATAATAGTTTGCATCTGCTAATCCCACACTCCTAGTCCTTCCCTCCCCCACTCCCCTTCTCCTTGGCAGCCACACGTCTGTTCTCTATCTCTGTGAGTCTGTTTCTGTTTTATAGACAGGTTCATTTGTGCCATATTTTAGATTCTACATGTAAGTGATACCATATGGTATTTCTCTTTCTCTGTCTGTCTTACTTCACTTAGTATGATAATCCCTAGTTGCATCCATGTTGCTGCAAATGGCATTATTTTGTTCTTTTTATGGCTGAGTAGTATTCCGTTGTATTTATGTATCACATCTTCTTTATCCATTCATCCATCAGTGGACATTTAGGTTGTTTCCATGACTTGGCTATTGTGAATAATGCTGCTATGAACATAGGAGTGCATGTATCTTTTTGAATTATAGTTTTGTCTGGGTGTATACCCAGGAGTGAGATTGCTGGATCATAGGGTATTTCTATTTTTAGTTTTCTGAGGAACTTCCACATTGTTTTCCATAGTGGCTGCACCAACTTACATTCCCACCAACAGTGTAGGAGGGTTCCCTTTTCTCCACATCCTCTCCAGCATTTGTTATTTGTAGACTTTTTAATGATGGCCATTCTGACCAGTGTGAGGTGGTACCTCATTGTAGTTTTGATTTGCATTTCTCTAATAATTAGTGATGTTGAGCATCTTTTCATATGTCTACTGAGCATCTGTATGTCTTCTTTGGAGAAATGTCTGTTAAGGTCTTCTGCCCATTTTTCGATTGTGTTCTTTGTTTTTTCGTTGTTGAGTTGTATGAGCTGTTTATATATTTTGGAGATTAAGCCCTTGTCTGTCACATCATTTGCAAATATTTTCCCCATGTTCTGTAGGTTGTCTTTTTTTTATGGTTTCTTTTGTTATGCAAAAGCTTGTAAGTTTGATTAGGATCCATTTGTTTATTTTTGTTTTTATTTCTATTGCCTTGGGAGACTGACCTAAGAAAACAATGGTATGATTTATGTCAGAGAATGTTTTGCCTATGCACTCTTCTAGGAATTTTATGGTTTCATGTCTTACGTTTGAGTCTTTAAGCCATTTAGAGTTTATTTTTGTACATGGTGTGAGGGTGCATTCTAACTTCATTGATTTACATGCAGCTGTCCAACTTACCCTGCACCACTTGCTGAAGAGACTGTCTTTTTCCCATTTTATATCCTTGCCTCCTTTGTCGAAGAGTAATTGACCGTAGATGTGTGGGTTTATTTCTGGGCTCTCTGTTCTGTTCCATAGATCCATATATCTGTTTCTGTGCCAATATCACACAGTTTTGATTACTGTCGCTTTGTAGTATTGTCTGAAGTCTGGGAGAGTTATGCCTACTGCTTTTTAAAAAATATTTATTTACTTATTTGGTGGCATTGGGTCTTAGTTGCAGCAGGTGGGCTCCTTAGTTGTGGCTCGTGGGCTCCTTATTTGTGGCCCACAGGCTTCTTAGTTGCGGCATGTAGGCTCCTTAATTGTGGCTTACCAGCTCCTTAGTTGTGACATGCGAACTCTTAGTTGCAGCATGCATGTGGGATCTAGTTCCCGGACCAGGGATCTAACCCAGGCCCCCTGCATTGGGAGCACGTAGTCTTAACCACTGTGCCACCAGGGAAGTCCCATCTCCTGCTTTGTTTTTTTTACTCAGGATTGCTTTGGCAGTTCTGGATCTTTTATGGTTCCATATAAATTTTTGGATTATTTGTTCTAGTTCTGTGAAAAATGTCTTGGATATTTTGATAGGGATTGCATTAAGTCTGTAGATTGCTTTGAGTAGTAGTGCCATTTTAACAATATTAATTCTTCTAATCCAAGAGCATGGGATATCTTTTCATTTCTTTGAATCCTCTTTAATTTCCTTTATTAATGTTTTATACTTCTCAGTGTATAAGTCTTTCATCTCCTTGGTCAGGTTTATTCCTGGGTTTTTGTTTCGTTTTGTTTTGTTTTTGGTGCTATTTTAAAAGGTAGCGTGTGCTCACCCCTTCTTATCAGAACACTGGAATCACAACTAGCTTCTGAACAACCATCGACAAAAAAATGCTGGTACCGACCCCCAAAAAATACTCTACATCCAAAGACCAAGGAGAAGCCACAATGAGACAGTAGGAGGGGCGCAACTGTGATAAAATCAAATTCCATACCCGCTGGGTGGGTGACGCACAAACTGGAAAACAGTTATACCACAGAAGTTCTCCCACTGTAGTGAAGGTTCTGAGCCCCACATTAGGCTTCCTAGCCTGGAGGTCCAGTGATGGGAGGAAGAGTCCCCAGAGAATCTGGCTTTGAAGGCCAGTGGGATTTGATTGCAGAACTTCCATAGGACTGGGGAAAAGAGAAACTCTGCTCTTGGAGGGTACACACAAAGTCTTGTGCATACCAGGACCCAGGGGAAAAAGCAGTGGTCCTATAAGAGACTGGGCCAGAACTACCTGCTAGTATTGAAGGGTCTCCTGCAGAGGTTTTGGGCGGCTGTGGCTCACTGTGAGGATAGACACTGGCAGCATCAGTTCTGGGAAATATTCATTGGGTTGAGCCCTGCTGGAGGCCACCATTAACCCCATTAGTCTAGGCTGTAGACTCCAGTGCTGGGTCACCTCAGGACAAACAACCAACAGGAAGGGAACACAGCCCCACCCATCAGCAGGCAAGTGGATTAAACTTTTACTGAGCACGGTCCTGCCCACCAGAGGGACAAGACCCAGCCTTGCCCACCACCAGTCCCTCCCATCAGGAAGCTTGCACAAGCCTATTAGGTAGCCTAATCCACCAGAAGGCAGACAGCAGAAGCAAGAAAAACTACAGTCCTGCAGCCTGCGGAATGAAAAACACAATCACAGAAAGTTAGACGAAATGAAATGGGAGAGGATTAATGTCCCAGATGAAGGAACAAGATAAATCCACAGAAAAACAACTAAGTGAAGTGGAGATAGGCAACGTTCCGGAAAAAGAATTCCGAATAATGATAGTGAAGATGATCCAGGGTCGCAGAAAAAGAATGGAGGCAAGGATTGAGAAGATGCAAAAAATGTTTAACAAAGACCTAGAAGAGATCATACACCATGATCAAGTGGGGTTTATTCCAGGAATGCAAGGATTCTTCAATATACGCAAATCAATCAACGTGATACACCATATTAACAAATTGAAGGAGAAAAACCATATGATCATCTCAATCGATGAAGAGAAAGCTTTCGACAAAATTCAACACCCATTTATGATAAAAACCCTGCAGAAAGTAGGCATAGAGGGAACTTTCCTCAACATAATAAAGGCCATATATGACAAACCCACAGCCAGCATCGTCCTCAATGGTGAAAAACTGAAACCATTTCCACTAAGATCAGGAACAAGACAAGGTTGCCCACTCTCACCACTCTTATTCAACCTAGTTTTGGAAGTTTTAGCCACAGCAATCAGAGAAGAAAAGGAAATAAAAGGAATCCAAATAGGAAAAGAAGAAGTAAAGCTGTCACTGTTTGCAGATGACATGATACTATACATAGAGAATCCTAAAGATGCTACCAGAAAACTACTAGAGTTAATCAATGAATTTGGTCAAGTTGCAGGATACAAAATTAATGCACAGAAATCTCTGGCATTCCTATATACTAATGATGAAAAATCTGAAAGTGAAATCAAGGAAACACTCCCATTTACCATTGCAACAAAAAGAATAAAATATCTAGGAATAAACCTACCTAAGGAGACAAAAGACCTGTATGCAGAAAATTATAAGACACTGATGAAAGAAATTCAAGATGATACAAATAGATGGAGAGATGTACCATGTTCTTGGATTGGAAGAATCAACATTGTGAAAATGACTCTACTACCCAAAGCAATCTACAGATTCAATGCAATCCCTATCAAACTACCACTGGCATTTTTCACAGAACTAGAACAAAAAATTTCACAATTTGTATGGAAACACAGAAGACCCCGAATAGCCAAAGCAATCTTGAGAACGAAAAATGGAGCTGGAGGAATCAGACTCCCTGACTTCAGACTATACTACAAAGCTACAGTAATCAAGACAGTATGGTACTGGCACAAAAACAGAAAGATAGATCAATGGAACAGGCTAGAAAGCCCAGAGATAAACCCACGCACATGTGGTCACCTTATCTTTGATAAAGGAGGCAGGAATGTACAGTGGAGAAAGGACAGTCTCTTCAATAAGTGGTGCTGGGAAAACTGGACAGGGACATGTAAAAGTATGAGATTAGATCACTCCCTAACACCATACACAAAAATAAGCTCAAAATGGATTAAAGACCTAAATGTAAGGCCAGACACTATCAAACTCTTAGCGGAAAACATAGGCAGAACACTCTATGACATAAATCACAGCAAGATCCTTTTTGACCCACCTCCTAGAGAAATGGAAATAAAGACAAAAATAAACACATGGGACCTAATGAAACTTCAAAGCTTTTGCACAGCAAAGGAAACCATAAACAAGACCAAAAGACAACCCTCAGAATGGGAGAAAATATTTGCAAATGAAGCAACTGACAAAGGATTAATCTCCAAAATTTATAAGCAGCTCATGCAGCTCAATAACAAAAAAACAACCCAATCCAAAAATGGGCAGAAGACCTAAATAGACATTTCTCCACAGAAGATATACAGACTGCCAACAAACACATGAAAGGATGCTCAACATCTTTACTCATTAGAGAAATGCAAATCAAAACTACAATGAGATATCATCTCACACCAGTCAGAATGGCCATCATCAAAAAATCTAGAAACAATAAATGCTGGAGAGGGTGTGGAAAAAAGGGAACACTCTTGCACTGCTGGTGGGAATGTGAATTGGTACAGCCACTATGGAGAATGGTATGGAGGTTCCTTAAAAAACTACAAATAGAACTACCATATGACCCAGCAATCCCACTACTGGGCATATACCCTGAGAAAACCATAATTCAAAAAGAGTCATGTACCAAAATGTTCATAGCAGCCCTATTTACAATAGCCCGGAGATGGAAACAACCTAAGTGTCCATCATCGGATGAATGGATAAAGAAGATGTGGCACATATATACAATGGAATATTACTCAGCCATAAAAAGAAATGAAATTGAGCTATTTGTAATGAGGTGGATAGACCTAGAGTCTGTCATACAGAGTGAAGTAGGTCAGAAAGAGAAAGACAAATACTGTATGCTAACACATATATATGGAATTTAAGAAAAAAATGTCATGAAGAACATAGGGGTAAGACAGGAATAAAGACACAGACCTACTAGAGAATGGACTTGAGGATATGGGGAGGGGGAAGGGTAAGCTGTGACAAAGTGAAAGAGCAGCATGGACATATATACACTACCAAACGTAAGGTAGATAGCTAGTGGGAAGCAGCCTCATAGCACAGGGAGATCAGCTCGGTGCTTTGTGACCGCCTGGAGGGGTGGGATAGGGAGGGTGGGAGGGAGACGCAAAAGGGAGGGGATATGGAAACATATGTATATGTATAACTGATTAAATTTGTTATAAGGCAAAAATTTTTAAAATACATAAATAAATAAATAAATAAAAGAAAAAAAAAAGAATCCAAAAAAAAAAAAAAAGACCTAGAAGAACTAAAGAACAAACAAACAGAGATGAACAAGACAATAAATGAAATGAAAAATACACTAGAAGAAATCAATAGCAGAATAGCTGAGGCAGAAGAACAGATAAGTGACCTGGAAGACAGAATGGTGGAAATCACTGCCGTGGAACAGAATAAAGAAAAAAGAATGAAAAGAAATGAAGACAGTCAAAGAGACCTCTGGGACAACATTAAACACAGCAACATTCGCATTATAGGCATCCCAAAAGGAGAAAAGAGAGAGAAAGGACCTGAGAAAATATTCGAAGAGATAATAGCTGAAAACTTCCCTAACATGGAAATGGACAGTCACCCAAGTCCAGGAAGCACAGAGAGCCCCCAGCAGGATAAACCCAAGGAGGAACATGCCAAGACACATAGTAATCAAATTGACAAATATTAAAGACTAAAAAGATTTTTAAAGCAACTAGGGAAAAATGACAAATAACATACAAGGGAACTCCCATAAGGTTATCAGCTGATTTCTCAGCAGAAACTCTACAGGCCAAAAAGTAGTGACACAATATATTTAAAGTGATGAAAGGGAAGAACCTACAACCAAGAATACTGTACCCAGCAAGGCTCTCATTCAGATTTGATGGAGAAATCAAAAGCTTTACAGACAAGCAAAAGCTAAGAGAATTCAGCACCACCAAACCAGCTTTGCAACACATGATAAAGGAGCTCCTCTAGGCGGAAAAGAGACCAGCAACTTAAAACAACCTTGTACATATATAGACTGCTATATCAAAACCTCATTGGAACAGCAAAACCAAAAACTACAGTAGATAAACACATAAAAAAGAAAAAGCAACCCAAACACAACACTAAAGATGGTCATCATGGATGATGGTGAGAGTTGCACAACATTGTGAATATACTCAGTGCCACTGAACTGTACAGTTAAATATGGTTAAAATAGTATGTTTTATATTATGTGACTTTTACCACAATTAAAGAAAAAAAATTTTAAACTGGAACTTCCCTGGTTGTCCAGTGGTTAAGACTCTGCACTTTCATTGCAGGGGGGCCTGGGTTCGATCCTTAGTCAGGGAACTAAGATCCCACATGCCCCACGGTGCAGCCAAAAAAAAAAAAAAAAGGAAGAAGAAGAAGAAATCAGCTACAAGAAAAAAACTTTAGAAAACATGAACAAGTGGAGGCTAACAATATGCTACTAACAACAAATGGATTGCTGAAGAAATCAAAGAGAAAATAAAAAAATACCCAGAGTCAAGTGAAAATGAAAGCACAACAATCCAAAACCTATGGGATGCAGCAAAAGCAGTTATCACAGGGAAGTTTATAGCAATACAAGCCTACTTCAAGAAACAAGAAAAATCTCAAACAATCTAAACTTACACCTACAGGAACTAGAGAAAGAAGAACAAACAAAACCTAAAGTTAGTAGAAGGAAAGAAATCATAAAGATCAAAGCAGAAATAAATGAAATAGAGACAAAGAAAACAATAAAAAGATCAGTGAAATTAAAAGCTGGTTCTTTGAAAAGATAAACAAAGTTGATAAGCCTTTAGCCAGACTCATCAAGAAAAAAAGGGAGAGGACTCAAATCAATAAAATTAGAAATGATAAAGGAGAACTTACACCTGACACCACAAAAATACAAAGGATCATAAGACTACTACAAACAACTGTATGCCAATAAAATGGACAACCTGAAAGAAATGGACAAATTCTTAGAAAGGTACAATCTCCCAAGACTGAACCAGGAAGAAATAGAAAATATGAACAGACCAATCACAAGTGCTGAAATTGAAACTGTGATTTAAAAACTCCCAACAAATAGAAGTCCAGGACCAGATGGCTTCACAGGTGAATTCTATCAAACATTTAGAGAAGAATTAACACCTATCCCTCTGAAATTGTAGAGGAAGGAAATCTCCAAAACTCATTCTATGAGGCCACCATCACCATGACACCAAAACCAGACAAAGATACCACACACACAAAAAAGAAAATTACAGGCCAACATCACTGATGAATATAGACGCAAAAATCCTCGACAAAATACTAGCAATCCGAATCCAACAATACATTAAAAGGATCATACACCATGATCAAGTCGGATTTATCCCAGCAATGCAAGAATTCTTCAGTAGCTGTAAATCAATCAGTGTGATACACCACATCAACAAATTGAAGAATAAAAACCACATGATCGGGCTTCCCTGGTGGTGCAGTGGTTGAGAGTCCGCCTGCCGATGCTGCTGATGCAGGGGATGTGGGTTCGTGCCCCAGTCCGGGAGGATCCCACATGCCACGGAGCCGCTGGGCCCGTGAGCCATGGCTGCTGAGCCTGCGCGTCCAGAACCTGTGCTCCGCAACCGGAGAGGCCACAACAGTGAGAGGCTTGCGTACCGAGAAAAAAAAAAAAAAACAAACACCACATGATCATCTCAGTAGATGCAGAAAAAGCTTTTGACAAAATTCAGCACCCATTTATGATAAAAACTCTCCAGAAATTGGGCATAGAGGGAACATATCTCAACATAATAAAGGTCATATACAATAAACCTACAGCTAACATTGTACTTAATGGTGAAAAGCTGAAAGCATTTCCTCTGAGATCAGGAACAAGACAAGGAGGTCCACTCTTTCCATCTTTATTCAACATAGTTTTGGAAGTCCTAGCTATGGCAATCAGAGAAGAAAAAGAAATAAAAAGAATCCAAATGGGAAAAGAAGAATTTAAACTGTAACTGTTTGCTGATGACATGATACTATACGTAGAAAATCCTAAAAGATGCTACCAGGAAACTACTAGAGCTCATCAATGAATTTGGTAAAGTTGCGTGTTACAAAATTAATACACAGAAATCTGTTGATTTCTATACACTAACAACAAAAGATCAGAAAGAGAAATTCAAGAAACAATCCCATTTACCATCACATCAAAAATAATAAAATACCTAGTAATAAACCTACCTAAGGAGACAAAAGACCTGTACTCTGAAAACTATAAGACACTGATGAAAGAAATCAAAGGCATCACAAACAGATGGAAAGATATACCATGTTCTTGGATTGGAGGAATCAATATTGCCAAAATGACTGTACTACCCAAAACAATCCACAGATTCAGTGCAATTCCTATCAAAGTACCAATGGCATTTTTCACAGAACTAGGACAAAAAATCTTAAAATTTCTATGAAGACACAAATGACCCCGAATAGCTAAAGCAGTCTTGAGAAAGAAAAACAGAGCTGGAGGAATCAGGCTCCCTGACTTCGGAGTATACTACAAAGCTATAGTCATCAAAACAGTATGGTACTGGCACAAAAATAGAAATATAGATAAATCAATGGAACAGGATAGAAAGCCCAGAAATAAACCCATGCACCTATGATCAATTAATCCATGACAAAGGAGGCAAGACTGTACAATGGTGGAAAGACAGTGTCTTCAATGGTCCTGGGAAAACTGGACAGCCACATGTCAAAAAAGTGAAATTAGATCATTCTTTAACACCATACACAAAAATAAGCTCAAAATGGATTAAAGACCTAAATGTGAGACTGGACACTGTAAAACTCTTAGAGGAAAACATAGGCAGAACACTCTCTGACATAAATTGCAGCAATATCTTTTTCAATCCATCTCCTAGAGTAATGGAAATAAAAACAAAAATAAACAAATGGGACCCAATTAAACTCAAAAGCTTTTGCATAGCAAAGGAAACTATAAATAAAACGAAAAGACAACCCACAGAGTGGGAGAAAATATTTGCAAATGATGTGACCGACAAGGGATTAGTCTCCAAAATTTGCAAACAGCTGATGTGGCTTAATATCATCAAAACAAACAACCCAATCAAAAAGTGGGCAGAAGACTTAAATAAAGATTTCTCCAAAGAAGACATACAGATGGCCAAGAGGCACATGAAAAGATGTTCAATATTGCTAATTATTAGAGAAATACAAGTCAAAACTACAATGAGATATCACCTCACACCAGTCAGAATGGCTATCATCAAAAAAATCCACAAACAGTAAATCCTGGAGAGGGTGTGGAGAGAAGAGAACCCTCCTACACTGTTGGTGGGAATGTAAATTGATACAGCCACTGTGGAGAACAATATGGAGTTTCCTTAAAAAACTGGAAATAGAGCTACCATATGATCCTGCAATCTCACTTCTGGGCATATATCTGGAGAAAAACATGGTCCCAAAGGATACATGCACCCCAATATTCATTACAGCACTGTTTTCAATAGCCAAGACATGGACACAACCTAAATGTCCATTGACAGAGGAATGGATAAAGAAAATGTGGTACATATATACAATGGAATATTATCCAGCCATTAAAAAGAATGAAATAGTGCCATTTGCAGCAACATGGATGGCTCTAGAGCAGTGGTCCCCAACCTTTGTGGCACCAGGGACTGGTTTCGTGGAAGACAATTTTTCCTCAGATCAGGGTGGGAGGGGATGGTTTCGGGATGATTCAAATGCACTACATTTATTGTGCACTTTATTTCTATTATTATTACATTGTAATATATAATGAAATAATTATACAACTCACCATAATGCAGAATCAGTGGGAGCCCTGAGCGTCTTTTCACTTGCCACTCACTGATAGGGTTTTGATATGAGTCTGCTAGCAATCAATTTATTATGGCCTCTGTGCAGTCAAACCTCTCTGCTAATGATAGTCAGTATTTGCAGCTGCTCCCCAGTGCTAGCATCCCTACCTCAGCTCCACATCAGATCATCAGGCATTAGATTCCCATAAGGAGCACACAACCTAGATCCCTCGCATGCACATTTCTCAGTAGCGTTCACGCTGCTGTGAGAATCTAATGCCACCGCTGACCTCACAGGAGGCAGAGTTCAGGTGATAATGCAAGCTATGGGGAGCAGCTGTAAATACAGATGAAACTTCACTTGCTTGCCCACCACTCATCTCCTGCTGTGCGGCCCAGTTCCTAACATGCCACAGGCCGGTACCAGTCCATGGCCTGGGGGCTGGGGACCCCTGATCTAGAGACTGTCATACTGAGTGAAGTAAGTCAGACAGAGAAAGAAAGTATCATTATATGCAGAATCTAGAAAGAAATGATACAAATGAACTTATTTACAAAACAGAAACTCACAGACTTAGAGAAGAAACTTATGGTTCCCAGGGGGAAAGGGTGGGGGGAAAGGATAGTTAAGGAGTTTGGGATTGACATGTACACACTGATAGATTTAAAATGGATAACCAAAGAGGACCTACTGTATAACACAGGGAACTCTGTTCGATATTATGTAACAACCTAAATGGGAAAATGTATAACTGCATCACTTTGCTGTACACCTGAAACTATCACAGCATTGTTAATCAATATGCAATTAAAAGTTTTTTTAAAATAAGAGGTTTTTTTTACATTCCCTTTCTGATGTTTCGTTGTTAGTATAAAGAAATGCAACAGATTTTTGAATGTTAATCTTGTATCCTGCTAGTTTGCTGAATTCATTTATTAGAGCTAGTATTTTTTGTGTTGAGTCCTCAGGATTTTCTATATAAAGTATCATGTCATCCTCATGTAGTGACAATTATACCTTTTCCTTTCCAATTTGGATACCTTTTATTTCTTTTTCTTGTGTGATTTCTCTGGCTAGGACTTCCAATACTATGTTGAATAGAAGTGGTGAGAGTGGGCATCCTTGTCTTGTTCCAGATATCAGTGGGAAGGCTAAAGCTGTTCACCATTGAGTATTATATTGGCTGTGGGTTTGTCAGAAATGGCTTTTATTATTCTGAGATACGTTTTGTCTATTCCCACCTTGGTAAGAGTTTTTTTTTTATCATGAATGGATGTTGAATTTTGTGAAATGCTTTTTCTGCATCTATTGAGATGATCATGTGATTTTTGACTTTTCTTTTGTTAATATGGTGTATTACATTGATTGATTTGCAAATGTTGAACCATCCTTGTGAACTTGAGGTGAATCCCACTTGGTCGTGGTGTATGATCTTTTTTGTGTGTTGTTGGATTTGGTTTGCTAATATTTTGTTGAGAATTTTTGAATCTATATTCATCAAAGATACTGACCTGTAATTTTCTTTTTTGGTGGTATCTGTCCGGTTTTGGTATCAAGGTGATGTTGGCTTCATAGAATGTCTTTGGGAGTGTTTCCTCCTCTTCAGTCTTTTGGAATAGTTTGAGAAGAATCAGTGTAAATTCTTCTTTGTATGTTTGGTAGAATTCGCCTGTGAAGCCACCTGGTCCTGGACTTTTGTTTGTAGGGAGTTTTTTAAATTACAGATTCTACTTCACTTCTAGTGATCAGTCTGTTCAAATCATCTATTTCTTCTTGATTCAATTTTGGTGGGCTGTATGTTTCTAGAAAGTTGTCCATTTCTTCTAGGTTATCAAATTTGTTGGCATACAATTGTTTATAGTATTCTCTTACGGTTTTTTGTATTTCTGCAGTATCAGTTGAGATTTCTCCTTTTTCATTTCTTATTTTGTTTATTTGGGGTTCTCTCTTTTCTTCTTGGTTGAGCCTGGCCAGAGGTTTGTCAATTTTGTTTACCCTTTCAAAGAACCAGCTCTTGGTTTTATTGATCTTTTCTATTTTTTTAAAATCTCTATTTTATTTATTAACTCCCTGATCTTTATTATTTCCTTCCTTCTGCTGACTTTAGGTTTTCTTTGTTCTTCTTTTACTAACTCTTTTAGATGGTAGGTTAGGTTGTTGACTTGAGATTTTTCTTGTTTTTTTGATGAAGGCCTGTATCACTATGAACTTCCCTCTAAGAACTGCTTTTGCTGCATCCCATAGATTTTGTATGGTTATGTTTTCATTGTTGTTTGTCTCAAGGTATTTTAAAATTATTTTTTTATTTCCTCATTGACCCATTGGTTTTTTAGTAGCATGTCTGTTCTCCATGGAGTCCTTTTTTTGTCTGGTCTCCATGTAGTCATTTTTTTCTCATTTCTTTTCCTGTGGTGGATTTCTGGTTTCATGCCATTGTGGTCAGAGAAGATGCTTGAAATAACTTCAGTACTCTTAAATTTGTTGAGGTTAGTTTTGTGCCCAAGTATGTGGTCAATCCTAGAGAATGTTCCATGTGCGCTTGAAAAGAACATATATACTTTTTTTTTCCTTGGATGTAAGGTCCTGAAAATATCCATTAAATCTAACTGTTCTATTGTATCATTTAGGATCTCTTTTGCCTTATTGATTCTCTGTCTGGAAGATCTATCCATTGATGTGAGTGGGGTGTTAAAGTCTCCTACTATTATTGTATTCCCATCAATTTCTCCCTTTATGTCTGTTAGTATTTGTTTTATGTATTTGGGTCCTCCTATATTAGATGCATATAAGTTGATGAGTGTAATATCCTTTTCTTGTATTGATCCTTTTATCATTATATAGTGCCCTATATACAGCTCCTATGGTGTGCCCACCCTTCTCCTCACTCGCCCCTCAACAATGGTGCCTTGCCTCTCTGGTGGTCCCAGGCTTCTTCCCAGACTCCTTCCGTTGTGGTGCACCACACCCTCAGGCTGCCTTCTAGCAGCCAACCCCAGTCCTCTCCCCGGGGTCTGACCTCCGAAGCCCGAGCCTCAGCACCCAGCCCCCACCAGCCCCAATGGCCAAGCGTCTCAGGCTAGGAAGTGCCAGTCAGCACCGAATGTCTGTGCAGGTCTCTCTCTACTTTGCCCTCTGCAGACCTGTTGCCACGTTCTCCTGCTCTCCTCTGAGGTTCTGAAAGCTCCCGCTCTGTCCTGTCTGATCTCCCCTCAAGTGAGAGGACTTCCCCATATGTGGAAACCTTTCCTCTTTCATAGCTCCCTCCGAGGGGTGCAGGTCCCATCCCAATTCCTTTCTCTCTTTTTTTTTTTCTTTTTTCTTTTGTCCTACCCAGTTGGGTGGAGATTGTCTTGCCCTTTTGGAGGTCTGAGGTCTTCTGCCAGTGTTCAGTAGATGTTCTATGAGAGTCGTTCCACATGTAGATGTATTTTTGATGCATCTGTGGGGAAAAGGTGAGCTCCACATCCTACTCCTCTGCCATTTTGATCCTTCCCCTTTAAGCACTTCTTAATAGATCATTTAGGTGAGTTTTCACAATTCTGTATTCCCCAGTAAGCACCACCCAAAACAAAATACAGCACATTTCTCTTTGTTTCTGTGTTGTTTGCAAGCCATACATCTTATACCTCTACTCTAGGTGTAATCTCTATTCTGAATCATTTCACCTATATTTTAATTTTGCTTGTTTTAAATTTTTGTATAAATGGATCATCTGTAAATACTCTTTTATGTCTGGCTTCTTTGATTTAGCATAACGTCTTTGAGATTCACCTGTGTTATTGTGTGCTTCAGTAGTTTGTTCATTTTTATTACTGTATATTATTTCATTATATAAACAGAGTACAGTTGCTTTCTTTAGTCAACTTTGGTGAACATTTCAGTTGTTTCCAATTTTGACCTATCTGAATAAATTTGCTATGAAGATTTTTGCACAAATCTTTTGTAGACACGTGTTTTCATTTTTCTTGTGTAAATACCTAGGAGTAGAATTTCTGAGTTATAGGATGGAGATATCCTGAACTTTATTAGAAACTGCCAAACCATTTTCCAGAGTATTTCTTCTGTTTTTTGTTTGTTTGTTTGTTTTTGTTTTTGTTTTTGTTTTTGTTTTTACAGGGCTGGTATATTAGAAGGGTTCTCCAGAGAAACAGAACCAATGGGAAATATATAGATATAGATTAGATCTATAAAGAGACAAAGAGAGATGTTAGGAATTGGCTAATGAGACTGTAGAGGGTGGCAAGTCTGAAATCTCTAGAGCAGGCTGGAAATTCAGGTAAGAGTTGATGTTGCAGCAGGCTGGAAACTTCGGCCAGGTTTCTATATTGCAGTTTTGAGCATTCCTTCCTTTTCAGGAAACTTCAGTCTTTACTCTTAAGGCCTTCAAGGGAGCGGATAAGGCCCATCCATATTACAGAGGGTAATCCGCTTTACTAAAGTCTACTGATGTAAATGTCAATCACATCTTTTTTTTTTAATTAATTTATTTTTTTTCTGCTTTATAACAAATTTAATCAGTTATACATATACATATGTTCCCATATCCCCTCCCTTTTGCGTCTCCCTCCCACCCTCCCTATCCCACCCCTCCAGGCGGTCACAAAGCACCGAGCTGATCTCCCTGTGCTATGCGGCTGCTTCCCACTAGCTATCTACCTTACGTTTGGTAGTGTATATATATCCATGCTGCTCTTTTGCTTTGTCACAGCTTACCCTTCCCCCTCCCCATATCCTCAAGTCCATTCTCAAGTAGGTCTGTGTCTTTATTCCTGTCTTACCACTATGTTCTTCATGACATTTTTTTTTCTTAAATTCCATATATATGTGTCAGCATACAGTATTTGTCTTTCTCTTTTTGACTTACTTCACTCTGTATGACAGACTCTAGGTCCATCCACCTCATTACAAATAGCTCAATTTCGTTTCTTTTTATGGCTGAGTGATATTCCATTGTATATATGTGCCACATCTTCTTTATCCATTCATCCGATGATGGACACTTAGGTTGTTTCCATCTCCGGGCTATTGTAAATAGGGCTGCTATGAACATTTTGGTACATGACTCTTTTTGAATTCTGGTTTTCTCAGGGTATATGCCCAGTAGTGGGATTGCTGGGTCATATGGTAGTTCTATTTGTAGTTTTTTAAGGAACCTCCATACCGTTCTCCATAGTGGCTGTACCAATTCACATTCCCACCAGCAGTGCAAGAGTGTTCCCTTTTTTCCACACCCTCTCCAGCATTTATTATTTCTAGATTTTTTGATGATGGCCATTCTGACTGGTGTGAGATGATATCTCATTGTAGTTTTGATTTGCATTTCTCTAATGAGTAAAGATGTTGAGCATCCTTTCATGTGTTTGTTGGCAGTCTGTATATCTTCTGTGGAGAAATGTCTATTTAGGTCTTCTGCCCATTTTTGGATTGGGTTGTTTGTTTTTTTGTTATAGAGCTGCATGAGCTGCTTATAAATTTAGGAGATTAATCCTTTGTCAGTTGCTTCATTTGCAAATATTTTCTCCCATTCTGAGGGTTGTCTTTTGGTCTTGTTTATGGTTTCCTTTGCTGTGCAAAAGCTTTGAAGTTTCATTAGGTCCCATGTGTTTATTTTTGTCTTTATTTCCATTTCTCTAGGAGGTGGGTCAAAAAGGATCTTGCTGTGATTTATGTCATAGAGTGTTCTGCCTATGTTTTCCTCTAAGAGTTTGATAGTGTCTGGCCTTACATTTAGGTCTTTAATCCATTTTGAGCTTATTTTTGTGTATGGTGTTAGGGAGTGATCTAATCTCATACTTTTACATGTCCCTGTCCAGTTTTCCCAGCACCACTTATTGAAGAGACTGTCCTTTCTCCACTGTACATTCCTGCCTCCTTTATCAAAGATAAGGTGACCACATGTGCGTGGGTTTATCTCTGGGCTTTCTAGCCTGTTCCATTGATCTATCTTTCTGTTTTTGTGCCAGTACCATACTGTCTTGATTACTGTAGCTTTGTAGTATAGTCTGAAGTCAGGGAGCCTGATTCCTCCAGCTCTGTTTTTCGTTCTCAAGATTGCTTTGGCTATTCGGGGTCTTTTGTGTTTCCATACAAACTGTGAAATTTTCTGTTCTAGTTCTGTGGAAAATGCCAGCGGTAGTTTGATAGGCATTGCATTGAATCTGTAGATTGCTTTGGGTAGTAGAGTCATTTTCACAATGTTGATTCTTCCAATCCAAGAACATGGTACATCTCTCCATCTATTTGTATCATCTTGAATTTCTTTCATCAGTGTCTTATAATTTTCTGCATACAGGTCTTTTGTCTCCTTAGGTAGGTTTATTCCTAGATATTTTATTCTTTTTGTTGCAATGGTAAATGGGAGTGTTTTCTTGATTTCACTTTCAGATTTTTCATCGTTAGTGTACAGGAATGCCAGAGATTTCTGTGCATTAATTTTGTATCCTGCTACTTTACCAAATTCATTGATTAGCTCTAGTAGTTTTCTGGTAGCATCTTTAGGATTCTCTATGTATAGTATCATGTCATCTGCAAACAGTGACAGCTTTACTTCTTTTCCGATTTGGATTCCTTTTATTTCCTTTTCTTCTCTGATTGCTGTGGCTAAAACTTCCAAAACTATGTTGAATAAGAGTGGTGAGAGTGGGCAGCCTTGTCTTGTTCCTGATCTTAGTGGAAATGGTTTCAGTTTTTCACCATTGAGGATGATGCTGGCTGTGGGTTTGTCATATATGGCCTTTATTATGTTGAGGGAAGTTCCCGCTATGCCTACTTTCTGCAGGGATTTTATCATAAGTGGGTGTTGAATTTTGTCGAAAGCTTTCTCTGCATCTATTGAGATGACTATATGGTTTTTCTCCTTCAATTTGTTAATATGGTGTATCACGTTGATTGATTTGCGTATATTGAAGAATCCTTGCATTCCTGAAATAAACCCCACTTGAGCATGGTGTATGATCCTTTTAATGTGCTGTTGGATTCTGTTTGCTAGTATTTTGTTGAGGATTTTTGCATCTATGTTCATCAGTGATATTGGCCTGTAGTTTTCTTTCTTTGTGACATCCTTGTCTGGTTTTGGTATCAAGGTGAGGGTGGCCTCACAGAATGAGTTTGGGAGTGTTCCTCCCTCTGCTATATTTTGGAAGAGTTTGAGAAGGATAGGTGTTAGCTCTTCTCTAAATGCTTGATAGAATTCGCCTGTGAAGCCATCTGGTCCTGGGCTTTTGTTTGTTGGAAGATTTTTTATCACAGTTTCAATTTCAGTGCTTGTGATTGGTCTGTTCATATTTTCTATTTCTTCCTGATTCAGTCTTGGCAGGTTGTGCATTTCTAAGAATTTGTCCATTTCTTCTAGGTTGTCCATTTTATTGGCATAGAGTTGCTTGTCGTAATCTCTCATGATCTTTTGTATTTCTGCAGTGTTAGTTGTGACTTCACCTTTTTCATTTCTTATTCTGTTGATTTGAGTCTTCTCTCTTTTTTTCTTGATGAGTCTGGCTAATGGTTTATCAATTTTGTTTATCTTCTCAAAGGACCAGCTTTTAGTTTTATTGATCTTTGCTATCGTTTCCTTCATTTCTTTTTCGTTTATTTCTGATCTGATTTTTATGATTTCTTTCCTTCTGCTAACTTTGGGATGTTTTTGTTCTTCTTTCTCTAATTGCTTTAGGTGCAAGATTAGGTTGTTTATTCGAGATGTTTCCTGTTTCTTAAGGTAGGATTGTATTGCTATAAACTTCCCTCTTAGAACTGCTTTTGCTGCATCCCATAGGTTTTGGGTCGTCGTGTCTCCATTGTCATTTGTTTCTAGGTATTTTTTAATTTCCTTTCTGATATCTTCAGTGATCACTTCGTTATTAAGTAGTGTATTGTTTAGCCTCCATGTGTTTGTATTTTTTACAGTTCTTTTCCTGTAATTGATATCTAGTCTCATAGCATTGTGGTCGGAAAAGATACTTGATACAATTTCAATTTTCTTAAATTTACCAAGGCTTGATTTGTGACCCAAGATATGATCTATCCTGGAGAATGTTCCATGGGCACTTGAGAAAAATGTGTATTCTGTTGTTTTTGGATGGAATGTCCTATAAATATCAATTAAGTCCATCTTGTTTAATGTATCATTTAAAGCTTGTGTTTCCTTATTTATTTTCATTTTGGATGATCTGTCCATTGGTGAAAGTGGGGTGTTAAAGTCCCCTACCATGATTGTGTTACTGTCGATTTCTCTTTTTATGGCTGTTAGTGTTTGCCTTATGTATTGAGGTGCTCCTATGTTGGGTGCATAAATATTTACAGTTGTTATATCTTCTTCTTGGATCGATCCCTTGATCATTATGTAGTGTACTTCTTTGTCTCTTCTAGTAGTCTCTATTTTGAAGTGTATTTTGTCTGATATGAGAATTGCTACTCCAGCTTTCTTTTGGTTTCCATTTGCATGGAATATCTTTTTCCATCCCCTTACTTTCAGTCTGTATGTGTCTCTAGGTCTGAAGTGGGTCTCTTGTAGAGAGCATATATATGGGTCTTTTTTTTTTGTATCCATTCAGCCAATCTGTGTCTTTTGGTGGGAACATTTAGTCCATTTACATTTAAAGTAATTATCGATATGTATGTTCCTATTCCCATTTTCTTAATTGTTTTGGGTTCGTTATTGTAGGTCTTTTCCTTCTGTTGTGTTTCTTGCCTAGAGAAGTTCCTTTAGCATTTGTTGTAAAGCTGGTTTGGTGGTGCTGAACTCTCTTAGCTTTTGCTTGTCTGTAAAGGTTTTAATTTCTCCATCAAATCTGAATGAGATCCTTGCTGGGTAGAGTAATCTTGGTTGCAGGTTTTTCTCCTTCATCACTTTAATTATGTCCTGCCACTCCCTTCTGGCTTGCAGAGTTTCTGCTGGAAGATCAGCTGTTAACCTTATGGGGATTCCCTTGTGTGTTATTTGTTGTTTTTTTCCCTTGCTGCTTTTAACATGTTTTCTTTGTATTTAATTTTTGACAGTTTGATTAATATGTGTCTTGGTGTGTTTCTCCTTGGATTTATCCTGTATGGGACTCTCTGTGCTTCCTGGACTTAACTATTTCCTTTCCCATATTAGGGAAGTTTTCAACTATAATATCTTCAAATATTTTCTCAGTCCCTTTCTTTTTCTCTTCTTCTTCTGGAACCCCTATAATTCGAATGTTGGTGCATTTAATGTTGTCCCAGAGGTCTCTGAGACTGTTCTCAGTTCTTTTCATTCTTTTTTTCTTCTGCTTGCAGTAGCTATTTCCATTATTTTATCTTCCAGGTCACTTATTCGTTCTTCTGCCTCAGTTATTCTGCTATTGACCCCATCTAGAGTATTTTTAATTTCATTTATTGTGTTGTTCATCGTTGCTTGTTTCATCTTTAGTTCTTCTGTCCTTGTTAAATGTTTCTTGCATTTTCTCTATTTCCAAGATTTTGGATCATCCTGACTATCAATAATTTGGAATTCTTTTTCAGGTAGACTGCCTATTTCCTCTTCATTTATTAGGTCAGTGGGTTTTTTTATCTTGCTCCTTCATCTGTTGTGTGTTTTTCTGTCTTCTCATTTTGCTTATCTTAGTGTGTTTGGAGTCTCCTTTTTGCAGGCTGCAGGTTCGTAGTTGCCGTTGTTTTTGGTGTCTGTCCCCAGTGGCTAAAGTTGTTTCAGTGGGTTGTGTAGGCTTCCTGGTGGAGGGGACTAGTGCCTGTGTTCTGGTGGATGAGGCTGGATCTTGTCTTTCTGGTGGGCAGGTCCACGTCTGGTGGTGTGTTTTGGCGTGTCTGTGGACTTATTATGATTTTAGGCAGCCTCTCTGCTAATGGTTGTGGTTGTGTTCCTGTCTTGCTAGTTGTTTGGCATAGGGTGTCCAGCACTGTAGCTTGCTGGTCGTTGAGTGAAGCTGGGTGCTGGTGTTGAGATGGTGATCTCTGGGAGATTTTCGCCATTTGATATTATGTGGAGCTGGGAGGTCTCTTGTGGACCAGTGTCTTGAAGTTGGCTCTCCCACTTCAGAGGCAGAGCACTGACTCCTGGCTGCAGCACCAAGAGCGTTTCATCCACAAGGCTCAGAATAAAAGCGGAGGGGGGGGCGGGGAGAGAGAGAGAGAGAGAGAGAGGAAGAAAGAAAAGAAAAGAGAGGAAGAAAGAAGAAAGGATAAAATAAAATAAAGTTATTAAAATAAAAAATAATTATTAAGAAAAAAATTTTTTACAAAGAAAAAAAATGGATGGATAGAACCCTAGGACAAATGGTGACATCAAAGCTATACAGACAGAATCTCACACAGAAGCATACACATACACACTCACAAAAAGAGGAAAAGGGGAAAAAATAATAAATCTTGCTCTCAAAGTCCACCTCCTCAATTTGGGATGATTCGTTGTCTATTCATGTATTCCACAGATGCAGGGTACATCAAGTTGATTGTGGAGCTTTAATCCGCTGCTTCTGAGGCTGCTGGGAGAGATTTCCCTTTCTCTTCTTTGTTCTCACAGCTCCGGATCTCAGCTTTGGATTTGGCCCCGCCTCTCTCTTCTGTTTTATATGTTACCACCAGCAGTGTATAAGAGATTCAGCTGTTGTACATCCTTATCAATATTTAATGTTGTCAGTATTTTTTATTGTAGCCATTCTCTAGAGTGTCTAGAAAATATCTCATTGTGGTTCTAATTTTATTTCCATCATGAATAATGATGTTGGGCATCATTTCATGTGCTTCTTAGCCATCATAAATCTTTTGTAAGGAACCTGTTTAAGATTTTGCTCCAAACTCATTCTTTCTGTGTATTACTTGGTTCCATTGTTTGATTGAACTAAAGTCAATGAAATTGAATTCCCTATTGATGAATATTTAAATCGTCTCAAATTTGTGTGTTTTTTTTTTTTTTTGCTTTATAACAAATTTAATCAGTTATACATATACATATGTTTCCATATCCCCTCCCTTTTGCGTCTCCCTCCCACCCTCCCTATCCCACCCCTCCAGGCGGTCACAAAGCACCGAGCTGATCTCCCTGTGCTATGCGGCTGCTTCCCACTAGCTATCTACCTTACATTTGGTAGTGTATATATGTCCATGCCGCTCTTTCACTTTGTCACAGCTTACCCTTCCCCCTCCCCATATCCTCAAGTCCATTCTCTAGTAGGTCTGCGTCTTTATTCCTGTCTTACCCCTATGTTCTTCATGACATTTTTCTTTCTTAAGAAAATTTTTATCAACCAGCCTGATATGACCAACTTCATACAGTTCTGTGCCAATGGGCCAGTATTTTCAGTGTCCTGCCATTTTAGCCAAATTTTGGTCATTTATGGCAGGAAGAAGGGAAAGTATTCCCAAATTTTCACAAAAAGGGTTCAATGGTGGGGAACCATTCTGATGCCTGAGTCATAGGTGCCCTTATGACATCATTTCTGTCTTCCCTTCTCTCTTCCTGCCAGAGCTGTGGCTGGAAGAGTACAGACCTGAGAATAATGGAATCATCTACCTTCTAACTGTGGGAAATTTAGGGGATCACAGACCTGAGGGATTTGAACCAACTATTTCCAAGTCATGGGCATTCTATGTTGTGTAAGAGAGAGCCAGTCTACCCAAACTCACAGCAGGGGAAGGTGGATTTCCACAGTTGTTAAGGATATAAGTCCTATATCTGTGGTCTCTGGGCAAGGAAGGAGGTTGAGCATGTGGTGGACTCAGCACACAATTTACAGAGAACAACCTACTCATATCTTTCCTTTCTGAACTCTGATTATAGAAAGATGGCCAGGTTTGTCAAATCGTGATAGAAGACCTTGATGAAACCACATTAGTAAAAGAGAGAGAGAAGAAAAAGAAGAAAAAAGAGCGTCCACCTTCACCCCCTCCGTCCCCTCCACCAAAGGTAGGCCAATAGAAAGCCTCAAAGTTGAGGGGCACCCCAACCTGCAACATGTCTAAACAAAGTCAGCCAGGTGTCACGGTTGTCTTCTCTATGGTCCATAGCATGGGATGATCAGGCAATTTGTCATCCAAAGCAGGATACATTTGTGAGTGAAAGATAGTGCTATGAATTATTGCTCAGGAGCAACAGTCATGAACTGAGAGTGTGTCCCAAGCCAACCAGAGTGAGTGGTTGTCCTATCCAGAACTGGAATGAATAGGAATTGACTCATCCTTGTTGACCTTTTGTCCTAGTTCCTTCTCAGCCTGAGAAAGGTGGGTGTGACTGAGATATGGAGATTTGGTTGTAGGGAGAAGAAACCCTGACAAATGGGAACCAGACTATGCTAAGTTGGGGAGCGGAGTGGGAGGGCTGTGTTTGGGGGACGCAGAATCAACTACAGGGAAACCCAAGTCTAGAACTGTGTGGCAGTGTGTGTGTGTTTACATGAGTACATGTATGTGTGTTAACTGAAGTTCAAGATATGAGAACCAAAAGAAGTGAAAGTGAGGAATAAATGAGAAAGGTTCCAAATGGTGTGAGGAAGACAAACTTCTTTTTTATATTGATTGATTGATTGATTGATTGATTGCTGCGTTGGGTCTCTGTTGCTGTGCCCTGGCTTTCTCTACTTGCGGCAAGCGGGGGCTACTCTTCGTTGTGGTGCGCAGGCTTCTCATTGTGGTGGCTTCTCTCATTGCGGAGCATGGGCTCTAGAGCGCAGGCTCAGTAGTTGTGGCACACAGGCTTAGTTGCTCCATGGCATGTTGGATCTTCCCGGACCAGGGCTCGAACCTGTGTCCCCTGCATTGGCAGGTGGATTCTTAACCACTGTGCCACCAAGGAAGTCACAAACTTCTAATCCTGTGAGTTGATAGAGGGAGACTGCAGGTTATGCACTGGAGCTGGAGTCAGGCATGAAAGGAGAGCAAAGGATGCCCTTTCTCCAGCCTGTGGGTGAAGTCTGAAGGGAAGTGATATGCTTCTCAGGTAGGTGGTCAGGCCCAGGCACAACAGAATAACCCTTTGACCCATAGATTGTGGTGTTCTTGTTCCAGACTGGCCAACCAGGTCCAAGGAACCAGGTGACAGCTAGGGCAGGTGTGCCCCATGTTACAGTTGAGGACCCTGAGACTCAGAGTTCAACTGTGATGTGTCTGTTAACCAAGAGTGGCAGAGACAGGACACCTGTCTGGTCTCTGGCTCCAGCCAGTGGTCTGCCCAGTGCTCACAAACTTCTGAGGAAGGTGCCATTGTTGATAAAGGATCAGGACCCCTTCCTGGCTCACACCAGGGCTCAGGTGGGTCGGGAATATTTCCTAAATGTCCCTTCTTTTTCCTTGCAGCCCCACCCCCTAGTGGAAGCTCCCCACTCAGACAAAGAGTTGCAGGCAATAAAGATCCAGGCCTGGTGGCGGGGCACCCTGGTGCGCCGGACGCTGCTGCACGCAGCCCTCAGAGCATGTATCATTCAGTACTGGTGGAAACAGAAGCTGGCAGAGCTGCTGGAGAAGAAGCGGCGGGCTGTGCTGGATCAATATGCTCAGCAAAATTGGGCAGTGGTCAGGCTACAGTCTTGGGTCCGCATGTGGCGCATCCGCCTTCGTTATTGCCGTTTGCTCCATGCTGCCCGCATTATCCAGATCTATTGGCGCTGGCATAATTGCCATACCCGTGGCTTTTTCAGGGGCAGCTATGAACTCACAGCAAGCCAACTGGGACTTAAGCTTGAGATGTCTCTGGGGTCACAGGTCTGTCAGATTACAGACTGCATCCCCTTCCCAATAAAGAATTGATCGGGTGTGCTCCAACACTGTGTCACAAGATCTCAGACAATAAAGGAGGATTCTAAGAGCCAGGTAGGATGACTGGGGTCTGTGGTTGATTAGTAATGTCTACCATGGGTAGGAGACATGAAGTTGCAGAGCTGCCAAATCAACCAGCTCCAGGGAAACTCCTTCATAGTGTGGTGTATGGTTGTGTTTTCATTTTGCTCATGGATTTTTTTTTCCATATGTGAACCATTTTTAAAGTCTTTATTGAATTTGTTACAGTATTGCTTCTGTTTTATGTTTTGGTTTTTTGGCTGCGAGGCATGTGGGATCTTCGCTCCCCGACCAGGGATCAAACCCACACTCTTGGCATTGGAAGCCAAGTCTTAACCACTGGACTGCCAAGGAAGTCCCCATGTTGTTTTGATTATTGTTGTTTTGTAGTATTGTTTGAAGTCTAGCAGGGTTATGCTTCCTGCTTTGTTCTTTTTCCTCAGGATTGCTTTGGCAATAGTTCCATATAAATTTTAGGATTATTTGAAAAATGTCATGGGTAATTTGATAGGGATTGAGTTAAATCTGTAGATTGTTTTGGGTAGCATGGCCATTTTAACAATGTTAATTCTTCCAATCCAAGAGCATTCTCATTCAATTTAGACCAATTCCAAGATGCCCCCACCCGCCTGGGGACTACATAACCCCACACAGTCTGGCCTTGACCATCTCACTCTCTCAATGCCCTCCCTGGCAGCTCTGCTAATATCAAAAAAAACCCAGCACCCTCCCATCGCAGCGCTTTGCTCTTGCTGCCACCTTTCCTTGGATTGTCTTCTTGCAGGTGGAGCCCTCACTCCATTCAGGTTTGTCTCTGCTCCATGTTCCTTCCAGGGAGGCCTCCTTTGATTTGACCACCTTTTTTTTTTTTTTTTTTTTTTTGCAGTACGCGGGCCTCTCACTGCTGTGGCCTCTCCTGTTGCGGAGCACAGGCTCCAGACGCACAGGCTCAGCGGCCATGGCTCACGGACCCAGCCGCTCCTCAGCATGTGGGATCTTCCTGGACCGGGGCATGAACCCGTGTCCCCTGCATCAGCAGGTGGACTCCCAACCACTGCGCCACCCGGGAAGCCCTGACCACCTTATTGAAATAGCTTTCCCACCCACTACTGTATACTCTAGCTCCTGACTCTGCTTTCCTATGTCAGTCCTCATCTCTACCAAGGTTATCTTACCTCTCTGTTTTCTGTTACCCCCCACCCCACGAGAGGTGAGCTCCAAAAGAGCAGGGACTCTGGGTTCAGTGCTGTGTTCCCAGGATCTAGAACAGTTGGTTCTCTCTCCCTCTCTCTCTTTCAATATGTCATTGGCTATATATTTTAACTTTCTGTATATTATGACATTTTGACATCATTTTTTTTTAATTTATTTTATTTATTTATTTGGCTGTGTTGGGTCTTTGTTTCTGTGCGAGGGCTTTCTCTAGTTGCGGAGAGTGGGGGCCACTCTTCATCGCACTGCGCGGGCCTCTCACTGTCGCGGCCTCTCCTGTTGCGGAGCACAGGCTCCAGACGCGCAGGCTCAGTAGTTGTGGCTCATGGGCCCAGTTGCTCCGCGGCATGTGGGATCTTCCCAGACCAGGGCTCGAACCCATGTCCCCTGCATTGGCAGGCAGATTCTCAACCACTGCGCCACCAGGGAAGCCCTTGACATCATTTTTGAACATTCCTTTCTGGCTTGGGTAGACTACCCCTCCCAGGGCTGGCCAATTCTTTGAGATGGCAAAGGACTCAGCCTGGAGCATGCCTATGATTTGCAAACCAACCAATCCAGAGCCTTACCTCCTCTCTCGGGCCTGTGCACCCCAGAGGGCAATATTCCAGTGCCTTAATCATCGCAGGTCCAGATTCCAGATTCAAGGTCCAGGTACCGGGCATCTGGGGACCACCCCTGTAACGTAGAGCCCACCCAAATTACTCAAACTAGCCAGTCCTGAACTGTTTACCCTGCCCAACCTTGCCTTTCCTGCTTCAAGAAAGACCATGGCATAAGTTCTTTTCTCACCCCTGTCTTCTGCCGCTTGCCCAGTACCTGATGCTTGTCCTCTGACCCTGTGTGACATGAGGTGGTGACCTCTTCTCTAGGATCTGTAAGTACTGTAAACCTTGTTTCCTGTGCCTCTCCTATTCTCATGTGGCCTCACCTGACCCACCATCACATCGCACAAATAAGTGAAATCCACATAACCATTTTTATATTAACCACATAATATTCAGTGGCATTTAGTACATTCAGAGTGTTAAGCAACCACTATTATGTATATCAATTTCTAAAATATTTTTATTGTCCTAAAAGAAAACCCCATACCCAAAAAGCAGTCACTCCCCAGTACGTGCTCCTCCAGCCACTGGCAGCCACCAATCTGCATTCTGTCTCCATAGATTTACCTAGTGTGGAATCATGCAATATTTTGTGTCTGGTTTCTTTCACTTAACATGATGTTTTCAAGGTTCATCCACGTTGTAGCCATGGTCAGTACTTCATTACTTTTTATAGTAGAGTATATATCCATTGTATGGATATGCTACATTTTGTTTATCCACTCTTGATAGGTATTTGGACTGTCTGCACCTTTTGGCTGTTGTGAATAATGCCACTATAAATACTTAGTAGCTACCCCATTTTACATCCCATCAGCAATATACAAGTGTTCCAATATTTCTATATCCTTGCCAACTCTTGTTATTTTCCTTTTAAAGAAAATTCTAGCCATCCTAGTGAGTGTGAAGTGGTGTCTCATTGTGTTTTCTTTTGCATTTCTCTTATGATGAGTGATGCTGGGCATCTCAATGTGCTTGTTGGTCATTTGTGTATCTTCTCTAGGAGAAAAATCTATTCAAGTTTTGAAAAAAAATTTTAATTGGGTTGTGGTTGTCTTTTTGTTGTTTCAGTAACTATTTAGGTAATGAATGAATACACAGTTCTATCCAGGCCCTGGATTTGTGGATTTACCATGACTCAAATCTTTATCCCTAGAAACAACTGTCCCACCATCCCTGAATGAATGGTTCTCTCATCAACCACCCCAAATCCCTTATACACAAAAGACATGTCTTTCTCAGCCTCCTTGAATTTTTATTTCTCTCTGGCAGTGCTTCTGTGTGTGTGTGTGTGTGTGTGTGTGTGTGCTGGGTGGTGGAAGGAGGAGCTGTTATTGTGTCTCCATTCATCTGGGCATACTATTCTCTAGCTTTGTTGGTCTTCATTGCTGTCTCTGTGTCTCCCTCTCTGTCTATCCTTCATAATCTTGTCTTTCACTGTAACTATAATTATCTCTTTGTGTTCCCCAGTATCTTTCTCCCTCAGTCTCTGCCTTCCTCTATCAACTCTTATAATGTCATGTCTCCTTGTAGCTGTTTCTCTGACTCACGGGATTTTCTGATCTGTAAATTGCTGGCAGAGATCATTTTCTTTAAACTGTCCATCCTCAGAAGAGCTCTGCTCTTCTGAGCCCTGATTACCCCTCATCCCTAGTAGCTCCACAAGGATGGGTGGAGAATTCCCATGCAGGGCACCCACATGATTGCTCCTGGGTGATGGAGGCACCAGCCTAGGATGTACAACTACTTAGAGGAATGTTGGCATAATTTATGTATATGGCCACAGTGATTGGTTCAAGGATATGCACATGATGCAAGCCAGGCCACTGGGACTTAGTTCTGGTGCTGTGGTGGAACTACTAGGATTGATGGCTGTAAGAATTACGAAACCAGAGCTGCTGGGGGACACCACATGGAAATAGCTTGCTGAGAATGAAGCCAACACAGAGGAAAGTAGAACTAAAAGATGGAAAGAGAGGGACTAAGTTCTAAGGATTCCTTTGGGCCTCTGGACCCAGCCATGCCTGAGGCTACCACCCACTATACTATGGGAATTATTACTTTTGTGAGCCAATAAACCTCCATTTTCACTGAAGTTGGCTTGCTAATAAGACAGATAGCAAAGGAGTAGGAGATCTCAGCAAATTAAGAAACACTTAAAGAAGATTGAATTTTATGTAAGTTGCTTTTCAGGAAGGGGTTTTCAAAAATTGGTTTTTGAGTTAGAAACTTGGCAGATGGTATGCCTAGGAAATTCTTACAGTAAACATGGGATTATCTCTCACTTAATACACCCAGGAGACCAGAACATTCTTGTAATGCTGTGTAGTGTGGTAAAAAAGAGAAGTGCTGTGGAGTAATGAATAAATCAGCTAATCATCTATAATTAGAATGGCCTGAGTGTGAATCTAATCATGGATTTGTCACCTGTGGGCCAATGTGGCATTTTATCATTTGCCTAGTTCAACAAGTCAGCAGGAGGAAACCATGGGCAATCATCAGCCATTCATGAAACAACTGCATGAAGAGAATAGATGAACTAGTCAGGTCCTTCCCTTGCTCTCTACTCCACTTATGCGAAGGATGTCTGTGGTAGCCTTCACTCCAAGATAACCCTCTTAGCTCTGCCCCGTGAAGAAAGTGGTCAGTCTTCTCATGAAGAGATCCTATCGTGGGTGTTGAACGTAAGAGGGAAATAGGGCAGTGTTTTTCAAACTTTATCAACAGTCCCAGTGACGTGGAGGGTCTCATTAAAGCAGATTGCTGGGCCCCACTCACCATTTCTTTTCTTTTCTTTTATTTTTGGCTCCATTGGGTCTTCGTTGCTGCACGTGGGCTTTCTCTAGTTGCGGTGAATGGGGGCTACTCTTCATTGCGGTGCATGGGCTTCTCATTACAGTGGCTTCTCTTGTTGTGGAACACGGGCTCTAGGCATGTGGGCTTCAGTAGTTGTGGCACGCAGGCTCTAGAGCGCAGGCTCAGTAGTGTGGTGCACAGGCTTAGTTGCTCCATGGCATGTGGGATCTTCCCGGACCAGGGCTGGAACCCATATCCCCCGCATTGAGAGACGGATTCTCAACCACTGCACCACCAGGGAAGCCCCCACTCACCATTTCTGATTCAGTATATCATGTTCCCAAGAATGAGTATTTCTAACAAGTTTCCAGGTGATGCTGTGGCAACTCTTCTAGCGAATACCACTACGTTAGAAAAATCTACAATTCTTACCCTTCTGAGTGGGAAAAGGTCAGTTTCTGCCTCCTGTGAGTCTTTCTCCTGTGTGTCTCCTTTACTACTCATACAAAACACTTAATTTTTGACACTTTTGGAAAACCCTATTTCAGTCCTTTCCCTTCTTAAGAAAAGGGGGTGTAAAGCTGAAATTTCCACACTCTGATTATATATTGATCTTTTCAATGACCAGCCTTCATCGTTAGTCCATCCAGGAGCTCTCTCAGAGTCACCTCATTAGAACAAAGGACACGCCTATCATCCAGGAAATTATAAGAATTTTAGAAGCTCTGTGTCAGGACCCAGTTCAAAGACCAAATATTAGAACAAAAGATGCTCCTAGTGCTGTTATCATTTAAGAAAATACAAGCGTGCTTCCTGGGACTCTCTAGGCTTCCACCGTTTCTCTGTGGTTCTTCCAGTTTCTCTACTGGCGCTATTCCCACCTCTTCCCCTCTGCCTCTGGGATTTAACGAGCTCTCCTGAGACCTAGGCCTCTCCCTAGGCCTCCAAGTGTGTGTGGGGGGGTGAGGAACAAATGTTAGTTAGCCTCATTGGCAAGGTCAAGGCCATGTTCAGTTCCAGTGTGAAGATCATGAAGCCCAATTGTGAGAAGCTGGGAGTTCAAGTCTGGAATCTTCCAGGCCCTCATGAAGCTGGAGATGAACTCGGACCTCAAGGCCCAACTGCGAGAGCTGAACATCAAAATTGCCAAGGACATTGAAGTTAGTGGTGGTCGGAAAGCTATTATAACCTTTGTTCTCATTCCTCAATTGAAATCTTTCCAGAAACTCCAGGTCCGGCTATTGTGTGAGTTGGAGAAGAAGTTCAGCAGGAGACATGTTGTCTTTGTCACTCAGAGGAGAATTCTGCCTAAGCCAACTCGAAAAAGCCATACAAAAAATAAGCAAGCATCTCAGGAGCTGCACTCTGACAGCCATGCATGATGTGATCCTGGAGGACTTGATTTTCCCAAGTGAGATTGTGGGCAAGAGAATCCACAAGAAACTGGATGGCAGCTGGCTCATAAAGGTTCATTTGGATAAAGCACAGCAGAACAATGTGGAATACAAAGTTGAAACATTTTCTGGTGTCTATAAGAAGTTCATGGGTAAGTATATTAATTTTGAATTCCCATAGTTTCAGTTGTAAACAAAAATGACTAAATAAAATATTCACAATTTTTTTAAAAAAAGAAATTACAAGGTTTTCAGGAGCTCTGTGCCAGGGTCTATGGGTAAAGACCAATATATATTTTCTATTTCTTCCAAGTCTGTAATATCTTGGTGTAAGAAATAATCAAAGGTGAGGGGGACATGTCAAAAGAATGCAGCAGGCAGGCTGAAGGGCCCCCAATGGCCAAATCTGGGTCAATTTTAGCACCAAAATTATGATGATAGCAGATTATAACCTATAAAATTAAATAGGAACCCATCAGTTCACACCGATATAAACTAATAAATGAAAAATTTAATGAGAAGAGAAGTATCTTCCTTAGAAAGCAACTAATGTATGTAGGAAGAATTAAGGTATTAGAAAGTCACTGCTCAATCACAGTGGCTGAGGAATAGGAAGTAGAGTTCACCTCCCTCCACAGAAACATTGAAAATAGATCTACAAGCAGAATGATTCACACAGAACAGCTACTGAATGCCAACAGAAGACCTCAGGTGTCTGAAAAGACAAGAAAACCTCCACGTAACTGGGTAGGACAAAAGGAAAAAGAAAAAGAAGGAATCAGGACAGGGCTGCACCCTGGGGAGGGAGCTGTGAAGGAGGAAAGTTTCCTGCACCTTGGGAAGGTTTCTCACAAGTGGAGAAATTAGGACGGAGGGGGAGTTTTGGAGCCTAAAAGGGGAAGCAGCAACTGGTTTGTGAAAGGCAAAATGGAGACTAATCTGCACAGAGGGTCAGCACCCTGACCCTGCACTCTCAAGCCTGAGATACTCCTCTGTTAGTGAGGTTGAGCGTCGGGTACTAAAGCTCAGACTCCTAAGCTCAGTCCCAGAGAGAGGACCAGGGTTAGGTGCAGAAAGAGCCTGAAGAGGTTGGGCCACAGCAACTGAGGGTGTACTAGGAAGAAGCCTGGGCCCACCAGAGGGGCAAGGAACCATTATTGGGAGGCGCATGAGAAGAGGAAAGGGAACACCATAAGAACTTCTATCCCTGTGAGCGCTCCCGGGCAACAGGACACCACCTACAGGAGTTCTGGGGGCAGGTGCGAGTAGCCACTGCCATCTTGGGCTCCAGAGGTGGGCACTGGCTGCCTCTTCCAGACCCACAGGCAGACACCAGGCCCCACCCCTACTGACCCAGGAGGGCGTGGACAGCTCCCAAAACTAGGAATTCTGCCAGCGGGTCACAGAACCCGCCCCTGCTGACCTGGAAGGGTGTGGACAGCTCCCGAAACTAGGAATTCTGCCAGCGGGCCACAGGACCTACCTCGCTGTCCCAGGAGGGCACGAATAACTCTCACTATGAGGAAATTAACCAGTGGGTGTCAGGACCTGCTCTGCTGTCCCAGGAGGATGTGGATAACTACCCCCACTAGGAAATCTGCCCAGAGGAGGGGCTGAAAACACAGCTGATCCCCAGGGGCTGTGTGACTAAGGAAGAAGAGCTGAAATTTCTCCTTGCGGCTGCACAAACTGCGGAGTTACAGCTCCACTGATGCCTTCCCTAATTCAGCGCCTGTGAAACATCTGAAAGGACTAGTGTTCTTGCAGCTGCGACAGGTCTGGCTTTAGCAGCTGTGGGCTCTGTGGGCATGTACTCATGGGGGTTGGGCCAGACCAGAGTTTGAGCTGCCTCCTTAGCTCCCACAGCAGGTACAGGTGTATAACTATTGCAGTCCTGGGACCTGACCTCAGTGGACCTGCGCTGGTGGCCGGGTAAAAACAACACCTGAGAGTCAACAGGGTTGATCGCCGGCATACCCACAGTTAAGGTGGGACTGAGAGCAGTGCCAACAATATACTTTGTGAGCCCTCACAATGGGCAGAAGCAGATACAACAGAGCATATTCACAGGCAAACAGCTTCAGAGGAGGAATACACAGTGGCTTCTCTCCCAGTGGGAGTGCTCCAATCCCACATACCTCGCACTGCAGATCAGAATCACAGCTAAGAAACAGATCTTTGGACCTCTACTCCAGCAGCTAGGGAGCAGACCCCACCCCTGACAGGTCAGTGACAACCACAGAGCAAAGGGGAGGCCCCGCTCAATTTCTAGAGCAGGCTCTGATCACCACACCACCAATCAAACCCCCTATCAAGGGAAAAATGGCACAAGCCTCTGGACCAACCTCACCCACCAAGGGGGCAGACACCAGAGGAAGTACAATTCTGCAACCTGTGGAAGGGAGACCACAAACACAGTAAGTTTGACAAAATGAGATGACAAAGAAATATGTTGCAGACGAAGGAGCAAGATAAAAACCTACAAAAACAACTAAGTAAAGAGAAGATAAGCAATCTACATGAAAAAGAATTCAGAGTGATGATAGTAAAGATGATCCAAGATCTCAGAAAAAGAATGGAAGCATGGATCGAGAAGATACAAGAAAATTTTAACAAAGACGTAGAAGAACTAAAGAACAAACAAACAGAGATGAGCAATAACTGAAATGAAAAATACACTAGAAGAAATCAATAGCAGAATAACTGAAGCAAAAGAACGGATAAGTGACCTGGAGGCATAATGGTAGAAATCTCTGCCATGGAACAGGATAAAGACAAAAGAGGGAATTCCCTGGCAGTTGAGTGGTTAGGATGCCACGCTTTCATTGCTTAGGGCCTGGTTTGGGAACTAAGATCCCACAAGCTGTGCAGTGCAGCCAAAATTTTTTAAAAAAACATAAAAAATAAAAATGAAAAGAAATGAGGACAGTCTCAGAGACCTCTGGGACAACATTAAATGCACCAACATTCAAATTATAGGGGTCCCAGAAGAAGAAGAAAAAGAGAAATGGCCTGAGAAAGTATTTGAAGAGATTATAGTAAAAAATTTCCCTAACATGGGAAAGGAAATAGTCACCAAAGTCCAGGAAATGCAGAGAGTCCCATACAGGATAAACCCAAGGAGGAATGCTCTGAGACATATCAATAAAACTAACAAAAATTAAATACAGGGGCTTCCCTGGTGGCGCAATGGTTGAGAGTTCGCCTAACAATGCAGGGGATGTGGGTTCGTGCCCCAGTCCAAGAGGATCCCACATGCCACGGAGCAGCTGGGCCCGTGAGCCATGGCCGCCGGGCCTGCGTGTCTGGAGCCTGTGCTCCGCAACAAGAGAGGCCACAACAGTGAGAGGCCCACGTACCGCAAAAAAAAAAAAAAAAAACTATTAAAGGCAACACGGGAAAAGCAACAAATAATATACAAGGGAATCCCCATAAGGTTATCAGCTGATTTTTCAGCAGAAACTCTTCAAGCCAGAAGGGAGTGGCAGGATATATTTTATCTTTTTTTTTTTTTTTTTTTTGGGCAGGATATATTTTAAACGATGAAAGGGAAAAACCTACAACCAAGAATACTCTACCCACCAAGGCTCTCATTCATATTCAAAGGAGAAATCAAAAGCTTTCCAGACAAGCAAAAGTTAAAAGAATTCAGCACCACCAAACCAGCTTTACAACGAATGCTAAAGGAACTTCTCTAGACAAGAAACACAAGAGAAGAGAACAAAAGAAGAAGGGAAGAAAAAAGACCTACAAAAACAAACCCAAAACTATTAAGAAAATGGCACTAGGAACATACATATCGATAACTACCTTAAATGTAAATGGATTAAATGCTCCAACCAAAAGACATAGACCAGCTGAATGCATACAGAAACAAGACCCATATATAGTCTGTCTACAATAGACCCATTTCAGACCTAGGGCCACATACAGACTGAAAGTGAGGGGATGGAAAAAGGTATTCCATGCAGATGGAAATCAAAACAAAGCGAGAGTAGCAATACTCATATAAAACAAAATAGACTTTAAAGTAAAGACTGTTACGAGAGACAAAGAAGGACACTACACAATGATTGAGGATCAATCCAAGAAGAAGATATAACAATTGTAAGTATATATGCACCCAGCATAGGAGCACCTCAATATATAAGACAAATACTAACAGCCATAAAGGAGAAATCGACAGTAGCACCATAATAGTGGGGGGCTTTAACACCCCACTTTCATCAATGGATAGATCATCCAAACATAAAATTAATAGAGGAACACAGGCCTTAAATGACACATTAGACCAGATAGACATTTTTTAACAACTTTATTGGCGTATAATTGCTTTGCAATGGTGCGTTAGTTTCTGCTTTATAACATAGTGAATCAGCTATACATATACATATATCCCTATATCTCCTCCCTCTTGTGTCTCCCTCCCACCCTCCCTATCCCACCCCTGTAGGTGGTCACAAAGCACCTAGCTGATCTCCCTGTGCTATGTGGCTGCTTCCCACTAGCTATCTATTTTACATTTGGTAGTGTATATCTGTCCATGCCACTCTCTCACTTGGTCCCAGCTTACCCTTCCCCCTCCCCGTGTCCTCAAGCCCATTCTCTACATCTGCATCTTTATTCCCGTCCTGCCCCTAGGTTCATCAGAACCATTTTTTTTAGATTCCTTATATATGTGTTAGCATATAGTATTTGTTTTTCTGACTTACTTCACTCTGTATGACAGACTCTATGTCCATCCACCTCACTACAAATAACTCAATTTCGTTTCTTTTTATGGCAGAGTAATATCCCATTGTATATATGTGCCACATCTTCTTTACCCATTCATCTGTTGATAGACACTTAGGCTGCTTCCATGTCCTGGCTATTGTAAATAGAGCTGCAATGAACATTGTGGTACATGTCTCTCTTTGAGCTATGGTTTACTCAAGGGTATATGCCCAGTAGTGGGATTGCTGGGTCATATGGTAGTTCTATTTTTAGTTTTTTAAGGAAACTCCATACTGTTCTCCATAGTGGCTGTATCAATTTACATTCCCACCAATAGTGCAAGAGTGTTCCCTTTTCTCCACACCCTCTCCAGCATTTATTGTTTGTAGATTAAATTCTTATAGGTTTTTTTTTTGAATTTTTGAATTTATTTTATTTGCTTTTTTATACAGCAGGTTCTTATTAGTTATCCATTTTATACATATTAGTGTATACATGTCAATCCCAATCTCCCAATTCATCAAACCACCACCACCACCCCGCCCCACTTTCCCCCCTTGGTGTCCATACATTTGTCCTCTACATCTGTGTCTCAATTTCTGCCCTGCAAACTGGTTCATCTGTACCATTTTTCTAGGTTCCACATACGTGCATTAATATACAATATTTGTTTTTCTCTTTCTGACTTACTCTGTATGACAGTCTCTAGATTCAGCCACATCTCTACAAATGACCCAATTTCATTCCTTTTTATGGCTGAGTAATGTTCCATTGTATATATGTACCACATCTTCTTTATCCATTCGTCTGTCGATGGGCATTTAGGTTGCTTCCATGACCTGGCAATTGTAAATAGTGCTGCAATGAACATTGGGGTGCATGTGTCTTTTTGAATTATGGTTTTCTCTGGGTATATGCCCAGTAGTGGGATTGCTGGGTCATATGGTAATTCTATTTTTAGTTTTTTAAGGAACCTCCATACTGTTCTCCATAGTGGCTGTATCAATTTATATTCCCACCAACAGTGCAAGAGGGTTCCCTTTTCTCCACCCCCTCTCCAGCATTTGTTGTTTGTAAATTTTCTGATGATGCCCATTCTGACTGGTGTGAGGTGATATCTCATTGTAGTTTTAATTTGCATTTCTCTAATAATTAGTGATGTGGAGCAGCTTTTCATGTGCTTCTTGGCCATCTGTATGTCTTCTTGGAGAAATGTCTATTTAGGTCTTCTGCCCATTTTTAGATTGGGTTGTTTTTTTTTTTAATATTGAGCTGCATGAGCTGTTTATATACTTTGGAGATTAATCCTTTGTCCATTGATTCATTTGCAAATATTTTCTCCCATTCTGAGGGTTGTCCTTTCATCTTGATTATGGTTTCCTTTGCTGTGCAAAAGCTTTGAAGTTTCACTAGGTCCCATTTGTTTATTTTTGTTTTTATTTCCATTTCTCTAGGAGGTGGATCAAAAAAGATCTTGCTGTGATTTATGTCAAAGAGTGTTCTTCCTATGTTTTCTTCTAAGAGTTTTATAGTGTCCAGTCTCACATTTAGGTCTCTAATCCATTTTGAGTTTATTTTCGTGTATGGTGTTAGGGAGTGTTCTAATTTCATTATTTTACATGTAGCTGTCCAGTTTTCCCAGCACCACTTATTGAAGAGACTGTCTTTTCTCTATTATATATCCTTGCCTCCTTTGCCATAGATTAGTTGACCATAGGTGCGTGGGTTTATCTCTGGGGTTTCTATCCTGTTCCATTGATCTATATTTCTCTTTTTGTGCCAGTACCATATTGTCTTGATTACTGTAGCTTGGTAGTATAGTCTGAAGTCAGGGAGTCTGATTCCTCCAGCTCCGTTTTTTTCCCTCAAGACTGCTTTGGCTATTCGGGGTCTTTTATGTCTCCATATAGATTTTAAGATTTTTTGTTCTAGTTCTGTAAAAAAAAAAATGCCATTGCTAATTTGATAGGGATTGCATTGAATCTGTAGATTGCTTTGGGTAGTATAGTCATTTTCACAATATTGATTCTTCCAATCCAAGAACATGGTATATCTCTTTGTTTGTATCATCTTTAATTTCTTTCATCAGTGTCTTATAGTTTTTTGCATACAGGTCTTTCGTCTCCCTAGGTAGGTTTATTCCTAGGTATTTTATTCTTTTTGTTGCAGTGGTAAATGGGAGTGTTTCCTTAATTTCTCTTTCAGATTTTTCATCATTAGTATATAGGAATGCAAGAGATTTCTGTGCATTAATTTTATATCCTGCAACTTTACTAAATTCATTGATTAGCTCTAGTAGTTTTCTGGTGGCATTTTCAGGATTCTCTATGTATAGTATCATGTCATCTGCAAACAGTGACAGTTTTACTTCTTCTTTTCCAATTTGGATTTCTTTTTCCTCTCTGATTGCCCTGGCTAGGACTTCCAAAACTATGTTGAATAATAGTGGTGAGAGTGAACATCCTTGTCTTGTTCCTGATCTTAGAGGAAATGCTTTCAGTTTTTCACCATTGAGAATGATGTTTGCTGTGGGTTTGTCGTATATGGCCTTTATTATGTTGAGGTAGGTTCCCTCTATGCCCACTTTCTGGGGAGTTTTGTGTTTTTTTTTTAAAGGAATTTTGCCTTTTTAAAAAAATTTTATTTATTTATTTATGACTGTGTTGGCTCTTCGTTTCTGTGTGAGGGCTTTCTCTAGTTGCGGCAAGTGGGGACCACGCCTCATCGCGGTGCGCGGGCCTCTCACTATCGCGGCCTCTCGTTGCGGAGCACAGGCTCCAGACGCGCAGGCTCAGTAATTGTGGCTCACAGGGCTAGTTGCTCGCGGCATGTGGGATCTTCCCAGACCAGGGCTTGAACCCGTGTCCCCTGCATTGGCAGGCAGACTCTCAACCACTGCACTACCAGGGAAGCCCCTCTGGGGAGTTTTTATCATATATGGGTGTTGAATTTTGTCAAAAGCATTTTCTGCATCTATGGAGATGATCATATGGTTTTTATTCTTTAATTTGTTAATATGGTGTATCACATTGATTGATTTGCGATATTGAAGAATCCTTGCATCCCTGGGATAAATCACACTTGATCATGGTGTATGATCCTTTTAATGTGTTGCTGGATTCTGTTTGCTATTTGTTGCTATTTGCTATTTTGTTGAGGATTTTTGCATCTAGATTCATCAGTGATATTGGGCTGTAATTTTCTTTTTTTGTATTATCTTTGACTGGTTTTGGTATCAGGGTGATGGTGGCCTCATAGAAGGAGTTTGGGAGTGTTCCTTCCTCTGCAATTTTTTGGAAGAGTTTGAGAAGGATGGATGTTAACTCTTCTCTAAATGTTTGATAGAATTCACCTGTGAAGCCATCTGGTCCTGGACTTTTGTTTGTTGGAAGATTTTTAATCACAGTTTCAATTTCAGTGCTTCTGATTGGTCTGTTCATATTTTCTATTTCTTCCTGGTTCAGTCTTAGAAGGTTATACCTTGCTAAGAATTTGCCCATTTCTTCCAGGTTGTCCATGCTATTGGCATAGAGTTGCTTGTAGTAGTCTCTTAGGATGCTTTGTATTTCTGTGGTGTCTGTTGTAACTTCTCCTTTTTCATTTCTAATTTTATTGATTTGAGTCCTCTCCCTCTTTTTCTTGATGAGTTTGGCTAATGGTTTATCAATTTTGTTTATCTTCTCAAAGAACCAGCTTTTAGTTTTATTGGTCTTTGCTGTTGTTTTCTTTGTTTCTATTTCATTTATTTCTGCTCTGATCTTCATGATTTCTTTCCTTCTGCTAACTTTGGGTTTTGTTTATTCTTCTTTCTCTAGTTCCTTTTGGTGTATGGTTAGATTGTTTGAGATTTTTCTTGTTTCTTGAGGTAAGCTTGTATTGCTATAAGCTTCCCTCTTAGAACTGTTTTTGCTGCATCCCATAGGTTTTGGATCGTTGTGTTTTCATTGTCATTTGTCTCTAGGTATTTTTTGATTTCTTCAGTGATCTCTTGGTTATTTAGTAACATATTGTTTAGCTTCCATGTGTTTATGTTTTTTATGTTTTTTCCCCTGTAATTTATTTCTAATCTCATAGCGTTGTGGTCAGAAAAGATGCTTGATATGATTTCAGTTTTTGTAAATTTACTGAGACTTGATTTGTGACCCAAGATGTGATCTATCCTGGAGAATGTTCCGTGCGCACTTGAGAAGAAAGTGTAATCTGCTGTTTGGGGATGGAATGTCCTATAAATATCAATTAAATCTATCTGGTCTGTTGTATCATTTAAAGCTTGTGTTTCCTTATGAATTTTCTGTTTGGATGATCTGTCCATTGGTGTAAGTGAGGTGTTAAAGTCCCCCACTATTATTGTGTTACTGTCGATTGCCTCTTTTATAGCTGTTAGCAGTTGCCTTATGTATTGAGGTGTTCCTATGTTGGGTGCATATATATTTATAATTGTTATATCTTCTTCTTGGATTGATCCCTTGATCATTATGTAGTGTCCCTCCTTGTCTCTTGAAACATTCTGTATTTTAAAGGCTATTTTATCTGATACGAGTATTGCTACTCCAGCTTTCTTTTGATTTCCATTTACATGGGATATCTTTTTCCATCCCCTCACTTTCAGTCTGTACGTGTCCCTAGGTCTGAAGTGGGTCTCTTGTAGACAGCATATATATGGGCCTTGTTTTTGTATCCATTCAGCGAGCCTGTGTCTTTTGTTGGGAGCATTTAATCCATTCACATTTAAGGTAATTTTCTATATGTATGTTCCTATTACCATTTTCTTAATTGTTTTGGGTTTGTTTTTGTCGGTCCTTTTCTTCTCTTATGTTTCCCACTTAGAGAAGTTCCTTTAGCATTTGTTTTAGAGCTGGTTTGGTGGTGCTGAATTCTCTTAGCTTTTGCTTGTCTGTAAAGCTTTTGATTTCTCCATCGAATCTGAATGAGATCCTTGCCAGGTAGAGTAATCTTGGTTGTAGATTCTTCCCTTTCATCACTTTAAGTATATCATACCACTCCCTTCTGGCTTGTAGAGTTTCTGCTGAGAAATCAGCTGTTAACCTTATGGGAGTTCCCTTGTATGTTATTTGTCATTTTTCTGTTGCTGCTTTCAATAATTTTTCTTTGTCTTTAATTTTTACCAATTTGATTACTATGTGTCTCAGCGTGTTTCTCCTTGTGTTTATCCTGTATGGGACTCTCTGTGCTTCCTGGACTTGGGTGGCTATTTCCTTTCCCATGTTAGGGAAGTTTTCGACTATAATCTCTTCAGATATTTTCTTGGGTCCTTTCTCTCTCTCTTCTTCTGGGACCCCTATAATGCAAATATTTTTGCGTTTAATGTTGTCCCAGAGGTCTCTTAGGCTGTCTTCATTTCTTTTCATTCTTTTTTCTCTATTCTGTTCTGTGGCAGTGAATTCCACCATTCTTTCTTCCAGGGCACTTATCCCTTCTTCTGCCTCAGTTATTCTGCTATTGATTCTCTCTAGTGTATTTTTCATTTCAGTTATTTGTATTGTTCATCTCTGTTTGTTTGTTCTTTAATTATTCTAGGTCTTTGTTAAACATTTATTGCACCTTCTCAATCTTTTCCTCCATTCTTTTTCCAAGGTCCCGGATCATCTTCACTATCATTCTGAATTCTTTTTCTGGAAGGTTGCCTATCTCAACTTCATTTAGGTGTTTTTCTGGGGTTTTATCTTGTTCCTTCATCTGGTACATAGCCCTCTGCCTTTTCATCTTGTCTATCTTTCTGTGAATGTGGTTTTTGTTCCACAGGCTGCAGGATTGTGTTGTTTGTAGGTTTTTTGATGATGGCCATTCTGACTGGAGTGAGGTGATAACCTCATTTTAGTTTTTTGTTTGTTTGTTTGTTTGTTTGTCTTTGCGGTACGCGGGCCTCTCACTGTTGTGGCCTCTCCCATTGCAGAGCACAGGCTCCGGACGTGCAGGCTCAGCGGCCATGGCTCACGGGCCCAGCCGCTCTGTGGCATGTGGGATCCTCTCGGACCGGGGCACAAACCCGCATCCCCTGCATTGGCAGGCGGACTCTCAACCACTGCGCCACCAGGGAAGCCCTCATTGTAGTTTTGATTTGCATTTCTCTAATGATTAGTGATGTTGAGTATCTTCTCGTGTATTTGTTGGCAATCTGTATATCTTCTTTGGAGAAATGTCTATTTACGTCTTCTGCCCATTTTTGAATTGGATTTTTTGTTTTTTTGATATTGAGCTGCATGAGCTGCTTGTAAATTTTGGAGATTAATCCTTTGCCAGTTGCTTCAATTGCAAATATTTTCTCCCATTCTGAGGGTTGTCTTTTCGTCTTGTTTATGTTTTCCTTTGCTTTGCCAGAAGGTTTTAAGTTTCACTAGGTCCCATTTGTTTACTTTTGTTTTTATTTCCATTTCTCTAGGAAGTGGGTCAAAAAGGATCTTGCTGTGGTTTATGTCATAGAGTGTTCTGCCTATGTTTTCATCTACGAGTTTTGTAGTGTATGGCCTTACATTTAGTTAGACCAGACAGACTTATAGCTTTCAGACATTCCATCTGAAAGCAGCAGAATACACTTTCTTCTCAAGTGCACACAGAACATTCTCCAGGATAGATCACATCTTGGGTCACAATTCAAGTCTCAGTAAATTTAAGAAAATTGAAATCATATCATGCATCTTTTCCAACCACAATGCTATGAGATTAGAAATCAATTACAGGGAAAAAAACTGTAAAAAACAAACACATGGAAGCTAAACAATATGTTACTAAATAACCAAGAGATCACTGAAGAAATCAAAAAATACCTAGAGACAAATGACAATGGATCACTGAAGAAATCAAAGAGCAGATAAAAAATACCTAGAAACACATGACAACAAAAACACAACGATCCAAAACCTATGGGATGAAGCAAAAGCAGTTCTAAGAGGGAGCTTTATAGCAATACAGTCTTACCTGAAGAAACAAGAAAAATGTCAAACAAACAACCTAACCTTACACCTAAAGGAACTAGAGAAAGCAGCCGCATAGCACAGAGAGATTAGCTCTGTGCTTTGTGACCGCCTGGAGGGGTGGGATAGGGAGGGAGACGCAAAAGGGAGGGGATATGGGAACATATGTATATGTATAACTGATTAAATTTGTTATAAAGCAGAAAAAAAATTTTTTTTAATAAAAACTTTAAAAAGTGAAAATGAGGCTGCAAGCAAAGTACGTTTCCAACTTGCTCATTTGTTAGCCAAGCAAGAAAAGATGTTTACTAATGATGAATTAATTAAATCAAGTTTAATTGCAGCTGCTGAAAAAAAGTGTCCAGAGAAAATAAATTTAACTGTTAGCCTTTCAATGAGAATAGCTGCTCCAAGAGTTGAAGACATTGGGAACAAAATCAAAAGTCAATTAAAGACAGGGCAAATGACTTCAAGTGGATTTCCTTGGCTCTTAATGAGTTGACAGTTGTTACCAATACAGTTCAGCTGTTGTTCATTGAAGGGGTAAATGCCAAGTTTGAAGACTGAAGAATTGAGTTCTATGAGTAGTCTGCATGAAACAAATAGAGTTGGGAGTATTTTTTAAAGTTGAGAAAACATTAATTCAGTACAACCTGAAGTGGAATCTGCTAAGATGTGATAAAAATGATAGTGGTGAAAATATGTGTGGACCAGGGAGAAAAAAGGCTTAGTTGAACAAATTTACAAAGTTTATGAAAATATAAAGTGCTTAAAGCCTGTGTTTATTCATTGTATTATTCATCACTGTGTACTCTGTGGAAAATATTTGAATCTATCGTGTTACTGAACCAGTAATGTCAATGATAAATTTCACTTTCCACTATTGACAACCATCATTGGTTCCATGAATTTTTTTTTTTTTTTTTTTTTTTTTTTTTTTTTTTTTTTTTTTGCGGTACACAGGCCCCTCACTGCTGTGGCCTCTCCTGTTGTGGAGCACAGGCTCTGGACGCGCAGGCTCAGCGGCCATGGCTCATGGGCCTAGCCGCTCCGCGGCATGTGGGATCTTCCCGGAACGGGGCACGAACCCGCGTCCCCTGCATCGGCAGGCGGACTCTCAACCACTGTGCCACCAGGGAAGCCCGGTTCCATGAATTTTGATCAGAAATAGAAGCTGAATATTCTGACTTATCAACCACACAGCAGTTCTATGTCTTAGCAGTGATAAAGTTTTATTGAGGACTTTTAAGCTCAGGGTCAAGATTGAAATTTTTCTGAGTGAGAAGAACTGCCTTAAACTACTATTATCAAACACTGAATGGCAGGGACTTCCCTGGTGGCGCAGTGGTTAGGAATCTGCCTGCCAATGCAGGGGAAACAGGTTCAAGCCCTGGTCTGGGAAGATCCCACATGCCATGGAGCACCTCAGCCCGTGCGCCACAACTACTGAGCCCGCGTGCCACAACTGCTGAAGCCTGGCGCCTAGAGCCCGTGCTCCACAACAAGAGAAGCCACCGCGGTGAGAAGCCTGTGCACTGCAACAAAGAGTAGCCCTCTGCTCGCCGCAACTAGAGGAAGCCCACGTGCAGCAACAAAGACCTAACGCAGCCAAAAATATAAATAAATAAATAAATAAATAACCTGAATGGCATTGGAAATAAGCTTTTGCTGCAGTCTTCATGTTTTTTAATGAATTAAACCGGAAATTAATGAGCAAAGCAATGTTTTATGTGAAACTTATACTGAAGTAAAGTCATTTTGGCAAATAATTTTTTTAAGATTATTTTATGTTTTATTTTATTTTATTTTATTAAAAAAAAATTTAGGGCTTCCCTGGTGGCGCAGTGGTTGAGAGTCCGTCTGCCGATGCAGGGGACGAATTCGTGCCCCAGTCCCGGAAGATCCCACATGCCGTGGAGCGGCTGGGCCCGTGGGCTATGGCCGCTGAGCCTGCACGTCCGGAGCCTGTGCTCTGCAATGGGAGAGGCCACAACAGTGAGAGGCCTGCGTACCGCAAAAAAAAAATTTAATTTATTTTTGGCTGCATTGGGTCTTTGTTGCTGTGCTCGGGCTTTCTCTAGTTGCGGCGAGCAGGGGGCTACTCTTTGTTGCGGTGCATGGGCTTCTCACTGCGGTGGCTTCTCTTGTTGTAGAGCACGGGCTCTAGGAGTGCAGGCTTCAGCAGTTGTGGAACGTGGGCTCAGTAGTTGTGGCGCACGGGCTGAGCTGCTCCACGGCATGTGGGATCTTCCCAGACCAGGGCTCGAACCCGTTTCCCTGCATTGGCAGGCGAATTCCTAACTACTGCACCACCAAGGAAGCCCCTTGACAAATAATTTTAAATAAGTAATGTCAAGCTGCTTTATGCACTTCCTGAGCTGTCAAAAGTTAAAACAAGAAGCAAGATAACCATTCTCATGCAAATTTTCAGTGGATATATTCTCTGAGTTCAAACTAGAGTTCCAGCAGCAAGCACTTTTCAGACTTCCATGTAAGTACAAGAGGAGTTTCCATATTTCTAAACTTTTTTATCTAAGCAATTGAGGAACAACCACCTGAACTTCAATTGGAAGTAATTGATCTGCAATGTAATGACATGCTTAAAGGCAAATATCAAGAAAAGAATCTCATAGAAGTCTACAAATATCTTCCAAGTGATGACTAGTCTCGATTATAATTCTATGCTCAGGAATTTATATCACTATTTGGCAGTGCCAGATATTTCACTTCATACCTATGTGAATGAAAAGACATTTTCAGAGATGACACATGTAAATTTTCATTACAGATAAACATTTGCAATTGATTTTGATGGTAGGGAACACTAACTTTTGGTCTTCTTAATTGGGCTAAACATTATTCCCCTCCCACCCTGACTGCCAGTTTTTAAGGTTTGTGGGTGTGACCCCTCTTTCCTTGTTTCGTTGCTGAGGCTGAATTTTTATGCTACTTGACATTCACACTGAAAGATGAGGATCATTAGCCCCACTTCACAGCTCAGGGAACTGGGGCTCAGAGAGGGAAAATGACATGTCTGCAGCCACACAGCAGTGAGTGGGGAAGCCAGGGTTGGTGTGACCTAGCTTGGTCTGGCTCCAAAGTCCTTGCTCTTTACTCTGAGACACTGAACACAGGAGAGAGAAGCAAGGAGAGAGGAGACAGAAGTCCTTCAGAGCAAGAGCGAGAGACTAGGACCTGAGTGAGACAGGGCAGGACACAGAAGGACAAAGCAAGAAAGACAGAGCTCAAGCCCTAGTGCAAGACAGAGAGCTGGAGCATGAGATCTCTGGGCAATGTGAGCTGAGGGACCAACTTGCCAGGGCAGAGGAGATGGAGCTGGGCTGGACATAGGGCTTCTGAGTTTGCAGCTTTGATGGGGAATAACCCAAGACCTCAGACCCCTCTCTCTGCAGGAAACCACGGAACAGCAGTGCCCAGATGGGCAGAAGGACAGCCTAACCTTGACCTCTTAATTGGCCCTTTATCATCACTTAGGCGCCAGTCTCACCCCAGGTGGCAGCTTTTCACAAGAAGGGACTGTCAGAGGTCTCAGCTCCACCTGGATCAATTCTTGCAGAGACTGGGGAGAGGGTGAGGGAGACACAACTGATGGCTTCTCAGCTCTAGGTCTGTGATAGCCTAGGGGATGACACTCAGCAGAAGGTTTGGCTAGAAGCAGGTTGCCTTCTTTCCCCACCTCCACACCTGTGGAACCTGCCACACCAACCAGGTCTGGAGGGGAATGAGTCCTAGCCTGCATTCGGGGTCAGAGAGTGAGGGACAGAGTTTGAGGTAGGAGTGAGGACAGGGGCTATGCAGTCTAACCATTTTCAGTTTGGAGCTCAGACTCTGACTTGGAGGTCAAGTATGAAGATACAGCAGGGAGCTGTTGGAGGTCACTGAAAGGATGTGACCGCCAGCTGGACTCACAAGCTAGACCCAGGCAATTAGATGCCCCTCACCCCCTGCCCTGTCCTTGGAATGTATGTTCTGCCTGCCATTCCCACAGTGGGAGACATTTTCAGGGATTCAGCCTTGAGAGAGTAATGTGTTCTCCAGAACCTCTTGATGGTATATGTGGCTGAACCTCATTAAGGCCTCTATATAAACTTTCAAGAGTCTGGCAAGCAAGTACGGAGATGTACTTGTCTGTGGCCGCCCAAGACAAGTCTTGTAAATAAGTTCCCTTGCTTACTAAACCTGCCACCTACTAATCTGGTGTAGTCTGCCTCTTTCTTCGGTCTTTTCTTGCCCTCCATGTACAGGGGCCAGTTTATGAACCAACAGGAGCCAGGATCAAGAGCTTGGGGTGGGTGTGCTCTTCTCAGCCATGGGATTGGGAGATCACGCCCGGAGCAACTGGACCTGGTGAGTGAATTCCTGGCAAAAGTGCTACTGTGCGCAACAACCCCATCCCTGCCCCAGGCTTCCATTATACACAGCCTTAGGGAGAGGCACCATTTCCATAGACTGAACATGAGTGATGCTCCCTGAGTTGGCAACATGGCAGATCTGTACCCCCAACTTTCCTACCTATGTCAGACGTTGCTAATCAATCACAGTCTCTGCTCAGTCTGGACAGTGGCTCAAAATCCTCCTCCTCAGACAACCCCTGCCAATTCCTCAGAGCTAGCATATGAGATGCTAACTATTTGCCATCATTTACCCTGACCTCCTGGAGCTTATCAAGCAGAGAGAAGCTGGGGAAAGACCACTTCACTGCTTTATTGGAAGGGGAATACACTCCGTCACAATGCAAGGCCCTGAGCCCAACAAGATCTCGAGTTCGAGATGCAGCTGGTTGGCCGTGACTCTGTAGTGGCCCTTGATGAAACCCTGAAAAGCGCAGGAGTGGCATCTGCAGTAGGCCTGGATGATGCGGGCAACGTTGAGCAAACGGCAGTAGCGCCAATGGATGCGCCCCATGCGGACCCAGGACTGCAGCCTGACTGCCACCCACTCCTGTGTAAAGTTCTCCAGAGCTGTCTGCCGCCTGTTCTCATGCAGCTTCACCAGCTTATGCCTCCACCAGCCCTGAATGATCCACACTCTGAGAGCCACGTGCAGCAGTGTGCTGCACACCAGGGTGCCCCGCCACCACACCTGGATCTTTACTACTTCTGGATTACTGACGGGAGGCCTATTTTGGGTTCTTGGGATCTAACAAGAAAAATGCCGAGACATTTGGAGGATATTCCCCACCCACTTCAGCCCCAGGGTGTGCCAGGAAGGGACCCTGATGCCCTATCAACAATCACTCCTTCTTCTGAACCTCAGGAGCACTGGGCAAGGCACTGGCTGGAACCAGAAGACCAGGTAGGTGTCATTTCTCTGCCCCCCTCTGGTTAATGGACATGGATGCATCACATTGACCTCTGAATCTCAGAGCTCCCATCTGTAAAATGGTAGTATATCTGTCCTGGCTACCCAGTTTTACATGGGTCAAGTTGGCCAGCCTAGAGCAAGAATACCATGATCAAAGGGTTATCATAGTCCACCTGAGCCTGTCCACCTGACCAGGATCCATGATCCATGATCCTTCCCTTCAGACCCCACTCACCTACTGGAGAAGTGGCTTCCTCTTCTAGTCCTGCTCTTTCATCCTTGACTGCAGCTCCAATCCACAACCTGCTCTCTTCCTCTGTGATATCATAGTATTAAAAGTTCCCACATCCCATAAAATTCTACCTCTCTTATCTCTTCCCCATCTTCACTTCACTTGACTTTCAAACTTTAAATCTTAATTAGCAAGCAAACATACATGCACACGCTCAAACACACAGACACACCATTGATTAAGCCCAGCTTCCCATATGTTGGCCGTTCCATTCCACAAACACAACTCCCACATTCCCACCCCCAGCTCCATGTCATCTGGGTGGGGGGATCATACTGCTCTGGGTCTCTTATTAGCATCATCTACTCCCTTTGTTGCAGCTATATTCTCTTGTTTAGCCTAGAAAAAAATGGGGAAAGAGGACAGACAAGAATTAGTTTATTCCTGTTCTTAGCTCTGGAACATACAAAAGACACAAGCCACAAGCATTAGGACACAAAGAGCAGAGACATCCAAGTCCAGGCTCCTCCTGCCCCTGCCTTCTCTAAGTTCAGTGATGGTGCTGGCGGTAAAGATTTCAAAATCAGCTCCTCATTCTGCTGAGGCTCATTTTTAGTGTGTTCATTAATTGTTTTGGGCTGGTCCTTCTCCTGCAATCAGCAGTTAGGGGAAAGGCAAGAGGGAGGCTGCTCTCCCTCCCTCTCCATTAAGTAACCCACACATCACCAGCGTACAGGGCTTCCCAGAGTATTCAGATGTCAGGGAGATCCCCTCATCCCGAGAGATGTATGGAGACATCCCTAAAAAAGCCTAGTGTGTCAGTCTCTCTCTTACTCACCATTGGTCCCACATGGATCAGGTGTAGATGGTTCAGATCCCCTCAGGTCTGTGTTCCTCTAGTCATGGCATGGAGAGAAAGAGTGGGGGAGGGAGACCTATGATGTCATAAGGGCAGTTATGACTCAAGCACCAGGATGGCTCCCAACAGTTAAGCCCCCTCCAAAGAAAAGACAGAAGTACTGTCCATTCTTTTCTGCTGGAAATGGCCATAGCCCTAGCTACAAAAGCAAGACACCAGAAATAGTGGCCCATTGATGTAAAGGTGTATAAAGATAGTCATTGGTGATATCCCCAATTGGTAAAATTGGGCATTGATTTAATGGTTTATAGTCCATTCAAACTATAGAATAACAACATAACTGTTGAAAAATAATGAATTTGATCTATGTGTACTGATGAGAAAGTATACCCAAGATGTATTTGTAAGTGAAAAAGCTGAACATCATTATGATCCCATTGGATGGGATATAAAACCATCATTGGATGGGATGGTAAAAAACCGTCAAGATATATAATTATACATGTATGCTATAAACGCAGATAAAGAGAGAGAAAGGTATATAGACCAAACTGCTACCAACGATTACCTTAGAAGAGTTGAATTGCTGACCCATTCATACAATACCAGGGAACTCTGTGAGGCCCCCAGGACGAGCAGTACTGCTTTCCTTCCCCAGCAGGCTCTGGGGCTGGGAGCATATTCAGAGGGCTGATCCCATTGACACCCTCACTGACCCCTCCTTTCTTCTCTCCTTCCCACTCTTCCCTGAAGGGGTCTACTGAGAGCCTCTGGGATGAAACTCTGGTAGAGGGGGAGAAGAATGGTGGAGAAGAACGGGGTTGGAGAAGGAGGCTCACCCCCATCATGCTCACCCCAAGCCACTTGCCCAGCACACCCTCAAAACCTTTGCTTTGGATGGTGTCACCCCTCTGCTCCTCAGCCCCTGGGGCAGCTCCTCCCTGCCCACTGGATTGAGTCTGAGCAGGTCCTGGTGGCATTCAAAGCCCCAGCACCCTCCCTGTCCCTAGGGTCACCACATTCACCAACACCCCAGTCTCTGGCCTCTTTCCTGTCTGAGTCTGCCTCCATCCTGGGACCCAGCCCCCTCGTTTACCCAGGCTCCATATGTGGGATCTTTCCTGTGTCCTTAGAGTGCAGGGACTTTAATTTCTCCCTTCACTCCTCAAATGCTCATGGATCCAATTATGAGGAGCATGTGTTTAGTGGCCATTCGTATATCTTCTTTTATGAAGTATTGGTTTAAGCCTTTTGTCCACTTTTATTGGATTGTTTGTCTTTATTACTGAGTTCTAGAAGTTCTTATACTCGATATGAGCCCTTTGTCAGATTCATGTATTGTAAATATTCTTTTCCCCGGCCTGTGACTTTTAAAAATACTGTCTTTTGATGAACAGATGGTTTTAATTTGGAGGAAGTCCAGTCTATCAATATTTTATACTTAGCACTTTCTCTGTCCTAGGAAATCTTTGTCAACTCCAGGGTCACAAAATAATTCTCATGGGTTTTTTTCTAGAAACTTTACATAGGTTTAGCTTTAGTTTTTGTTTAGGTCTGGATCCATCTTGAATTAATTTTTTTCTTTTTTGTGGCTATGATGTTAGATAGGGGTCAAGATTTTTTTTTTCCATTAAAAAATGTATTTCCTTTCTGCATTGAATTATCTTGGTACATTAAAAAAATCAGTAGACTGTGTAAATGTGAGTCTATTTCTGGCTTCTCTATTCTGTATCATTGATCTGTTTGTCTCTTCTTACTCTAACACCACCTGTCCTGATTACTGAAACTTTATAGTTTTTCAGGACAGTAAGTCTTGAAATCAGATAATGTAAATCCTTCAACTTTGCACTTCTATATCAAGAATTCCCCAACTGCTCATACAGTTGATTTTTGTATATTGCCCTTGAATCTTTCAGTTTCGGGGGTGCTTTTGATTTTTATTTATAAGCAGCTTTGTTGGAATATAATTCACAAGCCATACTATTCACCCCCTTAAAGTGCACAATTCAATGGTTTTTAGTATATTCACAGATATTTGCAGACAATACCATAGGTATCTTGCCTGCTTGCTAAATTTTCTTATTCCAGTAGTTTTCTGGGTAGATTGGGGGTGCCTGTATGCCAGTTGCGGGATCTGGAGGTGAGGTATCCTCAGTGGCTTGTGGGTGGCTTCCTGATGGGGTCTGCAAAGTGGTTAGTAGGATCCGCATCCCTTTGATGTTTTGAACCCTACCTGCTGTTCTCTCAGTTCCTCCCCACCCCAGTCATGCTGCTCACCTCAGTGTTTTGAAAGGAGTGAGAAATGCTCACCTCAGTGACCCCTGGGGCTGTGACTCTGAAAGGGTACCAAGGCCTCATGATGACCAGGGGGTCTTCAAAGGACAGGAGTAGGTAGAGATGGGGAGGGCCCCACCTAGTGTCTTTTGCATGATTCAGAGGTACGAACAGAGCTAAAAGCTTCTACAGTGGCTGCCCCTCACCCATCTAATTGTGGCCTTGAGTCCATCAGGGGAGAAGACAGGAGAGCACTTGAGCCCACTGGAGTGGGAGGTGGGAGGTGTAATTCTGGACCCCAGAATCACATGGCTTCATATGTTATAAAACATATAGCAGAGAGCTCATTGCCTACTCAACTTCCCTACATCTACTAGACACTGCAAACTAAACTGTTGATCCTTCTCATCCTGCTTTCCCCACCTGGTCTTTCTCATCTTGGTAAATGTCACACTGTCTATGGTGCCACATTCATCTCATCCCACAATCAACAGATCAGCAAGATCTGTTGGCGTCACCTCCAAACACAACCCAACCATAGCTCCGCCTCCCCACTTCTGCTGGCCCTCTCACACCACCATCACCTCTTACCTGCTTTTACTATAGCTTCCTAAGTGGATGCCCTTCTTCCCCCAAACCTTTACTAATTAATTCTCCACAGAGCAGCGACTTGGTTTTTCTTTTTATTGTGAACCAGATCCTATTACTTTTCTGCTTTCAACCCTCTCATGGCTTCCCATTGCTTGGAAGGAAGGGAGGAAGGAAGAGCCCAACTACAGCAAAAGTCTCAGTTGACCAGGGCTGAGACTAGAAGCCATAAGAGGGATTATTTTCTGTTTCAATTCCAAAGGCATTTATTTTCAGACTTTCCTTTCTCCCTGGGAATGTGCTAATGGAAAAGGGGTTTGTGTATTAAGGGGCATTTCCGTGTTACTTGAAATATTATTCAGGAGGTATGTGTATGCTGTCGTTGAGCTCAATTTAAGGCGGGACATAGGGAGTGAATTCTAGTAACATTATCTGATCCACAACAGGGTTTTCAGGGCTTCAATCTGAACCTGACCCTTCTGGCCCCAGGAGAATGAAGGTAGGAGGAGGTCTGTCCAAGGGGGAGGCCTCACGAGCAGGGGAGCAGGAGGGAAACCCTGTAGCTTCCTCCCCCGAGGGGACCACGCTGCCGCTTGAGAACCATAGGCTCAGCTGTTGGGCCCAAGCCATTAAGGGAACGTTCAGAGCAGAATCCTTAACACGCCTTTGCTCATTTTCCACTGAGAAGAGGACACTTCCCTGCACTGCTGCCTCTCCAGTCAGCCTCTCCACCTCCTCTTTACTGCACTCCATGGCAGAAGCTGAATGATCCAGTTGGTGGAATCAGGAGAACACATTAACCTGTCAGGGTCACTGCCGTGAGGAATCGTGCAGCCTGGCTGTCATTCAGACCAAGTGCAGAGCTATTCCCACCTCTGACACTGTCCCCAAGCAGTGAGCAATGCAGCAATGCAGGGTCCCACCTCCACCCCAACCCCCACCCCAAGGGCAGTCTGACTTCTAAAGCTTCCTAACCTGGCCTGGGTGGTGCAGATCAGCCTGACTTGTAGGTCTGTCTTCCTTTCAGTCCTCAGACCCCACAGCCAGCCCTTACACACACTGGACAGCCACAGCTTCTTAGCTGAGGGATCAGCAGGTTCTGACCCCAACCAGCCCAGAGCACTGGGGGGAAAGCTGGCCTAACAAAGTCGTAGAGGATACTCAGGGTCTACGAGCCAGAAGCCAGCTGAGGGCTCCATTCCCAAATTCGCTGGAAAGGATAAAGCCCCCAGGCCTTTACTAAGCCATCCCCTGCCATCCCCCTGCCCTCCCCAGTCAAGAAGCTAGAGGAGACAAGGCCCAGAAGAGGAGGCTTTTAATACAAAGAAGGCAGGGGATGGCCTGGGAAGAACTTAAATAAAGAGGATAAGAGTGTCAGGAGCCAGCAGCAGGGGGCCTGGGGGCCCTGTGGAGAGGGATGATGCAGACAGAGTTCCGGGCCTCTTTGATCCGCCACCACCGGCCAAGCCTGCAGGGGTGAGAGGAGCAGCTGAGGGCGGGCCCAACCCCACCCGGTATCCACCCCATTCCCACCCAGCCATCCACCCTATGCCATTTGCCCCACCCGCACCCCTCGAGAAGTGCCTCATACCTGTGCTCCTGCCCTACCCCGGCCACCAGGAAGTCCCCAGCACTGGAGAACTTGAGGCTATTGATAAAGCCCACCTGAGAAGAGGGAGGGAAAAGGCAGTAAGATGTGAGAACAGATCCCTCACCACAGCCCCAGCATCACAGTCAAAGGCCCAGCCTGGGTTAAATCCCTTCTCTGCGTCCTGCCACCTGGGCTGGCCCTCTACCCCTCAGGGCCTCAGCATCCACCTCTGTGAGCTGGGGAAAGTAGAGTGCAGGCCTCGCAGAGAGTTTGTGGGGATGAAGGAGACAGTGTACGCCAAGTAGGACCTGGCTCCTGGTCCTGGCTCTGGAGACTCCATGACCATCACCATTGACCCAAGCCCTGAACTGTCACTAGAAGTCACTGACAGATCCTGCCACTCTGCCCTAGGTTGCATCAAGTCCACACACCCTAGCCTGGCATTCAGTCTGGCACCAGTCATGCAGAACCCATCACAGGGCCAGGCCCTCCATGCCTTTGCCCACACTTCCCTGCCTTATACCCCAGTAACCAGGACAGGGCCTAGGACAAGGAGGGGAGTGGAGGCGGGGAAGGGAGAGGAAGAAGGGAGGGTTCCTGCAGGCCGTGTGCTAAGAGTTGGGGCTAGAAAGAGAAGTCATAGCTGGCCCTGCTCCAAGGAACCGCCCTTCTGGCAGGAAAACACTGTAACGGGCCTTGGGAGTGTGGTAAAGACAGGCTGGGTATTCAAGCCTCACTCACCAGGGGGATGTCGCAGAGAAGGTCAAGCTGCCGGAAGCCCTCCCCGCATTGCCAGAGCCGCACAGAGTTGCTGTGAGAGCCTGGGGAACAGGGAGACAGTGAGCACCCCCCTCACCAGCCCACCCTGAGATCCCCTCCTTTCTGCCACACAGGGCACCCACCTGTGGCCACGAGGTCTGTGTTGAGCAGGGCTGCCACTGATGACACCCAGAAGGGCTGCTCCAAGCCCAGCTCCCCCCGCAGCCCGTGGGCCTCACGCTGCAGGGCAAGTGGCCGCTTCTTAGAGAGGCCCCACAAGGCTACAGAACTGTGGACAGGGAGCAGGGTCAATGAGGGGGCCAGGGGCAGGGCAGAAGGGCCACACGGCAGGAAGGGACCAAGTGCACACCAGCCACAGGAAGCAGACAAGGTCCCCTGCGCTCTCTCCCTCAATGTCCTCATCTATGGAAAGGGGTTACTACAGCTCCTGAGCAGGATTCTACGCGGCAAGTCCAGGGGCAGTGGCAGTGGTGGAAGGCAGCTCTTACCCATCGTCTGCACCCGACACCATATGCTCCTCGTTGATGAGCTGGATGCTGTCGATGGAGCCCCTGGAGAAACGCACCATGAGGGGCGTGGCCCAACCTCACCCCCAGCCCATGCGGGTGGCCCCCTCAATGCCCAGTGCAGCAGGCCACCTTACTGGTGGCCGTAGAAGACAAGCTGGGACTCCTCGGGGACCTTCCACACACGCACGGTCCCATCCCGGCCCCCGGCGGTCACGCAGCACTCCCTGCTCAGAGCATCCAGTGCAGCCACAGCATCCTGGTGCCCGAAGCTGGAGAGGGGGACAGAGGGAGGATGGGGTCACCCGTGAACCTGCACGTGCACATCCGTGTGCCCTCTGCCCGCGCATACTCACAGCGTCTCCACGTAGGAGTTCTCCGCCACATTCCACACCTTCACAGAGCGGTCGTGGGACGTGCTGTAGAGCTGGTGGGTGCCTCTGCGGAATGCCAGCCCCTAAGGGTGCATGGAAAGAGGGCAAAAGGAACCTGGACTACAGCAGGAGAGACAGAGGTCAGGCCCAGGGAGGACGTCCTGAAAAGCAGGTCACGTGGCACAGGAAGCCAGCCCCCATCAAGAGCACTCTGGGGGGCTCTACGTGGAGCCAGGGGCACACTTGCCTGCCCTCAAGCAAGTACAGACTTCTCCCCATAGGCAAGCTCGACTCAGTCTCCCCCAGCTCTTCCCTATTGCTTCACCCTGTTTCTGTCCTGTTCACCAAAGTGCAGGTTCCCTGAGGATGGGGACCCGCTGCCTCTTTCACACCATTCCCCGGATCCCAGTACCATGCCTGGCCCACTTGGGTGCTCAAGAAACGTCCACTAAAGGAGGCCCAGCTTCTCACCGACACGGCATCCCGGTGTCCCGTGAAGGTGTACAGGTGCTGGCAGCTCTGGGCCTCCCAAATGAGAATGAGCTTGCTGCGGTCACCCGAGGCCTATGGAAACAAGGGCAATGGCCACGGGCACCCACCATGTGCCCACACCTCTCACCTACTCCCGGGGCCAATCCTGCCTTACCAGGTACTTCCCATCGGAGGAGATGGCCATGCAGAGGACGTGGCTACTATGGCTGGAGGGCTGCCCCTCGGCACCCTTCTTGGCTCGAGGGATCACATGAAGCTTCCGTCCACTTTCCACACTCCCTGACACCAAGGGGGAAGAGAGATGCTACTGGGACAGAAGGCAGGACTGTCTGGCAACCCCCATCAAGGGCAGCGTGGCACCATGGAAAAAATCCTGGCCTCAGGTCAGAAGATCTGGCCCAGCCACTGTGAGCCCCTGGACAAGTCACCTCAGTTTCCTCATCTGTTAAGTGGTGACAATAATCCCAAAGGGCAGCCATGAAGCCCGTAAGAAAAGGGACAGGAAAGTGCTTGGGACTGATGGTATGAGCTCTTCCTGTTACTACTATGGGTGGATGAGGACAGCCCTCAGTGGTCAAAGGCCAGGAACCCAGGAGGACCAGGAACTCAATGCTAGGACTGTGCACAGCCTCGACTGTCCTCTAGTCCAACTGCCCACCTGAAGCATCAATTCCCATTAAATCATCATCCTGCCTCCACTCCATCATCTCCAATGACATTGACAGGGAGCTCACAAGCCCCACTCCTGGGCAGAAGCTTCCACTGTCATCCAGAGAAAACCTCTTCGGAAGCAAACCTGTCTCCAGAAGCTTCCCCCGTTGGGTCTCAGTTTTCCCTGATTATTCCTTCCTCCCCAGACCAGCTGGCCCAGATGATCCCTCATGGCTGCACCCCCACCCAGGCACTCACTCACACTTAATAATGGTGCAGTCTTTGGAGGCAGAAAAGATGGCCAGGTCGTCAGGGGTGATAACCAAACATGTGATGGACAGCTGGTGGCCCCGTAAGATTCGAATGTCAGCAGGGTCTGGGGCCTGGATCTAGGCAGGCAGGGGCCGGGTCACTGCAACTGGGGGCAGGAAGGCCCCCCTCCACACACACACACACACACCATCCTTTCCCACCACACTGCCCAGAAGGAAAACCGGAGCCAGGGCTGCCAAGACCAGACCATTACCTAACCCTGTCTGCCCAAGTGCCCACTATGTTCCAGAGCAAACACCCCACAGCCTGAGTCCCCAGTTGGGCCATCTGCCCACCAACCCAGGTGATTCCCTCCAATCTGACACCAAAGTGCCCTGTCTGCTCACCTCCTTTGCCACCGACTTCTGCAGCCTGCCTCTCTGCTCGAGCTGCATGGAGAGGAGAGGGGTGAGATCCCAGGAGCAGGACCAGCCCCATCCCTTCCCTCCTACGACCCTCCCTCCACACTCACCACGTCCTCCTTCAGCCTCCCCGCCACCTGGTCCTCCTCAAATTCACGGGCCTCAGCCTTCTCCTCCTCTGTGTAGGACAGACCAAGCCAAGTAAACCAGGCCAACAACACCCCACTTTTCCCTTCCCATCCCCACCCACCACCTCAGTCCTGGGCCCTGAACATTTGGGCTGTGTCCCATGGAAGTTCAGGGCACCTCAGCCAAAGGGGAGGGAGGGCTGGATGGTCTCCTCCTGCCCACCCCCTGCCTTTACTTATCAGATCAGTCTGAAGCCCCCTGAAGGCCTGGCCCACCCCAGGAGATCCAGTAGAGCTCCTAGCCACCCTCCCACAGGGCCACCAGCAGCAGCAGCCCCAGCAGCCCACCCGGCTACCTGCATCAGTCACCCACCAGGTGGCTGGGGCCACAGCAGGCAGACTCAGGCACAGGCCCCACCCCTCACCTGCCCAGTCCACAGGCTCACCTTGCTGCTTGAGCTGCTCAAGGTAGAGTTTAGCCAAGCGCAGCTTCTTCTCCTGTGCGGTCTCCTCCAGCTCCTCTGCCTCCTCCTCCTCATTCCTCCTGGGAACTAGGCTGTGAGCAGGAGGAACTAGGCTGTGAGCAGGAGGGCTCGGCCTGCTCCTCTGGCCACTAGGACTGTGCTCCTCACTGCTTCCCCAGCCACTTGACACCCCCATCCCTGCCAGCTCTCATGGCCAATGGTCTCACACACAGAAAACCGAAAGATGTGACTTACCAAAATGAAAGGGCCCACTCAGGGCCCAACGTAAGGGTGAAAACAGACCCCAAACCCAAAGAGATCACTGTGAAATCTCTCAACTCTGGAGGGAAAGAGAAGGTTCTACAGGCTTCCAAGAAAAATCAGACCATATACAAAGGGTCAGGAATCAAAATGACTCCAGAAGTCTCAACAGCAACACTGAGCAGGAAACAAAGGAGCTGCACGTACAAAATTCGGAATAAAACGCTAACCACTGGAATGGCATGCCAGTTAAACCATTAACGATAAATGAAGACATTATCAGATGTACAAGGTGCCACAAAAGTGGTCCTTTCTTCTTCTTTTAAGGATGGAGGATGTGCTCCCTGAGCAAGAGAGTGAGCTAAGAATGGGGAAGGCACGGGAGACAGGAAACAGAAGATCCAACATGGAAAGCAGAAACGGCAGATCTCAGAACAACAACAACCCCCCAGACATAGGGGAGCAGCCAGCCCAGATCTGATGCAACGAACCAAGAGGCAGACATGTTGGGACTATCAACGCCCCATCCTCACTGCCATGGCACTATCCTCTACCTTGAGGATGGGATTCCAGGTGAAGCTTAACTGGGCCTGGCTTGACCTTGTGCTAGTGAAGTCCTTGCTTTCCCCTCCATGCCCCTCACTCCCTCTTGAGTCCTACTTTGACTTGCTCCTGGGAGCTGGAGGTAAGTCACAGGAACTCAGAAAACCAAGGGCAGCCCGTTCCCTCTGATCAAGTGCCTGCAGATACCTAGTCCCTGTCAGGTAGCCCAATTGTTTCCTAGACTCATCCATGACCTTGCCCACAACTTCCCCAGAAACGACCTTGGAAACTCTCAAGGAAGCCAAGGCCTGACCATGCTCCTGAGACCGGTTAGTACCCAGTGCCCAGCAAGTCTTCAGCCAACAGGGTTGGTGCTGCCCTTCCCTCATACACCAAGGTCTTAACTTCTACTCAGTTTACCCAAGGAATCAATCTATTGTTTCGGGTTCACATATAGAAGACAGAACTCTAAAGAAAACCAAAGCAAGTATACAACCTCTGTAATTCCACTCAAATAACATTCTGGAAAAGGCAAAATTCTAGGGACAGCAGTTACTGGTTGGAAGGGGGTGGGAATTGACTGCAAAGGAGCCATGGGGGATTTTGGTGGGTGGTAAAACCCTTCTATATCTTTACAGTGGTGGTAGTTACACGACTATATGCGACTGTCACAACTCAAAGGACAGTACACTAAGAAAGGTAAGTATTACTGTATGTAAGTTATACCTGAATCAGAAAAGGGAAAAGAAAAAAAAAAGAAGAAGAAGAAGGAAGGAAACCAAAGAAATGATTAACTTAAGTCAGGAATGGCAGTTGGGGCTTCTAAGTTTCTACAAATGGTCTAGTTCTGGTGGGTGCACAGAGGTTCATCATTTCATCATTACTCTCTATGGTACAACTACAGTTCATTAACTCTTCTGTAGCTAATACATTTCACAACACATTTTAAAAATATTTAAAAGTGCTTAACACAGGGCCTGGCACATACCCACAGTAACCTTAAGACTACAGAAAGTTTATACTAAGTCTTTCTGTGAGCAGGTTAAGGCCAACATGTACTCAACTTTTAGAAGGAGAATTTCTAAAGCCAACTCTTAAGGAAGGCACCGGGATTCTGGTATGACAGCTTCCATGCCACAGGGTCAGGCCTGATACCCTGCTAGACCCCTCTGAACTCTGCAACATACTCCACCCCCCATCACCTGCAGAATGGAGGAGGTACGCAAAGCCCTCCACAGTCCAGATGCACCCAGTGCCTACCTTCCCATCCTCTCCATCTCCCATCTAGCCTGCTTAGCCCCCTGACTTTTCTCTGATCCCTGAATGCCTTCCCTACCTCTCCACGAGGAACCCCTCCTCATCTCTCCAGGCCCCATTTAAACTCCCCTTCTCTGTTCCAACAACACGCAGCTCTAAGATACACATCCCACCACAACACATTCCATGTTCACCTGCCTGCTCATCTCTGTTCTCTCAACAGTGAAACTAGTGCCTGGCACTCTCAATAACTGTGAAATTGTGGGAGAACAGAATGAAGAACTAGCAAGCATTTCTTGCATCCCTCTCCCCTCGCCTGAGTTCAGCTCCCTGTCATGAAGGAAGGTCTCACTGGTCTCCCATTAGGACTGGGGGTCCTCCCCACACAAGAGACCCTGCCCCTGCAGCGAAGGAAATGACAGTTCTCAGGGTCAAAAAGTGGAGGAAAGAATCAAGATCTGAGAATCAAGGGCCAGAGTCCTGGGTTCTAGGCCCAGCTCTAGCCCCCGTCATTGAGTACTCCTTCCATACACAATGGGCCCCAGTGTTCTTTTCTACTAGGTGTAAAAAAAGAGCTCACCTCTCACTCTCCGAGTCGCTGGAGATCTCCTCATTCATCTTGCCGCCACCCTTGGACTTGCCCTTGTCCCCAGAAGAGTCGTCCTAGGAATTATATAATACTTTTGTTTTTTTCGGTACGCGGGCCTCTCACTGTTGTGAGATGTCTCCCGTTGCGGAGCACAGGCTCCGGACGCGCAGGCTCAGCGGCCATGGCTCACGGGCCCAGCCGCTCCGCAGCATGTGGGATCTTCCCGGACCGGGGCACGAACCCGCGTCCCGTGCATCGGCAGGCGGACTCTCAACCACTGCGCCACCAAGGAAGGCCCTATAATACTTTATTTGGTCAGGGGTCCCGACCACCCCGGCTCTGACCAAGGGCCCCTTAGGGTCCCTCGAGAGTCACTGGGAAAGGCGGTAGCCCCCGGCTCAAGTGAAAGGCTTTTTCAGTATTTGGCGCGCGGAGAACGGGACGAAGCTGACTCCAGCTGGGGTCCCGGGGGCGAGCGGACCGGTGCCGGGGCCCCCGGATGGGGATAATGGTGGTCCCAGTAACATAGGATGGACCCCGCCCCGCCAAAGCGCCATGCTCACCTTTCGCCGCAGCTTGCCGGCCCCCGCACCAGCCCCGGCCCCCGAGGCCGGCTTTCCCCTCTTTCGAGCCGCCCCTGTCGCCGACATGCTACCCACCGTGTGTGTTGGCGGCGGCTCCTAGAGAACTCACGTGGCGGCTAAACCCGGGCCGTCCCACAAGACTCCAAGCCAAGATAGGCTCCCACCGCCCGGTGGGCCCCGCCTCCCACAGCTCCATTGGGCCCTTGGGTAGGTTCTGTCACGCCCCCAAGCGCCCATAGGATAAATGCCTGTGGCCACGCCTCCTAGAACTCCTCTAGGCTCCCGCGGCCGGCTCCAGTAGGAAGCAAGCCTCTCCCTGGCGCTTCCGGCCAGCGGCTGCGGCGCGTGCGCCCTGCCGCTGACTGACGTATGAAGAGGGGTCGGACCCCGACACCGTCTCTGTGTTTGCTCTCCTTGGACGCTGGGGGTCGCCAGAGACGCGGGATTCCTTTTCCTGGAACGTGACTCCTCCCCGTCAGGGGCGGGAGCCAGGGGAGAGTCTGACTCTAAATAACTGGCGGGGCGGAGAGGGATCCGGCAGCCCCTGGGAGAAGAAGGCAATGCCAGCACCTGGGGCCAAGGTCACTGGGCAACCGGTGGATCCGTATTGCATGCCTCAGGCCAGATGAGCAGCTCTAAGGGCGCGTCAGTCCCCTGGGCCTTGGCTGTGTCAGGATCAAGTGTCCACCCATCCATGGGACAGGCTGCCTGCCCGCCTCGGCCTGCCCAGCCTCTGACTCACCAGACTGGTGGCCAAATAGCTGGAATCCTACCCACACCCACTTCTTCCCCGCTCCCCTAAGGCTTACGGGAGGTTGTTAGAACTAGGACTGCCTGGGAGTTACTGACCTGGTGGCCACCACCTCTCCCAGGTCCCTGCTTCTCTTAGGTGAGTGCCCTATGGCCTTGCCCACAGCCCTCCACAGGGCAGGTCAGGGCGGGTGTGACTGACCCTTGCCTTCTGGCAGTTCAATGCCACTGGTCTGGGACGGAGACTGGCACCCCAGAATTCTTGAACCTGCTGGGAAGGGTTTCTGTGCTGTTGGGTCCCAAGCTTTGGAGAGACAGATCTGGCCTTAGGAGTGCTGCCCCCCGGGAGCCACTGCCCACTCTCCTCCATAGCTGGGGTGACTCAGCCCAGCAACCACGCCAGGTCCAAGTTAGCTGAGATGGGGGAGGAGCAGAGAGTGCTCTGGAGAGAGGAGCCCAGAAATGGGAGGGGGGAGATTCTCCTTTCACTTTCCCTTCAACCTCAGAACACACAAAAGATCCATAGAGGGTGGAGAGCCCCTCTTCCTTGACCAGACTGGGCAGACTGGACAGGGGCCTGGCCTGGCCCTGGTGACTGGAGAAAGGGGTGTATCTGGGGTGCAGAGAGCCGGTTTTGGTCAGGGACAGGGAGTGGGGAAATGGAGGCAGAGGCAGGTCACCAAAGGGCAATCTCAGGGTGGGGCAAGTTGGTGATGTGCCAGCCAGGTGGGACGCAAAGACCATGGATGCCTGAGGGCCCCCTCTGTGCCCTAGAACAGCCATGGCTCCAAAGCGCAAGCCCCAGGTGCAGCGTGAGAGTCCTGAGAAGAAGAAGGGGCGTCAGGGGGCACAAGAGGAGGACAGTTTCCACTCCACTGCCGAGGCCCTCCACCCACAGAGAAGCGCATAGCCTAAGTGGACCCCCTGTGCCCATTCAGCTGCAACCCTGGGACCCAGGTAAGCTGTAGTCCCCGCCCAGTCCCAGTGCCTGCTCCCTCTTGGGTACAAATACACTCAGACCTCCTCCCCTCCCACTTGGCTCTGGCCAAATAGTTCAAGGCTCCCAAGTAAACTGTGTTCTTCCAAGACCCCAAAGGTCAGGCAGGGCTATATCCCGTCAGATCCAGGTGGGTCATGTCTGCTCTTCAGACCCCAGGACAGGCCCCTGAGCTTCTCAGTCTTCCCCCAACAACACTTAAGGCAGGGTTCCCAGACAGGGCCTCTGACACCCCAGTGCAGTGTGATTCCTGTCAGCATGCAGCCAAGTACCCCATCCCATCCAGAGGCAGCCGGAGCCAGCCTGCCCTCCGCACACCCCCTCTGGCCACAGGTGCATGAAGACTACGACTGTATCCTGAACCAGACCAACACTGGGAGCAACAACAAGTTCTACATCATCCAGCTGCTGGAAGAAAGTGACTGCTTTATCTGCTGGAACCGCTGGGGGCGCGTGGTGAGTACCACCCACCCACCCTGTGCCCGCATCCTCCCCACCTCTCCCTGCTCAACGTATGCCCCCTGCTCCCCGGGGTCCCCACAGCTTACTCAGGCCAAAAGGCCACAGCCTCTGACTGTGCCCTGCCCCACCTCTGACATCCAGGGGCGCTCGGCACAGGGCCTGCACAGTAGAGGCCAGCAAACATTTACGGCGGGCACTGTGGTAGGCACACCTCTGAAAACTGTTGCTTGCCGGGAGAGGTGGGCCAGTCAAAACTCAGCCGCTTCATGTCACTGGAGGATGCACAGAAGGACTTTGAAAAGAAATTTCGGGACAAGACCAAGAACAGCTGGGCAGAGCAGGACCACTTTGTGGCCCACCCCAGCAAGTATACACTTAGCAAAGTACGGAGAGAGGATGAGGCCCAGGAAGCCATGGTGAAGGTGAAGTGGCCAGGAAGGGAGGGTGGGCCTGGGCCGAGGGAAGGGACGGCCACTGCCCAGCTGTACACCCTCAGGCACAGGCCTTCCTCTCTGGCCTCGGTCTGGCCAGGCCCTGCTCCAGGTGCAGGTGCCCTGCCCAGCTGCTCCTGCCCATGTGGGCCCTCTACCCCTAGGTAGATGGAGGCCCAGTGAGGACCGTGGTTCAGCAAGTACAGTCCTGCTCCCTGGACGCAGCCACACAGAAGCTTACAACCAACATCTTCAGCAAGAACATATTCAAGAATGCCATGGCTGGGCTTCCCTGGTGGCGCAGTGGTTGAGAGTCCGCCTGCCTATGTAGGGGACACGGGTTCATGCCCCGGTCCAGGAAGATCCCACATGCCGTGGAGCGGCTGGACCCGTGAGCCATGGCCGCTGGGCCTGTGCGTCCGGAGCCTGTGCTTCGCAACGGGAGAGGCCACAACAGTGAGAGGCCTGCGCACCACAAAAAAAAAAAAAAAAAAAAAAAAAAGAATGCCATGGCTATCATGAACCTAGTGGGGGGGGAGCCAGGAAGGGTAGCAGGGGTCTGGGGGTGGCAGGGCTGTGGGCCTGACTCCCCACTCTCCCCATCCCCCAGATGTGAAGAAGATGCCACTGGGGAAGTTGAGCAAGCAGCAGATTTCCCGGGGTTTGGAGGCCTTGGAGGCAGTGGAGGTGGCCCTGAAAGCCCTCGCAGATCGTGGCCTCAGCCTGGAGGAGCTGTCCTCCCACTTCTACACCATCATTCCCCACAGCTTCGGCTGTAGCCAGCCCCCACCCATCAACTCCCCGGAGCTTCTGCAGGCCAAGAAGGACATGCTGCTGGTGAGGGTTGGCAGGTTGCAGGCAGTGGGGTTACCAAACAGATAGATGGGGCAAGGGAGATGGAGGACAGATAGATGGACTGTGATAGGCAGGCCAAAGGACAGGGGAGGGGAAGGCCAGACAGATAGATGGGGTGGGGCTGAATAAGGTGGGGTGGCCATGGTCCTATTTATGTGGGAGGGGGAGGGGAGGCCCAGGGTCAAGGGGACACACAAGCTGCCAGTGCCCATCCCCTTAGGTGCTGGCAGACATCAAGCTGGCCCAGGCCCTGCAGGCAGCCCCCGAGGAGACAAAGTAAGTGGAGGAGGAGCCACACCCACTGGACCGAGATTACCAGCTCCTCAAGTGCCAGCTCCAGCTGCTGGACCCAAAGGCACCTGAGTACAAGGTGGGCCGGTCCCCACAGAGGAGCCGAGCTAGCAGTGGGCACTGGCCCTTTGCCTGTCTGCCCTCCAGGTGCCCAGAAGAATCCCTCTCCTAGGGCCTTCTCTCGCTGTGTTTCCAGCACCTGAGGAGAGCTCTGGGACTGCAGGGGACAAGTGGAGGTTAGTCCATACATTTCTTGCTCTTGGCACCCAGCTTCTTCTCTCCCCACAGGTGATACATACCTACTTGGAAAAGACTGGCAGCAAGTACAGTTGCCCTGCTCTTCAGCATAGTTGGACAGTGAACCGAGAAGGGGAGGTGAGGAAGATTCCCTCCCCACCATCACTACTTTGTCCCTTAGGAGGTGACGTTGGCTTATCTTCCCTTTAGCGAGTTGGCTGAGAAACTCTGACCAGTTTCCACCAGGCCTAGGTCTTGTGCATGTGTGCATGAGTATGTGAGTGACTAGGGAACCCTTGGCCTTGGTCATACCCTCTTATGACAGACAGAAACACCTGAGCTTGGGTGGCATGACTCTCCCGGTTCCCATCTCCCCACCTAGGGAGATCAGTTCCAGGCCCACGACAAGCTGGGTAATCGGAAGCTACTGTGGCACAGCACCAACATGGCTGTGGTGGCCACCATCCTCACCAGTGGGCTCTGCATCATGCCACATTCTGGTGGCTGTGTTGGCAAAGGCATCTACTTTGCCTCGGAGAACAGCAAGTCAGCTGGCTATGGTGAGGTGTCCCTTAGGGCCAAGCCCTGAGTAGTTATGCGGACACTAAGGAGCATGGGGCCCATTACTTGTCCCACCTGCGGTGGATCCGGGAGAGGACCCCTCGGATAGTTACGGACTAGAGAGCTCTGTGGGGCATCCTGGGGGTTGGGGGACTCAAAGGAGGCATCCGCTGGTCAGCGACAGCTTCCTGGAGAAGGTGATGCAGATGGGATGAGTGTGCCAACCTGACCTGGGAGGGGGTGAAAGAGGAGCCTTCAAGGTAAAGCAGCCAGGGAGTGGCACGAAGCCTGGGAGGCTGTGGCAGGTCAGCACCTCCAGGCACGGCCTGATGACAAAGCTTAGAGCAAACGCCTAGTGTGGGTGTGGGGCTTGGGGGCCCAGGAGGATCAAGGGAGCCTTATTCAGAGAGCGATGGGGAGTACAGTTGAACGTGGCTGCAGCCATTGGGAGGGTGGCAAAGGCCAGAGGCTGCAGGGAGGCTGTGTTCCCATCCAGGCCAAATGTGATGGGCCCCCAGCCCAGGGCAATGGAGGCAGAGGAGGAGAGAATCCATGAGAGGAGTATGTGGGAGGTGGGATGGGCAGCATTGTGGGAAAGGGTCGAGGGTGTCTCCAATGACCCCCAAGTTTCTGTCCAGAGGTGTCCTCACTGAGGTGACCTGCCCCTACTGGCTCCTCAGCCCAGGTTGACCTCATTATTGGAGACCACTACCCGCCCCCACTCAAGAGAGCAAGGTCGGAGGATTCATCCAAGTGCAGATGGAGCTGAAGGTTCCTCAAGGCCAAGGCGTCCACTAGGAGGGCAGAGGAGCCTAAGAAGGAGTGGAGGGTGGCCTCAGGAGAGCACTGCAAGGGGGTCTCAGGGTAGAGGGTGAAAGATGCCATGGCAAAATCAGCAGAGCAGGCCTGAAAAACCCCCACCCCAGATATGGTCACTGGAAGGCCATTACTGACCTTGGTGAGGGTGGCTGATGCCTGGCCTCTGGGAGTTGAGGAGTGGAGGAGAGAGGGGGAGGGAGCACAGCCAGGACAAGGGGCCTGGAGAAATGGTTGGAGGAAGGATGGAAGAAGGATGGGTACTTTTCTGGGCCGGGGCAGCAAAGCCAAAAGAGATAACAGTGCAGCAGAGAGGAGCCCAGGGAGTCAGACAGAGAGCTGGTCTGCCTACCCTGAGCCTCCCTGTGTCTCCCAGTTACTGGCATGTCCTGCGGGGCCCATGACATTGGCTACATGTTCCTGGGTGAGGTGGCAGTGGGCAGAGAGTACCGCATCACCGTCTATGAGCCCAGCTTGAAGCAGCCACCCCCTGGCTTCGACAGTGTCATTGCCCGTGGCCACACAGAGCCTGGTGAGTCCCACGAAGCTGGACAGGCCTAAGGATAGAGGTGAGGCTGAGATGGAGCAGGATGCTTTCAGAGAGGAGGTGAGCAAGGAAGGGGCTTGTGAGGAAGGACAAAAAGAAGCAGGATTCTTCACTGCAGTCATTCACTTTATCATTCAACAAACATTCACTGATTCAACAAATCTTTCCTGGGCATCCAGGAGAGCTTCAAAGAAGAGTTGTCATTGACTGAGCATTGAAAGATGAGCAGGCATTTCCCAGGCAGAGAAATGGGGGAGGAGATTCCAGGCAGAAGGCCCAGCCTATGCAGTGGTTTGGAGTTTGGCAAGGTGGGAATGAGCGGGCACTCCCTGTGGTAGAAGTGGAGAGCACAGGGGGTAGGACTTACTGGTAAAGCCAAGAACCAGTGACCCTTGGGTCATTCATGGCCCTTGCTGTGCCCTGCAGTTCCAACCCAGGACACCAAGCTAGAGCTGGATGGCCAGCGAGTGGTGGTGCCCCAGGGCCAGCCCATGCCCTGCCCAGAGTTCAGCAGCTCCAGCTTCTTCCAGAGCGAGTATCTCATCTACCAGGAGAGTCAGTGCCGCCTACGCTACCTACTGGAGGTTGGCCTCTGAGCTGTCTGCCCGACCCGCCTCCCATCCACCGCCAGGAGCTAGACCATCATCCTCAATCTTCCTCCCGTCCCTGGTGCCCTCATATCACCCCTTCTTGCTCTCAAATCTCCCTCCTGTGTCCAGACAGTGATCCCCTCTCCCTCTAATCCTTGTTGGTCCTGGCATGGCTGTGGCCTCAGTCTCGCCTCCTAAGGTGATGGGTGTGATGGATTGGCGTTATTACTGGGACATGGATACAGCAGCCTATTCAAGCCTGTGTAGTTAGAGGGGCACAGGCTGAGAGTGGGCGGGTCCCACATCCACCCGGGCCATCCACCCTGGCCCAAACTCTCCATCCGAGAGAGGCGTGATCACCGAGGTGGGCTGCACTTCAGACATGCACAGGCAAGTGCACATTGTATTGGCTCACCCCCTGACCTCTGCTTGTCTGTGCCAAAGCTGCACCTGGGCCTCCTTGCTCTCCACAATGACCCACTACACCATATAGCAGTCCCAGCCCCACTCCAGGGAGTGACCACTCACATGGGAGGACGTGGGTTATACACATACTCCCACCCACCCTGGTCAGTCTACATTGGTCACTACAACGACCGGCCTCCTCTGATCATTGAGCCTCCAAAAGGGACCCTCCCCATCAACTCAGAACTGTTGGTCACGTGGGGACCCACCTGGTGATTCTGTCCTTTAGCCCAGACATGGCCAGGCAAATCAAGCGTTCCTTGTGTCTGGGCACCAAACACCCATGTGTGTCTTCTATGTGAATATCATAAATGAATTGATAATATCTGAAAGGGGTGCAGCTCTGCTGTCATGAAAGGAATGCTAGTTATTACCCCAGGTTACCCTGTCCACAAACAAGGGGTGCAGATGCTAGACAGCAGCAGGTCAGGGTCCAGTGCAGTGTCACACACCACATTTAGTTGTCATGTCTCTTTGGTCTCCTTTCATCTGAAACCATTCTTCGGCCTTTTTTTTTTCCTTCATAACTTTGACACTCTTGACACTACTGAAGAGTACAGGCCAGTTGTTTTATAGACTGTCTCTCGGTTTGGGTTTGTCTGATGTTTTGCAGTGATTAGATTCGGGCATTGCAGTTTGGGCAGGAACATTACATGAATGCTGTGTCCTCGGTGCACTGTATCAGGAGGGATATGTCCCATTCTTGGTGATGTAAATTTGGTTGCTCAAGGTCGTGTCCACCAGGTTTCTCCACTGGGAAGTTACCATTTCCCCCATTTTTAATTAATCAGTAATCTGTGGAGAAATATTTTGAGGTGTAAGTGTCCCATTCCTCATCAACTTTCACCCACTAGCTTTAAAATCCAATGATGATTTTTACCTGAAATGGATGACTTGAATCGATTTTTGCTAAGATGGTTGCAAATGATAGTCATCTAATTTAATTCCATCATTCCTTCTATATTTATTAATAATAGCCCCCTTTATTTATTATCAGTATGGATTTGTGGGTTCCTATTTTATGCAATGGGTTATAATCCATTACTATTATTATTTTGATCCTCAAATTGTCCCAGCTTTGGCCAGCAGAAGGTCCTTCAAGCTGACTCCTGTATCTACATCATTTTATGAGCACTTCCCTATGTTCTGGTATCACACGATGTTCCAGGCTCATCTTGCACAAAGCTAGAATCAGCCATTTCTCCAAGGAGCCCTGGTTCCCTAGAGCAGGAAATGGTATTTAGAATCCAAGATCTGGGCAGTAGGTATGTTCTTTGGTACTGGGTGTCACTGCTTTTCAGTCCCAGTAGCAAAGAGGGCTAGGAAGTATGTATATGTAAATAAACACATCTATCTGTGTCTGTTTCTCCAATTCCAATCCAACACCATATGGTCTTTCCATTCTTCCCCATATCCATAGTTTTACTCCCTTCTCCAACTGTCAGAACTTTGGTTCTCATCAACGTCAATATATTTACTTATTTGCTCAATCCCTCACAAAAAGCAGTTTCAAAATTGCTACACCCAATACCATTGCGAAAAACAAACTTTCTAATTAGAGCTCAAGATTTACTGAATCATTCAAGATTATCTTTTTGTCTTTAGACTGAGGGTCAATGGTCAAAGCAACAATTTGAACACAGGTTCAAATGTTACTTGGATTAGTTATTTATTTCCCTTCAGTGTGGTTATACTATTCATTTGAAATGCAGGTAGGTTCATTTGCTTCTATTTATATTCACTTTTAGGGTTTTTCTCATCTTCATTGATTTATTTTTTTCAACATGTAGAGCATTAACATGGTTCTCAAAAGTCCAATCTATCCAAATCTATGCTCAGAAGAGTGTCCTCCTAGCCCTCTCACTCCATGCCCAACCACCTGCTGTAGTTTCTGGCTTATCCTTCCTGCATTTCTTTGGAAGAAAAACAAAAAACAAAAACAGATGAACTACAAAGTGTTTTGTGTGGTTTTTTTTTTTTTTTTTTTGGCCGCGCGGCATGCAGGATCTTCCCCAGCCAGGGATCAAACCCACATCCCCTGCAGTGGAAGCATGTAGTCTTAACCACTGGACCGCCAGGGAAGTCCCAAAGTGTTTTTGTTTGTTTGTTTTGTTTTTAATAAATTTATTTATATTATTTATTTATTTTTGGCTGCATTGGGTCTTCATTGCTGCACGCGGGCTTTCTCTAGTTGCGGCGAGCGGGGGCTACTTTTCGTTGTGGTGAGCGGGCTTCTCATTGCAGTGGCTTCTCTTGTGGAGCACGGGCTCTAGGAGCGCGGGCTTCAGTAGTTGTGGCACACAGGCTCAGTAGTTGTGGTATGCGGACCCAGTAGTTGTGGCACACGGGCTTAGTTGCTCCGCGGCATGTGGGATCTTCCTGGACCAGGGCTCGAACCCATATCCCCTGCATTGGCAGGCGGATTCTCAACCACTGCACCACCAGAGAAGCCCTTTTTTGTTTTTAATTAATTAATTTTATTTATTTATTTTTGGCTGCATTGGGTCTTCGTTGCTGTGCGCGGGCTTTCTCTAGTTGCAGCGAGTGGGGGCTACTCTTCGTTGCAGCGTGCGTGCCCCTCACTGTGGTGGCTTCTCTTGTTGTGGAGCATGGGCTCTAGGCGCGCGGGCTTCAGTAGTTGTGGCACGCAGGGTCAGTAGTTAGTTGTGGCTCACGGGCTCTAGAGCGCAGGCTCAGTAGTTGTGGGCGCATGGGCTTAGTTGCTTCACGGCACGTGGGATCTTCCCAGACCAGGGCTCGAACCCGTGTCCCCTGCATTGGCAGGCAGATTCCTAACCACTGCACCACCAGGGAAGTCCCTCCCAAAGTGTTTTTGTTTTTGTTTTTGTTTTTGTTTTTTTGCGGTACGCGGGCCTCTCACTGTTGTGGCCTCTTCCGCTGCGGAGCACAGGCTCTGACGCGCAGGCTCAGTGGCCATGGGTCACGGGCCCAGCCGCTCCACGGCATGTGGGATCTTCCCGGACCGGGGCACGAACCCATGTCCCCTGCATCGGCAGGCAGACTCTCAACCACTGCGCCACCAGGGAAGCCCCCAAAGTGTTTTAAGTGTTTTTTAAAAAGTGTTTTAATTGCTAATTTAGTTGAATGATTTTGCAGGGAGCATGCACTCTCCAACCCACCATAGTCCCCATCCCTCCCTATTGCCTTCCCTAGTCCCCTGTTCTCATTTGCTTTCCCACCTGGCCCTGCTGAGCCCTCCCCAGACCCTGGTGGCTTGGGGGCTGCCCCAGGCCTGCAGGCCTAACTGGGCAGTGAGAAAGCCAATGCTCTCTCCTTCTTCTGAACCAAGACCTCAAAAATCCAGCTTCACCTCCTGGAGGCAAATGCCCACATTCAAGTTGTGGTCAAGTACAGGAAGTGGTGCCTGTGTGGACAGAGCTTAGGAAGCAGGCGACCTGGTTTCCAGGTATAACTTGGCTGTGTAATCCAGAACACATTCCTTCCCTCTCTGAGCACCAGTTTTCTCATCTGAATAATAGAGAATTGGACCGGGGCCCTTCGAATTCCAGCAACAGGTGAGTCAAATCCAGAGGTTCATGCCCTGTTGTCTGCCACCCAGATCTGTGCTGATGCAGACTGCGTGCCTATGAGGGGTTCTTGGGGCACAGGCACAAGCAAGACATAGACAAGAAGGCATAGTGATGGGAAAGTGGGACAATTTTAGAAAAGATGGTCACTGAAGGCAGAGACCTGAATTAGGTGAGGAAGCAAGCCATGGAGAGATGTGGGGCAAGGGTGTTCTGACAGAGGAAATAGCACATGCAAAGATCCTGAGGTGGAAACCAGTTTGACGTGTGGGAGGACAAGCATGAGACTGTACGGCTGGAAGTATGGGAGGCAAGGAGGAGGCGGGTGAGGTCAGAGAGGTGGAGAGAAGGCCATCTCAGCAAAGAGGAGGTGAGATTCTATTTTGATGATGGGAAGTTCTTGGAAGGATGAGTGCAGGATCATGACCTGATCTCATTTGTCTTTAGAGGGATCCACTTCAGCCAGCTGTGTAGAGAGTGGATCTATGGTGTCAGTCAAGATCCAATCAACAAAAAAGAAATCACTCTATTCCAGACAAGAGGAATTTGATACAGGGAAGGAATTGAACTACCAAAGGGGCTGGTAAGTCAACCCTGGGATTAGCAACAGCAGGAAGTTGCTACCACTCTTAGGCAGGAAGGATGATGGTATTCCAGTGCCCAGAGGCCAGGGTCACCCAGCAGGCACCAGAACCCCAGAGGGGACTGCCTGAAGGGAGCCAGGGCTATGGAGAGAGAGGATGTCCTCCACAGAGGCAGATCCAGAGGTAGATCCAGGCTGAGCATGAAAGGGAAAATACCCTGGCTTCTTCCCTCCTGCCACCCTCCAGCCTTCTGCTGGTAACTTCCATTGGCTGAATTTACCCAAAAACCAAATGACAAAGGAGCCTGGGAAATCAGTTTCTTAGAAGGCAGAGCAGTGCTGTGGAAGATGGGAATGGATCTAAGGGAAGACAGACAAATGACCAGCACAAGGTGCAGAAGCGGAGGCCAGGACGGGTCTGAAATGGTCCAGGTGAGGGGTGATAGTGGCTGGGAGCATGGTAGTGGTGGTGAGAAATGGCTGGATTCAGACACATTGATGGATTGGATGTGGTGCGTGGAGGAAAGGGAGGTGTCAATGGAAGCTTCTGAGATGGCATTTACTAAGGGGAAGACTCTGTGGAGCAGATTGGGGTGGGGGGTCATGAGTCAAGTCCTGTTTTGGGGCATAGGACTTTTGAGATGCCCAGTAGACCCTGTACTGGGGGTGATGTTGAAGAGACAGCTGGAAACCCAAGACTGGGGTTCAGGGGAGAGGAAGGAGCTTCAGACACAAAGGCAAGCCATCAGGGTATACATGGGGTTTTGCCATGGGACTGGGTGACACCACCTGGGGGGCATATGCCCCATTGGAGTCACATGGCTTTCCCTGAGCCAATACCTTGGTGGTGGGGTGTGCAACACACTGACTGGCCAGGACTGGGTTTCATGCCTAGTCAGGAATGTGATATGAAAGGTGAGGGTCTTGCTCACCCAAACCACATGTCCTGAGTTGGGGAGAGGTGGCTTCCTAAAGAAAACTCAGAGTGTGCTTAGCAGAAGGGGACTTGTTTGCTAACAGCAAAAATAAAACAAACAGCAGTTGCTCCCTAAGGGTTCCTCTCATTAATTCCACAGTGTCTTGAAGCACCTATTCTGTGCCGAGCTAATACCAGCTGAGCAACCTACTATGTGCCAAGTCCTGTGCTTTTCCCCTCACTTTACCTAGAGAACTAGCCCTCCTGAGGACCAGAGGGTACCTAGGGGTCTCCCAGCTCCAGCTCTTGTCTCACTGGTACCTCAGTTTCCCCTCAGTACAAAGGCTGAATGATCCGATTAACCCCACTGATGGGGATGGCGGAAGACAGCAGATATGGGGGGCGGCACTTCCCACCCCTGGAAAAGGCAGAATAGGATGTGGCTGACTCCAAAGCCCACACTCTAATGTGCTGAGTCTCACTCCAGCCTGTGCCTGCTCTGTGCCCCCCTCCCGAAGCACCCACAGCACTTCCACAGCACAGCCTTCAGCCTCCAGCTGGCAGCTGCTAGGACCCAGGGGGCTGGTGCCAGGCCCTGCCCCTCCCTTGCCAGCTCTGTGTGTCTCCGAAGGGCAGCATCAAAGTGACAGCCAGTACCATCTCCAGCAGGGGCTGAGTTGCTGTGGTGGAGGAGAGAGCCACAGTCCCAGCCTTGCACACTTCCATGGGGCCGGCCAAGCCCCCAAGAGAATGGCAGCCTGGGTGTCTGAGCCAGCGCCTGGTCAGCCTGTGAGGTGAGAGGCTAGAGGAGCAACGGACAAGGTGATGGGAATGGGGCCGGGGGTGGCGAGGGGCGGGCGGGGGAAGCTCCATTTCGCTCTCTGCATCCCAGCACAGGGTGAAGCCTGAGCGCTCGAATGGCCAACGCCACAGGGCTGAACACACCAGAAGTCGCAGCCTCGATGGGGTTGATCCTGGCGGCTGTCGTGGAGGCGGCAGCACTGCTGGGCAACGGCGCACTGCTGGTTGTGGTGCTGCGCACGCCGGGACTACGCGACGCGCTCTACCTCGTGCACCTGTGCGTAGTGGACCTGCTGGCTGCCGGCTCCATCATGCCGCTGGGCCTGCTGGCCGCTCCGCCGCCGGGGCTGGGCCGCGTGCGCCTGGGCCCCGCGCCCTGCCGCGCGGCACGCTTCCTCTCGGCGGCGCTGCTGCCCGCCTGTACGCTCGGCGTGGCGGCGCTCGGCCTGGCGCGCTACCGCCTCATAGTGCACCCGCTGCGGCCCGGCGCGCGGCCTCCGCCCACCCTCGTGCTCACTGCCGTGTGGGCGGCGGCGGGGTTGCTGGGCGCGCTCTCCTTGCTCGGGCCGCCGCCCGCACCGCCCCCTGCCCCGGCTCGCTGCTCTGTCCTGGCCGGGGGCCTCGAGCCCTTCCGGCCGCTCTGGGCGCTGCTGGCCTTCGCGCTGCCCGCCCTCCTGCTGCTCGGGGCGTACGGCGGCATCTTCCTCGTGGCGCGCCGCGCTGCCCTGCGGCCCCCGCGGCCCGCGCGCGGGTCCCGGCCGCGCTCCGACTCTCTGGACAGCCGCCTCTCCATTTTGCCGCCCCTTCGGCCTCGCCCGCCCTGGGGCAAAGCAGCCCTGGCCCCGGCGCTGGCCGTGGGCCAGTTCGCAGCCTGCTGGCTGCCTTACGGCTGTGCGTGCTTAGCGCCCGCTGCCCAGGCCGCCGCGGCCGAGGCGGCCGTCACCTGGGTAGCCTACACGGCCTTCGCGGCCCACCCCTTCTTGTACGGCCTGCTGCAGCGCCCTGTACGCCGGACGCTGGGCCGTCTCGCCCGACGAGCGCTACCCCGGCCCCCGCGGGCCTGCTCTTCGCGGGCCTGGCACCCGCGGGCCCTCCTGCAGCACCTCCATAGACCTCCAGAGGGCCCTGTCCTAGGCCCTTCTGAGGCACCAGAACAAGCCGGGGATTTGGCAGGAAAGGAGAGCCTGAGCATGCCAGAGGCCACGTGAGAGATGTCTCCCAAGGTGAGCCGGGACTGGAGAAAGCAGGGTAGTATCACAAAGGGCCCATCCAGCCTCCAGCACAGCTTATGGCAGGTAGCCTGCCTGCACTTCTGGCTCTGGAATGGGAGAAAGGGGGCCTGCAGCCTAGTGAGGCCCAGAGGCTTCTGGGAGCTAGGAATCCTGAGTTCTGGGCCCAACTCTGCATGGCCTTGTACACAGACCTACCCTTCCCTAGGCATCAGTTTTCCCATCTGTACCCTGGACCATCTCTAAGGGCTCCTCCAGCTTGGGTGATCTGGACACTCACGGATGATCCCCAGGCCAAGGAAGAAGCAGAGGTGGGCAGGATCACAGAGAAGAGGGCCCTAATGGCTCACAGCCAAAGGGAATGGGCCACGTAGGGCAGGGTCTGGGTTACAGCCACAGCAGGAGGAACCAGTGAAGGGACATTCAGAAAGACCTCCCGCACATCTGCACCAAGGAGAGGCTGGACAAAACTACTGCAACTCCTCCATCAGCTTCTAAAAATGCCCAGAAAACAACTGGATCGCTTTGGTGCCAGAGGCAGGAGGCTGGACAACATGACCCCCCAAAGAGTCCTGAAGCTCCAGAACTGGCATGTGGAAGGGGCCGAGGCCCAGCTAGGGCTGATGGAGTCACAGATGGGGTCCTCTGGGGTCTCAGCTACACCCGTTTTCTGGAGGTTTTGCCAATACCCACAGTGTTTCACAGCTTCCTGGTCTCTCAGAATATTTATTCAAAAACAGGAATTGAAAAAACTGTACAGAGTGTCTGCTGCTGAGAACTCGGCCCCTGCCCCCATGCCACTCCCCCAGCTGCCTGGCAGTGCCCCCTCTTCGGGTTGCCCTCTGCCAAGCCCAGCCAGTCCATTCCAGTCAAAAGGGTATCAGTGGAAGCAGCAGGAGTCTGCAGGGAGGTGGGGAGAGAAGCATGGCCCCCAGCCACCCCCAGGCCTCCTCCCTGATCCCCACAGGGGGACAGGAGGCAGGGAAGCCCTGAGGGATGGGGAATGCATGAGTGACCCCCGCAAAGGGGGGACACTTAGAATGCTCCCTGCATCCAAGCACAGAGCTAGAGGGGATCAAGACCCCTACCTTGGGGCTGCTGCAGCTCCCAGAACCCTGGGCCAAAAACCACCCCCACTCCGAGAGCAGGAACTCCCACAGACCGGGGCAGGGTGGGGGGTGCATCCATGCGTCTGGGCATTAGCGGCGTTTGGGACCCCCCCCCTCCCCGGGGTAGAGTCTCCTTGGGCAGATAGTGGAGGCAGCCCCCTGCCGGCAGTCCTGCCTGCCCCCCCCCCCCCCGTGCCTGTGCCTCGGCCGGCCTCAGTAGGGGGAGAATTTCTGCCGCTCAGCTTTCTTGCTCCCATTGGCCGCTGCCATCTTGGCAGTGTAGGCCGCCAAGCCCGGCGGCGGCCCTGGGGAGGCAGGTGGTAGAGCCAAGAAGGGTACAGGCTTGAGGCCGATGAAGTTGGAGAGGGAGATGGCATAGGGCGTGCCCAGCAGGCCTGGGGGAGCGGTGGGCAGGGCCGTCAGGGGTGGCGAGAAGGGGGCAGGCAGGTCTGTGGGGGCCGAGCCGGGTGTCCCCCCAGAGGTAGACTTGGCCGTTTCTAGACTGGAAAGAGGGATAGAGGGGGAAGATGAAGGGGAAGGTCGGGGGTGAGAAAGGAGGCAATGAGGGCAAATATAAGGGGTGAGATTAGATGAAAAATAGAGAGGACTTGAGAACAATGACCTGGGGTGGGTGTGTTTGAGGAGAAGATGGGAAAGGTTGGAAGAGCACAGACGGGAAGAAAGGACAAGCAAATATAGCATTGGGTAAGGAGAGAAATGGGAAGACCGAAGACCTAGGGAAAAGAGACAGGGTTGGAGAAACAGGACATGGGGGACAGATGTAGGGGGAAGATGGGGCAACACTGAACAAGTGTGGCAGGGTTAGGGGAGGCAGAGGACAGGCCCAGGACAAGGGAGGTCAGCTCTCCCCACCCGACCTGTGCCTTTCTCAGGCACAAAAGTCCCATGACCTGTGATACCCCACCCCACACTCACCAGGCAGTGATGAGGTACTGGGCCAGGGCGATGGACACTGGTGAACCAGTGATGGTCACGTGCCGCTCACCAGCGCCCTCTGCTTGGTTCCCGATCTTGATATGTGCCCCTGACATCTGCCGGATCTCACTGATCTTGCTGCCCTGGCGCCCAATCACGCAGCCAATCAGCTGGAGAGAGGGTGGAATTCAACCCTAGGTGAGGCCCAGACCCCCCGGGCCCCCCTACCCACCCTCAAACTACCCCATCCCGTGCTCACGTCGTTGGGAACCAAGAACTCCTGTGAGCTGGTCTGTGTGCCAGGATCCAGTCCTGCTTGGGGGGAGAAGAGGGATTGGGCGTGAGTCTGGACCTTTGCTGCCTCCCCATGTCCTTTCCAGAGGGGCCGCCTGGCCCTTTGGGATCTGCCCCTGCTTCCTTCTGCAGGGACTGCTCACCTGGCACCATGCTGGGTGAGGCGAAAGGGACTGCGTGGCCCGAGAGCTGCTGGAGCTTGGTGACCTGTGCCAAGAAGAGGGGTCAGGAGTCAGAGGAGGTTCAGTTCGGGAAGGGGTGCCTTGGGCTGCGGTCACTCACCTCAGCTGAGGTCACAGCCCCATACTGACCCTGGACGGAGAAGCCCTGTGGGGACAAAGTGGGTAAAAAGGGGTTACTGTGATAGATCAGGGCAGTGTGGCCAGAGTCACCCCTCCCCACCTCTCCCTGGACCCCCCATTCCTTCTTCCATCCCCTTCCCCTTCTCCAATAACACATCCCACCCCTCCTGCTGTTCCCCCTCACCTGGTTGGTGGAGAGAAGGACAGTACCTAAGGAGAGGCTCGGATGATATGGGATAGTGGCTCCTTTTGGTGGGGACTGGAAGGCACAAATGGGGAGGCTCTATCAGGACCTTCTCAGGCCCCCCCTGACCTCCCCAAGGGCCCTGTGTTCTCAAGGCCCTCCCTATAACCCCCAGGTAAATGCAGCCCGACATCCTGGAGCTTCTCACATCCATCCCTGCAGCCCCGCTCTATCCCCACCTGGTGTCACATGCCTAGGATTTGAGGGCCTGACAAGGCAGGCCCAGGGCCCATCCCCTGCCCTCTCTCCCTGCCCCAGGGCAGCACCTCCAGGATGACAGCACAGATCTGGCGCACACACAAGATGATGGCATCAGGCACCCCAGAGACGGTGACAGCACGCTCTGTGGAGTTGGGGAGCAGGTCCCCTGCCACCTGCACCTGGGCACCTGTAGTCTGCAAGCAGAGAATGGGGGCCACTTCCAGCTACTCCCATAACCCAGAGCATGCCCAGGCTCGGAGCTCCCCACAGGACAGGAAGCTGTAAGCCCAGGTCTCCCCTCAAAACTGAAGGGTAAGACTCTCTTGGGGTGGTATTCCCTTTCCCCTCACCTCTCGGATCTCCTTGATCTTGGTGCCAGCCTTCCCAATCAGTGAGCCACACTGGCTTGCAGGGATGACAAGGCGCAGGGTCACTGGAGGTCTGGAGACATTCCCCCCATTTGCAGGAGCAGCGCAGAGGTCCTGGGCAGGAAGACTGGGTTGGCCGTGCATGCCCGTGCTGCTCCCCCTCCCCTGGAGCACCTTCCTGCTGGGGGATGAAGGAGGGAAGCCTGCCCGCGTCCCACTCCAATGAGAGAACCCTGCCCTCAGCTTGGCCTTCCGTCCCACCCATAGCCACTCTGTGGAGTCAGAGTCCTGTTCCTCCCGGGGAACCACCCGTGGCCCCCAGCCCCTCAGACAGCCACAGACCTCGTCCAGCTTGAAGGCAATCATGGAGACTGCATGGAAGACGGCTGCTGTAGATCCGGTGATGGTGGTGATGCGCTCAGGGCAGGAGCCCTCAGAGATGGTGATCCGGGCGCTGCTCTGTGGGTGCAGGACAAGCGCCAGGCAACGGGGCTCCTCCTCTGCTTCCTGGCCAAGAACTTGCCTGCCCCTCCACTCACCAGGCCCCAGCCAAGGCTGGAAACGGCCACCTTCTAGGGGCACTCACTGGTCATCCCAGATGGTGGATTCAGGGACAAGGTGAGGCAGGCATCTCCCCTCCCCTCCAAACCAGGTGCCCTGGGCTCCTCTCCCAAACTCCGTCCTCACCTGTTCCCGGATTCGCTTTACAGTCTCTCCTTTCTGCAGGAGACAAAATAGGAGGCAAAATAGAGAATGGCTCTTAGGCCAAGCAGCCGTTGCTTCCTTTCCTGGACTGAGGTCTCAGGTTGAAGGGGACATACAGAAAAGAACGAGGTACCTACCTTCCCAATTATGCTGCCCACTTCCTGCAAACAAGACAAGAGTGGAGTCAGCAGGGTACCAATACCCCAGGCCCAGCGCTTTCCCCTACTTCGGGGTAGGGGCTCTGCAGGAGACCGGATACCCAAGATCAAACTCCCTCCCGGAGGGCCAGGTCTTGCCTCGCCTTGCACTTTGCCCCCTCCTGAGCCACAGCGAAGCACTCCCCAGCACGCACTTACTTTCCCATGCATCAGCATCCGCAGCGTGAGGGTGATGCTGAGCTCTGGCTCCTCCTCCAGCCCCGCATCTGAGCCGCTCATCCTGTCAGGCGGGGCTGGGGCCGAGGCCGCCTGGGAGTGCGTCCACGCTGTGGCCTGGCCGGCTCTGCGGGGGCAGTGGGAGGTGGGTTAGAGAAGAGCTCAGCTTTCTTTCAGGTCCCTTGCCCCTACATGGGAACCCCAGAGCCAAGCTAGACAAACTTCCAGAGCAGAGAGACAGTGTGGACCACAAGTTTCAAGTGTCACATTGACCAGTTTGCCATGTGCAGCTCAACTAGCTGTGTAAGCCTGGCTGACATATTTAACCCTTCTGAGCCTCAGCTTCCCCATCTGTAAGAAGGGGATACCCAGTCCAGTCCCCAGAGTTATGAGAATTAAAATGAGACAGGTGCATATGTGATAGGCACCCGGTTTCCACAAGTATCCTTCCCTTCCCCTCGTATGTCAGAAGAATTAACTATGGGAGTCCAGAGAGGGAGCCTCCTACCTGACCTCTTGGAAGAGGGGACCCTTGTGGATTGGCCCTTGAAGGTTGGGTTAAAATCGAAACGTTACTTCAAATGGGAGGCACTTGCGTCCAGGGACCAGAGCCCCTGATGGCTAGAGCCTGGAGGAGCAGCTGGAGAGGGAGCCGGAGCAGCCACGGGGGCCATGGAAGGTCTTGAAAGGTGGGCAGAAGTGAAGGTAGTGAGGCTCCAGGAGGGTGGGCTGCACCTGTCCACTAGAAGTCACTAAAGCAGAGGCTCCTGCGGACAGCTGTGAGCGAGGTTCATTCAGCACTGGGGGTGGGGGTGGCAGTGGGGTCTGGGGACCAGCCGTGTGCATGGTGGTTTACTGAGCCCTCTCCTATGTGCTGAGGAGGTTAGAAGTGTCCGGGCTGGCCATGTTCCCAGCCTGGACCACTTTCTACTGTACCGGAAACAAATCACTTGGACTCTTGAGTCTCAGTGTTCTCACCCGTAAAATGGAGGGACTGCTTCCCCCTTGGAACTGGGTGATGGGTAAGAAAGGGATTGGGGGGCTGGGGAATGTCAAGGCCGTTAACTGATGGAAGGAGGAGGAGCTGGAGATTAGCTGCTGGGATTAGCCCAGCCGCCAGCCCTCCCCACCCGACCCCTTTTCATGCCCCTACTTAATCCTGAACCTTAATCCTGCTTGGAAATCCCTCTCCTCCAGCGGCTGTCTCCCGCCCGCCAAGGCTCAGCCTTGATGGGGAGCTCACTGGGGAACCAGAACCCAAGCAGGAAAACAGGGAGGGGACCAACTGGTGCCAAGTCTGAGCCAAGAGCAAGCCCTAACCCTATGAATTCCTACTGCCTGGGAGGGGTGGGGGGGATAAGTGTGCTGGGCTCGAGCACCCCAGAGATCCCTGGGCACCTTCCTCCTCAGCCCCCTGCCCTATCCTGACTCGAGGGTCAAGGGTATGGACCTCTGTTCAGTGCCCTCTTCAGAACCCCCCTTGCTAGCCTGAGCGTGGGCATGGAGGAGGCGGGGTGGGGCTCCCAGCCTGGCTGTCTCTGGAAGCCACTGTATGGCCTGAGATCTTTATTTCTTCATCTGTACCATGGGGGTGACAACCCTGACACCCCAAACACGCAGTAACTGTTGCCTCCCCAGCACCTGCTCCTCCCTCCGCTTAAGTTCTGTCCATCAGCTCTCCAGAGGTCAGAGGTCAACAGTGGATGCAGGGCCTGTGCTCTGTGAGCATCCTGGCCAGCCTCATGCTGGCTGCCCTTGCTAACATTCCCCCAGCTGCCGGCAGTTCCCCCAGCAAAGCACTCGTGATGACGTGCTTAGTTTCTGTTGCCCTGGCCAGCCCGGGAGCCCCTTAGAGCAGGAGCCAAGGCTGCCACCTTCTCCTTGTGTTCGCAGAGCCAGGCCGGAGAAGTTACTCAGAACACACTGGTTATCTGAACAGATGAATTCACCAAACAGAAGGAGAGCCTGCTGCCTAGAGAGGGTCTGTAACCTGCCCAAGGTCACAGCGAGGTGGGGCCTGGTGGGACTAGCAGGGCCCTGCCTGCTAGTGTGAGGGCCTGTCTGCTTCCTCTGTCTATCTGTCCTGTCTGGGTCTGTCTGTCCTCTTCCGGGGCGGGGACAGGGGCAGCTCTTCAAAGGTGGGGAGCAGGCTTTGTAGTCTCTCAGACCCCTGCCTGGTTAGTAGATGTGGGTTGTGTTTGGAAAGGACTGTACTTGTCCAGAGCCACATCTTAAGCTCTGGAACTTTCTGGGGCTCAGGGGCCTCTTTGGGTTGGTAACCAATGGGACACCCGACATTGTCCCCATACCATTTGCACATCAATTTTTGTGGGCAAAGACTCCTGGGAAAATAGGGCAGAAGGGTTGGGATGTGGCCAGAACTAGGGCTCCTGCCCTGAAAAAGATACCTGGGTTTACAGCAGAGCCCCACTGCCCCAAATTCAATGGGTGACCTTGGCCAGGCCTGCACCTGACCTAGACCTCAGTTTACCTACCTGTGCTATGTGTGTGTGTTTGCAGGAAGGGGATGGGGGAGGGGAGTGGCTGGTCTCTCTGTGTCCTTCCTGTTTTGATAGACCCTCAAGGTCTTTCCTCTCTTTAGGGGAGAACAAGGGGTCTTGATACAGGTCTCTCTAATTATTCTCCTAGGAGCCCTAAGAACAAGCAGCCCTACTAGGCATATTGGCTCCCCTTCTACCCTTACAGGGGCTCTAGAGTTGCTTGCTGCTCCAGCTTGGTGGGCCCTAGGTCCCTGCTGGGCCACCCACATGGCAGCCACGTGTCATGCCACACTGACCTCCAGCTCACCTCTGGGGGTACCCAGCCCCCTCTGGTCAGCAGGGCTCCCTGGCAGAACATACCAAGCTCAGACCAGGCCTCTGACCTCGGGCGTTCCCTTCTTCTCCCCAGACCCCCTCCCCAGATCCAGTGCCCACTCCTTCTGTCTCTGGCTTCCTGCCACTCAGGCTGGAGGGGGCGGGGGGGGGGGTGACAGCTGTGTAAGCAATGGCGGCTGCCCCTTCCTGCCCCTCCCCCCCAGCTGTCTCTCTCTCATGACAGCTGCCCAATCAAAGGGCCGGGGGCTTAGCCAGCTCCCCCCCACACGCAGGGATCAAGTGTCCACCCTGGCTTTGTTCTGGAGCAAGAACAATCCGGGGGAGGGGAAGGCTCCTGGGGCCAAACAACTCAAGTGGACTGGCCCGCCCCTTGGGGGATTCCCTTGGCTCTAATAGCTAGAGTGTCTGGACCAACTAGGGCTTGTAGACCCACCTGGGCTGGGAAGAGAGAGAAGGGTCCACTCTCCAAGTTCATCCCCCACCTTACATCCCCCAACAGTCCCCAACCTAACAGCCTCCTTCTATTCCTACTCCAAAAGCAGCCATGCTGGCCACACCCAGTGATGCTGGAGAATGGCTCAGGGCATCAGGCGAAGCAGGGCATGGCGGGGATGGGGGTGGGGGAGTGGACCCTGGGACCGGAGGGGATCAGCACTGAGGGATCCTGACTCCCCTGCCCATCCTTTTCTCTGGGCATGCTCACCCTTTCTGATTAACTAGGCCTCCAGAAGAATTGCCCCAGCATCCTTGGATCCATATGCCCAGCCTCTCAGCCTTACAGCTTCCCAGGATGGCCATTCATACCTACCTTATGGGAAAGTTGGGGGAGGAGGGGCCTAGAGGGGAGCAGCCTGGGGTCCATGAGCTCCAGCCTCTGGTTCCTTGACCTAGAACTGTCCTGTAGACTCAGTACTAGGCAGAGAAGGGAAGCTCTGACAAGCTGGCTGGTGCCAGAAATGCTACAGCCTCCTTAAAGCATCATTAGGCAAGCCCTCAAGAGTCCTCACAGCCAAGGGAAACCAAGGCAGGCTCAGGTCCAGACTGGAGTCCAGGAGAAAGGGTACAACTTCATGGTACAGCCCTATGCACTGGTACACGTCCCCCAAATTGAGAAAGGTCTCTAGCTTCCATTCTCCATGCTAGAGACTAGGTCACTCTGCTGCTCAACAGCGGTCCTTGGCTCCCCAATGCCCAATGAATAAAGCCTGATCTCCATAGATGGGCACTCAAGGCCCTTCATGATCTGGTCTCTGCCAACTTCTCTTGTCTCATCTCTACCCCATCCCCCACACACACCAGACTGCAAAACACGCCTAGCACCACCAGGCCTCTGGGCCTTTGCCCAGGCTGATCCTAGCTTGAAATGCCCATCCTCCCCACTCTGTCCAAATCCTTCTCAGATGCTGCCTCCTCTGTGAAGCCCTCCCCAACCTTCCAAGTCAGATGTTATCACTCAGGCCTCTCTGCCCCTCCAAGATGCCTGCAACTCAAAGAAGCCCCATTTGGGCATTTCTGAGCCTGCCTTTCCACTACACAGAGTTCCAGGAGGGCAGAAGCTACTCCAGGAGGGCAGGAGCCAGTACCAGGCTCAGTGTGCAGGGAGAAGAAAAGGCTCACAGGGCCCAGAGGCATTAGAGACCAGCGATGGGGCTAAGAATCCCAGAGAAGCAGTGACAGTGGGGTGAGAAGACCCAGGGCTCAGGGGACCAGCCCCATGGGAGAGTCAGGATCCGCCTGGACAGGGTTCCCAGTTCCCATTCCTTAGCACCCCCAGCCCCTACTCCTGCTGTGTCTCTGGGTCTAGGGGCTCCCCAGGCATTATCACTGGGGTGGGGGATTTGCACTTTGAGACTTCTGGAGGCCCTGAGTGGGTTTCCCCATGGCAAAGGGGGGCTGAAGGAAGAACTGTGGTGTGGCATAGGTTTCACAAAATCGGGCTCAGACTGTCATAGCTGGAAGGGCCTCATCAGAGGGGAACCTGAGGCCCAGAGAGGAAGGGGCTTGTCTGTAAGGCTACATGAGAATGAGAGGCAACTGGCAGAGCTGGCAGAACCCCAGGGTCCACCTGTGCAGCTCAGAGCTCTTTCCTCCAGAGGTCAGCGCCACTAGGCAATGGGGATGGAGGCTGGAGGGGGGCAGTGATGGGAGTAGGGAGGGTGGGCAGAGCCTGTCTGGGGACACAGGGCGGGGCAAAGCCAGCCTCCCTGTGGCCTGGGCCTGCCAGGGTGTGTGGGCCGCCTGCTCCCAGCCCCCCACCCTGAGCATGCAAGAAGAACAATCCCCTTGTGTTTGGGCAGCCTGAGCCTGCATGCTGATGAAGGCTGGGGGGTGGGGGCTGGCATGGGGGCGCCTTGGAGGTTGAGGGGGTTCCAGGGCCCGGAGGGGCTAGGAGACCTTCAGATGGGAAAAGGATAGGGTCCCAGGTGCTGGCTCTGAAGCAGTGAGGGTAACCCCAGGAAAGAGTGAAGGCTTCAGTTGAGGTTTAAGGTCCTGGGGAGTCACTGGAGGTCTAAAAACTCTTTGTAGGAGAAGAGGAGCCCCTGGGGACACATGCTCTATTGGTCCAGCGTGAAGGTGATCATCCTGCGCTTGGGGGGAACTAAGAGCCCACATTCTGGAAGGAGGGAATGCACCTGGCCCTGGGTGCATCCCCTTGAAGACCACTCCCCAGGGTGCTGGAGTCGGGCGGGGCACTGGGTGCCACAGGTCCCAAGATGGCGGGCCTGGGATAGGGGACTGAGGAGGCGGGCACCTCCCTCTCCTGGCGAAGCAGGCTCCAGGGCCAGTCTGAAGTGACTAGCCAGAGCCCCTGCACCTCCCAGGACTCCAGCTAAGAAGCTAGGTCAGAGCTGAGGGGCTAAAGAGCCACAGGGCACGAGGGACCACTCCGAGCCCCCAACTGTCATCTCCACACACCCCTGGCCTGGAGGTCTGTGTCTGGCGCCCCCAAGGACTGCAGAGAATGGGAAGGGGTGTGTGCTGAGCCAGGAACTGCAGGGGAATGGCAGATGGGGACAGAGATGGAGCAGAACCAGAACCCAGGGCAGGAGGTCGAGAGAAGAACAGGTCCAAAGGACAGAAACAGCAGGTGGGATGAGGGCCTCAAATCTGGGGTCTCAGGTCCGGGAAAACCCTCCCTGGTACTGGGGGCTCCTCTAGCAGACCAGCGCCCCCCACCTGTGCAGGCCTGGGCCCGTGTGGGACAGGGAACGTGTTTCTCGCAGTCTCCCAGTCTCCCAAACCCGCGACCCCAGCCTGTGGACTCAGGCGCGGGCTCCCCGCCCCCGGCCGAACCCCCAAACTTCGCGGCCCGCGGTGCCCCGCCCGGCCCGCGCCCTACCTCGCTGGGGCTGTCCTGCGGCGGCGGCGGCGCGGCGGCTGGGCCGCTCAGTCCCACATTGTCCCCGGGAGAGGCGGCCGCTCACAACTGCGAGTGACATCAGCTGCGAACAATGAGGGGTTTGACAGGCGCGGAGCCCGGCCGGCCCGGAGCCCGGCTCCGCGCCCCCCCCACCCCCGGCCCGCCCGGCCCGGCCCCTCCCCGCCCCCTCCCCGGATCCGATTACAGCGCTGCGGGCCCGCCCCAGCCGCCCCAGTGCCGCAGCCGCCCGCCCCGCCCTGCGCGCCGCGGTGCGCCCCGAGCGGCGGCCGCTTCCGGGAGGGCTGGGGCGACCCTACCCCGGCGGCTCCTCCAGCCCCCGGGAGTGGGGGGCGAGGGGGTTGGTCCGGCCTGAAGCGCGGTCCCAGCCACGGTCCTTCCCGCGCCACCCGCGCCTGCGCCCCGCTCCCAGTCCCTTCGCTCTCGGCCAGCCGGTCCTTCCGTCCCGGGCCGCCCGCCCGGTGACTCTGCCGAGCCCCCTGCACCCCCAGCTCGGCCTCGGCCCCGCCGCCAGCGCCCGCGCTGCCCCGCTCCGGCTCGGGTCCCTCGGAGCTCAAGTTTCGACCCTCCGCCGGGTCGGGTTCCCGGCGCTCCTCGCTTCTGCGCCATCCATCCCCGCGCGGGGCTCTCGCCCACCAAGCCCCGCACCCCTCAGCCACCCCCAGCTTCCGCGAGGCCAAGCCCTCGTCCGTCCAGGACAGGTTCCCGGACCAGCTGGAGGAGGCGCCTGTGAGCGGTGTGACCCTGTGCACCCGCCCCGTGATTCCCCCAGAGCTACCCCCAGAATTCCTTTTTGGGCTAGGGTCGCGAGGGACGCGGCGCAGTTGAGTACTCGACTAGGGAAGGGGTAAGAGTAGGGGGAGGAGCTGGGCGGTTCCCAAGCTCTCGCTTTCCCGCACCGCACCCCCGGCTGCCGCGCCCCCTGGGGCGCAAATCTACCTCCCCCTCTCCTCCGTAATCGGCTCAGCCTGGTCCCACTGACCTCCACCTCCCCCTACAGCTGAGTCTCTTGGCACCTGGGTGTGTGGGGGTGGGGAGGGGAATCCAATCTCCCTTCCCCTCCATCTGGCCCGGTGGACAAAGGGCAGGGGGACCATCTGGTCCCGCCAGGGTGGGGGAGGGGCCTGCAGTGGCGGTCCCAAGGGGCGGGGGAGGGGCGGCGCTCTGGAGACAGCGAGAGCCTGCGGGGTCTAATTGCATCACTTTATTTCACAGACCTCCAATCTCTGTCTCCCCACCTCCCAAAGCTCAGAGCAGGAAACTAGCTTGGCTGAGAAGACCCAGGCCTAATAACCTGGGGAGCTGAGGAGCACCCAGAAGAAAGTGGAAAAGCTGGGAGATCTGAGGGTCGAAGTGGTGGCCCTTCCCTTTTGTGGGCATTTCTGATCTGGGGGCCAGCTGCAACCTGTGGGTGAGTGAAGTTCAAAGCTGGCCACACCCTAAGCTTGGTAGAGGGTCTCCTGCAAGGGCTAGCCTCATGGTGTCCCCACCTTCCCAGCCATGGGGTGCTGAATGGTTGGAGAGGGCAGCATGTGCCTGTGCAAGTGCTTGTGTGGGGACAGAGTATGCGTGTGTGCCTGTGCATGCAATGCAAAGCTGCTGTGAGACTGTGCGTATCAGCCCAGAGTTGCATGTACCTGTGTGGTTGCCCCCAAGTGAAGGATCATATTTGGGAACATAGATGACTGTAATGTGTATGCATGCATGTAGGCATGTATGTATTTGTGGCCTAAGAGGTGAAGGTAGGGGGTGTTTGTGCCCTGCAGGGCAGCCAAAGGAGGAGCTGGGAGGTGGGGGGGAGGCTGGGCAGAGCAGAGGAAGGAATGCAAGCGGAGCAGGAAAGCCTATAGGAGAAGCTCATCTAATGGATTACCCTCCACCAGATTATGTCCCTTGACTCCTGAATTTTTTTCTCTTGATTTCACCTCTTCAGTCTGTCACTGCAAGAGAAAGAAGAGGAAAAGACAGACCCTAAAAGAACTCAGATAGAAAGACACACCTGTTGGATGTGCAGGATGAGCAGGAGCCCACGGAGAGAAGGAGAGAGAATGAGTGAGAGAGAGCCCAAGGCAGGCAAGTGGCCCACCCCCATCAGCAGGGCTGTGCCTCATGCTAGCTCCTGCAGGAAATCCAGCAGCGCTGTATGCCACTCCTCTGGTTTGTCAAGGTAACAGGGGTGCCCCGCCCCCTCCATGACCAACACCCGGTGGTTGGGCAGCTGCTTCAGGTGCTCAAAGCTGGTCTGACCCATGGGGTCCTGGTCTCCATATACGATAAGAACCGAGGTCTAGAGAAAGGAAAGGGAGGCAGAGTCAACAGGGACCTGCTCCACCAGCCCCAGCCTCCTAGAGATCAACTCCAACCCTCCCCATCACTTCGGTCTCTCCCTGGGGTCACCGCAAATGACAGAGAGAGACAGGTTGGCCCAGTGCAGGGATGGTTTGGAGAGGCATGAATTTGTGTATGCCCCAGCACACAGTTTAGCACAGGGCTTGCCACAGTAATCTTCTGCCAAGTACACCAAAAGGGCGGAGTTTGGTGGTTCAACTCCTTCCGGAAGCTACCCCTTTGGTTACCCAGTACCCAGGGCCCCGGGATGGACTGTTCCTTGCTCCTGGCAGGGACATCTCAGCCTCCCACATAGGGGTACCTTCACTCTGGCATAGTCGGCAGCATTGATTTTGTCAGTGCAGATGGGGGCCACTGGCACATAGCCCCGGATCTGGGAGCCTGGGGCCACGAGGAACGGCAGGGAGTACATGCCACTCAACGATGGGCTGATCACGACTGGGGGGCTCATATCCAAGGCATCCACCACAGCTGCCAGAAAGCTGCTGGGGACCAGCTCCCCAACAGGGGCAGGAGCTGTTGCTTCCTTGGATCGCCCCAGACCTGCAGGGATTCAGGTGTGGGAGAGACAAAGGTAGTGAGTAGGAAAACAGGGGAGAGAGGGTCCCTCCCTCCAGGAAGTCCTCCTAGGTCAACCTCTGTGCCAGGTTCCTGCAACAAGCAGTGTTGCATGCTGTAGTTATTCCTACAGCAGCAACCTAGGTCTGTCATATCTGTAGCAAGCATAAGGCATTTCCTTCCATGTTTGTGCCCATCTCCCCCAGTACAGCGTCCTCAAAGAATCAGGCTCTGAAGCCCAGCTTGGCCAGATCCAAGTCCCAATTGTCCACTATAGATTATGTAAGCTTGGGAAAGTCCCCTCAGCCCTCTCTCTACTGTTCAGTTTCCCCATCTGTTAAAAGGAGGTAACAAAAGTGTTTGCCATTTGAGATTGTTGTGAAAATTGAGTTAACTGCTTCAAGGCACCTGTCCCAGGGCTGGCAGGGTAGATGCCTCCAGGGCAGTGGATGAGGGGCTGGCTCTGCACACATCCCTTCCCTCCAATTAGTCAGTCTCTACCTTCTGCAGAAGGATTAGTTCAAGGCCTTGGCCTTGAAGCTCAGCCCAATCCACTGTCAGAACCAATCCTGTCCCGGCCTGGAGGCCTGCCCATGGGCACTGAAACCATACCAGCCATAGCCAGTGAGGGGAGCAGGTTGGCCATGCTGCCACCTTCACACTTGGCACCATGGGCTGGGGCCCGCCAGTTGAGGTTATGACTGGCAGTCTTGTGCTGCTCCTCCCTCCCTTAGGACCTAAATTAGGGCTTTGTACGTGGGATCATGACTGGGGGCTTAGCCACCCCCAAAGGTGCCAGGGGACTCAGTGTCACTCCTCAGGGCTTCCAACAGAGCCTGTGGTTTCGGCTCTTTCAAAATATTTTACTTCCAATTGACTGAGCATCGATTATTATGTGTTAGGTACTGGCCACATACTCACATGGATAATCTCATTCCATTCTCATTAGAGCCAAACCCCAGAATGAGTGTGGTTATCTCCCATTACATATGAGGAAACAGAAGCAGAGACACTGAGACACTGCCCCGGGCAACACAGTTAGAAGCAGCTGGGCAGTGTCCAGACCACATCTGGATGGACTAGAGAAGCTCGAAGGCCCTTGTAGTGTGCACTCTGCCTTGTCTAGCTCAGGAGTCAGCCTGGCTAGGTCCTCCCAGCCCCCAGCCCTGGGTCCCCAGTGAGGCTCCCACAACCCCTGTCCAGAAGCCTTCCCTGGAGTTACCTGGCAGGTCAATGGCCACAGCCCAGTAGCCAGCCTGGGCCAGCCTGTGCAGCGTGCCCAGGTTCTGCCAGGTCTCAGAGGAGAAGCGTATGCCATGCAACAGCAGCACGGAGAAGCGGGTGGCCTGCCTACTGCCCGGATGAGCCTCTCGGATAAAGAGGCTCTGGCCCTGCACCTGGATGGTGCCCTCGTGCTGCTCCACGCCCGCCATACCTCCTGCTGTGCTGGTGAAGCACCTGTGGTTCAAGGCCAGGCTGATGAGAAGCCACAGAACACCTTGCCCAGGTGGAGCAGGGAGGCTGCCACAGACAGGGCAGGGGTCCCTCCTGGAGCATCAAGGAGGCTCCCAAAACTCTAGGAACATGCTTTGGGGTGAGGAAGACATAGGTGTTATTTCTGCATCTACCACTACCTAATTGCCTTGGTTTCCTCATCTGAAATATGGGACATTAAAGCCTACCTCAAGAATTTATGAGTTAAAAAAAAAAGAAAAGGAATTGATAATTGATGGTGTCTGCCTTTGGAAGGAACTTAATACATGGGTCTCCCATTACAATTATTGTTCCCATTGTTATTATCCTTTTCTATGAATGGGGATAATACAATAGTACTAGCTCCTAGGTGGCTGATAGGATTAAACGAGGCCAGGCATGTAAAACACTCGCCAGTGCCTAGCACATAGTAAGCATAGTAAATGTATCAACAGCAATCAACAGTAAGTAACTGACTATTTTGCTTTTCGACATTTTCCTCTTCCAGGCACTGTTATAGGTTGTAGCTTGGCATCGCAGGCCGAAGAGGATAGGGGTTAGAGTAAAAAAATCTGTTTTCCGGAGCCGGAAACCGGAGCGCTGAGCAGGGAAAGGATTTGAAGTTCCGGCTGGCGAGGGAAGCGAGGTGCTCAGCGCGCTGCCCGCTGGGGCCCAACGCACTGACGCCGCGGCCAGGGGCGCGGTCACCGGCGCTGCCACCGCTCACTCTGTCCCCTCCGAGGACCTTCGTTGTGGATCGCAGGGTCTGGTAGGGTGCATGCAGAGGGGGTGGGGGCAGACCCGAGGAAGGGGGTCTGGGGAACCGAGATGGGCAGAGGAGAAACTTGGGGTAGGTGGGGGTGGGTTCTAACTGGAGAGAGGAAGAGAGGGTTGGGGGGCGCAGCGCAGGTACCTGGGGAACTGCGTGGGCTCTCGCAGATAGGAGGCGGGCGAGTGCAGGCGGCTGTGGCCCGGGGCGGGGAAGCAGGGATGTGGCCCGCCGGAGGGCGCGGCCCTGGCCGTGCTCCGGGGCGCCCGCTTGTGGCCACAAGCCGTCCCAGGGCCGACGGGTGCTCTTAGACCCATCCTTCTCACAGCTGTCTCAGTTTCCCCACGCCCCTCGGCCCCACGTGCCCCAAGCACCGGACAGTGTCCGGCCCCGAGACCTTCAGCGACCTGCTCCACATGCATATGGTGTGGCTTGAGAAGGAGGGTTCCTTTAGGGTCTCATCCTTCCTGTTCCCTCCCCCTTCCTCCCCACCCCCTCATCCCCAGCCTGGGCTGCCCAAACCCAGAGTCGTCAGTCTGGCATGTGGCTGAGGCCTGACAGGTTTGAATGCGAAGCTTTGCCAATGCCCAGCCTTGATCGTTTTCCCAACGCCTCCGAGCCTATTTCCTTGCCTGTAGAATGGCTGTGATGTTGCCTACCTCACAGAGTGCTAATAAGGAGTGAATGCTGCGTGTTCCGTGCAGCCTCCCTTTTCCAGGTCTGCCCACACAGGCCAGGGACAGATCAGATGTTGGTCACATGTCACCAACCTGGATAGGTGACATATAGAGACGTGAAGGAGCCTAGAGGCCACCCAGTTCTCTGACCGAGTGCTCGAGCGCGTGTGTATTTGCAGGGGTCAGGGAAGTGGATGGCCAGAGACCTGGGGCTGCTGCATAACAATACTAATATCTGTCAGTTACGCAGCGAGGCTTCCGCGCCAGACACTGTTCTAAGGATTGACCGATCCTTCAGTCCTTAAGACAGGCCTCTGTGGTGGTGACAACCCTATGTGGTCCTTAAGACAACCCTTATCCTTAACCCTGCTGTACAGACCGGAGACTGAGCAGGGGTGGAGACGTGCTGGTGGGAAGAAGTCGACTGGCTCTGCCCCGGCTCTCAGGCCGAAAACAATACGGAAAATCAGAACGGGGGGACGGGGGCGCCGAGCCTCTGTGCTTTGGGGCGCCGCCCCCAGTGCCCCCTCCAGCTCGGCTGGTAGGCGTGGACCCGAGACCGCGGACTGCGCAGGCGCGCGGAGGCTCGCAGCCGCCCGCAGAGAGGCGGAGGCTGAGGCAGCACCAACATCTAGGGGCTGTTTGGCTCCGGTTGCGCCTGAGCGGAGCCCGCCCCGCGGTGGCAGACCCCGTCATCCCTGTCGGCCCCGGTGAGTGTCCCCGGGGAGTGAGGCCAGTAGGGTGCCCGGGGGCGGGCCATCCTTGCCCCGCCCCTTGCCCCAGGAGCCCTGGGACAGAGTCCTGCTGGGAGGGGCCCGTGCTGGGGCAGCGAGTATGTTTGTGTTCGTGTGTCAAGTGTGCGCGCCCGCGCGTTTGTCAGCGTGTGTTCTTGGGGGTCTGGGTGTACGTGTATGTGTGTGTGTGTGTTGTATCGGTGTTTCTATGTGCCTGTGTTGGGGGTATTATGTCAGCCTGTCTGCCCGCTTGTGTCTGTGTATGTCTACTGTGTGAATTTCTGTGTGCGTGTGATTTTAAGGGTGTATATCTACCTGTGTGTCTGTATTTCTGAGGGTCTGTGTTTGGGTGTCCGTCTGCCTGTGCGTGTGTAGTTCTGGGGTTGTGTGTATGACTGGGTGCTTGAAATATGAGGGTCTGCATATGGTTTTGAAAGCGTTTGTGTGTCTACCTGTCCCTCTGCCTTCCTGATAGCTGAATGTGTGCGTGACTTTGAGGGTGTTTCAAGGTATCGATTATGCAGAGGCCCGTGCGTGTGCAAGGAGGCTGCGTGTACGTGCAGGGAATAGCTTGTACAAAGGAAAAGCGTTTGGGGACAAGAGTTTGTGTGCATGTTTGTACACCTGTGTGTCATTGTCGACGCGTATGCCAAGGACCTAACGCGGGTACAGTGCCTCCCTCCCCTCCCCCCATATCTGTAGCAGTACTGTTGTCTATGCTCCAGCTGCCTGGGTTGCCATAGCAACGGCTGAAGTCCCGTCCCTCCCTACCTGGAGAGGTGCCCCAGGGCACCAGGCCCACCAGAGGAGAGGTTCAGCGCGGATGCTCTGCCTGGTGGGAACCTAGGCTGCCGCGTTGGAGGCTTGCGTCCGAGGCTGGTCGTGGTCAGAAAGAAGAGAGGAGCGTGCTTTTCCTCCACTCAGCACCTGGTCCTCCATCAGCCCCAGAGGGGCTGCCACTGCCCAGTCACCACCTGACCCTTGAGCCTGGGGGTGGGGGCTTGGGAAACAAGCCTTCTCGTTCCAGGAGAGGTGGGGGGTGGAGGGGTCCAAGGTGATTCCCCAGCCCTGAACTCCGGCCAGCGCCCAGCTGACACTCAATAAAGACCTGTTTACTGGAATCTGGAAACAAGGCAGGCCTGCTCACCCTAGACCCAAGAAATGATAAGACAGCCCCTGGTCAGGTCCACTGTATTACCGAAATCTCACAGGAGTCTTGGGAGGGCAGCCGTCAGGTTATCCTCCCCATTTTACTGACAAACAAGGCACACAGCCAGGAATTGGAAGAGCAGAGTCTCAAAGGCAGGGCTAAGTGCTCTGTCTGGGTCCTGGGTACTGAGGTCTGTCTTCTGGGCTGGCAAAGGACTCAGACTAGAGGAGTCCACGAAGCAGGTCATTTGGTGTGAAGCTGGGGGTGGGAGGCATTTGTCTCTCCAGCCTCCATGCCTCCCTTTCCACTTCTAGATGTGCCATGCTTCTCCCTAGCCCCCTCATGCCTAGGCATTTCCTCCATCAAGGATATTCTCCATGAGCTCTCTTCCCACTTAATATCAGCTGGGGTAGAGCATTAAATATTCCCATCAATGGTAAAACACATTCTGATTTTAGCATTATTATACGCAGTGTGATAAAAAGGACCATTTCAAAACATGCCCTCAGTGGGACATCGCTTTAATCTTTGATGTCTTTCACCTTTGATGACTCTCAGCACTCTGTCCACCAGTTCATCCGTCACCTCACAGCCTTGGTTTCCTCCTTGGCAAATTGAGTGTGGCCTGGTGGTTAGTAGCCCAGCCCTGGGCTCAAGTCCCAGTTCCCCTGCTTGCTACTCTGCACTTTGGGTAAGAGAATTTACCTCTCTGAGCTTCAGTTTCCTCATTTATAAGAGACCTATAATACCTGCTCCCTAGTGTTTTTGTGTGGGTTCATGAGTCATTACATGTGAAGGGCCAAGCACAGGGCCTGGCTATCATAAATACTTGATGAATGGAAGTGGTTTTAGCTGGCACAAGGATGATGGTGGCCACTGATGCCAGGGGGACATCTCAGATGCTCCTCACGCTTTGGGGTATCTGAGCCCTTGCCCTGGCATGTGGAGTAGTTGGGTGTGAACCCTCAGATCCTTGCCCGGAGCAGAGGAAAGGGCAAGGGCTGAGCTTTTCCTCTGCCGGGAGCTCCTGGGTGGGATTTGAGAATGGGGTCCAGGGGACCTTGCGGGGGCTCAGCCCTACCCTCTTCTCCCTCTCCTCTCCTCCTCCAGACTGTGGTACAGACCTCCATGACCCGGTCCCAGGTCGCCCTGCTGGGCCTGGGCCTGCTGTTCATGCTGCTACTGTATGTGGGGCTGCCAGGACCCCCTGAGCAGACCTCCTGGCTCTGGGGAGACCCCAATGTCACGATCCTGGCTGGTCTCACCCCTGGCAGCTCCCCCATTTTTTACCGCGAGGTGCTCCCACTTCACCGGGCCCGCAGGTGGGTGCTGACCCCAGGGTGTAGTGGAAGGACTAGGCCCAAGGGGAGTCCCTGTGTGGGTCCCCCAGCTCAGCTCAAAGTGCTCAGGGCCTGGGAGGGCAGTGGGAGAAGCCTGGGAAGAAAGAACCCCCAGAACACACACTCCCCTGTGTGCCCACAGGGTGGATGTGCTGCTGCTCCATGGAAAGGCCTTTAACTCCCGGACATGGGAGCAGCTGGGCACACTGCAGCTGCTGGCGCAGAGGGGCTACCGGGCCGTGGCCCTTGACCTCCCAGGTGAGAGCTCCCACCCCTGGGTCTAAGGAGGTAACGTGCAGCAGGGACATGGGGACAGCATGCCAGAGGGGAGAACTGGAGGGGTAGGAAAGCCCTAAGATGTGGCTGGGGAGCATCTGGACCCCAGTGTCTGAACAAGCAGTGACAAGTCACAACACAAAGTGTCAACACGAAAAGCTCTGTGTTTTTTATTTTCTACCTTGAAAATTACAGTGTGGATTGTTGCATGTCACAGAGCAGTTAGCAACATGACCTGCCTCACAAGCGATTGCATGGGGAGATCTCACTGTCCTTTTTATGACAAACTAGGTAGCTTTTTGTTTTTTCAGCTATACAAATGATTTTTGCTATTATTCTTGTCATTAAAAAATCAACCAAGAGTGATGCCCTCAGAGACCCATGCCATGTTTCTCTCCCTCACTTCTCTAAGCAGTTTGAGGGTGCCAGGCCCTCTTTGGGCGTTTCCATACCTAGAGATACAGGGTTGTTTGGTGGGGGCTGTAAACATGACTGGTGTCCTGCCAGCTTAGTGAATCTATCTGCAGCCTAGTTTTCTTCTCCTCTACCATGTCTCATGGGTCATGCCAGGCACTGTGACCCTCCCTCTCCATAGTGTGTGCCATCAGAGGGATGAACAGGTTTTGTCTGGCCACTCCTCGACTGGTGGCTGTGTAGCCTGCTTTAGAGTTTTCAGTGTCAGTTGAAATGCTCAAGTAAGGAAGCTGAAGCATCTTTGGACATGCTTCTTTGAGCATGTGGGCAATAATTTCTGTAGGGTAGCCATCAAGGCCAGTTGATGGGTCGAAGGACACCCATTTAAAGTTTTTTGGCTAATATTATCTTACCCTCCAAAAATGCTGTGTGGATTTACCCTCCAGTCATGTACAAAAGTGTCCATTTTTCCACATCTTCCTTAACACTGTATTATCAGTCTTTTTAGTTTTGCCAACATGATGAATGAAAGATGGTTTTCTAGCAGCCCTATCACAGTACAAAAATAACGTCTAGGAAGTTTGGGGTAGCAGATGCTATATGCCACTGCCCTCCTATCTCTTTCCCCCACTATGGTGGGCAGGAAGTCCTGACCTCCTTCCCAGCCTCCCTCAGCTGGTGCCTTCTGCTGTTCCCAGGTTTTGGGAACTCGGCACCTTCGAAGGAGGCAAGCACAGAGGCAGGGCGGGCACAGCTGTTGGAGCGAGTGCTGCAGGACCTAGAGGTGCAGAATGTCGTGTTGGTGAGCCCTTCACTGAGTGGCTGCTATGCCCTGCCCTTCCTGATGCAAGGCCACCACCAGCTGCATGGATTCGTGCCCATTGCACCTGCGTCCACCCAGAACTACACCCAAGAACAATTCCAGGCCGTGAAGGTACTGGGAAGAGGGTCTCCAAAAGTCCTGGCTTCCTGTCCCTGGCTCAAGTCATGGGGGGAAAGGCCTCAGGTCTTACTTGGAGGACACATGGCCCCATCCTTGATCTGGATGGGAGAGATGGGGTGTATAGGGAAGATTTCCTAAGGAGGTGGCTTGAGGGCCAGTCCCCATCAGGCCCCAGGATCACAGCCCCTTGCCTTGCCCTGCAGACCCCGACTCTCATCCTGTATGGGGAGCTGGACCGCATCCTGGCTTGGGAGTCACTGCGGCAGCTCCGCCACCTGCCTAACCACTCTGTGGTGAAGCTGCGCGATGCAGGCCATGCCTGCTACCTCCACAAACCACAAGACTTCCACCTCGTCCTCCTTGCCTTCCTTGACCATCTGCCTTGAGCTCACCCACTGTCCAGGCCCCAGGCCTGGCCTGAGCTTGGAGGATCTGGACCAGTCCCCACCAGGGAGGCAGCCCCTGGGGTTGGAGGGCAGAGGCCAGAGGGCTAGGCCCAGTCAGGACCTCTCATTTCATCTCAGAGGCACAATAAAAAAAAGCATTTTTGTTATTCCTAGGGAGTGACAGGTCCTGTTTCCTGGCGTTGCTGCAGCTGGGATTAGAGCTGGAGGCAAGTCTGGGGCTGCTTTGGGACTGAGAGCTGGAAGGATTGCTCCAACAGCCTGGGAAGGCTAAGGACATGTGTTACTTACTAGATGGCTGCTGAGTGGCTACTCTGACTCAGTTTCCTTATCTGTAAAATGGGCATGATGGTAACATCTAGCTCAGAAAGTGGTTTTAGGATTGAGTCTGGTTAAGCAGAGCACTTGGCCCTACTGGGCTGGCGGCGTGGGAGTGTCATGGAGAGGGGGTGTTACTACTGCTGAATGACCACTGGGATTGGTGGGAAATCCAGGGTCTAGTGGCTGAGTTGAGTGAGTCAGGAATAGAGGACCTATGGCCGAAGGGAGCAAGATTTGTAAAGGTGGGGTGGAGAATGTGGTTTAACAAGTAACACAGTATTGGGAAGAGGGAAATTTCCCCCTCTACCCCTCTTGAGTTTTTGGCTGGACTAACAATAAAATTGACACAAAACAGATTAATAGGAGAAAAAGAAATTTTAATCATGTGCAAGGAGGTCTCATAGAAATGGGACCTAAGAAGTGGCCAGAGCAGGCAGCTTTTATACTTTTTAGACAAAGAATAAATTTGTGAGGATTTGACAGGACAAAGAAGCATATTTTGGCTGCTCAATTAGCAAAGAATCTAAACAGTGGGCTTGGGGGTAGTAAATTAAAGAATTAACAAGGTTTGTTTATACAGGCTTCTCAGCCTGAATTTCCTATCTCTGGAAATCAGGGTGTCCTACCTCCAGATGCAGGGAGTGTACCTTTCGCATAGAGATTTATTTCTTGTTTTCAGGGAGACAGAAAGGAGGGTCAGAATGTCTCTCTTGCATTGGACATTTCTCAAGTGACTTTAATTCAAAATAATCAATGTGCCACTGAGGCACACTTTGGGATGGCCTGCCCTGGGCCCCAACAATAGCATTGTTGGTGAACCACCAAGCCTGCTTGCCCCTGGGAATCTGTGGGTCAGCAGTCTGACTTAAACCTCACGACGGTTGGATGGACCCTACCCTACCCTGCCAGCCTGCCTCCTCTGTGCCCAGAGGTTGAAGTCTTCAACCCCACCCCTCCCCAAGCTGATTCAGCCCCTGGAACAGAGGGCAGAACTGGCTGAGAGTACAAAGGAGAGCCGGACACACAAATGGGCAGCTACAACTGTGTGCAGCCTGTGGGTGGCCAGTGGAACACCTGTGCCTCTTTATCTTCCCTCTCCAGTGGCTGCAGAAGAGCCAGGGAGCCTGGCACAGGGTCAGCCAAGAAGGTGCCACACGTATGCTTTTGTGCAGTTTCCCACCTCATTCTGTCATACAGCGTCACGATTACATCCTCTCATCGTGCCATCCTCTGTCACACCCAACCACCATCTCACACTCACATTGTCATACACAGTCACCCACTGATACACAGATTTGCCTACACAGTGGTGCGATCACACATGCGCCCATCCGTTCATTTATCCTTCGTTCCTGGCACGCTGTCCGTCTGTTCTGTGCCCTGCCAGGGACAGAATCCTGCGGGTACATGGACCAGCCTCTTGGAGCTCACAGATATTAACCAATAACCTCTCCACACAGGGCGCATTGAGGCAGTCAGGGAGGCCGCCCCCGTGGAGCTGAGGCGTGAGGAGGGGAGAAGTCCAAGACTCCCGGGAGGTGGGGGTGGAACAGGCCGGGGCCAGGCCCAGCAGGACTTTTCAAAGCTGTACTCTGAGAGCGAGGAGGCGCTCAGGGGGGTAGCTGCGAAGTTTCCGGTCAGTGCCCGCCTTCCTCCCTTCTGGCCCAATCGGGAGGTTGCAGGGGGTGGGGCCCGCTGCCCAGGGCCAAGGGCGGGGCCTGCGGGGGCGGGCCAGCCTGTAGCTCGCAGTCGGCTGCAGGGCGGAGCCGGCGGCGGAGGCAGCTGCCCCGGGGTGGGCGCCTGAATCCCAGCCTCATGTAAGTGGCGGAGGCTGGAACCACTGGCTGGCGGAGACGCCCACGCTCACTGGGCCTTAGAGATTGGGACGGCCCTGATTCACAGTCTTCGGTCCCGCCCTGCGAGGTCCGGGCACGTGGTGGGCGGACCGCGGCAGTTCTGATCCGGAGACCTCGCAGGACTCGGAGCCCCGCCCACAGCCCAGGGCGGACGCCGAGAGGGGAGCGCGGGCCTAAGACCGGCAGAGAGCGAGGTGGGGGGCCGTGGAGAGGGGTAGAGGGATCTGGGGCTCCCTGACCTGAAATCCGGGCAGCTGGGAGAATATTTTTGAGGGCGGGGGGAGTCAATGTCTGGGTTCAAACGTGGCTCAGCTACTTTCTAGGTGTCTCTGAATCTCTCTTAGCGTTTTCCTCTGTAATGTGGGCTTTCAGAGGCACGAACTTCATGGGGTTACTTGAGGGATTAAATAAGGAAAGTGTTGAAAGTGGCCAGCACAGCGCCTGAAACAGAATGGGGGGCTCTGTAACTGGGGGCTCCGAAACAAGGTGTTCTCTCCCTGCGGGGCGGCCGGGGAACCGCCCTGGGGAGGGACTGCGTGTAAATGGAGCCCACCAGCCCCAGCGGCGGGGAAGGGTAGGTAGCCACTCGCTTTGCCCCTAGCTCACCACGACAGGGCAGCGCCATGGCCAGCAAGCGTCGTGAGGGCGAGCACCCATCCGTGACGCTCTTCCGTCAGTACCTGCGCATCCGCACCGTCCAGCCCGAGCCCGACTACGGTGAGAACGCGGCGGTTCCAGGAGGACCTGTGGTGGGGTATCGGGGGCGGGGACTGTGCTCTAACCCAGGCGGCAACCCTTGTCACCCAGCTGAGGCTAATCTGCTGCCTCAAATGGCGCCTCCATTCCTCTAAGCCGTTCCCTAGGTCAGCAGACTGCTCAGCATCCCCTCCAGGCTGTGCTGCTCCAAAAGTTACAACTGGCAGTTAAATAGGGAACAGCTTCACCTCACTCTCCAGCACTTGGGGTTGGGGAAGGGAAGAAGAGGCCCCCGGAAGGCTACTGGGGCTGAACAAAGGCCACAGACCTTCGGGGAATCAGGCTTGGTGGCTGAGAACTGTGTACCGGGGTCCAATCCAAATCCCTGCTCTGTGATTTACCAGCTGGGAGACGGTGGGTGAGCCTCATGTCTCCGCGCCAGTTTCCCCATCTTTAAGGAAGGTAACAATGACACCTGCTTCTCACTCTGGACTTCCCACCTGGCCTTCCACAAAGGGTCACTGGCCAAAAATGTCTTCTTCCTTGGGACAGCGATGCAGATGTCTCTGACGGATGTGGAATTGTGTTGAGGCAGGGGTCTGCTCCCTTCTCTGGATGTACCCCCAGCTCTGCCTGGGCCCATGGGAGGTGTGGGGAGGCAGAAGCAGCAGCAAGGCTCTCTGTGTCCCCAGGGGCTGCCGTGGCCTTCCTTGAGGAGAGAGCCTGCCAACTGGGCCTGGGCTGTCAGAAAGTGGAGGTGAGCCTGTGGCCCTGCATGGGTAGGGGAGGTGGGCCTGGGGCAGCTCCTCACCGTGCACTGATGACCCCTCCTCCTGGCCCTCTCCAGGTGGCAGCTGGCCGTGTGGTGACTGTGCTGACCTGGCCAGGCACCAACCCCAGACTCTCTTCCCTCTTGCTCAACTCCCACACCGATGTGGTGCCTGTCTTCAAGGTGTGGGGGTGTAGGGAGTGGAACACGCTTGGGGACAAAGATGGTACAGATCCCCCATTCGACTGCAGGGATCTCACGATGCTGGTCCTGGCACTGATTCGACCTCATAGAGCATTACTCCACTCAATCAAGCAGCCTCTGCCCAGTAGCCATTCCATGCCAGGGGTGGGGTAGGCGAGAGGAGGGTGGTGGAGGTGGGAGGCAGAGATGAGGGATGGCTGTCAGCTGCCCTCTTCAGCCCTACGTGGGCTCCTAGGGCACCTGCTCCCTGGGCAGGTCCACAGTTGAGCAGAGTGGATTAACGACTACATTTGGTGCTTGGGTCCCTCTTCCTGCCCCTGCCCCCAGGAACATTGGAGTCATGACCCCTTTGAAGCCTTCAAGGATGCTGACGGCTACATCTATGGCAGGGGTGCCCAGGACATGAAGTGTGTCAGCATCCAGTGAGTGTCCTTCATTCCCAGTTTCCCCACTGGCCCGTTGGATTGACCCAGGACCCAGGTGTGATTGGAGAATGTCAAGGCCAAGGAACATCTTGACCCTTGACCCCTTACCTTGGGTGGGAATTCCTGCTATGACCATTGCATGGATGGGGAGACAGGGACAGAGACTTTCTGGAGTCACCTGCTAGGCTGTGGCAGAGCAGGGCCCAAGGCTGCAGCCTGCCTGCTCAAGCATCTGATGGCTCCCCCCCAGCACCTGGCTTACACCCTCTCACTGCCCCTCAGGTACCTGGAGGCTGTGAGGAGGCTGAAGGTTGAGGGCCACCATTTCCCCAGAACCATCCACATGACCTTTGTGCCAGGTAGGAGTGGCTTGAGGAGGGGCACCTTCAGGGGTGGGGAGAGTGTTGGGGCACCCCCTATCTCACATTCCTGCTGCTTTTACAGATGAGGAGATTGGGGGTCACCAAGGCATGGAGCTGTTTGTGAAGCGGCCCGAGTTCCAGGCCCTGAGAGCTGGCTTCGCCCTGGATGAGGGTGAGCAGGGTGGCAGGACACTGAGTGGCCAGCAGGGGATAGGGAGGCTGCTAGTGGGGGCTGGGCCACTCCACCCTCTCAGGCCTGGCCAACCTTTTCCTCCTCAGGCCTGGCCAACCCCACTGACGCCTTCACTGTCTTTTACAGTGAGCGGAGCCCCTGGTGTGAGTATGCATTTGGACATTGGGAGTCATTGTGCAGATGGGAGACTGGGCCAGAAGGGGCAGGGGCCCGCCAAGGGTTCCACAGCAAGTTGGGGCCTGAGTAGGCCTTGAACCCAGGGCCTCTGCCTCCCAGCCCCTTCCTACCTGGGCATCTCTTTCCTAAGCTTCTGAAGGGAGGCCCTAACCATGGGCAGAAACCAGCTCTACACTGTGCATTCTGAGGCGGGCAGAGACCTGGCAGAGGAGCCTGGAATGAGGGGAAGACCCCGGGCCCATCCCAGGGCTGGTTGCTTTTCCAGCCTCCCCCATACTGAAGACACCCCCTTCCCCCTGCCTCTCCCAGGGGTACAGGTCACAAGCACCGGGAAGCCAGGCCACGGCTCACGATTCATTGAGGACACAGCAGCAGAGAAGCTGGTGTGTGGCATACGGGGAGGGAGTTTGGGAGTTCCCGAGGCTGTCCTGGGGCCACTCTCACATCTAACCTCACACTCTCCTAGCACAAGGTTGTGAGCTCCATCCTGGCTTTTCGAGAGAAGGAGAGGCAGAGGTGAGGCAGCCTGGGAAAGGGCACGGGGCTCTGGGAGGCTATGCAGGAGAGGAGGGGGGCTGAGCCCCCTTTTTATCTGTTCTTCCCCCTTGCTGCTGCTGCCCCTGCCCCCCACCACAGGCTGCAGTCAGACCCTCAACTGAAGCAGGGGGCCGTAACCTCCGTGAACCTGACTAAGCTAGAGGGCGGTGTAGCCTATAATGTGGTACCTGCCACTATGAGCGCCAGCTTTGACTTCCGCGTGGCACCAGATGTGGACCCGAAGGTGCCATCTCAACCTGGGTTTGGAGGAGGGAGCCTGGGTCCTCAGCCCTGTCCTAGAGGCTCAGGAAGAGCCTGAGGGGTCAGCTCATCTCCCTTCTCACAGGCTTTCGAGGAGCAGCTGCAGGGCTGGTGCCAGGCAGCTGGCGAAGGGGTCACCTTCAAGTTTGCTCAGGTGTGGACTGGGGAACCTACAACAGGGGAGTTGTAGGAGCTGGGGAGGCTGGGCTTGCTGCATGTGTCACTGTAGGAGTGTACATTTGGTGTGCCTGCATACATCCTGGCTTTAACTGTGAGAGACATGTTTTGTTCACCAACAAGCGTTAGTTGTGTAGGCCACTGTTGGGTGCTGGGGAATACTAGGGAGTGAAATTAGACACGTTTTTGCCCTCATAGTCCTTACACAATGAAGGGAGGAATAGACATGAATCAAAAAATTATGTTTTTTTGTTTTTGTTTTTGCGGTACGCGGGCCTCTCACTGTTGTGGCCTCTCCCGTTGCGGAGCACGGGCTCCGGAGGCGCAGGCTCCGCGGCATGTGGGATCTTCCCGGACTGGGGCACGATCCCGTGTCCCCTGCATCGGCAGGCGGACTCTCAACCACTGCGCCACCAGGGAAGCCCTGTATTACTTTTATATAAGTGTGAACACATGTGGTCCAGGAAAGGGTGGGACCTCATAACTGTGAACCTGTAATTGGAGTATTTGACCAGTCTGAGAGTGCCATCTTGAGGAAGGGGCACTTGGGAAGGATCTGAGGATGGACAGGAAGTGGAGAGCAGAGAAGGTCCCAGGCCTGTGACCTTTGAAAGACTGAAAGAGGGCCTGTTGCTGGACCGGCCAGCTGGATGTCTGGGTAGGTGGGTGTGTGCCCTGTGCCAGGCACAGCCTACCCTATGAAGAACAGGGCAAGATGCCCAGGCCTTGTCCTGATCCTGCCATCCTCCTCCCCACAGAAATGGACAGAGCCCCGAGTGACATCTACTGATGATTCAGACCCCTGGTGGGCAGCTTTTAGTGGGGTCTGCAAGGACATGTGAGCACACTGGCCAGCCCCCCTCTCCCCTTCCCTCCCACCTTCCTTTGTTCCTTCAACCCTTCCCTTGCCCTCTCCCCTCTCTGCCTCCACATTCACCAGGTTCTTCCCTCTGCAGGAACCTCACCCTGGAGCCGGAGATCTTCCCCGCTGCCACAGACAGTCGCTATCTTCGCGCGGTGAGCTGTTTGCAGTAGGGTGGGCAGTGGAATGGTCCTGGGTGCTGGCCTTCCCCCTAACGGCTCCTGTCGCCCCCTGCAGGTGGGGGTCCCAGCTCTGGGCTTCTCACCCATGAACCACACACCCGTGCTGCTCCACGACCACGATGAACGGCTGCATGAGGCCGTGTTCCTCCGTGGGATCGACATATACACTCGGCTGCTGCCTGCCCTGGCCAGCGTGCCCACCCTGCCCAGCGAAAGCTGAGCCCTGTGCTCTCCAACCTCCACCCCGATCAGTGCCAAGGACGCTTCTTCCCCCCCTGCCCAACAATAAAGTCTGTGTGGACAGGGACCACTTCTGAAGTACTAACAGCAAGGATGTTCATGGAGCAGGGTTTCAAAGATAGTAGTAACATCTACTTCAGAGATGAGGGATCATACACCATGGGTCGCACCTGTTGCCCCAGCATAAGAACTCTTTGAGCTTCCCCAGTGCCCAAAGTTGGACTACAGATGAAGATCTAGTGTGACCAGGAACAGTGCTTCACTGGCTGCTCTGAGGGCTAAGACTCTTGCTGGTGAAGCACCTGATCCAAGGGGCAAAGAATACAGCAGTCATGCAAGTAAGGCATTGCCACCACTGCTTGGCCTCCCAGGAGCCCTAGCACTTGGGGGACTGTACAACTCAGAGCAGTGAATGCTGGCCAGGCACGCTAGGAACCTAGAACTCCCCAGGCCAGAGTGCAGAATTCTTCTGGGTCCTCCCCTTTCTTCTGGGTAAGCTTTAACACCTGACAGGGATGTTTGGGGTTTTTCTCTGTCCTCACCAGCCTGCCCAGTCCAGCAAGCTATGTGCCCCAGTGTCGCTAAGGCACCCAACCACCTCTCATTTACTAGGTCCCTTTCTGGCACTCCAAGGCCCTATTTCCCCTGACTCCCACCCACACCCTGCCGTCCAAGGAAGGCTAAACTCTTCTCCCACACAAAATGTAGGTACTGACCCCACTTGACTGATAGATCCTGCCTCAGGTTTATTTGTACAAATAGCACAGGAGGACACCAGCCCCATGCAGACAGCAGCCCAGGGGTCACACCAGTCCTTCTGTCCTCACATTGGGAGATAAAGGTCTCTACTCTGGAGCCTTTGTGGGGGCCTGGGCACCTTTGGGAGCGGGAGCCGGAGCCGGAGCCGGAGCCGGAGCCGGAGCTGGAGCCGGAGCCGCAGCTGCACCTGCAGCCTTGGCCTTGGTTTGAGCCTTGGCCTTGGTTTGAGCCTTGGCCTTGGTTTGAGCCTTGGCCTGGGACTTTGGCCGGCAGAGCCTGAGACCCTTGGCGATGCGGGCACGAGCACGTTTCCCGAGCTTGGGGTGAGCAATGTAGGCAAGTCGACTGAGCTTGCGGCTGCCGCCCGTTGGGATCCTGGGCTTGACCTCCTTGGGCTTTACGGGAGCCTTGATAGCCTCAGCACGTGCACTTATGGCCTTGGCATTGTTGGCTTGCATCTTCTTCAGGCCCCTCTTGTTGTGCTTCTTGGCGAAACGCATGTTCCTCAGGAACTTGGGGTCCACCTGGAAGACAAAAAATGTCCAGGTGGCTAAGTGCAGTATGTAGGGGCCCCCAAGTCACCCATGGTGCCCCTCTCCATAGCAGCACCCAGGAGACTATCAGGCGCCAGCCGAGGCCTACTAGGAGCTGAGACAGCATCAAGTCAACCTTAAATGCAGAAATATCTGACGCTTAGAGCCCAACAGAGCTCAGAAAGGAAGAACAAATTCCTACAGCAGGATTGTGGTTGAGTTTTTCCTGAAACCCCCTCACGGACACCCCACCCCCTCACCCTTAAAAGGTGCCAAATACTAAGGTTAGTACAACAGATTCACAGCAAACAAGGCAGAATAAGAGACCAACGGAGGGAAGGGGGTGGGGGCGGGGAGAGACCAACAGTACAGTGGAATAGCAAAGTGGAGACAAGACTCAGTTCTGCTCAGACCCTACAGCCTCAGCCTTCTTGGCTAATCCTTAGAACTCCCTGGCACAGGAAGGGAAGCTGCTCCCTCCGTGCCTAGCACTGCATCAGATCAAGGTCATATGGGTGGTCAAAGTGGAATGGAAGGCTCACAAGGTTCCGGGTACACAGGCAAGACCACCCCTTCCCTTGAAAAGCTCTGAGTGAGCAAGGGAGATGATCAGACAAACTGCTCTCACGAGGCAGGTTACAACTCGGGCCAGTAAAGGCCAAGTAAAGCTTTATTACAGGTCTGGGACAGCATGAAGTCCAGGCAAAACGAAGGACAGTTAAGCTACATGAAAGACCCTGACCATGCAACTGGAGCCAAACACACTTTTTTGTGATTCGGCACGCACACTCACCCCCTTAAGAGATTCATATCGTTGTGATCGGGGTTTCTTGATGCCATTTCTGTGCCATTTTCGGGCTGTGGGGAAAAAAGGAATTAGACCAAAAAAGAGATTTCCTCTAATAAGACCACCATCACAGCTGCAAGCCCGGGAGAACCATAATTTCTCCTTACTTGGGATCCGTTTAAGAAACACCTTACCACTGAATGCAAAGCACTGTGGGTTATCTCAAGCGGATCCCTGGCTTCTAAATCTACAGCCCCATAGGTAATGCTGGCTGAAAGTAAAATCAGCCCCAGGCCCACTGTAGGAATGTGCCTCCTTCCGCTGCCCAGTATCCCTAATCTTTGCCAGGGTCTGGGGCATTAGATGAAGGCTGGGCCAGGGGAACTTACACTGGTTGTGCGTGGTGTGGTTCTTGGACTTGGCCATGTCTGCAACTGGAGGACGAGAGTGGAGATCAGAGCCGGGGGCTCGCGGGGCCGGGCCTACCTCTTCACCTTGATCTAGAAGAACGTGTGGCCAGAAGCCTGAATGAGGCTTCAGCACAGATGCCTTGCATCTGCGCCCTCCACCAGCCTGGATTCTTTCTGCACGACCCGACGCCAGTCTCCCCCTCCCAAACTCAGGTAATGGTACCTCGAAACCACCCCACAGCCGCAAGGCTGCGCTCTCCCCCCAAATCCGAATTCTCCCCCTCCCATCCATCCATTGAGAACCCACAAGCACCGTCCCCGCCCCGCGGCTTCCGCTCCCCACAGCCAGGCAGCCGGTCTCTCCGTCCTTCCTAAGGCCACGTGCCCCGCCGCCGTCCGGGAGTCACGGATGGCTCCGGATACCGCACGGCTAGCACTCACCGGGGCCCACAGATCCCGAAACGCCTGGGACCGGAAGAGAAAGAGGAACACCGTGGTGCAGCATGGGAAATAGGCTTGTCGCGGCCGGAAGGGACTACTGGAAAAGCTTCCCCCAGCGCCGTGAAGATAGGTTCCTAAGCCCGGAGGACACAAGCCAGATGGGAAGGTGGTGGTACGAGCCTGGCCTCGCTCCTTCAGGTTTTACCGACCCCTCTCCTTTCTCCTCATATTCTTCCTGACTTGGGTCCCAGGTCTCATTAAAGGCCTTGAAGGTGAAGGGAGTCCTTGAGGAATACATGTTAGGCAGGGGGTGACAGGAGATTTGTGTTCCTAAATAAGTACCTCTGGCTACTGCGCGGAGAATGGACTGTAGCGGGCAGAGGAGGGAGAGCCGTCAGGAGTCTGGTGCAGGATGGGACAGGATGGTGCCTGGAGCTGAGTGGGGGCACGGGGGATGGATAGGAGTGGGTAAGGAAAGAGGGTAGACTGGGCTTGGGATGCAGGTGATTGGGGAGAGGAAAAAGGCCTGTGTAGCCCCTAAGTTTTTGGCTTGAACAAGTGTGTGAAGATGGTGCTTTTTACAGAAATGGGGAAGATTGGGGGAGGGACAGGGGTCTTGTTGCTTTATTTTGAGGGGGCCAGTGATCCAGATGTTTCTTTTTATTTTTTAAAGATTTTTTTTGACGTGGACCATTTTTAAGGTCTTTATTGAATTTGTTACAATATCTTTTATGTTTTGGTTATTTGGTCACAAGGCATCGTGGGATCTTAGCTCCCCCACCAGGGATGGAATCTGCACCCCCCTCCAGCCCCCCACCCCCCGCATGGGAAGGCAAAGTCTTAACATCAGGGAAGTCTCCAGATGTTTCTTTTTAGATGCATTAAATGTGATATGCCTGTTGTCATCCAAAATAAGTAAATGTTGCCTCCTAATAACTCTATTGCCTTCTCCACCTCTTACCCCTATAGTTCATTTCCACACAGCAGTGGGACCTGAGGGCACTTTTTAAGATACAAATCAGATCTTGTCACTTAAAGTGTGCAAGGACTTCACCTTGCATTAGGGATAAACTCTTTACCTCCCCTAATCTTGGCAGTGCTCTCCTTATCATTTCACTTTTCTCCACACCCATGGACTTCTTTCTTTCCTGCCAAGCACAAATACCTGTTCCTGCCTCAGGGCCTTTACACTTGCTATCCCCTCCACCTGTACCACATTTTCTCTGCTCTTTGGATAGTGTGCTTGCTTGGAGAAGCCTCCCTAGCCTGCCCTATGTAAAACAGAGACCCTCTGCCCCATCTCCCCCGTTACTCTGCATCCTCTCATCCTGTTTGCTTCCTTCATAGGACTTTCCCACACTCTAACTATGTTTCCTATTTACTTGTGTATATGTTCATTGGTTCAAGCACCAAGAGTTCAGAACTGGTTTGGTCACCTTCATTTTCCCATTGCCTGACACAGCACTTGATGTAGAACGGGAACTTGAGAAACACCTACTGAATGGATGTTCCTTGGCAGGCAGGTTCATGGACTGACCGAAGCATTTTGCAGAGAGTTGGGCAGTAAAAGGGAAAGGAGGATGTGGAGGCAGAACACACAGGTGACTCCTTACTGAAGCATTCCTGAGGAGAGGGAGAGAAATCTGGCAGGTGTGAGTTAGGAAAATGAAGAGCAGCCTCAGATGCTCAAGGGGTGACCTAGTGCCAACAAAGAAACAATTGAACACGGGTTCGTGCCCCAGTCCGGGAGGATCCCACGTGCCGTGGAGCGGCTGGGCCCGTGAGCCATGGCTGCTGAGCCTGCGCGTCCGGAGCCTGTGCTCCGCAACGGGAGAGGCCGCAGCAGTGAGAGGCCCGTACACCGCAAAAAAAAAAAAAAGAAACATTTGAGGCCAGAAAGAAAGGTGTCCCTGCAGGAGCAAAGTCCTTGAGGGGTGCTGAGAACACGTGGAGGAGCTGGTAGGCAGAGGTGGGGACTGTAGGAGGTGGGCGCGGCACGAGGCCCCAGGGTATATGGGAGAGGTGGTGCTGGAAGTTTGGACAAAGAGAAGGATTTTTGTTCTGGGCGGTTTTTTTGGCCACATGGCTTGGGGGATCTTAGTTCCGTGATCAGGGATTGAACCCACACCCTCGGCAGTGAAAGCGCAGTCCTAACCACTAGACCACCAGAGAATTCCCAGGGGAGAAGGTTTGACTGCCACACCTTGAGAAAGGGAAGCAAATGGTAGAGGTCGGCAAAAAAGGCTGTGACCGCTTTAAAGGAACCAGGCTGCCCCATTGTGTGGCCTTCCAACTAAGCAGTAGCTCTCACAGATCCTAAAAAGTGAGCAATGACATGTGCTGAGGACTTGGTGTTACCAGGTTGTTTTGACAGTGGCAGAGTAAGCAACAAGCAGAGAGCCATAGTCCGACAGGGAGGCAGATTCAGAGATGATGGCCATCCAGTACTGTTGGAGCTGCTAAAGGGATAGGCCCAGGGTGAAATCCCAGCTGTCAGGCAAGGGAGGAGGCAGTGACAAGAATGAGGAGCTTTGGCTGTGACCTGAGGGGACCATTTGGGGGAGCTAAAGGGAACCATGATCTGGAGCCATTGGCCTGCCATGCTTTTCTTTTTTTTCTTCTTTTAATTAATTAATTTGTTTATTTATTTATTTTTGGCTGCGTTGGGTCTTCATTGCTGTGCACGGGCTTTCTCTAGTTGTGGCGAGCGGGGGCTACTCTTCGTTGCAGTGTGTGGGCTTCTCAGGGCTTCTCATTACGGTGGCTTCTCTTGTTGCGGAGCATGGGTTCTAGGCGTGTGCGCTTCAGTGGTTTGTGGCTCATGGGCTCTAGAGCGCAGGCTCAGTAGCTGTAGTGCACGGGCTTAGTTGCTCCGTGGCATGTGGGATCTTCCTGGACCAGAGCTCGAACCCATGTCCCCTGCATTGGCAGGCAGATTCTTAACCACTGAGGCACCAGGGAAGTCCTGCCATGCTTTTCAAAGTGGGAAAGATGGTAGGGCCAGCCATATGTATAAAGAGATAGTTTTCCTACCTTCCTTCGTTTCTATCTCTCTCCTTCTGTCCTTTCTCCCTTCCTTCCTTTCTTCCTCTCTTTCTCTCTTTCTTTCTTCCCTCCCTCTCCTCTCTCCTCCTCCTTTTCACTCTCTCTTGCTCCCCTCCCAATCTCTCTCTCTTTTTCTCTTCATAAATGTGTAAAGACCTTATACAAGCTCTTCTGTAACTTGATTTTATTCACTCAGTAGTAACTCATGGACATCTTTCCCTTTTCATGAAAATCTTTTGTAATCCTATTTTATTTTACACATTTAAAAATCTTATTCTGAGGAGATGTCAGTAAACATCACCAGATGTCAAAGGACTTTCTAACACAAAAAAGGTGAAGAACTTAGCCCTTCCTCCAGGGCTTCCTCCAGCCCTTCCTCCTCACCCTCTGTGTGTCAGCAGTTCTTGCCCCATCTCTGTCTGTGCAGAGGCCTGTGCCCACTTGCTGACCTCTGTGGCATAGCCTTGGGCAGAACTACTACCTGGACTCAGCAGAACGTCTATCAACCCAGGCCCCTTGTGAATGCCTTGGGCACAAGACACAGAGAGATGTGAGGCCTAGGTGACCAGACAGACCTTGGACTCGGCGGGGCTGGATGTGATCTGCCTGAGCCATGGGGCCTGCAGTGGTACTGTCTTGTCCAGGCCTTGTCTAGAGCTACAGCCCGAGTAGGATCCACTGGGGCTTACTCATTTAAATTATAGGGTCAGAGACATCTGGGGTGATTTTTTCTGTGCCTGGCACAGTGCCAGGTACATGTGGGGACCTGATAAATGTTTGAGGAATTAAATACACGTACTTCACCAATCCAGGCAGATGGCAGAATCAGGAGGCAAGAGGTCAGTCGGCCTGGAGGGATTTCACAGAGACAAAAGTCAGCTTTTCTACTTGGTCCAGATCTCTGCTCTCTAAGCCTCAGTTCTGAGTGTAACCTGCAGATGAAAATAGTAATTGTCTTGTGGGGTTAAACCGGATAATTTTTTTTAATTGAAGTATAATTGATTTACAATCTTGCGTTAATTTCTCATGTACAGCAGAGTGATTCATGTATATATATTCTTTTTCATATTCTTCATATGGTTAATTACAGGAAATTGAATATAGTTCCCTGTGCTATATAGTAGAACCCTGTTGTTTATCTATTTTATATATAGTAGTTTGTATCTGCTGATCCAAATCTCCTAATTTATCCCTCCCCCACCCTTTCCCTTTGGTAACCATAAGTTTGCTTTCTGTGTCTGTGAGTCTGTTTCTGTTTCATAAATAAGCTCATTTGTGTCATATTTTAGATTTCACATATAAGTGATATCATAGGTGATTTCTCTTTATGACTTGATTCACTTAAGATGATAATCTCTAGGTCTATCTATATTGCTGCAAATTGCATTATTTCATTCTTTTTATGGCTGAGTAGTATTCTATTGTGTGTATTCCATATATATGCGCACGCACACACACACACACACACACACTCACACACACCACATCATCTTCATCCATTCATCTGTCGATGGACATTTAGGTTGCTTCCATGTCTTAGCTATCTTTTTTTTTTTTTTTTTTTTGTGCGGTACGTGGGCCTTCACTGCTGTGGCCTCTCCCGTTGCAGAGCACAGCCTCCGGATGGGCAGGCTCAGCAGCCATGGCTCACGGACCCAGCCACTCCGCGGCATGTGGGATCTTCCCGGACCGGGGCACGAACCCGTGTTCCCTGCATCAGCAGGCGGACTCTCAAACACTGCGCCACCAAGGAAGCCCTATGTCTTAGCTATTGTAAATAGTGCTGCTATGAACACTGGGGTGCAGGTATCTTTTTGAATTAGAGTTTTCTCCAGGTATATGCCCAGGAGTAGGATTGCTGGGTCATATGGTAACTATATTTTTTGTTTTTTAAGGAACCTCCCTACTGTTTTCCATAGTGGCTGCACCAATTTACATTCCCGCCAACAGTGCAGAAGGGTTCCTTTTTCTCCACATCCTTTCCCGCATTTATTACTTGTAGACTTTTTGGTGATGGCCATTCTGACCAGTGTGAGGTGATACCTCATGGTTTTGATTTGCATTTCTATAATAATTGGCAATGTTGAGCATCTTTTCATGTGCCTGTTGGCATCTGTATGTCTTTTATGGAGAAATGTCTATTTAGGTCTTCTGCCCATTTTTGATTGGGTTGTTTTGTTTTGCTTTGATATTGAGTTGTATGAACTGTGTGTATATTTTGGAAATTAATCCCTTGTCAGTTGCATTGTTTGCAAATATTTTCTCCCAATCCATAGGTTGTCTTTTCATTTTGTTTATGGTTTCCTTTGCTGTGCAAAGGTTTATGTTTGATTAGGCCCCATTTGTTTATTTTTGCTTTTATTTCTATTGCCTTGGGAGACCGACCTAATAAAACATTGCTGCAATTTACGTCAGAGAATATTTTGCCTTTGTTCCTTTCTAGGAGTTTTATGGTATCCTGTTTTATATTTGAGTCTTTAAGCCATTTGGAGTTTATTTTTGTGTATAGTATGAGGGTGTGTTCTAACTTCATTCATTTACATGGGGTGTGCCACTTTCCCACCACCACTTGCTGAAGAGACTGCCTTTTCTCCATCACATATTCTTGCCTCCTTTGTTGAAGATTAATTGATCATAGGTGTATGGGTTTATTTCTGGGCTCTCTATTTGTTCCATTGATCCATATATCTGTTTTTGTGCTGATACCACTCTGTTTTGATTACTGTAGCTTTGTAGTATTGTCTGAGGTCTGGAAGGGTTATGCCTTCAGCTTTGTTCTCTTTCCTCAGGATTGCTTTGGCAATTCTCAGTGTTGTATGATTCCATGTACATTTTAGGATTATTTGTTCTTGTTCTGTGGAAAATGGCACAGGAAATATGATAAGGACCACATTAAATCTGTAGATTGCTTTGGGTAGTGTGGCTGCTTTAACAATATTAATTTTTCCAATCCAAGAGCATGGGATATCTCTCCATTTCTTTGAATCATCTTCAATTTCCTTTATCAGGTAAACCGGATAATTTGAGTAAAGCACGGAACACTGTGCTGAGTATACATTAGGTGTTCAGTCATTGTTCGTCCCAGCGATGCTGTTCCCCACAAGGGCTCTGGGGAGGCAGAAATGGCTTATGTGAAATGTCAGTGTCAAGTGAATGCTCAAAATGAGCACAGGATCCAAAGAAGGGCCAGGATGGAAGGACATGACAGTCCTTAGGGGTGCTGGGTCCCCTCAGTCCTGAAGTTCTAGAGGACAGGGACTACCAGTGTGCCCAGATAGGAGCAACCAGAGTGGCTTATCAGAAGCAGGATGTTTTACCTGTGGGAAAGAAGACTGGGGGTCAGAGAGGAGGCCCCTAAGCACCGGGTTAAGCTGTGGATCTGCTTAGAAATTCCTGTGAGAGGCCACTTGGTTCCTGTGGCCCCAGAGGGCAGAGCTATGACTGAGGGAGGCAAATACCATGGGCAAGGGTCATTTTTGCAGTCAGATTTTCTTCCAAACCATGGGCTGCTCCCAGAGGTAGTAAGCTCTCAGATACGAGGAATTCCTGGGGATGGAGTTGAAATATGGGATGGAGGGTTGGAAAATACAACTCTCAAGTTCTCTTTCCTCCAAAAGTCTGGGATTCGAAGCTCCTGGGAGAAGGAAAGGTGGTGGGCAGCTTGCAATGCCAGGCTGGGATCCAGGATCTGTCAGGAAGAGAGAAGACAGGTCCCGCAGAGGCTTGGGGGTGCAGCGCATTCCTCCAGTCACTGGAGACACCTTCGTAGCCCCAGGCCACTGATTTTCCCTCTGGGGGGCTCCTGGCCCAGAAGTGATGTCTCCACTGGGGAATGTGAGCCTGTCTTCCACATGGGGGCAGCACAGGACCGCAGATGGAACGGGGCCACCGCAGGCCGCCTGGAGCTCCCCTCCTTTGAGAAGAAGTCCTTTGAGCCTCCCAGACCTCTCACACCCCTGCTTCTGGCACCCATTCCCCACCCCCCACGAGCCCCTGTCTGCCCATTCTTGACAGGTTCTCTGGGTAGGTTGAGTCTCCCCTGGCTTCAAGCTCCTGGTAGTGGTGGTATAGGGTGTCTTCCCCCAGAGAGGGAACAGGGCAGAGAAAGTGGAGCCTGTGGGTATCCCTGGGCACAGCCCCTGCTGGTCCACATCAAAGTTACTAGAGGCTATGTCGGGGGTTAAAGGAACGGGTTTTATTTTAATTAATTTATTTAATTTGGGGTTTTTTTTGGCTGTATTGGGTCTTCATTGCTGCACACAGGCTTTCTCCAGTTGCGGTGAGCGGGGGCTACTCTTCGTTGTGGTGTGCGGGCTTCTCATTGCGGTGGCTTCTCTTGTTGCGGAGCACGGGCTCTAGAGCGCAGGCTCAATAGTTGTGGCACATGGGCTTAGTTGTTCCATGGCATGTGGGATCTTCCCGGACAACGGGTCGAACCCGTGTCCCCTGCATTGGCAGGTGGATTCTTAACCACTGCACCACCAGCGAAGCCCAAGGAATGGGTTTTGACATCAGACTGACTCGGGTTCAAATTCCTTCCTCCTTCCCTCCCTCTCTCCCTTCCTCCCTCCCTCCCTCCCTGCATCGGGTCTTAGTTGCTGCACGTGGGATCTTCACTGAGGTATGTGAGATCTTTTGTTGTGGTGCACGGGCTCTTCATTGCGGCGCTGCGCTTCTCTCTAGTTGTGGCATGCGGGTTTTTCTTTCTCTAGTTGTGGCACGTGGGCTCCAGGGTGCATGGGCTCTGCAGTTTGTGGCACATGGGGTCTCTCGTTGAGGTGCACAGGCTCAGTAGTTGTGGTGCACGGGCTTAGTTGCCCTGTGGCATATGGAATCTTAGTTCCCCAACGAGGGATCGAACCCGCGTCCCCTGCATTGGAAGACGGATTCTTTACCACTGGACCACCAGGGAAGTCCCTCGGGTTCAAATTCTGACCACTGCTCACCAGTGGAGTGACTTCATCTCTCTGACCCTCAGTCTCTTCACTTGTGACAGTGGAGGGAGAGATAGTGGAGGGAGTGCCAAGCAGGCAGGAAGCCTCCTGGGGCCTGGCTGAGCATTCCCGAGACCACACAGCAGTCTTGGGAGCTGGCAGGGTTCCCATCACCCTATTTCAAAGATGGGGAGATGGAGCCCTTGGGCATGACTTGCTAGAGGTCCCACAGCCAAATGGAGAGCTACTGTGGTCCAGATGCCCCCCAGGGCCAGAGGAGCATGGGATGGTGTGTGCCCAGTGAGGTCATGGCGGAAGCCCTGTGACACTGACTGGTGACCTGGAAGAAGCCCTGGCCTCTATGGCCAACAGATGCCCAGAGTTGGGGGGGTTCCATTGTGCTGGCTCTGCCTCCACTCAGACCCACTGGGCCCTCCCAGAACACGCCTAGAAAGGAAGGGGTGTTGGTGGTGGTGACAGTGTCCCTGGGTGGAGGGCAGGCTCCTGCCAGTTTGGGGCGGGGCTGGGGTCTGTGGGCCTCAGGCAGGCAGGGACTGGCCAGGCTTGAAGGAGAGGGCACTCAGCAGTACAGAGGACTGACCTGCCAGGAAGGGAGCAATGGAATAGGTGGGCAGGAGAGGGGGCTGGACAGAGCAGGACTACACCTCTAAGGGGCTCCCCCAACTCTCACCCCTGCTTCTGAGGTGAAAAAAGAGCATGTGAAAACGAGCAATGAAGCTGAGGATTGGGAGGGACCCACTCTCTCCCCACAGCAGCCTCCAGTAGAGCCAGCAGTGTCACTGCCATAGCAACCGCAGCCCCTCCAGCTCCCTTTTCTCCTTTAGCCCCATCCTGCCTGGATGCCCCTATGGCCTGTGTGTGCCTTCCTAGCCCAGGGAAAGAGAGGCTGGGGGTAGGGGAGGGCTCCTTTCTCAGCCCCCATTATGGCCCAGGGGCTGGATCCCAGGACCACCCCTGCCTCAGGATCAGGTGAAAGATTCTTTAAGGGGGGGAGAGGGAAGGGTGTAGTAGCTTTTGCAATAATTATTCTGAATGAACAAGGCAGCTCTCACCTCCCTAAGGTTTCAAACCCCCAACTCTCAAAGTCCCTATTCTCTCCCAGGACACAGAGGCTGCGACCCAGGAGCCCCTGGCAGAGTTGAGAAAACCAGCATTGGGGCAGGAGCCTTGAAGATCATCTGGTTCCCGTCTCCAAGCCTATAGATGGGGAAGCTGAGGTCTGGAGAGGAGCAGGGACTTGCCCAAAGCACACAGAGAGTATGTGGCAAAGTCAGGCAGGGAACCAGGGTGGTCAGACCAGGGGGGTTTGGGGCAGGCAATGAGGGCCAGGAGGGCTGTGTCCCACAGTGGGGGGCCAGGTCTGGGGAAGGCCTGCCCTTGCCTGCTCCTCATTTAGTGCTTCAGTAAACCCCCTCCCAGCCTCAGCACATAATGGACTGAGTGAGGGAGGAGGCCTGGCCCTGTTTAGGGAGGAACAAGGGACCAAAAAGAGCAGAAAGGAGCTGGGGCTCTGAAGAGGGGCACAGTCAGGAGAGCTAGGGACCCTAAAGGTCCCATTGAGTGCCCCTGAGCGAGAAGGGCTTGTGGCCCTAGACAACAGGCTTTGGCCCAAGCACTGCCCTTTCTAAGCAGTGGGTGCCTGGGCAAATCGCCCAGATTCCCAGGGCCTGCACCTCACTCTCCTGCTGCCCCTGCCCCATGTAAAATGGGGTCAGCCACACAGGCTGGGGGGAGATTCTCCGTGATGGAGCAAACAAACAGAAAGGGTGATTCCTGGCTCCACTTAGGAGATCGGTGGATGGGCCCTGTGAGGCTCTGAGCTCGAAACCTTATGTCTGCTGGGCCAGGGCTACTGCCACGATCACCTGGAGCATCTATTACGTGCAGAGCCTGAGGGACTGGGACAGGAGGAAGCTGTGGGCACAGGACCCCAAGATGTAGAACAGAGAGGGGTCCATGTAGGTAGGAGCCTCTGGGGTTTGGAAGAGGGACTCTGCAGCCTTCCTGGGAGAAGAGGGATGCTGCTGGGGCTCAAAGGCAGGCCCTGTAAGGTCAGGGAGAGGTGGGAGGGGCTGAGCGGGCACAAGCTGGCATTTGCTCCCTGTGACTCTCTGGCACCGGACCCCAACTGATCAGGGCCTCCCTGAGCTGTCACTGCACCCCCAAAGCCCCAGAGGCCTGGCCCACAGTGGGTTTCCTCACCTTCCAGCACACAGTCCTAAATCTAGGGCCTGGGCAGGAAATGGGCATCGTGCTAGGGCCGCGAGCCAGGAGCTGTGCATCAGCTGTTGCCAGTGCTCGCCACACCCGCAGAGTGGCTTCTCTTGTTAATCCCATGTTGCTGATGAGGAAACAGAGGCCCAGAAAGGTAAAGTGTCTTGCCCAGGGTCACCCAGCTCCTTCTCCTCTGTCAAGGCCACTCCTGGAAGCTCTTCTGGGCTTGGATGCTGCCTGAGACGCACACTGATGACAGCTTGCGAGAAGGAGGGCCACGTCCTAGTTGAGGGGCGTGCCTCTGAGAGAGTGTGCTGTGGCATCCACAGCAGATGGGAACCCCGTACAGCATTGTCAGTCCTTCCTTTCTGTGTCCCCCCACACCTGTTCATTAGTTGGTCATCACATTCTCAGGCCTCACGGTCTGTCCACTGGTAAAGGTTGGAGGGCATGACCCAGATGCTGCCTTGACACTTAGCAGCTGGGTGACCTTGAGCAAACACTCTGTCCTCCTGTGGCTCCGTGACCTCCCTTTGAGATGGGGACGAGGGCACCACGTACTACACTAGGGGTTGTGGGGAGGCTCCAGGGACCCTTTCATGCCAAGTGCTTACGGGGCCTGGCCCACGGTCTCTGTTCCTCTTTTTTGTTTTTGTTTTGTTTTGCCACACCACGCGGCACGTGGGATCTTAGTTCCCCAACCAGGCATTGAAGGCGCACCCCCTGCAGTGGGAGCGTGGAGTCTTAACCACTGGACCGCCAGGGAAGTCCCTCTCTGTCCCATTTGATAGCCCCTCTGGGACGAGGCTTGAATCAGCCAGAAGGCCAGGCAGGTGATAAATGGGTCCCTCCCTGCCCCCCAAATTCCCCTGGAAACACGTAGGCTGCCCACCCCCAAGGCACCCCGCCCAGAGGGGGATGGGAGAGTGGGGATGGCTCCCAGTGACGCCCTCTTCACCACCCGCGGGGATGACGGAGATGGGGCCAGGAGAGGGCGGGCTGAGGACAGCTGCTGAGTGGTGGCAGTGAGGGGCATGTGGGGGACCCCGGCCACCCCTAACAACCGGGCCTCAGCACGGGGAGCCCGCGGGTGAGAGACCCAGGGTCCTCGCTCTGTCTCAGAGCTGGCCCGCCTGCCTGGCACGAGCCGTCCAAGCACTGGTTTTAATCGATCTTTTTTTGCAAGCAGCCTGGAGGTGCGGGGGCGGTTTCCCCTTGACTCGAGTCTCTAGGAGGATGCGGCTTGGCTAAAAATAACTCGAATTACTGTGCTCCCGCCCCGAGGCCGGAGGAGGGGCGGGGGGGGGGTGCTGTGGGGGCGGGACCCCGGAGGGAATGTTGCAGCAGCAGTGGGGAGGGGGTTCCCTGAAAGGAGCTGGAGAAACGCGGATGTTGGCAGGTGGGAAGGGGTGCAAGGCATTCAAGGGAACGGCCCTTTCTCACCCACTTCTCTCCAGGGAGGCCAGTGCTTCTGGAGCAGAGCTGGGGGTGCAGGCTGGCCCTGATCCCCGGCCCCGCACCGTGGAGGGGGCCAGCCTTCCTGGGTGGTAGCAGTGGGCTCCTTCCAGCAGGAAGTCTGTGTTTGGAGGAGACCGCCCCCCTTCAGCTCAGTCCTGTTGAATGCAAGCAGTGACAGCAGAGGGCACAGATCTGGGCTCCTGGTCCCCAACTCTCCTTCCTTGCGGCCTGACACTGAGCCCCAAATCTTCATCCAAAAACTGGGTGCGATTGCAAAATTAAGCACCTGACTCCTGGGCACTCCACGGCCTTCTCTCCCAGCCCCACCTGCTCCATCTGTCTGGAGAGGCAGCAGGCTCCCTGTCACACCCTTGGTACAGGGCTGAGAGAGCCCGTCGTGTGACCACCCCTCAGAGCAGGGCGAAGGCTGTGTCAGGGTCCGGGAGGCCCTAAGCTAGGCAGGATCTGGGGTCCTCCGCACAGAAGGGGGCTGGTCAAGGAGGGTGGGGACTCCAGGTGCCCATGGGATGGGGGAGGTAATGGTGGGGCCCAGACAGGAGGCTGGGGACGGGCTGCACGATGGGCTGCTGGCCCTGGTGGCCTTCTGGTGCTGCCCTCTCTGCCATCCCCAGCTTCACACCACAGGGCTGAGACAGTGCGAGAAGGAGCACAAGAGGCTCAGTGGCAGGGCATGGATCACGTGGTGGAGAGGGGACAGCATGGCTGTCCTTTGCACACACACAGACCCCACAGAGGCAGTGGGAAATGCACTGGAGGGGGGCCAATCAGCCCTGCAGCAGGGAATGGGCTGGGACATACAGGTCCCTGGGTAGGGGCCCTCCATACGCCGTGCCTCAGCTTTCTCATCCTTAGGGGTGGCCATGGGATGCCTTGGAAAGCGCCATAGATGGAGAGCAGAAGAAGCCAAAGCAGGAGTAGGGAAAAGGGCAACGGCAACGATATCAGCTATCCCTGCCCGCCACTGAGCACTCACGGGGCTCCCTGCAGTGTTCTGTGAGGGCGGTCCTAAGATTACCCCCACTTTACACATGAGGAAACTGAGGCTCAGAAAGAAGAATTGACTCACCCAAGGTTGTAGAGCTTGTGCAAGATGAACTGGGCCTTTGAACCCAGGACCATCCGACTACACAGCCTGTTTCTCCATTTCATCTTGTTCTGAACATGGAGCCAGATGTACTTATGAGGTTGACTCAAGGTGGGGTGCACGGGTATTCATCCAGATATGAGATACACGGAGTCGCTGCAGCTGAACCCCTACCCAGACCTACCCATCCCTCACCCCTCCAGGGTTGGCTCAGGTCACAGGGAGCCTCGTTCTGGGGCACCAGTGTGCCTGGGAAGTACCTGTGTGTGCAGGGGGGTCGGGGAGAAGAGGGAGTGTGTAGTCTGCCAGGATGGGAACAAGACAAGTGATAACAGTAATGATAATAAAATCCCCCCAAAATAATGATGTTTTTAGCAGCACTGTTCCTGAGGAGAAACTAAGAGCAACACAAACATCCAGTGACAGGAGAATTGAGAAATCAGCCACAGCTCCCACAGCAGCAGGGGTGAGTCCTAAACCATAACGTAGAATGAAGAACACAAATTGCAAGAAACTACATTCAGTTCAAAGCCATTTTTATAAAGTCCCCCACCAGAGTAAAACTACACAATACTGTTTTAGGCATTCATATGTGTATGATAAAGCTCTTACAAAAGAACAGAAGTGATAAACCAAGATTCTTGGTACACTGGGGGAGGCAAGAGTTGGGTAGGGGTGGCACACGCAGGGAGATTCCACCAATGAACGTCTGTTAGTGGCCCACGGGGTGTCAGGCGCTATTTGTGGTGCTGGGGGCGGGGCATGCAGGTACAAGCAAGACAGACGTGAACCTCGTGGCACTTACAGTCTCACGAGACACACTTCCTTCCTGTTCTTGTGCTGTGGAATAGGTCACCAGTGTCCGTTATGTTATTATGTATTGTCACAGATATTCCTTTACATTAATCAAATACTATATTTAAAGAGATAAATAAGGAATAAACACAAATGTAATTGACCTCCCTCTCAAAAAAATCCCACCCAAGTTGGTGAGCTCCGGAGGCTGAACTCCTCTCCCTGCTTCCTCTCATTGATACTCCATCACATTGATCCCGGAGTCCCAACCCCTGGACCCCATCCCCCCTCCAATCTCCAGTCGCAGCTGAATGTCCCACAAGGTTATTCCCTCAGGCAAAGGTAAAAATGGCTTGGAGTGCAAGATTGGTAGACAGGGCAGGGTGCTCAACCTCTGGGAGAGCCAGAGCCAGTTGGGGAGATAAAATGCAGTGGAGGGAGGGGCAGAGCCTGGGAAAGATCCCTCCTCTTTCTGGCCCAGGGCTCTTGCACGACATTAGTAGAGGTGGACGGTGCAGAAGGTGGGAAGTAACAGGTCTGCTCTGTCTCAAGCTCTTCATCTTCACCTGGGGGGGTCCGTCTGCCATCCGTCTGTCCATCCAGCCAGCCAACTATACACCATATAATGGACATTGGTGACCTACCACACAACACAAGAACAGGAACAAAATGTGCCTTGTGAGACTGTAAGCTGCATGAGGCCTGGGGTTCATGTCTGTCTGGCTTGTGCCTGCATCCCTGCCCCCCATCCCAGCTCCCCTGCACTGCCCTCCTGGGGCAGGGCCAGTCTAGCCACCCTCACCCGATGGCCTGGTACATGGTAGATACTTGCTGAGGGGTACCCGGCCTCACTGTCACTGCTTTCAGCAAAAGCAGAAAAGGATGCACCTCCAGGCCCTCACATGTGCTGTTCCCTCTGCCTGGAACAGTGCACCCTCCCACCTGACTCAGCCTAAAGGTCATCACCTCTGGGAGGCCTTCCAGGACCACCCCAGCCAAGCCAAGCCCCTCTCTCCACACCTCCCCCAACACCACAAGCTATATCATGGTCATGCTTTGTCTAGGTCCTTCTCTCTCCTGAGTGGGGGGATTCCAAGATCAGGCCCAGGTCCCCCAGCATCCCCTGGGCTGGGCCAGGGCCCACAGGAGGGCTCTCAGCTTCATCTTCTCGGCCATTCTTAACACCTGAATACAGTCTGGCATTTTTCCCCTGGAGGAGCCAGGCCCAAGGGGGAGGCCAGCCACTTCATCAGCCCCCGCACCTCTTGGACTCCACTTTCTAGATCTTTGCCCCTCCCCCAGCAGTCCACCCATCTTCCACCCTGAGGGCTACCAGGACTCCACACATCCATCTCTTCTCTTCTAGAGCTGCCCTCGGCAGGAGAGATAGTGGGTGGGAAGTGTCCAGGGCTGGGAAAATGGGGCTACAGAAAGATCCCTGAGAGAACCCTCCCCCACCCAGCTCTCTATGTCCACAGCCTGTGAGGGATGCAGGGTGTGGGATGGGAGAGATGGCAGTGGCTGGTCATCAGTCCAAATCCAGGTCACTCCCAGCCTGCTCAGCAGCCGTCGATAATTAGGGGCCAGCAGGACGTGGGCAGGTGGGTGGCAGGAGACCTAATTGTCTGATTTTTCAGGTAATTAACGGGAGGCTGTCTGGTCTGTCCCCACGGGGCCCAGCATCCGCCACCCCATCCCCTGGGCAGCCCCAGCCGCCTAATGAGGCTAATTATTGAGTGGTGCCCAGGCCCTCATTAGTTACCTGGAAGGGTCATGTGGGAATGGCACCAGGGGCGGGGCTCAGCCAGCCATGGTGGAGGCTGGGAGCCCCCAGCGATCGGCATGCAGAATGTGCTGCCTGTAGGTCTCTGCAGCTGCACACTGAGGGTAGCCCACCCACACTTGGGACCTCACTTCTTGCCTCTGCTCTCAGGGCAGCAGCTTTAGGTCAAATCCTCCCCCTGCCATTTCCCAGCTGTGTGGCCTTGGGAATGTCACTCCCCCTGTCCTACCCTCTGTTTCCTGAATCAGAGATGATGGATGTAAAACGCCTGGGGCACAGTGGGTTCCCAGTGCACAGGTGCTCACCTTCTCCCCACGGGGCCAATTCCTTTCCTTCCCTCTTGAGGAAATGTTGGCCCAGAGTGGGTAGGGCCTAAGGTCACCAGTGTGTCCAAAGCCCACTCTGCAGGGCCTGGGCACCAGGGAGGGCAGCAGGGATGCTGAGGGATGGCCCTCTGGGATTCGCCCAAGGGATCTCAGCAGCAGGGCAGGGGAGTCCTGGGAGGAGTCATAGAGGCAATCTGGCCAAGGAGAGGGGGCACCCAAGAGCAGCTGGACTTTCCGGACACCTGAGCAGAGTGGCAATGGGGAAGCAGGAAAGCTCCAGGAAATGCGGGGCTTTGGAGGTCATGATGGAGCCAGAGGCCCTCTCCTCCCTGGATGCTCCAGGACACTCAGGAAAAGCCCACAGGCATGTGACGGCGCCACAGCCTGCTGTCCAAGGCAGGGATCCATTCTTTCTTGGTTGGTCCACACCAGTCTTGGCCCAGGAGATCACTGTGCCTTCAGATGTTGAGAGTTTTTGGCTTCTGTGGCTTCTTTGTTTTAAGAATTCTGTGACCTAATTCCATGCTGACAAATTCCATGCTGTTCTGGCTCCTATAATCGTCAGCTAATGCTACTTTTGGTCCTACTGCCAGCCCAGAATCTTGGTCAAGGATTTCCAAACTGTGTCCCCCAGGAGCCCTAGGGTGGGAGCAGAAGGGGGGGCTACTGACCCTCCAGTTGGAACAGCTGGACTTTGATAAAATATTAGTAGCTGCTCCTTCCTGAGCTCTTGCTGTGTGCCAGGCATGCACCGGGTCTCTGCCTCAGCAATTGCATTTGTCCTCAAAAAATCCCACGAGGAAAGTAGCATCACATCCCCATTTTACAGATCAGGCTGCTGACACTGTTGGAGGCTGAGGCTAAGCGGCATGCTCCAGGGCTCACAGCCTGTGGGAAGGAGAGCCGGGACTTGGACCCAGTTTCCACTCTGAGCTGCTGTGAATATGGGTTCTGTGGCTAAAAAGAAAACTAGGTTCAGGAGTTGAGGGGAGTGTCCCGTTTATCATAATTTGTTTCCTCCAGAGCCGAGTGTGTGAGTGCGCCTGCCTCTCTGCCCCAGAAGAGCGTGGCTTCAGCCCCAGGTCGCCCAGGGCCTCTACGCCCCACCACGTGGTGTCTGTGTGCACGAGGGCCCATCTGCCCATCTGTTTCCCTTCCCTCTGCTGTGGGCTCTGCTTCCCCGTGGTCCAAACAACAAGATCCAGCCCAGAAACAGCATATGTTTCCAGCCTCTGCTAGTCCAAGTCATAAATCGCCTGGTGTGATGTGCTCCTTGTGTCAGCTTGTTTCAAAACTCAGGGTGGAGGTGGCTGAATGAGTGTGAGGAGAATGCAGGGCCTCCTCCAGCCTGAGAAGCTGAGAGCTGGGAGCCGGGGTGAGCCCAGGACTGAGGCTCAGGAAGGGAGACAGGGACTAGGCCTGGGGCTGGCTTGGGGGCTCAGCCTGGGGTGGGAACCAGCAGGTGGTGGCCTGGATTCAAGCTGGGCCTAAGGGCTGAGACTTAAACGGGAGCTGAGGTCAGAGATCAAAGGGTTGGGCTTCTTGTCCAATGGTCAGAGGTCCAGACTTGACTTGGAGTCAGGGGTCAGAGGGCAGGGGCTATTGCTCAGAGCTTGATGGGGATGGAGAGCTAAGCTCAGTTTGGGGTGAAGGTCAGGCCTTAGGCTGAGGTAGGGTCAGAGGTTAGAGGTCAGAATCAGTCCAGTGCTGAAGGCCATAGCTAACTGAGAGGGAGGTCCCCAAAGACTCAGAAGTCTGCCTTCTCTATCCTGGAAGTGACGTGTGCCAGGACCGGTGACAGAGGGATGCCTGTGATAAATAAGACGGGGCTTCCAGGAATTGACCATGAGTTTGAAAAGGACTGGGCACAGATCTTGTGTCCAAAGCCACTAGAGCAAGGCTGGGGGCCTGGCCTCCAGTCCTAGCTTCCTGCCCTCAGGATGGGAGCCTTGGTTGCTTATCTCTGAAACGTGGATGATCACAGCACCCGCCTCCATGTTGATCATGCTCCATCCATGTTGCTGATTTCTACCCTCAAGACTGTGTGCCCTGGAGTGGGGGCAGATGAGTTAACACAGTGAGGGTGAGTGGTCGAGGCAGGTATGTGAGATGCTTCTGTGGCATGGGGGGTGGGGGGTCACAGGAGAGGAACTGTGCCAAGGCCCTAGGTCCCCAGTCACCACCCAGGGCCCTGTCACTCCCAGGCTGCCCCGGAGAGGTGACCCTGCAGCCAGTTCAGGCCTCAGCTACCCCCTGAGCCGTGTGCAAGCAGCACCGTCCCGGGCATTTTTTCCAGGCCTCCATTCTGCCAGCCAGGTTTTCCCACCTCTTTTCCCTTCTGGGCCCAGCATGGCCGGAGATCTGGGGACAAGGCCACACAGCCGCCAGTTGGGGAGCTAGGATGGAGGAGGCAAAAGCAGGAATGAGAGGCCAGCAGGCAGAGAAGGGTGCCAAGGAGGAAGCCTTATCACAGGCCTCTCTGTTCTCATCTCCCACAAGGCCTGGTCACGAACCAGCCTCAGCTGTTGACCCGCAGCTGGGGTCCTGACCCCAGAGGTCTCCCCCTCCCCACAGGGGAGCACAGGGAGATTCAACAAGGGGGGAACCAGGCATGTGTGAGGGGGTGGGGGCTGGAGGGAGATGAGAGAACCCCTGGGGGACAGGAATGGTGGAGAGCCAGCAGAGGACATGTGGACAAGAGGGCTGCCCTGCCTGCCCAGGATGCAAGGCCTCCAGGGTTTGGCTATGAAAGTCCCAGTCACCTCCTCCAGCTGAGCTATTAATACCCAGCTAAGACCCACGCACCCTTGCTGGGAGGACGCCGAGTTCCTTGGGGGCTAAAAACGGTCTGCAGTGGGGGTGGGCCTGGTGTCCTCCCTCTCTGCTTGTCAGAGGAGCTGGGGCCAAAGTCCATGCTGGCCTGGAAGGGAGCCAGAGCCAGGGTCGGGGTACAGAGGGTGACTGAACCCTGGGGTGGCCTGAGGATTCCAGGCGGGAGCAGGAAGGCACTCAGCCAGTCCAGTCCCCGTTGCTCAGAGACCTGAGGGTGGCCCGGGGGCCTGCCAGTGGTCCCACCCAGGAGGAGACCCGCCTGACTTTCTGGCTCCTTGCCCCACCTAGGCCTTCACCTTCCCCCCAGGCCTCAGCTTCGTCTGCCGCAGGCTGCAGTGGGGCTAGCGGCTGAGGGCTGCCTGCCTGTCTTCTGCCCAGAGGGGCCTAGAAGGGAAAGGGAGCTCCGGGGAGGGGCAGGTTCGGAGCCTCTAGTGGGATCCGGGCTGCCTAAAGCAGAGCCATTCACATTCATTGAGCTTCATGTGTGAAATTTCGATTATTCATAGCATTCTCTCAGGAGAGAGTTACTGGCAGCACCATTTTATAGGTGAAGAAACTGAGGCTCGGTCATCTCCTCAGAGCCTGAGCTGGCTAGACCTGGTTTGTCAGACTCCAGACCCTACGTTGTGTTGCCTCCTGTTACGTCATTGCAAAAGGAGATTTCTTGGTTTGTCTTGGGGATCCATGAAACAGGTATTTCCATCAAAATGCCCTGATCACTGTAGTGTCCCAGGCCCACCAGGGTGGCCAAACCAAGAATGAGAGGCCTGCATGGGCACCTTTCTCCTGCATTGGTGAACCCCCCTCACAGGGATCGTCAGCCACTTCTTCCCTCATTCCTGGGGCTCAAGGACACATCCTGGGAGCCTGTGCTAGTCTTCTGGGCTCGAGGTCACCCAAGGCCACCTGCTCCCTGCTGTGTCCCCCTCCCTTCCCATGATAGATGCTCCAGGATCCAGACACCAACCCCAGAAGAGCACAGACTTGGCCAGGAGAGTCCAGACAAGAAAGTGGTTGAGAGGTGTCAGCCCCGGAGGCCCCCTGAGCCGGAAATCCCGACAGCTGCCTGGCTCATGGGTCCTGGGCACTGGGCCCTGACCCAGGGCAGGCAGCAGCCGTGTCAGGTGTCCAAAGGAGTTGGGGGAGGTTATGGCTGGAGCCAAGGCTGTCTGCCTGTGGTTAGCGAGGCTGTTGACACCTCCTGGGCTGCCAAGGCAGAGCGAGGCCAAGGGGCTGGAGGAGGGGTCCTTGCTTAGCCTGGAGGGCCTGAGGGGAGAGACAGGCCCCGACTTGAGGGTCTGGGGAAGGAAGCACAGTCCTGTCCTAAGCTGAGAGGGACCTGGCCCTGCCTGAGAAATCTGAGGAGGGGGACAGACCCCTAGCTTTGGGGGCTGGTAGAGGGGGTATATTTCCAAATGGCCAGTGGGGAATAAGGTGTGGGGGGGTTGTCCCAGCCTGATACCAGGACACCAGGACAGCAGGGAAGGCTGCCCATGTCCTGGGTTCAGGGGGAAGCTCTGAATTTGCCGGCCTCCATTCCTGGCTGGGAGGCACGTGCCTCTGCAGGACAAGCAGGAGGCCTCTGGCCTCAGGCTGACCACACAAACAGCCCCAGGGTTTCACTTCCCCGGGAGAAAAGGAGAGGCCTAACCTTGCCTGGATTTTCCTTAACCCCCCCGAGAGGGTCTTTGCCTCTGCGCTGGTGCAGATGCGGGGACAGACTAGCGTCAGAGAGCCCGTTCCAGGGGAGCCCTCCCGGGATGGGCCCCCCTGCTCATTTGATCCATGCACCTCAGCTCTCCTGATGCCCATGTGCTCCCCCCATCTGGAGCCACCTCCTCAGGCAATCTTCCTGGATTGATAGAGGTGAGGAGGCACTATGCTTCCAACTCCCACGCCAGGCTGGAGTGTCCATGGCTACCCCATCTTCTTGGGGCCCCCGCCAGCCGAGCCTGACCTCATGAGGCTTTGGGCCTCCATCTCTCTTCTCTCACTTTCCTTTCAACCCTCCCTCCCTCCTGGCTCCCTCCTAGACCTCCAGGCCTCTGGTTCTCTGGCTGAACCAGCCCCTTGGCCACACCAGGTCTGGGGTCCTCTCCCATCTCAACTGTCCCTGCTGCTCAGTCTGGGGCTCAGTCCCCTTCCCTGTGTCTCTGTCTCTTCTCTCTGGGTTTATCTTTGTCCTCTGGGCTCTGACTCAGACCTGACTCTGTCTCTCTGTTTTAGTCTCCATCTCTGCCCCTCTCTCTATATCTGTCTGGCTCCCTGACCCAGTCTCAAATGTCTCAGTCTTTCTGTCACTGTTGCTCTAGGACCCGGTCCTGGCAGTGTCTCCTCTCCCCACCTGGCCAGGGCACCTGCTCAGACATCTGCTCTGCTGTCTGCTTGCTGGGCCCCATGAAGAGCTCAGACAACACTTGTGGTCTCAACTCTAGCCCAGTTCCAGGGGAACTGCTGTGATTCCCAGAAGGTGGGTGAGGGAGAGACAGGCCAGAGGGCCATGTGCTTGCCTGTCTCTTGAGGGGCTAATGGCCCTGGGCCTCCCTCTGCTCAGGCCACCGCTACCGGTGCCACGGGCTTCACATTTCACCCCACCACTGACGGCTGTGGGACCCCGGGCAGGTTCTGAGTTCGTGTCCTCTTCTCCATAGTGGGGCCAATAGAGCCGACTTCAGCAGGTGTCAGAGGATGGAATGTCAGTGCACTTGGCGGGCACTTGGCACTGTGCCCAGCATGTAGTAGTGCTCCATAGAGTCCCCATGACTGTTACTGTGACTGTAATTCCCCAAGGTCCCCGGAGTCATGATAGGCAGAGCGGGGAATGGGCTGAGCTTCTGCTGTTTGAAGTGTCCCATGTCCACCTGCGTCCCATATCCGTCTCTTCCTCTGTTGGACAAAAGACCTCTCCCTATACCTGGGACCTTCCTGTCCTCAGAGTCTGTCTGAATTGCACACTGGTGCTCACCAAATTAATTACTGCTGGCTTGGGGATATATTTTTTTAAGAAGACATTTTTCCAGGGGGAAAAACACGCAGGAGCTATAATTAGTTGGGAAGAGGAAAGAGGTGCGGAGCGTGTGAATCATCAGCCCCAGTGATAGACGGTTAGAGGCTGAGCAGAAGTTTCAGGAGAAGCTGCTGGAGTGTGGGTGAGTTGGGGATGGGGTGCTGCCCCCAGGCAGGCCAGGGTCATCAAACACCAGGCATGTTCAGGGATGGGGACTTTATCTGTCACCCTGAAGTCTTTATGCCCTCCCCCCCAAGGCTCTGTCACCCATCACCCTCTCAAGGTCCCAGCTTCTCAGCTCCCCTGCACGTCCTGCCTGCCCTGACTGTCCCTAGGGCTTTTGTCCACCTTATCCCAAGGCCAGTGCCAGTCCCTGCTGGCATGTACCTGGGCAGAGAGCCTTGCAGCTTGAATGAGGAGAGAAACTGGAGGGTTTGAGGTGCAGGGATTGCAGACCATCTAGACCTGCTGCTCATTCATTCACTCACGTGTTCATCGAATACTGAAATGCTGCTGTGTGCCTGGTCCACAGACAGGCAAGCCAAGGACCAGAGAAGTGCCACTCCAAGGCCTCACAGCTGTGAGTGGAGCAGCCTCTCTGCCTGTCCTGTCATACCAACTCTGCTGAGCCAGACCCTGGGCTGGGCCACCAAGGGGACCACGACCAGACCCCACCCTAACTGAGCCCATATTCTGATGGGGGAGGCAATCAGGCACCTATAGGGCAGAACGCCCAGTGCTGTGAAGTGGGAAGCACAGCACTGTGGGAGCTCAGAAGTGGATCTTGATCCAGCCTGGTGGTCACACAGGGCTTCACAGGGGATGAGGTGAACAGTGTTCAGAGGCTGGAAACAGCATGATGACCCATCATGCTGGAGGGATATTTAGTGACTCTGTGGCAGGGCTCAGGCAGCAGCAGGAGTGGGGGATTGCTGGGGACTGTGGCTTCTGGGCCAAGTGATCACAGTGCCCATTTCCCCAGTGTTTCTCCTGAACAGCTGTCTGGGGCGCTCTGAGGCCCTCGTCCTTGGGGACCCTCCGTTGGTTCTTTTTGACGTCTGGGGCCCACTGACCCAAGGTAACCCTTGTCTGGGCAGTCAGTGGCTAAGGGGACTGGACCCCAGGTTTCTCCCTCTCTCCCTCTCCTCTGGCTGAGGGCTGGCTACCTAATGGTCTAGGGGTCTCTGCCCAGGCCTCAGGGGCTATGCAGGAGCAGCGTGGCCTGTGCCTGAGAGCTGAGGAGAGGACACTTCCTCCCCGGGAGAGCATGGCATCATTCAGCACACAGAGCGCTCCCTTCTAACCCCAGACCAAATTAGCCTTCCAAATTACAGGCTGCATGTCCTCCAAATCGGGGATTGGGTGGGAGAACAGAGGCCCAGCTCTCCTTCCCGCTTCCTGCTCACAGAGGGCTCTCGGCCCATCCCTAAATAACAGGACCACGTTAGGAAAGAATTCTGGGCACACACACCCTCCCACCCCAGGGTGCAGGGACCCCCAGGTCCCAGACCTGCATTCAGGCTCAGGGCAAGGCTTTGCCCTCCTGGGGTTTGACAGTGAGCTTGGAACCAGAACATTCAGTCAAGGCCAGCTTAGGGTTCTGAGGGCATTTTGAGGATCATTCATTTATTCATCAAACACCTACTGGGCACATTCTCTATGCCAGGCATTGTGCTGGGCCTTGAGACACTGAGTGGCAATGGAGGTGACAGACATGTGACCAGGAAGGTATATGTCAGAATGAGCAGGCCTGTGGCAGGGTATGTACCAGTAGCCCTGGGAACCCTTGATGAGGTCAGGGAGACCTTCCTGGAGGAAGGGGTATATGAGCTAAGTCCTAAAGGATGCATGTGTCCTTAGCCAGGGGAAGAGAGTTCAGGGGGGAAAGAACATCCAGTGCAAAGGCCAGGAGCAGAGAGTGAGGGAGGGGCATTAAGAAGTGGGTGGAGGCACTGGTTGGTTCAGATCCAGGGGCCTTGTCAGCCATGCTGGGGGATTGGATTTCGTCAGAAGTACAAGGGAAGAGGAGGCCTGTGATCCCAGGAGTGGAGGAGGACGGGTGTGTGTGTGTGTGTGTGCAGAAGCACAGTTGGACCATGGCCCCACCCCGAGGGCTCCTGGTAGGTATGAAGGGATGTGGGGGCAGAGGAGGGGGTCCTGGACCTCCCACATTGGCCTCCCTCCCACCCCTACCCCTTCCAGACAGCTTCGGGCCTTTGAAGAAACAATCCAGTTTACCACAAGGAAAACACGGGAGCCTGATGGTATTTTTTTGTGTCCTGAAATTAAGGTGCCTTCCTGTGTTTTCGCTAATTGGTTTGGAACTCTTCATGTTTTTGTTTTAGAAGAAAATTATTATGGATCTTGAGAATAAATGCGATCATTGTGTGGTGCTGAGAGCAGAGAATGAAAGGAAAACACCTCCTGAGCTCGCCCACTCTTGTGTCACAGAAGAGGCAAGTGAGGTGGGGAGGAGAGACTTTGAGGCCACACAGCCACAGTGATGGTCCCCCAGGAGCAGGAAGGGGTGACTTTTGGGGCTCGGTGGAGAGAGGATGCTTGATGGGGGGTTCTTACAGCAGGGTGGAGAGAGGACCTGCGAGTTCCTCCAGCTTCTGGTCTTGCTTGCACACCTCCTGGGATGGAGAAATCACGGCTTCCTGTCTGCGTCTGGTGAATTGGCCCAGCTGTAGCTGGTGAGCAGTTTTCCCTGAGTAGGCAGTGCTGCTCCCCTCCAGTCTCACCCAAGTTTCTCTGCATCCCAATCTCTACCCCACCCAGGACCTCTGATCTTTGCTTCAGCTGCTTGAGGTGAGGCTGGGGCCAGAGTGGTATCTGTAGGTGGGACCCTGGGCTGCAGGCTGCACGGCACTAGATCTGATCTGGCCCCGGTAGATGGTGCCTGCACTTCTGAGCCTGATGGCTGGGAGGGCTTCCGGGCTGGAGCTTCCCCGGCTGGCAGCCAGCGTGGGAGCGTGAGGAAAGGCACGAAGTCTGCTTCCTGGATGCACGGCCTGTTGTCCAGCACATCCTGCAGGGCCCGGCCCAGCTCAGCTGAGGACATAAGCTAGTGGGTAGAGTCAGGCCTGACAGTTCCATGGGCAGCACTGGACAGACAGGTGGGGCACCAGGTCAGTGCGCGCCCTCACTCAGCAGGCTTCTGTTTAGCCCCTGCTATATGTCTGGCCCTGTGACGGCGCTGGGCCCTCAGAAATGAATTAGACACAGACCCGCCCCTGCCCCCGAGAGCCCGTGGTCTGGACAGGCACAGAGGAGACAACAGAGCGCAATAAAAAACCTGTATCCCCGGCCGTACCAGCAAAATCAGCTCCAGACTTTGGGGAGTGAAATCCTACATAACCCACTTCTACCCAGCAGCTAGAAAGGGACCTCTAGAAGTCACCTCTGGCCTCCTGTTCCTTCTGCTTGACCTCCCACGGCTCCCTTTTGCTGGCCCCCAGAGGGCCTGTGTACTCTGGTCCAGCCTCTCCCTGGAGCTCAACTCCCTCCTCCACTCAGCTGCAGTGAACACTCAGGGTTTAATGGTCTCTCTGGCCATCTGGCCTTTGTCCAGGTTGTTCTCTCTGCCTGGAAAATGTCCCCTTCCTTTACACTTGCTAACGCCTACTCACTCTTCAGAGTCAGCTTCCAGCCCTCTCCGTGGGTAGCTTTCCCGGCGTCTAGATCACGACAGCCCCCTGGTACCTGTCCCTGTAGAGCCCCCTACACTGCTCCTCAGAGCATTCATGGCACTTGTGATCAGGTCTTTAATTGTGTGCTTATTCCTTTGGGGACACAGGACCCAGAGCAGGCCAGGTTTCTCTTGGCCACTGCTGGATCCTGTCGTCTCACCCCAGAGGAGCCCAGAGGATGTGTTTAGTCAATATATGTTGAATGATGAGTAACATGTAAAACCCACATGTTTTTCTATTAATAGAAAGTTAAGTTTGGGCACAAACATCACAAAAATCTAGTAAGATTTAAATGCATGTTCATACCCACACGCTGAGAATGTTGCAAAGATGGTTACACGGCCCCCTAAAATGTAGTTACCCCCACGCCTGCCCCCAAAGTCACTGGCAGTGGCTGGTTCAGGGCAGCCCTGAAGTTAACAGCAATAACAGGGACACTGGCCGTGTGTTGGGAGCCACCTCAGCACTAAATAAGTGCAGATTTTTTTTTTCAATGAAACATTATATTTGGATGCAAGAACCTAGAGTATCAAAGATTCATGTGGAGCCAAGATTCATTCATCAACAGACATTTCTTCAGAGCCAAGGGTTGGCTGAGCACTGAGGATCTGGTTGTGGACAGACGGCCTGCTTTTGCCCGTATCGGCGTCAGGCTGAAGCCAGGAGGAAAAGCGGAATCAATGGACCCGACCTTTGGCCCTGAACCAAAGGGAAGGAAAGACATTTCCTCCTGTGGGATGTACAATCTCTGAGCACATCTCTGTCAGCAAAGAGGCACAGCCTGACCCTGTCCTGCGGGGCCCTGGAGATTCCATTTTTTCTGGTGGGGGCCTGGGCCGGTCACACCCCCTCCCTGGGACAGCGTTCAAGCAGCTGTTAGAGCTGGGGTACGCCAAAGGACCCTGCAGAGACAGGCTCACCACCTTCCCTGCTCATGCTACCTCTTCCACGGGATGCCACTCCACAGCCTGTGCGTGGGATCCAGCCCACAGCCAGTGTCTGCCAGCGGTCACATTAGGGTCACGTACAGGTTAAAGCAGCCCCTCTCTGCTGCCAGGTCATGGTTGGGGTGTCCCGCTGTGTATGTGCATGTCAGGTATGGGGCACGTAGGGGCTGGGGGGCTCTGGGAGAAAACGGTGAGCACCTTGTGAGAGCAGGGCCTTGCCTTCCCCTCAAAATCCCCAAGACCCGACCTTTCTCCTGCTTCAGACCAGAGTCCCCAAGGGCCTTAACCAGACAGACAACCGGCAGTGAGACAGCCAGCCTCCCTGGGACCAGAGCCCCCATTCCACCGGGCAAGACTCTTGGGTCAGCAGCCTAGGATCTTCGGCCACCATGGTGCTGACGTGCTGAGGCCCAAGTCCTCACCCGGCTGTGCCCTGCCCAATATAGAGGGCTCTGAAGGACACAGACAGCTCTTCCTCTGTCAGGGCAGTGGGGCCATTTATCACGGAGATAAGAATTAGCCCAGAGGGCAGAGTTGGCGGAAGGAGCTGTCTGGAGGAGATAATCTAGGGTCACTCAGAGGGCATGGAAGAGCCATGTCCCCACTCCACCCCCTGCCACCCAGACCCCGCCCTTATGCTTGCTGGCCAAGACATCTGGCTGTCTCACCTCATGGAAAAACCTGATGCCCTCGGGGGACAAGGAGCTGGGCTATGGTTGGGAGTGGGGTGTGTTTCCTCTTCATGTTCCGTATGACAGGGCCCCTGTGATTCTGCCTCGCCTCTTCACAGATGGGGAAACAGGCCTGAGGGAGTGGGCTTTGGGCTGCTCTTGTCAGAGGGAGCGAACATGGTGTCCTGACCCTGCCCTCGGCCTCCTGCACAGGGTAGGAGGGGAAATCCACGTGGTGCTGTGTCACTGGGCACTTCCTATGTCCCAGGTGTTGCCTGCATGGCCTGTGTCCTGTCCCCTCTACCCTGGGGACCAGGCATTGCCTTGTCCTCCTTTTCCAGAGGGAGGCAATGCCCAGAGAGGTGAGGGTACCAGCCCATGGCCGAACCACTGGGAAGTGGCCCAAGTAGGGTTTGAACGTGGGGTTCTCAGAGCTGCATCCAGAGCACTGTCTGCCCAGAGGGGCTTTGGGTGCCTGGCAGAGGCCAGAACAAACCCACTAGATGGAGGACAGCTCTGGGATCCCTCTGCCCAGCTAAAAGCTGATACCCCAAACTGTCAGAACCCCCTAGGCTGCTCTGCTCACCCCACTTCCCTACCTTGGCACTCAGTGGGGCTCAATAAATATTTCTGAACAAATAAGTAAAAAATGAGCAAACACAAGAGCATAAATCATGACATATCCCCTCTACAAGTCCCTGGAGCTGGTCAGTCCCTCTCTGGGGGCTGTACACACTGGTTTTGGTACCTCCCTCCCAGGGACACATCTGCTCACCACCTACTGGCTCCTCACGGTGGTTCCCTCAGAAAAGACGGTGCCACCTTTGGGAGCAGAGAGAAGAACCCAGACCTTGGACTGTAGAGGATGGGAGGAGGGGGAGAAAGGAGGGAGGAGAGGGAGGAAGGAGCAAGGAGACCCCTCTCATGGGCTGGGAGCCGCACTTGTCATTACCCCATGGTGGACACTTTTGCAGCCCTGCGGCCCTCACCATCGGGGTCACTAAGTGTTGGTGTGTTCAGGGTACTGCAGGGACCAGGGCTGGTCTGGGGGATGAACCCCAGATCTCCTTTCTCTGCCCCAATGTCCAGGGCAGTAGATTTGACCCAGAACCAGCCAGAGACTTTTCTGGAAAGTCTTTGCTACATGAAGGGTAAGAGGGGACACTCTGGGAGTCTTGGAATTCATCTGGCAGGCCTGGGGGCCTGGGTGGCTTTTGAGAGCCTTTCTGCCCATGACCACCTTCGTGGGTTCTGGGTACTATTTAGCCTGAGACATGCTGGGCAGGGAGAGGGGTCTGGATTGTGCAGGGAAGGGTCCCAGGGCCTGGGGAAGGAGCCAGTGAGCATGAACAGTTGTGCAGAAAGGAGCCCAGCCCCCGGGGCCTGTGTTGGGAGGTGGGGGGCAGGAGGACAGACAGGCACAGCTGTGTCAGCCCCACCACTACAGCCCCCTGGGAGTCCCCCACACCTGGAGGGGCCCTTGCTTGGATTTGGTTGGGGGCATTAGAGCCTCAGGTGTGGAAGGGTTTTTAATCCTCGGACACTGTGTCACCTCATATCAACCCAGGGGAAGTTACAGACAGACCTCCAATCCTCAGGAGATAAGCTGAACTGGCTCGTGAACTGGCTGCCTCTGAACCAGTGCAGAGCAGCCCTGGGCAGCCTTCCCCAGAAAAGTCCCCACTCTGGTGGTTGGGAGGGGCATTGCCAGCAGCGGGACCCCACACTGAGCTGGTCCAGCCCCTCAGGGGACAGAATAGGCACACGACAATAATAGCAACCATAAAAGAAACCCAAGGAGCACAGCTCTTGCTGTGCCCCAGACAAGGCTGAGCTTGGCTTCCTGGCCACTCTCCCATTGCATTTAATTCTCATGACCCTATGAGGTGTACACAAGTATTATTCCCTGTTTTACAGACTAGGAGCCAAGGCCCAGAGTCACGGAGCATCAATAATCCTAACGGCACACATGCACAACGCTCACAGAGGGACCTCAACACACTCCCAGGGTATGTCCTGCTGCTCATAAGCATCCTTCTAGCAAGGGCATCTGTGACAGCAGAATCCTTAATGGGGGTGTCACGGGATGATATGCCCACCGATCAAGTCCGTGTACAGGACCCTAGTGAGGTGGACATGGAAGCTGGTGTGGAAGGTGGACCAAGCCTATGGTTGAGGGAAGGTCATTGCTGCTGGTACATATCGATCCAGTTTGTGTAACACACGTGTTACAGATATAAAACCTGGGGTGGCGCTGGGGCAGATGGGGCACGCTAGTACACACATGCTGGAGGACACCCATACAAAGCCCAAGGACCACACCTCCCGTGCCTCAGCATCCAGCACCCGCACAGAGCAGATCACGGGGGACCTGCCAGGGCACTGTCGTTCTCCCTCTTTCTCTCTCCACCTGGGCCTCTCTGCCCACCTGGCTGGGAATAAAGCACTGGAGGTGGGCTGGGCCCAGATCCCGGGTGCAGAGTCCTGGCTGGGCCTCCAGGCCTGGTCCAGACAATGGAGGCTTGGAGTCTTGGCTTTGCACCTCCTCAGCATCCCTACTCCTCCCTCTCTTCCTCTCTGCTTCTCTCTTACTTGCTCCTGTCTCCCTCTCAGTGTTCTGAAGAGTCCTCCTCAGTGGCAGCAGATACACAGGTGACACGTCCTGCTGCCGCAGTCACACACAGTGCCTTTCCTCCTGCCCCAGAGACTCATGCTGTTTCTGGGCATCCGTCTGGGGTCAGGCTGACCTGTGGTGGCTACAGCCTCACTTGAGCTGTGCTCCCAGCCTGGCTCGGGGTGCACTTGAGCTGGATGGAATAAAGAAGCTGCTGGCCTCGATGTCCCTGCCCACCCCTCCCCTGCAGAATTCCTGGGCCCAGTAGAGTCATGGGAGGATGGAGGCTTCTGGGACCAGTGGCAGCGCCCAGGGCGGGTGTGGTGCCAGAGGACAGAGAGGGTGTGAGGATGGAGGGCTGAAATGGAGGATGGGGTGAAGTGGGGGCAGGGCTGCACCCTTACAGGCAGGCCTCCCAGGGGTAGGTCTGTTCTTCCTCATCTCTGCCTCTAGCTCAGTGCCTGCCTGGCTGTTCCCTGTGGCCCTAGGACACTGAGGGGCAGGAAGCTAGGCAGCTTCTGGTGCAGACTTTCCGTGGTCTTGGGCCAGTCAGGGTACCAAGCCAGGCTCAGTTTCCCCATCTGTTATATGGGGCAAGGTGAGGGGAAGGTGCAGGCCTAGGCATGCCCACCAGGTACCAGGAAGACAGCTACCAACGACTGTAGGGTATCCCCACAGGCCCTTCTTGTCTGTGCCTCCCGCCCCCATAGTCACACTTTTGCTTAAGTACTGTTGCTCTCCCCGGCTTCCGTGTGGACACCCGCCCAAGGCCACACAGATGGAGAATGCCGGTGTCAGGATTTGAACCAGTTGCCTCTCTTAGGCAACCTGCTGTCTGAGCAGAGCAAGAGGATGCCAGACACTGGCCCAGGATCGGGGCTGCCTGATCCCTGCACTGGCCAGAGGAGGCACCACAAATCCCACCTGCACGTCCACCCAGCCCACCCTGCTCAGAGCTGTTCTGTGCATCTTAGCTTGACGAGGTGTGGGGAATTCATCAACCTCCCACAGAGCCCGCTGAGAGCTGGCTATGAGTCCAGCCACCTCCCTGTCCCAGCAGCAGCCCCCAAAGCCTGAGGCTTAATCCCCCAGGCATGTCCTGCCCTTCATCTTTCCCAGGCTGTGTTGTCCTTCTGCCCCTCTTCTCTAGTTGAAGCTGGTCACCTCACCCAAGTCTTCCTCCTGGAAGCTCTCCCGGACTCCCCATCCTGCAGTACATCTAGATTCCGTTCCCATGCCCAGAATTCCACCTCCTAGCATACAGGAGCCTCTCAGGTGCCTGGTGCCAGGCCGGGTGACGCTCCAGATGGTGGCCAGCCAAGGGACCGAGGAGGACACCCCTCAGTGAGAGGAGCAGAAGGGCGGGAGTCAGGAGACCACTGTGGGCCTTCTCTGAGCCTTAACGCAGGACACTTGCCCAGCAGGGTTTGCGGAAGAGAAGGCCTAGGAGGACCGACAACTTCTCTCCAACCTGCACATCGGAGCTGGCCGGGCTCCCAGGGAAGTCTCAGAGCATGAATGGACTCCTTGCCCCAACCCGCAGCAAGCAGAGAAACAGCCAACACCGGGGACCTCCTCCTGGGCGGCCTCCGTGCTTAACCCTGCAGTTTCCACCTACAGAACAAGCACCAACTCCAGCCTGGAGACCCCAAGCCAAGGGCCAACCTTGCCTTCTGTTTGCCCTGCACTGCCCATCTAAATCTCTGAGGTACTGGTCTGACATTCCCCCCCATTTTCCCAATGAGGAGTCTGGGGCTTTTCAGGGTTAGTAACATGCTCAAGGTCACACAGCTGTAGGTGGCAGAGCTGGGGCTCAACCCCGGGCTGTCCTGCGCCTACAGGCAGAACTCCACTATGATGACCTGCACAGCCCACACATGGAGGGCGTCTGCAGCCCTCAGCCAGAGGCAGCCTGTTTTGCACAGGGTTTTCTTTTTCTTTTTAAATTTTTTTATTAAAACAAAATTTTTATTGTAGTTGATTTACAATGTTGTGTTAGTTTCAGATGTACAGCAAAGTGATTGAGTTATACATATATGTATTCTTTTTAAAATTTATTACTATTATTATTTTTCTGGTACGTGGGCCTCTCACTGTTGTGGCCTCTCCCGTTGCGGAGCACAGACTCCGGACGCACAGGCCCAGCGGCCATGGCTCACAGGCCTAGCCGCTCCGCGGCATGTGGGATCTTCCCGGACCGGGGCACGAACCCATGTCCCCTGCATCGGCAGGCGGACTCTCAACCACTGCGCCACCAGGGAAGCCCCTGTTTATCTATTTTATACGTAGTAGTTTTTATCTGCTAATCCCGAACCCCTAATTTATCCCTCTCCCACCCCGTTTCCCTTTTGGTAACCATAAATTTGTTCTCTTTGTCTGTGAATCTGTTTCTCTTCTGTAAATAAATTCATTTGTGCCATATTTTAGATTCTGCATGTGTGATATATGATATTTGTCTTTCTCTGACTTATTCACTTAGTATGATAATCTCTAGGTCCATCCACGTTGCTGCAGACGGCATTATTTCATTCCTTTTTATAACTGAGTACTATTCCATTGTATATATTGCACAGGGCTTTCTGTGCTGCATCTCAGGATGTCTGAGCCCACAGGACACCGAGCCCATCTGCGTGGATCTGTGTAGCCCTCCAGAGTGGGCTCTGAGCCCAGGCAGGTGAGCTGGGCTCTGTAGGAGGCTCCCTGCCCCCAGCACCACTCTCCCAGGTCCAGCAGGATCAGGTGGCCACAGCTGAATTCACTCCCCATCTCTCTGGGCAGGTGGAGGAGGTGGTCTCTGCGTTGGAGGAGGCGCTTCAGCGGCACGTGATGCGCCGAGAGGTGTGCCCAGCCTGGCGTGGAGCGGGGTAGGTGCTGGATAAGCGGGTTCTGCTCCTCTGCTTTGGAGTTCCGGGAACATCGAGAGGCTACAGCGGAGGCTGCGGGGCAAAGCCAGTGCCAAGGCTGCAGGTCTGGAAGAGGCCAGAGCAGATACCCCCGTACCGGCTGCAGCACCAACAGGAGGGACAGGTGCCGTGAGTGCCTCAGGGACCCCCACCTGGCCTACGCCCTGCTCCTGGGCCTCTGAGGGCTCCCTCCCCACCGCCTGCAGGATCACAGCTCAGCTTCCCGGCTCAGCGCCTTTTTCTCCTGGTAAGTCTGCTTCGTGTCCCAAAAAACAGGGAGAAAATTCCCTTCCCGTGAGGCTGATATAAGGTGATGTGTGCCTAGAACAGAGCCGGCACGCGGGAGGGCAAATCCCTGTAGTTTCCTCTTCCCTCACTCCATTGGCCTGTGAGCTCCTGGGAGGCGGGTAAACATCCCGATGTGGCTCCTGGTGCGGGACGGATTAATTACCTAATTACCGAATCACTGCGTTGCACTCATTGCCTAGCAGCTTGTGTTTGTGTCTCCTGGACTCACACAGAACACACAGGCCAGAAGTTCCACTTGCCTCCTGTTGGAAAAACAAAGGTTGGCAGGCAGCAGGGCCTGGAGGCGGGGGAGGGACAAATGGCCCCCTGAGGGCCTGTGGAGCCCTGACCTTCCAGGGCCTAGACAGGTGTGTCCATGCATCCCAGGCTAATGCTGTACTGAGGCTGGAGAATATGAGGGGGACCCCATTAAATGGGTCGCTATGGACTGTGCTGTCCAGTGCCTGCTAGGCTGTCCTGGAGAGGGACCTCAGCCTCATGCCTTCCCAGAGACTCTTAGAATTTAGCAGGGAGTGGTAAACCAGCGCTGGGGAGAGAGCCTATCCCTGCCCCAGCCCTAATCAAGATTCACGGGGAGGGCAGAGGCCTCTAATTGTTTCAGGAGAGGGAAATGTCACATCCTGAGACCCCCAAGAGTCCTTAGGACAGACCACTGCCAAGTGAGGGTCCTTGGCTTCTCGCCAGAAAGAATTCAAGAACGAACCAGAGAAAAGCAAAGGCGGGTTTATTTAGCAGGATACACACTCCATAGGTAGAATGTGGACCCTCTGGGAAAGTGAGAGCAGCCCCGGGGCATGGGGTTGTAGGTTTTTATGGGCTAAGTAATTTCATACGCTAAGGAGTGGGACGAATATTTTTGCTATCTCAGGGAAGTGGGGGATTTTCCAGGAATTGGGCCACTGTTCACTTTTTGACATTTTCCGGTCGTCTATCGAACTATCGCAGCGTAAGAGGGAGTGATCTTGAGTATTACGATGACGTTATAATGAGCTAAAGGTCAATGACAAGACTATTCTCGAAGCCACCATGGTTTCAGCTGGTTCTATTTGGACTTAATTGCATCCCAACAGCTGTGCCCCCTCTTCACTTATCTAGCATTTGTGTTCTGCCCCTTTCCCTCCTGTCCCATTCCCCCATCAGAGATTTTACTTCCATATTCTTATGGGAAGCAGAAAGGTGATGGTCTGTCTTCTTTGGCTGCTTCAGGGCCGAGTACGGTCATTGACCTTGCCTGTCAGGGAGTAGAAATTTCTGGATGCCTAGTGTAGGGATCCCAGGGGCAGGACAGCTTCTTGTTTTAAGTCATAGGGCGGTATGGGCTGGAATCCTTGCCTAGCCATCATTTTTTTTTGGCTGCTCCATGCACAGCTTGTGGAATCTTAGTTCCCCAATCAGGGATCGAACCCAGGCCCTCAGCAGTGAGAGCACAAAGTCCTAGCCACTGGACCACCAGGGAATTCCCCTAACCATCATTTTGATGTGGAATTGTTGTAACCTGGAAAGCATGAACTTTACCAAGAGGTGAAGGAGGCAGAGTCCAAAGAGGAGGAGGAGGAGGAGGAGGAGGATGGCTGTTATTCAGGGTCCAAGTAAGGCTAGGGAGGGCACTCTTAATGGTAGACCAGATGGCATTAGGGTCTGACCCCTGGTTGTGGCGGTGTAACCATGTTGCTTGTTTGTAAATCTTTTTGATGTCCATCTCAATCTGGCCTGAATTACTGACACAGGTGCAGCAGGTTCTGTTTATGACTGCACAAACGCCACCCTGCTCATCCAGCAAGTAATCCAAGGCCAATCTATTGTCCATAACCACATTGGCCACTGAGTTTAAAGAAGTTGAAAGTCTATTTAGGGCATTTCCAGTGGTCAGGGCTGGGTTCTCTAAAGTGTTGGTTAGGTTTTCTAGGGTTACCTCATGGTAGGCAAAGCCTCCCATGGAGTTGCCAATCCCCCTGCCAGTCCTATTCTTGCCAATATTAATCCGATGGCCCTCCTGGGACGATTTTGAGTATTATTATGTATTGTGACAGTGAATGGGACCAAATGTCCTAATATACAGGCTCCCTCGTGCCACACATTATATAAGGATAAGCATTTACATAGGGGCCGAATTACCCTGGGGTGCCCTTGTCTTTGGGCCCTCCTTCTGGGGAGTGCCATGTATCCAGGTGTATCTTGAAGGTGCAATAAGAGATCTGGGAACAGAAGAATTTAGCAAGGAAGCAGCCATCCAGATCCATGGAAGAGAAAAGTTAATGAACACAATGTGGGGACAAGGGCCCATTAGTATATTCAAAACAGTTCAGTCCAGGAGTATTCCATGACCTCGGCTTAGGTGAGATGGTGTAGTGAGAAGGGTTTAACCCACAGTTTCCATAGAGCCTGACAACTTCTAGCCCAGTTTTTAGTCCATTCCATCCCTATCCTGTAGGCACCTGGTGTCTGGGCTTCATTATAAGCACAGAGAGTGGAGGCATTCGTGGGAATGCAGTTTGGGTCCAGGTTCCACAATGCTGTGGTGATATTACCCTCTGGTGCCCAGGGATTGTTCCAAAGAGGCTCACCATAGCCAAGAGAACCATTAGAGGTGTAGTGACATTGGAAGCTTGACTGGTTTTCTGGGTAACAAAAGTGGCCATGATTAAAGGAGAAGTTATGTCACCTTTTTAAAAAGAGTTAAAACGTAGGCAAGGTATCGGGCCTGATGGGGGTATCACCCGTCACACTCGTATCAGCTGTGGGGGTGGTTTCCATGTGTTTGAATTGGTAAAGCTCTTGTATGTACCTATTTATACCTGAAACAACTGTTGTAAGCTAGGGTTTTTATGGCAAGCCCGGCAATTAACTAGTTTTTCTCCCAGGGCAACTATTTTAGATATGTTTACTAAAGCATGATTTTCCCATTCCGAGCTGCGACCTTCGTCAGAAGTCCTACTAGTATGATGGCTTTTGACATCACATTACCGTATTTTTTCTTTCAGACCTAGCAGGGGCAAAGAAGATGTTTACCAGGGGGAGGGGGTTCTGAAAAGCAGCAGAATAAGAGCATGATAGTCAGAAACACAAGGATGACTAGGCCAACCCACCTCAGCCACGTGAAGTCACTTATCTGTTGTTGGAAAGGTATCTGAGGTCTTCCATGGGCTCACAGGAGTAGGTCTCTTTTGGTTCCTGTTGGGACTTATAAGATACAGGTTTTGTTCTAGACAGATGAACCCGATTAGTAACTCCCTATAGCTTGACAGCAGTTGGGGTACTTAGTAACACTTGATATGGTCCCGTCCATTTTGGTTGTATCTAGTCCTCAGGGGACCCTTCCTTCCAAGTTTTTAGTAGGACAAAGTGCCCTGACTGGATGGAGACCGCGACCTCTCCTTTGTGGGGGTGGGCAGCGCTTTGTTTCCATAGACTTGGAGGACCTTTTGAACTTGGCTCAAGCTAACAGTGTGGGAAACACATTTGTGGGTTTCCTCATCAAACAAGAGATCTGAAGTCAAAAAGGGCCTCCCAGTGGTCCTTCCCTGGCAGTCCAGTGGTGAAATCAGTGGTTTGGCTGTTACTGCTGAGAGCCTGGGTTCAATCCCTGGTCTGGGAACTAAGATCCCACAAGCTGTGCGGCATGACCGAAAAAAAAAAAGGTGGGGGGCTTCCCATAGGTCTCAAATGGGCTAAGTTTTAAAATTCTCTTTGGGGCCATCCTGGTCCATAGAAGGGCTACAGGCAGGACAGAGATCCAGGTTTCTGAAGTCTCTTGGCATAGCTTAGCAAGTGTTTTTTTGTTTTCCATTTTTTGCAAGCATTCTTTTAGAGCATGATTTGCTTTTGCTACTTTGCCTAAGGATTGGGGCCTCCAGGAAGACTGGAGGTGGTAGTGAATACCTAGGGCTGAGGAAGGCTGTCGGGTCACCTTGGCAGTGAAAGAAGGTCCGTTATCACTGTAAGCTTTGGGGTAACCCGAATCTCGGAATTATCTCTTTAAGCAGAAATTTGGATACTCCTATTGCCTTTTCAGTCCTAGTAGGGAAAGCTTCTATCAACCCTGTAAAGGTGTCTATGAATGCCAATAGGTGTTTCCATCCCCTACGTGGGAGCATTTGGGTCAAGTCCATTTGCCAATCTTCCCCTGGATAGGTTCCCCGATGTTGTATGGGCCAAGTTAGCGGTGGAGGTATGGGGTGGCTTCCTAGGGCATGGCGGGCACAAAGCTTGCAAGCCCTGGTGACATTTTTAACAGTTTGGGATGGTCCCTTGCCCAGGAACAACTGAGTAACTAGTTTCAGTAGGGAGCCACCCTAAGTGAAAGGACTCGTTGAAGTACTTAGTTATTTTCCATTGCTCGGCCCCGGGAATGAGAAGCTTGTTATCTTTTGTCAGCCACCCTGAGAGGTCTCTTTCCAGTCCCCTATGTTTAGCCCACTCAAGTTCTTCAGGTGTATAAGATGGCGCTGTTGGGAAGGGGGTGCTGTCAGGCCTGAGAGCTGCAGCTTGTAGGACGGACTGTTCTTGGCGGCAGTCTTAGCAGGCTTTTTGGCCAGGGTGTTTCCCCTTGTAAGGCAGATGTTGCCCCTTTGGTGACACCTGCAGCCTCCTTTGGAAGCTGGAAGCTTCTGGGAGTTCTAGAATTTCTGCCTGTTGTTTTATAGTGGATCCTTTGACTGTTAGTAATCCCCTTTCTTTCCATATGGCAGCCTGGGCATGTAGCACAAATAATCCATACTTGGAATCGGTATGTATATTGATTCTTTTTTTTTTTAAATAAATTTATTTGTTTTTTATTTTTAGCTGAGTTGGGTCTTTGTTGCTGCATGCGGGCTTTCTCTAGTTGCGGCGAGTGGGGGTTACTCTTCGTTGTGGTGCGTGGGCTTCTCATTGCGGTGGCTTCTCTTGTTGCGGAGCAGGGGCTCTAGGCACGCGGGCTTCAGTAGTTGTGGCCCGCAGGCTCTAGAGCGCAGGCTCAGTAGTTGCGGCGCATGGGCTTAGTTGCTCCGCGGCATGTGGGATCTTCCCAGACTAGGGCTCGAACCCGTGTCTCCTTCATTGGCAGGCGGATTCTTAACCACTGCGCCACCAGGGAAGCCCTGTATTTTTTTTTTTTCCCTGTTGCGGAGCACAGGCTCCGGACGCGCAGGCTCAGAGACCATGGCTCACGGGCCCAGCCACTCCGCGGCATGTGGGATCTTCCCGGACCGGGGACCCGTGTCCCCTGCATCGGCAGGTGGATTCTCAACCACTGCACCACCAGGGAAGCCCAAGCCCTGTATATTGATTCTTAATTCCTTTCCTAGCTGGAGTGCTCTGGTCAAGGCGATCAACTCAGTCTTTTGGGTGGAAGTGTGAGAGGGTAGAGCTCCAGACTCAACAGTTGTCCACAGGCTGACTCTGGCATAACCTGCTGGCCTTACCCCTTCATGTATAAAGCTGCCTCCATCGGTAAACCATTGTTTTTATTTATTAATTAACTAATTAATAAAGTGATTATTATTTAATTATTTAATTTTTATTTTATAGTGGAGTATAGTTGATTTACAATGTTGTGTTAATTTCAGGTATACAGCATAGTGATTCAGTTATACATATATCTATTCTTTTTCAAATTCTTTTCCCATTTAGGTTATTACAGAATATTGAGTAGAGTTTTCAGTGCTATACAGTAGGTCCTTGTTGGTTTTTTTTTTTAATTTTAGATACAGTAGTGTGTATATGTCAATCCCAAACTCCCAATTTATCCATCCCCGGTACCTTTCCCCTTTGGTAACCATAAGTTTGTTTTCTGTGAGTCTGTTTCTGTTTTGTAAATAAGTTCATTTGAATCTTATTTTTTTAAGATTCTGCATGTAAGCAATATCATGTGATATTTGTCTTTCCCTGTCTAACTTACTTCACTAAGTATGATCATCTCCAGGTCTATCCAGGTTGCTGCGAATGACATTATTTCATCCTTTTTAATGGCTGAGTAATACTGCATTGTATCACATCTTCTTTATCTTTTCAACTGTTGATGGATATTTTGGTAGTTTCCATGTCTTGCCTATTGTAAACAGCGCTGCAATGAACATTGGGATGTATGTATCCCTTTGGACCATGGTTTTCTCTGTATTTTTAGTTTTATAAGGAACCTCCATACTGTTCTCCGTAGTGACTGACCAATTTACATTCCCAACAACAGTGTAGGAGGGTTCCCTTTTCTCCACACCCTCTCCAGCATTTATTGTTTGTAGGCTTTTTGATGATGGCCATTTGCATTGGTGTGAGGTGATATCTCATTGTAGTTTTTTTGTTTAATTTATTTATTATTTATTTTTGGTTGCACTGGGTCTTTGTTGCTGTGCGTGGGCTTTCTGTAGTTGCGGTGAGCAGGGGCTACTCTTCGTTCTGGTGCGCGGGCTTCTCACTGCAGTGGCTTCTCTTGTTGTGGAGCACAGGCTCTAGGGCTCAGTAGTTGTGGCTTGCGGGCTCTAGAGCGCAGGCTCAGTAGTTGTGACACACAGGCTTAGTTGCTCCAAGGCACATGGGATCTTCCCGGACCAGGGCTCGAACCCGTGTCCCCTGCATTGGCAGGCGGGTTCTTAACCACTGCGCCACCAGGGAGGCCCTCATTGTAGTTTTGATTTGTATTTCTCTAATAATTAGTGATGTTGAGCATCATTTCATGTGCCTCTTGGCTATCTGTATGTATTCTTTGGAGAAATGTCTATATAGGTCTTCTGCCCATTTTTTGATTGGGTTGTTTTGTTTTTGTTTTTGGTGTTTTTTGGCTGCACCTTGTGGCATGAGGAGCTTCCCCAACCAGGGATTGAACCTGTGCACTCTGCAGTGGAAGCACAGTCTTAACCACTGGACCAGGGAAGCATGTTTGTCTGTTTGATATTGAGTTATATGAGCTGTTTGTAAATTTTGGAGATTAATCCTTTGTCAGTCGCATCATTTGCAAATGTTTTCTCCAATTCTGTGGGTTGTCTTTTCGTTTTGTTTATGGTTTCCTTTGCTGTGCAAAAGCTTTTGAGTTTAATTGGGTTCCATTTGTTTGTTTTTATTTACATTACTGTAGGAGATGGATTGAAAGTTTAGTTTTGAGTTTATTTTTGTGTATGGTGTTAAAAAATGTTCTAATTTCATTCTTTTACATGTAGCTGCACCATTTATTGGAGAAACTGTCATTTCTCCATTGTATAGTCTTGCCTCCTTTATCATAGATTAATTGACCATAGGTGCATGGGTTATTTCTGGGATTTCTATCCTGTTCCATTGATCTATATTTCTGTTTTTGTTTCTGTACTGTATTGTTTTTATGACTGTAGCTTTGTAGTATAGTATGAATTCAGGGACCCTGATTCCTCCAGCTCTGTTTTTCTTTCTCAAGATTGCTTTGGCTATTTATCTCTCAGCTATATAGAGGAGAAAGGGTTTTTCTAAGTTCGGGAGACCTAACACAGGAGTGGTTCCTAATTTTTGTTTTAGAGCTAGTAACGCCTGTTGGCAATTTTCATCCCAGTTGAGGGGTTTGTGGTCACCTCCTTTTAGGGCCTTAAAAAGAGGCTTTTCTATGAGCCTGAATCCAGGTATCCAGATCCTGCAAAATACTGCCATCCCCAGAAAGGCCCTCAGTTGCCTCTTAGTCAGGGTGGGGGGTGGTTTGAGGGTTACAATGGCTACCTTTTGGTCTTGGGCAAAGGCCCTCGTCCCATGGGTGAGCACATTTCCCAGGTACTTAACCTGTTGGGTGGAAATCTGGACCTTGTGAGAAGAGACTCAATATCCTTGTTCCCCTAGGAAATTGAGGACCTAGTGGTGTCTTTATCTGACTCTTCCCTAGTGGGACTGGAAATTAGGAGGTTGTCCACATTCTGTAGGAGAGACCCATTAACCAACTGTAATTCTCTTAATTCCTTTGCTAATGTGTTTCTGAACAGGTGGGGGCTATCCCTGGAGCCTTGGGGCAGCACAGTCCAAGTTAGCTGGGAAGTGTTACATGTGTCTGGATCTGTCCACTCAAAGACAAAGAAATATTGGGAGTCTGGGTGCAGGGGAATGCAAAAGAAGGCATCTTTCAGGTCTAGCACTGTAGGCTAGTTTGCATTTTCTGGAACTTGGGCAGTACAGTGTATGGATTAGGGACTACTGAGTGAACTGGGACCACTGCCTCATTAACTGCCCTCAGGTCTTGAACAAACTTGTATTCTCCACTTTGCTTTTTTATGGGCAGAATGGGGGGATTACACAGAGATTGGCAGGATCGTAACAGCCCATATTTTAAGAACTTGGTTATTAAAGGCTGGATACCTCACTGGGCCTTGGGCCTCAAGAGATACTGTTTTTTCCATGGGTCATCAGCATTGGGTTTCAGTGAAACCTGAACTAGGGGCACATTATTAGCTCTGCCAGGAACCTCAGTGTCCCAGACAGAGGGGTTTACTGGAGAAAAAATATGGGGTGGAGGGGAGACCTCCTCTGATGGTGACTGAGGCAGGCTCCCATGGCGAAGAACAGTCGTTTATCCTGATGGGTGCCTTCTCTGAGGGGGTCTCCAAACTGAACTATTGTCTGGAATTTAGTGAGCTACTCCCTTCCCAACAAGGGGATGAGGCACTCAGGCATGAGCAGGAACTGGTGTGCAAAGGTAAAATTTCCTAGTAAGCAGCTGAGCGGGGGGTGGTGTGAATCACTTGGCTTTGGGCCGTCCATCGATCCCCGTTAATATACAGGATTGGGAGGACAAGCGTCCAGGGAAATCAATCATCACAGAGTAGGTGAATCTAATAAAATAAATACCTTTTCCACCTGCCACGTCAAGGGTTACCCGAGTCTCCTCCGGGGAAATGACCAGGTGACCTTTGGGAGGCAGGGAGAGTCCTGGGCCCTGTCAGTCTTCAGTCCTCTTGGCCAGCATCAGTTTGGGAGCCCCGAGTCCCCTTCGGGACTGGGGGCAGCCTTGCTTCCAGTGGCTCTCTGGTTTGCATGTCAGGCAGGGTCCTGGTGGATTTTTCCCATACAGGGGGCGTTCGTCCTTCCAGTGACCCTCCTGGCTGCATTTAAAACAGGTCCGTTCCCAACAGAGAGGGGCTCTGATCCAGATTTCTAGATCCTGCCCCTGCCATGGGCTTTCGCAAGGGGGAGGGGGAGGATAACCACGAGGTGGTGTGGGGGCTAGGGCTGCCACCAAGAGTTGTGCCTTTCGTTGTTGTCCTGAATCCTCCTTGCCTCCTCAACCCTATCTCTATTGTTAAATACTCCAAAGGCCAAGTCCATGAGCTGATTCATGGGGGTTTGGTGTCCCATGGCTGCCTTCTGTAATTTTCTCCTAATGTCTGGGGCAGATTGAATGATAAAATGGGTATTTACTGGGACTTGCCCTTCAGGGGTGTTGGGCTTAATATTGGTATACTTTTTTTTATCAATATCTTTTTTTATTGAATGATAGTTGATTTACAATGTTGTGTTAATTTCTGCTGAACAGCAGAGTGATTCACTTATACACATATATACATTCTTTTTTAAAATGTTTTCCATTATGGCTTATCATAGGATATTGAATATAGTTCTCTGTGCTATATAGTAGGACCTTGCTCTTTATCCATTTTATATATAAAAGCTTGCATCTGCTAATTCTAACCTCCCACTCCATCCCTCCCCCAACCCCCTCCCCCTTGGCAACCACCAGTCTGTTCTCTATGTCCATGATTCTGTTTCTGTTTCATAAATAGGTTCATTTGTATCATATTTTATTTATTTTTAATATTTTAATAAAGTTTATTTGATTTCATAATAAATTTTGCTTAGTGAAAATCAATTTTAAGATTAATTTATTTAATTAAAGTATAGTTGATTTACAATGTTGTGTTAATTTCTGCTGTACAGCAAAGTGATTAAGTTATACATATATATACACATTCTTTTTTTTTTTCTTTTTTTATATTCTTTTCCATTATGGATTATCCCAGGAGATTTGATGCAGTTCCCTGTGCTATACAGTAGGACCTTGCTGTTTATCCTTTATAAATGTAATAGTTTGTACCTACTAACCCCAAACTCCCACTCCATCCCTTTCCATCCCCTGCCCCTTGGCAACCACAACTCTGATCTCTATGTCTGTGAGTCTATTTCTCTTTTATAGATAGGTTCATTTGTGCCATATTTTAGATTCGACATATAAGTGAAATCATTATGGTACTTGTCTTTCTCTTTCTGACTTACTTAGTATGATAATCTCTAGTTGTGTCCATGTTGCTGCACATGGCATTATTTCATTCTTTTTAATGGCTGAGTAGTATTCTCTTGTGTATATATACCACATCTTCTTTATCCATTCATCTGTTGATGGCCATTTAGGTTGTTTCCATGTCTTGGCTATTGTGAATAGTGCTGCTATGAAAATAGGGGTGCTTGTATCTTTTTGAATTCTAGTTTTGTCTGGTTGTATACCCAGGAGTGGGATTGCTGGATCATATGGTAATTCTATTTTTAGTTTTCTTAGGAACCTCTGTACTGTTTTCCATAGGAGCTGCACCAACTTACATTCCCACCAACAGTGTAGGAGGGTGCCCTTTTCTCCACACCCTTTCCAGCATTTGTTACTTGTAGACTTTTTAATGATGGCCATTCTGACCAGTGTGAGGTGGTAACTCATTGTAGTTTTGATTCACATTTCTCTAATAATTAGTGATGTTGAGCATCTTTTCATGTGCCTATTGGCCACCTGTATTTTGTCTTTGGAGAAATATCTATTTAGGTCTTCTGCTCAGTTTTTAAAAATTATTTTTTATTTTTGGCTGTGTTGGGTCTTCGTTGCTGCACACAGGCTTTCTCTAGTTGTGGCGAGTGGGGGCTACTCTTTGTTGCGGTGTGCGGGCTTCTCATTGCGGTGGCTTTTCTTGTTGCAGAGCATGGGCTCTAGGCACATGGGCTTCAGTAGTTGTGGCACACAGGCTCAGTACTTGTGGCTCGCAGGCTCTAGAGTGCAGGCTCAGTAGTTGTGGCACATGGGCTTAGTTGCTCCACGGCATGTGGGATCTTCCCAGACCAGGGCTCAAACCCGTGTCGCCGGCAGTGGCAGGTGGATTCTTAATCATTGCGCCACCAGCAAAGCCCAGTCTTCTGCTCATGTTTTGACTGGGTTGTTTGTTTTTTGTTTTGTTGTTGTTGAGTTGTATGAGCTGCTGATATATTTTGGAAATTAAGCCCCTGTCCGTCATATCATTTGCAAATATTTTCTCCCATTCCATAGGTTGTCTTTTTGTTTTATCTATGGCTTCCTTTGCTGTGCAAAAGCTTGTAAGTTTGATTAGGTCCCATTTGTTTTTATTTTTATTGCCTTGGGAGACTGACCTAAGAGAACATTGGTACGACTTATGTCAGAGAATGTTTTGCCTCTGCTCTCTTCTAGGAGTTTTGTGGTGTCATGTCTTATGTCTAAGTCTTTAAGCCATTTTGATTTTATTTTTGTGCATGGTATGAGACTGTGTTCTAACTTCATTGATTTACATGTGGCTGTCTGACTTTCCTAGCACCACCAGCTGAAAAGACTCTTTTCCTTTGTATATTCTTGCCTCCTTTGTTGAAGATTAATTGACCGTGGGTGTGTGGGTTTATTTCTGGGCTCTCTATTCTGTTCCATTGATCTGTATGTCTGTTTTTGTGCCAATACCACACTGTTGGGGCTTCCCTGGTGGTGCAGTGGTTAAGAATCCGCCTGCCAATGCAGGAGACACTGGTTGGATCCCTGGTCGGGGAAGATCCCATGTGCCGTGGAGCAACTAAGCCCATGTGCCATGACTACTGAGCCTGCACTCTAGAGCCCGCGAGCCACAACTACGGAGCCCGTGTGCCACAACTACTGAAACCCGCGCACCTAGAGCCTGTGTTCCCAACAAGAGAAGCCACCACAATGAGAAGCCTGCGCACCACAATGAAGAGTAACCCCCACTGGCCGCAACCAGAGAAAAGCCCGCATGCAGCAACAAAGACCCAACATGGCCAAAACATAATAAATAAATAAATAAATGAAAATAATAAAATTTAAAAACACACTGTTTTGATTACTGTAGTTTTGTAGTATTGTCTGAAGTCTGGGAGAGTTATGCTTCCTGCTTTGGTTTTTTTTCCTCAGGATTGCTGTGGCAATTCTGGGTCTTTTATTGTTCCATGTAAATTTTTGGATTATTTGTTCTAGTTCTGTGAAAAATGTCATGGGTAATTTGATAGGGATCACATTCTATCTGTAGATTGCTTTGGTTAGTATGGCCATTTAACAATATTAAATCTTCCAATCCAAGAGCATGGGATATCTTTAATTTCCTTTATTAATGTTTGTTTTTTAAATTTATTTTATTTATTTTATTTTTACTTTTTTGCGGTACGTGGGCCTCTCACTGTTGTGGTCTCTCCCGTTGCGGAGCACAGGCTCCGGACGCACAGGCTCAGCAGCCATGGCTCACGGGCCTAGCCGCTCCCCGGCATGTGGGATCTTCCCGGACCGGGGCAACCCACCTCCCCTGCATTGGCAGGCGGACTCTCAACCACTGAGCCGCCAGGGAAGCCCTTGTTTGTTTGTTTGTTTTAAAAAGGTTTTTTTGGTAGGAATTTTGCCTTTTTAAAAAAAAATTTATTTATTTGTTTATCTATTTATGGCTGTGTTGGCTCTTTGTTTCTGTGCAAGGGCTTTCTCTAGTTGCGGCAAGCGGAGGCCACTCATCATCGCAGTGCGCAGGCCTCTCACTATTGCACCCTCTCTTGTTGCGGACCACAGGCTCCAGATGCGCAGGCTCAGTAATTGTGGCTCATGGGTCTACTTGCTCCGTGGCATGTGGGATCTTCCCAGGCCAGGGCTCGAACCTGTGTCCCCTGCATTGGCAGGCAGATTCTCAACCACTGCACCACCAGGGAAGCCCCCTTTATTAATGTTTTATAGTTCTCAGCGTATAAGTCTTTCATCTCCTGGGTCAGATTATTCCTAGGTTTGTTTTTCTTTTTTTGGTGCAATTTTATTTTTATTTTTTATTGGAGTATAGTTGCTTTACACTGCTGTGTCAGTTTATGCTGTAGAGCAAAGTGAATCAGCCATACGTATACATATATCCCCTCTTTTTTGGATTTCCTTGCCATTTAGGTCACCACAGAGCACCGAGGAGTTCCTTGTGCTATACAGTAGGTTCTCATTAGTTATCTACCTTATACATAGTAGTGTATATATGTCAATCCCAATCTCCCAATTCATCCCACCACCACCCCTGCCCCCTTGGTATCCATACATTTGTATCCAGATGTAGAGACGTCTGTGTCTCTATTTCTGCTTTGCAAATAAGATCATCTATACCATTTTTCTAGATTCCACATATATGCGTTAATATACGATATTTGTTTTTCTCTTTCTGACTTACTTCACTCTGTATGACAGTCTCTAGGTCCATCCATGTCTCTGCAAATGACACAGTTTCGTTTCTTTTTATGTCTGAGTAATATTCCATTGTATATATGTATCATGTCTTCTTTATCCATTCCTCTGTTAATGGACATTTAGGTTGTTTCCATGTCCTGGGTATTGTAAATAGTGCTGCAGTGAACATTGGGGCGCATGTGTCTTTTTGAATTATGGTTTTCTCTGGGTATATGCCCAGGAGTGGGATTGCTGGGTCACATGGTAGTCCTATTTTTAGTTTTTTAAGGAACCTCCATACTGTTCTCCATTGTGACTGTATCAATTTACATTCCCACCAACAGTGTAAGAGGGTTCCCTCTTCTCCACACCCTCTCCAGCATTTATTGTTTGTAGATTTCTCGATGATAACCATTCTGACCAGTGTGATGTGATACCACATTGAAGTTTTGATTTGCATTTCTCTAATAATTAGTGATGTTGAGCATCTTTTCATGTGTTTGTTAGCCATCTGTATGTCTTCTTTGGAGAATGTTTGTTTAGGAATTCTGCCCATTTTTTGATTGGGTTGTTTGATACTGAGCTGCATGAGCTGTTTGTATGTTTTGGAGATTAATCCTTTGTCAGTTGGTTCGTTTGCAAATATTTTCTCCCATTCTGAGGGTTGCCTTTTTGTCTCATTTATGGTTTCCTTTGCTGTGTAAAAGCTTTTAAGTTTAATTAGGTCCCATTTGTTTATTTTTGTTTTTATTTCCATTATTGTAGGAGGTGGGTCAAAAAAAATCTTGCTGTGATTTATGTCAAAGAGTGTTCTGCCTATATTCTCTAAGAGTTTTATAATATCTGGCCTTACATTTAGGTCTTTTTTTTTTTTTTTTTTTTTTTTTTTCCGTACGCGGGCCTCTCACTGTTGTGGCCTCTCCCGTTGCGGAGCACAGGCTCCGGACGCGCAGGCTCAGCGGCCATGGCTCACGGGCCCAGCCGCTCCGCGGCATATGGGATCCTCCCAGACCAGGGCACGAACCCGCATCCCCTGCATCGGCAGGCGGACTCTCAACCACTGCGCCACCAGGGAGGCCCTACATTTAGGTCTTTAATCCATTTTGAGTTTATTTTTGTGTATGGTGTTAGGGAGTGTTCTAATTTCATTGTTTTACATGTAGCTATCCATGGTGCAATTTTATGCTAGGCTTTTTTTTTTTTTTTTTTGTGGTACGCGGGCCTCTCACTGTTGTGGCCTCTCCCGTTGCGGAGCACAGGCTCTGGACACGCAGGCTCGGCGGCCATGGCTCACGGGCCCAGCCGCTCTGCGGCATGTGGAATCTTCCCGGACCGGGGTACGAACCCATGTCCCCTGCATCGTCAGGCAGACTCTCAACCACTGCGCCACCAGGGAAGCCCCATGGTGCAATTTTAAAAGATACTGGTTTTTTACATTCCCTGTCTGATATTTCATTGTTAGTGTAAAGAAATGCAACCGATTTCTGAATGTTAGTCTTGTATCCTGCTACTTTGCTGAATTCATTTATTAGATCTAGTAGTTTTAGTTTGAAATTCTTAGGATTTTCTATATATAGTGTCATGTTATCTGCATCTAGTGACAATTTTACCTCTTCCTTTCCAATTTGGTTACCTTTTATTTCTCTTTCTTGTCTGATTGCTGTGGCTAGGGCTTCCAATACTATGTTGACTAGAAGTGGTGGGGGTGGACATCCTTGTCTTTTTTTAAAAAAATATTTATTTATTTATTTATTTGGTGGCACCAGGTCTTAGTTGCAGTAGGTGGGCTCCTTAGTTGTGGCTTGCCAGCTGCTTAGTTGCGGCTCACCAGCTCCTTAGTTGTGGCATGTGAACTCTTAGTTGTGGCATGTGAACTCTTAGTTGTGGCATGCATGTGAGATCTAGTTCCCTGACCAGGGATCAAACCTGGGCCCCCTGCATTGGGAGTGCGGAGTCTTAACCACTGTGCCACCAGGGAAGTCCTGGACATCCTTGTCTTGTTCCAGATTTTAGTGGGAAGGCTTTCAGCTTTTCACCATTGACTATTATTTTGGCTGTGGGTTTGTCAGAAATGGCTTTTATTATGTTGAGATGTGTTCCCTCTATACCCACTTTGGTAAGAGTTTTTATCATGAATGAATGTTGAATTTTGTCAGATGCTTTTTCTGCATCTATTGAGATGATCATGTGGTTTTTTATTTTTCTGTTGTTAATGTGGTATATTACATTGACTGATTTGTGTATGTTGAACTATCCTTGTAAACTTGGGATGAATCCCACCTGGTCGTGGTGTATGATCTTTTTCATGCGTTGTTGGATTTGGTTTGCTAATATTTGGTTGAGAACTTTTGCATCTATAGTCATCAAAGATATTGGCCTGTAATTTTCTTTTTTGGTGGTGTCTTTGTCTGGTTTTGGTATCAGGGTGATAGTGCCTTCATAGAATGTCTTGGGGAGTGTTCCCTCCTCTTCAGTCTCTTGGAAGAGTTTAAGAAGAATCAGTATAAGTTCTTCTTTGTATGTTTGGTAGAATTCACTTGTGAAACCATCTGGTCCTGGACTTTTGTTTGTAGGGAGTTGTTTTTTTTTTAACTACAGATTCTATTTCACTTCTAGTGATGGGTCTGTTCAAATTATCTATTCTTGATTCAGTTTTGCTTGGCTGTATGTTTCTAGAAAGTTGTCAATTTCTTCTAGGTTGTCAAATTTGTTGGCATATAAAATTGTTCATAGTATTCTCTTATGGATTTTTTTTAAGGTAAGTTTTTTTGCTTGTCTTTATGGAAGTGAGGTTCGTTCTTTTTAATGTTTTATTTATTTTATTTTTGGCTGCGTTGCTGTGCATGGGCTTTCTTCTAGTTGTGGTGAGCGGGGGCTGCTCTTTGTTGTGGTGTGCAGGCTTCTCATTGCAGTGGCTTCTCTTGTTGTGGAGCACGGGCTCTAGGCACATGGGCTACAGTAGTTGTGGCATGCAGGCTCAGTAGTTGTGGCTCGCGGGCTCTAGAACACAGGCTCAGTAGTTGTGGTGCACAGGCTTAGTTGCTCTGTGGCATGTGGGATCTTTCCGGACTGGGGCAAAACCCATGTCCCCTGCATTGGCAGACAGGTTCTTAACCACTGCACCACCAGGGAAGCCCCTCTCTTATGTTTTTTTGTATTTCTGTGGTATTGGTTGAGGTTTCTCCTTTTTTGTTTCTTCTTTTGTTTATTTGGGTTCTCTCTCTTTTCTTATTCATGAGCCTGGCCAGAGGTTTGTCAATTTTGTTTACCCTTTCAAAGAACCAGCTCTTGGTTTTACTGATTTTTTTCTACTGTTTTTTTTTTTTTGCGGTACGCGGGCCTCTCACTGTTGCGGCCTCTCCCGTTGCAGAGCACAGGCTCTGGACGCGCAGTCTCAGAGGCCATGGCTCACGGGCCCAGCTGCTCTGCGGCATGTGGGATCTTCCCGGACTGGAGCACGAACCCGTGTCCCCTGCATCGGCAGGCGGACTCTCAACCACTGTGCCACCAGGGAAACCCTCTACTGTTTTTGTTTTGTTTTGTTTTTTTTTTTGTGGCACGCGGGCCTCTCACTGCCGTGGCCTCTCCCGTTGCGGAGCACAGGCTCCGGATGTGCAGGCCCAGCGGCCATGGCCCATGCGCCCAGCCGCTCCGCGGCATGTGGACTCTTCCTGGACTGGAGCACGAACCCGTGTGCCCTGCATTGGCAGGCAGACTCTCAACCACTGCACCACCAGGGAAGCCCCTCTACTGTTTTTTAATCTCTGTTTTATTTATTTCCTCCCTGATCTTTATTATTTCCTTCCTTCTGCTGACTTTAGGTTTTGTTTGTTCTTTTTCTAATTCTTTTAGGTGATAGGTTGTTTATTTGACATTTTTCTTGTTTCTTGGGTTTTTTTTGAGGAAGGCCTGTATCACTATGAACTTCCCTCTAAGAACTGCTTTTGCTGCATTGCATAGATTTTGTATGGTTGTGGGTTTTTTTTTTTTTGCGGTATGCGGGCCTCTCACTGTTGGGGCCTCTCCCGTTGCAGAGCACAGGCTCTGGACGCGCAGGCTCAGCGGCCATGGCTCACGGGCCCAGCCGCTCCGCGGCATGTGGGATCTTCCCAGACCGGGGCACGAACCCGTGTCCCCTGCATCGGCAGGCGGACTCCCAACCACTGCACCACCAGGGAAGCCCGGTTGTGGGTTTTTTTTAAGATTTTTTTTTTAATGTGGACCATATTTAAAATCTTTATTGAATTTGTTACAGTATTGCTCCTTTTTTTTATGTTTTGGTTTTTTGGCTGTGAGGCATGTGGGGTCTTAGCTCCTCAACCAGGGATCAAAACTGCACCCCTTGCATTGGAAGGTGACGTCTTAACCACTGGACCACCAGGGATGTTGCTGTATCATTGTGTTTTCATTGTCATTTGTCTCAAGGTATTTTTAAATTTCCTTTTTGATTTCCTCATTGACCCATTGGTTTGTAGTAGCATGTTGTTTAGTTTACATGTAATCTTTTTTTTCGCATTTCTTTTCCTGTGGTTGATTTCTAGTTTCATGCCTTTGTGATCAGGGAAAATGCTTGAAATAACTTCTATACTTTTAAATTTGTTGAGGTTAATTTTATGCCCTAGTATGTGGTCAGTCCTAGAGAATGTTCCATGTGCACTTGAAAAGAACATGTATTCTGTTTTTGTTTTTTTTGTTTTTTTTTTGGATGTAATGTCCTGAAAATATCAATTCTAACTGTTCTATTGTATTATTTAGGATCTCTGTTGCCTTTTGATTTTCTGTCTAGAAGATCTGCCCATTAATGTGAGTGGGATGTTAAAGTCTCGTACTGTTATTGTATTCCCATTGATTTCTCCTTTTATGTCTGTTAGTATTTGTTTTATGTGTTCGGGTGCTCCTATATTAGGTGCATATATGTTGACAAGAGTAAAATCCTCTTCTTGTATTAATCCTTTTTTCATTATATAGTGTCCTTTATCATTCTTTATAGACTTTGCTTTAAAGTCTGTTTTGTCTGATATGAGTATTGCAACTCCTGCTTTCTTGTCATTTCTGTTTGCATGAAATATCTTTTTCCATCCCCTCACTTTCAGTCTATGTGTGTCCTTTGCCCTAAGGTGGGTCTCTTGTAGGCAGCATATTGTAGGCTCTTGTTTTTTTATCCAGTCTGACACTCTATGTCTTTTGATGGGAGCATTCAGTCCATTGACCTTTAAGGTAATTATTGATACCTGTGTATTTATTGCCATTTTAAACCTTGTTTTCCATTTGATTCTGTTTCTGGGGTTGTTCCTTTCTTTTTTTTTTTGGCGGTACATGGTCCTCTCACTATTGTGGCCTCTCCCGTTGCAGAGCACAGGCTCAGCGGCCATGGCTCACGGGCCCAGCCGCTCCGCGGCGTGTGGGATCTTCCCGGACCGGGGACCCGTGTCCCCTGCATCGGCAGGCAGACTCTCAACCATTGCGCCACAAGGGAAGCCCCATTCTTTTTCTTTTTGTGGTTTGATGATTTCCTTTTATTCTATGCTTGTGTTCTCTTCTTTTTGGTTTTTGTGAATCTATTGTATGTTTTTGATTTGTGGTTTCCCTGTTTTTCAGGTATGTTAGTCCCTTCCTATATCTGCTTGCTTTAGACTGGGTGTCATGTAGTCTCAAACACATTTTTTAAAATCTGCATTTTCTTACTCTCCTTCCCCAAATTTTATGATTTTCATTACCTCCTTTTTGAACTTGTTGTCTATTAGACTGAAGAGGTCTGTTTCATTGTTTGTTCCTTCAGGGGAATTCTTTTGGTCTTTTAACTGGGGGTGGTTTCTTTGCTTCTTCATTTTGCTTATATTTCTCTTAATCTGTGAGTTTAGGAGAAACAATTATCTACTGTGTCTTGGAGGGCTATTTTATGCAGGAGCATCCCTGCGTAGAATGTGTGGGTTTAATATCTTTTTGGCCTGAGGGCTGTTGTTGGTTTGGATGCCTGCCGTCTCTTTCCTCAGTATGTGCTGGCTGTTATCCCCTTGGTAGTGGGTGTGCAGGTGCGTGGCCTGAATACGCTCCTGGAAGGCAAGGACAGCAGTTGGTGCCCGGTTCCTGGACCCTCAGCAGCAGGAGCAGTCTGCACCTCCCTCTGGAGTTTGAGATGGCGGTGGACGCTTACACCCACCCCTGGAGCGTGTGTAGGTGGTGTTCTGCTGCCTGAGAGCGCGTGGAGAAAGAAGCTCCTATGGCAGTCCCGCCCCTCTTCTCGTGCACCGCCCAACAATAGCACCTTCCCTCTCTGGTGGGCCCAGGCTTCTTCCCATACTCCCTCAGTTGTGGTGACCACACCCTAGTCCCCTCAGGCTGTCTCTGCACAGCCAACTCCAGCCCTGTCCCCGGGGTCTGACCTTGGAAGTCTGAGCCTCAGCACACCACCCCAATGCAAGTGTCTGAGGCTGGGGAGTAGACTTCCCAGTGTGTGGAAACCTTTCTTCTTTCACAGCTCCCTCCCAGGGATGCAGGACCTGTCCCAATTCCTTTCTTTCTCTCTTTTTTTTTCTTTTGCCCTACCCAGTTACATAGAGATTTTCTTGCCCTTAGGTCTTCTGCCAGCATTCAGTACATGTTCTGTGAGAATCGTTCCACAACGTAGATTTTTTTTTTTTTTTTTTTTTTTTTTTTTACAGTATGCGGGCCTCTCACTGTTGTGGCCTCTCCCATTGCGGAGCACAGGCTCCGGATGCGCAGGCTCAGCGGCCGTGGCTCACGGGCCCAGCCGCTCCGCGGCATGTGGGATCTTCCCAGACCAGGGCACGAACCCATGTCCCCTGAATCGGCAGGCGGACTCTCAACCACTGCGCCACCAGGGAAGCCCCGTAGATGTATTTTTGATGTATTTGTGGGAGAAGGTGAGCTCCACATCCTATTCCTCCACCATCTTGATCCAATCTTTTGTCATATTTTAGATTCCACATGTAAGTGTTATCATATGGTATTTGTCTTTCTCTTTCTGACCTATATCACTTAGTATGATAATCTCTAGTTGCATCCGTGTTGCTGCAAATGGCATTATTTCATTCTTTTTTATGGCTGAGTAGTATTCCATTGTGTATATGTACCACATCTTCTTTATCCATTCATCTGTTGATGGCCATTTAGGTTGTTTCCATGTCTTGGCTATTGTGAATAGTGCTGCCATGAACACAGGCATGTATGTATCTTTTTGAATTATAGTTTTTTGTTTGTTTGTTTGTTTGTGGTATGCGGGCGCCTCACTCCTGTGGCCTCTCCCACTGCGGAGCACAGGCTCAGCGGCCATGGCCCACGGGCCCAGCCTCTCCGTGGCATGTGGGATCCTCCCGGACTGGGGCACGAACCCATGTTCCCTGCATCAGCAGGCGGACTCTCAACCACTGCGCCACCAGGGAAGCCCCTTGAATTATAGTTTTATCTGGATATATGCCCAGAAGTGGGATTGCTGGATCATACGGTAATTCTATTTTTAGGGGTTTTTTTGCCCCCTGCAGTGGAAGTGGGGAGTCTTAATCGCTGGACCACCAGGGAAATCCCTATTTTTAGTTTTCTGTGGAACCTCCATTACTGTTTTCCACAGTGGCTGCACCAACTTACATTCCCAACAACAGTGTAGGAGTGTTCCCTTTTCTCCACACCTTCTCCAGCATTTGTTATTTGTAGACTTTTAAAAATTATTTATTTATTTATTTGTCTACGTCAGGTCTCAGTTGCGGCATGCAGGATCTTTAGTTGCAGCAGGCAAACTCCCAGTTGTGGCATGTGGGATCGAGTTCCCAGACCAGGGATCGAACCCAGGCCCCCCCCACTGGGAGCATGGAGTCCTAGCCACTGGACCACCAGGGAAATCCTCTTTGTAGACATTTTTTTTTTTTTTTTTTTTTGCGGTACGCGGGCCTCTCACTGTTGTGGCCTCTCCTGTTGCGGAGCACAGGCTCCGGACGCGCAGGCTCAGTGGCCATGGCTCATGGGCCCAGCCGCTCTGTGACATGTGGGATCTCCCCGGACCGGGGCACGAACCCGTGTCCCCTGCATCAGCAGGCGGACTCTCAACCACTGCGCCACCAGGGAAGCCCAACTTTTTCTTTTTTTAATCAGAGGTACCTGTGTTATCCATTTTTTAAAAAATTTATTTATTTTGGTTGTCTTAGCTGCAGCACATGGGATCTTTGTTGTGGAATGTGGGATCTTTCATTGTGTCGTGTGGGCTCTTCATTGCAGCACATGGCCTTCTCTAGTTGCGGTACGCGGGCTCAGTAGTTGCAGCACGCAGGCTTAGTTGTCCCGTGGCATGTGAGATTTTAGTTCCCCGACCAGGGATCGAACCTGCATCCCCTGCACTGGAAGGCAGATTCTTTTTTTTTGATTTTTGTTTGTTTGTTTTGTGGTACGCGGGCCTCTCACCTTTGGGGCCTCTCCCGTTGTGGAACACAGGCTCCAGACGCGCAGGCTCAGCGGCGATGGCTCACGGGCCCAGACACTCCGCGGCATGTGGGATCTTCCCGGACCTGGGGATGAACCCGTGTCCCCTGCATTGGCAGGCGGACTCTCAACCACTGTGCCACCAGGGGAGCCCTGGAAGGCAGATTCTTAACTGCTGGACCATCAGGGAAGTCCCCTGTAGACTTTTTTTTTTAATTAATTAATCATTTATTTATTTATTTTTGGTGTGTTGGGTCTTCATTGCTATGCACGGGCTTTCTCTACTCTTCATTGCGGTGTACGTGCTTCTCATTGTGGTGGCCTCTCCTGTTGCGGAGTACGGGCTCCAGGTGCGCGGCCCTCAGTCATCATGGTGCGTGGGCTCAGTAGTAGTGGCTCGTGGGCTCTAGAGCGCAGGCTCAGTAGTTATGGCGCACAGGCTTAGTTGCTCCGCAGCATGTGGGATCTTCCGGGACCAGGGCTCGAACCTGTGTCCCCTGCATTGGCAGGCTGATTCTTAACCACTGCCCCACCAGAGAAGTCCCCCCTGTAGACTTTTTAATGATTGCCATTTTGACCGGTGTGAGGTGGCACCTCGTAGTTTTGATTTGCATTTCTCTAATAACTAGTGATGTTGAGCATCTTTTCATGTGCTTATTGGCCACCTGTATTTCGTTTTTGGAGAAATGTCTATTTAGGTCTTCTGCCCATTTTTTGATTGGGTTGTTTGTTTTTGTTGTTGTTGAGTTGTATGAGCTGCTGATATATTTTGGAAATTAAGCCCTTGTTGTTCACATCGTTTGCAAATATTTTCTCCGATTCCATAGGTGTTTTTTTCTTTTTCTTTTCTTTTTTTTTTTCTGCTGTTTGTTTTGTTTTGTTGGTTTCCTTCACTGTGCAAAAGCTTGTAAGTTTGACTAGGTCCCATTTGTTTATTTTTGTTTTTATTTCTATTGCCTTGGGAGACTGACCTAGGAAAACATTGGTATGATTTATGTCAGAGAATGTTTTGCCTATGTTCTCTTATAGGAGTTTTATGGTGTCATATCTTATGTTTAAGTCTTTAAGCCATTTTGAATTAATTTTTGTGTATGGTATGAGGCTGTGTTCTAACTTCATTGATATACATGCAGCTGTCCAACTTTCCCAGCACCACTTGCTGAAGAGACTGTCTTTTTCCCATTGTATATTCTTGCCTCTGTTGAAGAGTAATTGACTGTAGGTGCATGGGTTTATCTCTGGGCTCTCTGTTCTGTTCCATTGATCCATGTCTCTTTTTGTGCCAATACCACATTGTTTTGATTACTGTACCTTTATACTATTATCTGAAGTCTGGGAGAGTTATGCCTCCTGCTTTTTTTTTTTTTTCTTCAGGATTGCTGTGGCAATTCTGGGTCTTTTATGGCTCTATATAGATTTTTGGATTATTTGTTCTAGTTTTGTGAAAAATGTCATGGGTAATTTGATAGGGATCACATTCAATCTGTAGATTGCTTTGGGTAGTATGGCCATTTAACAATATTAAATCTTCCAATCCAAGAGCATGGGATATCTTTCCATTTCTTTGAATCCTCTTTAATTTCCTTTATTAATGTTTTATAGTTCTCAGTGTATAAGTGTTTCACTTCCTTGGTCGGGTTTATTCCTAGGTATTTTATTTTTCGGGGCACAATTTTAAAAGGTATTTTTTTTGTACATTCCCCCTTTTTTTAAAAAAAAAAACATCTTTATTGTAGTATAATTGCTTTACAATGGTGTCTTAGTTTCTGCTTTATAACAAAGTGAATCAGCTATATGCATACGTATATCCCCATATTCCCTCCCTTTTGCATCTCCCTCCCACCCTCCTTATCCCACCCCTCTAACTGGTTGCAAAGCACTGAGCTGATCTCCCTGTGCTATGCAGCTGTTTCCCACTAGCTATCTATTTTACATTTGGTAGTGTATATATGTCAATGTTACTCTCTCACTTCATCCCAGCTTACCCTTCCCTCTCCCTGTGTCCTCAAGTCCATTCTCTACATCTGCGTCTTTATTCCTGTCCTGCCCCTAGGTCCTTCAGAACCTTTTTTTTTTTTTTAGATTCAATATATAAGCAGTTTGTTTTTCTCTTTCTGACTTCCTTCACTCTGTATGACAGACTCTAGGTCCATCCACCTCACTACAAATAACTCAGTTTCGTTTCTTTTTATGGCTGAGTAATATTCCATTGTATATATGTGCCACACCGTTCATCTGTCGATGGGCACTTAGGTTGCTTCCATGTCCTGGTTATTGTAAATAGTGCTGCAAAGAACATTGTGTACATAACTCTTTTTGAATTATGGTTTTCTCAGGGTATATGCCCAGTAGTGGGATTGCTGGGTCGTATGGTAGTTCTATTTTTAGGGTTTTTTGTTTGTTTGTTTTTTTGTTTTTTCATGGTACATGGGCCTCTCACTGTTGTGGCCTCTCCCATTGCGGAGCACAGGCTCCGGATGTACAGGCTCAGTGGCCATGGCTCACGGGCCCAGCTGCTCCGCGGCATGTGGGATCTTCCCGGACCAGGGCACGAACCAGTGTCCCCTGCATCGGCAGGCGGACTCTCAACCACTGCGCCACCAGGGAAGCCCTATTTTTAGTTTTTTAAGGAACCTCCATACTGTTCTCCATAGTGGCTGTATCAGTTCACATCCCCACCAACAATGCAAGAGGGTTCCCTTTTCTCCACACCCTCTCCAGCATTTATTATTTCTAGATTTTTTGATGATGGCCATTCGGACCGGTGTGAGGTGATACCTCATTGTGGTTTTGATTTGCATTTCTCTAATGATTAGTGATGTTGAGCATCCTTTCATGTGTTTGTTGGCAATCTGTATATCTTCTTTGGAGAAATGTCTATTTAGGTCTTCTGCCCATTTTTGGATTCGGTTGTTTGTTTTTTTGATATTGAACTGCATGAGCTGCTTGTATATTTTGGAGATTAATCCTTTGTCAGTTGCTTCGTTTGCAAATATTTTCTCCCATTCTGAGGGTTGTCTTTTCTTCTTGTTTATGGTTTCCTTTGCTGTGCAAAAGCTTTTAAGTTTAATTAGGTCCCATTTGTTTATTTTTGTTTTTATTTCCATTTCTCTAGGAGGTGGGTCAAAAAGTGCTGTGATTTATGTCATAGAGTGTTCTGCCTATGTTTTCCTCTAAGAGTTTTATAGTGTCTGGCCTTACATTTAGGTCTTTAATCCATTTTGAGTTTATTTTTGTGTATGGTGTCAAGAAGTGTTCTAATTTCATTCTTTTACATGTAGCTGTCCAGTTTTCCCAGCACCACTTATTGAAGAGGCTGTCTTTTCTCTCTTACCTCCTTTATCAAAGATAAGGTGACCATATGTGCATGGGTTTATCTCTGGGCTTTCTATCCTGTTCCATTGATCTATATTTCTGTTTTTGTGCCAGTACCATACTGTCTTGGTTACTGTAGCTTTATAGTATAGTCTGAAGTCTGGGAGCCTGATTCCTCCAGCTCCGTTTTTCTTTCTCAAGATTGCTTTGGTTATTTGGGGTCTCTTGTGTTTCCATACAAAGTGTGCAATTTTTTGTTCTAGTTCTGTGAAAAATGCCATTGGTAGTTTGATAGGGATTGCATTGAATCTGTAGATTGCTTTGGGTAGTATAGTCATTTTCACAATGTTGATTCTTCCAATCCAAGAGCATGGTATATCTCTCCATCTGTTTGTATCATCTTTAATTTCTTTCATCAGTGTCTTATAGATTTCTGTGTACAGGTCTTTTGTCTCCTTAGGTAGGTTTATTCCTAGGTATTTTATTCTTTTTGTTGCAGTGGTAAATGGGAGTGTTTCCTTAATTTCTCTTAAAAATATGGAATGCTTCACGAATTTACATGTCATCCTTGTGCAGGGGCCATGCTAATCTTCTCTGTATCGTTCCGATTTTAGTATATGTGCTGCCGAAGCGAGCACTACATTCCCTTTCTAGTGTTTCATTGTTGGTGTAAAGAAATGCAACTGATTCTGAATGTTAATCTTGTATCCTGCTACCTTGTTGAATTCGTTTATAAGTTCTAGTAGTTTTTGTGTGGAGTCTCTAGAGTTTTCTATATATAGTATCATATCATCTGCATGTAATGCCAATTTTATCTCTTCCTTTCCCAACTGGGTACATTTATTTCTTTTTTTGTCTGATTGCTGTGGCTAGGACTTCCAATACTATGCTGAATAGAAGTGTCTTGTGCCAGATTTTAGCAGGAAGGCTATCAGCTTTGCACCATTTAGTATTATATCGGCTGTGGGTTTGTCATAAATAGCTTTTATTATATTGAGATGTGTTCCCTTTATACGCAATATAGTAAGAGTTTTTATCATGAATTGATGTTGAATTTTGTCAAATGCTCTGTCTGCATCTATTGAGATGATCATGTGGTTTTTGTCTTTGTTTGTTTGTTTATGTGGTGTATTACATTGATTTGCGTATGTTGAAGCATACTTGTGAACTTGGGATGAACCCACTTGGTCGTGGTGTATGATCTTTTTTATGTGTTGTTGGATTCGGTTTGCTAATATTTTGTTGAGAATTTTTGGGGTCCCATAGCTGCCTTCTGTAATTTTCTCCTAATGTCTGGGGCAGATTGAGTGATAAAATGGGTATTTACTAGGACTTGCCCTTCAGGGGAGTCAGGATTAATATTGGTATACTTTCTAAAGGCCTCCACCAAACCGCCCTGGAAGAGCGCCAGTTTTTCATCTTTTCCATGTGTTACTTCCTGTGTTGTTCTTCAGTCTTAACAACACACCTTTTCATCCCTTCTATGAAGCAAGTTATCATGTGGTTCCTGTGTTCAAGCCCTCTACCTCCCTGTTGGTAGTCTCAGTGGGAATCTCGGTCAGGGATTGCGTCCCTTCCGTAAGGTAGATTATATATCCTTGATTTGGGGCTGCCAGTTTGTTGGCATGTGCCCAGGCTGCACCAAGGATCCGGCTTTCCAAAGGTGCAGCAGGTAGAAAGGAGGACCTGTGTGTCCCCCCAGGTAAGTTCATAGAACATTGTCAGCTTGGTGAATTCCTCTACGAACCAACTGGTGTCCTTTGGAATAACGTCCAAATTTCTCTTTGCAAGTAGCTAGGTCAGCCATAGGAAAAGGGACATGGACTCTGATTGTTCCTCCACCACCAGCTGGCACTTCCCTTAATGGACAGAGTTTGGTATTTGGAGGCTGGTAGGTAGCCCTGCTTCATGTAGTACTGGCAGGACTCACCTCCAGTAATGGAGGACAGGGCAAAGCTAGAGGGATAAAGTGGTGGGATTTCCAGCAGCCCAGGAGGGGCACTTGGGGCAGATGGTCTGGAAAATGTCCCCTCTCAGAACTGGGGGGTGGGGTGGGTAGGAGTTCCTGGTTGTGGACCTCGAGGAGGTAGACTCATAAGGGAATCATTTAAAACATCGAACTCCTGTGGGGGAAATAAAGCACTTTGAAGGGGTGTGAGCCAGGCACACCCAGCAGGAGTTTTTTAGATCTGGATCTTGGAATAGGGTCGTGACCATTTGGATGTGTGGGACTTCACCCCATTTACCATTCCTTTTACAAAATACATCCAGCTGCAAGATGGTATTGTTTTGTTTTTTAAATATTTATTTATTTGGCTGTGCTGGGTCTTAGTTGCGGCACTCAGGATCTTTTAGTTGTGGCATGCAGGATCTTTAGTTGCAGCATGACGGATTTTTAGTTGCGGCATGTGGGCTTTTAGTTGCGGCATATGGGATCTGGTTCCCTGACCAGGGATTGAACCCGGGCCCCCTGAATTGGGAATGCGGAGTCTTCCCCGCTGGACCACCAGGGAAGTCCTAAGATGGTATGGTAATTCAGTGACCCATTTTCTGGCCAGATCTCTTGATCCCCAAGTTTGTACTGGGGCCATGGAGTATTGCAAAAGAAAATTAATTTCTTTTTTCTTAAACCATCCTGTCTAAATTCACCCCAGTTAGCTAATATGCATCCTAATGGGGAGTTCTTTGGGGTGTTTGTAGTTGCCTACATTTTTGGTTAGGATGTCATGACGAGCTAAGTACTTCAGTGGATAGACCCCCTCAAGGGGGTGTTGCAGAATTAAGTTTTGAGCATGAGAGAGGCAGCTTCCGGAAGGACAGTTTTCTTCTCATAGCTTGCAGAGCTAGCCCCAGAGAAGGCCTGGTCTACTGAGTCCCCCAGATGCTTCTAGACCTCGCAGGTCACCCCAGCTACAGGGCACTGGAGGGACTATCCTGTAAATAAGAGGGGGATTCTGCTCCATTGGTAGGGGTCATGTGGAGCCCGTTAGAAGACACAGGATTCATTGATTGATTGATTGATTTAATTTTTGGCTGCTTTGGGTCTTCGTTGCTGTGCGTGGGATTTCTTCTAGTTGCGGTAAGCAGGGGCTGCTCTTTATTGTGGTGCGAGGGCTTCTCATTGCAGTGGCTTCTCGTTGCAGAGCACGGGCTCTAGGTGTGCAGGCTTCAGTAGTTGTGGCACGCGGGCTCAGTAGTTGTGGTGCCCGGGCTTAGTTGCTCTGCGGAATGTGGGATCTTCCCGGACCACGGCTCGAACCCGTGTCCCCTGCATTGGCAGGTGGATTCTTAACCACTGCACCACCAGGGAAGCCTGAAGACACAGGATTTAGACCACTGAAGAATTCTGTGATCAGCTGGCCATGTCTGCCATTGGTGGAACATGGGACAGATGACGTGTGATGGCTGTATGTTTGCAGCCCTTCGTTGTACAGTCGGAGAAACTGAGGTCCAGAAAGCAACTCTCCTAAGACCACAGAGCAAATTAGAGACTAACTGCTTCTCCTTTCCTTCAAGTGGTGATTTCCTTGGGGCAAATTCCCAGGAACAGGACTGCCAGGTTGAAGGTTATGCATATTTTTAGGCCTTTTAACATAAGCAGGTAAAAGGCCTTCAGAAAGCATCTCCAGGTCCACGTCCTTGGCGGGTTGTGAGGCAGTTATACTTGTGACCCAGCCCTACTCTGGAAGTCGTTATACTTGTGGCCTGGGACAAAGCCCTCTGGAATCCCCCTGAGATAGAAGGACTCACCTGTACACACATCAAGCCTCACCCTTCCCTCTGCGGGGACTCAGGGGTAGGCAAGCCAGCTCTGCCCTCCTGTAGTCTCATGGGGGCCCCAACAGGTAGACAAACCCTCACAGCACTGGTTAGGGGGTAGTGAGCACAGCAAAGGTACTTACGTCAGTCTGGGGAGGGGCGGCTTCCCAGAAGAGGCAATGCTAGGCCAGGTAGGAGGCAGCTGGCTGGGGACAGAAGGGAGAGTCCTTGTCCTGAAGCCTCCGTGGGGCTGAGCCTGATCCCAGAACGAAGCACTCCAATTCCATCATTCCTTCCCAGGCAAGGGTTGGGGTGTGGGCGGCCCCTCCCCATGCCCAAGTTATAAACTTCTCTGGGCCTCAGTTTCCACACTCACAGTAAAATGGGAACCTGGTAGAGGAGTTTGGAGAGCTTGTGTGAGGTCTTCAGCTTTGAGCAGGGGTCACTACTGGCCCCAGATACCCAGGAGGCAGAATTCTCCTTGGCGGGGGAGCGTGGCTGAGCCCACTGGCTGCTAGCTGAGGCCCTAGGACTCCTCCCAACTCAGAGTTCAGGCTCAGATAGCAGCATTCAGAGTCGTACTGTCAGAGGAGAGAGGCCTGAGACCACCTTCCTGAGGGCTTGCCCACACCCCCTTCCCCTCTGTCTGCCCTCTGTCCCCTGAGACCCAGCCCCGGGGCAGAGTGACCCAGCACCCTGCTCCTCGCATCCACCTGCAGGGTCACCACCTTCGAGGCAGCACTTCCACCCCCTCGGTCCTCCTCCGGCTGGGGCACACCCTGCAGTGTGGCTGCTTGGGCAGCGCCTGAAAGTGCATCCCGGGGGCCTTACCCCAGTGGGGTGAGGTCCTTGGAATCCACTCCCAGCCCAGGGCCAGCGGCTCTGAGGGTGTCTGGGAGCTCCCCCCGCCCCCTGCCCTGCCCAGCGGGCACACACAATAACAGCTGCTGCCCCTGTTCTCCCCGGGGCCTGGTGGCTCAGACAAGTCGCTCCCACACCTGGTGAGACAGGTATCTATATTATCCCCACTGAGTGAGGCTCAGAGAAGTGAGGGTGGGACTCCCCACTTCTGAAGGTGGGACTGCAAACCAGTCTGCAAAGCCAGACTCTGCTGGGCCACAGAACTCACCCCACTGGGACGTGGCTGTATGTGATACCCACCCTGGCTCAGCTGTTACCAGAGCTATGGTTCATGAGACATCTCTGATCCTGGCCACAGCCCCCAAGGAGGGAATGGACTCATGGTGTAGAGGTGGCAGCTGAGGCCCAGAGAGGACAGAGCTGGCCTTGGATCACACAGCTTAGAGCCACTCACCGAGCCCAGGGCAGCAGTGGGTGCACACCTACACGGAGGCTCTCAGGAGTCTTGGGGCCGAGGGATGGTGCTATCAGAACGTTGTGTGTCCTCCTCAGAGTGACCCTTCATGGGAGGTCAGAGGCTGAGGACAGAGTGGAGTCCCCTCCCAGAACCCTTGAGTCAGATGAGGTGACTATTTGGGGGCCTATTGACTAATAGACCATAGTATGTCTGGCCTAGCAGGTGTTATACAAGAACTTGGGGTGTCTGAACTGGGAGCAGCCCTCAGTGAGTCCAGCCAGTGTGAGCAGCTGGGAGACTGGGGTCCAGAGGGTGCAGGAACCTAGCTGCAGGCCCGCTGCCCTTTGGGGCCAGAATCCAGAGCCTCAGCCTCCCAGCCCCGCTGAGGAACACTCGGGCAGCTGTGCCTCTCCCTTGAGCTTCAGTAGCTTAGTACAGGCCCAGCTGGGGCAGGTGCTGACCACTGCTGGGGCCTGAGCCTGGGGCAGAGCCTGGAGACTGGGGGCTGTGTTGGAGCTGCGACCCCACCTAGAGCCAGAAGTTGCCTGAAGCCCCATCCCCCCGACCCCCGCCTTACCCTGATGGCAGCTGCAGCAGATCATTTAGGGATCCTAGGAACCCTCAGTGTCATCAGGCCAGGCTCCCACTTCTGTCCTCAGGCATCTAGAGGCAGCCTCAACCTCTGTTCCCTGGAGGGACACAGTTCAGAGGCTGCCTTGGAATCGAAGGAGGTTGAAACTGATCAGAGCCCAGGTCTCGGTCTGGAGTTATAGCAGGGGCTCAGCTCTTAACCCCCTCCCAGGGTCCTGGGCTTGAGTGGGCTGGGGGACCAGGGATTCTGAGGATGGAGATCAACAAGATGGGCAGCTGGGACAGAAGGGGCCCTTGGCCAGGTTTGGGAGGGAGAACATCCACCTCTACTCCCAGACTGAGCCTGGCAGCCTCTACCCAGGGCAGTGGCCCCACCCCCACATATTCCTGGGAGTCTAGACTGGGGTGGGTGGTGTGCAGGGCGGGCAGGCTCTGGGGAGGGCGGGGCCAGGCATTTCCTGCTGCCGGGTGCCAGGCTCCAGTCCTCTGAGGGGTGATTCTTTAGTCTTAGTCAGAGGAAGTGAGGCAGGGCACATGGGCAGTGTGTGAGCAGGGCCGGTGGGGCAGGGCTGGGCGGACAGGCAGCTGTAGAAACCAGGGAGCAGGCCCGGCCCTGCAGGTCCCCTGCAGCCATACACACAGGACCTGCCCTCGACAGCCAGCCTGTTGCCCAGCACCCAAGTAGGGTCACCTGGAGACCAGACCCCGGTGGTGACCAGCCCCAGACTCTGGCTCCCTCCTCCCCAGTTGCTGAGGCTCTGCCGATCACCTGCTGTGTGGCTTAGACTGGTCACTTCACCCTGAGTCTCAGGGTTCTCATCTGTGGAGTGGGGAAAACTGTGGTACCCACGTGCCCCTGACTTTCTCCCGCCCCAGCATCAGGAACCCACCCTCCCAGTTTGTCCCACTCTTGGGTCCTGGGGAAGGAGCCCACCAGGGTAGAGCCAATCTCCTCCTTGAGCAGAAGGGGCATTCCAGTCCCAGACTGGCTGCTTGAATGGTTTTTTCAAGTCCCCAGGGGTGACCCCCCAAGCCCCCTGGCCTTGGCTGCGCTACCTGCCCCCCCCTCTGGTGGCCCCCAGCAACTGGAGCCCCCCTGCACTCCACTGGGGGATGAGTTACCAATACCATGGCTGCCTGTGGGCACCCGCCACGAGGCCACCACCCTGTCCCACAGCCCTGCTTCCGAGGCTGTGCCTGGGGCCCCTGATGTCTGGATTCTCGGGCTTCTCTCTGAGACAGCTCTGACCTCAGGGGGTAGGAGGTGCAGTTTCTGTCTTGATCCCCAGACTGGGACCTCTTCCCTAAGGCTCCACTGCTTTCCCTCTTAGGAAGCCCCAGCAAACGCTGTCCAAGTGGAGAAGGGAGGAAGCCTGCCGGCTCAGGGCTCCAATTCCCCAGTCCCTAACAGGAGGAGGCAGAAGACAGGGCTATGTGTGGGGAGAGTCTGCCCTGGGTAGAGCCCTGGCCCCCCGGCCTCTTGGCCAAGTGCTCTTGCCGGGGGAAGCTAGCTCAAGGATGAACAGAAGTGGCCTTCAGCTAGCTTCCACCACAGAAGGTCACTGCGAGCAGAGGCCAAGCAGAGGCCTGGAGAGGACTCAGACCAAGAGACCTCCTCTGCTTTCCCCACCCTGTGGGCCAGGGGCTCCTCCCCACTTCGGTGCTCTCACTAGGGGCCGGCGCTGGCTGAGGGCAGGAGCGGAAGTGGAAAGTTTTACCCCTCAGGGTCAGGGTAGCAGATCATCTCACCCAGCCCCCTTCCCACAGATAGGAAGACCAGGACTCAGGAGGGGAAGGACGGGGGCAAAGCCTGCTGTCCTCGTAGGTCCTTAGAGCGTGGCTCTGGCCCAGCTTTTGCTGAGCTCAAAAGGTAAGGAAGGCGAGGAGGGTCTCCGGATGGATGTGGCTGGGCCGAACCGGGAGAAAGTGCTGGGCTCTGGCTGGGCTGGGCAGCCGGCCTCCCTGCCTGGGCCTGGGCTGGGTGGGGGCAGCAGGGCTCAGGCCGGCAGCCCAACAATGATGAAATGGCCCCTTTGTCCCACGGCGCCAAAGTTTCTGTGACTGGAGGAGGCGTGACGTGAAAGGGTCATTGTTCCCACTTGGGCAGCCACTCAGGGAGCTGGAGGACCGGCCCAGGGTCGGCTTCCTGCCAAGGCTGCAGCCCTGCCTGCCGCTGTGGCGGTCATGGTGTCCTGGGCTCCCGGCCTCCTACCCATGGCCAGCTCCCTCCCTGGGGCCATCCGGAGCCACAGGTACCCAGCAAAGGTGTCCCACTCCCTGCCCTCCCTCCCCCTCTCTCCTCTGGTCTGGAACCATCATGTTACAGTGTTGGGGGCTGGGCTCTGCTCTTCATGCACGTGAGCCCTGCTGGGCAGGATGCCTGGGTGCCAGGAGAGCTTGCGGGTAAAGCAGGTGTTTTGTCCTGGGGCGAGGAAACATTCCTGACTTCACATCCCAAGGCTCTGGCCTTCGGGGACCCCTCCCCGAACCTTGCAGATTAGGGGAGAGAAGCCCAGAAAAGGGAACTGGGTGGCCCTAGGCCACACAGCATTAGCTAGTCTGCTAACACCCAGGCTAGACCTACCTCCCCACAAGACCCCACACCTGATGGACCTCCACTCTCTCTGGACACCTGAAGCTCCCTCTTTGCCAGCTCCCACCCCTTTCCTGCCCCTCTAATCCATTCTCGACTGAGCAATCCATCCCCCACCCCAGCCCACGATCTTTCCAAAACCCAAACCTGATCAGGCCCCTCCTTGCCTTCAAACCTGCCTGTCCTCCCACATCCAGAGAAAGTTTCAGCTCTTGTGCTGGCATTCAAGGCCCTCACTATGCTATAGCAGCCAAGGGTGAGAGGCCCTTTTGTGGAGACTGGAGTCTCCCTCAGCCCGTGTGGGGATGCTAACCAAGTAAAGGCCCTTTTATCTTCCCGGGGTCAGCCTCCACTGCTTTGCTCCCACAGGTCCTGCCCCCACCGGTGCACCTCTCCCCTCCTCCTCTGGGCCCAACTGCCCCTGGCCTCTGGGGCTCCGGTGAAGAGCCAGGAGGCTGGCAGGGTGATCAATGGCTGGTTCAGGCCCAAGCTGGAGGCCCCTTATCCCCACCCCAGGTGGCCCCGCTGGCTCCAGTGCCCAGAATTCCTCCCCGGCTCTCCACTGCCCCCAGCAGCTGGCATCAGGCTCAGCCTGACCCAGGCTAATTAAACCCTCCCCCAGCCCAGAGGAGGCTTTGGCTCCAGCTCTAGGCTTTTTTCCCTGGAGGGACGGAGCTAATTAACCGAGAGGGTTTAATTAATCAATTAGCGTGGCCTCCAGACCCCTCCACTTAGCCGACGTGGTGGCAGATATTTATAAACAGGAGCTCTGGCTGGAACTAGAGGGGAGGGCAGGCGACCATGGTGGGCACAGAGGCAGAGAGAACAGGGGCTGCAGAGGCCAGAGATCCTGTCAGTCCCACCTCCTCAGCATCTCCAGAGGCAGGTGCAGAATCAGCAACACCTGGACACGTGAGGACGTGTACTCTGGGGACACATGCAACATCTCTGTGTGCACAGGTCATGCAGGCCTGACATCCAGAGCTGGGCAAGTTCCCAGAGGTACCTCAGACAGTGGCCAGAGGGATGATGATGCCCAGCTGGGCCCAGCATCCTGACAAGCAAAGCCTCCAGGGAATGGGGCTGCACAGAGGGCCATGGGAGCCAGAGGAGGTGCCAGAACCTCAGCTGGGGGAAGAGGCTTGGAGGGCTTCCTGGAGGAGGAGGCATTTGAGCCAAGCTCAGGGAAAGAGTAGGCAGAGGTAGCCATTTGAAGGGAGCGGTGGATGATGAAGAGCATTCAAGGGGAGGAAATAGCAGGGGCAAAGGCCTGGAGGCAGGAACAGCAGAAGCTCCATCTTTACCACAAGATGTCCCCTTCTCTGGGAAGCCTCCCTGACACCTTACCTTTTAGAATTGGGTGTCCCTGAGTCTCTGCCCCTCCAGCCTTTGCACTCTGGGACAGCCCAGACTCAACACACCCTCCCAAGCCTCCTGAGGTGATGCCAACTCTCCTCCTCTGCCTCCCCTGCCCAGCCTGGCCCAGGGAACCCACAGATGCATTGTAATCCCTTCAGAAAGGGGGTTACAGGCTCCCTCCCTCAAGATGCTGCTCCTAGGGTTGGCACCGGTGGGAGCCCAGGTGGTGTTGGGATTGGGAGGGGTCAAAGACCCCAAAGCCACCATCTCATGCCTGGGATATTTGAGAGTGTTACTGAGTCCAAGCTTGTACTGCTCACTGCATGACAGGCCAGTAAATCGAGAGACAAGTTGTTGGGGCAAGGAATAATGACTTTATTGAGAAAGCCAGCATACTGAAAAGATGGTGGACTAATGTCCCAAAGAACCACCTTACCAGAGTTGGAATTCAGGCTTCTTTCATGTTAAAAGGGGGAGGGGGTGTGGTTGGTTGGTGCAAACTTCTTGGTGTCAGAATCCTTCCTTCTTGCGTCTGTCCACTTAGCCCGGGTCATGATGTTCCTGTAAACCTCCAACAAGACAAATGTTATTCCCTGTTTTGCAACCTTTTATCTCTACATGAATGGAAAAGTGTTATACCTTTGAAAGTCAGAGCCTTGAGAATGGGCCGTCCTGTATATTTCAGGCTACAGGCAACATTCTTAACTTATAGCAAAAGTAATAGAAGACAAAGGTTAGAGTAAAAGAAACAGGTCCAATATGGAGGCATATTTGTTCTTCACTATGACAAGAGCAAGGATTCCAGAGTCAGCCAGGCGTGCACCCAGACTCCAGTGCAGACCCTTCTCAACTTGCTTTCCTCGTCTGCCCACTGGGGACAATCAGCACCCCCTCCTAGGGCTGCAGGGAGGATTAAATGAGTTCATCATGTAAAGCCAGAGGGACTCGCACTGTTGGTGGGAATGTAAATTGATACAGCCACTAGGGAGAACAGTATGGAGGTTCCTTAAAAAACTAAAAATAGAACTACCATACGACCCAGCAATCCCACTCCTGGGCATATACCCTGAGAAAACCAAAGTTCAAAAAGAATCATGTACCACAGTGTTCACTGCAGCTCTGTTTACAATAGCCAGGACATGGTTTTCATATCTGTAAAACAACTCAAGAAATGCGCATCGGATACCATTATCTGGGTACTTCAATTAGCGATAATTGCGCCTCGGATAAACCTCATTGGCTACGATACTGCCACTGTGCAAAGCTATCTGGGTACTTCAGAGAGGGGCTACAGCAGAGGATATGGAGGAGGAGTCTGTCCCAGGAAGGCCCCATAGGGTCCTGCTAAGTTACACTGGGACCCTGTGTTCGCACCATGGGTCCTGCCTCCCATGAGGCTCAAGTGCTGCTGGTCCTGCGGTTATGCCCTTCTCTCTGCCTCTCCTCCCATGCTACAATGGTCCAGTCCCCACCACCCACCGTGACCATGCTAGCTTCCTCAATGTCCCCTGTCCTGGACACTTGCCCCTCAGCCTATTCTCCACTCAGAAACTAGTGTTTTTTAATATTTTAATCAATAGTTTTAAAATTGAAGCATTGTTGATTTACACTGTGTTAATTTCTGCTGTACAGCAAAGTGATTCAGTTATATATACATTCTTTTTTTAAATATTCTTTTCTATTATGGTTTATCATAGGATATTGAATACAGTTCTTTGTGCTATACAGTAGGACCTGTTGTTTATCCACTCTCTGTATAAAAGCTTACATCTGCTAACCCCAAACTCCCACTCCATCCTTCCTCCAACCCCCTCCCCCTTGGCAACCACCAGTCTGTTCTCTATGTCCGTGACTCTGTTTCATAGATAGGTTCATTTGTGTCATATCTTAGATTCCACATATAAGTGATACCATATGGTATTTGTCTTCCTTTGTCTGAATTACTTCATTTAGTGTGATAATCTCTAGTTGTGTCCATGTCGCTGCAAATGACATTATTTCATTCTTTTTTATGACTGAGTAGTATTCCATTGTGTATATGTACCACATCTGCTTTATCCATTCATCTGTTGTTGGACATTTAGGTTGTTTCTATGTCTTGGCTGTTGTGAATAGTGCTGCTATGAACATGGGGTTGCATGTATCTTTTTGAATTCTAGTTTTGTCTGGATATATGCCCAGGAGTAGGAATGCTGGATCATATGGTAGTTCTATTTTTAGTTTTCTGAGGAACCTCCATACTGTTTTCCACAGTGGCTGCACCAACTTACGTTCTGGGGGATCTTTCTAGTGACAACTATACCTTGCCAGCCATGGGCTTAAAGCTCTTTAGGGGCTCCCCTGTCCTCTGGACCACACCCCTCCACCCCCTCCTGGCCCATCCAGCCCTGGAGAAGGGGCTGCGGCCCCTCTTTGCTTGCAGCAGGGATGGAAGGGCCCTGGGACTGGAGGAGGAGGTGTGGATGTAGAGGGGCGGATGGAGATCCTACAGATGCACAGAAGCCACAGGGTAGATGATGCCCCCTGGAGGTATGCGACGAAGCAGACCTGGGAAGGGGGCTGCCTTCCTGAGCAAAGGGGGTTTGGCAGGGGCTGGAGTCCCCTGTTGCCTGTCAGGGCTCATCTGGCCCAGCCAGAGACAATGGGGCTGAGGCCTCATCTTACCTCTGGGGAGTTGCTAATGATGGTCTTTAATGGCCTTGCCTGGGAAGGGATGACCTCACCGGGCCACACCCTGATGAGAGGAGGCTGGAGTCAGAGGCGGGCGGCTCCTCCATCGCCGTGAGACCTGCTTGGGCTTGTCTTGTCTGAGGAATGAGGGGGCAGTGTGTGTGCGCTGATGTATCTGGTCCTTCATGCGGCCAGAGGGAGAAGGCTCCCAGCCTGATGGGGGAGGCAGGACCTGGGTGAAAAGTCTCAGGGCAGCAGGGTGGGGAGGCCTTGCTTCTACTCAGCGTCTCTGGCTTCTGTTAAGGGTTTGGGTGTGGGTGCCGGTGTTCCCGGCCACATCCGTGCTGAGGCAGAGGGTCTGCCCACTGCACACATACTATCCGGGGGCAGGCCTGCGTGTGCCAGGTGGTGGCGGCAGCAGGGGTGGGAGCAGGTTCCAGCACCGGCTTGCTGCCTGCCCCCGCCCTGCCCCATTCATCAGGGATGACTGTGTTTGTACTCTGGGGAGGGGTTCTGTGGAGGTGGCCCCTCTCCCGAGGGCAGCCTCCCCCCTCCCCCAGGCTCGGAGCAGGACCACTCTAGGGAAATGTCCTTGTCAGACCTCCTCCAGGGTGACGCCTCCACAATGCTACAAGTTCTTTCTCGTGTCCAGCCTCCGTCACTCTTGCTGTTGCACCTGATTCATTCATCAGAGGACAAGTTGAGGGCCCCATTATCCTGCCACCCAGTCTGACATCACTGAACTTCCCTCGGGCACGTTCCCACTCCTGGGACAGCCCAGTCGGCACAGGAAATGGCTGCTGGATGAATGTGCAAGTGAGTGAGTGACTGAATGAGTGGCTCAGATCCTCCTCCCATGAGAATGCTAAGTAAGAAGTGGCTAAGAAGTGGATGAGGGGGTCCTGGGGGCCTGGGCTAAGATGGAGACAGACCCAAAGGGAGGCAAAAAGAGGGTCAGGAGAAAAGAGATGGGACTGAGGGCACAGAGACGAAGCAGATGCAGCCAAGAGCCAGGTGTCCTCGAGCTCCACTGGCATGCAAGGCCTCAGCCAAAGATGGCCTGGGACGGACAGGGCCCATGGGGGGGACAGCACGGCCAAAACAAGGTGGAATAACAGGAGCTCAGAGTGAGGGACCATGAGGCAGGAACCTGGGACCCGGGGTGGGGACAGCAGTCTAGCATGACCTAGACCAAGGTCAGAGCAAGGACCCAGGGCCCCAGCCACCCAGCCATGACCTATCCCTCTGCCCCCACCAGAAGGAAGCTGCAGGGAACCTCAGCCAGGCATGGTAGTGAGGTGGGAGTTTCTACAGACGAGGACACCGAGGGTCAGAGGCCACCTGGCCTAAGGTTGCATAGGAGGTAAAGCCCCTCCTTGCTTGGTTGGAGGGGCCAGCTCAGGAGACTGCTGCTCCCACCCCCGAGCCTGTGCTTGGGCACGGTGGCACTGCCAGGCACTTACTCGGCCTGTCGAGGGCCCAGCCCCCCGCACAGCACCCGCGGGCTTCCCCAGCCCTGGCCGAGGGCAGCAAGGGAACAAAGGTCCAGTCTCTGCCTGCTCAGGCCCCCACCCCCTTGCCCGCCCCTGGCACAGAAGGACCAGGGCCCTGAGGGAGCCCAAGAGCCAAAGCAGCCCCCGCCCCTTTGCCGACACTGTGAGAACCCCCTTCCTCCCCCTCCCTGGCCGCACTGCAGTGTCCCCCATTCTAGAGATGGGAAGGCTGAGTGAGAGGGCTGAGGAGCTGGCAGCCACACAGCTGGGATTCGAGCCCACCTAGCCCTCCTCATACGCGTGAGGGTGTGACTGTTCCGGCTGGACGTAACTCACGGGGAGAGATGGGGCAGGGACGGAGATGGCAGAGCCTAGATGGCCCCAAGGGGAGTGCTGGGGAAGGGGCTGAACTGCTCTCGCTTCTCCAGCCCTGCCCACCTACCTGCCACCCAGGGCCAGGCCAGTGCTGGTCACAGCAGAAGGGATAAAGCCAGGGGAGAGGCAGAGATGGGGAAATGGAGTCAGCACCCAGGTCCCCCTAAGTTCATGACCGGGGCTCACTCAGTCCAGCCAGAGGTGAAGCCCCTGCGTAGCTTCCGTTTCCCCATCTGTAACATGGGGGCTGTGGGGCCCACTGGGGGCCTCGCTCCCCAGGCCACGGCCATCATTCTTCTCCAGGACCCTTGCCTGCCCCCTGCTCCCCCCAGGGCCTGGCCTTATGCCTCCAGAGGGGCCTGCAGGGAGGGCTGACGCTCATCTGCTCTGGAGAAGCTGGGCACAGCCTAGCCCTCCCTGCAGGCCCAGGTCCAGACCAGGAAATGAACATCAGGTGTTCATCATGCCCGAACGTGAAAAGCACTGGGTATTTGGGTGTGACTGGCTCCACTGTACAGAAATGGATACTGAGGCTCAGGGAGGCTGAGGGACCTGTCTGAGGCCACCCAGCTCCTGAGGAGCAAAGCAGGGCTGACCTGCTCACTGACCAGGCTTCACGTCCTATAGGCACCCCAGGGACAGAGGGGGAAGGAGGGAGGTTGATAAATGCACACCCCATGTCCCGTCCACAAGAGTAGCAAGAGAAAGGGTCAGGGTGCCGGGGCCGCAGAGGGGCAGGTCAGGAGCCTGGAGTGCTTGGGTAGTCTGGGCAATGTCCAAGTGGACAGCCTTGGGCGGTTCTGGGCGAGCAGAGGCTCAGTTCTGTAACCTTGGTCCATAAAACCTCTCCAAGCCTTGATCTGTCAACCAGTGGGCCAAAGCACATGGAGAAAGCCCAGATGCCCTTGCCTGCCTGCGCCTGAGGGGCTGGGGAAATGCCCACACCCCAGCCGCTCCTCCCAGCTTTGGGCACCTCCGACCAGTCAAAGCAAGTGCCCAACAGGCCCCAGGCAGGATCAGGCTGCTGCCTCTCGCAGAGCAGGCACTGGGATACTGGCCACAGTGCCCCTCCTCACTGCCTCCACCCCTGGCCCTTATCAGACACAACTCGTTTTAAAGAAAAAATAATATTTATTTGCAATATAAACAAAGTCCCGTTGCTGGATCGGGATATATATATGTATGTGTGTGTATATATATGTAGGGTCACAAATTTTCCTTCATAAGTTCATAAAGCAAAACTGGCCACCCTCTTGGCATACCCTCATTTACACAAATCTGATGCATCTTTCTGGGTTTTTCTTTTTAAAGGTAAAAAAGAGAGAGAACCATGTACAGCATGGAAGCTTTTTGTCAATTTCTTGACTGTGGCAAGATTTTAACCTGCTGCCTTAAAGAATCCCTGAAAACCACCCCTGTGAGGTAAGATGCAGTGGGGGCAGAGTTTCCGTGGCCTTGCTCACATGCTGAGTGCTGGCTCGCTCAGGGACCCCAGCCCGACTGCGGACCCCAGCCTGACTGCTCACCCCACCCCGGGCCCCATGCAGTCCTGACACCTGGGAGAACTGAGGTTGGAGAAGGAACAAAACTGGAGGAGGATAACGGAATCCGTGGCTTTGTTCTGTGGATATGGGGGTGGAGGGATGGACAGAGCCTCACACCCCTTTCCTTGTCCATCCTCGCTGCCCACCCCTGCCCTGGGATTGAAATGGCTGCGAGTTTCTTAACAGAAGGCAGGGGCAAGATGAGCACAGGGCAGGCTTTCACGGGTCGAGGGGGCTGGGAGTGGCAGCTGAACCAAAGCAACAACCAGGGTGAGGGAAGAGACCTGGGGGAGGCAGGGCTGGGCGCCCCCCGAGCCACTAGGCCTGCACCCTCAGCTACAAACAGAGAGAGGAAGAGACAGAAGTAGTGGGTACATATAAAAAGGGCCTGGGGCCCAGGCCCCCCTCGGGGCTGAGCCCAGAGGGTTAATGCTACTGCATGGCAGCCCCCTGTGGCCCCACCTCCAGCAGGACAGCGGCAGGGCCTCCCTCTGCTGCCTGGGGCAGTTGGCAGGGACCACCAGAAGGGCAGTTGGGTGGGCAGAGAATGCAAAGGCCACCTGTCCAGCCCACCACTCACCACTCGCGGCAGTCATCACAGGCAAATGCAGCGCCAGGTCGGGCTGGGCCGAGGTGGGAGGTGTGGGCAGGCCTGGGAGTCCAAAGCTGGCGAGAGCAGCAAACCACCCCTTTAAGGGCCGCTGCGGAAACGGAGGCTTCACACATGTGCAAAACGCTTTTGGTCAAGATCAACGCGGGGTTTGTCTTTTCCATTAAAAACAAAAACCCAAGAATTGCTTTTTGAAATAAGAAGAAAAACAAACTGATAACACTTCTCTCTCTCTCTCTCTCGCAGGATCAAGAAAGGGATGAAATACTGGTTTATACAATCCACTGTTGCATGTAGCCTGAAAATAACACTTTTCATTAAAAAAGAAAAATCAAGAAGAGCTTGAACACTCTCTCTGCTCCAGGGAGCTCGGATTTACCTGCCAAAAATAAAAAGTAAACTCAGGTCCATGGATGTGTCTTTAAAAAAAAAAATAGCCAAACTGGCTGGGCCATCAGCAGAAAGGAGTGTCCTGGGACAAGGACGAGGCCCCGCTGGACTCCCAAAGCCACATGTCTGAGAGCTGAGGGCCCCTCCAGAAAGTCCTGCCAGGGGAGGCCTGGCTGTGGGCCGCACCCTCCCCGGGATGGTGAGGGACGCTCACCTCTGGGCACAGGCGATGTCCGGGTTCCTCACGCCAGAGGCAGCAGGCGTGGGCCCTCCCTGCGGGCCCTGTGGAGGCCCGGGAGGGGCTGGCCCGTTGCCCCGTGCCCCCGGCCTCACGTGGACTCGAGCGTGTTGAGTGGGAACAGGTTGTGGTTGGTGGGCGTGGAGAAGTAGAGCTGCTCGCTGGGGGTGTGGTTGTCACACGGGCTGCTCAGCCCCAGCGTCCGCTCGAAGTCCAGCAGCTGCCCCATAAAGTTGAAGTTGGGTGAGATGTTGGACTTTTTCCTCTTGACAAAGTCGTAGGCATCATTGAGCGACAGGTTCATCTTCTGCATCAGGTAGGCCACCGTGACCGTCACCGAGCGGCTGATGCCTGCCAGGCAGTGCACCAGGACACCGCACTTCTTGGAGCGGGCCTCGTCTGAAACACACAGGCACGGGTCAGGGCAGCACCTCCTCCAGGGAGCCACCGCAGTGGGGGCTGGGGCACGGGTGGGGCTGGGGGCAGCATGGTGACTGGCTGGTGCCTCCCGACTCTCAAGTGACCTGGTGAAGTCCCAGGTGGGTGGGACAGCAACTTGGGGTCGAGGTCAAGAGCATGACTATATGGAGAGGGCTCTGCCATACAGTAGCTCCAAGTCACTGGACATTCCTGCACCTCGACCTTCTGTCAGAGGGCCTGCTTACTCAGTGCTCTCAGAAGGACGTGAGCCAAGGGAGGGCGCCACAAACACTGTGATCACTGCTAGTCCTACTGCTGCTACATGCCAAGGTGTCACCTGCAGCCTCTCAGGTCATCTGCACCATGGCTACCAAGCTAATTTTATAAATGAGGACACAGGCACAGAGACCAAGTGACGAGCACAAGGTCACACAAAGGTTCCTCCTAACTCGTAGCACTCACCCCCTGCTAGCCCACGACCTGGGGCTCAGGGCTGAGCTTGCTCTCCTGGGGCAGCTTCCATGGGTGCCCCCGAGAGCCTCCTTGGAAGCAGGCCTCATGGAGGCTCCTCCACAAGGGAACGGCGGGCAGCACTCAACTCTGCCCTGGGCCCAGCCAGTCCCCGGGGCCTTAGTCCTGCTCCGGAATAGCCAGGGACTGGGACCAGGGCCGCGCCTAGTTTCACGAGTGGGGTTTGCTTATGTGGGGCCTACCCAGCCCACTTACTAGACCTTTCCCTGGCCCATGTGCCAGCGACATCTCCCACCACAGCCAACCAAGTTCTGCCAACTCTCCCCTCCACCGCTCCTCCCAGATTCCCCCAGTGCGGTGCTCAGACTCCTACGCCTGACACGCAGTAGGAGCTCAAATACTGGTTGAGCCACCGGCCAACTCAGTCCTGTAATCTCTCCTCCCCTAGACCCGAGCACAGCTGCATCTCCGTGCCATAGCTGTGCCAGGGGCACAGATTAACAAGAGGTAGGCCTGGGGTTCCCAAGGTCCCCGCCTGAGCTCACTGGGAGCCAGGTACACTCCTTCAAGATGCACTCCTACAAAATGCCACAGGTTCACAAATTGTTCCTCATATGGCGCTCACTGCCTCTGGCCTGGCAGGACTTCCCTTCCCTAAGCCCACATGAGGGTTCCCAGGGCAAAGCATGCAGTAGGTGCTTAATCCAGACTCGGGGACCAACTGGGGGCCAGACCAGCGGGGGAAGAGACCGATGTCATTGATTCACGTGGAACCACGTTGTCTGACCTTTAGATTTGGGGCAGAAGAAGGAGATAGTGGAGACAAGCCTTCAGTGGTGACACATCAAGATAAGGGGAAGGCCTGGTCCCCAAACCCACTCCTGGGTGATCCAGAGTAAAACCACTTCCGCTGGCTTTATTTTTAGCCCTCTAAGGGTGTGGCTGAGCCTTGGGGGTGCTGGTGCTTGATCCTGCCCCACTGAGTCTATGGGATGCTTGGGCTTCAATTCCTTCACTTGTCAAAAAGGGAGTATGGTTCCTCCCACCTCTACACCCTGTTCTGTCCCCCTCCCCAGATGTAAAGGGACTTCCAAGAAGGATAAAAACACCTACAAACCAGGCTCAGCCCTGGGAAATCCGGGGGCCCCCTCTTAACCCCCCTCTTCACTGGGGAGAGCACGAATGCTGAGGCGGCACCCATAGCCCTCTGGGCCATGTCCTCCCAAGCAGAGCTGGGAAGCTCTGGATAGCCCCCGACACAGCCCCTCCCCCAGGCCTCAGCTTCCTTCCTTCCTCCCAGCCAGGCACCTACTTTTGGTTCCCAGTAAGCGGATGAGGCGGGGAAGCCTCCCACTTCCTGTTATTAACGTGAGCCCAGCCCAGCTGACACCAAAACGCCCTCCACTGGACATAGCCGCCAGAGGGAAAAGACTGCCGGGCCACCCCCTCCCTGCCACCGGAGGCTGGACAGAACGCTGGGTCACCAGGCTCGGAGAGCCCAGGGTTTACATTCACCCTGATCTTGTATCCCTTTCCTGAATCCTGGGTGAGAGCTGAACCCAAAGACGACCTGCCATCTAAACAGCCTCCAGCTGGCCAAGGAGAAAGCAGGATGGGAGGTCAAAGATAAGGAACCCGAGTCAGCTGAGGCTGCGGATGCAGGGGGCTCAGAGGGCGCTAAGCCAGACAGCAGAACACACTACTCTGGGGAGGGCTTCCTCAGCCTCTCCCCATACTCTCTGAATACCCCCTATATGCCAAGCAAGCCCCACAGGCTGCCGGGAGCATCTGAGGCCCCGCCGAGGCCCTTTGGGTCATCACGTTCCAACAGCTGCCAGTTTGGGGTAGGCCTCTGGCTCCAGGCCACACTTTAGCCCCCTCAGGTACACAGTAAAGCCCAAAGAGACTCCGTGACAGCCCCTAAAGAGACATGTGCACTGAGGCGTGACGCAAAGCAAGCAAGACCCGTGGGAGGTCTGAGTGCTGGGATGTTTCAGCTTGCTGAGCCCGAAACAGCGCAGCCAGAAAAACCCAAGCTGGACAGCAGAGTCCACGAGGCTCCAACAGCTGCGGGGAGCCTGGGAATTGGGGGACTGCTCAGGCCCCGAGGGCCTTGGTGACTCACCGAGGGCCTGGGTACACCCATGGGCACACGCTGGCACATGCAGGGCACACACAGGTCTTGACAGGCCCAGAGATACCCAGCCAGGCACGGGCAACACCCAGAGTCCCATACGCACCTTGACGCGCAAGCCCACCCACCCTGCCCAAAGCGCAGCAGCACTTACCGATGAAGCTGATGGCCTCAGGGAAGAACTGGGAGAGGTTCTGGCTCCAGTGGTCAGAGATGGGGATCTGCTTGTAGGTGAACTCGCCCCCGTGCTCGAAGGCATTGGGCAGGTTGGGCGTGACGTTGAGGATATACTTGATGCCGTACTTGCCGAGCACATCCAGGTTGGTGGAGTCCTTGGCGCAGCCGAGGTAGAGGTAGGGCAGGATCTGGACAGGGAAGGCCGGTTGGCTGGATGGCACAGGGCTGCCGTCTGACTCGGTGGCACTGCTGGGCAGCTCTCTGTCCGACTCACCATCTGAGCAGTCAGAGCTGATGCGTAGGCCCCCCAGACCCAGCACTGAGGTGGGCGGTGAGCCGCTCGGTGAGGACGAGCTGTCCACGTTGGTCTCGCAGTGTTCGGAGTACTCTGTCTGGAACTTGTTGAAACCACCTGTGGCCAGGATGAGACAGGGACTGGATGACAGACTGACGATGCCAGTGCCCCCAGACCAAACAGGCTGCACAAGACCAACAGCAGCCAGGGTTCCCCACGGCAAGCACCGTAACACCAACAATGGACAACAAGGGCGGTGCTACATATTTACACATGTACCTCCTCCTGTCTTCTCCACAACTATCCTATGACCCACTTCACAGATGGGGAAACTGAGGCCCCAGGTGATAAAGTAACATGCCTAAGCTCCATACCCTTACCCATAGGGCTTCAGGGCCCCACCCGTACAACCAGCTTTAGGGCACTTGAGGACAGACTCCAGCTCATTCCTCTTCCACAGCTCCCATGCACACCTGGCACCCATGGGTGCTCAGTAACTGCTAAGCGGTAAAGGAGACCAAACAACCCCATCTCAGGCCAACACCTGTGGGTTTGCAAACCCCTCTTATAGATGAGACCGCAGGGGCCAGAGCTGCATCTGGGTCAGCTAGAGGCAGAGAGGGCCTGGGCCCCCTGACTGGGAATCGGGTGCTTGAGCCCCACTCTCAGCCACACGGGAAGTAGTGTGAAGGTATCTGCTGACTCTTTCCCACGGCAGGGGCAAGTTCATAAAAGGGATCCCAATTCCACCTCTCCAGAACCCACCCCCTTATAACACAAGGTCTCCCCCAAGCCTTGGACCCACAGAAGGGGAGGCTGCTGGGGGCTTTACAGGGACAAGAAATGGGGAGCGCCTTGCAGCTAAGGATGGGCCCTGCGCCCGAGGGTGCCGCAGGCCTCCTCTCCCCTCCCGCCTGCCCGCCCCGCTGCCAGCAAGAGGCCATTTTGGAATGTTAATTGGAAACACCGGCTGCAGCCACTCGCCTCCCAGCGCTGCCTCCCCCTTCCACAATCTCTGGGGTGGCAGGCTAAGGACTTGGGGGTCCCAGAAAACCAGAGCTGGGGCAAGGAACACTGCTTACAGCCCTGCCTCAAGCGCCTCCAAGAGGCGGTGATTCCCAAGTGATGAGACCCACGCGGGGATGCCCGGAGTCCCCCAACCCAAATGATCCCTATTCCCTGGCGGGGGCGGGGACGATTATGAAAAGCTCCTGTCCTAACCGTGGCCTTCCAGGAACACGCATTCCAGGCTGTAGGAGCTGAACTTGGGTGCCCAGGAGGGGACCCTCCCTCCTTTGAGGGGCTCACGGGGAACCTAGGAGCTGCCATGGCCCCAACAACACGAAAAAAGGAAAGCCCAGGCAGGGAGAAGTTTGTTCGACCCACTTAGATCGTGCCCAGAAAGGGGTGTAGAGGAGGCCCGCGTGTCAGCCTAAACCCGCACAGCTGGGGCCGGACGGCCGGGAGAGGAGAATGCGGGCCGGGGGCGACGTGGCGCCGGCCGGGCAGGCTGGACACGGGGAGAGAAAGCGGCCTCCGGCTGGGGCACCCGGGAGCCGCGGGAGAGCCCCAATCCCAGACAGGGTCTCGGCGCTGCCCTCACCTTGGAGGTAGTAGGCCTGGCAGCCGTCGTCGCGCAGCTTTTGCAGGAGAAGGCCAAGCACCGAAGCGGGAGCGCCAGGCTCTGGTTGCCACTCGGCCGTGGCCTCGTCGTAGAGCAACACGGTGGCCGCCTTGCAGCGCGTAGCGAAACGCTCCTTGTCGGCGTGGTTGGGGATGATGGAGCGGATGGGCAGGTTGCCCTTGCGCAAGCGGCGCAGCATGAGGCCCGGGATGGCCAGGTTGATGGCCGTCTCGATGTGCGACGACTCGAAGAGCTCGTGCGGCCGGCAGTCGAGCAGCAGCAGGGACGCGCCGCCGCGCGCCTCCAGCTCCTCCTGCAGCCACTCGGCGCTCTTGCAAGGCATGGCCCCCGCACCCGCCGCCGCGCCTGCCCCGGTACCGGCGCCGGAACCAGACCCCGCACCGGGCTCCGACCCCGCCCCGGTGCCCCCAGCCGCCGACGCCCCCGAGGCCGACATGTGCGCCCGCGCTGGGGGGCCGCGGAGCTGGTTTTTCATGAGGAGCGCGGGCGGCCCGGGGCCGGGGCCGGGCAGCCCTGCCCTGGGACGGCGCCCCGGCCGCGCGGGCCCCAGCCGCGTCTCCGGGCGCCCGCCTCCCGCCGAGCTGCACGCCCGCCGCCCCGGCCTCCCGGCCTCCGTCCCGCCCGGCCCTCCGCGCGCGCCGCGGCCTGACAGCCCCAATTAAACGGCGTCTCGGACGGCCGCGCGCCGAGGCGTCCTCCGGGGGGCGGGGCCGCGGGGCCGGCGCCCGAGCTTAAAGGCGCCGTACCTCCGCCGCCCTCCCCACGGGGTACGCGGGCGCGCGAGCGGTCCCGTGCGCCCGGAGATCTGCGCCCCGGCCTTCGCCCCGCCTCAGCGCTGCCGCCGTCTCGCCTGGCCCAGAACTGATTATGCTCGCCTGGGGGCCCGGCCAAGACCCTCTCGCGTCCCCTATCCCGCGCTCCCAGCTCTTCTGTGCCCTACCCTGAAGGGCTGCCCTGGGGGCGTCCTGCGCGTGGCATCCCCTTCCTACGTTCACGGAAGCAGAGTTTCCCCGGGGATGGGGCGGAGGGAAGGGGCGATCAGGCTGAGCCAAAGCCCCCTCCTCCTGTCAACTCCATTCATTCATTCTCAGCGAGTTCATTCAACAAATGTAAGTTGAACGCCTACTACGTGCCATGACCTGTGCTTAGGCGGTCACCGTTTCTGGCAACTTGCATAGTCCCAATGAGGGCTACACGCTTGAAGACCTGAAGGTAGTCTCACCCCAGCAGGCCTGAGGGGAGATCAGCATCTAGGCGACTGGCGGAGTAGGACGGCCCAAGGCCGTGCCACCCTCCACCCTCCTTTCAGTGAAGAAATCCTGAAAGGACCTGGGAAGAGAGAGCGGGCCCTTTAAGGAAGCTTCACAAGCGGGGTGGTGACAGGCGCCGAGTGAAGCGCCACGTGACTTTTCCACAGGAGCGGGTGCTGGGGGGGATCCTCTTTAATCGGCTCTCCTCCTCCCACCTCCCAACGCACCAATCAACTTCCGTGGTAGGCGGGAGTGCGCCACGCAGGTGGCCAATCGCGGCCGAAGGAGACGGTGGGGCGGAGAGAGGAAGGCGGGGCCCGCCGAAAGTTCCACCCAGCGCGGGAAGTGGGCGGGGTCTCAGCGAGCGCTGTGTATCGGCTCGCAGGCTGCCTAGGCGGAGTAGGTGAATGGATCCGCAGGTAGCGCTGGAACAAAGCGGCTCGACTCAAGCGGTGCGCGTGCGCAGGGCCTGCCGCACTTTCCCTACTGTCAGGGTTGTCTGCGTCGGGAGGGAGCTCGCGGCTGATCCTGCGGTTCGTCTGGTCCGTTCCCTGCTGGGCGGAGTGCTCCCACATCCTTGGGGTTTATCCTTCCCACTCTGCCCGGGGCTGGTCGGCTCCCCGCCACCTTGCCCCTACACCCAGCTGGAGGGAGGTTAGCGTCAGAGATGAAGGGCGGTGGCGCTTGAGATTTGCCGAAGGGAGTGTGCTTCTGGAACCCGCAGGATTTGAGCTTTCCGCTGACAGGAAGGCACGAAGAGGGGCGGCCCTGGGTTAGTCCCCGCTGCCCACCTCCCTCCCCCCACCCCCCTTTGTCCATGCGAAGGATAGTCTACGTGAAGGGTTTCATCCCACTGCAGGGCTGTGTCGAAAAGAAGCAGGGATCTCTCCCCCAGTCACACTCCCAGCAAGATGACAGCATTGCAATCATAGGTGGCCTTTATCACCCAAGATTCGATGCCCAGAGAGGTGATAGGAGAATCAGGTCTCTGGCCTCCCGCGCAGGCTTGTCCTAGGGTTGCTGGGCAAAGCCTACTTCCCTGGGGACCTAGGACGAGTGGAAAGGGCTCCCGGGCGGGGCCTGAGGGGCCCAGATGTGGATTCTGCCCTGCCACCTGCTGACGTGTTGTGTGGCCCGAGTATGGTTCCCACCTCTCTGGGCCTCAGTTTTCCTCACGTGGGATCGTGCTGGTCTGGACAGTGCCCAACCAGTCCATCACAAATCTGTCAGGCTGGGAGGGTGGTTCTCTGAAGCCAGGCCCCTTGGCCGCTAGTCCAGGTGCTGGTTGTCAGGGATGGAGACAACCAGCACCTCACTCAAAAGGCCTGAGCAGACCCACAAGGGAGGGGACCTGCTGGCCAGTGAGTCATTCCTCAACGGGCTTGTTGGGGGCCTGTCGGAGCTTTGCCTACAGCAGTGCCTGATGAGGAGTTGACCACTGTTCTCACTAGTGGGGGCATAACTGCGAAGGGACCCTCCACTGTGCCCCCCCAGTCTCCATCCCCCGTGCTCTAGGAAGCCCCTCCCGAAAGAGGGCAGGAGGCCCACCACCCCTCACATTAGCTTGTGATGGCTCCCTAGTCTCCCTCACCCTCTGGACTCCTCTAGCGGGGACAGCCACCCTGGAGGAGAGACCTGTGAGGATGTGTGGAATTGGGAAGACTCCCTGGGGGGTGGGGGGCATCCTCCCGCAGGGATGTAAAAAGAGGCAGGGTTTGACTGAGTACAGGAGAAAGGAGAGCATCTGGGGAGAGGGTGACAGGGTGAGCAAAGAGGTGGAAGAGAATTAGCCTGGCCATGGGAGATGCTGCAGTGGTCCTGGGCCCCCATCACCCTGGCTGGAGGAGAGCCCCAAAGCCTTGGTTTCTGAGTGGAAGCCCTGCCTCCAGTCTTGAACCACTAGACACAATGCGTAAAGTGGATCCCAGCAGGGCTGCCCTTGGGTGTTAGGGGAGGGGGCAAGGGACAGACACAGAACCCTTTGAGCATAACAAGAACTTGCCTATGGTCAGACCGCAAGAGGCCAGAGCTGCCCCTGCCCAGGGCCTTGCTCTGCACCTGTGACCCTCCCTCAAGGATACTGGGAGAGGGGACCTGGTACCTTGGGCGAGAGCTTGGGATCAAAGACATTCCTCCTCCTCAGGAATGTGGCCTTTCCTGCCCTTCAAGGTTCAGACCCTCCCTCACCTGCAGCCCCTGGGAGAGGTGCCCCACTCACTAGGGTCTCCCTGAGGGGCAGGGGCGCCCCAGAACAGGTGTGGGTCCCTGGGGGTGATTGGGTCTCAGGAGGGGAGCTGCGGGTGGGGTGTGTTTGAACTCTTCGGGCTGTACCCCTCTCCCACACCCCTCCAGGCCTTTGCACACGCTCTTCCCTCAGTCAGGACATTTTTTTGCCCTCACCCTTTGCCTGCCTTCTAGAATATCCCAGCTCAGGTGTCATCCTCAGGGAGGCTTCCTCTGATCCTCCAGGCTAGATTAGCCCCCCTGATCCATGATCTCAGGACCCCTGCCCCCCAACTTTGCTCTGAACTCTATCAGTCATGGTTACACCGCCCACCAGACTTTCTCCCTTTGGATGTCCAATGGTATGCCTGCCCCTCCTCAAGGCCATTTCTCCTCCTGCTGTCTCTGTCTCATCCCTCGTCCCCCAGTTGCCAGGCCCAAACCCATGAGGCACGTTTGGAGCTACCTACCCTGTCTGCACATATCCAGCCCCAGAGCCACACAGTGAAGGGGGCTTCCCAGCCCGGCAAGGCTTAGCTGTGATGGTGGGATGTTTGATGTGAACTGAACAGATATGAACTGGTGTGTACCCACCCCCCAAACACACGTCCACATGGCATGGTGACCCAGGAGCTGTGTCACCAAGAATAGTTTAAGCATCTTGGAAGCAGACTTTCCTTTTCCCACTGTTGCCCCTGGATTTCTTAGAGATGGGTCAGCATGTTTGAATGGCATATGCTGGAGGGGCAGGAGGGGAGGAGGGTCAGTTTCTTGCCCTCCTACCCTAAGGAGGCTAGCACAAATTTGGGATGAGCTCCTCCTTGCTTCCAGGAGGGCAGCTTTCCAATCAAGGTCTATTTCCCACTATGAGAGCTGAGCAGGGGCTGGAGCAGGGGCTGGGGCAGGGCACTCCAGTCCACGATGCCTGCTGCTGGTGACAGAGCCAGTCTCTGCCAAGGGCAGCTCCACTAGGCTGGGGAGATGTGCCATCAGAGCCCTGCCTGAAACCCAGACTAGGGGTCACTCTGCTTGCCCCTGAACCTTGGGACAGCTTCTCCTGCATCCCTTGGTGAGGTGTCTGCCTGGGTTATGGTCAGAACAAGTAGTGTCTAAGCCAGGCCAGGAGTGGACTGTGAAAAGCCTGGCAACTCTCCTGCCCTGCACAGAACTCCTGGCTGTACACATCCGTGCACATACACACACACACACACACACACACGTAAGGACACATAAGACAGGCCCAAACACCCATAGATCTACCTATACATGCATATATGCTCACAGGCACATAAGTGTGTGTGTAGAAATACACAAATACAGACCTATGCACGAGTGCAGAAATGTACAGTACACATGTACACACACACTCACTGTGATACGCACACATGCAAACAGACCCTGTATGTGTGGGCACTTGCCAGTCTTGCTGGAGGGGTGCCCACAGACAGATAACCTAGAGAGGCTGTTACAGGCTGATGGAATCCATGTTCTTCTCCCACAGCCTTCCAGTCACCTGGGCTCACCCTTCCATATTGGCCGTTGCTGGGATCTCCGCGGTGACTAGTTCTGGATGGAACAGAAGTCCATCCCAGCCTGCATCCCAGCAGGGGGCTGCCAGGCCCTGGGTGATGGCAGCATGGCACAGGGAAGCTGTTGCCTGGGACAGCTCTGCTGTTGGGGGCCCAGCCTATCCATCCTCTCTCCCTGCCCTGCCCAGGTGTTGGGGCAGAGGGGGTAGGAGGTCAGGGCCCTGGGGAGCAGGTGAGAGAGAGGGCCACACCCAGGAAAATCAGAGAACAAGACCTGGCAGGATGGAAGCCAGGGCCTAGAAGATCTGGGAACTCCCCAAAGCCACCTGGAGAAGGTGGAGGGGAAGAGTGAAGAGAGCCTTGCCTCTGAAGGAGCCTCCCCTCTCATTCAGGCTCATTTTCTGAGCACCTGCCCTGGGCAAGGGAGTGGGCAGGGTAGTGAAGTGGGACCTCAGAGGGGGAACTAGACAGATGTAATTCCTCTCTCCCTGCTCCCCACCCAGCAGTGACTGCAGGCCCTTGGCCAACCTCCCCAGGTGGACTCCCTGGGGCTACTCACTTGAGAGTGTGCCTTTCCCAGCCACACACCAGCCCACTGGGGCCTGCCTCAGTGTGGAAGACTCACCACTCAGCCACGTTTCATCCCTGGCAGGCATTACTAGTCAATCACAGGACTTGCTGAACCATCCTCTGGCCTGAAAACCCTTCCAAACAGGCAGGACCAGTTGATCAACTGTGGTAGAAACGGGAGGTAAAACCTTTTTGCTAACGTCTCAATTCATAGCCAGACCAGCTATGCTTCTCTGTCCCCACCCCCAGGTCACTTCACTCTGACTTCCTACTCGGTGCCCCAGACACAGCACCCCTGCCTCCACACACTTCCTCATTCCATGCCCACCCCCGAAATTATCTCCAGCTTCTGAGGGGCCATGGCCTCAGGAAGCCTGCCCTGCTTAACCTCAGCAGAGTCTGCCCCTGCTCCGAGTCCTCCCCTGCAGGGCCCAGCATTTTCCACTCTCTACCCAGTGGAGCCTCCCCTCTGCGACTTCCCCTGTGTGAGCCTCCCTTCATCACTGGAGTCCCCACGTGGTCACGCAGAGTCCTGGGGCACAGCCAGGCCTTTCTCATGACCCCAGCTGCCCTCTGTTCCAAGCTCTCTTGGGCATGGGGTTCCCCTCAGAGTATGGGGGTCTGCTGGGCCTCAGCCTGGGCAAGTGAACATTTCAAGGCCTGCTCGGGGCTGGCTGACTTGGGACTGATGTCAAGCAGGCCTGATCCCAGCACAAAGGCCCTACCCCATGGCCCCCATGCCAGTGAAGTGTTTGCCAACTCAGCCCCGCATTGCCCCAGAGGCCCCAGTGAGGTGAGCAGAGCAGGGCTTGTCTGTCCATTCTACAGATGAGAAAACTGAGGCCTAGGAAGGGAAATATCTTGCCCAAGGGCCTGGCTCCAGCCCCAGCCAGTTACTCACTTACCCATGGGGCCTGGGGTGAGTCATCGTGGCCCAGGTGATGGGAAGAAAACATATAAACACGAGCAAGTGGGAAGGACGGTCTGGTAGGAGGGTGGATATGCCGGCCTGGGGCTCCCACACACAGGCCCCTGTGGTCTTACTGATCAGGAGCCCACCTGACAGTTTCAAGTTTTGTTTCCTTCTGGCCCCATGTCCAGGCTTTGCACCAGCCCTGGGCGGGCTGTCAACTCATTTGACAGGTGGGGAAACTAAGGCCCATGGTTACAACCCCAGTTGTGGCAGGGGGCTGGGCCCCAGACTAAGAACCCAGAGCTCCTTTCCCCCAGCCCAGGGGTTTCCAGCTGGCTCTTACCTGATTCCAGGCTCTACAGGGAACCCCTTGCTCTACCAGCTGTTTCCCATCACTGGGGTGGAAGGGGGCCAACACTGGCAGGGTGGGGGCATGGGCAAGCTACTCGCCCCATAAGGAGAGGGGGCTGTATCCTGCACATAGCATGTGTGCTATCAAATGCTCTTTCTATTTCCATGGCTAATCCTTCCCTACCCAGAATCTGTCCACTGTCACTACACAGTCCAGGCCCTCCTCTCTCTCCCGTGGACCATCTCCCTAGCCTCCTTCACAGCCCCCTGTTCCATCCCCACAGTCCATTCCCCACCCAGCAGCCAGAGGGATCTTTTGAGAATCAGACCTGGTCCTCCCCTGCTCTGAAGCTTCCCACCGTCCGGCACAGGCCAGCACGGCCCCTCTCCCCACCTCCTCACCTCCCATCAGGGTCCAGGATTCTCTGGTTGCCCAGCCCAGGCCCCTACATCATCTTGCCTGCTCTCTCTTCAGGGCCTTTGCACTCACTGGTCTGCCTGCTGGAGCCCTCCTGTCCTGGCTCTTTCCGTTGACTACCTGCTTATCCTTCCCCCCAAACCAGCTCATCCTCCAGAGCCGGGGGGGGGGGGGGGGGGCAACGGGAAGTGGATGAGTCAGAACTGGGATCCCGCCTTCTTTCTGGACTCTGTGTTGTCAGCCATGAGCACATGGTCCTGTGATTTAAAATGCCTTTGGCCCTTCTCTGCCGCACTGGAGGATTCCAGAAACCTCTCACTTCCATTCTCCACTTGGGCCTCAGCCAGTCCTGCATGACCTGCCCAGAGTCAGAAGGCTTCTTACCATGAAGGGATGGCTCCCTGCTCCCACCATGCCTGGCAGGGCCTCATCCCTGTCCTTGGGCTGCAGGCCTCAATTTCCCTGTTTCAGAGAGAGCACTCCACCCCCAACTCTGGTACAGCTTATACTTCCTCTGCAGATTGAGCCCGAACTCCCACCTCCTGGTGGACCCAAGGGTCCCTCATGTCCCAAGCCTGGGTTCCAGTCCTGCATACCACCACTCTCGAGCCTGGAAGAGGGGCTGGGATGGGTGGGGGAAGCCCCATCTGCTGACACTGAGGTCATCCCTAGAGGGCCAGGAGAAACAGCTCAACAGACCCAAGAAACCAGGCAGCTGGCTCTGATTTTCTTGGGGTTTGGAGGAAGGCAGAGGAGAGAGGAAAAGGACTCAGGTAAGTCTGGCTGGGCTGGTTCCCTGCCCCAAAGTCGTAGGTAAAGGCGAGCCCTTTCCTCTTGTATGCCGCTCCCCAGAATCTTTGCCCTGGGCTGATCTCCCCTCCATTTTATGACACTTTAGGGCTTGTGGGCAGCACCTCATGAGCCCACCTGGGACTCTGAGGGATGGAAGCCAGGGCTTTAGGGGAGCAGGGGTCCTTAGCTGCTGGCCTCTGGCAACCGTATCACCCTGGGCCTCCCACTTGAAGCTTCTGATCCTTCTGAAGCCACCTCTGCCAGGAAGGGCCTGGAGCCCCAGTGGTTTGAGCAGGGGTGGGGTGCAGGAGGGTGACTCGGGCAGGGATTCCCAGCCAGAGCAAAGGCAAGGAGCAATGATGGAGTCTGGGGTGGTGCTCTGGTCCGTCTTTGCCAAACCAGCTATGGTTTTTTGATTAGGAGAGCCAGCAGTGGCAGACTCCTGACAGTAAAGCCAATCCAACCTCTGAGGCTGGGAGGGCGAAGGAGGCTGGGAATTCCCAGGGCACCTGGCAGGCGGATGTGCCAGGGGTCTGGGCTGGGTCTGCTTCGGGTGGGCCAAAGGGCGGTGCCTGGTAGGTCTCGCTGTAGCTGCCAGGCCTAACTGCCTCATTAGCATCTGCCTACTGCCAGCCTGGGCCTGTCTGGTCCCCTCCCCATCAGTCCACACAGCCGTTTTTCAGGATTTCCTCCTATAAGGCATTGATGGTGACAGTGATGGTGATCATGTGACCACGGTGAGGTTGGGGAAATGGCCTGGGAGCCAGCTGGCCTGGCCCTGACATGAGGTTGCTGTGTTGAGGCCTCAGCGCTCAGCCCTATCCTAGGTTTCATGCCCAGCACCATCCCGTATGGGCTCAGCTGTCCAGCGGTCGCCTGGAGCTCGATGTGCCATGTTCCCAGGTAGGCAGGCACGGGTGGCAGCACTAGGAAACAGTCTGGGGAACTCCCCTTCTTGATGTGGCCTCACCCAGCCCTATTCCTGCCACAGGGGTACATGCCCCCAAACCTGGGATACTCCCTCCCTGCAAAGACTAGGGTCCCCTGGGAGAGAAGAGGGACCAGTGAACTCTCAGGGCTCCTAGTGGGACCCTCTGAGGTTGTTACAGGGAGGACCAGGGATCAGCTCTGCTTAAGGCCCCCTTCCCACCTCCCTGCCCCTTGCCGTGGCTTATACAGTCTCCCATTAGAAGCCAGCACTGCCCTGACCCCCACTGCCAGATGGGACAGCCCTCTGGCCTGAGCCATAGGGGTGGCTCCGAGACCGGGGCTGGCGGGGGTGAAGCACTGAGAGGGCAGTTTGGCCAGAGGTGGAGCTCTCTGTCAAAACCTCCCCAGAAACAATGGGCCAGGCCCAAGAACTCAGGCTGGGGAGTGGCTCAATTCCCCAGGCCGTGAGCACTACTGGGACACAGAGCTCCCACGTAGGAGGGAGCTGGAACCCCTGGATCTGGGGTGCTGCTGTGGACTTGGGTGGCCCCTGGAGGTGCCCCAGCCTCTCCATCTATAAAGTGGGGCAATACCTTCTGCCTACCCTAACTCCCAGCTGCGGGGCAGCTAGGCAGGTTCTGCCTCGGAACTGTCAGAGGGAAGGGCCTCTTTGGCCTAAGGGGCTGGGCACAGACTCTCAACCACCCCCATGCACTGCAGGGGTGCCTTGGCCTGACACCTGTACCAGACGAGGTCAAGTGCTGACCACCTGCCAGACCCTGCGCTGGACATAGCAGGACAACCCGATGTGGCCCTCAGATGATCAAGGTGTGAGTGTGCCATGTGTGTTGGGACAGGGCATGGGTAAGATGGGAGAGGTGGAGACTGGGGAGCCTGCCTGTAATGCTGACTCCACCACCGGCCTCCCCTCTCCAGGCCTGTTTCCTCCTCTATAGAATGGGGTACTGTACACCATGCGAGGCTGGTTGAGGCAGGAGGAAACATGCTGTGTGAAGGCTTCAGTCCAGGGCTGAGCTCATGTCCCCCTGCTGAGCCCTCTTATGCCTGGACAGTGGGGAGAGGGCCCTGGGGGCAGGAAGTGACCCCTGTGGGAAGGGGTCCTGGAGGGGAGGCCTGGGAAGGGGGCTTGTAAGCAGCTGTGCCGGGGAGTGTGGGCAGAACGGACTCTGAGCAGAGAGGCTGGTTCTAACAGGAAGAGAAACAGAGACAGAGGAGACAGTAACTCTTCTGAACCTGCAGCAGGTGGCTGCCCTGTCCTGAGGCTGACGTGGGGCCATGGACATGCCCAACACCCCATGGAGCAAGGCCCTGCCCACCAGCCTCATGCCTCTGCCTCTGTGTCCACCCCTGCCTACCCACCTGCCATGAGGGAGGGAAGTGGAGTCACCAGGCCCTGGCCCAGCTCCAGCCTGGTCCTACCTCCAAGTCTCAGCCACACCAGCCCCCTGCTGCCTCCTGCTCACCCTTCCTTAGCTGTCACCACCATTCGATTCCCACCCTTTGCTCAGACCCAGCAGACAACAGCCCCTGCTCTGACCCTCAGGGAGCCTTTCCCATCAGGGGGCTTTGACCCATGGCTCCTGCCTCCTCAGGGCTCTTCCTGTAGAACTGTCCGAAGTGGGACCCACAGAACGCTAGGCCCACCTCATAAAGAGGGTCATGTGGTCAAATGTCTGAAAAACACTGTGAACTCTGTGGCCCCAGCTGCATAGCATAGGAGTGTGTTAAAGGCTCTGAGAAGTCCTGCAGGGATATAGTTGGCTTAATTTTGTTCATCTGGCATTTCCCAAACTTTAGTGACCATAGCATCAGTTTTTTGCATAATCTCCACTCCCAGATGAGAAGCTGAGGATCATCAAGTAGCTGCTCAGAATCCCACACCCTCCCTCTGGCCAGCTCTAGGCACCCTGAGGTCTGCTTTTCACCAGCAGGTCCGACTGCCATCCCAGCCTGGCTCCTGGGGAGGCTAGGATGATTAAATGGGCACCGGGCAGAGATGAGCCGGATGCCTGACCAGCTTCCCCCAACCAGCACCAGCCAGCTCTTGGCCATGACCAGCTCCTGTAGTCTCTAGCTCAAGGCTGCACAGGGCCAGACGGGCCAGACGGGGAGGCTGGTCCTCTCAGCATGGGGGCTGTGGACAGGGCCCCCTCCTCAAGCCCAGGCCAGAGTTGGGTTACAAGCTCTGAGGGTCTCCTAATGAGATCCACATGCGAGTGAGGGCCTCTGAGAGGAAATGGGAAGGGGCTGGGGGAGGGGGAGAGGGGCCTGAGAGGGGACTGGAAACATGTGTTTGGAGGAGGAAGCCAGGGGGAGGGGGAGTGGAGGGAAGACTCTCCCCAGAAGTCTTGTGCCCACCCCCACAAGGTGGCTGCCAGGCTCCCAGCCCCTGCAGGAGGCCCCCAGGCCAGCAGTCTTGGGGGGAGACCCCTTAGAGGGCCCACTCCTCTCCAGGCAGAAAAAGCCCCAAATCCTTGGCCCTGCTTGACTGGGGTTCTGAGCCATTAGAGGCAGGATAGAACCAGGTGGGTGGGAGGGCCCATGGGGGCATGATGAAGCCCCTCCACAGCCAGCCAGCTGACCAGCAGCAAGATCCACATTCAGATCCAGCCCAGCTACCCCTACCCAATCAGAGAGCCCTGGATGCAGCGAGGCCACTGACCTGTCAGCCCTGACCCCCACCTTTGCCCCTCTCGGCTAGCGGGTGGACAGCGAAGCCTGGCATGTGGGTTGGCTGCCCCACCCTCCCTCCCTGTCCAGTGGGGGCTGTGCCTGGCCATTCAGATTGGCCTGGTGGCTGGAAGCCTCATTAGGAAAAGGCTGTCTAGGAGCCATGCTGGCATGTGGATTGGGATGTCCAGTGAGAGACCCATGGCGGTTAGGGAGCAGACTGAGGGCCTCAAGGGGTACAATGGGTGTCCCTCCCAGGAACACTGGTTGAACCCCAGGTTTCTAGTCAGCTGACCAAGGCTGAGCCTGGAGTAGGCCTTGTAGCCAGATGGCTGGCCTGTAGGATTCTGATGCTGGGGCCCCAGACCTTCAGCCCCTACCCACCTCCAGCCACCTCCCCAGGCCATGGATCGGAGCCCTGAAGGCACAAAGGCTGTTCTTAGAGCTTTGTGTGAATTGTGAGAGCAAATCTTTCCCACAGCCCTGTGAGGCCAGTACTACTCTTTCCCCATGTTGTGGATGAGGAGGCCAAGGCACAGAAAGGTGAAGTCAGAGCATTCCTGGCAGTAGGGACAGTAGGTACAAAGGCCCTGGGGCTGGAATGTTCCTGGTGTGTCCAAGGAATAATCAGGAGGCTGGTGTGGTGGGAGGGGCATGAAGGGAGGGTGGAGGGTGGTAGGAGATGGGGGTGGGGGAATGGGCAGGATTGAGTAGGGCCTCTTGGCTGTGGTGAGCATTGTGGCCTATACTTGAAGGAGGCTGGGGAACTGCTGGAAGGGGTTGAGCAGGGATGGCATGAACTATCTTACAAATTTCCTTTTAATTATTTTTTAATCTTACGGCTTAGCTGACTCTGGCTGCTATGTTGAGAACAGAGGGAGTGGGCCAAGGACAGAAGCAGACCAGGCAGGAAAGGAGCAGGCAACATCTCAGCAGGTCCTGGCTCCTTGGGGGGCTAGCTCTGGGATGGCCTGAGTGATGGGCAGATTGGAAGGGCTGTCACCTGACCTGCCCCAGCCTAAGCCCCCTTCCCTCACCAGAGGGGCCTCCATAGCTGAGGTTCCCCCAAACCAGAGGCAATTATCCCAACAGGAGCTTTGGGAGGAAATACAGATGGCCAATAGGCACATGAAAAGATGCTCAACATCGCTGATTATTAGAGAAATGCAAATCAAAACTACAGCGAGGTATCACCTCACACCAGTCAGAATGGCCATCATCAAAAAGTCTACAAACAGGGCTTCCCTGGTGGCGCAGTGGTTGGGAGTCCGCCTGCCGATGCAGGGGACGTGGGTTCGTGCCCCGGTCTGGGAAGATCCCACATGCCGCGGAGCGGCTGGGCCCGTGAGCCATGGCCGCTGAGCTCGCGTGTCCGGAGCCTGTGCTCTGCAGCGGGAGAGGCCACAGCAGTGAGAGGCCCGCGTACCACCAAAAAAAAAAAAAAAAAAAGTCTACAAACAATAAATGCTGGAGGGACTTCCCTGGTGGCACAGTGGTTAAGAATCCGCCTGCCAATGCAGGGAACATGGGTTTGAGCCCTGGTCTGGGAAGATCCCACATGCCGCGGAGCAACTAAGCCCATGAGCCACAACTACTGAGCCCTCGTGCCACAACTACTGAAGCCCGCGCACCTAGAGCCCGTGCTCCGCAATGAGAAGCCACCACAATGAGAAGCCCACGCGCCGCAACGAAGAGTAGCCCCCACTCGCCGCAACTAGAGAAAGCTCGGCGCAGCAACAAAGACCCAACACAGCCAAAAATAAAAAATTAAATTAAAAAAAAAATGCTGGAGAGGGTGTGGAGAAAAGGAAACCCTCCCACACTGTTGGTGGGAATGTAAGTTGCTGCAGCCACTATGGAAAACAGTATGGAGGTTCCTCAGAAAACTAAAAATAGAATTACCATATGATCCAGCAATCCCACTCCTGGGCATATATCCAGACAAAACTAGAATTCAAAAAGGTACATGCACGCCTATGTTCATAGCAGCACTATTCACAATAGCCAAGACATGGAAACAACCTAAATGTCCATCGATGGATGGATGGATAAAGAAGATGTGGTACATATACACAATGGAATACTACTCAGCCATAAAAAAAGAACGAAATAATGCCATTTGCAGCAACATGGACGCAACTAGAGATTATCCTACTAAATGAAGTAAGTCAGACAAAAAGACCAATACCATATGATATCACTTATATGTGGAACCTAAAATATGACACAAGTGAACCCATCTACGAAACAGAAACAGAATCACAGACATAGAGAACAGACTTGTGGTTGCCAAGGGGGAGAGGGTTAGGGGAGGGATGGAGTGGGAGTTTGGGGTTAGCAGATATAAGCTTTTATATAGAGAGTGGATAAACAAGGTCCTGTTGTATAGCACAGAGCACTATATTCAATATCCTATGATATGGAACTTCCCTGGTGGTCCAGTGGTTAAGAATCTGCCTTCCAAAGCAGGGGACATGGGTTCGAACCCTGGTCGGGGAACTAAGATCCCACGTGCCACGGGGCAACTAATCCCGTGGACCGCAACTACTGAGCCCGTGTGCTCTGGAGCCCATGCACCACAACTAGAGAGCCCGTGCAGCCTGGAGCCTGTGGGCCACAACTAGAGAGAAGCCTGCATGCCACAGTGAAAGATCCCGCATGCCACAATGAAGATCCCGCGTGCCGCAGCTAAGACCTGACACAGCCCCAAACAACAACAACAAAAATCCTATGATAAACCATAATGAAAAAGAATATTAAAAAAATGAATGTATATATATGTATAGCTGAATCACCTTGCCATATAGCAGAAATTAACAACACTGTAAATCAACTATACTTCAATAAAAAAATATTAAAACTGGAAAAAAAGGAGACTTTGGGACATGTCTCAAAGGGCATGGGCATCCTTGTAGAACCTCACAAACGGCCCTATTCCCTAGCACACCCCAACTATGAGGGGAACTGGACCCAACCCCAGAACCAGGGCAATCCTGGGAGCAAAGGTCAACTTCACAGTTGCAGCCAAGAAGTCCCACAGCAGCAGCCCAGACGCAGGCCAGCCCAGGCCTCTGCAACAGAAAGCACCTTCTGTTTCCAGTTAGCAGGCACATGTGAGCTGCTGCCTGGAGGGTCTGGGAAGACTAATTACATTGCTTCTCTAGCTCCAAGTTCCAGAGGCTTCTGGGGGAGCCAATCCAGCAGCAGCTGTCATGGAGAATGATCCTGGGGGCGAGGGTAGGGGTGGGGGGTGTGCTGGCCCCGGGGAACACGATCAGCACTCCCATCCCAACCGTGGGCATGAGGGCATGTCCCCAGGCGGCTCTGGCTGGGGTCAGTTTGAGGGGCTCGGTGCAGAGGTGGGGGGGGCACCACAGGGGCTTCTGGGGCAGCTGGATGGTTCCAGGGAGGCCTGCCAGGTCAAGGCAAGGCCCTGGGTTGAGCCTAGCCGGGGAAGGGCAGGGGCAGGGCAGAGATCTGGAAGAGAGGCCAGTTGAGCAGAGCAGCTGCAGGGCACCCGTGCCCTTGGCCAGGACTGAGACCAGGAGAACAACATGGACTGGGTGAACGTGGGCCCCAGGTGCTCAGGGACGGCCACAGCTCTGAAGTCAGTCTCCTGAGTCCAGGTGCCCAGCTGAGGAAGGATGGAGATGGCCAGGGGCTGATGTCAGTATGTTGGCTGAGTGACACTGCTGACACGGGCCCAACTCCTGCAGGCCAAGCCTCTGCCCACGGAGCACCCATGAGAGATACCAAAGTCCCACTTTCAGGAAGAGGCACTTGTGCCTGCAAGAGTAGCTTAGGACTGAGAAAGGAAAGCTGACGGAAGATGATTTCCTCTCCTGCCCAGGGTCCCCGTCTGACAGTGCTCAGATTTCTCATGGGTGGTAGGAGACAGTGGGGGCGGGGGGAGGCCTCCTGCTACAGGCAGCGCCCGGGCAGAAGGGGCTCGAGGTGGCCTCACCTGAAGTGAAACCACTCCCCAGCCTTGCTCTGTAAATAGGGTCTGGGGAGAGTGTTTCCACACAGCAACTGCCAGCGGAGGAGGGGCCGGCACAGAAAGTTTCCTCATGGCTTTGCCCCAGGCTGTCTGGCCTGACTCCAGTCTCATCTCAAGCACGGCTGTGAGCGCCCCACGTTCTGGGCCTCTAGAGAGACTTCCCCCAGAGTGGCCGCCAGAGTGAGCCCGGGGTGCTCACTGAGGGCTGGAGGCCACTCAGCAACAGGACAAGGCCCTGTGTCAGGGAGGTGATGCTCACAGGAAGTGAGCTGGGGCCCGCCAGCCTGACACTGCCGCCTTGGCAAAGTGGTTCCCTCCTCGGCAGCATGGGGCGGGGTGGGGTGGGGAGGGGGTGCTTGGAGAAAACCCCGGGGCCCTGTTCTGTCCCGCTTAAATGGCCACCCACCAGTTAAGGCTGGAGCCATCAGGGGCCCATCTTGAGCAGATCATTGAGGAAGTGAGGTTAGTGACAGGGAGCTGGGATAGTGTGACTCACCATGCTTGCGCTTGGCTCAGCGGGCTGGGTTTCCGGGATTCCCGGCAATCACAAACACCCACCCGCAAGCCTGTGCTGGCCCTAGTGGCGGCCTCGGCCTTGGTGACAGCAGAAGAGGTGGGCTTGGAGGGCTTGCCTCCTCAGGTGGGGCGAGGCTGTCTGCCGGCCCAACTCCCTCCTCACCACTGGGGATCCCCGTAGCATGGGCCATGGTGTCAAGAGACTGTAACCCTGGCCACCGAGAATTTCAGAGCCAGAAGGACTCTGGGACCATCAGACCCCATCCCCATGGACATACAGGCCAAGTCCCAGGGAAGGGGTCGGACCCGCCAGAAGTCTCCCTCTAGTCACACACAAAGCACATTCTCCCTCTGAGCGCGTGTGCCTGATGAGACGGGCACTAGCTCACAAATGGTCTCCACAAGGTTACTGAGCTCATTCAAGGTCATGGAGCTAGCGGGGGTAGAGCCGGGATTTGGACTCTGGCGGTGCCCCTGACTCCCAGGGCGATCCGGACCCCCCTGCTCCGCCCTCTTGCCAGCCTGCCATCACGCAGCGCGCCCCCCCTGGAGATCATGGGACAGAGGACAAGGTGGTGCTGGGTGGGAGAATGGCAGTTTCCAGGACAGGCTGGCTCATGCCACTCAAGTCTCTGGAGGGACACAGGCCTGCAGGGACCCATCAGCACTTAGTCAGGTATCCCTGGGAGTGGTGACTCAGGAATGAAGGGCGGCAGGCCTGCCACGGGCAGGGGTTGGACTCAGCTGCTGCCTTCTGGCTTGGTCGTCCAACCCACCTGATCTGCTTCCCTCAGTTTCTCCAGCAGGGAGTACAGATTCATCCCTGGAACCCTGAGAATCTGGCACAGGGTAGGTGGGGGATTGCAGTTTAAATCACAGACACCTGTTCTTTCACTTCACATGTTAGGAAAATTAGGGGATGAAGGGATGGGGGTGGGGGCTGGGAACTGTCACTGACATGTACTTCCTAACAAAACCCCACTAACCTAAGCACATCTTCCTAGCACAAAAAAAAAAAAAAAAAAAAAAAAAAATTTGCAATTTGGTTTTCTGGGAGCTGTTACCAAAATCCAAAATTAGGAGAGATGACGGCTGAGCTGAGGCATTTACATTTCCAGGGGCTGCTTCTGAGCTTGGCAGCATGGGTGGGGGATGAGGAAGAGCCCCTGGCCACAGGGGAGCTGCCTGGGAGGGCTAGCGGGGAGTGTCATTTGGGGAGACGCCACAAGGCCCTGTCATGTGGCCCCCAACTGGGCCGAGCCACCTCAAGCCCCGCTAGCCCCCACTCCTCCTGTGCTTATAAGGGCCCTCCCTCCCTCCCGCCCCCCAGAGCCAGTCCTGCCTGCCACCAGCCCAGACCGTGTTGCCCAGCTCAGGGGCCTGCAGCACCTTCATGGGGGCGGGGCTTGGAACTGAGGCTAGACAGACAGTCCCCAGAGTGGTCAGAGCACCCTAGGGTTTTCTGTCTCCTTCCCACCAGGAGCAACCTGGCCCCTAGATTCTCAGAGCAGTGAGGTCCTGGGTCAGGCCCCACATGAGCAAGAAAAGGAACTCTTTGGGGAAGAACATGGCCAAATGTGAGCCTGAGCCCTCACAGCTCTGCCTTGGCGAGGTCATACACACTGACCCCCAGGCTTGGAGATGGCAGGTCTCTGTGCTGTTTTAAAGACAAATGCAGCTGTCCAAGAACCATCCTTCTCCCCAGTTCCAGATCTGTCTGGTGGCTCTGTCAAGGCAGGTGTGTGAGTGGCAGGAAACCCCTCAGGAGGGCTTGGCCCGGGCCACTCGTGCAAAGCTCTCCCAGAAGCCCATGGCCACGGCTCTGGCCCGCCTCCATCTGGGAGGGCCCAGGTCGGACTGTCCCAGGACATGACGCTATTGTCCTACCAGACAAGGGGTGTGCTGTGTGTGGGGGGTGGTGGTGAGTACCCCTCTCCAGACTGTTTACATCTGACAATGGTGGTGGGACTTCCAGGGGAAAACAGTACACCACTACTTCCCAGGCCATTTCCCAAATCCCTACCAGACCCTCAAAAATCCTCATTTTCTCCCACAGAGAAAGGGAGATTTCAGAGAAAAATTCGAAACTTGATCCTGGTGTAAACTGAAGACACAATGGGTGGCAACCCTTGCCTGGCCTGTGAGCAGAGCTGCTACACAATGCCTTGGAGACCCTGCTCCTGTCCTGTTGCACCATCTGTGTCTTTGGAGAGGCTCTCGCCTGGGCTGGCTGCTCGGATCACCAGAGCCCCAACACCTGGGAGCTCCAGCTCCACTGGCCGCGACACGGCAGCCGATGTCTCATCAGTGGCAGGGCAGCCAGCATGGGAGGGGATGACAAGCCTGGCTCCCAAGCTGTGTCCCCTCTGAGCAAGCTGACTTAGCATTGCCCAGACTCCCTAAAAGCCTCCAGGGACGGGGAGCCCATAACCTCCTGAGACAGCCAAGGGTCTTACCTGCCAATTTAGACCAGCAGGACTTCCAGGCTCTTCTACACACTAGCAGGGCCACGTGGGAAGACTGCAGCGGGTTCCTGGGGGCCTCCTAAGCGTCCTGGGCCTCCAGCCTCTTCCCCCATCGTCCTAGAGGCACTGATGGGGGCGGGGAGCCACGGGCCTCTGTTAAGTACCTACCTCATCGCCACCTGGTGGGGTGGTTACCACCACCACCTGACACAAAAACCTGAGGCTCAGAGGTTATGTCACCACGTTGAGGTCACACAGCTCGACCAAAGGCAGAGCCTGAGGCCTAACTGCAGACTACAGCTCTCTCCCCACCAGGTGGAAGAGGCAGCTCCTCCAGGCTTGTCGTTCATCGGTACTCAACATAGGCTACCTCTTGTCAGCCCAAGCTCTTAGGCGTTCAGACTCTGCTCCCACCTGGAAGTTGCAGAGGCTGGGAACCTCATTAGCTGCTTGGTACTGACAGCTCCCAGGAAGATCTAACACCGCCCTCCCCCCAGGCCCCAGGGCAGGGCAGGTGTGTTGGAGGGTAAATACCTCTCTGGCTGGCTGGGCCCCAAGAAGCTGAATGCAGAGGCATGGAGGACACCCAGATATATGGGAAACACTTGCCTGGCTTTCCTGCAAGGATGCAGGGGAAGCTGCCTATGGAACCCTCATGAGCAAGAGGAAAGGCAGGTGCCTGAGGCCTCCAGGTCCCAGCTGAAGCAGCCAGCCAGGCCAGCCAGAGGGACAGGGTGTAGGCAGGGACTCTGCCTGTCCTTGTTCCTGAAGACCCCGAACGGCTGCAAACAGGGTGTGCTGGGCTTCAGAGGTGATCCTGGCAGGGGCCCTCCCAGGAAGCCATTTTCATTCTCCCTTTATAGGTCCTGGGGGTGGGGGGACTAGGTCTCACTCAGAACAAGCCATTTCACTGACGAGCTCCATCAAGTCCATTTTAATGTTCAGTTTCCTTTGCCCTCATGCATGCAGAGGAAGCCATCAGGCCCCAGTGAACATGTGTGGGGCAGAAATCAAGGCCACTGCAAAGCTACCACCCTCTCCAGAGTGCTCGTTCCTGGGTAAATCAGACACAGATGGGCCCACTTTGGGCCTTTTGTCAGATTTATAGGAAACTCCTGGCTCATCCAACCAATGAGTAGTCCATTTCTATGCTGGGAAAGGTCGGTGGGGGGAAGCCAGTCACACGGCAGAAAGGTTCGTAAGGGAAAAGTGGACTCCACTTAGGACTCCAAGGTAGCAAACATTTTCAAGTGGCTCCTTCACATTAAACTAAACGTGGTCATCTGTGGGTATGTGGGGCCTCCCACAGCCAAGTGGAGAGTCTCCAGGTGCAGACAGCTTGGGTGGAGGGCAGAGGTGCAGGACCCCTGGGGCTCCGGGATGGATGTGATTCCCAGAGCTGAATCCCCTTTATTTATTTACCTAAGTTCCCCAGTACAAATCTCCAGTCTGTCACCCACCAAATCGACCGAGCTCTTGATTCTTGCTCCCCTGATCATGGTGGTGTTCTCTGCAAGATTAGCTGCTGATTCTCCAGACACTGCTTCAGCTTGTCTTCTGTCAGTGTCAACCGCTGCTCCAGGATGGAGACTGTCTGCAAAATAAACGGTCAAGCTCAGAGGATGGAGAGGCCATCGGGCTGCCCTGGGGATGCCCTCAGCCAGTCCCGCTCAGCTGTCTCAGCCCGCTGAACAAATGCCAGCTCTTCCCACCCAGGGCTCCTTCCTGGCGCCTTGTCTCTGGTCTTCATGTCCACTCCTGCTGGTTCAGGATGGTTGTTCTCTGATGTTTGTTGGGCAGCGGGAAGGACATAGTGAGGGAAAGTAGGCAGCAGGTCCCATGGTCCTCGGTCATTGCCCAAGACAGCCAAGGGTGAGGAATCCCCAGCCCCGGTGGTCTGGCATTTAGACTGGAGTTCCAGAGCAGGACCACTTGCTCATGTGGGCCAGGCTCTGTCCATAACCAACCAGAGACCATCAAGCATCTCCATTCCAAAGGTGAGAAAACTGCATCCACAAAAGAAGGCACCCCACCTGGGTCCTGCCCACGCCTCAGGCCCTTTATCTCTACACCTGGAGGGGCTTCCCAGGCTGGAGGTGAGTCCCTTGAGCCCAGGAGGGCCTCTGCCTGTCCGAGTCCACTGAGGACCATTGCAGGAATGTGCTGTTTGGGGGTTAGGCCCTAATTCCCCGTTTTTGAGCCCATTTTCTCCTTTGTAATGGGAAGGATAATGCCAAGCTCACAGCAGTCCTGGAGACCGAGAGGTGACAGCATGGTGCCCATGTTGTCCACCATGACAATGCCTGTCATGTTGACTTCCAGAGGCAGAGCCTTTGCTCCCTGGCCTCTCCTGCATACCCACCATGACGGCTGGCCTATGAACCTGGCTTCCAGACAAGGCTGCAGAAACCTGCCCCCTTCCTCTGGCTTTGGACAGAGTGTTGACAGAGGGGCAGTGGTGTCCAGGCCCACACCAGGCCCTGGGCAAGTCCACTGTGAATGAAGCAGGCTTGGTTCCTGTGCCATGCAGCCTACCGGCATCAGAAAAGGGTCAGATTAAGAAACAAAACTTTCTATTAATTTTACTCATTTGTGGGCTTTCCCCAGAGGTTTTGCCACCTTCCCTGAGGCTCCATGGAGGCTCTGGGCCTTGGTCCAGTAGAAAGGAAACTTTCCTTTCACATATTTAATAAAACATTGAAACATTTTGGGAGGGAGTTTCCCCTCTAAGACTGCTATAAATTTTTGCAGCATCCCGCATGGATGTTAGCCGCTCATGGAGGCTGCTCCTCCTGGCGGCTGGCCCCTTCTAGATGAGTTGGCTGGGCTGCAAAGGCTCCGAGCCCTGGGGCACAGGACAGAGCCTGAAAAGTTGCTGCCTGTGGAATATGAACTGCACCCTGAGAGGTAGAGCTGAGCTGAAAGAGACGGTCACATTCCCCTCTGCTGGCCGGTCAGCCATGGAGGGGGTCTGCAGCTCATAAAAGTGGCGGCGGAAACAGCCCCCGGCTGGCCCAGAGCAGCATTCCTGGAAGTTTCCACTGGCTGCTGCAAAACTCACACTGAGCCAAGCTCCAAAATCATTCCTCATCCAGACTTTTTCCGATGGCTCTGGACTCCAGGCCCCAGTGGGGGAGCCAGCCAGCTTTTCCTCTTCTGCCCAGCACCATCCCCCCTCCCAACACACACACACACACACACACACACACTTAAAACTTTTTTTTTCTTCACAGGGACAGAATTTCCAAATGTGGACGCAGTGGGTGCTGGGCCAATGTCAATACCAGGGGTGCCACGCATTTCACTTCTAAGTAGAGGCCTCTACTTAGTTCCATGGGGGGCCCATACTTCAGCTCGGTAGAAATATGGCATTAAATCTGATGATGTTAAATTTCTTTGAATAGAAAAGCATCGCTTATTTCACCACCAGCCCCCTGAATGGAGGGAGGGTGTTAGGGGGTCCTTCCTTTGGGAGCTATGAGGGGATGCTTCATAGCACGTTAGAGACAAACAGGCTGAAAAAATGTCCACCCTTCTCAAACCTGTAGCTTCTCCCCTTTCCCAGGCAAGCTTCTGGAAGAGTCACGTCATCTCTGTGTTTGGTGTCCACTTTCCCTACTCCCTGCGCCCCCAGCCTACTCCGCCAAGATGCTCGGTGGCAGCCACCATCCAGAGATTAAGTCCACTCAGCTCTTCCCCGTCACATATGATCCCGCCCAAACCCCTTTTGAACTGGAAGGATGGGCCAGGGAGAGGAGGACGGACACTTCGAATTTCTGTGCATTACAACACAGTCTCTGCTTCACAAATTTGTCTTAATAATCCCATTCCACTAAAGCACGGGACCTCATTTCCATGGGAAACGGTATCCCTCCTGATAAAGTAAAGCCTGGAAACCCTGATCTCCGATTTGCTGATATGCCTTCCCTCCACCAGGAAAGGGCTTCCCCAGTGATGAAAAGGCTCCGATCGGGGAAGCCAAGTAGCAGAGGTCAGACACGCTCAGGGCTGGCGATGCACACAGTGAGAAGGCAGGCAGGCCGGCCACCTGCAGGGAGTCAGCCAGGCCACCACAGCGCGCCACCACCACCGTGCTTCCCCAGCTGCTGGGGCCCCATGCGAGGAGGGAGCAGCATCGCTAGCAGGGACCGATTCCAGGCCATGTCACGTGGCTGTGTTTACAGTGTGACCTTTACCTGTTGGTTCAGAGCAATATCCCCACAACCAAGTGTCAGGGGCACAGCAAGCCTCCGTGAGTATGTGCTGCCTCAGCACCCAGAGGGCAGAGCAGAGCCCGCAGCTGTGCCCTCCTGAGGCTCAGGGCCACGCCAAGCAGGCTGCTTGTGGCTCACCCCACCTTGTGCTCTGGCCCGGCCCTGGGAATTCTCCTCCTGCCACATGGTGCCCATGCTCCCCAGGCCCAGAGACAAGGCCCGCCTGCCCTGGAAGGTGAGGAGAAGCACTGGAAAGGCAGACACCTCTGCAGTCCCTCTAAGTCCTCGCTCCCAGCCCAGTCACCTTGCTTTCCTTTTATTCAAGGGCGAATGACCTGGTCCCAGCCTCTCACAAAGTCCCCAAGGAGTTGAAAGCTGCGTGTGGTGGCAGGTGTCAAAAAAGGAAATGGCCCTGCCCGACATGGGTGTCCGTGGGCCTTTGACTTAATTTTAAGTAGGGCAAAGGGAAACTGGAGAAGGGGCTGAGGAGTCTAGGGTTCTGGCTGCTGGGCAGACCTGTCTGGGCAACGTGTCTGGGAAAGACGGCCATTAGCCTGAACTCCTTCATTATGGGGTCCAAACTTCCACAGAGAGGGCCCTCCTGTCTGTTGACCTTGGAGAAACCAGGCAGCTCATGCTCTCTCCCTGGCCCTGTGCCATCCAGACACGAGGTCCCATCTGTAATTGGGTGTGAAGCCCAGACTCGAGGGAAGACCCAGGACTGGGCTCTGGGGGCCATTCTGATTCCTGACACACTCTGCTCCAGGGGCTGCTCTTGACAGCTGACACTCACGGAGTGCTCACGGTATGCCAAGTATTCTATTCCATACAATGACCCCTCAGTGTGGGAGCCTGTATCACCCCCATTTTTTCCGATGAGGAAACCAAGGCACCGACCAAGTGATACTAACTTGCCAAAAGTCACACAGCATATAAATGACAAACCTGGACTGTGAACCCTGGTGGCCTGGCTTCAGAGTGCTGGCTAAGGCACCGGGAACTGTGCACCTGTGCTCTGTCTCCATCCACCACGGATAAGGAGAGGCCTAACCTACTCCTTCCCCCGCCGCACCCCCCCCGCTCGCTCTGGCATCACCTGAGGGCTACTGGCCCTGTGACCCAGCAGACCTGCTTGTCCCCCACCCTATGGCCAAGCTCAAGCAGCCTGAGAACATGCTCCTGGACCTCTGTGCTCACGCAGGGGCAGCCACCTTCTGTCCTGTCCAAGCCACTTGGTCTGGTGGCTCTGGATTAAATGAGCAGGAGTGGAAGGGTCATCCCTCAGGGTCACCCAGCAGCACCCTCACACCATCAGGCCACTCTCCAAGGCAGTTCCCAGGCCTCAGACACCTCCAATGCCCATGAAGTAGAGTCTCTTATCTGGCTAAACATTTAGGTTTGGAATTATCACAGAAGTCACAATTCTGAGCTATGAAAAGGCAATATTATAGGGTTAAAAGGGACATACCGACAAGAACCTTTTAGTAGATATGCAATGAGAAACGACCCTAACACCTTAATTTCAGATGCCTTCTCTCACTGGGGTGCTTATGCTGCTACAGCATAAGAGATCAGCCCCCAGACACGCTCTGGTACTCGCCCCAGTCACTGCTGGCGCCCCACCCCTCCCAAGACTGGGCTTGACTTCAAACAAGGCACCTCCCTCCCTGAATGGGAGCAACAGGAAGCAGAATTCAGACTCCACGCCTGGACACTGTTACCCCTCGCCCAACAATGTCTGCCTCCCAGGGTCATGGCCTTCACCTGCAAGCCATGTGGGAGCCTCTTGGGGCAAGGTCATAGGGGATCCAGAAGTTTCACCTTCAAAGTCACACCTGTTGGGAGGGTCACCTGGGGGCTTGTTTCAGAACCACCTTCTCCTGCTGTTACCAGCGATTTCCAGGAAGCCACAGCCCTTTCTCATGGAAAATTGTTTCCTTAGAAACACTCCCATTTGCTGTTGAATGAATTCTGTTGTTTCTCTAGACCAAGGGTTGGCACACTCAGCCTGCTGCCTGTTCTAGTAAATAAGGTTTTATTGCTGTGCCCATTTGCTTACATATTGTCTATGGCTGCTTCCTGGCTACAGTGGCAGGTTGAGTAGTTGTGACAGACTCTAATGGCCCCCAGAGCCTAGAATATTTATCATTAAGAAAAAGTTTGCCAACCTTGGCCCTAGACTCTTCACTCACTCAGATCCTCCCCAGGCACCACGCCGTACTGGCCTGTGCCAGGGCTGGGGTGACAATGGCGCAGAGCAGACAGACTCAGCTGGGCCCGCAGGGTGCGCAGCGGGTTGAAGAGGCAAGCGCTAAGCAGACCAGCGGGCTGCGCTGGGAAAATGGAAGGCGCTGCTTGGTGAGAGCCAGGGGAGGTGGCCCTAGGAAGGGAGTGAGCTAAGACTGAGGAGGAGTTCACCAGGAGAGAGGGGCAGGAAGGCCCCGAGGTGGGAGGGAAGGCAACGAGCAGGAGGGGGCCTCAGAGGAGGCAGGAGATGGGGCCGGGCCCTGCAGGCCACACCTGGCGGCCTCATCTTCAGCCGCAGAGCAGCAGGAAGGTGCTGGGGGTTCGAGGCCAAGCGGGGATGACACCCCTCTGATTGCTCCATGGGGATGGCCCGGGGAGTGGCTGTGTGGCTGTGACTAGGCATGATGGAGTCAAGAGAGAATGAGAGGGGATGATGGTGGCTTGGACTGGGGGAGGGGGCTAAGGAGGAAAGTGGGCAAAATCAGATATCCATGAGGTATGAACCACCACCATCTGGTGGTGAGTCAGATGGGGGACAAGAGAGAACACGCTCCTGAGGCCGAGAACACAGGCTGAGGATGGGCCCTGCAGGAGAGGCCGAGGGCACCACACTGGACAGGCTGAGGCCCCTCTGAGGGGGGTGGGAGGGTCAGGCAGGCATGAGGTGGTGGCGGAAAAAGCCTGGTTATTCTGCATTTCTCAGATCATCCTCATTAACAGGGGGAGAGGGGGCTGGGGGAAGACAGGGAGAGGGAGAGGGCAGTGAATCCACAAGCCCCTGGATACTGGAGAGGAGAATCCGGTGCGGGTGAACTGGGAGCTCTGGCCAGGGCTCAGGACCATGTCAGTGATGCTGCTGAACCCCCCTGGAAAGCAGCCTGGCCCCTCAGTGGGCACTGATGGAGGGACGGCCCAACCCAGGGACCCAATAGGGAGGAGGATGCTGGAGGCATTGGGGAACAAACCCAAGAGCATGGAAGAGGCCAGCTCGGGCTAGGGGGCGGGGTTCCCAGCATGACTCACCACTGAAGCTCTCTGAGGAAAATCCCCCTGGGAGAGGCTCAGCAAGGGCATCTCATTCAGATCCAGACTTTTCTGCCGAGGGGGGAGAAGACATTGTGATCTGTCTCCTACTGGGGCAACATTAACAGGGCGAGAGGCTTCTCTCCCTCACAGTTCAACAGTGTAAGACGTTTTATGAAACATCCTGAAGGGCCTTCTGAGTGGTGTAAAAATAACCAATTTTAAAGTGACAGGCTTTTATTTTTAGTCCCCTCTGAATTGTAGTGCTGCGCGGAGAAGTGGCACCAAAATGCCTGTCCTTAGTGATAAGTCTGGTACCTGGGGCCCCCAACTCCAAGTGGGAGGGAACACAGCACAGGGGACATTCTGACAGAGCCACGGGTCCAAACTTTGCTGCCTCAGATGCCTTTTCTCTACTGGCATCGAGTCATCAGGTGTCTGCACCCCACGGGGCCCAAAGTGGCCTGCGCGGGACAGAGCCTGGGTTTGTGTATCTCCACTGGCCTCCGAGGTGGCCAAGGGGAGAGCCTCCACCCCTGAGTCCTGTGACGGGGCCTCACGCATCTGTGATGCTGGGAGAAGGCAAAGTGGGTCCACGGGGCCTCCGCCTGACTCTACAGCTGCGAGGGGCCGGGCCGCGATACTCCCGTGGGCTCCACGCGGGTCCAGGGAAGAGTTCTGCGGGCAATGCACGGAGGCGGCAGGAGTCCAGGGCTCCCCAGGAGAATAAATCCCCCGCCCTCGGAAGGGGTGGAACAGAGCAGAAGGGGGGCGGTGCAAGTTGCCCACAGCCCTGTGGAGCAGCGCAGTTCTTTCAGGCCCACATGCTCTCCCTGGGCTCTGTGGGCCCTTCCTTTGCCCCCACTTTCTCCTGTTGACCGCCCACTTCCCAGGCCCCCACTTCCTCATGGTGTGTCCTCCCCTTCTTTCAGCCCTGCCAACCTTTTTTCTCCTCAGCCTGGTTTCCTCTTGAGGTGGGCCTGTCCTCCATTTTTCCTCAGCTCTTTCCCCCCCAGTACTCATTTCTGCCTCCTTTTCATCCCCTTTTCACTTTGTGTTTAGGGAGAAGGCAAAGAGAAAAGCAGCAGGATGTGTCGGTCTGGCCCACAGGGACTGAGCTCCGCGTGGAGTCCAGGCCCCTGACTCGGCTCACGTGTTCTGGGGCCGGCAGACCTGGGAAGGAGAGTTCCAACCCTGACAGGAGGCCCAGAAGGCCTCTGTGAGGAGAGCACAGGACAGGCCAAAGAAAGTGGGTTCCAAGCACAAGGTGCAAAGGCCCTGAGACAGAGAAGAACACAGCACACTCTTGGCACTGTCGGGAGGCCAGTGTGGTTGGTTTGGAGTGACTGAACAGGGAAGAGAGTATGGTGGTCACAAGGAAGGTGGAGGAGGGGTCCCAGGGCCCTTACCCAAAAAGGGACAGGAATGGGACGCCTCCACTCCCTAGCACTGCCTCACCAGATTCACAGATCCGAGGAGGTACAGCCAGGGATGATGGTGCTCCTGCATGCCCGTGGCCACTTTTCCAAGCACTGGATCCAGAGTGGACTCTGGGAGAAGGGGCTCAGCCTGGGAACTGATCATGGCTGCCTAGTTTCACAACAGGTGGTGAAACCAGAGGGAGTGAACTGGCACTTCAGAAACGGACCAAGGCTCACCCCCGGAGCCAGGTCCCTTCCGGCAGCTGCTCCTCCTTCCAGAGCCACTGCTGCCACCACCTTTATTGAAGGTCTCTTGCACATACTGGTGTGCAAATGTAGCAGGAAAACTGGAGCCATAACTTCTACAAAGCTCTGAGGGGCCACAGAACCCTCACGAGCCCTCCTGCCATCATCATCCACTCTCACACTTGTCAGGTGCCCATCACATGCAGCAACGAGAGACTCTGGCTCTTAGGGGCTTCCAGGCACTGAGGGGATGCAGTACCAGTCCTATCTGGGCGGGCTTTTGGCAAAGCTGCCACGACTGATAGTGAATAACATTTTGGAGGAAGGGAAAAGAATGAGGGTGACCAGCCAGCCGTTCTCTCCACATTTCTCAGCTCTTGGGCCAGTTCCTTATGAAATGCTGCCACGTGTGCAGGCCTCACTCACTCCAGGCCTTCCCACCACACTCCCCAACAGCTGTCCAGATCTGCGGGCAACCCTTTTTCCCAGCAGACCCCACTCCCCCAGCCAGGGCACTTCCACGGCCACTTCCTGCTCTAAGCAGAGCCCCACAGGGTGCATGGGGCCCCTCTTAGGTGAGTGGTATTGGTTTCTATGGTTGTAAGGCCCTCCTGGGCCTCCCTGGAACATGGAAGACAGGTGGCACAGAGGTGAACAGGGTGACTGGGCCAGAGAGACTGACGATGGAAGCAGAGAGCTGACATCCAGCCACGTGCCTCCTCTAGCACTCTGCCTGGTGGCAAGGGGGAACTAAAACTGCTCTGGGATGGCAGTCTCGGGAAGCCAGGAGACTGGGACCTCAGTGTCCAAATGGGGCAAAAGGGGCAGTGGGGCAAGAGGGCTGAAACGGTTGGGGGTAGGAGTGCCACACAAGCACACACCTGCTACACAGCACGGGGAGAAGGTCAGGCTGAAAGAAGGGATGCGTGTAGGGCAGAGGCAGCACCTGGGAGAAGGCCGGGGGAGGGCAGTGGGAATGGTGGGCACGGAAGGGCACTGGAGCAGGTCGGGGAGGCCGCAGGAAGGGCTGACGAGGGTGCAGGGAATGTCCAAGCCCGCTCTGGCTGCTGTGTCGGGCTGGGAGCGGTAGTCGCATCAGGGCTCTGTCCAAGGAGTCTCCTCGCCTGACCCAGGACCCCAGGGCCCACAATATACAGTTAGTGCTGAGGACCCCAGGCGTGTCCCACTTGGTGACTGCCTCTTCTCAGTCCCCATCCTTTTGCCTCAGCTTCCTGGTGACTCCTCACCCGCTTGCCCTCCACGCTGCTTCTGTTATATTCCTTTTCTGTTCAAGAGCTCAGGAAGAAAGGCCAGACTCTTGGATGTGGCATTCGCATGGCACTCAAGGCCTGCGTTGCCGGTCACTACTGCTCTCCCTGCCCAAAGCCCACCTACTCGAAGCCCCGCTCTGGCCCTGCTCCCCCAAGAAGTCCCCCTCATCCCTCCCTCCCCACCCCCCAGTGCTCAGGTCCCTGCCCTCCTCCTCTCTCACCATGTCATGGCTGTGACACAGGTGTGGGCCTTAGAAAATGCTGTCAGAGTGACTCCTGGTCCCCACCTTTGTCCCAGGTGATAAGAGCACAGGCTCTGGAGCTGTACTGCCTGGGCTCAAATCTGAACTTGATCACTAACTTGTTGAGTGGTCTTGGGCAAGTTACCTGACCAGGGGTTCGGATTCCTCATCTGTGCCCTGCATCTCTTGTAGAGCCATCGTAATAGGGTTGGCGAAAAAAAAAAGTTCGTTCGGGTTTTTCCATAACATCTTACGGAAAAACCCAAACGAACTTTTTGGCCAACCCAACACTTTATTAATAGCTACTATTTACATGGCACGTGCTCTGGGCAGGGGGTGCACCGTGGGCAACATGGCTACCCTAGCTCGCAAGGGGCCATGGCTGAGCTCCGGGCTGTTTGAGGGGGCGGCCCTAGACACAGATGGGGCTTGATGAGGCTCCAAAGAAGGTGGCCTGTGGTCAGGCCTCGTAGGGCCTGAGCCATCAGGGCACGTGGTGGTCTGGCTGCTTCTTAAAGTTCTCCTGTGATGGAAAGTTCTTTTTAATCATTTCCAGGCTTATGGTTGATTCTGGCTCCTCCAGGCGGTCTCCCCAGAGGGGCTGGGGCACCCCAGCGCCCTTCCCCCAACACAGGAGCCAGATTCCTGGGGGGTAGGGGGTCCCAGGTGCCCTGGGTCTCAGGGCGAGGGCACAGTCACCCAGCCATGCCGCTGGGGGCACTTGTGCCAGGCTGTAGGAAACATCCAGGGGCTGGCCATTGGCTCAACGCCCCTGTCTCTACAGTGATGCACAGAATATCTAACTTTCCTATGGTTTCACTGCAAAGATCGAACAGTGTGGAATTAATCTCCCTTGTAGAAGGGTTTTGACTTAACTCAGATTCTAAAGATTTAAAACAGATGCAACAAAAGGGGAATCTCTTTGCTGTGGGGTCTTGTGAGCTATCAAAACAAAGTGGGGCTGCTGGGCTCAGCGCCTGCCTGGCTCTGCCTTGTCTCCTGGCAGCTCTGGCTCTGGCTCTCGGTGTTCATGCACGTGTGTGTGCACACACGCGGGGCCCTGGCTTGCTGATGATGCCCTGGCCAGCCCGTTGCCACATGTCAGGGGTGAATGGGGGCCGGAGGAGCCAGCCCATCTCCCTGGGGTTGCTGGTCTGGGCCCAGCTCTTCCTACCACCAAAGGCCCTGCCTCTCAGCCCCAGCCTCGGCCCAGCGCCTGAAGGTCTGTGGCACAGGGGCCTTCGAGTCAGAGTTGTAAACGCTGGCCCTCGAGCGGCCTGTTGACAGCCATCAGAGTGCCAGCCCCACGAGGACAGGGATTTCTGTCTATTCTCGCTCACCACTCTCTTCCTGCTCCCAGGCCCAGCTGCTGGCGCATCACATGTGCACACTGAGTGCTGGATGGACACAGGCCAGACCCTGAGTGCCATGGGAATGCAGAGGAGGCCGGTCCTGCACCAGCCAGTCCAGGTCCCCCGGGTCTGGGGCACTGGGGATGAGCCTGTCTGGCTGGTGAGGAACATTCCCCCCAGCTTGGGCCTTGGACCTGGTGGGCTTGAGGGGCTGGCGGAGGAGGGAGAGGAGGGTGGGCAGGCTGGAGCCCGAAGGGCCACCGCCAGATGGCCTTGGGAGGGAGGAAGCCTCCTGGCCTCAGCAGGAAGTAGGGGTGTGCAAAGTGGGGTAGGAATCCAGGAAGCAGCCCAGTTCCTCCCCTCCCCACCTCATGCCGATTTGACGAGGACTAAAAGTTTCAGGGCCTAAACTTTAGAGGGGGAGGAGTGGAGATTCCCGCTCATGCTGACGTCTGACATGTTAACTTGTCCAGCATCACACACAGCTGATGCACAGAAAAACAAGTTTCTACAGAAATTCCTCGCAACCTCTCTGGGCTCAGTAACTGTCTTTTTAACCACCTCTCGTCACCCCACAGTCTGCTGCCAACAACACAAAGTGAGCTTTTGTCCCTTGAGCCCAGAGGTCCATGTTTCTGCTTCACATTGTCTCAGGGATATAGGATTTCTTGGGCATTTCTGCATCCCCCAGCCCCCACCTCTAACGAGGATTAGCTCTCTTCCGGAAGCGCATGAGACACTATTTTCTATTGGTGGATTAGCTATGACATTAAGGAATCTTGGCTAATTCACTTACCTTATGGCTTTATAGCAACTCCTTTTAAATAAACGCAGGCTTTTCCATATTACTGCTTACCCCCAAAGGAGAAGCTATTAAAAGTGGGGCCACTCACCACCATCCATTAAAACCGGATGCTGCGGGGACCCGTGGGGTGCTACCCACACCAGGAGGAAGACCTGAGCCACACCCCCCACCATGCTGACCCTGGCCTGGGTTCAAGCTCATCTCTCTGCCAGCCATGGGCATGCCACCAGGGAAGGCAAGCGTCTGATAGGGACAGGCCCCAAGGTGCAGGATGCCAGTCACTGCTCAGCTGTACTCTGGCTCCAGGGTAAGTCCAAACAGGGCTGACAGTGGGGCATGAACCTTGGCCTTGACCACCTTCAGTATCCCCTTTCTTCAGATGCTCACTTTTTCAGAAATCCATATAAAATAGTTAATTTGCCAGCACCCAATAAAACACAACCATCACAAGTCAGAGAGACTGCTTGGTAGCTTGTTGGAGGCCTGGAAAAACTCAGTGCAGCCTGGCAAGTCAGGCTGTGGCCCCTGTCCAACAGGCCCACCTCAGGGACGAAGGCTCACAGGCTCCCCCTGCCCTGTGGAGTGCCTGGTGAGTCACAGTGGGAGACCCAGTCTCTCATTTTGGCTGGTTTTCTGGAGCTACCACCTAGGCCCAGATCAGAATGGGGGGAACAGAATCGCTCCCCCAAATGCCACGCTCTGCTGAGTTCAAAGCTCCTTTCCATTTTTTCTCCTCCCCCAGAGCTGAGGCTACTATGGGTACAGTGAGGGTCTGTACCAACAGTCCAGGCCCAGACAGGGCCCTCTGCAGAGCGGGCGGAGGGAAATGGCAGGCCCGACTGCAGTCTTTCCCGACCCAGCTCTCACGGCGCTTCATGCAGGAGGGCGCCAAGTGGCCATGGGGCAGCTGGGGCTTGGTTAATCTCAGAGCCATGTAGGCCCGTTTGGGGCTGCCTGTCACAACCAGAAGACTCGTAGGCCCCTTCTTGTGGCCTGTGCTTGACCCTTCTTTGGAGGGCCCTTGGGTCCTCAGAGCAGTGAGAGCAAATCGCCTGGGTCCCCTTCCTCCCTCCTCTCAGAATCATCCAGAGTCAGTCTGAATGAGATGTCCCTGCATGGGCCTAGCTCTCCTAGATCTCCCGCTCCAGCCCCTGCTCCCCAGCCCCCAGCTCCAGGCCTGCTCTGGGCCTCACAGGGGAAATCTCATAAGACCGTGAATGTTCCCAGGCCCCAGAGGTAACCACAGCCATCCCAAGCCCATCTGGTGGGCAGGGGCCTTCCATCTGCAGCTTCTTTGGGGAGGGGGTGCTTTCTGCCATAACCGCAGACAGGATAGAAGATGGAGCTGCCATCCAGCCCCTCACGCAATAATAAACACAAGCTCGCCCCGTCTTTGACTGCTGCCAGCACACTGGCCCTGACTTGGTACTCCCCATGCCTCTGCATTTGCAAAGCCAGAGAAGCCTCTGGATAAACTGTCAAAATGAGCAACAGGGCTGGGGAAGGGCCAGGGCCCAGCCCCTCTGCAACTGGCCAGAGTCAGACCCCAAGTGTCTAACAGACCAGAGTGTCTTCAGTCCCTTGTCCCCAGGAAGCAGGCTCTTAACAGAGGAAAAACAAGTCTCCAAACCCCAAGTGGCAGGAGGTCCGGCTGTCCTGAAGTCGACTCTGGCCCAAGGGCAGCCCTTAAATATCCAGGAAGAGGAGGCTGGCTAAACCCACTTGGGATTATGCATTATACACGGTCAAGGCTAAGTGGCGAGATAGGCTGCTGTGGAGGGAGGGCCCGCTCTTGCGGAAACCAGCAACAATCACCCCTGCAGCCCTGCCTGGGTGTGCGAGCGCCGTTGGGAGGGCTGCACACACCTCACAAAAGGGGATTACTTGGGGGTGGGGGCGGGGAGGTGCTTTCACTGCACACCTGCCTGACAAGTTCCATCTGGGCACACCTGGGAGGACCCGCCCCCAGGGAAAATGGCAGAACTGCTCTAAAGTCTGGAGTCTCTTTCCACAAACAACAGCTGGTCCGTCCGGGAAAGAGGGACCCCGAGAGCCCCTGAGAGTGGTCAGGCAGCTCGGCCCACACCGGGCCTGCCCAGTGTTCCCACCTTCCCTGTGTGGGATGCCTCACCCGAGCAGCCCATCAGATAGGAAACTGCCAGGACCTTGGGGGGCAGGGGCAGGGTGTCTTGAAGCAATGAGTCACTCTATCCAACTCCCCAGAGCAAACAGGCCAAAATCCTTATCCTTGTTGAGTTTGGTCAGCAGCGTTGCAAGCAACAACCTGGACCTTTAAACCATAGGGCTGGGTGGCCTGCCCGCGGCTGCTCCCACGGCGCACATGTTCCGGTCCCCGAGCCCAGCGGCCCCCAGTGAGTCACAGGAACCTGAATGTGTGACATCACAGCCTTGCTGTGGCCAGCCTCAAGCACAGCTGCCATGAGAAAACAGTTGGAGCAGGAATTTCATGGCTTGGTATTTTTAAAAAGCAGCAAGACGTGAAATCGGAGTCAAAAATAACTTTGCTGTGGGCTTCTGAGGCGAAACCACCGGCCGCCTGCCGGGCTCAGGCCCCTCACTGCAGCCTCCCTAGCTCCCGGGTACCGCCCACATTGCCGAGCTGTGCCCCACGCCCACGCCCACGCCCTCGCCCTTGAGGAAGACCCAGGGCCCCTGCAACTTCCAGACACCACCCAACCTCTGTCACTCAGGAGCCTGTGAAGGAAGTGAAGGGAGCCAAGGTGGCAGGTGAGCTCCCAGGGGACTCTGGCTGTGAAAACAGCCTCTCCCTGCTCACTGGTGAGCGTCCCAGCACCCGCAAGAGGGACCCTAAATCACTTGGCAGAACCCCCAGAAGAACACCAGGGGAGAGGTCAGGGCCTCTGAATGCCCATCACCAAGCAGGCAGGCCTGGCAGGGGTCCACTCTGGAGCCCCTCCTCTTGGAGTGGCCGCAAGGGGAGAGGCCCGGCCAGGGGTGGAGGGGAGGGGCGACTCATGGAAAGAAGGCCCTGAGAGCAGTCCTGGCCCCACCTGAGACGCCGACCTCTGCTGCCCACCCCAGAGGGCAGACAGATGGGCAGGGCCTCAAGTTTCCCCTCAGTGGAGGAGGAAACCATGGCTTCCTCAGAAAATGGCAAGGCTGTGCCAGAGCATCTGCGGCTTCTAACTCCTGGTCTGAGCTTTGCTCTGACTCCTGCAGGCCTCTGGGACTGAGCCATCTATCTCAGGAAGAGAAGACTGGGGCAGGCCCAGCAGGACAGTGACCAGGGTGGCCACAGGACAGGTGTGTGTTCTCCCCAGACGGGGAGGGGAGAAGGTGGGGCCCAGGACAGGCTCCCGAGAGGAAGGGGGGGCACACACACGGCTCCCAGCACCCATACTTGTGACCTCAGCCCTAGTTGCTTTTGAGAATTCCCATGAGAGGTTTTGAAAAACCAAAAAGTCACCCAAAGGAAAACCTAAATCCCATCGTGAGGAAATCTATTTCCCCCACAACCATTACGGTAACTCAATTCAGAGGATGGCTGTCACAAGATATATATATACATCTTTGAAGAGCTTCAATCTTGGCCCCAATGCCTGGGTCTGGGTTCAAGGACCGCATCTAATGGGCCCCACGACCCACCCCTGATTTTCAACAGTCCCCAGGCACCCAGTCCCTCTCGTCACCTCCTGGGTCCTCCTCCTTCCTGGACATGGGGAAAGACCTCCTCTTTGTCTCCCTCCCATCCTAATGCCTAGTCAGACCACTAGATCTCACTGGCAGCTCAAAAGCATTCCTGGCACTCCAGCAGTTACAGACATGCATGGAATGTCCACTCCTGTGTCACCTGACCACCCTGGTGTTTTCCCACACTGACCCTTGGAGAACATCGACCTAGCACACCCAGGTAACCCAGAGCTTCACCATAGTGCTCAGAGGACACGAGCAGGCTTGGCTGTCCCCACTTTACATGCGAGGAAGCTGAGGCTCTGGGGAGTAACATCACCTGCCCAAGGTCACCCAGGTGATGAGCGGTGGAGTTGGCCCTCAAGACCAGGAGGGCAAGTATGCCCAGGCTAATGGGCAGTGGCTCACTGGGCTGAGCAGAGCAGCCCTGACACCCAAGGGAGGTACCTCTGTTCCCCACAGCTGACAGGGACGTGTAAGGCCAAACACCCCCTGGCAGCTCAGGACACAGTGTCCAGCTGGGATCATGGTACTGAGGAGCTCAGTGAGGCCCCAAACAGCAATCTCACAGGGGCAAGGGGGGGTTTCCCCCACACAAAGAAGGGCCAGGGCAAGGGGGTGTGCTCTCTGGCTGGTGACCTCAGGGGCCGGGCCTGCTGGGCTCTGTGATCAGAGCGCTGAGCAAGAGCTTCTGGCCTTAACTTTCAGAAAGGTCAAGTTTGGTTTGCAGATAAACTTCTCAATGAAGCCATACCTAACTACATAGAAATGGTTAGCAAGGGAAGCTGGGGAAGCTCTGACCTACAGCAGGTCGAGCTCAGGATCACCTGGCATCCTGGAGAAGCCCCAGGCTGAGTGGACCACAGAGCTGGTCCAGGCACAAGCCGTATCTAGGCACAACACCCTATCTGCACCGGGCATGAGGTGACCTGTGAGCACCAGGCAGGAGGATAACACAGGGCTGCAGAGGAAAGCCCTTGGAAAGTTGCAGGCCTCAGATAAACATCAGGAGGAAAATTATGATGAGGATGTGATCCCCACACTCTGAGGACTTCCCATCTAAAACAACACTGTGGGAGGACCCGACAGCCTGGGGCAGCCCGAAGAGTGAACCTGTTCGGGCGTGAGATGCACGAAGGGCTGTGTACCTTGCAAGGCCATCCCATCCTATTTCCCTGAATAAATACACCTCTGAAAAACAATGTATGCACTTTACTAAAAAGGTATTCCTAAAAAAATAAAACCACACAACCCCAATTCAGGAGTTAAAGGGCTGGATTCAGATGCCGCACATGTCCCTGGGGCAGTCTGCTTTCCAATGGGGGCTAAAGGAAGCGCCTCACTCCCTCGGGAGCCCAGCGGCATCGCAGGGGCTGACTGCTGTGCTGCCCTGCCCATCTCCTCACCCCCTTCCTCCCTCCTGCGGTGAACCTGAGCCAGGGCGGCTGCAGAAGTCGCCTCCTGGGGGAAGGGCCCTGGCAGCTCCACCCCCCGCCCAGGTCCCAACCTCTCTGTGTCCCTGTCCCTACCCCATGCCAGACCCTCAGCATGGGTGTGGCCCGACTCTGCCTTGCTCAGCGGCCACACCAGCAGCGCAAATGCCTACGTTGCTTCTTTCAGCCCAGGCCAAAGGACTTGTGGCCCTCTCCACCGGGCCCACAGGACTCCCGTCTGGCGCACTCTGCCCAGCTGTCTCCCACGGTCCTGGTTGCCTGCTTCTCCTAGGAGGCCTGGTTCTGACATCAGCAGATTCAGTCCTGGGCCCTCCTAAGGGTGGGACTGGGTCTCACTCAGGGCCCCGCACACAGAAAAGGCTCAGCGAACGTGTGCGCACGGAGGGGACCCTCCACACCTGCTGTGAGGGCGGGGGAAAGGATCTCCTGGGCAGGGAGGCAGGGGGAACTGGGGAGCTATTTCTGGTGCCGTCGTGAGGATCCCCTGCACCCATGCCAGCCAGGCCCTGAACAGTGACAAGGTCAGCAGCAGGAGCAGCACTGAGCACATCAGCAGCACATGGCGTTGCTGGGCACCGTTCAAAGAGCTGCACACTGGCTGACACACCCCATCCGCACAAGAGGCCCGTGAAGTGGATGCAATTATCAGCTCTGTGTCCCAGATCTGGAAACTGAGGCATGAAGAGGTTAAGTGACTTGCCCAAGGTCACTGAGCTAGAAGTGGGAAAGCCAGGACTTGCACCCAAACAAGCTCTGAGCCACATTTTCCTCCAGGCCCGCTCAGCCGCCTGACCTCTGGGCCTCTGGTTTGCACAGAGCGTCCACGGACGAGGACTGAGGCCGGGTCCTTAGCCTTCAGACGGGTGCCAAATGAGCCACACACCTCCAGAGAGGGTTCGACCATTGGGCCGCATCCAGCCTGCTGAACGGGAAGGCAGGCTCTGAAGACAGTTAACCTCCACGGCGGAGCGCCTTCTGTCACTCGGGACTGGAGGCTCTGTGACTCGCTCAGTAAACATCCTGGCCGCTGCCCACTGCAGCCCTGGGCTTCTTCCCTGAAGGATGCTCTTCAGGACGGAGGCCCACAGGACCTAGAAGGCAGTGTCCCTCTCAGAGGCCTCTTAGAAATAGACTTCCTTGTGGGGGAGGGAAAGGGCAGTGATGGGGCGGGACGGAGGAGAACAGCATGATTCAGACAGAGAACTCTGAGGTAGGTGTCAGTGTCGGGGTGGCCGCGACACCCCTGCTCCTCCAAAGCAGAGGCGCACGCCAGGAGAGTGAGGAGTGCCGCTGAGGGGAAAGCATCTGAGGCCAACACCCACGGGCCAAGTAGGCGCAGAGCCCCAGCTGAGCTACCCGCATGGGGAGAAGGATGGCGGTGGTCACCCGGCTCTAGGCCTCAGGGGAGCCTCCAGAGAGGGGGCTGCCCGCAGCCAGGCTGGTCCCAACGGGAGGGGTAGCTCTGGCTGGAGCTAAACACCTCAGCTAGGGCCCCAACTCCAGGAGGGGATGTGGGCCTGGAAAATAACTGGCGACCAAGCCCGAGGTAGCATGCAAATTCGTGCAGACGCCTCCCCACACCATTTTGAAAACAGGTTGCACTCTAAGGTCTCAGCTGGGGGCTTCATCTGTGGGTCCCAAGTTGCCTCAAAATATGTTGACTCCATCAGGAACACGCCACACTTTGTGGCCTTCAGGAACGCACACTGTCTGGCAAAGCGGGTGACTGGTTGATGGGCTTGGCCGTTGGTGGGGGGGCAGTGCTGTCTGGATTTGCAAAGGGGCTGAGCGGTGTGACCCCGGGCCACAGGCCAAGGTTTCACTTATTCCCTGTGATGCCAGTTTCTTACAAAGTTACTACCAGACTCCTGACTGCTAACACATAACAAAACCTTCCATGTATGCCCTTAAAACACAGTGACAGGAAATGTTTCTAGTGTTATACTCCTCTGGATCCAATGAGGCTATTTTTAACTACCTTCTCAGACTTAATTTCCAATTTTATCCTATAAAGTTCTAATTCATTCCACCTCCCCTGAACTCTCACTTGACGAGGCTGTGAAGAACATGAGGCAGGCTTGGCAGTTTCTGACGGCTCTGAGGTGGGAGAAGTTTTCTAAGTCTTTGCTCATCTCCCTCTCAGCACACGCCTCCTCCTCCAGGGCTAAGAGGCTCTCGGCAATGTCTGTATGATGTGCGCATAGTCTCACCATCCCCTAGTCACCGATGCCTGACCTTTCCCCTCAAATGTCCTTCCTTCAGTGGGTCCAGGGTGTGCAGTACCAGCTGGGATGCTGTGACATGCCGTGGACCATGGGACACAATGTTGGGGAGGTTTTCACACTTAGCCCGAGATCCAGAGGTAGGGAAGGGACGCCACGCCACTTCAGCTCCATCTCTGTCAGAGACCCAAGGGTCCTCGGCCTCCCTCTTGCATTCCCCCCTCTAGCCGTGAGCCAGCACAGACGGGGGGGGGGGGCGGTCTGCACCCAGAGCCCAGGAGGGAAGGGGCCTGAGGACCTTTAAATCCTGCCTCGGCCTAGCTGCCACCACCACCTACATGCCCCATGTCAGCTGTGCTGGGCTCTGCTTGTTGCCTGGATATGCCCATGGCCCCTCCAGACCTGCAGGCAGGCTGTTCCCTCTGCAGCACTGCTCTTCCACCCCAGGAGAAGATGCCCCACTGGGCATGCCCACAGTGCTGGCTGCCACCTCTTGTCAGGGCACTTTGCTCTCACTGGAATTGCTGCAGTGCAAGTCTGTGTTATGAGCTGCCAGATGCACTTACGCTCCTGGTGGTGATGGGGCCATGTTGATCTCCCTGATGAGGGTGGTCAGTGCCACAGCTAACATCTACTGAGCAGCTATCTAGGGCCAGGCACAGGTCAAACACTTCCTGCAGATTCATCTCCTTTAATCCTGACCACAAACATGGCAGGCTCATCACAGATAAACACACCAGGGCTTGGAGAGCCGAAGGGATGTCTCCAAGGTCGCTCAGAGGATAAGAAGCAGTACCAGCTCGAACCCAGAGCCTGGGCTCTCGGATGCCTTGACTCACTGCACGCTGTTCCCTGGCATATCCCTCGAGTGCCCACCCAGCGAAGAGTCAAATGAACGGACAGCGTTTCTTTCAAAGCTCTGTTGTGGCCCAGGCCAGCACTGGGTGGGCATTCCCTGGCAGGATTCAGTGTTGGTGATTTTGGGGTCCAGTGGCTTGGCCAGGGATTGGATGGCTCTGAAAGCCAGGATCCCAGGGCAGGCACTGCTATTTCATTAATTTGGGCTGGAAAATAGGTATATTATAATTATATTTTTAAAAAAATCCAGCACCCGGAGGTCGCGATGCTGAGAGCTCGGTGCGGGAACAGGCATCAGGAAGAGCGGTTGCGGGGGACCCGGGTGGGCTGGGCTCGGGAGCCAGTTGCAGCTCCCAGCCCTGCCAGGAGATGCAGGTACTGTGGGGGAGGGCCGGGGCGCAGTGCAGGCAGCTGTGTCAATCGTTTCCCCTCCAGGAACTCGCCGGTATCTGGGGACAGTGGGTTGTTCAGCTGCACCGGGCCTGCTGGGGTCGCCGCCTGGGAGCCAGGAGGCGAGGAGCTCACGGCTCCGAGCGGGCCTCGACCTGGCCTGGCGCAGTTAATGACAGCAGGGACGGGGAGGCCCGGGGAGCTGGGCACCTGATCCAGGGCCGCAGCCGGGAGCGACGTCACCTCGGCTCTTTAATGTGCCGCCTGCATCCCCTCGGTCCTTACCTTCATAGTTCTTTCTCCCTCTGTGTGTCCTGAACCCGTTAAAAGTGACCCCTGAGAATATTGCATGGTATTGAGGAATTATCATTAACCTTGTTGGGTGTGATGACAGTAATGTGGTTAGGATAAGGAGAGAGAGAGAGAAAAAAAAAAAGACGAAATACTGAAAGTTTTGACAGATTAAAAAAAAAAAAAACAAACCAGCACCCGCTGGCCAACTTCAAATGGTCCAAATGCCAGGCCAAGTGCAGACGATGGGGTGAATTCACGTCACGGCCTACCTGGGTGAGGACGTCCAGCTGGCCTACAATGTGCTCCAGCGTGCTGGTCAGCGTCTGGGGCATGCTGACAGGCTCTTGGGGCTGGCTCTGCATCGACTCCTGACTCCTGCCCCTGCCTGGTGGGATGGGGGAATCCACTTCTGGCTAAAGACAATGAAAGGAAAGAGAACCCCTTAGTCTTGAGTCAGTGCTTGAGGAAACACCGAGAGGAAGAGCTCCTTGAAGGATCAAGTGGAAAACCACCAGCAAACTCGAGAAGACGAGTTCCAAATGTTGGTGAGCAACGGCGGTGTGGCGGGACTCCCACATCCGGGCTTGTGCGCTCCCTTCCAGCTCCCCTTTCTGAGCAGAGGCCGTGAGTGAGGAGCGGAATCAAAGCACCTGGCAGTCCGGGCTGCAGGGGCCTGGGAGGGATGTGCAGGTGGGCTCTTGGAGGCCCTCAGAGAGGCCAGGGGCTGCCAGCTCTTCACACGGCATGCCCTCCACTAGGCCTGTCAGAGTGCGGGACCCCTGAAGCCCAGCCTGGCTCTGAAGTCACCCTTCCTCCTGGTTAGCTCAAGGTCAATTCCCCACCCCAGGAATGGGGGTGGCCCAGAACAAGCGGGAGGTTCCAACCCTGCCCTGGCCGGATCCCCTGGGAAAACAGATTCTACATGAACGTCCTGGCCTGATGGCTGGCGGGAGTCAGAATCCACAGGACAGGCGCCCCGGGCTGCTTCAGAGAAGACTCCAGGAACATGAGGGACTTGGTGTTTCTGCCTAAGATCCTCAGTCCCCAAATGCAGAAGCCATCCTCCTCCTCCTCCACTACCACTGAGGGCAAGTGATTTCCTAAGGGGGCTCATTCCAGTCCAGTGCGTGTCCCCTCAAAGTCAGGCACTGCTCTGCACACAGACAAAGGCTTCTCCTGACCCCAGAAGCATCGTGCATGTGTTCAGCAGGGCAGAATGCCGGGAGCCTTCCAAGGACACGGTGGGCAGATGCTCAGGAACCTACAGTTCCTCTGTGGACTCGCCCCCTGTGGGAATGACATGCTCAGTGAGGCCGACACTCTCGGCCAGCCCCCAAACCCCAGTAACCCATAAAGGCAGCCACACTTGGGGCTCAGTGTTTTCAACCATAGCCTCACTGATGGACATTCCAAATGTTACCACATCATTCCCTGGCTTTGCCAGTCATCCAGGGCTCTCTACCGGCACTGGGAGAAAATTCAACCCCCTTGACGGGGCACCCTGCTCCCGCCTGCCTCCTTCCGCAGCTCTGCTCCCACCTCAGTGCTCCCGTGCCCAGCTCCCAGGGCCCCTCATCTACCCTTCTTTCCCCCTGCTCCGAGCATCCTGTCCTCCACTCACCTTGCAACCCCCCATGCCCAATCGGAAGCTCCTCTGTGCTCCGCACCTGGGCCTGCCCCATCCCTGCCCTGTTCCTCCAGCCACTGCGTCTCCAGGGCCAGGACACGAGTGGGATGAATCAATGCCAGACCACCCACAGGGCCTGCCACCTGCCCATGTGCCTGTGCCCCCTATTCCAGTCTTCTGCCTGCACTCATCGCGCCTCTCCCCTCTAAACCCAGGGCATCACTAGGCTCAAAGCTTGTCAACTCCCCATACACCACAGAGCTAGGGTACTCCACCCAGGACTCCTCCACCCCTCAATGCCACAGCCACTGGAGAATACTGGCTATGACTGGGGCTCACCTAGGATGCCTCACACCTGCCACTGGCAGCCTGCTTGCATCTCCTCTGAGTTGGCCCATCTTTTGGATAAATCCAGTGGCCTAGCCCCAGGAAGATGCTCTGCCCTGGACATGTTCACCTGGGCAGGCCTCAGAGTCCTTGAGAAGAATCAGCCCAGAAGAGGATTCCCAAGCATCAAAGAAGGGCAGTTTAGCACGTGGACCCTACCTGCATATTTTCCTTTATTAGGAAAGTGTTCTAATCTCATAGATAACAAACTCTCAAGTGCATGTCAATTTGAACTTGGAAAAATGCAGGCCCTGGTGGTTAAAGAGAAATTGAATGTGAGACACAAGCCTGAGGAGGATCCTTGAAAGCAGGAGCAGGGCCATGTCCACATGCCCACCGTCGGCCTATCTGCTTGCGGCACTGTGGCCATTTTGTAAGACCTCAGCCCACCGGGGCTAGGCTCTTCCAGTCCTCCAGGAATCGATACACTTCAGCTCTCAAAGCCCATCCCAAAAGGAATGTTCCAGAAGCCCTGACTGGCCTTCACCTCACCGCAGTGGCCCCCAGACCCACGCAGTGCTGTCGGGAGACAAAGCAGAGTGCAGCAGGGAAGAGCAGTGACTCGGACAGGCTGTGGTTGATATCTGAGCTCTACCACTGACCAGCTAGGTGGCCCTGGGCAAGAGGTTTAATCCCTCCTGGCCTCCACTTCCTCATCTTCTATAAAATGGGGGTGATGACTGGGCCTGTCCTTCCAAGGGCTGAGCTGTAAGAGGTGCTTATCTGCAAATCACCCACAGGCCTTTCTTAAGAAGCCAGTGCCTACTGCTTCCAAAGGACCCCCCTTCCAGACACGCACGCTCTTCCTCTGGACACTGAGTCCCCCTGGCTCCCTCAGGAAAGGCCACCAGAGGGAGGGTGGGAACCTGGCAGCCCTCTGTCCTGACAGCCAGACGGGCGCTGCCTGCTGCCTGGGAAGGAGGGGATGGAAATTCTGAATGTTTCTGCAGAGTGGCCCAGAAATGGACAGTGTGGAGCCGAGTCTCTGGAAGCAGGGGTGGGGGGGTGAGCACCACTGAATTTACTAACAGGAACCCTCCTTCTGAGCCCAAGCCCAGCCAGCTCCAAAAGAGTACTGAGGACCGCAGTCACATGCCCGAACCAGGGAGGTGGCCTCTGGAAGAGAGGGCCGCAGGAACCTGAGGCTCAGACAGGAAGTGACTGTCAGAAGGTACCCAGCCTCCAGCCTTGCTCACAAGTCCAGGGTTCTGCCTGCCCTGGGCTATTCCTCCAGCCACAGCGTTCGCTCCTGCTCTTACCTTCACCAGGACACAGCCCTTCTTTGCGACCTTGCCCGCTCTTACCAGAAGACTTTACAGCACTCGGCACACCGCACGTGAAGATGGTTATCGCTGTGGTTCACTTGCCACCCATGTGCCAGCAGTTTATATGTCACTTCAGTTAATCCCTACAATGACCCCTAACAGCAGGCATTGCTAACCTTAATTTTCAGATGGGGAAGCAGGCTCAGGGAGGTTAACTCACTTGCTCTAATACAGGAAATGACGGCTGGGATCTGAACCCAAAGTACAGGCATTTCCTGACAGGAAGCAGCCTCTGACAGGTGACATGGCCTGCGGATTTGCTTCCACACCCCCAGCTCCTCTCTTCCATCCTTGTGGAGGCTCCTGGCTCCTGGCTCTAACGCTTCCTGCGTCATTCCCCCACCCCACCTGCCCTGGAATGCCTGCCTGGCACAGAGCTGAACACAGAGCAGGCCCTCCACACACACTCAATGCCTCAAAGAGCCAAGCCCATCATCGTGACACTCCTGTGAAATGACACCTCCCCAAGGCAAAGGGCCAGCAGTCCCGCCCCACTGCACATCATCGCAGGCACTCACCTGCACTCCAGCACTCTGCAGATGTGGCATTTCCCCGAGAGCTCAGTAGATAAGCAATAAAGCAGAGATAAGAAGATGATGGGCAAGAGCAGGAAGAGAAGCACATTCAAGGGCTGTGACGGGATAACAGGAGCAGTGTTTAAGGGGAGAAATCCTATCAGTGCTTTGTCTGTTCCACATCCAAGGGTACTAGGGGCCCTGCCTGGTGGTCCTTGTTAGTTCTCTCACAGGTAAGATTACAACAACATTAACCCAAACACACATACCTAGAAAGTCACACCAAGTCGACAACTTTCACTTGTACCAAATATAAACATCTTAACATCAAAAGAAAAAAAAAAGGTCAAACTCAGAATAGATGAATCTATTTAACTTCGTGGCAATCTCATTTGGGGTCTGTAGGTGTCCCCACCCTGGTGTGGGATCCCAGGCTCTCACAGTAGTTTAATCTACTTGCCTCAGTTTCTGTTGCTGCCAGCTTGTCATACGCCACCATGAGCTCAGCACTGCGCACAGTAGGAGTTGCGTAAATATCTGTGGTTGCTTTCAGCCACTCAAACACATGGGTAACCAACCCATACATTTTCATTAAAAAACAAAAGAGCAGGACTTCCCTGGTGGCGCAGTGGTTAAGAATCCGCCTGCCAATGCAAGGGACACGGGTTCAAGCCCTGGTCTGGGAAGATCCCACATGCCACGGAGCAACTAAACCCGTGCGCCACAACTACTGAGCCTGCGCTCTAGAGCCCACGAGCCACAACTACTGAAGCCCGCGTGCCACAATTACTGAAGCCTACGCATCTAGAACCCGTGCTCTGCAACAAGAGAAGCCACCACGATGTGAAGCCCACACACTGCAATGAAGAGTAGCCCCTGCTCACCGCAACTAGAGAAAGCCCGTGTGCAGCAACAAAGACCCAATGCAGCAATAATAAAATATAAAATGAATAAATAAATCTTTTTAAAAAAATTTAAAAAAAACAACAAAAAAACAAACAAAAGAGCAGAGCTTGCAGGTCTTCCTTGTGACGAGAAATCAACCCATCTGGGATAACTTCTTTACTGGTCTCTGGATTGCCTATGGTCTCACCTTTTCATCATCAAAATGCAGGTGGGGATAAGAAGCTTCTGCCTAAGGTAGAGAAAGTTGGGGGAAGCATTAATCCTATCCTAACAAGAAAAAGAGCAACAATCTAAAAGGATCTTAACTTTTCTTAAATCAGAGAGCTGAGATCACAGAGCAAACAACTAGCCTGAAATCTAAGGAAAGGCAGACTCTTCCAAGGAAAACAGGAAGTGAGCATCGGCTCACCTCTGGCAAAGCCTGGGAAGAAGGGACACTGAGTGCCATACAAGTGGGTGAGAAGAACTGAGTTATGCATGTTAACAAGTTGCAGAGGCTGAGTGGCCAGGGTGAGAATGAAGAACCCCTGGGAGCCACAGATACAAGGGGAGTTTGCACCTGCTCACAGGGTCTTCTCCACAGACCTCCGCTGGGCATCCATGAGAAAGACGGGGTGGGGGGAAAAAGCCATCCTTGAGGGTGCAGGCCTGGAGGAGGGGAGTAGACACAGAAAAGGCACGAAGCCCTGCCAAGACCCTCCTTGCCTACGGAACAAAATCCTTAAGCTACTGGGGGAAGAGCAAAAAGAGATGAAACCCCCTCTTCCCTTGTGGGAGAGGCAGGAAACCATCCTGAGTGGAGATCATCGAGGTATTCAAAGGCTGAGGGAGGGGCAGGACTACTGAGAATGCCCTACTTCTAAGACCCAGGGACACAGGGCCTAAGACTGAAACTGGCCCAGGACAGCAGAGAATTCCTCCAACAAAGCTAGCAAGCACCAGGTAACAAGCACCAGCAGCCTACTGCTGGGGGAGGGACAAGACCATGGACACAGACATCCTCTGAGGGGCAGGACCCCAGGGTAGGCTGAAAGCTGGGGGTGGAGCAGGAACATTGAGAAAAATCCTCCAACACCCAGACCTCACCCTAAGTACAAGGTATCAACTCCTGATAAGACTGACTATTTACCCCAGTCTCTGCTATTCTGAACATGATGTCTGGCATTCAATAAAAACTTACGAGACACTCAAAAAGGCAAGAAAAAAAACCCCGACTGTCAAGAGACAAAGTAATCAGCAGAATTAGATTCAGATGACTTAGATGTGAGCACTATCAGATGGAGAAAAAATAATTATGATTAATATGTTAAAGATTTCACTGGAAATTGTGGACATGCATGAACAGGTGGGGAATTTCAGCAGAGAGGTAGAAATTATAAGAAAGAGTCAATGGAAATGCTAGAAATAAGAAACCCAATACCAGATATGAAGAATGACTTTGTTGGGCTACTACTGGGTTGGCCAAAATGTTCATTTGGGAAGAGGTTTTGGAAAAACCTGAACGATCTTCTTGACCAGTCCAACAGTAGGCTCAGCTCAACTGAGGAAAAGAAACCAATGACCTTGAAGACAGACCAGTTCCTCAAACTGAAACATAATAGGGGAAAAAAAAAACCAGAACGGACTACCTGTAAACTGTGGGACAATATCAAATTATCTAATACATGTGTGACTGAAATCCCAGAAGGAGAACAAAGAGAAAAGAGACATTTCTTATAGTACAACTTTACTGGTAATGAATTATCTCAGCTTTGGTTTGTCTGGAAAAAAAAAGGGGGGGTCTTTATTCCTCCATTTTTAAAAGATTTTTTTCCTGCATATAGAATTCTGGGTTGACAGTTTTTTCTTTGGACACTTTTAAAATGTTACTTCCATGTCTTCCAGCTTGTGCAGTTTTATGAGAATAGTTCTGTAATTCTTATCTTTGATCCTCTGTACATAATGTCTCCTTTCTCTACCTTTTTTTTTTGCGGTACGCGGGCCTCTCACTGCTGTGGCCTCTCCCATTGCGGAGCACAGGCTCCGGACGCGCAGGCTCAGCGGCCATGGCTCACTGGGCCTAGCCGCTCCATGGCATGTGGGATCTTCCCAGACCGGGGCACGAACCCGTGTCCCCTGCATCGGCAGGCGGACTCTCAACCACTGCGCCACCAGGGAAGCCCTCTCTATCTACCTTTAAGAATTTCTCTTAATCTTTGGTTTCAGAAGCTTGAATATAATTTGTGTAGGGTTCTGTTTTGTTTTTGTTTTTTCTTCAGCCTGCTTGTCATTTCTCTGAGCTTCTTGGATCTGTGGTTTGATGCCTTTCATCATTTTCCAAAAATTCTTGGCCATTATCTTTTCAATAGCACCAAAAAACATGAAATGTGTTATCAGTTTCCTATGGCTGTTCTAAAAAAAAATTGTCACATTTGGTGGCTTAAAATAACAGAAATTTATTCTCTCAGAGTTCTGGAGGCTGGAAGTCTGAAATTAACATATCAAAAGGGCCTCACTCCCTCTGGAGGCACTAGGAATCCTTTCTTGCCTCTTCCAGCTTCTGGTGGCTCCAGAATTCCTTGGCTTATGGCTATATAACTCCACCCTCTGCTTCCATCTTCACATGACCTTCTCTTCCCTGTGTGTCTCTTATAAGGACGCCTGTCACTGGATTTAGGGCCAACCTAAAAACACAAGATGATCTAATCTCAAGATCCTTAACTTAAGCACATCGGCAAAGACCCTTTCACCAAGTAAGGTCACATTCACAGGTTCTGGGGGTTAGGATGTAGACATATTTCCTGGCAGGGGGGGCACTATTCAACCCACTACAAAATGCTTAGATATAAATCAAACAACATATGTACAAAATCTGTATGCTGTAAACTAAAATACACTGATGAGAAAAGACTAATATCAATGAAGAGATATACCATGCTCATGTACTGAAGGCTCAAAGTTGTTAAGATGCCAGTTCTCCTCAAAATCATCTATAGCAATCAAAAAGCTTATTCCAAAATTTATATGGAAAGGCAAAGGAACTAGAAAAGCCAAAACATTTTTGAAAAAAAGAACAAAACTAGAGGACTCACATTACCTGATTTTATGACTTAGTCTAAAGCTAAAGCAATCAAGACAGTGTGGCATTGGTGAAAGGACAGACACATAGATCAGTGAACAAATAGAGTCCAGAAATATACACACAGATATATGGTCAATTAATTTTTTTAAATGGTACACCACTTACCAGAGAGAAAATAAGATAGTATTTTCAACAATTGCTGGAACAATTGGAATCCTTATGCAAAAAAATGAGTTTCAGTACATATCTCATATCGTATACAAAAAGTAACTCAAAAATGATTCATAGACCTAAATGTAAAACCTAAAACTATAATATTCGTATGAATTTTTCTTCTGAAACATAGGAGAACATCTTTGTGACCTTGGGTTAGGTAGATTTCTTAGATATGACAGCCAAAGTATGATCCATAAAAGAAAAAGCCAATAAAATGAACTTCATCAAAATTCAAAACTTCTGCTCTTTGAAAGACATTGTTAAGAAAATGAAAACACAAACCACAGACTGGGAGAAAATATTTGCAAGTCACATATCTGGTAAAGAACTTGTATCCAGAACACCTAAGAACTTTCATAATTCAATAAGACAACTAATTTAAAGAATAGGCAAAAGATTTGAAGACACTTCACCAAAGAACATATAAAGATGACAAACATGTAAAAAAATGTTCTACATCCTCAGTCATCAGGAAAATGCAAGTTAAAATCACCATGAGGTATCACTTATACACCTATTACAATGCTTTAGAGTTAAAAAGACTGACCATCCCAAGTGCTGGCGAGGAGGTGGAGAAACTTGAACTCTCACACACTGCTGGGGAGAATGCAAGATGGAACAACCACTTTGGAAGACAGTTTGACAGTAACATAAAAGGTTAAGCGGGCCTCCCTGGTGGCGCAGTGGTTGAGAGTCCGCCTGCCGATGCAGGGGATACGGGTTCGTGCCCCGGTCTGGGAGGATCCCATATGCCGCGGAGCGGCTGGGCCCGTGAGCCATGGCCGCTGGGCCTGCGCATCCGGAGCCTGTGCTCCGCAACGGGGGAGGCCACAACAGTGAGAGGCCCGCATACCGCAAAAAAAAAAAAAAAAAAAAAAAAAAAAAAAAAAAAGGTTAAGCATATACCCATTACACGTCTCAGCCATTCCACTCCTAGATATTTACCCAAAAAGAATGGAAGCATATGTCCATAGAAAGATATGTATGTAAAAGTTAACAGCAGCTTTATTTGTAATAGCCCCCAAATTGAAAATAACCCAAGTGTTCACAGACAAATTGTATATCCATTTGATGAAGTAGTACTCAGCAATAAAAAGAAATGAACTATTGATAAATGTAACAACATGGGTGAATCTCAAAATAATTAAGCTGAAAGAAACCAGACTAAAAAGAACATATAACTATATGATTTCAATTATATCAAATTCTGAAAAATGCAGAAAAAAGACTCGTAGTTGCCTGGGGCTGGAGGTGGAGGGACTGGATTGACTACAAAGAAGCACAAGGAAATCTGGAGGGATGATGGAAATATGCCATAACATGATCATGGTGGTGATTACATGATTGTCGAAACTCAGAGAATGGTTCACTTTTTTATTTTTTATTTTATTTTATTTATTTTATTTTTTTATGAGGTATGCGGGCCTCTCACTGTTGTGGCCTCTCCCGTTGCGGAGCACAGGCTCCGGACGCACAGGCTCAGCGGCCATGGCTCACGGGCTTAGCCGCTCCGCGGCATGTGGGATCCTCCCGGACCGGGGCACGAACCCGCATCCCCTGCATCAGCAGGCAGACTCTTAACCACTGCGCCACCAGGGAAGCCCTGGTTCACTTTTTTAAATGGTGAATGTTACTACTTGTGTACTAATATGTCTGACTTAAAAAAGAAAAAGATGCAGTTACAACCGAAATGCCCCTAGGACCCCAACAGGCCCATCACATGACACTACCCATCATTGCCACTCTGCACTCAAGGTGAAAATCACTGCCTCACCACAGGACATTACCAGTGGGCAAAACCCAAGGTTAAAGACCGCAGGTCAGGCCCGTGAGGTCCACCATTGGTCTGGGGATGATGGTTTCCAAATGCAGAAGGTCAGAGTCACATTTCAGTGACACCCCAGTTGTTAGCAGATGTCTCAAGCAAGGTTTCCCAAGCAGCAGCTGCCCAGTCTATGGAACTTCAGGTCTCAGCTGCTTAGGGGTCCATACACAGCTTGACAGTCATGAGCAAGTGAGGTCTACATACACCTGGCCAGAAGCCAGGAGTGGCTGGAGTTCTACCATAAAGATGTCATGAGCTGACTTGACAGAATGCCCCCCTCTAGTTGGGCGGGGTGGTCAATTATTAACACCTGCTTAAGACGGAAATTTCTCCTTCTCTTTTAGTCTCTAACACCGGACCTTGCCCCCTGCCCAGCCTGCTCCAGAAACTAAAACTCTGTAACAGACAAAAGTATCTAGGAACTAACTGGTCCAAGGCTTGGGTCTGGCCAGAGAGGGGAGCCAGAGGTGACCCAGGCCCAAGATCTGGACTGTCTCACCAGTTACCCTCCTAGTAGAGACCCTGAGTGCAAAATGAAGAAATGGACAGACACACACACCATGGTTGAATCTTTTCAACTTAATCTTTCATCGAACTGCTCATCACATAGTCTGCTAAGCAAGGGTGCAGATTCATGGACACAGACGTTCCTTGGTTTTCACCTCAGGCCTTTGGCTTTGACAATTTGCCTCATGGAAAGTTAACAGGCATCCAGTTCGCCTGCCTCCCTGTCTGCTAAACCTGGCCCTGGCGAGGAGAGCAGGGGACAAAGCAGAGCTCACTTGGGCTCTGCTCAGCACCAGCTTCTCAAGTGGAAATAGACACAGCTGTTTTCTCAAATCAAAGCTCAAAAGAAACCTGGTACTGTATTCCCCGCACATATTTGTGGACTAGATCTACTACAGCCTTGTCTGCCCTATAATTTAGGGTTCCGGCCTGGAGTCCAAGAAGAGAGGAAACTTCTGGTTCTAAACATAGCCTTGAACCCAAGAGGAATTCTAGTTTCTTAAAATCATCTAATTGTTTGGCAATCTTGCCAATGTTCTTCCAAGCCAGCCCAAGTATGTGTGTGGGGTTTGGTTACCGCTGCTGGCTTTTGTCTAGAGTATGAATGTGCAGGGTGCCTCCATGTGTTCCCCACACCAGGCTCCCAAGGACAGTGAGCCAAGAGGCTCGAGGGGATGGGGCTGGACAGCGTCCTTTGAACTCGATCAGACTCTGCAAGATGACAGATCCCAGTTCAGTGTAAGAGCCACCCTGTGACCCCAGGCTCCCACCAACGGGAAGCAGACAGGGTGTCCTCTGAACTAAGAACTGTGAAGCGGTCAAAGGATGGGTCTAACCTGGAGGATGAGGGATCCACGTGCCTGACCCAGGCCTCCTCACACAGAACCAGTGCCATCCAGGCACCAAGACCACAGGCAGCTTGGCCCACTTTCTCACCTCACAGTCCTCTCCTGAGGGTCCCTCTGAGGCAGGGGCCACAGCTACCTCTGTCATCCTATTACACCTGTGTGGGTCACAGGCCCCCCTGGCATGTGGGAGATGTTAAATGCACAAACCACAGAACCCCTGTCTCCTCACTCAGGCCCAAAGCATGACCGAGGCTCCCACCCTCAGGGCTATGTCAGCCACTCCTGGGCTCAACCCCAGCCATCTCCTGCTGACTCCCCAGCCGTGCTCTCCAATACTTGGTTTCCAAGTCTTTCTCCCCACACAAGAGGGCTGACTTATACAGCCAAATGTGTTTCAAAGGCGTGAAAGGACGGCCTTGGTAAGAAGCAGGAAACAGGAAGTCATTCCAATGTCCAGATATGCCCCCAGGAGAAAAAAGTAGGGCAGGGGAGGACTGTCCTACTGAAACGACACGTGAGGGAAGCTGTGGGGAGAAGCGGGGGAGGACGAAACGGGGAGAGGAAGGCTAAGCAGTTGCAAACTGGTGGCAGCCATGAGAAAGCAAGCAGACCATCATGCAGCGAGAACTTTCCTGTGCCCAGGGGAGGTCCTGGCCCTCCTGGTTCTGAGCGTGGAGGAAAACCAACCCAGGCTTTAGGGGTGGAAGCCCTCCAGGTCATCACACCTGGTACAGCCAGAAACACGTTGATAGGCAGCAAGGCAGAGCCCAGGGCTCAGGGACACGGATGAGAAGGAACAGGGAAGGGCAGCGTGGTGGGGTCCTCCACACGGCCCAGGGAAGCCTCAGGAGGAGGCGATGCTGCAGAGCATCTGCTGCCAGTCTGCCCAGAGTTCCTGGAGAGGGTGCACCTCCGGAGCATTTTGAGAAACGACAACGTCCACAAGCAGACAACGCCACCCTGCGGTCCCCATGCTGGTGACCAATACCTTTGTAAGAACTCCCTTTGAACATGACCTGTTTCCTGTAGGGCCGGCTCTTGCTCAGTTCAGCTCCACACACGTCACTAAGGGCCCACTCCAGGTTGGGTGCTAAGTAGCTCAGGTTGTTACCTCCTACCTTGAGACAGAAACACCTGCCCTCCCCCACCACAAACACCTGAACCGAGACACCCTGGGCGGGAGATCAAGGCTTCTGATAAAGCTTAAGTGTTGACTGTAGTTTTTGTTTTGTTTTTTTTAAATTAAACTGCTTTGAACTAATTTTAGACTTAGAGAAAAGTTGCAAAAAATAGTACAGAAAATTTCCATATATCCCTCCCCAAGGCTCTCCCAGTGTTAACACCTTACATAACCATTAGTACAATGGTCACGCCAGGAAATTAACATTGGGACAATTCCATTAACCAAACCAAGGAAGGGCTCCATTTGAGGTTCACCAGTTAACCCATTAATGTCCTTGGATCCTGATGTTCCAGAATCCTATCCAGGATCCCACAATGCATTCAGTTTTCTCTTAGTCTCCTGAGATCTGTCCAGCTCCTCAGTTTTCCCTTGTCTTTCATGACCTTGACATTTTTGAAGAGTACTGGTCAGTTTTGTTGTCAAATGTCCCTCAGTTTGGACCTGTTTGATGTTTTCTCACAATTGGGGTGAGGTTATGCATTTTTGACAAGAGCACCAAAAAAGCTACATGCATGACACCACAGGGCTCACACAGACAGGTCTTATATATCAGACAGGTCTTATATATCTTACATATCAGTGATGTTGACCTCAATCAATGGTGATGCTGACCTCCCTGCCAGGTTTCTCCAATGCAAAGTTACATCGTTCCCTGTGTAGTCAATCATGGGGCACGGTGGCTTGGCACTGTGGCTCTTTAAAAGGGAACGTGTGGCTGTCATTACAAACTCTGCGTGTCAGCCCGGCTTGCTGATGGCCGCAGCTGCCCCACAGATGAGAGGCATCTAATGAAGATGAGCGGCAGAGCCGACGTCTCTGGAAGCCGCCGAAGCTCTCGGTGACAAAGAGGAACAGTAGCAGTTTATTTATAGATCCACTTGAAGACAGCTCATTGTAACTACTGGAGTTGAATTTTTAAAACCTCGGGAACAAAGGCTGGCTATTTTAAACTCTCCTTGCACTTAGTTCAATGGAGAGTGTTAGAGGCACCAACCAGCCCCGGGCACCACTCCCACCACTCGGCAATTCATATTTTGTGCAGCATCTCGGGACAGGAGCAGAGCCTGTCAAGACAGATAACCAGGACCGGCTCTGCCTACCCCGCAGAGGCAGCGGGCCTCCGATGAGCCAAAGCCCTCACCCTGGTGCTGCCCAGGGAGGAGCCGAGGGAGGCTGCCTCCCCCAACCCCAACCCCGGTGTCTCACAGCCTCCCTTTCCTGGAAAATGAAGTTGCACACAGCTGTTGTGAATCAAGGTTACATCACCCCTCTCCCTCCCTCCCCTTGCAGACTGTGAAGAGGGACAGCGCACCCCAGCGGACGCCTGCCCCAGGACAGCTGGCAGTAGCTGGCCCACCTATGCTGACACATCTCCAGGCTGGGACAAGGGCGTCCTGGAGCTCAGAGTACACAACTCTCCCTTGTGGACAGTGGGAGGGTGGAGCCCCAAGGCTCCGCCTGGCCCGGCCCCACTGCAGCGCTAAGCTAAGGGTGCTCAACCTCTCCACGTAGCAGGACCACGCTGAGGAGGGGAGACGTGGGCTTTCAAAGGCTCCCACGTCCCTATTTGAACAAAGAACACAAAACAATATTCTTGACACAATGCAGAAAAATGTGAACATGGACTAAGCATCTGATATTAAGGAAATATTAATTTTGTTGGATGTGATAAGAGCACTGAAGTTATTTAACCCAGAAAAGTCTTTATTTAGGGTAACATATCTGGATTAAACAAAAATATTCCAACTTCTAAAAAAGGGTGGGAGGAGATGAACAAAATAAGATCAGCAAAATGCTAAAGCTAGGTAAAGGATACATGGGGCGGTGGTTCATTATATTATTCTCTCTACTTTTTGGGCTAGCTTGAAAATTTCCACAATACAAAGGGTATTTTTTGTTGTTGGTAAAAAAATAAAAGCTCCAGGCTACTTGAATGAGCTGTGGAGCTGAGGCCAGGCAAGCGGGACCCCAGGAGGAAGGTGAGGCACAGGATCACCCCCACTCTGGTGTTCTGGCACTTTCAAGCACAGGAGGCAAATTAGGCTGAATCCACAAACGTTCAGACCAGCTTTTGGCACTGCCATAGAGAAAGCCCCGATGGCACCAAAAGCATTCAGTGAACCCTGCAGCAATGTCTGGACCTTCAAAGAAACTAATTTTAAGATAATCTCCATGGAAACCATCTATTCTGATTTTTTCCATGGTAACCAATGAGAACATAAACACAAGCATTATCCAACACCCTTACACCACATGGGCAACGCTGCCATCCAATCTGGAAAATACAAGCTGAAAAGGGATTTTTTCCATTGAAAATGAAAAGAAGGACTAAAACTTCTAGTCCAGACATATAGATTCTCCCACCCTCCACTGCCCACACCACTCCTTACCACCTGCCCCCAAACTGACAAACCAGGTGAGAAAGTGGTTTCCTTCATTTAGCCTGGGACCATCAAACATGGCAAAAGGAAAGCGCCAGAGCCTGCCTCTAGCCTCACACACTCAGCCCACACTGCCCACAGACAGCAGAATGTGTCCACTGAACTCTGGTTTCCTGAGCATTCTGCTCAGGTGTCCAGACGCATGTTGGGCACCACATGGAGACCAAGGCCCCAGGCCTCCAGGGCAACAAGTTCGGCCTGTGAAAAACTGACCGTGGCAGAGAGGGGCTGCTCCACCAAGCAGAGTGCTCTGGGTAGGTGGAGCAGGAAGATTTCACAAGCTGCTGCCCTTCCTGGGAAGGCTGCATGGAGGAGGTGCCATCTGCAAAGAGACTAAAAGGAGGAGCGCGGTTCTGCTGGGGAACAGGGGGGTGGAGCCAAAAAATCAGTCAGATTTAAGCAACTGGGTCTATTTCCACCTGTGGCTCATTTATTCCATTTTCAGGTTTCTAGGTTTAAAAGCAGCATGGAAGGGGAGGGAGGGAGGGAGGGAGGCAGGCAGGGAGGGAGGGAGGGAGGGAGGGAGGGAGGCAGGCAGGCAGGCAGGCAGGCAGGCAGGCAGGCAGGCAATCTCTCAGATGCCACCCTCTCTACTTCGCATGCATGGCCTCTGCTGGCTCTCTGTGGAGAGGGGACTTGTCAGTGTGGCCTAACCAGGCTGTGGATGTTTTATCATCTCTGTCACCAAAATGGTAGCATCACTGCAGTGGCCCCAGGGCTGAAACAAAGGCACTCTGAGGCATGCGGTGTGCCCTGCCCAGGGTTGTGTGTGCCTTGCAGTAAAGCACCACAATGTCCAGACCCCACTGTCCTGTGATTTGGGCTCAATTCTCCATGTGCAACTGTGGGATCTCCACTGACCTTGAACCCAAGCTTTGGCTGCCAGGGGGAAAGGAAACCCAAAACAGCTCTGAGTCCCTTGAAAGAGATGAGAGCTCTCACAGGTGTGTGTGAGCGCCCAGGTTCACACACCAGGTGTGTCCCGATGCATGCAGGGCTGGACACAAGGGCGTCCAGGCTTTGTCTGGATTCCACAGTGACTATCTTAATACATCTTGCCCTGGATTTCTGAGACTACGTCCCCTGTTGGTTTAAGTCATTAATAGGCCTTCCTTCCTAAGAATTGTGCCATTCTCCTCTGGATAGGGACCTTGTGAAAGGGATGGGAATTTTCCAGTGGCGGGAAACTACCATCAGCCCCTCAAAAGGGCAGCTCAGAGAAGGGAGTTCAGTTACTGCCCCATCCCACAGCCCCATCCTCTTGGTGCCACTGCGGTCATCGCTGTTTCAGGGCTTGTTCCTGCTCTTGCTACCTGGAGGCACTTCCCCAAAAGGCTCTACAAAGAAGACCTCCACCTGGGGGTTAAAATGTTGGGCCACAAGCACCCAGGCCGTCTCAAGCTCAGGTGTCAGAGACTCACCCGCCAGCTTCCCTAAAGGCCCAGCAGACTCTGGAGGATGGGAGGTGACCTAGGCACCCCCATCTGCAGGTTAAGAGGTGGACATTGAGGACAATGCAGGAGGCAGGTGGCCTGGAGAACATGGATTCAAGCACTGATGACTGAACCGATGCAGCAGCACTAATGGCCAGGACAGGAGCTGAGAGAGGACGACAGGCCCGGCAGAGGCCCACGGAGGGCTGCCCTGGGTCCCGTCCTCTAACTGATGTCCTTGGCTGGTAATAAAACCACACATCTGCCTGCCCAGTTGTAAACAGAGCTCAGTGGGTTTAAAGAGTGCCTTTAGGTCTAAAAAGCCTAAAGGGCAGCACTGGGATTTCTTTTAGCACCGCACCAAGATCAGAAGCAACCACACCGCTTTTCCTCTTCTGGAAAGAGGAAGACTACAGTGCTCCAAACTGGGCTGAAGGGACAGCAATTCTCCAGGTGCCTCTCCCAAGCTGTAGCCCCCATGAGCCACAGAAACTTCCTAAGACGGACAGAGACTCACTCTCTCTCTCCAGCCACCTCCCTGCCCGCGATGCCAGGGTGTCAATCGGCTAGACTGTTTTCCAACCAACCAGCAGCAACGGCATCACCTAGAAATTTGTTAGGAATGTAAATTCCTTACTGAATCAGACACTCCGGGGACGGGGCAAGCTAAATTTTAACAAGCCCTTAGGGTGATTCTGATGCACACTAAGGTTTGAGAACCACTGCAAGAGGCTTGCTACAATAAATGTCAAATGGTAAAAGGCCTGTCTCCTCACTCCACTGCCAGGAAGCCCAGTTAACTCTGCCTGATGCGTTTCTGCAAACATTGTTCTCGTGCTTGTCAAAGGCAACCCCTCCCTTCTTGTAAACACAGTAATTATTTAACATGTGCCTGGTAGCAGCCCTGACCCACCTCCCAGTAAGTCAGTTGTAGCCTCTGGAAGGAAAGGAGAGGGCATCCCGCCTGCCTCCCAGTACTGGATACAACAGGTCAGCGGGGAGGGCTCAGCCCCTCACTCTGATCCCTGGGCCCAGGAAGCCCCTCTGCTAGAGGCGTCGAATATCTGGTGCTCCTCGACCATGCACAGCCACATTACCCATCAGCTACTGTCCAAGGGTTCTCTGTTTCAAGCAGGAAACTTTCTTTAAATATCGCACTTTGGTGACAAATATTGAATCTTCTATATTTCTAGTCTCCTCTGTCTTCCCATGGAAACTAAGAAACCTAGAGCACTTTCCACGACTTCCATTCAGGTAAAGATGGGTAAAATGCAATCTGAGCGTGGAGTGAGGCATCTGTCTGAGCACCTCTATCGCCCAGGGTCAGCAAAGGCTGTGGCGGCTGCCCTGCCCTGCCCTGCCCTCACCCCTGCAGGATGGTCTTTTGCAGAGTGAGCCGGTAAAATGGAAAATGCCCAGAGAAGTAATGTACTCTGGGGGGAGAAATCAGGATACAGAGAATCCAGATGACCTGTCTGAGGTTACAGGAGAGATGTGCCACATCCAGCCAGGCCCCAGCCTCGGCTTGGAACAGGATACAGGGGCAATACTGCCAGCCAAGCTCTTAAAGTGGCTCCCAGAGCCAGAAGTTTCCAGCATCATCCACCTCCCTAGTAGGGCTGCCCGAGAATCCTCTCCAGGGCAGCCATCCTTGTAAGATTGCTGTCCTCACCGCAGGAAGCACCTGGCCAGCCGGGTCTCTTATTGTTCCCCTGTACTGTGCCCAGCCCCAGGCCATTCCAGGTGATCTGGAGACACCTCACAGGACAGGAACCTCAGGGTCTTAGTGGGGGGAATAACGGGGACCAGCAATGGGGAGTCAAATTTCACAAAGGGTGAGGGGCATGCAGACACCAGAGGCCCCAAGGTGGTGCTGCCAGGACTCAACACAAGCGCACACACACAAAAGTGAGGAAGAGCTGTTTCTGAGTCACCAGAGTCTGTCCTATGCTGGGCTTGCATATCTGTCCCAAGGGCTGAGGAGGCTAGGATGCCCACTGAGAAATGGGGAGAATACCTCTTGATCGTTTCCAGTCCAGGGTCTCTTAGTTTTGCTAACAAAAGGGCTGAGACCCAAGGGCACAGGCTTGATTGGTACCTGGGCCACTCACCAGCAGTTGACCTTTGAGCTCAGGTTTCTCCTCTGTGCAGCACAGTGGGCAGGAATGAATTATCCCATGGGAGTCATCCACTAAGTCCCAGGAAACATGAAAACAAAGTCCCCACTGTTCTTAAGTCAGCCCCCAAGGCCCAGGCCCTGCCAGGCCCAACAATGGCCAAACCAGGCAAGAAGGTACTGGGAGGGGCCAGGGAGCGTCTGCTTTCCTGTGTTTCTCACCAGGCTCTCGTTCACATGGATGAAGGAGACTGTGGAAGGCCAGCTATTCAGCCAGAGGGTGCAGCAGAGTGAGAGCCCCCAGCACATTAAGAGGCACATCTCAACCCCCACAGATGCCCCGAGCCCAAGGCAAGGTCAGCCAACGTGTTAGGAGTCTGGGTCCCATGAAACCAACACTTTTCCAAGATGCCTGTGTGCCTGGCATCCTCTAACTGAGGATCTGCTGCCAAGAGCCCCTTGCAACAGCTTGGAGAACTCAGAGCCAGAACTGGCCTCAAGTGGAGAAATGAGAGGCTCCCCTCTAAGACACTTGGGGTTCACAATGCCCCATCTACCAACCCACACTTCTCCTCACTACAAAAAGCAAATGCCAGCCAGAAATGTGTATTCTCAGTAAAAGACCCAAGTCATCCAAGTTCCCAAGCGAGAAAGCAAATCTATGAGGCAGGTGGAAACGGGTCCCTTCCCCAAACTTGACCCAATGACTTCTCAGTCCAGGTGCCTGCATGAGAACCCAGATCTTGAGCAAACGCCACCTGGGACTCCCAGATCCTCAGCGTGGGGCAAGATCCAGTGCCAAGACTCTCTGGGCCAGGGATCAGGGCCCAAGAATCCCTAAGTCAAGCCCACTCTGTATAGCGCCCCAAAATGGAAATGTGGGAGCTGAAGGGGGCACAGGGGGTGTCTGGGGTTCCCCCTTCAGAACCAGAGAAACTAGGAAGAAGAAACAGGCCGTCCTTAGGGAAGGCTGAGGCCTTGGACCAGATATCCTTGGCTAACCTGGCCTCCTCTTCCTGGGGACAGTCCTAGCACAGAGTCTCAGGGGGTCCTGGGCACCATGCCCTGAGGAGTCAGAGGGTGAGGGGGGGAAAAGAGGCCTGTTTCCACCCACCTCATGGATTTGCTTTTGTGTCTGCGAGCAGAGAGGACTTGGGCTACTCATCAGGAAGCACAAATGACACCCGCAAGAGTCCAGAAGCCACAGTGGACCTCACAGGGACAGTCTGCTGAGCGGAGTCAACCTCAAATGTGACCCGGTCAGAAGGGCCCCCACCCCCGCCTGCTGTCCCTCACCGCAGCAGGTTTAGAGCACATTAAGTCCCTTGCCCGGGCAGGGGACTCGCCTAGCTCTGCTGGACAGAGGAAGGAAAAGGAACATTTTAAAAATAGCTAAAGCTTGGTGAGCACTTGCCACATGCTGGGCACAGTTCCAAGTGCCTGCTTAGCATGTACCACCTCGTGAAATCTCCCGAAGGAGGACCTGGCATCTCCCCATTTGAGGTGAGTGGAGAAAAGCCCTCGGCCCTAGACCTCAAGGTTCTCTGAACTGGAGGGCAGCCAGCCCAGAGAACTCAGGAAGTGGTTTTTTACTTTTACTGAATTACCTAGAATTCGGCCTTCTTCCACTCCCGCCCCACCCAGCACAACCTTCCTTCTCAATTGCATAACAGGCTCAGATGTTTGAAGAGAGGACAAGAATAAGATTATATCAGAATAGATGCATCTTTGCTATTAAAAATGGTTTTACAATGCTTCTGTGGTTGAGGCAGAAGTCAGTTATAGTGGCTGGGACTTGGGGGGCACATGCAAATCCAAGGTCAGCCAAGACACAGTGGTCCATAGCCTCAGGGACAGACCAAAAAGCAGAGACAGCAGGAGGGAATGAGAACGGTGAGGATGAGCACAGAGGGCGAGAGGACGAGGGCTGTAGCAGGAACAGAGCTAAACAGGAGCCCCTTGAAAACGCCAGCACAAGCCCCTCGTGGGGCCCCACACAAGCCCCTCTGGGAGGCGGCTCATCTGCTTGAAACCTTGCAACCTTCCTCCAGCCATGCAGCGCGTCGTGGGGCAGACCACGAAGTTTCCTGCCCACCCTCAGCCCAGCGCATGGGCTGGAGTCCTTCCTCTGCAGGCTTCCAAGCAGAGAAAGCGCCCCAGCCACAGCCCTGAAATCCCTCCTCATCGCAACTCAGCCAAGAATAGAGGGAAAATGGAACCCATTATTCTCATTCTGAAGGGCTGGGAAATGGCTTTTGCTTTTCAACATGAAATGTGTCTAAAAATAAGCTGTGAATTTCAACCAGAGGTTGAAAATAGCTCCGGCAGTGAACAGAGCTCTGTTCAGAGTGGGCTCAAGGATGGCCTTCATTCCAAGAGCGGGAGTTGAATGCCACAGTCAGGGCAGGGGTCCAGGGCAGGGGCTGTCACAGGCCCACAGGGCTGCCCTTGCCATGGTCTGCCCCTCTGGCTTTAAACTGTCAAACTCTAATAGGCATGTGGTCCAGAATTCAAGATCCAGCACCTGGTCCAACGTGCTTCCTAAAATCCCCAAACGTGCAGGAGTGACTTGTGCAGCATTAGAATCTGAGACTGTGTGCAGACAGAGCTGAAGGGGGAGGGGCCTTCAGGTTTGAGAGCTCCTTGGGCACGGTGGTGGTGCTCGTGGGCTCTCTGAGAAGCCAAGCCAGCAAATCACTCACCAGGTACTACTGTAGAGCCCGGGAAGCCCACAGGCAGGAAGGGTAAGAATACATTCCAAGTGTAGTGAAGAAGACCAAGTTGCTCAAGGTCTTTTTTTGTTGTTTACCATCCCCATAGAAGATTCCACAGTTTGATAAGCCAAACGACATTTCTACAAAATGGGCTTGTGTTAGAAAGTCAGGCTGAGAGACCTGGGCCACAGCTGTTAGCGGGGAGCCCAGATCTGGCCCATCAAGCAGGAGCACAGGCTCCGGAGTCCTCAGTGCCCCCCCTAAGCTCCTCCCACCCTGACAGCCATGCCCACATTCCCACCCTCCTCTTGCTGCTGCAGCAGCCCCCTTTCTGGGCTCACTCCAAGGCAGGAGTTACTGCAGTGATTCTCAACTGGGAGCAGTGCTGCTCCCCAGGAGACATCTGGCAATGTCTGAAGACATTTGTGACTGTCACAACTGGGGGCGGGGGATGCTACCGGCAGCTAGTGGGATGCTCCCAAACATCCTACAATGAACAGGATTTCTTTGGGTCAAGATTCATCTGGCCCAAAGAATCGACGTGCCGAGGCTGAGAACCCCCGGGTTGCTGGAAGGATGGTAATGTGGACAGAGCTAGACGGGTGGGGGCTCCCTGAACTTACAGCTCCTGGGCTCCCTGAGGAGCTGAGACACCCCGGCTGGCCACAGAATCGGTCACCAGTACTATCTCGGCGCCAGGGAAGCCCTGGGGCAGGACGGGCAAGACCATACTCGTCAGCTTGCCTTCCCAACTCAGGGGAAGATCTAGCCACTGAGCCGTGCTATACTGACTAGCTTGCCTCAGTTTGGGAAGACGAAAAAATTCTGTGTACGATGGTGATGATTGTTGCCCAACAGTGTGAATGTACTTAATGCCACTCAACTGTATGCTTAAAAATAGGGAAAATGATGAATTTTATGTTACATATATAAAACAAAACAAAACAAAACAAAACAGCCTCCCCAGCTCTCCTCTTGACCTGGGAGTCCTGAGATCAGAGCAGCCCCTGCAAGGGTACACCGGTGGTATGCGTGTGTGGACACAGTGCGTCTGGAGGAGGACCTATAGGTCAATTCAGAGTCTCAAAGGGGCCTGAGACAAATGAGGAAAAAGCCCCAAACGAAGAATGATTTTAGGATTAACAAGTCAAGTCACTTCATAGGTTAGCAGAGGTCACCTACATCACACATGGGGTCCTCAGAGCCTGTGAGTGTATTCGGGTCCCATCGTGGAAATGGAGGCTTGCAAAGAGTGGGTGCTTTACCTGGGACCACACAGCCAGAGCCCACACCCCTTCCCCAATTTGAGCCCAACATGGTGATGCCCACTGGGCAGAGGGGAATACAGGAACAAATGGTTTTCCTGAGCCCGGCTGATGGTTTGAGCACCCAGGCCCTACCCTGCCCTGTCCTGCTGGCTTTCCCCACCCCACATCCTTCGTCATAGATGATCAGGCCCCACAGCTATGGGAAGCAAAGGTGCCCCACACCCCGTCTCTGAGCTAGGGCTGAAGGGACAAGAGGCAGCGTGTCCAAGTTACTTTCTCAATAGCTACAAGAAAAGGAGCATGGGATTCTCCCCTTGCTGGTGATTACTAACCATTCCCAAGAGACAGGTGGCAGGGCCCTCCCCCAGGGTGGGAAAGAGCTTCCAGGCAGCCCTCTGCCACCTGTAGTTTCTAGCTTACTCAGCCCTGCTCAGAGGGACCAGCATGGTGGGTCCCCAGGTCCAGGCACCAGGGCAGGCAACTAAGCCCCAAGTGTCTCCTCTGTGAGTGAGAGCAGTAACTTTACCCACTCATCCTGATGAGGTAAGGAATATACAGGGCAGTACACGTAAAGGCCTCGGCAGGGCCTGGCTCGCCGTAAACACCCAAGAGACGGGAAGCTGTCGGGAAGTGGGCATGGACCCCAGAGGATCCCAACTCCACAGTTTAGAAGATGCCTTTCTAGGTGGAAGATGAAATGGCAGCAAGCACACCACCGTGCAACCCAACCACCCCCTCCCCGTGCCCCCCAACAAACCCAAAAGCTGAGAACCGGCCACTCCTTAGCAAATGTGGAGGGAGAACAAAACCTCTGGGCCAAGGGCAACCCTTGGAAGAAAAGCTTTAAATCCCAACCTGATCTGTTCCTAGAAGAAGCCCCAACACACAGGATGGGGCGTGGGCGGGGCAGGGCCCTCTGCTGGAGCCAAAGAAAGCCCCGGGATGGACTCAGAGGCTTCCTGGTTCTATTCTGGGCCAACCTTGACTTGCTGGGGACCTTGGGCAAGCCGCTTCCTGTTGTTCAGGCCAGTTTCCGCGTGTGGGAGAGGCCACGCTGCCTTTAAGGTCCAGGAGGGAGAGATTTAAGCAGCCTGAGGCCACTGGAGCTTACAACCCTCACAGTTCCACCTCCTTGGCTTCACCGTTTATTTTACCCAAGGCTGAATGTCACCTTATTCAGTGAGATGGTATCAGTTATCTTTTTTCCCCCAAATATTTGTCCAAAAAATATTAACTATTTTAATTCAGGAACACTGAATGCCCTTTTACCAACAAAGGTACTAAAAATGGTCTGTGGCTGAGGAACTTCCTTTCCATGGTAAAAAAAAAAAAAAAAAAAAGGAAGTAAGAACAACAGGGCTGGGGCCCTTCCCATTTGTCCCAGTTATGGCTTCAGGCCCCACACCCTCTAGGAACCCGACATCGAGCTCAAGGCTCAGCAAAGGATGGGTCCTTCCTTCCCTCAGGCCTCAAACAACCAACGGCCTACAGCATGGAAACCAACAGCCTACAGCATAGTCCCCCACCAGACGGTACAGGGCCTAGACACCCAGCAGTGTGCGCTAACAGCCTCTTCATGTCTCGTGTGTTCATTCTAGATTGGAAACAAAGCACCACAAGCGCCTAAGGTTTGGTAAATGATGAGATCTTACCAGGGTCTCTTCCCCGTGACCGGCCTAAGCCTGCAGCAGCCCTACCGTCCCCGAGCCCAGTGTTACTCACCATGACCCAGCCCACCAGTCACAGGGCTCAGGATATGCATGCCGTCAAGCCACTTACCAGAGTCCTGGAGGAGCTGGCCAGCGTGGCCGGGGGCCTCTGCACTCTTAGGACTTCTCCGTAATTGACATCAAAGTTACTCTTCCAAACCATTACCTGCCGAGACCAATAAGCACACAGAATCAGGGGGAGAAAAACCCCTTACCAGTCCTCCTCCACGGAGAAAATGGGCCCAGAGGCTACCCCCAAAGTTCTGGGCCAGTGGTGGGATTGTGATCCCCACCTGGCACCCCACTCCCTCTGGGACCAGCCCCATCTCTGAACAGGCCCTGAGAGGATCAGGTGCTCCACCAGGATGGAGAGTCACTATCACCACTGGGCCTCTGCACTGGCTGCTCCCTGGGCCTGGGATGTCCCAGGCCCAAGCTCTGTGTAGCTGGCACCTCAGGCTGAAGTGTCTGCTCTAATACCACCTTCTCAGAGAGGCCTTCCCTGGCCCTCCTGCTAGTTTTTATCACAGCCGTCTATTTATTTCCTTCAAGGCATCAGAGTCGGTAGTTAGTTAATCTTTGTCCCTTTTCCTTGTCTACCAACTGTCTCCCCACTAAAATACAAGTTCCTTAGGGTGGGGGCCTGGCTGGCTTCACTGTGAGAAGTGGTTCAGATACAGACTCCAAGCCAAACAACTAGGGTTAAGATCCTGGCTCCACCCCTTACTGTGTGGCTCTAGGCAAGGGACTCAACCTCTCTGTGCCTCAGTTTCCTCATCTGTGAAAAGGGGATGGTCATAGTTCCCACCTCACAGGGCTGCAATGAAGCTCACAGGAGACAGTCTGGCACAGACACTGGCCCCCAGGGAGAAGTCGGTAACATGTCCATTATTCTACATCCCACTGGGAGGACCTTCAAGCCCTGAGGCTCCTCCAACAAAAGCTGGGCAAGAGCGCTCCCTGCTGGAGGGTGCGGGCCACCCGTGGCTGCACTCCTCTAGGGCCACTTCCAGGATGGCAGGAATTGTGAATCGTGGCCAGTAGTCAACTGAGGCCACAGAAAAACCAACGAATCCACATAGGATGGAAATTCAACGTGCCCTGGATGCATGCCCCATCGGGATGCAGCCACGAGCCTGGTACTTTGGGAGGCTGCTCGCCACTCCCAGAGCAGCACCACTGTTCATTGCTCCCCAACTGATGAGCATCTAGGGTCTCTCACTTGTCCCCTTTACAAAAAGAACATCGGCACACACACCCTTGTTTATAGGGTCCTGTGTACTGCACAAGCCTAACTGCTGAATGGTCCTGAGCCAGGGAATGGCTATCAGGAAGGTGAAGAGAGAATGTCAAATGTCATTCCCAAAAGGCTCTCAGAGCAGACAATCAGAAGGCAGCCAGGGAGCTGACAGCAGTGGCTGCCCAAGGAGGGGCCAGGGTGGGGGAAGCCCTACTTCCTACCAGGTTGCCTCTTGTGCTATGTGAATTTCTTTTGCCAGGACTTTATTTATGGTGTGAATTTACTGTACTAGTTTCCCTAGTCTTCTGAGCAATGAGCCAGGCCTCCATGCCCAGGGAAGGCTCAGGGGTTCCCTCTGCCCTCCTCCTGCCTTGTGTGGTCAGCACAGGAACCGGTGCTGGTATGGGAAGATGCCTGCCATCCCTTAGCCATGCTGTGCCTCCAACTGCCCTCTGCTTTACTGGCAGAGACTCAACCAGAATCAGTCCATCAGGCCGGGGCTGGCGCTCACTGGGAGGCCAGCAGCACTTTCCTAGGCACAGCTGTCAGAGCTGAGAGGCCCGGGAGCAGTGGGATGAACATTCTAGGTGACACACCAGGTCACCAGTGGCTCGGAACAGCCACCCCTTCCTCCCTGCCTCAGGGAAGTGTGGTTTTCTGGACAAGTAGCACTGCGCCAGAACCCGGAGAAAGATTTCCAAAGGGTGGACTCTTCAACGGCCCTGGAGCCTCCCAGGTGCCAGACTCTGGGCCAGACCCCAGGGACAGGGTGCCCCGCAGGAGGCAGGTAATCAGGGCTGAGCAGTCTGGGCAGGAGGCACCAGGGTGCCTGACAGGCAGCCTGACAGGCTGACAGGGTGACAAGGCAGGACAGGACCTCCTCACACATGTCCTCGCTCCGCAGCCTGGAGTTGGAAAATGCTGCCCCCTCAGACAGCACAGGAGCAAAGGATGGCAGACGACAGACCGCAGGCTCTAGCGCAGGCTCCAGCTCTGCTGCAGCCGAGACTCGGTTTCCTCACCCACAGAACAGCTGAAGAGAAGGCTTGCCCCACTCGGCTGCCCTGAGGACTGAATGAGGGGTGACGCTCTTGCCATGTTGCCCTCATTACCAGGCCCGCAGTAAGCATCCAAGAGTTATCTAATTATCCACCTATAATCAGGAGAAAGAAGTTCCTAAGAGAACGTTTTAACTTTCTCACGGCAACAGTAACCCAGACTTCCTGCCCTCGCTGGTTTGAGCTGGAAGGGTTCTGAGATGCTGCCACACGTCGGCACCTGCAGCACTCCTGCTCTGGGGAGGCCAGGGCCCAGCTCTGGGGGCCCCAACCCAAGATCCAGGCCTCAAGATCGCTGAAAGCCACCAAGGAAGCTGGTGAAACCCAGCCTGTCCATCCCCAAGACACCTCGGCCCCCCGTTCTGTCCTGCTCAGTATCAGCTGAGACCCCTCAGATCATTCTTTACTTACTTGTTCATCAGAACCTCCAGAAGCAAAATACTCCCCCGTTCTTGAAAAGGCAACAGTGGTGGCTGGACCCTAGGAGAACAAGCCAAAAAGAGCAAACGCCAAAGGTCACTCTAGATTCTCAATGCACAGGAAGAAACCAGAAGCTAGTGAGCGAGTGCAGCAGCGGGACTCGGTGCTGAGCACCTCATCCAGCCCATGCCCTCCCCAACCTTTGGCGGAGGAACTGGCAGGTGCCCAAGCATGAGCACTACTGCTGAGACTCTGGTCCCAAGCACCACTGACAAAAGCTGGGCCATGAGGTCGAGGGTTGGGCCGACAGGAATGAGCAGGAAAGGCCACGCTGACAGCCCTACCGGACTGACATCACTGTCCTCACTTCCCAAGGAGAAGCCGGACGTCAGAGAGGTGCACTGACCTATCCCAGGCCCAGCACTGGGGCCAGAAGTCGGTCCCCCTGACCCAGACCATGGACCCCCACCAACACCACACTGCAGCTGACCAGAGAAGCACGGAGCCCCGTGGAGGAGCCAATGAGCAGAGGCAGGGCGCTTGGGGAGCTCAGGCAAACCAAAAGGCCAGAACCAGGGCAAGGAGGAGGATGCGGTGGGGTTACTGAAGGTGCCTGGGCAGGGGAGCAAAGTGACGTGTCCCTCTAATGGGCACATCACTTCCCTCATGCTGGGGCCTTGGGAGGAGACATGCCACTCTGGCTTCTCACGCGCTGAAGGTCCACTGAACTGTCCGAAGGGTGATGTCAGGCCTGCATCTGGCCGCACCAGTGAGCACATTCAGGCTTGGGGCAGGGGGCATGATCTCCTGGTAAAGAGTGGGGGCTCTTCCCCACACGCCTGAAACCCATTGCAGAAAGATGCACAGAGCAAGAGTCTGCTCGGCACACCACCACACTAAAAGTTTGGCCAAAAGGAACCATTGCTTCCTTTTGGCCAAACTGTTAATGCGGCAACACCTGGCATTCCCCAAGCAAAGCCAGATATAAGAGGTTCTCGCCAGATGATGACAGTGCGGGCCCCATCAAAGGCCACCTCAGTTCCTCCAGAGCAAGACAGGGAGCAACAGGAGCTCCAACAGCGAATATGAGGGGCCTCCAGCAGCAGGGCTGACACAGCGGTGGACCCGTGGACAACAGAAATACTGGGAAGCACTTCCACTCGGTGGCAGAAAAGACTAGACAGGTTGTGGGCTGGAAAGGGACCCGACAACACGGAGCAAGGCCAGCTTCTGCCTGCCCAGAAGAGACAGGCAGGTTAGACAGAGCTGCCCCCTGGGCCCAGGCACACTGGGCAGGAGGCAGCGTGTCTGCCCATGCTTCTGGAATCTACCCACGGCTCCTCCTCTCCGAGCTGCCCATAGTGGGGGTGATGAAGAAGTACAAGGGGCCAGAAGGGGCTGGGCTCACAGCAGCCCGGGAGTCCTCTGCAGCCATCCATCAGGACAAAGGAGATCCATTCTCCCTGATGGGGAACAATGTCCACTTGCATAGGTGAGTGTGCAATACCAGGAGCGCAGCATCACGGGCTGCAGGCACAGGGCCTGGGGGTAGGATGGGAGCAGGTCGTCTGTCACCCAGATACCCTTCCAGGCGGACAGTCACCACACTGACAGGACTTAAGTCGGGGGAGGCGATTTCAGGTGACTTACTTGAGTCTTAGAAATCTCTGTAATTTCCCATACTTTGAATTTTTTAACGAGTATAGAGCACCGTTACATTAATACAAAAACAAAACAAAACTGTTCTCATTTTGAGGAAAAACAAAGAGGGAAGACAGAAAAGGGAAGGAACACAGCACATGGAGTGTCAAAAAAGCCAGGCTCAATGGCTGCCCAGAGCTCATTGAGGAATGGCAGGTTTCCAAGAAGTCACAGCAACTAAGGAACCAAACAAATATTCGTGGGTCAGTCTCCTTTCCTGCTGACACTCAACACCAGATGCCAAGCTGGGGACAAGATGTTGGAGGCCAAGCAGCAGCAGGACCACTGAAGAATGTGGCCGGCAGCCCAGTTTGGCAGGGGGATCAGGACCAGAAAGCAGGTGCTAGGAGCCCTCCAGGCAAGAAGAACTAGAGCCTTCCCCAGAGTCCAAGTCCCAGGAAACTCCAGGGAGGGCTCGAGCGACAAGGGCGCTCAGAGGAGCTCTTGAGGGTTGAGGCCTACAGTCCTCCCCAACAGTGCCCGTTTACCAAGAGGACTGCATGGCTCCTGCACCAGGTACCTCGGTGTTCCTGGAAAGAGTGGTTTCCACGAAGGATCCTACCCATCCACCCCGGGGCCCACAGCAGCAGTCCAGGGCACTCAAAGCACAGCCCACAGAATGGCTGGCCCTGGGCTCTGCTGTGGGCCAAAGTCATCATGGACTGCAATGCAGACTCGGCTCTTCACTGCTGACAATCTTCAACCCAACCCTTGGTGGGCCTTCGGGGCCCCAGGCCACCCAGACCCCCAGAGACCTCACCAGGCCCTCTCCTCTGCCCTTCCCATCAGCACCCTGGCCCCACTGAACTGCTCGCCGCTCCGCAAAACCGTGAGCTCAAGAAGGCCTCTTTCCGTGGTCTTTCTGCAGCCTCCTACATTGAGCTCTGAATTTGGTTATTTTTGATCTTTCTTGGTTTTAAATAAATTCATTTAAGGCTACAAATTTGCCTCTGACTGCCATCTTAGAGCTTGGATCCCCAAAGTTTCCCATATGCAGTATTTTCACTGTCCTTCATCTCCAAATGTTCCATTTCCACTGGGATTTTCTCTTTAGCCCAGCAGTTATTTAGAAGTGAGTTCTAGTTTCCAAACCCTGCGGGCTGGGGGAGTCTCTTTTATCACTGGCAGGGATCAGTTGTGATCAGGAGTGTTCTCTGAGACTGTCCCGCCTTCACAGTGACTGATTCCTTTCGGTCAATTAGTCACTCTTGATGCATTAATTCACCGGCTAGGGCCAGGCGTGTGGCCAAGCTGTTTCTTCCCACAGGCAAGGCCCGGGGCCTCTGCAGCGCCTCCTGAGCGGGACTCCGAGCAGCAGCTCTCAGCTGGGCCCTCGGCAGCGTGGGTCTAACTTGCCCCTGATCGCCAGGGGTGCCCACCTGCCTGAGGCCCTGGTCCCCATCTGGCTCCAGGCCAGGTCCACTGGCAGGGACGCTGCCTAGCCTCAACAGGATCCTTCCTCCCTCCCTCTCTGGATCTGGCCAGTTGGGGCCTTTTGTGAGATGATCATCGTGAGCACTGGATGCAGCCCGGTCCCCCACCTCTCTCTCCCCCCTGACCCAGCTGCACGTGGCCCTCAAGCTCAGCTGGACTCACACCCAGTCATTTCACCATACACCGCCTCTGCCTTGCCAACCTCCAGACCCAAGGGACCCATACTGGCTGGTTCCTTCACTCTCAAACAGCAAGGCGTCAATGGAGGGGGCAAAGAAAGGCAAAACAAAGGATGCCACGGTGTTTAGATCCCACACCTCCTGACGACTCTCACTCCACAGCCCCTGCAGCTTGTCCAGACCTCTCCGCTGGCCTCACCCCCTCCGGCCTGACTCCCTGAGTCCCTGCACACCTGAACTTTGACCGCTGTGGCCACAACAGCTACAGGGGCAAAGGCCAGGCCAGGTACCCCTGCCCCCACCCCCACCATGCAAGGGTTTTGATATGTTTTTCACTGGCTGCCTGCCAGTGAACAAAAAGCAACGTCACACCACATGCCCCACATCAGAGGTAAAAGAAGAGCGGCCATCAAACAGATACATGGAGACCAAGGAGGCCTCTGGCATGGGTGCTCTGGACTCTGACCCCCATGCTCAGGCAGACACCGCAACCCAGTCCACCAGGAGGATTCTTCCACAAATCCCCGCGAGGGAGGCTTGGCACTCACTCGCTAGACCTGTTGTGGGCTGGTGCTTATGTCCGTTTGTGGGGCCCCGCGGACAAGAAACTGGCCACCTAGGCTGCTCCTGACCTTGGCCAAGGACACCTGTTCCCAGCCCTCAACTCTGGGCTGCCGGGAGGGGACAGGGGGTCAGGCTGAGCTCTTGGTTACTTCAGTTGGAGTAAGTGAGATCCTCTCCCTCTTAATGTCCCCTCACTTCTCCTGGGAGCTGCCCAACCATCCAAGGCAGATCTAAGCCTCTCAAGCAGCAAAGCGAGTCTCCAAAATGAACAACTACACAAGGGCCACAGGGCGCAGAGAAACAAGGTGGGAGGGGCCCATTCTGAGAGCTTCCTTCCTCCTGGGGCAGCCAGGGGCGGCCCACGTGCCCAGGCCGCTCTGTCCCCCTGCTGTCTCTCCTCCTAGAGGGCGAGTCCCCCTTGTTGCCACTTCCCCAGCCCCAGCCCGCCAGCGCGGCACAAGCTGCCAGTAGCGTCGGCCGACCCCGTGCTCTGAGCCTGTGATTTCTCGACAACCGAGCACAGCCCCTCACACAGCTGCCCCGGGTTTGGGGCTCTGGGCCCTGGGTGATGGGTGCTCGCTCCACTGCGGGCCAGCTGAGGTTCGGGGAACCACGTGCCCACTGGTCCCTGTGCGGTTCAGTCACTCCACAGAGACACGTACGCCAACTGCACAGCCGCAAACACCAGATTTAACGCCCCACCCACGCCCCGCCTACTCTCCTCTCCCAAATAGCTCTGGGGACTAAAACCAAATGAGCATGTCTCGAGATTATGTTTCGGAAAATACAGAAAAATAAACCTGTATTTCTAGAACGATGCCCCCACATCTGCCACACAAAACTATGGGGGCCTTGCTCGGGGCACAAGGCTTCGAAAGACAGCTGCCGTTGGTGGGAAAGCCCTCCCCTCTGCTGGTCTTCCCTGCGGCAAAGTGAGGGGTGAGCGGGGTGAGGAAGCTCCCGTGCAGCTGACGCCCTAAGTCTGTACAGGATCCAGTGAGAAGCAGGGTCTCCCTTTCCTCCTGCTTAACTGTCCCGGTCGTGGCGGATCCCCACAGCAAGACTTCCCAGAGCCTCAGAGAAGGCGCTGGCACCCCTACCCAGCCCAGTGTCATCAGATACCCAGCCTGTCCTCCAGGAGTCAGGCCCTGGAAAAGACCCAATGGGCGGGACTAATAAAGGGCAATGGAAGCAGACCTGTAGACCAAGGCAGCAGCAGGCCGAACCCACTCAGGACAGCTGCTGGGGACAAGCTATCGGGGAATCACTACAGCCCACCCACTGTGGGACGGATTTTAGGAGTTGTGTGACAAAAGAGAAGCCAGAGCAAGAGGATGTTCTGGGGCAGATGAGAACAACCCTCAATAAAATAAGAAGCCAGATAAACCCTTCAGAGACTCTGTGGGTGAGTGAGAGGAGGGGAAATGGGTGAGCCCCACCCCAGAGGGGGAGGGGCCGACGGCTACAGCCCTGTGCCCATCAGTGGGCATTAAGTCATCAGAGCCCCCTAATATGTACTCAGTTTCCTAACAAACATTACCCATCCATGGTGCCAGGACCATGCCCATAAGAGAAACTTTAAACAGCCTTTTAAAGAGCTCTCATCTAGAACAGCATGGGGTCATTTTCCAAGAGCTGCGCAGGACAGGGACTGGCATCTGTGAGGACATGTCCTCTCCCATTATGACAGATATGGGCGTCGTTCTTACAGAGGAGGAAAGGCTTGGCAAAGTCAAGGTCTTGCCCACTGTCACAGGTTAAGAGGTGGAGCCAGAATGGTTTGACTCCAACGTCCAAACCCTTTCCTCCCATTTGTGGCCCCCCAAGGCTCAGGGTTTTCTGGCTGAACAAGATGGGAGGGTGTCCACCATTTTTCTAAACCAGAAACAGGTGGGTACAAGCTGTTCATCCCTGGAAATGTTGGGGTGTTTCCTTAGAAAGCTGGGCATCAGATAAGGCTGTGAACCCTCCCCAGCCGAACGTATCCGGCACTTGGTCTCAGTCAAAGCAGCTGGCAAAGGTGACCGGTGCAGGCTCTTTTCCAGCCCAATCACTGAGAGAGAAATCATCCCGGTGTCCCCAGTGGCGGAGGAAGGAGGATAGTGTACCATATCCAGGCTGGCAGTGCCTCCCTGCTCTGTTCACTCTCCACCCGGATGGGCAGATTTGTCTGGAAGCAGAGGGCTACCCAACCTCTCAGCCCCAACAGGCTCCTCAGCCTGTCCCACCCCCCTGCCCTGGCAAAGGCATCAGTGTCTGCTCGGCTTGAGTTTGGAAACCTGCCGCCCCTGCACAGCAGGGGTAGCAGGGCGGTGAGGGGCCAGGGCTCATGTGGGGTTGGAGCCAGCAAAGGGCCTGCCCAGCTCTCTGGCCTGTTCCCCAAATCACCTGGAGACATCCACCCCGTGGAAGCCTCTGAAGAGCCACACGAGCCCCAGCTGCAGCCAAGGAGCTGTTTCTGGGGTACAGCACATGTGGCGTCAAGCTCCCACGGGGCAGGAGCCTCGCTCAGTCACCAGCCACACCCCCTGAATGGCCCTTTGTGGCTCAGAGTCCCAAAGCCAGGACTGCAGGGGAGAAGCACCAGAATCCTTCAGGCTCACAATAAACTTGTAACTGACGTCCATCCCCAGCCCCACAGGTAAGCCGGCCTCACATGGGCCGATGGAAGTGTGACCAATCACATGCACTCCAGAGAACCACCAAACTGCCAGCATGGTCAGACTCCTGGGGGCACAAGCTGTCCTCAGTGCCAGCACGTGGGCCCAGCCCAGGAGACCCAGGCCACACTGGGTGATCCTGATCTTAGCTTTGCACTTGGCATGTGCCTGTCCTGGTGCCCCTATACCTTTAGGAAACAATAAGAGACTTTGGGCCTCAACTCAGGCAAGAGAGCTTCTACCCAACAGCATGGCCTCCCCTGACCCTTCCTCACTTTTCCCCCAGTGGGGCTGGCTCAGGCCGGCCCTCTCACAGGACACGGAGATACTTCCCTGCCACACACAGAGCCCCCTCTCCTGCTCAAGGTCTGGCTCCCCGCAGCACCAGCTCTCTGTGGCAGGCTCCTCTCGGCTGGCCTCTGACCCCCGGCCTGCACTGTCCCTTCTCATAAGCGTGGACCTGGAGGCCTGAAGGGGTGGCTGCTCCACGTGGCAGAACAACTCAATAGCCCTCCCTCTACGGCTCCCTCGGGGCTATGCCTGAGGGCGGTCACAAGGAGGTCCTCCAAGTCCAAACCAAAGCTTCCTGGGGATCCCTCTCCTGCTGGACCAGAACGCCATCACCTAGCAGCAAGGCTGGAACACAAGAAGCTATGAGGCCCGCTGGCCTCCTACACAGACCAGTGATCTGAAAACAAGAGTGAGATCACAACTTCTAAAAGCCATACATATGAGGTCAATGGGTGTGGTGGAAACTGCAGATGCGGGTACTCGTTCCAGGTCAACAACCCTAAGCTGCATGAGACCCCCTACAAGTCCAGATCATTCTCTGGACCTCGGTTTCCCCACCAGGACTCAAAGGTGCTTTCAAATCTGCCTTCTCATCTGGGGGACAGAATCCCTGGGCATCTGGGACCACTTGGGAGCTGTGGGTGCCACAGGTTTCAGGAAGTGGCTGGTGACAGCTGTGCTTGGTGGGGCCCTCACTACCTCCTGGAACAGAATGTGGAAGCTCAAGTCACCAAGGAGTGCAGCTGTGCATCTTCCCGGAAGGACGGGACAGGGAGGGGACTTCACGAGCCGGGGAGCCTAAGAGGACCAGACACTGCACAGAGCATCTGGGCGGGGCTTCAGCCCACTCCTCAGCCTGTGGTGCAGGCCCTCTCCCTGTGGCTTGGCAGGGGCAATACATTCTCCAAAGGAGTCAATACATCCTTCAAAGGGTTGTCAAAGAACTTCTTCCTGGAGCTGAGCCACTCTGGCCCGACAGCATGTCACAAACCCTCATAGGTCAGGGACATTTTCGGAGCACACTGGCTCCCAGTGACAACACAGGCCCAACTTCCACGGATTCGTCCCCTCGGGGAGAGCAAAGCCACTCCCGCTCCCGCTCCCAGCCCAGATGTCCGCCCACATTAGGTATCTGGTCCAGCTGGCGGACTGATTTTAACAACTGCCCGAATCAAGGCTGCTCAACCACACTCTCCTTCCTTAGGAAGCCACCCTTAGCTGACTTTGAATCGCCCCAAACCCAGGGGCAGAGTCAGACCCAACAAGGAGCCACAGCAAACCCTGGCAGACTGGGGCACAGAGTGGGGGCTAGGTTTTGCAGCTCCCCTCACACACACACACCACGTGCTTGCCCTCCGACATCAGCCCAGAGACCAGACTCTTCAAGAGTCTGTGCCCAAAAGAAAGCGCCCTGGAGGCAGAGAGGGCAAAGGAAGTGGGCCAGGTCTGCCCACGTGGCCCGCTGGAGAACCCAGCACTGAGCTGCCACCGGTGAGTGCATGGTGGTCTCACTACAGGTCTTGAGGAAGAGGAGGAGGAGAAAGGGAGAGATCAGCTCTCCAGGAAGAGGAGAGGGGTTAAAGCTAGTGCGGGGCTCTGGCCAGCTCCTTCCTCCCAGAATCGGTCTGTGGAACCCCAAGGAAGCCAGGCCCTGGGGCTCCCACACCCTGCACCTCACAGTGGAGCTGTGTTATGGGTACTCCAGGAAGAAGAGCCCCTAAGACCCACGGCACACCAATGCTAAGTTTCTGTATTTGATAGGGACTTTGGGGGGTCGGAACAGAAACAAATGTGAGCCTCACACTCCGACTCCCACTTTCATCTGAGCGGGGAGAAGCCTACCCTGCTTCACCCAACCTTCCAAGTACCACCCAAGACTCAACCTGCCTCTCCTGGTTTCCTAACACATCTCATGCCACCTCGGCTCTGCTGATGTCCCCAGAGAGTCCCCTGCTTCCCAGGCCATGAGCCCCAGGGGGTGGGACCACGACATCCATTTCGTACCCCTGGTGCTCAGCCCGGTGAGCTGGGAAGCGGATGATGAATGGACAAATGGACGGCAAGATGAACAGAGGTGAGCTCGCTTCTCCTTCTGCCCCTTTCCTCTGGGCACTGCGAGTTTGGTGCCCTGAGGAAGAACTGATTTCTGAAGCCATTTCCCGTTCTCCACACCCCCAAACCACCGCTGTCCCTCATCCTGTCTCCCACATTTCCAGGTTCAACAGCAGATAGGCAACTGCGCGGTTTCTCTTGGCCCCTGTCTCACTTCTCCGGGAGAACAATGTCCACAGGTTTCCCATATGTGCTGATGCTGGGCCCGAACACAGGAATGGCCTTTTAGATGCCGCATTCAAGGCTTCTCACGCTGAGAGGTGAGTCAGCTGTCTAAAGAACGTCCACAAGAAAGGAGAAAGTGCTCGGTGATCACTTGGTATGCACCTGCCTGCACGGTGTTTCTGTGCATTGTTTTTCCTTCTTTTCGTGGGAGCAGGAGAGGTAGCAGTGTTCACGTGGTTTTCAAACGCCCTCCTGGTTATAAGATCCGAAACTGGTTATGTGTGAATCTAAGTAACTACTTGCCAAAGGGCTAACAAAGGTGGCTCCCCCACAGGCTGATAATAGGAGCAGCGATCATGCCAGTGCAATGGCCATATGTGACACCTAGATGTGTCGACACCAGGGGAACAGGCCCGCTGGTCCTGCACACCAGACATTTCTCTGACAGAGAGGACCAAGGGTCACCATGGGCTGAGGGCAAGCGGCCTCCAGGTCCCAAGGAAGCAGAAGAAAAGGCCCATGCCCCCACTCCAAGCCATGGCCAAGGCCCCTTGTGCTCTGACTCAGATGGCAGTGGGATCCAGAGAGCCCTGGGCTAGACGCCTCACACCTAGCTGCTGGCCCAAGAGACATGAGCACCCCAGGGCCTCCCTCAGCCCTCAGAGAGGTGCAGAGAGCCTGTCCCCACTCTCCATCCCATCTGCCCCTGCTCATGGGTGCAGAAGTGGACAAACTGAAATGCTCTGGTCTCTGCACCCGTGCCCCACTTGGGTGTGGTGACCACGTCCCAGCAGGAGACACTCTGATGACCGTTCTGCTCAGCAGGAGACAGCTCAGCCACACCCAGGCCGGCTTCAGGGGAGAACCGCAAGCAGCCCACCGCCCACCGGGCCCCGGGCCCAGCTACTGCCCACACCCGGGCCAGGACACCGGATGTGTTGGTGAAAGATGCTCAGAGAGAAGGCCTTTCTCCCTCGTTTCAGTTCTAGGAATTCCCCAATGAATGTGTGGGAAGATTTCCCTCCTTCACACCCACCTCTGCAAGACACCTGTTGTTTCTGCCTCCAAAGGGCCCCAGGAGGCCTGATGGCAATTCAGGGCATGAGTTCCAGGGCTCTACTCAACTGCTGGACCAAGTGATGCCTGAAGTCATTGGGGACAGATTCCATTCAGCCCCTGGGAAAAGTCTGTCAACCATGTCCAGAGGCCTCCGTTCCGACCCCCCACCCAACTGAACCCCTGTACTCCCTTCTCAGCTGCAGCATCAGGCCCAGCACTTCTGCCAGAGGTCACAGGTCTTGTGGGTGGGAAACCTGCTTCTGCACCTCACCCCAATGTGCAGGCTGCGAGGGGACCACAGAACCCCTCCATCGGGCTCCAAGGGAAGGGCCACCTCAAGGCAGCACCTCCACCCCACTCCATGCCACTCAGCCCAGGCCGACGACCTCACCTGATGTCCATGGAGTGTGTAGAGCAGCCGGCCCTCCATGAGGTCCAGGATCTTCAGGGTTGAGTCGCTGGAGGCCGTGACCAAGTAGTTTCCCGACGGGTGGAAGGAGAGGGCATTCACCGCTGCACTGTGCACTGGAGGAAGGACGTCACTCAGATGGGCTGGGAGGCCCATGAAACCAGAAGACGGGCCAGAAGGCTCGGCACAGGTCTGGGCCGGGGCGGCCATTGCCCAGGGTTGCTATGAAGAGCCCCACAAGGACTTCCCAGGAGGGCAGCACAAACAAAGGACAGGAGGAGACTCATCCAGAGATGAGGGCAGGCAGCGGGAGACGCAGGGCAGGCAGGAGCACGTGTGGCAAGGCCAGAGAGATCAAGCTATTCCTCCGCCTCTCCCTCCTCACGAATCAGTCAAGCTAGAGCCGAACAGAGTGCTCAAACATAACGCTCAATCTGTCTCACATGCTGCTACTTCAGGGAAACCAAATGGGAAAGAAAACCCCTGGAAATGCCAATATGATGCCCCTGCCCCGGGGGAAAGGATGGGCATGGGAGCAGGCAAGAAAACAGCTTAAGACATGCTCTCAGGAGCCAGTCAGGCCCGGGTTCCAATCCCAGCCTCCTTACTGGCCCACCCCGGGACCCTGAGCGAGCATCTTCACACACTGAGCCCATTTCTCCTTCTGTGGCACAGCACCCACAAGTTAGGGTGCTGTAGGCATGCTGCCAGGTGAAGCCTGTGAGGCCTCTGTACAGAGTGAGCCCTGATGTCCCTCTCTGCTACCCCAGGCATCCCATGCTACTCCAGGTCCTGCCATTTAACCCACTCGACAGCTCAAGCCCATTCACGATTCTTCCCCACTGCTCGAGCCCAACCTCACCATCCACGCTGGTGTCCCTCACTCTCCAAGATCTGGCCACACCAGCTCTGTCAGCTCCCTATCTGTGGGACCTTCCCACCCCTTGTTCCCCCTGGGCCGGGAAGACTCTTGCCCACCTCTTCCCCAGACCCTGCAGCTCACTCACAGCTCAGTCACCTCCTCAGGGAAGCCTCCCCTGACCTCGCCATCAGGGTCACCCCCTTGTTTGGTCCCTCCTGAAGCACCATGAGTCTCTTCACAGCAGGGTTTTTACATTTGTGTGCAGCTATTTGGTTCCTGGCTGGGTCCCCCATGAGACCATGTGCTCCATCAGGCAGGGGGCTGTGTTGGGTCCTTGGCTCCTGGCTCAGTGCCTGACACTGAGCGGGACTCAAAAAGCAGTTGGTCAGTAGGTGAACTGGACCAGGCAGGCCACATGGGGACATCAACGTGTGGACCAGCCATATCACAGCTTAGAGTAGCTGCTGAGGAAGACCCAGGTGCCTTCGTACCCATTATCACAGGCCTCGTGAGCCAAACCAGAGGGGCTAGGATAACCATGACCCCGCCAAGTCAGAACTGCCACAAACATAAAGGCAAATTCTAAAACCAACCCCTCATCCTGGCACCGTGAGACTGCAGGAACCACTGCTGGACCAGTAAACACACCCACCATGAAACGGCCCTCAGTAGAGCTGACTGAGGTGCACGGAGCCCCTCAGACACCAGGCCAGCCGATGTGCAGACGTGCCGGGGAGTGTGGATTCACGTTCCCAAGCACACTTAGGGGAGACACTAGGGCTTTACATAATATGATCTTTAGGTCTAAACACTCTCTCAGCACCAGGAACTCCAAGAGACGGCCTGGAGTGGGGCTGATGGGGTCTCCGGAGCCAGCTCCTGGAGGTGGAGTCCAGAGCCCCACGGCCAGACGCTCTCCCACACTCAGGGCCATGAGGCAGGGGGCGGCACCCTCAGTGTTTACCAGAAATGGGGGCATGGAGAGAAGAGAAAAAAAGCCAGAGCCAACCCCAGCAAAACTGAACAGGCACCGGCCACAAGCAGCAGCAGAAAGAACGTTAGTGGCACACAGGGTGTGCCCGTGACTCCCCACGTGTGGGGGGCACACCCACGTGTGCAGACCCAGAGGAAGGTGTGGACAGAAGCTCCAGACACAGAGCAGGGGTGCTCTCTGGGGAGGACAGGAATAGGGGGACTTCTAATTATTACTCTACATACTTCCAGAAAGTATTTTTTCAGCTTCAGAATATAGTCACTATGATTATACAACTGAGCAAATGATAAAAAGTGAATCCTTCCCTCCCCCAAAACGAGCATGTCACATGTGGGGAGAAGGAGACCCAGGCTCTGAAGGCACTTCAGGCTGTGCTTCTATAGGCTGCGAGCCAGTGTGTGCTCCTGAGGGGCTGGCTGTGCTCGCCAGAACGCTGGTTCACACCCGCGGTGAGGGGGTGGGAGAGGGGCACAAACACTGCGAGATGCCCCTGAGGAGTCCCGCCCACCCCTGACCCCTCGGCCCACAGTAGGACAGCTTTGAGAGGCAGCTGCCCTCCATCTATCTCACCACGCCCCAATCTCCCCTTGGGCCTCCTTAGATGCTGCTCCTGGCACATCTGCCTCGCTGAGCCTGGAGAAGGGCGCGCTATTCTTGCTTCTGCAGCCCCTGGCAGCCTGTGCTGGCATGAACGCCCCCCAGCCCCTCCCCGAGACAAAGCTGGCAGGGTACAGCCAGCAGCAGCGTGGATCGGGGGAGGCAAGCTCAGGAAACACAGGGCTTGCCCAGCACCAGCAGGGCGGCAGGGGCAGGGCGTGGTTACCACGCCAGGTTCTCCCACCTGGCCAAGCCCACCCAAGGGAGGGAACAGCCGCCCATCCTCCCAACCGGCCCAGGGAAGGGTGCCCAAGGCCCTGCTCCACTATTAATGGCAGGAATAGCTAAGGCCTCTTGGCTGGGGTAGAAATATCTGGAACCATTTACTCCAAAACAGGGCTTAGCCTGGCAAGCCAGGCTTTTGGGAATGTGCCAGCCCCACCTTTCCCCACTCACTCTCCTGCCTCACCCACCGGCCCCGCCAGCCTGGAGCAGCCTCTCTGGCTCTGCTGAGGGTGGGGCTGTACCAGGGAGGCCTCATAGAATCAGCCCTGCATGACAGTCTCCCACGGAGGCCTGGCTGCCCCACGAGGGGGTGAGCCTCCCGTTCACGAAGCCCTGAGCAGTGACGGCACACAAACAATCCACTTTTCACCAAGCCCAAAGTTGCAGGCCCTCCGCCTAGTTCCATGGCAGACATAGGTGACAGCTGATGGCAGGCTGCCATTTGGGCACAATGTGGGCTACACCCCACCCCCACTGTGACCCCAAAGAAGGGACTCCAGCTCAGGGTCAGAGATGTACCAGCGTCAATGTTCTATAGGTCACCAGGTGCCAGGGAGGGTGGGACTGAGGCCACTGCAGACCCTGCCCCCAAGTACTGGGAACGGGCCACAGCCTGCAGGCAGCAGGTGGCCTAAGGAGAGACCTGGCTATCCACAAGCTGCCCGCACAGCTCTGCTTGTAGACCCCTCAGCAAATCTGGCCCACTGCCCAGTGGATCCCAAACTGGCCATGGGACCCACAGAGACCCACAGGTGCCCAAGGTGCCCAAGCAGGAGGTCTCCTTCGGGCCCCACCACATGCCCACCACAAGGGGCTCGGCTCGCTCTGCCAGGGTGGCCTCTCACAACGCACAACTGGCATTACTAGTGACACAGTGGCTGTGGGCTCACAAGAGGCTATGGGTTCACACAGTGAAGGTGCTCTGACAACAGCAGCAAAGGACACTCCAAACAGTCATCTCGTGAATGTCGTAGGAACACCCGCTCAGGGATGGTGGGCGAGAGCCGGTGAGTTGGCCAGAGCAGGTGGGACGGTGCACCGCCTCCTGATCAACCCTTTTGGTCTCCAAACGCCAAAAAGCGTGCAGGCCTGCCCTGCTGGTTGCACAGCGGCTTTAAAACCCTCCGTGACCATGTCTGGGGTAGGGAGGGGGTCCAGGGACATGCTAAGGACCAGTAGACAGAGAAGCTGGGACTCTGAGCTCTAACTGGAGTTTCTGGAGAGAGCCACACCAAGCCCTTTTGGGGGCCTCAGGCAAGTAAATGACTAGAATCAACATGGTGAGAGGAACCCATAGCTTCCCAGCTGTGTGACCTGGGCAAGCCTCAAACACCCCATCTGTGAAATGGGGAGTAGCCCTGCCCTGCTGACCACTCAGGCCTGTCCCTGGATAATGAACCCGCATGTGCCTGGAAACCGCAAAGCACATTAAGGGATCCGGGACAGAGCTGCTGCTGCTCAGATGTCTGAACAGTCTTAGTGTGGGCTCAGAGCATACGGAGCCTACCCCACCTCCGTGGGGACTGGCACTCCCAGGGCTCCAGTGCCCCACCAACTCCTTGCTGAACTGGGAAATCAGAACTGCTCCCTGCAGTGATAGGCCAGAGCAAGAAACTCCTCGCCTGAGACAAATGGTGCCAGCTGCCTGCTGTAGCCCAGAGTGATTCCAACAACCCAACATGGGACCGGAAGTGCCCTCCACGGAGCAAGATCATGGCGGCTGGCCACAGGCTGGCTGCGCTTGCTGGCCACACATTTGCCGTATCATGAACCAATTTCTTTCAGAAGAGCCCAACAGCTTATGCGCCCAAAGCCCAATCAGGGAAGACACTGGATGTCACTGTCCTTAAACACTTCCTCCTGGGTGTCCTAGGGGTCAGGGACAGAAAACAGCTCAGATGCCTGCTACCGGGGGGCTGGGAGCCCTACTTGGGGAATCAGCTTCCCAAGAGATCCCCGGCACCTCTTCTGGGTGGGGGGACAGCTGCTACTCAGGGGCTAGGAGGGTCTCTCAGGTAGAAGGTTCTGCCACGGAGCTCTCTAGGGGAGCTGCTGAGCACACCTGACCAGGCCCCTCCCCAGCAAACAGGGTGAGGGCTGTCGCCCCCAACCAATGAGCTCAGACCTGCCAGGCTCTCCTTGCGCCCCGGAGGCTGAGCCCAGAGGTGGTGGGATGAGTCTGCTGCCTTGTGAATACCCACCGTGTGCCATGCATTGGGCAGGGAGCTCAGAGGGAACCGGGTTATTTATGGGGTACTCCAGGCCCCCTGAAGCCTCTGGTCTCTATTAGGGGTGGCTTAGGAATAAGATGCTGCAGGCTCACTGAGTGGCTCTATCACAGGAGGAAAGGACAGCAGCAAAAACAAACTGAAATCTCACTGTGGAGCCTGTCAGCCTCATGCACCTCAGGCCCCCTCAGGACTTGACCTCTGATGCTATCCAAGTCCACCCCCACCCCTGGGCCCTGCCACTCACTGATCTCCCACCCCCACCCACAGCCAAGACTGCTCCCCCAGGAATCTCTCCCCAGCACCCTCCACTCTCCTCAACTGCTCTGCATCATGCCACCCCCTGACCGCCCTCTTTAGGAGACCCTGTTTTCCTTCAGTCCCCTGGCTCTGCTCTCCTCAGCCCTCCATCACGGGAAAAGCGGGCTCCCCCTGCTCACTCTGGCTGCTTGTGGACCTTTTTCTTCCACAGCCCCTCAATCACAGGGATGCAGGATGTGGCCTCAGCCCTTCTCACATCCCAGATCCCTAGGCCCAGCTGGCCCCTCCACCCCATAGCATCAGCTTCTGCCTCTATTCAATCTCCAAAACCCACCCCCTGGGCCTGACCCCTGCCCCACTCTGATGCCCAGCTCTCACCCGACATCGGGCATTGACAGCCCACCCACCAGTCACCTAGGCACATGGCTTCCTACCCAAGCAGGCTCTCAGCACTGCTGTCCTCTCAGATGCCCCTCACCCTTTCACCCCTGTCCCAGCACTTCCAGCCAGGCTGCATCTTTGGGACCCTGGGCTAGAGCATGGCATTCAAGGCCCTCCCCTGCAGGTACCTGTTGCTGCACCTCGCCAACACCAGACCTAGGTTCCTGATCCATCAGAGGTGGGCCTGGACTCTCCCAGAGTCACCTGGAGATTCTCTTCACCAGTATCAAGATTTATGTGGTACAAACCATGTACCCAGTAGTGTATTGTAATCCTCATGTGGATTCTCCCATCAGACCCTCACAATCCCCATAAGGCAGGCTACCACCACCCCTTCACAGACAGGAAACAGAGCCCGTACTCCTAACTACTGCTCTGCCTCATCCCCTCCCTTCCCGTCTCTCCCTGTCCAAGTCCTCCCTCCTGACCCCGCACTCAGAGGTGGCCTTCCCACCCAGCACCTCTGCACCTCCCACCTTCCGCCCAGTCAGCTATGCAGATGTACCCAGTCTCCAACTCAGGCCTGGCCCAGAGCAGGAGGAGAAAGGCCTCTGAGCCTGAAGGAGAGGAGGGAGAGGCGTGGTCTCCAAGTAGAGGGCAGACCCTGCTGGGGCTCTGTTCAGGAAGCCTCTGTCTGAAACAGCATCAGTGACAAACCCCAGGACTCCCTGTTGAGGAAAGAACCATTCTCGCGGCTGGCCCCTGCCACCTGGTGGTGATGTACAGTACTGCAAGCCTGGACCAACTGGGCCCGCCTCGCTGGGAGACCAGACCTCCTGACTGAGACTCAGCATCACTGTCATTGTCACTAACACTGTGCCTGGTTCCTGTTTTGTGTGAGGCACTCTGTAAGTTCTTGTCATGGACCAACTCATTACCCTCCCAACACTACCTAAGAAACAGGCCTTATCATTGTGCCAGGGGGCCCAGAGAAGTCAAGTAACCTGCCCAAAGTCACACAGCTAAAAATGATGAAGCTGGGTGCAGAGTCACCCTCCACCATGTGCTTTTCAAGACCAGGATCCACTCCCCCTTCTTGGAAGGTCTGTTCCCTCAGTTATCCCAAGAAAGTCCTGGCCTCAAACATCTGAGAATTGGAAGGGCTTGTGGGGAGTAAGGGGAGAGCTCTGAACCCCACGCCCCACACCTTTCTCCAGATATGTCCTTCCCATTTTCAGATGTGAATTTTGGAAGTGAGCCCATGGACTTGAAACTTAATCCCAGGTCAACAACCACAGTTCTTCAAACAACGCCAGCTCTGACTCTCCCTGGTCTCAGCCCTGAGCCCCCAGGCCTGCCCACCCATTCTGCCCCCTGCACAACTCCCAGTTCCTCCTGTGGCCCTTCACCAGCTCCCTCCCCTGGGCCCCATCCCCACAACTGGGGTGACTTAGGACTCTGCCCAGTCATACCTGCTCTGAGGCCAGTTCCATATCCCAGTACCTTCAGCTCTCTCATCGTAAGCTCACCCAAGTCTGCCCCCACTCCCACCTCCCTCCTGCAGCCCGATACCAGCCCACGTCGACAGCCCGCTGCCCTGCCTTCCAAGGGCTATAATTAAGTATATATATAAATAAGGGGACACAGCACCGGGGCTGGCTTCCAAGCCTGGCCCCCTCCATATAGCTCATGGCTCCACATCTGTGGAGGACACCGTGGAACCAGAGGTGGCTAAGGTCCCACCAACACTGACCTCTTTTGACAGACCTGTCTCCTTCACCACCTCCAGGGCTGTCACCTTGGCCCTGGAGGACAGAGCCTCCATTACAGGGGGAGGTGAGTGGCATGGGCAGCCCCTGAGAAGTGCCCCTCAAGAGGAGCCCTGGCCAGAGCCCCACTGAGAGCCCCCATCTGGACCGCAGTGTGCGTGAGGTTCTGCCACCTCATAAGTGGGCACCAAAGGGCTGGTGGATGCCAGTTAGCACCACGCTCTATCTCCGGGCCAAGGTTCCAGGACAGCCACAACATAGACTACCCACCCCTGAAGATCCCAACAGACCCAGGACTCCCCCCTAACCCCAAGCCAGCCACAGCTGTCCTCAGGCCCATTTAAGCCCCGCAGCCAAGAGCCGGACACCCGGCGTGGCACAGTCCCACTGCAGCCGCTCGGGGACACTCACGCTGATAGTGCTGCAAGAGCCGGTGAGTCCGCACGTCCCACACCTTCACCGTGTTGTCCATGCCGGCGGCGGCGATGCACGTGCCGCTGGGGTGGAAGTCCACGTAGGTGACAAAGCTGGAAAGGGGGCCACCGCATGCTGTAGGAGGTCCGCCCCAGCTCAGAACAGACCCCCAAACATCCAGCACATCCCCATCCCCACACACCTGCTCACACTCTTCCCTCAGCTCAGAATACCTCCCTACTGCCCTGTATCTTTACCAGGCGGCCAAAGGAGAACAAGAAGGAGAGGGTGAGAACAGAGGCTAGCAGTGACCTGAGGGGCACTTACCAGGGAGCAAGTCTCAGCACCAACTTCTAAATGCGAGCAGAGAAAGTTGTCTTCAGACCAAAGGTCAGCCAGCTGCTCGGGTGCTTTCAGGTAGAGCTGGTGCCCCTACCAGAGCAGGAGGCAGGGCAGGCCCTGCCAACTGAGGCCCAGACATCAAGGGCCAGCAGGGTCCCAGAACCACTGGCTCACCTATTTCTAGAAGACAAGCCAAGGGCCCTCAATATACTCATATGTGACACCCAGGCTGGTATCATGGCCAGCCCTCGGGAGGGACCCTTACCTGGGGCTCCCAACCTAACAAGGGGCAGACGCTGGGGATCATCTAGGAACCCAGATTGGGTGAGTTCCTGCTCAAATGCAGGCTCATCCCTCTCAGTGATGCAGCATGATATGAACAGCCACCATCCACTACAAGAACCTGATTAGCCTTTCATTTATAGAGTCATCACCAAGGAGAACATCCTTTTGGGGGTCTGGGTTCAACCTCTTTAGACAGACGTGTCACAATTTTGAGAACTAGAAAGTGAAGGGAAAAGAGAGGCCTCGAGAGTTTCATGCCTTTATCTTTATCTTTATTCCTGTCCTGCCCCTAGGTTCTTCATAAACATTTTTTTTTTTAGATTCCATATATATGTGTTAGCATACGGTATTTGTTTTTCTCTAAAACGCAAACGTAGAGAATGGACTTGAGGACACGGGGAGGGGGAAGGGTAAGCTGGGACGAAGTGAGAGAGTGGCATGGACATATATACACTACCAAATGTAAAACAGCTAGCTAGTGGGAAGCAGCTGCATAGCACAGGGAGATCAGCTTGGTGCTTTGTGACCACCTAGAGGGGTGGGATAGGGAGGGAGGGAGGGAGGGAGACGCAAGAGGGAGGAGATATGGGGATATATGTATATGTACAGCTGACTCACTTTGTTATAAAGCAGAAACTAAGACACCATTGTAAAGCAATTATACTCCAATAAAGATGTTTAAAAAGAGTTTCATGCCTTGAGGTTAAGCACTCTTACTGTTTGTGGGGATGGGGATGAGGCAGAAACTTCCGCCCACACGCGAAAAGACACAGAGCCAGGGAGCAGCAGAGACATGGCGGTGGGCCCCAAGTGCGGCCACTGGAGGCCACTAGGTCCTCTTTGAGCCCAGGTCTATGCTTTTCTCGAGCGCCTACAGGTGGAGGACAGGGTCTGGGGACTCACCTGCCATGCTCACAGTACGAGTGGACACACTCCCGGCTGGTCTTGTCCCACACCTTGACAGTCTTGTCATCACTGGCAGACACGATGAGCCGCCCATCCGGGGAGAACCTGAACCAGGCGGGGCACAAGTCACATCACCAGTCAACAGACATCACGGGCACCACACACCATCTTCCACAGTCACCCTTCCCGAGCTGCCCACCACCTGACCTCAGGAACCCTCCTGGGCCACATGCCCTGCTCTGACCCTGAGTGATCCTGGGCAAATGCCTTTCTCTCTACAAGATGGGTCAGAAGGGTGCCTACCTCCTGGTAAGCAGGTAGGCAATAGCGTCCCACGCAAGGCCCCCAGCACTGCACATGGCAACATGCATGCTGACTGCTGGTACTTGGCCTCATTATCCTGTTCCCAGGTGCCCTGAATCCACATCTAACCCTGAGAATGGGTCAGCAAAACCAACCTGCTAACAAAAAAGGAGTGGAGGTTCTGGGGACCCACCACCAAAGGCCCGGTGTAAGTTCAACACTTGTTTGCTGGCAGGGCCCCTCCTATTCTCAGGAACCCAATGGTGAGGGCCTCTCAGAGCAATTAGGGACCTCCCAGGACAGAGGAACGAGGGCCCTGGAGAACAAGTAACTTCATGGGGTCCCCAGAACACAGCTCAACAGTCCCCAACCTCTGACTGCCATGGTTTCCCAGTGTCCCCAGACACCCCATCCTCTTCCTCCAGAGCACAGAGATTAGACACGTGAGATCTCTGTTGAAAGGAACAGAATAAGCTAGAAGCAGGCACAGCTGTGTCTGCAATTCTTCGACCTTGAAAGGTGCTTTGAATCAGCTGGCCCCCATCCCCACGGCACTGGCCCCCACACCAAAGGGAGAACCGGCTTCCAGACCAACCCCTCTCAGAAGCCTGGGCCCCCATTTGGCAGCTCTGAAGCAAAATCAACCTCTGAGGAGCAGAACGTCCTCAGAGGAAAGTAGGCAAGTCTTAGTGCCAGACACTCGGCTTCCAACTCCAGCTCTGCCACTTACTCCCAATGTGCCCCACGGCAAGATACTACACTATTCTGAGCCTCAGTTTCTTCATCTGCAAAATGGCAACAATGCCACCTACTTGCGGGACTGCCATGAGGAGTTAGAAGAAAATGTCTAGTGGTGGTACTGACGGTATTTTGTTGTTGCTATTGCTAATAAGTGGCCCCTGATGACTCACCTTGGGCTCCATCAGCACAGGCGTCAGGGGTCAGTCGTGGCTGACAATGGACTAACTTACTTGTCATGCATTAGCTCAGTGAAGCTTGGACAACTTACAGTGTGAGAACTATTATTGTTCTTTTTCACACATAAGGAAGTTAAGGTTCAGGAAGATGAAGAGTGGCTAAGTAACTTGTCCAAGGTCACGGTGCTAGCACCTGGCAACTCCTCTGTGCCCTCCAACCCCCGGGGTCCCTCCAGCGGTCTCCAGGTAGGACACTACTCACTTGGCACAGCGGACCCAGTTGATGTGCTGGCTCAGGGAGAACAGGAATTTCTGGCGATGAGTTGACCACACCTTGACTGTCTTGTCGTCGGAGGCTGTCACGAAGGACTGGCCATCGCTGCAGAAATGGACGCTCCTCACTGTGGCCGTGTGTGCACGAAACACGGTTGACTCACCTTTGCTGCAGGGATGGGTATCCAGAGTCAGGAAACCCATAAACCCATAACAGCAACATAAGGGCACATCGAAGCCCTCCCCACCCCTCAGAACCCTCCCAAAGTAAATCCAGGCTTGAGTGCCTCAGTCCCCAAAAAGGGAAGCCAGAGCCTCACCCACGTGCAAGCAGTGTCAGGTGGAATCCCTTCCAGGATGGCTGAGGTCAGCCCAGAATCTCCCTATTGGCCCTGAGGGGAGGGCCCCGACTGAAGCCCCAGCTTCTGATGGTACCTCCTCGGAAGTGGGGCAGATGTCCCACTGTGACCAGTCCAACACTAGGGCCCAGACTCAGACAAGCCCCTCCAAGTCTTTAACTCACACGTTGGGTACCCAGATGCGGACAGTCTTGTCGCGGGAGCCTGAGGCAAGCAGGTGTCCCGAAGGGGAGAAGTTCACACAGGTGACGGTGTCCTTGTGGCCGGCAAAGCGGTAGGCACGTGACTGGGGCTTCATGTGCCACACCATGAGGCATGAGTCCATGGAGCCACTGGCTGAGGAGAGAGCAGATGCCATGACGCTCGGCTCAAGCAGGCCCGGAGCCTCCACCAGGATGCTGGAGATGGGTAGGTGGTGGGGTGCAGGCAGCAGGGACAGCCCAGCTCTGCCTTCTCCATGGGGACAGGCCACACCTCCAGTGACTGCTGAGCAGGAGTTTGGAGAGCCTAGGGCCTGTCACCACTCCAGGCAGCAGGCCCACACAGCAACCAGACCTGGGCTGTAACCGAGGGTCCCGGGTCTCCCCACAGACACACTCTGCGGCTCGAGAGAGCAAGTCCTCACAAAACCGGGGAGCCAGCTCAATCCAGTGGCCTTTTTACCATTACGAGGACCCATCAGAAGCCTAGTGGAGGTCCCCAGAACAGACCAAAAATGACTTCAGTTTCCTCTTAATCTCCAGGGTATCACGAGACCAGCAGCTTCTGGCAGGGGACCTTGACCACTGGATGAAGGGGGAGCCTTGTCCATAGAAACAAGAAAGCTGCAGCCGTGACAGCTGTGTATGAACCCCCAGGTGGCTAAGGAGGGAGCACTCGGCTGCAGCATAAGGGCCGTGGGGGGAGGGGAGCACCCCGCTCTGCTCCCCATCCTTCTCAGTGGTGGGCGTCTTCAACAAGGAGCTGTGCCTATGGTACTGTGGACAACAGAATCAGTAAAGACCCAAGGAAAAAGCCACTGTTAAGGGCTCATTCTGCAGGCCAGACCTGAGAGGTGGATGGGGTGTGCAGAGAAAAGCCCAGAACCGGGTCCTAACCTCAAAGGCTGTGTGACCTTAGCAAGGCCCCCAACCTTTCTGAGCCTCACACTCCACATGCAGAATGGAGCTCATAAAGCCTAGCGCCCAGAGAGCTGGCCAGCTGAAGCAGGAGGTAGGTCTAGACAAAGCACCTGGGTCCTCGCTGTGCCCTGCTCCCCCCAGGCCACACCTCCCGGGAAGAAACACGACCTTCCCAGCTCATAACCTAGTGCCTAGGACAAGATGCCTCTTCTTACCCAGCTGCTTCATGTTGAGACTGAAGTCCACACAGGTAACTGCATCCCGGTGGCCCTTAAAATGCCTCTCCAGCGAGGGGTCCTCCTGAGGGAGAGCCAGGGTCAAATATGTGAAGCCTGGATGAGGAAGGGGCTTCCCCAGGGCCAAGACTCTTCCTATAACAGCCAGCAGCATTTAAAAATGCTCAAGGCAGTGGTTGAGAGTCCGCCTGCCGATGCAGGGGACACAGGTTGTTCGTGCCCGGGTCCGGGAAGATCCCACATGCCGCGGAGCGGCTAGGCCTGTGAGCCATGGCCGCTGAGCCTGCATGTCCAGAGCCTGTGCTACGCAACGGGAGAGGCCACAACAGTGAGAGGCCCATGTACCACCAAAAAAAAAAAAAAAAAAAAAAAGCTCAAGGCATGATCTTGTATATAGAAAATCCTAAGGAATCACTAAAAAATCTATTAGAACTAATAAACAAGTTCAGCAAGCTTACAGGATACAAAATCAATATACAAAAATCAAGTACACCAACAATGAACAATGTGAAAAATAAAAGTATGATAACAATTCCATTTATGATACGTAAAAAAGAACAAAATACTTAGGAATAACTTAACAAAAGAAGTGCAAGACATATGAGAGCTAAAAAACATCATTGAACGAAGTATAGAAAGACCTAGATAAATGGGAAGACATCCCATGTTCATAGTTTGGAAAACTTAATATTGTTAAGATGAAATACTCCTCAAGTTGATCTATAGAGTGAATAGAATCCCTTTCAAAATCTCAGATGCCTTTTTTTTGCAGAAATTGACAAGCTCATCCCAAAATTCACATAAAATGTAAAACAAACAGAATAGACAAAACAATGTTTAAAAATAAAAACAAAAACCAGTCACTGTAGAAAGCAATTTGGTAGTTCTGCAAAAAGTTAAACACAGAGTTATCAAATGATCCAGCAATTGTAGGTAAATACCCATAAGAGTTGAAAGCATTTTCACACAAAAACTTGTACACAAATGTTCATAGCGGGATTATTCATAATGGCCCAAAAGTGGACAAACCTTAATATTCATCAACAGATAAATGGATAAACAAAATGTGGTATATCCATACAACAGAATATTAGTCAGTCATAAAAAGGAATGAACTACTGACACATGTTACAACACGGATAAACCTTGAAAACATTATGCTAAGTGAAAAAAGCCAGACCAAAGGCCACATTTTGTCTGATTCCATTTATATGAAATGTCCAGAATAGGCAAATCTATAAAGATAGAAAATAGATTAGTGGTTGACAGGGACTGGGCGGGGGCGGCGGAGGGGGGCCAGTCAGTAAGAAGGGGAGTGACTGCTTAATGGGTATGGGTTTCTCTTTGGGGTGACAAAAATGTTCTGGAAATAGACAGTGATGGTTGCACAATATTGTGAGTGTACTAAAAACCACTAAATTTTACACTTCAAAAGGGTGAATTTTATGGTATGTGAATAATATCTCAATAAAGTTATTTTTCGAAAGACCCAAGAAGAGAAAATGGGGACTTTCAGCACCCTCATCTCAGGAATCAGATCCTATACCTTCAGTCCCACTGTGGACCGACCAGTGAACCCAAAGGTCAGCCCTGAATAAGCCCCCAGTGGCTTTATGACCATCTCCACTCCACCCAACATCAGAGAAGCAGTAGCTTAGGAAGACATGGAGATAATATTCCAGAGATTCTCTCCATCCAACAGCAATTCATGTTGGAGAGTTATAGTCCAGCCATGCAGACATCTCCCCCTACCCCAAATATCTTAAACCTCAAAGAAGCATTTTAGGGGCACCAGGGAGCCCAGCAAAGCCTCCTCTTGAGGAAAAAACGGCCTTGGGGCAGAACAAGGACTGCAGGGAGCTGTAACCAGAACAAAGGCTCCCGTGGCCCCTTGCCCAGCTCCACCCCCCAACACACCAGCCGGAGTCCTCCTTTCAACAAGAGAAGGAATGGCAGCTGGAGGAGGGCGGGGAACTGAGCAGAAACTGCTCCACCTGAACTTGTTGTAAGAATAAGGGTAAAATAGTGCACCCTCTAGAGGCAAGTTCAGATCCGCCCCTAACCAGGGGACGCCTGAAATCTCCCGACACCCTCTCTTCCAATCCCACAGGCTTGTTGGTTCCTCATCTCCCCCAAAGGTGGTTTATATATTGGGGTGGGGGGTGAAACACCACTAGAGATCAAAAGGCCTAGTTCCTAGTCTAGGCCCTCTGCTCACATGCCCAGACACCCAAGGAAGCCAACAGGCCACCACCCAGCGTCCTTGACTTTCAACCCAGCCAGAGGACCAGGCAGGTTCAGGTTCAAAACCACCTCTCAAAAAGAGGGGCTTTGGAGTTCTCCCCTCTGGCCTCACGAAGAACCTGGGACTCAGAGAAGGCAGTCTGGCCCAGGTCACACTACAGGCCTGGGCCGTCCCGGGCATCCCGGGGGCCTGCTGTTCCCACACGTCGTAACAGGGTGCACCCTCAACAAACCCCCATTCAGCCATCCACTGCTCAGGATAAGGAGACAGAAGGCAGAGAGGCCCGGCGCTGGCCCCAGGTCACACCTCCAGTCGGGCCATACAAGTGTCTCCCCCGCTAGGGGGAGATGCAAATCCTGGGGGCAGAGGCTGGTTTGTTAGCCCCGGTAGCCCGAACAGAGCCTGGCTCGCAGGAGGCGTTCACCAGGTGCTCGTACTCAAGTGCCCCCTGCACAGACGGTAAACTGGGGCCAGAGAAGACCGGCTCGGAACCCTCCGTCCGGCTAGGCGGGGAGACTAAAGCCCGGGCGGCCGCAGCTGGCAGGAACTTACCAGGCAGGGCGCGGCCATGGCGGGACCAGGGGCGCCCAAGGCGCCAGAGGAGCCCGAGGAAGCAGCGGCTGCAGTTGCGTCCCGTTCAGTTTCCGCGCCCCCAACCGCCGCCAATAGCAACGCGGGTCGCTTCGCCTCGCCCCGCCCACCGCGATTAAAGGAGACGCGGCGCCTCGGCTTTTTGTCCCCCGACTGGAAGGAGAGCCGTATGGCCGGCTCCATGGTCTCCGCGTCCAGCGCCCCCAGGCCAGGCAGCCTACAGACAGCGCCGCCAAAGGCCTCTGTCCACCGTCACTCATTCCCCCTGAGAAATTAAAAAGTCCAGGATGAGAGATTCGCCCCACCGACCCGTACCCCGGCTAACGAGACGGCGAGCACAGCCTTCTGGGAAATGCAGTTCCAAGACGCCCTCATCCTTGTGTCTGGAGGAAAGTGGGACTACATTTCCCAAGATGCCATGAGGGCGGGGCCGTGAACAACATCCCGAAGTGAACGCTTTAAGGATCCCGGAAGTGGAGATCCTTAAAGCGTTCACTTTGGGTTGGTAATTGTGGCTCGTTGTGTTTGCGTCCTCTTCAAGCGCCCGCGAGGCCGGCTTTTCTCTCAGTACCCCATTAGAAGCCAATTATTCACCCTTCGGGAATTCTTTAAGTAGTTCGCCCTTCCGAACGCGCTTAAAACAGGTGTCGAGGGCTTCCCTGGTGGCGCAGTGGTTGAGAGTCCTCCTGCCGATGCTGCAGGGGACACGGGTTCGTGCCCCGGTCTGGGAAGATCCCACATGCCGTGGAGCGGCTGGGCCCGTGAGCCATGGCCGCTGAGCCTACACGCCCGGAGCCTGTGCTCCGCAACGGGAGAGGCCACAACAGTGAGAGGCCCGCGTACCGCAAAAATAATAATAAGAATAACAGGTGTCAATTTAAAACAACACTAGTCACTCGTCATCACATCCTTGGAGTGGAGAGGCCTGGGTTCTATTCTTAGTTCTTGGCCTGATTCGCTGCGTGACCTCAGGAAAAATAACCCTGCTCTGTGGACCTCAGTTTCCGCACTTGTGACATGAGAGGGTGTGACGCAGCCTGGCCCTCTCAGGACCCTCAGCCCTGAGCAGCCGTTGTAAATTACATGTTTAAAAGAGAAGGAGACAATCCAAGGGCCTGGCCGCCAGAGGTCGTCCTTGCTCACTTTCTGGGGTCTCTAGACCCCCGCCCTCACCAAAGCGCGCGCGCGCGCGCGCACACACACACACACACACACACACACACACACACACACACACACACACACACACACACACACACACACACACACACACACACACACACACACACACACACACACACCCCTCACTCTGGGCATCTTCCCAACACGGACCTGATCAGGACTGGACATTGTCAAGATTTGGGAACCTTATGTCACCTCTCTGGTTAAGTGTGGATTGGCCATGCTTCAACACTGATTAAGATCTGGCCAGGCCCTGAGGTTTCTCAGGACATCCTGAGATCTAAGATGGTGTGTCCCTAGACCTGCAAACCAGAGCCCAATTCAGTGAACTCAGAGACTGGCAGTGGGGGGGAGCTGGCATGTGGAGGAGTGAGTCTCTTCTTTGGACATGGAAGGTTTGGGGCCAGACCCAAGAAACAGATACATTTAATCCCATCTTCGCTGTGGTTCGGCTTAAAACTGGTTCCTGTATGTTAGAAATGTTCAGGCTCACTTAACTTATACAATATGAAATTCCACTTAAAACATGTATAATATCGCTTACACACACCTGAAATTGTTCAGCACTGTTCAAATGACAATTTTCAAGCCTTCCCACCAATGTTTGCATCTTATTCAGCTATTCTCTTGACTACTGGACAAACATTTAAAGTGAAAACATTAAGGAAGAAAAAAATTTAAATACAGAAAAATATATCTATTACACATAAGGGTTCAATCATTCTTGTTGTTGGGTGGCGTTTTTGGTTTTGTTTTGTCGTCAGTTTTAGTTATAGAACACCCATGGTTTACAGGAGTTCATAATCTACATAACTAAATTTATGAAACTTCTGTAAAATGATTTTCAAATGTCAGGTCTGCTCAAAGCGAGAGGCACTGGAAGATTTTACTCATCCTTGCTGGTCTTTCCAGATCCCACTGTCTGCTATCCTTACCCCTCAGGGAGGAGCAGCTGGGAATGCCCCACTCCCTCTTGCTCATTTACTCGTCATAAAAACGCGGAGTTCAGCTCTGCCAAAACCACATAGACAACCTAGGATACAACACTGGCACAGCATAAACCAAGATTGGTGCCTCCATGTTCTGATGGAGCAGTCCCCACCCCATGCCACCTTGACCAGATTGAACTCCATTTCTGACTGGGGCCTCCATGGGAGGGGGGAACACTCAGTGCTGGAAGAGCTTTAATATTGAAGGGGCTCCATGTTGAGGCAGCTCAAAGAGAGCTTCTTTTCCAAGCCCCGCTATGGCAGAGATGTCTCTGTCCTGGTACAAAGCCCACACTCAGGGCCCCCTGTGAGGGCCTCTCACCCTGTCATCACTCCCAGACCCCCTACCCAAGGGCCACATGTCCCCTCCTAGGGCTGAGGTGAGCCAAAAGAGACTGCTCATAGATGGAGCTCTGGTACCAGGTCTCCCTGTTGTGGGAGTGACCCCTGCAGGGTGACCCTCCCCAGGAAAGACCCACTGTAATTCTGGGCCTCAGGAGAACCCGCTGTGAAATTGGCGTGCCCCTGCAGATCAGCCTTCTATATGGTAGGCCCACCCCAAAGTGGGGAGAGGTCACATGGAGCCCCAAGCCTTCAACCTCACCTGGCCCTGCTCCTCTATCCCATAGCAGTGGCCACTCTGGGTAAGCATCCAGCTTGGGCCTGTCCATGTATGTTGCAAACAGTGCGTAGCGTGACTAAAGTTGCCATAGCAATTCCTGGGACAGTGATGTCAAGGGACCCAGGGGTCCCTGGGACCAATTTCCAGAAAGACACAGAGCTGGCCAGTAGCCACATTCCACACCATCCACTCAAGTCAGATAGGGACGCCTCTGGGTACTTCTACCCAACTCCCATAAGCATGACAGGCATGATGCATGGCCTCTCTCCCACAGCCTCAAGCAACCCCATGAGAGATTCTGGGCCTCCTTTTCACATTGTCCAGAGAGAGGGGAAGGGGCCAGGGCAGCCCAACTGTGATAAGAGAGGGAATTCCACAAAACTGAGCCCCACCCCCCAACCTTGGCTCTGCACACATGGGCTGGAAGCGGGATGCAGACACTCACAAAAAGTCTGAATTCAATTTGAACCTTTTAGAGAATCCTTTCCAGTAGACAATGCAAACAGGGCTTTGGAGCAGTTCTCAGCCCTGGCTGCCATTCAGAACCTCTGCAAGTGGGGCCAGGCACCAGTGTTTCTTAAAAGCTCTCCAGTGCGCAGCCAAGGCAGCCAAGGCTGAGAACAGCCCCTCTAGATCAGTGTGACCGAGAGAACTTTCTGTGACGATGGAAATGTTCTGTATCCACACTGACCAACTGGTCCATGTGACTATCCAACACTTGAAATGTGGCTACCATGCCTAAGGAAAAGAATTTTAAATTGTATTCAATTTTAATTAATTGAAATGTAAACAGCCGTATGTGGCTAGTGGCTACCGTATTGGACTGCACAGCCCTAGGCTATGGACTGGCTCTGTGACCCTGGGCAAGTCATGGAGCCTCTTGGACTTCAGTCTCCTGGTGAGGCCGGTAAGGAGCTCAGTGTCCTGTCCACAGTAGCCAGAGCAAATCTTGGTCCCCATGACCCACTGCCCACCTGAGGGGGGTTTGGTGACACCAGCCCAAACCCAGGGAACTTGCTCAGGCTAGAAGAATGCAGGCCACAGCTCCTCAGGCCCCCTAGCAGATCTTTGCTGGCTGCCCCCAGAGCATTTGGGGTGGGAAGATAGGGCCAGGTACCCATGAAACCAGAGGATAATCAGATTTCCCTCCTCCAGGGAGCCCTGAATTGTGGTGTGGTGAACCAGCCTGGAATAGTGTCAGCAATAAAATAACTGACGATTTTCATTTACCAAAGGTCACTGTACACCAAAAACCATGTGAAGTTTTAGCTACAACCCCAGGAGTAGTACAATATTATTCCCATTTTACTGATGGGGAAACTGAGGCACAGAGTTACTAAATGGGGAGCCAGGATTTGAACCCAAGTCTGTCTGTCTGCACAGCCTGAACCCTTAATCCTAACAAATACAGAAAGAAGAACTAGGAATCCTTAAATAGTTCAGGGCCCGGTAAAACTTAAGAGGGCCTCAAGACTTTACCCCCAACAGCAGGGATGGAGGACGAAACAGTCCCAAGGCAGCGAACCCCACATTAGAAAGTCCTTTGTTGTCTCATATTTTATCTTAAACTGTCAAGTAAGTTTAGCATCTACTCTTCTTTTCAATATCTTTTTAATATCAAATTAATGTTTTAATGATGGATCAGTTAATGCCAAGTCACACTGATATTCAGGAAGATGTCCCAGTTTATCCTGCGGTTTTATGACCCGCCCCCATCCTCAGTTTGAGAAGCAGGGCCATAGAAGGGTCATTCAGCTGTTTATCAAAGGGAGTGGGACTGCCAAGACCAGGACCACAGGGGGCCTAGGGCACAGGGTTTCCAGAGTCTAGGTGCAGCTGGTTTAAATGCCAATTCCCAGACCAGCCATAGAGTCTGATTCCATGGATCTGGATGGGGCTGGGAGCCCACATTTATAACAAGCCCCTGGGATTGTGACATGGTGGTCCCAGGACCTGATAAAGAAACCCTGGGCACCATAGTGCCTGGACAGCTCCATCCTACCCTCGAGGAGCCAGGGGGCTGTCACTCAGCTACGATGCCTTGGCCAGGGACCCAGACTTGATAAGTCCTAGCTCTGACCCCAGCCTGCTCTGTGATCCCATCTCAGGTCTCAGGTTCCCCATCGGTACAACAAGGACATCCATAGGTGACCTCTAGGGCACTTCTGGCCTCAATGGGTGGATGTGGTCAGCTGCAAGAGGAAGGGCTGGAGGCAATTGTAGGCAAGCCCCCTTGGTCTCCCCTCCCTCATCATGCCACACTGGCATCCCTCATGCTCAGACCCTCCTGAGGGTCTTTGTGCTGGCTGTTCCCTCTGTCTGGCTGCTCTTCCCCCAGCTCATCGCTTTGCTCACTCACGGTCTTTCGGGCCTTGGCCTGGACATCACCCCTTCAGAGACACCTCTGCCGGCCCCACCCCAGACACTCCTCATGCCTCCATCCCCTTCACTGCTTATATGCTGGAGCTTTCTCATCTATCTCACCCGGGTTATGAGCTCTGTGTAAGCAGGGACCACACCCTGCTGATCAGAGGGTGGTCCTGGGCACTCAGCCCTGGCTTGGCACTGGAAAAAGTCACCAAACTTGTGTGACAATTCAATCCCTGGAACCACCACTGGGCCTGAGGAACACAGGAAATCCTTCCCAAGGTCCCCAGTGATGCTGGGACTCAGGGAGGGGCTTGCTATGGGGTCAGGAGCAGACAATTCTATTCCACAGCATCTTTGGAATGCCAGCTGCGTGCCCCACCCTGTTCTGGGGTACCCAGGCATTATGGAGGGTCATGGGGGAGGCAGGTGATGAACCAGAGCCTCTGCTCCAGGGGAACCAGAGAGGGAAAGGGCCACCAAGCAGGCTGAGCCCTCTGTGTGTCCTTCCAGGTGCTCTGGATCAGCACTGATGGTGTCCCTCTGTTGGCAGGATTGGGGGGCTTCCAGGAGAAGGTGCATGTGGGGATTTGAAGTACAAGCAGGACGGGGTTTTCTTGTGAGGATGCAAGTGCTTTCAGAGGGAGGGTCCTGTCAGTTCATTCTGGTCTCCTCTCGAGAGCATATGGAATGGATGAAGGTGTGTGACTGTGTGTCTGTGTATGCCCACGTGTGCCCCTGAGTGCTTGTAGGTGATTGTGTGTCTGTTGCACATGTGCGCATGCCTATGGGAGATACTTGACGTGTGTACCTGTGCCTGTGTATCTTGGTTCAGGTTCCTCCAGAAGCTGAGAAAGAATTCAAGGTTAATTCATTTATTTGGGAGGTGACTCTAGAAAACACCAGTAGGGAGTGGGAGCGTGAGACAAAGGATGGAGGGCAGCCAGTGAAGGGCATTATTAAGCAAGTTACCACCTCAGGTGACCAGAGCCCAAGGTCGCTGGAGAGCCTGTGACCCAATACAAAACGTGCCTCAGGGTCATCTCACCTGAGGTGAGGGAGTTGAGGGTTTATCCACCTACACTCGACAGCCTGGCATTTCCAGCCAGTCCTACACCAGGCCTAGGGTCTTCTGGGGCAAAGAAAGCCCTCAGCACAGGGTCTCTGGTACTGGCAGTAAGAAGTCAGGCTTGTGTGCCCCAAAACGGTAAGTGGGAGGGAGCAGGTAGAGCGCCAACACCAGCTGCTACACCACATGTCTACGCTCCTGTGTATGAGCCGCTGCCCGGTTACATCACATGGATGCATGGACTCCAATGACCTCTCCTTGTGCAAACCTCCACTGGGCCAGGGGAAGGCTATCGCAACATCAAATGAGCTATGTATGGCCTTGCACTCCTTCCCTTTCCTGAACAGGCTGGCTCAGGATTTGTCAAACCATGCCAGGCCTCCGCCAAATTTGGCTGAGCAGACCTGGACCTGCTTTGGGCAGTGGCAGCTTCTGCGCTTGGGCCAGGGTGGAGGTGGCGGAGCGGGGAGTCAAATGGGCTGGGGGCAGGGAGATGGGGGAGGCCTTCTCTACTGCAGAGAAGGTAACCGGGGCCTCCTCTGTCTGAATCTTGCTGCCCACAGGGGCCTGGACAGTGGCCTCAAATGCCACTCGGGGGCAGTGGGGTCTGCTCATAGCTTGGGGTGCCAGGAAGGGGTGCAGTCAGCGCTCCCCTTTAGAGGGTCCATCCTGAACAGGGCTGGAGGGGGAGAGGTCTGGGGACAGAGGCCTGGCCATGGAGATCTGGGAGCAGCAGGAAGAAGGGATGTGGCCACGGGGAGATCATGACTGCACAGAGATGCACAGGAGGATCTGGGGTCCAGGCTGTGGGGTACCAGAACTCCCACGTGGACAGCTGAGAGCAGCACCAAGGACTGAGGCTATGTGGGGTCCGGGGGGACAGTGAGGGGCACCCCTGAAGTCTGCTGGGGAAGGTAAGACTGGAGCTTGGGGAAGCCAGGACATGGAGGAGTTTTAGGAGCTAGTGAAGAAGACCAGCGGCCCCCAGCTGGGAGGGGATGGGGTCTCCCCTGAGGCTGCAGGGGTGGCGTGCTGTAGTGGGTCAGGGAGTGGAGCCAAGGGGGGTCCGTAGGGGAGAGGCTAAGCCCACAGGCTTGGAGTTGTGCAGATCTGGGTTCCAATTCCATGTGCAACACTGACTTGCTGTGCACCTGTGGGCAAGAGCTTAACCTCTCTGAGCTTTATTTCCTCGTGTAAAATGGATATCCTAACAGAAACGAGGTGTATTAGTTTCCCAGGGCTGCTGTAACGAGACACCACAAACTGGGTGGCTAAAAACAGCAGAAATTTATCCTCTCCTACTTCTGGAGGCTAGAAGTCACAAAGCAAAGTGTTGGCAGGGTCCTTCCAAAGCCTCTAGGGGAGGACCCTTCCCTGCTTCTGGTAGACCCAGGGGTTCGGCTTGTGGAGCGTAACTCCAATCTCTGTCTCCTTCTTCACATGGCCTTCCTCTCTATGTGCCTCTGGGTCCAAATTTCCCTCTTCTTGTAAGGACACAGTTGTGGGACTAGGGCCCACCCTCATCCAGTATGGCCTCATTTTTACTTCATTACATTTTTAACGACCCTATTTCCTAATAAAGTCACATTCACAGGTACTGGGGTGTTAGGACTTCAACATATCTTTTGGGGGAACACAACCCTATGGCATAGGGTTGCAGTAGGATTAAACCACAGGCCTGGCACATAGCTCTCAATAAATGGTAGGGACTTCCCTGGTGGCACAGTGGTTAAGAATCCGCCTGCCAATGCAGGGGACACAGGTTCAAGCCCTGGTCCGGGAAGATCCCACATGCTGCGGAGCAACTAAGCCCGTGTACCACAACTACTGAGCCTGCGCTCTAGAGCCCGCAAGCCACAGCTACAGAAGCCCGCCTGCCTAGAGCCTGTGCTCCACAACAAGAGAAGCCACCACAGTTAGAAGCTGCACACCAACACGAAGAGTAGCTCCCGCTCGCCACAACTAGAGAAAGCCCGCCCGCAGCAACGAAGACACAACGCAGCCAAAAATAAATAAATAAAATAAATTTAAAAAAATAAATTGTAACTGAAAAAAGAAAATTTCCAGTTATAAACTGAATAATTCGTGAGGATGAACTGTACAGCATGGTGACTATAGGTAATGATACCATATTGCGTATTTGAACATAGGAGAGTGGATACTGAAAGTTCTCATCACAAGAAAAATAATTTTTTGGGAACTGTGTATGGCGACAAATGTTAACTGACTTATCATGGTGATCATTTTGCAATACATACAAATACCGAATCATTACATTGTACACCTGAAACTAATATAATGTTTGTCAATTAAAAAAAAAAAAGAAGGGCAGGCAGGGGTGGAGGGTGGAGGTGTAGGAGCGCAGACTGCAGACTTTTCCTGCACCTGCACACGTGTGTGTGGGCAGATATGGGCACATGGGAAGCAGGACACTGCTCATGGAGTTGCACCCAGGAGGGCCGGGATGAGTGACCTAGAGACCTCAGCCTGCAGTCCACTGGCCAGGCAGAGCCATTCAAAGCAAGGCTTAGGGACTGATGCCAGCTCCCTGGGCAGGAGGACCCTAAAGTCAAAACCTTGTTTGTCAGGGTCTTCCCTGGAGGTCTAGTGGTTAAGACTCCACGCTTCCACTGCAGGGGGCACGGATTTGATCCCTGGTCAGGGAACTAAGACTCCACATGCCACGTGGCACGGCCAAAAAAAATAATAATAAATATTTAGGAATAATTAAATAAATAAATAAAAAGCCTTGCTTGTCAGAAGATTCCTTGGGAGTCCTGAGCAAGGCCACTACTGACATCATGGGCAAATTCACGGACTATCCCAACGCCCAAGGCTGCTTAAAGCCACAGCCTTGACATGACGGGGGAGGACTGTGGGTGTACAGCCAGCACAGCCACTTTCGGAGGGAGGCAGAACACAGACTCAGACAGGCCCCAGTGACCCCAGTGCAGATTCTGGGCAGCTACCCCACAGACCTCACAGAGGACTAGGTCAGAGGGGAGTCTGCCATTCCCCCACCCCCTCCCCATCACTCCTATGCACCCGGCAGCCAGACAGGCCTGGGCTAACCCTCTTTCTCCCAGCTGCCCACTGGGGCCACCTCTAGGCCAGGCCAGAGCCAATTGAGGGTGTGATGGGGAAAACAAGCCTGGCCCCTATTCCTCAGAACCTTCTGGTTTCTGCCACAGGACACCCTCTGACCTCGCCTGGGTCACTGTGAGGTGCTGGTGAGCCAAGTTCATCCACGCTTCCATGACCTCTGAAGAGATGTGTCAGGACACCAAGGGCTCCAAGGAGGGGACACAGGTCAGCACTGATAAGGAGCATGAAGCCAGTGACAGAGCTTCATTGCCCACAGGGCCACTGCCCACTACCCCAGCCTGGGTACTTCTCCCCTCCTCCCCACCCCCTCCCAGGGCACCAGACCTGCCATCGGACCAGAGAGTGCCACTTAGGGTCGTCCTGTGTGAGGGCTCCAGTTGCTCGGGCTGGCTGGCCAGGGAGGCCCGAGCTTCAGCCCTGCTGGCCCCTGGGCCGCTCCAGCTCTGTTCATCTAACAGCACCCAACCCCTCCCCCCGCCTCCCAGCACCGTGCTCGGCGCTGGGAATGGAGCCGAGAACAAGACAGCATGGCCTTGGCTTCATGGAGTGGACTCGGAGGGCTGCAGAAGCTATAGTGGTCACGGCAGGCCTCTTGAAGGAGCAGGGGTAAAAGCATGGGGTTGGAGGGGTGAGAAGGAAGGGATAGGGCAGGAGGGGTTGTCGCCACCAAGATCTGGGGAAGGAGCGTTTCAGGGCAGAAGGGGCAGCAACACAAAGACCTGAGGTGGGGATTTGCTGGGTGGGTTTAAGGGACAGAGAAACAGACTTGGGGGGGGCGCGGTCACCTAGGTGGGTGGGCCTTGCAGACTCCCATGAGGACTTGGCTTCCAATGAGTGAGACAGCTTTGAGCAGAGGAACCCCAGGCAATTTTTGCTTTGAAAAGATCCCTCTGGCTGCTCTAAGGTCTGCTGTTTTCCAGGTGTGGTCCCAGAAGCACCACCTGAGAACTTGTAGAAATGCAGATTCTCGGGTGTGCTGATGAATCTGGAGCCCTGGGGTGGGGCACAAAGTGAGTGGTCCAGTGGTTACTGGTGCCCCCCAAGCAGCCTTGCCCCAGTGCTCCCAGCCCACCAGAGGCGCTGAGAAGAAAGCGTGGGTGGGAAATGGGACCCACACTATCACCCCCCAATACCACCCTGAACGCTCTGGCAGCACACGGCCCTGCCAAAACCCACAAACAAGAAACCGGTTCACCTCTGTTCAGCCCAGCTGAATTATATAATATGCTTTCCTAACTTAACCACAGAACATTTTTTTCAGAGAACACCTGTTAAACAGCCTCAACGCAGACCAGAGCCACCTCAGGTGCACTTCCATGTATCTTCTCTGGTCTCCTGCCTGTCCCTAACACGCAACTGCCCTTTAGAAACTGCACGAATGTCCCAAGGCGACCCTGACTGGACTCGGGTGATTTACAACCCACTAATGTTTCCCGAGCTCCCAAGGGGGACATACTGACTTCATAGCCCTGACCTCATCAGGGATGCAGGTGGGGGAAGGGACAGTGATGACACAACCCAGGGAGCTAATGAGCACTCGGCGTTGGGGGGGGGCAGTAAGGGTGAGAGGTGAAGCACCACACGCAACCCTATGACCCTACACTGCCCAGCCCATGTGTGTGTGACACCGTGTATCACCATGGTGCATGGTGGCGGTCCTTGTATGTCTGCCAGCAACAAGTGTGACTTTTGCACCTACATGTGGCTGTTTTCATGTGTGTTCCTGTCTCTATGACTAGAGTGGCTGGGCATGTGGCTGTGCACGAGGGGGTGTTAGTGACTCTGGCACCTGTGGGCCTGGGACCTCATGTGAATTTGAGAGATATCCAGTGTGTGCACCCATGAATGTGACCAGCAGGCTGCTCTGGCCCTAAGAACTCCCAAACCTGAACTGTCACTTCAGAGCTGCCAGCAATTTTCTGTCTGCTAAGACATGGGCAGGCTGTGGAAAACTATTTTCTAAATGTAGCTACCCAGATATAAAGTGGGAGCGCTGCCACGCACAGCCATGGTCATCTGATATGCTGGCCACAGAGGCAACAGGAGAAGGACCAGGAGAGAGGCTTAGGGTCTGCGATGGGAAAGACTTGCCACCTGCCCTCCGTCTGTCCCGCAGCCCTTACCCCAGCCCAGCCCCATGGGGCCTCAGCTGGGTCCTGACCACACACGCAGTCCACAGACCAGGACCAGGATCAAAGACAGCCAGCTCCAGGGTGAACACAGAGGATGGCGTGGAGGAAGATGGCACGGACCCCGGGGAGGGCCCTGTGAGTCTGTGCATGGACGAGATGGGGTGCAGTGGTAGGGTGCTCGCAGATCTCGCCGGGGGCAGACTCATGTAAATGCCCAAGCAACCGAGTGCCTGGTAACGACCTTGCTCAGATTCTCCTGCCCATCTCTGCACTATCTGCTGACCAGCCATCGGCTTCCCACTTTCCACACTTACCTCTTTGCTGACACAACTTGCCCACAAGCTGCCCCCAGCTCTGGGGCCTGAGAAACCACCACACACATGCATTTACACACAGTCCATGGAGAATCCTCGTCTATTTACCCACTCCATTCATTCATGCACGTGTGCATGCATTCATTCATTCACCAAATGCTCATGGAGCACCTCCTCTGAACCACCAGCTCTGCTGACCCCTCTAGCCCCCCAGGCCCTCCAAGTCAAAGCAATGAAGGGAAAGTCCCAACGGACCTCCATGTGGGTAGCTCAGAAAAGAGGAAGCTAGGGGCTGGGTGGGATGGTGGCCGTTAGCTGGAGGGAAGCTCTGAGCTGGTGTCACAACCAGGTCTTTGTATCAAGCCGGATGGGTGCTGGAGGTTGGGTAAATGCCATGACTGCCCTTCCCTGACCCCAGGCTCCCCTGACTGGACCTGGCACTTCACTCTGCCTGAAGCCCAGGGTCTATCTCACCTAGGATTGACCCCAAGGCTTCAGAGCTGTCCCCCAATCCCAGACCCCACAGAACAAGGTCCACCTCTCTGTTAGCTCTCGGGGGGCCCCTCAGTTGGGCCCAGGCTGCCTTTGCTGCCCCTCATGCTCATTCCCACCAGTTACACCAGCCTCTGTGACTTCAACGAGGGCTTGGAGGCCTTCCAGCTCCTCACCACTCTCCCTCCTCAGGGTCCTCAAAGGCCTAGAGAGCCCGAGCCCATCTTCCAAGTACTGCCCACTTCCCCCATCTTCTCATCCATGCGTCCTCGTTTGCATTTTGTTCATAATGATAGCAATATAATGAGACGTATCCAACACCTCCTTGGTGCCTGGCACGATGGGTGATATTTCCAACTGCCTATATCATGAAGCGTAGTGACCGGAGCTGGAAGCAACCAAGGTCGTGGATCCCCAGTCCAGCCTCCTCCCCAACATCACCTGGTTGGCTCTTCTCATTCTTCAGGACTCACCTGGAATGTCCCATCCTCAGGAGTCCTCTCCAAGCCCGCAAATAAAGCAGTCCCTGTTCTGGCCACTCAAACCACCTGTGTGAGCTCTCACTCTCATGTGATCACGTGTTTGGATGGGCTTGTGTTTACATCTGTCTCCCCCACTAGACTGTCTACTCCATGAGAGCAGGACTGCATCTGCCTTGTTCACAGCCGTTACCCTAGGACCTAGTTCAATGCCCGGTAAACAGTAGGTACACAATAAGTATTTGCTGAATGAGTAAACCTATTTACCTATTTTATGAAAACTACCTCACCCCAGCAAGAATCTGAGGTTGTTTATAAGAATGCATACAATTCTATATGAGAGAAAAAACGAAGTTGGAATCAAAGATTTTGACCTTCTCTACAAACAATAAATGCAGGAGAGGTTGTGGAGAAAAGGGAACCTTCCTACACTGTTGGGGGAAATGTAAATTGGCACAGCTACTATGGAGAACAGTATGGAGTTTCCTTAAAAAACGAAAAATAGAGCTACCATTTGACCCAGCAATCCCACTCCTGGGCATATATCTGGAGAAAACCATAATTCGAAATGATACATGCACCCTAATGTTCACTGCAGCACTATTTACACAGCCAAGACATGGAAGCAACCTAAGTGTCCATCAACAGAGGAATGCATGAAGAAGATGTGGTACATATATACATTGGAATACTACTCAGCCATAAAAAAGAATGAAATAATGCCATTTGCAGCAGCATGGACAGACCTAGAGATGATCATACGAAGTGAAGTCAGACAGAAAAGGGCAAATTCATAGGATATCACTTATATGTGGAAACTAAAAAATGATACAAATGAACTTCTTTACAAAACAGAAACAGATGTATAGACTTAGAAAACAAATTTATGGTTACCAAAGGGAAAATATGGGTTGGGGGAGGGATAAATTAGGAGGTGGGGATTAACATATACACACTAGTATATATTGGGTTGGCCAAAAAGTTTGTTTGGGTTTTTCATAAGATGTTACAGAAAAATCCAAACGAACTTTTTGGCTAACCCAATATAAATTAGATTATCAACAGGGACCTACTGTAGAGCACAGGGAACTGTATCCAATACTCTGTAATAACCTATATGGGAAAAGACTCTGAAAAAGAATAGACATATGACTATGTATAACTCAATCACCTTGTTGTACACCCGAAACTAACACAACATTGTAAATCAGCTATACTCCAATATAAAATTAAAAAATTAAAAAAAACAAAAAATGAAGATTCTGACCTTCGATTTCACCTTTGACCTAGTGATTTCATTTCTAAATATCCCACAGAGGTCCTCACCCCATATGAGGAGGCATGTTCAAGGATGTTTGTAGGCACAACCTACTGAAAACCACCAAATAATCAGTTAGGGGCTAAGCGCGTGAACCATGAGCAACAGTGCTGTGGAGTATTATGCAGCCACGAAAAAGGATGGGCACTCCCTGTTCACTTACAGGGCCCTCTCCAAGCTATAGTATTAAGTACAAAGAGCGAAGAGGAATATATTTCATAAGTGCAGCATTGGACACGTAGTAGACAATCAACTGATAAATGTTGAATAAATGAGGGGGATCTTTCTGGAAGGACCCGTGAGAACTTAGGAGCAGTGGTAGTGTCTGGGGAAAGACCTGGATGAGGGGAATTTCTCTGTTTACCCTGTCATACTATTTGCATTGTTAGCATATACAAATATTATCTATTCAAATAAATAAGTTTTTGCTATTAAAAAACAATAAGAATTTAGAGTGCTCACATAAAAATCTGGATGTGAGGCTTTTCTCGAAAAATGGGAGGAAGGCCTGGCCACACCGGGCTGTGTTCCTTGAGATGACAATGGCCAGAGCTGAGATGGGGCCTCCCCTCAGCCCAGGGGGCGCAGGGCATGCACTGCCTCACCCCATCTGGCCTCTGTGGGCCTCTGTGCTGCTGACTGAAGGTCTACGCTGCAAAGAGATTAGCTTGCAAGGTCTGCAGAGTGCAGAGTGGGGCTGAGAAGGCTTCCCTAAGGTGAAGGGAAGCCATCTCTCCTGGTTGATTTCACTCACAACGACTCTAAAAGCCACAGCACGGTCACCACAGTTTTAGGGCTGGTGAATGTTGACAAGCCTGCTAGTCTTGCACAAGAATCAGTTAACTCAGTACCCGCCAGGCCCCAACGGTGCCTCTGGTCTCACCCCCGACCAGGGCTTGAGGGCTTTAATTAAACCCAAAGGGAACCCCTGGAGCGAGGGAGCCACCAGCAGCCCCTTGGGCAATGAGGTGGGTGACAGGGCAAGGACACACTGATAGAGGCAGGAAGGCAGGCCTGGCTTGAAGTTTGACTCCAGCTCTGAAACTTTGGACAAATCACCTCTCCAAGCCTCCGTTCCCTCATCTGTAGCCAACAGCTAATACTAACTGCATACCGTTTCCAGGGTCTGGTCCCTCCCCCAAGCATGGAGGCAGGGTCTCAGGGAGTCCTCGTGTCAACCTTGTCCATAGAAAGTATCCCAGTCAGGGGTCTCCAAAGAGACAGAACCAATAAGATATATATTTAGCATATATGGAGAGAGAGAGATCTATTTCATTTTAAGGAATTGGCTCATATGATTGTGGAGGCTGGCAAATCTGAAATTTGTACGGCAGGCCAGGAGGCTGGAAACTCAGGCAGAATTTCTATATTACAGCTTGGAGCAGAAGTCCTTCTCCAGGAAACCTCAGGTTTTGCTCTTAAGGCCTTCAGCTGACTGTATGAGGCCCACCCACATTATCAAGGATAACCTCCCTTACTTAAATTACAGATGTTAATCACATGTACAAAATACCTTCACAGCCACATCCAGGACAGTGTTTAAACAAACAATAGGCAACATCGCCTAGCCAAGTTGACACATAACATTTAACCACCACAGAAAGCATTATTTCCTTTTGCGCATGAGGAAATTGAAGCTCAGAGAGGCTGTGCCACACGCTTAAGGCTAAGGAGCACACAGAGGGATGGAGCTGGGAGGTGAACACGAGCCAGAGTCGGCTCCACTCTGAGGACAGGGTTGCGGGTAGCTACTCCACACAGGGCATGTGAGGATCAGATAGGAAAATGCACAGAAGTGCCTGGGACCATGTCTATGGTAGGGACAGAAATCAATAGGGCAGTGGGTGGTATTAGGGAATTACTGTTAGTATAGGACGGAACGGTGTGGGAACAGGGGAAGGAGGCAGAGGAGTGTTGCTCCACCCCATGAGGGATGGGTTTTAGAGTGTAGGGCAGAGAACCTACAGCCCCCGGGCCCCCCAAGGAGGGGTGGGGGCAGAAGGTGGACTCCAGCAGGCTGTGGTCTCCCATGCCAGGCAATGAAGTCCAGAGCCTCTGACCCACGCGCAGGGGACAGAGAAGGAGCACAGTGTCGCCAGCGTGTGGGGCCAGAAAAAAGTCTCGCCTCCTGAGGCTGTGGCTGGTTGCCCAGAGGTTCCTGGAAGTGGGTGATTTCCCCTAAGGGTCCGGCTGGCTGGCTCCTTGGCTGATCACTGCCATGTGCCCACCCTAACTGGACCAACACCCAGAGGTAGAGAAAAGCTTCCACTGAGACCTGAAACCCTTAGACACAGTCCCAGCCTCATTCCTCCCAGCTTCCTTAATCTCCCCGGGGTGGAGCGCTAGGTCAGAGGCAGAAGGCCAGCAGGTCAGCCATGTTCTCCACCTGCTGGCTGTGTGACCTTGGGCAAGTTACTTAACCATTTTGAACTTCTGTCCAACGTATGTGGCTAATCATTGCACAGACCTAGAGGGCTGCTTCGCCGGGACCAGGCCAAACATCTGAATAGAGCTGTTACTTGTTGCCTCACTTGTTCATCATAGTATCATCCTCCCCGGCCTTCTTTTTACCTCTGTCCACCCAGCACCACTTCGCTGAGGCTCGCTCACTCTCTCCCCCATCCTCCCTTCCTTTTTCCAGCTCCCACCTCTTTGGTCAGAATGTGTGCTGGGTAGGCTTTTAAATGCCTCCAGGGCCAGAGAGAAATGAAGGCCCTTGCCTTGGTTGATAATCGCAGTGTTGATAACAGTGGGATTCTGGCAATGGTTGGTTGGGACTCTGATCCCCGCCCTCCCCTCTGCCACATACCTCTTCCTTCTCCCTCTTGCCTCCAGCCTCCCTGGCCCCCTATGTCCCTCCTCCACACCAGGCTCCTCTAGCCTCCCCTGAGGGCCCCTCAGCCTGGCTGCTCCATCAGAGGCGGTATCTCATTGATACCAGGTCCCAGTTCCGAGGTGGGCCCCCCCTCCCCACCACTGTCCATCCCAGGCCCGTCGCCCACACTGGTCACAGCCTGTAATGGCTCCTTTCCTGGGGTGCCTCCCCAGCAGCCCAGGGCAGGGAGCGAGATTCCTTCACACTGTGCATCCAGCACCAGCTGGAGGAGGCAGGCTTAGCCTGCTCCCTTCACCCCCCATCGCCACTCCATCACCTCAGGGGGCCTGCTCTGGCCTGACCTGCAGGCAGGGGCGGGGGGGTGAGGACAAGCACTGGGGAACCCACTTCTGGGCCAGCCTGATTCTTCCCCTCGCCCCGCAACCCTCCTCCAGAGGCTGAGGGCAAAAGAGCCCAGTGTGTGGGCTAGAAAGCAGGACACCTGGATCCCTTTGCAGTACAAACCTCACTTGCTGTGTGGCCTTGAGCAAGCCCTCTCCCCTCTCTGGGTCTTAGTCATCCCAGCTCTAAAATGGGTTAGGGCTACAGACACACACTCAGAGGTCTGCAAGGCCAGACAGTTGTCACTGCTGGACATCACATGTCCACAGGGTTGGGGACCCACTGAAGGGAGTGCTGGTGGAGAAGTGGAGAGAGCATGTCCTGCCTGGGCCAGCCCAGGGGCTCCAGTTCTGCTGAGTCCTCAAGAGAAGCTGGAAATCTGAGTTTCAATTTAACAATCTCCTGATTGCAAAATCTTGACCACTAATTCACATGTTTAAAAGCACTGTGTGGGGACTCCCCTGGTGGCGCAATGCATAAGATTCCATGCTCCCAATGCAGGGGTCCCGGGTTCGATCCCTGGTCAGGGAACTAGATCCCACATGCATGCCGCAACTAAGAGTTCGCATGCCACAACTAAGGAGTCTGCCTGCTGCAACTAAGACCTGGTGCAACCAAATAAATAAATTAATTAAAAAAAAAAAAGGCACCGTGTGGGTCAAACAGAACATGTCTGGGCCACAGTCTGTGGGTGGTAGACTAGAAGGCTAGGTTCCAGGGCCCTCTGGGGCTCTCTGGAAGGATAGTGTTTGCTTTGGGGGCATTTCCTGCTCTCACTTGGCAAGAGGGTGGTGTGCTGTTCCTTGTGTACCCCAGACCTGCTTCCTGGAGCATTTGATGGCTTTGCTCCACTCTGGCCTCTTTCCCGACTAGTCAGTCGGAGCCCACCCCTTGACCTATAGATAGATGGCTTCACAAACACAGGCCCAGGCCTGCCCCAGGTAGGCCAGAGCCTGAGAGGTTTCCAAAGGCAGGACCAGCATAAGGCAGGTGTTGGGGGCCTCAGAACCCTCTTGCCCCGCCCAATCCCCAAATTCCTATCATAACTCCAGGGCCCTATCACTGTAAACCCTGGAGCTCATGTTTCCAACCCTCAGGGCAGACCTGAGCTGTTTCTAGAAACTCTAGCCACTCTGCAAAGCTGGCCCCTTACCCACCACTATTCAGACAGGGACTGACACCCCAAGGAGCACTGCTGGGCCAAGGCCAAGGCCACACTGACCATCAGCAGCACAGGCTGGAGGTTTTGTCTTTCTCTAAAACTGTCTCATGTCCATTTGGGTCTCCTCGAGGTGAAGGCTAGCAAGATTTCTCAGCTGGCTGGCAGATGTGGAAAATGAGGCCCAGAGGAAAGCAGTAAGCTTGCTCAAGGTCCCTGGGCTGCATGATCCTTATAGAGGGGCACTGCTAAAAATAGTTCCTGGAACCCAGAGTGGAAAAGGATGAATCCTGGGGCTAGCGTCAACGTTTTTCTTTTGCCTTGATCCCTGGGCAGTTGCTGTGTGCAGCAGCCCCTGACGGAGAAGATGACGCAGGCAGGGCAGAGAGTGGGGAGGAAGGAGAAAGTCAGGGAGGCCAGATCCCAGCATCATCCCCAGAACGGAGCCTGACCTTGCCTGAACTCCGGAGGCTTGGGCTCCCCTGCCCAGGGCTTGAGTTTATACGGCAGCTCTGAGGAGGGAGGCAAGACAGAATTGAGGGAGAGAAAAAAGAGGGAAGGAAAAATCACGGGGGAGGGAGAGGGAAGTAAGAATGCTAAACCCAGGAGAGGGACCACAGCTTGCCAGAATGGGGCCCACCCAGACTCATCACTGAGGCAGAAGGGGCACTCCCACTTCACAGATGCAAAATCTGAGGCTTAGGGCATGGGGTAATTTGCCAAGATCCCAGAATCAGAAAGTAGCACAGTCAAGATTAGAATTCATGGCTTTAGCCTTTGTCCTTCAGGCAAGGTCTCAAACAGGAAACCACTCAGGCAGCATTTCCCAAAATGTGGCCCCAATATACCCTACCCCTGCATTACCAGGAGGGAGTCCTGGTTAAAATGCAGATTCCTGGGTCAGAATCAAAGGGGCATGGCCCAGGGATATGCATTTTGACCAGTGCCCTGCTGGTGGTTCTTTGAGACCTAACACTGGGAAGCTCTGTGGATCTCTTTTGGCTTTTCTGGTCTGACTTCCTAGCCCTATATCCTAGCTGCACCCTTGCAGCCCAGCTATTCAAATTGAGTCACCCTACCCTCCAGGACAGAACTGGGCCTTTCCCACTCAATGCCTCGCCCACCAGTTTCCCAGTCCCATATAGACCCACCCTTCCAGCCAGTACCTCTCTTCTGGAAGCCTTCCTTGTGGTTGGGATTCCCCTCTCCTTCAGCTTGTGTTGAAGTAATATTGGGTTGGCCCAAAAGTTTGTTTGGGTTTCCCATAACATCTTACGGAAAAACTTGAACGAACTTTTGGGCCAACCCAATAGCCTCCTCCTCCCTCTGGAATTATTTACAACATCCTATTTTACTTTCCGTGTGGATCTGCTTTGTTTCCCAACCTTTCCCTCTATTAAACAGGAAACTCCCAGAGGACTAGACTTATTGGTTTAAACAATAAGCCTCTGAAATCCATGACTTCACTTGACCCTCTGCCAACCACAAGTGGCAAGGCTGGGAGAGCTTTACAATGAGGAAATGGAGCCTTAGAGAGATTGTAACCTACCTAAGACCAAATAAGATTGAGCCGGGGTTAGAACCCATGTCCAGCTCCGATGTCCAGTTCTTTCTGCTTCTGCTTTGCCTCTGATCACTCAAACAGCCCTGCGACGCGGGCAGAACAGGGATTATGATCCCATTGCTCAGATAAGGAAAAGTGAGGCCCAGAGTGGACAAAGCACTCAATACCACCTTTACCCTGTTTTGGCTGCACTTGGGTCTGACCTTTTCTCTTACCCTCTCTCCGGCTGTTGGGCACTGCCCAGGGCCCCTCAGCAGGACGGGGCAGAGCTGAACTTTGGATTCCCAGGCAAAGCCCTCATCCTGGACCCCTGGAATGGTCCCAGCGCCACTCCGGACCCAGGTGCCTCCTCTTCAGGTGGAGACTCGCCTCACCTGCCTTGCAGCTGGCTGGAGATTCAAAGAGAGGGAATTGGGAAATAGCTGGACACGCCTTGGTCACCATCACTCTAGACTTTGTCCCTCTTATTAATGCCCAGCTGAGGAGGAAGCAACCTGGGTGGTCCTTTCCTGAAGAGTGGAGGAGGGCAACTCTGAGCCTGGCACGGGCCCAGCCCAACCAAGCCCAAGTTAAGCTGGGAAGGGTGTGGAGCAAGGAGGCCAGGCTGGCGTTCCTGAGAGGGGTTTGCCAAGCTGTACTCCACAGGTGTGGTCTGGGGGAGACTCAAAGGAGGTGAGGGCAACTCTGAACTTTGGGAGAGAGTACTGAGTCACCCAGCTGGTGCCCAGCCAGGGTGGCCAGCAGGGACTTTGGACAGCCCACAGTGGAAAATAAAAATAATAATATATGTCAAACCCCAACTATGTGTCAGGCCCCATGCCTCCACCCTCACCCCCGACCCAGTGTGTAGTGTGTGGGTTCCATCCAGCCCTGTTCCTTGTGCTCCTTCTCTGCATCAGGTTAAGTCCCTTTATCTCGGACCAGAAAGTGCTACGGCTGGGTCTCCGTCTGCTTCTCCTCGTCCTCCTCACTACGGATCCCTCCCTCCAGCTCCCTGGGCATCACCCCCAGGACCACTCCATCCTTGGTCATTCCAGCCCCACCTCCTCCGGGAAGCCCTCCGCCATGAAAAAAGCCCCGGGTGGGTCAGATCCTGCTTAAGACCCTGGTCCGGAACCCCTCGTTTCCCCTCCCTCCTCTATATCCAAGGCACCCGTTTTTGCAGCCCTATGACCCCCTGGTTGCCCTAGAGGTGCTTCCCCTCCGACTCTGCCCTTTTATGCTCCACAAAGGATTCTGAAGCATAGGGTAGTTAGGGGAAGCGGCAAGGTGGTGCAGCATGAAGTCATCCGTCCCCAGCCTTGTTCTTCGTCCTCCCAGCAGGCAGTCCCGGTAAGCCCAGGTCCCACCAGCACAAACCAAGCCTAAGGAGGAGGGCCTTTACGCCCCGCCCCGCCCTTCCAACTTCTGGAGCGCGCCGCGGCACGCCTGCGCGGAGGATGCCCCGGCCCATGGCGCATGCGCAGCTGTCTATCTGTGTATATTAGGACGACTGGGTTCGCGGCCTGAGGATTCTCGCGGATAAGGGCAAGGGTTTGTTTCTACCCTTGTTTGGGTACACGCCGCCGCCGCCGCCGCCGCCGCCGCCGCCGAGTCTCCCGCGCAGGTGAGGGCCCCGCGCTCTGGATGCGGCGCGGCCGGGGACAACCCCCGCGTGTCCTGCTTGCCTGCGCCCCGCTACTCCGGCCATTGGGACCCCATCCCCCACCGCTCCAATCACCCGCCGCCTCGTGGTCAACTTTCATATGCCCGATCTTCTACCTGATCGGCCCCCTCCCGGCGTTCCCCGTTTAACTGACCGCTTTCGAATTCCCTTCTTAGACACCTCCCGTTATTCTCGAGCTCTCGACGCCCCGGGTAACCACAGACCTCCCCTGCCCAGGACCACCACTTTCCGCCAGACCCACGGCCCTCATTTTTTAGCCCTTGTCTCTTCCCAGTTAGCCCCAGCGGCGCTTCCCCTCGTATCCCTGGCCTTCTTTATGCCCCCCTCCTTTCTCAGTTATGCCCAGTTCACGGAGCTGTAGGGGCATAACCTCGGGGAAATCCTGGCCTCAGGAACCCAGGGCCGGACTGGATGCCTTCTTGGGGTCTGGGAGTGTAGGGACCAGGAGAAGATCAGGATCCCTAAGAGTCTTCTCTGCCTTGATGGATGACAGTGGCTTCTTCCCTGGCCTCACTTCTTCACCTGGGTGGGTGCCAAGGTGTGTTATCTGCACTTCTGCACTGTGTATCTTCCTCAAGGAGCCTCTGACCTCCCAAACCTGTTCCTGACTTGTCCCTCCTGTCCCACCCCCTTGGTTATTGATCATCAGTATTTACCGTATTTGGTAAAGTAGTTTTGCAGGTGCCTTTGTATGGAGCTGGGGAATGAAGGTGATCTGGGTAGAGTGTGGTCACCACTTCTTAGTTGAGCCCCTCATCAGTGCTGTCCTTAGACATTTTTGAGTGAGACTTGTTAGTATCCCACAGTACCCTTGCTATAAACTTCAGGTGACACCTGAACCCAGTGACTTTGGAGTGGTATTTGCGTGATTATTAACAAGTGTTGGTGTCACTCCTCATCTTTGTACAGGATCAGTGCACCTCCGGGACATGGAGACTGTTGTTCGCCGCTGCCCATTCTTATCCCGAGTGCCTCAGGCCTTTCTGCAGAAGGCAGGCAAATCTCTATTGTTCTATGCCCAAAACTGCCCTAAGATGATGGAAGTTGGGGCCAAGCCAGCCCCTCGGGCCCTGTCCACTTCAGCAGTACTCTGCCAGCAGGTCAAAGAAACCCCTCCGGCCAACGAGAGTAAGTGCCCTTAGCAATGAAGTAGAGAGTGGTGATGTTTGCATTCATTACAAGACCCTGGAAGCAATTCTCATGCACAGTGCTGATGAGGGTCACGCGAGGCGGTTACTTGGTGCCAGGGTCAGTTCTCTGCATAGATTATCTCATGGAATTGTCATCCTAACCCCACTAAGTACGCAGTTTTAGTTTTCACATCTTTAAAGGTGAAACAGTGGCCAGCATTCCACCTTGTGGATTGCATGTCAGTGTCTGTTGGAGTTTGTGAGTTGTCAGTGCCTCATTCATGTAAATGTAAAGTTGGAATCTTTATGTAAAGTTGGAATGTAGAAGCTTGTAGCTTTTAAAGTTTTGTGATTTTTCTTCTTTTTTTTTTTTTTCCCTTGCCTTTGCTATGTTGCCTGACCTGTGCCTTTTGCCCTCAATTCCTTTCTGTGCTGTGCCTTCCCAGATTCCTGGTAGTTTCTTATGCAGTCACTTATCATACTTATCTCTTTGTCTGGCTCCAGACCACATAGGCTATTCCAGGCTAAACCATCTTCAAAGTCAACTCTACCTGTGAGTTTTTCAGTTAGGTTAGGCTACACTGAGGTATCAAGCAACCCCCAAATCTCAGGGCTTAACACATAAAGATTTCTATCTTGTTCACGCAAGGTCCACTTTGGGTCATCAAGGCAATTCTGTTCTAAGCAGTGACCTGGGGTTCCACACTCTGGTGTCCTACAGCTTTAACTCTGAAATAGGTGGCTTTTGGGTCACTGTTGCATAAGGGGAAAGTGAGAGGGTGTCAAACCAGCTCATCTTTTAAAAACTTTTCATAACAGTAAATTTCAATTATGAACAACAATAATCAATCCAGGGCCAATTTTGCTTCACTTGTGTCCCCATTCACCCCGTCTGCTCCCACTGGATTAACTTGAAACTGATTCCAGAAATTTCCTCTGTAAATATCAGTATGCACCTTTAAAAGATATGAATTCTTTCTTTTTTTTTGCATGCGGGGGCACACCACGTGGCATGCGGGATCCTAGTTCCTTAACCAGGGATCGAACCAGTGGAAGCGCAGATTCTTAACCACTGGACCGCCAGGGAAGTCCCTATGAGTTCTTTCTAAAAGCACCATCACAATACCATTATCACACCTAAAAAATGATGCAATTTCCTAATATCATCAAATACTCAGCCCCACCAGCTCTTGGATATTTTAGCCAGGAAGCAACACACAACATCCATTGGCCAGAACTAGTCACACGGCTCCAACTAAATGCACGGATGCTGGGGTTTTTTCTCTTTTTTTAATTATTTTTTTTACTGTGGCAAAATGCATATAACATAAAACTTACCATCTCAACCATTTTTAAGTGTACAGTGGTATTAAGTACATTCATATTGTTCTGCAGCCATCACCACCATCCAGTGTCCAGAACTCTTTTCATTGTCCCAAACTGAAACTCTGTGCCAACTAAATACTAACTCCCCATCCTCCTCCCCCAGATCCTAGCAAACATTATTCTACTTTCTCTCTATGAATTTGACTACTCTAGAACCTCACATAAGTAGAATCATACAAAATTTGTTAAAGTAGTGATTTTTTTGACACATGTATCTTTTTTTTTTTTTTTTTTTTTTGGCATGGCTTGCGGGATCTTAGTTCCCTGACCAGGGATCAAACCCAAGCCCCCTGCAGTGGAAGTGCTGAGTCCTAACTACTGGACCACCGGGGAATTCCCTTAACACATGCATCTTTATTTTGTATATGAATTTTTAAATTTTGCTTTTAATAAACAGATCAGAGATTCAGTTTTGGTCTGTCTTTGCCAGGAAAGAATGAAGCTTTTCAGATACCACTTAATTCTAGGGAATAATTTACCTTACAGGCTCTGTTAGGTGTGTTCTCTGGATGTGGACTTGTAAGAAAAGAATGTTTTTTACTAGAAAGTATTTAATCCTTTCTAGGATTTCTTTTCCTCTTTACTATTGTTTAGGACTTAGTTATGTTTTTTACCATTCTGTCCCTAGCAGTAGATTCCTCTTCTATTCCTGGTTGAGTAAAATGTGACTTATCCACTTGATAGACTGCCATGCATCCATCACAAATGATATTCACAAACTATTTACTAGTTTATGTAGATCTTTATAATGAAAAGGGCAGAATAAACAAGCATATACAGAATAAGTACACCTTTTTCTAAATCTACACATAAGGGGTAAAGAAAGATAATATGCCAAGTTGTCTGCAATGGTTATGTTTTGAATAATAGAACTCTATTTTTCTAGACTTCCTACAATGAATATGTACTTACTGACTTTTATAGTGAGTGAAATGAACTTGAAAGCAGGTTTTTTTTTAATTTTTATTTTTTCACTGCAGGGCATGTGGGATCTTAGTTCCCACACCAGGGATTGAACCCTTGCCCCCTGCAGTGGAAGGGTGGAGTTCTAACAACTGAACTGCTGGGGAATTCCCCAAGGCAATTTTTTTGCTTTCCTTTATAGATTTTAATACAAACTGTATTGAGACACTGCCCAAGTTGTAGGAGAGCCTAGCCTATGACTCACAGGAGGATTCCAGAATGATGAAGAAAGTCTTCTCTGGAAGGAAGATGAATGCATTTGCTCAAGGGGAGAGGGAAGTCTAGAAGCTTAATTACCAGCCAACTGCATTAAGTCATGAACTTCTTTGAGGCATTTAGAGAAAACTGGTAGTTTATCTGTTAAGCAATGGCAAGCTTTTTTTTTTTTTTTTTTGCAGTACGCAGGCCTCTCACTGCTGTGGCCTCTCCCGTTGCGGAGCACAGGCTCCGGACGCACAGGCTCAGCGGCCATGGCTCATGGGCCCAGCTGCTCCGCAGCACGTGGGATCTTCCCGGACCGGGGCACGAACCCGTGTCCCCTGCATCGGCAGGCGGACTCTCAACCACTGCGCCACCAGGGAAGCCCAATGGCAAGCTTTTTTTGTCAAGAATCTGTTTAGAAAATATTAGCAGAGAAAAAAACCACATGACCACTTCCAGTTACCTTCAAGAGTGTGTCCTCGCATGAAATATGCTGAGTGTACTTGGGGTAGATTTACTGGAAATAATTCAACTCAAGAATGATGGGCTGTCTAGAACTAGAAAATACTACTTCGGGGATTTATAAGTGAGAAATACTATGGGTTTGAGAGGTAGGTGAACTGTGCCAGTTAACTCTTCACAGGAACATTGTATCCAGTGAGGCAGATGAGAAAACAGTTGATTTAGCAGAACCTAATAAGAATAAACTTGTCTTTGGATCATGGGATAGAGTAAGTATAAGGTTTGTCTTTGAGGCAACAAGAGAAAGAAACAAGTGGGCTTCTGTGTACCGTGCAACCAGATCTGATGCTTCAGTTTTAACATTTCCCCCCTCAGAGGACAAAACTGCCAAAGCCAAGGTGCAGCAGGCTCCTGATGGATCCCGGCAGACTCCAGATGGCACGCAGCTTCCGTCTGGACACCCCTCCCTTGCCGCGAGCCAGGGCACTGCGAGCAAATGCCCTTTCCTGGCAGCCCAGATGAGCCAGGGCGGCAGCAGCGTCTTCTGCAAAGCCAGCCTAGAGCTTCAGGAGGATGTGCAGGAAATGCATGCCGTGAGGGAAGGTAAACAGATGACATGAGCCATCAGAAGAGCAAAGAGGTTCTTTGGCTCTTTCAGACCCTCAGATTTCTGTGTGGACTATTATTAGAGTAGTATTTGTGTCAGCACCTTCCTGTTTTAGGGCTGAGGAGGAAAGGTCATGAGATAGAGGACTGTATGGCAAAATGTGGGAGTTTTTTTCTGTGTGTGTGTAGGATGTGACCAGCTTTTACAGTAATTCTTTAATTTCTGAAAATACCCCTTAGGCGTAAACTATTGCCAGTTGCCCTTTGTTTCTTTCCCACCATTTGGTTGGATAAAAGGTGAAAAACAGTGTTACTGCAGTAAATGCTAGTTTTAGGACTCCCAAGCTGTGTCTTAGTGGTGGTCATTGAGTGGCAACCTTAATTCCACCTGTGGCTGTATCCATGGTCCCCAGAAATTCTCCTCAGCAGAAATGATACAAGTGGCTGAAATTGTGTTCTGTGAAGAAAATTGTCTCAATTAGGGTAGGGCGGGTACGATGGGGAAGGCAAACCAGCCAGAAAAAAAAAGCTTTGGACTTTAACGTTCCTCAAAGCTGACTGGTAGCTCTGAAAACAAAACCAAACAGTAACTAAAGAAGAGAAGCTTCATACACTCAGTTACATCTCACTTTCGTTATGATGGGCTTTTTTTGTGAACTAGGCAGTAAGCCATTTTTAACAGTATGACTGGAAGGTATTGTAAACTCAGAATAGAACATTGGTCCCCTTCGCCTCTTGTTACTTTTGTTACAGAGGTTGCCCAAACCTCAGTGAATCCCAGTGTGATTAGTGTGAAGACGGATGGAGGGGAGCTGAGTGGTTTGCTGAAGAACTTTCAGGATATCATGCGAAAGCAACGACCAGAAGGAGTGTCCCACCTTCTTCAAGATAACTTGCCAAAATGTGAGTCTCCTCGTTATTTGCCTGATGCAGGAGAGTTTATAACTTAAACATACATCAGATTAAATGTATAATTGCATGGTGAGTTGTGGATTAAAAGCCATGTCTCTTGCTTGATGCAAGTAGATGCTCTTGGCTATAGTGAATGCCAATCCTATTGATAGCCTGCCTCATCTCTCTTAATACCTACTGTCTGCTCACGGGGTCAGACAGTGTCATTTGAGACATACACAGACTCAAGATAAGGATGTCAAGGAACTTTCCCAGATGAGTACTTCGTTAGTTTGTCCAGAATCTCCTTGGTCCCGAATGGCCAAGCTGGGATTGGAAACTAGGTCTTACACCAAAGCCTAGATGTGCTTTTTAACCATCAAACTGTACCATCTTTTGTTCGGTTTTTAGCTGTTTCCACTTTTCAGTATGATCATTTCTTTGAGAAGAAAATTGATGAGAAAAAAAATGACCATACCTATCGAGTTTTCAAAACTGTGAACCGGAGGGCGCAGTTCTTCCCCATGGCAGATGACTACTCAGACTCTCTCATCACCAAAAAGCAGGTGTCCGTCTGGTGTAGCAATGACTACCTAGGAATGAGTTGCCACCCACGGGTGTGTGGAGCCGTCATGTAAGTAGCCTTCAGTTTTCAGATATCACTGGCATGACTTAGCAAGACACTGATGATTTATAGAAATTGGATCTTTTATGGGGGGGATATTCAGCAGCTGAAAGTGTGCCATAGCAAAATGCTCTTTTTAGCCTTTAAAAATATGTACAGGTTACTTTTAGAGAAACTCTAACGTGTAAGTAGTTGGTGAAGCCCCTTTGTGAGAGTTTAAGTTTCTGGGCTCATTGACTACACATGTCCACTCACTTACTACCCCTCCACAGGCAAGTCTTGGACAGAGGCTTCCTGGCTTGTGGCTGTGGGTGGAGAAATACAAATCGAGCAGCACTGGATGGTAGAGGGACTGCCCTGGTAGTACAGTGGTTAGGACTCCATGCTCCCAATGCAGGGGGCCTGGGTTCAGTCCCTGGTCAGGGAACTAGATCCCACATGCATGCTGCAAGTAAGAGTTCACACGCTACAACTAAGGAGCCTGCCTGCTGCAACTAAGACCCAGTGCAACCAAATAAACAAATATTAAAAAAAAAAAAAAAAAAAGGCTGGTAGAGCCTGTCGTTCATGTCCTTCAGGAAGTTTGCCATGACTAGGAACACTTGAGAGAGTTGCTGGTCAAACTCTCCAAGGAGGCTTGATAGAGAGAGCCCAGTCTGAGGTTTAGTAATAGAGATAGCCTAACATTATGGGACTGGTTCACAGAGGGTTTAGGTAACCACCATTCAAGATGTCCCTCTAGAGCCTGAGGTCGTGTTATTGGAGAAAAAGATGTTTGTCAGAGAAAAGAAATCTCAGTAAGTTAACTAAAACTCAACTAAGATTGTTAACACTTGCTCTTGATGTTCCCTAGAGGCCTCATCACCCTGGTGTTGAGACCTTCTCCCGCCCAGTCTAGAGATGAAGTGGGTTGAAACTTGTATGAACTTCTCATTCACAGGGAGAGAGGTGCTACATCAACATCAGTTTCAGCCTCCTGGATCCTGGAGGAATGTTCACATTGTATTCAGAACCATGAGATTTATTTTCTGTCTGCTCTTTTTTTTTTTTTAAAGGGACACTTTGAAACAGCATGGTACTGGAGCAGGGGGTACTAGAAATATTTCTGGAACTAGTAAATTCCATGTGGACCTGGAGCAGGAGCTGGCTGACCTCCACGGGAAAGATGCAGCACTCCTGTTTTCCTCGTGCTTTGTGGCCAACGACTCGACCCTCTTCACTCTGGCTAAGATGATGCCAGGTAGGAAGCCTGTCATGGGTGCCTTAGAGTTTTCTGGCTTTCTTAGTAGTAACAGGAATATTGACAACAAAGAAAGCTTACCAGAACCACTCAAGAGTTATGATAGTAACTGGGAGCATTTGTTCTTGAATTGAGCATAAAGTGTTAACTGTACATTATAAATGCCAGTAGAACATGATAACAATGAAGAATCAGATTTGCAGTGCTTGTCTTTAAGCTAATTGCTTCCAGTGTGCTTTGTACTCTAAGAAAATCCTTTGGAGAATTCTCTTAATTATGTGTAGTTATCTTTCTTTTTAAAAAAAATTTTTTTTTAATTAATTAATTTATTTTTGGCTGCATTGGGTCTTCGTTGCTGTGCGCGGGCTTCTCATTGTGGTGGCTTTTCTTATGGTGGAGCATGGGCTCTAGGCGCGCGGGCTTCAGTAGTTGTGGCTCGCTGGCTTCAGTAGTCGTGGCACGTGGGCTCTAGAGCCCAGGCTCAGTAGTTGTGGCACACGGGCTTAGTTGCTCCGCAGCATGTAGGATCTTCCCGAACCAGGGATCAAACCTGTGTCCCCTGCATTGGAAAGCCCTTTTCGCTGGAAAGTTATCTTTCCATTGAGTTTGGAGTGAGACAGCCAGATTTAAAAGCAGATTAGTTGCATGCCACTGGGTTATTTTACACCTATAGGCCCTCTCAGAGGAGAATAACTAGTTAGTTATTTTTCCAGAAAGAAACTGGCACGCAGGGTCTTTTTCCTACTGGGCAAAGCAGCATTTTCAGGTCAAAGTCTGTTGTCCTTGACTGTCGAGGAAATAATTTGTCTTTGGTGCAGATGGCAATAAATAGCATTTTTGTCTTGTTAGGCTGTGAGATTTACTCTGATTCTGGGAACCATGCCTCCATGATCCAAGGGATTTGGAACAGCCGAGTGCCAAAGTACATCTACCGCCACAATGATGTCAGCCACCTCCGAGAACTGCTGCAGAGGTCTGACCCTGCCGTCCCCAAGATTGTCGCATTTGAAACTGTCCACTCAATGGACGGTAAGTCTAGGTAGAGGCCAATCTGAAATCTTTTTTTTTTTTTTTTTTTTTTTTTTTGCGGTATGCGGGCCTCTCCCGTTGCGGAGCACAGGCTCCGGATGCGCAGGCCCAGCGGCCATGGCTCACGGGCCCAGCCGCTCCGCGGCATATGGGATCCTCCCAGACCGGGGCACGAACCCGTATCCCCTGCATCGGCAGGTGGACTCTCAACCACTGCGCCACCAGGGAGGCCCTGAAATCTTAAATGAAAACAAGGCCTGAACTTCTTAAAAGTGTGATATTTATTTCATTTTTGTAGTTTCTTTTCACTTTGCCAGGATTTTGTAGTTGCAGGACACTGTATAGATTGGGCTGAATGTAGATATTCTATTCTGGCTTTTACTAGGCTCCAAACCCCAAGGTAATCCAGAAACTGGGGGAAGTTAATTGGTTTCCCCAATGTTAAAAATATCTTAGAACGTACGTTGCTGTGTTCTAACTCTTACCAAAACAGAAATTCGTGAAATAGCAAGCACTTCAATGCGGTCTGTGGTCTCTCCTAGGGGCAGTGTGCCCACTGGAAGAGCTGTGTGACGTGGCCCATGAGTTTGGAGCAATCACCTTTGTGGATGAGGTCCATGCGGTTGGGCTGTACGGGGCTCAAGGAGGAGGGATTGGCGATCGGGATGGAGTTATGCCAAAAATGGACATCATTTCTGGAACGCTTGGTATGTACACTCTGCACAGTCTGTAATCTGCACTAAAATTACATTCTCCTAACAAGGCCAAGGACTACTGGTCTAACAGGTCAGGTGAGGAGGTGGTCTGATAGCATCTAAAGCCTGGGTCACTTTTTTGAGTGAGTTTTCTTTCCTCAGTGAGTGGTGGCACAGCTTATCAGAATCCCTTGAGTCATGGCACGGCCCCCAGAATCAAAGTAAATCTCACAGCCTAACGTGATAGAAGTACCATTTGTTGCCATCTGAGCTCATTCCAAACATAGTTGTGGCTTTAGGTATACGCCGTGGCAACAGCCTTTACTCTCTGTGCGTCAGATTTTTCCCTTATATTAAAAAAAAAAAAATAGGGCTTCCCTGGTGGCGCAGTGGTTGAGAGTCCACCTGCCAATGCAGGGGACACAGGTTTGTGCCCCGGTCCAGGAGGATCCCACATGCCGCGGAGCGGCTGGGCCCATGAGCCATGGCCGCTGAGCCTGCGCGTCCGGAGCCTGTGCTCCGCAACGGGAGAGGCCACAGCAGTGAGAGGCCCGCGTACCGCAAAAAAAAAAATTAAAAAAAATAAAAGAATAAAAAAGAAGAAGAATTTTAGTGCTTTTCTCCTAGAGCTGCAGGTCAGGCATTGTGTTGTGAAGCGCTGAGCTCTGTGCCTATCGGGTGGGAACATTCCAGTTCACCTGGCTACTTTGTATTTCCTCTGCTCCTCCCAATAGAGAGGCCATGTCTCTTGGAGCAACTCCAGACTGTTCCAGACTCCATAGCCATGCTGCCTGCTGGGTGTAAATCTTGCATGCTTAATAACTCACTAGCTGTGTGACCTTGGCTTTGTGGTTAACTTCCTTGTGCCTCAGTTTCCTCATCAATATGATGGAGGTAACAATAGAACCCACCTCAGCTTGGAGAAGATAAATGAACTGTATACAAACAATTACTGTAGACATTCTTTTGTCTATGAGGTAAAAATGTAAACTGTACAATTTTTTTTTTTTTTTTTTTTGGCTGCATTGGGTCTTTGTTGCTGCACACAGGCTTTCTCTAGTTGCGGCGAGCAGGGGCTTCTCTTCATTGCAGTAGGCATGCTTCTCATTGCGGTGGCTTCTCTTGTTGCAGAGCACGGGCTCTAGGCACACGGGCTCCAGTAGTTGTGGCACGAGGGCTCAGTAGTTGTGGCATGCAGGCTTAGTAGTTTTGGCACACGGGCTTAGTTGCTCCACAGCATGTGGGATTTTCCCGGACCAGGGCTCGAACCCGTGTCCCCTGCATTGGCAGGTGGATTCTTGACCACTGTGCCACCAGGCAAGTCCAACTGTACAAATCTGAGAATTTCAAAAGTTACTAAGGCAGCTGGAGACCATGTAGTAGTTAGCTAAAGTGCCACTTTACAGCCTGCAGTTGGTAAAGGAAAGGACAGGCAAAAAAGAGCGTCCTTCAGGGCTTCCCTGGTGGCGCAGTGGTTGAGAGTCCGCCTGCTGATGCAGGGGACACGGGTTCGTGCCCTGGTCTGGGAAGATCCCACATGCTGCGGAGTGGCTGGGCCCGTGAGCCATGGCCGCTGAGCCTGCGCATCCGGAGCCTGTGCTCCACAATGGGAGAGGCCACAACAGTGAGAGGCCCGCGTACTGCAAAAAAAAAAAAAAAAAAAAGAGCGTCCTTCAGCACCGTGAAGGGGCGTGAGAACATCGTGCAGACCAGTAGAGCCTGGGGCCTCGCAGGGCAGAGCCTTGCCAAGAGGAAAGCTCTTGTTCATGTGTCCTAATTCCAGCAGCCCTTTTCTTGTAAAGAGCTTTTATGACATGGGCTCTTTGAAGGTATGGTCACTGTGAGATGAAAAGGGCTGGAGAGAGAAATTTTCCACTGTCAGAGATTATACCAACCCAGCAGTGCGTGGGGCTCAAGCAAGACTGTTAATTACAGAACATAATGTTAAGATCGAGGAGGACTCTTCTGGAGTCATTAATCCTGAAACCCGAGATACCGATTATACAAGGGGACTTAACAAGAATTGAAAAATGAGGCCGGCCCTAAATCAACCCTAACAGGGTCTGAGTTTTCATATTTATCCAGCAAACACTCCTTGTCAGAGTTTTGTGGTTACTTAAGTAGAAATTAATACCAGCCCTGCCAAAACAGTTAATGTCTTAGCTGGGTGACATTCGGCCTCAAGAGTAATTCTCACAGTGAGCCCCCCGCTCAGACCCTGTCCTGGAGCAGGCGCAGTGCAGAGCGAGGGGGGATGCAGCCAGCCTGGGTGGGAAGGGAGGTGGCACGTGGGGTTCAGGCACGCTGTGATCAGTCGCCGGTGCCAGGCCTGGTCTGGATACCTGCGCTTTGATCCTGGTCAGACACCAGCTTGGCCTTGTGACTTTGGTCAAGACCCTTTCATAACGTTCTCAGCTTTTTCCTGTTCAGAAATGGGCTTGATATGAGTCTTAGGGCAAATAAAGATGAGGAAGAGAAGAGTGAGTGCTCTGAGGCTCTGCAGCACCTGGCTGTGCACACTTAGGGCAGTTGCTGTAATAAATGAGCCTGTCTCCTCCCAGGCAAAGCCTTTGGCTGTGTTGGAGGGTACATCGCCAGCACGAGTTCCCTGATCGACACCATCCGGTCCTATGCAGCGGGCTTCATCTTCACCACCTCCCTGCCACCCATGCTGCTGGCTGGAGCGCTGGAGTCTGTGCGGATCCTGAAGAGCACCGAGGGCCGGGTGCTTCGCCGCCAGCACCAGCGCAACGTCAAGCTCATGAGGCAGATGCTGATGGACGCCAGCCTTCCAGTCGTCCACTGCCCCAGTCACATCATCCCCGTCCGGGTAATGAGCGGCTTGTGATTGGACTCGCTGGGGGCCGGGGCTCCGCACTTGATGGGAGATGTCCTGGTTCACGCCCTCCTGAAGTTGGGCTGTGGCAGTGTGACTGCCAGGGCGAGGGACTGTAGCCAGTGGCCCTCTGCCGTGTTTCCGCCTTTGGTTGACTTCACAATGAGAATGAAGCCTTTGAACCCAGCAGGCTGGAGCAGAGGTTCCTTCTCCAGAGCACTAGCCTTGACAGGGTAAACACAGAGCTTGTATCTGGAAAGCTCCGGAAGCCTGAGCTTGGCTAGCTTTGAAGTATGGCTTTTTATTCATTTAATTTTGAAATGGGTCTTGCTTTGCCCACTACAAAGGGTAGCCCTGTTGCTGTCACAGTTGAATTCATCTGAGTAGTGAAGCTGGTATAAAAGCTGCCTTATCCCCAGGATGCACACGTCCAACTACCGTCATACTGGGGTCACAGAAGCTCCCGTTTCCCCCATTCGGAGTCTGGGTGGGGAGATCAGTGTGAAATTTACTTCTAATATGGTTTCAGTCCTCTGGTCTGTAGTGAACAACACTGGACCCTTTAAGTCTCAGGTGTCTGGGCAGCACTTTACCTCTGTGCCAGGCTTGCATACGCGGCTCCAGCCTGAGCCACGTGGGCACGCGTGTCACTAGTCTCTGCTAAGAGGTGGTCCATCCAGTTCTGGTCTCACCTTCTGTTATCAAACTTAGGTTGCAGATGCTGCTAAAAACACGGAGGTCTGTAACGAGCTAATGAGCAGACATAACATCTACGTCCAAGCGATCAATTACCCCACGGTGCCCCGGGGGGAGGAGCTGCTGCGCATCGCCCCCACGCCCCACCACACGCCACAGATGATGAACTACTTCGTGGGTGAGTAGCCGGGGAGCCGCAGCACCTCATGGGAGAGTGGCATGAAGCTGTCTTTTCAGTGTCTATAATTGAAGCCATTCAGAGTCATTCAGATTTGTCTCTTCTTCTTCCAAGCAATTCAGAATGTTCTCAGATGGTATAAAACTGTAAAAGACACTTAGTCATTTGCGTTCACTTCAGGAGGGTGCAGTCATTTGGGAAGTGCTGAGGGAGCCTGCTCATCCACTCACTGTTCCCATGCCCCTGTCTGGGTGACTCAAGGATGCCCGGTCACAGCTGTTGCAGGAGAGATGCCTCTGAGGGCCTAAGTCTGCCCGGGCCTCCAGAGCTCAGCTCTGCACTTCCCTCTGTTCTCTGAACCAACTCCACACGAACCCCTTCTGATGAGAGTCACTGTTCAGCATTTTATATTCTCATAGTTCTGTAGAAGCCAGTCCTTCACCCCCCCCCACCCCGCGTCCACCTAAAGGCAGAGACCAATGGGCTGCTCCTGGTTGCCTCTGCCTCAAAGGTGCGTTCTCCTCCTGAGCCACCACCCCTGTCCGAGGTGTTTCCCCTGCCTGGAGCCTTTAGGGCTGCTCTGCTAGGAGTGCTCAGCCCGACACAGTGGAGCCATGTGGGAGCAACTTCTTTCCTGAAGGCATGTAAAGGAAAGCCAGAGTTGGGTTTTGTTTTTTGTTTTTTTTTTTTATAACAGCCTATTAAGATGGAATTCACATACCGCAAATTCCACCCTTTCAAAGTATGAAATTCAGTGGTTTTTAGGTAATGTGGTGCAACCGTCACCACTCTGATTCCAGAACATTTTCGTCACCTCAAAGAGAAACCACACACCCCTTAGCAGCCACTCCCCATCCCCAGCCTCCATCAGCCCTGATCCACTTTCTGCCTATACATTACATTTTATGTAAGTGGAATCGTACAATATATGGCCCTTTATGCCTGGCTTCTTTCACAGCACAGTGTTTTCAAGGTTCAGCCATGTTGTAGCATGAATCAGCACTTCATTTCTTTTTATTACCAAATAATCTTCCTTGGTACAGATATACCACATTTTGTCTATCCATCAATTGACGGATGTTTGGGTTATTTCCACTTTTTGACTATTATGAAAATAATTCTGCTGTGAACATTTGTGTGCAAGTTTTTGTTGGGGGCATGTGTTTCCATTCGTCTTGGGTATGTACTGCCTTTAATTTTTAAAAACTGTTCTTCCTCACAGAGAATCTGCTGGCCACGTGGAAGCGAGTTGGGCTGGAACTCAAGCCACATTCCTCAGCCGAGTGTAACTTCTGCAGGAGGCCGCTGCATTTTGAAGTGATGAGCGAAAGAGAGAAATCCTACTTCTTTGGTATGAGCAAGTTGGTGTCTGCTCAGGCCTGAGTGTGTCACACCCTCAATTACTCCACCTAACCCCAGGCCACATTGTATCCAGGTAGTCAGTTCTCCAGAGTTGTCTTTGTATGTGAATTAAATTATATTAAATTTTAATCTGTAGTAAACGTGTAGTCCTGAAAATAAATTCTTGTCTAAATCATGGGTCCTCTTTTCATTGGCTCCTGAATCAAAAAATCATTCATCCCTTTAAACTTGGTCTGTACTGTTGAGATGTATGAAGTATATAAAAACATCCTGGTCCTCCGGTAGTGGCTCCAGACCCTGCTGGGATGGCAGGACCTCCCAGTCCGCAGGAAGCTAGCATGTCTTTAATGCGAGCCAGGTGGTGGCCCAGCTGCGCCCCAGCCTGAGCAGTTCTGAGAGCAGTCACCACAGGGCACCACACGGCGGCTGTTTCACTCTGAGCCTCTCCCCACACCTTACGCGCAGTCCGCGCTGCAGTGGCTTCTCCCTTCCCACTTTCCCTTCCCAGCCACTGCCTCCCCCTCACACTTCCCTGTGAAAGTTGGGCAGTCGGGCTTGTCTGTCACCAGCAGGTCCTCCAGTGCCAGCTGCACCTGTGATTGTGCCCCTCCCCTCAAAGTGGAGGCGTTTGTGCTCCTTCCTCTGACTCGTGCCCCTTGTGTTCTGGGTCCCCTGGCTTCTCGTGCATTCCTGCAACTATCTCTTGCCTTCTCCCCATTGGCCTGCAGCAGGCTCTCACCCATCCTAAAAATAAAACGCTCTCCCTCAGTCTCGACCCCCATCTAGCTGCTGCCTCTGTTCTGCCCCTTTTCTGCTTAGCCCTCCCCACTTGGTCCTTCAGCCTGTTCCTTGTGGAGGCCGCTCTTTTCTTGCCACGTCTTGCTGCTTCTTGCCAAATCCAGTGGCCTCCTGTTTTCCTTTCATTGGATCTCCCAGTGGTGTCTGAGGTGGTTGTCCTTGGCCTTTTTACAGCTTACTCTAAGCTTCCGTGCCACTGACCTCTCCTGATTGCCCTCCTCCTTCCTGAACTGGTCCTTCTCTGAACATTGAGCGCCCCCTGGGTTCATCTCTAACTGCATGTAACCCTTCCCCTCCCTGCACAAGATCTCCCCCAGCCCCGGGTTTCCAGTTCCAGCTGTACGGGTTTCCAGTTCCAGCTGTACGTCACTGAGGGCCAGCAAACAAGCACCTGAACCACGCAGCTCCTGAGGGCGCCCTGGGTCTGCCCACTCCTCCCCTTCCTGCCCTTCTCCTCATCTTCCCACATCTACCCAGTTACTCCTGCCTCTCGTGGAAAACAACTCTGTCCTGCCCACGCGTGACACTGTTAGCAAGTCGTGTACATTTTACATCGAAGATACACCTCAGGCCACTTCCTGTCACCTCCCACTGCTACCATCCTGCTCGTGCCACCATCATCCTGGCACCCGCCCCAGCCTCTACCCCACACAGCAGCCTGAGAGAGCTTTTTAAAAAAACGGAGTTCCGTGGCGGCCCAGTGGTTAGGACTCGGCACTTACACTGACGGAGCCCGGGTTTGATCCCTGCTTGGGGAACTAGGATCCCGTGCAGTGCAGCCTAAAAAACATATATATATCACATCCTGTCCCTCCCCTGTAGAAAATTTTTCAGGGTCTTCGAATTGCACTCATTAAATTCTAGATTGTCACACAGACTGATGACATTCTCTGGGATCAGGATCCCATCCAGCTCTGCAGCCTCATCTCCCGTCCCACCCCAACCTGTTCACTCTGCCTCACATGTGGAAGCGTACTCCTGGGCCTCAAATACCCACGGACGTTCTCACCAGCTTCCAGACCTTGGTGGTGTTAGCCATTGTTTCTCTCCTGGATTTCTCTTCCCTGGATCATGGTGTGGATGCCTCTCTTCACACAGGACAAGGGTCCGCGAGGAGACCTTCCCTGAGCCCCCGGAATAAGACAGCCCCTCCTGTGCTCTCACCATCACTTGGCCTCCCCCCGGGCTTCCCTTCAAAGCCTTGGTCACCACCCCTGCTGACCGTTTCCCTGTCATTCTCCTTGTTTCTCTCTCCCCAATGCTGTGCACAGTACCTGACATACACAGTGGACATTGAGTAAATGTGTTGAGTGAACAAAAGGGGACTGTCTCAGCTGTAATGCAACACCACAGACTGCGGGGCTCAAACAACAAACATTTGTTTCTCACCGTTCTGGAGACTGGAAGTCGCGGTCAAGGTGCCAGCAGATTCAGTTCCTGGTGACAGCCCTCTCCCTGGCCTGCACGCAGCTGCTTTCGCACTATAAATGCACGTGACCTTTCCCTCTTCCTCTTCTTATATGATCACTAACCCCACCACAAGGGGCCCACCTCCTGCCCTAATCTAAATCTAATTACCTTCCAAAGGCCCCACCTCCAAACACCATCACCTGGGAGTTATTGCTTCAACCCATGGGAGGACAAACATTCAGCCCATAATAGGCACCAGTAAGAACACCCAAGGCTACTTTACCAGAAAGAATAGGTGAGCCGAAGATCAACCAAGCAGCCGGAGGACACAGAGCCTCCTGGCCTCGCTGGCCTCTCTCAGCTCCAGGGGCGGCTGGGGGTGGCCCCCCGCCCCTAATCAGCCCAGGCACTGAAAGAGCTCCCTGAGTCCTGGTCCCATCAGATAAAGCCACACACCTGGGCAGGCCGCTGGGCGTGATGGAAGTCACGTCCCCTTGGAAAAACCACGCGCCTCCTTTCTGCTCAGGAAACATGCCTCACTCAGCCTTCCCAGCTCTGTTCCCTCACGAAAGCCTTCAGGGCCTTTCCATTGTCCTACACGTTCCCACGCCTGGAACTCCCTCCACCTCCTTTCCGCCCAGTGTGGTTTCCCCTCTACCTTGGGTCCTGTTTCTCCCTGAACGCTTAACGAGACCCACCTTCCTTCTCATTAAGACTCAGAGCCAGCTGGGTCAACAAGGTCATGAGCTCAACTTCTTGCTGCTGGTGGTTATGAGAACAAAGGATGATGGAATGTTCTGGAGGGAGTGGATGGATTTATCAACTGCTTACACAGGAGAAGCTTGGCTTCTAATAAGAATCCAAGTGTGAAAATGTATGATGTCATGGAAGTTTCCCAAGAATATTTAGAAGTCTAGGGTGTTAAATAAAATGTCTTAGAGGGGAAAGGGAGAGCTGTAGCTTAGAATCTTAGCAGCACTTCTTCCCGTCAAGTTGTCCTGAGTCTCATGCCCTCTACTTATCTAGCACACACTGCTCCCCAACAGCAAAGAAGCACAGGGAGGCAACACCAGGGCCCGCAGTCACCTCGGTCCTCCTCCCGGCTTCACGAGCCTCTGATTCAACCACATTCGCCTCCAAACCCCGTTCAGTGCTCTGGGCAGGGGCCCTGATTCAGGAGGATCCATCTCTGGGTGGAGAGAGAAAATCTTGAAGCCACATCAGCTAGTTGTCCTCAGCATAAGTCCCTTGCCTAATAATGACCACCAAGGACCCGCTAGGTTTCCCAGACTTTACACACATTACCACAAACCCTTGTAACAGCCTGCAGAGTAACTCTGGCCATCCCCATTTTCAGATGAGCAAACAGGCTCTGCAAGGGAGGTCACCTGCACAGGATAACCCAAATGGCAGAGCTGGTGATCGCCCCAGGTAATCTGACCTGAGGCTCATCTCTTCCACAGCCTTGCAGAGCTGCGCCGTGGGTAGTGTCGAGGATGTCCAGCAGTGTGGAGGAGAGGGCTGGGAGCCAGCCACGAGTGCCCTTCCCGACCACGGTATCTCCCGCCCAGCTCCTAGCGCCCCCTGTGGGGCCTGGGTTAGTGGCTCTGGCCCCGACGCCATAGACAGCAGCAGAGCCTTTCCCTGCAGATTGAACCAAGCACCATGGACCCGTAGACTCACTTAAGCGGAGCCCAACAGTGCTCCTAACATAGCCCCCATGCTTCATCTCCAAAATGCTCTTCTTCTGAATCCTCAGCCCCAAAAGAACCAGGTCTGGGAGCATGAGTGAGTGACCGTGTATGTGGAGGCTCTAGCTGGGAACTACCCGAGGGCAGACTCTCTTGGTCTGAGACAGGCAAATTGTGCTTCCCACATGCAAAATGTGGTGCCCTGGACAGGGCCCTGCCTCCTGCTCCAGATGTTGCCAGAGCTGTCTCAGAGCCACTCAGCAGGGCCTCCCCCAAGACTCCAGCCTGGGGGAAGGATGGTTCCTGTTTTCTCTTCTCCCCAGGCATGGGCCACGGAAGCTCATGGGGCCACGCTATAACTTCAGCCTGCCCTTCCAGAAGCCGGATTGGGTCAGGGCCCTTGTGGGGCTTCTGATAGGTGGGCCAGAGATCCTCCTCTTTCTTTCAGGCAGGCAGATAATAGGGGATGCCAGCCCCCTGCAGGAGCCCCTATACCCAGGTCAGAAAGGAGAAGGAAACCTATACTTCTCTTCCAGCTGTGGCCTGGAGGGAGGGCAAAAGCAGCCTCCCAGCCCCACCAGGGCTGCAAGATTAGCCAAGTCTGCATGAGCTCCAACCTTCCATCCCAGAGGCCGTGAGCTGCCCCAAGCTGGCCTGGGCCAGCTCGGCTGGTCCCACTCTCCCACCGCCCCAGGCCCCGGCTCTGACTGAGAGGCTGCAAGTGTCTCCTCTGCTCCTCAAAGGGCAGACTGACTTGTGGGGCTGGTGAGGCAGCTGGCCCGGGCAAAGCACCACAAGAACTCTGGGCCTGACAGGACCCACAACTCCCCGAACACTTGTGGAGACCGTGAGCAGGTTGTCTCCAAACACTGGCATGTGGGCATCAAGGCTCCTGGCAGTATCCCAAAATCTACACTGAAATCTAGTATCAAAACTAGAAACACACACACATACTCCATCCTGGCTGCAACCCTCACCTAAGTGCAATCAGCTGTGAGAGGTGGCGGCTCATCTAGGTGTCCATTTGATGTCAGAACAGAGAGACTCAGCATGTGCTCTAGGTGGAAACAGAAAGGGATGGATTGTGAGCTCACCCTAGAATCTTCCCTGACTCTCAGCTCACTGCTGCCAGGATTCACCCGCAGGCCTTCCTCTCCCCAGCCTGGACCAGCCTCCTGGGTGCAGCACAGAAATGGCCACCAGAGGGCGCAATCACCCCTCTGAACTTGCCTCCAATCTTCCCCATCTCTTTAGGAATGAACATTCCCCAGGGCCGCCGCCTCCAAGGAATCTGGCGCCAGTCAGAAATGAAGGGGGCCTGCAGGTTCTCTGCCCTTGAGGCAGCTTCAGTTCCATCTGGTGAGGGAGGCAGATCCTGAGACCAGTTCCAGAGGAATGCTGAGCTCGGCAGGCCTGGGCATCTGGGGAGGGGTTGACAGGGGCAGAAGACCCAGCCTGCCTCTGGGAAAGACCAAGGCCGCACTCGGTGACCTTCCTCAGACTCCCCTGAAAAGATGCCAGTGAACACAACTGCCCTTAGCATCTTCCCTCCCCTGCGGACCCATGCCCCGTGGGCCCTCCCTCTTTCTCCATGACAATTACCCCCAAATCACCTCTTGCTCCCCTTCATTTTAGGAAGGCCTGGAGCACTGTCCCCTTTTCCTCCCACTCCCACCTCCAGTGAGCTCAGGGTTAGCTGTTGGCCCTCCGGTAGCATTTATTAAGCGCCTGCTCTATGCCAGCGGGGGAGAGGGAGCCAGAGAAGTGGTCTTGCAGAGCAAGGCAGGTTGGGGCATCCCAGGCAGAAAGGCAAGTCGAGGTGGGGGGATGAGGCGTGCTGGGCTGTTGCTCTGTGCTATTCGGCTGTCGTGGGGCCCCGGCAGAAGTTCCGGTTGTAGAAATGGCGGTTGTCCCTGGTCAGGGCTGTGCCCAGCTGGGCCCAGAAGCTGCCCTGGCCACTGGGCTGGTGGGGCCAGAGGAGAACGCTCTGGCGGCACAGGCGCTGGCGCAGCCGCACGTAGCGGGAGCGGTAGGCGTCGGGGCGCAGGATCACCAGGACCACCACATCCTTGTGGTCCTCCAGCAGGCGCTGCTGGGCCAGCAGGAAGCTGGCACGCAAGAGGCCGCTGACCCGGTCCGTGTGGGCCAGCACAAACAGGGTCTTGCGGCTGCTGTAGACCGAGGCCCACAGGTTCTCAAAGAGCGTCTTGCCAGGTAGCCAGTCACGCTCCTCCAGGCACAGGCGGAGTGCCCAGCGCCCACGGCGCTCCTCCAGCTGCACCCGCAGCTCGTTGTACACCCAGTCGGCCACTGCGCTCTGCGTCTTGTCGAAGACCACGAAGGCATCGTAGAACAGGGCGTCTGCGCCCCGCTGCTGCCCCCACCGGGGCAGCCAGGCCAGGCACAGGTGGAAGCAGTACCAGAGGTCCCAGCCGCAGAGGTGGTGCAGCATGGGCACAGCCAGGCCCAGGGCCACCACCATCAGGGAGAGGCCAAAACAGTCCCAGGAGAGGGCCTCGTCCAGGCAGAGGCGCAGGTCCTGTGCGAAGATGCTGCGGCCCTGGAGCTGGCCCGGACTGCCACACTTGACTCGGCTGGGCAGCCCGGGCACGGCAGCCTGCACCTGAAGCAGGAAATCCACGAAGGCTGCCCCACAGGCACAGTGCAACGGGTTGGTGCTCACGTCTAGGATTTTCAGGGTGCCCGCTAGGGAGCCAAACCAGGAGGGCTCCACCGTCTTGAGGGCGTTGGCACTGAGGTTGAGCTCTTCCAGCCGCTTGGCGAGAACAAAGAAGCCGGGGGTCACGAAGCCAATGCTGTTGCTGCTGAGGTCCAGCTTACGGAGCCGGGTACCAGATGGCAGGCTGCCGTTGCTCAGGGCCTTCAGCTGGTTTCCCGCCAGGTCCAGTGTTTCCAGCTGGGGCAGGAGGGCCAGGCTGCTCCAGTTGAAGAAGCCCAGGTTATTGTCACGGAGACGCAGCAGCTTCAGGCTCTTGGGGAGGTTGTCCAGAGTGCATGGCAGGAGGGTATGCAGGCGGTTCTGGGACAGGTCCAGCAGGACCAGGCTTCTCAGGCCTTGGAAGAAGCGGAGATAGAGGTCTCCCTCAGCCCACATCTGGCTCAGGGCATTGCCACTGAAATCCAGGGCCTGTAGTGAGGCGCTGCAGAGCTGCTGGGACACACGGCTATGGATGTCGTTGTGCGCCAGGCTGAGGTAGCGCAGGGAGCGCAGCTGGGCCACGAAGCTGAGATTGTGGCCCACGCCCTGCATGCTGAAAGGCTGGCTGTTGTAGCTGAGGTCCAGCGCCTCCAGTCGCGGCAGCTCCGTGAACGAGCTCCCATGGTATAGGTCCAGCTTGTTGTGGGACAGGTCCAGAACCCGCAGGCTGGTCAGCGGCACGAACTGGGAGCCGTTGACCGCCTGCGAGATGCTGTTGTGGCTCAGGCGCAGGCACTGGAGGCGCGAGAGGCGGGCAAACATCTCTGGCTGGATCGTCACCAGGTTGTTCCGTGACAGGTCCAAGGTGAAGCTGAAGTTCTTGCAGCTTAGCATGAAGTCCTCCAAGCTGAGGGTGTCCAGTGGGCCTGGAGCGAGGTCCCTGGACGGCAGCCAGAACTTCGGCCCACTGTCCGCCTCCCCCAAGGTGGCTGCCGGCCTTGCAGCTCCACTGATGCGGTTGTCCGACAGGTCCACATAGAGCAGGTCCGGGAAGGCCCCGAAGATGCTGAGCTGGGCCTGGTTGATGAAGTTCATCTGCAGACGCAGAATCTGGAGCATGGGCAGGTGGGTCAGCGGCTGAAGCGTGGTCTCGCTGAGCGAGCGGAAGAAGATGCCGTGCATGTCCAGCTCCTTCAGGGAGAGCAGGCCCTTGAAGGAGGGCGCCAGGTGCAGGTGGGCGAAGGACACCTTCTTGTGGTAATTGAAGGACAGGTTGAGTCTGCGCAGCCGGGCCAGGCCCCAGAAGGCCGTGGTCTTGGTGATGCAGTCATAGAGGAAGTTCTCACTCAGGTCTAGCACTTGGAGCCTGCCCAGGCCACGGAACCATCTGTTGTCCAGTCTGTAGAGAGAACTGTCCTTCAACACCAGGCCTTCGAGGCGGCTCAGGTGGCTGAAGGTGTCGGGGTGCAGCTTGGGGAAGTGCTTTGGACACTCCATGCAGGGGTTGCGGGCATGGTCACAGCGGCGGCAGTTCCCACCCACGTCGAGCACGCGCAGGGCGGTCAGATTGGCCAGGTCCTTGGGCGCCAGGGTGACAATGTGGTTATAGGACAACAGCAGGGTCTCCAGGCTGGGGGGCAGGAGGCGGGGCACCTCTGTGAGGTTGTTGTACTTGAGCGACAGGTGCGTGAGGTTGCCCAGGCCAAGGAGGGCGCCCGGGGCCACCTCCAGTGCCCGGTGGCAGGGGTTCTTGTAGTAGCAGTTGCCGTCTACGTACAGAAAGCGCAGGGCGTGTAGGCCGGCGAAGTGGGTGGGGTCTAGCACCAGGATGTTAGTGTGGCTCAGCGACAGGGACACGAGGGACCCGGGCAGGGCGGGCACGGTCGTGATGCCGTTGTAGCTCAGGTGCAGCTCCTCGAGGGTGGGCACGGCCAGGAAGGTGTTGGGCTCGATGGTCATGTGGCAGGGGAAGTGCATGGGGCTGAGGCCGGCCGGCGGGCAGTTCCACTTGAGGTTGAGGATCCGCAGGCTGGACAGGTGGGCGAAGTCAGAGTCATGCAGGTGGTGGATGCGGTTGGAGAGCAAAGAGAGGCTGGTGACATTGGCCCGCGGCGCCGCGGCCGAGAAGTGTGGCACGGACTTCAGGAACAACCAGTTGCAGTTCACCAGGCCGTGGGGCTGGAGTTCACAGGGCAGGAAAGCAGGCAGGGTGCCCTGGGCCAGGGCTGCAGCCAGTGCCACTGCCTGCACCAGGAGAGAAAGGGGGTGCCGGGCACGGCAGGGGCCCTGTGGGGTGGGCACCGTGTGAGGGCACGGCCCCAGCTCCACCTCTCCTGCCCCCCCGCCGGGGTCTCCTGCAGGGCTCCCAGCCCTCCAGGAAGGTTCCTGTTTCTCTGCCCAGTGCCTATCCCACCTCCAAGGCCCAAAGGGAACTTGGACTCGGGTCTGAGGCCCAGCCTTTGACTCAGAACGGGGAATCAGAACTGGTTCTGAGACCTGGAATCCAGACTCATGATCTAGAGCTTTCACTCAACCAAACCCCAACTGGATAGGAGAGCCAGGTAGGTGGTCAACAGGCCCCCCAGGCTCTCCCTGACTCTCCCCTTCCGTTCCTCAGAGGTTTCTCTTTCCTCCTGAGCGAGGGGGCATCTTCCCTTCCCTCCAGCCCCCTTAAAATCTCCCTCTGCTTTCTACCAGGCTTCCCCCAGCCCTCCCTCTCTGTTTGGCCGAGAGGTGGGAATGAGGGTCTCCTGCTGGGGCTCAGGCTGTCTACCACCCAGGGCCCTGGCCAGGGTGGGCACTGCCCAGCTCTTTCCCCATCTGCCCACCTCACCCAGCCCAAGCACTCAACCTGCTGTGGGTCAGAACGGATTGGAGGGGAGGTTGGGCAGCAAAGGGCAGACAGGGCCCAGCCTGGGTGCTCCCCTTGCTCACAGCCCAGCACCACCACTGAGCGCAGCCCTAGGCCCCAGCCTCCTCACCCAAGCAATGGGTTTGTGTCTCATGGCTCAGAGAAGGTCTTCTGCTCTGATGTCTTCAGGGTTCAGTGAGTTTCCCCAGGGTCACCTGGGTGACTGTCCCTTTCACCATTGCAGCCACCAAACCCACCTTTCTCCCTACCACTTCCCACTGTCCCCTTCCCTGGGGACTGAGGGCTGCTGTCCTACCATGACAGGGAATGGGGGCTTCTCCAGAGGGTCTGGCTGGCAGACTAGGCAGCAGCTGCAGGGAAGGATGCTTCGCACTCACAGCCCCTTGCCGTGGTGATGGCTTGGGGAACAGAGGAAGTGAGAATTTCGCAATAACCTAGCCCCCTTCCTTCCCCCACCCCATGCCCAGGGCAGGGGTGTTGGGGGGGGGGATGCAATGAGTCAGAGGCCATTTGCATAGTCAGGTGGCAGCCGGCCCCTTCACCTCTTCCTCTTTCCACTCTCCCCCCCACCCCTCTTCTCCACAGCCTGTCCTAAGAATCTGCCACATCCCACATGGGCCTCACACTGGTCCTCTGAGAAGTCTGGGGAGAAACAACCACCCAGAGCCCAGTCTAAGGTCAGTGAGAGAGTGGAATTAGGGGCAGTGCCAGACCTGGGTGGGCTGCTGACACCCATGCCAGGGCCTGCTCAGCCCCTGCCCCCAGGCAGCACTCTCAGGCCAGCAGCTCCCACACTGCCCTTTCCTGCCCTGCAGCCCCATCCCCAGGGCTGTGTGCCATGCCGGGCCTGGCATACAGGGTCGGAGGGCAGCACTGGCCTTGCCCAGGCTCACCTGCCCCACTGTAGCTGCCACTTCCTCTAGAAGCAGGGCCTCCTCTGCATTCCCAACACACCATCAGAGAACAAACCCCATGGCTGGACCAGCTGAGACCTCCTGGCTCATCCTCCCCTGAGGCTCTTCTCACATGATCCTTCTGACCCAGGTAATCGTAACAGATCACTCAGGCCCAAAGCCTCAAGGTGACCCGGGACCCTCAGCAAGTCCTGCTGGCTCCAGGTTCAGAATCTGCCCGTTGCCCCCCACCTTCACGTCCACCAGCCTGGTCTGAGCCGCCATCACCTCTTGCCTAGACCAGTGCAGTCATCGCCTCCTCAGGGTTGTCCTGATTCTGCTCTCAAGCCCCAAAGCTTATTCTCATTAGACCCTTAGGTCACATTAGGTCCCTCCTCTGCTCAGACGCCTCTATGGCCCTTTCTGGGGTCAAAGCCAGTCTACATCATAGCCAGCAAGGTCCTATGGTATCTGCTGCCCTCCCACTGCCTCCCTGACCAGTCTCCGGCCATTGGCCTTCTAGCTGTGGCTTGAACACACCCATGTACTCTCCTGCCCCAGGGCCTTTGAATATGCTATGTTTGTTTATTTAGCCGCGCTGGGTCTTAGTTGCGGCACACAGGATCTTCGTTGTGGCGTGTGGGATCTTTTAGTTGCAGCATGAGGGATCTAGTTCCCTGACCAGGGATCAATCCTGGGCCCCCTGCATTGGGAACATGGAGTCTTAACCACTGGTCCACCAGGGAGTCCCCATTCCCTCTGTCTTGAAGCTTTTTCCAGATACTCACATAGCCCCCTCCCTCACCACCTTTACGTCTCTGCTCACACATCACCGTCTCAATGAGGCCTTCTCTGACATTCTTATAAACCCCCTACCCCAGATTGGGTATTCCTGAGCTCTTTTACGTAATTTGTCCTTAACAGTTTTTACCTGCTAACACACCGTAATACTGATTTTTCATGGTTTCTTGTATATTCTCTTATTCTTCCGCTGGAATGTCAGCTACTTGAGGGCAAGGATCTCTTTGTCTGTGTCCCCAGAGCCCTACCCGGCACAGAGTAGGTGCTCAATATTTGCTGAATCCATGGGTCTCCAGCACTCAGCCCTGGGCAGGCACAGAGAGTGTTTCTGAGTGATGGTTAAATGAATGAGTGAATGACAGAACAAATAGGGCTTCTGCTGGAAGGGGGAAGCTTCTCTGTGCTTCTCTGTGCCCACGTCTGGATGGGTGTCATGGCAGGCAGGCACCAAGCTGCCAGGCGTCCAGCTGGTGCACAGGCCCAGGTGGTTTAGCAGTCTGAGGGCGATGGCATTGTCTTCCTGCTCACCTGAGAACCAGTGTTCGGGGTGAGAAAGGACAGGTCTCCTTCTCTGGGTTCTGGCTAGGGTTCCAGCTCTCCTCCCTACAATTCTAAGGGCTTTAGGACTTCCCTGGTGGTGCAGTGGTTAAGAATCCACCTGCCAATGCAGGGGACATGGGTTTGAGCCCTGGTCCAGGAAGATCCCATATGCCTTGGAGCAACTAAGCCCGTGCAACAAGAGAAGCCACTGCAGTGAGAAGCCCATGCACCGCAACAAAGAGTAGCCCCTGCCCGCCGCAACAAGAGAAAGCCTGCGCGCAGCAACGAACACCCAATGCAGCCAAAAATAAATAAATAAATAAATTTAAAAAATAAATAAATAAGGGCTTTAGTAGGGGCTGAGAGAGGCCCCAGGGATGGGGACTGCCCTGAGTCCCAGCCCAAGATGCACTCTCAAGAAAAAGGACGGTGCCCATCCAGCAGCTGAATCCATCATCAGCCCCACATGTCCCCACCCCTGTACAACTCCCACCCAGGATGGGAGGGGTCTTCCACCCACTTCTCAGAGGCAGAGAATGAAGTTCTGGTTCCTGCTGAATCCCAAGCCTGAGGGAGATTCTCCCAGACTCCCTGGGACCAGAAACCCAGGCCCTTCGGGGCAGAACGCAGGTACCCAAGAGAGGGCCAATGAGCTGACGGTGAAGTCTGCACATGCACACACGGGCTGGAGACACCAAGATCCAGAGGTCCACGGAAACAGCCACCATGCCTCAGCCCCACAGCAGCCGGGAAACCTAGTGGACAGATCTTACTCAGTGTGGCAGGCCCCCAAGGAGGTCCATGTCCTAATTCCCGGAACCTGTGAATATGTTCCCTTACGTGATAGAGACTTTGCAGGTGGGATTAAGCTAAGGATCTTGAGATGGGCAGAGTATTCTGGATTATCTGAATACAATCACAGTGTCCTTGTAAGACAGAGGCAGAGGGGATTTGACTACTGATGGCCATATGACCACGGAAGCAGAGGGAAGCAGAATCAGAGAGAAGATGCTATGCCGCTGGCTTTGAAGATGGAGGGGCCACAAGCCAAGGAACGCAACCGGCCTCTAGAAGGTGGAAAAGGTGAGGAAATGGATTCCCCTGAGGCCTCCAGAAGGAAACAGCCCTGCTAAAACTGTGACGTTAGCCCTGTAAGACTCATTTCAGACTTAAGAACCGTGAGAGAATAAATGTGTGGTTTTAAGCCACTAAGTTTGTGGTACTTTGTTACAGCAGCCACAGAAGATGAATCCACCCAGATCCCCTATATCACAACAGAGGTGTGCCTGCCTCTTGGATGGAGCTCCCATCGACAAGCCGGCCTCTTCACGCTGTGCCCTCATACACAGGAACACAGGTTCTCCCACACATCTGCAGCCGGGAGGGCTGGGGCTCCACCTAGCAGGCCAACAGGCCCCTTCTGCATTGGGAGGGGACAGTTCTATGCTCAGGGCTTCCCCATTCCCGGTGCCAGAGATGGCCCCTCAGGGCCAGACTCAGCTGTTGATTTAAAAATATTTTATTCTTTAAAAAATACAGCATTCAACCATCTCGTCCTGCAATGACCCCCTGCCCCAGCCCCGAATGACCACACCCCTTGTGGCCAAAGGCTTCTGGGCCATGCTGGGACCCTAGTCTCAGTTCCCCTGGGGGCCAGGTTCATGCCAGGCCCCCCACCCAGCCCCTTGAACCAGCTGGGCAGGGTCCCCAGATGCCCTGGGCACATGGAAGAGAGGCAGGAACAGCGGGGGGGAGGGTCGCAAAATGCCAGCCCAGTGGTCCTCGGAAGCTGCAAGAATGTTCACTCACCGGCCCTCCTGCCCACAGGAGGTCACCCCAGATCCCAGGCTGGGAAGGAGGGAGGTGGCCGCGGGGATGGGGTCGGGGTGGGGTAGGGGCAGCCCCACAGTTCCACATGCCAGCAGGGCTCGGGTCCCGCCACCTAGCTGTCGTCCCCATTCTCGCCAGGGCCACGGATGAGGCGCTTGTGGCCCCGCTTGCCCCCGGGGCCCTTGGGCTTGGCGAAGGCCTGCTTGAAGGCGTGCTGCTTGGGGTGCACCTCGTCATAGAGGAAGCTGGCCGTCAGCTCCGCCCCGTCGCCAATCTCAATCTGTGCAGGGCAAGGCAGTGGTCGGTCACTCCAAGGGTGGAGGGCCCTAACACACACCACCCTTGGTCACCCCCCACTCCTGGGGCACCCCCCTGATCTCTCTCACTCTAGCCCTGGGGTGTCCTCTCAGATCCCCACCTGAAACGCACCTCCAGGAGCACAGAGCCTAGGGCCTGCTGCCCTGCAGGCCTTGTCACCCCCTACCTGCCTTTCAGACCCAGGAAAAGGAGAGACATGGGTGTCAGAGCTGGGGCTTCTCCAAGACATCAGTTACCTGGGCGGCCTGGGCTATGCACACTATCTCCTGGGCCTCAGTCTCCCCATCCAACCAACAGGGCAACAATGCCCCTGCTCTGCCATTGTCACGGGACCCTGATGCCCCACGTGGAGGGTGGGGTGACAGGGCCCTGGGAGGCGAGGCCCTAGGGAATGGGTGCCCACCTTCTTGGCGATCTCCAGCTGGAAGTCCTGCTCCACGGAATCGAGGAGGCGGCTCTTGCAGCTGGAGTACAGCATGCGCTCCTTGATGCTGCACTTGTAGCCGGGCATCGAGTAGATGAACACTGCGGAGAACAGGGAGGTGAGCCGCAGCGGGCCTGGGACTCCCGCTGCCCCATGGCCCCTGCAGGCGGCCCACCCAGCTGTGGGCCAGCGCGGGAGCCCTGCTGTGGCCACTCACCCACAGACTCCAGGGGGTCACCCTCATGGGTGTGCTTGTAGAGGAAGAAGTGGTAGCGGGCGGCATCTCGGGGCACCCGTGATGGCAGCTGGGCCACGTCCGTTGGCTCTGTGTGCACCAGTTCGATGGTCTCCCGCTCCAGGTCCAGCTTCTGCCGAGGGGCAGGGGGAGACGTGAGGGCACCACGCGGGGGAGGGCCCAGGCCCACCCTCGCCAACAAGAATTCCCTGAGGTGGGAACCTGCTGTCATCTCCCTCTCCCGGGGCTCCCCTCCCCCATCCTGCCATGCGGGTCCCTATGAAGAGGCCACTCCTGGGCGCTGCCCCAACTCTGCCCCTTTGAACACTCTGCTAGAGGAGCAAGTCCCAGCAAGGACAATGGACAGGACAGTGGCGAGGGCCTTCACCTCAAGGAGGCATCACCCTTGGGCCAGCCTATCCTCAGAGCTGAGGACCCATTCTGCTTGAAAGGGGGCAGGCTGGACCACTGGGGCAGAGGGACCCTGGCTGGGGAAAGGGGGTGGTCAGGGGGCTGAGGGAGTCTGGGACAGGAAGGGGCTCAGGGCTGAGGGGTGAACCCAGGGGTGATGTGTGTACGCAGCGTGGAGGGCGGATTGAGGGACAGTGTCTCACAGGAGTCCCTGTGGGTGAGCCGGGCAGGGCAGGGCAGGGCAGGGGAACAGAGTGCAGCCACCACACGTGGCGACTGTAGGGAACAGGCAGGGATGGAGGGCAGCGTGTTCCCACCAGTACGTGGGTGAGCTGAAGTGAGCTCATGCGTGTGCGCAGGAGCAGGGTGGAGGTGCAGCACACCCTGAGTGTGTGCCTGGGACAGGGAACGGGCACCCACCAGCTGGATGTAGTTGATTGTCTTCTGCCTGAGCTGCTGAAGTGCCCGCTGGGCCTGAGGCTGCAGAGGGAAGGCCAGGCCCTGCAGGGTCTGGTGTTTGCTCTCCACACTGATCTCTGTCTTCACCTGGGGACAGATGAACATTGAGTGAGGCCCTCACCTGCACAAACCAGGGTTTAGCCCACCTGGGTAGCACAGGCTTGGCCAGCAGAGCCTGATGTGACCTCGAGGGCCTCGGGCCAGGACTTCTGCCCACCCTGTCCAGCGCACCCACCTCGTTAATACGGATCTGCTGAAGTTCTCTCTCGGCTGAGGTCAGCGGGGCGGGCGCCGCACAGGATGACAGGTGCTTCTGGTACCCAGCAAAGGAGAGGTCATCCTGGCCGGTGGATGTAGAGGCACAAATGAGCACCTTGGGGTGGGCTGGCAGAAGCCCACTAAGCACCCCAGCTTGCAGACCTTGGACCCTTGCAGCCCTCCCTACTCATCCCCAAGCCTGGCACCCACTTACTCTGTGACCCTGTATAACACCTCACCCTCTGTGGGTCCATGACCGCAACCTAGTGATCCTGGCCTTGAAGGGGTGAGGGGCGCCCAGGGGAGGGGGCCTACCTTCACAGTCCCGAAGAGCTCATCCTTGATGTGGCCGCCCCCAAACTCCTTCTTCACTGTGGCCCGTGTGGCTGCATACAGCATCTTCAGCCGCACCTGAAGGGTGGGGGCCAAGCCATGAGACCCCTCCAGGCAGGGCTGCCCGTCCAGGAGCAGGCAGGAGCCTCTGGGTGGGGACCTGGTCACCTCATTGTGCCCACACACCCAGCAGAGGGCGCAGCAGAGCACCCAGCAGAGGGGGCGAGGCTGCAGTAGGGCGGCTCAGACAGCAGGGGGAGCCGCTGTCCAGCCCAACCTCTGCCTCCCAGAGCCAGGCTGATCTGGCTGGGAGGCTCTCAGAGACCCGAGGCCCCAAGCGCAGGACCTCATCCCTTGCTCTCGTACCCTCTAGAGCAGGATCTGATGTCTCCCCTGTTCAGACTCCTTGGGGCAGGGCTGTGTTATCTCAGTCAGACCCAGCTTCCCTCCTCCTCCAATCTGGGGGCTGGGCAGGGGTCCCTAAGACTCACAGGGGAATTATCAGGTGACCAGGCGAGGAAGAGCCACTCGAAGCCCTGGGCGTTCTGCGTGTCCAAGCGGTAGAGCAGGTAGCAAGGCTGCTGGGCATCCAGCAGCGGCAGCACGGCCCCATCATAGTCCTGGTCCCAGCAGCCCACCAGCTCCCTCGAGGCACCCAGCACGAGCTGCTCTGGGGGCAGAGGCCAGGTGAGCCAAGGAGTAGCCATGTCCCACACCCACCTGTGACTGTGGGCCTCGGCCTCTGGCGGTGACTCAGACCCACTGACCACCCACCCCACCGTCCCCTGGAGCCACCACATCCCTGAAGGCTGTCTGTGTGACTCAGTCATGAGTGAATGAGGACACACAGCCGCCAGCCCAAGGTCGCTCCCTCTACACACACACACACACACACAGAAATGGTCTCGAGAACATGCCCACAGCTGACCCAGCACAGGCAACCGCACCAAGACACACAGCCACATGCCCACAGCCATCGACAACGCGACCCCTCACAGACACCCACACACTCAGACCCACTGCACAGCTCCTCAGCACACAGCCCCACTGGGCTACCTCCTGCCCCCTCCTCCCTCAGCCTGGGGCTCCAGCAGACCCCCCAGAACACCCTTCTCAGAACAAATGTGCTATGGGAAGTGGGATCACAGCCTCAGGCCACAGGAATCTGCAGGCGCAAAGGCACATGGGCAAGAGGGAGACAGGGGCTCTTACCAGACACTGTATAAACAGCTACCCTGCTGCCCCCCACCAGATGCAGCTTCCCCAAAAGTAACAAATCAAAAGCAGCCAATCTCTAAATGCCTGGGGCCAAGTGGCTGAATGGGGTATCGAGGCTGGACATACATTTGACCTATCAGCCCACAGGGCCTCAGTGTGGCACTGAACACCAGCCCAGATGTGCACAGGCCCAGGCTAGAGGAAGAACTGGGGCAAGGGGACAATCACTGCCTGGCCAGGGGGTACCGGCACCTGACCACCAGGCCCTCCTGATGGGGGCAAGGGGCCTGGCTGTCCAGGAGTCCCAACAAGCCAGGCCACCTCCCTCTGGCCTTGGCCTCCTCACCTATCCTCCCAGAGCTCAGATGGGATCAAGGCTGAAAACCAGCAGTCATGGGCCGACTGGACCCCAACAGCACTGCCCAAGTTGTTTAATGTGTTGCCAACATTTTTCAAACTGGGAAGTTTCACATAAGAAGTGGAATTCATGGCTTCTCTAGAAAAATCAGGAGATCAAGCCACACTCAGTGGGAGCTGGGCAATGGCTGCCTGTCAGGAGGCCTGGACCCTCCTGGGCACTCCCAGGTGCCCCAACAGCTGTAATGCTGAATGCAGGTAAGGGCTCACCTAGAGACTCCTCCTGGTAAACATCTACAGGGACGACCTGTCTGGGAGGCGACAGGGAAGGCTGAGGACTGGGGTCCATGAGTCTACTTCTTTGGAGGGGTCCAGGGGGCTGACCTACCCCAATGACCCTGACCCAGCCTCTGAGGGCATCTGAATTTGGGGACCCTGGACAAAGCCCAGCACAACTCTGGCCCTAAAGCCTGGGGTGAATTTCTGCTTTGACCCAATTCAATGTGTGAAAAGTCAGCTGGGCACCAAGCCCATTCGGGGAGCCCCCAGCAGGGCCCACTACTGCATGGCTACCAAGAAGGGCTGGAAGGATTCGTGGCGGCCCGGCCCACCCCCAGTCCTGGAGTCTGTACCCTTTACTTCCAGGGCCAGCCCCTCAGCTGTCCTCTACCCCAGGTCCCCCCAGGCCTCAGTCTAATCCTCTACCTCCTCAAAGCCCCTCCCCACTTCAGGTCTCAGCTCAAGCTCACCTGCCCCCCAACCCCTATATCCCCAGCACCTCCCCTTGTGGAAGCCCCAGGAATCCCAGGTCCAGGTCAAGGCCTAGCCAAGCCCGGATTCCCCTAGTCCTGCTCTCAAAGAGGCTGACACGAGTCCCTTCTCCCCATTGTGAGGGCACTTCCCAAGGGCAGGGCCCTGGCTTCTCCTTAGGAATCTCCCCCAGCCAGTGGCCAAGCGAGGCTAGGCTTGCCGATCACACAGGGAGGTGAGTGGCACTAGCCACACGGGGCAGTGCCTGGCCTTACTCATCCCCTGCCACCCCCTAACCCAGCCCAGCCCCCTGACTAGGCCAACAGCCAACTACAGAGCCTCTGGGGAGGCTGGGCGGGACCCCCCGGGGAGGGCTCTCCTTGATATCCCCCCAGCTTCAGCTTCCTGCTCAGTGTAACAGGCAGAATGACCATGCCCACCTCCAACGCTCTCCTACAAGACACTTCCCATTTCCAGATGGGAAACTGAGGTCCTGAGGGGGCTGGAGGCCAATGTCCCCCACCTCCCAGAGAAGCAGCGGGGTCCAGCCACCAGCCTGTACCCTCGCCTGCAGGAAGCACTCACCGTCCTCAATGACGACTTTGATGAGCCGCACAGAACCAGCCCGCGCCTTGGCAAAGAACTCCTTCAGCTCCTCGGTAGCTACCAGAACAAGAAACATGGTGGAGGATGAGCAGACAGAGGGAGCACGGTGGGCAGGAACACACTCAGGGCCCGCTCTGTCCTGGGGGTCTGGTGGCGGAGCTGGGAGCTGGGTTAAATACGGCCCCCCATGTGACTGGGAACCTGAGACAGCCGCTGAACACAAGCTCCCAAATTTAGCCAGCAGAGGTGGCAGGCGGGCAGCCTGCTGGCTGGGATGGCTCTGTTGACAGGGCACACGGGGATGGGACAGCCCACCCGAGAACGGGGCGGGCTCTGGGACAGGCCAAACCAGCCAGAGTGAACGGCCCCCTCCTGTCCCCTGCCCCCCAAGAAGGCCCAGCACAGAGCTGGCCTGGGACACTCCCAGCACCGTCATGTCCACAGACAGAAATACAAGAACAACTGCTCCCAATGCGCACTGCCCACTACATCTACTCACACGTGTACGCGCATACACACACGCATGCATTGCATGTTGCACGTGCCAATGGGTACATACTCAGTCCAGCATGTGTGAACGAAACACATAAACACTATGTGACAGAGAGAGGAACAGAAATGCAAACGCCCTCATACATGAACACACCACTCAGCTGGTCAAACATAAATGGACACACACATTTAAACGTGCAAACACACAGACACACACACACAGATAAGGTCCCCAGGGTGCTAATAAATTCACACACAGGCAAATGCAGAGCATGGCTAACATGTTTGTACAGGCAAGTGGCTGTACAAAGTGTACACAGAAATAGAGGTACACACTGACACACATGCATGCACACCCAGCCCCAGCCCACCAGCCACGCTGCCTAACCCTGAGAGGCCCTGGGGAGCCAGGCCAGCTCTGGCACAGCCCTGCCAGGGGGCGATAAGCTTCCACCCCCAGGCAGCTGGAAAGAGGAGTGACTCTCAAGGTCTCCCCAAAACAGACCCTGTCTTGGTCCCTGAGCCACAGACCTGAAAGGTGACAGCCAGTGACCAAGGACCCAAGTGCAGAAGTGAGGATCATGGTCAGAGCTAGGGAACCATGGAAGTCACAGATCCACTGGTGGTTCAGAGAGGGAAACCAAGGTCCAAGTTGGGAAGGACCTACTTGGGTCTCTGGGTGCACAGGGCCAGGCCAGCATGACCTTGGGGCTGCCCAGGGGTCAGGAGAATTTTGCAGGAACACAGCTGGACGGCTGAGGTCAGAGAATATTTATAGGGCCCAGACCCGGCAGCTCGAGGGCGGGGTGGGGGGGGCCTTTAGGAAAACAAACTCTGGTCATGTCCTCAGGTGCCCATCATGCAGGGTGACCCTGAGCCTGAGACCTCATGCTGTGTACCACCCTCCAAGGCCACTGGGTGGGCAGGGTCCCAGCTAAGCCCGGCAGGCCCTTGGGGCTGAGAGCAGCATGGCATGGAGACACAGCCCCACTGGGCCAGGACAGAGCTGCCCCTCAGTGGACCCCAAGCAGGTCCCTGATGAAGAGCTTGACCTCGGGGGCTCCACCTTTCCCATAGCTATCTGTGACCTCTGACCTCACTGAACCTCAAACTCATCTATAACATGGAGCTAATACCCCTCACACGGTTAGAGCCTCTCCTAATAACAATTACTAATATTTTTTTAAGATTTTTTTCTGATGTGGACCATTTTTTAAAAGTATTTATTGAGTTTGTTACAATATTGTTTCTGTTTTATGTTTTGGTTTTTTGGCCCTGAGGCATGTGGGATCTTAGCTCCCCGACCAGGGAATGAACCTGCACCCTCTGCAGCAGAAGGTGAAGTCTTAACCACTGGACTGTCAGGGAAGTCCCAGAAATTATTAATTATTATTACTGTAATGACGGTGGGACAGGCCGTGCTGAGCTGTCACTTCCACCTGCTCAGACCTCTCCCAAGGGAGAGGCTGACACGCCCCTTCTAGTGTTACCAGGACAAAGTGACACCCCAGTAGTGGAAGAGACATCCCCCTCCATGCCTCCTCAGCTACCATCAATAATCCAGAGGCCAGGCCTGGGACACCTGAGCCTCTATCATCAAAGATTCATGTCCCCCACTCCCACCCCCCGCTGCCTTACCTCCCACCCCCCTCCCAGTAAGCCTCAGGTTACAGGTCCCTCCCCTGCCCAACTCTGAGGCAGCAGATCCACACCTATGGCCAGGTCAGGGCTGGCACCTGGGCATCCAGGGTGATCTCTCCTGCGGCCTCCTCAGGACAGAAATGGGAAGGAGTGGGCTGCTCCCAGGCAGAAGGAGGGCTGGGAGGGGGGCTCGGCCCTCAGATTCCCCTAGGCAGGCCCATCGCAGCATATGGGAAATGAGGGAGTGAGGAAGGGCCCAGGCCACAGGACCGGTCAGGCTACAGTGGGGAGGAGGAGCCCTAACTTCTGATCCCCTCTCAGTTGGAGGCAGCAGCAATGATCAGACAAAGGGGAAGGAAGGGGCAGGTTGGGTGAGGGGCTGTTCCCTTCTGTGGGGCTGAGTCATGAAGCCACCCCTCCAGCTCTTCTTGGAGAATGGCTGGCCCAGACCCAGGCCCCTGCCTTTTCTGGTCCTGTGGGGTGTGGCCAGGGAAACCCTCTCAGGGCCAGCCACCAAGCGGCCACAACCACAAGCAGAGATCCAGGCGGTCAGGCTGGTTGATGGTGATGGCCCAGGGCAGGGGATCCTGATGTGGTGGGAGGAGTGGCTGACAGCCAAACCACTGGGCTATCTGGGCCTTCCCCACAGGCCAGGCAGCCCTCCCAGGCCAGTGACACAGGAGGACACTGAGGCCCAGGTAGGGTCAGGACACCTGGCTCCTGGCCACTGCTTCTTCCCCATCCTGTATAAGGAGGAAACCGGCCCCTTGCGGGAGGAGGGTGATGCTCTGGGCTGGAGAAGCTTGGGGTGGGGGGAGCTAGCCTAGAATCTCTAGGGTCAGGACCCTCTTCCCTGCCTCCAGCTTGGAGCAGGAGCCTTCCAGCACTGGCTGGGGCAGACTCAGGAGATCAGAGTGGAAAATGGCAGGGAGATCAGAGGTCAAGGTCAGATTGGCGACTCTCCACATCCCACTTAGAAAAAAACCTGTCCCAGGTTTTTCCCAGCCTAGTTTGTGAGGGTCCCAGGAGGAGCCCAAGGTCAGGGCCCCCTCCTCACACAGACAAACCAATACGAGCCATACATGCATCCATGGTAACAAATGAACACTGAAATGCACCCAACTTGTGCACACGCACACAGACACCCACAGACATGTGCACACAGTCACGAAACACTGATGTCTAAAGATGATTCCATGCGACAGTGTCCAATCAGCCATTAGTGCATGTGCACTGGATGTACACAAGCAGTCAGATCCAGATGTGCACACACAGGACTGTACACACAAGACAAACGCACATGCGTGCACACTCCCTCAGATGTGCACATCCGGGTACACCCACCCCCAGAAAAGAACAAAAATACATAGATGGGCACACACAGGCACATCCACCCCCAGATGCGAACACCGATACTTCCACCCCAGCTGTGTGCGTACATGTACGCCCACCCTCAACTATGCACAGTAAGTGCGCATCCCACCAAGATGTGCCCACCCCAGGCGACCCGCGGCTGCAAAAGAGAACAGGAAGCTTCCCCAGGCTGGTGCCGGGGAGGAAACAGGGGCCGAGAGCCAGCAAGGGGGCGCAGCCGCGAGCATTGACCCTCGGCCCCCTGCCCGTCAGCCATCCGCCCTCACCGTGGATGCCGGTCTGGTGCGCCATGACTCTGTGCCCCGCTCCGCCCGCGCCCTCGGAGCCCTCGGCTTGGCCCCGGCCCGGCTCGGCTCGCTTGGACTCGGAGGAGGAAAAGAAGTAGGAAGATGTGGTGGCGGCCGCCCAGCCTCGCGCAGCTTCCCGGGCGGTGCCGCAGACCCGCCCCCAGAGCGCCCCGCCCCTGACGGGCGAGACCCGGAGGGGGCGGGGACTCGGGGCCGCGCGTGCGCGTAGTGGGCGCCTGGTTTCGGGTGGGCCCACGACAGAGCTGATCGCTTTGTCCGCGCGCTTGCGCGTGCCCTGTTTGTAGCCGAGAACAGGGCCTGCGTGTGACCGAGCGTGTGTGGGCGCACGCGTGTTTGAGCATGTGCACCGTGATCCGAGTGGTCTGTGGCTGGGGTGTGTCCGTGAGTTCCGGCCAGGTGGGTTTGTAGGTGGGTGGGATCCACGCGTACCCCAACTTGTGGCCTTAAAGCGGGCGGGGGGCGGGTGTGGTCTGTGTGTGCATGGGCGCGCGTGTGTTTGAGTGGCATCCCTTTCCTCTGAAACGTTTCTTGAGCGCCTCCTGGGGGGCCTGGGCTCCTCGAGGCGTCCCGGCCCGCAGGCCCTGCCCTAGCAGTGGGAGCCCAGACCGACATTCTACTAGGCAGTCAGCAGATGAGCTGTGTCTGTGGCTGCGAGCGCCCTGTGCAGAGTAAGAGACCACTAGGAGGAGGTGATATTTGAGCGGAGACCTGGAGGAAAGCCTGGTAGAGCGAGGGAAAAGTTTTCTGAGAAGAGGGAATTGCGTGTGCAAAGGCCCAGAGGTTGAAGGAGGGTCAGAGCTTGATGAGTCTGAGAAAATTCCCAACTCCTAATCAACTTCTGGCTCCATACACAGCAGACTTGCCTTCTCTGGCATCAGCCCCTGTCTGCTGTTACCAACATAATGTATCTTCTAGGCCACTGTGATTGAGTCAGGATGAGCACATGACGCCAGTCTGTCCAATCAGAGCCTGTCCTGGGACTTTGGATGGGAGGATTAGAAAGGAGGCGGGCTTTGGGGGCTGGGGTTGCTGAGAGTTGATGATGGATGATGTGGCCTGCCTGTTATCTAGCCCCAGCTTGAGCTCCCTGCTCCCTTTCCCTCTACCCCACCCTAACTAGGCAGAATTGAGCCCTCCTCTGTGTGCCCCAGACCCTGGGTTTCTTGTCTCCTGAGAGTCCAACTCACACAAAATTGAAAGGTTTTCTTGTTCATCTTCCTGTGCACGCCCTGAGGACTGGGCCTGTGTAGTAGGCTCACCATGGCCACCCTAGCACTCACAGTGGAACATAAAAACCATGTGCGGCCCTGCAGCCAGCCCTTGGGAGAACAGTTCGTAGGCAAGTGCCCCCAACTCTGAGATCTGTCACAGCCCTGATGAGGCCAACAACACAGAGCCACTGGTTACATCAACTCTCAGACCTGGCCACCTCCACAAGAACACTTGGCAATTCCACAGAACCATAAAAACCTTGACCTCTTGGAAAAAGGACTTAACCAAGAAAACAGATTGATGAAAAATAGTAAGGTTATGTTCCCTATTAAAATGTCCATCACTGGGTGAACTACATGGCCTTAACATCAAGACCTTAACATCAAGGTCTCCCCTGATACCTGGTTGGCCCCACCCTGCATCATTCTCTTTGTTTTTATCACTACCTGATTCATATATTTACTTGCTTATTTGTTTATTGTCTTCCCCCCACCAGTCATTAAATTTTTGCCCCTGCTCTATCCCCAACACCTAGAACAGTGCCCAGGATTAGTAGGTGCTCGATAATATTTGCCAAATAAAAAAAGTGTCTGAATGAACTATGAGTCTTTGTGTTGCACACTAACTATGACTGGGCACATTTACTTAATCCTCATGACAGCCCTACAGGGTAGGTGTTACTGTCTCCTTACAGATGAAGAATCTGAGGCTTGGAGAGAGAAAGTGATTTGATCAAAGTCATAAGGTAGTGAGTGTCCCCAAGAACCTTAGTTTCCTTTACTCAAATTGGAACAAAGGATGAGAAATCCTGCTGGGCAGTGGCCCTCATCACCTCCATCACTGTCTCACACCTGAGTGATGAGGGTTTAACCAGAGAAAGGAACTTCCTGGGAGACTGGGATTGGAGCCCAGTCCTGCGCAGTTTCAGAGCCTAGGATGCAAGCGAGGAGCCTAAGGACCAGTGGAATATCCAAACAGACTCCATCTCTGGCTGAGATCTGGTTTCAGGCAGAAAGATGAGAAAGCTGCACACAGCTCCTCAAATGAGTCTAGGGATGATCAGAGTGTCCAGGAGCAGGTTGGTTGCTCCTTTCTTGCTGATGTTTCTCAACAAAGAGTCAGCCATTGAAATTATTGGAACATATATTTTTCAGGTGGATCAAAGATTTAAATGTTTTTTTTAAAGTGAACTATAAAAATACTGAAGAAACAAAGGGAGAAGATTGTAAAATCTTAGAATAGAGAAGTCCTTCTGAGTATGTCACCAACCCAGAAACCATAAGAAAAAAACATTTATTTACATTAAAAATAAAAAGTCTAGGTGGAAAAACCCACCATCAAAACCAAAACACAGGGCTTCCCTGGTGGCACAGTGGTTGAGAGTCCGCCTGTTGATGCAGGGGACACGGGTTCATGCCCCGGTCTGGGAAGATCCCACATGCCACGGAGCGGCTGGGCCCGTGAGCCATGGCCGCTGAGCCTGCGCATCCGGAGCCTGTGCTCTGCAACGGGAGAGGCCACAACAGTGAGAGGCCCGCGTACCGGAAAAAAAAAAAAAAAAAAAAACCAAAACAAACATAAAACTGTAACTGGCTACAATGTACTGGCAAGTCATTTCAAAATAAAGAGCTGATTTCCCTAATATATAAAGAGCTCTCATAATCAATAAGGAAAAGACCAATGGCCCAGTAGGAAACTGGGCACAAGATACAAAAAGACCATCTACAGAAAAGGAACTACAAATAGTGTCTCTCAGACCTGTGAGAAGTTGGTTATCCTCTCCTATTAAGATAAATGGAAATCAGAGACTTCCATGGTGGCACAGTGGTTAAGAATCCACCTGACAATGCAGGGGACATGGGTTCGAACCCTGGTCCGGGAAGATCCTACATGCCTCAGAGCAACTAAGCCCATGAGCCACAACTGCTGAGCCTGTGCTCTAGAGCCCGCGAGCCACAGCTGCTGGGCCCACATGCCACAGCTGCTGAGGCCCACCCGCCTAGAGCCTGTGCTCCACAACAGGAGAGGCTACTGCAATGAGAAGCCTGTGTGTGGCAACGAAGAGTAGCCCCCGCTCGCCTCAACTAGAGAAAGCCCATGCACAGCAACGAAGACCCAATGCAGCCAAAAATAAATAAATAAATAAAAATTAATTAATTAATTTAAAAAAGATAAATGGAAATCAAACTAGACTTGCATATTTTTTACTTATAGGTAAAGATTAAAAACTTTAATAAAAAATTGCAATGGTCAAAGGATGGGGAAATAGACTGGTGCAACCTTCATGTAGGACAATATCTACAAAATTATTGTATATTCCCTCCCCCCCTTTAAATTTAGGTGAAATTCACATAATATAAAATTAACCATTTTAAAGTGAACAATTCAGCACATTCACTAAGTTGTACAACCACCACCTCTGTCTAGTTCCAAAACATTCTTTTTTTTAAATAAATTTATTTATTTATTTATTTTTGGCTGAATTGGGTCTTTGTTGCTGCACGTGGGCTTTCTCTAGTTGAGGCGGGCACGGGCTACTCTTCTTTTTCTATGGATTTACTTATTTTGGATATTTAATATGAATGGAAGCATAAAATATGCAACCTTTTGTGTATGGCTTCTTTAAATATTTATTTGGCTGCACCAGATCTTAGTTGTGGCATGTGAACTCTCAGTTGCAGCATCTGGAATCTAGTTCCCTGACCAGGGATCGAACCTGCGCTCCCTGCATTTGCAGCATGGAGTCTTAGCCACTGGACCACCAGGGGAGTCCTGTATATGACTTCTTAATATAACGTTTTGGAGGTTCATCTACCTTGTAGCATGTATCAGCATTTCATTCCTTTTTATGGCTGAATAGTATTCCATTGTGCATATATGCTACAATTTGTTTATCCATTCATCCAGTTGATGGATATTTGGGTTTCCATCTTTTTTTTTTTTTTTTTTTTTTTTGCGGTACTCAGGCCTCTCACTGTTGTGGCCTCTCCCATTGTGGAGCACAGGCTCCGGACGGGCACGCTCAGCGGCCATGGCTCACGGGCCCAGCCACTCTGCGGCATGTGGGATCTTCCCAGACCGGGGCACAAACCCATGTCCCCTGCATCGGCAGGCAGACTCTCAACCACTGCGCCACCAGGGAAGCCCCTGTTTCCATCTTTTGACTATTATGAATAGTGTTGCTATGAACAATGAATGCCTTTGACACAACAGTTCCATTACTAGGCTGATCCTACCAATATGCCCACACAAAAAATTATAAAGCAAAAAATTGAAAACAATCTAAATGTTCATCATTGGGGGGCTAGCTACATAAAGTCTGCATATTTGCAGAGACTGCTCTGCAGCCCTCACAAGGAACAAGGCAGCTCTTCAAGGACTGATACAAAAAGATAGAGGTATCTTATGTGAAAACTTCAGGTGCAGGATACAGTGTAGAGTATGCTATCATTTGGGTAAAGAAAAGTAGGGGAAGAGGAAAGATTTAACATATATATCTATATAATTTTTATTTATCCATTTATTTAAAGTGAGATATAACTGACATATAACATTGTATTAGTCCAAGGTGTACAACATGATTTGATATATGTATATATTGTGAAAGGATTACCACAATAAGTTTAGTTAATATCCATCACCACAGAGTTACAAGTTTTTTTCCTTGTGATGAGAACTTTTAAGATCTATTCTCTTAGCAGCTTTCAAATATACAATGCAGTTTTTTTGTTGTTTTTTGTTTTGGCTGCATTGGGTCTTTGTTGCTGCATGCGGGCTTTTCTCTGGTTGTGGCGAGCAGGGGCTACTCTTTGTTGCAGTGCGCAGGCTTCTCACTGCAGTGGCTTCTCTTGTGGAGCATGGGCTCAGTAGTTGTGGCTTGCGGGCTCTACAGCACAGGCTCAGTAGCTGTGGTGCACGGGCTTAGTTGCTCCACAGCATGTGGGATCTTCCTGGACCAGGGCTCGAACCCATGTTCCCTGCGTTGGCAGGTGGATTCCTAACCACTGCGCCACCAGGGAAGCCCTACAATACAGTATTGTTAACTATAGTCATCATGCTGTACAGGACATCTCCAGGACTTATGTATCTTATAACTGGAAGTTTGTACCTTTTGACACCCTTCATTCATTTTGCCTCCATCTCCCACCACCTCCTGTCCCGCCACCTCTGGCAACCACTAATCTATTCTCTGTATCTATGAGTTTGGGTTTTGTTTTTTGTTTCATAGATTCCACGTATAAGAGAGATCAAGCAGTATTTGTCTTTCTTTGTCTACTTATTTCACTAGGCATAATGCCCTCAAGGTCCATCCACATTGTTACAAATGGCAGAATTTCTTTTTTTATGGCTGAAAATATAAAATATATAGAATATATATAATAAATTAAACATGTATTCTATATAGTATATAGAATATATAATAAATATATTCTGTATAATATATAGATTCTATATAATATAGATTCTATATTTTATATATATATATATATAAGCTTTCTTTACCCATTTATTCATTGATGGACACAGGTTGTTTCCATGTCTTGGCTATTGTAAATAATGCTGCAGTGAACATGGTGGAGGCAGATATCTTTCTGAGGTAGTGATTTTGTTTTCTTCAGATAAATCTTCAGATAAATATCAAGAAGTGGAATTGCTGGATCATATAGTAGTTTTATTTTTAATTTTTTGAGGAACCTCCATACTGTTTTCCATAGTGGCTACACCAGCTTACATCCCGGCAACAATACACAACAGTTCCCTTTTCTCCACATTCTTTTGCCAGCACTTGTTATTTCTGGTCTTACATGTTTTTGTTTTTGTTTTTTTGCTTGAACTTGCACAGAATACCCCGACATCTCTGGAAGGATCCACAAGAAACTAGTAATATTGGTTGTCTTCAGAGAGGGGAACTGTTTGAGCCACAGTGAAATGTATTAAGTTTTTTGAATTAAATATAAAATAAATCTTGTTAAGAACAGATATGGGGGCTTCCCTGGTGGCGCAGTTGTTGAGAGTCCGCCTGCCAATGCAGGGGACACGGGTTCGTGCCCCGGTCCGGGAAGATTCCACATGCCGCGGAGCGGCTGGGCCCGTGAGCCATGGCCGCTGAGCCTGCGCGTCCGGAGCCTGTGCTCCACAACGGGAGAGGCCACAACAGTGAGAGGCTCGCGTACCACAAAAAAAAAAAAAAAAAAGAACAGATATGGGACTCAACAAAAGCTCTTTTCATGGTGAATGAAAAAAACATAGCATAAAAATCTTTTTCCTTTTTCTAAGCTTGCTCCTTCCCCCGCCTCCATCCCTCACATGTTGACTGAGTTAGCTTAGGCAAGGTCTCCGGCCAGGAGGGGGCAGGCTTGGGTTCCTTCGAGCAGTTGGGAGAAGGGTGTCAGGATAAGGGTATAACTGGAGAGTGAGGAGTTGCATGGCCTCCAGGGAGGACTCTACCCAGAAATGAAGACAGACCCACCCCAAGGAACCTCACCTACAACTTCAGACACAGGAAACAGAAGAGCCTGGAGGCTTCTGGAGAGAAAAAAAGGCAAACAGAAGCCAATCCAGAGGCCTGGGAATGACAGGGGCACTGGATTTCAGCAGCAGCTACAGCCAAAAAACAATGAACAGAACAGTCAGAAAGAGTTCTGAGCCAAAATATCAGTCAAAAGCAAAGGCAGGGCTTCCCTGGTGGCGCAGTGGTTGAGAGTCCACCTGCCGATGCAGGGGACACCGGTTCGTGCCCGGTCTGGGAAGATCCCACATGCCGTGGCGCGGCTAGGCCAGTGAGCCATGGCCGCTGAGCCTGCGCATCTGGAGCTTGTGCTCCGCAATGGGAGAGGCCACAACAGTAAGAGGCCCGCGTACGGCAAAAAAAAAAAAAAAAAAAAAAAGCAAAGGCAGAATACAAACACTTTCAGAATTCCAGGGACCCAGAAAATTACCAGGACCCAGTCATACCTTCTTGGAAAGTTGTTAGAGGATGTGCTTCAGCAAAATGACGGAGTAAACCAAGAAAGTCAGGCTTGGGATCCAGGCAAGAGCAGAGGCTCCCAGGAGCCTAGGGAGCCAGAGGAGCCTTGGTAGCACCGGAGGAACACTTAGGTCAGCTTGGAACAGGGAGGATGGGATTGCCATAGGGCTCCACATGGCTCTGAAAACTTAAAATAGTTAAGCTGGGCAACAGACCACCTGTGACACCTGGCTGCCAGGAGCTTCTCTGAATACACCTAGAGGACAGGATCTTCATCTACCCAGGGGAGTCCAAGATGGTGAGTTTGGGGAATAAACTGTGTTTGCATTGTTTCCTCTAGTTTTAGACTTTAACACCTTCTGAGCCATTGGCTGGTGGGATGAGTAGCTTACCCCACTGATAGAATTGGGTTTGCCCCACTCTGGGTCTCTGGTCCATTTCTGTCCTGATGACAGGTTGTAGCTCAGGTGTCCTTTGGAAAGCTTTCTCTGACTTCTCCCCCTCCCCCTTGCCAGCTGGATCAAGCACCATCCACCAGGACTTCCACCATCACTGCAGGGGAGCTCATTTCCATTAGTACTGTACTCCTGTGCCCAGTGCTTGGGGCCTGACACACATGGTGGGGTCAGTAAATTAGCTCCCAGGCTACCCTGGAACTGAGTCATTTGAGGGAGGGGCTGTTGGGCACAGCTCCCTGCCCCAGGAACCTTCTTCCTTGGGTGGAGGGAACTCCCAATGGGGCAGGGCTGGCCTCCTGGAGGAAGTAAAGCCTAGTGAGCATATGCTGGGCTTGGGTGTGGAGGAGAAGGTAAGGACTCATCCTGCAGCCCTCCCTGGGCCCTGGGCTGTGGGGCCTCAGGGGCTTTGAGTTGTCAAGCCTGCCTTCCCAGAGGAGGGAAGGGGAAGAGAAATCCCCTCTGGGGGTTCTGAGTCAGCTGCACTGTCATAATGGAAACAGCACAGCCCTGGGTGTCAGGACACTTCCCTTCTGTGGGCCTCAGAGTCCCCCTCGTTATGAGATGGAAATAACAGCCCTGAATAGGGAGTTGGGCTTCAGTGACAGAGGGTGACAAAGCACTCTGTTAACATGCTGCTGACCCCGCTGACCCAGTGGTGATAGGTAACCAGGAGTTAAGAGGCTGCAACATCTTGCCTCCAACCCAGATGAAAGTCTTTCACTTCCCTTAGGCGCAAGTCTGAACTCTGACCAGTTGGAGTCTTTTGGGGACCATGGATTCCTTTTGTCCATCAGTCACTTGCACTCTAATGAGGCCCCTGCTGTCTGTCTAGATAGGACATCTTGATTGGAGGGGCAGCTGTTTAGGAGACCTGGCCTTGAGGGTGGGAGCTGCTTCTCAGGATAAGGAAGGCCAGGGTGACCACCAAGCCCCATCTGGGAGTGGAGGGTGCCAGGCCGAGTGGGTGAGGCATGGAGGTCTCCTGAGGGAACACTGTGCTCTGAGACTCTTACTCAATGTGTCAGTCTGACACCTCCAAGGACATCTTGTTCCCATCTTGCCCTTGCGTAAGGTCCGGGCCCAGCAAGAAGAGGCCTGAGGCTCTGCCATGGACACTGATCCAGCCCGGAGGCCCAGGTGTGCTCTCATCGACCCCTACAGCCTCCCTGGGTGGGGAGAAGGGACTTTTCCCTCTCAAAGACTCGTGCCCCTTATGTGTGGGTGAACGTCAGCCTGCTCAGGTTCCTGTGTGAGCCGGGCCAGCGTCTTCGTCTATCTAGGCCTCAGTGTTCTTGCCTGTTAAGTGGGGTTGATAACAGCGTTGGCTGATTAGGAGGCTTGAGGAGTCGGATGGCACCCAGGCCGCTCACAGACTCCGGGGCGGCGGGAGGTTGGGGTTTGGGGGCGTCACCGCCCAGCCGGCCCCGCCCCGCTTCCTCCTCCCGGGTTGGGCGGGCGGTGCCGTCGGCCCAGCCTCCTGCCCGGCGCCCCGCGGGCAGCCCCGGGCCGCTGCGCCATGTCCGCCAACTGGTTCCGGCGCCGCTTCCTGCCTGGGGGTCCGCTCCCCGCGCCGCGGCCGCCCCGGCCCCGCGCCAGCCCCGTGCCCTACCGGCGGCCCCGCTTCCTGCGCGGCTCGGGCTCCAGCCCCGGCACCGCCGACGCCTCGTGCCGCCCGGACGCCCGGCCAGTGCGCAGCCCGGTGCGGGGCCGCGCGCTGCCCTGGAACGCAGGCTACGCCGAGTGAGTGCCCGGCCCCGAGCGGCGCCCCCGCCCCCGACACTCCCCGCTCCCTGCGACTCTCAGTCCTGAGGCCCCGACCCCCACCCTGTGATCCTGCCTGGGGTCCCGTGCTGACCGAGAAAACAGGCCAAGCTGAGTGAGGAATCACGCCTCCCCAACCTTGTGGATAACTCCCTCTTGTCGGCACTTCCGCACTCTTGACAACCTCCCCTATTCCACCTTAGGTCGGGAAGGACCTGCCCCCCTGGGGCTTTCAAAAGAGGTAGGGACACTGGGTAGAATTCCAGCGTTCTGGGCTTTGGAGACTCCCCCCCATCCCTCACACACACACACACACATCTCACCCTGGGTTATGGCCTGTGCAGCATTGGACAGGGATTCTGGCTGAGATGGGACAGGGGATAGGCAAGGAAGCCCCACACCTCCGCAGGCAGACTTGCCCTTACCTCCCAGCCCAGGTCAGCAGGTAAGCTCCAGATGGGCTGGGCCCTGAGTTTTGCTTTAGCTGTGAGGTTACTGAACAGTTAGCAAATTTACAGCATTTGTTTGTCCAGGTGTGTGTCAGGGACAGCATGGGGGCTGTTACTCCAGAGGGAGGGTTCCTCTCTGTGTTCCAAATCTGTTCTCTGTGCCCATGGGGGCATAGGTGTGTCCCTAAAGGGTCACTGATCACTTCCTGGCCTCAGGATCATCAATGCAGAGAAATCTGAATTCAATGAGGATCAGGCGGCCTGTGGGAAGCTGTGCATCCGGAGATTTGAGTTTGGGGTTGAAGAGGACCAGGAATGGCTGACCTTGTGCCCAGAGGAGGTGAGTGCAACTGGGCCTGAGCCCCTTTTACAGGCTGAGGCCAACATTGGGGCCAGGACTGTAGACTGAGGTTCTTGCCCTAGTGCCCTACATTCAGCCAGGGGACAACTGGGGAGGCCAGGCAGAGCCTGACGCCAAGCCTCCCTGTGCAGTTCCTGACAGGTCATTACTGGGCACTGTTTGATGGTCACGGTGGTCCAGCTGCAGCTATCCTGGCTGCCAACACCCTGCACTCCTGCCTACGCCGGCAGCTGGAAGCCGTGGTAGAGGGCATGGTGGCCACTCAGCCCCCCATGCACCTCAGCGGCCACTGCATCTGCCCTAGTGACCCCCAGTTTGTGGAAGAAAAGGGCATTAGGGCAGAAGACTTGGTGGTCGGGGCTCTGGAGAGTGCCTTCCAGGAGTGTGTGAGTGTGACCTTTGGCTGGGAAAGGAGGGAGGGTTTTACCCTCAGGGACCTGAGGGACTCTGGGTTGTGGGGTGTCCCTGCACATGATGGTGATCACCCTGGATCTTTGGATTGGGAGGACAAGATTGGGTTGGTTGGTTTGTTACTAAACAGTTATCATAACCCCACCCATTTATCCAGCGCCTACTATATGCTAGGTACTTTTCCTGTATCATCTTGTTGCACACCCTGTTGGTCATTGGTTTCCCTTCCTCACTGTTTTGAATAGGACTTCCCTACCTCCAAAGGGATACGTCTAGATCTCCTGACTACAGGGATCCTGGAGTCATAGCTAGACTTTGTGCTGGGACTGCCATGCTTGCTAGTGGGGAAGTAAACTGTAGGGTGAGGGTTGGGGACAGTGGTATGCTGGCAGTACAAGCAGCAGCTAAAGTAGCCTTGGTTTGCTCCAGGATGAGGTGATCGGGCGAGAGCTGGAGGCCTCAGGCCAGGTGGGTGGCTGCACAGCCCTGGTGGCTGTGACCCTGCAAGGAAAGCTGTATGTGGCCAATGCTGGGGATAGCAGGTGAGTGAGCCCGGAGGGTGGGCAGGGTGGGGTGGGCAGACAGGCAGCAGAGGCAGTGGGGACAGTGAAAGGGGGCTGGAAGTCGAGAGACAGAATTGGGGAAGATTGGCTGAATTGTGTACTTAGCATGTGTCGAGTGTGAGGGCGGACAGCAGATACCAGGGAGGTCAGAGACCTCAGGGACCAGGCCAGATGGCTGAGGCTTTACCCTGCAGGCCTTAGGCAGTCATGGGGGCCTTTGAGCAAGGGATTGGTATGGGCAGAACTGGCCCCTGGTGGTTGGAGAAGGGGCCGGCAGGAGGGAGGCTATGGGTAAGGATGGAGGCTGCCCCACAGACTTTTCCCTCTCCTCTAAAACCTCATCCAGGGCCATCTTGGTGCGGAGGGATGAGGTACGGCCCCTGAGCTCTGAGTTCACCCCGGAGGCTGAGCGGCAGCGGATCCAGCAGCTGGTAGGTGCCCTTGGCAGAGGGAGGCTGTGGAGCCCCAACTCCTGGGCCACCAGAGGGAGCCTGATCTAAGCATGGCCTCCCTATTCCAGGCCTTTCTCTACCCTGAGCTGCTGGCTGGCGAGTTCACCAGACTGGAGTTCCCTCGGCGACTGAAGGGGGATGACTTGGGGCAGAAGGTTTTGTTCAGGGATCACCACATGAGCGGCTGGTGAGCGAGGTGGGGTTGGGGGACACAGTGGGGAGAGCCCTGGGGTCCAGGCTCAGCTGTGTGGCCTGGGGCAGTCCCCTTCCACCTGCGCAGGGTGGGCCCTGTGTTGGGGGTGGTGAGGTGGTAAGTAGGGCCTGGGTTGATGCTGGGTTTGCTCCTGGTAGGAGCTACAAGTGCGTGGAGCAGTCGGATCTCAAGTACCCACTGATTCATGGACAGGGTAGGCAGGTCAGTGAATGGCGCCTCCAAGAATCTCTCTTAAGTTGCCCCCTGTAGAGGTGGGAGCTCCTTTGTCCCTTCTGGGGAGCTTTGGCTGGGGTCCTAGGGACTGCTCCAAGGTCAGAGGATGTTTCTCCCTCCGCCCAGGTGCCCAGGGCCACAGTCCACCTCTGTGTGCTTTACTTGTACATTTGCTGGGGCTGTTTGCTGTCACCTCATACCTCCCTTGTCTCCAGGCTCGGTTACTGGGAACACTGGCCGTCTCCCGGGGCCTAGGAGACCATCAGCTCAAAGTCCTGGACACAAATATTCAGCTCAAGCCCTTCTTGCTCTCTGTCCCACAGGTGAGGGGGCAATAGCCTACACCAGCTTCTATCTGCCCAGAAAGGCAGACTACGCAAGGTTGGCAGGAGCTGGGAAGGGAGCCAGTGAGGAAACCTTAGGCTTAACTTGCAGGTGACTGTGCTGGATATGGACCAGCTGGAGCCGCAGGAAGAGGATGTAGTTGTCATGGCGACTGATGGGCTCTGGGATGTCCTGTCCAATGAGCAGGTGGCACGGCTGGTGCGGAGCTTCCTCCCTGGCAACCGAGAGGACCCACACAGGTACTATAGCTGCTGGGGATCTGCCTGGGCCTGAGTTGGTGCCAGCAGAAACACCAAGTAGTAGTCATGGCTGAGAAGACAACACTGCAGATGAGTCCGACTGAGAACAGTTGGCCAGGACTAGAGCTATCTCAAGCTTCCTGGGGGTGACTGTGGGTCCCAAAAATCTCTGGGTCCAGACACCCATGGTCCAACCTGTGGCCTTCCAGGCTTGTGGCTTGTTTGGCCCCACAGTTAGACTGCATTGCTTGGGTCCTCAGTGTCCAGCACTGTGCAAGTTCTCCCTGAGGGCTGGCCTTGCCTCTTTGCTCTGGCCCCGAAGTACATCTGCAGGATGGTCCCCACAGGTTCTCGGAGCTGGCCCAAATGCTGATACACAGCACACAGGGGAAGGACGACAGTCCCACACAGGAAGGGCAGGTGTCCTACGACGACGTCTCTGTGTTCGTGATTCCCTTGCACAACCAGGGCCAAGGGCGCAGTAGCCACTGAGGATTCAAACATCGCATCCCAGAACCACTTACGGGCCAGGTGCATTGTGAGTGTCCACCATGGTCAACAGCAGGTCTGCCTGCCCCACCCCCAGACCCAGCCCTGACCCCACCATTTCAAGGGGAGCATTTCTACAAGGCAGTCAGAACTGGGAGAACGCAGCAAGTCCAGCTCCCCAGGTCCCCCTTTGGCAGGCAGGGAAAGAGCACTAATGTCAATAATGTCTGGCAGAGTCACTTTACAACTTAGGAATCCATGTAAGCCTCCTCAGATAGGATCCTTAACAGCTCACTATATTATCCCCAGATGGGGATAGCTGGACTAAGGGCATTGGCCAAGGATGCCAGGAAGGGCAGACAGCCTGTGTTTGGATCCGGGTCTCTAATGCATAAATGTCAGATTGTCTACTCAACAACCCCCAAAGCCCATGCAGAGTGCCTTATGGGAAGCCTCATATCTGCTAAACAGCCATCTTGAAGCAGCCCTTGGAGACCGACCAGTTCAGGTCCTACCCTGCTCCCCTCTGTGCTGGAGAAGCACAGGCCCAGGGGCTAAAGTTGGGGGAGAACTAAGGGCCAAGAAGGAGCCCCAGAGTTGACTGAGTAGTGAATGCCCCGATTACTGCTGCTGCCTGTAGCCCAGTCTCCCGATTGCTCCTCTCTGGCTCCAGCCCTGCCCTAGGCTGATGCCTCAACAACACCGTTTTGTTGTTCCCCATCACCTTCCTATTAAATGTTTGTGTGCAGAAGAACCCTTGTGAATCGTGAATTGCTGTATAGCTTGACATTACAGTATACCTTTTGCTTTTTCTTGTTCCCTTCTTAAAAAAATCACTCTTAGCCTTAGCTCCATCTTACAAGTTTGCCTATAGTCAGCATTGTGTTTTCTCTGTGGCCTCCCCAGTTCGCAGCTTGGGGTGAGTCCCAGTGAGAGAACTGCTGCCCAAGGAACAGAAAGGAGGTCTCCACCACCATCTGTGGGCTCTGGGCTTGAGGTATCAGAAGGGATGCCTTGTTTTTTTTAAAGCAAATTATAGTGATTTTAGTATAAAGTTTATAGTAAATTTATAATAAAGCTAAATTTACCAACTGGAGACAACAAGTCACTTGGAGCTCCAGAGCTTGCTGTTTGATGAGTAGCTTAGTTCTTCATGTTCCTCACAAGACTGTTTTTATCATCCAGCACTTGCCAAGGCTCAAATGCTCAGTAAGTGTTTGTTGAATTATTTGTTGAATTTCATGACCTCAGCCTTTCCTAACTCTTCCCTGATCTACTCCTACTTTGGTCTACGATTAATTCTTACCAGGCAACTCACAGCCCTAAACTGCAGCCAGAAAGGACAAGGGCCAGTAGGCCACAAAACTGATGGTTAAACTTGTTTATTTAACACAATGGGGAGGCTTTCAGACCTCCTTTCCTGCCCATTAACTCATTTTAGACTCTACTTCCTGCATGTTCTCTAGGGAAGAGATAGGAAAAACTACAAAACTACTCATTTTTTACCTAGTCATATTCCATAGCCCAGCACTTCTGGGCCTACATCTGTCCGCAGCTGGGTCCTGAGAAAATGTGGTTGGCCCCAGAAGCTCTGGGCAGCCTCTCCAGGACTCTAATTAGGCAGCTGGCAAGAACAAGAGTGTGCCCTACCAGCCTGCAGTTTTACTTCCTCTTTCCTCAGCAGTCCCCACCCCCACCACTCACCTTCCTTCCCCCCACCCAGCAAAGCGTAGGCAGTATCCTGTGCCTGCCAACCAATCACCCACATCAACTACTGAGCCTGCTTGCCCCAAGTCTGCTTTGCTTTGCTTCTGACCCGGCCCGCTGCCTGGTCTTGCTCCTCACACCACCAGGCTGAAGCCCAGGGAGTGGGCAACAGTGGGTCTCTCAACTGCAAACAAACCAAACTGACAGAAGTGACCACTGCAGGGGCAGCCACTGACTTCCGTGTTCATGTCTCTCAGCAGAGCCAAACACTGCAGTAGCCTTCCCACCAGGCCGTGAGGGGGGGACTCTTCCTGCTTGAGCAGTCGTGTTGAGAGCCTATGCATGGCCTACCACTCACAAGCTGGGACGCTCCCTCTGCTGCCCTCCAGAGTCCTTGGCCAACCTCTAATGACCATGCGCAAAGTGGCAGGCCCAAGGTGTTGCAGCTGAGGATGCTACTAGTGAGTTACCAACTTACCAGCCAGGCAATGGGTTCACAAGCAAGTGGCCAGGCCTTCTGCCAGAACTGGTTACAGGAGCCTCAAAGACACCCCACTATCCTTGCCCCCCACAAACCAGGGCCTAGAAGGATGAACCTTATTCCACCTAGAGGCTGCCAATTTGATCAAGGGTTGAGGTAACAGTGGGGGATGAAAGGCAGCCTGAGGTACATGCCAGATGCAGTCTTTGAGGATCTCAAGGTTGGCTCAGGCCGGCCTTTTCCTGGTCACTCATTTCTGGCCCTAAGGCTGCTTATTAGAACCTGGAGTTGAGGAGACCCAGATTGCTATGCATTGAGAGCTGGATCTAGGGGTTCCTCCCACCAGCCCACAGGCCTTAGTCACCAGGGGCAGTCCCAGGGAGCCCAACAACCCAACCACACAGCATTACAGTGAGTCCCAGTGTGAGCCAGGAGGACTAACAGGAGACAACCCACCCCCTCCCTCCAATTCTAGGAACCAGGCAAACAGTGCTATGAAAACTCAATGGAAGAGGCTGCAGCCATAAAATTCTGTTTAAGACAGATAACATGGAAAAAACGTTTATATGTTAAGTACAAAAAGGACATAAAATTGTATATACAATAGAATAACAACTATGTAAACACACCAGAAATCTATGCACAGAAATGTCTAGAGGAACACTAAACACCAAAAGATTAGCAGTGGTAACATTTGGGTGGCAAATTGATTCTTTTTAAAATTCCCAGATTTTTCTTAATAAGCATTAATTATGATCACAACGGTTTTCTTAAAAAAAAAAACAAAAAACCCCACTGGCTGGTGGTTGAGCAGTGCAGTGTCACTGTCACATATAAATCAGAGGCTTTGGCCCTGATTCTTGAGAGCGTGGTGCGCCCCCCACCCCCAGGAGAGCTTAAGCACCTCTGGCTCCTACTGAGGGTGTCCTTGCAGCCCTGATACTCCTCAGCCTCTCTGACCCACAGACTCTTTTCTCCCTTAATTCTGCCTTTTCCCACTACCACATCATCTTCGGTCACTTCCAGCTGCATCTTTCCCTCTCCTTCCCAACTCAGGAGCCAGCTCTGCAGCCACAGGTCCCCATAAATAGAAGCAGTGCAGTGCATATTTTCAAAGGACATGGTGCCTCAGCTTTGGACACACAGGAACTCAGTACAAATCATTTTCCTGCTGATAGACAAGTCATGCGTGGTGGCTGCTCTGGGTACAGGTATGTTAATTATGCAGGCTTTCTTATTAACCTGTAGTTCCAAGTACTTTCTCTGAACAGTAAGTCCTACCATGAATTTTCTACCCTGGAAAGCCAGGGGTGGGCAGTAACAGCTCAGATCACTTGGTTTCTAAAAGTCCCTCCACTCTGAGAATGCAGAGCTATACGGTGTGTGGCACCTCAGAAGCTGCAGATTCCAGCCCATGTCTGGGAAAGACATATGCCCCTTGCTTTTAAGGTTAAGGAACAAGCCAAAAAGTAACTGCTAAAAAAGCAAAACAAAACAGTAATTGCTAGCAATTCACAGCCTATTCCTGCTGCTGAACAGAGGCAGTAATGGCTTGCTTTCCCCACTAGCAGCTAGGTACTCTTCGGCAAGTCAATCATAACCTTGTTGAGCCTGTTTCTGGATCTGCAGGGAATGTGTTACTTGCTTAGATGTTTGGGAACTTAGTAAAATAATATGCCACTTGTCCTGCTCTAAGAAGGCCATGCAGGGGAAAAGGCAATGAGCTACCTGCAGCTCACCTCAACCCCGATTAGGAATCCTCCCTCTCCCAGGAGAAGGCAAGGAAAAGAAGTTAAGAAGGCAGACATACCAGGTAAACAGGAGTGACCTATAATTGGCAAAGAAGCCTCAGACAAGCTGAAAATGCTCTGGTTCCAGCATCCTGTCCCCAAATGCTGGGAGCCAGACACAAAAGGCATGCAAAAGTGACTGTCACATACATACAGGCGCAGACAGAGCATCACTGGGCAAAAAGGGGGCTAATACTGCAGAGAAGGCCCCAAAGTGCGGCTTGAGGAACACAAGGGAGTCATTCCAAGACCCTCACTTAGCTGCCATGGGGACAGCAGACACTCAAAAGCTTTGCTTTTGTTCAGTCTCCCGAAGGGAAAAAGGTAATAGGGAAGACTAACACTTGTGACAAACACTATTAGCAAGAATGCAGTCTTTCTCCTGGGGCAGAGGACTCTATCTCCTTCACACACACACACACACACGCGCGCGCACGCGCATACATACATGTATGTATGCACAGACATGATGTATTTAAATGAAGGTGTACACACACTGTGCTAAAATACAAACAACAGAAATCCCAAGTCATATATAAAAAGGCTAAATATAACACAAGCCTAGAGCCAGCTCCTGGTTGGGAGCTGGGGAAGGGGTGGTATCATCTGGAGACTATGTACACAACTTGTGGTGGGCAGGGAAGGCATCAGTGTAAACAACTCAGACTCACTCCACAATACTGGCCCACAGAAAAGCGTGATGTATCTCATGTACAAAAATAGACGCCCACCTTGCTTCTGTATACAACCAAACTTGGCAGGCACCCAGAAGGACTGTGAGTTAGTTTTGATGACAGGGCACCACACCAAGCTGCTGCTAAACCTCCCAGCCCTAGGAACTCATCTGCTACCCCTCCTCCCTCACCCAGAGCCTGAGGCACAACCAGATCATCCACCCTCACATGACTAACTTGCAAGGCTTCCTGGCAAGCAAGGTCCTTCTGTATCTGTCCCTTTCTGACCCTAAGATATATGGAGACTTATTTCTGTAAATATTTGGCACCTAAGTAACATGATGGTTGTGGATAATGCCACAATGACACAGGGAGAACCAGTAACAAGACATGCAGGGTGAGGGCAAGGGGCACTAAGCTGCCCTAGCATCTCAAAACCAGAACTGTGGCTTCCCACGCATTTATGGGGGTGGGCAAAGGGATGTGCAGAATTAACAACTTCACCGACTCCTCAGCAGCAAATACATTCAAAACTGAAGGTGTCTTGAGGGCCCCACTATACGCTAGTCACGAGTCTGGTCACTCCTCTGGAGGAGCTCGGTGCAGTGACAGCTGGAAAATCTGAGTCCCGATTGAATCTGCCGCACCAAGAGTCCTTTTGAAGAAGCTTGGCAAAGTAATTTTTTTCTTTTGAGCAAATGTACAGCACATCCTTGGGAAGGCCATGTGGAAGGATGCTCTCCAGCCCAGTCAAATGATCCAATCTCACTATTATCTTAGTTCCCTCTGAGTTTTTTCCTACTGGCCACCCTCGCTGTACAGAAAACAGCCAAGCACTATGCAGGTCAGTCATCAATGGTGGGCAACCAGAAGGCCTGGATGGAAGGAGAACATAAGTCAACTTTAAAAAGCCAAGCCCCTCTCCTCATTTCTGAGGGTTTTTCTTACCCCTCCCCGACCATCAAGGCACCCAACCCCAAAGTTGGAGGAGTTACGGCTGGTGGCCTTCCCTCCTGACCAATTGACTCTGGCAATCTGTGGACAAACACTCCCCCATCTATGTGAAAGTAAACATTGTCTAACTTCCACCATAGTGGTCCAGTGGTAAAGAAAAGAAGAAGTGCTGTCTGGGGAGGTGGGTGTTTGGCCTCACAGTTAATCTACCAGGTGACCTCAGACAGACCCTCTCATTCATGAGCTATAAAAAATGTGAGGGACTGGATTGGATGGTTTTGCTGCAATTTTTTCTGACACTGTTTTCTTTGTTTAAAAAAAAAAAAAAAAAAGAAATGGAGCAATATGTTCTGGGTAGGCTAGTAATGAAATGCCTCATACCCAAATACCCAGGTAGGTTTAGGAGATGCCAAGAGGAAACTGGAGGCTGAGATTCACTGATGCTTTGTTCTGCTAGTGTTGTCTCGGAAGAGACAGGGGCCTGGAGAAAACTCTAAGTGGTGAGTTGTGATCAACTATAAGAATTTCTGATGAACTCAGCATAACCTGAGAGGAATGGAAAACTGAAAGGTTACAGCCACAAAAGGCTAGTTCGAAGTATTTTAAGAAGCCAAAAAGCTGTGAGGCATAGCCCCAGGTAGTTTGGGCATAAAACCAGGAGCCAGAGCAAAAACTGGCCTAAGATCTCCTGGGAGCTCGCGATTCCAGGTAATGGAAAGAAGAGCAAAAGTGAAAGACCAGCCCAACCAAAGATCAGATAATAGAGGTGAAATAGGGAAGCCACCAGCTGAGAAACATGAACTTGGGTGCTTGTAATTGTACCTATTTAGAACACAGCTCACTGTGCTCATTGAAGGACCCACCACCCCAACTGGAAAGGGCCCCCAGATGGAGGACATCTCCCGTTGTTCACATACCATGTTGGAACAAGCACTGGCAAAGGTCATGAACTTGGGGTTGAACTGCAAACAGGTAATGGGGCCTGTGTGTTTGCCATCCAACACAGCTACTTTTATACCACTCTCTCCATTCCAGACATGGATCTTGCCATCCTCTGAACCTGAAGAGAATGATCAAGGAATATAACAACCGCTCAAGGCACAATACAAAGACAAGTGGCAAAGAGACATGGATTGACATCTGGAGAGAGGCCAAGCTTCAGGACCCAGCCACCAGGAGAAACGGAGAGGGAGTAATGGCAGTGAAGAAAAGACACTTTGGGAACTGATCTAGACCCTAGTTATTTGTTCCTAGGCAAGTCACTTCCCCTCTAACTTCAGTTTTCTCATTTAAAAAGGGGGCTGAATACGATCACCCTATGAACATCTACGCTAAGGTGACTGAATGAAGGGTTACACCAGTGCTTATAGAGTTTAACTCTATGATGGTCCAGGGAAGACCAACATTAACGCCCATTCCCAGAAAAGAAAGCAAAGTCAGGACAGTTTAAAGACACTATACCTTTGACATAACGTGCTACACAGAAATCTGAGAAACTCTATCTCAAAAGAATAATAAATAATATCTTAAATTAGTTAAAACTAACAGAAATAACATAATGCACAGTACCAGATTAGTAACACCCAAGGGGCGGGGGGATAAAGGAAGCTTACCAATCATAATAAACTGCGAGTCTGGAGTAAACGAGGCCTCCAGTGTGACGGCTTTGCTGTTGGCATAACCCTAAAACAAGCAGAACAATTCTCATTACAGTACCATTAACAAAAAATAATGGCCTACAAACACTGACCCCAGCACATACATCTTCTTCTTCTTCTTTTTTTTGATTAAAAAAAATTTTTTCCTGTAAAATATAGATAGCAATTTACTATTTTAAGTATTTTTAAGTGTACAGTTCAGTGGCACTAAGTATATTTAAAATGCTATGCAACCATTACCATCTTCTGCCTCCAAAACCTCTCCATCATTCCGAACAGAAACTTCATAATCTTTAATAGTAACTCCCCATTTCCCTCTTCTCCTGCTCCCTGGCAATCTCTGTTCTACTATCTATCTCTATTCTAGGAAACTAATATAAGTGGAATCGTACAACAGTTGTCCTTTTGTGTCTGGCTTATTTCACTTAGCATAATGTTTTCAAGGTTCATCCATGTTGTAGTACATACATCACCTTCCTTTCTGTGAAACCCTTTCTTCCTCACGCACAGTGCTACCAAGGTTTCAAACTCGGCTACCACCCTTTACAATTCACCCCCTTATCCCCAACTCCATATTCAAGGGAGCAAGAAAATGTTTATGGTCAGAAATTTATTATATTATCTAAACACCAAACTTGAGTCACTGGGTGAGAAGTGAATGTCTTAGAATCCAAAAGAAATAATGCCACGTGCAGGAAGAAAATGCAAGTCCATGCCTCGACGAGTGAGCCAAGGACAACTGCCGTTCTCCACCAACTAGCTAACACAATTCTCAGAAAGGATGAGCATGGAAAAAAGGTAGAGTATGGAAAAAAAAACATGGTTAAAAGTTGTCAGCTCACCCCAAACGTATGCATCACCACTCCCTTGAATGCATCGATCAGACGGATGAAGCTGCCATTGGTGGAGATGAGGATGAGTTTGCCATCATTGCTGAACTTAAGTCCTGTCCACTCACAAGTCCGATCATACTGCATCTTAAATGTTGCAAATGGCCCCTGCAAGAGACAGACAGCAGCCCTAGGCCCAAGGCACATCAATAATTCCTTCTGCCAGAGCCAAATCTCATTCTATCCCTTTAGATTCCTTTTTGACTAGGGAAAGCAGAAGATGAAGTACTGCTGACACTTTCTAATTTCTACCACATACCTCCTCTACTGTAGAAAAAGGCTCTTAAATGTCCATCTCACCCTTCAAAACTTCCATAATATCAAGACAGTTCGAAGATTCAAAGATTTACCTTATCAAAAGAGCGAAGATCATAAAGTTTGACCATTTCAGAATTGACACCTGCAGCAAAAATTAATCCTTCTGGATCAAAAGAACAAACTGGCTTGCCCTGTAAATGCATGAGACCCTGAGAAAAAAGAAATTTTAAAAAAGTTAATGAACCCAGGATCCTACCAAAAGCAAACACAAAACTAACTAAAATGAAGTTAAAAAAAACCAGGTCTCCATGCAATTGATTTCAGATCAACCCTAACTGTATAATTTTATAGACACTGAATTCAAATAAAAACAAATCCCTGGAGTCTAAAATCTATAGCTCAAAGGCTCCAGGAAAACTGCTTTTAAAGCACTAAGTCACAGATCATAGTAAGTATGCACTGGATTAAGGTATTAGCTTAATTACCAGCTACCTACCAGGAAAAGATCTTCTCCAAAATTTAAAGACCATGGGATCCCAGAGAAGAATCACTGCTTTCCCCCTTCCTTGAGAGGGAGAGGTGAAAACGCTTAAAGTGTAACTGTGAGGTAACATTACCTGGCAGTTAGGAGACCGGAGATCCCAGAGCCGAATGGTCTTATCAAGAGACCCAGAAATGAAAGTGTCATCCACAGGTGACATGGACAAGGCCACCACCCTGTAATGCATCAAGATAAATAGGAGTTGAAGCGAAATATTAACAAAAATTGGATATGAACTCTAAACCACTTTACCTGCTACCTATATATATGTGTTCTCCTAAAAACTCCATTTTAAGAAACATACGCAAGCAATCTGGATCAATCAAAGGCAATTAGTATAACTAAAAAAGCAACTTAAAGCTACAGCATAAAAATATATGATTCCAATGCAAATCAAATCATAATGAAATACCACTTCATACCCATTAGCAAAGCTATAATCAAAAAGAGAGATAACAACTGTTGGTGAGGATGTGGAGAAAGTGGAACCCTCATACACTGCTGGTAGGAATGTAAAATGGTACAGTTGCTTTGAATAAGTTTTATACTTCCTCAAAAAGTTAGAGTTACTATATGATCCAAACATTCCACTCTTAGGTATATACCCAAGAAAAATGAAAACATATGTCCAAAAAATCCCCTGTACGTGTATGTTCACAACAGCATTATTCATAATTGCTAAAAAGTGGCAACAACCCAAATGTCCATCACCTAATGAATGGATGAAGAAAACGTGTTGTTGTCATACAAGAATATTATTTGGCAATAAAAAGAAATGAAGTACTGAGGCTTCCCTGGTGGCGCAGTGGTTAAGAATCCGCCTGCCAATGCAGGGGACACGGGTTCGAGCCCTGGTCTGGGAAGATCCCACATGCTGCAGAGCAACTAAGCCCGTGCGCCACAACTACTGAGCCTGCGCTCTAGAGCCCACGAGCCACAACTACTGAGCCTGCGAGCCTAGAGCCCGTGCTCCGCAACGAGAAGCCACCGCAATGCGAAACCTGCGCAACACAACAAAGAGTAGCCCCCACTCACCACAACTAGAGAAAGCCACGCGCAGCAACAAAGACCCAACACAGCCAAAAATAAATAAATAAAAAAGAAAGAAATGAAGTACTGATTCATATTACAACATGTATGAAGTGAAAGAAGTCAGACACAACAGGCTGCATGTGATCTGGTTCCATTTATACAAAATATCCAGAATAGGCAAAGTTATAGAAACAGAAAGTAGATTAGTGGTTGCCAGGGGCTGGGAAGAGGGGAAATGGGGAGTGTTAATGGGTACAGGGTTTCTATCTGGGGTGATGAATATGTTCTGGAATTAGACAGTGGTGATGGCTGCCCAACTCTGTGAATATACTAAAAACCACTGAATTGTACACTTTAAAAGGGTGAATTTATGGTACTGAACTATATCTCAATTAAAAAAAAAAAAAGCATGGTTCCTTAACTAGAGGTTTGTGGACTATACTGATGTTCTCAAACCTGAGTGGCACCAGCATCACCTGGAGGGTGGGTTAAAACAGATTGCTGGGATCCACTGCCAGAATTTCTAATCCAGTAGGTCTGAGGTGAGGTCTGAGAATCTGTGTTTCTAACAAGCTCCTCAGTGATGGTGAGACTGGTGGTTTGGGCCCCACACTTAGAGAGCCACAGCCCTATGCTAATAGCCTACGCTACATTTCTGATATGGGTCCGCTCTTATGGTTACACCATTCACTCACTGAAAAACACTTCTTCCAAGGCCTCATCCTGAGCTCTCTTGTCCCCTCTGCTCATGTTCTTGCTCTGCCATGCTCTGCATTGAAGATACCCATCATCTCCCCAGCATTTGGGCCCAGCCTGTGGAGAAGGATGGCATGTGACTCCACCTTACTTGCCTCTTGGAGCATGCCACGGCCCTAACCAGAGGGATCCTTGAGGTCCGTGGGCTATGACCTGTACAGTGCCTATGAGTCTGTAGTACCACCTATAGAGGAAGCCCTTGTGAAAATGGACACTCAGATGGCTCTTCCTTCTGGGTGTTATGGAAGAGTAGTTCCACATTCTGCCTTGGCTAAAAAATGCTTCACAGACATAGGAGCTGGTGTCACAGGTGAAGATTACAGAGGAAATGTTGGTGCTATACTGTCTCTTTTTTGTTTTTGTTTTTTTGCGGTACGCGGGCCTCTCACTGTTGTGGCCTCTCCCGTTGCGGAGCACAGGCTCCAGCCGCGCAGGCCCAGTGGCCACGGCTCACGGGCCCAGCCACTCCGTGGCATGTGGGATCCTCCTGGACCGGGGCACGGACCCGCGTCCCCTGCATCGGCAGGCGGACTCTCAACCACTGCACCACCAGGGAAGCCCTATACTGTCTCATTTTGACGAAAAAAATTGGAGTAAAAAAAGCGGATCAAATTGTACAGCTCATTTGTGAATGGGTTTTTTAAATGTAGAAATAGAGGAAGTTCAAATTTTGGATGACTGTGAAATGGGTTCAGGAAGTTTTGGTTCCACTAGAAAGAATTAAAATGTATGCCATGAATAAAAAATGGAAAAATGTATTTTTTCTTAAAAATAAAGTTTTTGACCAAAAAAAAAAATTCTTCCAATATAACTAAATTAACATTTGCACTAGATCATCAACTTAAAAATTTAAAAGATACTATAAGCCAAAATTTCCTGGGAATGCTGAGGTGGTAATAAAACGGAGTGAGCAGAATGCATATGGACGTGTAATTTTACGTCACAGTATTCAGGTCCGAAGTTCAGAGGAAGTCTATCTTGGCACAAGGCTCTACGATGAGAAGTAGAGGGAATACAAGGAGAAACAAGACTTCAACTCTAAGGAAGCTTAACTGTCTAGTCCAGACAACTCCAAGAGAGGGTCAGAGAAGGCTTTCAGGAAGAAGCAGCACCTGTGGTGAACAGGGTTTCAATGGAAGTTGCCATATAGGAAGGCATGAGGCAGTTCAGGAAGCAGCCCAGAGTTCACTTCAACTGGAGTGGTGGGAGATAACACTGGGAAAATGGGTCAGGCAGAGGGAAAAGAATCTGACTCCAAGGTTTCTTGAGGGAGGCTGTGGTCAGAGCTGTAAAAGCAGGGTGCAGAAGCAGGATGCTGAGGGACGGGGAGATTAGGAGTTGACAATAATTTACCTGAGCTAGGACAGAAGCAAAGGAGTATGGAGCAGAATGACACATGAGGTTAAACCTAAGTAGAATGAACGGGATTTAACAACTCACTGGATGTGAAGGCAGGGAAAAAGTAGTGAACAGGTAACAGAGCCTTTGAGTCGGGAGAATTGGAAGGGACAGAGGTGAAGAAACATGAGGCAGACAGAGGAGCTGGCCCAAGGAATTTAACGATGGATGGAGTATCGGACCTGTAGGTAGAAGTTGAGTCTGGAAATCATGGGCTGAAAATACTGATTTGGGAAGTTATCTGAGGTGAATGAAATCAGTGATGGACCAAATACCAAGAGGAGGAGAAAAAAGCTAGGGTAGAACCTTGTTTAGAGTCAAAAAGAGAAAGAGAAGCAAAAAATAGCAAAAACAGAACCAAGATGAGAAGCCAAAGGAAAAAAAGTTTTACTGAGAGGTTAAGCACCAAAAAAAGCCCCAGGCAGTGGATTTTACCTGGAGGCAGCAGGGAAAGGGGAGTAAACAGCTTGGCTTGGATGAGTGAGTTAAACAGTGAATGAGTATGAGGAGGTGGAGAAGGGAATATGCAGATTATTCTTTTATGTTTGATGGTGAAAAGAAGTGGGTGACATGCTCAAGAAATAAATTTAAGATAAGGAAGATAAAGAAGACCGAGTAGGGCTCCCCTGGTGGCGCAGTGGTTAAGAATCCGCCTGCCGGGTTCAAGCCCCGGCCCGGGGAAGATCCCACATGCCATGGAGCAACTAAGCCTGGCACCGCCAGTTACTGAGCCTGCGCTCTAGAGCCCGTGAGCCACAACTACTGAGCCCAGAGTGCCACAACTACTGACGCCCACGCACCTAGAGCCCGTGCTCCACAACAAGAGAAGCCATCACAATAAGAAGCCTGCGCACTACAGTGAAGAGTAGCTCCCACTCACTACAACCAGAGAAAGCCCACGTGCAGCAACGAAGATGCAATGCAGCCAAAAATAAAATAAATAAAAATAAATAAATTTAGAAGACCGATTAAGTTTGTGGGCAGCAAAGTCCAGTAAGGAGACAGAAGTAAAAACAGAGGGGTTGGTTTTCTCAAAGAAGAAAAGGCTACTTCTTTCTCAGGGAAAGTGTTCTAAGGAAGAGAGGAGTTTAGGTGAAAGAGATAGGAGCTGAACTCATTTTGGATGGCCTTGATTTTCTCAAAAAAGGAGGGACAAAGTCATCTATTAAGAATCAGGAGGTCAAGAGATTGGGCAACTGGGAAGACTGGAAAGAATTTCAAACAACTGCAATCAACTTTGCGGTACGTGGGCCTCTCACTGTTGTGGAGCACAGGCTCCGGACGCATAGGCTCAGCGGCCATGGCTCACGGGCCCAGCCGCTCCGCGGCATGTGGGATCTTCCCGGACCGGGGCACGAACCCGTGTCCCCTGCATTGGCAGGCGGACTCTCAACCACTGCGCCACCAGGGAAGCCCTGCAATCAACTCTTAACTACAGACAGTATATTTGTGAACATTAATTTGACTATAAACAAGCAAAAACATCTACTTGTCACAAGCCATTCTTTGAACTACACAGTAATCAACAGCTGCCACCTCTTAACTTCAGCAACACAGAAATGCCCTTGCCCAATCAGAAGTGCAGCTGAAAACAGTGCTCTCGGTCTACCTCCTGTCAGGGCTCTGAACCACTCCAAGCTATACACGGTTACTGTACATTTGCAAAGGAAAGCACCAATGATTAATATATCATCCAAGGGAAATGTGTTTAACATTCAGCCCAAACTTGAAAAACTGGAGGAAAAGTACCAGGGGAATTGGGATAAGAGACAGAGAGAAGCAACCTGCATTACAGAACAAAATAAGGGGGACTTCCCTGGTGGCTCAGTGGTTAAGAATCTGCCTGCCAATGCAGGGGACATGGGCTCGATCCTTGGTCTGAGAAGATCCAACATACCATGGAGCAACTACGCCCATGCGCCACAACTACAGAGCCTGCACTCTAGAGCCCACAAGCCACAACTACTGAGCTTGCACGCCACAAATACTGAAGCCCTCATGCCTTAGAGACCATGCACCACAACTACTGAAGCCCATGCACCTAGACCCCGTGCTCCACAACAAAAGAAGCCACCACAATGAGAAACCTGCGCACCGCAAGGAAGAGTAGCCCCCGAGCACCGCAACTAGAGAAAGCCCGCGCGCGGCAAAGACCCAACGCAGCCAAAAATAAATAAATATATATATATATACCTTTAAAAAAAAAATAAGGAAACAAGTTTCTTGACTTTCAAGAAGTATGAAAGGACAATATTTTAAAAATAAATTTATTTATTTATTTATTTATTTATTTATTTTTGGCGGCGTTGGGTCTTTGTTGCTGCACGCGGGCTTTCTTTAGCTGCGGTGAGTGGGAGCTACTCTTTGTTGCGGTGTGCGGACTTCTCACTGTGGTGACTTCTGTTTTGTGGAGCATGGGCTCTAGGCACATGGGTTTCAGTAGTTGTGGCACGCAGGCTCACTAGTTGTGACTCACAGGCTATAGAGTGCAAGCTCAGTGGTTGTGGCGCACGGCCTTAGCCGCTCCACGGCATGTGGGATCTTCCCAGACCAAGGCTCGAACCCGTGCCCCCTGAATTGGCAGGCGGATTCTTAACCACTGCGCCACCAGGGAAGCCAACAATTTTATTAATTTTTTTAACATACTCATTAAGCTCTTCATGTGGAACACGTTTATGTAGAGCAGGGGCATGCTGAAATGGGGGCCACCTATACTGGAAGGTCTCAAACATGCAAATGTACTTTCATTAAGGGATGTCTGATATTTGGGATCCCTAAATGCCAAATGTTATTTTTACTATATAGGTTTCCACTGAATATCTTTAATCCACATTCTTCCTATTAATGTTTTAACTGAGGTTTCGGTTTATCTATGAAGTCCTACCCCTGGCCTCTACAACCTCGATTAATCATGAGTTGACTGTTTAGGGAAGGTTAACAAGAGAAGATTAAGAGGTATGCCAAACAGTGGTGAGAAACTAGCTTCAGTTCACTAATAAAATCTCTCCACTCTTTCATTCTCTGGATAACCTCAGGGATAAAAGAACTATCTACTTCTGTAACACGTGCATCTTACCTTTTGCTATGTCCAGGAAAGTATCTGATGTATTTGTTGTCATGCAAGGACAGGTAACGGATAGTATCTGTAAGAAGATAAATAAGGCATGATGATATCCTACTATTTTTAAAGGAATTTACTTTGCATTTTCATCTTGAAAAGACAAGGTCAAAGAATTCATTGTTTTCCATAACCCAAGCAAGGTATGAATAAATAATAGTGAATAACTACTTTTCACGGGACTAGAGATTTCACGTAATTCAAAAGCAGAGTTCTCAAGTTGACAGCATATAAAGCAATGTTTAAAATCACTATTGCTGCCAATCTTTGGCTTCTGCATAGTTACAATGAAACCTGTCCTGCAAATATGCGCCCCCCACCCGGCAAAAAACCCCACAGTTTTAATGCCCACAGAATGGCAAACCTTAAAGAAAAACATATGGCTACTGAGGACACAGACTCAAAGAATTAAACAGCCATGCTGAGTTGAGGATCAGGCTGGACTCTGGCATAAGATACTTTTGTCCAGCGTTTTGGAACAGCATGTCAACCCAACCCTCACCTCATCTTAATGTAAACTGGATACACAATTTACATTAAAACTAAATAAAATGGAAAGAGAAGTAATGTTCTACTACTTCTTTTCTAATTAACCAACTATCCAATGGTCCCTTATGCAGACAAGTGAATTATAAAGTGGCCAAAAGAAGAAATGAGAAAATTTAGGTTAAAAAGATCGCAAGACATTTAAAAATCAAAGTCATGAACTATACCAAGTCATAGCAGTGAGAATTTGACAATATCCAAGAAAGAAATAATCCCAGAGATTTGTGCTTGGGGAAAATAAGACAAATACTCTTAAAAACCAAATGATTCCTCTGAAAAAGCAAAACAAAAAATAATGGTGGTGGGTAGGGAATGAAGTGCCATAAAGAACAGAACTGGAAAGTACAATGCCCCTGAAAAGACTAGGAATAAGAAACAATTGTTGAGAAAAAGGTAATAGGAAATGGGGCCAAAATACAGAAAGGAAAGCATAGAAAGAACATTCTGGAGGCAAACACAACACAGGAACAAAGAGGCTGAAAGCACCAAGTCATCCCAGTGGTTCACAGGGGTACTAATAAGAGGGCATTTAACCTGGGAGAGAGAAAAAGGCACTCTTTGTATGTTCCAAAACTAAACATGGTTTTCCTTGAAAACATGTTCAAAGTTCTCGAATGACAACTATAAAGTATTCCTGGTTGTTCTATTGCTAGGAACTACTCACCTGCCCTAAGCAGAAAAAGACTTCCTCCCCATTACCTGGTTTTCCCAGAGATGAGCAGGGCGTCGCCATCCTCTCCGCCCCACTCGGTAGCTGGCGCGCTGTTCCTGGCAAGGCAGTGGCCTGTACAGTTATCTCCTGTACCGGGTGGTATCATAGACCCTCAAACTGTACAAACTACTACCTCAGCCTGGAATCAGGCAAAATGATACGGAGCGTTGGAGGAACTCTTCAGGATGGACGCACTCGAGACAGGAAAGGCAACATCCTCACAGCAGAGGCCTGGCAGCAAAGCTGCAAGTGCCACACATTTGCCTCATCTTGCACCATATTTGGAGAATCCTCATTTAATCACCCAGAAAAACACCCCAACAAAAGAAATATACCCCAATAGAAGAAATATACCATTCATTCAGATGATCACAGAGATATATTTCCTCAAGATCCTGTTTTATATTCTCGTCCAAAAGCATCAATTGCACTGCTTACTTAGAAAACCACTTCTGAAATAGAAGCATGAAAAGTATAAACGATATACTTACTAAAAATCAAGTACAGGCAGAAAAGTCTCATTGAAAAAAAAAAAAAAAAAAACTTCTACCCATCTGCTCTGAGATAGGCATAACCAAAATAGCGGTCTAAGCAATCTTTGTTGAATGACATTAGAAAAATCGTACTGCTAAAAATGAAACAATCAATAAATCAGTGAGATAAGTTAAAAAAAAAAAAAGAGTCCTAACATGAAAGTGTTATAGCTCAATTCCAAGACAATCTGTCAACTGAGAATGACTTATCCCAGGGGAAAAGCAGGTAAAGGCAGAGATCCTTTATTAGAGAAAGAAATTCACAAGTTTAAGTTCTAAAAATAAGTCTTTATTCTTCAGAGACATAAACTTTACTTAAAAGGAAAAAAGAAGAGACTTCCCTAGTGGTCCAGTGGCTAAGACTCCGTGCTGCCAATGCAGGGGCTGCAGGTTTGATCCCTGGTTGGGGAACTAAGATCTCACATGTGTGCAGTGCGGCCAAAAAAAATAAGATAAATAAATAAAAGGAAAAAGAGATAAAATTCAAATCAAAAAGTGCCCCTGGAATCAAAGATAACTAAGGTCAGCATACTGTCCTTTGTGACACAGACCATAAATGGTTGGGCACACACCAAAAACTCTTCTAAGGTCTGCTAAACTACCATAACTCAAGCATCTGTAAAACTTTTCTCAAATCTATATATTTTGAACAGGAAGGTAGCATTGTTTACCACTTGCTGTCAAGTATTCTTTCCTTTTACTTCTTCTAAACGCATTCAAGTTTCAAGAAGTTCAAACCGTAAATACAATTCGTGGCTTCCTATTTCCACTCTCCACTCTAAACTGGAGACCTTTCATACTCAGTTAAGTCCTCCAAAAGTACTAATGGCTTGCTCGCTTCCAGCATCCCTTCAGTCATAACAATGTTAGCACAGCTAACATCATAGGAAAATTTAAAGTAACTACAACCAAACAGAAGTACTCACAAAGATTCCGTGAACAATTTAACAAAGGAAACCATGACCGTAACTTCCTAAAAAGAAGACTTGCTTACCGTCTATTTTGTTAGAGCTGTAAACGACTGTGTTTGCTGCATGAGTGTATCTGATGAGGTCCACGCCATATTTCTTACTGTACAGGGTTCTCTTTGGTCTGATGAGGAAATGGACAGAGAAAGAAAACCATCAAAATCCTCCATCACCAAAATCTAGGATCTTCCTATAAAGAGAAGCACTTGAATGACGTGGGAAGGGTGAAGATTCTTGGTAAGCTCTAACACTGAAAAGAAACAGAATTTCTTCCAAAAGGGTGGAAACAAACAGAATCAATCAAGTGCAACAGCCTTTCACCTCTGAATACCAAATGCCAAAGTTAGGAAGTAGAAGTAAATCTGATGGCTCAAATCAGCCTGTTCAATGAACTACAACGTTCAAAAGTAAGCTTTGAGAAAAAGTACATCTATTTGGGAAGAAAGACGCACAAAACAAGTCATAACTTACAAGAAAGAGGAAAATGGGAACACGCCAGACCAAAGAGGCCAGAACTTAAGCCATACACTTGGAAAGAAGCTCTTTCTTTAAGAAGAAATGATTTATCAAAACTGAAACCAGATGCAAAACTGCCTTTCCTAATATAACCTAGTATTTCCATCCTCTCTATCTTACAGGTCCAAAGCACTTACTGAGCCTTTTACAAGACAAACCTCACTCTCCCTAACAAAACTAGTCATTGATTCTTTTCTCTTCACTTAAATATAAAATCACATATTTCTAAGCTAGAGGTTATCAGTCCATTTGTTAAAGTTCCTTAAATGTTATCTTCTTCTATAGCACCTTGAAAATCAAGCTGAAACTGATCTCAGCAAAATATTTAACCAAAAACTTCCTAATATTCTACATCTAGGTATAGGAGAACTTCATAAATCCTATATTAATGTTTATCAAGAATTTAATTTATGAAAAAGAAGTTCACCCTCTCAATGTAAAAGCCTCTTGAAACCTAGATGCTAAACAATCAGACGACTCAGGGAACTTCTAATCATTTGCACTTTCAATTTTTGTGACGTCAAGGGTTTCCCTACATTAAACCTATTTACAAACAAGACTTCTCACTCCAAATGCACTTAATTTTCCACATTTTTACCTTTACTGAAAGATCAAATAAACAAAAAGAGCAGCTCAAATGCTACCTTGTCAAGTCCACCACCCTGGGTTCTGCCATGTAGTTACTGTGTGGTAACCACTGAGTGAGTGAACGTGCGTGTGAATGTGTGCTTGCTCTCAAAAGATAGTTGACTTTGCTCCTACCAATGGAAACAGAAGCTTACTTATCTCAGTATTTACCCTATAATAATGAAGACAGAGCCTGGAGAACCAATGTTAAAGGAAAATTTTCAGTTCCACTTATATACGGCCTATTTGTCTCAAATATATCCATATCCAAATATATCCATAATATTAACCTGAGATTTTGTTCTTAATAACATAAATCTTTTACCTCATATCATTTCCTAGTTTGAAAGCAAGATCCTAATGCATCCATTTCAGAGGATCTTACAGAGCTTATGCATAACATTCTTTCACGAATATTGTGGTAAGCTTCTCTGCACAAACTATGATTCTGGTTATCAGGTACAAATAAATAATATTAAATCCTTCCCTCTGAATAATTCACATCACCTACCACAGATAATATCCTCTGTATACTTTCAAATTAAACAAAACAAAACAAAACAAAAAAACACTTGGGACTTCCCTGGAGGCCCAGTGGTTAAGACTGTGCTTCCAATGCAGGGACTGCAGGTTCGATCCCTGGCTGGGGAACTAAGATCCCACATGCTATGCAGTGCAGCCAAAAAATTAAAATTAAAAAAAATTTTTTTAATCACTCAATGGATGAACTCTATTACAAAGAAAGTTTAAGTGAACAGTACACATGGAAAATATTAAGCGTAAAGAATCTTGTTTTAGCCATTTTCAAACTCCCAACATTAGTACCATCTAATAAAGATACTGTGCCTTCCAAGAAAATGTTACTTTTCTTCCAATGTTGGTTTGACCTACACTAGTGGCAAATTTTTTCTTCACGTTACCACTTAGGATCACGGATTCCTAGAGGCCAGAGAAGTGATCTGACCAATGTCACATACCTGGTCACAAGGCCAAACTAGAACCCAGGTCTCCTATCAGGTCGCTCTCTGACCACAGATCACAATGAAACAAGGTCACAATTAATCCATACGAATATTTTAAAGAGCATGCTGTATACTATTGTATCAATGTTAAATTCCCTAATTTGGATAACTGTACTCTGGTTACCTAAGAAAACGTCCTTGTGCTTAGGAAATCCATGCTGAAGTGTTTAGGATAAAGGGGCTTGATACCTCCAAATTACTCTCTAATGGTTCAGGGAAAGAAAAAACATATCTGTGTGTGTGTATGTATCTACAGAGAATGACAAAGCAAACAGAGCAAAATGTAACCAATTATTCCTGGGAGTTCTTTGAAACAATGATGTAACTTTTCTGCAAGTTTGTAATTATGTAAAAATGCTACATGAATGAATAAACTGCATTATGTTATAAAATTAACATTTTACTTTTAACAAGACAGCCTTCAAGTCAATGTCATTCCTACTAACCGCAGAAATTATGCAGTATTTGAAGACAAACTGTGAAGAAATGCTGCCACAACCTTCATTTTCTTTGAATGAGGATATACATCTCCATCCTCAAATTCATCCAGGGAGAGGTTCTAATCTGTGCACAAGCACTAAACATTTCAAGCAAGTCAGCTTCAATTTACTTCTAGCTCCAAGACCCCACAACCCCAATCTCCACCCTAGCTTTATACGTTACTCTCTATTCCAGGCTAATGCAAGTGGCCGGACCTGGACGAAAACCCATCTATGAAATGAATAACATTGACTCACATCTCTCAGCATCAGTCCAGCTAACAATTCTCTCTTCCCTCAGGACCACCACTATAGGCCACTCTTCCACATACCGCAAGCAGATCCAGAGCCAGTTACATAATACTTTTTCCACAGCCCAAATGGGAAAAAATTGGGCAGAACAATATAGCACTACTTTAGATAACCAAATTCACAAACGAAGAGACAAGTTCCAAAAGAAAGTTTATAGAAGACACTGGTTTAAACAAAACAGACAAAAGGAACAGCTGGAGAAGATAAAGAAAAACCCAAAGATTCAAAAAGGAGATCACAATTTAGCAAGGATTTGGAGAAAGCAAGTCTGGGGCGGGGGTGAGGGGAAGCTGACAGGTCCCCAGGGAAAAAGGCAAAAAGCTGTGCTTTTAAGATTTTGCAGAGATACAGGTGTGGTGAGTCTCCAGAGGACTTGGGACAAGCTAGAAATGTCATGATCAGACTCGGAATTATGATAAGTCTAAGCGGACCATAACGTATAATTTTTAAAAAAAGTATAAGAAGAAACACGAAATTGTTAGATGATGCTTTCTTTGTTCTACTAGGAGGTTCACATTCAGGTTGGGATGCGACAGCCAGGTGTGTCTGGCAAAAAGGAAAAGTTTCGGATGCAGGTAAAAAGTTAACTATAAACGTGGGCATCGGGACTGAGGGAGCAAGAGAATGATTTGGACCAGAAAGGAAATGTCAGGGGGCCCAAAGAGGCAACAAATAAATCCTGACAGCTAACAACTGCAACCCACGCGGCCTTCCGGCAAAAAGGCGGCGGGAAGCTGAGGGGCAGGGGACGGGTGAAGTGCCAGGGCTGAATCGAGGTCACCGAGCAGAGGGCAGAGAGAGCGAGCTGCCGCTGCTGAACGAAGCAGCAAAGCAGCCTCTGCGGTTCTGCGCGGGGGCCACAGGCACCTTCGACGGAGTCAGAGGAGCGGAAAAGCTACCAGCTGGGGCAGCGGAGGGCGGACCCTGCATTTAAAGGTCAAGGTCAAGGTGTGGTTTGGCCAGAGATGCTAAGGCTCTCTGTGAGGAGACCGAAGGCAGACGAAACAAAAATATGATTACTGTTATTGCTATCGTTATTTTAAGAGAAAAAAAAAAAGGTCTCCCGGACGGCTTCGGAGGGGACGCGGCCCTGGCAGGAGCGTGTGCAATACAGGCCGCGGGCCAGACCGGGGTAGAGGGCGGGCCGCGGGGGGAGCGCAGGGCCACGACGGGGAGGGCGGGAGGGACTCAGACCCGGGCCCAAGGCCACCGGTGCACTCACTTGCCCTCCTGGCAGTCATAGAGCACGATGGAGTCGTCGTCGCTGCTCGAGATGACCGTCTCGCCGTTGGGGCTGAAGTCGAAGCAGTTAATCTTGTCCGAGTTCTCGCGGAACACCTTGGCGACGCGGAAGCTCCGCAGCACGCTGTCGGTCAGCTTCATGGCGGCGGCTGCTGGAGGCGGCGGCGGCGCAGAGCCGGGGCGGAGCCCGGCGAACAGGCGGGCTGCCGAGGGGCCGACCCGGGCGGGGCGGGCGCGGCGCCGCGCCGGCGGCGGGCTGCAGAGCGGCCGACAGTCGGGCCGCCTCCTCCTCTTCCTCTTCCTGCTTGTGCAACACTCTTCTGCCGGGACTATGGGGTCTCGCAGACCGGTCCTCCTCACGGTCGCCTCAGGGCCAACCGGCGCAGCACCGGTTCATTGTGTCCGCCATCTTGGGGCGACAGGCAGAAGCTGAGGGCGAGGAGCCTCACCGCGGCGCCAGCCGGGAAAGGGGGCGGGGCGGGAACGGCGGAGCAAGGCGGGGAGGCGGGGCGGTGACGTCAGCGCGGCCGGCGGGGAGTGGTGTGGCTGGGTGGCCAGAGGCGGCTATTCCCCGACCCGCTGAGGGGCGGGAGGGGCGGGGACTCCCACGTCCTTCCCCGCCTTGGGCCCCAAGGCCCCGGGTTCCCGGGAGCCGCGGGTCTTTGTACGGGGTCGCAACTCCCCCGAGAGACGCGGGCGCCCCCTGGAGGCGCCCCGGCCGCAGGCAGAGCGAGAGCAGGTACTGCGGGGGTGGGCTGCGCTCCAGGAGGCCTGTTCTGGGTATGAGTCATCGCTGTCGGGCTTTGACCGCGTGTCCACCACATCGCCAGAAGACTTAAATTTATGTATTTTTTAAATTAAGGTGTACTATACGGTAGACTGCATAAATTTTAAGGGGATGAATTTTTTTTCATTTGGATGTACACTCTTGTGACCACCACCCGCAACTTTTCTTTAAGCACTTTGTAATTGTTATATAAAGTGCATAAAATGAACTAATTTTTTTTTTTTTTTTTTTGCTGTACGTGGGCCTCTCACTGTTGTGGCCTCTCCCGTTACGGAGCACAGGCTCCGGACGCGCAGGCTCAGCGGCCATGGCTCACGGTCCCAGCAGCTCCACGGCATGTGGGATCTTCCCGGACTGGGGCACGAACCCATGTCCCCTGCATCGGCAGGCGGACTCTCAACCACTGCGCCACCAGGGAAGCCCTAAAATGAACTAATTTTAAGTGTTCAGCTCCACACATTTTATAAACACTCATCTTTAAGTTTTAAAACGTATTTACAGCTCAAAAAACTCATAACATCAATTACAAGTAAATTTTTGAAAGGGAAAATTATCTCCTTATTCAACAAAGCACAGTTTTAAATTCTCCTTGATATCCTCCTCCTTATTCATATATCAACATAAGCTGTAGATGCTGCTTTAGCATTGTATCCTACACATTTTTGCATGTTACTTAAACCAGATTGTTGTTGGTGTTCTCCATTGAGGTATAATTTATGTACAGTAAAAATCGGCCTTTTTCAGAGATAGTTTTATGAGTTTTAAAATCCCCATACAGTTGTGGAACCACCACATTCAAGATACAGAACAGTTGCATTATCATCTTTGTAGTCATCGGGATTGTTGTGATGGTTCCCATAAGGAATTCTTTGCCTTAAAAGGAAGGAAAGTTGATCTCTAACAAAGGAAAACAATATCTGATCACAAAATAGGTACCATGCGCCTTGGCTTTAACTTCCTATGAGGGTTCATAGATCTCTAACTTGTGTGCAGCCCCTCAAAAGTTTAATTGCCTGGGTCTCCAACAATGGAGACAGAGGCCTATTTATTTTGCTTCACTAAGCTACAGTGGCTAAAGAGAAGGAAAGGGGAAGAGGAAAGACTGAAACATTTCAATCACTGATACTCTGATATCCAGAGATCAGATATAACCTGGACAATGGTGAAAGCAAAACAGAAACCTCGGGCTTCCCTGGTGGCACAGTGGTTAAGAATCCTCCTGCCAATGCAGGGGACATGGGTTTGAGCCCTGGTCCGGGAAGATCCTACATGCCTCGGAGCAACTAAGCCCATGTGCCACAACTACTGACCCGTGTGCCACAACTACTGAGCCCACGCACCACAACAACTGAAGCCCATGTGCCTAGAGCCTGTGCTCTGCAACAAGAGAAGCCACTGCAGTGAGAAGCCTGCGCACCACAACAAAGAGTAGCTCCCCACTCGCCGCAGCTAGAGAAAGCCCACGCGCAGCAACGAAGACCAAATGCAGACAAAAATAAATAAATAAAATAAATTTATTAAAAAACAAAACAAAACAAACAAACAAAAAAACCAGAAACCTCAGGACAGTTGGGGGCTTTCTGGAAAGAACCAGGGGCTATGTCCCATCCCCAGGTAAAAGAAGAACCAGGATCCCTACACATAAAGTGAACCTGTTCTCCGAGAGTAGAGGGCAAGATCCTGGCTAAGTCTGGGCTGCAATTGCCTCCTGACAAAGAGCAGAGCTTCTGGCTACAATTTGTTCTGGGGTCTGGAAAAAGCTTGTTTGAGTGGAACCCGAATGCATGGCAGCTTTCCAAATTGCAAAGCAGTGGAAGAAAAGTCCTCTGTGCCCCCCAGAGCACAAACTTCCCTGCAATTCCTGCTTTTTTTATTTCACAGGCTAGAAAGGCTAATGTAGAGTCTGCTTTGAATGGTTCGATGGCAACAAAGGCAGATCTGGTGCCATGTCTTAGAATGGTTGGGAAGATGAATGTACCCAGTGAGATACTATTTTTTGGGCCCTCTTAATCTATAAAAATAATCACAGAAACAGCCATAGTCGCTGAATGTTGTAAGGCAAAAGGAATCTTTGCAATAGATTTTTCAAGTTGTGTACTTCCTGTACCTTTCCCAGATTTCACTGTTAGACTGAAGCTTCCTCCCAAGACTTGACTTCCTGAATTATTTTTGGAATGGAAAAAGTCATTTTTTCATATTTTAAGAGCACCCTGAAATGGCTCAGCCTGTTTCACATTCTCACTGTTTCACATTCCTAGCCTGGCTCACTGCCTATTACAGTGGGGCTCTCCTGGCTTCCAATCCAACAGTGCCTTACAGGCTGGACTTTAAAAAGTGACCCAGAGGGACTTCCTTGGTGGTCCAGTGGTTAAGAATCCACCTTCCAATGCAGGGGACGCGGGTTTGATCCCTGGTCAGTGAACTAAGATCCCACATGCCACGGGGCTACTGAGCCTGCATGCTGTGGATTCCGCATGCCACAACTAGAGAGAAGCATGCATGCCACAACGAAAGATCCTACATGCTGCAACGAAGATCCTGCGTGCCACAACTAAGACCCGACGCAGCCAAATAAATAAATAGTGACCCAGAAAGCCTGGCTCCAGTGGGGGGTGGACAGAGGGGACAACTGCAGTCAGAAGTGAATCAGATGCCTTAAAGAGCATCAGCCTTAATTTTTTATATTTCCTTTCCTTTTTTTTTTTTTTTTTTTGCGGTACGCGGGCTTCGCACCGTTGTGGCCTCTCCCGTTGCGGCGCACAGGCTCCGGACGCGCAGGCTCAGCGGCCATGGCTCACGGGCGCAGCCGCTCCGCGGCATGTGGGATCCTCCCAGACTGGGGCACGAACCCGTGTCCCCTGCATCGGCAGGCGGACTCTCAACCACTTGCGCCACCAGGGAAGCCCTCCTTTCCTTTTTTAAAAAAATTTATTTATTTTATTTATTTATTTTTGGCCGCATCGAGTCTTTGTTGCTGCGCGTGGGCGGCCAGCAGGGGCTACTCTTCAGTTGCACAGGCTTATTGCGGTGGCATCTGTTATTGCGGAGCACAGCCTTTAGGTGCGCGGGCTTCAGTAGTTGTGGCTCACGGGCCCTAGAGCACAGGCTCAGTAGTTGTGGTGCATGGGCTTAGTTGCTCCGCAGCATGTGGGATCTTCCCGGACCAGGGCTCAAACCCGTGTCCCCTGCATTGGCAGGCAGATTCTTAACCACTGTGCCACCAGGGAACCCCTATTTCCTTTCCTTTTAATCATTATTTCATTTACTTCTATACATAGTTTCCCACATAAGCAAATACACATCCATTGCAGAAAACTAAAAAATACAAATAATTTAAAAAACATAGCGTGCAGGAGCAGCTACTGTTACATTTGTTTTGATGTAGAACTTTTCAGACTTTTTCCCCTGAAATATATTTTTATTGGGTTCATAATATATTATTTATAACCTACCCTTGTCATAGAATACAATGAACATCTTCCAGATCAATAAATACAGAACTACACAATCATTTTGAATGGCTATCTACTATTCCATTATGTGTTCAGAAAGTAATTTTGCTTCCCATTTTATCCAGAGCCCAGCCAAGGTCTGACTCAATATATACTGTTAATTGAACAAATGAATTCAGCCAAAGGATTCAAGGTATTTAATTGGCCCATTTATTTTTTTTCCATTTTCTCTCTCTCTCTTTTTAAAAAAGACAGTGAAAAAAAGAAAGAAAAATAAAATAAAATAAAATAAAAAAGACAGTGTTTTTAGAGCAGTTGTAGGTTCACAGTGAAATGAAAAGGAAGGTACAGAGATTTCTGTATACCCACTGCCCCCACACATGCACAGCCTCATCTATTATCAACATTCCTCACCAGAGTGGTACATTTGTTACAATGGCTGAACCTACACTGACGCATCATAATCACCTTAAATCCATAGTTTGCATTATGGTTCACTATTGGTTTTATGGGTTTGGATAAATGTATAATGACATGTATCCATTATCATGGTAAACAGAGTAGTTTCACATCCCTAAAGAACCTCTGTGCTCTGCCTATTCATCCCTCCCCCACTCCCAAACCCTGATCTTTTTACTGTCTCCATAGTTTTGCCTTTTCCAGAATGTCATCTAGTTGGAATCATGCAGTATAAATATATCTTAAAAATTGTACTCATCCGAACACTTGGGAATCAATCGCTACCTGGCAACGTTATGTATGGAGAAAGTAAAGGATGTCTAGCTGTAATAACAATTATCTTATATACATACACATTTTTATTTATACACATGATCTCACTTGAGCCTCATAACGACTCTGTGAGAGGCAAAAATGGAGACCAAGAGAGGTATTCCAGCAGCAAGTGGCAGAACCTGGACTTGTCTATACATAATTATGTATATATGTGAATCTGTTACCAAACTCAGGTTTGGCTGCTCACTGCTCAAAAGCCAGTACTCGAGAGACTAGAGTTGGTTGGAAAGGGAAATGTTGCTTTATTCAGGAGGCTGGCAACCTGGGGAGAAGGTGGACCTGTGTCCCAGAACCAACTCCAAAGATTCTGCTAAGCCATGAAAGTTTTTCTTTTTTTTATAAAGGTTTTCTTTTTTTTTTTAAATTTTATTATTTATTTATTTATTTGGCTGCATTGGGTCCTCATTGCTGCGCACGGGCTTTCTCTAGTTGTGGCAAGCGGAGTCTGCTCTTGGTTGCAGTGCTCGGGCTTCTCATTGTGGTGGCTTCTCTTGTTGCAGAGCATGGGCTCTAGGCACGCGGGCTTCAGTAGTTGTGGCACACGGACTCAGTAGCTGTGGCTCGCGGGCTCTAGAGCGTTGTGGCTCTAGTTGTGGCGCATGGGCTTAGTTGCTCCAAGGCATGTGGGATCTTCCTGGACCAGGGCTCGAACCCATGTCCCCTGCATTGGCAGGCAGATTCTTAACCACTGCGCCACCAGGGAAGTCCCTAGGGCATGAAAGTTTTTAAAGAGAAAAACGGGAAATAATCTCAGTTCATCATTAAGGTAGGGGGTCAGATTCTTTGTCACTTTCCACTGTGTGCAGACTCCCCATGATCTTCTTTTAGATGCTATCTTTGTTTTTGTTTTTTGTTTTTTGGCTGTGCCATGTGGATGTGGGATCTTAGTTTCCTGACCAGAGGTCTTAAATCCCAGACCGGGGATCAAACCCGTGCCCCCTGAAGTGGAAGTGTGGAGTCTTAACCACTGGACTGCCAGGGAAGTCCCCTTTTAGATGCTACCTTGTTCATGTAGTTTGCTTGCAGGATTACTGAAGGGAAGGCTGGGGGAAAGATCTAGTTATCTGTTCATTATTCTTCATTTCTACTTCTTTTTTCTATTTTTTAAAATTTATTTATTTATTTATTTATTTTTGGCTGTGTTGGGTCTTCGTTTCTGTGCAAGGGCTTTCTCTAGTTGCGGCAAGCAGGGTCCACTCTTCATCGCGGTGCGCGGGCCTCTCACTATCGCGGCCTTTCTTCTTGGGACCACAGGCTCCAGACGCACAGGCTCAGTAGTCGTGGCTCATGGGCCTAGTTGCTCCACGGCATGTGGGATCTTCCCAGACCAGGGCTCGAACCCGTGTCCCCTGCATTGGCAGGCAGGTTCTCAACCACTGCGCCACCAGGGAAGCCCCATTTCTACTTCTTTAATCTAAGAAAAGAGTCAATAGATTAGGCAAGGCATTGTGTGATCAAAAGACTTAAAAGGTGTGGTTGGGCTGGAGGCTAGCTAAGCATGGGGGGCACCTGGTGTAAAGGTTAGTTAAAATATAGTTTTGCTAAAGTGACAAGACAAAAAGGCTCCTGCAAAGAGCTGCTTCCTGCACAGAGTTGCTTCCTGCAGACAGTTGCTTACAAAGCTAGACGGTAAATGTGCCGAGATAGAGAGGAAGAGGTGGGAATTGATTGGGTAAGTAGACATATCTGAACATATGTGGAGATGTGTGGACCAGCAAATAGATGAGGATATGCAAACATTTGTCCCATAATCATGACCTCTTGTCTGTCTGTAACTTAGGTCTCAGGATGTGGCTGTGTTTGAACTTGAGCTCAGAACACTGGGTTCTGTCTCAGTAAACTTTACTGTTCAGCAATAAATCAAAACCCCATTGCCTCCTCTTAACAGTCACCTAGCTACCTGGATTCCAGGAAAACCAATCCCAATGCTAGGAATTAGCTCTAGCACTTGGCATCAGTGGCAGATAATGATATATAAATAACTTCGTATTTTGTATAATTGTTCTCATGTGCCATCTAAAAAATAAATTTGCTCTTGCTAAGATCAATAAAGATCTTCTGGTTGTCCAATACAGTGGTCACTTTTCAGTGCTTTCCTTCCTGACCCTATCTATGTCATTAACAGTCTTGATCATTCTCTCCCTGAATCTTTTCTCCATGCTTCCCTTGACATCATTCCATTCTGACTTTCTTCCCGCCTGTCTAGACACACTCCTACTCTCTTTCTGCCTGTTCTTTGGCCACTGTATGGCAGACACTACTGGTTGCCTAACCAACAGTTTTCTTCTCTTGTTCCTTTCTGATGAATCCTGATTTTGTCCAAGATATCCTCCCTTCTCTGAGTGGCAATGCTTTTCCCAAGAGTTAAGCCCAGACCTCTGAGATAAAACCTGATTAGTCTAAACCACTGGTTCTCAAATTGTGGTCCCAGGACCAGCAGCATCAGTCTCACCTGAAGAGTTCCAATCATCAAAAATTCAAATTCTCAATATTCAATATCCTGTGATAAACCATAATGGAAAAGAATATTAAAAAGTAGTTTATACACACACACATATCTGAATCACTTTGCTGTACAACAGAAATTAACACAACATTGTAAATCAACTATAATTCAATAAAATGTTTAAAAAATTCAGATTCTCAGACCTCACGCTAGACCTACTGACCCAGAAGCTCTGGGTATAGGGCCCAGAAATGTGTTATAACAAGCTCTCCAGGTGATGCTGATACAGGTTCAAATTTGAGAACTGCTGGTCCAAGTCAATCACGATGAGTGGTCTTGTTCCTCTTCCCAGTGATGGTGTCAGGCATGCACATATGATGAAATTTTTGCTAATGAGACATGAGAGCAAGTCTGCTGGGGGAGGGGTCTTGGAAAGATTTCTTTGCTTCTAAAAGAGGTAAAAGGAAAGGATGCTCCCTCTTCATCTGAAAGACACTGTTGTGCTGGTTGTGATGCCTGGGAGTGCTATAGCCAGGCTGGACCATGGAGAGAGCAGCCTAAAGGTAGCAACAGGTTGAGAATGGCAGAGCAGAAAGATGGGCAGAGAATGTTATGAGTTGAATTGTGTCCCCCCTAAAAGATATATTGAAGTCCTTACCCCCAGTACCCCAGAATGTGACCATATTTGAAAATAGGGTTGTTGCAGATATAATCAGTTAAGGTCATACTGGAGTAGCGTGGTTCCTAAATCCAGTATGACTGGTGTTCTTGTAGGATGAGAGACACAAAGAAGATGGCCATGTAACAATGGAAGCAGAGATTGGAGTCTATCCTACAGGTTTCAGAGGGAGTATGGCCCTGCTGACAACTTGATTTTGGGCTACTAGCCTCCAGAACTGTGAGACAATAAAATTCCATTTTTTTTTTTTTTTTTTTTTTGGCGGTTCGCGGGCCTCTCACTGTTGTGGCCTCTCCCGTTGCGGAGCACAGGCTCTGGACGCGCAGGCTCAGTGGCCATGGCTCACAGGCCCAGCCGCTCCGCGGCATGTGGTATCCTCCCGGCCCGGGGCACAAACCTGTGTCCTCTGCATCAGCAGGCGGACTCTCAACCACCACGCCACCAGGGAAGCCCCCAATTCCATTGTTTTAAGCCACCCAGTTTGTGTGACTTTGTTATGACAGCCCTAGGAAACTAACACAGGGTCCTTGTGATCTATACAGCTAACCGTACAGCCATTCTACCTTGAGATCACTTGTTATTGAAATAACAATTTTTCCTTATTGTTTAAGCTAGTTGGATAGGGTTTTTGTTTTCTTTTTTTTCCAGCTTTAATGAGATAATTGACATAACATGTGGCAAGTTTAAGGTGTACAACAGGATGATTTGATACACTTATACAAAAATGTGAAATGATTACCATAATAGAATCGAGATTGAACCATTTGTTAAATTTCTACATTTCATGCTGCAGTTTAAAGTGACCTAAACAATATATCTTCTTTCCAAAACTGAGGACTCCATACAAATTCCAATTCTTTGAGATAAATTTCTGAGTTAGAATACCCAGTGGGGCTTCCCTGGAGCTTGAATAAGTTTGTTTGGGAGGAAAAATGTTCCCTTCCTCCCTTCTAGGTTCATCGACTGGTCTAATTACATTGACATGAGACAGAGTAAGTATCACATTCAATTACGTAATTATGTACAGCAGCCCCCCAAAGACAGACTCAAAGGCAGTCAGGTAATTGAGGCATAATATATACCATCCTGAACTAAGGAGAAGGGGGAAGTGGTGTGGGGCTTCAAAGGGGAGGAAGACAATTCACAGGAAGATGAGAAGAGCAAATGTCTGGTAAACAAAAGCTTGTCATGTCACACAGGTAAGTCTTTCTGATATAAAAAATTCTCTCTCTCTTTCTGGTACAGGTTCCCTATCTAAATTCTCTTAGGCAGTTAAGGGAGAGGTAAAAAGCTTTTCTTTAGTCTGCTGGGTCTTAATTGCCTTCAACTCAAAACAATCCACATGTGAAAGTAGCACATTTTGGGGTGGTTTTCTGCTACCCCCTCAACTTTTTACACAAGCCCTCACAGTAACCAGAGTCAGGTGAGTCTCTCTTCTTTGGGAAGGCTGTGTGTGTGTGAGCTTAATTGCCGAAGTGGGAAAACAGAATGTTGGAACACAATCCCAACCCTTGGTAATTTTGCATAGCATGTTTAAATTGCCAGTTCACATGTAACCACTTCTTACCTGACAAATTGCTTGACTTGCTAAATGAATGCTTCATTTCACTTACCACCAAGAGGAAATAAACGGTGGCCATGAGCAGAGGTAACATTTTACATCAAACGGAAATTACAAAAACCTCTTCTGTGGAGTTATAGGCATCCTCAGCAAGTTTTTATTTATTGAAACATATTTTCTCTATATATATATTTTTGGCAGTTCGCAGGCCTTTCACTGTTGTGGCCTCTCCCGTTGCAGAGCACAGGCTCCGGACGCGCAGGCTCAGCGGCCATGGCTCACGGGCCCAGCCGCTCCGCGGCATGTGGGATCCTCCCGGACCGGGGCACGAACCCGTGTCTCCTGCATCGGCAGGCGGACTCTCAACCACTGTGCCACCAGGGAAGCCCATATTTTCTATTTTTTGTTGGTTTCTTGGCTTTTTTGGTTTCTGTTTTTTTCCTTCTGATGATGGAATTAATATATGCTTATAAGGATTAAATTTTTTTAATTAAAAAATTAATTTATTAATTAACTTATTTTTGGCTGTGTTAGGTCTTCATTGCTGCGCATGGACTTTCTCTAGTTGTGGAGAGTGGGGGGCTACTCTTCATTGTGGTACGTGGGCTTCTCATTGTGGTGGCTTCTCTTGTTGCGGAGAATGGGCTCTGGGTGCATGGGCTTCAGTAGTTGTGGCACGTGGGTTCAGTAGTTGTGGCTCAGGGGCTCTAGAACGCAGGCTCAGTAGTTGTGGCACACGGGCTTAGTTGCTCTGAGGCCTGTGGGATTTTCCCAGACAAGGGCTCTAACCTGTGTCCCCTGCATTGGCAGGCAGATTCTTAACCACTGCACCACCAGGGAAAACGATTTTAAAAGATTAGAACATTTGATTTTTTAATTAAAAAAATTATTTTTTTTGCAAGGAACCCGTGGCTGATTTCATCTAATTCATGCAGCCTGTACCACTCCTGAATTACATACTGTGCTCACTTTCCCCAAGGAATTAGCCTGTGTAGGACTCAAAGTGTGGCCTTAAGATACTGAGTTAGCCAGCCAAGCCTAGGGTTTTGACGCCCCTTGATAAAGAGCTCTTCTGGGCCAAGCGACCAGGACATGCCTGTCATAGAAGGGGCCTCAAACTTTCTCATTACAGCCTCAGTCCTGCCTGGGAACTAAAGTGCCACCTCTGCCTCTCCCAGGGTGTAGCACGGCTCTCCTAGTGTCTGGAATTTCTCAGAGAGGTCCTGAAACTCCAGGACCAGGAGGCCTGGTTGAAAAGACAGCATCTTTCCCTGGTAGCAGGACCGACTACATAATTTGCAGACCCAGTACAAAATAAAACAAATTCTTAAGAATTTACAAATTCCTCCTCAACAAATTGTTAAGAATTGCAGACCTTCTGACCTTGGTTCTCTGTGTGACTGCACAGTTCACACACCTGTAAAGCTGGTCCAGCCACAACTGTGAGCCTTTCTACGTGTACTTTATTTTATTTTTATTATTATTATTTTTGGCCTCACCGCACAGCTTGTGGGAATCTTAGTTCCCCGACCAGTGACTGAACCCGGGTCCCCTTCAGTGGAAGCGTGGAGTCTTATCCACTGGACCACCAGGGAAGTCCCTTTATGTGTGCTTTAAACACATCATTTATTTAATGTTCTTTTTTTGCGGTACGCGGGCCTCTCACTGTTGTGGCCTCTCCCGTTGCGGAGCACAGGCTCTGGACGCGCAGGCCCAGCGGCCATGGCTCACGGGCCCAGCCGCTCCGCAGCATGTGGGATCTTCCCAGACTGGGGCACGAACCCATGTCCCCTGCACCGGCAGGCGGACTCTCAACCACTGCGCCACCAGGGAAGCCCCTATTTAATGTTCTTAACCCCATTTTAATGATGAAGACTGAGAGGTTAAGTAACTTTCCCAAGGTCATGCAGTTAGGAAGTGATTCCAGTCTGGATTCACACTCTGCTTCTGAACTGGAAAGAGCCAGCTCTGTTTCCAGGGCAAAGGGTAGACAATCTTCACATTTAACAAAGTCCACTGTTGGTAAACAATGCCTTCTTGTTCTGGAAGGGCGGGATGGAATCTTCCCTGATAAGCCTGGACTGCCCACAGCCAGGAAGAACTGCCTAAAGCCACTGCCGCTAATACTATAAAACTGTTTCAAAAGGCTTAAAAACCCTTTCTGCCACTCCGACCTCCCTTGCTTTCCTAGCCCTCATCAGTCACAGCTGAGCGGCTTCCTGGTGCTTGTTTGTATTCTCCCCCACCCCTCCCAAGAAAAATAGCTCTAGGGTGTTTTAAAGCCCTTACTTAGGACAGCTCCACTCCACCCGGCCTCCAGACTGCCTGACCTCCCTCCCACTGAGCAACCCTCCATCGACATCTTCCTTCACTCGAGTCTGGGCCCCCCGGAGCACCCCACCTTGGGCCTGCCCTGGAAAAGCATCCAGGCTTACAGAGACAAAAGTGGGGTGGGGGAGTGGGGAGGTGGGAGAGGGGGCTCCTAAAAGCTCACTTCAGAGATGACTCTGGCAGCCCCCCAAGGGAGTTCTTCCACTCCTCTGTGAGGCATCAAGGGCTGAATGGTAGGGAAGAGGGCACTGAGTCCCCAGGTCCAGGATGTCAAGGACAAGGGGAGGGAGGCCACAGAGACCAGGAGCACCCCGCCCCGGGAAGGCCACTGTCTCCAGTTTGGAGTTGATGACTGACACCCTCTGACTTATCTCAGGTTTTGCATTAAAAAAAAAAAATCAGGGACTTGCCTGGTGGTCCAGTGGTTAAGACTCCGCACATCCACTGCAGGGTGCATGGGTTCGATCCCTGGATGGGGGACTAAGGTTCCCACATGCCATAAATAAATTAAAAAAAAATTTTAAAAATCACTTTTTAATTTTCACAGTGGATTTTAAGGTGGCAGAACTTTTTACAGGTTCTGTTATGAAGGCACTATAATAACTCACAATACTTTTCAGATTAAAGTAACCAAACTGAGTTCACCTTACTGAAGAAAAGTCTGAACACATTCATATTCACTATTTTTATTATTATTATTATTTTTTATTTCTGCTTTATAACAAAGTGAATCAGTCATACATATACATCTGTTCCCACATCCCTTCCCAATATTCACTATTTTTATTTTTGGTTTTATACCAATATTACATCCCCTGCTGGTCCTGAATTCCTACTATCATTTGTCTCTGTTCAGTCATAATTAAAATGCAGTAAAGGAGGGGGACCCCAGCCAGAAGCCACGTGAACTGATGGAATAAAAATCTGCCCCACCACAGAAACCCAAGACTGATGCTGTTGCAGCAAAAATAGAAATGAAGTTTTCCCTCTCCTAAGAACAAAGAAAATGAAGGGAACAGTGAACAGGCTAGAGAAGAAACATAACCTGGCCTGAAAGAGTTAATCACTCCTAGTTTTATTTTAACTGTTACTAATCTGTAGTGTCTGTAACTAGATTCGTACTTCACAAAGCTAACCTATCACTCTTTAACATTGTGTGAATTACATCCTGCACTCCCTTGTAGCAAATCACCCCTTGTAGCTGTTTGCATTTCAGAAAGGAGGTCGAAGGTTGATAACCCAGAGACTAATGGACCAAATTACCGGGTTGCCAGCGGTGACTGTTTTGAAATAATGCAAGAAGAAGAATGCAAGACCTTCACCATTTTGATCCTTATCACTCACTTCGGACTGAGAACTCCCCATATAAGACTCCCTGTAATTCCCCAGGGAAGGGAGGCACAGTTCTTGAGGCACTGGCCTACTGTGTCTTTCTTTTGCCTGGCAAAGAAAATAAAAAAGCCTGTTTCTTTATCTTTTTAAATAAATTTATTGATTGATTTTTAAAATTTATTTATTTTTGGCTGCATCGGGTGTTCGTTGCTGCGCACGGGCTTCCTCTAGTTGCGTCAAGCGGGGGCTACTCTTCATTGCGGAGCGCGGGCTTCTCATTGCGGTGGTTTCTCTTGTGGAGCACGGGCTCTAGGTGTGCAGGCTTCAGTAGTTGTGGCACGTGGGCTTAGTTGTGGCTCGCGGGTTCTAGAGCACAGGCTTAGTAGTTGTGGCACACGGGTTTAGTTGCACTGTGGCACGTGGGATCTTCCCGGAAAAGGGCTTGAACCCGTTTCCCCTGCATTGGCGATGGATTCTTAACCACTGCGCCACCAGGAAAGTCCCCTATTTCTTATCTTCCAGATCTCTGTCTCTGTATTTTTATTCGGCATCAGTGCACAGGGAGCCAAGTTTTTTGCAACAATGCGAAGAATTTCTTGTGGAAGCTGCTTTCTGCTTCGTGCTCCTGCTTCACCGTATTGATTAGTGCACAACACTCTCCTGAGTTTGTGAATACACACGGCAAAATGTTCTTGACCTCTTCAATGTTGTTATATATCTGTCAACTGAAAAAAAATGCACAACCTAAAAGTCGAGAGTGAGAGTTGTTTTATTCAGTGGACATACTGCGAACTTAAACGTGGGAGACAGGTTCTCAGACAGCTCTCAGGGACTGTTCCCAAGAGATAAGGGAGGAGCCAGGATTTATAGGAGTTTTTGCAACAAAGACCAGGTAGTGGGAATATCAAAAGATTGCTGTTAATTAAAGAAAACCAGACATCTCAAGTTAAGGAATTTAGTGCTTTTCTATGTATGGGAAGATGCAAAGTCTGGCTCATTGAAATCATTCCTTTGATATGCACCTCAGCTATCTGGGCCCAGTATCCTATGTCTTCTCATCCTGAGTCTCCTCAGGTTGCACTATCGGGGGTGGCTGTAACGTGGTGGTTTGATGGCCGCAACATCCTTTGTTTACTGATATGGTAGTGGCATTCTTAGTTCACAATATTAGCCACCACCGTGGTTTGAGGTTGGAAGACAACAGGACAAATTTCGATAGAGAAGTGGGTGCTTTCGGGGTATGACTGCTGGCTCTGCTGTGCTGATGACATGGACTAATACCTCAAACCTCCTCAGGCATCTGAAACCTCAAACGGCAGCACATCATCTGTGATCATCTTCCTTAATGAGCAGGATTTATTTATGGCAAAGTTCCAGGTCAGAAAGCCCAAGATTTAGCACCATTCTCCCAAATTTGCACCCTTCACTAACTCTGGTGACCCCGTTGAGCTTGTGTGTGGGGTAGGGGGATATTTCAGACTTACAGGGACCTAGTACTTTATCCACGATGAATTCCTGAGATTCATCACTGTTAGTGGGGATGGGTGCCATTATTGCCACCGCTGACTAACAAAAAATGCACAACCTAAAAGTTGAAGTTGAGTGTTATGTTTTATTCGGTGGACAAAACTGAGGACTTAAGCCCAGGACACAGCATCTCAGATAACTCTGAGAGACTGCTCCGAAAAGGCAAGGGGGGAGCCAGGATATAAGAGTTTTTGCAACAAAGACCAGGTAGTTCGAACATTAAAAGAGTGCTGTTAATTAAAGAAACCCAGATATCTCAAGTTAAGGAATTTAGCATTTTTCTATGTATGGGAAGATGCAAGAGTCTGGGGTCACTGAAATCATTCCTTTGATACGCACCTCAGCTACCTGGGGCCAGTATCCTGTGTCTTCTCATCCTGAATTTCCTCAGGGTGCACCATGGGGTGGGGGGGCTGCAGTGTCTGATGATTTGATGGTGGGCATTATTTTTCTATCCTGAGTTCCCTTAGGGCTCATGGCTGGGGTGCCTGTAATGTGATGGCTTGATGGCTGCAACATCCTTTGTTTACTAATATGACAGGCAATATTTTTCATTCACACCACGTTTTCCTGGTCATTGACTACCCAACATCACCCAGAAATGACCTCCTCCTTTTTTCTAAAAGGGAACCTTTAAATTAAAGCTTACCCTGAATGAATCAATTCAGTAAACCTTCCCCTAATAGGGACGAGTAATGTACCCCAATCCATAGCCTTCTTTCCTTTGGCTTGCCTGAATAATGAGGAAGGCTTAAATTATACTTAAATGGCCTTTTCAACAGTCTTTTTAGTCATAAAATAGTCATGCTACAAAAAGTAGCATGTACATAGCCTTAATAATATTAGAATTTATATTATTTTTAATGTCTGTTTAGAAGTACTATAACTTATTTGTATAAATTCTCTTATCAATGGATGTTCAGATTGCTTTATACTCATAAAATCTCTGGGCTGAATATCTCTTCATGTCCATTGAAGGGGATCAGAGTATGCCACCCCCAAATATGCCGCTTTGGCAAAAGAATTCTTTTGAGTTGAAAGAATATGAGAAACAGCAGATGCAGGAAGGGCTCTGTGCCCTCCTCCTTTTTACCTAAAAGCAGGACAAATTTCCTGTGAGTGTTATGGAGCAATGGCTCCTGTGTCCATGGCACAGAAAGCTAAACTCTGACAGAGGGTGTTTGCAGCAAAGTAAGGGGTTATTGCAGGGCGCCAAGCAAGGGAGTGGGAGACAAGTCTCAGATTCAGTCCATCTTGGTCTTTGAGTTGGGGGTGTTTTTAAAGGGAAAGAACAAAGAAGCTGGGATTAATTATCGTCTTGGGACATTTCTATGACATTTCATAATCATATTTTGGGGAGACATGATATCTCTGGGTTACAATTCTCTGGCCAGGTGGTTCATGGCTCAGGGGCCTATTAGCTCATCCTGCCCTGGAGAAACAACCTGAGTTTGTATGTTACTGATGATATTTACAACAGCAATTTTTGTACATCAACTATGTTACCTACAACAGCAGTTTTAGTCATCTGACTCTGGTTGATTAGTGATCAGTTAGCAACAGATTGTGGTCAAAGGGGACAAAAGAGGGATAGAGGTCAGAAGGGACAAGAAAGGGAATAAAGTTTTGGATAGAGAGATTAATCATAAACTTGCTAAAGGGAACCCACTGTTGGGGGGCTCAGTTTCATGAGGAAGGCACCCTCCCCATACTAGGAGGTGGGGAGCTAACGCTGAGGTGAATATTTACAGACAAATATTACTTCAGCAATCCTTATCTTCCATTGGTTTCCCTCATATATTTACCTTCACACAATTTACTGCCCTGAGAAGCTCAAACCCCTTTTGTCTCATCACATCTCCAAAAAATATCACTCTTTGTTAAAAATAGTACATAAGCTCTCAGGCCTAATGGCTTCTTTGGGGTTTTCATGTCATTTCTGTGAGGCCTCTCCTATCCATATGAAATAAACCTTTTTCTGTTGTTAATCTGTCATGTGTCAGTTTAATTTGTAGGGCCTCAGTCAATAAACCTAAGAGATTAGAGGAAAAAGTTTTTTCCTCCCTTATACCATCTTTGTCCACATAACCAATTATTTCCTTGGACCGAAAATGTCTGTCACATTTGACATTGATACTTATTGCCAAGTGTACAAAGACTGTAGACATATTCATGCCTACTATCAAAGTATGTTTAAGCATTCTGATGTGCCTCATTGTTTTCTTAGACCCAAATCCCACTGCCTCATGAAGTCTTCTACTACCACACACCAGCACCTCTTTCCCTTTTGTGCAATCCTTTCCACCTAGGGTCTGCAGCACTTTGTAGCTGAGCATTTCACTGTTTTCTTGAAAAAAAAATTCTTTTTTTTTTTTTTTGGCCAAGCCACTCGGCTTGCAGGATCCCAGTTCCCCAACTAGGGATCAAACCTGGGCCCCGGCAGTGAAAGCACCCAGTCCTAACCAATAGGCTGCCAGGGAATTCCCACCGTTAATTCATTGAAAAAAAAAAAAAAAATTCCAGCTTGTATTTGTGCCTGGTCCTATGCAAGGCAGTGGAAATACAAATATTAATTGGACCAAATTACCACCTTCCAGGGGCTCCCAGTCCAGTGGGCATCTAAACCTTGTTGTTAAATGCATATTGTGAGTAGCTGTGGGGTGGGATGTGGGGTGGGATTAAAAAAATGGATATAATTATTCTCCTGTTAACAATCTGACAGAACAGCACTGGCACAGTAAATGGTGTCTGTTTATGAGTCCCTGGGACTAAATAATGAGAGGTGCTCAAATTTACACTCCCCATCCCCCCAAGCATGGGAATGTAATTACAAAAGCAGAGTAAGTTTCCCAGCTAAAAGTACCACTGCTTACTCATCCCAGCAGCTAGAGCATTTGGCCCACCTAGAAGGCACTCAGGAAATGTTTGTTGAATGTTGGAGAAATTAATAAATGCATGGATGGACGAAGACAGCTTACTATAAGCAAGGAAAAACTGCAATTTTAAGTATTTACAATCTCCCCACGCCTAAAGAGGGCAGATCCTTCTGAAGTTGCCTTTGTTTTGATGATGGGGTGGGGAAGCACTTGGGAGAAGTTGATAGAGAATGAAAGGTCCTCTATTACAACAGGAAAGAAAAATCCGGGGAGATAGCTAGGAAGTGGGGAGGAGGAGTTCTTGACAAGAGCAGAGCATGGTTTGGAGAGGAAAGGGGAGATGTGGCAGCTACTAAAAAGAGCAGGTGGGGAGAAATATGTTTTAAGACTTTTAGGAGATCTGTTGTGTTATTTGATCCAAGAAGACATCAGTAAAACAATATACTCTTCTGTGTTTTTGTGTCTGGTCAGGACTTGTCTTTTTTTTTTTTTTTTTTTTCGGTACGCGGGCCTCTAACTGTTGTGGCCTCTCCGTGCAGGCTCAGCGGCCATGGCTCATGGGCCCAGCCGCTCCACGGCATGTGGGATCTTCCTGGACCGGGGCACGAACCCATGTCCCCTGAATCGGCAGGCGGACTCCCAACCACTACGCCACCAGGGAAGCCCAGGAGTTGTCTTTTGACTGCGGGAAGGTATCAAGCCGGGCCCAGCGTGAGAGCAGGGACAGTGTGGGAGGCCTAGGGTCCTTTGTGTTTACACGCACCTTGTGTGTTCGAGAACCACGGACTAGAACTCTCTTGCTGAGTCAGAGCCGTGATTTGGTCGCTCAAGAGAGAAGGCGGGGAACACGAATGAACTGTAGAATTATAGCGGTGAGGGACGGGGATGACTTCATCTGGCCCCAGGAAGGGTGTGTTGTGGGTAAGTAGTGATTCTCAGCCTGTTTGCTTAGTCCAGTGCCTGGCACCTAACAGGAGGTCGGAATGTATCTGCGACTGGTTGAATCCTACAGAATAAAAGAGGAGACGGATTATAGAAATCGGCGATTATTATCCCATTGTAGAGATGAAGACACCGAGTCCTGAAGGTGACTCTAACCAGGCCTCTTGGCGGTCAGGGCAGAGTCAATGCCCGAGTCGCCGTCCTGGCTCCCGCTGCCACCGACCCCCGCTCCCCCCGGCCTCCCGCCACAGGCGCCCCACCCACCCCATACTTCCGGATTTCGCCCCGCCCCCCAAAGCACTTCCGGTTCCCGGGGCTGGAAGACGCGACCCTGAATGCTGTTGCGGTAAGTCCGCGCAGCGAGGGCCCACAGAACCACTGGGCCTGGCAACAGTGGGCCCAGGCGTCAGCGGGCCCTATTTCTCGGACATTACACCGGACGTTACGCGACCGCCATTTACCTCACGAAAGCCAGAGGTTCCGGCTTGAGGGTGACGCTATTTCCGGGGCTGGGCAAGCAGGCGAAGGCCGGAAAGGGCTCCAGCCTCGCTTTGTGGCTGGGAGGAGTGAGGGAGAGTCCGCTCGATATTTCCGGGTTTTTTGCTGGAGGGCCGGGGAGTTTAGGAGAGGCGGTGTCACGAGTAGGTTTGCTGGATTTGGCAAAAAAAAAAATTCAGGGCGTCCAGTTAAACTTGAATTTTTAGATAGACAACAAATAATTTTTTAGTATAGGTATGTCCCAAATATTGTACGGAACGTATTTACATTTTAAAAAATTCCTAATTTATCTGAAATTCAAATTTAACTGGACGTCCGGTATTTTCTCTGGCTACCTTACTCTTGGGCGCCCCCTGCCCTGGGCTCTGATATCCAGTGGCAAAGCTGGTATCCTCTAGGCCTGTATCCATCAGGGAAACAGGTAACAAATTTCGCCCAGACTGTCAAAATCAGCTATCGCTCCCTATGCCGCTTTTAGCGCCAATCCTAATGGGCCCCCGGCAACAGCTGGGCCCGTTTTGAGTCCCCATGGCAGCGGCCCCTGTGTTCCCTTTCACAGCTGAAGTCAGACGCGGTTTGTCCTCTCTTGTAGGAAAGCTGAGCTCCATGTAGGCTAAGTGGCCAGAGGCTAGAAGTTGCCAGGTTTTTTGAGTGTGGGATAAAGTGGTGTTTGGAGTCCAGATTTTCAGTGTTAACAGTGGACAGCTTCAGAGAGCCCAGGGATGTCAAGGGGAGAACCTTAGTCTCATCTCACCTCTCATTTTGCTCATGAGACCCAGTGAGAGAAATGGAGCTGTCCCTGTGGTAGAGCTGGAGCCTGATTCCCAGCCTCCTTCCCCTGCTCTGTCCGCACTTGCTGCTGCAGTCAGCTAGCAGCATTTATGGTGGGCATTTATTAAAGTACTGCCTTTTTACAGATGAGCCCTTTGGGGCTTTATTGTCCCTAAACTCCGCTACAGCCTCTTGACCTTCACCTTAAAACTTTTTTAGCCTTTACTGTGCCCAGTAGGGAAAATGACTATTTGGCCTCAGCTGGGGAAGCCTGCCCTTTGCCTACTCCAGCCATGCTGCTCTGACCCCTGTGGGTGGTGTGACCTAAGACTTGTTATGTCAGAGCCAAAGGCATGTTCTTGGCATGGGTGGGTCTGACCATGTAGGTGGAAGGGCGTCCTTTTCTGTCTTGCAGATTGGGCCCAATGTCATGTGGGGTCATGTGGCGTCTAAGGACTTCTTCAGGGTTCTACTATGAGCCAGGCTTTGCTGCCACTTTTTTTTTTTTTTTGCGGTACGCAGACCTCTCTCTGTTGTGGCCTCTCCTGTTGCGGAGCACAGGCTCCGGACGCGCAAGCTCAGCGGCCATGGCTCACGGGCCCAGCCGCTCCGTGGCATGTGGGATCTTCCCGGACCGGGGCACGAACCCGTGTCCCCTGAATTGGCAGGCGGACTCTCAACCACTGCGCCACCAGGGAAGCCCCTGCCACTTCTGATTTGAACCTGAACCTGTTGCTGGACTGACCCTGAGTGCTGGGATTCTTTGGGCTGTGTGCCCCGAGGATGTGCTTGGACCTGCCTGTCGGTGTCCCAGCAAACCTACAGCCTCCTTACACAGTCCTAGCCTTTCCAGGCTCCTCAGCCCAGACCCATGAGCTAATGAAATAGAGCAGGCTGTGCGCTCTAGAGCCCGCGAGCCACAACTACTGAAGCCCGTGTGCCTAGAGCCCGTGCTCTGCAACAAGGGAAGCCATTGCAATGAGAAGCCCGCGCACGGCAACAAAGAGTAGCCCCCGCTCGCCGCAACAAAGACCATGTGCAGCAACAAAGACCCAACACAGCCAAAAATAAATAAATTTTTTAAAAAAAGAGAGTAGGCTGGAGGTCACTGGGCTCAAGGTCAGTTGGTGGGACAGCCAGCAGCTTTGTAGCAACAGAAGTGGTAAAGAGGCAAGGAAGGAGTGCCAGAAAGGGGCGTTGCCCCGGGCAAGGCTCAGAAGTGCAGGGGGTGGAAAAGGGGTGGGGTGGGAGCCCACTGATAGTAATTTCTTCTTCTGTGAATGATTAGCTCTCAGCTGAAGGGGGTGATCTAGGAGGAGGGCTCAGCTAACAGGACCTCTGGACTCTGGGCAGAGTGTCCAGAGGGCTGGCGTGTGGCCTGTGGAAGAGGAGGACATGGTTGGGTGGCAGGCCTGGGCTCAGAAGACTGGAGTGAGATCAGGCAGCTGTGGGCCTTAGGAAATCTCCTTGGACTGGCAGATGGCCCATTCTTGCAGCAGCAGCTGTGGGGTCCACTGGCCCTGAGCCCTCAGAGCCGTGGCTGTGGGGAGCCTCCTGTCTGGCCTTGCAACGGTCTAACTAGTGCTTTCTTCCCGCTAGGCAGCCATGGATGCCAGGTGGTGCTGAGAGCAGTGGGGCATGGCTGCAGCCCTGCAGGTCCTGCGTCACTTGGCCCGAGCCCCCTTGAGCCCACTCCTTTGGGGGGGCCCATTGGCCCGGCTGGCCAGTAGCATGGCCCTGGCAGAGCAGGCACGGCAGCTGTTTGAGAGCGCTGTGGGTGCTGTGCTGCCGGGCCCCATGCTGCAGCGGGCACTGTCTTTGGACCCTGACAGCGGGCAGCTGAAGGTGCGGGACCGGAGCTTTCAGCTGCAGCAAAACCTCTACCTGGTGGGCTTTGGCAAGGCTGTCCTGGGCATGGCAGCTGCAGCTGAGGAGCTATTGGGCCAGCATCTTGTGCAGGGCGTGATCAGCGTTCCCAAGGGGATCCGTGCTGCCATGGAGAGTGCTGGCAAGCAGTAAGGAGCCTTGGGGGGCTGCTCCTATGTGGAGGGGAACCTGGGCCCAGACTCAGGCTGGATCAGGGCTTCCTTCCTTCACCAGCTTCCATTTTCTTCTAGGACTGGCCTGGCTCCAGGGTGGGTGTCAGTGGGTGTCCTTTTTAATGTCCCCTTCACCTGTACATCTGGGAAATCAGGTGGGAAGAGGAGCCCACCCTGTATCTTGCTCTCCGTTCTCTCTCCCTTGAGGGAGATGCTGTTGAAGCCACACAGCCGTGTCCAGGTATTCGAGGGCGCGGAGAACAACCTGCCGGACCGAGATGCCCTGCAGGCTGCTCTGGCCATCCGGCACCTGGCTGAAGGCCTCACAGCTGATGACCTGCTGCTCGTGCTCATCTCAGGTGTGGGTGCCAGATTGGCTCAGGACAGTGTGTGGATGGGGGGTGGGGGTTTCCACATATCAGGCCTGCAAGAAGCTGTTGGTCTGAGCTCTCAAGGTCACAGGACAAGGGAGCAGTAAAGAGCCCGGATGGCTGACTCCTTGGTGGCCTCCTGTGAGCTGTGGGGTCCTCTCCTTGACTGAGCTTGTTGGATAACCATGAGAGGGCACCCAGGGAGCACCTCACTCAGGCCTTGCCAGGAAAATGTCTCTGTTGCTGCTGTCTGTACCATTGTCACCTGGGGCTAGAACCCTGGTTTCCAGCTCCCTCAGAGTCTCCACCCTCGTTCTCCACTGTCTCCTCTAGGTCTGCTTCCTTTTCCAAGCCATTAAGGAATAGTTCTTCCAGTGTCTGCTGGGACCTGGGCTACCCCAAAGCAGGGTTCAACCTGGGTGTGGTGACTGTGCACACATTCACTATATGTCCACACGGGGGCACCCTAACCCCTCTTTCTAGCCTCCCCTTTTCTAGCCTAACATGATCACTGACTACCTGCTCCCCGGGTAGGGAAGTCCCTTTGTCATCCATTCCCTCTGCCCAGCGTCTTCATTGTCTCTGCAGGTGGGGGCTCGGCCCTGCTGCCCGCCCCCATCCCACCTGTCACACTGGAGGAGAAGCAGACACTCACCAAGCTGCTCGCAGCCCGTGGAGCCACCATCCAGGAGCTGAACACCATCCGGAAGGCCCTGTCCCAGCTCAAGGGAGGGGGGCTGGCTCAGGCCGCCTACCCTGCCCAGGTGCGTGGGTCTCTTCTTCCCCAGGCAGCCCTGGGCTGGTGGAACCAGGCTCACGTGTGCGAGGGAGATGAAGGGCAGAGGCCTGGTACAGGAGTACACAGGGCTAGGTGTTTTGCACACCCACTTGAGAGGGGTTAAAAGTGGGTGAGGAAGTGTGCTGGGTAGTGTGAGGACATGTGGATAGGTGGAGGCAGTTTGTCCTTATGGGCCCTGGGGCAAGGACCAGGTGGGACTGAGCCTTGCCTCTGCGACCCCTCCCCAGGTGGTGAGCCTGATTCTGTCAGACGTGGTGGGGGACCCTGTGGAGGTGATTGCCAGCGGCCCCACTGTGGCCAGCATCCACAGTGTGCAAGATTGCCTGCACATCCTCAATCGCTATGGCCTTCGTGCTGCCCTGCCACGTTCTGTGAAGACTGTGCTGGCTCGGGCTGACTCTGACCCCCATGGGCCACATACCTGTGGTCACGTCCTCAATGTGATCATTGGCTCCAATGCACTGGCACTGGCTGAGGCTCAGAAGCAGGCCGAGGCGCTGGGATACAGGGCTGTGGTGCTGAGCACAGCCATGCAGGGAGATGTGAAAAGTGTAGCCCAGTTCTATGCACTGCTGGCCCGAGTGGCTGGAACCTGCCTTACCATGCCTGGGGCTGGAGCCTCTGTGGAGGAGGATGAACAACTCTATGAACTGGCGGCTGAGCTCCAGCTCCCAGACCTGCAGCTGAAGGAGGCTCTGGAGGCCATGGTGGGCACTCGGGGCCCAGTCTGCTTGCTGGCTGGTGGTGAGCCCACAGTGCAGTTGCAGGGCTCAGGCAAGGGTGGCCGGAACCAGGAACTGGCCCTACGTGTTGGAGCAGAGCTGGGACGGTGGCCGTTGGGGCCTATTGATGTGCTGTTTTTGAGCGGTGGCACTGATGGGCAGGATGGGCCCACAGAGGCAGCCGGGGCCTGGGTCAGGCCTGAGCTTACCAGCCAGGCCGCCGCCCAGGGTCTGGACGTGGCCACCTTCCTAGCCCACAATGACTCACATACCTTCTTCTGTCGCTTCCAGGGTGGGGCACACCTGCTGCACACGGGGCTGACTGGCACCAATGTCATGGATGCCCACCTCCTGTTCCTGCAGCCACGGTGATATTGTAGGTCATGTTTTGGGAACCTAGAGGAGGCCTGCAGGGCAGCATCCTGGAGCAGACCAGGTTTGGTCCCCAGGGCCTCCCCAGGCTTTAGGGCCTCTCCTCTCCTTGGCCCTAGCTACATGGTTGGCCCTCACACCTCCGAACCAGGGCCTCTGCTTTGTGTCCAACTCCCCAACCAGACAGGCAGATGGGGGTTCTCTTCCACCCCTACTTTTTCAGCCCTGGCAGCAGGTACCCCTGAGGACCAGGACGAGCTCCTAGGCCAATTTGCTGCTCCCAGTGTTTTCCCCCAGGCAGCCCCTCTGCTCAGCTCCTGAGCCTGTTTCTTTTGTGGGGTGAAACAGGAAGGACTGAAAATAAAAAGGACCACACTATGGGTTCTCAGTGCTTCTTTCCTCACAGCAAAGGTTAGCGGGGAGCTGCCGGGAAGGGGAATGGTGTTGGGCAGCAGCCCCTGTGCCAGGGCCCTGCAGGAGTTCTCCATACCCATCTCTGCAGGGCACTTGCTTCACTTAAACAGGAGCTTGGGAGGGTTGAGTGTGGCTCCCAACGTGCTCGATGTGGGTGAGCAGAGACCCCAGGGAGGACAGGCGTAAGAACTTTAGTCTGTGAGGTCTGGGAGGGACTGGCCACCCATCCAACTGTCACTCTCCCCTGTGGCATCCCTGCTGAGGTCTCTCCACCCTGTGATGTGTGCCTCTCTGGGCACATGCTTACTGCCTGCCACCAAGGACTTCTTTCTGTCTTTGGACAGCCCTTAGCCAGACTGTACTTTCTTTGGTTGATAAACCCCTCTTTATCCAGGGGTTACCCCCAGCCACACAGGACACTGGGTGTTGTTTCCTTGTGCCAGACCCATTTTCCCAGGCTGAACCACTCCCTGCCCCCAGAGCCTTTAGCTGTTCCTCTGGGAACACAGTCCAGTTCCTGGTGCCAGCCTGCAGTGGGGGTCTCCAGTGCTGGGATGGTGGGTCGGGTCAGAGCAGTGGTGGGGTCCAGCAGCCCCTCTCCCCTTCTCCTGTTACGGCTGGCTGGGAAGAGGCCAGTGGGGAGGGGAGCAACAGAGGAAGGGCTTCCTTAGCCAGGCTAGCAGACTGCACTGGGAGAGGGTGGGGCCGCTGTCCTGGCTCTCCTTGGGCCCCCTTGTTCAGTGTTTGGGCCCTCCGCTGGCTGCCCCCGCCGTGCACCACGGCTCCAATCCCTATATGAGTGAGCAGTAGAATCACATAGGAATAAAAAGCCATAGAGAACAGCGAGGCCTGGGGCTGTTCCTGCTGGCCCCCTCCTCCATCCCAGCCGTGCCCTCCTCTCTGAGGGTGTGAGGGGCTCTGGGCCAGGGCTGGCGTGCCCTGCTCCTGGGAAGAGCCTTCCTTCTCTACTTGGGCTCTAGATGGTGCAGCTTGCAGATGGTTCCTGGTGGGCTGGGGATGGGGAGGGAGGTGAGCAGGTGAGCTGGGTTCTGGGGTCCAGGGAGATTTAGGGGAGAGGGGAATTCACACCCCTTTGTGATGCAGGGGCTCCATTTCTTTCTGTCCTGGTGGGATGTTTCTTCCAGCAGGGTTGGGGGTGTCATAGTCTTAGGGGCTACTGTCCCCACATGGCTGTGCCTTTGCCCCGGTGCTCCTCTGGCGCCCTCTAGATATGCCCTGTCCCTGCTTCAGTCCTTGCCCTTGGGGGCATGAGGATCAGCGCTGGGTGTCAAGTTCCCAGCAACAGCAGGATAAGGGGGTTGGGGCTGTGGCAGAGGGCCTGTCTGCCATGTCCCCAGCATGTGCACGCGCGTGTGGTGGCACGTGAGCATGCAGGTGTTGGTGCTGGCATCACGGGAGGGGGAACACATCTGTGTGTGTACACGGAGATCCTCAGCGCGGGCTGTGCTGTGCTGCTTACACACCTGCTGAGGGGTGAGAGAGGGGGGTCTTGCTGGAGTTTCCCCCTGCCACCTTGGCCCCTGACCTGGGCCTGTGTTTGTAGGGGCTGGAGGCCAGAGGCTGGATTGGGCCTAACCCATTAGATTTGCCCATTTGGTAACCCCAAGATGAGAAAGGATATATTTGGCTGCAATCTAGATGAAAATATGAGATAAAGCCTACATGGTGAGTGTTCTGTAGGACTTATTATTTGCTCCATAAATGTCAATTATGTGTCATAATAACTGCTCCCATCCTGTGGCTCTTGGGTCTGTCCCCACTTGGGTTCCTGCTGCCCTCGTTCCCACCTCATCTCCATCCCCAGCAGCTTTCCTTGGCTGCTGTCTTCACAGGCCATTCCATTCTCTGCACTTGGCATGAACTGAGAGCAGCTGGGCAATGGGCCTGGCCAGGCTTTAGGTGTCTGCCAATCCAAATCCATTTGTTTTATAGCTGGTGAAACAGAGAGGGAAGGTGGCTTGTCTGGGGCTGCACAGCAAGTCTACCACAGAACCAGAATGAGAGCCTGGTTGGGACCTGCTTGACTATCCTCTGCCTACCCTCTGGGGCTTAGAGACCCTGGGGCCTGTCAAGGGCTCAGCGAGAGCCAGAGATCCACTCCTGCTTCCCTGCTGCCCTGCCAAGGGCTTGGGGATGGTGTCGTGACCATAGCTGGTCTCTTTAGGGGTTCTTAGAACAGATTTGTCAGTCCCTCTTGGCTTAGATTTCACAGCTCCATTGTGTGTGTGATTTGGCAAAAAGCCACATGCGGTGGGTTTCCACACAAAGGTGTGTGCCTGCATCTGTATGCACATCTGTGTGTGTTCTTGGAGACGTGTAGGCGTGTGTGTCCAGTTCAACCCACAGTCACTGAGTGGGCCTCAGAGCCATGCTCTGAGTGGGGTGGAGGACACACACAGTTTGGTGTGGTTAGAATGTTGGGGAGACGGTGATGCAAGTTTAGCAAGGAGGCCATAAAGGCTGGCAGAGGCCAATTGGCAAAAGGCCTCGTGTGCCTGGCTAAAGGGGTTGCACTTCACACTGACAGTGGTGGCAGGCCCCACAAGGAGTTTTGGCAAGGAGTGATGCCAGGAGGCTGTCTTAGGACTTTGATGCTGAGGCTATCCTTACCATGGGGGTGGGGGGTGGGTGGAAGAGGTGCGGCATGTAGGAGAGAGGTGCATCACCAGGCCCGGCAACCCCCTCCCACCTCCTCCCTGCCCGCTCCTCTGCAGCCTCATTCCGGCAGCCTTCGGCCAGGCCAGGCAACCCTTTGGATGCCCACTTTGGAACCAAGGTTGGAAGCCCTGGCTCAAACACTCCTGGGAGTAACCTAGCCCCTCTGTTGCTGGGAATGCCATCAGGGCATGAGGATTTGTGGGGCAGAGAGCCTGGGCAGCGAGTGGCCTTTGGTGAGCATAGGCACCCCATTGCATGTAGGGTCTCACCAAGGTGGCAGTTAAAAGACCTGGAAGGAGCACTGGAGTGGGAGTCGGGTCCTAGGTCCTTATCTTGGCCATGCCAGCCTCTTTTCTCCAGGCCTTGGTTTTCCCCTCTATTTAATGGGGACAACATCCTTATCCTGCTTACCTCTCTGGGGAGGTGTCGGCAGCAGAGGGATGTAGGTAGGAAAGCTCTGTGGAAGGGGGTCAGGGACAGAGGGAGAGAAGGGAGAGGTATTGGCCTCTTCCAAGGAGAAGCTCAGGGAGTTCTTGGCTCAGGGAGGCCCCTTCTTCCAGGCAGGGTCGGGGTCGAGCCGGCGAGGTCTTGGTGCTCACTGACTGAGGCCGAGCGAGTGACTACTGCCCTCTGGCACTGGACTGGCACTGGCAGGGTGTGGTATTTGAGCCTTTAATGGCTGCTGGGGTGCACAGTGCCATGCGAGATCACAGAGCCAGTGGGGGGGATCAGCTGGAGCTAGAGTAAGCTGACTCAGCCTGCGAGAGAGAGCCCCTCAGAGTTTAGAAAAACAGGTGGGGCAGCCTGATCCCTCTGAGTCTGGATCACGTGTGAGGGACCTGATGAGGCCCAGGCTGCGTGGGGGAGAACTGGCTTGACCCCAGGCCAGGAGTCCCTAGCTGGGTGAGAGGAATCTGGTGTGCTAGGGGAGGACGGGGGTTGAGTAGGGGCGGGGGGAACACTCACATGCCCTGAGTGGTGGGGAAGCCAGTGGCCTAGGTGGGCTGTCGCTTGAGAGATAGGGCCACAGAGCTGGGGTGAGCTCTGCCCAGGCTGGGAGGGTTGGCCTTTCTCCCTGAGACAGGGATGTCTGATGGTCAACCCCTCCCTAGGCAACCAGAAGGCCGGTCGTGAAGCTTTGCTGTCCTGCTTCCCTGGCTCAGGTTGCCCTGTTCTGGAGAGGCTGTGTGGGGTGGGCTCGGGGCCCCCAGCTCTGATGCCCCCTCTCTCTACAGGTTGCTCTGTCTGGGAGGGGCTGTTGCCAGCTCAGATAAGGAGGCTCTGTCCAGGGAGAGTTGGCCCCCAGAAACCAGTGCCCCATCTACCCAGTCCTAGCGGGAAAAATGCCCCTCACAGCTCTGCCTCATGGGATCACTACCCACCACGATCTTGTCCACTGCTGGCTCCTGGGGGTTCAAGGAGCTGTAGGATCTGGCCCTGCCCTAGCCAGATAGCCAGGGTCTGGCTCCCAAGATGCACCCCAGTGGGAATCCCCCCACCCTTTCCCTCATACTCCTGGCCTTTCCTGCCCCTCCTCTGGCATCCTGCAGAACCTCCCTGCTCGCCTCTTTGGGGAAGTGTGAGAGGCACCCTCTGTCCCCATCCAGCACTGTCTCTCTATCCCCAGCTCCAGCTGAGAAGGGGGTGGGGCCCATGGCACTGGCTCCTGCCCCTTCCATCCACTCCCACCCACCTACCCAGCGTCAGGGTCTCTGGATCACTGTGTAGCCCTGGGTCATGTCCAGTACTCACACTTAAGCCTTACTCAAGAACCAGGGCTCCGTTTCCACCTGTTCTCTCCCAGCTGCCCACCACCCCCATCAAGGCATTCCTCCCTGTCCTGCTCAGTTCACCCCAGGAAGCTGACCGCAGGAACACGTGAGCTTGGACCTGAATCCCTACTGATTGCAACTCTGGGTAAAGCTGTCCTGGGGACCCCATCTTGGGGGAGCTGGTCAGAGACCAATAGGGCAGGGAGAAGTGCCCCTCCTCCATGTGGCTCTCTGGGTCTGGTGGTCAGTAGCTTGGGGTAAAAGCAGCCAGCCTGTAGCATGGGGCAGAGCTCTCCTTCGCCCACACCCCCAACCTGGGCAATGGGAGTGGTCCAGCACATACCTGACCAGCAACCACAGCCCCCCAGGAATGGACACTTGTAGGGGTCACAGCCCCACGGACAGCTCCGCTGCTGCCACCCGGCAACCTCGCAGCTGCAGCCCAGCCAGAGGCAGGGTCCTGAGCTCTGGACTCTTAGACTGGGCATACATTCAGACCGTCAGGGATGGCTGTTCTGGGCAGCCCAGCGCCCCGCCCCCCCCAGTCGGGTACCCCCTGAGGGTCTCCCTCCACCCAGGGCCACCCACAGAAGCCAGGCACCAGGGCTGGGACAGAGCCTGCCAGCTCCTGACTAGCTTTGCCCCCCGTGGCCAACTGGCTGCCCCTCTGTCCTTGGCTCCGGCTAACCACCGGGGAATCTGAAGCTGGCACTCCGACTGCTGCTCCCACTGGTCCGGGCAGAGAAGCGGCGGGCTGGACTGCCCTGTCTCCCCACCCACCTGCCCCCAGAGCTCCGGCTGCCTGCGCCTGCCGGTGCCCGATCGCTCAGCTCACCTCGGCGGCGCTGTCTCCTCACCAGAGGCACTGCGGTGTGGGAACTGTCCCGAGGAGCCGGTTCTCAGCTGAAACAAAGAGGTGGGGGAGAGAGAGGGGGGCAGCAGGAGAGGGAGAGGGTGAGTGAGCAGGCGAAGGAGTGGAGACTGGAGGGGGAAGAGAGAAGGGAGAGGATGAGAGAGAAGAGGGGAGGGGAGGAGGCCTGACTTCCAGGGACTGAAGGGCCAAGGAAAAAGGGAAGAGGAAATGGGGAGGGGGCGGAGGAGGTGAGGGGGCCAGACCTAGAGAGGGGAGGTTGTTAGAGGGGCGGGACGTGGGGCAAGTGAGGGGGGCGTGGGCAGGAGAGGGAGCGGTGGAGAGGAGGGCTGCAGGGCGCGGGCGGGCTGGGGGCTGGGCAGAGTGGGCAGAGAGGCCCCACCCCATCCCATGCCAGGCTCTGCTATTTGAGTGGGCAAAAGGCCACGAAGGGGAATGGGAGGGAGAGGCAAGCCGCCAGGCGAGGGGTAAGGCTCTGGGCTGTGGGCTGGCTAGGAGGACGGGCCAGGGACAAAGGCGGGAGAAGAACAAAGGTGTCCGAATGGAGGAATGGGCCCCTGCTGACCTCTGGGTGCCGCAGTCTGGAGCGTCCTGGACAGAGTCTCTTGAATGGAGGGCAGGTCCACTCTGGGGCGGTCCAGGCTCTGAAGTGTCAGCTTGAGGTCAAGGGGAGAGGGGATGGGCTGTGAAAGCGGGCAGGGGTCCCCTTCATTCTGCTGAGACTGACCACACATCGGGATGCCACTGTCACTGTGTCTTTGGGGGAGGGGATGGTGGATGGGGTCCAAAGCCTGGACTGAGAACTGGGTCGGGGAAGTCCCCTTTTAGGGAAGAGCATTTGGGACCCCAAGGGAGGTGGGGAGGATGGTAGGCACAATGGGGAAGAATGAAGGGAGTGGGGAAGCAGGGGATAGGGAGGGGGTGAGTTGGGAAGGAGGCCGCAGGGGGCGGGTCCAGAGCTGCAGCCCCTTAACAGGCCCATCTAAAGCAGAGGCCTCCTGCACATCCCACGATTCTTGGGCTGCCTAATGCAGACCTAATGAAGGATGGAATAATGAACCACTTCCTGCTGCTCCCTCCTGCTGCTAAGTGCTGCTGTGACAGGCAAGGGCACCAGGGAATTCCGCCTGGGCTTGGGCCGCTGGGGCACAAGTCTGTGTTAGTGTTGTGAGGGGCAGGGGAGGTAGGGTGGCCTTGATCAGAGCCATCCTATCCCTCTCTAGTCCCAGGCACAGCACCCCGGGCTGGTCCAGTCTCCTCCCATGCTCAGAGGCACAGGAGGCTGTCCTAAGCTTATGACCAAGGGAAGTTCCCCTTCTCATCCCACTGGAGACTCCTTATAGAAAGTCCAGCACACCAACATGCTTTGGAGAGCAGGAAGAGGGGAGGGAGCTGTGGGCTTGCCTAAAGCTGTGACAAGGAGAGGAGGAGTCAGCCTCCATCCCACCCTGCTTGGAAGGGTAAGAGCTAGATGCCCTTAGACTCTGCCTAGCCCAACTCCCTCCACCTCCTCAGGGAAGCTGTCCCAGTCCCACCAAGGAGGGTCACATCAACCCGGCTGCCACTGTTCCAGCTACCTCTTCTCTGTAGCCTGGAATCCCATAAAAGGAAAGGACCTCCCTCCCTCCCTCCCTTCCTCCCTTCCTTGCTCCCTCCCTCCCTTCCTTCCTTTCTCCCTTCCTCCCTTCCTTCCTTCCATTTACTTCTAAATAAATGCAAATTTACGGAAGAATTGTCAATAAGAATAGTGTAAGACACCCATATAACCTCTAGCCATGTCGACTACTGTTAATATTTTTCCTCACTTGCTTTCTCTCTATATGTATTTGCTCTGTATGTGTGCATAGTTTATGTAATTTTTTTCCTGAGCCATTTGAGAGTAAGTTGTAGATGTCATGGATAGAAGGATGGTTTCTTATCTGTTTCTGTCTCCTGGAGCCAGTGTAGGGAAGCCCAGACCATGTTGTGTGGAATGAATGGAGGCCCGGGACAGGCAATGAATGAGTGCATATCATCTATTGGGAGCATGAGGCCTGGGAGCTGGAGGGGCTTGGCCAAGGCTGCCTTGGGAGTTGGGCCTGTCCAGGGCTAGGCCCCACGTTCCTCTTGTTTTTTCTTTCCTCCAGCCTGGGAGGCAGGGAGCCATTGCCCACCAAAGCGAGCATGTGGTGTTTGCCGGGTGTAGAGCTGCAGCATTTGTCTATGGAGGTGGCAGCAGTCGGGTGGGGTGGAGCTGGGAGAACAGGGATGCCCACACTGAGGCACCTGGGCACACTTGCCAGACTGGGCACTGCCTGGCTCTGTTGGGTTTGAGAAGACTCAGGTCTTGGAGGCCCCAGCTGCAGTGCTGAGGCCTCAAACTCTTGCCTTTGGGACCCTCCGCACAGCTTCATGAGAGACAGGGCAGAGATGGGGGCCCTCGCTTGACAGCTGGTCCATGGTGATAGGCTTAGAGAGGGCAGGATGAGGGCTCTGGTCATTCTGGACACAACTGTCCCTGACACAGGGCTGGCATTCCTTCTGTGTCCCTCAGTACCCCCAAATGGGTTGGAGTCCCATCTGGGGCTGTCCTCCAGATGGCTGCTCTCTTCTCTCTCCTAACCCCAACCTGAAGGTTATGGTTAAAAAGTTTGGCATTGGGGCTTCCCTGGTGGCGCAGTGGTTGAGGGTCCGCCTGTCAATGCACGGGACACGGGTTCGTGCCCCGGTCCGGGAGGATCCGGCGTGCCACGGAGCGGCTGGGCCAGTGAGCCATGGCCACTGAGCCTGCGCATCCGGAGCTTGTGCTCCACAACGGGAGAGGCCACAACAGTGAGAGGCCCGCGTACCGCAAAAAAAACAAAAAAAAAGAAAAAGAAAAAAGTTTGGCATTAAAAAAAAAAAATCACACCTTGAAAGATGATCTGATCTCTGAGGCCCTGATTTCCTCTCTCACAGTTGAGGTCCTCCTCCTCCAGGAAGCCTTCCTGACTTCCTCAGGCTGTCTTCCACCTCACATGCCAGCTCTGTTTATTCCTTTGCTGGCTCACACTGGTGCTGTCCCCAGGGCCTAGGGCTTTGCTCGGTCATCAGCCTTTCTCCCTCCTGCTGTCCCAGGCCAGGCATGTAACTATTGTCCTATATAGGTGGATGACAGTGGCTTGGTTAGTCCTTCCTGGACATTGAGTCCCTCTGATGCCACTGTGCCCCGTACGTCTGAGATTCCACAGGCTCTGGGCTGGCTGAGGTGGGGGGTGGGCAAGAGGACCCACTGGAGAGAGGTAGAAGGTTGTTTAAGACCACTGGCCTGTCAGGGCAAAGGCAAGCCTCCAGCCTGGATCTCTGACCACCTGTCCAGCACCTTCTGCTTTCTCCCCTGGAGCATGGGCAAGCCTGTCCAGGGCAGCGGCCGAGGGTCCTCCCTGAATCCCACCTGGGTGATGGCAGGACCTGCGAAACTGAGGGAGGAATGCCCCCGCTCCACCCCGAATTTATTAGCCCCAGCCCATCCATGTGAAAGCCTAGGGGACACGGGCTTCCTCTCCCCCTGCCCATCCCCCCCAAAGAGATTTCAGCCAATTAGCACATACAGTATTTACTTAATTAGGGTAATGACATAATTAGTGTAAGTTGGGCTCCATCACATGGCTTCAACATACAATTATGAGCCGTCAGCGGGAGGCAACATTGTGAAAATGCTCATTCAGTTTTGGTTCCAGCATGGAGGCCGCAGCAGCTGCCTCTGCTTTGGAGGCAGTGGCCGGTGTGTGCGTGGGGCGGGGTGACTGTCAGCAGCTGACAGGCGAGGACAGAAGAGTCGGCAGGAGCAGAAAGGCAGTTTCCAGGGCTGATGGCATCCCTGATCAAGCCTCTCCCATCAGAGATGGGCACTGCCGTCGCCACAGCCAGGGCCCTGGCTAGGCTGGTCTGGCTGAGATCGGGGGCCCGGGCAGTCTAGGCCCCTCTGCCCCCAGGTTCTCTGCCTGAAATGCTACCATTAGCAGGCTATCTCTTCTCTCTTCAGGGTTTTGCTGCTCACACCAGGCACTAGCCTATTGGCCCCTCAGGGTGGCTCTTCGAGGCCACAGACTGAAACAACTGGATTGATTACTGCTATCCTCATTGGACTTATGGTAAACTGAGGCTTGGGGCAAGGAAGGTGTTAGATCTGATGGTGGCAGTGCTGCTGACCAAAGAGGCAGCCCAACGTGGCCAGACACTCCTCGAGCCCAGGCAGCTCCCCCTCAGCTTCAGGGAGGTCTCCTGCCCCATGGTTCTTTCCCCTAGGAGGGGGCAGGGAATCACTGGGGGGCCCCCAGAGTCCTGCTCCCTCAGCCTCCTCTGCACTCCCCACCCCCTGCCTCCTTCCACAAGGCCAGGAGGCGGGGCCCTGACCTGCCTGAGACCATCCACAGCCTTCCCCTCAGTGAGTCTCACAGCTTTCCTGGGTGGGGGTGGGGGGAAGGAAGTGAGGAAAGATGGGAATCAGTGCCACCATTGTAAAGATGGGCAAGCCGAGGCTCCAGGGCCTCCAAGAGGTGCTGTTAGAGCCAAAATCAGGTCCCAGCAACTCTACTTTCTGCCTGGCTGGGTCACCTGGGTGGATTCTCTCTCTCAGGCTTCAGTATCCCTGCGTGAAGGGAGAGTCTATGATTTCAGACATCCTGACACTGTCCAGAGTCCCCAGGGAGGTGGGACCCAAGGAACGTGACATCTTTCTTCCCTCCCTCCAAATTATGTCATCATAGTTGTCCCTCCTCTTTCTTTCCCACCTGTGCCCTGCATGCGGGGTCAGGCCCCCTGGGGAGACAGCTCTGAGTGGCAATTCCAACTGCCCCAGGCTGGGCCCCCTGCCCTTCTGAACTGGGGAATCCTGTCTGGGAGGCATGGGCTCTGGGGGCCATCCCAGGCCTTCCCACTCAGTGGTGCCCCCTCTTATAGGCAATACCCGCAACTGGCTGGACTTGGCTTTCATCCAAGCCCCTTTCTGGGTCTGGAGACATATGATCAAGGTGAGGCCAACTTGTTTGCTAATCGCTGACTATGGGCCAGCCACCTTGGGCCTGGTTACTGGGGTTAAATGGGGAGCGATGGGCAGGCAAAGATGAGGGTCACTACCTCCAGGGGCTCATGGTCTCAGGGTTCAGACAGACCCAGCCCCAAGGAGTGTCCTCCAAAGGGTAGGCAGAGATAAGTGCCAGGAAGAGCCAAGTTCAAACAAGCAGAGGTCCCAACCCTCTCCCTCACTGGTCCGGAGACATGGCACCTGCAGGGCCTGGGACAGGCAAGAATTTCAGTTCACAGAGGATGTACTTCAGATGGTAGGACCAGTGTGAGCAGAGGCTGGGAGGCCAGAGTAGGATGTGGGGATGTCATCTTCAGGTGTGAGGTGTTTGGGTGGGCTCTGGGGAGCTCGAGGAAGGGGCTGGGGACTCTGGCTGTTTGTGGGAGGGTTAAGGCATTCCCTCAACATCCATTCAACAAAAAGTCCTTACTATGTGCCAGGTACATGTTCTAGGCTGGAGATTCAGTAGCGACCAAGATGAAATCCTTACCCTCGTGGAACCTATACTCTAGTGGGAGTCAGGAAAATGAGAATAGTGTGGTGCACGTGCGATGCAGAAGATCCTAACAGGGCGATGTGCTAGGGCTAGGGGGGGCCCAGGTGTGGCTTCAGCCCCAGCTGAGGCAGCGTGGCCAGAATGATGGGGCTGGGAGAGGGGCGCTGTTCCCACGGGTCTGGCCTGTGTCCCCTGGCTCACCCCCACTCTCCGACTTTCAGCTTTGAGGTTCACTCCTGGCCTGCAGGCGTGACTCCTGGGTGTCCCTTCTGCAGGGAGAAGAGGTAGCTGCCACCACCAAAGCCATCCCCCTGGTCCCGGCCTCCTCCATGCCAAGCACATTAGAGGATAATTAAGTAAAAATAGGCCTTCTGACCAGTGTAGCTCATTAAGGCCTAATTAAGTTAATTAGTTCCAGGTGTGGGTGGTGAGGCTCAAGTGAAGCAGCGGCTGTTTGCTGTAATTGCATTTTCACAGCCGCAGTGGTGGCAGCGGTAGTGGTGGTGGCAAAGGCGGTGGCTTCCTCTGAGGTCTGGAAGCCCTCCAGGAAGCCCAGGAGGCTGCCACTGAGCTGAGAGGAGTATGAAGCAGCAGAAGGCTGGCCTGAGACCACCCGCAGAGAGCAGTAGCTGGAGTTTCAAGGTCAGCCAAGCCCAGGGAACCCTTCTGCCCTCTCAAACTTGCTCGTTCTCTGCACAGGGGTTGGGGTTGGGGTCTGTACAAAGCCACCAATAGGCATCCCCCCTCCAGCTGAGCAGGGTGGGTGCACCGCGGTTGGACCTTTGGATTCCCTCACACCCGTGGTGGTCCCCAAGAAGACTGTAAAATGGCTTTGCTGAAAGCAAAGATGTGGCTCAGAGGCAGTGGGTGAGACCTCTAGGAATCCACCTAAATCACCCTCTCCCTTCGGCATAAGGCACCAATTCCTGTCCCTTTCTGGCAGATGTGTATCTGTTAGAGATGCCCCCTCTTTGCAGTTCAGGGTAGGAGGGGGGGCCACACAAATCTGGGGCCTCTGCAGAGGACCTGCTGGCTCAGTCAGTTTCCTGCCCTGGACATCTCCCTAAGCCCACTTCCTGCTCTGGCTTCTACACCCAGCTGACCCCGGGGACCTGCCTGTATAGGACAGCCCTCCCAGCATTGGCCACACTCTCATTCATTCATCCATTTGTCTCTCGGTCACTGAGCATCTCCTCTGTGCCAGGCAGCAGGGCTGGGGATGCAAGGCTGGGCGAGACAGGTTGGACCCTGCCCCATGGCGCCTTTGGTCTCTCTGAGGAGGCAGACACACACATATATATGTATATATGTTTTTTCTTTTTTTTCTTTTTTCTTTTGGTTGCACTGCATGGCTTGTGGGATTGATCCCGGGCCCTTGGCAGTGAAAATGCAGAGTCCTAACCACTGGACTGCCAGGGAATTCCCGAGGCCATGGCTGCACAGTTTTGTCATGGCTGTAGGAGCACAGGGGTGCTTAACCCAGACCTGAGAGGAAAGATGCCTGAGCTGCAATGAATATGATCCAGGTGAGAAGTGGGCAGGCACCTGATTTTTACCAGGAACTAAAAGGACCTCTCTCTGGCCAAAGGGCAGCACAAGGTGCCAAGTAGGGAGAGGGAGGGGCCATGGAGGGGTCTAAGAAGGGCTGCTGGGTAGGAGGAACTGGTAACTGCTGGCTGGGAGGCCAGGGAGGTGGTGCCGAGGGCCATGGCTGTGGATCTGGAGAAGAGGGGATTTGAGGGATGTTTAGGAGTAGAACTGATGGGGCTTGGTGTGAGGGGTGGGGAAGGAAGAACTGTCAGTTCCCTAGGGAGGGGACGTGGGAATGGGACTGAGCTCTGAATGTCCCCACAGGGCTGGCACTAGGATGAGGCAAGTCAAGTGCCTGGGATGCAAAATTTGGGGTACTCACTCCCAGTCTTGTGTTTCCACCTGTGCCTTGTCCCTGTTCCTCTGAAACTTCTCACTAAAACATACTTTGGAAAGTGGAAGCCACTCCTGGAGATGAGACAACAGGGGGATGGTCTGGGCATTGTGTCCCCCTCCATCCTTCAACCCCTACCTGGGAGGTGCTGCCTTCTCTGCACCCTCCAGGACTGGGGTGAGGCTGGGATGGACACCTTAGGGTCTCACATGCTTTGGACAGGGACTCTGTTTCCATCCTGATGCCTGAATAACAGATACCCCATCCAGCTTCTCCTTGCATGCCTCTCATGACAGGTGCTCCCTGCCACCTGGATAGCCCAGTCCCTTGGTTCAGGCCATTGCACAGAATGTTTTACCCTGAGCCCAGATCTGCCTTGCACTGTGTTCTACCTAACAGTGGCCTCAGCTATGCCCTCCTACCCTCCCCCACCCCTCAGGTGGGTCTGCTGATCACCTTTCCCAAGCTTAACATTTCTGAGCTTCGGTGTCCTCATCTGTAAAAGGGGAAACAATAATAACCACCATCTTCCAGGGCTGGTGCGAGGATTAAATGACGTGATGTACAAACCTCATGACACATTCTAGTTCCTCAGTAACAGCTTCCTAACCCATAGCAATAATGAATAACTACAGAGGCGGACATTGTCCTCCTGCTGGCGTGGGCCACCAGTGGTGCCGCCTCAGCCCAGGCCCCAACACCCACCTGATGGCCTCAGGTAGCAGACCCTGCTACCGCCCCAGCACATCCAGCACAGATGCAGAGCTAATCCCAGAGGAAGATGTTCACGGGAAGAGGAAGTGACATTTTCTTGAGATGGCCGGGCCGTGTTGAGACGTGGGGCCGGGGCCCTGTTGTTTGGAATCAGTTCTCTGCTCAGTGTTCACTGCACTGCAGGAGAGCCCAAGACCCTCCCCTGTGGCCCTCTGCTCCTCAAGTCTCATTCAGGGGGACCAGTGGTGGCTGAGAAGGGGGGATGCAGACCCACCCTGACTGAGGTGTCTGCCTGGAGGTGTCTCTGGGGCACATCCCCAGACCCTGTCATGTCTGTGGGGCTGCCCTGGCGGTGGGTGTCTGTCCTGAGCCTAAGGGGACTGCAGAGAGAGCCCTGAGTCCCGTGGAAGGTGGCAGACCCTACAGAACCTCACACCAAACCCTCAAGGTTGTGCTGATCATTGTTGGGGTGCCCAGACTCCTCCCACGAGACTGGGGTGGTAAGCCTGGGGCAGGGGCATGCAGGAACTCCTGGCTCCTCTCAAAGATCAGAGGAGCCAGCCCAGGAAGAAAGGACAAAAGTCGCTACAGCCTAGTCTCTAAAGCCATCCTGCTCCCCTTCTTCAGTGCCATCCCATCCCCGGAGCCAGGTCCACATCCCAGGAGCATGCTCTGCTTCTGCTCGGGGGTTCCCTGTTGAACATCAGACCTTGTCTCTAGGGGATTCCTGTAGATTTAAGCAGTGGTCGTGCTCTCCAACTCTTGGTGACCTGGGACTTCCAGATTCCTGTGTGAGGTGGGGAGAGCGCCACAGGGGAGGGACCATAGGTGCAAAGGCCCAGAGCAGGGTGGCAGGGTGGACACATGGGGATGCCAAGTCCTCTGGGCAGGCCGAGGTGGTGCTGGGAGTGGAGGATGTGTGATGTTTGTGGGGTCGGCATGGAGCCTGCTTTGTGCAGAGTGCGCCTTGCTTCATTCTCACCCCAGCTTTGGATGGGAGGGCTCTCCATTACTCTCAACACCCCTTGATTTTACAGATTGGGGCTCCAGGAGGAGAAGGGGCTTGCTCACGGTCACACAGCTGGTGGGGCCAGGGCAGCCACAGCCTGCTCCCAGCCCTGTCCAATCCTGGTGGCTAGGCTCCTCCCCATGGGGGTGTCAGGAGAAGGGACAACTGTGGGGCTTGATTTGTCGTTTGGTGTGGGGGCCTAATGGCTTGAGGTCCTGGATCCCCAGTAGGCCTGGCTCTTCCTCTTGCTCTGTGTGGCGTGATCCAGGCCAAGGCCCAGCTTGGCTCCGTACCTTGGTTTCCTCAGTTATACAGGGAAGTCATCAAATTGTTCAGCCATGGTGCAGCAGTGGAGAGGGGTGGTCCATTTATAGATGGGAAAATGAGGCACAGGGAGGGGACAGGAGAGCCTGGGGCCCTGGTCACTCCCAGGCCCACAGACTCAGCTCTGAGAGTGTGGTCAGCAGCCAAGGGAGGAGGCTGCAGGGGTTGATGGCCAGCAAACCCAGCTTTTCCAGTTTCCTTTAACGTGCCCTCCAGTCCCCTCTGCCTCAGGTTCACAACTCTACCCTAGCTGAGTGTGTCTGGAGGCAAGGCCCCTTTCTCTTCACCCCCGAATTATGGCTTGGTCACAAAAGCTGGACCGTGACCAGACAAAGGGACAAGGATGAAAGTGCTGGTTGTCATGGCAACCTGGTGGGTTGCTGGGACCCAGGGGAGGGGCTTGGCTGTGTGCCTGAGCCCAGGCATCTGGACAACCTCTGAGCATGAGCCAAGGTGGCCCAGGGGCTCACAGAGATGCCCCTCCTTCTCAGGGCCCACAAGAGCCGGGTGAACAATGACAACCTCACCCCCCACGGTGGCACCTGCTCCCTGGGCCTCCCCTGGTGGCCCCATTATCCTGCACCTGCTGCCCCCCCACCACACCTGCTTCCCAGCCCAGGCGTCCTCCCCAAGGCACTCCCTGCCCATCCCCAGGCCCAGCTGCCTGCTCTGAGGGCCGCTCAAGAGGGCCTGTGCAACCAGGAGAGGTAGCAGGGACGGACGGCCCTGGTCAAAGGCAGAGGGTCCAGCTGACAAGCCAGCTCTGCCTTACCAGTAGTATGTGTGTCCATGACAAGACCTCCACTCCAGAACCTCAGTCTGCTCACCTATAAAATGGGAGCAACCATTCCTGCCCTCAGGGTCTCCAAGAGTAAGTTTCCTTCTGCTTGGAAGGAGATCTGAGGCCAGGATGTCCCCAGAGCTGGGTCAGTGTGGACAGTTGGAGAGAGAAGAGGGAAGGGGGCTGTCTTGGGTCACACTCTCAGGGCCACCTCTGTTAGACCATGTGGAGACCTGAAAGCCTCCTACACACTTAAGAGTCACTGTGTAGGGCTTCCCTGGTGGCACAGTGGTTGAGAGTCCGCCTGCCGATGCAGGGGACACGGGTTCGTGCCCCGGTCCGGGAAGATCCCACGTGCCGCAGAGCAGCTGGGCCCGTGAGCCATGGCCGCTGAGCCTGTGCGTCCGGAGCCTGCGCGTTCAGAGCCTGTGCTCCGCAACGGGAGAGGCCACAACAGTGAGAAGCCTGCGTACCACAAAAAAAAAAAAAAAGAGTCACTCTGTAGAGGTGGAGATGACATTTCCCAGAGGCCCATCATGGGTACAGGGGAACTGGGCAGGGGACCTATCAGTGCCAGTTTCTTTCTTTTTTTTTTAATATATTTATTTATTTACTTATTTTTGGCTGCATTGCGTCTTTGTTGCTGTGCATGGGCTTTCTCTAGTTGTGGCAAGTGGCGGCTACTCTTCCTTGTGGTGCACGGGCTTCTCATTGTGGTGGCTTCTCTTGTTGTGGAGCACAGGCTCTAGGCGCGTGGGCTTCAGTAGTTGTGGCACACGGGTTTAGTTGCTCTACGGCATGTGGGATCTTCCCAGACCAGGGTTCGAACCCGTGTCCCCTGCATTTGCAGGCGGATTCTTAACCACTGTGCCACCAGGGAAGTCCCTTGATCAACTTTCCATGTCAACTTAGCTTTTGGAGTAGCTTTAATCGTCCATATGCAGTCAACTGCTTGGCTGGGTTTTGTTTTTTCCTCTTGTTCTACCTGACTAGAACACACTATTCTGTCAGCTCCTGATAGCTCAAACTGGCAATCTAGGATGGGATTTAAAATACCTCCTAGGTAAGTAAAGTCTGCATCTGGAATAAACGAATATTTTGCTCAAAATCCCAGTCCTTCAAGTTCTTCATCAGAACTAAACTTAATCCACATGAATCTCCCTGTTGATCTAATTAATGGAGGGCTTTTCACACCACAGTAACAATCTATAAGTGGAGAGAAACCAAACGGCCTATCTTGAACTCCCAAGTGATCAAACCGACGTTCAAATGATGGTTCTATATAATAATGTTCATCAAAGTCAACTCTATTCTTTGACGTGGAGCAGCTTCCAAAATGTAGATGCATTCCTTGTTTGGTGGATATGAGTCAGGATAATTTGGTGAAGCAAGATGACCTCCATTGCTGGTTCGAACCCAGATGCCACACTGGGTTGCAGGAATATGCTTGATTCCAATATTTTGTCCATCTTGGATCCTTTGGGCCCAGTGCCAGGTTCTTGAGTGGCTTGTTAGGAGGATCAGGGAGAGAGGACACTGGGGCAGGGACCCCCCCCATGAGGAAAGGATGGCCTGGGGGTCCCTGGTGATCCAACAGCCAGTTCAGGTGGGGACACTGAAGTCCTAGGAATGATCTGTATCTGGCTCTCTGATACCACCTCCCCCACAACCGGATGGTGGAATGGAGGAGGGAAAAGGGGACAGGAGGAGTGGGAAGCTCCGGAGGATGCCCCTCCCCCTCCTGGAGAGGGAAGGAGATGCCTGTGGTCACTGGTCTTTGTGTTGTCTCCCCCTTCTAGTGTCTCCCTACACCCCGCAGGCCAGCCCCAGGTTCCCATCCTACTCTTCTGTGACCTTGGGTGAGGCCCTCTCCCCTCTTGCCACCTCAGTTTGCCAACCTGGAGTGTGGGAGCAGGTTGCTGAGGAGACTGCCAGCTCCAGCTGCCGCCCTGGCTGTTTGAACACCCCCAGGCCATCGCTGCTAACCATGGCCCCACCTCTCTGATAATGAGGAACTCCCTCTCTTGAACAAACTTATTTTTGCTGACCGGTCAGAGTTTTTTTTTTTTTAAACTGAAGTGTAGTTGATTTACAGTATTGTGCCAATCTCTGCTGTACAGCAAAGTGACTCAGTTATATACATATAGACATTCTTTCTTTAAATATTCTTTTCCAGTGTTTTATCACAGAATCTTGAATATAGTTTCCTGTGCCATACAGTAGGACCTTGTTGTTTATCCATCCTGTGTATAACAGTTTACATCTGCTTATCCCAAACTCCCTAGTCCTTCCCTCCCCATCTCCCCCTTGGCAACCACAAGTCTGTTCTCTATGTGAGTCTGTTTCTGTTTTGTAGATAGGTTCATTTGTGCCTTATTTTATTTTATTATAACACTAATTTATTTATTTACTTATTTATAGGCTATGTCAGGTCTTAGTTGCAGCGCGTGGGCTCTTTGTTGCAGTGCATGGGCTCTCTAGTTGTGGCACATGGGCTTAGTTGCCCCGAAGCATGTGGCATCTTAGTTTCCTGACTAGGGGTCGAACTGGCGTCCCCTGCATTGCGAAACGGATTCTCAACCACTGGACCACCAGGGAAGTCCCTGTGCCCTATTTCAGAGTTCACATATAAGTGATATCATATGGTATTTGTCTTTCTCTTTCTGACTTACTTCACTTAGTATGATCATCTCTAGTTCCATCCATGTTGCTGCAAATGGCATTATTTCATTTTTTATGGCTGAGTAGTATTCCATTGTGTATATGTGCCACATCTTCTTCATCCATTCGTCTGTTGATGGACACTTAGGTTGTTTCCATGTCTTGGCTGTTGTGAATAGTGCTGCTATGACTGTTGGAATTTCTTACACACTTCCTCCCAGAGGTCTGGCAAAGGCAAAGCTTTTGCCAAGAATGGAGGTATTTGGGGTAGGGTAACAGTCCTGGTGTACCTCAGACCATTCTGTACAGGAGGCCCAGGTTCAGGGCTGGGCAAGATTTGTGTTCTCCAATATGCAGATGGAAAAACTAAGGCCTGGCAAGAAAAGAGACTTGCCCAGTGAGTTGGCTGCAGAACCCAGGCCTCCTGCCCTGTTCATAGACCTTTTCAGAGGTGGGGAAAAAGTCAGAATGGCAGTCTGGTCCCCAGACTCAGCAAATTCAGGCTCCCAGGAGAGGTGGGATGGGGGTACCTAGTGGGTCACAGGGCTGAGATGATGAGGCCACCCACCCTGCAAAGCGATCATTCCACCGGTGCTCAATGAGCTAGCTGCTTGGGGCCAAGGGGAAATCAGAGGCGCTCAGAGCCTAATTACAATAAGCAGCTTCTGCAGCTCCTCAGGTCCCACAGAAATGCCTTGCTCAAGATATCACTGTCTCGGGGCTTGTCATCTGGAGCTTTGGCCCAGGCATTTAGGGGCTGGTAGGAACCCCTCTTGGCTGCTGCTCCCGGTGAGCAGAACCTCAGCATCCTGGACCTTGTTCACTGGCGTGGTCTGGAATTGCAGGTCAGAGGAAGGAGGTTGGGGAAGAGGGTGTAAAGTGTGGTCATGTGCAGCTGGGCAGATGCTGGTGGCCGCCATCTTCAGGGTGATGACCTGGTGTGATTGCTCTGTCTCCTCAGCATTTCCTATGGGTCCTTGCAGGAGTGATGGAGTTGGCAGGACTGCTGGGAAAAGCAGCACCCCTGGTCCCTACCACACAAGCTCATCTTTCATTTGGGGGATGCAGCAGTGACCATTGCATGATTGCCTGCTGAGTGGTACTGACTATGGTCCCCTGAGGAGAATGTGAGCATATTCTGTGGATTGAGACAATCAGGGAGGGCTTCCTGAGGAGGTGTAGCTTGAGATGAGATGGCAAGTGGTAGATAACCCAAAAGAGGGAGGAGATTCTGTCTGCGAAGCTCCACATGGATATAGGTGGGAGTGGGATTGGACTGGGGGCTGAGCATTCATGGGTGACTGGTCCTCAATCCTCCAACCCCCCAGGAACTCCTTTCCACTCCTCCTCCCTGAGTTCTGGGCTTTCAAGGTATTGTCTGTCAAGCTGACCGTGTGGATGAAAGGAGAATTAATTTGTCTCCATTTTTATTCATCGGAGAAAATGCTGTCAGAGCTGCTGAGGCCAGCTGGCCAATGGCAGAGAAGGGGAGGATAAGGGGAGGCCTGGGGAGAAGGCGTGCCTCAGACCTTGCCCGGCTCTCTCTCTGATACCCTCCATGCCTGTGACTTGGTTTCTCTTGGCAGCAGCTCAGAGGTCCTGGCCTAGCAAACCAGAGAGAGATCCTGGGGTGCAAGAGGCCAACTGGGGGCAGGTGGAGAGCGGGTAGCTCCAGCCACCCTGTCTGAATGCCTGTCGCCCTCCGTTCTGGCTTGTCGGCCACGTGAAGGGCCCATTCTGCTACCTGTTCACACAAGGCTTTCATCTCTGCAGCTAGTAAAGCATTCCTCCGGGCCTCAGTGCTGCCAGCAGGAAGGCACAGGGGAGGGGGGAGCCCAGGCCTGCCATGCCCCTCAGACCCCTGGTCCAAAGGCATGGGCCTGGGCCAGGGTGCCCTAAGCAGCCTGTCTGCCCAAGTCGTCGTCCCCCCCACCCCGCCCCACCGCCAACTCTTTCAGGAAGCCAGTCTCTCCCCATTTCAACAAGAGCAAGGCTGGCCTCCCTTCCAGCTCATATAGGGCAGAAGACTGACCTCCCACCACAGGAGCCCAGGGTGGGGTCATGGCTCAGCCCCTTGTTCCTCTCCCAGGGAACAGGTAGACATGGTGACTTCTAGGGCAGGGCAGGAAGATCAAAGCCTGAACCCATGCCCTGCCATTGCAGAAGATGGCATTTGAAGGTAGGCACTTGAGACTCAGTAGAGTGGGGACTGACCCACAGTCCCCTGCTGAGGAAGGAGGCAGTCACATCCACTGTCCACACCTGTAGAGGGGCAAGGTGGAGCTGGCAGGGCTGCTGGGGAAAGCAGCACCCGCTGGTCCCTGCCACTCAAGCCCACCTCCAGTTGAGGGATACAGCAGTAACCATTGCATAGTAGAGGGTGAGTGACTCCGTAAGCTAGATCTCCTGATAGTGGACCCTTTCCACAGTGGCCTGTCCATCTGTCCAGAAGCCATGGCCCCTGTGATGTCACCAACCCGCTGTGTTGCTTGGCAACTTTCCAGGATTAGTGCTCTGCCCCTGTCATCCTTGACGTCCCACCATGGGCTGATGTTGCCTTGGCAACTGGATGGGTACTGCAGCTTTTTGGACAGCTGTACCCAGTGTGGGAAGTGGCAGGCAAAAGGGGGAAGCAGGTGCCTCTCCACAGGCTGGTTGGGGTACACAACCTATCTCCAGACCTACAGAGGAGCCAAGCTGCCCAAAACAGGGCTTTGGGGGGTCTCTGTCCCCTTGAAGAGCTGTGGCCATTCTTGCCTTCAATCCCCCTCACACTCTTTCCTTTCTTTTGCTATGGTCACCAAGTACCTATTGTGTGAGTGCCAACAAGAAAAGCAAAGTAAACTATGGTTCAGGCTCAGGAAAGGTTTTATTAGCATTGGGTCTTGAAGAATGAATAGGAGTTGGCCAGGAGTAGGAGTTGGTGGAGAGAGATGTTCTGGACAGAGGAAGCAGAAGTCAGTGCAAAGGCTGAATCATTACCTCTAGTCACAGCTTATACCCTGCCTCTGGGTTATTTGTGGCCTGGTCTCTCTGGCTCTCTCCCACTTAGTAGATATTTTATGGTAGGGACAGCGTCCAGTTCAAATCTGGACACTTAGTCCCCAGCACAGGCCTGGCACCAAGTCAGCATTACTAAAATGTCAAATAAAATCAGGCATTTGCATAATGAGCATCAGGTCCTACCACCTCCCCTAACACTAACCTGTCTTACCAAGCCTCAGTTTCCCCATCTATGAAATGAGGCCAATTTTGAGAAGGCTCTGGGCAGGGATTCTCAGATTAAGGTGGAGTGATTTTTACATTTTCTTTGGTTTGTAACCCATCTCTTTTCCTTATAGAAAAATAGAAAGACTGGTGGGTAGAGTGGGCATCTGTATACCTTCAGATCCCCTAATTATCAATATTGGACCACTTTTGCTTTATCTCCTGTCTATATATAGTTATCTATGTATAAATTTTGCTGAACCATGTGAAAGGAAGTCCCGGCAGCAGACATCCTGACATTTGTCCTTAAATTCCTTAGTGCACATCAGCTAAAACAAGGACAGTCTTCTGTATAACCACAGTAACATGATCACATCTGAGAAAATTAACAATAATATCCAGGGCAGGAAGGAGGATCTAAGCCTGAACCCATGCCAGGTCTTGGAGCAAATGGGCACCTGGCGGAGGCGGGGGCGGGGGGGAGGGTTCATCCACTGCCCACCCGGCGGAGGGCTGAGGTGGAGTTGCAGCCCGGCTGTGTATGTATGTGTGTGTGTTTAAGCTGAGCCTCCGGGGGAACAGAAACGACCCTTTCCGGTAAATTTCCCCAATTTTTCTTCCCACGTTGTTTACATAGCTTTTTTTTTTTTTAAACAGGATTCAATCAGAGTTGTCGCACTTTGAAAACAGCATTTGGCTGCTTTGTCTCTTTCTCTAGAAAAGTCTGGGAGGGGAGATGGATAATGGAGCCTGGATTTGAAAGCCTAGACGGCTGACACTTTCCCGCTGGCCCCCAACCCGCCGCTCGGAGGTGGCCCAGCCCTGGGTGGGGGAAGCCGCAGTGAGTCGGAGCGGGAGGAACCAAGCCAGGAGTGTGTAGGGAGGCTAGTGCAGACCTGCGGAGGTTCACTGGCGGAAGCTCCCGCCAGCCTTGCCGGATGGTCCCGCCCCTTAGCAACGGGCCCAGCGTCCCTCCGTAGAAACGGGCAGCAGGACCCCACAACGTGTGCGGTGGAGCCGGTAGGTCGGTGGGCCCAAGGGATGGCGGGGCAAGCGCCTGCAGGGGGACCTCGATAAGTCTCAGAGGGCAAATGCACAGAAAGGAGGACGCCCTCCCGGCCCAGGGTCCACATCCCTGTCCACGAGCCCCCATGCCGTTTCTCTGCCTTGGCCAGTGGGAAAGGAGTGGGGTGCACTTTTAAACAACCTTGCAGATAAGTCCCATACTGACCACACCCCATGCTGAGAATGTAGCCCTCTCCCTGTCCTTTCCCATGCAGGGAAAAAGCCAGAATTCTGGTCCTCATCAGCCTCAGTGCCTCTCCTGAGCCCGACCACGTCCAATCTTCTTAGTCCTCAGGGTCCCCATCTGTAAATTGGCAGAGTACTGCTGCATCTGTCTCACAGGGCTTACAGAGATCAACTTCCTTCCTTTACTTACCCCATTCGTTCATTCTCACAATCATTCACTACTTCCTAGGCACCTACCATGTGCCAAGCCCATGCCAGTCCCATGCTAGGTGTCGAGGTTCCAGAGATCAGTGTTACTTGAAAATTGCTGCATTTGAGCACGAACAGAATATGTGAAACAGATAAGGGTGCAGGATCCTTGTTGAATCGGGTGGGTGGCTCAGAAGCCCTCCTGCTTAGGCACTCACCTTGCAGAACCTCAGGGCTTCTTGGCACACACTTTGAGAACCACTGTTGTGGTGCTAAGGACAGCGATCTTTGGGTCAGCCAGAGGTGGACACCTCAGTTTCTATTCTGGTTCTGCCACTTCTTGGCTGTGTATCTTTTCCAAGTTTCTTGACGTCTCTGGACCTGTTTCCTTGTTTGTGGATTGGTGATTCTAGTAGTACCTGTAGTGAGGATCAAATACAAGGGTGTCCATCCAGCCCAGTGCCTGGTGGGTCAGGTCGCATGGGGTTGAATGTCAGTGAATCCAATCTGAAGCTTCCTCTGATGCAAACCAAAATGGCTACCAGGTGATCTAACTGGGTCACGGTGTATGATCTTCTTTATGTATTCTTGGATTCAGTTTGCTAATATTTTGTTGAGAATTTTTGCATCTATCTTCATCAGAAATTGCCTGTAATTTTCTTTTTTTGGCGGTGTCTTTGTCTGGTTTTGGTATCAGGGTGATGGTGGCTTCATAGAATGTCTTTTGGGAGTGTTCCCTCCTCTTCTGGAAGAGTTTGAGAAGAATCAGTATAAGTTCTTTGTATGTTTGGTGGAATTCGCCTGTGAAGCCATCTGGTCCTGGACTTTTGTTTGTAGGAAGTGTTTTTGTTTTTTGTTTTTAGTTACAGATTCTATTTCACTTCTAGTGATCAGTCTGTTCAAATTATCTATTTCTTTTCAATTCAATTTTGGTGGTCTGTATGTTTCTAGAAAATTGTCCATTTCTTCTAGGTTGTCAAATTTGTTGGCATATAGTTATTCATAGTATTCTCATGGTTTTTTGTTTTTCTGCGGTATCAGTTGATATTTCTCCTTTTTCATTTCTTATTTTGTTTATTTGGTTTCTCTCTTTTTTCTTCTTGGTAAGCCTGGCCAGAGGTTTGTCCCTTTTGTTTACCCTTTCAAAGAACCAGCTCTTGGTTTTATTGATTTCTTCCTATATTTTTAAAATCTCTGTTTTATTTATTTTCTCCCTATCTTTAATATTTCTTTCCTACTGCTGACTTGAGGTTTTGTTTGTTCGTCTTTTACTAGTTCTTTTAGGTGGTAGATTAGGCTGTTTATTTGAGATTTTTCTTGTTTTTTGAGGAAGGCCTGTATCTCTATGAACTTCCCTCTAAGAACTGCTTTTGCTGCATCCCATAGATTTTGTACGGTTGTGTTTTCATTGTCGTTTGTCTCAAGGTATTTTTTAATTTCCTTTTTGATTTCCTCATTGACTCATTGTCTTTTTTAGTAGCATGTTGTTTAGTCTTCATGTAATCATTTTTTCTCATTTCTTTTCCTGTGGTTGATTTCTAGTTTCATGCCCTTGTGGTCAAAGAAGATGCTTGAAATACTTTCTATACTCTTAAATTTGTTGAGATTAGTTTTGTGCCCTAGTATGTGGTCAGTCCTAGAGAATGTTCCATGTGCACTTGAAAAGAATGTGTAGTCTGTTTTTTTTTTTTATGTAATGTCCTGAAAATATCAAGTCTAACTGTTCTATTGTATCATTTAGGATCTCTGTTGTCTTTTTTTTAAAAAAATTATTTATTTATTTTTTATATTTTTTGCTGCGTTGGGTCTCCGTTGCTGTGCACGGGCTTTCTCTAGTTGCAGTGAGCAGGGGCTACTCTTTGTTGCGGTGCATGGGCTTCTCATTGCAGTGGCTTCTCGTTGCAGAGCATGGGCTCTAGCTGCATGGGCTTCAGTAGTTGCAGCGTGCAGGCTCAGTAGTTGTGGCATACAGGCCTTAGAGTACATGGACTTCAGTAGTTGTGGCACGTGGACTCAGTAGTTGCGGTGCGCAGGCTTCAGTAGTTGTGTCACATGGGCTCAGTAGTTGTGTCTTGCAGGCTCTAGAGCGCAGGCTCAGTAGTTGTGGCTCATGGGCTTAGTTGCTCCGTGGCATGTGGGATCTTCCCAGACCAGGGATCGAACCCACGTCCCCTGCACTGGAAGGTGGATTCTTAACTGTTGCAACACCAGGGAAGTCCCTTCAAATACATTTTCAATCCCCTTTCTTTCTTCTCCTTCTGGAATCCCTATTATGCGTAACTTGGCACACTTTATATTATCTTATATATGTTTTTAATTTGGCTTTGTGTCTACTGTTTTTTTTGAGACTTTTTTTTTAGTTATCTATTTTATACATATTAGTATATATATATGTCAATCCCAATCTCCCAATTCATCCCATTCATTTCCATTATTCTATCTTCCAGATCACTTATTCTTTCTTCTGCATTATTTATTCTGCTATTCATTGCCTTTAGCTCAGCTTTTGTCTTGGCAAATGAATTCTCTAATTTTTCTTGGCTCCTCCTTATAGTTTCTAGTTTTCTAGTCCCTTTTTTACAGTAATCTGCATTTCTGTTGATAGCCTTTCTTAATTCCTTCAGTATTTTCATTACCTCCTTTTTAAACTCAGTGTCTGTAAGACTGAAGAGGTCTGTTTCATTGTTTATTCCTTCAGGGGAATTCTCTTGGTCTTTTAACTGGTGGTGGTTCCTCTGCTTCTTCATTTTGCTTGTATTTCTCTTACTCTGTGTGTTTAGGAGAAACAATTATCTACTATAGTCTTGGAGGGCTATTTATATGTGGGAGCATCCCTGATAGCTTGTGTGGGTTTAATATTTTTTGGCATGAGGGCTGTTTTTGGTTTGGATGCTTGCCGTCTCTTTCCTCAGGGTGTGCTGGTCGTTATCCCCTTGATAGGGGGTATGCAGATGCACAGCCCCCGTGCACACTCCTAAGAGGGTGGGGACAGACATTGGCTCCCAGTGGCGGGACCCTCATTGGTGGTGGCCGCAGCAGGCCACGTGCGCCCTGGAAGGAGGACCCTCCACCTACCCCTGGAGCTTGTGTAGGCGGTGCCCTGCCGCCACATAGTGAGCCTGGGAGAAAGAAGCTCCTATGGCGGGCCCACCCCGTCTCCTCACGGGGGCGGCCCCCAGCCTTGCCTCTCTGTCGGTCCCTCGGTTATGGCGACCATACCCTGGCCCCCTCAGACTTTCCTGACACAACCAATCCCAGTCCTCTCCCTGGTCTGACCTCCAAAGCCCAAGCCTCAGCACCCAGCCCCGGCCCCCGCCCGCCTCAGTGGATGAGCATCTCAGGCTGGGGAGTGCCAGGTGATGGCCCTGACCATCTATGCAGATCTCTCTCCACTTAGTCCTCCAAAAACCCGTTGCTTGCTGCGTTCTCCCTCAAAGCTCCCGCTCTGTCCAGGCTGATCTCCTCACCAGTGAGGGGACTTCCCAGTGTGTGGAAACCTTTCCTTTTTCACAGCTCCTTCCCAGGGGTGCAGGTCCTGTCCTGTTTCCTTTCTCTCATTTTTTCTTTTTTCTTTTGTCCTTCCCAGTTACGTGGAGATTTTCTTGCTCTTTTGGAAGTCTGAGGTCTTCTGCCAGCATTCAGTAGATATTCTGTGAGGAACATTCCACATGTAGATGTATTTTTGATGCATTTGTGGGAGGTGAGCTCTGCATCCTACTGCTCTGGCATCTTGATCTGATCTCCCTGACTGCCTTTTTTATTTTTGCACCAGCATTACACACAAACCTCTTCTTCCTCATACCCTTATCTAGTTTCTTATAGTGCTCCCCTGACCAAGGGTTGCCCCTGGTGGTGCATTTTGAGGTGACCCAAAGCAGCAGTGGCTTGGCAAGGGCTTGCTTGCCGCACAATAAAAACTCTGCAAACCCTCATCCTCGGGATATGCATGCAATCCAGTGGTGCATCTGTTGTTCCCTGTGGGGAGAAAAGAGGGTGTCAGTTTCATTAGCTGGGTTGATCCTGAGAGCCAGGGTGTGGATGAATAGCTTTCTGTTGCTGGCAGAAGTATCTGTGGGCCAACAGAGGGTCAGGATACCTCTCAGGAGGTGATTTAGTCCTCTGGCTCCTGGGGTAAGGTAAGGGAGATGGGCATGGGTAGGGAGATGGACATGGGGGATGCAGGGCATGGCCCAGTGCCCCACACTGGGAAGAGTCAGGGCAGTCCGGCAGGACTGGGTGGGGTGGGGCTGGGGTTGGGGGAATGGGGGTAAGGGTCACTGAGGCTGCAAGTGGATGAAAGTTATTTTGGAGAAAACAAAACAGGGCTCTTCATTGAGTGAGTGAACTCTGGGCCTCCCTCTTTATCTCCCCTTGTGAGAAGCCAGGCCTTGCTCTGTAACACAGGGGAGAAGGGTGGGAAAGTACAGAAGGATGTGTGGAGTTGGGGGCATCTGTAGAGTGTTCAGCCTCTGACTCTGGGGTCTCATTTGTCACACAGCTTCTAGGGAGGGCCCTGCTGTCTCCTGGCAGGACCTTCCTGGCACTCTGTGTCTGTTCAGATTAGAAGGGTACTCCCTCCCTCCGTTATCCATGCCTGGGGGCTGGGGCTTGTTGTGGGGTGGCAGACTAGGCATCCCTGTATCCTGGTGGCCCTGGGGGATGAGCAGAGGTTGGCAAGGGCCCAGTGACACCAGTATCTTCTCCTAGGAGCTCTGTCTGGGACATCACCCTGAGAAGCAGCATGGAGCAGCAGCCTAACAGAGAAGGCCACAGTCCAGGAAGGACCCCTCAGGGCCCAGAGTGCAGCAGTATTCCTGTGGGCCAAGAGTGTAGTCTGAGAGACCTGGAACATAACCTGGGGAGCATTCTTCAGGGACCAGATTCTGGGTCGGAGAAGCTTCCTCCAAGCCCTGACCCCAAGACCCCACCTTTGCCCCTGACTGCAGCCCCACCCATGCCCTCAGACTTGGGGCAGCCCCTGAAGTTGCCCCTGACGGGCACTGATAAGAAGTACCCGCTGATGAAGCAGCGTGGGTTCTACTCGGACATCCTCAGCCCTGGAAGCTTGGATAAACTTGAGGTGAGTGTGGCAGCCATACCCTACCAAGCCTGAGCCTTCCTTGAGGGTTCTTTTTGCCCTTTCTTCCTTTTATCCATCCATCCATCCACCGATCTGTCTAGCAATTTTCCACCCACTCACCCATCTGCCCATCCTTCTGCCCATCCATCTCTGTCCATTCATTCAACAATTCATTACTGAACATCTGCTATGTGACAGGCCCTGGACTAAGCCCCAGTGACAATACACCAGGATTGTCATCCATATGCCTATTGTCATGGGGCAATGGCTTTGGTGGGGAAATACTCCCTCCCCCCGGCCCCAGCTCTGGTTGGGGAGGGGGTCCTGGGACAAGGTGGTGTACTGCTGAGATTTACAAGATAGGTATGAATTTTCTGGGTAAGATAGGGGCTGGGGGGAGTGTTCCAGGCAGGGGCAACAGAAGATACAGAGCCTTGAGATCCATGACAGAGGCCATGGCCTACATGGAGGAGGAGAGTAGAAATAAGAGGAGAGAGATGGAGGGCAGGGGAAGACGGAGAAGGGATATAACTAGGGGAGAGTTCAAAGAGCCCTGTGTGTCCTGGACGGTGGTTTTAGGCAGGGGAGGGACCAATAGAGATAGGGCGAGGACCCATTGATACCCACTGTGCCAGAGGTCCCAGAGTGTCCTTGGCAGTGGAGGAATACACAGAGACACCTGCAGGCCTTACAGTACCTCTGTCTTGTGGCTCAGCCCCTGGACACACACCAGGAGTGTTCTCAGAGTGAGGAGGGGGACTGTGCACGACCAGAATGGGGTTGGGCCTGGGGTGTCCCAGGTGGCCACAGCTTGTCACCTACTGTGGCCTCTGAATGAGGAATTGTGCAAATTCCTCTACACTGATTCTTCCTCCTCCCTGTCCCTGTGCCCCTGGGATGCTCCCTGGTGGGCTTGGGGGAGACACCTGGCCTTGGGGGCCCTACCAGATCCTGCCTGTCCTTGGGATGTTTATGCTCCCTCAGGGCTATGGGGTTTGGTTTCAGGAAGTGTGTCGTGGCCCCTGCACGAACCAGGACCTCCTGCGGCAGGCCAACCTTGACAAGTTCACCCCAAGAGGTCAGTGCCCAGGGGGCTGGGTGGGTCGGTGGGTGCCTTTAGAAGCAGGGCCTCTGGCCTTAGGGAGATTGTCTCCTCTTGGCTGAGGGTTTCAATCCTCTCAACTGTGAAATGGGGATAATAAGAAACAAGGTGCTTTGCAGGGGCCCAGCTCATGGTGAGTGCTCGGTGAGGCACAGCTGCTTAATTGTGACTCTTGGCAGAGCTGTGTGTGACAAGGGCACCGTGGTGTGATGGGGCTGCTGAGGGCCAGGTCCCCAGTTCCCTCTGCCTGGCTGGGGACAGTAGGACATTGACATGTGTGTTTTCTGGAACGTGGAACGTGGGCTTGGAGGAGGTCAGGACTGTGTCTGAGTTGTTACCTGGCTCGGGCTGCAGCACCTAGAACAGGGCTTGGAGCAGGAAGGTGCCCAGTATTTCATTGCCAAAGAGGGGAAGGAGGACGCTCCTCTCAGGCTCCGTGATGAGTCTTGTAAGGTGTGGGGCAGGTCTGCATGGCGCGGACCAGTCCCCAGTGGCAGAGGGGAGGAGAGGGTGGCTCCAAGAGAGGCAGCGAGCTGGGTGGGGCCCTGAGAGGCAGTGAGGATTTGGTGGGGGGGTGCCCTTCTGGCTGGCCAGTGGACAGGACGCCCTTTCGATCAGCATGGTCCCAGCAGTCTGTCTTTCCACTGTACCCCCAGGAGAGGCCTGGCTCTGTGCTGGCACTGTCCAGATTTGTCTTCTTGAGACCCACAGTCCTCCTGGGGGCCTATGAATCCCCAAAAGTGGCACAGGAAACATCACATGTACACGCCTCTGTGCAGTGACCTGAGGACCCAGCCTATTGTGGTCAGCAGTTTCACAAGTATCTGTGGCCCAGAAAATGGTTACAAACCACAGATCAAGGGCTGCGGGGGAGCTGGGAATGGGGCTCCTGCCATCCATGGCAGGGGTTGGGGCAGGGCTGGTCAGCAGCTCTGAGGCCCCACCCAAGTGAGGAAGAGCAGCCCGGTAGGGTCACATGGTGGCGGCAGTCAGGGCTCTTGTCAGAAGGCTACGTGAAGGCCTGGGAAGCCTGCCTAGGGCTCCTGGACCAGCAGGGGCGGGGGCCGGGCTTTGCTTTCCTCACCCTGGCTCCTTCTTGGCTCCTGAGATGCAGGACCAGGCCCAGGAATTCATGATCCTGGGTGTGGAATGTGTTATGGACCCATAGGCTCAAGAGCAGGTGATTAGGGATCTGAAAACTACCCCTGGGCCGGGCCGTTTTGGTAGCGTGGGGTTCCCCGAGCACCTGACAGCTCTGGTAAGAGAGCTGACCTAGCTGCAGGTGGATGGCCTCTGCTCAGCCTCTGGAAGCTTCTGTAGAGCCCCAGTGGGTACCCCCAAGGTAGACCCTCCTCTGGTGTGACTACATCTTGACCCCAGAGACGTGAGGCCCAAGGAGGGGGTGACTAGGGCCTCCCAGGGGAGTTGTTCGGAGCCATCACTGAGCTGTCCAGAGCCCACCCAGGCCCTGGGAAAGGTGGCTCATCCCCGAAGCATTTTCCTGCACCCCCGTCCCTACCGCTATGGTCTTGGCTTGTCTGAGACTTTCCTTCCCATTTAACATCCTGAGTCCCGGGAAACTGGAATGTCACCCTATCAATGGGTCTCTCTTCACCAGCTCCCTTGCCCTCAGACCTGGAATGGAAGCCTGTCTAAGGAGGGGTGGCCATTTTGTGACTTGAGGGTCGCCTGGGGGTGAGGTGGCGGTGCCACCCACTCCTATAATATCCAGGATGTCTTGAGTCTGGAAACAGTCCCAGTGAGTGAATGGCATTCAGACCCCAAGATGCTTGGGAGGGCCTCTGGGGTAGGGATGGCAGGAACCCATCCCAGACATGCAGGGAGCTACCACTTCGCCTTCCTATCCAGCTGTAATCCTCACTGGTGGTTTGATTCAGCATCTGGCTTGAGCAAAAGCCGCTGGCACCAGGACTATGGGCAGAAAGGAGGGGAATGGTTGAGCATGCTGGCTCTGGGCAGAGCGAGCAGGACCAAAACAGACCTTCTGGAGGCCCTTGTCCTCCAGGCTCGTGATCCCTTGGGAGCCTGGTGCGCATCTGGCTTCTCACTGCCACAGGCCAGCTCTGAGCTTCCCATGCCCCAAAGCTGCATGCCTGGTACCTGCCTAGCACTGTGTTTTGGGGGTGTTGGGCCCCAGCCTGAGCCCCTGCAGCTCCTGCCCCTGCCCCTGCCCCTGCCCATAGTCAGAACATTTGAGGTTCCTGAGGACTTCGAGGAGCACCTGGAGCATCAGCACATCGGGTGTACCACCAAGCTGCTCATCCAGACTGACTTCCCGCTGCAGGCCTACGAGCCCAAGGTGCAGGTGCCCTACCTGGTGCTGCCGGGCCAGTGCCCCCGCAAGATTGAGATTGAGAGGTAGGTATGGTTGCGTGAGCAGTGGGAGGGCCTGCCCTCTGGGAGGTGGCATCCACCCACCTCAAGGGGTGAGGGACAGTAGTCAACTAGGTGATCATCCTCATGGCAGAGGTTACTAAGATGGGTCTGTGTGCAAGTGTTCAAATCTTCTAGCCCTTGGGTTTCTTAATAGGAATGAGTTGCTTTCCTTGCTGTGGAATCAGGGAGGGTGGCATTTAAGTCAACGTGGTGGAACTGACAGGCAGGATGCAAGGGCAGTTGGGGCCCAGGACACCAGCCCCAGCCACCATTCCACTTCCTGATGAGTCCCAGAAGGGCAGAGGGCCCTGGAGGGGTCACTGGGCCACACCCCTACTGCCTTGACTCCCTGGGCCCTTGCTGACCCCCATGGAGACACCTCACATGCGCCAAGCTGTCATGAGATTTCCTTGTCTCCCTCGGCCAGGAGGAAGCGGCTGTACCTGAGCCTGGACATTGAGCAGCTGCTGGCCAGCGAGGGCATTGACTCCGACAAGCTCATGCCCAGGCACCCAGACCCTCACCACCCCCAGACTATTGAGCAGGGTCATGACCCGCTCTTCCCCATCTATCTCCCACTGAAGGTGAGTCCAGCTTCCACAGAGGGCCGATGGTCAGGAGATGGGGGTGCAGGACTCCAGCGGAGGGATCAGACTCAGAAGGGGATCCCATGGCAATCACAAGCACTCACTTGTCAAACAGGACAACTGCATAGTCAGAGTGCTACCCCCACTCCTGGGGTTTCAGGCATCCTAGGCTGGGGCAGGAGGGACCCCAGGACCCCTGGGACGCTGACTCCCTGCTTCTTCCCTGGGAGCCTGGGAACCCTGTGTACATGAGCTCTGTCCCCATCCCACCCACGGGCACCAAGAAGCAGCCCAATTGGACTGTGGAGTAGTGTTCAGGCCTCCCTGACTACTGCGTCTGGTGTCACGGGGATGGGGAGACCTGTGGTGGAGGAAGGCACCATTGTAGCCCCTTTGGGTACCAATGGGGAAACTGAGTCCAGAGGAGGAAGAGGGAGCATAGCCTGCTCTGGTTTTCATCCACTTCCCTGCCCTTCCTCTCCATGGTCCTGAGTATCTCTTGCCTGGTGGTCCCTATGGGGAGACAGAGTTGCATATCACCCTACTAAAGATGGCCTTCTGACAACCTGATCTTCCATTGTTTCTGAGTCTGGGTGGGTGCTCAGGAAAATCCAAGGGCCACCGCTTCCCTTGGACCTGAGCTGAGTGATCCTGGCCAGTGGTGGGGGAGAGCCCATATCCTGTTCTGAATCCCCAGATACCCCTCTGCCTGAACCTCAGTGTGGCTTGATTGGACAGGGTTTCATAGAGTCAGACTCCACAGACCCCTGTGAGCAGCAGAGGAGGCACTCAGGCCCCTGGGCCCCAGTCTTCAGCTTCTGCATCTGGGGAGGAACCTACTCAGGCGCCCCTACCCTCTGGCATGCCCAGCCCACTTGGGTCCACCAAGGGCGAGCCGCCTGCTCCCAGCATCTGCTGTTTTCTTCCAGGTATTTGACAATGAGGAGTTTGACTGCCGGACTCCCAGTGAGTGGATCAACATGGGCTTGGAGCCAGGGTCTCAGAGCAGGAAACCTGTCCCTGGAAAAGCCCTCCTGCCCACCGATGACTTCCTGGGGCACGGTGAGCAGGGCCAGCAAGGGCAGGGGGACAGGATCTTGTCTGCACCATCCTGTCCTGGCAGCCCAGCCATAGACTCCTAGACTGCCCTGGGGCCTCAACCATGGGAGGTGGGGGCCCCACATTTTGAGGCCTCCCAGCTGGGATACAGGCCAGCGGGCTGGCCGCATAGAAGGAAATGCAGGGACCAGGGATGACATGGGTGGGTGGGCTGGGGAAGGGACAGCTGGATGGTGTCTAATGTTAAAAAAAAAAAGTCTTTGATTTATTGGCAATGAAAAATATGCAAGATTATTAGACATGTTCAAATGTGTATAAGGGGCACAATTCAAGCCTTTCCATCCCGTGCCCCAGAAACCGCATTGCTCCACCTATAACTGTGGCCTCTTGGCTTTCACCTCTGCATGGACAACACACACACTGTCACACTCACACTCACATACTTGCTTTCAAACACACGTATTCATAAGCCCACTGTCACATTCACCCACCATCCCTCACACACACACACAGATGCACTCATATGCAAATTTTCAGCACACAAACACATATGCCTACTGTCACCCATTCACAACCGCTATCACACCCACACACACATCCCCACACTGATGTTGCACAGATTTGCCAAATCTTGCCCTTGTCTGCCCTGGGGGCCGTGGAAGCTCTCTCCAGTTTGCTGCTGTCTGCCAGGCTGACCTTCCACGGTCACCACCCTGGCCTGCCACCATGGCTGGCATCACTACTCTCTATGTAGGCATCCTAGGAAGGTCTGGGTTATGAGATTGGAGGTGGCTGTCCCCATGTACAGGGCGAAGGCCTCTCTGCTCCCTGCCCAGTGTGTAGATATGCAGCTGTGGAGTGGGGAGTGGGCCCAGTGGGCCAGCGCCCAGGTGGGAGATAGGATTGTGAGAGCCATGCTGGTTTTCAGACTGCTCAGCCTCCAGGGGGCCCACAGCGAGTCCGTTGTGCAAGCTGTAAGTTTATGTTTCAGTTTAAAAACATGTAACTGCCAGAATCAATTTCTTTGTACTAGATAAGAAACCCAGAATGTTCCCTTTACTTTGGACTTAATTACAAAAATAATTTAACTCAGTTGTTCCCAGATCTCCAATTCCTGGTGATAAAACCAGAAGGTTTGGGACTGTATTAACCTTAAATGTACCAGGCAGTGGCTTCCCTGAAGTGCTTCTGCTTGCACTGCTTCATATGGGCCCTGGCCCTGGGTGGCAGCACTAATGGTGGAGCGTTTCTGCCAGACCTCTGCTTTCTGCTGGGGGCTTCTTGTGACATCTTTTCCTTTAAGCTGAGTCAAGACAAGGTCAGCATTTTCAAAAAGGAAACTAATTAGGAAGAGGAGGGAAAAGCAAAACAGAGCCAAAGCTGGTGAGGTATATCCCACAGCAGCCTCCTTTACTTATCTACCTGGCATCAGTCAGTGGGAGCATTTCTTTGGAATTCCAGCCCGAAGAAGATGCATGCACAGTATGACTTTAGGCTCTGTGAGACACACAAACAAGGTAACAAATCAGAAAGTGCCTGGGGCAAAGGTGCTATTTTAGGCAGAGATGCTTCTACAAGGAGAAGCCACTTGAGCAGGGAACAAGCCAGCATCGAGGTGACCTGGATGAAGACTGTTCCAGGCAGAGGGCACAGCCAATGCTAAGGCCCTGAGGCAGGAGCAAGCTCCAAAGTTATAGGAATAGCCAGACATCCAGTGTGGCTGGAGAGGAATGAGTGAGGGAGGCAGTGGCAAGAGGTGAGCTGGAGTAGTCAAAGGCTTTCAGCCCAGGGAGAGGGTGGGAGGCCCATCCTGGCCAAATAGCCCCTGAGGCCCACTTTGAGGCCATTGCAGGGAAGCAGTCTTCTACCCTGCCCTGCCCTGATGGGAGGAGCCCTGGGGGCTCAGCTGCCACATGCAGCCTAAGGGCTTCCCTCGGCCTTGAAGGGGTCCAGTTCAGACGTGATAAGCTCTACACCTAGATCCTCAACAGGGCTAGGCAAACAAGGACTAAGCAAACAAGCCCCTGTTTGCTTGGGGCTTTCCTGCCTCCTGTCCCAGCCCTGCTGGCCTGTGTCTCTCTCTGCCCCGATGGAGTCATACAGAGCATCAGGGCAGAGAGACCTGCCTGGTTCCCCAGAGGCAAACTCAGCTGGAAGGAAGTAGGCTCCCCACTCTGCTGCCAGAGGGTGGGGGTCAGCATGGTGGGAGAGAGGCCAGACTAGTGACCACTGAGACCTTTCCTAGCACCCACTGCCCACATGCAGGGGCCTTTTCCCACCCCATGGCAGGGAGCACTAGTGGGCTCCCCTCCTGTTTCAGAGGACCCCAAGAGTCAGAAGCTGACGTACAAATGGTGCGATGTTGGCGTCCTGGACTATGACAAGGAGAAGAAGCTGTACCTAGTGCACAAGACGAATGAGGATGGTTTGGTGCGAGATGAGATGGGGAAGCCCATCCTGAATGGAGGGGTAACGGCTGAAGGTACGAGGTCTCTGCCCCTGCCTCAGGCAGACCCCCAGCTCAGGCCCGGCCTGGCCTGTGACTGAGGCCAACCCTTGCCCAGGGTATAGCCAGCTCGGGTCTGAATGCCCCCTTGCTCTGTTGTCCTGGGGCTGTCTGTCCCCCAACCAGTGAGAACCAGAGGACACATCACTCAGAGACCCCAGGAAGGGCAATTGGCCATTATTTGATATGCCAGCTCTCAGCAGCTGGCAGTGCTTCTTTCAATGTCATCTTGAGAAGGAGCCTGAGGCCCAGCAACTAGTGATGTCTGCCCTGGGTGTGGCATCAGGAATGGGCACTTGAATAGCCACCACTGTGTAACTCCTTGTCTGTACACAGCTTTTTACAGTTTACAAAGCACTTTCACATCCATCCATGACAACCTGTGACGTGGGCAGTTCAGGGAGTGTTGTCATACCCATTTCACAGATGTGATGGGGTCACTTGCTCAGAGACACCATGCATCAGTGGCAGAGCCAGGCTGGAATCCAGTGCTCCTGCCCAGAGGGCCCCACTGCATGTTCCTTTCTCCCTCCACCCGACCCCAGGAAGGCCACCCCTCCTGATCTGCCAGTATTGGGTGCCAAGGATCCAGCTTCTCTTCTGTGCTGAGGACCCACGTGTGTTCACACAACGTGTGGTCCAGGCCAACGCCCTGCGCAAGAACACGGAGGCGCTGCTGCTATACAACCTGTATGTGGACTGTATGCCTTCTGAGGGCCAGCGGCTCATCAATGAGCAGAGCCTGAACAAGATCAAGCAGTGGGCCATGAGCACACCTCGGATGCACAAAGGGCCCTCGTGAGTACCCCCCCCCCAGACCCTTTCCCACACCAGAGCAGCACCTCCTCCAGGGAGCTGTCCAGTGGGGAAGTAGTGCTGCCCAGTAGGGGAGGGGGGATGCTCCCTCCATGCTCATCTGTTTGGGGCTGTCTTGCTCACTGCATTATGGATTTCTTGGGCCCCAAACAATTTCTTGTTCATTTCCAGATCTCTCATTATCAGTATGGACTCATGGATTCTTAATTTTATTCCAAGGGTTATAAACTGTTACTACCATTTTTAATTTTGATGCTCAAATTGTCCCAGCTTTGGCCAGTGGGAGCCTCTTCAGGCTGATTCCTGTGTCCGTTTGATATGTTCTTATTGTTCATTGAGTATGCTTTTACTTTCTGGCACAGCAAAAAGTTCCAGCCTCATCTTACTTTCCCAGACCCAGCCCTGAAATTAGCTGTTTCCCCAAGGATCCCCGGTTCCTCTTGGTAGGGAATGGTATTTAGAAGCTGAGATTTTTTTTTTTGCGGTAAGCGGGCCTCTCACTGTTGTGGCCTCTCCCATTGCGGGCACAGGCTCTGGACGCACAGGCTCAGCGGCCATGGCTCACGGGCCCAGCCGCTCCGCGGCATGTGGGATCTTCCCGGACCAGGGCACGAACCCGCGTCCTCTGCATCGACAGGCGGACTCTCAACCACTGCGCCACCAGGGAAGCCCCCTAGAAGCTAAGATTTTGACATTAAGATGTGCCTATTGCTACTGGGAAATCAATACTTTGAGGTCCTTAGAGCAGACAGATCTAAGATATATATATATTATTTATTTATTTTATATCATATCATATATTCTTTAAACTTCTTTTAAAATTTATTTTTGACTGCGTTGGGTCTTTGCTGCTGTGCGCAGGCTTTCTCTAGTTGTGGCTAGCGGGGGCTACTCTTCATTGCGGAGCACAGGCTCTAGGCACACAGGCTTCAGTAGTTGCGGCACATGGACTTAGTCGTTGTGGCTTGTGGGCCATAGAGAGCAGGCTCAGTAGTTGTGGCGCACAGGCTTAGTTGCTCTGCTGTATGTGGGATTTTCCTGGACCAGGGCTTGAACGCCTGTCCCCGGCATTGGCAGGAGGATTCTTAACCACTGCACCACCAGGGAAGCCCCTCATACCATATATTCTTATATTACATTATGTTACATATAACCTCCATGCACATGTCTTTATCTATCTATTATATATCTATCTGTTAAAAAACATGAGTTCATACTGATACCTTCATATTGACTTCAAGCCACAGGGCTCATTCTCACTTGTACATATTTGTTACTTCTTTTTCTAAAAGAAAATTGGCTTTTATTCCTCATAGTATATTTGCTTATGTGCTCAGTCCTGGAATACACAGAAAGTAGTTTCAATTGCTAATCCATACCTTTGGAGGAAAAACTCTACTAAGTAATCTTTGATATTTGTTTAGTTTTCTTTTTCTCTTTAAAAAGAGAGTGGGAAAAATAAATAAATAAAAATAAAAAGAGAGTGGGGGGCTTCCCTGGTGGCGCAGTGGTTGAGAGTCTGCCTGCCGATGCAGGGGACATGGGTTCGTGTCCCGGTCCGAGAAGATCCCACATGCCGCGGAGCGGCTAGGCCCATGAGCCATGGCCACTGAGCCTGAGTGTCCGGAGCCTGTGCTCTGCAATGGGAGAGACCACAACAGTGAGAGGCCCGCTTACCGCAAAAAAAAAAAAAAAAAAGAGAGGGTGTATATAGTCCAAATACTGTGTTCAAAAGTAACTTGGTTTAGTTCTTCTCACCCCGCTCAGTGGGATATATTCATTTGATGAACTATAACTTGGTACATTTGTTTTATAAATATAAATAAATATATGTGTATATATATATAGAAAATACATGTAAAATATACATATAATATGTGTATTATATTGTAATATATACATATATATTGTTATATATTACATTATATATAATATGTATGTATAAAATTTAGAGAGAATATATATACATATGTAAATATTTCTTTTTTTTTTTAAATTTTTTGCCTTATAACAAATTTAATCAGTTATACATATACATATGTTTCCATATCCCCTCCCTTTTGCGTCTCCCTCCCACCCTCCCTATCCCACCCCTCCAGGCGGTCACAAAGCACCAAGCTGATCTCCCTGTGCTATGCGGCTGCTTCCCACTAGCTATCTACCTTACGTTTGGTAGTGTATATATGTCCATGCCGCTCTTTCACTTTGTCACAGCTTACCCTTCCCCCTCCCCATATCCTCAAGTCCATTCTCTAGTAGGTCTGTGTCTTTATTCCTGTCTTACCCCTATGTTTTTTTTTTTTTTTTTTTTTTTTTTTTTTTTTTTTCGGTATGCGGGCCTCTCACTGTTGTGGCCTCCCCCGTTGCGGAGCACAGGCTCCGGATGCGCAGGCCCAGCGGCCATGGCTCACGGGCCCAGCCGCTCCGCGGCATATGGGATCCTCCCAGACCGGGGCACGAACCCGTATCCCCTGCATCGGCAGGCGGACTCTCAACCACTGCGCCACCAGGGAGGCCCACCCCTATGTTCTTCATGACATTTTTTTTTCTTAAATTCCATATATATGTGTTAGCATACAGTATTTGTCTTTCTCTTTCTGACTTACTTCACTCTGTATGACAGACTCTAGGTCTATCCACCTCATTACAAATAGCTCAATTTCATTTCTTTTTATGGCTGAGTAATATTCCATTGTATATATGTGCCACATCTTCTTCATCCATTCATCCGATGATGGACACTTAGGTTGTTTCCATCTCTGGGCTATTGTAAATAGGGCTGCTATGAACATTTTGGTACATGTCTCTTTTTGAATTATGGTTTTCTCGGGGTATATGCCCAGTAGTGGGATTGCTGGGTCATATGGTAGTTCTATTTGTAGTTTTTTAAGGAACCTCCATACCGTTCTCCATAACGGCTGTACCAATTCACATTCCCACCAGCAGTGCAAGAGTGTTCCCTTTTTTCCACACCCTCTCCAGCATTTATTGTGTCTAGATTTTTTGATGATGGCCATTCTGACTGGTGTGAGATGATATCTCATTGTAGTTTTGATTTGCATTTCTCTAATGAGTAAAGATGTTGAGCATCCTTTCATGTGTTTGTTGGCAGTCTGTATATCTTCTGTGGAGAAATGTCTATTTAGGTCTTCTGCCCATTTTTGGATTGGGTTGTTTGTTTTTTTGTTATTGAGCTGCATGAGCTGCTTATAAATTTTGGAGATTAATCCTTTTACATTATATATAATATGTATGTATAAAATTTAGAGAGAATATATATACATATGTAAATATTTCTTTATATATATAATATATACACACATATATAAAACATACTCACTCATATATGTTACTCAAAAAGTTATACTCAGAGATTTGTCCCTCTTCACTCTCATTCATTCTATCCTATCCACATCTCCCATCTTTTCCACTCTGTTCCCACTCATAGGTAACCAATATAACTAGTTTCTGGTTTATTTTTTCTGTATTTCTTTTTGCACAAATGATATTTTCATGTATATTTTCTTATCCCCCTTCGTACATGCAGAGTAGTACACTATAGATATTCTTTTTATTTTGCCTTTTTCATTTACAATACATCCTGGGAATCAATCCTTATCAGTTCATTGAGTCTTCCTTCATTCTTTTTTATAGCTGCATAGTAATCTGTTGTGTGGATGTACCATGTATCATGGTTTATTCAACCATTCTCTAATACATAGGCATTTAGGAAATTTCCAGTATTTTGCAATTACAGACAATGCTACAATGAATAACCCTGTGCACTTGTAATATTCATACTGATGGAGGTATAGCTTTATATAGTGTACGTTCTGAGAAGTGGAATTGCAAGGTCAAAAGATAAGTACTCACTGTACTTTTGTTAGGTATCACCACATTTTCCTCCATAAGGATTTTGCATGCCCACCAGCAATGTGTGAGAGTGCCTGTTTCCCCACCCCCTTGCCAAGAGTGCGTTGTTATACAATTTAATTTTTTGCCAGTCTGGGAGGTAAGTCTGTAAGTATTATAAGTGAGGCTGAATGTCTTTTCAATCTTTTCATACAATTAAGGACAATTTTTATATCTTTTATATCTTTCTGTGACCTGTCCATATTTTTTGCCCATGTTTTTCTCTTAGGTTTTTGAGGTATTTTCCCTCTAATGTTATGAGTTCTTTATATATTAAGGATATTGGTTCTTTAAAAAAATAATTAATTAATTAATTAATTAATTTTTGGCCGCGTTGGGTCTTCGTTACTGCCCGTGGGCTTTCTCTAGTTGTGGCGAGCGGGGTCTACTCTTCGTTGCAGTATGCGGGCTTCTCACTGTGGTGGCTTCTCTTGTTGTGGGACACGGGCTCTAGGTGCATGAGCTTCAGTAGTTGTGGCACGTGGGATCAGTGGCTCATGGGCCCTAGAGCACAGGCTCAGTAGTTGTGGCGCACAGGCTTAGTTGCTCTGCGGCATGTGGGATCTTCCCAGACCAGAGATTGAACCATGTTCCTTGCATTGGCAGGTAGATTCTTAACCACTGCACCACCAGGGAAGTCCCAAGGATATTGGTTCATTATCTGTGATGTATGTTGTAAATATTTTCTACTGGTTTGTCGGTTGTATATTGACTTTGCTTATAGTAATCTTTGCAATATAACTTTAAAAATATGTAAACAGTTTTATTAATCATTTCTTCTATTGCATCTGGATTTTGAGTCATAGTTAGAAAGTCCTTCCCTATATTGAGGTTTTCTTCTAGAACTTGTATGGTTTCATGTTTTTGCCTTTTATATCCTTGATTCATCCTTATGTATGGTGTGTGGTATGGATCCAATTTTATCTTTTTCCAAATGGCTAACTAACATTTATTAAATGGTTTATTATTACCCATCAGCATTTATTGAAACCTCCGCCTATGACACAGTGATTTGAGAGGCCACCTTTATCATACACTAATTTCTATGTGTACTTGGGTCTATTTCCAGAGTTTCTGTTCTGTTCCATTGTTCTGTTTGTCCATTTATGCACTCATACTACAGTTTTTTTTTTCTATAATTTTTTTAATAGATTTATTTATTTTTATTCATTTATTTTTGGCTGCGTTGGGTCTTCATTGCCGCACGTGGGCTTTCTCTAGTTGCAGTGAGTGGGGGCTACTCTGTTGCGGTGCGCGTGCTTCTCATTGCAGTGGCTTCTCTTGTGGAGCACGGGCTCTAGGCACACGGGCTTCAGTAGTTGTGGTGCACTGGCTTAGTTGCTCTGTAGCATGTGAGATCTTCCCAGACCAGGGATTGAACCCGTGTTGCCTGCATTGGCAGACGGATTCTTAACCACTGCGCCACCAGGGAAGTCCTTGTACTACAGTTTTTATTTATTTGTTTGTTTGTTTGTTTATTTTTGGCTGCACACGGGCTTTCTCTAGTTGCGGTGAGCGGGGGCTACTCTTCATTACAGTGTGAGGGCTTCTCATTGCGGTGGCTTCTCTTGTTGTGGAGCACAGGCTCTAGGCACGCAGGCTTCAGTACTGTAGTATGTGGGCTCAGTAGTTGTGGTGCATGGGCTCTAGAGCGCAGGCTCAGTAGTTGTGGTGCATGGGCTTAGTTGCTCCGCGGTATGTGGGATCTTCCTGGACCAGGGCTCGAACTCGTGTCCCCTGCATTGGCAGGCGGATTCTTAACCACTGCACCACCAGGGAAGTCCCACTACAGTTTTAATTATAGATATTTTACAGTATGTTTTAATGTCTTGTAGGGCCATTATGTATATGGTAAAATATACATAATATAAAATTCACCATTTTAACTATTTCTAAGTGTACAGCTCAGTGGCATTAAGTACATCCATGTTGTTGTCCAGTCATCACTACCATCTATCCACAGAATGTTCATCATCCCAAAGTGAAACTTTGTACCGATTAAACTATAAGACCCCATTCCCCTCTCCCCCAGCTCCTGGCAACCACCATTCTATTGTACTTTCTGAATTTGACTACCCTAAGTACCTCATATGAGTAGAATCATATATACTTATCCTTTTGCGAATCCTTCCTTCACTTAGCATAATGTCTTTCAGTATCATCCATGCTGTAGCATGTGTCAGAATTCCCTTCCTTTTTAAGGCTGAATAATATTCCATTGTATATATATACCACATTTTGTTTATCCATTCATCCGTTGATAGACACTTGATTGCTCCCATCTTTTGGCTATTATGAATAATGCTGCTGTGAACATGGGTATACAAAGATAACTTCATGTCCCTGCTTTCTGTTCTTTTGGGGATAAACCCAGAAGTAGAATTACTAGATCATATGGTAATTCTATTTGTTGTTGTTTAGTTTTTGTTTCATAATCATAAACTTAACTCTGTAATCCAGCTAGACTTGGAAGGGGATAAGGAAAACTTGGAACCCAGAAAACTGCAGTGAGAGCACAAAGATTATAGGCTATTATGAGCAAATGAGAGAAGGAATGGTCTGGTAGTTAAGATACAGTGCAAGTCAAATTTATTAGTTATCCACAGTCAGAAATGGTGAGCTTCTTGCTGGTCTTGCCGAACCTGGACCCAAAGCACTCCATGGTTTTCACAATATTCATGCCCTCTTTCACCTTGCCAAAGACCACGTGCTTGCCACCCAACCACCCATTCTTGGTATTGTAGATGAAAAACTGGGAACCATTTATGTGGGTCCAGAATTTGCTATGTACAAGATGTGAAGACCCATATGCTTCAGAGTGATGCTTATTATCAAATTTCTCCTTGTAGATAACTTGCTGCCAGTGCCATTATGGCACGTGAAGTCATCACCCTGGTACATAAACCCTGGAATAGTTCTGTGAAAGTAGGGACCTTTATAACCAAATCCTTTCTCCTCAGTGCTCAGAACACTCAAGTTTTCTGCTGTCTATGGAACTTTGTCAGCAAACAGCTCAAATGAGACATGGCCCAAGGCCACATCAACAGCGAATGTCAAAGAACACTGTGGGGTTGACCATCGTGGGGTAGTGCAGAGTGGCTTTGGGTGGCATCAGTGGTGTCGGCAAAGCCCTATTTTTAATTTTTTGAGAAACCACCAACATGTTTTCCATAGCAACTGCACCATTTTACATTCCTAGCAGCAGGGCACAAGGGTTCAAATTTCTCCATATCCTCACTGACACTTACTATTTTCTGTTTTTTTTTTTCCTTAGAGTAACCATCCTAAAGGATGTGAAGTGGTATCTCCTTGTGATTTTTATTTGCATTTTCCTAATGATTAGTGATGTTAAGCACTTCTTTTCATGTGCTTATTGGCTATTTGTATATTCTTCTTTGGAGAAATGTGTATTCAAATTCTTTTGCCTATATTCAAATCTAGTTTTATTTATTTAGGTTAGTTAGTTAGTTAGTTAATTAGTTAGTTATGGCTGTGTCGGGTCTTAGTTTTGGCACGTGGGATCTTTCGTTGCAGCACATGGGCTTCTCTTTAGTTGTGGCACACAGCCTCTCTAGTTGTGGTGCATGGGCTTAGTTGCCCTGTGGCATGTGGGATCTTAGTTCCCTGACCAGGGATCTAACCCGTGTCCCCTGCTTTGGAAGGTGGATTCTTAAGCACTGGACCACCAGGGAAGTCCCCAGTTGTTTTCTTCTTGTCGCGTTTTAGTTCTTTATATACTCTGGATATTAATCCCTTATCAGATATGTGATTTGAAGATTTTTTCTCCCATTCCATGGGTTGCCTTTTTATTCTGTTGATAGTGTCCTTTGTGTAACTAGGACACAAAGGTTTTCATTTTGGTGAAGTCCAATTTGTCTATTTTTCCTTATTGCTTGTGACTTTGTGTCATGTATAAGAAATCATTACCAAATCCAATGTCGTGAAGCTTTCTTCCATGTGTTCGTTTAAGAATTTTACAGTGTTAGATTTTATGTTCAGATCTTTGATCCATTTTGAGTTAAATTTTGCATATGGTCTTAGGTAAGGGTCCAAGTTCATTCTTTTGCATGTGAATATGCAGTTTTCCCAGGACAATGTGTTGAAAAGGCTGTCTTTTTCCCCATTGAATGATGTTGGCACCCTTGTTGAAAATCATTTGACTATATATATATGAGGGTTTATTTCTGGGCTGTCTTTTCTATTCCATTGGTCTCTCAGTCTGTCTTTATTCTAGTACCACATATTTTGATTACTGTAGGTTTGTAATTAGTTTTGAAATTGAAAAGTGTGAGTCTTCCCACTTTGTTCTTTTTCAAGTTTGTTTTGGCTATTTGGGGGTCCCTTGAGATTCCATATGAATTTTAGGATGAATTTTTCTCTTTCTGCAAAAAAATTTGTTGGGATTTTGATAGGGACTTTGCACGCTTATTTCCTCATGTGAGCTTTAGTATCAACTTGTCTAGCTGTATTTTTAAAACGCTTGGTATTTTTATTGTGATAGCATTATATTTTTAAATTACCTTAGGTATAGCTGACATCTTTGGGATCCTGAATTGTACTATCCAAGAACAAGGAATGTTTGTCCATTTGTTCAGGCCTACTTCTGTGTCTTTCAGTAGTGCTTTAAAGATTTTTTCATATAGGTTTTGTATATTTCTAAGTATTTTATCTTCTTTGTTGCTATTATAAATGGGCTTTCTCTACTCTTACGTCTACTGATTGATTTCTTTATGCCAATTTACATCCTGTTACCTTCCTGAAATCATTTAATGTTTGAGTTTATCATTGATTCTCTGGGACTTTCTAAGTGCACACTATCTGTAAATAGAGATAGTTTTACTCATTATTTTCCAGTTCTTATTCCTCTAATTACTTTCTCTTGTCTAATTACATTTTCTAATACCTCCAGTAGAATATTGAATAGTAGTGGAGACAGTAGGCATCATTATCTTGTTCCTAATATTAGTGGAAATACCTCTAGTGTTTCTCCCTTAAGAAAAATGCTAGCTTTAGGGTTTTGTTTATTTAATAATGTAGCTGTTGATTTCTATTTTCTTAAATTTTTTTTTTGTCACAGGCTATTTAAGTACCCATGGAGATAATCATATGTTTGTCTCCTTAGATCTATTCACATGGTGAATTATATTAATTGATTTCCTAATACTGAGACAACATTGCAATCCTTTAATAAATCCCACTTAGCCATGGTGTATCATTTTTTTTAAACATTTTTATTGGAGTATAATTGCTTTGCATTGGTGTGTTAGTTTCTGTTTTATAACAAAGTGAATCAGTTAGGGGCTTCCCTGGTGGCGCAGTGGTTGAGAGTCCGCCTGCCGATGGCAGGGGACACGGGTTTGTGCCCCGGTCCGGGAGGATCCCACATGCCGCGGAGCAGCTGGGCCCGTGAGCCATGGCCGCTGAGCCTGCGCGTCCGGAGCCTATGCTCCGCAACGGGAGAGGCCACAACAGTGAGAGGCCCGCGTACCGCAAAAAAAAAAAAAAAGAATCAGTTATACATATACATATGTTCCCATATCTTGCGTCTCCCTCCCTCCCACCCTCCCTATCCCATCCCTCTTGTGTATCATTTTTAATGTGGTATTAGATTTTGTCCATTAATATGCTATTTAGAACTTTATCATTGATATGTGATATTGGCTTGCAATTTTTTTTTGTACTTCTTTATACAGATTTGAAGCAAAGTTATACTTGCTTCATATAAAGAATTGTGACATTTTCCATCTTTTTCAGTACTCTGGAACAATTTATGTTGCATTGGGGCTGTGTGGTCATTCTTTTGTAAAACCATTTGGACATGGGGCTTTTCTAGTTTTTCTATAACTTTATTTTTCTACAGATATTTGATCTATTTAAGCTTTCTTTTTTCTAATGGAGTCAATTTTGGTATACTTTGTTTCTCTAGAAAATTATCCATGTTACCTAGTTTTAAAAATATATTTGCATAGACAACTCTTGTTGTCTTGCTTTGTATGTTGCTTTTGAGACATCTGATGTCAAAGTCCCCTTCTCTTGTAAGTTGTTTGTTTTTTTTTTTTTCTTGGAGACCTTGGAGATTTTTTTTCTTTTCATCTTTAAAGCCTAATCATTTTACTAGGGTATGTCCTAGAGTTGATCATTCTGATATTTTTTTCGCAAGTACACAATGGGCCTTTTAAATGTATAAATTCAGATATTCTTTTATTTCTGGAAAATATTCTTGAATTGTAGTTTTAAATATTAGTTCTGTTCCATTGTTTTGTTTCTCTTCATCAGAGACTCCATACTATCTATCTATCCATTTATCTATCTGTTGTGTTGCTTCTTCTTTGTCTGTTTCTAATTCAACTACTTTCTGATCCTTTTCTGTTCTTTCTTTTTCTCATTTTCATTCTCTTGGTTTTATTCGTGACTTTCTTAAATGTATTTTATTACCTTTTTAATTTGACTGTATTATTCCATGGCCAACTTGTAATTTAGCTTTCCTTCATAAGATAATTTAGTTTCTTCCATTTTTCCCGAGTCCAATTAAATATCGTTTCTTTTCTTCCTGTTATTTGCCTATTTCTATGCTTTATTTTTCATATGCCCAAATACTTGTTTGAAGAGATTTACTTTAGTTTGAGGTGTTGTGTTAGTTTTCTTCTGTTTTGTCTTTTTTTTGCGGGGTGTGTGAGAATTTTCATCAATTAAGGTGTTTTCTTTCTTTTTCTTATAGTAGCTTTATATAAATGTAGTCTTTCACCTACTCATTTCATTGATTTGTAAAGATTTACAAGATTTCTAGTCCCAGGGCGCCCTCCTCTGTTAGTATAGCAAACTGTTTTTTTGTTTTTTTTTTTAAATAAATGGCCATGTAGGGGGGCAGGTGTTGGGGGGAAGGGTCATGTGTCTTCCAAATTTTTTGTTCTCTCTTGCAGGACTCTAATTTTTTTTTTTTTTTTTTTTTCTTTTTGCGGTATGCGGGCCTCTCACTGTTGTGGCCTCTCCCGTTGCGGAGCACAGGCTCCGGATGCGCAGGCCCAGCGGCCATGGCTCACGGGCCCAGCCGCTCCGCGGCATATGGGATCCTCCCAGACCGGGGCACGAACCCGTATCCCCTGCATCGGCAGGCGGACTCTCAACCACTGCGCCACCAGGGAGGCCCAGGACTCTAATTTTCACTGTTGTTTCTTTCTCCCTCACCCTCCAATCTCCAAAGGATTCCTCTTCTTTCCTTTTACCTTCCCCCCTCATAAGTCACGCCTTTCAGAGAATCCTACCTTGAACACATGCAGCTAAATCCCTTCCTTTTAGTAAGTGCACCTGTGATTTACCAGGACTCTTGTTTTTGCAGTTAGGAGAGACTTTCTCTTTCTGGAAGGATTTTAGGTCCATATGGGGGCTACCATACACCACTCTTCTGCACAGTTTTTCCCAGACTGCCCTTGTTCTCCATGAAGGCTTGCAGCTGGAGTGTGAGAGTGCACTGGGAGTTGATGTTTATTTTTCTACTTGAAGATAATGTGAGTTTGGACATTCTCTTTATTCTAGTTATGCTAAAGGTGTACGTTTTGGGTAGTGCTATTTGTTTTCTTTGCTTTTCTTTTCCTCTTCTCTTTTTTTAAAAAGTGTGCTGGGAGAGTTGAATTGATGTGGCCATCATTATCATGGTTGTCCAGAATTCCATTTCTTGAGTTTTATATCATTTAGAGTATCTTTGACTATAAATTACAAAGATGCTTGGCTCAGATTGGCTTAGAAAACAGGGAAATTCATTTCTTTACTTGTAACAAGAAATCTGACGCAGGACATCCCAGGCTTGGACCTCAGGGCTCTGTCTGGTGTCTGCTGGCTTTGTTCTCAGGGAAGATGGCAGCAGCAGTTTCAGAAGCACAAGGTCCAGAGTCCATTGACTCCTGCTGTGGATTAGATTCCCTAGAAGTAGAGCCTGTTTCAGGGATTCATGTACAAGTGATTTTTTGATGCAGTCCTCTCAGGAGAATCTACAAGCAAGTGAAGGAGGCAGGATAAGATGGAGGAAGCATCTAGGCAGAGGTGGGGTTTTAGGAGAAGCTAGCCTCTGATCCCACGGGGAATTCTGGAGCATGAATGACACCACAGAGTTTGTCCTGAGGGAGACAGGACAAGGGGCCTTGATTCTATATCTCTGCATCAGTCACTGGTCAGTCACAACTGGGTCCTGTAGCTACTCCTAAACAATTACAGTTGGGACAAGCCCCACCAGGATCGACGTAGACTAGCTGAGATATACCCCTGGAGCTGGGGATGGTTCCTCTTCCCCTGAGTCATGTGAGAAAGGAACAAATCTGGAGCAAAAGTGAGGTGCAGTTAGGAGGCAATGGATATCCGTCAGGCGGCCAGCCACGTGTGTGGCAGGTACCTATCTTGTGCCAGGACTGGGGCACAGTGGTGAGCACCCCCAACAAAGGGCTCTCAGTCTAGCCAGGAAGACAGGCAGTGAGAAAGCTGGGTGTCTGGGTTCTCATGGGTACTGTGATGACAGAGAAAGGTAAGGGAATACAGATGTCTTGGAGGGGCTGCTTTACATCAGGTGGTGAGGAAAGGCCTCGCTGGGGTGAACATTTGAGCTGAGGCCTACAGTGCAAGGGGAGAAGAGGATTCTGGTTGAGGGAACAATGGTGTCGAAGCTGAGAGGTGGAGACACGTCTGGGGGATGTGAGGAGCAGTAGGGGGTTAATGCAGCTGGAGTGGACCAGAGAGGGCGCTGTAGCCTGGGAGACACTGGAGACGGAGGCCGGACGCCATGAGGCAGGCACAGGTGGTATGAAGGAACGCGTTCACGGCCCTGCAGTGAGAGAGGAATCAGGAAAGGGCTTTGAGCCGAGGACTGGCTTGGCCATTTACATGTTTAAAATATCTTTTTTTTCCCCTGCCAAACGGAGAATGGGTTTTAAGGGGGCAAGAGGGGGAGGCAGAGAGGTCAGTGAAGAGTGGGAAGCAAAATGGGCAGACTCAGGGACTGATGTGATCCTGGGGGCGGGGGTGGCATAGAAGAGGCACGACGGGTGCTGGTGGCTGGGGGCCAGGTAGGAGGTGTGCCCAGGAATGCAGAAGGGATGCCCCAAACTCATGTCCCCAGAGCCTGGGGCCCAGCTGGCCCACAGTGTGGTGGTGGTGGGGTGGAGCCCCCCTGATTCCGCCTTCTCTGCTCCACATGGGCAGGGTTCTGGAGCACTTCAGCAATCTCTCCAGAGAAGTGAACCTGGACTACGAGCGCAGCATGAACAAGATCAACTTTGACAAAATCGTCTCCTCCAAGCCCAAGACGTTCTCCTATGTGACCCTGCCTGAGAAAGAGGAGGAGAAGGTGCCCAAGCAAGGTGATGCTGGCTAGACAGAGGCAGGCCCACGGCCATCCCCGGCCAGAGCCCCTCCTGCTCCTCCCTCTGGGACCTCCCCTGTCCCCAGCATTCATCACCTTCTTTTCCTACCTGTCTGGAGAGCTGGGGGTTGGGGTCGTGGGGGTGGGGTAGAAGAAGGCTCTTTGATTTATTATTTTTTTAATTTTAATTTTTAAATATTTATTATTTATTTATTTATTTTGGCTGTGCCGGGTCTTAGTTGTAGCATGCGGGATCTTTTTAGTCGCAGCATGTGGACTTCTTAGTTGTGGCATGCATGCGGGATCTAGTTCCCCGACCAGGTATCGAACTTGGGCCCCCTGCAGTGGGAGTGCAGAATCTTACCCACTGGACCACCAGGGAAATCCCGAAGGCTCTTTTAAAAATAGTAGTCTGAGCAGTGCAGAAGTGGCAAGGTAAACATGGACTAGGAAAGCAATTGTCCAGAAGTGGATGAAAAGTGCTCTGATTTTCTGACCTAGGGACATGCAGTCCTTTTCTTCCTCCAGTAGCAAGAGTAGGTTGGCATTGCTGCAGCTCCATTTGACATGTGGCAGACCGAGTCTCAGAGCTCCTTGCTTGGAGCTCTCTGATCCCTGCCCCAGCTTCCATATGTGTGAGGTGCCCAGGAAACTGGGGTGGGGTGCAGACCATGGGCACTCCCAGGGGCCTGATGCCCACGTCTTTCTTTCTTGGTGCTCCAGGGCAGGCCCCAGATGGGCCCCAGGGGTTGTGTGCAGGTTGGCTGGGAGGGGGTGAGGAGGGAGCCCATGGTTCTCACCCACCTTGAAGGGGCCTGTGATCCAGAGTGACCTGGAGGGAATTGGTTTACCCACCCCAGAGTGGGCATTTCACTGCAGAGCCTTGGGGTCACCCAGGTAGGCCATGGGGAAAGAGAGGTTCCAGGGACATGGGCGTCTCTTCCAGGGAGGAGGCAGGAGTTATTCCCTCCATCAATACCTGGTAGATCCGCCCTGACCCCTGGTATATCCAAGGCCCATCTGACACTGGCCCTTGGCCCCCATCCCTGCAGGACTGGTGAGTGTCCCCCAGTACCCATTCCGGGAACAGAAGGCAGACTTCACCTTCATGTCCTTGCTCACACGGTCAGAGGTCATCACGGCCCTCAGCAAGGTGCGGGCTGAGTGCAGCAAGGTGACTGCTATGTCCCTCTTCCACTCAAGCCTCTCCAAGTATAGCCGCCTAGAGGAGTTCGAACAAATCCAGTCACAGACCTACTCCCAGGTGCGTGGGCATCCAGGGCACAGATGGTGATAGCGGGCCAGGGCCTCGGAGCTGATGGGTACAGACAGGGGCCCTGGGAAGCCTGGAGTTGATCAGCCGAGAGCCCCTGCTTTCCTTAAAACCAGGCCTTGCCTCTTCGTAGACCTTGCGGGAAGCTGGGGCGGGTGCCAACCGGGTGTTTCATCTTAGAGAGAAAAGGAAAACCAGGCTGGGCTCCCTTTCTAGTCATTTTCCGTCTCAACACTGGGGGCCTCTGAAGCAGACTCCCAGTCTTGGAAAGGGGAGCAGGAACCCCATGAACCCCCATATCTACCTGAGCATGGGAGTGTGAGGGGAAGAGGTGCAGCCTCATGGGAGACAGGCACCAGTGGGCCCAGGAGGAAAGCTCCTTCTTTCTGCTCCACTCTGTGCCTCGATCTCTCTCTCTCTGCCTCATTTTCTGTGTCTCTGTGTCTCTCCCTTGGCTGGAGGGAAAGCCATGCTTTTGCTGCCCCTCCCTCCCTCATCTCCCCACCCCCAGAAGCCCTGGTCCCTGGGGGTCATAGGGGGTGTTGGTTGGCAGGGCTTGGCAGTAAGTTGGGGTTGTGGGGAGATCCCTTCAGGGTCATCTGAGTCTGGAGAGTGCCCGAGCATGGTGGCTGTGGGCAGTGCGCCCCGCAGGCAGCCACGTGATGCCATCTGTGGCCATCGCAGGTGCAGATGTTCCTCAAGGACAGCTGGATCACCACGCTCAAGGTGGTCATGCACAGCAGCCTGCGTGACATGAGCAAGGGCTGGTACAACCTCTACGAGACCAACTGGGAGGTGTACCTCATGTCGAAGCTGCGCAGGCTGATGGAGCTGCTCAAGTACATGCTGCAGGACACGCTGCGCTTCCTGGTGCAGGACTCTCTTGCCAGCTTCGTGCAGTTCATCAGCGATGCCTGCTGCAGCGTGCTCGAGTGCGCCGACGACATGGTCTGGGGCGAAGACTTCATAAACAGCCCCTATAGGTGGGACTCAGCTGGGCAGAGGCACCTGTCGACACCAGAGCTGTTCCTGTCAGGCGCCGGTGGCTAGGGCGGTACAGGGTCGGGGGGCCAGGGCAGCCAGGGGCAGGGTGCCCAGCACTGCTTGGTCCTGGACACCAGGGTGGGCCTGACTCCCACCCTGGTTGCTGGGGAATGTCCCAGCAGCTCTGCCTGGCATGTCTTCTGGTGACCTCCATCTCTGTCAGTCACTGAGTTCCTCAGCTGAGAAATGTTTTTTGAGTACTCGCCATGAACCAGGTGGGGTTCTAGGGAAACGAGGGGTGCGGCCCCTGCTCTCACATGGGCACAGACAGCAATCAAAGAAACAAACGGATATAGTCATTGCTGATATTGGCAGGGGCTCTGACATATCCAGGAGAGGGGGCGTTGCCAAGGGGCTCAGGGAGGAGGTGGCACCTGAGCCAAGAACTGAGACAGAGGAAACCAGCCATGAGGGGATGGTGGGGAGGGGGCACCAGTTGGAAGGCCCGGAGGCACGGAGGGAAGAGAAAAGTTGGGGCCGTCATGGAAGGAAAGGCCAGTGGCTACGGCTGGAGAGGGAAAGGCAGGGAGGGCTGGTCAGGACGACAGGAGAGAGGTTGCGAGGACCAGGCCAGACCATGTAGAGCCTCCTGTGGTCATGGTTGGGGGCCGGATTTGTTCTGATTGTGGTCAGCAGCCATCGGAGGGGAGTAACAATCCAAATTATATTCCAAAACCATGCTCTGGGTTTGTGAGGATGAGTGAGACAGAAGAGAAGTGAGACCAAGGCTCTTACCATTGTCTAGACAAGGGGTGATGGGGCTGGGTAGGGCAGATTTGGGGCAGTGAATAGGCCGTAGTGCTGGGGAGAGGATGTGTAGGGGGAAGATGGCAGGGGAGGAGACCAGGCTGACTCCTGGGATCCACTGAGCCCTGGTGGGAGTCAGGGAACATGGAATGTCTGAAATGCTCATTTGAGGTCAGGGTGGTTCGCAATCCAGAGTGCAGGGGAGGCTCGCCTGGGATCTAGGCTTGAAGGTCGTTGCATGTAGTGGGTGTCTGGAGCCAAGAATGGTGGGCTCCCAGGGAGAGCGTGGATGCCACAAGTACCCAGGGCCTCTGCAACCTGCCCTGATGACCTCAGGACCGCGTGGAGGTCGTCCTCCCTCTCCCTGGTGCCCATAGGCCTCTGGGCAAGTGGCAGGAATGGAGGAGCCTGTCTGGTTGGTGTGGGTCTTTCTCTCTGGTAACTTGGAGGTTTCTGGGAAGAGGGCAGAGGCAAGTCTCGTGCATGAAGAAGCTCCAGAGTCATAATGCCGGCAGCAAGGGCAGGGACTGGGCTTCCTGTGTGCAGCCCTCTTCAGGCCCCTGCCCACAATCCGCCCGACCACTGTTCCTGCAGGCCCCGCAAGAATCCCCTGTTCATCGTGGACCTGGTGCTGGACAGCTCAGGGGTGCACTACAGCACGCCGTTGGAGCAGTTCGAGACCTCTCTGCTCAACCTCTTTGACAAGGGCATCCTGGCCACCCACGCGGTGCCCCAGCTGGAGAAGGTACAGCGGCACTCATGCCAGGGTGCTGCCACAGCGTCAGAGGAGTTCAACTTCATCATGGCTGGCAGTGTGCTCAGCCCTTAAATTCTTGAATAGCTCATTTAGTCCTCACCACAAGCTGAACTGGGTACCATTAACATCCCCATTTTGTAGATGAGGCTTGGAGAAGTTTTGCCCCAAGTCACATAGCTGCTAAGGGTCAGACCTGCGATTGGAACTAGGCTCACTCACCCACTCCTGCCACAGCCATGTCTGACCCAGATCCCATCCAGCTCCTGACCTCTCTCTTCCACTCAAGATGTAGACAGAGACTGACCTCCACTCTCGGGACCCCTTCTCAAAGGTCCTCATTCGTCACCACAGCACAGCCTGCTACCCCAGGCCCCACAGATTCTGTAACTCCAGTCCCCTCTTGTGTCCCTTGCTGGTCAGTCAGAGACATCAGTGACCTGGTTATCCCGTTGGCCTTGAGCTGAGCCAGGCAAGGCCGAGGAAGATGCTGCCCCTTGGTGGGCCTCCTGGGCCTTCCCGCCTTGTATTAGTCCACAGCCTCATCTAAGAGACTTGGCAGCAGACCCTCTGCCCTGCCCCCACCATGCTGTCTATGCTCGGCCACACTGCCGCTCACTCAGTCTTTGGACCACACTCCAACCCTTCTGCCCGCCTGCCCTGTGGCTCATCCAGCTCTGTGTGCCTCCCCGCCTTGCCCCACAGCTGGTGATGGAGGACATCTTCATCAGCGGTGACCCCCTGCTGGAGTCGGTGGGGCTTCATGAGCTGCTGGTGGAGGAGCTGCGGGCCGTCATCGCCAATGCTGTGTGCAAGGCCATGATCCCACTGCAGGCCTACGCCAAGGAGTACAGAAAGTACCTGGAACTGAACAACAATGACATTGGCACCTTCCTCAAGTGCGTGGGTGCGTCAGAGTGTGTCTGCCTGTCTGTGTGACCCCCACTCACCCTCTCACCACCCTCTGCCCCTCGTGGGTGCCCGCTGTCCACAGGGCCTTCCAGACGCAGTGCCCGTCGGCCGAGGAGGTGCGAGAGGTGGTGCTCACTCACCTGCAGGAGAAAGAGATCCTGGACAGCTCGTTGCCCAGCATCATCATCATCGGTCCCTTCTACGTCAACGTCGACAACGTCAAACAGAGCCTGTCCAAGAAGTGCAAGGCCCTGGCCACTTCCATGCTGGACATCCTGGCTAAGAACCTGCACAAGGAGGTGGATGATGTAGGTGCCCACCTGGCCGGCCCCAGAGACCGCACCAGCACACACACCGTGCATACGTAGTGAACTCCCATGAGTGAGGCTGGAAGTCACCCTCCCTCGACCCTGCCTGGGGTCATATGGGAGGTCCCAGGAAGTGGGGGCTTCTATCTTCTCCCCTGGACTTGTAAAGAGCTGGGAACCCCTCACAAAGAACACCCTGAGATGGATCATTTCGCAGAGCTGAGGGTGTGCAGGTGCAGGCGGCTGGGGAGGGGGAAACGCGCTGGGTGACCCTCAGCTCCCCAGTGCGCTGGAAGGGAGCACCTCTTTTCGGAATGCACCATAGGATGTGGTGGGGTGGGGGCAGTTCCCTGTTGGGAGATACTGGGACCAAGAAGGAGGAGCAGGCCCCTGGGAAGGCAAGGGAGGGGCACACGGCCTCCCCAGCGCCCTCCCCCTCCTGCCAGATCTGTGAAGAGTTCCGCAGCATCAGCCGCAAGATCTACGAGAAGCCCAACAGCATTGAGGAGCTGGCTGAGCTTCGTGAGTGGATGAAGGGCATCCCCGAGAAGCTGGTGGGGCTGGAGGTGAGGCGGGTACACGGGGGGCTGGGGGCTGGGGACAGGCAGGGGCTGGGAGAGCAGGAGCCCGGAGTCTGGGAGTGAGGTAGACACAGAGGACAGGTGGGCTCGGAGGGTTATGAGGCTGGGTGCACGATGCAGATTCAGAGCTATGCTGTTTGGGAGGTCAGGAGGGCATGAATGGGGGGCTGGAGTTTGGAGGTGTGGTGGCCCAGGCCCTTGGAGCCCTGAGCCCAATGCCAGCACCTCCTCCACCACCCCAGGCCTCCCCTCTCTGGAAGAGGGCAGCCTCTCCCTAACACCCAACCACTTTGGGGAGCCTGGTCCCAGTTACCCTCCCACCTCCCAGGTACACATAGTTCTCATCAATGCCTATACATGCAGGATCGGATTGTGAAGGTCATGGATGACTACCAAGTCATGGATGAGTTCTTTTACAACCTCAGCACAGATGACTTTAATGACAAGTGAGTGTGAGGTCGGTCCCCATTCCAGGCAGGTGGTGGATAGCGGGAGGTGGGGGAGGAGGTGCTGAGCCATGGCGGCTGCAGGCTGTGCGGTCACACGGCTCCACACGGGCCAGGGCCACGTGCCCAGTGGGGCAGAAGGAAATCATTTGGCTCTCTTGGTCTAGGGACACTACTGCCCCCCACACTGTCTCCATCCTCTATCCCATCTTTGGCCTGACACACACATGTTCACCGGGCCTGGGATCCCCTTGTTTGTGGTTGAGGCCCTTGGGGGTCCTTGGGAGCATGGCGAGAAGGCAAAGCCCAGCCTGGTGGGCAGTCTCTGGGGAGGAGCACTTGTCCCCACCCAGCTTGAGAGCCTCATAGGAAATAGCCTCAGGTTGGGACTGCCTTACTGAGGCTAAGAGACCCCTTGCCCAGCCTATCTTATAGCCTGGGGCTGGTTCCAGGTTGCCAGGGTCTGGGAGAGACTGACACTGTCTCCTGGGAACCCTGCCCAGGAGCCTTAACTCACCTGCTTTATGGGACATCCTGGTGCTCAGGGTGGCCTCCCCCAGGATCTGCAGCCCAAGGCCAACTGCAGGCAGAATCTCTGAAGCCCACAGGGCCAGCAGGTCAGCCAGGCAGAGGGAGTTGATATGAAGGAAGCTGGTCTGGTGGCCCTGTCTGGTCACCAAGGAAATGCAGGCTAGAGGCTGTCACTTTGCCTCGTCTGAGCTGAGGCCCCTTACTGACCTGGGGAACTCAGGATCACTTCTTTCATTTAGGACACGATTCCCTTCTTGTCCTGTCACTGCACTGGGCACATTGGGTGTGCATCTCCCTGGAAGCTGCCCACAATCCCAGGGCAGGGACTGCTTTCCCTGCCAGACAGCCCCACACTGGAGTGGTGGCAGTGGCTACCTCCAGGCTCACTTCTACCTCCCAGTTGCCCAGCCCCAGCTGCTCCAGCTGCCGCCTGGATCCCTCATTCTCCCCTTCACCCTGGCCTAGACACCCCATGATTTCAGTGTGACATTCCCCCCCATAACCCACCCCTGCCCCATCCAGATGGGCTGCCAGCAACTGGCCTGCTAAGATTCTCAGGCAGATAGAGATGGTACAGCAACAACACATGGAAGATGAGGAGAAGTTCCGCAAAATCCAGATCATGGATCAGAACAACTTCCAGGAGAAGCTGGAAGGGCTGCAGGTGGGTCTGGGTTGAGAACACACACACACACACACACACCACACACACACACACACACACCACACACCACACCACACACACACCACACACACACCACACACACCACACACACACACACACACCACACCACACACACACCACACACCACACACACACCACACACCACACACACACCACACCACACACACACCACACACACCACACACACACACACACCACACACCACACACAGCACTCCAGGGCCAGGCCTTGCCGCTCGCAGTCAGGAGGTGCTGTGTCAATGTTTGCTGGGCGAGTGAACAAGTGGCTAAAAGAATGAACTGAAAGGCCAGAGAGGTGCCTGGGCAGCAAGTTCCAGGGAATTTCAGAGTAGCAAAGAGCCCCAACCCCTCTGTTGTGTCCTCATGGGCACTGGGTCTCCATCTGACCTTGCTGTGTTACCTTGGGGTGGTCAGCTGCCTGTGATGGACCAGGAACCGCTCACTCCAGGAGAAAGTCCCCTCAGAACTGGGAGATGTTGATGCTCTGGGGACCTCAGTTTCCCTGGGTGTGCGCGGGGATGCGTGGGCATAGGTGGGCCCACAGAGGCCTCTGATCCCTTGCTCCTTGGCCTGCAGCTGGTGGTAGCTGGCTTCTCCACCCACGTGGAGATTGTGCGAGTGCATGAGATTGCCAACGAGGTGCGGCGGGTCAAGAAACAGCTGAAGGAGTGCCAGCAGCTGGCGATGCTCTACAACAACCGCGAGCACATCTTTGGCTTGCCCATCACCAACGTAGGCCTCCTCTGGGTGCACTGCCCCCCAGCCCTGAGAAGGGCTCGAGGAGGAGCCCGTGGCATTTGCAGACACGTCTGGAGCCAGCTGCCAAGTAGCAGGGCCCTGGCATTTGGGGGGGGCAGGACTGAGCAGGCTGCAGAGAAGAGCTTACCCCCGTCTCCTGGCCCCCAGGACGAGGAGGCTACCTGGACCCAAGCAGGAGGCTGGAGGCTCAGTGCAGGCCTTGCTCAGCCACTCAGAGCCCAGAGCCCATGGGGGAAAGAAGAAGGGAGGCCAGGCCTGAGTCCATGGGGACAGGATCAGGGACAGCAGCCAGGAGCAAGGAGGGGCCCCAGAAGGAGCAGCGTGGAGGCAGACTGGGGAGCACCCCGACACAGCCCCAGCTTTTCTGCCCCTGCAGTATGACAAGCTCTCCAGGATGGTGAAGGAATTCCAGCCCTACCTGGACCTCTGGACCACGGCCTCCGACTGGCTGCGCTGGTCGGAGAGCTGGATGAACGACCCCCTGTCAGCCATCGATGCAGAGCAGCTGGAGAAGAACGTCATCGAGTCGTTCAAGACCATGCACAAGTGTGTGAAGCAGTTCAAGGACATCCCAGGTAGGCAGCCCAGCCAGCCCGTCCCCTCCTTCCCTACCTGTGCCAGCTGCCTCTCACCCCTGCCTGCCCTGCCCCGCAGCCTGCCAGGATGTGGCCTTAGACATCCAGGCCCGCATTGAGGAGTTCAAGCCGTACATCCCGCTGATCCAGGGGCTACGCAACCCTGGCATGAGGACCCGGCACTGGGACATGCTGTCCAATGAGATCAACATTAATGTCAGGCCCAAGGCCAACCTGACCTTCGCCCGCTGCCTTGAGATGAACCTGCAGGACCATACTGAGAGCATCAGCAAGGTGGCCGAGGTGGCTGGCAAGGAGTACGCCATCGAGCAGGTGGGCCGCCACCAGCAGGCCTGCCCTGCCCCACCCACATGCTGCCCAATGGCGTGGGAAGGTGACATTACTAGGTCCCATCCCTGGGGTCATTCACCAGGCCCAGAGGTTGAGGTGAATCCTCTTAAGTGCGTTAATAATGCATATGAAATGCTTGGCATGGTATCTACCATCCCTATTATTATTCAATTATTCCTCTCAAGTTATTCCTCTCTCAGGAAGGTGCTGATAGCATTACCTCATTTAACAGATGAGCAAATTAAGGCTCAGAGAGGTTCAGCAATTGGCCAAGGTGGCATAGCTAATAAGGGCTGGAACTGGGACCAGAGCTCCTAACCAGTGCCTTAGCTACCTCCCAACATGCTTGTACATGCACGTTGTATACATACACCACATGTGAGAGTGAGTCAGCTTTGGATTCCGATGAGGGTCCATGGGGGAGTTGTTGACCAGACAAGCTGAGAGTTTGCTGAGGGGGCCTGAGTGAAGATCATGGCCGGGTAGAACCTGCCCTTCCCTGCCCAGTGCTGCTCAGTGTGGGCCAGACCTTTCCGGGGACCCAGCCTTGACTCGTCCCTACTCCAGGCACTGGACAAGATGGAGAAGGAGTGGTCCACCATCCTGTTCAACGTGATGCCCTACAAGGAGACAGAGACCCACATCCTCAAGAGCCCAGATGAGGCCTCTCAACTGCTTGATGACCACATCATCATGACCCAGAGCATGACCTTCTCGCCCTACAAGAAGCCCTTTGAGCAACGTATCAACTCCTGGGAGAACAAGCTGAAGCTGACCCAGGTGGGCCCTTCCTGTCCTCCCCTCATCCCCCAACCCTCGCAGCACCCTGTCCCAAGGCTGCTCTTTATGGTGTCTGGGTGGGGCTGGAAGCGGTGGAGTGCCTTGCTGACGTTTGCACAGCTCCTGGCTCTCTGCCAGGCCCCTCATAAAGAGGAGGGGGACTAGAATGGGGCTCTCCATCTCAGGTTCGGCTGCTGGAGGAGGCAATTCAGAACATGCGGGTGGGGCCGGTGTTTGGTCCAAAGCTGCAGCTGAGGAGGGGTGTGAGAGCTGCCAGCAGATCCCCAAAGTGCTGCCTAGGCTTGGAACAGCTAGGACCTCCAGTCTCAGGACTTTCTGGGCTGGACACCACAAGGCCCTGAGGCTCCTCGAAGTCCCCTCCTACTAGGCCCTGAGCTTCTCACTCGCAGCTTCTCACTTGGATCTGGCTCGGGGTAAGAGAGCCAGGGCACTAGGGACCGCTGCTCTTTGGGGCTCTCAAGGCCAGTGGCCGGCACTATCTGCAGAGCCCTGAGGTCAGTGCCAGGGCCAGGCCTACTGGTATGATTCTGACAGCCCCTTTCTGGGAACTGTTCAGAAACTTCCAGTGAAGGCCAGAAGCTGAGCGAGGAGGGCCTGCCTGTATGTTCCTCGGGTCACCCAGAGAGGCCTGAGCTCATCAGCATTGTCCCTGGGTCTCCATCCTTTGCTCACACTGTCCTCTCTACCTGGAGTTCCATCTCCTCCAGGGCTCAGCATTGAGTGGCCCTCACTGATTCCCCCACACCTGCCTGCAAGGTATTCCCATCGAGGCCCTTGGTCGATGCCTCTTACAGTACAGAACCCATCACACACACTGGGCCCTTGGTGATTCAGAGGCAGAACCGGCCGTTTAGAGGATGGTGGGCTCCTCAAGGGCAGGGACCACACCCTCCTCTCTTTCCTCTGGAGCCCACATGGACCTGACCTGGGCCTGACACAGGCTGGCCACAGTACACGTCTCATGAAGAAGAGAATGAACGAATGAATGAATGGGTTTGCACTGATAGGAAATGGCAAGAGATAAATTTGGAAAGAGGAATCTGGAGGCGGAGGGGAAAGTAGCTTGAAGAGGTCTCACTCTTGGACTTATGTTTCACAGAGTATTTTAAGGGATCTCAAGCTCAAGTCCCAGTACACCTCAAAGAATCGAGGGGTCATAGACCCAAAATCCTCCCAGGAGAGGAGACTGGTTTGGTCTTCCATGCACTGGGCTCTTTCCTTGTTACCTTAGGGTTTGCTGGTTGGGGCGTGGTTCTCTCATAGGAAGAGTGGCTCTCCTGGCTCTGTTGGAGGATTGGGCATCCTGTGGGGGATTTGCAGTTTCTCTGGAGGGCAGACATCCATGCAGCCTCTTTGTTCCCTGGAGTACCGTGGCTGACAGCGCCATCTAGAAATTCCCCCGTGGACACTGGCTCTGGTGCCCAGTGCTCTGCCTAGAACTCTAGTGGGATAGAATGTCTAGATCATGGGGGACAGGACCCAACTTGGACCCCAGGCCCTGACAGTCCATGCCCTGTCCAGGAGGTGCTAGAGGAGTGGCTGAACTGTCAGCGGGCTTGGCTCTACCTGGAGCCCATCTTCAGCTCTGAGGACATCAACCGGCAGTTGCCGGTAGAGAGCAAGCGCTACCAGACCATGGAGCGGATCTGGAGGAAGATCATGAAGAATGCCTACGAGAACCGGGAGGCGAGCTCACACGGGGATGGGAGGGGGCAGCTGGGACCACCAGGGAGCCTCCTGGTCTTGTCTCTTACTGAACAAGAAAGACTGGAGGACAAGTCCAAGGCTTTGGTCTTGGCCCGTGTCCCCCTGGGTGGGCTCCCCAGTCTTGAGAGACACTCCTCAGAAACACAACAGTTGATGGTTTTCCTCTTGGAGATTTGCAGTCCACATTAGTATTTTTAAAGACCCTGACAAGTCCTACAGCAAATCAAATTACTTGGCTTTGGTTAACCCTATTTTTTTTGATCACAGACTTCTTTTCTGTGGGGCTGACAGGGGTGATGGAGGCAGCCCCTGGCTCGGGGCAATTTTCCTGCCCCCATCTCTTCCTGGGCCCCACTGAGGGTCTCTACGTGGCAGGCATGGGTCCTCTCTGAGCCCACCTTGCTGCTTCCCAGTCAGACCGCTCTTACTTCCAGTTTCTCTCTGACCCGGGCCATCCAGGTGATCAATGTGTGCTCTGACCAGAGGCTGCTGGACAGCCTGCAGGACTGCAACAAGCTGCTGGACATGGTGCAGAAGGGCCTCAGCAACTACTTGGAGACCAAGAGGAGCGCTTTCCCCAGGTGGGCACCACCGGCCCATGCCCACTCTGTCAGTGCCTGCCCATGAGGCTGGGGCCCCAGTGCCCCTCCAGGCTGGGGTGCAGGGATGTCAGTGGTACTGGGGCAGCTGGGACCCAGGGGCTGCCTGACCCACTCCCTCACCCCTGTTCCCCTGGCAGATTCTACTTCCTATCTGACGATGAGCTACTCGAGATCTTGTCCCAGACGAAGGACCCCACAGCTGTGCAGCCCCATCTGCGCAAGTGCTTTGAGAACATCTCCCAGGTGGGTAACTGGGCCAATGGCTCAGGGCCAGGAGCACTGGAGCACCTTCCCAGGGAGCACACCTCTTCTCTCACCTCAAGTCTCTTTAGCAGGAAATGAGGTGGCAAGTGAGATTCATGGCTCTTAGAGACGTACCTGAGGCCTGTGGGAGGAAGGTCAGCTGCAGAGCCCTTGGCTCAGGGTTGGGGGACCCTTGCTCCCAGCTCCCCCAGGGGATCCCTGGCCCCTGCCATACACTGAGGTTCTGGCTAGGCTGAGAAATCCATGAGGCCAGAGGCTCCTGACTCTCCTTGCCCTCATCTTCATCTACGAGGGAGGCCACACAGGCCTGCGCAGGAGGGGGACACAGAGGGCAGGCTTAGTCTCCTTCCCCAAGTGGGCTGTGCCACAGCTGGGGACAAGGCAGTCCCATCTTGCCCACAAGCATTCAGGGAAGGCCCAGCCAAGGTGGAGCTCTCTTCCAAACGTGAGAGCCACCTTCTGAAGGTGGAGGGCACAGGCGGGGTCAGCGCTGGGGCTCTGGTGGGCAGGGCTTCTGGGCACATTGAGGGTAACCCCACTCTTAACTGCCCCCTGCCCACAGCTGCTCTTCCAGGAGGACCTGGAGATCACACATATGTACTCGGCAGAGGGTGAGGAGGTGCAGTTGTCCTTCTCCATCTACCCGTCCAGCAACGTGGAGGACTGGCTGCGGGAGGTGGAACACAGCATGAAGGCCAGTGTGCGGGACATCATCGAGAGAGCCATCGAGGCCTACCCTACAGTGAGCCACGCCTCTGCTCCCAGCACAGCCTCCCAACCTACTCGTTCTTCCGTTTGCTCCTTTCTCAGTGCCTCTGTGCTCTATCACGGGGGCTGGGCTACCTGTCTACTTCATCCTCAGACTACAGCCTTGTCTGCTGCTGCTCTCAGTCAGCCAGAGTGTCTCTGGGGGCGAAGGGTCCTTGGGGCCCACTCAGGGAGGAATCTGAAAACACCCTCTGAAAAGTGAGACTGGCTCCTAGTGATAATCAGTTGCTGTGGTTATGTTTCATGCACTCACTGTGTGCCAGGCCCTGGGATGGTACTTCACCCCCATTACCTCTCTCAGCCCCACAATCAGTGGCTAGCCTGGGGGTTAAGCCTTATCCTACAAAGTAGCCGAGAGATGTTTCCTGCCCAAAGGGCATGTGATTCATAGGTGGCAGTCAGGATTTGAACCCAGGACTGTGTGTTCCCCAATCCTGGGCTCCCACCCCTCTGCTTCCAGGTCTCCTCTGCAGAGGAAGTAATGACTCTGCCCAGCCCTGAGAGGCCCAGAGCTTAATGGCTTCTCTGCTTTCGAGGTGGAATTAACAACCTGAGACCAAAAGCACAGATGACATTTAAGGGAAAAACAGTGTGCAGGGTCGGGGTGGCAGCTTCCTGTGTCAGCCCCGTCTGTGTTATCGTCCCAGATGCTCAGGACTCAGTGGGTTCTGAACTGGCCTGGCCAGGTGACCATCGCCGGGTGCCAGACCTACTGGACCATGGAGGTGGAAGAGGCTCTGGAGGCCAGCAACCTCAGTACCCAGCTGTTCCCCCAGCTTGCCCGGCAGGTGGGACTCAAGGGGGTCACCATCTGCTCCCCACAAACACCCCACACCCTGGGAGAGCCCAGGCCCTCCAGGAGCTTTGTTGTGTACTGATCCTGGAAGAGGCCTGTGGTTGGAGCCAAAGAGTAGAAAGTCAGACACCCTTGAAATGGGTGTCTCATGACCAGCCACAAGTGGGAGGGATGGGGGCTCTGAGGGGAGCTCTGAGGACAGGCAGATGCCCCTCTCCCGAAGGTCACGGTGGGAGCCTCCTCCTGGAGCCCTCCTGGGCTACCCCACAGCCTGTGCTCACTCTGTGTACCGGCTCCTCACCACATTCCTTCCTCGAGCTTCTCACCAGGCCCCACCACCTCACCTGGCCCTTGACACCATACGCTGCAGGGAGGCAGATGCCATGCATGTGCCTCCGCTTTTATCACTTCCCTGCCAGACTTCCCATGTGACCAGTGCCCTGCCTGCCCTCCCCCTGCCTGGTCACTGCACCCCACCCATCCCAGACCATCAGAAGCCCCCAGAATAGAGGGGTTGTTCCTGGCGGAAGCCCACCCTCTGAACAAGGGAGGGGAAGCCTGCCCGCAGCATGGCTCTGCCCATTCCTGATGGTGTCCCCCGGCTCCTGCAGCTCAGTGACCTGGTGGCACTGGTGCGGGGGAAGCTGTCCCGCATGCAGCGAGCCGTGATGTCAGCACTAATCATCATCGAGGTCCACGCCAAGGATGTGGTGAACAAGCTGATCCAGGAGAACGTGGTCAGTGTGAATGACTTCGAGTGGATCTCACAGCTGAGGTGAGGAGGCAGGTGGTGTGGCCACGTCCAGGGCCAGAGCAGCAGCAGGAGGGGTCAAGGGACGTGGGGAGTCAACTACAATAGGGTGGTCCCAGCCCTCGGGGCCCTGGGGCAAGTTGGGCACCTAGATGACTTTACTCCCCAAAAGAACGGCCTCTACCCTACCACATACCCTACCCAGTGGCCCGTGGTCCACATGGCCTGGGAACCTATCTCCCTGCAAAACCAGGTACTACTGGATGAATAACAACCTGTACATCCAGGCCGTGAATGCCAAGTTCATCTATGGCTACGAGTACCTAGGCAACAGTGGGAGGCTGGTGATCACGCCCCTCACAGACAGGTGAGTGCCCCCCTCCCCATGTACCCTCCCACACTGGGCCCCTCCCTCCAGTTCTGACTGGCCCAGGAGTCCAGGGCCCACAAGGCGCAGTCAGTCCATCAAAGGTTAGTAGCTCAGCTTTCGGGTTTAAAACCAGCTCTGCCTGTCATGGGCTGGGTGACCTTGGGCAGGTGGCTCAATGCCCCTTATGCCTCAGTTTCCTCTGCAGCTTCCTCAGGGTGGTTATGAGAGTTTCGTGAGCTGATGTGTAAAGCTCTTAGCACCTGTGTGGTGCTCAGTAAGCATCTAACGGGTGTGGGCTTTACTGATTTTATCAGTAAGATCCTCCTTTTAACACAGAGAGGAATTGATCTTGAGAGAAACAACGGGCGAGTCCCTTTACAAAGTGAAGTGAACACTTCTCTTCTAAAGCAATCAGTCGTTTCCTCTGGCTGCCTGTATTTAGTAGCAGCTGGATTTTCAAACTGGGTTTTGAGGAAAGGAAGGGAAGAGTGGCCACAGGTCAGCCATCCTGGCAGGTCCCTGAGCCAAGTGCTGCAGGGCCATGGGGTGGGGGAGCACTGGTCAGGTGGCCGAGGGCTCCAGTCCTGACCCTGGCAGCCAGGGCTGGGCCTGCCTGGGGCCCTGAGAACGGGGAGGAGCAGGAGCTGCCCCTCCACAGGGCCCAAGACGGTGGGGGATGGGGGCTCTCTCTCCTCGTGCCTGTGGGACTACTGAGAAAGGTGCACGGCCCACACCCATCTCCTCTCACTCCCGCAGGTGCTACCTGACCCTGACTGGGGCCCTGCACCTCAAGTTTGGGGGTGCCCCAGCTGGCCCAGCTGGCACAGGGAAAACTGAGACCACAAAAGACCTGGGCAAGGCCTTGGCCATCCAGACCATTGTGTTCAACTGCTCCGACCAGCTCGACGTCATGGCCATGGGCAAGTTCTTCAAGGGCCTGGCCAGGTAAGGCTGGGTGTGCAGGTGGCACAGACAGGGCAAGAAGGCTGAGCTCTCCTGGGACACTGCCGAGAGGAGCCTCATGGTTTGGTGGAGGGGAGAGGATGGGATAACAGGAGTCAAAGGCTCAGCCCATGGCGGCCACTGGGACGGGATGGTGGGCGGTGGGATTGTGGCTGAGGTGACGGAGAGCGCCACTGAGGGCTTCCTCCCCAGCAGAGTCAGCGGGGGCCCTTGGAGGTGCCAGGGGGCTCTGAACTCATATCCCCCCTCAACATTCTCCCCTCAGTGCTGGGGCCTGGGCCTGTTTCGATGAGTTCAATCGCATCGATATCGAGGTGCTGTCTGTGGTGGCGCAGCAGATCACCACTATCCAGAAGGCGCAGCAACAGCGGGTGAGCCTCCCGGGGGCTACCCACGTCCACGCCTCCCGCAACTGACCACGTTTTCCCTTCAGCTATGCCCGTCCTGCCCATGCCGCCTTGCAGCCCCCCACACTGGTGGGGTGAGAAGCCAGATGCTCAGGCCTGCCCTAAGCCCAGCCTCTCTCATCTCACAGGGGACTGGGCAGTCCCCCCCACCCCAGCAGAGCTGTCTCGGGGGGACTTCTGAAGCCAGTCGGGGAGCCCCATATCCTTACCCCACTCTGGGTACAGCTCCTAGGCCAAGCTGCAGTAGATGAAGCGGTCCCTCCCCACATCCTGACCATTATGGAAAGTCCCAGCCATTTGTCCTAGTTTTGTTCAGGGTGGTCAGAGGTCTTCTCCTGGGGATAAGAGCTGGGAGGCTGACAGGTGTCCCAACCCCAGTAAGGCCCTGGGTCCTAGTAAGGGCTGAGCTTGCCCAGGTCTAAGGAGAATCAGTGTTGGGAAATGGGGGTGGAAGAAGATATGTGAAGACCTCAGGGAGCCGGAACCTGGGAGGCCACAGGTAGCCACTGGGACCAGAGGTCTTGAGCCAGATCCTGAGAGAGGAGCCAACCCATGGTCAGGGGTCCAGTCCAGGCTGACCCGTTATAGCCAGGACAGGGGCATCAACAGGGTATGAGGGGGGACATTCAGAGGATGGGGCAGGTGAGCCAACCCCTCCCTACCCCTGTAGGTGGACCGCTTCATGTTTGAAGGCGTTGAGATCCCACTTGTGCAGTCCTGCGCTGTGTTTATCACCATGAACCCGGGATACGCTGGTCGCACGGAGCTGCCCGATAACCTGAAGGTGAGTTCGGGCCTAAGTTTGTCCAGGAGGCTGCTCAGGGCATTGGGAAGCACCAGAGCTGTGGCCTGGGCTCAGAGATGCTAAAGCACTTATGCAAGTACACACAGCTGCTGGACATCAGGGACTGTGCTTCCCCATGGCAGCCCTCCTGCCCAGGGGCCCTGAAGCCCACCCCCAGCCATGGAGAGGAGGGCCCAGGCTTGTCCTCAGGGCTTTGGAGAAGGTAAGAGGCAGGTTCAAGTCAACACAAAGGACTGGTTTCTAACGGGCAGAGGGATCCACTCATAGGGGCGTATAAGCCTCAGCTATGGCAGGTGCAGTGGAGGGAGGATCCAAGCATCGGTGGGGGAGGAGGGCAGTGGAGCTTCCTTCAGAGGACCAGACAGTCCAGAGAGCAGGTGGTGCTCTGGGAGGGGAGGTTGACCTCTCCATTCACACGTATACCATGTGCCCCAGGCACTATTCCGGCCTGTGGCCATGATGGTTCCGGATTACGCCATGATCGCTGAGATCTCCCTCTACTCCTTTGGCTTCAACGAGGCCAATGTGCTGGCCAAGAAGATCACGACCACCTTCAAGCTGTCCTCCGAGCAGCTCAGTTCCCAGGTGAGGTCCTGCCCTAACCAGGTTCCAGGGTCTGAGAGCTGCTGCCTTCCCCTAGCAACCCTAGGAGATAGGAATTACATCCCCATTTCTCAGCTGAGGACACTGAGGTCCTAAGTAGGCAGGAGCCTGGCCAGGCTCATGTGGTGCACAGGGGAGCTGGAGCAGGAGCCGGGAACAGATGCCCACCTGGGCTAGTTCAGGTGCAAGCGAGGGTCAGCCAGTAAGAGACCAAGAGCCACACAATCCAAGGCTGGAGAGCAAGTGCACCTAGGTCTCGTGCAACCAGAGCGGGACAACCAGCACCCCCTCCACCTGAACCTCCCAACACCAGGGCCTTCCCCTCAGTGAGCTGAGCCCAGGTTCTAGGGGCACATGCTGTTGGTATAGGCACCAGCACTGGCGGATGAGCTTTCCTGTTTGGCTCCAGTCTCAGGCAGGCTCCCCCTTTGCAGTGGCAGAGATGAACCCTAGCTCTGGGCTTACATGCTACCAGCTTAGTTTCTTAATGGTTCCAAAAAAGTCCCTGGTGTCACCCTAATGGGCCCTCTTTAGGTGACCTGCTCATGCATGAACACCCGTCACTGTGGCTTGGGAGACCATACTGCCTTTGACCAGGTGGGGCCCACCGAAACCCACGGGCTAGAGGAGCATTCTGTTACTGGGAAACACAGCAGCTGTCCACAGAGTGCACCATAGGTGCCAGCGCCTCCACACACCCTTCTTTCTAACCATGCACTTTCAAAAATGTACCCCCTCAATGGAGCAGCTATCCCCACATTGTTCTGGAAATGCAATCAACCCTTCCCAAGTGCTGATGACCCAGAGCCAAGCCCAGTCCCTTCATCCAGCTCCAAGTCCAAGATTTCTGGGAAATGTGCTGGTCTGTGGGTCAGGTCCAGATGTACCTTCCTGGTCTGGCACCATGAGGCAAAATGATAAGTTTAACTATTTCCAACACACCTGCTATATAATGGAGAGAAACAGAACCAGAGGCAAAAGCGGGGAAAGCCAAGGTAGTACGGCCGAAAGGGTGGGTCTGGAGAGATATGATGAATGTTAGAAGGAAGCTCAAAGGTCATCGAGGCAAGTCTGCTTGTGGCACAGATGGGAAACTCCTTCATCCCCTTTTTGAACAAAACTTGAGTGCCTCCCTGCCCTTGGCGCTGTGCTGGGACCACAGGGATTGAACAATGACCAAGGCAGACTCCTCACCCTTAGGGGCCAAGAGGCAAGCAGGGGTGCAGGATAGGTAACCTGGTAAGGGGAGCAGGCCACTGGGGTAGAAGTAGAGGGCACCACAGGAACCCAAAGTGGGGCATCTGGCCCAGGCTGGGGCATGCAGGTGGGTGCAGACGGCCTGCAGGGGAAGTGACACTTCAGCTATGAGCTAGGCGATGAGGCACGGCCAGGTGTCAGGTGGGAGACAGTGTTCCAGACAGAAGACCCGAGAGGGAAAATGCTCACCCACCCCTCCTCCTGTATGGTGGTGACAGGATCACTATGACTTCGGGATGAGAGCTGTGAAGACTGTGATCTCAGCTGCCGGGAACCTTAAGCGAGAAAATCCCAGCATGGATGAGGTGAGCTGCATCCAAAGAGGTGTCTGGGGAGTGGGGCTCTAGGGAGGCTTTGGAGCAGCTAGAGGGGTGTCTGACCTGGGCCTCTGCTGCAGGAGCTGATTTGCCTCCGGGCCATCCGAGACGTGAATGTGCCCAAGTTCCTGCAGGAGGACCTCAAGCTCTTCTCTGGGATCGTGTCTGACCTGTTCCCCACCATCAAGGAGGAGGTGACTGACTACGGCATCCTGAATGAGGCCATACGCAAGGCCTGTGAGAAGAACAACCTCAAGGACGTGGATGGTGAGCCCCTGGCCCTACCGTCCTATGGTGCCAGAGGAGGGCTGGGTCCAGCCACCCCAGGTTGCAGTCCAGCCTCAGGGTCCCTCCCGCCTGGCCAGGCATGTGGCAGGCTGGGGCTCTCTGGCCCTATCTCCGCTGGGACACTTCAGGTGGTGGGAGTCTAGGGAAAAACTCTCCTTCACTCTCACATTCAACACTTCTGACACCAGATGTATGGGGTTTTACCCCACGCTCATCAATTCTCGAACAGCTGTGTACTACAATTCAATTCAATCCTGACATTAATCAGAGTTAGCACAGACCCCACAGGTTACAGGCTCAAGTCCCACAAGACTGCCCCCACTTCAGATACTAGTCTCAAGTACTGGGTCCCCAGGTTACCCACAGCCTCTGTCCTATTTGGCTACAAATCAGAGGCTCCCATGACCCCCCGCTCTGGCTTGATCATTTGCTAGAATAGCTCAAAGAACTCAGGGAAACACGAACGCTTGCTGATTTATTATATAATAAAGGATGTGATAAAAAGGATACAGATGAACAGCGGGATGAAGAGATACATAGGGTGAGGTCTGTCCCTGTGGAGTTGGGGTGAGTCACCTTCCCAGCCCGTGGATGTGCTCACCAATCCAGAAGCTCTCCAAACCCTCACTTTTGGGATCTTTTTCTGAGGATTCATCATGCAGGCATGGTCACTTATTAACTCCACTTTCAGACCCTCTCCCATCTCTGGAGAATGAGGGTGGGCCTGAAAGTTCCAAGCTTCTTCTGGTGACCAGTCCCCTCCCAGGAGTTCACCACCAAGAGTTGCCTCATTAGAACATAAGATGTTCCTAACACTTGGGAAATTACAGTTAGGAGCTCTGTGTCAGGAACCAGAGACTAAATATTGGAACTTGAAGGTTCTCCAAGCACCCCTATTTACAAGGGTTTGAGGAGCTATGCATCAGGAACCAGGAACAGAGACGATACAGAGATTGCCTATTATTTCACAATGGGGAAGCAGGTGCTGCCCTTCCTCCCCGTGGAGGAGCAGTCACAGCTTGGACCACACCCTTGGCCTTGTTACTCCTTGACAGAGGCTCTCCTCTGCCCCATCCTCACCTGCTTGGGGTGGGAATGGGGTTTGATGTCTGGGTTGGGGGAAGATGGTGAGCCTATCCACACCCCTGCCCTACACCGTTCTTCATTACATATGCGGCCCTAAGCACCCCCCTGGCCTGCTGAGGCCCCAGCAGGCGAGTTGAATGAAGCCTCAAACTCTTCTCTCCCTCACGGCCTTGGGGCAGCTTTGCCAGCACCAAATAACTCGACCTTGTCCCTTTGGCAGGGGCCCCCAGACCTGCATAGCTCTCCTGGACCCCTCTTCTTGGGCTAAAGTGATGTGCTCATTCCCTACCTGTGTGGGTCTGGCCTGCCACTGCAGCAGGCAGCTGCCCCTACAGCTCTGGTCTTGGTCAGTCAGAGACCCTGACCGACACCGGATCTTTTATTTATTTATTTATTATTTATTTTTGGCTGCATTAGGTCTTTGTTGCTGTGCATGGGCTTTCTCTAGTTGTGGTGAGCGGGGGCTACTCTTCTTTGGGGTGCGCGGGCTTCTCATTGCTGTGGCTTCTCTTTTTTTTTTTTTTTTTTTTGGCGGTACGCGGGCCTCTCACTGTTGTGGCCTCTCCCGTTGCGGCGCACAGGCTCCAGACGCGCAGGCTCAGTGGCCATGGCTCACGGGCCCAGCCGCTCCGTGGCATGTGGGATCCTCCCGGACCAGGGCACGAACCTGTGTCCCCTGCATTGGCAGGCAGACTCTCAACCACTGCACCACCAGGGAAGCCCAGCTGTGGCTTCTCTTATTGCGGAGCACGGGCTCTAGGCACGCGAGCTTCAGTAGTTGTGGCTCATGGGCTCTAGAGCACAGGCTCAGTAGTTGTGGTGCCAGGGCTTGAACCCGTGTCCCCTGTCTTGGCAGGTGGATTCTTTTTTTTTTTTTTTAAGTTATTTTTAGCATTCAGGATTTTTTTTAAAATTATTTATTTATTTATTTATTTATTTATTTTTGGCTGTGTTGGGTCTTTGTTTCTGTGCAAGGGATTTCTGTAGTTACGGCTAGCAGGGGCCACTCTTCATCGCGGTGCAGGGGCCTCTCACTGTCGCGGCCTCTCTTGTTGCGGAGCACAAGCTCCAGACATGCATGCTCAGTAGTTGTGGCTCACAGGCCTAGTTGCTCTGCAGCATGTGGGATCTTCCCAGACCAGGGCTTGAACCCGTGTCTCCTGCATTGGCAGGCAGATTCTCAACCACTGCGCCACCAGGGAAGACCGGCAGGCGGATTCTTAATCACTGTGCCACTAGGGAAGCCCTTGACCCTGGATCTTGTCCCTGGGATTTTGCCTCATGTTGGCCAGCACTTCCCTGGGCCTGTGCTCTCAGTAGGCTGGGTGCTAGTTTTGGAGCTGAAGTTAATTTCGAGGCCTGTGACAGTTCCTCACTGAGCAAGCCTGTGCCAGCTGGACACCCGACCAGTGGATGTTAGGGAATAATAGTCACAATGGAAATAATGGCTGGCCATTAGCAGAGAATTCCTGCTCTGTGCCAGGCTCTGTGCTCAGGGCTTCACCTGCCTCTACCTATGAGGTAGGTACTACTGCCATCCCCATTTTACAGATGAGGAAACTGAGGTGCAGGGAGTGAGGTAACCCATCACAGTTCACACAGCAAGCTAGTGTCAGAACCAGGATCTAAGCCCCCACTCTGATCCCTGGGCTCCCTGCCATGTCCTTCCAGGATTCCTGACCAAGTGTATCCAGCTGTATGAGACCATGGTGGTGCGGCACGGCCTCATGCTCGTTGGGCCCACAGGCTCTGGCAAGAGTAACGTAAGTGTTCCCTGTGCTATACAGTAGGTCCTTGTTGGTTATCTATTTTAAATACAGCAGTGTGTACATGTCAGTTCCAAACTCCCAATCTATCCCTTCCACCACCCTTTCCCCCTGGCAACCATAAGTTTGTTCTCTATACTCCAGTATAAAATAAAAATTAAAAAAAAGAGACTAATATAAGTGGAGCCTAGCTGGGCAGCCTAGTGCCCAGACAGTGGGCTTGAGGGCAGAGCAGCCTCAACAGGCGTCTTGGCCCCCATTTTTGCCTCCTTGGCCTTTAGAATACCCTCCTGCCCGCCATGGCCCACAGCCCACTTCAGCCCTGCTCTCCAGGGAGCTTGGAGGCTCACTCTCGGCTGGCCCTTCTCCACAGTGTTACAGAGTCCTGGCAGCTGCCATGACGTCGCTGAAAGGGCAGCCGTCCATCAGCGGCGGTGTGTATGAGGCCGTCAACTACTATGTGCTCAACCCCAAGTCCATCACAATGGGCCAGCTGTACGGGGAGTTTGACCTGCTCACCCATGAGTGGTGAGTGGCCCGGGACCCCTCCAGTGACTGCCCTGCTCCCAGACCTTTGCAGGGTATGGGCCATGGGCCGCCTCCCTCCCTGAGCCAAGTGGAAGGTCAGGAGCTCCGGCTTTGGAGCCCAAATGCCTGGGACTCTACCCACCACTGCACTTCCTCACTGAGTGACCCACCTCACCCCCTGGGCCTTTGTCCCTCATCTGCAAAGTGGGGATAAAAATGACACCATTATTATGGAAGATGGCTGGGACGGTGTAGCACATGCTGAGCTCTCAGTACATGTTGACTTTTGTTAGTACCCACGAGAGGCTGGTGGTCTCTCTTGGGGCCTCTGCTCCTGGGCTGAGACGTGCATTTTAGGGGAAGTGCACCAAACTGGGAGATGTCAGCACCTGAGGGTTTTCTCCAGGGCTCTTCTGTCTCTCCAGAGAAGTCTCCAGTCTCCTGCTGGGGTGTCTTCTTGGTCCCAGTGTCCTGGAACCCAGTGGGGGATGGGCACTGGAGAGGGGCAGTCACCCATCTTTCTGAATGTGGGCCTGTCCAGCTTCCCCCATTTCTGGTAAAGGGTCTCACCCACTCCTACTCCAGGCTCTTGTGTGGGTAGGTGGGGGCCTGGGGATCAGACCAGAAAAATGCCCTCCTACCCACCCCCTTCCCTGGCATTTGGTGCCTCTGAAGTCTGAGGCTTCTTGGGTTCTCTGGCAGGGACTAGATACATCTCATGATCCTGCTTTCTCTGCGAGGTCATTTACCCCTTCTCCACCTCTGTCCATCTTCCAGGACTGTGTGGACCTCTGTTTCTGTGTTGCCTCCTCCCCCATCTTCCTTTTCTTTCTTTTTTTTTTTAATTCCAGGACACTATAGGGTTTTTTTGTTGTTGTTTGTTTGTTTTTTGTAAATTTATTTATTTTTGGCTGTGTTGGGTCTTCGTTGTGGTGTGCGGGCTTCTCATTGTGGTGGCTTCTCTTGTTGCGGAGCGTGGGCTCTAGGCATGTGGGCTTCAGTAGTTGTGGCACGCAGGCTCAGTAGTTGTGGCTCGTGGGCTCTAGTGTGCAGCCTCAGTAGCTGTGGCGCACGGGCTTAGGTGCTCCGAGGCATGTGGGATTTTCCCAGACCAGGGCTCAAACCCGTGTCCCCTGCATTGGCAGGCGGATTCTCAAGCACTGCGCCACCGGGAAAGTCCCCTCATCTTCTTTTCTTTTGGGGATATTACTTTTCATTCTCCTTTAATAGAACTTTAGTGAGGACTCAGCAGGGAGAGAATATAAGCACACATTTTCATTACATTTATTACACCATAAAGTCCCATTTTCCCTACTGTAATTTTTAAATGAATAAAGATACTTAAGGAAAAAACAAAAGCAGAGGAGGGCCAGCCTGGATCCAGGTTTCCCTGGGAGCCAGCTGTGCTTGCCGCCCTGCCTCCCCTGCACCTACAGTCCTCTCCTCCCTGGTGGCTGCAGGACAGATGGGATTTTCTCCTCCCTCATCCGGGTGGGGGCCATCCCCTCCGACACCAACAAGAAGTGGTACGTGTTTGATGGGCCGGTGGACGCCGTCTGGATTGAGAACATGAACACGGTGCTGGACGACAACAAGAAGCTGTGCCTCAGCTCCGGGGAGATCATCAAGCTCACAGAGGTGTGTCCGCCTGTCTGCTCACTCTGCTCTCCTCCGCAGCCAGGTGGACCCGGGGGCACACCACACTAGCCAAGCCTCATCCCCCTCCACCCTTCCCTCTTGGGGCCACAGCGCCCTCCCCATCCCCAGGCTCCTGTACTGCAGGCACGTCCTACACAGCTGCTCAGTGCTGCCCTTTCGGCAGACCCACTTTCTGTGATGCTTCCAAGCCCAGGGCCAGGACAACTACCCCTGCTCCTGGTTTATGCTGTCTTGTGCCTCCCAGGCCCATTTGCAGTCATATCGGCCCAGTCTGGGTTAGGCATACTGGCAACATGCCGGGAGTCTGGAGAACATGGGAACAGCTGCCTGGTGGGAAGTGTGGGGCAGTTCTTAGAGAAGGAAGGGTATTGCCTGAGCCTAAGAGCAGCCAGTCTCTTGAGTCTTTCTGAGAACACCTGGAGGTCAGTGTGACCCTGTGTCCATGTACACAGGTGCAGGGCTCTGGAGCAGAGCACACAGCTCCCATCGGATATCCCCAGGGCTCTAGGGACCCCAAATTGCCCTGACCCGAGGCTGGCCAGAGGGCTCCCAGGAATCTCCTGACTTAGACTCCTTCTTGGCCTCTGGAGAGGGCTGTATTATCAGCTGAGGGCCAAAGGGTTCCTGCATTTGCCCCCACACCAGCCCTGTTCCTGGCCCAGCGCCTGCCCCATGGCCTGCCCACAGTTGCAGGATGGGCAACCCCTCCCCATGGCCCTGCAGCCCTTTCCCCTGCCGTGGAGGCTGGCAGCTGGCCCACTCACGCAGTTCATCTTGGCACCAGATGATGACCATGATGTTTGAGGTGCAGGACCTGGCAGTGGCCTCCCCAGCCACAGTATCCCGCTGCGGTATGGTGTACCTGGAGCCCAGCATCCTGGGGCTCATGCCCTTTGTTGAGTGCTGGCTGAGGCATCTCCCTGCTTTACTCAAGCCCTTTGAGGAGCAGTTCAAGGCCCTCTTTGTCAGCTTCCTGGAGGTGAGTGAGACTACGGTGTGCCGGCCCAGGTGGGGCAGCCGGGTGCTATGGCCACCAGCCACAAGAGCTGGGTGTCCATCCCCTGTAGGGGTCCATCACTTTCGTCCGGTCCTCAGTGAAGGAGGTGATCACCTCAACCAACAGCAACCTGACCATGAGTCTCCTCAAGCTGCTGGACTGCTTCTTCAAGCCCTTCCTGCCTAAAGAGGTATGGCTCTGAGCAGTGGGCTGGGGGCCTTCTCTCCTCACCTGAGGGCCCTGAATCCCAAGTCCAGCTTCCTGGAAGAGAGAATCAGATTGGCTCACATGGGTCATGGGACACCCCATCCAGTCTGCTGCAGATGCAAAACTACAGCAGAGGCCATGGGATGCCCCCCACCCCCTGGCTTCCTCAGGCCACTTAGTTCTCTCCCTGCCTCTGTCCCCAGGGCCTCAAGAAAATACCTCCCGAAAAGCTGAGTCGCATCCCAGAGCTGATCGAGCCCTGGTTCATCTTCTCCCTGATCTGGAGTGTGGGTGCCACAGGGGACAGCGCCAGTCGCATCAGCTTCAGCCACTGGCTCAGGATCAAGATGAAGACAGAAAACGTGAGAGGGGGCAGCTCCGGGGCTGGGGTCCAAGGTCTGGGCTGCGTACGCTGAATGCTGGGTGTTTTGGGGCTGTCCCCCAGGCCCAGGCCCCCAGAAACAAGTAGCCACACAAGCTACCGGGTCTCACCGCCTGTTTTTCCCCCTGGTCCTTCACAGCTGACCTTGCTCTTTCCGGAGGAGGGGCTGGTGTTTGATTACAGGCTGGAGGACGGCGGCATCAGCAGCACCACTGACGATGAGGACAATGATGAGGGCAAGCAGGTGACTGCAGACCTGCCCAGGGAGGGCCCCACTGGGTGGCGACTGTCCTCCTCGATGAATAGTGACTGCAGAGAAGAGGCTGCATTGACGGTCACAGGTCTCAGGCTGGGGTTATTTGCATCATCTCCTGAATCCTCACAGACCCACAGGGTGGTTATTATTGTGCCCATTTCCCGAGCAAGGAAATTGAGGCTCAGAACTGTCACGCCCAGCTAGTCGGTGGCAGAGCTGGACTTGAACCTGGGACTGGGAGATGTCAGAGTGCCTCCCTTCCCAACCATACACACTGCCTCCCCTGTGTTGATGCTGAGCCCAGGGATTAATCAACTTGGTTCTACTTAAAAACCCCATTTGCCCAGGGGCTGGGCTCCTCAAGGGTGGGGGAGTAAGCCCCCATGGCCTGTCTTGATGTCCCCATTTCTCCTCTTAGCCAGTGAGGGTCCCATTAGCCTACCCTCATGGGATCAGGACTCCAGCCCAGAAGGAAGAGGGGCCAGAGAGGCGTCTATAGAGATGGTTACTGCACAGGGTCCTGCTGGGGGTCTCACAGGGCACGTTTGAGTCTAACCATCAGTACCGTTCCCATTGGGACATGTGGGTTTGACCACAGTGAACACTCCCATCAAGGGAGGTCTGCAAGTTGAGTCAGGGCTGTGAGTGAAGGGATGCATGCAGGTGGGGATGGTGGGGGAGAGAGGGTCAGGTGACCTCTCAGCGTCTAGGTGATGCCAGCCCCATGGTTCTGGCCCTCACATGCTTGGGTAGCCTAAACTAAACAGCAGAGACCTTTGCATTCTGGGTTGTCCAGTTCCCAGAGTACTTCCCTCATGCAGAGGCCCAGAGACTGGCCCCACTGAGGTAGCTGGATGCAGGGAAGCCTTCACTTGGGCAGCTGTGTGCAGAGAGCCCCCATTCCTGGAGGTTTGTTCTGGGAGTCCCCCACCCTGTGTGGAGAGTGGGCACAAGGCTTCCTGTTTCTGTCAGAAGCAGCCCTTCACCTGGACCCTCTTGCTGAGTCCCAGCAGTGCTGCTCCTTGCCCTCCTGGTGCTCTTGGCCAAGGGTGAGACGGGGAGAGGTTCCAGGCCCACCTTGTGCCACCTGTGGTTCCAGGTTGCCTGGGTGAAGTGGATGGACTCCTCAGCTTCGTTCACCATTATGCCAGATACCAACTACTGCAACATCATCGTGCCAACCATGGACACCATCCAGATGTCCTACCTGCTAGACATGCTACTCACCAACCACAAGCCCGTGAGCGCCCCTGCCATGACCTGCTTCACCCCACCCCAAGGCCTAGGTCAGGAGTGGCTGGCTCCCACACTGACAGGGTGGCAGCTCGTGCTGCATGCTGGGCCCTGTGAGAGCGCTCTGACCCTGTGCCCCCTGCTCTCCTAGGTGCTGTGCATCGGGCCGACAGGCACAGGGAAGACCCTCACCATCTCCAACAAGCTTCTCAAGAACCTGCCGCTGGAATACATCAGCCACTTACTCACCTTCTCTGCCCGCACCTCAGCCAACCAAACCCAGGACCTCATCGACAGCAAGCTGGATAAGAGGCAGGCACCCTGGTTCCTTCCTGGATCCGATGTCCCCCAGCCTGGCTCGGCCAGCTGCTGTCCTCCCTCCCCTCCTGGGTGGCCCTTGGGCTCCCTTACAAACTGCTCTGGAGCCTTCTTCCATCAGGAATTCCCGTCGAGCCCTTCTGTGGGTGCTGTCCCTGGGCTGGGCACTCGGGCGGGGCTTGTTATCCATCTGCCTAGAGGCAAGACTCAGAGCAGCCAGGTGTGATGTCCCAGGACGCTCAGAATGGGACAAGGAGTTGCTCAAGAGGCTCAGCAATTCAGGGGAGCCTGAAGTTAGTGAGGGCTTCCCAGAGGTGGAGCTGCCATCCTGCCATCCTGGATTCCCTGAGGACCTGGTACCCATGGGTACTGGGCTCACACAGCCCCTTCCCACAGGCGGAAGGGCGTGTTCGGGCCGCCCCTAGGGCGCAACTTCATCTTCTTCATCGATGACTTGAACATGCCGGCCTTGGAGACATATGGCGCCCAGCCGCCCATCGAGCTTTTGCGTCAGTGGATGGACCATGGCGGCTGGTATGACCGCAAGATCATCGGTGCGTGCTGGCAGCCTGGGCCAGCGGGGCGGGGCTGGGTGTGCTGGGCAGGGCCAGGGCCTCACCCGTTAGGCGCAATAGGCACAGGGCCTGGGCCCACAGGACTCACAGAGAGTCCATGGGAGTGTTTTAATGTCTTTTAAAATCAAGGGGAAAATGAACTTCTAGGTCAAAGAACATTTAAAATGCATAATATTAATATATTTGTCTATGTACCAACACTGTGGTAAATTATAATTTTTAATATATATATATTTTTAATGGAGGAGGAGGCCCAAGAAAGCAAAAGTGCCCAGGGCCTACAAAAGTCTTAATGTAGCCCTGGGCAGGGCCTTCTGACTTCCTGCCCCCACTCCAGGAGCCTTCAAGAGCCTGGTGGACATCAACTTTGTCTGTGCCATGGGCCCCCCTGGTGGAGGCAGGAATGCTATCACTCCGCGGCTGACCCGCCACTTCAACTACCTGTCCTTTGCTGAGATGGATGAGGTCAGCAAGAAGCGCATCTTCTCCACCATCCTGGGCAGTTGGATGGGTGAGTGTCGGGCAGGAGTGGGGTAGGAGGCCACGGGCTAAGGCAGAAGCCCCGGCCAGGTAAGCCACACCAAGGACAGCTGAGCAGCACTGGGAAGGGCCAAGTGGCTGAACCACTGACATCAGCCCTGGCTTCACCCCTTACTCAGCTATGTTACCTTTGGCCAATTCATGAATCTCTCTGAGCCTCAGTTTCTTCATCTGAAATGGGTGATAATATCAGTGCCCAGCACCCCGAGTTGTGAAGGTTAAATAAGACACTGCATGTAGAGCATCTAGCAAGAAGCCCGGCATGTGGTAACTGTGGAATATATGATTTATACATATGTATACATGTATTTTCATCAGTATAAGTACACGCATATATGGTAGAAAGGCTAGTGAAAGGATGTTACTTTTGTAAATCAAGAAGTGCCACCAAGATAGAATGGACAAAATGGTCCTGATCTTCCATGGAGCTTGAAGAAAAGTCTGTCCCAGGATGCAGTTTCCCCCAACCAGTCCACTTCTTACATAACACACACTCTGACCTTTGAACTCCACTTGGCACTGTGCCAGGTGGTGGGTGATGGGAGTCAGGCCTTCCCTCCTCTGGCCTGGACTGCGCTGCCCCCAGGGGCTATAGACCAGAACTTGCCCCCATGCCCAGCTTGGAGGTGGGGGCCATGTGGCTCTGAGGAGGGGGGTGATGGTCAGTGGCTGCTCTGGGGCTGCCCAGCTGAGCACAGCCGGTCAAGGTGGGCAGCAAGGGACCCACCTAACTCTGAGCTCCGTGTCTCTCCCTCAACCCTCTAGATGGACTCCTCGGAGAAAAGAGTTACCGGGAGCCCGTGCGTAAGTGCAGGCCTGGGCAGGGCCTGGGAAGGCCTGGGTGGGGCAGGGGCACTGGTTCCAGGGGGAGCCCTGGACTCCAGTTGGCTGTCGTTGAGGCCGGGCCCCAGGGGCCACAGTGAACCATCCTCAGACTCCTGAGGGGACCTCGGGCCACTGCTAGAGCAAAGGTTGCCCAGCACCAACGGCCTGCATAGGCTCATTCACTGTTACATGGCCAGTCTGTCTTTCAGTGCCTGGGTGAGCGTCCGACCCATAGTAGAAGCAAGGTGAATGCAAGTTGAATGAATGAATAAGGAATCCAACAAAGTTCCACCCTGTGTGAAAAAGCAGAGGCTCTGAGGAGAGGGCATGAGCCTGGAGCCAGGAGCAGCCTGAGTTCATGTCGGGCGTCCCCCGTGTGGCAGCAGATCTGCTGCTCATTGCAGCAGGGTGACTGGCTGTTCCAGGCCTCCTCAGGCCTCCGTATCCACTGCTGACCTGCACCCAGGCCTCCCTGGGCCCTGTCTTCTCTCCTGTTCCTGGGAACAGGTTTCCCTGCTCCTGTATGAGGCCAAGCCCTCCTCTTAGGCCTGAGTCCCATCCCCTATTGTCTGCTTGACAGCCACCGACATCAGTGTTCTCTTTTCCACTGGGCCATTCCATCAGTGTGAAGACACGCCCCGATTTCTCCCATCTTAAGAACAAAACACAAAACAAGCCCCTCTCTTGTCCCCTCCCTACCCCCTCCCCCAGCCTTGGCTCCATTTCTCTGTCACCTTGAGAGCAAAACGCCCCAAGAGCGTTTTCTCCTCCTGCGGGCACTAGCCCTCCCTCCCACTTTCTCTTGAGCCCCACCAGTCCCCGGAGAGGGCTCTTGTCACCAGCAGCCTCACGGCGTCCAGACCAAAGGTCAGCTGGGTCTTCACCTTTCCTGGGCTGTCAGTTGTCTGTGGGGGTCACCCCTCCTCCTCCCAGTCGCCTTCCTAGGTGGACGGGGGGGCTTACTCTCAGCCTCTCCTCCCTCTAAACACACACTTCTGGGATATCATCATCCCACCCTGGCGACAAACCCCTTAGTGCGGATGCCGCTGAGTCTGTGTGTTCAGTCCAGACCTCTTGCCTGAACCTCGGACGCACGTCTCCTCTTGAATATCCACCGGGCGTCTCAGGCTGAACATGTCCAAACCCGAGCCCCTGACCCACCAGCACCTGGCGCTCCACTCGTCTCAGCTGATGGCCGCTCTGTCCTTCCGCTCGCTCAGGACAAGGGCCTTGGCACCATCCGGACTCGCTCGCTCTCTTTCTCTCTCTCTCAGGAGGTCCTGCTGCCTCTCCCTCCAGAACCCCCCTGAATTGCGCTGCTCAGAACCCCAGCCCTCACTCATAGGCCACTGCAGCAGCCCCACACACCCCGGTCTCCCTGATTCTGTCTTCACCCCCTGCATCTGTCTGTCTGTCTGTCTGGAGGTCTATCCATCCTCCACTTGCAGCCAGAGGGACCCATTCAAACGCTGAATCAGATCACATTCCTCCTCTGCTCAACCATCTCATGCAGACTAGAGCCCAGGTCCCGGCAGTGGTGGGCACCCCTCGTCACTGTCTGCTCTCACCACCCCCTTGCTAAGTCCTTAACCCCCCCAGGCATGCCTGCCTCAGGGCCTTCGCCCTGGCCACGCCCTCTCTGGAACACCTTCTCCAGTTCTGAACCTGCTTGGCACCTCAAGGCTTCGGGTCTCTGTTCAAGTGCCCTCCTCCGCAAGGCCTCCCCAGCATTTATGTCAAATCCCCCAACCCTGGCTCTCCCCAAACCTCTCTCCACACATTTTCCATCCCCTGTTTACTGTCAGTCTGTTCAGAGTCTGTCTCCCCACAAAGAAAGTCAACTTGTTGGGGGTGAGGAGTGTGTCTGCTGGGGCCACCCTCTGTGCCCAGCACCTAGAACAGTCCCTGTGTTAATGGATGAGCCCGCTTTGGGGCCAGTGAGCCGTCCTGCCCCTTCTTTGCTTTTTTCCCTCTTCTGGGGGCTCCCTCTGCCCCAAATTCCCACTGACAGAATTTTGGTTCCCAGCAAAGAATTGGATCGTTTTCAAAGCACAAGCAAATAGGTTATGTTAGTGGTGAAAATGCAAGGGGGTGATAAGCCCCCAAGGTCATGGCTGAGCCCCAGGCCTCCACGTCCACTGTGGTGCACTCCTGAACCCCATGTGGGCCATGTAACCCTCCCCATGCACAGCTCAGAGTGGCACGTTTCAGGTCTGGCCCCATTAGTGTTCTCAATTCCATGAATGTGTCCCAGTGCCCCAACATATGGACAGGCTATATCAGTGATAAGGATGTAAAAGGAGGGAGCTCCGGGTGCGAGATTCCTCACCCCATGGTGGGGGACACCAGGAAAACCTTGCTGGGGAAGTAGCATCCGAGAGGGCTGCAGAGTGGGCAGAATCCAAGCATGCCGGCTGGGGAAAGGCGTGTGCAGAGAACACAGCACCAGACCTGCAAGGGCTGTGACCCAGGGCCACTCTCCTGTTCCCACAGCCGGGGCCCCCAGCATTTCCCACTTCACGGATCCCCTCGTGGAAGCCACCATCATGGTGTACTCCACCATCACCTCCCAGCTGCTGCCCACCCCAGCCAAATCCCACTACACTTTCAACCTGAGGGATCTCTCCAAGGTCTTCCAGGGCATGCTTATGGCCAACCCGGCCAAGGTCGAGGTGAGGACCGGTGGGCCCCCTCCCCAGTGTCCAGCAGTGGAGTGCACACACTGCCCTCACAGTCCTCCCTGGTTTTAGGCATTCCTACCCAAACACTCCTCAGCCTTGATCTGGCCAGGCCCTCGGGCAGGGCGTGGAGCTGGGGACACAGCAACAGGTACCAAGTCCCCAGGAGCCCTGCCTTCATGCAGCTGAGTCCCATCTTGCAGGTGAAATCCATGCCTAGAATGCTTGCTGTGATGGGATCACACAAAAGCAGGAGCCAGGGCATGGCAAGGGAGGGAGGGTTCCTGGTGGAAGCCCTGTGTGTGAGAAGATTGAGGGGAAGAGTGAGTGGTACCAGGTGGAAGGAGCAGGAGTGCAGCGCGGAGCAGTGTCAGCTGTGCTGGGCAGGCTCTGGGGGCTGCAGGGGCAGAGTCCTGAAGGTGGTGGGAGCTGGGGGGGCGGGTAGGGGGCACATTTACACTTTGGGATGGGGAATGGATGGGTCAGTGTGTGGGCCCGGCGGCAAGGGCATAGTGTGAACAGGACAGATGCCAGCCCTGGCCCTGCCTAGCTATAGCCAAAGGAGTCGAGAGAAGAGCTTTGGGGCTTCCTGAGGGCGGTCCCATCCCATCACCCAGGGAGAGGCAGGGAAGTCAGCATGGAGGTGGCAGCAGGATGGGGGTAGAGTCAGAGGGAGCTTTGGAGTCAAGTGAGTGGTTAGATGTGGGGTGTCGGGAAGGTATAAGGAGAATCGGGCATTCCTCTCGGGCTTGGGCTTTAGGGAGCTGTGGGGACCCTAAGAGGGGAGAAGCTAATTGAGCTGGGAGCCCCGCAGGCACAGCTGGGCCTGGAGGTGGGGGTGGAGAGGCCCAGGCGTCAGCGTGTGGACTCCACCCTCTGTGGAGACAGCAGACACCCAGGGCCCTGGCCGGGTCTTGGTGGGAGAGCCAGGCCCAGGTGCTTCGAGAGGTGGCTGAGGGTGTGGGGCCGAGACCTGGCACTGACGCTGGGGTGGCCGCAGGACAAGGTGCAGCTGCTGCGCCTGTGGTACCACGAGAGCTGCCGTGTGTTCCGCGACCGCCTGGTGAACGAGGAGGACCGCAGTTGGTTTGACAAGCTCCTGGAGAGCCACATGGAGCAGTGGGAGGTGACCTTCGAAGAGGTCTGCCCCTTCCAGCCCATCCTCTATGGGGACTTCATGTCGCCAGGCTCCGACGTCAAGTCCTATGAGCTCATCACCAGCAAGAAGAAGGTGAAGGGGCCTGCTGGGGCCCTACCCCTGACCCCCGACCCCCGGGACCCCAGCCCTCTGCAGCCACTGCTAAGAGACCACCACGCTCTGACCAGAGGGTCAGATACTGGTCTGGAAGGCCAGCTCAGGGACTTCAGGCCAGAAGTTGCCTCTCTGAGTCCCATCTCCTCGCCTGTCAAATGGGCACGAATGTCCTTTCCTGAGGACAAGCCTAAGGTTCAACTGAGACAGGCTCTGTAAACAGGGACACGCTATGCCCATTTGAGGGACTATTATCCCACCCACAGAGCCGCGGCAGGGCCCCGGGCACCGCGAGTCTTGAGTCAAGACCCCAGGGTGGCAGGATGAAGCTGGAGTGCGGGGGCCTCCTGTTGGTTTCTTCACACAGACCCCCTCCTAGCTCCCAGGAGCTCCCACGGGGCCCCAGGTCGGTACATCCTGTTGAGCCCTTGAGGCAGCAGGCAGGTCTCTGACCCAACCCTCAGGCCTTGCTGTGTCCAGCGGGTCAGGTCTCATCCAGGCAGACCCGGCATCTTAAGGCCAACATCCCTCTGTGCACAGAGGAGCAGGGCTGGCCGGGGTGATGGGGTGTTGTGCTCCCTTGGAGGGGGCACAGTTTACGGGCACAGAGGGAGGACCCAGTCTCCCCATTCCCGCCCCCCGCCACCAGATGATGCAGGTGATTGAGGAGTACATGGAGGACTACAACCAGATCAGCACAGCCAAGCTGAGGCTGGTCCTCTTCATGGACGCCGTGAGCCACGTCTGCCGCATCAGCCGCACCCTGCGCCAGGCGCTGGGCAACGCGCTCCTGCTGGGTGTGGGCGGCAGCGGCCGCAGGTCCCTCACGAGACTGGCCTCGCACATGTGAGGGCCCCCAGGCGTGGTGGGCAGTGGGCGGCCGGTGGCAGACTCAGTTCCATTCGTGTTCTTCCACATGTTCTATGCTGAGGCAGACGCACCTGGCCCACAGGCTTCTAGACCTGGGAGAGTAACCTGGGGTCCAAGGAGAGACAGCAACAGTGCCCTGTGATGCTGCAGGGATGGGGGAGGGGTAGCTGCAGGCATCCAGGAGAGATTCCTAGAAGAGGTGGCCATGGGCCTTCTCTTCTAATCAAGGCTGGGAGGATGGAAGGGAAGGGCATTCCAGGCCGAGGGAGCAGCCTCAGCAAATGTCTGGAGGCAAGAGAGCAGGTTCAGGGTTGGGGGAGTCAGCAGGTCTGCCCAGAATGGGAGCCGATGGCTGGGGTTGGGGCTCTTGGCCTCAAGCTCTGGCATGCCTCCACCCAACCACCTGTCTCCAGGGCCGAGTATGAGTGCTTCCAGATTGAGCTGTCCAAGAACTATGGCATGACCGAGTGGCGTGATGATGTCAAGAAGGTCTTGCTCAAGGCTGGCCTGCACAGCCTGCCCATCACCTTCCTGTTCTCAGATACCCAGGTGCCACCACACAGGCAGTGGGCGGGATCCAGGGTGGGCTGGATACAACCCACCCCAGTGTGGCATCCTGGAAGGTGGTCAGTCCTTCATGCCCACGTCACTGTCAGTTGGGGTGGATCTTGGGAGGAATGGCTGGGACCAGGGGGAGGGGGCCAAACCTAGCCTGTCAGGGCTGGTGGGGGGCATAGATCATTACTATGCCCCGAGGGTAAAGAAGGCCCCTGGCACCATGGCTGACCACAAGCAGGACCATGCTCACTGGTCAACGGCTTCCTACCTCAAGGACCACAGGGCTTCTGCCTGAGGTGCTGTGCCTATGGCCCCCTTCTTGGGGCTGCTCCATCTGGAGCTCCCTAGATGAGGCCTCTCCCCAGGTCTGCAAGGAGGAGAGGTTCTGGGTCCAGGGCCTCAAGACAAACAGGGCAGTGCTTAAACCTGACTGGTGGTCGGGACTGGGCTGAATCTGAAGCCCTGGAAGGCTCCCAGCCCTACTCCTATCCCCCGGGCCCCCCTTACATAGGCAAGTGAGGGTGCCCTCTGGCACTGACTAGGCCCTGACCATATGAGATGGGCAAGGACCCATTTCTGCCTGTGGCCTGGTTTTCTCCTGTGAGTAAACTGAGACGTAGAGAGGCCTGGCAAGAGAGGAGGAAGACACCACATCTCCCACCCAGGACCCAGGCCCCTTCCACAGCCCAGCAGTGATGTTCAGAGTCTCTGCTGTAGAGCAGGCCTGGATGTGAGTCCTGGACCACGACTTGTGAAGTCACTTGTGTGACCCTGGGCTTCTCTGAGCCTTAGTGGCATGGTCTGTGGAATGGGGCTCCTGTGAAGGTCCAGTGAGACCATGGTCATGGAGCCCAACACCCAGGGGCCATCATCAAGGCTCAGCTCCTCCATCCCCATTTTCCCCCCAGATCAAGAACGAGTCCTTCCTAGAGGACATTAACAATGTCCTGAACTCAGGCGACATTCCCAACCTCTACAACACGGACGAGCAGGACCAGATTGTCAACACCATGCGGCCCTACGTCCAGGAGCAGGGCCTGCAGCCCACCAAGGCCAACCTCATGGCTGCCTACACTGGACGTGTGCGCAGCAGCATCCACCTGGTGCTGTGCATGAGGTACAGGCGGCCACTGCAACCTCGCAGGGACAGTGGTTTTAGGTGGGGGAGCACCCGGGACTGCCACAAGGGGAGGTGGCCTGGGCCTGGCCACCATGCCATTGGGTCCAGGCTGCTGTGCTGTTGTGTCCTGGCTTCCATGCCACAGGGCTGTGAAATGACCCTGGGTCCTGGGTTCCTGGGGTGTGTAAGTCAGTGTCTCAGGGCCTCATTTGGACCCCCACCTCCCCAGCCCCATTGGAGAGGTCTTCCGAGCTCACCTAAGGCAGTTCCCCTCCCTGGTCAACTGCTGTACCATCGACTGGTTTAATGAGTGGCCGGCAGAGGCCCTGGAGTCTGTGGCCACCATGTTCCTGAACGAGATCCCAGAGCTGGACGCCACCCCCAAAATAATTGAAGGACTGGTAGGTATCTTGGTGAGGAGCAAGCCCTTGAGGGGAACTGTGTAGGTTCGGGCTTGGGGTCACCAAGGCCTGGGTAAGAGTCCCAGGCCCGCTACTGATAGGAAGCCTTTGGGCAGACAGCTTTACCTAAGCCTCGGTTTCCTCATCTGTATAATGGGAATGCCACAAGGTTGTCACGGTGACACAGGAGGCTGGGCACACAGTTACACAGTCACTGTTTATCTTATTCCCTGAGGGCTCCATGGACACTTTCTTTAAAGAGCCGCCTGATATAGGGACTTCCCTGGGGGTCCAGTGGTTAAGATTTCACCTTCCACTGCAGGGGGTGAGGGTTCAATCCCTGGTCGGGGAGCTAAGATCCCACCTGCCTTGGTGACAAAAAACCAAAACGTAAAACAGAAGCAATATTGTAACAAATTCAGTAAAGAGTTTTTAAAAAATAGTTCACATTAACAAACAAACAAAGAGCCCCCTGATACAACCCAGAGACTACAGATGGGGTGGGGGGTAGATTTGTCTGGTCCAGCCTGAGAGAGTGATGGTCACCTGGGGGCCAAGAGCTAGGGTGAACCCATTTCTGCTCAGCTGTGCTGAGGCCTTGGGCCCTACCTCCCCACATCTACAGCCTCCGAGAGGGGCGCCACCTTAGGGCTTTCTGAGAGAAGCAGGTCATAGGGGCTGTGATAAGAGCACTGGGCCAAGAGCTGGGACACACCTGGGTCCAAGTTCAAAGTGAACTCTGCCCTTGACAACTGTGTGAACTTGAAAAAGCCCCTTAATTTCCCTGGGTCGTGGGATTTTTCGTCTGCAGAATAGGTGGCCTTTACCTGGAGGTCGTGAGGATCATAGGAGAGAGTGAGTGTAAGGGCCGTTGAGGTTCCTGCATGTGGCTCCCTCCCCAGAACCAGGCTTCAGTGGCTTCAAGGGCACCCTGGTGCCCCATCTTTGCTGGGGGCTCTACAAGACTGGCATCAGTGGTCTGCTCCCTCACAGATTCAGGTTTGCGTGTACATCCACCAGTCAGTGGCCAAGAAGTGTGTCGAGTATCTGGCCGAGCTTGCCCGCCACAACTATGTGACCCCCAAGAGCTACCTGGAGCTGCTCAATATTTTCTCCATCCTCATCGGGCAGAAGAAACAGGAGCTGAAAACCGCTAAGAACCGCATGAAGAGTGGTCTCGACAAGGTGGGCCAGGGTGGGGCCTTGTGGGCAACGTCTAGCTGCCCGTGGTTCTGCCCATGCAGTCTCAGTCCTGACCCCAGAGGCCCAGCCTGGCCTTTCAATTGGCAGCCCACAGTGTTAAATGGGTGGCTTCCTCCCTCACCAAAAGAGCAAAAGCTGCTGGCCAAGGGCAAGGCCAAAGCAGGTCACCCCAAATATTTTTAGGGGACTGCTCCCTTCCTCTGGGGTCCACTGGGCAACGTGGGGGCCACTGAAGCTGCTGGCCACCACCTCTCACTCGTGAATGAGGGCGGCCCTGCAGGGACCTCTCCCCTCCCCCCTCCAGGCCTAACTCACTCTCTGGTCCCCATCACACCGTCACACCGGATTTCCTCTCTGTGCCCCCCACCTCCCACCCCCCAGCTGCTGCGCACTTCGGAGGACGTGGCCAAGATGCAGGAAGAGCTGGAGATTATGCGCCCCCTGTTGGAGGAGGCTGCCAAGGAGACCACGCTCACCATGGAGCAGATCAAGGTTGGGGGTGCTCCTGGCCCCCTCCCTGATGGCTGACCACGTCTGAGGATGCTCGGCATCCCCATGCAACCACAAGATCCCTAGCTGCCTGGCCTCACAGGTTGCTTAGCCTCTTGGTGCCCAGTTCCCTCATTCAGTCATGTGTTCATTCAACAAATGCTTGCTCAGAACCTATTCTATGCCAAGCGCTGCACTGGGCAGAGGATATGGTGATGAGCAAGACAGACAAATCCAAACCCAATAATCACAACACGGACTGAGCAGCAGGGCAGCCACAGGTAGCGGTGCAGAGTCTGCCTGAGTCTCCCTCTAAGATCCTCTGAGTCTACAAGAGGGCCCACATTTGAGGGCCGGTCCTCACAGCAGCCTCTGCAGGTTTGCATATTCATGATGGCTGCTTTCTGGCAGAAACAATCACGTCCTGCTCTACGAAGGCAGTGGTATTGAAAATTTTTCCAGCAGATGGAAAGAAAGTGACTTGTGGGAGGGGAGTGCCTTTCTCTGTTCTGCATGGAGGTGCCCTGTGGGTTTAGGGGGTCCTGCCCATGGGGCAGTTATGCTCAAGCATGTAAAGTTCTGAGCCCCATGCCAGGCCCACGATGAGCACTCAGGATTGGAAGAGGTTCCTAGCACTCCCAGGTCTCCGTGGGCTGTCACAGCCGAGAGGGTCCTTAGAGAATGGGGCATCCCAACCCTCATTTCCTTCCACCTGGGGAGACTGGGACACAGAGAGGAGAAAGGGGAGGAGGGCACACCTGTCCCTGACACAGGCCATCACTGGGCCTTCCCTATTTCTGGTCCCTAGGTGGACACAACCATTGCTGAGGAGTCCCGGAATTCAGTGCAAGCAGAGGAGATCAAGGCCAATGAGAAGGCCAGGAAGGCACAAGGTATTGCTGACGATGCCCAGAAGGATCTGGATGAGGCTCTGCCCGCCCTGGATGCAGCCCTGGCCAGTTTGCGCAACCTCAACAAGAATGATGTGACCGAGGTGGGTGGCTAGGCACCTCCCAGGCTTTTCTTGGCATCCCTCCCTGGAGCCCTCTTGTGTCCTGGCCCCTAGGCCCTCCCTCTACACATCCCTTGAGGGTCATATGTCAAGAGATGAGGGCAGAACTAGGGCTTGAATCCAGCTGCCTGCCCTTACCTCCTTGTATCAGCCCCCAGGGCCCGGGCAGGTGCATGAGGAGGGCTTTGGGCCTTGAGAAATGAGCATACAGGACCTCATGGCCAGGCCTGGGTATATGGGGGAGCAGTAGTTGCCATAGGCTAAGGCAGACCTTGGGGGATCCCCGGGTGTGCCCTTGGTCTGTAGTGGTAGGGACTTGGTTGGTGGGGCCCGCCCTGTCTGGTGGCTGTCCCTGCCTGTAGGTACCCACTCCGTGATGGACCTCCCCCCTCCCCACTCTTGGCCTGGCTCACAGGTGCGTGCCATGCAGCGGCCACCCCCAGGCGTGAAGCTGGTCATAGAAGCTGTGTGCATCATGAAGGGTATCAAGCCCAGGAAGGTCCCTGGAGAGAAGCCTGGCTCCAAGGTGGATGACTACTGGGAGCCAGGCAAGGGGCTGCTGCAGGACCCAGGCCGCTTCCTGGAGAGCCTCTTCAAGTTTGACAAGGTGAGCGTGCCAGACACCCGGCCAGCTGGGAGTGAGTGAGAGCAGGACCCAGCTGGGCAGAGAAGTGGGGAGAGGAACCGGCCCCCTCCCCCACCAGCGCTGGGGCCTCCATCCTATCTCACTCTGCCTGCAACACACACAGCCCTGTGGCCACAGAGCTGATGGGACCAGATCCTGGCACAGAGGAGCTCTCCAGCTGGTGGGGGAAACAGACAGACCAACCAACAGATGGGTGTTGAGGAAATCAGGACCTGGGAAGGCTCCTATGCCCATAGGACATCACCCACAGTCACCCCAGGGCTCTGCAGCCTGGAGATTCTCTCTCCTGCCCTTTTCTCCCTGAAACCCCCATGGTGCTGGCCAAGACCTTCCCTGGCTGCTCAATCATCGCCTCTCCCTCAGCCTCAACACCTGAGGTTTAGTGCCTGTCTGTCTCTGGATTTCTCTGCCTTCCTGTCTATCTGGGGTTCTCAGTATCCATAGGCATGCACTCTCATGGGGCTGCTTAGGGTTAGGTCAGCCTGGAGCCCGCAGCCCTCTTGGAGGGCCCCTTTCCAGCCCAGAAATTAGTCCCATGTGGGCCGCTGCCCCCCCTCCCCCACCATGTGTCAGTGTTGGAGCCCTGGGCACGTCCCAGACTGCACTGGGAGGGCAGAAACAATGGCCCATCTCAGTGACAGCTGGACTCTGTATGGGCTTCCCCATCCCTCTAACTGAGCCCAAATCAGGAGGCTCACGGCCAGCACTCAGGTTCCCCTGGTCCCAGGCTCTGACCTCTGGGAGCTCATGAACAATACAGATTCCTGGGCTCATCCTGAATTACAGAGCTGGATTCTCCCAGGGTAGGACAAATGCTCCAAGAGTATGGTGAGCTCTCGGAGTGGGGATTATTACATTTGAACGTGAGCCGGGTTGGGCATCAGAACCACTCACTCGTCTCCACATTGGCCAGGAAGGAGCCCTTATCTCTAAATGGGTTTTAAATGGAGCCTGCATATTATCAGGTCTTCTTTTTTTAATTTTATTTATTTATTTATTTATTTATTTTTATTTATTTATTTAGGCTGCGCCGGGTCTTAGTTGTGGCACGCGGGACCTTCGTTGCGGCATGCGGGATCTTTTTAGTTGTGGCGTGTGGACTTCCTAGTTGCGGCATGCATGTGGGATCTAATTCCCTGACCAGGGATTAAACCCGGGCCCCCTGCATTGGGAGCGCGGAGTCTTACCCTCTGGACCACCAGGGAAGTCCCTGTATTATCAGATCTTGAGGTTGCGTCATTTCTTGAGAAAAAAATCTCTGATCATATTATTTGAAATCCTAGAATACAGAAGATCCTCTTCTGGCCAGCTTTTGTGGGTTGTGTTTACTCCCTAGGGAGGACACCTGTACTGAGGCCTACACGGGGCATAGCGGCAGGAGCAGGATGCCCCTCAGCCCTGCAGAGCCTTCTCTGTCCTCCCTGAGAAGCAGCCCCCTGAGCGCATTGTTCCCACCTGCAGGACAACATTGGGGAGGCGGTGATCAAAGCCATCCAGCCATACATCGACAATGAAGAGTTCCAGCCGGCCGCCATCGCCAAGGTGTCCAAGGCCTGCACCTCCATCTGCCAGTGGGTGCGCGCCATGCACAAGTACCACTTCGTGGCCAAGGCCGTGGAGCCCAAGCGGGTGAGGGCTGGGTAGACCTAGGGGGCAGGGGAGAGGGCGTGGGCTCCTCTGGGCACCAGTAAAGCTAGTCCTGCGCCCTCTGCCTGCAGCAAGCCCTGCGGGAGGCCCAGGATGACCTGGAGGTGACACAGAGGATCCTGGAGGAGGCGAAGCAGCGCCTGCACAAGGTGGAGGATGGCATTGCCACGATGCAGGCCAAGTACCGAGACTGCATTGCCAAGAAGGAGGAACTGGAGCTGAAGTGTGAGCAGTGCGAGCAGCGGCTGGGCCGCGCTGACAAGGTGCAAGGGCCTGTGGTGTGGCCTGCCCCCGACAGGCTGGAAGGGCCCGGGTGATAGGGGGTGTCCCAGGGTGGCTGCCCACACACCCCACACCAGCCACCTCGGGAACTGCACCAGGCAGGGACACCCAGGCCCCCGGCCCAGCCTCCCAGAACCCACCCCGTGGGCTGTCCTTGCAGCTCATCAACGGACTGTCAGACGAGAGGGTGCGCTGGCAGGATACGGTGGAGAACCTGGAACACACGCTCGACAACATCTTCGGGGACGTGCTGGTGGCTGCTGGCTTTGTGGCCTACCTGGGCCCCTTCACGGTAAGGAGCCCCCGGCCCCGCCTTGAGGCCTCACCTCCACGAGGAGTGGCCTGAGGGTGGCTCTTCTCTCACTCATTCAACAAGCACTTCTCAGGCGCCCCGTCTGAGCCAGGTGCTGTTCCAGGCACTGGGGATATGGCAGCTCACAAAACAGCCAGAAAACCTACTCTGGTGGGGCTGGCCTTCTAGAGGGAAGTGTGAGCTCACACTGCCGTGCTTTCTGTGTGCCTCTCATTCAATCCTCACAGCTGCCCTGACGAGTGGGCATTGTTGTTCTTATGCTGGTTTCACAGATAAGGGGCTGAGGATTGTGGAGGCCGAGGATGTTCCCCAAAGTGGGGCTGGAGCTCAGGCCTCCGTCTCCACGTCTGAGCTCTGACCTCTGCACAACTGCTGAGTGCTGGGGTGCAGGGGGAAGTGGGAGGGCATCGCGGCTGTCTCGGTGGGGTGGCCCTGAGTCTGGCATCTCCCCAGGGCCAGTACCGCGCGGTGCTCTATGACAGCTGGGTCAAGCAGCTCACGACTCACCATGTCCCACACACCTCTGAGCCCACGCTAATCAGGACTCTGGGGAACCCCGTGAAGATCCGCTCGTGGCAGGTGCCCACCCTGGGGGGCTGGAGCAACTGGGCTGGGCCTGCAGTGTGGTCGGGCTGGGCCAGGAGCCTCCCGCCTCCCTCCCACCCTCTTTCCTGGGTCTGCTTAGAGATGCGTCTCCTGAGCCCACCCGGGGCCAGTCAGAGGCTGGTGGGTAGGCGAGGAGAAAGCCGAGCGAATGGTACAGATGCTGGCTAACTGTGGGCAGAGAGGTCAAGGGGTGCTTATGAGAGTGCGGGTGGGGTGGGAGAGCAGTGTCCAGAGTGAGGGTTATGAGGTCATGTCCGAGCTAGACCCTGAAGGACAGGTAGAGCTGACACAAGGAGAGAGCCAAGAGGCTTAGGCAGAGGCTGAGCGTGAACACAGTCCGGGAGGGCTGATGGGCTTTACTGGCTCCGTGAAGATGGTCTGACTGAGCAATGACTCAGTAGGCAAAAGGAACAACGGGCCCGGCGAAGGAGGGTGTCAGGAGCCAGCCAATAGGAGGGAGACCAGTCCTGGGGGCTGAGACCTCAGGACTGCCCTTCACCCTCAAGAGGGTGCAGTAAGGAGCAGGGAAACACAGCCAAAGCACAAGGTTGGGAGTAGCTGATGTCCCAGCTGAGCCTGCTGTGTGAGACCCCCGACCCAGCCCGGTCCCCCACAGGTTGCTGGCCTCCCCAACGACACACTGTCAGTGGAGAATGGGGTCATCAACCAGTTCTCCCAGCGCTGGACCCACTTCATTGACCCTCAGAGTCAGGCCAACAAATGGATCAAGAACATGGTGAGCCCACCCACCGGGTGCCACAACCCCACCCAGCGGGGCTTAGCAGGTGCAGGGGGAGTAGCTGAGCCTCAGCTGGTTCTCAGCCCCCACGGCCCTCACTCGCCCCCTGTGCCCACAGGAGAAGGACAGCGGGCTGGATGTGTTCAAGTTGAGCGACCGCGACTTCCTGCGCAGCATGGAGAATGCCATCCGCTTTGGCAAGCCCTGCCTTCTAGAGAACGTGGGCGAGGAGCTGGATCCCGCCCTGGAGCCCGTGCTGCTCAAGCAGGTGGGCCTGCAGCACTGGGCGTGGGGGTGGCCCCCTTCCCCTGCCTCACTGGTGAAGCCCAGGCCACAGCGCTTGCCCATCCCACCTGCCACAGACATACAAGCAGCAGGGGAACACGGTGCTGAAGCTAGGAGACACGGTGATCCCCTACCATGAGGACTTCAGGATGTACATCACCACCAAGCTGCCCAACCCACACTACACGCCCGAGATCTCCACCAAGCTCACCCTCATCAACTTCACCCTGTCTCCCAGGTAAGCGCTTGGTCCCTGGGCCCCCCAGCATCAGCTCTGCCTCAGCCTGCCTGGCTGCCTCCTCCCACCCCGAGGCAGAGACTCAGTGGGTTTCCCCCTGAGGCCCCGCCAGCTTCCTCCCAAGCACTCTGCATTTCAGGTCTTTCTAGCCCCTCCACCAGCTCCCTTTACTTGCCACCGTTTCCACCTGAGAAACCCCACCCTCAGATCATCCTGATCCCTGGTCAGGAACCCCTCCCCCAGCCTCCCTGGCCAGCACTAGCCCCACCTCATCTGGATACCCTTTCCCCACAGCCCTTGCTGAGCCCTTGTGGACTCACCCCAGAGCTGTCCTGGAGCCCTGTGGGGGGCATACTCTGGCTCCCTGCACCCAAGCCGTTTCCTGCCCTTGCTGCCCTAAGCCGAGGCACTATAGCTTTTGCTGACCACCCACAGAGAGTGCTAAGGCCTCCATGCCAGTGGCCGCTATGAACCTCTCCACAGACAAGGGGGTGAAAACATCCTTAAGTCCTGTCCCTCCCCATCACCCCCAGCCCCCTCCTGCTGAGAGGGAGTTTTTCAGAGACCCCAGCAACTCACACGTTCAACTGCCTGGCTCCTGCTGGGATTCCAAGCTGCCACCTGAGGTCTCACTGAGAACTGGTCACTTTGAAGCCAGGCTCTGCCTTAGCCCTGCAGCCTGAGACAGAGGCCAGGCCTCCCAGGTGACACCAACAGGGATGCTAGGCCCTTTGGATCCCCAGGAACACAGGTACATAGGTGAGCAGGCTCAAGGCTGGCCCTCCAGGGCCCACCAGGTGTCACAGACATAATGTCCCCTGCCCCTGGCAGTGGCCTAGAGGACCAGCTGCTGGGCCAGGTAGTGGCTGAGGAGCGGCCTGACCTTGAGGAAGCCAAGAACCAGCTGATTGTCAATAATGCCAAGATGCGCCAGGAGCTGAAAGACATTGAAGACCAGATCCTGTACCGGCTCAGCTCCTCTGAGGGCAACCCTGTGGATGACATGGAGCTCATCAAGGTGCTGGAGGCTTCCAAGATGAAGGCTGCTGAGATCCAGGTCAGCAACTGCCTGCCCGCCCCTGCCTGCCTCTCCCCACCTGCCCCAGGCCTGCCCCCTGTCCCCACCCACCTCTTCCTGGTGCCCTTTGACAACCTACCAGGGCCTGACCAGCACCCCCTGTACTGCACCCGCAGGCCAAGGTCAGGATTGCAGAGCAGACAGAGAAGGACATTGACCTCACGCGCATGGAGTACATTCCCGTGGCCGTCCGCACCCAGATCCTCTTCTTCTGCGTGTCTGACTTGGCCAACGTGGACCCCATGTACCAGTACTCCCTCGAGTGGTTTCTCAACATCTTCCTCTCAGGCATCGCCAACTCAGAGAGGGCAGGTAGCCCTGGCACAGATGCACATGTTGACACAAACACCAGGCTCTACCCTGGCACAGGTGTGACACACCTGGATGCATTTCCACAGTGGGCACACACACGTAGACTCACACCCATGTCCACTCATACACACCCTCATCAGACTTACACTACGTAAGAACACGCACCCCTCCTACCCTCCTCAGAGCAAATGCCCCAAGGGGGTGCCCAGACTGCCCCTTTGGCTACTGGGGAGATGGGCTGGGCTGGGCTGGGCCCCAGGGATCTTGCTTCCCTCCCTTCTCCCTGCACTGCCATCACCCCTCTGCCCTGCAGACAACCTAAAGAAGCGCATCGCCAACATCAACCGCTACCTGACCTACAGCCTCTACAGCAATGTCTGCCGCAGCCTCTTCGAGAAGCACAAGCTGATGTTCGCCTTCCTACTGTGTGCCCGCATCATGATGAACCAGGGCAAGATCGACCAGGTGCGTGATGGAGGGGCGGCCAGTTCCTTGCTTGAAAACAGCCAGGAGGCCCTGGGTTAACTATGGCCCAGCAGCTCCTGTGCACATGTCTTCTCAGAGCCTTGAGAGTGCTGGTGAGCACAGAGACAGTCCTGAGCCTCCTGGCTCATGGTCTCATGAGCCCCAGGTATTTTGTGGTGCGTTGGAAAGCACTGAGAGCACAGCCACCACTGCTTGAGCCGGGTGCTGGGATCACAGCTACCCTCTGACCTACCCCCACAAAACCCGTGGGAAGCAGAGTTCTGATTCTTCCTACTTTCCAAGTGAGGAAACAGAGGCTCAGAGGTCAAATCCTTTGCCTAAGGTCACACAGCCAGGGAAAGGGAAAGAGGTGACACTAACCCAGACCTGTGCAACTGCTACCCCTAAGGGGAACTCCATGTCTCTGGCTGAGGATGGTAGGGGAGGCACTGCTGGGTGGGGCGCTGGAGGCAGGCCTCAGGGCCTGGGCACTAGCCTCCCCTGTCCCTTGCCAGAACGAGTGGCGCTACCTCCTGTCCGGGGGCTCTGTCCCTGTCATGAGTGAGAACCCTGCCCCGGACTGGCTGTCAGACCGGGCCTGGCGAGACATCCTGGCACTCTCCAACCTGCCGGCCTTCTCCTCCTTCGCCCTTGACTTTGTGAAGCATCTATCGGAATTCCAGGCTATCTTTGATAGCCCTGAGCCCCACCGGTGAGCTGGGACCCAGGGCACAGCAGGGTGGGCACATCCAGGGGCTAAGACCCAGGAACAGGCTTGCCCTGGAGCCTTCTCTGAGGGGCCACACAGGGTTGCCCTGCAGCTGTGACTACATCTCTTCCATGCCCCTGGCCATGTACCCCTGGACACCCCATTCTCCCCTGCTGTCCAGCAAGCAGAGACCCTGTGGCCAGTGCCCTCCCACAGGTTGGCTCTCAGGGGGACGTGGGCACTGTTGCAGGGAGCCCTTGCCTGGCATCTGGGACCAGTACCTGGACCAGTTCCAGAAGCTGCTGGTCCTCCGCTGCCTACGTGGGGACAAGGTTACCAATGCCATGCAGGACTTCGTGGCCACCAACCTGGAGCCACGCTTCATTGAGCCCCAGGCAAGTGCTGTCAGCCAGCAGCTAGGCTAATCCCCACCCTGGGTCCCAGGATCCTGGCTGCACCTGGACAGACCACTTTGCAGCCTTGGTCAGGCCAGGACCCCTAGCCATCCCAAAAAGCTCTGAGAGGTTCCAGGTCCCACCAGGAAGCCCCTCTGGGACTACTCTGGGGGCCCCAGGACCCCCCCTACCTCTCCCTGGTCACCTGCCCCTGAGGAGAAGCTCTAGGTGGCCCCAGCATCTCTCCCTGCCCTGCAGACAGCCAACCTGTCACTGGTGTTCAAAGACTCCAACTCCACCACGCCCCTCATCTTCGTGCTATCACCTGGCACTGACCCGGCAGCCGACCTCTACAAGTTTGCCGAAGAAATGAAGTTCTCCAAGAAGCTCTCTGCCATCTCCCTGGGCCAGGGCCAGGTAAGGGCAAGGGGGTGGGGGAGAAGGGAGTTGGTGGGCTGGGTCAGCTGGTCCCCCACCACTCAGCACTCCTGTCCCCACAGGGCCCTCGGGCAGAAGCCATGATGCACAGCTCCATGGAGAGGGGCAAGTGGGTCTTCTTTCAGAACTGCCACCTGGCACCGAGCTGGATGCCAGTCCTGGAGCGCCTCATTGAGCACATCAATCCCGACAAGGTACACCAAGGGAATACAGTACATCCATCCAGGACTGATAAGGCTAAATGAGATCGTCCCACAGAGCACTCAGCCCAGCCACCGGCACACAGTGGGCGCTCAGGAAGTGACATATGTAACACATATCAACTAGATTAATCTTCCCAGTGGCCCTCTCAAGTTACTGCTACCAGTGACTCGCCCAGGGCCACCCAGCACAGACGGGTGACCCTGGAACTTGCCGAAGCCCATGTTCTTTACCAGTGGTCCGTGCAGCCTGGTCTGGCCCAGCCCAACCCAGGGGTGGAGTCAGGCTGAGGGTGGCTCAGGGTCCTTGGGTAGGAGGGAGCCTGGTGTTGGGGCAGCCACCAGGTACGGATCTCAATGCTCACGTGGAGCATGGCCACCAGGTGCACCGGGACTTCCGCCTGTGGCTCACCAGCCTGCCCAGCAACAAGTTCCCAGTGTCCATCCTACAGAACAGCTCCAAGATGACCATTGAGCCGCCACGCGGGGTCAAGGCCAACCTGCTCAAGTCTTACAGCAGCCTCAGCGATGACTTCCTCAACTCCTGTCACAAGGTGAGACACACTTGGCACGTGCACCCCAACCTGCCCCATCTCCATCCCCACCCTTCACGCCCCTCCGCCCCGCCCCCACCTCCGGCAGGTGATGGAGTTCAAGTCCTTGCTGCTGTCTCTGTGTTTGTTCCATGGGAATGCCCTGGAGCGTCGTAAGTTTGGGCCCCTGGGCTTTAACATCCCCTATGAGTTCACGGACGGGGACCTGCGCATCTGTGTCAGCCAGCTCAAGATGTTCCTGGACGAGTATGACCACATCCCCTACAAGGTGGGCTGGGGATGGGCTGAGGGCGGGGAGCTGGGCGCCTGTGGGGGCCTGACCTACCCACCCCATAGGTCCTCAAGTACACGGCAGGGGAGATCAACTACGGGGGCCGCGTCACTGATGACTGGGACCGCCGCTGTGTCATGAACATCCTGGAGGACTTCTACAGCCCCGCCGTGCTCTTCCCCGAGCACAGCTACAGTGCCTCGGGTGTCTACCACCAGATCCAACCCACCTACGACCTCAACGTGAGCACACACTGGGGCCATGCTTTAGGCGGCCTGCCAAGCTGGGGTCCTGGGGTGCCGTGAACACCTGGGTGCTGGGAGACTTGGCCCCTACCGGCCAGTAGCTCCTTTTCATTGATTGATCCATCCCACAAAGATAGCCCTGGAGCTCAGGTCCTGTGGGCAGAGGCCAACCCCCACCTCTTAGCCCCTGCCCGAGAGGACTTTGTGAGGCTGGGAGGGGCTGGGCGGCTCCTCTGAGGCTGCCAGGTGAGGCAGTGAGGCGGGAAGCAGCCCAGACCACAGTCAGGGAGGGCTCCCTGAGGAAATGATGCTTCAGCTAAGATGTGTGAGGAGCAGGCAGGCGCTGGGTGGAGCACCCAGAGTGTGGTTCAGCAGTGTAAAGGGCCTGTGGCAGGAGGGGCTGTGACAGGTTTGAGCAGCTGAATGAAGAAGCAGGGAGCTAGGCAGCAGGGAGAAGTGGGCTAGGAGGGAGCAGAGGCCATGGAGTCCCGAGGGTAAGAGGGAGATGCGTAAAGCTTGCAACCAGGGGTGACGAGTAGGGGATGTGCTCAATTGGAGGGCTGTCCCGGAGGCTGGAGGTACAGCAGGGCAGGGGCTTCAGTCACAGCGCTCCTACCCTCCAGGGCTACCTCTCCTACATCAAGAGCCTTCCACTCAATGACATGCCTGAGATCTTTGGCCTGCATGACAATGCCAATATCACCTGTGCCCAGAATGAGACCTACACCCTGCTTGGCACCATCGTCCAGCTGCAACCCAAATCATCCTCTGCAGGCGGCCAGCGCCGGGAGGAGGTTAGTGGCAGCAGGGGAAAGGGCCCAGTGGTTGGGCAGGACCAGTCTCCTATCCACCACCATGCCTGTTCCCCTGTGGGAAGGAACTCTGTGCATGTAGAATTCTTTGCGCCCACAGATAGTGGAGGATGTGGCCCAGAACATTCTGCTCAAGGTGCCTGAGCCCATCAGCTTGCAGCGGGTGATGACCAAGTACCCTGTGCTGTATGAGGAGTCAATGAACACGGTGCTAGTACAGGAGGTCACTCGGTAATCCCCTGCCACCCCCAGCCCTGAGTCAGCAGGCCACTGGGCTATAGAGTAATGACAGCAAAAGCTACACCAAGTGCTATAAACCTATTCTCTAACTCAGCCACATTTCTATTCCATTTTACAGATGAGTAAACCAAGGCCCAAAAAGGTTACATGACTTGTCTAAGGTCATACATTTACTAACAGCCAGAGCTGGAATTGGTACTCAGGCCACTCGACCCCACTCTATGCTCTTAGCCCCTATGTTCTGCCATTGTTTTTTTGTCTACGGCCTACAACTGGGGAGTGTGGATATGGCCACACGGCCCCAGATCACTGCCTTCCTCCTTGCCACTGGCTCCATAGGTACAACCGGCTGCTGCAAGTGATCACACAGACGCTGAGAGACTTGCTCACAGCACTCAAGGGGCTGGTGGTGATGTCCTTGCAGCTGGAGCTGATGGCTGCCAGCCTATACAACAACACTGTGCCCGAGCTCTGGAATGCCAAGGCCTACCCATCACTCAAGCCGCTGTCCTTATGGGTCATGGACCTGCTGCAGCGCCTGGACTTCCTGCAGACCTGGATCTCCAAGGGCATCCCAGCTGTTTTCTGGATCAGCGGCTTCTTCTTCCCCCAGGCTTTCCTGACAGGCACCCTGCAAAACTATGCCCGCAAGTCTGTCATCTCCATCGACACCATCTCCTTTGATTTCAAGGTCTGGACTCAGCCAGGGCCAGGTCAGGTGACAGGCTGGGGTGTGGCCCAGGCAGGAGGAGCACGGAGGCCACAGCACGCTGGCAGAATCAGGGGACCCCTGAGAGGGGGTTGGGGGACAGGGAGAGCCAGAAGAGACCATAAGCCCCAGGGAAATCCCTAGGGGCAGAGCACAGACTGTAGGCTACCAGCTGAAACAGCAGGTGAAGGGGGGAGGCAGGCAGAGCCCTCAGGAGGGAGCTTGTGCCTCCTGACCCAAATCCTAACCCAGATTCTGGGTGTTTATATGTGAGGGGGCATCTGTGTGCCCACTACAGGTGATGCGCCAGTCAGTATCAGAGCTCAAGACAAGACCCAAAGATGGGTGCTTCATCCATGGACTGTTCCTGGAAGGTGCCCGATGGGACCCTCTGGCCTTCCAGCTGGCTGAGTCTCGGCCCAAGGAGCTATACACAGAGATGGCCGTTATCTGGCTCCTGCCAACGCCCAACCGCAAGGTCCAGAACCAGGACTTCTACCTGTGCCCCATCTACAAGACACTGACCCGTGCTGGTATGGGGCCCAGGGCGGGGAGCCTACACCACAGGTGGGGGTCCAGGGTTGGGCCAGTTAGGCTGACCCAGGTTAGCTAAACAGGATGGCTGACAGAGGTCAGTCACCACTCACTCCTGAGACTGACTAGGCCAGGACAGAGCTGGGCCAGTAGTAGGCAAGGTGATGCCCAGAGGCTGGGCCCAGTCTGTGGGGAGTGGCCCCTGAGCTCACCATCCTCTTGCCTCCCTTAGCAGACCCACCTTGGGTCTGGGAGCCCCAGCCTGCCAATGGAGGTTCAGAGGGGGTAACTGAGGCCTGGAGAGGTGGGGTGGGCCTGGGCTGGGTCCACAGGGAATGAGCAGGGGTGTCAACTCTCCCATTCCCATCCTCAGTCGTCAGTGCAGTAACTTAGGGCAGGCCTGAGCCTTGGCCACACTCCCCAGACAGGCTTCCTCTTGGATCAGGTCCCCTTCCTTGTCCCAAGCTCAGTCTGCAAAGTCCACTGCCTTTCTTTATACCCTGTTCCTGCCCTAGTTGAAGCAGACAACTTAACCTTCCCCCTTCTTGTCTGCTCTAGGAACACTATCAACCACAGGCCACTCCACAAACTACGTCATTGCTGTGGAGATCCCCACCGACCAGCCCCAGCGACACTGGGTAAAGCGTGGTGTGGCCCTCATCTGTGCCCTGGACTACTAGATCCAGACAGAAGGGCTGGGGCCATTAAAGTTGCATTTCCTAAACAGTCCAGCTGAGCCTTAGCTGCTTACACCAGGCCACCTCTGTAGAACCCACTGCCAGGGAAACGGTGGGGGTGAGAGGATACAGTGGCCTCAAGAGAAAATGTGGTTAGCAGGGGGAAGAGTGGCACAGTTGGCAGCTTTGACCTGCAACAAGGGAAGAGAGATGAGCCTTGCAAGGTCCCAGAGCCCCTCCAGGGACTACACACCAGACAGGACTAGAGACAGAGGTGCCACCTCCACTGAGTCCCAACACCTCTCCAGGTTGCAAAGCTGTCAGAGCTGGTGAAAGCCATGGCCCTCTCCTCCCACACTACACCTTGCACACAACTCCTCAGGTTCCACAGCCCACCCGAAGCCCCTCCTCAGTTCAGACCCTAAGTCCCAGGCCTAGGGTCCCAAGAACCTCTGCCCCAGAAGGCTGAATGCCCGAGAATGCACTCCCCTTACCTCTTTGGTCACACACAGGGCCCTGGGCCCAGGTCTGGTTAGGTCCCACTCCCACCACAGCCCTGGCCTACAAACCTCAGGCCAGCAAGCACAGGAGGGCTCATTTTTTAGGAGAGTTTTATTCATTCATTAGTCCAATATTTACAGGGGCCAGAGGGGTTGGGCTATGCTTAGCGCAGAGGCAGCTGCCATGCCTGCCAGCTGCCCCCCACCCTGGTCACTATGTACACATAAGGGGCCCGCCTGGATCACCTTCAAAGCCACCTGGAAGAGGCCATGGGGCTATGTTTGGGGCCTGAGCTCCAGAGGCAGTGCTGGGCCCATCAGCCGTTGGCATCAGGCCCTCTGGGAACATGGGGCTCCAACTAGTTGTCTTGGTCCTATTGTCCCCCACCCTGAGTGCCTTGCAGAAGCTGAGAAAGCTGGCATGGCAGGGAGAGCTGAGTGGTGCCAGCTTCCTGCAAGCAGCCCTGTCTCTGCTGTCTCTAAGAAGAGGGAGACATGGTAATACTGAGGGGCGGGCAGAGGCTCCTCTGAGCCCAGGAGCCCAGGAGCCCAAGGCAGGCCCCTTGCCAGGGCCACAACACTGAAGACAAAGAGCCCAGGGCCTTGCCACAGAGAGCAGTCTTACTAAGCCTGGCCAAAGCCAGGCCACCAAACAGCTCAAACACTTCTCTCTGCTCAGGCCATGGGACCCAAGCAGGCTGCTCACCCCACCCCCACTGGAACACCCCACTCCCAGTCTAGCCCAGCAGCCAGGTCCCTGAGTTTGGAGCTCTCCCAGGAGGAATGAAGAGCAGACCTGGCTTCCTCGCAACAGGGACAAATGGGGCCAGAGCAGCAGGGCCCCCAGCTGTGACCCTGCAGGAGTGACCCTGGCCCTCCAGGATGACAGATGTTAGGAGAGAACTCAGAGTCAGGAAGCTGACTATGTCAACACAGTGGTGGCAAGATGGGTTAGAGCCCAGAAAAATAGACGTCTCTGTAGGTAAAATATATATTCTGCTGCCCAGGCAGAAAGGCCAGGTCCTGCCCCTCCACAGCCGGCTGTGGAGGAAGCTGCAGCACCTCCCTGTGCCCCAGCTCCTGCTTCCAGAGCATGACGGGGCAGCCCTGCCCTGGCAGGCACTGGGGTACCATGCAGAGAATCCTGGCCTGGCTCCTATTCCCAGGGCCTGGCTCCTATTCCCAGGGTCTGGGCTCTCTGACTGGAACTATTCAGTAATACTGGGAAGAGGGGGAGTGGGGCAGGGGAGGGCCCTGGTGAGGGCCGTGTGGCAAGAGTGAGCAGCAGGGTCAGGGCCAGCAGTCCTCACTGGCGCTTGGCCTTGTAGGGGCGTGAGCGTTTCCGCCGGTCAGGCTTCCGCTGCTTGTGGAGTCGGCCAATGCTGACCCCCTGGCGCCGCCGCACCGAGATGTTCTGCTCCACCAGGTTGGCCAGCATGCCTGTGGAGAGGCGCAGGCCCTTAAGCGGGTGGCTGGATGCCCAGCAGCCACTTGCTCAACCGGCCACAGCCTCCGGTCAGAAGCTGAGGCTCTCTCGGCCCTCCCTGAGACTACAGTCTGCTCAAGCTCCAGCAGAGGCCTAAAGGAGGGGGCCTGAGGGCCAGGGCTCTGAGCAGGGCATGCCAGGTAAGGTGCAGCAGCGAGACCCCTCACCTTCCTGAGCCAGCATGGAGATGAAGGTGCAGATGAACTCATCGTAGTTGTGTGTCCTTCTCTGGTCGTCGATCTGTGGGAGGGAAGAGTGAGGACATGAGGACGCTGCGGCCATCTCCCCAGAGCAGCCACCAGCTGACCCCAGCAGGTCGCACCTCTGGGAAGACAGGAGGGCAGAGGACCAGGCAGCTGGAGAGAGGGCCCACCTTGAACTTCTTCCTCTTCTCCACCTCTTCCTTGAGGCAGGCCTCATAGTTTGCGATCTCAGCCTCCACACACTTCAGCAGTGCCAGCAGCTCCTGCCAAAACCCAGCAATGGCACCCGTGGTGGGGGCGCTGGCCAGCACCAAAGCCCCACTACCAGCAGGCAGCTAGAGGCAAGGATGAGCAGCCAGAGTCCCTGGAGCCTATTGAGGCCCCTGCCACCACCCGACCCAGACAGGCTTCCTGGCACCTGGCTTCAGCCACCACCCTTCACACCAAAATTCCAACTAGGAACCCAGCACCTGGGCAGCAGCGCCCTAGGCCCTTCCCTTGTCAGTATTAGAAGAGAAAGCTGCAGAAGGGCTCACCTTGGGTGAGTACTTCTCCCCGCTCAAGGGCTCACTAGACCTGACCAGCCCAGGCTTCTCTCTGCTATCCACAGCCTCCACCACCTCTTTCTCCTCTGGGCTACCAGACCCCTGGCTGCCTTGGCTCGGTCTGATGGAAGGTGAGGAACCCTTCCCACTCTCTGGGAAGAGAAGGCACGAGAAGACCCATCAGAGTGCAGGACACATGGTGGTCACTTGGCCACCTCCCTCCTCAGTATGCCACCGGGAGGCCAGTGAGCCAGCCCAAGGCCCACCTGTCAGCGCCAGAGGACTCAGTACACCGTCCTCAGCCAGGTGCAGCAGGCCCGTGCTGATGACAGGACCCAGGTCACGTACAGCACGATTGTAGCGTATGCAGTCAACACGCAGCAGGCTGTCGTCCTCTCCAAAAAGCACCTTGGAGATGTGGGAGGTGACGGGGCTAGAAGGCCGCGTGGGGTTGGCCGAGCGGATAGGCGAGCGTAGTGGCGAATTGAAAGCGCTGCCGATCTCAGAAGCTGTGTCAGTGCTCTCATTGCTGGGGGTGGGCGAGGGCTGTGAGTGCGTGGGCACTACCACAGCCGGACTCCCGGCCCCGCTGCTTGTCTTGATGGACAGAGGAATTGAGAGGTCTTTCTGGGACTCTTTGAGCTTCTCGGCCAAGACGTTGATGGTGTTGGGCTGCAGCACTGACAGCTGCCCATCCCCAGAGCCACTCAATGGCCCTGGTTTCCCCGGCCCCTTTCGCTTATACCTGTGGGGCCCAAGGAAAGGTAAGCCAAGGGAATGGGCCAGGTGACCATGTTCAGCAACGCCCAGAATGACCTGAACACATCTTGGCCTCCAGGGACTGACCGTGAAGCTCCAGCAGCCTGACCTGGCCATGCCAAGCCTGGCACACTGAGCTTCGACAGCTGCAGCCAGGTGTCCTCAAAGGACACCTCTATTCCAGCTGTCTCACTTCTGGCCTTTTGCCAATGCCGGTTCTTCCAGCAAAGATATCCCCCACCCCAACTCTCAAGGCCTAGACAAAAGGCCTTGATGTCTGGTTACATGTGCATGGCCCTCGCCCAAGCCCTCCAAAAATTTCTTGGGACCTGGAGTCGGCCCCTTCAGGTCAGCCTCCCCAGGGCCCTGCACTCAGCAGGCATTCAGCATTATCTGCTGAAGGGCATTTTCTGGGCTGGAAGATTCAAGATAGGATCTGCAGCACTCAACCTCCAGCCTTACAGAGCTGGGGCTGACCTGATGGCGGAGTTGGTGTTCTGCACGTCATCCTCCTCGTCGTCCTCGTAGTCGTCCTCGTCGTCTGAGTACTGCTGAGGTGGGCGGACTGGAACTCGGCTGCGGCCCACACCTGCTGCCAGGTCTTCCTCCTCCTGGGGCAGAGACCCAGGGTGGCCATGAGCCAGGTTGGACACAGCAGCCACAGCCAGGAAGCCAACATGGCTCTCCGGGTTCAGTCCACTGAATCCCTCCAGGTGCTCCAGAGCCCACCCACACTACCTGCCTACATAGGGCTTCTAAGAGAAACAGAGTGCCCTGAAACACCTGCATTTATTTTGCCAGTAGAACCCAACCCACAGAGCTGAATCCAACCCCATGCCCTAAACATTTAGCCCCACAGCCATGAGACTGAGTTTAAAGTCAGAGGAGCTCTCTCTGCCTCCCTAAACCCCTGCCATCGTAGGGGCTTCTGAGAATCAGACAGAGGAACCTGGTTACCTAGGCCCCGACAGAAGGCAAACACCAATGAATCACCTGAGGAAAGTGCCTGTTGCAACCTCTCAAAAGAATCCTGGAGGGAATCCTCCCAGCTTACCTGCATGGGGGACTTGGCATAGTTGTGATTGTCCAGAAAGGCTGGCAGACGCTGGACGATAGGAGTGGGGTTTGGGGGAACACCATTGATGCTGCTCCCTGGAGGCTTCACCACCAGCTTGGGTTTGCTGGGAGGGCTGTGGGTCGGGGCTTGTGGGCACGAACCAGCCACCTCCTCCGCACCATCTGAGAGGGCGAGGGGCATGAGCAGGACTTTCAGCCAGACCCTCAAGAAAAGCTGTCCTCAGCCCACTGTCTCCCCAGTCCTGGGGCACAGCATTGCTCCCCTTCCCTTCTCAGAGAAGAACAGCAGAGACAGCTGATGGGTGGAGAGTCAGCAAGCTCTAAGTCATGGGGCCACAGTGAGACAGGAAAAGGATGAAATGAAAAAAAGGAGGCAGAAAGAAAAAAACTTCTAGAGAGGCTAGAAAGGGAATATACATTAAGGAGAAGGCTTGGGGGACTGTGGTAATGGCAGCCCTTTCCAGGTGCCCTTGTTTAGGGAGGGACTGCTCTTCCTCCATGTTCTGAGGGGAGAGGGCTGTAGGCACCAGGCTTCAGACCTCCCGCAGGAGCCTCTGAACCACTGCCCAAGTGCCTCCGTAGAAAAAGACTTGCTCTGCTTGGGGTGGCTCTGAGGCCCATGAGAGGCTCCAATACCTGTGTGGGTGCCCTCAGAGGCCGCTGGGGCCCTGCTTGTTTCCAGGGCCAGAGGGGACTTGCTGCTGACTGGTTTGGTCTCTTCAGGCAACTGTGACTCTTGAGACTTGTGGGTCTGAATCAGCTCTGGCTGCGTTACCCTAATCAGCTGAAATCAAAATCCAAGGTGCGGAGGAGTGAAGGCAGACCCTAGCTTCTACCTTGGACAGCTAAGGGCCTTGGCTCTACTCACTCACTTAAAGGGAAATAAAACAGCCAAACCTCCTTTCAGAGGCTATTCTGCCCCTCCCCATGCCAAGTCCCATCACCTTTCCCACAAAGGGAGCAAAGGAAAGGAGTGGTTAATTGAAGCCCAGATCCACAATACAGAGTAATGTGGGAATCAGACACAGATGCCCCAGTGGAGGGAAGGAGTGGGTGGCTGGGCTGGGCAGGGCCTGGGCAGCAGGGGTACCCACCTGCTGCAGGGCCTCCAGTACTGTCTGACGGTTCACCTTCAGAACGTGCAGCCTGGCCTCATACTTGATCCTGCGGTCGGGCACCACCGCCATCAGGTTGAAGCGGATGTCATGGTAGGGCTCCCTGCAGTCACAGCCGTGGCCGTGAGAGCAGCTCTCACCCTGGCCCCGCCATCAGGTTGAGGCAGATCTCCTGGCAGGGCTCCCTGAAGTCACACCTGCAGCCACAGGTACAGGCCCCACCCCAACAGGCGGGCAGCAGCTGGCCATGCACACCAGGCACCTGAGCTGGTGCCTTCCAACAAGCTGCGTGAGGGGCCTGTCAGGACGTGAGCCAGCACACATGGGCCACCCAGGGCTCCACCAGGGCCTGCCCCTCCCCAGGCTATCCTGAAGCAGGCCACACGCAGCCTGAGTGGGAAATAGGGCAAGGAGTTGGGAGCACAAGATCTAATCCTGATCTTGCCAGATTCATCACGTGGCCTTGCACAAGCCATCTGGCCTCTCTCTGCCTTGGTTCCCTCTTCTGTGTCCCTCCCAAAGGGGGCACAGCTCCAGAAGGTAGGGCAGGCTCAGGGCCCTTACCCTGCAGTGGCGAGGCCGATACGCTCCATGATGACCCTCCGGGCCTTGTCTGTCCACTCCTCATCCTCCCCCCAAGGCCCTGGGGAAACCAAGACAAGGAGTCAGTAGGTAGGAAGCCCTGAGCTCAGGCAGGCCAGGAGTTGGAAGGATGATGGAGAGCAGGTGACCCAGAGAATCAGGGGCTAGTTGGACAATGCAGTACAGGGTGCCATCCTGCCAGAACCACATGTCTTCAAGACACCCCCGCCCCCCCACGTCCCACCACTGGGTCCCAAGTGTTTGAGGACCCTGAGCCCCACCTCCTTAGGAGATAAGCAGAGAAATCCAATGCGCCCCCAGCTCAGAGTACCTACCATGGTCAATGGGGTAAACCTTCAGCCCATCCAGCTCAAAAAGCCGGCCTGTGATAGGCACATAGCTGACAAAGTGGAATGCCTCCATGGTCCGCACGGCACTAAGGCCATTCTGCTTCTCGGGGAGATGACGTGGCTCAGGCCTGGGGAAGGACACAGTCAGTGCCCAGAATGGTACGACCCCCTTCCTTGCCCCCACCCCCATCAGTTCCCATAGCTCCCACACACCTGGCATGGCTATTATGTGCCTTGGCCAACTCTGGAGCATTACCAATCGCATATCCTTTGCTCTAGAGGGAAGAAAATAAGGCCACATCAGAGCAACTGCTCAGGCGGGCCTCGGGTGGGAAACAGAGCTCAGGAAAGCAGGCCTGGGGGCATTCCAGGAACTTGAAGAAGCACAGGTGGCCTCTCCTGAAGGCCTAGTGGGGGCAGAAAAGAGCTCTGGAGCCCCCAAAAGATGGGCTGTACTGGCTTGCACAGTAATCCGTGGACACTGGAGAACAACATTGCCTGATAAAGTCCTAATAAGGTGTCATTTAAGGAATGTTTCTCTCTTCCCCAGGTCTATCTCCTTTTCTTGAGCCCCTTTTCTTAAAAAAAAAGTTGACTTACACAATTAATTTACCGGTCAAATATAATGTAAATATCATTTGAAGAAGCCTCATAGTGCCAAATGCCGTGTGGTGGCATTATCAGTGGCAGATCTGATGGTCACATCTGCCTAGTCAGCTGAGTCAGGATTAAGGCACTGTGGCCTACCTCAGGGCTGAAGCCTTTGGTGAAGTCCTTCATGCGACTCAGGGTGGGCCCCAGGTCCACATTGCTGCAGTTCAGGAGCACGCTCAGCAGGGCATGAGTGGCACAAGAGTTGGGGATCAGCTGTGAAACAAAGAACAGTCACCCATCCACAGCATCCCTCACCCCAAGCCCATACTCATCAGGAATGGGGACTCAGAGAGGGACAGTCATGTCTGGACAATCCTCATCAGCTCCCCTCATCTTTACCCAACATTTGTTCATTCAACTAAGTACCCATCAGGAGTCCGGGGAAATGGAGAATGGACTCAGACATCACCCTGCTCTAAAGAGACTCCCTTTTTTATCACTAAAAAAGTTCAGTTCCTTCTGCCTTCCCCCACTTTCACTTTCCAAGCGAAGAAAACGGCAGCATCCCACCCTCCAGAAAGAACACAGAGCCCAGCAGACCTGGTGGGCAAAGAACATGTTATTCACAATATCATCATCAATCACAGATGTATCATCCACCAAGGTAGAGACCTTGCGACGGGATCGGCGCTCTTCGATCCATTTGAACAGGAAGATGAATCCATACACGGGGCTGGGGAAAGTAAGGGACAGAGCTAGACCAGTCAAAAGGGGGAAGGCAGTCTGCATTCCCTTTCCTCTCCCCTATTCCTCTGCACTGTGTTACCACTCAGGTGCCCTTCCTGTGATCCCACCTCTCCCTTGGCTTCTTCCCAACGTTGCCCAAAGCGGCCCTGCGCCCTCACACCCCAGAAGCCCACTGCAGGCAGAGTCAAGCATCAGCCTCTGGCTGTGATGCTCCAGGAGTTGCCCAGTATCCTTATGAAGTCTATGGTTCTGGGATAAGAAAAGCTGGAACGATGGCTCAGGACCGGGTAGGAACAGAAGGTAAGGCGAGAACAATAAATGTGATGAGGAATTTAAACACTAATTCTCACTTGTGAAGCCCAGGGCCTGGGCCCCAGTGCAATCATGGAAGTTAATGAACACCCATATCAGTCCCTTCTTTCCTGGAGGGAAAGAAGCAGACTTCTCCGTTTAGTCACTGTAGCAGTTCCTCCACACCTCTATTCTGTACGACCACCAAGACAAGACTCTGACCTTGGTCACCCAGGAGAGTCCTTGTCAGATGCCACAAACCAACCAATCAATATGAGACCCCTGTGTGGGGATTAAAACCACTGGCACATGGGCACAGTAAAGCAGTCATTAATAAATTACAGCTGCACAAAAGGCACAGTGTGACCTGAGTCAAGAGCAGGGGGTTTCTGGCTGGAAGGCCACAAAAAGCAGATGAATTTAATCCAAGAGATGGTTAGAATTTGTATGGAGGGGAAGAGGCTACCACATAAGGGGAAGTGCTGAGGGAAAACTGGGAGAAACAAAAGCACAGCACCAGCTTCATCAGGAAGGCACCCAAAGAGGAGGGATGCTTCCTTATACGAGATTTTACAATTTGGAGCCTCTGATACTACCTCCCTTGAGGAGCACTCTCTCCCGGGTCCCTCCCTAGCCCTCGGGGTGTAAGGGGCGGCCGAAGCCACGCCGCGTGCCAAGCCACTCACCCCTGGCATTTGCTCTGAAGGTCATAGATCTCCTCCACCTGCACCCCTTTGACACCTGCGATCAGGTAAGGAAAGAAGTCGGGAAGGGTAGCCTCTGGCTGTGGAGCGATGGCCCAGGAGTGGGCCCCCACAGCCTGGTTCCGGCGCGTAGGAGAGGCTCTTACCGAAATCTTCCACCAGGAGGGTGAAGAGGCCTGGGTGGGGCAACAAGAGGAGCAGGTAGTGGTCAGAAAGGCGCGTCTCGGACCCACCCGGCCTCCCCAGCTCCGGGCCTGCCCGGTCCCCTCCTCACCAGGGTCGCTCTCCAGCTCCAGCCAGCCCTTATTCATCTTCCCGCGGGGCGGCCCCTCAGCGCCATGTCCAGGTCCTCCCGACCCACCGCCGCCCCCCGCCGGGAGCCCCCGCCACCCCCGGGGCCCCTAGTCCCACACACAGACAACGGGCCCCGTCGCGTCACCCGCCCGCGCCGGCGGCACTACGTCACCTCTGTGCGACGATCGCCGCCCCGCCTCTGGCCTCGTCTTCTGCAGTTTCGACTCCAGACGCCGGCGAGCTCGCGCGGGAGTGCAGGGCGAGAGGACGGGGCGGGGCTAGAGCGCGGGTGGTGCGGGAAGGGGCGGGGCAGGCGCGCGGCCGTTAGCGCGCTACCGTTAGCGGTCCCACTCTACGCAGCCGTCAGCGTCGCTGTGCTCCTCGCGGCTGCAGTCCCCGTGGGTCGCAGTCCGCGTGACCCAGCCCCCGTTTGCGTTGTCACTCCCTTCGCCGGCGCAGTCACCGAGCGGGGCGGCGGCCCGTGAGGTCGCTACCATGGCTTGCGGCAACGAATAAAGCTCCGGGACAGCGGCGCCTTGGGCGATAGCTGGGCGGGCGGCCCCGGCCGGGAGCGGCCGCCCGTGCGCTACTGTGAGGAGTGAGCGGCTGAGGCGACCTCCAGCCGGGCCTCGCACCAGCAGCCCGGTAGGCGCGACATGAGCCTGGTCTGGCATCCGCGGGATGCTCCTTGAGCCCCTTCTTCGGCTGTTATCTCCGGGGGGTGGTTGTGGCCACACCGACTCGTATTTTCCAAATAAGTCATTGTTTATTCTTGCGGTGGCGGGGCCGAACACGCTTATTTATTTTTAATTTTCTCAACAAGTTTTACCCGCACTTATCCAGTGAAACAACTCGGTAACCGTTTCAAGGGAGCATCCGCTCGGTTAGGAAATCTCAGACTGAGCAGCTTGTGGAAGCCAGCATATGCAACGTCCTCCTCGCATGCTTTGAAGATCCTTGCGTCTTCCTGTAACTACCACTGTGCGCAGAATCCCGCGCAAGGAACGTCTTGGTCCAGCGATGCAAAGAACTGACGTTTCAAGGTTTTATTTCTATTGCTAGATTTGGATTTCCCCAACGACTCGGAACTGTTCAGTAGCCAGCTAAAGTGGATCCCCTAGTGCATGCCCTTCTCTCTCCTCTTCCAGCCTGTCCAAGTGCTTTTGTTGAGTAAGAAGCCATCAAATGTCATTACCAATGCAAGTGCAACTCATGGGTTAGAAGAGGAGATGGAGCCTTAGTTTGCTGAACAGCTAGTTGCCTGTGTAGTTACGTTCATGCAGAATAGTTGACAGTCCCTAAAGATGTTCATGCTCTCCAGCTGTGGTCTGAGGACATGGGTACTGGAGTGTGTGTCCCTGGACTGACCTAATTCACTCAATTCTCCTAAGAAATGCTATCCTTCTCCTCTCCCTTGACTTGACGCAGTCCTTCCTTCAGAGGAGTGCTTTTTATTTCTTTTGTCCCCTTTCCCATTCAGGGATTTCCCCCTTAACCAATGAAAACTGTGACTCTATAGCCAGCTGACATTGGTCGGGGGAGGAGTGGCAGGGTGTCTTTTCCACTTCTGGGCCTTTTAACCTTGGTTCACATCTAGAGGAAGGTTGAGAACAGTCCAGACCTCAGTGATCATCTGAGCCTGGTGAAGAGAAGCAATAGGAGCTAAGGGGTGATTTGTCAGGGTTATATCTTGGCTTTCACTAGAGGGAGTTCTCGCTTTAGGCAGCCAGAATCTCACAGGCTCCTTTTCCTAGGAAAGAGCTACCTAATCTAGCTTTTCCTGGGTGGAATTAAGGAACTTAAACTTGGGGGCAAAAGGAGGTATTTTTCCTGAGTGCTACCTCATACATTTAGTAGGCACAAAGAAAACAAAGAACCAGTTAGCCAGTTGAAGCAATAGTTCCAAGTTCTCATACCGCTGTGGTGTATCAGTAACTGTGATCTTGAGCAAGTGCCTCTGTGTGACCTCTCTGTGCCTCAGTCTCATCTTGAAAATAGGGATAAAATGGTACCTATTGCCAGGGGGGTTTTCGAGTTAAATGTAAAATGCCCAGAACAGTTCTGGGCATGATTTAATAATTATTGGCTATTACTGGCATTGATACTGGGCGTGTCCCTTTTATTCTGTCACATGGATGGGGAGGTGAAGCTCAGTGTTGCTTTGACCCTGTGGAACTTGATAACCAAATGTAGAATTAATTGCTGACTTGTTTATATTTATAGCTGGAAGGGCCGGTGTTGTCCTCATTATACTATAGAATAATTCAAGACAGGCAGCAGCAAATGAAGACTATAAAAAGAAAGAAGAAGGAACATCAAAGATTGAGGTAGAGTAGGCAACTTAAGAGAGTTTGGGAGAAATTGTCCAATGGCCTGTAGTATATGCTTCATTTTTTGTCCCCTTTGCTTGGTCTTGGAGGCTAAGGTTGGTTAGTGTTGAAGCATACACCAGTGGTCCCTAGGAAGCTGCCCAGTAACCTATCCTCCCAGGGATGTCCCTACTGGCAGAGTCCTGGCTGTGGAGCCCTACTGCCTAGAGTCATATCCTGGCTCTAACACTTGCTAACTAGGTGACCTGGGACAGGTTATTTCATTTCTTTAGGCCTCAGTTTCCTCATCTGGAAAATACATATTAATAGCACCCACTTTTTAGAACATTCACTGAGCTAATACATATAGAGAGCCAAGAATATTGCCTAGCAATAGGAAATTCTTAATCAATTTTAGTATCATTTTATTATGCCTTGTGAACATGGTACCACCTGAGATTCAGGATAGGTGACAAGAGAAACAGTAAAAGAATAAAAGAGGGCTTGTTCTTGCATTCATTCAGTCAACATAGGCAATAGAGGCACGAGAACAGAAAGATGGCTATGATCTCACTTAATTCACATAATTCCATGGGCATGTTTTGTGCTTTCAAAAAATATGAAAGGGAAGAAGAAAACTGATGTCTTAGTCGTTAGCTATTTTGGTCCTTCATCAGACCCATGATAGCATTTTGAGGGAAATGTTACTGGAGATGCCAACAGGATCCTCAAAGACTACCTTGTACTTTTTCTATCTCTTGTATAGAAAATCTGCCAAGAGAAGGAGGGTAACCCAGAGGAAGCCTTCTTCAGAGCCTGGTAAGAAAGACTGGAGGTTCTGTTTGGCTGCTGCCTCCTGACCTCAGCAAAGGCCACCTGTGTAGGGCAGCAAACTTGCTCTTCTCACTGTCAGTTCCTTCCCAGAATCTCTAAGATCCTGAAGAACTCAGAGTCTGTAATTTTTAAATGTCATGTCCAAAGTTCAAGGAACAAGTTAATTAAAGCTACTTGAGATCAAAGTATATGAAGTGAGCAGTTGCAGCCAACTCCATCAGATGTGGCTAAAATTATATGAAAGCCTAACTGATATCAAATAACACTTCATCCCAACCTCCTCCTTGTCAAAATGACCCTCTTCTCAGTACTGTACTCCTCCTTGTACTTAGCTCGTTATGCTCCCAAAATGAATTCCTAACATCCTTTCTTCCAGTTTGCCGGCTATGCCTTCAAGAACCTGGGGATCCCGAAAAATTAGGGGAATTTCTTCAGAAAGACAATCTCGGTGTGCATTATTTCTGTCTTGTGAGTATAAGGCCCCCTTTGCTTTGAATGTCCTGTGGCTTTGCTGTACAGTCTGTGCTCTGTTTTTGCATCCAGCCTCAGATCCATTGCCCTGTTTGCTTGCTTTTCTTAATGGCTTTTTTCTTTTAAAATCTAATTTTTAAAAAGTAATGTGTGTACCTGATGTAAAATCCTAACAGTATAAAGTATGTACAATAGAAAGTTTCTTCCTCTAGTAGTATTCCCAATCCTTCTCCCTCTCCCCAGCAGCAAATGCTACCAACAGTTCTTCCAGCTATTTTTTCCTGATATTCTTTTAAAATTAAGTATAGTTTGTATGCTATAGAATGTACCCATTTAAGAATACAGTTTGATGAGTTTTGATAAACATATATCATGGGGATATAAAGTATGTCCCCATGTAAACACTACCCCAATCAAAATAATTATTTCCATCATGCCAGAAATTCCCTCCTACCCTCTTCCTGTCAGTTCCCTCAGAGGTGATCACTGTTCTGATCCATAGGTTACTTTTGCCTATTCTTATACTTCATATAAATGAAACCATACAATTTGTACTCTTTTGTGTCTGGCTTCTTTCACTCAACACAGCGTTTTGAAGATTGATCCGTGTTGCATGCGTCGGTAGCTTGTGCCTTTTTATTGTGTAGTTGTATTCTGTTGTATGAATATATTATAATTTGCTTATTTATCCACCTGCTGATGGACATTTGAATTATTTTCATTAGGGGGCTATTATGAATAAAGCTGCTATGCATATTCACCTACAATTTTTTGTGTGAAAACATGTTTTCACTTCTCTTGGGCAGATGTCTAGGAGTGAAATTACTAACTATATGTTTAACTTTGTGTGAAGTTGCCAGATCACTTTCCAAAGTGGTTGTACCAGTTTACAATCCCACTAGCAATTTATGAGATTTCTGTCTGCACAGTATTCTTGTCCCGACTTGTTGTTGTTAGTCTTTTTAATTTTAGCCATTCTACTAAGTGTGTTTTGGTATCTCATTGCGGTTTTAATTTGCATTTTTCTGATGACCTAAAATGTTGAGCTTCTTTTTGTGTGCTTATTGGCCATTCACATATTTCCCTTTGTGAAGTGTATGTACAAATATTTTGTCCATTTTAGAAGTTGAGTTGTTTTGGGATTTCCCTGGTGGTCCAGTGGTCAAGACTCCGCACTTCCATTGCCGGGGCATGGGTTCGATCCCTGGTAGGGGAACTAAGATCGCACATGCCGCACGGTGAGACCAAAAAAAAAAAAAAAGTTGAGTTGTTTTGTCTTATTGAGTTATAAGAGCTCTTTGTATATTCTGGCTACAAATCCTTTTTCAGAGATGTGTGTTGTCACTATTTTCTCCCAGTCTGTGATTTGCCTTTTAATTTTCTTTTTATTTTTCAAATGAGTTGGTTTCATTCCAGGTGATGCAGAATTCAGGATAGAACAAGGACTTAGGAACACACTTTGGCAGGATTCTGCGCTGGGTTTATGCGGATCTCATAGCTAAGGTAGAAAATGGCTGAGAAAAACTAAAGACAAGATGAGCCACTGTATGATTTTCTTTTTTTTACAAAAATTTATTCTTAAATGTACAAAAGGTTCCAAGCTATAGCTATAGGTGGCGACAGACGTTATGGCAGGGAATCCAGATGTTTAAATAGGAATGGAATCATCATTGCCTCAGACACAAGGAACAGCTTACTTTTTAAAATTTTTATTTTACTTATTTTTTGGCCGCACTGTGCAGCTTGTGGGATCTTAGTTCCCTGACCAGGGATCGAACCCGGGCCCATGGCAGTGAAAGCACCAAGTCTTAACCACTGGACCACCAAGGAATTCCAGGAACAGCTTACTTTTTGCCAGATTTCTTAATTCCACATGTGGCCAGGGGGCCTTTCCCCCGCAGCCTTCCCTTTTAGCTCCTCGAGTTTCTTCTGCTCCTCCTTTTTCTGCATGAGTGCCTTATCTTCCTTGCCCATCTCCTTGGCTTGCTTCTTGGGCTGCTTCAAGGACTTCTTCTTGCCACCTTCATGGCCCAACATGGTGCCTGCTGCCCCTTCTCCCTGCCTGTTTATTTTCTTAATGATGTCTTTCGAAGAACAAAAGTTTTTAATTTTGATGAAGTCCAGTTTATCTATTTTTCCTTTTATGGTTAGTGCTTGTTTGTGTGTCCCAAGAAATCTTTGCCTACCCATTGAATTACCTCAGCGCCTTTGTCAAAATCAGTTGACCATGTATCTGTGGATCTGGATGATTTATTTTATGTTATAGATCTGTGTGTTGATCCTTACCAATACCACACTGTTTTGATTACTGTGGCTTTACAGCATCTTGAAATTAAGTCTTGTTCTGCAGTCTTTTCCAAGATTGCTTTGGCTATTGGGTGCTTTCCTTTTCCATATACATTTTATATTTAGTTTGTCAATTTTTCGTTTAAAAAAAAGCCTGTTGGGATAGTGATAGGGATTGCATTGAATTTATGGATCAATTTGGGAAGAATTGACAAACAATATTGAATCTTCCAGTCCATGGACATGATATATTTCCCCATTAATTTGTGTCTTTTAAAATTTATCTCAGCAATTTTTTTTTAGTGAAGAAGTCTTGCACATATTTTGTTAAATGTATTCCTAAGTATTTTGTGATTTCTATGCTATTATAAATGGTATTTTAAAATTTCATTTCAAGTTTGTTGCTGGTGTATAGAAATGCAGTTTATTTTTGTACATTGATTTTGTATCTGCAATCTTGTTAAATTCACTTATTAGTTCAGTAGTTTTTATTTTTTAATTTTTTTGTAAATGCCTTAGGATTTCCTGTGTATACAGTCACATGTGAATAAAGGCAGTTCTTTCTTTCCAATCTTTATGTCTTTTAATTCTTCTTCTTGCCTTATTGTAATAGCTGGGAACTTCAATCTAGTGTTGAAAAGAAGTTGTATGAGTGAATATCGTGTCTTGTTCCTAACATTAGAGGACAGCATCCAATTTTTCACCATTAAATATGATGTCAGCTGTAGGTTTTTCTTAGATGCTTTTCATCAGATTGGAGAAATTCCCTTTTATTTCTGGTTTGCTGAGGGTATTATGAATGTGTGCTGAATTTGTCAGATGCTTTTTCTGCATCTGTTGAGATGATCATGATTTTTCTTTATTTTGTGAATGTGGTTTGTTACATTGATTGAATACTTTAATGTTAAACTAATCTTGCATTTCTGGTACAAATTCTGCTTGGTCATGATGTATAATCCTTCTCTTTTTTTTTTTCTTGTGGTACGTGGGCCTCTCACTGTTGTGGCCTCTCCCGTGGCGGAGCACAGGCTCCGGACGCGCAAGCTCAGCGGCCATGGCTCACGGGCCTAGCCGCTCCGCGGCATGTGGGATCTTCCCAGACCGGGGCACGAACCTGTGTCCCCTGCATTGGCAGGCAGACTCCCAACCACTGCGCCACCAGGGAAGCCCTATAATCCTTTTTATATGGTGCTGGATTCAATATTTTGTTTCATTTTTGTATCTATGCTCATGAGAAAAATTGGTCTGTGCTTTTTCACTCCTGTAAGTTCTGTCTTGTTTTGGTGTCAGGTCTTGTTTAATTTCAATGCATTTATAAGCATATACATTTTCAACATAAAATAAACATGCTATACACAGTGTTTTGTATTTTACTTTTTTTACCTCATATATTTATGGAGCTGTTTCCATATAGAACACTTTTTTAATAGCTAACTGGTATTCCATGGTACAGGTGTGCTAAAAAGTATTAAACTGCTGTTAAAGGACATTTAGATTATTTTTAATCTTTCACTACTGATTTTTCTGTTTGTAGAAATTATACATGTTCATTGTAGAAAATATTAATAACACTTAAAAGTATAAATGGAAATCACTCATATAGTCCTAAAGCCTTGAGAGACTGTTAACATAGATACGCTTTAAGCCTAACTGGGATATAATTCAAGCATCCTCAAGTCATCCAACCTTGTAGGCTCACTTTTTCTGTAATGTTAAAATAAGATAACCTCGTAGACTCACTTTTTCTATAATGTTAAAATAAGATAACCTCAGCCCCCATTACATATTACGTGTAATCGCTGCAGTAGGTCCAGCACCCTCCTTAATACATTTGGAAGCTTCTTGGGGTGGGGCTCAGGTATGACATTCTTCCAAAGTATGTACACGTTCATTGTTCATGGGTACGTAACAGTTTAGCTTCTTTTCCCTTGATTTCCCATTCTAGACTCTGCTTTGGGTGCTTTTCAGAAACAAAAGGTCCTTTAAAGTATGTTTTTAAAGAAAAGTTCAATTCCTCCCCTTCCCCTATAAGGCAGAATGACTACATTCAGGAGATTTGAAAGCCCTGTTTCCCTTTCTGTGGAGAATACACTCTGAGAAGAGTATTTATTCTGTACTGAGGACAGTACAGCGGGAGAGTGAGAGTGGGGGTTCTGTGGGCTCACATGTGAAGGTGACTCTGCTGCCTCCTTTCTGGGTGACCCCAGCCGGGTCACTTGCTGCGCTACACCTCAGTGACCTCTAAGAGGAGGATCACAATGGCATCTGTATCACAGGGTTGTGGTGAGCAGACAGTGAGTCACTACACAGGGAATGTTTCTCCAAAGTGCTCAGCACACAAAAGCAGTGCTCAGTGAATGAAAGGCAGAGTAGCACAAAGGTGGGTAAGAGCCCAGGTTCTGGGCTCTTGATCCTGTCACGTTATTTCTCCTATAAAATGGGGATGATGATAGTACCTACCTCTTAAGGTTGTTACAAGGATTAAATGAGTTAATATTTGAAAAGCACTTAGAGCATCCAACACTTATGCTGTGTAAGGGCTTGTTAAGTAATAAATTACCCTGTAAATGCATTCCACCAAGCTCTGTTTCTTAGCTCTCTTACCCTGTCATCACCCACTGCACTGTTGCACTGATCATCAGTGTTGACAGCCTGGTTCTGCTGACCTTCTAGATCCTATCTAGCAAGCTGCTTCAGAGGGGCCAGTCCAATAGAGGTTTCCACGGATTCCTGCTTGAGGACATCAAAAAGGAGGCAGCCCGGGCCTCTAGGAAGGTTAGAATCCCCTGAAATGGGGGCCTTGGGGTAGGCCTCTTCTCATACTCCTCTCATCATCCCTGTTTCTATTCTTTTCCCTAGTTGCTAGTTTAAAAGTCAGAGGACTCTTGAATTTCTCACTGGTCCTTCTCTTAAGTTCCATGCTTCTCTAGGGTATAGTATCCTAAGTGAGGAGAGGGAGCAACATCCTGAGAAAGCCAAAAAAAATTCAGTGCTGCTTGGAGCTCAGCTTCGGCATACCCTAGAGCTTCTAGGTCCTCTGAGAAAGAAGAATGGCTGTTGCTTCAAAAAATTTCCATTCCGGGGCTTCCCTGATGGCGCAGTGGTTGAACGTCCGCCTGCCGATGCAGGGGACGCGGGTTCGTGCCCCGGTCCGGGAGGATCTCAGGTGCCGCGGAGCAGCTGGGCCCGTGAGCCATGGCCGCTGGGCCTGCGCATCCGGAGCCTGTGCTCCGCAGCAGGAGAGGCCACAACAGTGAGAGGCCTGCATACCGCAAAAAAAACAAAACAAAACAAAAAATTTCCATTCCATAGAATGATGTGCCACAGAATGTCTGTCTGTTTTGGGGCCCTGAGCACTACCTGGGATCTCATTTACAGATCTGCTTTGTGTGCAAGAAAAAGGGAGCTGCCATCAACTGCCAGAAGGATCAATGCGTCAGAAACTTCCATCTTCCTTGTGGCCAGGAAAGGGGTTGCCTTTCACAATTTTTTGGAGAGTACAAGTGAGTGATGAAGGAGGAAAGTTGGGCTGCCCTTTTGCAATTTGTTATTTAGCATCTAATGAAATCAGAGTCCAGTTCTCACGGGCCTGTTTTGATTCACCAGAGAATCTGTCCCTCCATTCAATAATGAGAAACAGTATCTTGACTTGGCGATTTCACAGGGGTTGCTTCTTGCTTCCCAGCCCCTCCTTAAATTACAAACAGCTGGGGTTCTTAGCTGCTCAGAACTAAGTGGGGCTTTCAGGAGCAGGAGGCTGTGGAGACAGTCCTGGGAGCTTTGCTCAGTAGGAAAGCAGCTATGAGAAGGAATGTGGCTGTTCTTCGCCCTGCTCCTCCTCCTCCCCCATGAACGTGGAGGTTCAGTGGACACTGGCCTGGGTGGTTGATTGCCCCTCCTAGGCCGGGCAGCTGGAAAACTGCATCAGTGACAAACCAGAAACCAAGTCTATTTACTCTACCACAGATCATTTTGTGGGAAACATCGCCCAACACAGGACATCCGATGGGAGAATGTGGGGCAGGAAAGCTGTGTCTTGTGCTGTGAAGACTTATCCCAAGCAAGTGTTGAAAACATCCAGAGTCCGTGCTGTAGCGAAACTATCTACCACCGCAAGTGCATACAGGTGGGGCTTTCCCTGGACTGGGGACCCTCCACAATGGCCCAGTTCTGAGCACCCTGGGAATGCTCAGGCAATCTCAGCTTTTGTGCTCTGTGCTGCAGGCCTGTATACAGGACTGATTCCAGAGGAAAGTTAGCCTGGTCTCTGGGTATCCTTGACCTGTAGGACTTTATCATAAGATTTAGACTGAACAAAATCCTCAGGATGGCTGGAGCGAATGAGCTTATTCTAGAATGAGCCAAGTAGCCTCAAAATCAGCCATGCTTCCTGGGATTGAAGGAAAGGGAAATGTGTATTCTTGGTACCTGACCCCTACTGGGTCGAGCATTGCCAGGCCCCATGACTGGAGATGACAGCTGAGGCACTCCTGGGCACTCTCAAGTTTTTGGTTCCTGGTCTGATGCCTGGATTTGCAGCCCTCTCCCCAGCCCATCCATATTCCTTGTCCTGTAACCCTTAGTCAAGCTCTCCTAGCGACATCCTCTTTGTGAGACGAGGGTGCGGGGTGGGAAGAATGTGATCAAAGATAGTGTTTTTACAAACACTATCTTCCATGTTTATCTTACAGAAATATGCCCACACATCAGCAAAGCATTTCTTCAAATGTCCACATTGCAACAATCGAGAAGAATTTCCTCAAGAAATGCTAAGAATGGGAATTCATATTCCAGACAGGTAGTAGAAACTTTATAGCAGGAATTGAGCCAGGAAGTGGGTTGCCTAGGTTTCTAGAGGGAAGGTGAGTGTGAGATAGTTCAGAGAATGAGGAAGCAGCAGAAGCACTGATGTACAGTGAAGAGGGAAGGGTGGAGGGAGAGCTTTTCAATTATAAAGAGAAATGGGGCGAGGGTGAAGCAGGGGTGGTGGGCATGTTTCTGAAAAAGGTGCTTTGGGGGTCAGAATTCCTTGGGTTCTTGAATTCCAGTGTGGAACTAAGGAACACCTGTGTTCTGCTTATTTGCTTCAACCCTCTCCCACTGCCAGGCCACTAGCCCCGCCTTGCTGAAAGTATTCAGGCAATCTGTTGAACTCTTTTGCTGTGTTAGCTTGAGTTCTTCCTAGTTCCTCCCAGGTGGACAAAGGTTTTACCACCCGATTATATGTCCCTTACTCACTGTTTCTTCTCCCACTGCAGAGATGCTGCCTGGGAACTCGAGCCAGGGGCTTTCTTGGAGTTGTATCAGCGCTATCAGCATTGTGATGCCCCCATCTGTGTGTATGAACAAGGCAGAGACAGCTTTGAGGATGAAGGGTAGGAAAAGCCTCCTGGCCAGAAAGATCTCTCATCAGGACCATCTTAGACCTTGCACAGTTATCAAGCACAAGAAATTTACTTTTGTCTACAGACCTCAGGGTGAACATAGCTGCTGAGTCCCATCCTTGATCAGCTCAGGACTCACTCATGTACAAGTGAACAGGTCTCTCTGCAGGGTCTGCTCTCCTTGTGCCCCATGGAGAGACACTCAGGGCCAGTTCCCTCCACGATCTACCTTGCGAGTGGCTGTGCCTGACAGCAGGTCTTGGGATCAGCACTCAGCCACATCTCTGTCATGGGTAAAATGTGTAGTAAAGATACCTAGCGAGCCCTCAGCAAAGGCCTGGCCTGCAGCGAACATTCCAAGAGTGGTAGTGAGTGTTAAATTTGTCCCACAACCCTCCCTTGGCTCTTCCTATAGGAGGTGGAGCCTCATTCTGTGTGCTACATGTGGATCCCACGGAACCCACAGGGACTGCTCCTCTCTCAGATCCAGCTGTAAGAAATGGGAGTGCGAGGAGTGTGCGCCTGCTGCTGAAGCCACAGGTGGGACTGGAGGGGTGGTCTGGTCTCAGAACCGGCGTGGGGGTCAGGGGTCCGGGGGACATATGGTGCCTGGGAAAGGAGGAGGGTGTGCTATCAGATGGGGACTTTTAGTTGGTACTTTAGTTTGGGTAGGAAAGCAGCTAGGGAGGGGCATAAGGACCTGTGCCTGGGAGAGAGACAGAGGGTCGAGTTTGCCTCTCCCACCTTTCTTTCACCACAGACTGACTACACATCTGAAAACTCAGGTGACATCCCCTTTTGCAGCAGCACCTTCCACGCCAGGGGGCATTTCTGCAGAGACACCAGCCTGGAAGAGAATCCGGGCCCTTCTTGGACTGACTGCCCAGGCTCTTCCTCATTAGAAATACCAGAATCCTCTGGTTGCAGGACGAGGGCCCACTCCTGGCAATCCAAGGGTGTCAGAATCACTAAGAGCTGCAACAAGTCCAAGTAACAGTTTCTGATTACTCTCTGCCAAGCACATTTGAGTACAAAGCTGTGTTCCTCCATCAGGTTTGGGGGAGGGAGCACTTTGACACTGTGAGTCAAGGAAAGGGGGCTAGCAGTGAGACTCTGAACCAGAGAAAGAGAAGTCCCAGGGGAACTTGAGTTCAGACCAGAGTCCTGATGCCAACTACAGGACGCGTTTGTGGCTTTGAGAGCACCTTTGCTCTTTCTGCCTGATTCCCAGAGGGGCTTTTCTACTCTTCTTTTTCCAACAAGATTCTTCCACCTTGATCTTGTTCTCATATACCTCTTCTGACTTCACCCACGTTTGTTATTACACAAATAAAAGTTTTCTCTCCATTGGTGTCTCCTTATGCATTCACTCTGGAATTTATCTAGCATACTAAGGAATCTGGAGGGTAGAGTGAAGGAATAGGAAAACGCACCTTTCTACTCTGTAAAATTCAGTGAATTAAATGTAGAACTTTCAACTTAGACATGTTGCTTTGGAGGGAAGTATTTTGCAGGTAAATCGACTTTGCGGGGACAGAGATTTCATCGTTGTGCAAATAAACACACAAGATCTCATCAGGAAGGTGAGCCAGCAAAGGAGAACACACTGGACTGAAAATAGGCCACTATTGCAAGGCTTGGCGCCCTGGACTCAAAGGCCAGGGACTGCCATGCTCACGTGAGACAAAAGGGGCTCCACTCACTCCAGGCAGCCTGGTCTTTAGCATACCTTCCTAACTCTAACACACCTCCACTCAAACCCTCCTGTCTGGTGGCTCGGGCATTTCTAGCTCAGGTAAGGGGGCCATGCCAGGACATTAGGCAAGACAGCTAGGACAGAAACCTGGCAGAAGGTCTTGGGATAAATTGAATAGAACATTTGTTTGTTTTTAATGATTTTGTGGGATTTGGATTAGTGGGGGTAACTCAGGACAACTCAGGACCATTGCCAGGTACCGAGTTCGCAGGGTCTCGCTGCGAACTTGGTTTAAATGTTGCTGACCCCTGGAGACTTACATCTGAATGTGCACAGTGATTTGGATTTGACCAGATTTATTTGGAATCACAAGGAGGCGGTGGGGGTCAAAATAATACTTTAAAAAAATCAAGAAATACTAAAAGGATTATAATGAAAAATACTCTCTTGATTCATCCTTCACTACCCCCAGTCCTATTCCCTAAAGGTAACTACTCTCCACATTTTTTAGCCATTTCTTGATATATTAATCTTAGACATTTTTGACGTACTATTATATTACATAAAGATCTAGCACCTTTAAAACCTTCCCATGTTCATTCCCTCCATCTTTTATAATTGCATCGCAATTTTTGCTAAATTAACCTTCAGTGTTGGGCTTCCCTGGTGGTGCAGTGGTTGAGAGTCCACCTGCCGATGCAGGAGACACGGGTTCGTGCCCCGGTCCGGGAAGATCCCACATGCCGCGGAGCGGCTGGGCCCGTGAGCCATGGCCGCTGAGCCTGCGCGTCCGGAGCCTGTGCTCCGCCACGGGAGAGGCCACAACAGTGAGAAGCCCGCGTACCACAAAAAAAAAAAAAAAAAAAAAAAAAAAAAAAAAAAACCCTTCAGTGTTGAGTCAAGTGGTATGACTATTTTTCCTCACCTGTACATTTTTTTTAAAATTAATTAGTTTATTTTCTGCATTGGGTCTTCATTGCTGCACATGGGCTTTCTCTAGCTGCCGTGAGTGGGGGCTACTCTTCTGCACTGCACTATTGCAGTGTGCGAGCTTCTCATTGCGGTGGTTTCTCTTATTGAGCACGGGCTCTAGGTGCGTGAGCTTCAGTAGTTGTGGCGTGCGAGCTCAGTAGTTGTGGCTCGGGCTGTAGAGCACAGGCTCCGTAGTTGTGGTGCACAGGCTTAGTTGCTCCGTGGCATGTGGGATCTTCCCGGACCAGGGTTCGAACCCGTGTCCCCTGTATTGGCAGACGGATTCTTAACCACTGCACCACCAGGGAAGCCCTGGTCAGGTGTTTTGTGGAGTGCCCCTCAATTAGGATTTGTCTGATGTTTTTCTTTTTCTTTTTTTAATTTATTTTTGGCTGCATTGGGTCTTTGTTGCTGCGTGCGGGCTTTCTCTAGTTGCAGAGAGCAGGGGCTACTCTTTGTTGAGGTGCGCAGGCTTCTCATTGCAGTGGCTTCTCTTGCCGAGCACGGGCTCTAGGCACGCAGGCTTCAGTGGTTGTGCCTCACGGGCTCTAGAGCGCAGGCTCAGTAGTTGTGGCACACAGGCTTAGTTGCTCCGTGGCATGTGGGATCTTCCCAGACCAGGGCTCGAACCCGTGTCCCCTGCATTTGCAGGCAGATTCTTTTTTTTTTTATCTTTTTTTTTTTTTTTAATGTTGGGGGTAGGAGTTTTAATTAATTTATTTATTTTTGCTGTGTTGGGTCTTCGTTTCTGTGCGAGGGCTTTCTCTAGTTGCGGCAAGCGGGGGCCACTCTTCATCGCGGTGCGCGGGCCTCTCACTGTCACGGCCTCTCCTGTTGCGGAGCACAGGCTCCAGACGCGCAGGCTCAGTAGTTGTGGCTCACGGGCCTAGTTGCTCCGCGGCATGTGGGATCCTCCCAGACCAGGGCTCGAACCTGTGTCCCCTGCATTAGCAGGCAGATTCTCAACCACTGCGCCACCAGGGAAGCCCTGCAGGCAGATTCTTAACCACTGAGCCACCAGGGAAGTCCTTGATGTTTTTCTTATGATTAGACTGGAGTTATGGGTTTGAGGGAGGAAGACCACACAGGTAAAGTGCCATTTTCATCGCATCAAATTGAAGTTACATACGCTCAACATGACTTATCACTGTTGATGTTGATCTTGGTCACCTGGCCAAGTTAGTGTTTGCCAAGTTTTTCCAGAAAGAGAAAAGTTACTCCTTTTCCCCCCTTATATACTGTAAATTTTGGAAAGAAGCCACTCTGTGCAGCCCACAATTAATGAGTGGGGATTTATGCCCCCTCCCTCTTTAAGGACAGATTATCTACATGTATTATTTGGAATTCTTCAGCATGGGAGATTTACTTATCCTCTCCCATGTATTTATTTATTTAACCATTTATATCAGGATGGACTCATGGATATGTATATTATACTTTGGGTTATAATCAAATACTACTTTATTTTGTTGCTCAGATTGTTCTAGCTTTGGCCATTGGGACTCCTATTCCTTTTCACATACTGCCATTATTGTGTGTTTCATTTTGGTTTGGTTTAGTTTGGTTTTGAGCACTTCTTTACTTTTTGGCACTACAAGATGCCCCAGGCTCATCTTGTATATTTTAAATACCTGTTTTCACAAATGATGTGTCTATTAGAATTAATTACCATTTTATAACCTAGGACCTAGAACATATAGTTCACTTGGGGAGGGTAGGAATAGACATCAAATAAAAATTCCCCAAAGCACCTGCTCCGCTTCCTCTAATTCTTACCTTTGTGGGAACCATGAACTAGGGCCAGAAGCCTCAGAATCTCCTTATGTTTCCTTTTCTGCTCAACCACCCTCTTTCTTATCAATTTGACTATTTTTCAAATGTTTGCCTTCCTCTCCATCCCACTGCCAGTGTTGAGCTCAGACCCCTGTGCCTCACAGGACTGCAGCAAAAGCCTTCTCTCTGCATGGTTTCCTATATCCACTTGCTTTGCTTGGCATATCTATCCTTATCCCTTCTGTTAATTGCCATAAAACATCTGCTAGCTCTTTACTTAGGATGGCCCCCACTGAGATGGACATCTAAGTCCTTCCATGGGCACTCTGCCATGGCTACCCTGAAATACTGGGCCCTGAGCATGAGCTTTGCAGTCTGGAGAGCCATAACCTCTATCCTCAGCCTGATGGATCCAGCTTAAGGGCCACTTCTTCATCCCTAGGCACTCTCCCTGAGCTCTGCTTATACCCCTATTATAGCTTGTGCCATTCTCCATCTGGTCCCATAATTGTCTCTCCCTCTAGATTGGAAGCCCCTTATGGGAAGGAACCTTTCTGTCTTTCTGTCTTATTAACCTTTCTCCCCCTCATGGTGTCTGGCTCGGGACCCCACATGCAGAGGCAGTTTGATGTCTACTGAATTGTTGGATGTGCTCAAACCCTGCATTCATAAGCCTGATGTTTTACTGTCAAACACCAGAGGGCACTGTGAGCATGTTGAGGAAGAAGATTATAACCCTTTAGGCTTGCAAGGTTGAGAAGGGCTTATGAAAACTTGCTCCTATTTGGGGATTGCACAGGACTTACTGCTATTCACTTGTTCTAAACACATCCATTCAAGTTTATCCATGAGTTGTGCTCCTGTTATATCTAGAGGTTAGTATAGATGTTACTAATGACACTTCTATCATAGGTCAGGTCCTCAGATAGGACTGCCTTCATGGTCTCTCCAGACCCAAAGTGATCCTCCTAACCCCAGCTGCCCTCCCCTCATCCATAAAAATGGGGACTGCCAGTCCCAAGGGGAATGGGTAATATGGTTCTGTTCCTCTTCTGCCCTACCCTCCTGCTGCACACACACACACACACACACACACACACACACACTCTCTCTCTCTCTCTCTCTCTCTCTCTCTCTCTCTCTCTCTGACATCAGGGCCTTTGGTTGGTGGTTCAAAGGCTCAAACTTCCTGTTGGCAGGGCAGGAGATTGCTATGAGAAACAGCACCTCCATTGGCCCTGACCCCAGGGACACAACGTCAGCTCCCTGTGTGCTTCCAGGCTGACTGGAGGTGAATTGCAGCATCACAAGGGCTCCTAGGTATGAGAAGGCTCCCTAACAGACTAAGCCAGGGAGCCCCATTCCAGAGGCGTGGGCTATTTGCAAGGGTCTCATGCCTTGTACATTTTTTCCAAAAAGCAACATGGCAATTGCAGGCCATAAACCAAAGAGTTGATGTTTTTCAGAAAATAATCTCACTTTTCCCTAGCAAACCACCTCTAGCCCTGGGGTCTCTGAGCGGTGTGACAGCATGAGGCCTCCACAGAGGGAGTGAAGCCCAGGAGCTTCTCCACCTTGTCTTTGGTATAAACTTGTTCCTTGGGCCTGCCCTGAAAGGCACCTCTAATAAACAGGAAGACATCTGCGCCATCAATGTCTGTCCCTCACAGAGCATCTGAGACCTGTCTGGGCCATCAAAGCCATCCCCAGCCCCCAGGAGCATTCTGGAGGGGAACCTAGTCTCTCCAGAAACAATTCCCCATTGTGTCCCCTCACTTGGAAATCATAGATATGTTAACAGGCCCTTACATTTAGGCAGGTCCTGCCCTGGCTTTGTGCTAGTGTGTTGTTTTTTCTTCCCTGAACAATGTCCTTTCCATTAGGGCCAGCCGTTCACACCATTGTCTGAGACCCTTTGGACTACAGGAAACAGCACCAGATTCTTATCAGCTGGGGGGGTGGGGGGGGTGGGGGCAGAGTGAACAGATGAGGTCATGCCCATAAAGCAAGCTGCTGGTCTGCCATGTCATTCTTCTATACCTTTATCTGTGAGAGCAGAAACCCCTTGTCCTTCTAACAGGCAAATCTGGGCTTTAAGTGTCTCTAATACTGTCTCCTCCATTTGATGGCAGACACTTGGACTCTGCTTTAGGTCTCTTGATTCACTTTGGAATCCTCTCCAGCCCACAACTGTCGCCTTGCCCTGGTCTTCCGTCTCTGCCCAATGGGATGTTCTTGGCGGTGAAACACACCCCATTGGGATGGATTAGGGTGTGCTCCAGTCATCTTCCTCCCTGGGGGAAAGGGGTCAAAACTGGTCACCTGAGTCCTCCTCATAGCAGAATCCCTGAGTGCAAGCTACTATTTGACTGCTGGAGGCCTGGTGTGAGGATGAAGGTGAGCATCCCTTTCAAGGCCTCCCTGGAGACTGCAGCATTTCCAATCCTCAGTGGAGAATGACTTTTTTAAAGGCATCATTGACGAACCAGGAGTTTCCTTAATGAAAATCCAGTGGGGAAAGTGAAAGGTTTCATTAGGACACAGCCTCTAAGGAAGAGGAGGCCAGCAGTGGTACCCACACAAAGGCGGGCTGGGGCTGGGCAGTGGGAAGTGGGCACAGGGCCACAGCTGCTGTTACTTCATCTCCTGTGCACCAGGAGGGTGGGTGAGTCCGGAAGAGGAGCCAGGGTGGGGGTCCAACAATCCTTGAGCTCTTTAGCAGGTATTATATCCAAACCTAGGCCCACTCATTCCTTCTTTCTGCACACCAGGGCCAAGTTTTTAAATCTCAGAAATCCCTGGGGATTTGATCCTGGTGTGTGTTGAACTTTCTCCTTGCCAGAGCCCCTGCAGACTAGTACTTGGGTGAGGCTGGGGTTAATCCTTAACTCGGGTGGAAATTGGTCTGTTTCTGAGCAACTGTCTGCTACTTGTAAGGAGATGTGGCTGGCTGGAGACACCTCAGTTTGCTGGACTGCAGAGGCACGAGAGAGTTCTCTGCGACCCACCTGGCTCTAGCTGCATCTGGGGCATTGCAAGCCCACAGAGCAGATAACCTGGCAGGAGACAGACCTGCCTCCTGATGGCTGCTGCCTGCCCACTCCTGAAGCTGGAGGATTCTAGGGGTGTCTGGGACCCGACCCAGGCTTAGCTGAATGAAAGGGAAGCACAGAAGCCATTTGAGAAAGTGAAAAGGGCTGTTTTCCGCCCTTATTCTGCCCCTCACCTTTCCTTAGAAGCTAGTCTTTTGGACTGCAGGACAGCCACAAGCTTGGGGTGAATCCCAGCCCTCCACAGTGGACGATGCCAGACACAGGAGGAGCAGGAAATGGGCTGGGGAGGCAGGCTGGGTGTGGGAGAACAGGAGCCAGAGGCAGGGCAGAGTCCAGGCCCAAGGGACAGCAGACTGGCAGCTTGGCAGCCCTGGCCCTGGGGTGGCAGGTCCTGCTCTGGTGCCAGCCATGGAAAACCAAGATGTGGCTATTCCATCTGCGAAGTCAGGGGCTCCAGAGTTTACAGGCTTAGAAGGCAGAGATTAATAAATTAATCTCAAATGTAAAGGGAGGGAATTAATCTAACCAGCATTTTCCCAAAGTATGCTCTTCAAAACATTAGAAACATGAGGTGGTAACTGCTCCATGGGAAACAAAAAAGGATAGAGGGCTACGTGTTCTGGAGGATCATGTAGCACATAGTAGGCATGCCGATTAATGAGAGATCATCACGAGCTCCTCAGGGATTTCACAGGGCGAGCAAGCAGGCAGTGCACAGCGCTGTAGGGGCTAAGGGGAGAGAAATCCCATGTTTATTTGACCACTGTCGAGGACCTCATGAGACAGTTGTTCCAAAGGACAACTTTTGACTAGCCCCTTTCTTGAAGCCCCTTTCCAGTTCTAAACCTGTTTGGGAAATCATGAAACAAGACCAAAGACCAGGGGAAGTATGAGACTTAGAGGAAAAAGCTGGGAGAGGAAGACAGAGTGAAATCCCTGAGGCAGGAAATAGGGCTGGAGATGAGGGTGGTGGTGAGGGGCTGGGGGAAGTCCAGGCCCAAGGGGTCTTCAGGGTGTGGGGGGTGGTGACGTGGGAGCAGAGACACCATGCACCCCAGGGGAGAAGGGGGCTCTGAGGTTGCATTCACACAGCCTCCCAGCCCAGCACTCCACACCAAATGGTGCTCTGATGATGCTTCTCAGATGGGTGGTGATGGCCCGAGGCGGGGCAACAGGGTTTCACTTTCTGCGAGGCCTGGGTGCTTGTGCAGGGTCCAGGAGGAGAAAGCAGGGGTCCTGCTCCAGGGCCTGGGCTGCAAGATGGAACTGATGACTGTTAAGCCCCCTAGTCCATAGCACAGATTGAGGAGGCCATCCAAGCAAGAGGCTAATCTCTGTGGTGAGGTGGGGTGATGTCCCTCCCATCTTTAAAGAACCCCTGCCTTTTCCCATCTCCCTCCAGCACCAGTGGAGTCTGCTCTTTGGGCAGGAGCATGATGTCACTGGGGGAGTGGGGCTGGGGGAGAGGCGTCTCCTGCATCCTGTCCCGTAGGCCAGACTCTGGGGCTCCCCCTCCTCTGCCAAAGTTGCAGCTCCCACAGCACAGCCTGGCCCCCCAGGCAAGAACATAGTGGTCTTAATATACGTTGGTATGTGGCTGATGAAGACAGGCACCAGGCCAAGTGTCGCTATCACAAAGTCAAGTGTTAATTGTGAAAAAGGAGCAGTGCTGCCTACGTGCCCAGCTGCCCTTTGCCAGCATTTTTTTCCCTGGCTCAAGGTCTTCCTGAAGTTCCAAGAAGTCTCAGAAGCCCGTGGGACAGGATTTTCCTAATTTAATAAGCAATCTCAGCTTCATAGGCAAAGCCCTCTGACTCCTTCCTTCCTCTGATACCCATCTCCTTCCCGTCTAGAAAATACCACCCAGGGTGGTTTCTCCCTCCTGGAAAGGACAGAGAAAGCCCCTCATTTCCAGCTCACACAAATGGCATCAGTTAATTTAGTACAGAAATACACAGATACAATAATGGTAATAATTATGTTATATAAGTATTAACTTCATTCCTTTCCTTGCAGGTTGTGTGGAAAACCCCTGCGCTATCCTCACCAGCTCTCAGGGGCGGTGACGATAAAAAGAACAATAGTAATTATGAGAAGCGTGCTTTGAAGACAGAGAAACCACAAGGCTCATCTCAACATATGAATACAAAAATAGAATTCACACATAGAAGCATTTCCAGGAGTGAATAACACACGGTACCGTGGAGGCGGGGTTGGGGGAGGTATGGACCAGTAGAAGCTGTCCATAATTTTCCAAGCGCAGGTGTTCCTTGTTCAGGATTTTTAACTCCTTCTCCCTCTGTTTTCCAAAGTAACTTCCCCAGGGGACCCAGCCTAGCGGCCAGTGCAGAGCCTGGGATAGAGGGGCAGAGCTGGCTGCAGCTCTGACACCCATTCCTGGGGCTCTGCGCTGTCTCCCCACCCTCTTCCATGGCCTCTCTCTCCTCCTCCCCCCATGGTCCTCCTCCTCTGCTTTTACATGCTGACATCCCAGCCACAGCTACCCCAGGCCAGAGGCTTCCCAAAGTGCTGTCAGGTTAACCTTAGTGCTTCTGGTTCACTCACTGTGTAAAGAGGGGAAGAGGGGCCTTTTTCGGACCCCAGTTCTCTAGAGGTGGTAGGGGCTGGGGGGTTGGGGGAAGGAGTGCGGGGGTGGCTCGGATAAAATCCAAGGCAGACAGAGTCTGGGTTTGAGTTCAGTGGGGCAGGAAGCCCTGTCTTGCTTTTTATCTGTTTTCTCCTCCTTCCTTCATCTTGGTTTTTAACGGAGGGAATCTCAAACCTGATGCTCTTGTCTCCCTCCTGTCGGTTTTGTGCGTCACTGACTTGTTCACATGCAGGCTGGGAACAACTTTTCATTTAGTCCTCCCCCTCCTCCCCCTCCCTGCTCCCCAGCCCAAGAAACACATTACTGCTGATGGCAAAAACACCTCCCTACACGCCCAGACAGATTGCGTCCTGGCCACCTGAGCCAGCAGCGCCCCCAAGAACCAGCAGGACTTAGAAGCTTCCCCCTACATTTTTTTTCCCTTGAAAGAAAAAAAGACTTCATAAATGAACCATCCATGACAAACCCTTATTTAGCAGAAACCAAAGATCCCAGGGTGGGAAACATCTGGCTCCTGGGCTAATTGATGCCTTCTGGAGTCCTTGAGAATGCCCGCCCCTGGGTCCCATAGGCGGTCCTAGGGTCTCCCACCCTCTCCCCATCTCAAAAGCCTCAATCTTCTGTGGCCTCCCAGGCAAAGCCCTGCCCCTTGTCCTGACCACCAGCTGCAGCTTGCTCCCAGAACTGCCACGTCCCCACCCTCCCAGGCTGTGGGTCAGCTTGCATTGCCCTGGGAAAGATAGCCCACTCCTCCAAACACCCCACACTTCCCCAGCTCCCCTCTCCCTATCTCTAGTCCACAGAGTTTGGGGATAACATTCTCCTAGAATTCATCCCCTCCCTGCTCATCAACATGGAGACCCTGATGGTGGGGAGGGGCAATCCCATCAGGAGGTGTGGGCATCCCAGGAAACCTGGCCTGGCTGCTCCGAGACCCAATGAAGGGATGTCAGGCTGGGAGGTCCAGACCATCCCCAGGTCCCAGGGAGCTCTAGTAGTCTACGCTTCTGTGATTCTGAGGTGCAGAAGAGGGGTTGTGCAGTGGCAGGGAATTACCAAGGTATCAGGGCATAAAGTGTGAGGGTGTCTTGCTGTTCCACCTTCTCAGCGCCTCCACTTTCCCTCCCCACCTCAGTCAGGGTAGGTCTTCTTAGCAGGTACTAGCTTAGGGGCAACTTCCACTCTCCTCAGCTGCCTGAGGGCCCCCAGCCCAGACACCTCCTCAGCTGCACCCACACACCCAGTCTAAGGGTCACTCAGAATGGCCATTGTTCTGCAGGCTGGGTAAAAATCACCCAGCCCTCTTGTCTCCAGCACAAGTGGAAATGTGCTCTGGGGGCCTCATTCAAGAACAAATAACAGGCCCACTGGAGTTGCCAGCAGCCCGAGGATGCTGGCTCCAGCCTGGGACTGAGAGCACAGAGAGCGGCAGGGAACAGGCCCAGGACACAAGGCCCTCCATCAGGCCCTAGCCTATCCTGTGGGTTGCCTGGTAGGGGTCTGGGGGCAGAGATTCCCATCTCTAAGAGGCAATCAGGCATGTTGGCCCCCTCTGCCCTAGCTGGGTGGGTGGGAGAGGCTGGGGGCTTCTGCTGGCCACTTGGCCCATCCCGACCACGCCCTCCTCCTCACTCTTCTATGTGGCCTCCACCTCCCGGGGTGTCCGATTACGCTCGGCTTGCACCCGGCTCTTTACCTTCTTGCCTAGTTCCAGCCCCACCCAACTCTTGCCCTTGGCCTGTTTGCTGCGGCCTCGGCTGCGGGAGGGGCACCACACACGCTCACAGTACTCATCCACCCGGGGCAGGTTGGCGAAGCCGATGAGCTGCAGGATGTCCTTATACCAGGCCTTGGAGGGGGTGGAGGCAGGGCCTCCTTGGACTGCAGGCTCCTCTGGCCTCGGCTCCCAGGGGAACAGAGTGTCAAGCTGTGCAGCCATGATCACCTCCAGAGCCAGGCGGACCACCACCTGGGAGAAGCCATGCTCCAGCGTCATGCAGGTGTAGGTGCCCGCATCCAGGCGGTTGAGCCTGCGGAACAGCAGCCCCTGTTCCGTTTGCAGGACGCGCTCATCTGTCTTCACCTGCTGGGGGTATGGGAGGGCGTGAGGGCGCCTGGAGCAGGGCCTGCACCATCAGCTTCTCTGCCCCTGCTTTTCCAAATTTGCCATCTCAGGGCTCATTCTCCCCTTCCCAGCAGCTTGGCCGGCTCAGCATCCTCGACCGTGAGCTAACTGCAGGCAGGGACCCACCTTCCCATAATCCAGGACAGGGCCTTCTCAAAGATTTGACTGACTGGTTTCTCCCCTACTCAGAGCTCTGGATCCCCTGTCTTGGCCTTGGGGGGCCCTGGCACATATTCCCAGGGAACAAAGGGTTAAAGAGTATTTATGGGCTTTTACTCAGGGGGGCTATACCCCCAGACCCAGGACAAGAACTCCCCTCCATTCTACACACACACACATACACACACACACACACACACACAGCCCTCCCTGTCTTGGTCTGCATTGCCCACTCCCCCCACAGTGCAGGGCCCACAGCCCCATCACAGTGTAGGAGGTGGAACACGGTTCCGATCCAGCCCCGTCTCTGGCCTGGACCCTGTCTGGGCTTTAGTCCGCACATGTGTACTTTGAGGCAGCACTGCTTGGGTGGTGAGTGTTGTGTAACTCCATCTCATCGCTCCCCTGCCCCTTCCTCCCTGGGGGAGACTTCTCAGTGCCCAGCCCAACAGCTGTCCCAAGGCTGGCCTCCTCCAGTTCTCAATCTGGAAGGAGGGCCCCTCCTGTAATCAACCCACTCCCTCCTCTTCCCTACCCGTGGGAGTGGCTTGCGAATGGTTCTTCACCCTGCCCCCACCCACACCCAGCCTCAGGCCCCAGACTGAAGCCATCTCTGGGCTTGACAGACTTTTCTGGATGGGGGAGGAGAGGGTCTAGGCAGACAGCTGGACTCCAGGGAGGACGTGTGGGGCCAGGCAGTGTGTGAGTGTGTGTGTGTGGTAGAGGTGTGTGTGCAAGGGCCAGTGATCAGGAACCCAGGCCTAAGGCAAAGGAGGACCAAGAACCCCTGGGGAAGAGACCCCTTCGAAGACGAGCCATATGTGTAAGCATGGGGGCCTTCCTGACCAGCCTAGACCCCTTCCCTCTCTTCTATCTCTGTTACCCCGCTCTCAGACAGAGCCCAGCTCAGTGCCCAGGAGTTTGTGGGCTCCCTGTCACTGGAGAAGTTCTACCACATCTGGCCTGGGTGTTCCCAGATGGCAGGAACAGGGGCACCTCCTTCTAGCACCCCAGGGGCTTTAATATATACTTTTCTTAAGTTGATCTTGGCAAGTTCCCCCCAGAGTTCATGGAGGGGTGTGACCTCAGGACACAGGCAGGCTGGAGCCAGGGTCCTCGCTCACCTGGTCAGGCCGCTCACCTGGTCAGGCCTCTCGTCCCGTGGCCTCTGTAAGAACCAGCGCACAGCGGCCTGGGGGTACTTGGGCAGGCACTCCAGGAAGGTGCTGTTGTGCTCTGTGCCATAGATTGTGGTGGTCACCACGAGTCCCGCAGTCTCCTCTGGAAGGATTTGGAGGTGGGCTCAGCTCAGGAACTATAGGATCCCTGGGACCACCCACTGACTCCCTCAGCCCAGGAGCCCCCATGAATGCGACAGGGACCTAGGTGTCTAGTGATCCCTAAGCTGCTCACTCTGCCCAAAGACCCTAACCCATATGCTGACAGGAGCTGCCCACATATGGAAACTGAGGACTGCCTGTTACTACAAGAACGGCCTGAGGCCATACTTCACAAGGGTCAAGCCCAGGCCACAGGGGTGAGTGGGGGCCCTGTGAGAGCCCAGCTGGCGCCCCCATGCCAGCTGCCACTCACCCTCCTGGCTCTGGCCCAGGCACTGCAGGGCAGGGTTGCCATGCCGGATGTCCTGCCGGCGGAACCGGTGCTTGCTGGTGCCGGGCCGGTAGCGGGTACAGGAGGCACCATCCCAGGCACAGTACGGGTCCCGGGCCAGGCAGCACTCTGCACAGGCACTGCCGTAAGTCTCACACTGGTGCAGCTGCAACCGGGCCACGCCCAGCCTCGAGCCCACGTACAGCATTTGCTGGGAGGAACATAGGCAGAGCCCAAGGTGAGCCTGTGCTCTGCCTAGAAGCAGCTAGGCTCTCAGCTCCCTTGGCTTTCCTGAGACCCCTCACATTTGCAAGAGTCTTCCAGAACCTCTTGAGTGCATTCCCAGAAGAAAAAATGTTTATCACCCACCTGATCTACATCAGATCCTATGCTAGGACGTGGAGGGAATGGGGCACACCTGGGGTCTTTTCTCTAAGGGGCTTCTCCAGACCCTCCCAGCAGCAGACCTTTGCCCTCTACCCCAATGGCCTTTATCCTGTCTTGCCCCTGACTTTGGAGGTGAGCTCTGCTTTAAGCAATCCCAGTACAAAAGTTGAGATTTACCCAAAAATGAACTGGGGCAGATGAACTTGGGGAGATTTTGCCACTTGCAAAAGGACACACAGCAGGCCTCTAAAATCTATTTGATTTAAAATCTGGATCTTGTTTTCAAGCACGTTTTTGTCTCCCCTGAGGAACTGACCTTTGTGGATCTCCCCTTATCTGAACACATGCTCACTTACTCCGGGCCTCCCGCTCCCACTGGTTTCATGCGTGGGAATCTCAGCTCCCAGCTGAACTCTCAACCCTCATTGCAGGGCTTAATCAGGCAGCCCCAGGGCCTGCTGTGACTCAGCTTTCCATCAGACAACAGCAGTGCTCAGGGAAACTTCAGGAGACAAGTGGAGAGGAAGGAGGAGTGGGAAGAGATGGCAGCTACTCTTACCCTTTTGACGGAGATCTCCATCTCAGTGATGGGTGTTGGCACCTGGGAAAGAAGCAAGACCTCCCCTGCATCCCTGTTTCCAGCCTCTTCCAGACTCTGGACCCTGTCTGGGCTTTTTTTTCCCAGGTCAGTGCACTCCCTGGCAACTAAGGCCAGACAGTCTCTCCAACGTCAGAAAGGTCCTGTCTCCCTGGCTGGCCTCCAGCCAGGCTTGGCTACAAGCACAAAGCTCTGGTGTCCCCTCCCACAGTCCTGTTCCCCAGCAATGAGGCAGCTGTCCCAAATCACCCATCCCATGTGGGGAAGCACAACAGTTCCCCAAACACAGATGATCCCCTGTCTGACTCTATAGAGGGGTCAACAGAACCCCTTGGGGTCTTGGGGTGTCAGCCGCCCCTCAGTGCAACTTGAGCCTGGCAGGGCTTTGTCAAGGAGTGATCGCCTTGGCCATCCCTCACTGGGCCCCCCGACTCTCAGCTCACAGACTGCATCTCCAGGCCCTGCAGTCATTTAAAAGCATCGGCAAGGCCTCTGCAGTAGTGAGCGTCATCACTTTCACTCCCCACTGGCCGCAGGTTCAGTACAGCAGGCCCATCTCCCTCCTGTACTTTGCTCCTGCTTTCTCATAGCCAGGCCTAGACGCAGGGACGGGGCTTGAGGGGACCCTTCCCATCAGTTCCCCCCACTCACCTTAAACACCTGGAGCTCCTCCAGAACCACCTCCTCAGGTTCATCAGGGCCCCCCACCTGGAGGGCAATGACCTTGAGCACGGAGCCTGAGTCTGGAGCAGGGGAGGAGGGGTCAGTGGGAGAGGAAGGGGCAGCATAGGTCCTCACACACCTCCCCTGCCCGGCCACCCCACTCAGCCCACCCACCAGTCCCCAGGAAGATGACGTCATAGGACCCGTCCTCTGCCTCCACGCGGTCCACCACGATCTGACGCAACTGCTGGGCCAGGTGAGTTTTGACGAGGACGGGGCGACCCTGCCGAGGACGCACGGGCCGGAACATGAGTGGGTGGGCTCGGGCAAACTGCAGCACCTCATCCGGGTAGTCCTTGGTGCTGCCAAATGGTCGTCCTGGCTGTGCGGTCATCTTGCTGGGGCACTGTGGGCAGCGGCAAAGGGAGTGCCTGAAGCTTCCTGTGATGTCACATTCCCCACCCCAGTCTGTTTCTAGGCTCCACTGGCTGGGCACGCCAACCTCAGAGGGACCGCCTGTGGACCCTTCACGCTGTAGGAGAGACTCCTTAGTGTGGTCTGGGCTCTGCTCCCATCCTCACCCCACCCAGCCCAGCTGCTCTGGAGCCCCAGCTCAGCCGCTGCCTTGGGGCTGCACGCAAACACAGGCCTGTCCTCAGGCAGAGCCCCTCCTGGCATCTACTCAGCCCTCTTCCCTGCCCTGGTCCCAGGCAGATACTTACCACACCAGGACGGGGAAAGGGTACCTTGCCCGCATAGGCCCCCCACTGGTGCTGGGGACCATCTTGGTGGGCAAAGGGCCCCTTGAAGACCTCCCAGATATCAGCCATGTGGTACACGCAGACGGCATAGCCCTGGAACACAGCACTGCCAAGGGCGGACAGGGACAGTCAGGCCAGGGAGGCTGTCAGAGGCGGGAAGGGGGCAGCCTGGTTCCACAGGTAGGACAGAGGATGATGGTGCCTGCAGTCAGCAGAGACCAGAAAACGAGGACCCCCAGGCAGAGAGTACAGCCACGGAGTCACCGAGTCAGGGACAGAGATGGGGACCCATGGCGAGGCCAGATGTGAAGGCAGGGGCTCAACAGGGGAGGCTGCAGTGCAGAGACGGGGCCAGGGGTGGAGGGGAGGGGAAGCCGTGTGCCCACCTGACCGTGCTGAACAGAGCGTACACCTCCAGGCTCTTCCCCGCATTGGGCCACAGCAGGAACACGTCCTCTGGAGACAGAAGGCCACGACCAATGCCTGCCACTCACTGGCTCTGAGCCCTCCCCAGCCCTCACCCAGCCTGCCCTGGCCATGCCCTTACCCAGTTGGTCAAAGTGGGTCTCGGCACCTCCAGGGCCTGGCACGGAGCAGAGCAGCCTGGCCTTGAGGAAGGTGCTCCATTTGCTCACCAGCACCCGCTGGCCGCCTGCGTCATTCTGGGAAGTGGGGGCCAGTCAGCCTTGGGTCCCAAGGACAGGCCCCTCCTCCTGTTCCTCCACCCTCACCCTTGTGGGGGAGTCATGGATGTCAGCTCCACACCCTCGCCTCAGTTTGCCTACTGCTACGGTTTGGGACAGGTCTGGGAAGGCACATACGGCCAGGATGTGAACCTCACTGTCCCTGCCACAGCTCTCACCACGCAGACGCGGCCCACGCGGCTGACAGTGACACGGCCCGGGCCTCCATCAGGTGAAGGGACTGTCTCCGAGAAGAAGAAGTACACCTTGTCATCGTCCTGGTCGGAGTTGTCAGGGATCCGGGTGGCCATCACAAACCTGGGCTCTGTAAGGTAACAGGGTGAAGCTGGTGGGGGCCTCACAGGGGAGGAACAGGGTTGGGGGTGAGCCAGTGAGGAGGGGAAGAGGTGCAGGGACCCCACTGGAGGCCGGAGTCCCAGGCAGTGAGTGGGGATGGGCTGCCACTCTGGTCCCTACTCCAGCATCAGCTCTCCCACCTCCCTGCCAGTGCCAGGGGCAGACCCCAGCCAGCCTTGCCCTCAGCAGACCCCTGGGCTCACCGTGCAGGAGGTTCTGGTCAGAGTCAGAACGCAAGGCCGGTCGGGGACCCCCACTCCGGAAGATCATGGCTTCACGCCCCAGGAAGTCAGCATTGAGGCCCGTGTACAGCTCCCCTCCTAGGGTGAGGGTAGGGAGCAGAGTCAGGGGAGGAGGGCCAGGCCCTGTACCCAGACCCCATCCCTTCCCAGTGACATCGGCCAGCTCCCACCCTTGTCATGCCCTCCCTGGCCTGGGCATCACCCACCTACAAAGGTGCTGGCGAAGGGGCGGCTGGGCTCGTGTGGGCACCTCCCCCGCCCACTTTCCACACTGCGGGGCTCCAGACGGAGCACATGCTGGGGAGAGGGAGGGAGGGAGGGAGGGAGAGGCGTCACCTAGGAAAGCGGAGCCAGCCCCGACCCGACCCAGGCAGCCGCCATCGCGTGCGGCTGGAGAGTGGGGGTGGGCGGAAGGCGCCCTCATTCAGGACCTTGCCGGAAGGGTCAGCTCCCTGGCACAAAGGTGCCTTTCAGGCTCTGACCCCTCTGCCCTGACCCAGGCTCAATGGGGAGCGTTCAGACAACAGGGAGGAAATGTCACTGCTTCCCCGTCCCTTGCGGGGCTGCCCCGGCTCACCTCTCCACGATGCCCAACGGCAATGAGGGCGCAGGTTGGCTGGAAGGCACCAGTGCCACACGCCAGCAGGTGGGTCCGGTTGTGGGGCTGCAGCACCCTCACAAAGTTGGCACACTCCACCTAGGGGGAGGAGGGTGGGGGGGGGATGATCTAGGGCTGGGGGTAGATTCTTCAGCACCCTCAGGAGCCTTCAAGATCTGCTTCAAGTGGCCCCAGAACAGGCACCTGGGGAGCAGCCCCAGGCTCTCCTGGGGATCAGGGACTGGGTGTTGGTCATGGTGGGGGGCAGTCACTCCCGACATCACTCACCGAAGGATCTCTTCCCTTGCGAACACACTCCTCCCTTTGTCCGGGTTGCGGTGGCCACAGCACCTGAAACACAGCCTGTATGACCCCTGACCTCACAGCCTCAGTTGACCCAGCTGGCCTCCCATCTGGAGTTGCCCAGCTCTCAGACAGAGCCGCTTCCCAGTCAGTCCAGCTCACCTCCCGGGGATCCAGCCATGCCTGGTCCAGCCGCAAAGAGTAGATGGCATCGCGGCCACCCAGAAACAGGCGGTCCCGGTACTCGTCCAGGTAGAGGGCCCGAAGGTCCAGGGAGCCCCGGGGACCCAGAAAGACAGCAGAGCGGTTGGCAGAAAGGAGGTCTAGGAGGGAGGGAGGGAGGGGGTCAGGGCCTGCTGCTCAGCCCACTTCTCTAGCCAATCTGTGGAGGTGAAGGGTCCCAGCTGTGCATTCACCGTCCCTGCCCCCACTCACATCTGGAAAATGTTTTCATGCAAGGGGTGCTGGAGGGCTTCAGGGAAATGACTCCTTGGGGGTGGGTGGGACAGGGGGCTCTGAGCCCCCCACCCAGCCCAGCCTACCTAGGGGCCTGCCCCCTACACCTTCACTCCGTGGCCTCCTGGTATTCAGTTAACATCTTCCCCCGGCCCATCTGTGCTCTACCCAGTCCCTAGGGAAGATGGCCCCACTGGCAGAACTTATGGCAGCAAGCTGGGTGAAGTTCTGGGAGAGCCTGGAGGAAGGGTGGGTGGTCTGAGCAGCGTGCAAGGCTGACTCAGTGGGGCAAGCAAATGGACTGGGGAGAGGGTTCCATCAGAGGGAGCGCCTGGCTAAGGCCTGGGTGTGGGAGAGGCCAGGTATGGCCAGGTGGATCTCTAGGCTCTGGTCCAGCAATATGGCTAAAGAGGGTTTTCTCGTCCATAGACGCTGCCCACCCAGGCCCCAGGGATGGGGGTGGCTCTCTGGGGATGGTGACCCCAGGAGGTGGGGATCCTGAAGTAGGTCTTTGGGGTCCAGCTAGGTAGCTGGAAATGATGGGTGGGCAAGGGCAGAGCAGCAGGATGTGGTGGGAAGGGGCGATGGCCACCATTGGGAAGGTGAGGATCCAAGCCCAAAAGGTCATCCTCTCTATCCCCAAACACTCACTCTATCCCCAAACTCATTAACAGCCTCTTCCAGGAAGCCCTCCATGCCTGACAGTACTTTGGAGGAGATTTGCCCTATTTGAACCTTTTCTTGTAGCCGGACTTAGCCCAAAGCCACAGCTCCCAGGGCAGGACCACATTCCACAACCCCCAGCCCCCTGACCCCTGCCCTGACTCCCTTCAGACTCTCCAGAGTGGAGCCATGTTTCCTGCCTCCAACTCTCCAGAGAAGGCCTGGGTCTCCTTCCTTGGACTGGGGTTCCTGGGGGAAGGTGATCACTCCTCTGGTTTCCCCAGGAAGAAGAATCTGTGGAGAGCCTTTGTCTCATCTGATTCAGAAGAGGCCTGTGCCAGCTGCAGCACAACATATCAGGTTAGATCTGCAGAGGAACCTCCTGGGCCAGGATGGGCAAAGAAGGGAGGGTACAAAGAGCCTCGTGGATGGAGGGGAAGATGAAAGGTCAGCATTGCAAAGTGGGCTGCAAGAGGCAGGAGGGGGAACAGGGCTGGGGTATAGGGTGAGGGACCCCACTTCAGGGTGGACGAGAGGGACAGGATGCTGCCCTCTTCCCCACTGTCTGCCCTGGGCAAGGGGCCCAGCTGAGAGCAGACAGATGCTCCAGACCTGCCCTCTCTGCCTCCTCCCCATCTCTCTCTGCCCATCTCTGCTGAGGTCTCTCTCCTTTCCTCAGCAGTCCCCTCAGTTTCTCCCCCAGTGTGTCTCTGTCTCTCCCACCTCCACCCTGGCCATGTCTTCCAGGACCTGTCCCCCTCCCCCTGCCTTTCTCCCAGGCTCCTGACTCTGGCGGCCAGCCAGGAGCACATGCCAGGGAGTGACTGTAAAGTCCTTCCCACAGCCTGTGCTGGGAGTGACTGCATCCCTCCTGCTGTCAGAACAGACTGCCCTGGGCTGGCTGGGGTCCCATAGCTGGGGTATGGCAGGGTCCGGGGCTCCCAGGGACACACACACAAACAGGGTGCGCACTGCCCTACCTCGGTAGGAGAGCCGCAGGCGGGGCACGCTGCGGCCAGGGCTGAGGCTGCCGCCGTGAAGCAGGAGGCCCCACAGGAGGCAGCAGATGGCCCAGGCTGAGGGGGCCATGCTGGGGAACCGGGGCACCAAGCTGCTTGTAGAGCTGCCCTGGGTCCTGCCGCTGCCGCTGCCGCTGGTTGTAGTTTGCTCCGCTGCCGCCAGGCCTGCCACTTATAAGGCAACAGCTCCACCCCGTCCCAGGCCAGGAAGGCAGGGAGGAAGAGGGAGGGAGCAAGTGCCTTGCCATCCACCTGCAGCCTCTCATTCCACCTCGACTGGCCCAGCTGATGCCTCTGTGTCAGAATAGCTAGCTCCCCATTTTGGGAGACTCCTTCCCAGCTGCGCTGTGGGTGGTTTATACAGAAATGTCCACAAACCCAAGTCCCTAAGCTCTAGCAAAATGTCAAAGGGGGAAATAGCTTGGAAGGGAGATCAGAGATCAGAGGTTGATGGGCTGGGTGGGTGGGGCAGCTGGGCTCTCTTTTGCTCCTTGTCCCTCTGGTGCCCATGACAGAGACCCCCACAGACTGATTCTGGGCCCCGGTCCCTGACACCAAGGGCCCAGCCCCCTGAAGTCTTGGTCAGGCTCCCCAGCTCCCCTGGCAGGGCCAGATTGCCTGGGGGGAGTCATTCCAGCCCAAGGGGCTGGATGGGGGACTTGAGGTCTGGCCACACTTCACAGATCTGAAATTGGCAATAGATGAATGCCCAGACTTCTCCACCCAGTCCTATTCGTGTCTGGCCTCCAGGCCCCATCCTAGCTCACTGGGGCAGGGAACAGGATTCACCCTGTGCCAGAGAAGCCCTTATTGCCCTGCCTCCCTCAGTCTCTAGTCCTCCCCGAGCCCCAGGGCCCAGAGCGTCACCAGGGAAGTGGTGGGTTCTTCCTAAGGGTGAAGGGAGGGTGCTCATGCCCCCACTCCCTCCGCTCTGAGCTCTGATCCAGGGGACAGGAGAGTCACAGAAGAGGCACAAGAGGGGAGATGGGGCTGAGGGGTTGAATAGGGCAAGTGAGGAGACCTCCCCCTCCACCCCCAACAGCAGCCCCTGTCTTCACCCTCCATAGCTGCCACCCCACCCCATTCCAGACCCCTACACTCAGAATCTGAGGCCTTGGGTGCTAAGATTTCCACCTTGAGCGAGAATCCTGGTGCTCCCAGGATTCTAGAAACTCCTTCAACTTACCAGCCCGGGCCCTCAGATGGTGGTCATCATCTTGGGGACATCAGAGAATGAAGGACATGGCCCAGGTCACACAGCAGCCTGAGAACAGGTCTTGCTCAGCCTTGAGAACAGGTCTTGCTCCTGGGACCCTCTCTTGCTTCTCAGGCTCCTGAGGGTACTGGGACCCCACCTCCCTTCCTATCTCATTCCTGAAAGAGAAACAGCTCAGTCTCTGAGTCAGCGTGAGAAGGACCCAGGGACCTGAAACCCTGTCTCCCTGTCCCCATCTCCCCTCAAAATATGCATGCCTCTTGACCTGGGATTGGGCAAAGTGCTACTCAGGGAGGCCACCTTGCCTCTGGATTCCCTGAAAAAACTTGGCCAAGGCCTTTCCCTCTCTGGGTCTCAGTCTCCTCCTTCCAGAGCCAGGGATCAGCCACCTTAGGTGTAACAGGTTCTATAAACTGGTGAGGGGTGATTGTGCAGCAGCTGCCATGATGGTGATCATATCCTGGGCCCTTGGAGGGGTGGAGCCCCTCTGTGTCCATCTCCCTGGGGAGATGTTTCAGCCTAGTAGCCCGGGCTGGGGGCCAACGTCTGGCTGGAGATTGAGCCAGACAGCCCCTCAACCAGCACGTGGCCACCGGTGGGAGTGGGAGGGAGGCCCAACAACTCCTCAACCTGCCAGGTCACCCTGGGGATCTAAGCTCAGCCAGGCCCAGCTGTGACTGCAGGAGAGGCCTGGGTCTACTGGAACAGGATGCGGGGGCAGCCCGTTCCACACTGCAGAAAAGCAGCCTGTGGCAGGGGCTAAACTTGTTGTGTGGCCTCGAGCAGGTGCTCTTCCTCTCTGGGTCTGGTTCCCAGTCTGGGAAGAGGGTAAGGATCTTCTGTAAAGATCTCTGCTTGCAGGGAATTCCCTGGCAGTCCGGTGGTTAGGACTCTGCAGGACTCCGTGCTTTCACTGCCAAGGGTCTGCGTTCCACCCCTGGTTGGGGAACTAAGATTCCACGAGCCGCGTGGCACAGCCAAAAAAAAAAAATTAAGATCTCTGCTTGCTGGTTGCAGGTGGGAAAAAGACCCCAAGTGTGCCCTTGGTGTCTTGGATCAATGGACCCAGCCAAAAGCATCTTGTGCCATCTAATGGACAAAGTAGGAACTGCAGGAGGTCCCACAGCTGTCGGCTGTCTCAGGCCATGTGATGGGCAGCAGGGCCACCCAGCAGAAACTACACCCTCTTAGGACAGCAGGCAGTAACCAGACAACCTTAATAGAAAGAGGCAGGGGCAGTGGGAGATGCTCCAATGATTGCTTCTTTTTAAAAATTTGTAAAATTTATTTATTATTTTTTCCTAAGTATAGTTGATTTACAATATTGTGTTAGTTTCAGATGTACAGCAAAGTGATTTGGAGATATACATACATATACATATATATATATATATATATATATATATATATATATATATATATATTCTTTTTCAGATCCTTTTCCATTGTAGGTTACTATAAGATATTGAATATAGTTCCCTGTGCTATACAGTAAATCCTTTTTGTTTATTTTATATATAGTAGTGTGTATCTCGTACTCCTAATTTATCCCTCCCCCTTTCCCCTTCGGTAACCATAATTTTGTTTTCTATGTCTGTGAGTCTGTATCTCTTTTGTAAATAAGTTCCTCTGTATTATTTTTTACATTCCACATATAAGTAATATCATTATTGTTTGTCCTGCTCTGTCTGACTTACTTCCCTCAGTATGATCATCTCTAGGTCCATCCATGTTGCTGCAAATGGCAATATTTCACTCTTTTTTATGGCTGAGTAATACTCCATTGTGCATATATATATATATGTGTGTGTGTGTATATGCCACATTTTCTTTATCCATTCATCTGCCAACGGACATTTAGGTTGCTTCCATGTCTTGATTATTGTAAGCAGTGCTGCTATGAACATTGGGGTGCATGTATGTTTTCTTTTTTTTCATTTTTTTAATGTTTATTTTTTATTTATATATTTTTTCTTATTAGTCATCCATTTTATACACATCAGTGTATACATGTCAATCACAATCTCCCAGTTCATCCCACCACCACCACCACCCCCTGCCGCTTTCTCCCCTTGGTGTCCATATGTTTTTTTCTCTACTTCTGTGTCTCAGTTTCTGCTCTGCAAAATGGTTCATCTGTACCATTTTCTAGGTTCCACCTATTTGTGTTAATATACGATATTTGTTTTTCTCTTTCTGACTTACTTCACTTTGTATGACAGTCTCTAGATGCATCCACATCTCTACAAATGACCCAATTTCGTTTCCTTTTATGGCTGAGTAGTATTCCATTGTTTATATGTACCACATCTTCTTTATCCATTCACCTGTTGATGGGCATTTAGGTTGCTTCCATGACCTGGCTATTGTAAATAGTGCTGCAATGAACATTGGGGTGCATGTGTCTTTTTGAATTATGGTTTTCTCTGGGTATATGCCCAGTAGTGGGATTGCTGGGTCATATGTTAATTCTACTTTTAGTTCTTTAAGGAACTGTTCTCCATAGTGGCTGTATCCATTTACATTCCCACCAACAGTGCAAGAGTGTTCCCTTTTCTCCACATCCTCTCCAGCATTTGTTGTTTGTAGATTTTCTGATGATGGCCATTCTAACTGGTGTGAGGTGATACCTCACTGTAGTTTTGACTTGCATTTCTCTAATAATTAGTGATGTTGAGCAGCTTTTCATGTGCTTATTGGCCATCTGTATATCCTCTTTGGAGAAATGTCTATTTAGGTCTTCTGCCCATATTTTGATTGGGTTGTTTGTTTTTTTAATATTGAGCTGCTTGAGCTGTTTATATATTTTGGAGATTAATCCTTTGTCCCTTGATTCATTTGCAAATATTTTCTTGCATTCTGAGGGTTGTCTTTTCATCTTGTTTGTAGTTTCCTTTGCTTTGCAAAAGCTTTTAAGTTTCACTGGGTCCCATTTGTTTATTTTTGTTTTTATGTGTGATTTATGTCAGAGTGTTCTTCCTATGTTTTCCTCTTAGAGTTCTAGGGTGTCCGGTCTTACATTTAGGTCTCTAATCCATTTTGAGTTTATTTTTGTGTATGGTGTTAGGGACTGTTCTAATTTCATTCTTTTACATGTAGCTGTCCAGTTTTCGCAGCACCACTTATTGAAGAGGCTGTCTTTTCTCCATTGTATATCCTTGCCTCCTTTGTCATAGATTAGTTGACCATAGGTGCATGGGTTTAGTTCTGGGCTTTCTATCTATCTTTCTATCTTACCATTGATCTATATTTCTGTTTTTGTGCCAGTACCATATTGTCTTGATTACTGTAGCTTTGTAGTATAGTCTGAAGTCAGGGAGCCTGATTCCTCCAGCTCCGTTTTTTTCCCTCAAGGCTACTTCGGCTATTCGGGGTCTTTTGTGTCTCCATACAAATTTTAAGATTTTTTGTTCTAGTTCTGTAAAAAATGCCATTGGTAATTTGATAGGGATTGCATTGAATCTGTAGATTGCTTTGGGTAGTATAGTCATTTTCACAATATTGATTCTTCCAATCCAAGAACATGGTATATCTCTCCATCTGTTGGTATCATCTTTAATTTCTTTCAACAGTGTCTTATAGTTTTCTGCATACAGGTGTTTTTTCTCCCTAGGTAGGTTTATTCCTAGGTATTTTATTCTTTTTGTTGCAATGTAAATGAGAGTGATTCCTTAATTTCTCTTTCAGATTTTTCATCATTAGTGTATAGGAATGCAAGAGATTTCTGTGCATTAATTTTGTATCCTGCTACTTTACCAAATTCATTGATGAGCTCTAGTAGTTTTCTGGTGGTATCTTTAGGATTCTCTATGTATAGTATCATGTCATCTGCAAACAGTGACAGCTTTACTTCTTCTTTTCCAATTTGTATTTCTTTTATTTCTTTTTCTTCTCTGATTGCTGTGGCTAGGACTTCCAAAACAATGTTGAATAATAGCGGTGAGAGTGCATATCCTTGTCTTGTTCCTGATCTTAGAGAAAATGCTTTCAGTTTTTCACCATTGAGAACAATGTTTGCTGTGGGTTTGTCGTATATAGCCTTTATTATGTTGAGGTAGGTTCCCTCTATGCCCACTTTCTGGAGAGTTTTTATCATAAATGTGTGTTCAATTTTGTCAAAAGCTTTTTCTGCATCTATTGAGATGATCATATGGTTTTTATTCTTCAGTTTGTTAATATGATGTATCACATCCATTGATTTGCTTATATTGAAGAATGCTTGCATTCCTGGGATAAATCCCACTTGATCATGGTGTGTGATCCTTTTAATGTGTTGTTGGATTCTGTTTGCTAGTATTTTGCTGAGGATTTTTGCATCTATATTCATCAGTGATATTGGTCTGTAATTTTCTTTCTTTGTAGTATCTTTGTCTGGTTTTGGTATCAGGGTGATGGTGGCCTCATAGAGTGAGTTTGAGAGTGTTCCTTCCTCTGCAATTTTTTGGAAGAGTTTGAGAAGGATGGGTGTTATCTCTTCTCTAAATGTTTGATAGAATTCACCTGTGAAGCCATCTGGTCCTGGACTTTTGTTTGTTGGAAGATTTTTAATCACAGTTTCAGTTTCATTACTTGTGATTGGTCTGTTTATATTTTCTATTTCTTCCTGGTTCAGTCTTGGAAGGTTATACCTTTCTAAGAATTTGTCCATTTCTTCCAGATTGTCCATTTTATTGACATAGAGTTGCTTGTAGTAGTCTCTTAGGATGCTTTGTATTTCTGTGGTGTCTGTTGTAACTTCTCCTTTTGCATTTCTAATTTTATTGATTTGAGTCCTCTCCCTCTTTTTCTTGATGAGTATGGCTAATGGCTTATCAATTTTGTTTATCTTGTCAAAGAACCAGCTTTTAGTTTTATTGATCTTTGCTATTGTTTTCTTTGTTTCTATTTCATTTATTTCTGCTCTGATCTTTGTGATTTCTTTCCTTCCGCTAACTTTGGGTTTTGTTTGTTCTTCTGTCTCTAGTTCCTTTAGGTGTAAGGTTAGATTGTTTATTTAAGATTTTTCTTGTTTCTTGAGGTAGGCTTGTATAGCTATAAACTTCCCTCTTAGAACTGCTTTTGCTGCATCCCATAGGTTTTGGATCGTCTTGTTTTCATTGTCATTTGTCTCTAGGTATTTTTTGATTTCCTCTTTGATTTCTTCAGTGATCTCTTGGTTATTTAGTAATGTATTGTTTAGCCTCCATGTGTTTGTGTTTTTTACATTTTTTCCCTGTAATTCATGTCTAATCTCATAGTGTTGTGGTCAGAAAAGATGCTTGATATGATTTAAATTTTCTTAAATTTACTGAGGCTTGATTTGTGACCCAAGATGTGATCTATCCTGGAGAATGTTCTTTGTGCACTTGAGAAGAAAGTGTAATCTGCTGTTTTTGGATGGAATGTCCTATAAATATCAGTTAAACCTATCTGGTCTCTTGTGTCATTTAAAGCTTGTGTTTCCTTATTAATTTTCTGTTTGGTTGATCTGTCCATTGGTGCAAGTGAGGTGTTAAAGTCCCCCACTATTATTGTGTTACTGTCGATTTCCTCTTTTGTAGCTGTTATGTTGCCTTATGTATTAAGGTGCTCCTATGTTGGGTGCATATATGTTTATAATTGTTTTATCTTCTTCTTGGATTGATCCCTTGATCATTATGTAGTGTCCTTCCTTGTCTCTTGTAACATTCTTTATTTTAAAGTCTATTTTATCTGATATGAGTATTGCTACTCCAGCTTTCTTTTGATTTCCATTTGCATGGAATATCTTTTTCCATCCCCTCACTTTCAGTCTGTATGTGTCCCTAGTTCTGAAGTGGGTCTCTTGTAGACAGCATATATATGGGTCTTGTTTTTGTATCCATTCAGCAAGCCTGTGTCTTTTGGTTGGAGCATTTAATCCATTCACGTTTAAGGTAATTATTGATATGTATGTTCCTATGACCATTTTCTTAATTGTTTTGGGTTTGTTTTTGTAGGTCCTTCCCTTCTCTTGTGTTTCCCACTTAGAGAGGTTCCTTTAGCATTTGTTGTAAAGCTGGTTTCATGGTGCTGAATTCTGTTAGCTTTTGCTTGTCTGTAAAGCTTCTGATTTCTCCATCGAATCTGAATGAGATCATTGCTGGGTAGAGTAATCTTGGTTGTAGGTTCTTCCCTTTCATCACTTTATCATGCCACTCCCTTCTGGCTTGTAGAGTTTCTGCTGAGAAATCAGCTGTTAACCTTATGGGAGTTCCCTTGTATGTTTTTTGTCATTTTTCTGTTGCTGCTTTCAATAATTTTTCTTTGTCTTTAATTTTTGCCTGTTTGATTACTATGTGTCTTGGCGTGTTTCTCCTTGGGTTTATCCTGTATGGGACTCTCTGCACTTCCTGGACTTGGGTGCCTGTTTCCTTTCCCATGTTAAGGAAGTTTTTGACTCTAATCTCTTCAAATATTTTCTCGGGTCCTTTCTCTCTCTCTTCTCCTTCTGGGACCCCTATAATGTGAATGTTGTTGCGTTTAATGTTGTCCCAGAGGTCTCTTAGGCTGTCTTCATTTCTTTTCATTCTTTTTTCTTTATCCTGTTCCACAGCAGTGAATTCCACCGTTCTGTCTTCCAGATCACTTATCCGTTCTTCTGCCTCAGTTATTCTGCTATTGATTCCTTCTAGTGTAGTTTTCACTTCAGTTATTGTATTGTTCATCTCTGTTTGTTTTTTCTTCAGTTCTTCTAGATCTTTCTTAAACATTTCTTGCATCTTCTCGATCTTTGCCTCCAATCTTTTTCCGAGGTCCTGGATCACCTTCACTATCATTATTCTGAATTCTTTTTCTGGAAGATTGCCTATCTCCACTTCATTTAGTTGTTTTTCTGGGGTTTTATCTTGTTCCTTCATCTGGTACATAGCCCTCTGCCTTTTCATCTTGTCTATCTTTCTGTGAATGTGGTTTTTGTTCCACAGGCTGCTGGATTGTAGCTCTTCTTGCTTCTGCTGTCTGCCCTCTGGTGGATGAGGCCATCTGCATGTATGTTTTCAAATTAGAGTTTTCCATCTTTTCCAGATATGTGCCCAGGATTAGGATTGCTGGATCATATGGTAACTATTTTTAGTTTTTTAAGGAACCTCCATACTATGTTCCATAGTGGCTGCACCAATTTACATTTCCACCAACAGTGTAGAAGAGTTCCCTTTTCTTCACACCCTCTCCAGCATTTATTATTTGTAGACTTAAAAAAATTTTTTTTGTTGTTGGAGTATAGCTGACTTACAATGTTGTGTTAGTTTCTGCTGTACAGAAACTACCACTTATACATATATCCAATCTTTTTTAGATTCTTTTCCCATATAGGTTATTACAGAATATTAAGAAGAGTTCTCTTTGCTATACAGTAGGTCCTCATTAGTTATCTATTTTATATATAGTAGTGTGTATATGTCAACCCCAATCTCCCAGTTTATCCATCCCCCCATCCCACTTTTCCCCCAGTAACCATAAGTTTGTTTTCTACATCTGTGACTCTATTTCTGTTTTGTAAATAAGTTCATTTGTATCATTTTTTTAGATTCCCCCTATAAGTGATATCATATGATATTTGTCTTTCTCTGTCTGACTTCCTTAACTATGACAATCTCTGGGTTCATCCATGTTGCTGCAAATGGCATTATTTCGTTCTTTTTTTTTTTTCTTTTTTTGCAGTATGCGGGCCTCTCACTGTTGTGGCCTCTCCCATTGCGGAGCACAGGCTCTGGATGCGCAGGCTCAGCGGCCATGGCTCATGGGCCTAGCCGCTCCGCGGCATGTGGGATCTTCCCAGACCGGGGCACGAACCTGTGTCCCCTGCATCGGCAGGCAGACTCTCAACCACTGCACCACCAGGGAAGCCCTATTTCGTTCTTTTTTATGGCTGAGTAATATTCCATTGTATACATGTACCACTATTTGTAGACTTTTTTTTTTTTTTTTTTTTTTTTTGCGGTACACGGGCCTCTCACTGTCGTGGCCTCTCCTGTTGCAGAGCACAGGCTCTGGACATGCAGGCTCAGTGGCCATGGCTCACAGGCCTAGCCGCTCCGCTGCATGTGAGATCTTCCCAGACCGGGGCTCGAACCTGTGTCCCATGCATTGGCAGGCGGACTCTCAACCACTGTGCCACCAGGGAAGCCCTGTAGACTTTTTGATGATGGCCATTCTGACCAGTGTGAGGTGGCACCTCATTGTAGTTTTGGTTTTCATTTCTCTAATACAGTGATGTTTCACATCTTTTCATGTGCCTGTTGGCCATCTGTATGTCTTCCTCAGAGAAACTTCTATTTAGGTCTCCTGCCCATTTTAAAAAAAAATAGTTTTATTATTTTTTAAAATTTATTCATTTAATTTATCTATTTTAGGCTGCATTGGGTCTTTATAGTGCACAGGCTTTCTCTAGCTGTGGCGAGTGGGGGCTACTCTTCACTGTGGTGTGCAGGCTTCTAATTGTGGTGGCTTCTCTTGTTGTGGAGTATGGCCTCTAGGCATGTGGGCTTTAGTAGTTGTGGCACATGGGCTCAGTAGTTGTGGCTCGCAGACTCTAGAGTGCAGGCTCAGTAGTTGTGGCCCATGGACTTAGTTGCTCTGTGGCATGTGGGATCTTCCCGGACCAGGGCTGAAACCCATGACCCCTGCATTGGCAGGCAGATTCTTAACCGCCGTGCCACCAGGGAAGCCCCCTCTGCCCATTTTTTTTTTAATATGAAATGAAATTTTATTTTCTCCTGATCTCTAGAGATAAAGTGGCACCACTTCAAGAGAGACACAATTCAATCCTTTAAAACTCCAGTGTTAATCTAGCATCACGCTGTAATAGAACAATTCTTCCTGGGGGTAAATGGAAGCATGCTTTAAGGTCCCAGCTTATAATTATTTTACCATTAGAAACATAACCATATTTCGAAAACCTGGTGTTTACTGTTCTGATCTATTTGCTTCACTCCCAACCATCAGTGGGTTCCCAGTTAGAGTGATGAGCCTGGAAGGGAATGAAGGCCTTTCTAAGAACTAATAAAAAACCATCTCTTCCACAAGTGGTGTTTATATTATGTTTGCCATCGTTTGCTGGAAGACACTCTAGGAACTGCCCATTTTTTAATTTTATTTTTTTAATATTGAGTCATAAGAGCTATTTGTATACTTTGGAAATTAAGCCCTTGTTGGTCGTGTCGTTTGCAAATTTTTTCTCCCAGTCTCTAGGTTGTCTTTTTGTTTTATTTATGGTTTCCTTTGCTGTGCAAAAGCTTCTAAATTTGATTAGGTCCCATTTGTTTATTTTTTTAAATGTTTATTTATTTATTTATTTGGCTGCGCCATGTCTTAGTTGCGGCATGTGGGCTCTTAGTTGCAGTCTGCGATTTCCTGACCAGGGATCAATCCCAGGCCCCCTGCATTGGGAGCGTAGATTCTTAACCATTGGACCACCAGGGAAGTACCCCCATTTGTTTATTTTTGCTTTTATTTCTTTTGCCTTGGGAGACTGATTTGAGAAAATATTGCTACTACTTATGTCAGAGAATGTTTTGCCTATGTTCTCTTCTAGGAGTTTTATGGTGTCATGTCTTATTTTTATGTCTTTAAGCCATTTTGAGTTTATTGTTGTGTTTGGTGTGAGGGAGTGTTCTAACTTCATTGATTTACATGCATCCAGTGCTTGCTTCTGGTGGAGGAAATCAAGGGGGGCTTCATGAAGGAAGCACTATCTAGGCAAAGGATGACACAGCCCAGAAGAAATGGAAAGGACTGAACAGAGCAAAACAGTCAGAACTGGGTGATGCATGTGGGGGGAGTGCAATGGCATGTGCTAGTGGGAACTTGTCAGCCCTGGGCTGTATACATGTGTGATCTGTACTGTCATGCACCATGTGCCCCCAGGTGGGCATATAAAGAAAGGGTCACAGCCCAGCCTCTCCCACCTAGAATTCTGGAGTGGAAATGCCTGGAAGGAATGGATGTCCTCAGTCCCTCCTCCACTGACCTAATTCTGGAACAGAGATAGTGGGAAAATCTCACAGGACTTCCCACCTGTGGACCCCTTCTTTAAGGCACCAGCCAGCCACCTCCCTTATACTTTGTAGCTGGCCCAGTCATCCTCCTGTTTTGTTCACAGAGGGCTCGACTCTTGGGGGGTGGCTTTCCTTTTCTCCTTCCCTGATCCTGTCAGCATCTCATACCCACTGGGAACCCCTGGCCTCTGCAGTCCTTGTCCTCCTCCCCCCACCTCAGCCACCCATCCTCCAAGTCACCACCAATGAGGACGTGACCTTCATCATCTCCATTCAGAACATTCCTCCTCTTATACCACCTTGTGCTCAGTATCCCCCCTGCCACAATTCTTCCCTCCCTGTATCAAGACCCCCTTTCTCCTTGCCCAGTTTGGGTCCAGTCCCAGAGCTATAACCAGGCCCTTGACACACTCCTGGAGACCCTAGCTGCTCACCCTCTGCAGCTCTACCCCACATTTTGCTTTAACCCTTCTCCAGCTTCACAAGGTTGCTCCCATCAGCATACAGGCCACTCCCTGACCCACCTTCTTAAATGAACTTCCTCGAACTCCACATCTCCCCTCAGCTCTCTGTTCCCTGAGCCCTTGCAAAACTTCACCAGTATTGTCCACATTTGCCATCTCTCCTTTACCTTGCCTCACTCCTTTGGCCCTTTTTAGTTGAGCTCCCATCCCACCATTCCAGTGAAACCCTGTGTCCAGGTGGCCAAGGCCTCGGGGCCTCCAATTTCCCCAGCTCCAGGGCCATCAGCTGTCTTCAATGCCTCCTTCCTTCCCTCCTGGGTCCTTGGGCCCTTTGCTCACTCGGGGTCTCTCCTACCCCACCAGCCTCATCTCCTCTCCAGTCCCCGTTCTAGCACTATGCTGGTTTCCTCACTGCACTCATCTCCCTCTTTGTCTTCCTGAGTTGACTATAAATTCCACAAAATTAGGGACTGGGCCTCACTCTGAAGGGTCCCACCATTCAGCCAGCACTGGACACATAGTAGGGGTGTGATTAAACCCTGGAATGGTACACTGGCTCGTGGTGCCACCCAATGTAGCGTTGCCTCCTCTCTTGAGACGTCATTCCTGGGTGTACATGTAGGTCCTTGAGTTTTCCAGCTCCCGAGGGCAGGACTGAGGGGACCCCTCTCCTCTCTCAGACCCCAGATCTCTCCAGGAACCAGGCAGCTCTGGCCTCCACTGAGGCATCTTCAGAATTCCAAGACTGTCTCCAGAATGCTGGGCCTCTCTGGGGAACGCCAAGTCTGGGGCACAGGTGGGGAGGCTGTGGAGTGGCTGGGCGGAGTATGGACAGCTGCTGACCTTCTGGCTGGAGCCTAGGTGCTGTGGCAGCTGTCCCTGTTGCAAGCACCACTGCTGACACCTCCACTTCCTTGCAGCCCCCCATCTACCCAAAGCCAGTTTCACTGTTCTGGCTGTAGCTTTGGCCTGGGTGCCCCCAGTAAGCTGAGAGCCACAAGGCTCCATGCCTCCATTCCCTGCCAGGGAGGGAAAGTGGGTTGCTGGAGCTGTGAGTTTCACGGGAACTGGAAATCATGCCCATCAGAATCTGTTCCATCAGACAGAGTCCTCGGCTGGGAGCCAGGTGGCTCTGCTCTCTCCCAGACTCACTGGATGAACTTGACAGGCCCCTGAGTCTCTCTGGGCCCCAGGGTCCTTACCTGTCAAATGGGCAAGGGGAGTAGACGATATGCCCCTCGGTCCCGGGGAGTCAACATTGCCAGCAGGAAATCCAGGTGAGCGGGCAGATGGACTGGAGCTACAGGCCCGCTGAGCCCCCAGAGTGCCCTGCTTCTCCCCAACCAGAAGCGAGAGGGAGCCATGGCAGCCGTGCCAAGTGGCATCCAGGGCCTAGCCTGGTGCTGAGTGATTGCCCTCTCCAAGTATAGGACCCTTTGGCTGCCAACTGGCTGACTAAAGCCATGGCCCCCAGGAGTCTGTGAAATGCAGATTCCTTGGCCACAACAGACTCCAGGTGTGGAATTGCTGGAGAAGGGGCCTGGGTACCAGCAGTTATAGAAAGGAGCCAGGTGGGTATGGAGCGTGGTAGTCTCTGATCTAACCTAACCCCTCCTGCAGAAGGTGGTGTGCAAGGGTGGTTAGAGCACAGGTTCTGGGACAGGGACAGAAACGGTCAGGGCAGGAATCGACCCTAGTGAAGATTATGGAATGAAAGCCAGACACTAGGCCTCCAGGGAGCAGGGCTTTATTTGAATTCCCTAGGACAGGGCTGGGGGAGGTAGTCACGGAGGGCCCGTGGTCAAGGACACACCCAAGTTCACATCCTGGGGACCCTAGCCCCCTGCCCCTAACCCCGGGGCCCGGCTGGAGTTGGAAGGTGGCACAGGCAGTTCTGGGAGAAGGTCGGTGTCTACTCCACCCCCTTCATGAATTCCAGGAACTCTGTGAGAGAGGGGCAGGCATAGGTCAGAGGTCGGGGCTGGGCAGGGCATGGGCAGTGGGGATTCAGTGCACCCCTACTCACCGTCATAGTCAATGCGGCCATCGTTGTTCTTGTCACCATCCTTCATGAGCTCCTCAATGTCGTCCTCTGTGATGGTCTCACCCGTAGCCTGAAGCATGATCTTCAGCTCCTCCAGGTCGATGTAGCCATCAGAGTTTCTGCCAGTTGGGTGAGGGGGGCCTCAGAGCCCATGGTAGGGGCAGGGGGAGGGGAAGAGGCAGCCCTGCTCAAGACCTCGGGAAGTAAGGAAGGGCCACTGGGAGATGGGACATCCCATCCCACATTGCACAGAACGGGAGACTGAGGCCTCGAGGTCACAAGACTGTCCCCGTCTGCCCAGCTCCGCTAGGGTCAGGGTCAGAGGTCAAGGGTCACACACTCACTTGTCAAACATGCGGAAGAGGTCAGAAAGCTCCTCCTCAGACTTTCCTTTGCTGTCATCCTTCATGCACCGAACCATCATGACCAAGAACTCATCAAAGTCCACTGTGCCACTGCCTGGGGGGGGGTGGGCAGCACAGCCGTTGGAGAGCAACGGTCAGAATGGCTGACACTGTCCTTGACACTAGACCCCACTGTTCTCACTGCATCCTCATAGCAACACTGTGAGACGAGTGTGGTCATTGTGTCCATTTTATAGATGATATGACCAAGGCTCAGAGAGGCTAAACAGCTCCTTTAAGGGCACAGAGTAATAAGTGGCAGAGCCAGGATGCAGGTCCCCAGAGAGTTGGGGGCACTATGGGTCTGGGGCCGGGGCAGGGGGGCAAAGGGTCTCACCATCCTCATCCACCTCATCAATCATGTCCTGCAGCTCCTCAGGTGTGGGGTTCTGCCCCAGCATCCTCATCACTTTGCCCAGCTCCTTGGTGCTGATGCAGCCATCCTCAGCACCCAGCACGAAGATGTCAAAGGCTGCCTTGAACTCTGCGTCCAATAGGAGAGGAGGGGAAACAGAGCAGCCAGGGCTCAGTAGCCAAGAACCTGGAAGGCCAGACCCCTAGGGCTACCTGCTAACCTGCCCACTTCCCTCTGAGACCTCTGAGGTCACAGGGAGAGGGACCCCAGCCTCTGGCCTCCAGCCTGGGATCCTCATGCTCCCCCAGCCCGGCTCTGCTGTTCCCCCACATGCGTGTTGGGGTACTCACCATTTTTCTGCTCTTCTGTCAGCTGCTCTACCTAGAGAGGAAAAGAGGTCTCAGGACCAGGCTCAGGCCTTAACTGCTGTCGAGGAAACCAACCCATTCCACAGGTGGGAAGACTGAAGCCCGGAAGAGGCAGGCCATTCCCAGGTCACAGAGCAGAGGCCTCAGTTCTCCCTCCTAGGCCCCAGAATCCTGAGGTGACCCAGCTGGCCTCACTGAGACTGGGCTCAGGGCCAGGGTGACAGGTGGGCACCCCCTCCAGGACTAAGGTGACCCTGAGTAACAATAGTCAGTGACCACTCAACGCCCTTTCGCCCCCACCCCCCACCGAAACCCAAGCTGGGTGGCCTGAGAGACAGCTGTCCCTCAGGTTGGGACAATAAAACCAGTGCAGGGATGGGCAAAGCCACCCACTGTAACCTGACCGGAGCGGCCACTGGGCTATTTTTAACAGGGGACAAAGTTAAACCTGGTGATTGTTCTGGGGACTCTGGCATGCAGGGGTGGGGCAGTGTTATCTGGCCCCCCGGCCTGCTGGTGCCTCAGGAGCCAAAATTAGTCCCTGGCCCTGCCAGGCCTTGTATGGGCACAGGGTGGAGGGATGGTGTCCCCCCGCCCCCAAGCTCCACGGACTCCTGCAGGATAGGCAGGGGCACCCCCATAGCCAGCCATAGCCCTTCCCTGCCCAGGAATGGGGCCACATTTCCCAGGGCTGAGGGAGGGGTTCCCTTGTGGACAGCTGTCTGTGTCAGATGTCCTTGTCTCTGTGCTGGGGGTAGGTCAGCAACACGCCCCCTCCCGAGATAGGATAGCATCTGAAGCCCCTCAGCGGCCCCAGCAGGGACTTGGGGTGACCACCCGCTAGCCCTTACCCCTGGCTAAGCCACTGAGCCCTGAGCCTGCCAGGCCGGATGGGGGCTGGGGCCGCAGTGCCCTGCTCCTTCTTCCCATTCACTCCTTGCCTGCTTCACACTTCAAAGCCCCTTCTCCAGCTCAGGACTCTGGCTCTGTAGCCCCCTTCTCACAACCCGTCCCACCCTCCACAGCATCTTCAGCCAGTCAAGGGACTGGAGGGGGTGGGGGATTGGGAGTGTGTGAGAAGCAGAATGTGAGGGACAGAGATGGGGGGCAGGGAAACAGCGACAGAGCCTCAGAGGAAGAGCCTGGGAGGAACAAAGAGACAGAAAGAGACTGGGAAAGCGACCAGAGACACCAACGCAGAGAGATGTGGCCCGGAGACAATGACACAGACTACAGATGTTTGGAGACAGGTCTAGACGTGATGCGAAAGCTTCGACATCCTGTTCCACCACCCTGCACAGCTCCCGCAGACCCTAAACTCACCCCTTCCACACCCGGAAACACCAGACCCACCGTCCCCTTGAAGGCCTGGGCTGAAAGTATGTGGGTCCTCTCCTGGGTCCCCACCACCTCCTGGGGGTGACCTTGCACCCCATCCCGAGCTGAATGAGCCCCCAGTGGGCCAACCCACCCCAGCCCTGCCCAGACCCATCCCTCACCGCAGCCTTGTAGATGTCATCCATACTGGCGGCTCACAGGGCAGGCTGCTGGGGTTGCCAGCAGCCCTGGGCTTAAATAGCCCTGCCCCATCTCATTCCCCGCCCAGCCCACCCCTGCCTGCAGTATCCTCCACTCCCTCCCCCCGGCTCTGGTGATCTCACACTGGCCTGAGTCCTGTGTCCTCTGCCCAGGGCAAGGAGCCGATGAAGGGCTACAAGGACCAGGTCTCTTTTCCTCTGTCCCCCATTCCCCCAGGGGACTCTCTGGAAAGGTTTTAATGAGTGAAAACGTGAGCGCAGGACAGGACAGGAGCTGCAATGTAGTGGGCCTCAGGTCAGGCCCCTATACACATTAGCTCAACTCCTATCCAACCAGGGAGGTGGGTGAGGCTCCTGGGGGGTTGGCGACTTGCTCAAGGTCTGTCTGACTTGGTAGCTCCTGCCTTAAGTTAAACCTCTCTGGAGTAGGGGCAGCAGTATGCAAGAAGAGGCTGGGAGTGTAGGACCGTTCCAAGAGAAGCCTCGAATGCCAAGCTCAGAGTATGGTGCTGTGGAACTGGTGGAGAAGGAAGGCACTGACTTACCTCAGAAGAGTGTGGTCTGGAGCCCTTCTGCCAAGGGTGCCAGAGGAGCCATGCCCAAGACCTCTCATCTCCCCAGGGAGAAAAGTACTAGCTCTAGGCTTGACTGCACTCAATCAGTCATTCAACAAATACTGATACACTAACAGATGCTCCATCTGTGTAAGACTCTCCCCCTCCAGTTCCATTACCACCTCTCTTTTCTAGACCTGGGTCTTCCCCTGAGTTAGGGCTGCTTCTCTGTGCTTCCTCTTTCCAGTACTGTAGTTCCTGGGTCCAGGACCAGGCTGTTGCCCCCTCATTTTGAGCTCTGGTAGGACACCATCTGGGGGTCTTGTGCCAGATGGCCAGCACATATCCCTTCCTTCCACCTAACCCTTCACCTCCTTCACACAGAGCCTACACCAGTTCCCTGCCCTGCCTGACAGGCATTGCATGGATTAACCCACTCAATTCTCTAGAAACCCATGTGACAGAGATCTCCGAGTCTCGGAGAGGTTAAGAAATAGCCCAGAGTTCTGTCCTGCTCGGGCTCCAGGCACAGATCCGATTTTCCTTCTCTCTCAACCCTCTCGTGGTCTCCAGGGAATGAGCCCAAGAGCCAGGTGAGATGTGGTTACTGTTTCTTATCTGGAGAGGGAAACTGAGGCCAGGCGTGGCAGTGACTTGCTTCGGGTAGCCTGGAAGGTGCGGGGCCATCGCACCTCCCTTCCTGGGCACCTAGCGGCAGTGCCCAGAGCAGTCCCCGCATAGGCCCTCAGTTTCTCCCACGCTGCAAAGAGCGCGGCAGGCGGTGCCACGCAGGTACCGGTTACGCAAGAGGGCAGTCCCCGGCGTCCTGCGCACGCGCGCCGCTGGCAGCTGCTGTCAATTACGCGCGAAGAGGGGAGTGGGGCGGGGGCGCGAGAAGGCGGCGGGGCCAAGATGGCTGCACGGCGCGCGGCGGGGGCGGGGGGCGGCGGGGGCCTGGGGGCGGTGGGACGCTGACCCCGCCCCCTGCTGCTGCCAGTCTGCGCCGGGCGGCGGCGGCGACCGAACCCGGAACATGGCGGCGGCGGCGCGCAGCTTTGGTCCCGAGCGGGAGGCCGAGCCGGCCAAGGAGGCGCGCGTCGTGGGCTCTGAGCTCGTGGACACGTATACGGTGTGCTGGGGGCTCGGGCGCCCGAACTGGGGGTGGCGGCTGGAACCCGGAGTCTGAGTCGGGGGTGTTGGGGAGGGCGTCTGAGCCCCGCAACTGGGGAGCTGGGGGTAGGCGGGCTGCGATTTTGAGGAGGGGGCCTGGAATGGCGGAATCTGGGGAAGGGGCCTGGGCCGCGCAGCTCCGGAAAGAGGGTCTTGGGGTGGGGCCCAGGGAGGGGGCTTGGGAAGGGTACGCGTTTAGAAAAGGAGGCTAGGGTTGAGGAGAATCAGGGGATAAAGGGGGTCTGCGGAAGAGGGGAGTCAGGTTGAGGCGGAGGCCCCTCTAGATCCTCTAGGCTTGGAGGGGCGCCGGCCTGGGAGGACGTGACAGGGTGTCCTGGAGGAGGGGGATTAAGGAGTGGGGGCTTTGATGGATGGAATCAGGGGAAAGGGTCAGGGCGCTGCAGGCTGTGAAGAAGGAGAGGGGGCGGGGCCTTGATTTGGGGGGGCCTAGGGGTTGCAGTTGAGATTTGCTCAAAAAGTGAAGGAGGGATCTGGGGCCTTCGCGCTGAGGCAGAGAGAGACAAGAATGGGGGAGGGGTGGGGCGCAGATACCGGGAACTGAGGGGGGGTGGCTCAGGCCTGAAAAGCAGAGACCCAGGAACCTTAGGGCTCTTCGTGGCTTTAGAGTGTGCGGGAGAGTTGGGGCAGCGTACCGCCCACGCCCGCTTCAAGGCTGTGGGGGAGATGGACAGAAAAGGGGGGCAGTTGCGGACTGTGAAGGAGTTGGAGGCCCTCCGGGGTCTGGATGGGGTTGGGCACCAGGCCTGTGGGCCTCGGAGGCTGCCTAGCAGGGACTGGCCCCAAGGTGCGGGCATCCTGAGCACCTCCCAGCCTCCTGTCCTTTGTTCTCGGAGGTTGGGGGGGGTGGGGGCTTTGGCCCTGCCTTCACCCCACCCCCTTGGCCCTCATCCTAACCCTCCTCCTGAGGGTCATTTTTCTGGCTCTTTCTCTTTTTCTGGGCGGGAAGAGGGGGAGGGAAGCTGCCCGGCTGTGGAGAGGGGCTGGGGGCGGACCCTGGAGCAACAGGCCGGCCCTGGAGAAATGGCTGCTCCTCCTGGGAGGCTTCAGCAGAGTTGATTATTTTCTCCTCCCCCTTCCCTGCGTCCTGCAGAGAGGGGCGGGACCTTAGGACCAGGGGGCCTCATCCAGGTGAGGGTTGAGGTCTCTGAGCTGTTGGGTGGTTGGCCGTCACGCGTGCACTGCATGCAGCTGGAGGGTTAGCTCCAAAAAGCCTCCTCATTGCACAGGGCTGAGTCCCTCCTCTGAATGGGTGTCGGGGGAGGTGGTGATCCAGGCGGACTGGACGGTACTGTTTCGTGTCCTTTTGTCCGGGTATGCTGATTTGAGTATTACCAACACACCTACCTTTGGTTGAACGCTTGCTACATGTCAGGCCCTTTACAAAGCATTTTGCGTGCATTACCTTTGATTCTTAAACCTAGCAGATTTTAAGCTGGAGGAACTGAGGCTCAGACAACTTAAGGCTCCCAGTCACTTATATAAGTGACATAAATAACCCATAGCCAGGAAATGGCAGAACCAGATTTTGAACACAGGTCTTCCTTGACTCTACGGCCTGTTCCGTTCTGATAGGGCTTAATTGTCCATCACTGCTTCCCCCTGCCCCCCCATCAGCTTCTTAGTGCCTTGACTCCTGGCTCAGCAGCAGAAATCACAGCCCTGAAGCAGCTGAAAGCATTGGAAAAGGACTTGATTCTAGGATACAGTCAGGGCACCTGGGAAAGAATTACAGCAGAAAAGCTGGTCCTGCCAAACCTGACCCTGTTTTGCCTCTCTTAGAAGGAATGGCCTTCCTTTCCTGCAGCTCAGGTTGGATTGGGCTTTGACTTACATGAGGCTGGAGTTAAAAAACTAAAGAGGTGGCTTGATATGATAGCCACCTTTTCTGTTTCTCACTGTTGGATAGAGCTCAGACTTATCCCATGTGCCTGCCAGGTCCAGTGCTAGGGCCATGGAGGAGAGAGGGCCTTGCTGCTCGTAAGGGTCAGGTGCAGAAGCTGGTGGGCAAGAGCAGCTTAACTTTGGCTTGGGGGTTGGGGGGGTCTGGGTGTGCTACAGCTATCGTTAAGGGTAGGATGGCACTTTCCTTACTGCTGGCTGGGCAAGGGCTATCGGTTTTTCCTTTTAGGTTTACATCATCCAGGTTACTGATGGCAGCCATGAGTGGACAGTCAAGCACCGCTACAGCGATTTCCATGACCTACATGAAAAGGTAACCCTTGATAGCTGGGGTCCTGTGTCTCAGGGCTTGGGGGCTTTTAGGCCAAGCTCCCATTGTGCCTGTTTTAGGGCAAAACAGGCTCTGTGCCAGTTACATTAATAAACTGGTTTATTAATGTAACTGGTAAAAAAACTGGTGGATTCTGGGAGTTCAACCCTTGCATAAGATAGTGTGCAAGGAGCATATCTGAACTTTAGTTTTAAGATTGTCAGTTGTAGCTTGGATGTGAGATGCTGGGACAGTTTCCCGCGGAGGGAACAGGCTTGAACTTGTTCCATCTGACTATACCTATTCCAGAACCTATGCTTTAATATCTGACTGTGATTCCATTTCTTCCTTTGCGTTTGGAGAGAGCTGCCTTTCTCTGGGTCATTTGCAGCACATGTATCTTGTTCTGGTTTGAAGAAGATGGTGGTTTTAGGGGCCTTGAGGTATTATTTTCCTAAATGTCTCCAAAGCCTCCAGATGGAACTCCTCATCTGGAATTGTATTGGTATTTCTAGTGCTAATTAAACTTGAGGCCAAATCCCAGGTGCAGCAGTTTGATCATTAATTCTGGTACTACTGCCAGGAGGGGCTGTGGAAGTCATAATAAGCACCTGCCCTCAGGCTGGTTGCCTTGGCCTTGCACATTTACAGAACCTCTTGGTCTGTGGTTGACATTATGTTTGCTTACAGCTCGTCACAGAGAGGAAGATCGATAAAAGTTTGCTTCCGCCCAAAAAGATAATTGGGAAAAACTCCAGGAGCTTGGTGGAAAAGAGGGAGAAGGATCTGGAGGTCTACCTGCAGACACTCCTGGCCACCTTCCCTGACGTGGCCCCCAGAGTGCTGGCCCACTTCTTGCATTTTCACTTCTACGTAAGTTTCTCTTGGGTTTTCTCCTTTGCCTACAAACCCACAGCCACCAAAACTCCAGGCAGCAAACCCTTGTAAACCTCAGCTTTGAGGAGAGGTGGGCTGGAGCTGGAGCCTGAGGTTAGAAGATGGAGGAGCGTCCTGGTGGGGTTGGGGTACGGACAGAAGCATGTTCATCAACGGATTTGCCTTAAATTAGACTATTGGCTGTGGAGCGGTTTTCCTCCACCACAGGGTGTTCTGTTTAGCATAAATGGCCTTTGGGTTTTTGAGCTACGTTCCATCCAAATGGATGGGGTTAGATCAGAAACAGCTGACACTCGGCATCGACTGTTGAGTTGTTGGTTCCCAGCTCAAAACTAATTAAGGGATCAGTCTGTGTTGGCAGAATATTGCCATCTTAGGGCATCGTCAGGGTCCAGGGTGCCGAGTGAGAGTAGATGGCTTCCTCCAGTGGGACTGTATGTCTCAGAGCAGCTCTGTACCCCCTTCTGGATGGAGGAACAACTGTCATGGGCTGCTGGTGACAGGATGAGTTGTCAAAATTCAAGGAGGGAAGTTTGGTGCAGTATGAAAACAAAATGTTAAAAAGCCAGCAATTTCATTTCTGAGAATTTATTCTAAGGGAAAAAACTGGGCGACTGAGAAAAGGATATGGGTACAAAGGTAGTCATTCCAGGATTATAAGGAGATATTGAAGACAGTCAAAAGCCCAACAGAAGGCTACTTAAAAAAAAAAAAATTAAAGGGTACAACCATGTAATTGGATATTATGCTGCTAGAAAAATGACGGTGTAGCTGTGGATTTGTAGGAAAACAAATATATTACTGTATGAAAAGAGGCCAGAAAACAGTATTAGGGTATGGTCCCATTTTCATTAAAAAAAAAAAAACCTTCTATGAATATATTTGTCTAGGAAAATTCTAGAAGGCTATATATCAAAATACTAAGAGTCTTTGGGTGATAGATATTTGGATAATTTACATTTAATTGTTTTCTCTTTGTGTTATGAAGATAGGGGGAAAAAACTCCCTTTTCCTTTTCAGGCTTGCCTTTTAGGAAGGGACCTGTGGGTTGTGGTCTTAAAGGCCCAAACTTATTTAAACAATAACTGTCTTGAGCTATTTTCAGAGTAAGACAGCTGAACCTTTCTTGAAGTGTTAGATAGAGCTTGGGAATTTGGTGATAGCACTAGCAATGGGCCTCTCAGCTTGGAGGGGCCTCTCAGCTTAGAGGGGCCATGTGGAAAAAAGGGTGGCATTTATAGATGGGAGATATATATGTATATATATCTTTGGATTTTGTTTGGCATATACCAGTAATGTATGTGGTTAGCAGTAGTTTCCTGTTGTAGCCTTTTTTTTTTTTTTTTTTTTTTTTTGCATTTTCTTTCCTTATGTGAAAAGAAATGTCCATTCCTTACGCGAGTCTTTCACATTAACTTAACTGGTTAGTATTTTAAGAAATGCTGTAATTTAAGAAAGCTTTGTTTGGCTATTTAGGTTTAAAACTTAATAAGCCACCTTTGAAAGTATAATTCATTGCTTAAGACCTGGGCCTTTGAGGAGGTCTCCTGGATACCTCTGACCATGGAAAGGCCTGGACTGCTCTTTTGAGATAGGTTTGCCTGAGATAAGCCTGGGACCTGCCCTACATCTGTGGTTCTGGTTTGAGGCATGCTCTCTACTGCTTGGAGCAGTTCGAACATATTTGAAATAACTGTTAGCAAAAGGGCCACTTGGTTATATAAACCCAAGGTTTTAAAAAGTGATTGACCCATCATTAAACTGAATCAAGGTTTCTCAGCTGTGGCACTGTTGACATTTTGGGCTGGACGATTGTTGTGGCAGCTCCTCTGTGCATTGTTGAGCAGCATCTCTGGCCTCTGCCCACTAGATGCCAGTAGCGTCCCCTCCCCCCACCCACCAAGTTGTAACAACCAAAAATGTCTCCACTGGTTGCCAAATACTGCCTGAGGGGCAAATTGCACCTGATTGAGAATCACTAGATTAGATCTTCAAATGACTTTGAACAAACAGGGTCCAAAAGATTTGTCAGCCTTTTTTACAGGCTGGAAGCCCTTAGGGAGTGTTTCTGATAATCTTTGCCCCATCAGTGTCCTCTCTGAAATTGTTCCCAATGTGCTCCACCTCTTGTGGGGCTGACAGTGGACAGGGTGGACCCAGGGAACCCTGTTTGGCTGAGGTGGGGATTTAAAAATTTGAGATATAATTCACATACCATAAAATTCACTCTTTTAAAGTGTTCAAGTCCCTGGTTCTTAGTATATTAACAAAGTTGTGCATCTATCACTACTATCTAATTGCAGAACATTGATCACCCCAAAAAGAAACCATGTACCCATCAGCAATCACTAATGTACTTTCGTAATGTATGGATTTGCATATTCTGGACGTTTCATATAAATGGAATCATACAATATGTGACTTTGTGACTGGCTTCTTTCACTTAGCATAGTGTTCTCAAGGTCCATTCATATTGTAGCATAAATCAGTACATCAGTCCTTTTATGGCTGAGTAATATTCTGTTGCTTGGAGACACCACATTTTGTCCATTTATCAGTTAATGGACATTTAGCTGGTTTCCACTTCTTAGCTTTTGTGAATCAGGCTGCTATGAACATTCATATATGCTTTTGTATAGACCTATATTTTTATTTTTCTTGGGTATATACTAGGAGTAGAATTGTTGGGTTATATGGTAACTGTTTAACTGTTTGAGGAACTGCCAAATTTTCTTCCATAGGGGCTGCACCATTTTACATTTCCACCAGCAATGTGTAGGTTCTTATGTCCCCACACCCCTGCCAACACTTGTTACTGTCCACTTTTTTGGTAGCCATCCTCATGGGTGTAAAGTGGTATCTCATGGTGGTTTTGATTTGCATTTGGCTAATAACTAATAATATTGAGCTTCTTTTCATATGCTTTTTGGTTATTTGCATATCTCCTTTGGAGAAATGTATTTAAATTCTTTGCACTTCAAAAAATCAGGTTATTTTTGTTGTTGAGTTGTAGGAATTCTTTTTTTTTTTTTTTTTTTTTTTTTTTGCGGTACGCAGGCCTCTCACTGTGTGGCTTCTCCCGTTGCGGAGCACAGGCTCCGGACGCGCAGGCTCAGTGGCCATGGCTCACGGGCCTAGCCGCTCTGCGGCATGTGGGATCTTCCCGGACCGGGGTACGAACCTGTGTCCCCTGCATCGGCAGGTGGACTCTCAACCACTGCGCCACCAGGGAAGCCCGAGTTGTAGGAATTCTTTACATATTCTGGATGGATATTAGACCCTTATCAGAAATATGATATGCAAATATTTCCTCTCGTTGTGTGGTTTGTCTTCATTTTCCTGATAGTATTCTTTGAAACACAAAAGTCTTAGATTTTGATGAAGTTTATCCATTTTTCCCCTCTGGTCGCTTGTGTTTTTGGAATCATTCCAAAGAAACCATTGCCTAATCCAAGGTCACAAAGAGTTACAACTGTGTTTTTCTTCTAAGAGTTTTATCGTTTTAGCTCTTGTATTTAGGTCTTTTAACCATTTTGAGTGAATTTTTGTACATGCTGTGAGGTTGGGGTGTGGTGTGAGGTTGGTATTGTGAATTTTAATGTCAAGGAAGGAAAGCACCACTTCTCTCCCCAGCCAACTGAGATGGGGTGTCCAGAGGCCAGTGTAGCCCTGTGTTGCAGTGAGAGGGCACACCTCAGCCCTGGCCTACTGCTGGGCTCTCTCCCTCCAGATAACTCTGCCCTAGTGTTCCTGCACGCTCAGGGACGGACCTCATCCCAGAGCCCCCCCTCTGAGCAGAGGGCTTCAGATTCAGTAAAGTGGAATCCCACAGAGAATTTCAGCACACACCGCTTTGGGGCAGGATGTCTGACAGGCAGGCAGAGTTGAGTTTGTCTCCCAGCCCTGCTGCTTCCTGACAGTTTATTCCAAGGCAGTCATTTTAACCCCTGTGTCCCAGTTCCTCTTGTGAGCTGGAGAGTGATGATCCCGGGCTCTTGAGGATTGCAGGAGACCATGAGGTGAAGGTGAATGACCGAGAAGAGTGATGGGCCCGTGGCAGGGGCTCACCGGGTCCCAGCCAGTGCCAGCTCTCCTAGTTAGGAAAGGCACTCACTTCTTGTCAACGGTGGTATTTATATCATTTTCTTACTTTAAAACCAGTTGGCTAGAACAAAGCCACTTTTTGAAATTTGAAATCAGGAGATAGGGTAGAACTGTTACCATCTTAAAGGCAGCCTTTGGTGATTTGTTTTAGTTACAAAATACAGAGGCTGTAAGTGATAACAGATATCTTTGCAACTTAGTTACAGTCTTGGAACTCTCCTCAGCCAAAGCTTAGGCTTGAATCTATCCATCAGGAATTTTTACGCACCTAATATGCCTGACTTTTGCTAGCGTGCCTCACAGGTGTGAAATAAATTATAAAAGGACTCCCAGCCCTTAGTGTGTGTGTGTAAACCACACAGTGATGTGTAATTGAGTCCCCTGTTAATGTCCCACTGACACGCACTCTGTGCTCCAGCCTGTGTCAGGTAGGAGTGTCGGGCTGGACTGGGGTTATTCATTGAGTAGGGTCTGCGCTTCGGGGGGCAGTGGGTCGCGGGGTTCCGCATGCACAGACATGCTCAGTCAGAGCGGTAGTCGCCGAGCAGCAGCCTAATAGTCCATGGTGCGTTTGTGTGCAGCTCACACCGTTGCCCAAGGCTGCAAACCAGCACGTGACCTGGCAGGTGGCTGATTAATTGGTCTGTAACACGTTTGGAGGTGGGTATTATAGTTTTTAAACATAGCTAATTTTTTTTAATTGAAAAAATTTGAAGTATAAAGAATGTCCTTTTTTTAAAAAAAATGCATTTCAGTTCAGACATTTGTGGGACCCTGAAACACTTCAAGTCCCTTCAGCAGGATTGGGTGGGGTGTGGGTGGGGTTACCTGTTCCCACAGGTGACCTCCGAGCAGAATCTACAGGAGCTTAGACTGGGGCCCACTGTCCCCCCCCCGCATTTCCTCCTGGCAAGGGGCTGCTCGCCTTTGCACACAAGGCCACAGTTCAGCCAGAGCACCCTGAGGAGGCAGAGAACATGCTTCTCTGAAGAGACCTGTGCTCTAGATTTGTGGGCTGAGGCATTTCTTTGTTCCTCTTTGATTAAGGGTCTCCCAAGGTGAAGAAGATCGGCCTGGGAAACTAAGTAGATAGTGTTGCCACAGGGCACACTTCCTGTGGCCCAAGAGCAGGGAAAGAAATTGTTACATAGTCTGCTTTTTAGATTGTTCAGAAGTGGAAACATTCTCTTTGCTTGGCATGAGCCCTTGGCTCTCACTGTCGTACTCTTTGCTTAGCATGAGCCCTTGGCTCTCACTGTCTCTCGGCTTTCTGTGTCTTCTGGAAATCCCAGCCCTATCTCCTTAGCAGGGCTGGTGTTGACGGCAGCTGCCCGGAGAAGTGTAACTTTGAGGGTGAGGGTTGTTGGGCACTAAGGGTGGACAGGGAACCCTTTTCCCATGGGAGACCTTCTAGGAGCCCAGTGTCAATAAGGGGCTGGAGAGGCTGGGCAGCTGCTCTTGGGGATTGGAGGTGGGTGCGGATCAGGCCTCTGGGAGCCGCTCAGGAATCTGTATCTTTTTTTTTTTTTTTTGCGGTACACAGGCCTCTCACTGTTGTGGCCTTTCCCGTTGCGGAGCACAGGCTCCGGGCACTCAGGCTCAGTGGCCATGGCTCACGGACCCAGCCGTTCCGCGGCATGTGGGATCTTCCCGGACCAGGGCACGAACCCATGTCCCCTGCATCAGCAGGCGGACTCTCAACCACTGCGCCACCAGGGAGGCCCAGGAATCTGTATCTTTGAAGGCTGTCCAGGCGTTCTGACTACAGGCAGGATGGGGAGGTGCTGATCTGAAGACAGGGCTTGGTTCTCAAAGGTAGAAGTAGAGAAATGAGCCTTTGGGTTGTTCGTAGGTCTTACTGATCTTCGGTTCTTCACAGCAGCCAAGGAAAAGGTAACTGAGTTGTTGAGAGAGAGTGAAGTTGAACTTCGGAGTGAACTGATGCCCTCTCCTCTCACTGGCTGGAGCCTCTCCTGCTCAGAGCCTGCTGTGCCCCTCTGGTGGCCATTTTACATTTGACCCTGTGTCTTGCCAGACTCTGAGCCCCTTAACGCTGGAGCTGTGTTTGCTCATTTTTCTCGCTTTGGCTTTTTGTCTATGTGTGAGAATAAGGGGAAGTTATTCTCATATTATATATAAATTAAATTTCAAGCAGATGAAATAAACACATTTTATTTTTAACAAATACCTTAAAATACTAAAAGGAGAAATTAGGGGAATGTTTTATAATCTTGAGGTGGGGGGAGAGGTTCCAGAAATGACAAAGGAAAAGAAGCACAGGTTTAAAAACATGAACTTGACAAACCTCTCTCTGTCAGGAGAAACAGGGTGAGTATAGGTAAAAGGCATACACAGACAGGAAGAAGATATTTGCAGCACATAAACAACATGTAAAGTATCCCCTATGTATAAAAGGAAAGGAAGAGACGAGCAACCAAGAGAAAAACAGGAAAAGGACACTGTGTCTCCTGCAACCTGGTACCTTTTGAGTCCGGTAAACACGTGAATTGCTTGTCCTGGTGGCAGAGGTGTTCCTGTGAGTTACAAAGGCGATCGTGCAGCCTCCATCTGGACCTGTTTATGAAAGTCCGTTTGGCTGCCATCTGTCAATTAGTTACAGTTCTTACCTGCAGGATGTGGGGCTGCGGGCCCCAGGGCCCTGCCAACCCCACGGCTACACCATTGAAATGCTGAGGCAATTGGTTGTGAACAGAGAGGATTCAAGACCAAGTGCTTGGGAGTGGGGCTTTGCTAGTTTCTAGCCATGTAAAATTGAGAACTACAGCACCTGTCCATCTCAGTTTGCTTACCTTATTTTGAAACAGGATTCAAAATAAGGGCCTCCTGGCCTAGGGCATTGGGAGGACTGAGGAAACCGCTGGGTGGGGAGTGCTCAGGCCATCGTCCGGTGTGAATTAGGACCCCAGCATGTTAACTGTTTACTATGACTGAAGGCTTGTCCTTGTCGTGCCTCCTTTATCCCATCACTCTAAAAGGAAATCCTTTCATGTCTTTCTCATGACCCTGGGCTGAGTGGTGCTGTTGCAGGGCTTGAAGGGTTGGGCACAGGAAGAGAGCGGGCACTTGCTCTTTCCTAAGATACCTGTGGGACATGAATGTCAGTAGAAATGGTCCCTCTCAGGTAGGGTTAGCTCTGGGAGGCCCTTTTTCCCAGCAGGGTGATGGGAGCCTCTCTTCGAAAAGAAACAGGACTGTCTCTCTACCATGCGTCTCCTAAGAATCTCCCAGGGCCAGTCTGGGGAGCTGCTGGCTTCCCAGGCAGCTCTTGACATGGCCAAGCTTTGCAGCCTCCCGGGCCTGGTGTTGTCAGCCAGTGCCTGAGTGGCCTTGGAGTTGCAGTGTTAGTCTATTTGGTTCTCCTTTGGAGGGGACATTTCAAATGTCCCTTTAGCTGGAAATATTGTTTACCTTTCTGAGCTCCTTGATTCATTTTAGTTTATTCTCTCCATTTTGTTTTACCTTCTGGAGAGCTGTCATTGCAACAGCAGAGGGGGTCAATAGCAGGGAATGTGCAAGTCCCAGTGACTGGGAGCAGGTGGATTTCCTGACTGGGTTTTGTTTTCTCTGCAGGAGATTAATGGCATCACTGCAGCACTGGCCGAGGAGCTCTTTGAAAAAGGTATATGGCCAGGGGTCCTTGAAATACTGGGTGCAACTTGCCCAGCCCTGTTAGGCAGCCAGGGGCCCTGGGTGGCACAGAACTCCATCAGTTGCTCTGTGCCAAGTGAGTCCTAACCAGGGCCCACCTCCCTGGGGTTGCCCAAATCCCTGGACCTCGTCCTCAGCCAGGCCTGCCCACCTACCTGTTCTGCAGGTCTGAGGAGCTGTATTCTTCACCTTAGGGCCCCCGGGTCCCTGTGTCGGGGGCCAATCCCAGGCTCAGGATCTATTCCAGGGCCTTATGGTGGAGTTCTGGAAGGTGGGTGGCATGCTGCCCTTTGCACCGGGTCTGTCCTTACCTAAAAATATTCCGATGGCAAACAGAAACTGACTTAAGGTCGCAGCCCTGCCAGAGAGCACAGTAACGGTAGCTAAGATGTAAAGAGTGCTTGTGGTCTAGCCTTGTGTTTGTATCTTACTGCCTCCCCCCAGGAGGGCCAGAGAAGGACATTGAGGATAAGAGGCCCAGTTACCTGCCTGAAGGCAGGTAACATGGTTGGAAGGTACATGGTTGGAAGGAGCAAGACGAGGACCAAATGCCAGTCTGTCTGGCTTGGCTCAGAACCCCCTCCTGCTCTCAGGCCCTGTACTGTGCTGGCACCTTAGGCCTCACCTAACCTTAAGACGTCTGCATCTTGGAGGTTGCAGCGTGGACCTGATGCCCACAATGCTACCTGCATCAGCTTTCTCCTGGTCCAGTGCCTCAGATTTTTAACTCATCCTCACCTCAGGGAGGTTCCCCAGCTGCAAATTCCTGTGGCTCTTCCCTCCTTTGTAATCACGTGTCCTGGGTCTCCCCTGCGTGCAGTCAGCTCTGGAGGGGGGCCGCTTCTGCATTCTCAGGACCATGGCTTCCTCCTGACTCAGTGCATCTAATGGGTGCTGGCCAAGTGCTTGTCCACTGTTGGCCAGGTGTGCCAGTGCCTTGGCCGCACAATGGGTATGGGACTGGGACTCAGTGCTCACCCCACGGGCTATGGCTGTTGCAGGAGAACAGCTCCTGGGGGCTGGCGAGGTCTTTGCCATCAGGCCCCTGCAGCTGTACGCAGTCACCGAGCAGCTGCAGCAGGGAAAGCCCACGTGCGCCAGCGGGGATGCCAAGACTGACCTGGGGCACATCCTGGACTTCACCTGTCGCCTTAAGTACCTTAAGGTAAAGATGGGGCAGCTTGGTCAGGGAGAGCTACTCAGTCGTGGGCACGCACCTCCTAGCCTGGCAGTATGTGTGTGTGGAGACTCCGCGGGCCCTGAGGGAAGAAGGCTGCATTTGGTGATCTTGGCACTGTGCTTTCAGCTGTGAGCACCAGGGGGCAGTCGTGAACCAATGGCCCCTCGCTTTAACCCTCGGCTTTAGCCTGCTTTGTTGACTGTGGAAGTGGTGAGTGGGAGTACATGCCCAGCCTGCCTCTCACAGCCAGGCGAAGCTTCGAGTGCGGTTTGGTAGTTGCTGTAGCCCCGCCCTGTGAACATGGACGGGAAGTGGTTGTTACAGCAGCATCTCTAATTCAAGCCATTTATTTGGCTGTAGGTTTCTGGCACAGAAGGACCTTTTGGGGCCAGCAACATTCAGGAGCAGCTCCTGCCTTTTGATCTGTCAATATTCAAGTCTCTTCATCAGGTGGAGGTAAGGCCCAGGGCCCCTGGAACGCAGGGGGCGCTGAGCCCTGTGCAGGATGGTCTTGCACTCTGACCATCCTATCTTTGGCTAGGGAGTGTTCCCAATGTTGGGTGTCTGGATTTAATTGTAAGGCACTGTTGCTTTTGTGTTTGTCAGTATGTGGCAGATTCCATTTAGTTAAGTTAGGCCCATCTGAAGGCAGAGAAAGAGGGGCTTCTGCTACTCTTGGCTGGTCTGCATGTCCCCACCCCTGCAGCATTTGGACAGGATGGAGCACCAGTGCCCAGCTCCTCTGGGCTTCCTCATTGTGCGAGTTGAGGTGCTGGGAAGCCATCCTGAGGGTCAGGCAGAGCCAATTCCAAGTCTTTGTCTCCCAAGGCAGATCAGCAGAGGGTTTGGAGGGTCCTCTGCTCTCTGGCATGCCTACACCTAACAAGGAATACTTTGCATTACTCACAGCTAAACTCCTGGGTTCACAATGCCAATTTTGTTACTACTTTTTAAATAAATGAGAGGGGACTCAGTAATGAATAATAAAAAATTTCTCATCTCGGCAATGAGAAATCAATGCTTTTGTGTTCAGCCCTCTGCCCCATGTCTGATGTTCACTCCTTGATGGAATCTTCTCAACCATGTGAAGTGGGCACTTGTCTTCCCATTTTACAGTTGAGGAGACTGAGGCTTAGGGAGGTAAGGAAGTTTGGCCAGGATCACACAGTTAACGAGGGGGAAGCTGGGATCTGAGTCCAGCTGAGTCTGACTCCGCAATGTGCTGGAATTGTCTCAGAGACCTTGAGGGACATTCCCTTGATGGACATTTGTGCCTCGATCAGCACAGGTGAGTGGGGCTGGGAAGTGAGAGGAGTGCCTGGCTGGGCAGGCTGAGGCTCCGCCGGGCGGGGTGTGTAGCACTTGGGCAGGTGGCTTGAGGGAGGGTGCTTTGGCCTGTACCCCTCCCTTCTGCTGCAGGGCCGCTGAGGCCAGTGAAGTCATCGGCTCTCCAGCTCTGGTGTCCCTGGCCCTCACTTTGTGTCCAGTTGCCAAGCCCCAAGCGCCCTTCAGAGAAAATGGAGTTCATGGTTCATTGTCTCATAAGCTACTTCAGAGAATGTTTAGTTAGCACTAAAAATTGGGGAAAGGAGAGACTTAGGGTTTAAGTCACCGCCTGTCTCGAAGGATTCGGGGTCACTGATGGTTGTGCTCCTTTTGTGTGTGGGTGATGAACACCCACTTCCCGGGACTTCTGGTGGAGCAGTGATGCCGTTTCTGAGACGTAGCTGTTCTTGTTCCAGATAAGTCACTGTGATGCCAAGCGCATCCGGGGGCTGGTCGCGTCCAAGCCCACCTTGGCCACGATGAGCGTCCGCTTCTCAGCAACTTCCATGAAGGTAAGCGCAACCTGTTACCGCCCAGGGTGCTGTCTGAGGAGCAGAGGGTCCTGCGCTGCGGTCTCCCCATGGAGGATCATGCCGACTTTGCTGCCATCTGTCAGGAACCAGAAGCCAGACTTCCTCTGGGCAGCCGCACACTCATGTGGGACCTCCCAGTGCTCGACAGTCCCTGGGACACTTCAGTCCAAAATCAACACTGTTAAACGAGAGATTTTAAGGAACTGCGTAACCCCTCCCCGTGGAAAAAGCCACTGTTTTTTTAAATAACCGAATTGTTTAGCAGCGGCAAGTGTCAGAACATTTATTAGGTAGACTGATAGAAATGTTTCTCTAAACATAAAAAGCCTTGGTGTGGCACTCGTTCGTATCTTGTTCTCAGTGGACTTGAGTAGACAGGCTAAGTTGTGTATGCTGGGCCCTGTTGTTTGTATGTGAGTGACACAGATACGCAAACTGAGAGTGTAAGAGACCTCTCTCTTTATGGGTTGCATCTTAGTAATGTTAGAATTTTTCTAGCAAGAAACATTGTGGCACTTTTAGAACTTAGAGTGTCTGATCAAGATTTGGGTTTGGTGAAAAGTGTTTTGAGGCTACTGGCTGAAAGGAGGAGGCTTGTGTTAGTCAGCCTTGCCCTTCTGGGAGGCACTCCCTGCTGCCTGGCTCAAGGAGCCCAAGATGATCCATTGAAAGAGGAGGGGTCTTATCAAAGGGCATCAGAAATCGAAACGAGGAGGCCTGCCTGCCTCCCTCCCCTTGGATGGTGCCCCTGTGCTCTGTGCTGCTCCCCTGTCTCAGACTGCTGGATTTTACCTTGTCAAGTAATGGTTAAAGGGCCTACTGTCCACCATGGGGACCACAGTGCCAGCTTGTAAAGCACAGTTGCCTGGGAACACTGCAAATTCTGACATTCAGTCTCTGAGATTTAAGCCAGAAAAGGCATCACCGTATAACGAGGCTCTTGGGAGCTGGAAAAGCATTTGCTCAGGTAGGGCCAGAACATATTCCAAGTGGCTGTTATGTTTCTGAACTCTTCAGTTATTTCACAATCATTCAAGGCATATGAACCAAAAGCCCCATTTTAATGCAAGTTCACTTCCACATACTAAATATGCTCCAGCCCTTCCTGAAATTTTGCAATGATTGTGTTCCCAGTCAGTGTTGCATGAGGGCCCACGTGTGGTGCTCACCAGATGTTCTTACACAGGAAGTCCTCGTTCCTGAAGCCTCAGAATTTGATGAGTGGGAGCCAGCAGGTGCAGCCCTGGAGGGCACTGTGACTGCCGTCATCCCCACGTGGCAGGCGCTGACCACTCTGGACTTGAGTCACAACAGAATCTCTGAGATCGATGAGTCTGTGGTATGCTCTCCACGGCCTGACCAGACACTGGGGTTGGGTATTTAACCTGGCTTTTTCTAGAAGGACCACCGAAAACCTGCACCCGGTGCTCTGTACATTGCCTGTAATGTTTAAGTTAATTTCAAAATGAGGTTATTTAAACGAGGTGAGGAATGCTTAGAACCAAATGAAGTGTATTAACTGCATGTGCATTTGATAGAACAGAAACACAGTAAGTAGTGAAATTTATTCCCAAGGAGTGTAGCAGAAAAATCAGTCTATAGGTTCCAGGGACTTCCCTGGTGGTCCAGTGGTTAAGACTCTGCACTTCCACTGCAGGGAGCACGGGTTTGATCCCTGGTCAGGGAACTAAGATCCCGCATGCCACGTGGCACGGCCAAAAAAAAGAAAGGTTCCAGATGTGCCCATGTAAGAGTGACATCCAGATGGTACTTGGGCAGTAGGACTGTGATTCCTGTACTTGTGCCTCTCAGTGGGTGTGGGTAGAGTTGAAGGACACACCTCCTTCTGTCTGCAACCCTGCCATTTGTCTTTTTTGTGTGTGTGTGTGTGTGGTACACGGGCCTCTCACTGTTGTGGCCTCTCCCGTTGCGGAGCACAGGCTCCGGACGCGCAGGCTCAGCGGCTATGGCTCACGGGCCCAGCTGCTCCGTGGCATGTGGGATCTTCCCGGACCAGGGCATGAACCCGTGTCCCCTGCATCGGCAGGCAGACTCTCAACCACTGCGCCACCAGGGAAGCCCCATTTGTCATTTTTACAAGCCAAGTGTTCCGTAAAAACAGTGGGTCATGCTCAGCACTGGAGTCCCTGTGTTATATGTTCCTGAGGACGTGCTTCTGGGTGGGCACTGGGAGGTGTCACGTCAGGGGCCCTGCACAGATGGCTAGCCCAGGAGTCTGTGGTCAGGAGGAAGCCTCCCAGGTTGTCTGTCCACCATGTCCAGGGGCCATGTGGGGTCCAGCTACCTAGGATAACGTCATGTGTTATCTTTTCTTTCACAAGAAACTGATTCCAAAGATTGAGTTCCTGGACCTGAGTCACAATGGAGTGCTGGTTGTGGACAATCTGCAGGTAATTTGTGTCTTTGGAGACCATCATTGCCTGCAGGCTTCTCACAAGGTCCCATTCTCCTGAGATGCAGCCTTGGGAGTTTGGCCGTACTCTGGGGTTTCTCTCATGGGCACTTGAAAGGTGTCTGCGTGCACCAGAGGTTTGTAAAGGCAGGGGCTGCTGCCCTTCCCTTTGGGTCCCAGTGATGCACACTGAGCATTTGTTGCTCTCGTTCCCCCAAATTAGAAAAGATGTGTAAATACAAATCGAGCATGATGAAGATGATGTGCCTCCATTGTGAAGATGGACAGCCTCATTTTCAAAGCCTGTGCCTACCCTGTGGGCCATGCTGCCCCTGCGGGGGATGCAGCTGGGCTGTAACCTGTGCAGGGAAGAGGGATTTCCCTTCGGAATAATTGTCAGAGGAACTGGTCATTTTAGGTTGGAAGGCCCATCACACCTTTAATGTCAGTCCCCTTTCTTTGGAGCCTTGACCTTAACCACTTTACTCTGTTCTCAATGCTGCCGCAGCACCTGTACAACCTCGTGCACCTGGACCTTTCCTACAACAAGCTCTCCTTCCTGGAAGGGGTTCACACCAAATTGGGGAACATCAAGACCCTGAACCTGGCAGGCAACCTCCTGGGGAGTCTGAGTGGCCTGCACAAGCTCTACTCCCTGGTCAACCTGGATCTCAGCGACAACAGAGTCGAACAGGTGAGCCATGCCCCAGAAGGGTCTTGGGGTTCTGGAGTGGCTGTGCCTTGGCGTTGATCACTTTAGCGAGAATGGTGGGCTTCCTTTCTTTGACTGTCAAGTGTGTGGTCACCTTGCTGAAGTGTTAAAGAAGGGACACGGGAATGCCTTGCAGATGGAGGAGGTCAGGAGCATCGGCAGCCTCCCGTGTCTGGAGCATGTGGCTCTGCTCAACAACCCTCTGAGCATCATCCCTGACTACCGGACCAAGGTGCTGGCTCAGTTCGGAGAGCGGGCCTCGGAGGTAAGCTGCTCGGGGAGGGGTCAGCTGGAGGTGACATCCGCTTACGTATACTTGCCTGATTCAGAAGGACGTCCTGACCCTGAGAGGCCTTTCAGATCTGGGAAGTCCGCTGCCTCCCCAGGAAAAGGTTCCCTCATGCATCTCTTCTTGGGGGCCACCGGCTGCCGTGCTTCTTCAGTGGGCTTCCCCTCACCTCTATCAGAGCTTCAGGTCGGGGTGCTCCCCAGGAATCAGTAGGCACAGCCTGAGTGTGGAGGGACTGTCTTCAATTTGTTAAAAAGTAATGTTTATTGTAGACAAGAGTCAGGAATAAGATATCTGAAATAATTATATTTCCTGGACAACCTCTGGCCATAAAGTCTGACCATAAACCTGAAGGGTTTGCCCACCTTGGCCAGTGTCACCCAGCCCAGTATCTGCTGTCTGCCCAGTGGCCGCCTGCTGCCCCGCCAGCCCAACAGGTCCGCCTCCAGGTTCACTTGTCTCCTCAGCCTCAAGCAGGCTCCCTCCACTCTCCCCAAATCCCAGGCTGGAAGATAACCTGGGAGTCTGTTTGCATCCTCCCCCCAACCCCTCCCATCTCTTTTCAGCCCCAAGTGCACCTTTCTCCACACTGTCACCAAGACAACATTCACAAGATGTCACCTCCTCCCCTCCCTGGCTCCCAGGCCCTTGCGACCTTCCCTCATTTGACCACACTGCTGCTCCCCACTGCCTGCCAGCCCACAGCTCCCTCCTGCACTTGCAGGTGGCGTCCCTGCCCTTCTCCCTGCTTCCCATGCCTTTGCCCTCCCAGTTCCCCAGCCCAGAAGGCCCTCCCCTTGCTCTTCGCAGATCTGAGTTCCGCCATAATTGGAGGCTTAGTTCAAGGCACCAGCTTCCCCCCTCTCCCAGCCACCCCAGAGGCCTTCGCAGTGGCCCCTGCAGCCCTTCCTTCCCTTCCTGGAGAGGGACTCCCAGAACTGGGCTAGGCAGTGTGGGACCTCCCTGGGCCACTCCAAGGAGCTCCCAGGTCGCTTCCACGGGTGGCGAGGAGCTCACCTCCCAGCAGGCTGAGCCTCCGCAGCCTCCTGTGTCCTCACGGGGCCTGGCTCACCCCTCGGTGGGACCCTGCCATTCTGCTCCCTCCATGCTTGCCAGCACCTATGCTGATAGCTATTTTCTGGACACTGTAGGTCTGTCTGGACAACACAGTGACCACAGAGAAGGAGTTGGACACGGTGGAAGTGCTAAAAGCGATTCAGAAAGCCAAAGAGGTCAAGTCCAAATTAAGCAACCCTGAGAAGAAGGTGGGTCTTTGTGTGGGAGGTGGGAGGAGGGGTGGTGAGGAGCCAGCTGGGGAAGGAGCTGGCTGGCAGTGGAACTGGGCCAGGGAGCATTCCGGGCCATAGAGTCCTGGCTGCACCCCCTCCCACCAGGCTGCATGACCCTGGGCTTTCACGCCCACTCTGTTCTTGTCTGTGAGACGGGGGTCGCGATAGGACTTGCCGCATGGGCTGGGGTTAGTTAAGATCTCTTTCCCTGTCACTGATGTTTGTCAGAGCCATGAGCTTCTCACATCTCAGGCTCTGCCAGGTTCTGTTCTCTTCTGGATCTGTCTCCTCTCCTCGACTGACTCAGCACTTCTCCTCAGGTCAGTGAGGATTCTAGGCTCTCTGCTGCCCCGTGCGTCAGGCCCAGCAGCTCCCCTCCCACCGTGGCTCCCACCTCTGCCTCCCTGCCCCAGCCCATCCTCTCCAACCAAGGTAATCGCGTGTGTATCTTTCTCCCTGGCAGAGCTGCACGTGCCCTGCCTGGGCCCCCAGCTGGGCTGGCGTTGGGGGAGAGATGCCGGCCCCTGTTCCCTCCACGGTTCAGATGCAGGGAGGGCGTGGTGCTGTCTCCACACCAGCCCCTCTTGGGGTGGCGCATGGCTGGGGGGGTGCCTGGCTGAGGTTTGCTTAGTGAGGACTCCCAATTGCTCTGACACACACATCCAGATCCTCTAGGGTACCACGGGGTGTGCTCTTTGAACTGGCTGCTGGCCCATAAGGACCCCACTGGCCCACAGGCAGTGGAGGCAGAGTGGCTCCTTGTTCATGGGAACCCAGGCCTGCTTACTTCCCTAAGTCGGGCACCCCAATACCTGCGTGGGGAGCGTGCCTCACTGCCATGGCCCTGGTGGTATGACCCAGCCCCAAACGCTGTGTTGGTGGGGCCAAGATGGGCTGTCTGTGAACCCATGGAAGACCAATCCCTTTCATCCACCCACTGTCTTAGCGTTTTCAAAGGGCTTTCACCTCTGAACCCAGGCATCCTCGGAGATGAGTGAGTGAAGCAGGTCCCATGAGTGTCTGCTGGCCCGGCCCCCACGGAAGAGGGGAGGGTGTGCCGTCCCGAGTGGAGCCGAGGCTCGGGACACACAGGAAAGAACGCCGCCCACCCGGGCTCCTGGAGACGGAGAACTTGGTGTGAGGTCTTGGGAACACAGTTTGACCCTGTGTTTCAAGAGCCAGAAAAACGTTCCCACCCCTTGACCTGGTGACCCGCTGGTGGGGTTTTATCTTAGCGGGATAAGATAACGGGGGGTGGGGGGCGGGATGCCCACCGAAGCACTGCTTGTGCTAGCTACACGTGGGCCGTGATGGGCGTCGGAGAGGGAGAGGGAGAGGGAGCTGAGGTCCAGCATACCCTGCAGCCATCACAGCCGAGAGGGGAGGGCTGGATAAGAAAGGAGAAATGCTGGGTTGAGTCGGAGAGCCTGCTCAGGGCAGCGCACCGAGGTCACAGCCGAGGACGTGAGCCAGAGAGTGGATGGGGACGTTGGTGCTGGAGCAGTCGTCTGTTTGCTTTTGTAACACTCTTGACTGAGAAATTTCGGTTTTATTTTTTTACGTAAAAGGGGAGGGGGTTTGTATCACTGTGAAGATGCTTCCCTGACCGTGTCTCCTGCCAAGGGGCCAGAGCCCTCCTCAGGCCCCCCGCCCTGCGCTGCCTGTCACAGCCCTGGGTGCCTGTGGGGGGACTGCCTGGCTAGGCTCTGGGGCCAGGGGCCAGGGCCCAGCCTGTTCTCAGTCAGCGTTGGTTGAGTCGGGGAATGAGTGAGCCGCAGGCGGGCGAGGGAGGCGTCTGCCCCTACAGCCGTAGCTGCGGGCAGCGCCCCCTTTGGTGGCAAAGCCTCTGCACCAGCCAGGCCCAGGCCTCAGCCCCTTTCTTCGCTGCCCCCGCTCCTGGGGACACGCCATGCAGTGGCTCACTGTAGTCTTCCCCCTTCCCACTACTGGACCTTTAGACGTTGTCTCCAGATCTGCACCTCTTATAAATAAAACTGCAGTGGATGTCTCTGTGTGCACATCTCTTTCCTTTTGGTGAGAAACAACAAAGGTTGGGCCCCGTCTAAGCATTCTAATGTCCCCTGTCCCATTCTCTGAGTGGCCCTTTCTGACCACTTGTTTGTACAGACCACAGTCCAGGAAGGAAGCAGAAAGACTGTCCCTATCCACATTTCCTCAGTTCCAAACAGGGCTTGGGTGGGTAGTGACAGGAAAATGTTCTTTTTCTTGCTAACGTGGAGGAATCTGCAGAAGTTTGTGTACAGCCACGTGCTATTGGACTTTGCCTGCATGGGTGAGGATTTCTCCCTAGGTGGGGGAGCAGCTTTGTTTCCAGCCCAGTTCTGTAGAAGTGAACATACTTGTGAATCAACTGGGCCCCCGGGGGCCTGCCTGGAGGGGCGCTGTCCAGTAAACACCAGGCCTCTGGTCATCTCAGGAGCTGTTAGCCAGCTTGTTGGAGCCATGGAGGGTTTGTGGCCACAGGGACTGATGTGCAAAATGACCGAGTTGATTCTCCAGCCAGGTCCAGGGGCTGAGAGGAGGCCGCAGAGAAGGGGTTAGGAGCAGGCACCTGGGCTGGGTCACCTGAGTTTGCATCCCAGCTTTCTGGCCGTGGTCCCTCAAGCAACTTGTTGCCTCCTGAAGCTCTGTTTTCTCTACCCTACTTCATCGATTCTAAGATGCACACATTTCCACCTTGTGACTTCTCTGAAATTGAGATGCATCTTTCAGTCAGTGGCGTCTCATAGTTGCTGTCAGCCAGCTGGTATTCGTGATGGAGTTGTGTGAAAACCTTCCGTGGACACCTGCTGAGACCAAGATGGCGCCACATCTACGCATCTTAGATTTGATGAGCTGTGGTAAATAACGGGAGGCGTGCGTGAGCTAATGCTGGGGAAACACTTAGCACTGCTTCTGGTCCATCAGAAGGGGTCAGTAAGGGCTTCCTGCCTGCATCCTTTTTGGAGGGTTTCAAGATGACCAGGACAGCGCCCCTGAGGAACTTGGAGCCTCTTGGGAAGATGAGCTGTACCCCCAAGGGAGAACAGGGCAGAGTGATTTGGGTCATTTGTGGAAGACAGAAGTCTGTCTAGAGCAGAGAGGACTTTGCAGTGGAGTTGTATGTGAGGTGAATGTCAAAGGATGGTAGGATCTGAGCATGTGAGGGAGGAGGGCGTGGATTCTAGGAGAGAACAGCTTCATGCCTGGCTGTGTGCCTGCTGCCCTTCCTGCCTGTGCACAGCCCCTGCTGCTTTGCCCTGGGGGGTGTCTGGGCCTGGGCCATCTGCCTGCCTAGCCCATGGCCAGAGGACCTGGGCCATTGGGAGTTGTCCTGACCCCAGCCAGCAGCTGAGCTGGACGAGGGCCTGTGACCTCTGGGGCTCTTGACTTCTCTGAGGCATTTTGTTGGGCCGTGGTGACTGGTGGTAAGCCCGGGCTATGGAGGCAAGCCCTGGGCTCCTCCAGGTTTCTGCAAAACTTGGAGTTGATGCCCAGCATTCATCCAATCAGCTGCATTTAGGAGAAAGTTAAAAAAGATTTTACCCTCAACCAATGTGGAAAATGTCTGGAGTGAAGTAACGGGCCCAGACAAGCTGTAATAATAATACAACAGTGTCAGCAGGCTTCAGAAGCAGCCCAAGTGAGTCAGAGCGTGCTGCTGTCCATGGGCGGTGGCCCAGGGGAGGATCAGTGGGATGTGTCCTGTGGGAAGGTGGGCATCGGTTGTCCTTGCCAGCCCTGGAGGAAACCTGAGCCTGCAAGAACGCCTGGCCTTCTGATGAGGGGTCTTGTGCCCCTGTGTCTGCAAAACTCCGCAGGGATGCTGGAGTGGCGGGTAGGGGGACTTGAACCATTTCCCCATGAAGACGCTCTAGGAGCAAACACGTTTAAGGCTCTTGGTGGACATATTGCCAAACTGCTCTCCACATGGGTGGGGCAGCTTGCACCCCAGTGCCTGCCTCTGCCAGTTAGGCCAAACAGCCTGACCTTTTGCCAAAGTGAGAGGCCAAACTTGCCCTTCTTTGATGGCTCGCAAGGGTGAGCTTGTATCTTGTGTTACGCCTGTTGGCCGTTGTTTTGTGGAATGTCTGTTCATTCTTTGCAGTCTCCTAATGGGATTTCTAATTTTCTTCCCCCATTTTTTGTTATCTGTAAGAGCGTTTTATAGATTAAAGATACAAGCCTTTGACAAATGTTGTGAGCACTTTTTTCTCGTTTCGTTTAGGTTTCTTTTTTTACTTACAGAAGTTTAGCTTTTATGCAGTCACACCTCAATTTCTTCCTTTGGATTTAGGCTCAGAAAGTCTCTCCCTACCGTGAGATTAGATAAGCAGTCATTTGTTCTTCTAGTTATTTTAAGATTTCAGTTTCAACATTTTCTTCTATAATCCATGTGGCTAGGTTTGGGGTCTGATTAGCCCCCAGCCATGCCAGTAGCCCGAGGGTCCAGCCCCATTTGTTGAATGGCTGCTCTCCCTGCCCCGCCTGCCCCACCCGCCTGCCCCTGGTCTCTCCAGGAATCATGTTTGTGCAAGAAGAGGCCCTGGCCAGCAGCCTGTCATCCACCGACAGTCTGACTCCTGAGGACCAGCCCATTGCGCGGGGATGCTCTGATTCCTTGGAGTCCATCCCTGCAGGACAGGTAACATCCTCCTCCTGCTTCTGGGGGTTGGTTACCTCTGCGGCCAGCTCTTTAGCCTGAAGCTGTCGGGAAGTAGGAGGTGGCCTGGCTGGAGTTGTAGCAGATGCTGCCAGTGCTTGGCGTGCTCTGCTTTGTGGTTAAGGGTCTGTTCAGTTAGCGTCTGTCGTCTGTCTGTCTTTTTCTTTGGACTGATGGGAATAGACAGTTTTCTCTTACTGGACCCTGGGGGGCAAAGCCACATAACCCTTACAGCATGTGAGCAGACTCCCTGGGGAAAGTTCAGAAGGCCCTGATCAGGGGTGGCTTGTTTGGGCTCCACACCCATCAGGAAGTTTCTCCCCCTGCTGTCTGGCACCCCTGGGCCATTTTGCCTGTTTCTGCACATCACCCACCCTGGTAATCTGGGACACGCTGTGACTCTGTTACTTCTTCCGTGGCTGCTCCTGAGGGTCCCTGAGCTGCTTCCTGTGTCTTGGAAAGAAAGAGGACGGCAGGTGTGGTGCGAGGGGCTCGTTTGCTGTGTGCGTGGGGAGGGTGCTTGGTAACTGGGCCTGCCCAGCCCTGTCTCTTTTCACCAACACAGTGTCACGGCCATGTGGCACTGGGGCAGTGGGCAGAGTCCTCGCTCTGTCCCGGCACTCCACTGCATTCTCCCTTCACCCTCCCCAGGGTCACAGCAGGAGGGTCCTGAGCCCTAGGTCTTCCCCGCTTCCCAGAGACCATTGGGAGGGTCTTGCCAGGCACTGCACAGCCTCTGCTCACCATGTTCTCTGCTGGCCTGGTACCAAGTTGGTAGATGGTCCACATGGACCCTGTGGGATGGCACAGGGAACATTCAGATGCCAGACCCAGAGGCACAATCTGAGCTTGCAGAAAGCAAGAGGCTTTGGCCCAGGGGTTGGGAGTGTGGGCTGGGGTCAGACTGACACGGTTGGGAATCTTAGCTCTGCTGTGCACTGGCAGGATGACTGAGTGAGTCTCTCTGCCTCTCTGGGCCCCAGGATCCACCCTAGGATGGAGTGTGGGGATAGCAAGGAGCCTCCTGCTGCGCCACGAAGGAGTGCTCGGGGCCTGGCGCCCGGTGAATGCCAGGGCATGGCTGCGGCAGGTGGGGGCTGACTGCGTTTCCTTTCCTGGCAGGCACCTTCTGATGATTTAAGAGACGTGCCGGGAGCTGTTGGCGGTGCAAGGTAAGAAAGAGGCTATCGTGGAAGGCATTCTGGGCCTTCTGCACACGCTCTGTGGGCCAGTAGTAACCAAGATTTTCTTAAAAGTCTGTTTGCACAAGTCGTATAGGACTATTTCTTCCTTTAAATATATAAACACAGCTGAAATGGGCTCTGATCTGTTTCCAAGTTCTAATCCCTAAACTTTGCATTGACACATGTTATCCTACGCTAGGGGTCAGCAGGTCAAAGGCAATTTAGTACACTGCCTGTTTTGTACAGTCTGTGAGCTAAAAATGATTGTTCCATTCTTAAGGAGCTGTTTTTAAAAAAAAACGATGTGGGTGGGGTAGCCCCCAAAGCCTCAAGTGTTTACTGTCTTTACAGAAGAGGCTCCCCAACCCCATTCTACATACCCTTTTTCACCAGGGCCAGTAGAGGCCAAGAGGCGCTTGAATTTATTTTTTTAAATTTTTATTGGAGTATAGTTGATTTACAATGTTGTGTTTCAGGTGTACAGCAAAGTGAATCAGTTATGCATATATCCACTCTTTTTAAGGTCTTTTCCCATATAGATCATTACAGAGTGTTGAGTAGAGTTCCCTGTGCTATACAGTAGGTCCTTATTAGTTATCTATTTTATATATAGTAGTGTATACATACGAATCACAATCTCCCATTTTATTCCTCCTCCACTTCCCCCCAGTAACCATAAGCTTGTTTTCTACATCTGTGACTCTATTTCTGTTTTGTAAATAAGTTTATTTGTACCACTTTTTTTGGATTCTACATATAAGCAATATCATATGATATTTGTCTTTGTCTAACTTCACTCAGTATGACAATTCCTAGGTCCATCCATGTTGCTGCAAATGACATTATTTCATTCTTTTTTATGGCTGAGTAGTATTCCATTGTATATATGTACCAGATCTTCTTTATTCATTCATCTGTTGATGGACATTTAGGTTGCTTCCATGTCTTGGCTATTGTAAACAGTGCTGCAGTGAACATTGGGGTGTATGTAGCTTTTCGAATTACGGTTTTCTCCAGATATATGGCCAGGAGTGGGATTGCTAGATCATATGGTAGTTCTATATTTAGTTTTTTAAGGAACCTCCATACTGTTCTCCATAATGGTTGTACCGATTTACATTCCCACCAACAGTGCAAGAGGGTTCCTTTTTCTCCACACCATCTCCAGCATTTACTATTTGTAGATTTTTTGATGATGGCCATTCTGACCAGTGTGAGGTGAAACCTCACTGTAGTTTTGATTTGCTTTTCTCTAATAATTAATGATGTTGAGCATCTTTTCATGTGCTTTTTGGCCATCTACATGTCTTCTTTGGAGAAATGTCTATCTAGATCTTCCACTCATTTTTTGACTGGGATGTTTGTTTTTTTGATATTGAGCTGCATGAACTGTTTGTATATTTTGGAGATTAATCCCTTGTCGGTCGCTTCGTTTGCAAATACTTCCTTCCATTCTGTGGGTTGTCTTCATTTTTTTCTTTAACATCTTTATTGGAGTATAATTGCTTTACACTGGTGTGTTAGTTTCTGTAGGTTCTTATTAGTTATCTGTTTTATACATATTAGTGTATATACGTCAATCCCAATCTCGCAATTCATCCCACCACCACCACCACCCCCCGCTGCTTCCCTCCCTTGGTGTCCATACGTTTGTTCTCTACATCTGTGTTTCTATTTCTGCCCTGAAGACCGGTTCACCTGTACCATTTTTCTAGGTCCCACATATATGCGTTAGTATATGGTATTTGTTTTTCTCTTTCTGACTTCACCCTGTAGGACAGTCTCTAGATCCATCTCCATCTCTACAAATGACCCAATTTCGTTCTTTTTTTATGGCTGAGTAATATTCCATTTTATATACGTGACACATCTTCTTTATCCATTTGTCTATCGATGGGCATTTAGGTTGCTTCCATGACGTGGCTATTGTAAATAGTGCTGCAATGAACATTGGGGTGCATGTGTCTTTCTGAATTATGGTTTTCTCTGGGTATATGCCCAGTAGTGGGATTGCTGGGTTATACGGTAATTCTATTTTTAGTTTTTTTTTTTTTTTTCCTTTTTGCGGTATGCGGGCCTCTCACTGTTGTGGCCTCTCCCGTCGCGGAGCACAGGCTCCGGACGCGCAGGCCCAGCGGCCATGGCTCACGGGCCCAGCCGCTCCGCGGCATATGGGATCCTCCCAGACCGGGGCACGAACCCGTATCCCCTGCATCGGCAGGCGGACTCTCAACCACTGCGCCACCAGGGAGGCCCCTATTTTTAGTTTTTTAAGGAACCTCCATACTGTACTCCATAGTGGCTGTATCAATTTACATTCCCACCAACAGTGCAAGAGGGTTCCCTTTTCTCCACATGTGGGTTGTCTTTTCATTTTGTTTATGGTTTCCTTTGCTGTGCAAAACCTTTTAAGTTAAGTTAGGTCCCATTTGTTTATTTTTGTTTTTATTTTCATTACTCTAGGAGGTGGATCAAAAAAGATATTGCTGCGAGTTATGTCAGCAATATATGTATATATGTATACATATATTTATATACATATGCAGTGTATATGTATACAGTGTATACATATACAATATGTATATTTATATACATATACAATATATATATATATACAATATATGTATATATATACATATATTTTAGTTTGCTTGTTTTTCCTTTAATTGAAGTATAGTTGATGTGCAATATTATACAGGTGTACAATATAGTGATTCAATTTTTAAAGGTTATAATCCAGTTATAGTTATTATAAAATATTGACCGTATTCCCTGTGTTGTACTATATATCCTTGTAGCGTTTTTTATACATAATAGTTCATACTTTTTTTTTTTTTTTTGCGGTACGTGGGCCTCTCACTGTTGTGGCCTCTCCCGTTGCGGAGCACAGGCTCCGGACGCGCAAGCTCAGTGGCCATAGCTCACGGGCCCAGCCGCTCTGCGGCACGTGGGATCTTCCTGGACTGGGGCACGAACCCGTGTCCCCTGCATCGGCAGGCGGACTCTCAACCACTGCACCACCAGGGAAGCCTTAGTTCATACTTCTTAATCCTGTACCCCTATCTGGCCCATTCTTCCTTCCCTCTCCCCATTGATAAACACTAGTTCTCTATATCTTTTTTGTTATAGTCACCAGTTTGTTTTATTTTTTAGATTGCACATAAAAGTGATATCATACAATATTTGTCTGTTTGACTTATTTCACTTATCATAATACCCTCCAAGTCCATCCATGTTGTTTCAAATGGCAAAATTTCATTATTTTTATGGCTGAGTGGTAGTCCATTGTACATATGTACCACATCTTCTTTATCCAGTCATCTGTTGATGGACACTTAGGTTGCTTCTATATCTTGGCAATTGTAAATAATGCTGCTATGAACATTGGGGCACATCTGTCTATTTGAATTAGTGTTTTGGTTTTCTTGGGGTATATACCCAGGAATGGAATTGCTGGGTCATATGGTAGTTCTATTTTTTTTTTTTTTTTTTTTTTTTTTTTGCGGTACACGGGCCTCTCACTGTTGTGGCCTCTCCTGTTGCGGAGCACAGGCTCCGGATGTGCAGGCTCAGCGGCCATGGCTTATGGGCCCAGCTGCTCCGCAGCATGTGGGATCTTCCCGGACCGGGGCACGAACCCGTGTCCCCTGCATCGGCAGGCAGACTCTCAACCACTGCGCCACCAGGGAAGCCTGGTATTTTATTCTTTTTGTTGCAGTGGTAAATGGGAGTGTTTCCTTAATTTCTCTTTCTGATCTTTTGTTGTTAGTATATAGGAATGCAAGAGATTTCTGTGTATTAATTTTGTATCCTGCAAATTCACTGATGAGCTCTAGTAGTTTTCTGAGTGTCTTTAGGATTCTCTGTGTATAGTATCATGTCATCTGCAAACAGTGACAGTTTTACTTCTTCTTTTCCAATTCGGATTCTTTTTATTTCTTCTCTGATTGCCGTGGCTAGAAATTCCAAAACTGTGTTGAATAAAAGTGGCAAGAGTGGACATCCTTGTCTTGTTCCTGATCTTAGAGGAAATGCTTTCAGTTTTTCACCATTGAGAATGTTGGCTGTGGGTTTGTTGTATATGGCCTTTATTATGTTGAGGTAGGTTCCTTCTGTGCCTGCTCTCTAGAGAGTTTTTATCATAAATGGGTGTTGGATTTTGTCAAAAGCTTTTTCTGCATCTATTGAGATGATCATATATTTTTTATTCTTCAGTTTGTTAATGTGGTGTATCACGTTGACTGATTTGCATATATTGAAGAATCCTTGCATCCCTGGGATAAATCCCACTTGATCATGGTGTATGATCCTTTTAAGGTGTTGTTAGATTCTGTTTGCTAGTATTTTTTTTTAACGTCTTTATTAGAGTATAATTGCTTTACGATGGTGTGTTAGTTTCTGCTTTATAACAAAATGAATCCGCTATACATATATCCCCATATCTCCTCCCTCTTGTGTCTCCCTCCCACTCTCCCTATCCCACCCCTCTAGGTGGTCACAAAGCACGGAGCTGATCTCCCTGCGCTATGCAGCTGCTTCCCACTAGCTATCTATTTTACATTTGGTAGTGTATATATGTCCATGCCACTCTCTCACTTTGTCCCAGCTTACCCTTCCTCCTCCCTGTGTCCTCAAGTCCATTCTCTACATCTGCATCTTTATTCCTGTCCTGCCCCTAGGTTCTTCAGAACCTTTTTTTTTTTTTTTAGATTCCATATATATGTTAGCGTATGGTATTTGTTTTTCTCTTTCTGACTTACTTCACTCTGTATGACAGACTCTAGTTCCATCCACCTCACTACAGATAACTCAATTTTGTTTCTTTTTATGGCCGAGTAATATTCCATTGTATATATTTGCCACATTTTCTTTATCATATTCCATTGTATATATGTGCCACATCTTCTTTATCCATTCATCTGTCGGTGGACACTTAGGTTGCTTCCATGTCCTGGCTATTGTAAATAAGCTGCAGTGAACATTGGGGTACATGACTCTTTCTGAATTACAGTTTTCTCAGGGTATATGCCCAGTAGTGGGATTGCTGGGTTGTATGGTAGTTCTATTTTTAGTTGTTTTTTTTTTGTGGTACGCAGGCCTCTCACCGTTGTGGCCTCTCCCGCTGTGGAGCACAGGCTCCGGACGCGCAGGCTCAGCGGCCACGGCTCACGGGCCCAGCCGCTCCACAGCATGTGGGATCTTCCCGGACCGGGGCAGGAACCCACGTCCCCTGCATTGGCAGGCGGACTCCCAACCACTGCGCCACCAGGGAAGCCCCTATTTTTAGTTATTTAAGGAACCTCCGTACTGTTCTCCATAGTGGCTGTATCAAGTTACATTCCACCAGCAGTGCAAGAGGGTTCCCTTTTCTCCACACCCTCTCCAGCATTTATTATTTCTAGATTTTTTGATGATGGCCATTCTGACTGGTGTGAGGTGATACCTCATTGTAGTTTTGATTTGCATTTCTCTAATGATTAATGATGTTGAGCGTCCTTTCACATGTTTGTTGGCAATCTGTATATCATCTTTGGAGAAATGTCTGTTTAGATCTTCTGCCCATTTTTGGATTGTTTGTTTTTTTGATAATGAGCTGCATGAGCTGCTTGTAAATTTTGGAGATTAATCCTTTGTCAGTTGCTTCATTTACAAATATTTTCTCCCATTCTGAGGGTCGTCTTTTCATCTTGTTTATGTTTTCCTTTGCTGTGTAAAAGCTTTTGAGTTTCATTAGGTCCCATTTGTTTATTTTTGTTTTTATTTCCATTTGTCTAGGAGGTGGGTCAAAAAAGATCTTGCTGTGATTTATGTCATGGAGTGTTCTGCCTGTGTTTTCCTATAAAAGTTTTATAGTGTCTGGTCTTACATTTAGGTCTTTAATCCATTTTGAATTTACTTTTGTGTATGGTGTTAGGGAGTATTCTAATTTCATTCTTTTACATGTAGCTGTCCAGTTTTCCCAGCACCACTTATTGAAGAGGCTGTCTTTTCTCCATTGTATATTCTTGCCCCCTTTATCAAAAAAAAAGGTGACCATATGTGAGTGGGGTTATCTCTCGGCATTCTATCCTGTTCCATTGATCTATATTTCTGTTTTTGTGCTGGTACAATACTATCTTGATTACTGTAGCTTTGTAGTGTAGTCTGAAGTCGGGGAGCCTGACTCCTCCAGCTCCGTTTTTCTTTCTCAAGATTGCTTTGGCTATTTGGGGTCTTTTGTGTTTCCATACAAATTGTGAAATTTTTTGTTCTACTTCTGTGAAAAATGCCATTGGTAGTTTGATAAGGATTGCATGGAATCTGTAGATTGCTTTGGGTAGTATAGTCATTTTCACAGTGTTGATTCTTCCAATCCAAGAACATGGTATGTCTCTCCATCTGTTTGTGTCACCTTTGATTTATTTCATCAGTGTCTTATAGTTTTCTGCATACAGGTCTTTTGTCTCCTTATGTAGGTTTATTCCTAGGTATTTTATTCTTTTTGTTGCAGTGGTAAATGGGAGTGTTTCCTTAATTTCTCTTTCAGATTTTTCATCATTAATGTATAGGAATGCAAGAGATTTCTGTGCATTAATTTTGTATCCTGCTACTTTACCAAATTAATTGATTAGCTCTAGTAGTTTTCTGGTAGGATCTTTAGAATTCTCTATGTATAGTATCATGTCATCTGCAAACAGTCACAGCTTTACTTCTTCTTTCCACTTTGGATTCCTTTTATTTCTTTTTCTTCTCTGATTGCTGTGGCTAAAACTTCCATAACTATGTTGAATAATAGTGGTGAGAGTGGACAACCTTGTCTTGTTCCTGATCTTAGAGGAAATGGTTTCAGTTTTTCACCATTAAGAACGATGTTGGCTGTGGGTTTTTCATATATGGCCTTTATTATGTTGAGGTAAGTTCCCTCTATGCCTACTTTCTGGAGGGTTTTTATCATAAATGGGTGTTGAATTTTATCGAAAGCTTTTTCTGCATCTATTGAGATGATCATATGGTTTTTCTCCTTCAGTTTGTTAATATGGTTAATCACATTGATTTGCATATATTGAAGAATCCTTGCATTCCTGGGATAAACCCCACTTGATCATGGTGTATGATCCTTTTAATGTGCTGTTGGATTCTGTTTGCTAGTATTTTGGTGAGAATTTTTGTGTCTGTGTTCATCAGTGATATTGGCCTATAATTTTCTTTTTGTGTGGTATCTTTGTCTGGTTTTGGTATCCAGGTGACAGTGGCCCTATTCATAGAATGAGCTTGGGAGTGTTCCTTCCCCTGCAACTTTTTGGGAGAGTTTGAGAAGGAGAGGTGTTAACTCTTCTCTAAATGTTTGGTAGAATTCACCTGTGAAGTCATCTGGTCCTGGACTTTTGTTTGTTGAAAGTTTTTTAATCACAGTTTCAATTTCAGTACTTGTGATTGGTCTGTTCCTATTTTCTATTTCTTCCTAGTTCAGCCTTGGAAGGTTGTACCTTTCTAAGAATTTGTCCATTTCTTCCAGGTTGTCCATTTTATTGGTGTATAGTTGCTTGTAATAGTCTCTTATTATCCTTCGTACTTCTGTGGTGTCATTTGTTACTTACCTTTTTTCATGTCTAATTTTATTGATTTGAGCCCTCTCCCTTTTTTCCCTGATGAATCTCTAGCTAAAGGTTTATCAGTTTTGTTCATCTTTTCAAAGAACCAGCTTTTCGTTTCATTGATCTTTTTTTATTGTTTTCTTTGTCTCTATTTCATTTATTTCTGCTCTGATCTTTATGATTTCTTCTACTCACTTTGGGTTTTGTTTGTTCTTCTTTCTCTAGTTCCTTTAGGTCTAAGGTTAGGTTGTTTATTTGAGATTTTTCTTGTTTCCTGAGGTAAGATTGTATTGCTATAAACTTCCCTCTTAGAACTGCCTTTGCTGCATCCCATAGGTTTTGGATCGTCATGTTTTTGTCATTTGTCTCTAGGTATTTTTTGATTTCCTCTTTGATTTCTTCAGTGATGCATTGGTTGTTTACTTGTTTAGCCTCCATGTGTTTGTGTTTTTTATAATTTTTTTTTCCTGTAATTGATTTCTAATCTCATAGCATTGTGGTCGGAAAGGATGCTTGATATGATTTCAGTTTTCTTAAATTTACCAAGGCTTGATTTGTGTCCCAAGATGTGATCTGTCCTGGAGAATGTTCAGTGTGCACTTGTGAAGAAAGTATATTCTGCTGTTTTCGGATGGAATGCCCTATAAATATCAATTAAATTCATCTGGTCTGATGTATTATTTAAAGCTTGTGTTTCCCTATTGATCTTCTGTCTGGATGATCTGTCCATTGGTGTAAGTGGGGTGTTAAAGTCCCCCACTGTTACTGTGTTACCATCGATTTCCCCTTTTATGGCTGTTGGCATTTGCTTTATATATTGAGGTGCTCCTATGTTGGGTGCATATATATTTACAATTGTTATATCTTCTTCTTGGATTGATCCCTTGATCATTATGTAGTGTCCTTATCTCTTGTAACAGTCTATTTTGTCTGATACAAGTATTGCTACTCCAGCTTTCTTTTGATTTCCATCGCTTGGAATCTTTTTCCATCCCCTCACTTTCAGCCTATATATGTCCCTAGGTCTGAAGTGGGTCTCCTGTAGACAGCATATATACTGGTCTTGTTTTTGTATCCATTCAGCCAGTCTGCATCTTTTGGTTGGAGCATTTAATCCATTTACATTTAAGGTAATTATCGATATGTTTGTTCCTATTGCCATTTTTTTAATTGTTTTGGATTTGTTTTTGTTGTTCTTCTTGCTTCCCTTTTTCTTTTGTTCTCTTCTCTTATGGTTTGATGACTATCTTTAGTGTTGTGTTTGGGTTGCTTTTTCTTTTTTGTGTGTGTATCTATTTTAGTTTTTTGGTTTGCAGTTCCCATGAGGTTTTGATATAGCAGTCTACATACAAGGTTGTTTTAAGTTGCTGGTCTCTTGATTTCAAATGCAGTTCCCACATTCTGCATTTGTAGTCTCCTCATGGTTGCTGGTTTTGACATCATATTTGTGTATGGGTGATTTCCTACTTAATTACTTTATGTTTGCATTTACCAGTGAGCTTTCCCATTTGTGATTTTCTTACTTCTAGTTGTGGCCTCTTTTTTTACCCCCCTTCCTAGAGAAGTTCCTTTAGCATTTGTTGTAAGGCTAATTTGGTGATGCTGAATTCTCTTAGCTTTTGCTTGTCTGTAAAGCTTTTGGTTTCTCCGTTGAATCTGAATGAGAGCCTTGCTTGTTAGAGTATTCTTGGTTGTAGGTTTTTCCCTTTCATCACCTATACTCCAATAAAGATGTTTAAAAGACATATATATGTGTATATATATGTGTATATATATATATGTGTGTGTGTGTGTGTGTGTGTATATATATATATATATATATATATATATATATATATATATCTTGTGCCACTCTCTTCTGGCCTTCAAGAGTTACTGCTGAAAAATCAGCTGATGACCTTATAGGGATTCCCTTGTATGTTATTTGTTGCTTTTCCCTTATTGCTTTTAATATTTTTTCTTTGTATTTAATTTTTGTCAGTTTGATTAATATGTGTCTCGGTGTGTTCCTCCTTGGGTTTATCCTGTATGGGACTCTGTGCTTTCTGGACTTGGGTGACTATTTCCTTTCCCATGTTAGGGAACTTTTCAGCTATAATCTCTTCAAATACTTTCTCAGGCCCTTTCCCTTTCTCTTCTTCTTCTGGGACCCCTATAATGTGAATGTTGGTGCATTTAATGTCCCAGAAGTCTCTGAGACTGTCCTCATTTCTTTTCATTCTTTTTTCTTTATTCTATTCTGTGGCAGTGATTTCCACCACTCTGTCTTCCAGCTCACTTATTCGTTCTTCTGCCTCAGTTATTCTGCTACTGATTCCTTATGGTGTGTTTTTCATTTCACTTACTGTGTTGTTCATCTCTGTTCTTTAAATCTTTCGTCTCTTTGTTAAACATTTCTTGTATCTTCTTGGTCTGTGCCTACATTCTTTTTCTGAGATTTTGAGTCATCATTACTCTGAATTCTTTTTCAGGTAGATTACCTATCTCTAAAGGAGCTTGAATTTAAATGTGAAGGTTCTAAGACCCTCAGCCCACTCCCCACGCCTCTCACCTGTGAAGGCGACTGGGTGCCCCTGCAGGGGACTGTTGTCAAGTTAGTCCATGCCCATGAGCACTCATTGCTCTTGGGGCTTGTGGCCAGCGTCTGAAGGACTGAGAAGTCTTCATGATGTGCACAGTATTGTGTTGGATGCCTGTGGTCTGGGCCCTGGGAGTGTGGTGGCCCCAGCCTTCTAGCACCTCGGCTCCCCACCAGGGTGCTTGCTAGGACCAGGCTCAGCTGTTTAGGAGGCTTGGGAGACCCATGTGTTGCTTCTTCAGGGCCAGGGGACAGCAGCAGGACTGGACGTGGGAGGTGGGGGCATCCCAGCCCAGCATGTCACTGACCTGGCTTCTCCCCACACAGCCCAGAGCACGCGGAGCCAGAGGTCCAGGTGGTGCCCGGGTCCGGCCAGATCATCTTCCTGCCCTTCACCTGCATTGGCTACACCGCCACCAACCAGGACTTCATACAGCGCCTGAGCACGCTCATCCGGCAGGCCATTGAGCGGCAGCTACCTGCTTGGATCGAGGCTGCCAACCAGCGAGAGGAGGGCCAGGGCGAGCAGGGCGAGGATGATGATGAGGAGGAGGAGGATGTTACTGAGAACCGCTACTTTGAAATGGGGCCCCCGGATGTGGAGGAAGAGGAAGAGGGTGGGCCAGGAGAGGAAGAGGAAGAAGAGGAGGAAGAAGAGGAGGAGGAGGAGGGCGAGGAGGAGCGCCTGGCTCTGGAGTGGGCCCTGGGTGCAGATGAGGACTTCCTGCTGGAGCACATCCGCATCCTCAAGGTGCTCTGGTGCTTCTTGATCCACGTGCAGGGCAGCATCCGCCAGTTCGCTGCCTGCCTCGTGCTCACAGACTTCGGCATTGCCGTCTTTGAGATCCCGCACCAGGAGTCGCGGGGCAGCAGCCAGCACATCCTCTCCTCCCTGCGCTTTGTGTTCTGCTTCCCGCACGGCGACCTCACCGAGTTTGGCTTCCTCATGCCGGAGCTGTGCCTGGTGCTCAAGGTGCGGCACAGCGAGAACACGCTCTTCATCATCTCAGACGCCGCCAACCTGCACGAGTTCCACGCTGACCTGCGCTCTTGCTTCGCCCCGCAGCACATGGCCATGCTGTGCAGCCCCGTGCTCTACGGCAGCCACACCAGCCTGCAGGAGTTCCTGCGCCAGCTGCTCACCTTCTACAAGGTGGCGGGCGGCTGCCAGGAGCGCAGCCAGGGCTGTTTCCCTGTGTACCTGGTCTACAGTGACAAACGCATGGTGCAGACAGCCGCCGGGGACTACTCGGGCAACATCGAGTGGGCCAGCTGCACGCTGTGCTCCGCTGTGCGGCGCTCCTGCTGCGCACCCTCCGAGGCTGTCAAGTCTGCTGCCATCCCCTACTGGCTGCTGCTCACACCCCAGCACCTCAATGTCATCAAGGCCGACTTCAACCCCATGCCCAATCGCGGCACCCACAACTGCCGCAACCGCAACAGCTTCAAGCTTAGCCGTGTGCCGCTCTCCACTGTGCTTCTGGACCCCACACGCAGCTGCACTCAGCCGAGGGGCGCCTTCGCAGACGGCCACGTGCTTGAGCTGCTTGTGGGCTACCGCTTTGTCACCGCCATCTTCGTGCTGCCCCATGAGAAGTTCCACTTCCTGCGCATCTACAACCAGCTGCGGGCCTCACTGCAGGACCTGAAGACTGTAGTCATTGCCAAGACCCCTGCAACCGGGGACAGGCCTCAGAGCCCTCCTGTGGATGGCCAGCCTGCCGAGGACGGGGCCCGGTAAGACCAAGCATGGGCTTTTTGGGGCCGGGGGCGGGAGGCCAGCTGAGACCACTCACCTCACCCAGATCTCCAGCACCCCCTCAGCATTGCCTTTGGCTCCCTCGGGCTTGGTGCTGGGCTGCTCCTTATCTCCCAAGGCTTCAGAAGAGGCCCAGGAAAGCTGTCCTTCCACAAAGCCAGGCTGGCCCAGTTCTCTGCCACTTAGAGTCCTGTGTGGCTGGATCCCCAGGCTCCTGCTCCCACCTTGCCTGGCCCTCTCCACTGGGTCCAAGCATGGCCTCTAGGCACCACCCACGCCTCCTCGCCTGCAGGCTCCCAGTCCTGTGGCTGGCTCTGTGAGCTAGGGGGCTGCTTCAGGCACCACCTGCCTCTGACCCCCAGCTCCAAGCCCGTACCCTTTGGTGAGCCACACATGCCTTCTCAGGAAGACCTGGGTTGCTCAGGGGCCCTCTCTGTGTGTAATTTTGTGAGTCTGTTCCAAAGGAAGCTGTTGGCTGAGAGCAGCAAGGTCTGAGTGTGTGAGCTGGGTGGTCACTTTGTGCAAAGCTCCTTTTCTTCTGGGGGGAGAGTGAAGTGCAGAGAGGGGAGGAGTTGGCAGCCCTGTCCTCTTCTTTTTTTTCTTTTTTAATTTCTTTTTGGCTGCATTGGGTCTTCGTTGTTGCATGTGGGCTTTTTCTAGTTGCGGTGAGCGGGGGCTACTCTTCATTGCGGTGCGCAGGCTTCTCATTGTGGTGGCTTCTCTTGTTGCGGAGCACGGGCTCTAGGCGCGCGGGCTTCAGTAGTTGTGGCACGCGGGCTTCAGTAGTTGTGGCTCGTGGGCTCTAGAGCGCAGGCTCAGTAGCTGTGGCTCACAGGCTTAGTTGCTCTGCGGCATGTGGGATCTTCCCAGACCAGGGCTCAAACCCGTGTCCCCTGCATTGGCAGGCGGATTCTTAACCACTGCGCCACCAGGGAAGCCCAGCCCTGTCCTCTTCTTCCTTACTCTCCTTCCCCTGCTCCTGCCCCCGAGCCTGGCTTCTCTCAGGGCCACTTGGGGTTGGCATATAATGGCTTGTGGGGGGCCATGGTCACACCCACAGGTTCACCTGTGCCTGGGGCTCAAGAGGCGCCCTGTGCCCTTCAGGGTGCCCCTTTCTCCTATTACTGCTCCCAACTTCATGTATGCTGGGGCTTCCCTACCTGGGCAAGAAAGCCCTTTGTTTGTTGGCCTTCCTCTCCCATGAGACACGGTGTAGCTCACTTTCTCTTCCATCCTGGTGGACAGTGGAGACCCTGCCCTCACCCCAGCATCTCACAGGGCATGCCTTCTCTCTCCAACCCAGCCCCTCAACTGATGCTCCCAAAGGTCATCCAGCATCTTCCTGGCTGAATCAGGGACCCCTCTTATGCCCAGCTCAAGTCCTATGCTCTCCGTAGAGACCCTTGATGCCTCCAGGTACTGGAGAGCCCCTTAGGCCAGAGGCAGCCTTGCATGGCCATCTCTCCGTCTCCCTGCCCCTATGATGAAGCTTCAGATGGTGACACTTTGTCTCAGTTTCCCTGCCACCCCCAAGCCTGGCTGGACCCTGCCCACGGTAGGGACTGCATGCAGAAAGCAGGCGTTCTGCTTCACCCCAGCAGATGCATCTCTGCCCCGAGACAGCAGGAGGACAGCCCGGAGGGCTTGGGGGCATTTGGCCCCAGTGCAAGATCAGGGCCCCAGGGATCTCTTTCAACAGCTGGACTGTCCAGTTGAGAGGATGACATCCAGGACTCCCCACCAACATGAGCTTGGGCATGCAGGCTGGTGGCAGGGAGCTCCAAACCTCTGTGAGTGTTCTTTCTGAGCATTGTTTGATCTCATGCTTGGAACAGACTAGAGAAAACCCAGTGTGGCCACATGCAGTGGTGGCCGAGTGGGGTGAGATCCCGGGCCACCTGAGGAGGCCTCAAAGGCAAACTGAGGAGCAGTTTGAGTATTTGGTTCTCAACTCCATGTTCCCCAAGGTCCCAGCCCTGGGCACCTTGGTCCGTGCTCTGGACTCTGTAGTGGCATTTCTGACACCTTTACCACCTTCTCAAAATGATTTTTCAGCCCACGAGCCACATCTGTCTTTCTCAGCCCTGCCCTATCTTCCCATCTCCCCCCGAAGAGAAAGGGCCCAGGCACTTTCTCTCTCCTCTTTGGTCTTCCCATAAGGAACCAAGATGAAATCCCCAGATGACCCCAGAGGTGGTGTGTGGTACATGCGTTTCCCTCACACTGAGGTTTCACGTGGGATGTGAATCTGCATTTGGGGCTCACGTGTTAATATGGTTTTTCTTGGGGGATTGGGAGATGCAGCAATGAGCAGCATCTCCAGGAGGTCCCAGCAGAGGCTCCAGCCCCAGCCCCAGTGGAGGTCCCAGCTCTAACCCCGGCAAAGACCCCAGCTCCAGCAGAGCCCTCAGTGCCAGCTTTGGTCCCAGCGGAGGCCCCAGCCTCAGCAGAGACCCCTTCGGAGGCCTCAGTGGGGGCCTCGGCCCTGGCAGCAGAGGCCCCAGCACAAGTGGAGGCCCCTGCCCAGTACCCAAGCGAGCACTTGATCCGGTCCACGTCAGAGGAGAATCAGATCCCCTCGCACCTGCCCGCCTGCCCGTCGCTCCGGCACATCGCCAGCCTGCGGGGGAGCGCCATCGTCGAATTCTTCCACAGCAGCGTTGCCGAGGTAGGGCCAGCGCGCCTGTGGAGGAAGGTGGCACTGTTGTCCTGGGGCCCCGGCAGGCTCGCCTTGGGGTCAGCCTCAGGTTCCCAGACTTATGTGTGCTGGCTTTTCCCCCAGCTTCATCTTTTCACAGCTTTGAGGACCTGAGTAGGGAGAACCTGGGGTGCCCTCCCCTGGCCAGTTGTTCTCTCCATCACCGCCTCCTCCTATGACCATTCCTAGCCTCGGGCCCCGGGCAGACCCCGCGGCACACCATCTCCCATCCCTCACCTCCTCTGCTTCGGAGTTTGTAAATACGTTGACGAGACACAGTAGAGGTCCCATGCCTCCCCATCCAAGGCTGTGGGCCCGTCCCTGGGACGGCAGGTCACTGGGTAGTGGGGCTGGCGGAGGCCACCCTCCGCAGAGGCCTGGAGGAAGAGCTGTGTGCCCTGGCTGCCCTGCTCTCCTGCAGGCCCCAACCTGGCCCCTCTGTGTCCAGGTGGAAAACGAGGAGCTGCGGCACCTCCTGTGGTCGTCGGTGGTGTTCTACCAGACGCCGGGGCTAGAGGTGACCGCCTGCGTGCTGCTCTCCACCAAGGCTGTGTACTTTGTGCTGCATGATGGCCTCCGCCGCTACTTCTCGGAGCCGCTACAGGGTGGGCACTGGGGCCTGAGGGGATGGGCGGGGTTCTGTCTCTAGAGCCCCTGTGCCATGTCAGGCAGACATGATTTGGCTGCACTGGGCCGAGAATCTCTTTTCTGAGGAAGGGGGGTGATGACAGCACTTTCCTCCTGGAGCTGTCACGTGGGATGCGAGGCCAGGCGTGAAAGCGCCCAGTAAGGCCCCGTGAGTGCCCAGGACCCAGGTGTGCTGGGGGGGTGTTGGGCAGCCTCTGCCCCTTGGGACCTTGGTGGGCGCCTTAGCCAGTGCCCTGTCCTAGGGCTCCTGGTGTCTCCAGCGCACCAGGCAAGGCTCAGACTGTAGAACACGTTTCCCCGAGGCCATGTGTGCTCAGAGGTGGCGGGGGCTCCTCGCCAGGCCTCAGTGGGCCAGGCCATCCTGGGGGCCCGTTTCTGCTCCAGGCAGCTGCACACCTGGGAACCTTGTGCTCACCCAGCACGGTCACCACCACGTTCGCTCCCTTTCTGTCTACCACAGACTTCTGGCATCAGAAAAACGCCGACTACAACAACAGTCCCTTCCACATCTCTCAGTGCTTTGTTTTAAAACTCAGCGACCTGCATGTAGTCAACGTTGGACTCTTTGACCAGTATTTCCGGCTGACGGGTGAGTGGCCACTGTGCTTTTGTCCTATTTTGGGTGAAGGCCAGTGTCACCAGTGGGCTTCCACCTTCATATGTGGGTGCATTATCGCAGGCAGAGTTTATCTGCTCACAAGCCAGTTCACCGGAGCGGGAGGAAGCAGCTTCAGGAACTGCTGAGAGGGCAGAACTCACCCCCCAGGACTTGGAGCGAGAGGCTGGGGACAGAGGCGGCAAAGTGCTGGGTGGGCGGGCAGAGTGGGCCCTGGGCTCACGGGCAGGATGTTTCTGACTCATACTTCCTGAAGAGAGAAAGCTAAGCTCTTTCCCTAATGCCTCTGTATCCCCTTCCAGAAAAATGTTACAGCCCTTCCGGCCTGAGAAATGGCCGTCTCCCCCAGGCCCCGTGATGCTTCCTCAAGTGGGTCCTCCTGGCCCTGGCTCTGTGGTCCTCAGGTCCAGGCTAACCTGCTAGAGACTAGAGATGGCTCCAGGGGTGGGGCTGGGGCTGGGGGGAGTAGCGGCCTGCAACTGTGCCCGGCCCCTTCTCCCGCAGGCTCCTCTCCGGCGCAGGTGGTTACGTGCTTGACACGGGACAGCTACCTGACACACTGCTTCCTCCAACACCTCATGGCCGTGCTCTCCTTGCTGGAACGCACGCCCTCACCTGAGCCTGTCGACAAAGACTTCTACTCCGAGTTTGGAAACAAGACCACAGGTATCCCCACCCAGCTCGGGTCTCCTCGCCAACCCCAAGGGCTGCAGCAGGCCCCGGAGCAACCCCTCTGCTTCTAGCTCTCGCTCACTCGCGCGCGCTCTCTCTCTGTCTCTCTCTCTTGTCTCTCTCTCTGTCCCTCTTTCTCTTTCTCTCTTTTCCTGCTTAGTCAGCTAGGGTTTTCCATGGCAGAGTTTCTGGCCCAGCAAATCCACAACCGTTCAGCATCTCAGTGTCTGCTCTTCTCTGAGCTGCTGGCCTGAGGGTCTCTGCCTGAGGGTTGGGGCTTGGAGCGCTCTCTCCCATTTCTGACAGACACGTGACTCATGCTGCCGTCTCTGGGTGGCTTGGGGCTGCTGGTGAACCACCACAGGCCAGTTCCAGGCTGCAGCCCTGGTGGCGTCTCTCTCTGCAGGGAAGATGGAGAACTATGAGTTGATCCACTCAAGCCGTGTCAAGTTCACCTACCCCAGTGAGGAGGAGGTCGGGGACCTGACATTCACTGTGGCCCAGAAGGTGGCTGACCCAGAGAAGGCGCCATCCCTCAGCATCCTGCTGTACGTGCAGGCCTTCCAGGTGGGCACACCACTGTCTGGGCGCTGCAGGGGCATGTTGCGCCCCAAAACGCTCCTGCTCACCAGCGCCGAGATCTTCCTCCTGGACGAGGACTTCGTCCACTACCCGCTGCCCGAGTTCGCCAAAGAGCCGCCACAGAGGGACCGGTACCGGCTGGACGACGGCCGCCGCATCCGGGACCTGGACCGCGTGCTCATGGGCTACCAGACATACCCACAGGCCCTCACCCTGGTCTTTGACGATGTGCAGGGCCACGACCTCATGGGCAGCGTCACCCTGGACCACTTTGGGGAGGTGCCAGGTGGCCTGGCTAGAGGCAGCCAGGGCCGTGAGGTCCAGTGGCAGGTGTTTGTCCCCAGTGCTGAGAGCCGAGAGAAGCTTATCTCGCTGTTGGCCCGCCAGTGGGAGGCCCTCTGTGGCCGGGAGCTGCCCGTGGAGCTCACTGGCTAGCCCGGGTTGTAGCTGGCCCTTGCCACCCGCCGTGTCTGGCCTGGTGTCCCCTCAGGGCCGCTAAGCAGGCTTTCTTTGCTTTTTTAAAATGTTTTCTCTTTTCGGTACCTTTGTTTGATTGTCCTCCCAGAGAATGTGAACATGTGTGTTCAGTTGGTTCTCAGCCTCCCGCGGATCTGCTGCCTGCCCCTGGTGTCGCGTGGCCAGGCACACCAGTTTCGTGTCTTCTTTCGTGGGACCGTTGTTAACATGTGGCGCCGTGGGTCTGGTTTACTCTTTTACGCGTCCTTTCCCGAGATGTTAAGTTCAGTCTTGTTGCTGTTGCTGTCATTGTGGGCACTTGCTGCTAATTATGAAGCTGGCAGAGAAATGCACATTGAAAGCTCCCGCCCCATGCAGTTTTCCAAAGGGGAGGCCTCTCCTGGTCCAGGCAAGTGGGAGAGCCCCATGGGGGCAGGAGTCCCCCAGGCCTTGGGGCTGAGAGGGCTGGGAGCAGGGGACCTAGAGCTGCCAGCACCAAGTGTGATTCCTGTCGCCTATTTTCTCTATTCCAGTAAAGCCAAGTTTGACACAGTCTGGGTCTTTTATTTCAAGGGCCACTGGGGTCCCAGCAGGGCATTGGTCCAGGGTGTGATTGGCCTGAGGGGGAGAGGGTGCCTAGAGATGCAAGAAGGTCTTGGGGGAAAGGAAGAGGGGAGGAGCCTGTGAAGGGCAAAGGGAGCTGCTCTCCCAGGGCCAGATGCTGGATAGGTGTCTGTGGAGCCTGGGACAGGGGAGGTGTGAGGGGATCTTTGGACAGTGCCGTGCTGGGCTGTGGCTCAACCAGCAGCCTCAGGGCAAATGAGAGGAATGAAGCTCCTCAGGTGCCCCTGGCATACCGGCTGCTGCCCTGCCACCCTCAGATCAGGAATGTCACACCTGACCTGTTGTGAGGGTTAGGCCTGGAGTCTGGGACGGCTTACTCTGTGGGGTCTAGGGGTCTCACCAGCATGGCCTGCAGAGGAGGTGGCCCCAGCGGTGGATAGTGGGGAGGAGGGCTCTGTGCCGTCTGTGTCTGGGTTCATGTCCTGAGAGATGGTTGCTTCAGGGAGCTCTGCTGAGGTAGGATGTGGGATTTCTTTGGGAGCCAGCCCCTGTGCCCAGTCCCTCCTCAACCCATTTCTACCCCATAGCAGGGCCCCTGAGGCCCACTTACTTTCTCTCATCCTGGCCAGTCAGGAGCCTTCGGCCCTAAGGTGCATTTCAGCCCAGCAGTATTGGGGATGGGGGAGGGGGCAGCCGGGTTCCCAGGGTTGCTTCTCCTCATTTTTCCCTTCGTGCCAGCAGAGTGGGGATCCTCGCCTGGAGGACCCATCACCATCAGGAAGGCTGTGGTGGATGGGAGGAGCCACCAAGGGGAGGGGAGGGTCTCCGCATTCACCTCCCCCAGGCTGGATCTCAAAGACCAGCCCCATGGCCCCTCAGCTGACGGGGGAGGGGCTGCCCCCGACCAGACCTTTATCGAAGGACCATACAGATGGCCACTTGCCTGTCTCCATCTGTTATGTCATACATAAATGGGGATTTATAGACCAGAGGCAGGGTTCACCACGCATAGGCCTTACCGCCTGGACTGCTGTTCCCAGGTCCCACAGCCCAACAGTTAGCAGCCGACCCCAGCCTGGGTCCGTGAGGACAGGACCTAATGGGGGGAGTCCGTGCAATGTAGTGGGGGGAAGGGTGCCCCGCAGGCAGCAGACCTGGGGTTGGATCTTCACCCTGGTTAGCTGAGTGATCTTAAACAAATTCCCTAGCCCCTTTGAGCATCCGTTTCCCCACCAGTAACAGGATAATAAAAGTGCCTGCATTCATTCAGCCCACAAATCTAAAGTGAGCATCCATGCGTGAACCAGCCCGGCCCCTTCCCTGCTCTCCCATAGCTGACATTCCAGCGGGGGACAGAAAATAAACAAACTAGTGTCAGCTGGTGGCCAGTGCTACGAGGAGGTGAAGGCTGGAGACCTTTGACCTGAGGCTGAACGTTGTGGTGAGTCTGTGAGGATCTGGGGTAACGGCAGCACCCAGGGAGCTCGCTCTGTGGTTATGGAGTAGAAAAGCCTGTGGTGGAACAGAGGGGGGGGTGTGGAGAGCAGGCAGCCAGGTCAGAGAGGCCGGCCTGGTGTGGAGAGGGATCCGGGGCACAGGGGGCAAGCCTCAGGGCTGAGTGGAGAATGGATTGGGAAGGGAGGGCTACTGGCAGCAGGGAGGCCCCTCCAGGCGAGAAGGGCGGCGCAGGGACACATAGGGGATGGGGATCCTGGGCGGTGGAGGCCGAGCAGGGCAGGTGAGAGGGAGCAGCCTGATGACTGTCCACTTAGCAGGGAGTCGGAGGCCTGCACGTGCCCTCAGCAGCTGGTAAGGTAGAGGCAGACAGACCTGATTCAGAGGCTGCCCTCTCCCCCAGGCACTAGAACCCCCAGAGCTTCCGAATGCAACATGCTGGGCTTGCAGGCACGCGGGGTGGGGAGTTGTTGCAGCTGCTCCTGCATGTGCTTCACAGCCTCTGAAACACCCCAGGCTTGTGGCTAATGGTGGGCTTGGAGGCTGACGCCAGGAGGAGGGTCCCGGGCCAGGAAGCCCCAAGCTGGGCCCAGGCGTCCATGCAGGGGTCAGTGGCCAGCACCTTCCCTTCCGCCTGCAGGCTGCTGATACGCAGGAGGAAATCCTGGCGGGTTCCTGTGGGGGTGAGCTGGCGGGGCCTCCCGGCTGCTTTTAAAGCGCCCGCCCACCCGCCCTGTCCTGCCTGCCTGCCCGCCCTGCGCCTGCCTCCTAGAGCTCGTTCTCCACGCTGGCTGCCCCAGTTCTGTCCTGGACAGCGTGCCCGCCAGCCCCCACCAGCCATGGCAGGGCCCCGGGACCACCTCCTGCTCTGCCTCCTGGCCCTCTGCCTGGCAGGCTTCAGCTTCATCGGGGGGCAGAAGGTGAGTGAGCCGGTCGCGGGGGACATGGCATCCAGGCCCTCCCAGCCAGTGGTAGGAGCAGGGAGGGAACGCTCACGGATCAGGCACGGGGCTGGGGACACACAGGGCAGCTGGTTCTTGTCTGACCGTCTCTGACCTTCTCTGAGCTGGACAGAGGACTGGGCTCTTGTGCCCACCTCTCCAGGCTGAGGTCTGTGTCTCGCTGCTTGGGGTGGCAGGGATGTGTCAGCCTGCCCTCCTCTGTGTCCGGCTAGCCAGCCAGGGGGTGTGGGCAGCCATCCCAGGTCTCCCCAGCCTGAGGGTGGGGTATACAGAGCCAGGCCCATCCCCCTGGCCGGACTGAGGCCCGCTGTCTCTGTGGCCCTGGCTTGGGGATGGGAGATGTGATCACCCCCAACCCTCACAGGGCTGACAAACTGAGAGGCTCATGTGGACCATGTGTAGGCGTGCTGGGTGTGTGTGCATGTGTGTGTGCCCAGAGGCAGAATGAGGTCTCCTCACCCCCAGTCCTCCTGGGCAAACAGCAGCCAACAATAACGCCCTCAAGCCTAAGAGCTGCTGTTCAGGTGCACAGCCCTGGGCACACCCAGCATCATCCCTTCAAGCCACCCCAGCCCCTGAGAAGTGGGCCCTGCTGTTCTCCACTTGAGGAAGCCAAAACCCAAGGATGATAGAGACAGGTTGGTCCAACTCCAGAGCCACGCTCCAGACCGCCATCTGCGGTTCCCCATCCGGCCACGAGGGAGGAGCCGACGGTCCCAGTGTGTGGCTGTCAGGTCCACATGCATAAGCCCCCTTTGGGATGCCTGTCTGCAGATCCACCCAAGCCCCATAGTAGGGACATTGTCCCAACTGGAGTTTCTGTAAGAGCCTCCCACCCTAGGCATGGAGACAGAGTCAGCCTGGCTGGGGCCTGCCTCCAGGTGAAGGACCCTCTCCTGTGAGGCCAAGTTCTCTTGGGGCAGCTGCTAGTGTCCCCAAATCACTAACAGGCAGACTGAGGTCCCAAGAGGAAAAGGACTTGCCCAGGATCCCACTGCCAGGCAGAGCCAGGACAGGGACCCAGGCCCTGTGCTGCCCTGGGGCTCGCTCTCATCGGCCTTGTGGTCTGGTGAGAGGCCTCACCAGCTTCAGGGCCAAGTCAGGGTTGGGGATGGGCAGATCTGAGGTTGAAAAAGTGACAGTGATGGTGGAAGAGCCAAGTGTTTCAGGCTGTGCTGAGCCCTGCAGGTGGTTCCTGCTCCCTCCCTGCCTCAGTTTCCCCATGTGTACAATGCAGGGGAATTTCGAAGGCCACCTCATGTTCTTGTGACAGGGGTCAATGAGGGGCCTCAGCCTGGGAGTTTTTCCTTGTCACAGACCACCTCTAAGTCTGCCTTCTGGGGCCGGGGCTCAGACATCCTGGCCCAGGGAAGAGGGCCCTGGGGGTTCTTGTCAGGGACGCAGCAACGCTGGCCTCTCACGTGCCCTCAGTCCCTCAGCACTACCGACTACCAGCACCTTGTATAGCATGAGATCCACTGTAAACCTTAGGAAACCGAGGCTCTGAGGGCAAGGGATGACTTCTGGGTCACACAGCTAGTGAGGAGCAGAACTCAAACACAGGAAGGTTCAGGAAGTAGAGGCAGAGAAGTCTTCCTGGAGGAGGGGGCTTAGCACCTGTCTATTCAAGTCTTTCACCAAGTGCCTCCTCTGCTAGGTGTATGCTGGTGCAGGTGAAGCCTGTGGTCTCAAGCTGGGGTTTGAAGGGAGAGGAGCATTGATCTTGGGCAAGGGGAAGCGGTTTGAGAGGTCCCTTCCCATCTGAGGGAGTTTGGGTTCTGGGCCCTGGACCCCAGCTTGGGGGAATTTCTTCCACCTTCTCACAACAGGCTAACACCTCATGTCTCCTCAACTTGCCCAGCAGTGTCTCTATGGGATGCAGACATTGCAAAATCAATTCTGGATTAGGACAGGGAGGGGAGCAGCACCCGCCCGGCTCAGACGGGTCCCGAGGTGCCCTAGGGAAGAAGGGAATCTGATTCAGCACTCGGCTGGAATCCAGCCTCACTCCTCCCAACGGGACCAGTGGCGAGATTGTCGGCTGGGGCTGATGCTCCTTCCACGCCACCAGGCAGAGGGGGCCTGAACGCCCACTTCCGGTGAGGTCCCAGTGAGAAGTGTGACTTGTCCGCTGGTTTATCCGTCCATCACACATTTACGGATGCAACATCTCGTGAATGAGTGTCCGCCCCACCGCCAGCCACAAGGCTCCAGCTTCCTCCTGTGGGTGACTCACCCCCACTTGACAGGACCGCCCCCTCTGCCCAAGAGTGAGGACAGTGCTCTCTCACTGCCCCTGAGCCCCGATCCAGGGCTGCTCTGAAAACTGGTCCCTGGGCCATTGGCGCTGACGCTGGCAGCTGTGTCTGGCTGGCCAGGTGGCCCTCAGGGGAGCCCACCACCTGCAGAGCGTTTGCCCTGAGCCAGCAGCTGCCTGGCCCTGAAATTACCCAACTTCCTAGTCGCTCCCTGGCTCAGCAAAGACTGAGCCTCAGGGTGGGGAATGAGACCACAACATCCAGCCCCACAGCTCGGGCTGAGGCCGCCCGCAGCAACTTCCCTCTTCGCAGACCACAGAGGCAGGAGCGGAAAAAACCAAATCACAGCAGCTGGGAGAGGCCCTGGGACCTTCATGTACACCAGAAAGTATTGAGGCACTATTTCTCCTTTTCTCTGGCTTTGAGAGCCACACATCTGTGATGTGTTCTAGGAAAGAGATGTTCTGGGTTTACTCCCTTTTGGAGCACAGTGTGTTCAGCACTTTTTAAGATGAGAACTTCTCAGCTTCTCCAGGCCATGCCCCAAGCCCCTGAAAGCTCTCCTCATCAAAATGCACCTTGCTGTGGTCTTTTCTCCCACTGACAACCAAGAGTTTAGCTTCCATTCCTCCAGGGTCAGTGCTGTAGGTTATTGGGACTTTGTTGCCGTAATGGTAGCCCCATTGATGGTGGACTTGGGGGAGCTTTGACAGGCCAGCGAGTGGACTGCAGGCTTAGGGCTTTCTTGGCTCTCAGGTGACCATCTCTTCTCCTGCCCCCACCTCTGTTCTCCATGCAGCAGCCAGAGGGCCCATTTAAAACATAAACGAGGGCCTCCCTGGTGGCGCAGTGGTTGAGAGTCCGCCTGCCGATGCAGGGGATACGGGTTCGTGCCCCGGTCTGGGAGGATCCCATATGCCGCGGAGCGGCTGGGCCCGTGAGCCATGGCCGCTGGGCCTGTGCGTCCGGAGCCTGTGCTCCGCAGCGGGAGAGGCCACAGCAGTGAGAGGCCCGCGTACAGCAAAAAAAAAAAAAAAAAAAAAACATAAACGAGTCCTGGGTCTGCTCCGGACTCCACCTCCCCTCACTGGCCTGGTCTGGCCCCAGCCCCTCTCCAGCCTCCTCTCTGCCTGTCTCTGCATGTCTCTGCCTCATCACACATGGCCGTTTGCTTCTTCCTACTTCGTGACTTTTGCCTCTCCTGTCCCCTCTGCTAGGAGCAATGACCCTGACCAATTTTCATGCATCCTTCAGGTCCCAACTCAATTGTCACCTCCCCAGGAAGCCACCTGGGCCTCCAGCCTGGGTCTTCTCAGCTCTCTCACTCCCAGCACTGCCCATCCAGTGGTGGGCAGTGGACCCCTGGGTCCCGGCTGGCGTGTGGGGCTGTGGGCCAGGCCTGGACTAGGGCTCAGGGAATGTGACTGCTTGGCCCAAACTCAGACCCCCTCCCACACGCCTGCTCACACGGGCTGGCCTCGGGCATGGGGCTGGCTGCTGGGTCTCTGACCGCGGGGCACCAGAGAGGGCCCTGGGCTGGCCGAGGGGGTCATTTGGGAGCAAGGTGGGGACGTGCTCAGAGCAGAGTGACAACTGGAGGGCCAGCCCCATGGTGCGTGGCTGAAGCTCTCATCCTGCCTGTGCCCAAGGGATGGAGGATGGCGTCACCGTGTTCTCCTCCCGAACAGTGTCAGCCTTTCACTTAGTGTTTATGTTTAAATGAAAGGGGTGAATGAGCACTAGCTTGAGAGTCTAGGTCAAAGTCCCTGGGTGGCTACAGGCGAGGGCCACCCTCCTAGGGTTCAGTTGCCTCCTTTGAATCACCCAGGGTGGAACGAGAGGGCTAGATGCTCTGTGTCAGAAGGCAGAGACTCTGAGGCTTCTGGGCGTGCCTCCAGGCCCCCAGGCAGAGGTGTGTGGCTGTGGATATAGAGACACACTGTGGCAGGGACAGCCTGTGACAGGCCAGTTTCCCCAGACTCAGGGCCTTCCCTGTTCTCACTGCCTCCCCAATGAACAGATGGGCCTGGAGAGGGGTGCTAGGCCTCGCTGCGATCAAAGGTCAGGGCTGTGTGCAGGGTTCAGGTCCCTCACTCCAAACCCTGTCCATGCCCAGGTACAGTCCAGACGCTGCGACATGAAGACCAAGTTTGTCACTCACATACCCTGCACCCCGTGCCCTGCCATCAAGAAGCGGGTGTGTCCCTCGGGCTGGCTTCGGGAGTTCCCGGAGAAGATCTCACAGGACTGCCGGTGCGGACCCCCACTCCACCCTTGCTTGCTTCCAGGGGTATCTCGTGGGATGGCAGGGGACCAGGAGGGCCTGGCAGGCCTGGGGAGTGAGGGCAGGGACTCACTCATCCACATGTCTGTTGGCCCCTCCAGTGGGACAGAGATAGGCAGGGAGGAAGGAGTAAGAATGCAGGGCAAGTGCTGTTTTTTGAGCATCTACTATGGACCAGGCCCTGTGTTCAGCTCAGGGCCAGGCGGGAAGGGGTCGGGGGACCAAGAGTAACAGAACCCAGTGTGGGGAGGCTGGGCTGGAGGCTGCTAGGGGAGCCCCTCCCATCACCCTGCCCATCCTTGGTCCCCAGATACGAGGTCCAGCTGGGGGACTCTTTGTTGTCTGTGAGCGGCTGCAGCCTGGAGTGCTGGAAGGACGTGGTGCAGAAGGCCTGCTGCCCTGGCTACTGGGGGTCCCAGTGCTATGGTATGGGGGAGGGTCCCAGCCTTGCTCCTCATGCCTCAACCCGCCTGCATTCCCCTTCAACTGGCTCATTTAATGGGCAGCTGGGCCTCTTGGCTCTGGCTGCCCCAGGGGAGGGACCAAGTCTGGGGCTGCCCAGAGCTGTTGGGGTCAGGTAAATTGAGAGTTCTTGGGGCAGAGCTGAGTTCTAGGCGGGGGGGGGTCCACAGAGTGCCCTGGGGGTGCTGAGACCCCATGCAACAGCCACGGGACCTGCCTGGATGGCATAGACAGGAACGGGACCTGCGTGTGCCAGGTAAGGGCCCGGTGGGGCTGGGGTGGGGGGCAGTGGAGGGGCTGCACTGACTTGGGGCATCCCTCTGCCAGGAAAACTTCAGTGGCTCAGCCTGCCAGGAGTGTAGAGACCCCAACCGGTTCGGCCCTGACTGCCAGTCAGGTGAGTGCTGGCCAGGCAGGAGGGCGGGGCCGATGTCCACTTGGGGGCCAGTGGGGACCTAGTCCCTACAGCCAGTCCCTACCAGACTCCCTCCCAGCTGCTCAGCCTTACACATCCCTTCTAGGGACATGAGCTTTGCTTTATCACACCTCTAGCCCCTGCACATGCTGTTCTTGGAGGCCTCCTCCAGGAAGCCTTCCTTGAACCTCCTGGCTAGCGCAGGTGCCTGCCCTGGGCTCCCACCACCTCTCTGGTCCTGCACCACAATTCTGTATTCTTGAGGTTGTGCCTGCTGGAGCTGAGTTCTGGAGATGCAGAGGGCAGGGACTCAACGTCCCTGTGTGCCCCTGGCTGAGGCTGGGGTCCCACCTGTCCCTGCGTGTCCCTCCCAGTCTGCAGCTGTGTGCATGGCGTGTGCCGCCATGGGCCACTCGGGGATGGAAGCTGCCTGTGCTTTGCTGGATTCACTGGACCCCACTGTGACCAAGGTGAGCAGCTGCTGGGGTAGCCAGTCTTTAGTGGCCAGAGCAGGAAGGCTGACGGGGTGAAGGATGGGGCCTGAGCCTCAGCAGGACCTCTGCCTGCAGCCTCCCTTGGGGGAGGGGGTGTCATCTGAAACCTTCACTGCCCAGAGGCCCAGAGGAGATGGGACCCTGGCCAGGGTCACACAGCAAATTAGGCATAGCATCTTCGCTCCTGTGTTCCTTCCCAGCCTGGGACTTGGAGCTGCCGTGATACTCTTCTTTCTCCACTCAGAGCTCCCCGCCTGCCAGGCCCTGAACTGTCCTCAGAACTCCCAGTGCTCTGCAGAGGCCCCTACCTGCCGCTGCCTGCCTGGCCACACCCAGCAGGGCAGCGAATGCCTAGGTAAGTCTGGGATCTAGAGGCCAGGAGCCCCAGCTCAGGGTGAGCATCCTTTTAAACCAGCAAGTACGATCTGGCCTTTTACAGGGAGGGAGAAGTGTCCCTGAGGGAGGGAAATAGGGCCTGTCCCCAAGGTCTAGATCAGCCTGTTCACCCCATCCCTGGGCCAACCTGGATAGAGGCTGTGGAGGAGATGGGCCTCCTGCGTGCTCGTCTCACTTGGGCTCTTTCCACTGCCCCGGCAGCCCCTGACCCCTGCCAGCCGTCACCCTGCTCCCCAGTTGCCCAGTGCTCCGTGAGCCCCAGGGGGCAGGCACAGTGTCGCTGCCCTGAGAACTACCATGGGGACGGAACAGTGTGTCTGCCCCAGGACCCATGCACCATCAACAACGGCGGCTGCCCCAGCAACTCCACCTTATGTCTGTACAAGAGGCCAGGCCAGGTGAGCTGGGGCCCTGGGCTGGGCCTGCCCCGCGGTCCCCCAGCTCACATGGGCTGTGGGACAATCGCGGGCCTCCTAGGAGCCTAAGCTGCCCTATTTGTTAAATGGGAAGAGAATGACAGCCTGCTTCTGGGCGGGTGGCTGTGAGGACCCAGCAGAGCTCTGTGGGTGTGGCAGACGCCACGGTTCTCACGGACGTGGTGTCATCCTCCCTCCCCTCCCGGATGGGCCAGGCCTCCTGCTCATGTAAGCCAGGCCTGGTCAGCACCAACCACAATGCCTCCGCGGGCTGCTTCGCCTACTGCTTCCCCCACTCCTGTGACCGGTCAGCCACCTGCCAGGTGACCCCTGATGGAAAGACCAGGTGAGCACAGGTGCCTTGGGCTGGGTACCAGGGGCAGAGCAGAGCGGGTGGGCTTGGCAGGGACAAATTTGTGCCCATGTGCACCTCAAGGGCCCTGTGGGGATGGGGGGTGAGGGCCAGGAGGGGGACCTGGCCACGCCCCTGCCCTGACCAGTTTTACCCACACCCCCAGCTGTGTGTGCAAGGACGGCGAGGTGGGAGATGGGCGTGCCTGCTACGGACACCTGCTCCACGAGGTGCAGAAGGCCAGCCAGACGAACATGTTACTGCGGCTGAGAGTCGCCTTTGCCATGCTGGGTGTGTGACCCCTGCCACTCGCCTGAGACCCCGCCCCTCGCACCCAGCATCCTTGGCAGACTCTCCAGAGATGCCTTATTTCTCTGCCCAAGAGCTGTGGAAGCAGAGAATGGACTGTGGTGGGGTACATGATGGAGGTGGGAGCTACTCCCCCAGATCCTGATGTCCCCATTTACCCTAGATCTTGACCCAACACCCCCCCCACACCTCAACTCTCCAAAACCCAGGACTGATGGCTGACGGCCTCCCAGACCCATTCTGATACACCCTCTCCTGTCCCCAGACCAGGGCTGCCGGGAGATCCTCAGCACGTCGGGCCCATTCACCGTGCTGGCACCGTCCATATCCTCCAGGACCATGAACGTGAGCCCCTGCCTATCGAGGAGTGGGCCTCCTCCCTGGACCCTCCCCTAGGCTTCAGGGCCCTGAGAGTGTCCTCAGTGCACACTCTAGGGGACTGAGGCCTGGGAGGCCTCCTGTTCCCTCCGTTGCTTGGGCAACGGTCCCTGAAGAGGACTGCCTGCCCTGGGCCCACTCGGCACCCCCGTCCCCTTGTGCCCACAGGCATCCCTTGCCCAGCAGCTCTGCAGACAGCACATCATCGCAGGGCAGCACATGCTGGAGGAGTCAGGGACCCAGCCTACACACAGGTGGTGGACGCTGGCTGGACAGGAGATCACTGTCACTTTCAGCCGCTTCAGGGTAAGCAGGGACCTCAGCCTGGGGACCAGAGGAGTCATAGGTGGGAAACACAGCCCAGAAAAAGGTGTGGAGGTGGGACAGAGCCTCAGGACAAGGGGTGGGTGTTTGGAGTCTGAGCCAGAGGTCTCATGTCTCAGCAGAAATACACCTACAAGTACAAAGACCAGCCCCAGCAGACATTCACCATCCACAAGGCCAACTACCCAGCAGCCAATGGCATCTTCCACGTGGTCACTGCCCTGCGGTGGCAGCTCCCACCAGAGCTCCCTGAGGACCCCAAGGTAAGCTAGTGCCTTCCCCTCCCCCCACCCTGTGCCCCTGCGTGGCCTCTGACCCGCACTGAGTTCGGAGAGGGGGGCGGGGCAGTTCTGGGCAGGGCTGGAGCAGAGCTCCTTCCCCTCTGGGGCCCTCATGCTCATCCCTTCCTACAGAGGACCATCGGCCAGATCCTCGCCTCCACTGAGGCCTTCACCCGGTTTGAAACCATCCTGGAGGTGAGTCTGGGCAAAAGGTCCTAGCCCATTTGATCTTTTGTCCCAGGACCCCTCACTACCCAGAATCTGCCCCACAGTGATCTGGGCTTCTGGAGTAGGACGGGCCTTTGCCCACACCCCCATCCTGGAACCTGCCCATTAGAATCCCGAGGCTCTGTGGTAGCATGAACCCATTGCCAATGTCACCCACTTACTTTTGGTGGGCGTTTCCTGCAGACCAAGGGCAGCAGGGCCCAGGCAGGACTTAGAGGTAAGGGTTGGCCACGGAACCCCCTGAGCCTCCTTCTCACCACCACAGAACTGTGGGCTGCCCTCCTTCCTGGATGGCCCTGGGCCCTTCACAGTCTTTGCCCCCAGCAATGAGGCAGTGGATGGCTTGCGGGACGGCCGCCTGGTCTACCTCTTCACAGCGGTAAGCTTGTCGGGGAGAAGGGGCCAGAGATACAGGCTCAGAGCCTCTAGCAGCCAAGCCCTCTCTCTCCTGCCAGGGTCTCTCCAAACTGCAGGAGCTGGTGAGGTACCATGTCTATAGCCACGGCCAGGTGAGAGGTCCTCTGGGAGGTTGGCTGGCTTACACCTGCCAATGGGCTGTCAGAGGGTTTGTCTGCAGATTCCAGTCTTCCAGGGGGCCCCTTCTCCTCTCCCCACCCATCTGGACTCTACAGGACAGAGGAGAGCCTGGGGACCAAGGTGGTAGCTGCGAGTCACCTGGGCAGGACTGGGTGTGGCCCCAAGGTGTGGCTAGTGCCCGGCCTAAGGCCACTCTCTTCTCTACCCCAGCTGACTGTTGAGAAGCTCATCTCCAAGGGCCGGGTCCTCACCATGGCAAACCAGGTCCTGGCTGTGAATATCTCGGAGGAGGTGAGCTCCATGAGCACCAGGGATGGACCAGTGGAGGGGCTGGTGATGACCAGCCAGGTGTCAAGCCTCTTTCGGACCCGGCTTCGTGCTCCGAGCCCTGCAGTGGGCATGCCCTGGTGGAGGGTCATGTGGGAGCAGGCACAGATCAAATCCCTCTCCTGGGGCCCAACAAGCTGGGAGGGCTCCAAAGAGGAGGAGGGTGAGCACGTGGGCAGGGGGAGGGGCTCCACAGGACAGAAACCATGTGGGTCAGGGTGCAGAGGCTGGAACGGTTCTGCCAGAGCAAGAGATGTTGCCAGGGAGTGGGTGAAGAGGTGGCTGGCAGGCTGGGCCTCTGACAGTGTGCTGAGCGCAGGGGCGGGGACTGGGCCAAGGATGCATGCTGGGCTCTGCCACAGGGGCGCATCCTGCTGGGACCTGAGGGGGTCCCCCTACGGAGAGTGGACGTGCTGGCTGCCAACGGCGTCATCCACATGCTGGAGGGCATCCTGCTGCCCCCGACCATCCTGCCCATCCTGCCCAAGCTCTGCAACGAAGAGCAGCACAAGGTCGTGGCGGTAAGCGCACGGGACCCCAGCGCTTCTTGTGTTGGGGTCATCTTCCCAGGGAGAGGTGCCGTTTTCTAGTTCTCCTCAAATGAGTGGGTGGCTCTGGGGCTCGGGCGCAGGCCCCAGGTTCACCTGGACGCCCCACACCCAGCCCTCAGCAGTCCTCCTGATGGTCCCTTTGCCGTCACTCATGCATGTACAGCCCTGTTCCCAGCCTCCCTGCCCAGACCTGTGATGCTCTCACACTGAGCTCTCCCACCGCGGGGCCTTTGCCCTTGCTCTTCCCTCTGCCTGGAACACCATCCTCTGGCCCTCCTGTGGTGACTCTTTCTCATACCTCAGGCCTGGGCTGAGTGCCTCTTTCTTAGGGTTTGCTAAATAAATAAACCATGACTAACCCTTCTCCCTTCCTCCCCCTACCCTGCCCAGGGCTCCTGTGTGGACTGCCAAGCCCTGAACACCAGCATGTGCCCCCCCAACAGCGTGAAACTGGTGAGCATCCCTTGGCCCAGCTCTCAGGGCTGACTTCTGACTGCCCTGCAAGGTTTCTGCCCTGGGTCAGGGTGGGGAAGTGAGGCTGGGAGGCTCAGCTGGACCTGGAGGCTCAGCCCCACTGACAGGGGAGGTGCCAGGCCCAGGGGGCCAAGGTCCCTTGACCAGGGCTGCCTGGTGAAGGGGGCCGGCCCAAGACCCCTGCCTGCTGACCAGCCTGGCACGGCCCACCCAGGACATCTCCCCTGAGGAGTGTGTCTACATCCATGACCCTACTGGGCTGAACGTCCTGAAGAAGGGCTGCGCCCACTACTGCAACCAGACCATCCTGGTGAGCCTGGGCATGGGGCACTTGCTCCCTAGGGATCTGGGGCACTTGCTTCTCCTCTGGAGCCCCCAGGCTGGGGCTGGGTGGGCTGTCATCCTCAGAGAGCTGTGCTGCATCCTAATGGTGGAAAAGGTGTCACAGAGGGGCCTCGCCCACCCCCTTGCTCTAGACATGGCACCAGGGAGCAGAAGCAACCTGGGCTGGGGGGTCGACATGGCTCCCGACGGACCCTCAGATGTGTTCTTTCTTACAGAAACCTGGCTGCTGCAAAGGGTTTTTTGGGCCTGACTGTGTGCAGTGTCCTGGGGGCTTCTCCAACCCCTGCTATGGCAAAGGCAACGTGAGTCCCCTCCTGCCCTGGAGTGAGGGATGGGGGAGATAGGGGCTCCTTTCTGAGTTGGCCGGTGACTGGCTGTATGTCTGAGCAAAGCCTGCCTCTCTCTGGTAATTGGGTTCTTCACATCGAGGCAGTGGAAGTTGGACCAAATTATGTTTATTTTAATTAGAATCAATTAATTAGATTGTTACATCTATTTTCATAAGGGCTATTTGTCAATAGTTTTTTTGTGTGTGTTGTATTTTTGCCATTTTGTAATATCGCAGTTGCTTTAGCACCTGGCTATGGAGGAGCACAGGAGTCGTGTGTTTCTAGATTAAGCAGAAGTCACCCATGAAGCTACCAGGGCCAGGTGCCTTTTAGGGGGCTAGTTCTTTGGCAGCATCAGTGAGTTGGAAGGTCTCTTCCAGCAGGAGGTCTTCTAGGGGGAGCAGGAGCTCACAGCCTGTGGGGATGTTAGGGAAGAGAATGTGGATAATCCCCTCCCCGTGACTGCTCTTGCCTCCTGCCCACCCCCAGTGCAGTGATGGGGTCCAGGGCAGTGGGGCCTGCCTCTGCTTCCCAGACTACAAGGGCATCGCCTGCCACATCTGCTCCAACCCAAACAAGCATGGAGACCAGTGCCAGGAAGGTGGGTGATCCTGGCCTAGGCCACCTGCCAGGGAGAAAAAGGGTCGCTTGGAAGTGGGGCTGGGGACTCCCAAGAAGGGAAATAGAACCCCAGGAAGAAGGGTTCAGTCCAGAGGTTATGGAGAAGGTTTTGGAAACACAAGAGTAGATGTCTCTTTTATCCATGCCGGGAAGAGAGCCACAGTTTAACCCAAAGCATGCAGGATTTAGGTCAGACATGCAGAAGAACTTTCCGATGGTGGTGTTGGGAGCAGGGCAGCTAGAATAGGGTGACTGAAAGCAATGAATGCCCCCCTCTCATTTCTTCCTCCCTCCCGAGTCTGGGATGACCTGATTTTGACCCTGCAGTCAGTCTATTGTGGCTGCCCCATTCCCAGCATTGCCCAAGCATCCTGGCTCCCAGCCAGCCCTGCCTCAGCCTCAGTTTCCCTGCTCCATCTCCTCCCTGCAGACTGCGGCTGTGTCCACGGTCTGTGTGACAACCGTCCGGGCAGTGGGGGTGTGTGCCAGCGTGGCACATGTGCCCCAGGCTTCAGTGGCCGCTTCTGCAACGAGTCCACAGGGAACTGTGGGCCCACAGAACAGTCCCAGCAGTGCCACCCCCACGCCCGCTGCATTAACCAGGGGGATATTGCCAGGTGAGGACGTGCACTTCCTCTCTGCTGCGTCTGTGACTGCACTTGTCAGTTTGCTCACAGCTTCCAGAGGCTTACTGGAGGCTCCTCATTCACCACCCCCCACCCCCAGGTGTCTCTGTCTCGATGGCTTTGAGGGTGACGGCTTCTCCTGCACACCCAGCAACCCCTGCTCTCGCCCAGACCGTGGCGGATGCTCAGAGAATGTGAGTCTGGCCCCTTCCTTGAAGTCCTGACCCACGGGCTCGAGGTGGGACTCCCTTGCCCTCAGCCTGCCGCCCTGCAGCCCTGAGTCATTTATCCGTGGCTCTCACAGGCTAAGTGTGTCCCTGGGGCCCCAGGCACCCACCACTGCACGTGCCACAAGGGCTGGAGCGGGGACGGTCGTGTCTGTGTGGCCATCGACGAGTGTGAGCTGGATGTACGAGGCGGCTGCCACGCTGACGCCCTCTGCAGCTATGTGGGACCCGGGCAGGTGAGGCTCGGCCGGCCTCGAGAGAGCAGGGTGGGGGTCTCCATCCTGGGGGACTCTTCCCCCTAGCCCATCTGACTCTAGCAACGTCTAAGAACTCAAGCTCAGGGTCTCAAACCTCAGACACAAATGAGAATCCAGCTCTGAAATGTTGAGTCGTACAATCTGGAAGCAGTAGATGGGTGCTGGAAGCAATGCGAAGGTTGCAGTAGTTTTAAAGGAAGGTGTGTTGGAGTGCCAGTCTAAGGCAGCATTTTTTCCAAGTCAGAAGACTGTGACTCCTGTGTCTCAGGGATGAGGACTCTCATAACCGAGAATCAATGAGTTCTCTGCTCTTACGGGCCACTGGGGCCATTGCCTTCTGACAATTAGCTCATTCACCCACTCACTGGTTTCCCACATGTCACCAGGCACTTGTTACATGCTAGTTGCTGTTCTAGATTTAGGAATTCAGTATTGAGCAAAGCAAGAAGAGACACCTGCCCATGGAGAGTGACATCCCCAAATTTTTAGACTCATGGAAATCCAGCTCTTGGAATTTTGGAGTCTCAGACTCCAGTCACAGGATCTCAGAATCTGGAACCTTCCACGTGAAGCACGTCAGGCCTGGTGAGCCTGAGGACTGGCTGGCATTGAAGAATCTAATATGCAAGTTGGGAAGCCAGGTCTGGCTGCTTCAGGGTCAGCCTCTGTGCGGCCCAGGCTTATGCAGGGATCCATGGGGCTCCCTGCCTCCTGCCCCATGATTGTCTGGACCACCAGACGTGGGACCTCAGCAGTGACCCTCAGATGGGCCTGAGAGCTGGAGCTGCGAACTCCATCAGGAGCTTTAAAGTTCAGAACTGAGGGTGGAATAAGCAGTTGCAGATGCCCCCATCGTGCAAAGAAGGGCAACTGAGATCCGGGGAGTCTCACTAGTCACTCACCTGAGGTGTGGATAAGCCCAACAAGAACACTGGCATTTAGCGGGAAGGATCAGAGCAGCCAAGCAGAGTGGCGGGGTTGGAGGGGGGGATCCGAGCAGCCATCCCTGGGGCTGGTCTTGGCAAAACCTGCCCACTCATCACACACTGCAGACCTCAACAGCCTGGCTGGGCCCAGGCCTGAGAGCAAAGAGGCCCCGAGGCTCCTGGATGCCCCCCTGCCAATGCCATCACTTCCTCAGACTCTTCCTGAGAGCCAGTCTCCCCTCAGGGCCTCAACCTCTGCATCTAGAACATGGAACTCCAAGGGTGGGGCTGGGAAAAGCTCCTCTGGGGTCTGAGCAGACCACCCCAAGGGAGAGTGCCCGTCGGGAGCTGAACTGTGGAGGAGGAAAGGGTTTCCTGCTTCTGGTGAGATGAGGCTCTCTGCTCCCCAACCTCTCCAGAGCCAGTGCACCTGCAAGCTGGGATTCGCGGGGGACGGCTACGTGTGCAGTCCCATTGACCCCTGCCGGGCAGGCAACGGTGGCTGCCATGATCTGGTGAGGGGGTGAGAGGGCTCCAGGCCCAGGGGAGGCTTCAGGGGTAGGCCTTGGCTGCAGCAGTGTCCCTGTCTCTGGTCAGGATTGGGATCTTTCTCAACCTGAAATCCAAACCCTGTCACCTGCTTGCCCACAGGACAGAGCTTTCACCCTCCTTATAAAGATCCCAGCCCCTGCCCTCATCACCCTTGTTCCGTGCTCCCAGCGCCACACCTTCGGCCTGGCTAGCTCCTCCTGCCCTCAGCTCAGGCCTCGCCTGGAGGTCCGGGGCCTCCCAGATGCTCCCACAGCCCTGGACTTCCCTGACCCATCTGCCAGGATGGGTTGGGGTAGCTCACGTCACATGCTCACTGGTCTTGGAGAGCAGGCCCAAGACCTGCACACCAAAGGAGCAGCTTGAATACAGACTGGATAGAGGGAGAGACAGATGGTAGGGATGGGTAGCTGGACAGGAGGACAGCAGGAGGATGGGCCAGAGTGAACGGAGAGATGGAGGATGGGTGCTGTCCAGCTTGCCCTGTGGGTGCTGAACGGAGGCCATGTCTCTCTGCCCCGCAACCCCAGGCCACCTGCCGGGCAGTGGGAGGAGGTCAGCGGGTCTGCACATGCCCCCCTGGTTATGGGGGTGATGGCTTCAGCTGCTACGGAGACATCTTCCAGGTGAGTGGTTTCCTGTGCTCGGGGAGGAGTCCTCTTGTGGAATCCGGGGGTGGGGCCACACTCAGGGTCATGGAGGGAGGGGGCTCAAGTCTGTCCCTAGACTGGTGACTTCAGCTTTTTCCCTCCCCTCAGGAGCTGGAGGCAAATGCCCACTTCTCCATCTTCTACCAGTGGATCAAGGTAGGATCGGATAGAATGCTGGGCTTGGGGACTCAGATCCAGGAGGCCACATAACAGCTCTAAGAGCTGGAGGTGGGGGGCAGGCCTGGAGGCTGGGGGAAGTGATCTCAAGGTGGTGGCTGCCTTCATCACTCCTCCTGTCCCCCCCCAACACCATGTGCACAGGGGGCCGGCGTCACTCTTCCTGCTGACAGCCGAGTCACAGCCCTGGTGCCCTCAGAGTCTGCCATCCGTAGGCTGAGCCCTGAGGACCAGGCCTTCTGGCTGCAGCCGAGGATGCTACCGCAACTGGTCAGGTGGGCTGCCACGGCGGGGCTCTGGGAGGGGGCTTTTGTGTGAGACCCAGCCCCTCCCCAGAGGTCCTCAACCTGGCATGTGTCCACCCTTTGGGGTGGAGCCCAGTTCCAGGGGTCTCTGTAGGTTACACTAACCCGGTTCCATGGCCCCCCTAAACTGTGTCCTCTCAGGGCCCATTTTCTCCAGGGCGCCCTGTCTGAGGAGGAGCTGGCCCGGCTGGACAGGCAGAGTGTAGCCACCCTGAGCCCCACTGCACGCTGGGAGATTCACAACATCAGTGGGGTACGTGGTGAACTTTGGGCAGAAGAGGGGACCATACAGGGAAGGGGGGGCTCTAGTGGCTATAGGCTTCCCAGCCCAGGGTCCCCGGTGATGTGATGGGGTCCCCTTGCCCGGCCCAGGGCTGAGCTCAGAACACATTTGCTGCTGGGCGGTGTCTTTGGGCCAGAGTGACTGTCCTGCCAGGGCTTGTCTGTCCATCTTTGCATGTGCACACCTGGCCCCTTCATGCATGGGCCCTAGTGAGGGTCTGTGTGCCCATCTGGTAGGTCCTGAGTCTGAGGGTGTCCAGGCCAGGTTGGGTGCCTTGTGCCCAGCAGCCTCTCTGTTGGTGCTACACGCACTCTTAAGTGTCTACCTGTGTCTCCCTGAGCTCTATCTGCTGCCTTCCAGAGGGTCTGGGTGCAGAATGCTAGCGTGGACGTGGCTGACCTCCTTGCCACCAATGGTGTCCTACATGTCCTCAGTCAGGTATGGCTGGAGGGGTGTGTGTGCAGGGAACCTTCTAGGCAGGCCAATAGGCAAGGATGTACTGACCAGCCCCCATGCTCCGTGCCAGGTCTTACTGCCTCCGAGAGGGGATGTGCTGGGGGGGCAGGGGTTGCTGCAGCAGCTGGACTCAGTGCCTGCCTTCCGCCTCTTCCGGGAGCTGCTGCAGGTAAGGGCAGGAGGAGGGAGGAGTCCTGGATGGGGGCGCCCTCCCCCAGGTGCAGGCGGAGCTGCTGGCTCCCAGGGTCAGGACTGAGGGCAAGAAAGCCCACCCCTGACGCTTGCGCCCGCCCCTAGCGCCACAGGCTGGTACCCCAGATTGAGGCTGCCACTGCCTACACCATCTTCGTGCCAACCAACCACTCTCTGGAGGCCCAGGCCAACAGCAGCGGCCTGGTGAGATCACCGGGACGGGCCACTGAGGGGGGTGGGTGAGCCTTCCATCCCACAACAAGGACACAGCGGGCGGGACGCGCCGTCCCAGGCACTCGGGAGTCCTGGAGCCCCTGAGCCTCTCCTTCCCTCTCCAGGACTTGGACGTAGTGCGACACCATGTGATCCTGGGGGAGGCGCTTTCCACAGAGGCCCTGCGCAGGGGCGGACACCGCAACTCCCTCCTGGGCCCCGCACACTGGCTTGTCTTCTACAACCATAGCGGCCAGGTTGGTGGTGGGGTGGGGGAGCACAGGAGGACCTGCCCCTGGCACCCTGCTCTTGAACACCCCTTTTCTTTGGAGTTCCCCCACCTGGGCACCTCAGCCTCTGGTCCAGAGACTTCCCATCCTGGGAGACCCCTAGTCCACAGAGATACCCCAGCCCTGGAGCGCCTCCCTGGCCTGCAGCCCCTGAGGGGAGGGTGGGGATGGCGTGGGGGCTGTTCAGCCTCCTGCCCTAACCCCCAGCCCGAGGTGAACCATGTGCCGCTGGAAGGCCCTGTGCTGGAGGCCCCTGGCCGCTCACTGTTTGGCCTGTCCGGGGTCCTGACGGTGGGCTCAAGCCGCTGCCTGCACAGCCACGCAGAGGCCCTGCGGGTAAGAGGCTGGGGCCTGGGGAGCGCAGAGGGGCGGTCAAGAGCCGGAGGCTCTGGCTGGCCTGGCCGGCGGGAGGGACACTTGGTCAGGGGTGGGAGAGCTGTTAGCCCGCCCCAGAGGAGGGAAGGTGGGTTTGGAGCCCCTGCCTCGGGACTGCCTGACACTCTGCCCTCCTTCCCTTCAGGAGAAATGTGTAAATTGCACCCGGAAATTCCGCTGCACTCAAGGCTACCAGCTGGAGGTGAGGCAGGGCCCAGCACATCCCGTCCCTGCGTCACCTGCTCTTACTGTGCCCAAGGTGTCTGAGCTCCCCGGGCCCAGCTCTGCTCACCCAGGCATGGGGACCTGGAGCAGCGTGGGCCGCTTGGCTCTCCTGCCAGAGGCCAGGAGGCCTGGGTCCAGGTCTGCCCAGAGGAGGCCTCACTCAGACTGGCGACCTGAGGCCAGTGACCCTCGGGCTGCTAGTCCTGCCTACCTTCTCCTCCTCAGGTCTTCTGTCGTGGTCCTTCCTTGACCCTTTTGCTATCCTGCTTACCTGTCTCACCCACTGACACCTGTAATCTGTCTGTCTGTCTCCCCATTCACTGCCTTGCCCCTACCTAAGCCACTGGCTGAGTCCTCCTGCCTGTCCCCATTTCCAGGACACCCCCAAGAAGAGCTGTGTCTACCGGTCTGGCTACTCCTTCTCCTGGGGCTGTTCTTACACGTGTGCCAAGAAGATCCAGGTTTGCCCTGAAGCAACCCCCAGCCCCAAGCCTTTGACCAGAGAGGAGGAGGTGGGAGTGGGGGCCCAGGGCAGGAGCCGGGATTAGGCTTCAAAGGCAGAGGCAGGGCTAGGACTCTGACGAAGCCAGGGAAGGGAGAGAGGTCTGAGGTCAGAGGGGCCATTGTTTGTCCCTGTGGCCGTGCCTCCAGGGAGTGGGGATGGGGAGAGAGAGAAAGGGGCTCAGCCTGGAACTGACACCAGCAACCAAGCCCTGGGGGCAGCGCGAGCTCTGCCCCTCTCCATGGAGTCCTGTATGGCCTTTCCCTCCTTGAGTCCGTTTCCTCACCCCTGCCATGGAGAGGCTTGTAGAAGGCAGTCTCCATTTCTCTGGGTCTGACTTGCTTTGTTCTGTGGCTCTGTGGCCCCAAGATGCCCTTCCCCCGCCCCCCGCCGTTTCCCTGCCCCCTGACCTCTGTCCTGGCCTGTGCCGGGCCTCTCCTTGTGCCCCATCCCGCAGGTGCCTGACTGCTGCCCTGGCTTCTTCGGCACACTGTGTGAGCCGTGCCCGGGGGGTCTGGGTGGTGTGTGCTCAGGCCACGGGCAGTGTCAGGACAGGCTCCTGGGCAGTGGGGAGTGCCGCTGCCACGAGGGCTTCCACGGAACGGCCTGTGAGATGTGTGAGCTGGGCCGCTACGGGCCCAACTGCACTGGAGGTGAGGCCCTGGGGGCGGGCAGGAATGGTGGGAAAGCTGGCCAAGGACAGCGGTCATGGAGACACTGCAGCAGGGACAGAACAGGCACTGGGTAACTTCTGTCCTACCTCGTTCCGCTCCCAGTGTGTGACTGTGCCCACGGGCTGTGCCAGGAGGGGCTCCGAGGGGACGGAAGCTGTGTCTGTAACGTGGGTTGGCAGGGCCTCCGCTGTGACCAGAGTGAGGAGTGGCCCCAAGGGGGAGAGGCGGGTGACTCCTGGGGAGGCGGTTCCTGGGTCAGCATGATCAGAACCATCCTCCTACCCCCCAGAAATCACTGGCCCTCAGTGCCCACAGAAGTGTGACCCCAATGCCAAGTGAGTGAGCTCAGCCTGGGGCAGGTGGGCAAGTGGGGGGGTGGCTAGGGTCAGGGCAGGGGCTGGGCAGACATAGACTAAGCTGTTGCTGTCCCTCCCAGCTGCGTCCAGGACTCGGCTGCAGCCCCTGCCTGCGTCTGTGCCGCGGGGTACTCGGGCGACGGCATCTACTGTGCAGGTCCAGGCACACCAATGCCCCGAGGCCCCTGAAATTGGGGGGTGGATTTCCCCACAGAGCCCTTTCCTTGCCCTTTAGGTCCAGTCTCTATCCCTGTCACCTCTTGGGTCTGACCCCTCCCTCCGACCTCTTCCTTTCTCTCATGCCCTCCTCCCCTGTCCCCACTCTGTCCCATGCCCACTGCTCACAACTCTCTGGGATCATCTACCCCTAGTGGTGGACCCTTGTGCCCATGACCACGGGGGCTGCTCCCCCCACGCCAACTGCACCAATGTGGCACCTGGTCAGCGGACATGCACCTGCCTGGATGGCTACACGGGTGATGGGGAGCTGTGCCAGGGTGAGGCTGGGGTCCGCCACCAGGGGTCTGGCTTCAGTGGCATGAGTGAGACTAGGAAGGGCTGAGGGGCACACAGGGGTGTGAGCCTGAGGGTGCTGAGAGAGTAGGGGATGAGCACCTCAACAGGCAGATGAATGGAGGGGCTGCCTAGGGCCAGCCCTCATCCCAATGTCTTTTCCCCCAGAAGTTAACAGCTGTCTCATCCACCACGGGGGCTGCCACATGCACGCCGAATGTATCCCCACAGGCCCCCAGCAGGTCAGCACAACAGAGCTGGACACTGGGGCTGTGCCATTCCCTCAGAGGGTGTGGCCCTCCTCAGACCAGGCCCAGGGAGGGGTGCTCCTTCTGTCCAGGGCGCTGGCCCACTCTAGGGTACCAGCAGCCCCACTGATTGGGACTTGGGACAGGTCTCCTGCAGCTGCCGCGAGGGTTACAGTGGGGACGGCATCCGGACTTGTGTGCTCCTGGACCCCTGCTCCCAGGTCAGGCCCCCAAGTCGCACCCAGTTCCACAGGGGGAAGGGACTGGGGTGGGAACCAGACTTCCTTACAACCCCAGCAGGATCCTGAGTGCTTCTGAAGGGTGAGCCACCTGTGCCACAAGGTCAAGTCTGACTGATTAGTAGGAAACAGGGCTTTGAGTGTTGGCCAGGGAACTTCATGGCCCCTTCCCCAGAGCTGGTTGGGGCAGCGGTCCTGGGAGTCACTGACGCCTCTCTTTCCTGTCCCTGCCTCAGAACAATGGAGGCTGCAGCCCCTATGCTGTGTGCAAAAGCACAGGGGATGGCCAGAGGACGTGTACCTGCGATGCAGTCCACACCGTGGGTGATGGCTTCACCTGCCGTGCCCGAGTCGGCCTGGTAATGATGCCCAAGTAGGACCCCTGACCGAGCCTTGGCAATGCCCCCCATGGGCCTGACCCGTGATACTGGTTAAGACCCCAGATTTGATCCTGATCCTGGCCCTGACCAGGACTGGAGGCTGACCCCTGACTCCACCTAGGCCTGACCCAGTTACGATCCATGAAACCAATCCTGATCCCAGCACAGACCACCCTGGCTTTCCTTTCCTCATCTCTACCTTGGCCAGACCTTGGGCTCTAGGTGCTGGGACAGGCACCAGCCCTGAATGGAGGCCAACCACAATCTGAGCTGATCCTTGTCTCCCCTGATCCAGGAGCTCCTTCGGGACAAGCATGCTTCATTCTTCAGCCTCCATCTCCTGGTGAGTAACCAGCTGGCCTGCACATCCTTGGTCCAGCCTGGGCCTCTCTGACCTGCAAGTCCCACCTGTCTCTGGGCCATGATATTCTCATTTGGTCAGAGGGCTGGCTGGTTTGGTTTCTGAGTCTGTGTCTCTCCCAGAAAATCAGTGGAAACCTCGAGTTGGTCCCAGGTCACCCTTCTTCCACCCAACCTGTTTCCCTCTCCCCCCAGGAATACAAGGAGCTCAAGGGGGATGGGCCTTTCACAATCTTTGTGCCACATGCAGATCTAATGACCAACCTGTCGCAGGTAACTCAGCCCCTGGAGCAAGGCTGGGGATTCTGGGGGGCTGGGCACTGCCTGGGCAGAGGCGAAAGTCAGGGCACCCTTGTGCCCTCATGACTCCCACTCCAGGATGAGCTGGTCCGGATTCGTGCCAATCGCCAGCTTGTGTTCCGCTATCACGTGGCTGGTTGCCGGCAGCTGCGAAGCCAGGAGCTGCTAGAGGAGGGCTATGCCACCACACTCTCTGGGCACCCGCTGCGCTTCAGTGAGAGGGAGGTGAGCCCGGGCCCTGGTCCCCGACGTGGACTGTCCACAGACCAAGGACTCAGCTGCTTTCAAGGCCCGCACCTATGCCCTGTCCCCATGCCTTTAAGACCCTCTCACCTTCCCAGGGCCAGGGAGGCTTTAATGAGAGGGAGATGAGTCTGTCCCCGGACCCCACCCACTACCAGGGGCCAGTCCTGGGCTCAGGACTTCTGAGCTTGGCCCTGTGTCTGTACCGCTCCCACCAGCCAAGTCCGGTGGCTGTTTCCCTGGGTGGCTGTTTCCCTGGGCTGGAGGCAAGACCCACCCTCTGCCTTGACCCCGCCCACTTCCTGCCCCAAGACTCACCCAACCCAGGCTCTGCTCCCACCTCAGGCCCCACTCACAGCTCCCTGAGCACCCCACTAACTGGCTTTATTCAATCCCGGCCCCACCCCCAGGGCAGCATATATATCAATGACTTTGCGCGCGTGGTGAGCAGCGACCACGAGGCTGTGAACGGCGTCTTGCATTTCATAGACCGTGTCCTGCTGCCACCGGAAGTGCTGCACTGGGAGCCTGACGCTGCCCCAGTTCCGCGGGTATGACCTGGGTGTGGGCGGGGAGCTGGAAAGCAGGCGGCTAGGGGCCTGGGATCCTCCCTCCCCTCCTGACCTCACTGTTCACTGAGCGCCTGTCCCCAGAGAAACTTCACCGCCGCCGCGGAGAGCTTCGGTTACAAGATCTTCAGTGGCCTTGTGACGGTACTGCTCCTGTGTGTGAGCCTCTCAGTGTGTGCATATGTGCACGTTTAAGTGTGTATATGCAGGTGACTGTCAACGTGTGTGTTCACCTTTCTGTGCACAGGCCATATTTGTGGGCATGAGCGTCCCAGTGAGCACAAGGGTGTGCTTATTTGTGCCCACATACCTGACAACTTGCATGTATGTCCATGTCTATTGGCCTGGGATGGCTATAGAGGAATGTGGCTGGTGGGGAGGTCACCTGGGTCCCTGGAGCCCCTCCACCTGCCCACCATCCTCTGACGGGCCTGACTGTCACAACTCTATCCTACTAGATGGCTGGCCTGCTGCCCCTGCTTCGAGACTCATTCCATAGGCCCTTCACAATGCTGTGGCCCACAGACTCCGCCCTGCAAGCCTTGCCTCCCGATCGCCAGGTCTGGCTATACCATAAAGACCACCGTGACAAGCTGGCAGCCATTGTGCGGGGCCACGTGATCCGCAACGTCGAGGTGGGTGCACTCCCAGACCTTGGTCCCCACTGCCTGCCACTGAGCCTGCCCTCCCAGCTCCAACTGTGGCTCCATCTGCTCAGGCCTTGGCATCTGACCTGCCCAACCTGGGCCCACTGCGCACCATGCATGGGACCCCCATCTCCTTCTCCTGCAGCCGTGCCCGGCCGGTGAGTCTGGGGAGAAAGTTTGAACGAGGGAAGCAGGAGGCAGGGGCCCTGGCACTGGGGCGGGCTGCAGTACACCTGTGACCCCCCACATACTACACATCCTCCACCTGCAGGGTGAGCTCACGGTGGGAGAGGAGGATGCCCGGATTGTGCAGCGACACCTGCCCTTTGAGGGGGGCCTGGCCTACGGCATTGACCAGCTGCTGGAGCCACCTGGCCTTGGTGCCCGGTGTGACCGCTTTGAGACTCGGCCTCTGTGGCTGGTGAGGGAGGCCACAGGCCAGAGGTGGATAGGCAGGGGCCTAAGCCCACCTGTCCTGTCCACTCACTTGAGCTTGCTGTTGGCCTCCCTTCCTTGCAGAAGGTTTGCAGCATTTGTGGGCTGGAACCACCCTGTCCTGAGGGCTCACAGGAGCAGGTAAGGGGTTGGGAGCCGGGTGGGGGTGGGGGTGGGGGCAGGGCCCAGGGCCTACCAAGGTCAGGTTTGCAGCCCGATTCCTCTTGGCCCAGGGCAGCCCTGAGGCCTGCTGGCGCTACTTCTCAAAGTTCTGGACGTCTCCTCCGCTGCACTCCTTGGCACTGCGCAGTGTTTGGGCCCGGCCCAGCCACTGGGGTCAGCCCCAAGGCCTGGGCAGGGGCTGCTACCGCAACTGTGTCACCACCACCTGGAAGCCCAGCTGCTGCCCTGGTCACTATGGCAGTGAGTGCCGAGGTGAGTGTTCTAAGGCTGTGGATGCTGCTGGCTGGCTCCTCCAGCTCCCAAGGTGGCCAAGGACATAGTTCTGGCCGTTGTGCCTCAGGGTGTCAGGGTGGTCGGGCTGGGGGCGGGGAGTGGATCTTACCAGGTGAGAATGCTCTAAGAGCTGGGGTGGGTGTGTAGATGGTACAGGACCTGGTGGGGTGTACTGGGGTCTGGGTGTTCTCCAGGGCAAGGGGACTTGGGTGGATTGCTGCTTCTGCAAGAGCCTCTGCTGCCGCTGGGTGGCGGATGGACCGTGTGGCTAGGCTGGGGATGCGTGTGTGCGGTTCTTGATGAGCGTCCCTGGCCCCACCTCTCTTCTCCCACCCTAACCCCTAGCTTGCCCTGGGGGTGCCAGCAGCCCCTGTAATGGCCATGGCACGTGCATGGACGGCATGAGTGGCAGCGGGAACTGTAGGTGCCGTTCGAGGTTTGCCGGGATGGCATGTGAACTCTGTGCCCCGGGTGCCTTTGGGCCCCTTTGCCAAGGTAGGCTGTCCTGCCCGACCCTGCTTTATCCTGCTCCCTAATCCCCATGGCCCATGTGCCAACACCATCCTGCCTGTCCCTCTCCCCAGCCTGCAACTGTACCTCCCATGGCCACTGCGATGAGGGCCTGGGGGGCTCTGGCTCCTGCTTCTGTGATGAGGGTTGGACTGGGCCACACTGTGAGGTGCAGCTGGGTGAGTGGGCCCTGTGCTTGTGCCCACCCTGCACACTTGTATACACCTGCACACACCAGTGCATGCCCCAACTGCACACTGAGGTGGAAGGGGGTCTAGGAGGGCAGCCACTAACCTGGATGTGTGGGGTGGGCCCCGGGGGACAGAGCTGCAGCCTGTGTGTGCTCCACCCTGCGCACCCCAGGCTGTGTGCCGCGCTGGCCACAGCTGTGAGTGCAGCCTGGGCTACGAAGGAGATGGCCGCACGTGCACAGGTGAGCAGGAATGTGAAGTGGGAGGCCCCACTCCCCTCCCCTCCTGTCGCCTGGTCCAACCACCCTCTCGCTGCCTCTAGTGGTAGACCTGTGCCAGGATGGGCGTGGCGGCTGCAGTGAATATGCCAACTGCAGCCAGGTAGGCACAGTGGTCACCTGCACCTGCCTGCCCGACTACGAGGGTGACGGCTGGAGCTGCCGGGCCCGCAACCCCTGTGAGGATGGCCACCGCGGGGGCTGCAGTGAGCACGCTGACTGCCTGAACACTGGACCGGTGAGCAGGCGGGCAGCCAAGCAGCTGGGCGGGGGTGCCCCAATGAGCGGCTGCCCCAGTCCCTGAAGGGCGCCTACCTGCTCTGCTGTCCAGAACACACGGCGCTGTGCATGCCACGCCGGCTACGTGGGTGATGGACTGCAGTGTCTGGAGGAGCCTGAGCCGCCCGTGGACCGCTGCCTGGACCAGCCACCACCCTGTCACGTGGACGCCGTGTGCACTGACCTGCACTTCCAGGGTGTGCTTCCCTGCCCTCTCCCAGCACCCCGGCTTTACCTCGGTGCCGGCCCTCTGACCATGCATCCCTGCCTTCCACAGAAAAACGAGCCGGTGTCTTCCACCTGCAGGCCCCCAGTGGCCCCTACAGCCTGAATTTCTCACAGGCCGAGGCAGCCTGTGGGGCCCAAGGAGCTGTGCTTGCTTCTCTCCCTCAGCTCTCTGCTGCTCAGCAGGTGCGCGGGGCCCAGGAGTCTGGAGCCAAGCCTGTGGGGGCCCCCCGAGTTGGGCCTTGGGTCTCAGCATCTGTTTGTGCCCCTACAGCTGGGCCTCCACCTCTGCCTTGTGGGCTGGCTGGCCAATGGCTCGGCTGCCCATCCCGTCGTTTTCCCGGCAGCAGACTGTGGCGATGGTCAGGTGGGCGTGGTCAGTCTGGGTGTGCGGGAGAACCTGTCGGAGCGCTGGGATGCCTACTGCTACCGCATGCAAGGTACAGTCACCCACCACACCCCATTCTCTGCCCTGCTTTTTCCCACTGACCCACTAACTCACTGCCTCTCCTGCAGACGTGGCCTGCCAATGCCGCGATGGCTTCGTGGGTGATGGGGCCAGCGTGTGCAATGGGAAGCTGCTTGATGTACTGGCCACCACTGCCAACTTCTCCACCTTCTACGGGGTGTGCAGGGGCCCAGGCTCAGGACCAGGGGGGTGGTACACCTGGGATCCCTGTGGAGAGAGCCTACCCACAACCCTGTCCCCACCATCTCAGATGCTACTGGGCTATGCCAATGCCACCCCGAGGGGTCTCGACTTCCTGGACTTCCTGGACGACGAGCTCACCTACAAGACACTCTTCGTCCCTGTCAACGAAGGCTTTATGGACAACCTGGTAAGTAGCAGGGGATGTGGGGAGAGCAGGGCCCAACTCTGCTCCCTCTAGCTGGCCCAAGCCAACAGGCCCTGCTTTGCCCACAGACACTGAGCGGCCCAGACCTGGAGCTACACGCCTCCAATACCACCTTCCTGAGCACCAATGCCAGCCAGGGTACCTTGCTTCCCGCCCACTCGGGCCTCAGCCTCATCATCAGTGACATGGGCCCTGACAACAGTTCTCGGGCCCCTGTGGTGAGTCTGGAGGCTGCCCCTCCCCTGCTGGCCCCAGCCCTCACTCACCCACTGGGCCTGACCCTGGTCTCCCTACAGGTCCCAGGGGCAGTTGTGGTTAGCCACATCATCGTGTGGGACATCGTGGCCTTCAACGGCATCATCCACACTCTGGCCAGCCCCCTCCTCGCACCCCTGCAGCCCGTGAGTTGGCCAGGGGCGGGCAGAGTGGCAAGGGGTGAGGGGACCGCTCTCTGGCCAGGTCTCTGATGCTCTCCTCGTTGGCAGCGGGCAGTGGTGGCCCCGGAGGCCCCACCTGTGGCAGCAGGCGCGGGGGCGGTGGTAGCTACTGGAGCGCTCCTTGGCCTCGCGGCTGGAGCCCTCTACCTTCGTGCCCGAAGCAGGTCCGCAGGCTTTGGCTTCTCTGCCTTCCAGGTAGGCTGGGCTGGAGACGGATGGGGTTGTTGGGGTCTGGGCTCACTGAGCTTGCTTGAGGCCTCTCACTACTCACCTCCCTTCCCAGGCGGAAGATGACGCTGCTGATGACTTCTCCCCATGGCAGGAAGGGACGAGCCCAACCCTGGTCTCTGTCCCCAACCCGGTCTTTGGTAGCCATGATGCCTTTTGTGAGCCCTTTGACGTGAGTGCGGGGGCTGGAGGCTTGGGAAAGGGGACCCAGGGCCTGGTCTCAGCCCAGCCACTAACAAACAAACAAACAGTCCTCCCCTCAGGACTCACTCCTGGAAGACGACTTCCCTGACACCCAGAGGATCCTCGAGGTCAAGTGACGCAGCGGGTGCTGAAGCAGAGGCATGAGCAGGAGGGAGGCAGCTTTTATTGCCCAGAGCGGGTGGGACAGCAGGGGCTGGACCTGGTCCAGACAATAAAGGTACCCTCAGCGGATGTGGGCCATATCACCAAGGAAGGGTGTCTTCATGCATCCGGTGCAGAGCTGGTCCATCCAGAGCGGTGCCTCATGCTGCAGGGGCGTGCGGCGGGGGTAGAAGGTGAAGTCCACGCGGTAGTTGAGCAGACAGCTGAGGGAAGCCATGTAGAGGTCGGAGAAGCGCACCAGGCGCCGCGAGAAGTAGGTGGGGTTGTGGAAGGTGCGAAAGATGCTCCCGAACTGCGCGTTGAACAGGGCCTTGGTGATGCACCTGGGGAGGGAGATGTGGGCACTCACGGGGGGGGGGCTCCTGAGGGGGCTGGGCTGGGGCTCCTGCCCAGGCCCCACCACTCACCTCAGCTCCTGCCGCTCCTTTATCCAGGCGGCCAGCACCTGCCGAGACTCGGCATCCTGGTAGGTCTGGGGGAGACAGACAAGGGGTGCTCTGGGTGTGTGCGGCCAGGCAGCAGCCCCCCACCTCCCCGCAGACGTCCAGCTGCCCCCGCACCTGCATACGCTCCAGCAGCCCCGTGAGTGCCTGCTGCCATGTCAGCGAGTGCATGTACTGCTCCGTGTTGATGATGCGGATCTCTCGCTCCAGCTCAGGGATAATGGCACCTGTGCGCCAGCCGTGACGTAGCATGAGATCCTGGGGGGGCAGGGGGCAGGGGGCAGGGCAGGCAGGGCTCAGCGCCGGCCAGGAGGTCCCCCTCCCCTCCCCACTGCGACCCATCCCTGCCTCCCACCCTCACCGCCAGGTCACTGTAGAGGTGGTCTCCGAAGTAGAGCACACGGGGGCCTCGCCATTCCGTCAGACGCAGGAAGTCAAACAGGTTTCCCTGGGAAGAGATTGCGGGGGACGGGGACGGGGCTAAGCCCAGTGTGCTGAGGGGGCTCCCCCAGGGCTATTCTCCACCAGTCTTCCCAAATCCCCAGAGGCAGCAAGGCCCCTCTAGCCGGATGCTGGGCTGCCCTTTCCCGTGGCCTCGCTGTTCCCTCCAGGCTCCGGAAGGGGGTCTGCCTGGGGCAGGAAGGTCTCCTATAGGCCTGGCCTGGTGCCCTGGGCCTCCCCTCCCCGTGCCCTCACACCCACCCAAGCTAGAGTCCACTCTTTGTGGGAAACAAACTGCAGCAGTGACCCCATGGCCCTGAAGCAAGCAGGCCACCTCGGCCTGAGCCCAGAGGGACCCAGCAGACCAATGGCAGTCCTCACTGTGAGGCCGCCTGCCCCTCCTGCGCCAAAGCTGGAAAGAAGATGAAAAGAAGAGCCAGGCTCAAGCACAGCAGAGGAAGCTGGCAGGGGAGCAGAAACTGGGGCAGGGGTTGCGGGGGGGGGGGGCACAGAGCAGGAGGTACAGCAGCCTCCACAGGGCAGGCGCCCACAGCCCAGAAGTGAGAAGACTATACACCCAGCAAAAAGGAGTTACTAGAAGCAGTCTGTGGGTGTGAGAGGCCTAGGGGAGGTGACAGCCATGGGGGAAACAGGTAGCTGTGAAGGGCTTAATGGTTGAAATAAGCTCAAGCAGAGAAGGTGAGGAGCAGGGGGCCCGGAGCAAGAGGGAAGTACGAGCGGGTGGGGTGCTGAGGATGTGCCAAGTCAGGCAGGAGGGAACCTGAGGTCCAGCAACAGGAGACGGGGAGAGCAAAGATGACGAGAACCACGCACACAATGAAATTTCATAACATCAGGCATACAGAAGTCTAAAGCCTGCCAGAGAAGAAAAATCAGTGCTCCCCACAAAGATGCATGACCCTCCTCAGGCTCAGCCAGGATGCCATGACAACAGGGAGCATCAGCCTCAGAGCCGAGGGGTAAAGCTGGTGCCCAAGGGGGCCACCGACAGTTGGGGGCCAGCAGGGTGGAAAGCTGACCAGTCGGCAGGGGTGAAGGGCTGGCACCTTGGCACCGGGCGGCCCGAGGCTGCTCCCTGTGGCTGTCACTGGCCTGACTGCTGGCTTCCTCCCTGCCCCCAGCTTCTGGAACCTCCATCTCCAAGAAACCCAGCTCAGCCAGGATTTCTGCATTCCATCCAGAGCCAAATGCCTTAATCACCTCCTGCTCACAGCCACCTGACACTTCCCCACCAAGCACAAGGCCCCTCTTCATCTTCCTAGCCAGCCAGGAAAGGGGTCTCCTCACCTCCAGCCCAGCTCAGGGGCCCCAACCAGGCTCATCTGGCTGCAGCAGAGTGCTCAGCCCCAAGCGAAACCAGGGCCATTTACTGGGCACTTGGCGAACGCCCGGACACCTAAGAGCTTTACACCACCACTCAAGTAGAGTATTATATACCTCTTTTACAGACGAGGAAAGCACAGCACAGAGAGGCCGAGCAATTGGGCCAGGCCCTGGGAGCCACTTCCTGTGAGGGGACAGAGCCACAACAGAGGTGTGGTGGCTGGTCAGGGCCCAAGAGGCCACGCGGCAGCCCCGCCACAGCCTGGGGCCGTGGCTGGGCCCTGGGGTCCCTACCAGGTGCAACTCCCACCTAGATGCCCCTCACCTGCCGATAGATCTTGCCCTTTTCCAGGCGGGTGATACGGTCCCAATGCAGTGAGCCCTTCTCATCAAGTTTTCTGAAAGGCCTAGGGTGGGTTGAAAGGCCTAGAGTGGGGTTAAAGGGCCTGATTTCCAGTCTGTGGCAGGACCACAGGCTGGACACCTCCCACTATGCAAAGGCCCACCTGCTCACCTGCCCATCAGCAAGGGGGTGCCCCCACCCCAGGCACACAGGGCGGCAAGCAGAGGCCAGTCCCCGCTCCCTGGGCCCATCGCCCCTGCCAGGCCCATACTTGCGCCGGTCGGTGAAGAAGCTGGGCTTGTCTGCCTGGACGATGACCACGTCGAAGAGTTGGCGCCAGTCGGCACCCACCATGTGCCGCATCCCCTTGTCCCTGGGCAAGGGTGGGACAGAGTGGGACAGGTGGCAGGTGTCTGAGGGAGGCTCCAGGCCTGCCCATCCCAACTCAGGCCCCTGCCCTGCTCCCTCCTCCCACAGGTTGGGGGGCACAGGGGTGCTCACACGAAGCTGAAAGGACTGTTGGTGATGAGGAACAGCTGTTTCCCGTGCGCCACCAGGCGGCTCAGGACGGCGAATGTCTCATCCCCTCGCAGGATGTACTTCTCTAATGGGGGGAGATGGCAGCTTGTGAGGGCCAGCCCTGTACCCTGCCCAGGCAGGCCGCAGCAGGGCAACCATCCCCCCTTACCCATGTCCCGCTCGATCCACTGGTACATAAGGCCCTTCACGTGCACATCTCGGATGGCGTCCTGGGGGCAGTGGAGGACAGTGAGGCCACAGTGGAGCCCAGGAGGACCTGCCCTGCTGTGGCTGGACTTCACCTTCCCTGCCACACTGGGAGGCAGGCCTAGCGCCCTCACCGTCACATCCTTATAGAGGTGTGCTTGGTCAAACTCCAGGCCATGGCCCAGGAAGTGGTCCACCACGCAGGAGAGCAGTGCCATCTCTGGCAGCGAGAAGATGTCCATGAACTGCTTGATGGAAGGACCCTGAGGAAGGACCACTGACTCAGCAAGCCCCAGCTCCAGAGACCCAAGAGCTCCAAATCTGTCTTGGGACACTGGTGGAGGGGCACAGCCTGTGGGTCAGGGCTGGCCCACCAGGGTGTGGGCACTGCCTCCCAGGGAGCCAGCACCCACCGTGAGGTCACGGAGCTGGCTGCCCTGGGCAGTGGCAGACAGAGTGAGTACCTTGCCATAGAAGCCACTCATCTGGTACAGTGGGATGTGCTGGGTGCCCCCATATAGGTTGATCACCTCTTCGTCTGGTACAGGCTGAAGGCCCCTGGGTGGATGCAGAGATCACCAGTTTGAAGTGGTCCTGAGCCCGGGCCACGGTGTAGGGTGGGGGACAGTGGGGTGATGCAGGACAGTGTGGACCTGGAGCAGCAGGCTGGGGTGGGGTCAGGGCAAGGTCAGCACTGACCTGTAGGCTGTCCCCAGTTGCACATAATGGAAGGCATCAATCTTCATCAGAAGACTCTGAGGGCACCAAGGGAGTAAGATGGGCAATGAAGGAGTTTGCCATTAGCTCTGAGCCAGCTTTTGCTAGCCCCCATGCCGAAGCCCCAGATGGATGGTACCAAGGGTATCGTGCACGCCAAGAGGAAGCTACAGCTCTGAGGCCAACGAGTAGAAAGATGAGCACCGCCCCCGCCCGCACAGCAGACGGGAGGCTAAGGAAGTAGTTCTGATATACATCCAGTCAGGAGGGGCCAGGGAGTCAGTGGTCTAGCCACTCACCTTCTGAATATCATAGTGGAGGCCACGGATGGCAAAGCTGGGGTTGTAGTCATACTTTCGAATCCCCTCCGGGTACTGTCAGGGGAAATCAGGTCAGGCCTGAGCCAGCAGGACGGACAGACCTGCTGGCTGGGCAGCTGCCTCAGGGGATCAATTCAGCCACCCATCCAGGGGCGCCCCATGATCCGGCCTGGGACCCCTACCTGTTTGACCTCACCTTGTAGTGCTCAATCAGGATGTCACGGGCGGCAGTGAAGATCTCTGGGTGCAGTGTGTCCGCATACTGGGCCAGTGTGTAGTCATAGTCGAAGCCGTAGACCTCGACATCGCGCAGGCTGATCTCGTTGTTGGCATAGATGGCCGCTGGGTTCAGGAGACTGCAGACCTCAGGAGGCAGGAGGTCTAGAGGAAGGAGGTGTAAGTATAATGAGAATAATCAGGAAACACCCTAAAATGCTACTCTTAGCTCAATGCAGCATTAGGTCAAACTGAGGCTCAGAGAAAAGTCACTCGCCCAGGGTCACATGGGTGGGGTAAGGACCCTATGGGTCCTGGATTATACCACCGCCTGCCGCCTACCAGTTGCTCTGAGCCATGCCTCGTCCAGATTCTCATAAGCCCCATGGGACACTTGGCTATGCTCTGACACTTTCCACCTTGCCTGAAGCTGGGGTTGGGACTTAGGAACATTATCAAGGTGAGGGGTACTGGGTAGCTCCGCTGCTGCTCAGGGCCCCAGCTCTGTGCACCCGCCACAGGTCTCACAGTGAGGCCCCTCTAATCAGATTTCAGCTGCCCACCAGCCCACGTAATGACATTCACTGCCCCTGGGACTGAGCAGGACCCTGTGGGGCTCCTGGGTACAGAAGCCTTTCTGTCCCCCGTTTCTTGTTTATAGGGAACAGACTACAGCCTCCATGACCTTCCCCGGGTTCCAAAGGGCAGATTTGAACAGCTGCTAGTAGGGAAGGGAAAGGATGGGGAGACAAGTGAGGAGCAGCCAAGAAACAACCTGAGGCAAGGTTTGAGGAACCAGAGAAGCTCATCAAGATTAGGAGACCAGGGCTTCCTTGGTGGCGCAGTGGTTAAGAATCCACCTGCCATGCAGGGGATATGGGTTTGAGCCCTGGTCCAGGAAGATCCCACATGCCACGGAGCAACTAAGCCCGTGTGCCACAACTACTGAGCCCGCATGCTGCAACTACTGAAGCCCATGTGCCTAGAGCCTGTGCTCCACAACAAGAGAAGCCACTGCAACGAGAAGCCTGCGCACCACAACGAAGAGCAGCCCCTGCTCACCGCAAATAAAGAAAGCCCGTGGGCAGCAATGAAGACCCAGTGCAGCCAAAAATAAATAAATTAAAATAAATTTAAAAAAGAAAAAAAAAAGATTAGGAGACCACCTGAGGCAAGATTAAAGGAGTGCAGACCCTGCACACACCCTCATCTTATCAGCAACCCCACCCTTGAACGATTGCTATAAAAACTCCTCACCAATTCCTCCCCGGTTGGGAGATAGTTTTTTGGCACAGGAGCCTGCTGTGCCCTTTGCCCGCCAAAGCAATAAAGCTATTCTCTTCTACTTCACCCAAAACTCTGTCTCTGAGATTCGATTCGGCACTGGTGCAGGGAGACTGAGTTTTTAGCATCAAATTTGGCACCCAACATGGGGCTGACTCGCAGACAGTCCTGGTGGGGGGGGATTCCCTTGCTTGACTGGACGCTCCAAGATTTTCTCCATGACAGCCTCATTCAAGAGTGGCTGAAAAATTCCTTTAGAGGCCAGAGCACCTGGGACCCTTGCCTGGGAAGGCTGAGCCCCAGTCATACCCCATCGGCCATCCTGGCAGCTGAAACTCAAGGCAAGGCTAGACAGTGGAAGAGTGGTCCCGCTAGGGACCACCCTAGCGGCTGCCAAGGCCATCTTTGCCTTGAGGACGTTCCTCTCTTCCTCCTGCCTGGACCACCCTGGACTTCCAACTCCAAGGAATTATTTTGGGGAAGCATAAAAGTAGCATTTGGGATGTCACGACACCTCGGCTAGCATTTGGGGAAGTCCCCCAGGGTGTACTCCGTGGGCACTTTGACCCTGTCTGTTTGGGGGAACCTTGGTTCCCATTTGGGGGATTCTCCATTCCAGGAAATCCCATCTGAGAGGCGTGCTGCTTGGGCAGAGGTCACGGGCTAAGTGGGACTAGGAAGCCCATTTGGTTTTGGTTTCTGTTTGAGTTTTTGGTTTCTTTGGTTTGAGGCTTCTGTTGCTGGCTAGGATTTTGGTTTGTTCTTGGTCTGAGCGTGAGTGTTCTTTCAATCAAACATGGGAAGTGCTTCTTCTTCGATTCCATCTGATAGTCCCCTGGGGAAAATTCTGGCAGACTGGTCAACCTATAGCTATCAACCTATGACTAAAAAGAATGAGATTCTAGTGTAATCTGTTTGGCCAATGAACATTCTTAAAAGTAATGAGAGGTGGCCTTTGTGTGGTAGCCTAAGTTATTATTCTATTCTTCAGCTAGAATCGTTTTGTCACAGGAACGGAAAGGCTGGGAATTCTCTCCACTCCATCTGGGCTAGCCACTCCGGGCTCTCCAAGAGCCAACTCTGGGTTGGTTCTTTTTCAAGAACTGAGCCAATCTGTTTGGAAACCTTTGTCTGGGAGTTCAAGCAGAATTTTTAAACTACACCTCCTCTAATTTTCTGTGTGGCCATAGCTTATCTGTCGTTTGTGCTTTTGTGTGTATTGTTTTGGGGTGAGCCGCTCTGGCTTGCGCAGGGTGGGAAAATTCTACCTGCTCATTGTGAGCCACTTTGAATTCTGTCTGGGAGTGGAAATGGAATCTTTGGGCTACACCATGTCTGATCTTTTGTTTGTGGGACCACGTTTGTTGTTTGTATGTGTGTGTGTCAGTACTTGCACTGACCGGTTGAGACATCTTTCGTGAATAACAGAGCTCACGTGTGACAACATCAGTGTATCCTTCCCTATTGCGTGGGGCTTTGCCTGTGGAGGAATGTTGGTTGGGATTTTCCCTTTTGGACTAGCCTTGTTATAGGTGACCAGAGCTCTGTTCAATCTCTGTACACCCCCTAGGGTATTTTTACAAAACTGGGAGCTCTTCAGCTATGCTCCCATGAAAAGGAATTGGTATTTCTTTCCCCCTGTGCCTAGGTTCTCAGGAACACATGTTATCTAGACCATCTCTAGTTCCTGAGACTGAAGAAAAAGGGCAGGGGAAAGAAGGCCTTATTAAACTCAAGTGGAAAAACTGAGAGATCTCTGGTTCTGTCTTTATGTAGAAGTTAACTTGTAAATGAGCTCTGTTTAATTGACTTAAAAGTAAGAGCTTACAAGTTAAATCTAAATGTCTAAAAAGTTGGACCACACGATCTGGGAAATATTCAATACTGAATTGATATCTGTTACTGAAGGTAGCTTAAGCTTGTTGGTTTAATTAATATAGACATGTCTATTCTTAGAATCATCAGTGTTAAATAAAGCAAACGAGGTTAAGAGTTTTTGGGTAGACTTCCGGGGAAGATGGCGGAAGAGTAAGATGCGGAGATCACCTTCCTCCCCACAGATACACCAGAAATACAGCTACACATGGAACAACTCCTACAGAACACCTACTGAACGCTGGCAGAAGACCTCAGACCTCCCAAAAGACGTCCTCTGGCGACCTACACACACAGGTGGGGCCAAATCCAAAGCTGAGACCCGGGAGCTGTGAGAACAAAGAAGAGAAAGGGAAATCTCTCCCAGCAGCCTCAGAAGCAGTGGATTAAAGCTCCACAATCAACTTGATGTACCCTGCATCTGTGGAATATATGAATAGACAACGAATCATCCCAAATTGAGGAGCCGTGTGGATGAAAGGTTCTTGGTGCTGCAGCCAGGAGTCAGTGCTGTGCCTCTGAGGTGGGAGAGCCAACTTCAGGACACTGGTCCACAAGAGACCTCCCAGCTCCACATAATATCAAATGGCGAAAATCTTCCAGAGATCTCCATCTCAACACCAGCACCCAGCTTCACTCAACGACCAGCAAGCTACAGTGCTGGACACCCTATGCCAAACAACTAGCAAGACAGGAACACAATGCCACCCATTAGCAGAGAGGCTGCCTAAAATCATAAAAAGTCCACAGACACCCCAAAACACACCACCAGACGTGGACCTGCCCACCAGAAAGACAAGATCCAGCCTCATCCACCAGAACACAGGCACTAGTCCCCTCCACCAGGAAGCCTACACAACCCACTGAACCAACCTTAGCCACTGGGGACAGACACCAAAAACAACGGGAACTACGAACCTGCAGCCTGCAAAAAGGAGACCCCAAACACAGTAAGATAAGCAAAATGAGAAGACAGAAAAACACACAGCAGGAGAAGGAGCAAGATAAAAACCCACCAGACCTAACAAATGAAGAGGAAATAGGCAGTCTCCCTGAAAAAGAATTCAGAATAATGATAGTAAAGATAATCCAAAATCTTGGAAACAGAATAGACAAAATGCAAGAAACAGTTAACAAGGACCTAGAAGAACTAAAGATGAATCAAGCAACGATTAGAAACACAATAAATAAAATTAAAAATACTCTAGATGGGATCAATAGCAGAATAACTGAGGCAGAACAACGAATAAGTGACGTGGAAGATAAAACAGTGGAAATAACTACTGCAGAGCAGAAGAAAGAAAAAAGAATGAAAAGAACTGAGGACAGTCTCAGAGACCTCTGGGACAACATTAAACGCACCAACATTTGAATTATAGGGGTTCCAGAAGAAGAAGAGAAAAAGAAAGGGACTGAGAAAATATTTGAAGAGATTATAGTTGAAAACTTCCCTAATATGGGAAAGGAAATAGTTAATCAAGTCCAGGAGGCACAGAGAGTCCCATACAGGATAAATCCAAGGAGAAATACGCGAAGACACATATTAATCAAACTGTCAAAAATTAAATACAAAGAAAACATATTAAAAGCAGCAAGGGAAAAACAACAAATAACACACAAGGGGATCCCCATAAGGTTAACAGCTGATCTTTCAGCAGAAACTCTGCAAGCCAGAAGGGACTGGCAGGACATATTTAAAGTGATGAAGGAGAAAAACCTGCAACCAAGATTACTCTACCCAGCAAGGATCTCATTCAGATTTGATGGAGAAATTAAAACGTTTACAGACAAGCAAAAGCTGAGAGAGTTCAGCACCACCAAACCAGCTTTACAACAAATGCTAAGGGAACGTCTCTAGGCAAGAAACACAACAGAAGGAAAAGACCTACAATAACGAACCCAAAACAATTAAGAAAATGGGAATAGGAACATACACATCGATAATTACCTTAAATGTAAATGGACTAAATGCTCCCACCAAAAGACACAGATTGGCTGAATGGATACAAAAACAAGACCCATATATATGCTGTCTACAAGAGACCCACTTCAGACCTAGAGACACATACAGACTGAAAGTAAGGGGATGGAAAAAGATATTCCATGCAAATGGAAAGCAAAAGAAAGCTGGAGTAGCAATTCTCATATCAGACAAAATAGACTTTAAAATAAAGACTACTAGAAGAGACAAAGAAGGACACTATATAATGATCAAGGGATCGATCCAAGAAGAAGATATAACAATTGTAAATATTTATGCACCCAACATAGGAGCACCTCAATACATAAGGCAAATACTAACAGCCATAAAAGGGGAAATCGACAGTAACACATTCGTAGTAGGGGACTTTAACACCCCACTTTCACCAATGGACAGATCATCCAAAATGAAAATAAATAAGGAAACACAAGCTTTAAATGATACATTAAACAAGATGGATTTAATTGATATTTATAGGACATTCCATCCCAAAACAACAGAATACACATTTTTCTCAAGTGCTCATGGAACATTCTCCAGCATAGATCATATCTTGGGTCACAAATCAAGCCTTGGTAAATTTAAGAAAATTTAAATTGTATCAAGTATCTTTTCCGATCACAATGCTATGAGACTAGATATCAATTACAGGAAAAGATCTGTAAAAAATACAAACACATGGAGGCTAAACAATACACTACTTAATAACGAAGTGATCACTGAAGAAATCAAAGAGGAAATCAAAAAATACCTAGAAACAAATGACAATGGAGACATGACGACCCAAAACCTATGGGATGCAGCAAAAGCAGTTCTAAGAGGGAAGTTTATAGCAATACAATCCCACCTTAAGAAACAGGAAACATCTCGAATAAACAACCTGACCCTGCACCTAAAGCAATTAGAGAAAGAAGAACAAAAAAACCCCAAAGTTAGCAGAAGGAAAGGAATCATAAAAATCAGATCAGAAATAAATGAAAAAGAAATGAAGGAAACGATAGCAAAGATCAATAAAACTAAAAGCTGGTTCTTTGAGAAGATAAAATTGATAAACCATTAGCCAGACTCATCAAGAAAAAAAGGGAGAAGACTCAAATCAATAGAATTAGAAATGAAAAAGGAGAAGTAACAACTGACACTGCAGAAATACAAAAGATCATGAGAGATTACTACAAGCAACTCTATGCCAATAAAATGGACAACCTGGAAGAAATGGACAAATTCTTAGAAATGCATAACCTGCCAAGACTGAATCAGGAAGAAACAGAAAACATGAACAGACCAATCACAAGCACTGAAATTGAAACTGTGATAAAAAATCTTCCAACAAACAAAAGCCCAGGACCAGATGGCTTCACAGGCGAATTCTATCAAACATTTAGAGAAGAGCTAACACCTATCCTTCTCAAGCTCTTCCAAAATATAGCAGAGGGAGGAACACTCCCAAACTCATTCTATGAGGCCACCATCACTCTGATGCCAAAACCAGACAAAGATGTCACAAAGAGAGAAAACTAGAGGCCAATATCGCTGATGAACATAGATGCAAAAATCCTCAACAAAATACTAGCAAACAGAATCCAACAGCACATTAAAAGGACCATACACCATGATCAAGTGGGGTTTATTCCAGGAATGCAAGGATTCTGCAATATATGCAAATCAATCAACGTGATACACCATATTAACAAAGTGAAGGAGAAAAACCATATGATCATCTCAATAGATGCAGACAATGCTTTTGACATAATTCAACACCCATTTATGATAAAAACCCTGCAGAAAGTAGGCATAGAGGGAACTTTCCTCAACATAATAAAGGCCATATATGACAAACCCACAGCCAACATCGTCCTCAATGGTGAAAAACTGAAACCATTTCCTCTAACATCAGGAACAAGACAAGGTTGCCCACTCTCACCACTCTTATTCAACATAGTTTTGGAAGTTTTAGCCACAGCAATCAGAAGAAAAGGAAATAAAAGGAATCCAAATCGGAAAAGAAGAAGTAAAGCTGTCACTGTTTGCAGATGACATGATACTATACATAGAGAATCCTAAAGATGCTACCAGAGAACTAATAGAGCTAATCAATGAATTTGGTAAAGTAGCAGGATACAAAATTAATGCACAGAAATCTCTGGCATTCCTATATACTAATGATGAAAAATCTGAAAGTGAAATCAAGAAAACACTCCCATTTACCACTGCAACAAAAAGAATAAAATATCTAGGAATAAACCTGCCTAAGGAGACAAAAGGCCTGTATGCAGAAAATCATAAGACACTTTTGAAAGAAATTAAAGATGATACAAATAGATGGAGAGATATACCATGTTCTTGGATTGGAAGAATCAACATTGTGAAAATGACTCTAATACCCAAAGCAATCTACAGATTCAATGCAATCCCTATCAAACTACCACTGGCATTTATCACAGAACTAGAACAAAAAATTTCACAATTTGTATGGAAACACAAAAGACCCCGAATAGCCAAAGCAATCTTGAGAACAAGAAACGGAGCTGGAGGAATCAGGCTCCCTGACTTCAGACTATACTACAAAGCTACAGTAATCAAGACAGTATGGTACTGGCACAAAAACAGAAAGATAGATCAATGGAACAGGATAGAAAGCCCAGAGATAAACCCACGCACATATGGTCACCTTATCTTTGATAAAGGAGGCAGGAATGTACAGTGGAGAAAGGACAGCCTCTTCAATAAGTGGTGCTGGGAAAACTGGACAGGGACATGTAAAAGTATGAGATTAGATCACTCCCTAACACCATACACAAAAATAAGCTCAAAATGGATTAAAGACCTAAATGTAAGGCCAGACACTATCAAACTCTTAGAGGAAAACATAGGCAGAACACTCTATGACATAAATCACAGCAAGATCCTTTTGGACCCACCTCCTAGAGAAATGGAAATAAAGACAAAAATAAACACATGGGACCTAATGAAACTTAAAAGCTTTTGCACAGCAAAGGAAACCATAAACAAGACGAAAAGACAACCCTCAGAATGGGAGAAAATATTTGCAAATGAAGCAACTGACAAAGGATTAATCTCCAGAATTTATAAGCAGCTCATGCAGCTCAATAACAAAAAAACAAACAACCCAATCCAAAAATGGGCAGAAGACCTAAATAGACATTTCTCCACAGAAGATATACAGACTGCCAACAAACACATGAAAGGATGCTCAACATCTTTAATCATTAGAGAAATGCAAATCAAAACTACAATGAGATATCATCTCACACCAGTCAGAATGGCCATCATCAAAAAATCTAGAAACAATAAATGCTGGAGAGGGTGTGGAGAAAAGGGAACCCTCTTGCACTGCTGGTGGGAATGTGAATTGGTACAGCCACTATGGAGAACGGTATGGAGGTTCCTTAAAAAAGTACAAATAGAATTACCATATGACCCAGCAATCCCACTACTGGGCATATACCCTGAGAAAACCATAATTCAAAGAGAGTCATGTACCAAAATGTTCATTGCAGCTCTACTTACAATAGCCAGGAGATGGAAACAACTTAAGTGTTCATCATCGGATGAATGGATAAAGGAGATGTGGCACATATATATAATGGAATATTACTCAGCCATATAAAGAAAGGAAATTGAGCTATTTGTAATGAGGTGGATGGACTTAGAGTCTGTCATACAGAGTGAAGTAAGTCAGAAAGAGAAAGACAAATACCGTATGCTAACACATATATATGGAATTTAAGAAGAAGAAAGAATGTCATGAAGAACCTAGGGGTAAGACAGGAATAAAGACACTGACCTAGTAGAGAATGGACTTGAGGACATGGGGAGGGGGAAGGGTACGCTGTGACAAAGCAAAAGAGAGGCATGGACATATATACACTACCAAACGTAAGGTAGATAGCTAGCGGGAAGCAGCCGCATAGCACAGGGAGATCAGCTCAGTGCTTTGTGACCGCCTGGAGGGGTGGGATAGGGAGGGTGGGAGGGAGACGCAAGAGGGAGGGGATATGGGAACATATGTATATGTATAACTGATTCATTTTGTTATAAAGCAGAAACTAACACACCATTGTTAAGCAATTATACTCCAATAAAGATGTAAAAAAAAAAGAGTTTTTGGGTAAACTCTTTATGAATAAGTATTTTAGGAAGTCTACTTAAGAATAATCTCTCCTGATGCTTGGTAACTTAAAATTGTAGAGTTGTGCTAAATTAAGTTAAATGATGGAAGTTTATTGAATAGGTAGGCCATTTCCAAGTAAAATAAGGTACTGAAACATTAATTACTGAATACTGGCTTCCTTTGCAGAGAGACTAAAGGTATGTAGGAACTAAAGGTATTTGGTGCCACCCTGTGATTCTGTAGAAGAAAGCACATGTCTGGGACTTCCCTGGTGGTCCAGTAGTTAAGAGTCTACCTTCCAATGCAGGAGATGCGGGTTTGATCCCTGGTTGGGGAACTAAGATCCCACATGCTGTGGGGCAACCAAATAAGCCCACACGCTCTGGAGCCCGCGTGCCACAACGAGAGAAGCCCCGCACGCCGCAAAGAAGAGCACGCATGCCACAACTAAGACCCGACACAGCCATAAATAAATAAATAAATATTTAAAAAAAGGAAAGCACGTGTCTTTAGACATTATTGGTATTTATGTTTATAAATCTACAGAGTGCTGAAGACAATTCACTGTTGCTTAAGGAAAGTAGGTTGTATGTTTTGAACAAAAGATGGTATGAGGAATGGCACTGCATTTTCCTAAGGAAAAAAAAAAGTGATTTTTGCCCTAGAGCTGGTTGATTTTGAATGGAAAAGGGGCAAAATGTTTACAGAAAGTTGTAGAAGATCTGCGGAAAAGGAAAAGGAAATTTAGTTGGGTAAATGAATTTTGTTGGGAGTGGGCTGGGACAAGACGATTTGGTTTCTTCCTCTAAAGTTTTCTTGAAATACTGCTTTTGATAACAGCTTGTGAGTTCCTTTGCCTTTAAGTGATCTGTATTCACCTTTAAAATCTTTTCACTTTGGTTAAGTAAATAGCATTGTTTGGCAGTTTCTAAAAGTTCTTTTGACCTCCAGCTAACTTTGAGATGCTTCAGAGGGCCCCTGAGGCATCTCAGAGAGAGACATTTAATTAAGATTTGGTACAAATCAAATATAATCAGTTGTAATTCTGGTTATTGTAACCAAGTTTCTTTATCGATTACATTGTAATCAGATGTTTAACTGCATCCTTTAAGTCCTTCTGTCATTTATAGACAGTTATTGTACTCTGATGCTTTTGCAGAAGTGCTTCATCTTCAAGATTTATGCGAAGGACCTTCTGACAAATATAAGTCTCTCATAAATTTCATATCATACCACTGAGCTGGGTCTACTGCTTAAGGCACATGTACAATGCTTGTGTGACAATTGGGTATAAATGATAAAATGTATGTCCTATAAAATGTTTCCTCATTAACGTATTACCTCTGAGCTTGTTCAGGATACCTGATCAGTTTTCCCCCGGTGTGGATTAACTAGGCAAATATAAAGGAGGCCTAGTATGGAGGGACATGATCTACAACCAGGTCAAACAGCTGTATCACCCGGGCATTGGGGGACAGCTATTTTGATTATCAATGCTTTCTACTGAAAGATTTGCAACCAGAGGGAAAATGATGAAAAAAATCTGCATGTGTTGAGGTGTGGGGAAGTCACTGGCTTATACATGGTTTAACTTTAAAAAAAGGCCTGTTTTGTGGCCTTTCAGACACGCATTGTACATCTGCTTTGACAATGAGGAGGGGAGTGCATTTGAAAGTCAAAATGGAGTAACTATGGTAAAACTAATTGACCATTGTATATGTGATTTCGGACATATTCCTGTATTGCTGCGAACTTGAATTTTCTGAGCTACATCAGACTTGGGATGCCACAGGGATTTAAAAATTCCCCCGCCCTCTTCAACGAGTTTTTGGCTAAAGATTTACAAGGATTGCACGTGGATCAAGGTTGAGTAGAGGCCTTCCCAGCCAGAACAGAAAAAATATCAGAAGTGACAAAAGCTCTTCTTAAGGACATTATTCCTAGGTACAGCCTTCCCTCTACTATTCAGAGTGACCATGGATCTGCTTTCATAGCAGAAATAACACAAACAGTAAACAAAGCTTTAGGTATATAATGGAAACTTCACTCAGCACGGAGACGCCAATCTATGAGAAAGGCTAAGAAGATGAATCACACCCTGAAGCACTTTTGCTAAGCTATGCCAGGAAACTCATCTAAAATAGAACAAGGGCTTGCCAGTTGCTCTCCTCCATATGTGGGTGGCCCCTAGAAGCAGGCGAGGATTGAGCCCTTAAGAAATTATGTACAGGAGACCATTCTTGGCTCCTAAGAGTAAAGAAAGAAAAACAGTTCATGGTGCTGGGAAAGTTGGACAGCTGCATGTAAATCAATGAAGTCAGAACACACCCTCATACCATGCACAAAAATAAACTAAAAATGGCTTAAAGACTGAAACGTTAAGACATGACACCATAAAACTCCTAGAAGAGAGCACAGGCAAAACATTCTCTGACATAAATCATACCAATGTTTTCTTAGGTCAGTCTCCCAAAACAAAAATAAACAAATGGGACCTAATGAAACTTACAAGTTTTTGCACAGCAAAGGAAACCACTCAAAAAATAAAAAGACAACCTACGGAATGGGAGAAAATATTTGCAAATGATGCGACAGACAAGAGTTAATCTCCAAAATATACAAACAGCTCATACAACAACAAAAAAACAAACAACCCAGGGAATTCCCTGGAGGTCCAGTGGTTAGGACTCTGCACTTTCACTGCTGAGGGTGCGGATTTCATCCCTGGTTGAGGAACTAAGATCCTGCAAGCTGCACAGTGCGGCCAAAAAACAAACAACAACAAAAAACCAAAAAAAAAAAGAAAAAAAAAACACCAATCAAAAAACAGGCAGGGGCCTCCCTGGTGGCGCAGTGGTTGAGAGTCCGCCTGCCGATGCAGGGGATACGGGTTCGTGCCCCGGTCTGGGAGGATCCCATATGCCGCGGAGCGGCTGGGCCCGTGAGCCATGGCCGCTGGGCCTGCGCGTCCGGAGCCTGTGCTCCGCAGCGGGGGAGGCCACAGCAGTGAGAGGCCCGCATACCGCAAAAAAAAAAAAAAAAAAAAAAAAACAAAAAAAAAAAAAAAAAAAAAAAACAGGCAGAAGACCATAATAGACATTTCTCCAAAGAAAACATTTAGATGGCCAGTAGGCACATGAAAAGATGCTCAACATCACTAATTATTAGAGAAATGCAAATCAAAACTACAATGAGGTACCACTTCACACCGGTCAGAATCCCCATCATTAAAAAGTCTACAAATAGGGCTTCCTGGTGGCGCAGTGGTTGAGAATCCGCCTGCTAATGCGGGGGACATGGGTTCGGGCCCTGGTCTGGGAGGATCCCACATGCCGCGGAGCAACTAAGCCCATGCGCCACAACTACTGAGCCTGTGCTCTAGAGCCCGTGAGTCACAACTACTGAGCCCGCGTGCCGCAACTACTGAAGCCCACGGGCCTAGAGCCCGTGCTCTGCAACGAGAGGAGCCACCGCAATGAGAAGCCCGCGCACTGCAATGAAGAGTAGCCCTCACTCACCGCAACTAGAGAAAGCCCACGCACAGGAACGAAGACCCAACACAGCCAAAAATAAATAAATAAAATAAATAAATTAAAAAAAAAATTCTACAAATAACAAATGCTGGAGAGGGTGTGGAGAAAAGGGAATTCCACTCTCGGTGGGAATGCAAGTTGGTGCAGCCACTATGGAAAACAGTGTGGAGGTTCCTCAGAAAACTAAAAATACAACTACTATATGATCCAGGAATCCCGATCCTGGGCATATACCCAGACAAGACTATAATTCAAAAAGATACATGGGGCTTCCCTGGTGGCGCAGTGGATGAGAGACCGCCTGCCAATGCAGGGGACACGGGTTCGTGCCCCAGTCTGGGAAGATCCCACATGCCGCGGAGCGGCTGGGTCTGTGGGCCATGGCTGCTGGGCCTGCACGTCCGGAGCCTGTGCTCCACAACGGGAGAGGCCACAGCAGTGAGAGGCCCGCGTACTGCCAAAAAAAAAAAAAAAAAAAAAAAAACCAAAAACCAAACAACAACAACAACAAAAAAGATCCATGCACCCCTATGTTCACAGCAGGACTATTCACAATAGCCAAGACATGGAAACAACCTAAATGTTCATTGACAGATGAATGGACAAAGAAGATGTGGTAAATATATACAATGGAATACTACTCAGCCATAAAAAAAGAATGAAATAATGCCATTTGCAGCAAACATGGATGCAACTAGAGATTATCATACTAAGTGAACTAAGTCCGAAAGACAAATACCACATATATCACTTATATGTGGAATCTAAAATAGGGCACAAATGAACCTATCTACAAAACAGATTCACAGACATAGAGAACAGACTTTTGGTTGCCAGGGGGGAGGTGGGGAGGCAGAGGGATGGACCAGGAGTTTGGGGTTACTGGATGCAACTGTTACATTTAGAATGGATGAACAGGGACTTCCCTGGCAGTCCAGTGGTTAAGACTTTGCCTTTCAATGCAGAGGGTGTGGGTTTGATCCCTGGTCAGGGAGCTAAGATCCCACATGCCTCGTGGCCAAAAACCAAAACATAAAACAGAAGCAATACTGTAACAAATTCAATAAAGACTTAAAAAAAGAAATGGTCCATTATAAAAAAAAATCTTAAAAAAAAAAGAATGGATAAACAACAAGGTCCTACTGTATAGCACAAGGAACTATATCCAATCTCCTGGGATAAACCATAATGGAAAAGACTATAAAAAAATAATGTAGGGCTTCCCTGGTGGCGCCGTGGTTAAGAATCCGCCTGCCAATGCAGGGGACACGGGTTTGAGCCCTGGTCCAGAAAGATCCCACATGCCACGGAGCAACTAAGCCCGTGCACCACAACTACTGAGCCTGCACTCTAGAGCCCATGAGCCACAACTACTGAAGCGCACACGCCTAGAGCCCGTGCTCCGCCACAAGAGAAGTCACCGCAATGAGAAGCCTGCATGCCACAACAAAGAGTAGCCCCCACTCGCTGCAACTAGAGAAAGACCGCGCACAGCAGCGAAGACCCAAAGCAGCTTAAAAAAAAAAAAGTATGTATGTGTATAACTGAGTCCCTTTGCTGTATAACAGAAATTAGCACATTGTAAATCAACTATACTTCAAATAAATAAATTAAGCAGGATGTACAACAGATTGGTCAATTGTTAACCGCTATGCATGAGTTTGCGTCTCACAGGTCTCCCCCTCGCCTGGAAGCTCCCTTTTCATCCCTTCAAAGCAGGAGACAGGGTGCTGCTGAAAGTGTGGAAAGAACAAGAACCTGAGCAGCAGCTTGCAGAGAAATGGAAGGGAGCCTGTGATGTTCTTACCACTCATACTTCTCTGAAATTGGATGGAGTAAAACCATGGGTACATCACACTAGAGTAAGATGATCACCAGAGACTGACCAGCCACGCCTGCCTTCAGCCAGCGAACAAGACCCCTAAGAAGTGGACATCTCACCCTTTGGGAAACCTTAAGTGTTTGTTCCAACAAGTGGAATGAAGTTTTGTTTTCTTATTCTTTCTCATACCTTTTACTTTCCCCCACAAAACTATAGATTCATATGCTGATTCTCTTGATAATTCTTAACTGCTGGATATGTGGTGAGCTTCCTATTTCCGGGTCTTCAGGATTGACTTGGTGAGTTTTCTCCCTTACAGGGAATTGTTTGGAAACAACCGGCTACAACAGCCCAGTTCCAGACTGGGTTTCTGATTTATTCTCCTGAATTTCTAAGGAAGTGAGATCTACACCGTCTACTAAAGATCCAGTTGTCACTCGTTTTACCTTTAACTTGGGTCTGTTGCACCAAAATGGCGGACTAAGGGATTGAGATCTTAATCATACAGGACTCCTCGGATCCAGGACTAGGAATTCAAGTATTTCTAATATTTCTTTCTTTCTTTTTCTTTAATAAATTTATTTATTTATTTTTGGCTGTGTTGGGTCTTCGTTGCTGTGTGCGGGCGTTCTCTCCTTGCAGCGAGCGGGGGCTACTCTTCATTGCAATGCACAGGCTTCTCATTGTGTTGGCTTCTCTTGTTGCGGAGCATGGGCTCTAGGCGTATGGGCTTCAGTAGTTGTGGCATGCAGGCTCAGTAGTTGTGGTGCATGGGCTTAGTTGCTCTGTGGCATCTTCCCGGACCAGGGCTTGAACCTGTGTCCCCTGCATTGGCAGGCGGATTCTTAACCACTGCACCATCAGGGAAACCCTCTAATATTTCTAATTTGGTATCTATGACCAGTTTCAGCAGGAAATAGCCTGAGTGGCCATCACCCTATTCCCTGAAAGATTTGGGGAAAGATAAAATTGAAGTGGGATTACAACCGAGTCCCTCTGCCAAGTTTATGATTAACATTTCTATCCAAAACGATTATTCCTTATCTTGTCCAACATCTGTTTTCCTCAAGACTGAGGAGAGGAGTATCAAAGAAAAGGGGGGAGTGAAACCAAGCAGGACCCTGTGGGGCTCCTGGGCACAGAAGCCTTTCTGTCCCTCATTTCTTGTTTGTAGGGAACAGACTCCAGCCTCCATGACCTTCCCTGGGTTCCAAAGGGCAGATTTGAACAGTTGTTAGTCAAGAAGGGAAAGGATGCAGAGGCAAGGGAGGAGCAGCCAAGAAACCACCTGAGGCAAGGTTTGAGGAACCAGAGAAGCTCATCAAGACTAGGAGACCACCTGAGATGAGATTAAAGGAGTGCAGACCCTGCTCACACCCTAATCTTCTCAGCAACCCCACCCTTGAACCATTGCTAGAAAAACTTACCAACTCCTCCTGGGTTGGGAGATAGTGTTTTGGGGCAGGAGCCTGCTGCGTCCCCCTGTGCCTGGCAAAGCAGTAAAGCTATTCTCTTCTACTTCACCTAAAACTGTCTCCGAGACTTGATTCAGCACTGGTGCACAGAGGCCGAGTTTTCAGCATCACCTCTAGGCAGGGAACATTGCTAATTATGACAGGTGGGACATGTGGTGGGTTCTGGGTCATTACCCAGGCTGCTCTCCTCTGAGGATACAGTCATAGCCACCCCCAATCCCCTGGCTGCTCCCTAGGGGGCTGAGGGTTCCCAGGCTTATCTGCCTTGGTTTCCCCATCTGTGCAGTGGGGGAGGTGGATGGGGAAAGGGCACGGGCTTTGAGGTCAGAGAGAGCAGACCGAGCCCTCCCTCGCATGGCTGTGACCTCAGGAAAATTACCACACCTTACCTTTTGGGGCTCAGTTTCCTTGTCTCTAAAGGGGGAATAAAAATTGTACCAACCTACAAAATTAAAAAGAGGGTCATACAGAACGTGCTCTGGGCAGCATTCCCACCTGGACCCGTGGCAGATGTAGGATTAAATGGGCAATGCACCTCTGGAGCCCATGTTTCCCTGTCCCCCGTTTCCCTCAAGGAAACGGGTTGCAGGGAATCAGAGGGGAGCAGGCAGGACCAGGCGCACACACAGCACACTGCCTTGCAGGGGCTCCAGGTAGCCCCGTTCTTGAGACCTCTAGCCTGTGGCTGAGGCCCAAACAGCCCAAGCCTCCAGGGAATTAATTTTTGTCTCAGACACAAGTTGTGGTCTTGAAGCAGAAGCCCTTGGCCATGGAGCAGACATTTGCCTCAGAGGTCCCTTTGGAACACAGGCTTCACACCCATCCCCTTTCCTTTGGAGACAAGTACAGAGTGTGGGTGGGGGAACAGGTGTAGCTGGTTCCTCTGGTGGCCCTTAGGCCTGGAAGAGCAGCTGCTTCAGATTCATGGGTGCAGATGGAACACTCCTCACCTGGGTGCACATGAAACACAGCTGACATCAGCTATGAAGCTGCTTCTGAGATGTCCCTTCCCACGGTCCTGAGTTCCTGGGTGCCATCTGTGACTCTCAGCACAAAGCCAAGTAGTTCCCCAGGAGGGCAGGGGTCTGCTTGGCTGTGCAGCCCCTTCCTGGCACTGAGTTCTGGCCAAATCCAGGCTTTCGCCTCTGCCCTTGAGGATATTCCCAGGGATGGACCACCCTCCCAGGAACAAAGCAGGATCGGGAAGCAGCCCACAGGTCTGGCCTCCTGACCCAGCTTCTAGACTGAGAAAACCATAGCTCTGGGGACCAGAAGGCCCCAGTTTCTTCCACAGGGCTCTGGTGGTGCATGGGGTCAGGTGAGGAGATACGCCCCCCACCTGCAACAGCCTCCCAAATTCACTGGTCTCACTGTCCAGCCCCCACCTTCCAGGCCAACTCCTCTCAATGGCAGCCATGAGACTCACTTGTGGGGGCCATCCTCCCAGCTGCTGCTGGTGCCTTAGAGCTCACTCCAACCCCATGAGGTGATCACACTTATTCCTCCATCATCCAGAGGAAGAAACTGGAGTGCAGCGAGGTAAAGTCACTTGCTTCAAACCATCTAGCAATAGGCCATGGAGCTGAGATTTGAATTCAGGTCACCCTACCTGCCTCAATCACTTTGCCCCTCCACCTAGCCTTCCAGTGTCACCACACTGAGGCTGGGGGGGGAGGGGCTGGCCTGGGGCCTGGCTCCCCGGCAAATTTTGCCCACAGGCATCAGCATGTCTCAATGTCCAGAATCTCCCCCAAGAAAACCCAGCCAGAAGGGGACAGTTAGGACCCAGGGGTGCAAGGCTGGTCCATCCCGGCACTCATTATGGCATCTTGGAAATGACCTTGCCCTTATCACATCAAGAGGAATTTGGGGGGGTCTCTGTGAAGATCTGAAGATCCAAGTGGGCCCTGAGTGATAAAGCCCACTAGACTTCCCTATGTCTCTCCCCCACACCTACAATGCAGGCTTCTCAGGCTGCTCTACAGAGGGTCTGCTCGAGGCCCAGAGCAAAGACAGCTCCTTAAACGGCACCCCATGTATGCCCTGTCCACTGGGTGGCGGGGGGAGGCAGGGATGGTCCTGATAGAGGCTCAAGGGCTTCAAAACCACCATTCCTCAGGGCTTATTCTGCCTTCAGCTCCTCAAAATGTGAGTCCTGTCCACCCACACTACTCCCAGGTCTCTACTCAGCTGGAGTGGAAGCCCTCGTTCAGGCAGATGGAATCTTCCAGACAGGACCACTTTGTCTTATCAGATGACAAAAGCTATGCCACTCGCGGAGGGGCTCCTCCTGAAGTTGCCCCGTCCATTCCTGGACTCTTTCCGAGTCAGCACCACAACCCTGTGACAGAGGCCCCAGGACTGTTTTCCGATGTAAGACACTGAGGGTCCGAAAGGAAGAGGCTTGCTGAGTGCCACCCAGCTGGTCAGTGATAGGGCCAAGCCCCAACCACATCTGTCTGCTAAAGAGGCAGGGCCCCAGAGACCAGAACAAATATTCAGCCCTCTGGCCTCACCAGGGTGCCCTGGGGCCTCATCTGCCCGTTTTGCAGAGGGAGAGAGGATAGAGGAGTAAGTGCCCTGGCCAAGGAAGCAGCAACCCTTCTGGATTCCAGGGGACTTGGGCGACTTGGTGTCGTTTCTCCAAACAACGCCTTCCCCTCCTGGGCTGAGAGCGCGAGACTCCAGGGCGGAATCTAGAAGCGTCCGAAAAGTCTAGTCGGCATCTTTTGAGTCGGGAGTCTCTAGGAGCCCGCTCCGGCCAGCGCCGCCGGCTGGCTGGCTTTGTCCCCAGTACTCCCGCCCCAACTAAAGGCCCCGAAGAGAACAAGGGGTTGGGGGCGTTTCCGCTTCGGCCTCCCAACAGGCGGGACCCTGAGGAAAGACGGCGGGGCCCGCCTTCCGGCGGCCGCTACAGGAACCCCGAGCTCCTGAACACTGAGCGGAGGGACAAACCGCGCACCCGCCCGCCTCCGGGCGTCCCCAGAAGCCCCCAGGACCCTCCGCCGGAGTCCCTCCCGAAGGGCTGCCCGGCCTTAGGGCTCTGGGGCCCTGGCGAGCCCCACCACGGTGCTCCCCGCGAGGAGCGGCGCCCGGGACGACTCGGGAGTGGTGCCCTGGAACTCGGTCCGTCGGTCCGTCGCCCAGGCTCGCGTGTGCCGCCGAGAGGGCTACACGCCCGGCGCTCCTCCCGCTCGGGCTAACCTACCGTGCACCAGTCTCCGCATGTCCTGGTATCGAGCCCACAGGTGTGCGCTGGGCTCGGCGCCGCCGGCGGGCGCCGAGCGCGGGGCGCCGGGGCAGTGGGCGCCGGGACCCGGGGGGCCGCAACCAGGGCAGGAGGGCGAGGACGAGGCGGCTCGCGGCCCGCCGTGGTCTCGGCGCGGCAGGCAGCGCCGAGCGGCCGCCCGCAGCCCCACACCCGACATGCCCGCTGCGCGCCGCCCGCGCTGCCCTCAGCCCTCCGGCCCGTTCGCCGTCCTACTACTGCGCGCCCGCCACCGTGGCCGCGTGCTCCTCACAGCGGCCGGCCAATGGGCGCGGCGCGCGGAGCCCGACCGCCAATGGGAGCGTCCCTATGCCCGGGGGGCGGGAGGTCCCGGACGGGGCGGGGCGGGGCGGGGCGGGGCGGGGCGGGATCCCCGACCCCCTCCCCCTGTCTCCGGAGCGGCCCAGGAGGACTCTGCGCCCCCCTTCGGAATCTACGGCGGCGATGGCGGCTCTTTCTTTCCTCCCCTAGGGGGTCTGGCGGGCCTAAGAAAGGCCGTCCCCGCGAAGCGCCGGACGGCCAGGGCTCGGAGGGGAGAGGGCCAGAGCGCGGCGGGTCCACCCCGGCCCCCCGGTCCTCTGTCTCCCCCTCTGCTCCCGGGTCCTCCCGCCCCTTCCCCCACCTCCTGTCCTTCTGACCTCAGATCCTCTGCCCCTTCCCCCAGTCCTGCAGCGGGGGTACTCTTCCCCGCCCCTCGCCCCTGACGGTTCTGCCCGCGGACCAGAGGCCGGTCCGTTTCACTCACGTCTCTGGCGGATAAAGAGTCCTTCCCGCGGGCTCCCCGCTGCCAACCCCACGCTGGGTGAGACTTCGGGACTGTAGCGCAGCCGACGTCCGCTGAAGCAGACGTCGCTCCCTCTCTGTGCCTTACACAGATGACCTCTGTTAACTTGGAGCGAGGCGTTGGGCCAGGGGTCACTGTGCTTGCCTGGTTCCTACCTCAGCAAATGGCCGCACCGAACCGCTCCATTCCTCACTTCCCCACGCAGGACTCTCTAGCTCTTCTAGCAATATCACCAGGATTTCCAACGAAATTCCTCTTTCCTGCTGGGAACCACTCTGCACCCGCGTGTATTCCACACAGATCCGTTTTCTGAGTCCACATGCGCATGTGCCCTGGGCCTTGAGCAGGCCGACCCTGCACCCGTGGGCCTTGTCGGTGGAGAGCTGGCTAGCTAGACACTGTTTCCGTGGGATGCTCCCCGCGGTGTCCTCGCCGGGTCTAAGGGTGTACATTCCAATATTCACTGCACCTTGGCTGAGGACCTACAGTGTGCCAGCCCCTGGGCCAAGTGCTGGCGCAGGATGGAGGCCATAGGTGGGCCCGTGGGTGGGCGGCTGCCCTCCCCACTCCCAGGGCCCCAGTGAGCTAAGTGTGCGCTGGGGGCTTGGCCATATGTAAACCTCGTCTGGGCGGGAGATGGGTGCTCCGTGGTGTCCAGCCCGCAGAGCCACCAAGAGAAACCAGAGTGAGCACCAAGCCAGTTGTGTGTGCGTGGTTGGGTGGGGTTGGCTCCGGGAGAAGGCAGGTTATCCAGGCAGCAGCTTGGGCCTGGCAGCTCAGTGGCGGACCCTACTACCCTTTTCAGAGGCGCTGCTTGATCTCTCTTCTCTCTTTTTGTACATTTTGTGTCCACGTTACCAAACTCTCTTATTGGTTCTAAGTTTTCATTTGACTTTCTTAGGTTGTCTGATAGTCCGGGAATAATGGAAAGTGCCCCATACAGGATAGCTTTTCTTAATTTTATGGTTGTTTGTCTCAGATGCTTACTTAGACTTTTCTTGTGATAATGATAGTTAGCTTTCAACAATGCACCTCAAATCCTGTTATTTTTAGAAGCCTAGGCATCAGTCTCGATCTAGAAATAAATGAAAGGCGTTGTGTAATTGCATTTTAGAGCATCGTGCACCACCCGTTTAGTAGTCCATCATAGAGGGTCATCACTTCTACTAGGACTTTAAGAAAAAAGATGGCGGTGGCAGAGTAGGGGGCGCGGCAGCCAACTCCGAATACCAGCTTGCACAGGGGAGGCCGGGAGGCGGGGCCGGACCAACGCCACGTGGGAGGCCCCGCCCCTTGGTCCGCCCTGCCTCTGGAGCGGAGGAGTCTGCGCCAGCTAGTCTAGGCCTCACAGAGCACGCGCACTCCGCCGCATTCTGATTGGCGGACCCACGCAGCCCACATTCTGGGTCCCGAGCTCAGCGCTGCTCCTTACCCGTTCCGCTCCTCACCTCCTTGGAGGTGGCCCAGGGCCGGGATCGCACGGCCACCTGGCCGCCGGACTCAGCAAGGACGGGCAGGACGGCTTCGGCTTCATCCGGGAGCTCCAGTCCAGGGGCTGGGACAGCTCCCGTCGCTCTTCGTTCCGCCGTACCCTTCTCCACGACAGCGGTCCGGCATGTTTTCCAGGGCCCAGGTGAGGCGGGTTCTGCAGCGGGTGCCCGGGAAGCAGCGACTCGGCGTCTACAGGTTCCTGCCCTTCTTTTTTGTCCTGGGAGGAACGATGGAGTGGATCATGATTAAAGTGCGCGTGGGCCAGGAGACCTTCTGTAAGTGGGGGTGCAGCAGCCTGTTTCATTTCAGGCAGGCGGGAGGCGGCGAGGGAGCCGTTTTCCTGGGGGCTATTCTCAGCTTGTAGACCTCTCATTCCGCTCAGCGCTGAGCTGCTTTTACCCTGGTCAGAAGGGCGAGGGCGGTTCCCTTCGTTGGGCGGTGGAGATCCGCCTGGGCTCTCCTGTAAGCGGGGCGACAAAGGCACATTGGTATCCAATCTTGAGACCTTCCCTGCACTTTGAGAGGAGGGCACGTGACTCCACTCAGGACGCCTTCCTTTCAAGCCTGCCCTTCGGCCATGCCGGTGACACTGTTCGGGCCTGAGGAAGACTTCTCACAGCACCTAGAAGCGGGTGGGATCCTCAGGATTCATGGAAGTTCCTAACTGGCCAGTCCAAACCCTAGAGGGAACTGGTTGGCCCGGCTTAGCTAAATACTACTGTCTTTACTGGCCAGAGTCATTGGTACCAATGCCCAGCGCTACAAAAAGTGTATCTGGCATTGCTTTGCTGAGCACTAGCCTGGACAGGCTAGTTCCTCTTCCAGGAAGACTTCCCTAATCCCTAGGCCCTTTCTGCTTTCTCCCTCTCCAGAAACACAATCACTTGTGAATCACCAACCCTCATTAAAAAAAAAAAAAAGTGCTTTCTAAAGATATTTAATCCTTCTGTGTTCACCCATTCCTTCATATTTAATGAGCACTGATGAGAGGATATAAGGCGGAGGGCCCCCACACCAGAAGAGCACTAATGGGAGAGACAGATCATACAGTTACTATTAAGTGTGATCACTGCTGTGGGGGGAAAAGTTGGGGGAGCATGGGAGTCCTGGGTGGGGCACCTGAATTGGACTAGGTGGTGCAGGGAAGACTTCCTGGAGGAGTTACCATATCAGGTAGGATCCGAAGATTGAGTAGGTGTCAGCCAGATGAGGGAAACGTTTATGGACTTGAAAGTGTCTTCTGCCAGTGGTAAGAGCAAACCTTGGGGCCTTGGTGTGGAAGTATGCTGCTGTGTTTGAGGGACTGAAGCAGGTGAGCAGAGTGAGGGATGACGTGGTTAGAAAGGTGCCTGGGCAGGGCCACAAAGGGACTGGAGAACCAACAATGTATCCCAAAGGGCTGAAGAGTTTTAAGCAGCAGCTGGTGAATGCTTTCTTGTGGAGGGCGGATTGACAGGAGCACTTAGGCTGTGTGGTTGTCCAGGTTTGAGATGGTGGCCTGGACTAGGGTGAGATGCCAAGAAGTGGGCGGAGTTGAGAGACACCCCAGAGGTAGTACTGACAAGGGCTTGGTGATTGAGTGGACTCAGGAAATGAGGAGTGGAGGCTTCTGGTAGGGCAGCTGGGGCTGGGGGAACACAGGCAGGACAGTCCTGGGCTCCACTTTGGACATGATGAGGGGGGAGATGGTTATACAGAACTGAAGCTCAGAAGGCAGATCTGGGCCTCAGATCTAGGTTTGTGGGTCATTCACAAGCTGATTGTGATGAAAGTCAGAGTTTAAACCCCAACATTTTAAGGGTGACTGAGAGTGACCAGAGAGGCAAGAAGGGAAACAAGAAGGGCTTATTATCACAGAAGACAGGAGGTTCAGGAAGTTCAACTAAGTGAATGGGAGCTAAGCCCCCTCTCCCCTACCAGGAGAGACTTGAAATATGCAAATACTGATCAGGAAAGAGAGGGTGGAGAGAGGCTGGAGATACCTTGGCCCTTGAGAAGGTGGGAGAGGATGGGACCAGAGCAGGGCAAGGAGTAGCCCTTGGAAGTCAGCTGGAAGAGTTCTTTACTGATGACTTTTCTCTGCGAAGAAAGAGTTCTTGGCCATTTCGGGGTAGGTAAAGTAGGGTCAGGGCCGTGGCTGAAGAAACAGGACTGCCAGCCATCACAGTGGACCCAGTTAGATGCAACATTTGGGCCCACAGTGCAGAGCAAGCAGAGTGAGGCATGGAGAAGGAAGTAAGTTGGATTAATCTGTAGTTTGGGTTTTGAAGGTATATCAAGAAGTTGATATTGATGAGAGGGAATTTCAGCTGATCTGGGCAGGAAGAGAGAACAAGGGCCTGAGGAAGTTGGTGGAGGTCCAAGGACAGAAAGAAAGGTAGTAGAGGTTGTGGTCAGAGCAGAATGAACTTATTGCTTCAGAGGAACACTGCAAGCAGATAGCAGAAGTTGAGAAGGAAGATGAAGGGGGCTGGTGCTTCATTCCTGTTGGGGGTGGTGTTGCCTGGGAAGATGGCACAGGACAGGGTCAAGGAACCTGAGCTAGTTGCCAGCATTTTCAGAGACTGAAGGGGAGTGATGGACAGCAGATGCCAGTGCAGAGAAGATGGTGGCAAATGGCATAGGCCCCAGAGGAAGAAGGTGGAGAATCAGGAGTAGTCTGGAAAAGCAGCAGCTGAGAACAAGGAGACTGCCCTCATCTCCCAGCCCTCAGTTCCTGGGTGTGGCAGAGGGAGCAGCAGAGAGCTATAGGGCCAGAAGTGCCTCTGCGGGGCCAGTTAAGAAGGATGATTTCAGAGAGAAGTGAAATTGCTAAGGGCTGTGCTGGGACATGACACTATCTTTGAAGACACTGACTCTGACCCTGCTATTGATATTGAGAGCTCCTTTAACATAGTGCTCATTTAAATCAAATCTCGTTTTAAGTTTATTCTGGCATTGAGTTAAGCCTTAATGTTGAGATTCAGGTGACAGAACTAGACTATTGGTTAAATTACTCAGATATGTATTTCTAATTCCTTAGTCTCTTGAAAATCTAAATAAAATCTTTGTTTGATACAGACGATGTCTACCGTAGAAAAGCCTCAGAAAGGCAGTATCAGAGAAGGCTGGAAGATGCATCAGAGACTGAACTTCAGCAGTCAATAAAGTGAATATGAAACTTTACTACTGGTTTCAACTCCTTTAAAAATATACTTTTCGGGTCTCTTGTTCTTACATAGAACTGCCTTTACAAAGAATTTTTATAGTTTTCCTGTCTATGCTTGAATACTTCCCAAGTCACTGATGGACAGCACTTGTGGGAAAATTATTTCCTACTAAAACACACCTACCCATTGAATCTAGTCCATGAAATATTTCTAAACAATTCAAGGATCAATCAGGATGCTTTTCAGGATAGCCTGAATTGTTTGTGAAGTCCTTTTTTTTTAGGCAACAAGGGATAACCTTATTTAGTTTTTTTGCAGAATTCAGACTTACTATGAATAAAAGTTAGTTATCTACTGTAGGATCATTTAAACGAGGATTATTATGCAGACTGCATTTCTGCTAGCTACCAATTTGTAAACATTTTGTTAGAATGTGACCATACGTTAGTCATGTTAAGTGCTCTTGTGAACAGAGACAACCCCCTTTCCTTGCTTGGCTCCACTAACATACAAGGGCTGGACCTCCATGAAGACTGAGGAGCAACACGTTTCACTCCCCTCTGAGATGAAGATGTTGCTTTCATCCAGCTGCTAAAGATAAAGACACTGCTCCTTCCCAAAGAAAGTGAATCTTCACAGCATAAAGCAACCGTAGACTTGAGCTAAATCAGAGGCTGTCTATGGGGAGAGATTTTCCAATCTGACCCAGAATAAGTTTGGATCAGTTGGTAGAAAAAGCAAAGGCATCTTTCCATGTTTGGATAACCATATCCAACATCTTTTCAAACAAGAAAATATATACATATTAAGACTAAGTTTCAAAATAGTTTCTAACTATTGCTCATGAATAAAGAAGCAGATGCTTAAGACCACAGGTTATCCTCAAGTTAATGATATCTGCCACAAATAAATTGTTCTAAGGGATTTTTTTTTTCTAATTTAAGTCAGTCCATTTACGTTAGAACCAATCCAGTATAAATAAGGAGCCACTGACTACTTAGATCTCATTAAAGCACTAATGAGTCACTGCTCAGAGGTGGCTTGAGTATAAAGACCAGTGATGACCAACAGCACCAGGGAGAGGAAGGTAGTTCTCATGTGCGCTTTTGTTACCTCAAGCGTTCCCGATGACCCTAAACCTCATAGTTACTTTTAGTGACTAGACTGCTGCATAATGAATTTAAATTGTGGCCTTAATTCCCACTTGTTCCCCCAACCCCAGTTTTAGATGTTTAATATTTTGTACATATGTAAAGACCTTTTACAAAGAATAATTGTAAATGCTAATAAAACCATCAGCTAACTTCTGTGTCTGCTGTGGTTTCCTTCCCTGGCCTATCCCGCTGTCTCCATCCCAGGGAGAATCTCTAGTCTAATATTTGTGCTAAACTTCCCTAGAGTTTTCTTCATCTTTCTAAAATATATGTATTGGAGTGCCAATTTATTTAAGACAACGAAGCTTTGAATACGACAACAATGTCTGACTTCAAGGCAAGTAGACTAGCAAAGCAATTGTATTAAATTGAAGATACTTTCAAAGCATATTAATTTGGATGCTACAGAACTAATTTTTGTTAACCAAGGTGCAAGCTTTTTAACTTTGCCTCAATTTTTTTTTTTTTTTTTTTTTGGCGGTACACAGGCCTCTCACTGTTGTGGCCTCTCCCGTTGCGGAGCAAAGGCTCTGGACGCGCAGGCTCAGCGGCCATGGCTCACGAGCCCAGCCATTCTGCGGCACGTGGGATCTTCCCGGACCGGGGCACGAACCCGTGTCCCCTGCATCGGCAGGCGGGCTCCCAACCACTGCGCCACCAGGGAAGCCCTGCCTCAATTTTTTAGCAGTTCTACTAAGGAATATGACTCTATCCCACTTATCAGACACTAGGATTATTTAAGGGAACTTCAATAATTTAAAGAGCAACGCTCTCATATGCTGCTTACAGAACTGCAGTGCCCCCTACTCTGAACTACAAGGCAAACAATTTAATAACTTGCATTTCAAAAACCACAATACTTCAGAATGACAAAAATCTAATTAGCATTTATTGCTAGAAGTCTACCTCCACTGGGGTGTTAGACAAAGAACGTGGGCTTTGGAGCTTCATTTTATCATCTGAATGGATAGGGAAAGTATCGGGTTGACCAAAAAGTTCATTCAGTTTTTCCCGTAAGATGGCTCTAAGTAGTGCTTAGCTGTCTTTAACTTCATTCAAAACAATTTTGTTAGACTGTATTGTGGCAGGTCTCATATCAGCGTGCATTAAAAAAAAATCAAAATTGGTGAATTTCTGTGCAGCCATTTTAATATTGAAGATGGAAGCAACATTTTCCACGTATTATGCTTTATTATTTTTTATATAAATTTTATTTATTTTTGGCTGCATTGGGTCTTTGTTGCTGCGCATGGGCTTTCTCTAGCTGTGGACAGTGGGGGCTACTCTTCGTTGCGATGTGAGGGCTTCTCCTTGCAGTGGCTTCTCTTGTTGCAGAGCACAGGCTCTAGGCGCGCGGACTTCAGTTAGTTGTGGCTCGTGGGCTGTAGAGCGCAGTCTCAGTAGTTGTGGTGCATGGGCTTAGTTGCCCCGAGGCATGTGGGATCTTCCCGGAGCAGGGATAGAACCCGTGTCCCCTGCATTGGCAGGTGGATTCCCAACCACTGCACCACCAGGGAAGTCCCTGTGCTTTATTATTTCAAGAAAGGTAAAAACGCAACTGAAACACATAAAAAGATTTGTGCAGTGTATGGAGAAGGTGCTGTGACTGATCGAACATGTCAAAAGAGGTTAGTGAAGTTTTGTGCTGGAGATTTCCCGCTGGACAATGCTCCACGGCCAGGTAGACCTACTGAAGTTGATAGTGATCAAATCGAGACACTGAGAACAATCAACGTTATACCATGCGTGAGAGAGCCGTTATGTTAATTGCTTTGATGTTTGGGTTCCATAATTTAAGTGAAAAAAGCCTTCTTGACTATTTCTGCATGCAATTCTCTACTTAAACGTAACGAGAACGTTCTATTTTTAAAACAAATTGTGACAGGCGATGAAAAGTGGATACTGTACAATAATGTGGAATGGAAGAGATCGTGGGGCAAGATAAATGAACCATCACTAACCAACCAAAGGCCGGTCTTCATCCAAAGAAGGTGATGTTGTATATATGGTGGGATTGGGAGGGAGTCCTCTATTATGAGCTCCTTCCAGAAAACAAAACGATTAATTCCAACAAGTACTGCCCCCAGTTAGACCAACTGAAAGCAGCACTCGACGAAAAGCATCCGGAATTAGTCAACAGAAAACGCATAATCTTCCATCAGGATAACGCAAGACCGCACGTTTCAATGACCAGGCAAAAAACTGTTACAGCTTGGCTGGGAAATTCTAATTCATCCGTTGTATTCACCAGATATTGCACCTGCGTATTTCCATTTATTTCGGTCTTTACAAAATTCTCTTCATGGAAATAATGTTAATTCTCTGGAAGACTGTAAAAGGCACCTGGAACAGTTCTTTGCTCAAAAAGATAAAAAGTTTTGGGAAGATGGAATTATGAAGTTGCCTGAAAAATGGCAGAATGTGAATATGTTGTTCAATAAAGTTCTTGGTGAAAATGAAAAATGTCTTTTATTTTTACTTAAAAACTCAAGGAACTTTTTGGCCAACCCAATACCTAAGCACAGAGTAAATACTCAATAAGGGAGGGCTATCTTTGTTCATCTAGTAGTCCTCTTTTGGAAATCTTGCCTACATCTCTGAAGTTATAACTCAGTCAAATTAATCTCTTTTAGAAGTTTGGCTCTTTCACACTGAGTTACTTCTCTTACAAAAAAATATACACTTGGACCATGGTGTTTTCCAAAACAACTTCTCTCCTAGTAAAGCAGCATCAATTCTTAGTTTTCACACACGTGTATTAAATTTGGAATTTCTTGCCACATTTATACGTATAATCCACAAGATGTGCATTCCACATCTATTTGGGGGATAGAAATAGTCTATTAATTTGTTCAGGTATGAACTTTCATTCAGCTGACCTCACACACTTCCAAATGCAAAAGGAACAGAGTAATACTTAGCACTATTGCTCAGAGTGTTCAGCTGGAATGTTTAACTATACATCAACGATCATTCAAAATATGTTTATGAGCAGAGATGGCAGTACAGCCCTAAACTCTTAGGAGAACAGAACCACAGGGATTTGCAAAGTGATATTAGAGGAAAACAGTTGGTTGATTTTACCAACACCTTCTATTAAAAGTGTAGTCATGTTTTAAGAGATTATAAGCATGATAAAAACATACCCGGGCCACTTCTCTCTTCTGGCCACACACAGCTATTTGAAATGGATTACACTGATTTATGATATAGGACATGCTTGCCTTACCTTCCACCATCAGTAACAACTCCCTCTGCAATTTTAACTTCAACCTGCATTTTTGCCCATGCTGAGGACATGTTAGGAATCCCTGACTGCCAGTCTGAGAGGCTTGGCATGGGCATGTCAGGCTGCAGTGTGACTACATTCGGCTTCTGTGTTAATGCAGCCTAAGCCTTGGATCAGTGTCTGGACACTGACTTTTGCCTCTACCCAAGGAGCTCTCTTCCTTTAAATTGGCAGCCATATCGCTGTCAACATAAAATCAAGGCTTGCAGGAATTAAACCTACTTGAAACTAACATCTGACACAAGCTTTAACAAAACAACCAAACCTGGTTAATCCAAATCACTTTGCAAACTCCATTTTTATTTGGATTAAAAAGCTTTAGATGAACAAACATATGATACATACATATTATAAGACTAGTTATCACTTAAACCTCTTTTGATACAGAAATTAGAATAAACCAAGTTTTAATCAAGTCTGAAAATGTTTAAGTTCAAAAATCAACAACACCAATTTGGAGATTTTACACAAAGAAGAGTCCCCTCTTAATTCTTCCTCATAGGAAGAAAAGGGTGGGTTCAAAAACAAAGTAATTCAAGGCCTTTTAAATCAGTTGGCTGACATACTATTTTAAACCTATAGGTCTTTTTCCGCACATAAACAAAACTCTTTTCCACATGAACTTACATTTTGAAAACATTTAGGCCATTATACTTTCTAAGCCATATCACTACAGTTCCTAAAGCTCATGAAAAAAAAGATGTATAGTTCACATGTACCTTTTAAAGTCAGGGCTTTTTTTTTTTTTTCTTTTTCTTTTCTTTTTTGGAAGATGGCTGACCTCAAATCTTATATCCTAAAATATTGACATTCTCCAAGTTAATATACAGAAAGACATGATTCTAAAATAAATACATAGAGCTTTTTTTTTTTTTTAAACTTAACTGGGGCCTGCCTAATGGCCCCCTGGCCCGGCTCTGCACTGCCTTAGGGAAGCCCCTGGCTGGATCTATGGTTCCTACAGCACCTCCAGACACTGAGAAGGAGCCTGGAGGAGGAGTGCTCTGGCTTCTAATGCCCCACATAGACCACAGTGAAGAGTTTTTAGAGTCTTCCCAAAGAAGTCTCTTCCAGACCTTAAAAAGGGAAATAAGACGGGTGCATGAAATAAATAAATAACTTAACCAAAATTAAATTTCAGGTTCTTTGGTGTAATTCAAGGATGTCTAGAAATAAAATAATCTGATTGTATTATACAGTCCATGATGATTCAATGGCCCAAATAACCAAGAACTGAAGATTTCTTTATCTGGTTCAGTTTAACAATAAGGTACTGACATACTACTGCAAAACATTTTTTAAAATTCAGAACTGTTTAAAATACTTGATGCAAATTGAGATCCAGTGGTTGACTTATAGGCAATTAAGTTATAAGGACCTCCTGTAATTAAAGTATCTAGATACAAGAGGCTTTTTTCCATTCTAAACTCTTCTGTCCCCATAATTTAGTAAGAATGGTAATTAAATATCCAGGTATTGATTCATACCAGATTAAAAGAAAAAAAGTATCCTCTGAGAGTCACTCTCAATTTACAAACAGCAGTGGAAGCTCCACCACAATGGCAACCACCTTGTTACAATAAAGCAGGTTTCAAAAACGCTGAGTGAAATACTGTTCCATGTTTGATGCTTTCCACCTGTCTGAGCATTATATACTGCCTCCAAATGTTTTTTTCCAGAGTCATATAAGAGAGACAGGGTCATCAAACCTAAGTGTTTGGGATCTGTAATGGTCTTTTTAGTGAGCATTTTCTTAAATTATGATTTCCTTCTCCTGAAATTCAAAAGCACAAGCTGAATTTCAAAATTATTTTATAAAGTCTTAAATTTCTGGTGAGAATTACAACCCTGAAACTTAGGAGAAAAAGAAAAAAAAAAAGCCAGATCTGATGAGGAAATAAAGAATACTAAAACATACTTGCATATGCAGGCAATCCAGCCTTTTACAATTATGCTTCTGACACAGCCCATATCTGGTTAATGCACTCCCTTCCCTAAGTTAGGTTAGGTGTTATGTTTAAAAATAAATCACCTCCAGCACACCTCAATACTTTCTTCAAGATGAACTTCAATAATTTGCAATGTAAGAGATTTAAAGTTTTAAATCACTTAACATGTATAGGCATAAATTGTGAATTCATTACAAAAAGATCAAAAGTACCCTTAAACTTACCTGCCAAGACTAAATATAATTCAGGGTTGTGCACATGTTCTGCAAAAATAACTGACACCATAGATGTCTAACTCAGCACAAGAAAAAGTGCTTTCTCCTTCCAGGTGTCCGGGAGCTGCATTAGCTGCAGAAGAGTGCACAGTGCTGACTTCAGATTTCTGAGTTACTAGAGCAAATGTGCCATGTCTGCCAAACATCTACAATCCAACTAACAACCTTTCACTCTACCTGGAAGAAACAGTTCTTGCAAAAGTGGCTTAAGATATTTAGGCACGTGAAACAGACACAAGTACACTCCCCTCTCTAAGATGTAAACTAGGGCCAACTTCACATTTCATTGACAACTTAAACTAATCTGTAAACTCTTTTGTGGTTTTTTTTTGTTTTTTTTGTTATTTAAAAAAAACAAAAACAAAAAACCAACCAAAAAAAACAAGGAACAAAAACCCCAAGCCAAGACAAAAAACCTTTGATGGTTTCAGCTCTATGGCAACAAGTAAAAAGATAAAACTCCAAGTCTAAATACAACCAATTATGAAACTGGTTTTAAACGAAGGAAACATATGCAAAAAAAAATCTTTGTGTATTTGATAAAGTCAACTTAATATAACAAAAACAAATTGAAATAGCTTATTAAAAGTGTCCTTATATAAAAATGGCCTTGTGATGTACAATAAAATGCAATAAAAATTATCATCCTTTGTTCCTCCCCCCACCCCCAGTAACTAAAATGGCTACTGTTCCACAAAACTCTTTATGCTTCTATAAAAGAATCGTAACTGATGTGATTAAAGGTTTTCTAGATTGTATGCTTGGCGAATGTTGAGGGTGTCTCGGAGCATCAGATCCCGAAGGCGCCAGAGGGCGTCTGCCATGGTGGTGTGGGCCCCTTTACTTTTCAGCCAGTGAGAGGGGAGTCGGCTCTCCTGTTCTTTTGACAAATGGACATCGCGTCTTCGAGCTGAAAATTAAAGTGCAGACAGAGAAATACAAATATCAGTCCTAAGGTCTGACAGATTTATTAAAACATGAAACATTTATTATTTATTGAATATTATGAATTTTAACTCTGCAGAATACTTCCAAGCAAATTTCTTATATTGTTTTATTAGGCATCTTGGTTTTTAGAAAACTATTTTACTTAGGTATGAGACTACCTAGCCAAGGATGTCTCGTTTTACACGATGAAGTTTAGAAATTATGTAATGTCTTTTTAAAAATTAATTAATTAATGTATTTATTTTTGGCTGCATCGGGTCTTCGTTGCTGTGTGCGGGCTTTCTCTAGTTGCGGTGAGCGGGGGCTACTCTTCGTTGCGGTGCGCGTGCTTCTCATTGCGGTGGCTTCTCTTGTTGTGGAGCATGGGCTCTAGGCACACAGGCTTCGGTAGTTGTGGCTCGCAGGCTCACTAGTTGTGGCTCGCGGGCTCAGTAGTTGTGGCTCACGGGCTCTGGAGCACAGGCTCAGTAGTTGTGGCGCGTGGGCTTAGCTGCTCTGCGGCATGTGGGATCTTCCCAGATCAGCACTCGAACCCAAGTTCCCTGCGTTGGCAGGCGGATTCTTAACCACTGTGCCACCAGGGAAGTCCTAGAAATTATCTAATTTCTAACAATTACTTCACAAAACAGCTGCACAAGATAACATAATTACTAGAATGGGAATATAAAAGTTGTACGAACACCTAAAAGATCTGATCATTAATATTTAATAGTTACTCCAATATTAACAAAAATTCCTAAAAAGGTAAATGTGAAGAAAGGGAAAACCACCTACTACTCTTAAAGGAATCAAATGATCAAATTTGGCTTAGAAATGAAAAATGAACAGAAACTTGCAAAGTTCTTTCCAGAAACTAGGCAGGTTATTTTAGTAAGTACTGAAAATATGCTGAGCCTGCTGAACTAAATGAATAAACTTGATAGATTAATAGAAACGTCTTCCAATATTATTTTTCTTTCTTAAAAATTGAGGTGAAATTTTTTTTTTTTTTTTTTTTTTTTGCGGTACACGGGCCTCTCACTGCTGTGGCGTCTCCCATTGCAGAGCACAGGCTCCGGACGCGCAGGCCCAGCGGCCATGGCTCACCGGCCCAGCCGCTCCGCGGCATGTGGGATCTTCCCGGACCGGGGCACGAACCCGTGTCCCCTGCATCGGCAGGTGGATTCTCAACCACTGCGCCACCAGGGAAGCCCTGAAATAATTTTTAATTTACCCAAATCCATCTATGCTATGCCCAAATGCCTGAAAAATAACTGAAAAAAATCAGAATATACTTAAGAAGATGGCATAGATATTTCTGACAAAACTAAGCTTTGAAACTCAGCAAAAAAACATTTTCAGTATGTAATGTCAATATATAAAGAAGCTCCAAACACTTCTAAATATACAATTTATTTTACTTATAAAGGCATACCTCAGGTTTGGTTCCAGATCACCACAATAAAGTGAGTTGCATGAATTTTTTGGTTATGTTTACACTATATTGTAGTCTATTAAGTATGCAATATAGCATCATGTCTAAAAGAACAATGTAAGTACCTTAATTAAAAAAGACTACACTGCTAAAAAAATATTAACCATCATCTGAACCCTCAGCAAGTCGTAATCTTTTTATAATGGTAATATCAAAGATTGTTGATCACAGATCACCAAAACAAATATAATAATAATGAAAAAGTTGGAAATACTGTGAAAATTACCAAAATGTGACACAGAAACACGAAGTGAGCACATACTATTGTAAAAACGGTGCCGAAAGACTTGCTCGACACATTGCCACAAACCTTCAATTTATAAAAAATGCTGTATCTGAGAAGAGTAACAAAGCGAAGTGCAATAAAACAAGGTATGCCTGTATAAGAATAATGGATATTTATCCTATGATATAATAGGTCAATAGCAGCGAGAGGACTTTGATAAAGCATGGATTTCAAAAAAGCTTCTTGAGAAGGACTCTCCTTACCTGCTAGGGTCTGGTCCCACTTGCTAATGCTGTTGGACTCAGCACTGAGTCCTTCAATATATTTTAGGTAGGCCTCTGAGTGGAGAAGCCGTTGAGTCTTCGGTGGGGGAGCCACAAACATGGGTGTTGTTGGCTGCTGTATGACAGGGGGGCCGGGTGGATGTGGGCCAGGATATGGAGGTGGTGCCTGCTGCCCTGGAGGCCCCAAAACACCTACCTGAAAGAGCACAGACACATGGTGAGGGAAAAAAAATACTCAGCGCATGCTCTGAGAAAGAGGGTAACTTGAATTCTGTTGAGTCCTAGAAGATCCAACTTGGAGGCTCACCTGCTGTCCATATGGACTTCCACCTGGTGCTGGAGTCCCTACCATAGGGGCCACTCCTTGGTTCATCACACCTATAATTCAGAATTACAGGCACAATTAGAAGCTCTGGGTTGAGAAGACTGAAAAACTACTGTCTGATAAGAAAGGCCATTTATAATGCAAGCCTATGATCTCTGCCCTGAGTCTTTGTGGATAGGAACCCTAAGCACCCAAAACAGGATGTAACATTCATATAGAAAATGCATGTTCTTTTGTTTTCTAGGTACTTTAAATACAAAGCTAGGACAATTTGTCAGATGTACATTAATTATTCATGGCTTAGAAATAATTTGAACCCTGCATAAAATTCTAGTATTTCCCTTGGTAAGCTACAGTCAGAATACAACTATATTTTCAAGGTATTTTTCTTTCGACAACACAGTTTCCTGCAACTGAAGCCTGTGTTTAATTTCAGCAGTAATGGCATTGCAACCAGGCTCAGCTGTATGCAATGTGTTAGGACAGCAGAGACTTAAGGGAAGAGGTTTGTGCAAGTGCACATTAAATGACCTTTGTGGAGGCTGGAGGCACATTCTTGCTGTCCTCTCACAGGCCACCAGCACCTCTGGTTCTAACTGGAGTCACTAATGTTGGCAGAGAGGGGACACTGCCATTTCATAGACCAGCACTTTGAAAAGGAATCATCTGGAAACAGAGCAGCCTTGGTGCTATCACTTCAAATGCAAAATGACAAAGGGAAAGAGAAAGATTCCATGGTCCTACTATATTTGGACTTTGTATAAACTTCCCTTGGTGACTCCTCACAAGCAATTTCTGTCACACAAGCAAGTTCTGTCTCGTAAGTCCTAGTTGATAATAACATGATGTCTTAAATTTAGCGTCTGGGGCTATTTTAATCTCAGGACCATCCATTTCCTAGTCTCATAAAACAGAGCAATAGGTAAGGGACCCAGTTCATTAAAAACTAACAAACTACAATCAAAACCCTGGTGAGCTACTGCTTAAACCTTAAACAAGTCCAGCTGGCTGCACAGAAGGATCAACAGGAGCTAACTTCATATTCTATAGTTTCTCTGCATTCAAAATGTTGGTATTTTAACCAGGCAGAACCAACCCACTATTCTAAGGTTCAGAATTGCTAAATACCACTTCCAAGAAGTATTAGACGTTTGTAAGAGAGAACACACTAAGTGAAAACAAGCTTTCTGTTTACAAAGCATGGATTTTTATATTCCAAGAACCCAGAAGGGTACCTGAATCACAAGAATAGGATCTTAGTGATTATTTGTGAGTGAGTGAAGAGGTTGCAGTGGTAAGTTGCTGCTCCGGCAACATATTATTAACCCCTGTCCCCCTAGGACACTCACCCACCTTAGATTTCACAACACAGTGGGCCTCCCTGAGCTGCCTGTATTAATCTCTGCAGGGCAGCACAAAGACATCAGCAACCAACCCCTTATGTGCCCTCTGTTTACAAATGCCATGCCAGGGGGCAGCTGGTGAGAATGCGGGCTGAGTCACCAGAGGAGCTCACTGAATCTCCCTCTCCTCAAAGCCTGATCAGACGTGCGTGTATAGACACTGAGGGGTTCTTCCCTGTCTCCTTATCATCAGGTGTGTTGTGCTTTCTTCAAATGCATTTAGAATCTGAAAAAGGGGCAAAGGGAGACATCTGCCCCTCAATACCCACCAAAAGACCAGCTACCTAGATGGTACTGGCCTTCGGTGTGACTCCCGCTGAGTAGCACACGCACCTGGGAGTTAACTCCAGCTTAGTCTCACTTCTCAGTCAGATACTCTTGCCAAGGGGAGAGGGCACAGAATTAAGGACAACTCCACCTGCCACAGGAACACACCCATTTTATGACTGACACTTGCTGCAACAGCAACTCACACATAGTCCACCACTTCAATAATGAAGCACCCACGCCCACGAACATTTCCTCCTCTGGGTATGTCTGGATCAAACACTTCTGTGGAGGTATGGCCATTCTCTAAGCAACACTCACATCACAAAGAGTACTACTGAAGGCTCTAGGCCAAGCCACCAGGTTAGCTCAACCTACACACTGCTGGGCACACCCTCTGAAGCTTTGTTTGGAACTCTTTATAGCCACGGGATCAGTAGATCCAATGCTGTTGTAAGCAAATCTAAGGGTTTCTACATTTTGTCATCTGGGCCAGGCCTTTAGCTAATATTTTGGATAATGGATCAAATACTATTCCAAGTCATCTTAAGGTCACATTCCCTCCAAATAGATACCTAAGGGTCAGTTTTTTTGCATATGATGGCAATTAATATGGGAACTTGTGATTTTCCTTTCATAATAATCTTTCAAATTTGCTAATTGTAGAGGAAAACTGTACCTATTTCTGGGCTCCATTTATATGTTTCTACATGACATAACTTCTGAGCTTCTGTTGACAGACAAACCAGTGTCTCCAGGTAGCAGGGTGGGCTATGCTGTTCTTTAAATGTTATGTCATGCTTCTTCAGGGACTCAGATATAGAAAACTTGTTCAGTGCAAATTCGTTCTCTCCCTCTTTTCTGTTCCTAGAAGGACTGACTGAAGGATTTCTAAAGAGTTCTACATTAGCAACTCTGTAATTCCCTTAGAGGGGAGGGGCTGTTTGAAAAGCAAAAGATGGAGCAGGGACTCTACACAGAAGACCCTTTGAGATAAGAAGTGAACCAGAAGAAGAAATGTACTCAGGAGCAAAAAATGCTTTTTATATCAACTGGCAATTAGGGAAACCTCATTCACTGGTAAAGAGAGCAGAGCATGACCTCCTAGGCTGTGTTTGGCTTCCTGAGCACGTGTCACATTGTTTGAGTGAGTTTAGAGTACGCCTCCTGCCCCTTGATCTAGTTTCTGTCATGTGTCCTGTGCTGCTGCTAGGCAGCCAGGTGCTCAAGGGCACAGGTGCTGAGCCACCTGCTCAACACACAGGACAGGTCCTGCTGCTGACATCCCTGGGATTCTCAGTGAGGGAAGGCCTGCCCACATGGGCAGCAGGTACCTCCTGGAACAAATGGCTGAAGGAGGAAAAAGAGAATATGAAGATGAGATTAATGAGTGAATGAGGATGAAGTTCTTACCCGGTGGTGGTATGCCCGGGAGGCCGGGCACACCTGGCGGAAGATGGTGGGGTGGAGGCCCCCCGGGGTGAAGTGGCTGCATGCTGCCCATGCTAACAAGGCCATCAACTGGGCCCTGCAAAGGTGGAAGGCCTGGCGGATAGCCACCCATCATGCCTTGAAGGACACAACAAATTTCAGACATGCATCATTAACATGCAACATGAACTAAGTAATAACACACCCCCCCCCATGCACTAATGAATAAAGCACCCTTAGTACTGCGTGATATAACGGCAATTAGTGCAATTATTTTGTTGCAATAATGAACAAAATATAAAGTTACAAATATGAAATACATTTCTGGATGAATTAGTACTTAGTACATTATTATTTGTAGTTATTTTCCCTGTGATAAATACGCTGCATGTTTTCAGTTAAATAATAATAAAGAGGAGTTCCAGTAACAGCCTTCCCAAGGTCATGATTATTGCAAGGTGTTCAGACACCCGTTCTGCCTATTGCGATTCTACTGAAGAGTATAAACCCCATCATTCCACTATGCCCACACTCATATGCCTATCACGGGTACACATGAGGGGAAACTGGAATGGAGGAAAATGAGGCGCACAGCCCTGATCACAAAGCATGGTTCTCCAGCATGGGGGAGGTGGCAAGACTTTTTCAAGACTTCTATGTCCACTCCTCCTCCCTTGTAGCCCCACCACTGCTGGTAAGAATGGATCATGCTTGAGCTTGAGCTGGGGAACAGCTAAGAGTCATCACAATGAATGATGTTTCATCTTTAGATCTCAAAACATGATAAAATAAAGATAAAACCTAACTCCCCAACCCCACCGCGGCCGCCAGCCAACCTAAGCCCAGGTCACTCAGTAGCCTGCACGCAGATCTTAGGAGGAATGGCTGGAGAATCAGGCTCTGTTGACATGAGAAAAGGCCAATTGTCATCATTGTCCCCAAGCACACAAATGTCCTCACAAAGACCTTCAGTTAACAGGGAATATTTTAAATGAGGTAGAGAATTTCTGTGAACAGAGGTTTTTATTCCTTTATTTTCAAAGTGCATCTTCACAACAGAAAATACTTCCTGCTGGCTAGGGAAGAATTTCAAAAAACAAGTATTTTTGGCAAAAAGAGTGAAAGGAAAAAGATCATTTCAGAATGTCAAAGACTCATCTATCAAAAGAACTTTAAAGCCATATGACATTTTTTTAAGCAAGGAAAACAACTTGATTTTTCTGGGATTTGAAATGATCACAATGAACAAAACACAAGGCTCCCCAAGAAATGCAATCACCTTTGGTCACAGCTTCTTGCACAAAGGGAGGGGTTGAGGAATTGGTGCAAAACCTCATTTTTATATAATACTCTTTGTAGAGGGGTTCTGGAAACAGTGGAAGACTCCCGGTTCTAAGAATTTTACTCTTTGACTTTCCCTGAAGAATTGTTTGAAAGGTATTTATTTATAGAAGTTTAGTCTTTTGAAGCTATAAAATTACTGAAAGTTCTGAGATTGATTCAGCTTGCCTCATTGGTCATATCTAAGCTGACTAAGAAACTTACAATTACACAAACCAATAAAACAAATTTTAAATAATAATCACCTCTGTACATAAAATAGGATTATCAGTTTCATCTTCTTAAAATGAGAGTTCAGAGATAAAAACTACTTTTGAACAGACACCATCATCTTAAACATGAGGAGATCCAATGCTACCAAACTGTCTTTTAACCATACCACCAGACAGAGCTTTTAGGGATAAGTAGGTGGGAATTCAAGAATGTTAGGAGGCTTTGCTTTCAATTACAAAAGCCCATCTGAACGCAGCCTGCACGGGCTGTGGTTGAAGAAATTATTAAGAATCGAAAGACATGACACTTGTCTTCATTAAACTGTACTTTGGCATTTATTATCCCAGTCACATGTGTTCAAATGAGCTTCAATGCTTGTAAGCAAAGCTGGTCTCAGACAGCAACAAGGCTAAGACTTAGGCCCTATGCAACCTGTAAACCCATAAGAAATCACCCTCTTAAGCTGCAAAGTCCCCATTGTGGACCAAAGACTGGTTACTGTAGAGAATGCTTGCCCTGCACTCCCACAGCCCAGAAGTCTGGGCAGCAAAAGGTTTAATAATGGAGCAGGGGCTTTCTGGAAGGGGGCCACCCTCCTCACCCATCAGAGCTCTGTGATGTTATTCCCCAACAGGGAGCTAAAATGCTGCAGCTGCTGTTTTTCAATGTTTTTAGCTGTTTGACTTCGTTTTGTTAATGTGTCCCTGGGCTTTTTAGTCAAGGGCACAGCGCTATAATATCACACATCAAATAGAACAAAAGAGAATGTCAATGAGGGAATTCTAACTTTCAAAGTCCCCATGTTCAAGGTCTGATTTCTAAAAACCTCTGGCACCCCATTAACCAAAATGGGCCATGGAATAGAGCAGGCGATTATGAGATTTGTTAGATCAACATCAGTTACACTGAAAGTACTGAAAGCCATGATTCAGATGTGCTTTGGCGAGTGCAACTGCTGAGTTCAGCGATAGTGCATTTGAGAACTTGCCATCACAAAAGGTAGGAGCAACAATGGAAAAGTTATCCTATGCTACTCTGCCTTAAAAAGCAAAAAAAAAAAAAAAAAAAAAAAAAAAAAAAGCGAAAACAAAAACAGCATCCCAATGAGCCTGTCTTGAGCAACACTATCTTGGACTCCCTGAAAAAAGAGGTCAGACTGCTTGCTTAAGAAGAAACACAGCTTGAATGGACCTCACCAGGCTTAGAAAGATCACGAAGGAGGGACCCGAGAAGTGGTCTGCAGGCTTCTCATTTGAGACACATCAGACAAGAATATTCAAGAATAGCCAAATTTGCTATGGCTACCAGAACCAGAGACAACACACACAAGCAAACCACATTCATCTTTTCTTTTCTTTTTTTAAAAATATGTGACTGGGATACTAACAGAAAATGCAGTTTAATGTAATTAAATAGAAAAGCATTACAGAGTGGGCACAATGAATTGATTAAGGACTTTGTATTCTACTTAGCAGTCATGCACATTGGTGACCAAGAAAGGATTTACAATTCATTGTCAAAAATCCTTTTAAATGGTCAGTCTTTTAAGGATGGCTGCAGCAGAACAAGGCAAACTGAATACTGGAATGAGATGGGAAAATCATCACCACCTAAAGACTAGTTTTGTGTTTTCTCTTGGGAGTCCCTCCAGAACAGAATTCAGGGTCTGTTTATATTTTCTGCTGTAGAACTCTATCAAGAGCAGTCTGCAGTGGAGAATATCGCCAGACCATGCCCACAGCCAGGGAAGAGCTGCTCCCTACCAATTCCCAGGATTGGGTCCAGGGCCCATTTCTGGGGCAGAGGGGAGGCATTGCCCATAAGGGAAAGGCGATATAAGGACAACATGGATGACTTCAAACTTTGAATCTGTCATGAGAAAAGCCTAGAGACTGTGGCTTACTCCTTGTTGGAGGAAAAAAAAAAATGAAGGAATTTCTTAAAGTGGAAAAAAATGGTCTTAGCTCCTGTTTTTACCTGCAACAGGTGTCAACTGCTGATTGAGCATCCCCATTGGTGTTGGTGGTGGCACCACCCCCATGAGAGCCCCCACAGGGGTGCCTGCTCGGGGAGAAGCACTCGGCTGCTGTTGCTGTGCTGCTCGCTCTCTCTCCTGCTGCTCAGCAACTTTAGCTGCCCGCTCTGTAAAGGCATTTCAGATTTTCAATTCTGTTTTTAACCCAGGAATTCAAAATACCATCCATTGCATTCAACAGGACTAGTAAAAACACAGGCAACAGTTCTGTCTCAATGGAAGGAACAGTAGATGACTAGTCTCAACACAGGAGGAGTCGGGCCGATTTCACTTGGTAACCTAGAGTCCAGCTTTCCTATCCCATCTTGAGAACTGGTCTGCAAAGATTTCAAGAATGTTAAGACTGCAACACACATTCAGAAAGCACAGATTTATTTAAAAACGTCACCAGCATAACCAACGTGGTTAATCTCACAAGGCACCCTGAAGATGAGAAGCGCTACCATTATTCTAGTATTAATAGCATTACAAATTATTTATAATTTCAACATGAAGCAATTCCATGGCCCATTGTAATTTTTGGCACAACTGTTACTTACTATATTTTCCTGATTCCTGGCACCCAATTTTACTAAGATTTGAGGACTCTTGTCATTAGTCTCATGAGGTTTAGCAGCTGAAGAAAATTAACTCTGTAAGGGAAAAGTAGCTTACTGCCTCCTCCACAAGGTTTTAGGGAAAATAAACACTAATTTGTACATTCTAATGAAGCAAAGAGGTCATGTTTAATAAACCCCAAGGGAAAAAAATGCATGATACTCCAGGCTACAGTCATCAGAAGCAGGGAATAATATATATACACATATGAAGCACTGGACAATGTACTGACAGAACCAGGTTTCCTGAAGCTGAGTTCAATACTGACCATAAATCATACTAAATCAGCAAAAGTTCCAGAATTCATACTTATTTCATCCAAAATGCAAGAGGAGCATTAGCTTGTGCCAGTTCTGGGCTGTGGAACATCCCTGCTACACCCCTCACTCCTTTGAGCTACTCTTTCTGCTTTTCCATCCATAGCCAGTGGCCCCAACAATCACATTCCCAGTCTTTTTGGGAGCTAGCAGGCTGGACCCTTACTAGAGAACTCTAGAAATGTGCATTCCCAAAGCTCCCACAATACAGGGTTTATTTTGCTTCACCGTTCATAAATAGGAACTCCTCTCCACTCTTCACATGGGCAAACTGAGACTGGAGACAGGTAGTGACTTGTCCAAGGATACAGACAGAACCAGCAATCTGCGGCCCTGATTCCTGGTATCAAACTCCAACTGCCACACATTAACCCTCCAACAAGGAATTCAAAAGGCTACTGCTGGCTGATCTAAGGAAGGGGAAAACAGCTCAAGGTCACATGGCTTTAAAGAGCATCAAGAAGCAACGGCTCCAGTCCTCCTTTGTGTGAGAATGTGAAAGTCAACCAAGTCAAAGCTTCCTCAGCTGCGACAGTGTTACCTGCAGAGACTTGTCATCACTCACTACACTGTCCCAGTTTACAGATCCTCTGTACAATGAGCGTGAGGGACAAAGGCCATTTTAACAACCTATTTCCTTGAACTAGCAGTAAAAAAAAAACCACTGATGACCTAGACCCCCACATTAAGTTCTCATATTTTCATTACACAAATGACACAGTAAAATGGGAGAGCAAAAAAATGAAGTTGAAAAAAGAAAATTTCAGGCCTGTGGATGGAATATTGGACTGGCTACCTGTTGGTTCTTTTTGGGCTGTCTTAGAAAAGAGAGTTATTAAATGAAGTCAGCCAAACTCCAAACTTTGGGTTTTGAATTCAATGGGTCTGAACACCAAAAGTTCAGATTTTGCGTCTCAGGGAGACACTGCTGAGTCATATAGCTCCTCTAAGTTCTCACTGAAATTTCAGATTCCCCTTTGAATTTGGAAGAATTTCTCAGAAGCCATCATTTCTCCTTCTCTTCAGTTCTGCTCCAGCATTTTTACTTTTACATCATCTCCAGACACATTTCTCGCTCTTGTTCACACTCTGAATAACCAGCCATGCAGTACTGGCTTCATTTGTCCTGGACCAGGCTTTACAGCCATGTGAGCTTCATTTCTAACACTTCTCCAAGTGAGTGATATATCTGGTCTTAACTTCCACTAAGGTTAGAAATACCAAAGCTCTCCAAAGTTCTAGCTTCTTATAGAACTGACTATGGTTTCTCAAAGAATGTTCTGTGAAATATTAGTTCTTTGGGATATTGGCAGGTATTACATGAATACCTGATCAAGTTTCAGAAAACGCCAGGTGAAAAAAGTAGGTTATTTACTATAGGTTTAAAGACTTTCATATGGCAATATGCACTGTTAAGTTTCTAAAAGAGAAAGTTTTTGGAGTGCTTCTTAAACTGGTTTTGCCACAAATGTTTTCTGAATGAACATCTTGTAGGACTAGGGTTCTGCAGAAGATCCTTGAGGAAGCCTGTCAGATAATTTTATAATAATAAATCAACTATAATAAATGAAAGGAATAAACTATTTTTTTAAAAAAAGGAGTTTCTTTGGAAACTCCATAAACTGTAATAAAGGAGGCAGCCTTGATCACTAATTTGTTTATGCTTACTGGATTTGGACCTGGCCAAGAAGAGTAATGGTGATCACTATGGTCAATCAAGAGAGGGCTTTAAACTGGCAAAGTGAAGCATTATATACAATTCCAAATGGAAAAAAATACAGCTCTAAGGGCAACAGTCCTGCCTAATCTAATGTTTATTACTCATTTCTTTATTAAAGTCATGCCTGATATTAAAAAACCAAAAACCAAAAATCTCTCTTAAGTATTTGTCCTTAATGGCTAAGAACCACCAAATCCTTGAATGATAGCTCATAGCCCCAAATGATTTAATTATAGAGTAAAAGGAAAATGAAGGCAGTTGAGCTTTATCAAAGAGAACCCAAGTACCTTAAAAGTAGCTATGAATGCAGCACAGGCCAGGACTGGCCTAGGAAACCAAGCGCTTCAGCCAAGCCTCAGCCTGGAGTTTATACACATGGCTTATCGAGAGCCGTAATAGAAGATCACTGATTTTGAAAGCCCCATTTCAGATGAATTTTAACCAAAATTATATTTAACATCCTTGTACAATCATTCCCCAGCTGAACACATGTGTGCTTACAGGACTTAATGAAAGAAAAAAAATCATGCAATTTTTAATAGCTAAATATTTGTTTGAGAAATTTGGGGGAAAAAAAAAACCACACCAGGATCAGAGGCCAAGTCAGAGGCAGCACTTCCTCAGTCAGGACAAGGCTGACACTTAAACTGCTGGATGGGAGCCATTTGAGACAGTCCCCAACACAAAGTTCACGTGCAAGTGGTAAGAACAAGAGATTCAACCTGTCTATGCACGTGCATTGCTGAAAACACCCACTTGCTTAGAAAGCTCAGACAGTTGTGCCTACGCTCTATTTACCTTCATATTCTGCTTTCTTGGCTGTCTCAAGGTTTCTCCATTCTGTCCCCACCAGTCGGCTGAGCTCCCCAAAAGAGTAGTCTGGGTGCTGGGCCTTAATCACAGCTCTCATCTCACTGCTGAACAGGATGTAGCCACTCATGTTGATTTTCCGTTTGGAGCCTTCCTTCTTTGCACTGCCTTTGGCAGACTTTGGGGTAGACTGTAAGACAGAAAGCTCTTATAGTGCATCAGAACATTGCATCTGGTCAATTGATAAAGGTTTCTGGAAGCCAGGAACATGCGACTCAACAGCTACTGTTTTAGACATGTTCAGTTTATAGCTGGCCATTTTCGTGTTCAAAACACAGCTCTTCCTTGCCTCTTACCATATAAGAAAAATCAAAGTTTCACTGAATTCCATGACTGCAGTCTATAATAGTGACCTCACAATCAAGTCTTCAGAAAATTCTAAATGAAAAAAAAATACCAATAGGGATCACCTTAACCGAAAGATGAGGTCCTAAAGAAAGAGACTAAAAAGGTATAAGCAATAAAAGATAGAGTAACAGAATGATGCAGTTCCTCATTGCTTTCCTTCAATACAAGGCAAGAAGAGCTTTCTAACTAAACCTGCCACTAAAACCAGCTATGAAATTAAAAAAAAAAAGATATTAAATTTTAAGTTATTAGTGGCATCGAGAAAAAAAAAAACAACCTGTTCCTTCCTGTAGCATTCTAGGTTGAAGCTCCCAAAATATAGGGGCTGGATGTCTCCTCCCTTTTGGGTTTGAATTTGCTGCAAACCAGAGCTGGAAATAAGACAAGTAACAGGAACTTGTCACCTTCACCTGTGGGGGTGTGTAGGGCATGAGATCCAGCTCACTGGCCAGGGGAGTCTGAAGTTGAGGTAGAGAAGGAGGCTCAATGACCTCACTATCCTCTTCTCCCATCTCTTCAATATCATCATCTCCACCTTCTAACTCAGCAAATTTAGCTTCTAGCAACTGGATTTTCTTTTCCAATAAAGGTGAGGGCTCCTTCTGAGGAACAGTCGGTTTTCTAAAAGAAGTGACATAAAAACAAATAAATAAAATGAAATCACCTAACACTACTCCAGGATTGATCAGAAAGCAATGTTCTGCCTTAATATCTAGAAGCAACGTCCTGCAATCTGCAATGTCTATTCTAAGTCAGCAAGGGAAAGAATTAAAACATATATTTATAGTCACACCTACTTACAGATGCTTGTTTTTAAGGGATTCTGCTGAATACCCACAAAAGCACCGGGTGCAAAGTTGAGATCTAGTTGCCAATATATAGTGAAAAGAATTTTCGTAGTCTACAGAACTGTGCAACCTCTTAATAGACAGGCTATGAACCAGAACCAAAGATTTCTGCCTCCATATTATAATTACTGAAGTCTATGCCAAGAGGACTGTTATACCAGTTATCACATCTCAGCAGATTATGAGGATTTTCCTTTAACTGAATGAATTAATATTTTCTATTTGAAATGTCGACTGCTCTGGTTTTAGACCTAATAAAAAACACAACCAAAAAACCCACCCTGGACTATGCTATTATGATATCAGTTTTACTATTAGGAGCTGAAGTGATCTTTCTTCCTTAGTTTTTCAAGTTTACCTGAAGTAATAAATTTCATCATCTACCACTTTAGCAGAGAGTGAAAACCTCTTCAGTCCCTTGAATTTCTTCATCTGCTTGTCACTTTCATTGTAGCGGCTCTCACAAAGCAGAATGTCATTTTCTGGAATTTCAGTTGGCCTGCAGGAGAGGAAGTCCTTGAATGACAATACAGCACACTTTCCTGAAAGAGAAAATTGGGGAGAAATTAAAGAACTAAACTGTGGTCATAGCTAACAGTTATTTTAAATTTGTATTATTTTTGAATTAATATATCCACATGATTCAAGTCAGAAGATTTAAAGGGTATACACAGGTGTAAGAATAGATATGTAGGTCAATGGAACAGAATTAAAAGTCTAAAAATAAACCCATACAACTGAGTTTTTACGGGTAACTGATTTTCGACAAGGGTGCCAAGACGATTCAATGGGGAAGGAATAGTCTCTTTAACAAGTAGTGCTGGGACAACTGGGTTTCCACATGCAAAAGAATGGAGCTGGAAGCCTACCATACACCATATACACAAATTAATTCAAAATGGATCAAAGACCTTAATGTAAGAGCTACAACTATAAAACTCTTAGAGGGAAAACATAGGTGTAAATCTTCGTGACCCTCTATTAGGCGATGGTTTCATAAATGTGACATCAAAATCACAAACAACCAAAGAAAATAAAGATAAACTGGACTTCACCAAATTTAAAAACTTCTGTTTTTCAAAGGACACAAAGTGGAAGGACAACACATAGAACAGCAGAATATATTTGCAAATTATATCTCTGGTAAGAATCTAATATCCAGAATATATAAAGAACTCCTACAACTCTGCAATAACAAGACAACTCAAAAAATAGGCAAAGGATCTGAACAGACATTTCCCCAAAGAAGATACACAGATGGCCAATAAGCTCATGAAAAGATGCTCACATCATTACTCACTAGGGAAATACAAATCAAAACTGAAATGAAATACCACTTCACATTCATTGGGATGGCTATTATAAAGGGAAAAAAGCCAAACAAACTAACAAAACCTCCAGAAAGTAACAAGTGTTGGTAAAGATGTGGAGAAATTGGAATCCTTGTATATCACTGGTGGTAATGTAAAATGGTACAGCTGCTGTGGAAAACAGTTTGGCAGTTTCTCAAAAAGTTAAACAGAGTTGATCCAGCAATTCTACTTCTAGGTAAATATCCAAAAGAACTGAAAGCAGGGACTCAAACAGATACTCATACACCAATGTTCATAGCAGCATTATACACAATTGGCCAAAAGGTAGAAACCACCCGAATGTCCATCAACAGATGAATGAATAAATAAAATGTTATATATACATATAATAAAATACTATTCAGCCTTAAAAAGGAATAAAATTCTGATACATGCTACACTATGGATGAACCTTGAGAATTTTTTACTTATGCTAAGTAATACAAGTCAGACACAAAAGGACAAATTTTGCATGATTCCACTTATACAAGGTACCCAGAATAGGCAAAATTCATAGAGAAATAAAGTAAAACAGTGCTTACCAGGGGCTGGGAGAGGCGGAAATGGGTAGTTATTGCTTAATGGGTACACAGTTTCTATTTGGGGTGATGAAAAGTTCTAGATGTGTTCTAGTGAGGGTTGTACAATACTGTCTATGGATTTAATGTCACTGAATTGTCCAGTTAAAAATGGTTAAAATGTTGCACATTATGTTACGTATATTTTACCACACATACAAACTTACAAATGGTAGCATATCACTTATATTGTTTTACACCTAAATTTTGCTCCAAAATAATATATCTTGAGGATCACTGCTGGTATTAATATATTTATTCAACTAGCTCCCTACTGATGGATATTTAGGTTGTTTCCAAATTTTTGCTCTCCTACTGAAGCAAAACAATGTTGACATAAATAATTTAAGACATATATCGGACTTCCCTGGTGGTGCAGTGGTTAGGAATCTGCCTGCCAATGCTGGGGACATGGGTTCGAGCCCTGGTCCAGGAAGATCCCACGTACCGCAGAGGAATTAAGCCTGTGTGCCACAACTACTGAGCCTATGCTCTAGAGCCCACGAGCCACAACTACTGATCCTGCGTGCCACAACTACTGAAGCCCACGCGCCTAGAGCCTGTACTCCGCAACAAGAGAAGCCACTGCAATGAGAAGCCCGCGCACCACAACGAAGAGTAGCCCCCACCCGATGCAACTTGAGAAAGACCACACGCAGCAACGAAGACCCAACGCAGCCTCCCCCCCAAAAAAGACACATATCAATTTGCACATGGATGAATACATTTGAGGAATAAATTTCTAGAAGTACAAAACCTGGGTCAAAGGGTATGTACACTTTAATTTTTATAGGTATTATCAAATTACCTTCCACAGAGGTTATGCTAATTCATAAACCCACCACAAAGTGGGCAAATGCCACTTCCCTGTATTCTTGTTTGTTTGTTTTTGCGGTATGTGGGCCTCTCACTGTTGTGGCCTCTCCCGTTGTGGAGCACAGGCTCCAGACACGCAGGCTCAGCGGCCATGGTTCACGGGCCCAGCCGCTCCGCAGCACGTGGGATCTTCCCAGACCGGGGCACGAACCCGTGTCCCCTGCATCGGCAGGCGGACTCTCAACCACTGCGCCACCAGGGAAGCCCCACTTCCCTGTATTCTTATCAACTAGTAAACATGTGAATTCTTGACAATTTGATAGGTAATTAAAAAAAAAAGCAGCATCTGGGTAATTTTAATTTGCATTTCTCTACTGGCTTAAGTTCGTATTTTCTTTTAAGAACCACTGATAAACTTCTCTCTGCTCTCTCTTAATCTTTGCCCATTTTCCTATTGGATGCTGATCTTTTTTTCTAATTGTTTATAGGAACTCTTCATATATGAGGGAAATTTGACCTTTTTCTATGATATACATTGCAAACATCTTCCCAAAGTTGTCATCTGTCTTTACTTCTGCCAAACATTTTAAACTTTTATATAGTTGGATTTATCCATCTTTCTTATATGAGTTCTGGGTTTTATGTTAAAGGTTATAAAAATTTCTTTCCCATCACTTCTGTTGGTATCTTTGCTACTTCATTTTAGGTTCATTTAAGCCTGTGATTTATCTGGGAATTTATTCTGAAGTTGACATGAGAGATGGATACAATTTTACTTTTTCCAAATGGCTACCTAATTTCCAAATATTACTTAGAGAAAAATCCATCTTTTCCCACTTACCTGGGATGTCACTTTTATCACAAATTAAATTATATTTGAGTCTACTGCTAAAGTTTCTATTCTGTTCAAATAATCTGTTTATTCATATAAATAATTTAAATTATTATAGTGTTATGATGTTTTAGTATCTGTAAGGATAGACACTCTCCCCTTCACCATGCTTTTCAGAATTTTCCTGATTTTTGTTTCTTTTTTGACATGATGTTAAAAAGTCAGTTTATTTAGTCCCAACTTTCTCACAGAAAATTCCCATTGGTATGTCTATTGGGATCTCATTAAAGATTAATTCAGGGAGAATGAACATCTCTATGATGTTGAAAATTCTTATTCAAGCACATGTTATGCTCTGAAATTTGTTCACGCATTCCACCGACTGACTGACTGATTGATTGATTGGGTGTGTTGGGTCTTTGATGCTGCGCGCGGGCTTCCTCTAGTTGCGGTGAGCAGGGGCTACTCTTCGTTGCAGTGCACAGGCTTCTCATTGCGGTGGCTTCTCTTATTGTGGAGCACAGGATCTAGGTGCACAGGCTTCAGTAGTTGTGGCTCACGGGCTCTAGAACGCAGGCTCAGTATCTGTGGTGCATGGCTTTAGTTGCTCTGCGGCATGTGGGATCTCCCTGGACCAGGGCTCGAACCCGTGTCCCCTACATTGGCAGGCGGATTCTTAACCACTGTGTCACCAGGGAAGCCCAAGCATTCCCTTTTAAATGCATTAAAAGTAGCACTAAAAAACTTTCTTTATACAACTGTGGCAATACCTTGTTAAATTTATCCTAAGGTAATTCTATCTTTTTATTATTATTTAATCTTCTTTTTTACAGTGCATTTTTAAAAATTAATTAATTAATATTTTGGCTGCCTTGGGTCTTTGTTGCTGCGCGCGGGCTTTCTCTAGTTGCAGCAAGTGGGGGCTACTCTTTGTTGCGGTGCACGGGCTTCTCATTGAGGTGGCTTCTCTTGTTAAAGAGCACGGGTTCTAGGCACGTGGGTTTCAGTAGTTGTAGCACGTGGGCTCAGTAGCTGTGGCTCACGGGCTCTAGAGCACAGGCTCAGTAGTTGTGTCATACGGGCTTAGCTGCTCTGCGGCATGTGGGATCTTCCTGGACCAGAGCTCGAACCCGTGTCCCCTGCATTGGCAGGCGGATTCCTAACCACTGCACCACTAGGGAAGTCCTATTATTTAATCTTTTAAGGCAATTAGTTTGTTATTAATTTTATATTTAACCATCTTACTTCTCTTACTATGTGCCATGGCTTCTTGGTTGAGTCTCTTGAATTTTCATCTCCTTAATTTCCTTATTTGAAATGTCTGTTTCTTACTTCTATCTGCACTGGCTAGTACCTTCAGAACAACGTTAAACATGAGTGACAAGAACATTCCTATTTTGCTCTTGACCTTAACAGGAGTGTTCATAGCTAACAACTTACTAAACATTTACAAGCAAAACATGTAAAAACAGGCCAGAAACACTTTATAACTTTTTTTTTTTTTTTTGCGGTACACGGGCCTCTCACTCTTGCTCCGGACGCGCCGGCTCAGCGGCCATGGCTCACGGGCCCAGCCGCTCCGCGGCATGTGGGATCTTCCCGGACCGGGGCACGAACCCGCATCCCCTGCATCGGCAGGCAGACTCTCAACCACTGCGCCACCAGGGAAGCCCATAACTCTTTTTTTTTTTTTGGCCGCACTGTGGCTTACAGGATCTTAGTTCCCTGACCAGGGATCAAACCAGTGCCCCTGTAGTAGAAGCGTGGCGTCTTAACCGCTGAAGCACCAGGGAAGTCCCCATATTACAAGCTTAAATTAGTTATAATTATTATCACTGCCTTGGATTTACACAGCACTTTACTTACATAATCCAAAGGCTTTTCAGTTCGGAGAAGGTACAGTTAGTATTTTCCATACTTCAGAGAGTAAAAATAGAGATTTGGAAAAGGTAAAAATTCTGCTCACAGCTAAAGAGTAAAAATGACTGGTGGCCTTGGAATGGACATATTGTCCCTGTCCTGACTTGGGGTTCCCACCAGGCCCTCAGAAGATAGGGAAAAGACAAGAGTTTAGGAAGCTTCATTTACTAATGGATAAAAAATCTGTAAAAACCTGCTGGATTTCGACTGGAACTGCAATGAATCTATACATCAATTTGGGAAGAACTGACATCTTTATAATACTGAGTCCTTCAGCTATAAACATGATGGATCACTTCATTTATTTAGGTCTTCTTTAATTTCTCTTGATAATTTCCTGACGGTTTTTTTTTTTAGCATGTGTATGTGTGAGTCTTATATATCTTTTAAAAGATTTATTCCTAGATATTTAATGTAAATTGAATATTTAAAAATTTTAGTTTTCTAACTGCTCAGTGACGGTAAATAGAAATAGAGATGATGTTGATAATTTCACTAATTCTAACAATTTATCTGAACATTTCTTGGATTTTCTTTGTACCTTTGCAAAAATTGATAATTTTATTTTTCCTTTCTAATCTTTAAAAACTTTTTATTTTTCTTGCCTTACTAAGAATAGTTTTTCAATTAAGGAATCATTAAAAAAAATCTACAGTGAGGAAAACAGAACTTGCAATAAATTAGGAACTGGCATGTTTGAGGAGCTGAGGTTCCTGGAGATTTTATCACTCAAGTGGCCTAAGGGTAAAGGTACTCTCTGCCAGGTGAGACCATGTTCATTCCCAAAAGCAACTTCTTGGTGGCCATTTGATTACCATTCAAGTTAGTGAGGACAACTCTTAACAGAAACTGAACAAATAACATATATATAATAGTTAGGAAAACAGTACTATTTCCTAAGTGAAATAGGCCCACTAGTTCTATATCGTAGAAGATGAAAAAATTACACCTAATTATCCTTAAAACTTTTGTTTCAGAGAGACAAAAATGAGATTCTACAGTGTGTATACTAAACACAATGAAATTATAAATCCTCTAGGCTTAAGTTTAAACACTTTAAATTATTAGTCTACAAAAACAAATTAATATAAAAAAAGATCTGCCTCCTTGCATTTAAGTCAATATAAAATATAACGAAGAAACACTTTTCTCCCATGGGGAGGGCGGATACTGAAATCCACAAGCTGGGATGAAAAGCCAGTTTGTGACCACTAGATGCATTTTCTTTAGGGGTTTATCTCAAGATGAACATCTCACTGTTGTCCTGCCTAGTATTATTGGCACCCCCTTTCACTCTCAAAAGTGTCCCAGTTGGCTGTAAACCAACCAACAATCCAAACACCAGTACAGAAGTATAAACGAGAAGACCTAAGTTTCAGTTCTGGTCCATTTCTTGGACAGTAACATGATCTTTCTGAGAATATCAGCATCTTTTACACAGGGTTATGGTTTGAAATAAATGAAATCCTAGATTTAAAAAAAAACTAGTTTATAAACTACAGAATGCAACACATTCTAACAGGCAACTGTAAAAAGGAATTACTTCAAGTGATGTCAGTGAAAATGGCAGTTGGGGAATCCACGTGTTCCTTCACAGAAACACTAAGAAAAGCTAGCAAAAACTGTGAGAATCAACATTATTGGAATCCTGGAAAACAGCTAAAAGTTTACAGCAACCAAATGAATCCTTACTTAAGGAAAAAAGTGACTGAAAGCCAGCAGGAGAGCATTGTGGCATTTTAATCTACCTCATCCATCCCCCCCACCCCCCAACTCTTATTCTTTGGGGAATAAGAGTTTTGAAAAGCTTCCACATAGTCCTGAAAATCTAGAAAGCCATGCACATGCCATGGGCAGGGTGCATGCTCAGCCAAGACCTGAGAAGGCCCTAAGCTCTCACCTTTAGCTGACTATCAAGCCCTGCACGAGCAGGTAGTAAAGGCAAAGGCAGAGTTGTACACTTTTGCACTGAGTTTTGTGCTCCAACAAAGATGCAGTATGCTTGCAAAGACAAACTTTTGTGCTCCAACAAAGATGCAGTATGCAATTGCAAAGACTGGGAATTTTTTGGGTTTTTTTTTTTTTTTTTTTGCAGTACGCGGGCCTCTCACTGTTGCGGCCTCTCCCGTTGCGGAGCACAGGCTCCGGACGCACAGGCCCAGCGGCCATGGCTCACGGGCCCAGCCGCTCCGCGGCATGTGGGATCTTCCCGGACCGGGGCACAAACCCACATCCCCTGCGTCAGCAGGCGGACTCTCAACCACTGCGCCACCAGGGAAGCCCTTTTGGGTTTTTTTGATCCAAGCATTTAAGAAAATCCTGTTAAGTCACTAGCTGACCACAAAGCTAGCAGAACAGAGACTTCAGTGATAGCATAAAGAACACAGTCTTTAAACTAGCTTAGAAAAGTCACTAAACAAGCAACGACAACCCACAATAAGCAATAACAACAAAACTTGAGGAGGGGGGAGAATCTGATTTCTAGAGTTATCACATCATAATATTCAAAATATAGTTTCAACATCCAGTTTTCAACAAAAAAATTATGAGGCATGCATGAGACAAGTAAGCGTGGCTTATTCACAGGATTAGAAAGAAATGAACAGAAACTGTCCCTGGGGAAGCTCAGACAGTGAACTTACTAGACAAAGAATTTAAATCAACTGTCTTCAATATACCCAAAGAGCTAAAGGAAACCATGGACAAAGAACTAAAAGAAACCAGAATGATGTCTCACCAAATAGAGAATATCAATAGACAGAAAATGTAAACACTAAATAGATATTCTGAAACTGAAAAGTATAATAACTGAATTGAAAAATTCATTAGAGGAACTTCCCCAGTGGTCCAGTGGCTACGACTCTGTGCTCCCAATGCAGAGGGCCCGGGCTCAATCTCTAGTCAGGGAACTGGATCCCACCTGCTGCAACTAGGAGTTCACATGCCACAACTAAGAGTTTGCATGCCACAACTAAAGATCCTGCATGCTGTAACTAAGGATCCTGCAGGCCTCAACTGAAGATCCCACATGCTGCAACTAAGACCCATCACAGACAAATAAATAAATAAATATGGAAAAAAAAGAAAAATTCATTAGAAGGGTTCAACAGATGATCTGAACACACAGAAGAATCAATGAACTTGAAGACAGGTCGATTAAAATGAAAAGTCTGAGGAAAAGAAAGAAAAAAGAATACAGAAAAATGAACAGTATCTTAGAGACCTGTGGCACACCATTAAGCATAACCAACATAGGCATAATAGGAGTCCTGGAAGGAGAAGAGAAAGAGAAAGGGGCAGAAAAAATATGTGAAGAAACAGTGGCCAAAAACTTCCCAAATTTGATGAAAGACATGAAAGAAAAAACTGCCAATGGAGGATTCTATATCCAGCAAAAGCAGCCTTCAAAAATGGAGGAATCAAGACATTTCCAGATAAACAAAAGATGAGGGAGATTGTTGCTACCCGACCTGTCCTACAAGAAATGCTAAAGGTTCTTTAGGCTAAAATGAAAGGACATTAGACAATAACTTGAAGTCATACAAAGAAATAAAAACCACTAGTAAAGGTAACTACATAGGTAAATATAAAAGACAATATTATATTTTTGGTTTGTAAATCCTCTTTTTCACCTATATGATTTTAAAGACAAATACACAAAGCAATAATTATCAATCTATGATAATGGGCACACAAAGTATAAAGAGGTAATTTCTTACAATAATACAAAGGGGGAGGGATGGAGCTATAGAGGAACAGAGTTTTTTTGTATAGCATATGAAACCAGATTGTCATAAATTTAAGATGTAATCCCCAGGGTAACCACGAAGAAAAAAACTAAAAAAGAATCAATGATACAGTTGTCCTAACCAAAGAAGACTTCAGTCTCACTTTTGTTATGTTCCCTTTGAGTCTCTCGACTAGGTTTACACTAGGGAGTAAAGCTCTAGGGCACAAGTTAAAAGGAAGACTTTCTCTGCTGCAGAAACTCAAGAAGGATTTAGTAACTTCACTAGATTTTGTTGCCTCTCCCTAGAGGGGAAGAGGAAAATGTACTGAATTATTGGCCATTCAGACATTTTTACCATATCCAATTCTGAAAAAATTCAAAGCACCAAAAACAATGTAGGTAAACAGTAAAGTGACCAAAGTCTAAGTGTAAAATACTTTTTAATCTGCAAATTTCCTTTTGGTCGTAAGCATGGTGGCTCCTTCAACTTTATAACCATATGTAATCAATATAAAGCTTGTGACTAGTAACCTTTTGGAAAACCACTCCAAAAGATGTAAACAGTAGTTGGTGTAAGTAAGCTAATGAGTTAATTCAGGGCCAGAATAAATATAACAGCTGAAAACAATAACAGTATATGGTGCATATAACTAGATCTGAGAAGCAGAATGCCCCTGTGAACACTCAGTAGGATGACACAACAGAAACCAAAACAAGAGTCCTTCACATTTTTGGAATGGGAACAATAACACTACTAGGGTTAATCCAACAGCGACTGTAAAAGTTTTTTAATTGCTCTCCCTGCTTCCTACCTTATTCTTACAACACATCCTCCAAACTGCAGCCACAGTGATTCCTCTAATGCGTATACATCGGCTCACATGGCCTCTCTGCTCAGACTCCTCACAGGACCTCTCATCTGTTCCAGATCAATCCCTGCACTGTGTGTAAGACCTACCATGACCGAGTGCCCAGCCACCTAGAGGGCTCATTCCCTACCACACCCCCTGGCTGATCCAGCCACCTGGCTTTCTTATTGTGACTCAAACATGCCCAGATACTCTGCCTCAAGGTCTTTGAGTTTGGTGTTTGCTGTGCCTAAAAGGAGTAAAATCTCAGTTTTCAATGGTTTTCTTCCTCACTTCCTTCAGGGCTCTACTCTCATGTCACCTATCAGAGGGGCTTTTGTTGACCACATTACCTGAAATAGGACCTCCCCTCAACATTACTCTCTATCCTCTTCCTCTGCTTTATTCTCATTCATAGCCCTAATTACTACCTGATGTTCTATATATTTAATTTTAATTTATTTACTGACTCCCCAGCCTCTGCCCCACTGTAAGTCTCTGAGACAGCTGAGATTTTGGTTTTATTATTGCTGTATACCTAGCACCTAGAAGAGTACCCAGGACAGAAGAACTATTCAACCAACTGTGGAATGAATAAGATTAAATTAAAAGCATGAATACCTACAATTAAAAGCATGAATACCTACCTAGAATACATGTCATGGGGCAGGTTTCTTCCAGATTACTCAGAAACACTTCTTTCTTGTAGAACATTTTTGTGGGCTCGTGTTCCGTCTCTTCTGGGTGAATGAAGATGGGGCCGTAAAAATATGCAGCTCCATCTCGGACCCATACCTTTTCAATTCTTGGGAGAAAAAAATGGAGAAATTCCATTAAAATAGAGTTCTTACAGGTTTCATTCCTAAAGCCTTAGTCTAACAAAACTTCTGTTAACCAAAAACTTAATGACATGCACTATTTAGAGGAGTTTCATTGGCTGTTTTGATAATAAGACAATTTCCTTGATTTTTTTCCCCTTTAAGCATATGAGAAGATACCTGGAAAAAAGAGAAGTGAACATTTGGCTACTCATCTCAGGGGGAAAATTTTTTTTTAACATAATACTAAGGCATACAACTTAATAGTTTAAGCTGCCTCTCAGGTTTTCTTCCTGAGATGCTAAGCATCTATCATTGGATTTGTGAGCTGAATAAACACACAGATCATCAATATTTGGGGTCAGATCACATTAGTGGCACATATTCCTTTAAGGCCATGGTTCATGACCTTTTTGAAGGTCAAGATCTAATACCCCTTTACCCCATGAGAATCTGATGAAAGTCACAGACCATCTCCCTAGAAAAAAATAAAAATTAACATCTGACTGTTCAGTGCAGATACTGTACCATTCCTCACAACCACACCATAAAGTTGCTATTATTATTATTGTCCCAATAGCCTCACGGTTCCAGACATGAAGCAGCGTCCTCATTGCAGTTAATGGTAACTCTACCCTTCCAGTTCCTCAGGCCAAAATGCAGGGGTCACCCTTGATCCTCTCTCGGACACTACATTCTCCTTAACTCAATCTTTCAAAACAGGATCTGACTAATTTACAGAATTGGATCTGACTAATGGCCTGAACCACCCTCATTCTTGCCTGGATTATTGCAATAGCCTCCTAGCAGATCTCACTGTTCTACCTTTGACTCTTTACAGTCTATTCTTAACAATCAGTAGACAGAGCAATCCTGCTAAGACCTAAGTCAGATGTCAGTTCTGGGGACTTCCCTGGTGGTCCAGTGGTTAAGACTCTGTGCTTCCACTGCAGGGGACGCAGGCTCGATCCCTGGTAGGGGAACTAAGATCCTGCATGCCTCGCAGTGTCGCCCCGAAAAAAGTCACTTTTGTGCTGAAAATAATCTGTGATATTTCATTTAATTCAGTAAAGGTCCAAGTCCCTACAATGGTTTCTGAGTCCCACAAGATTTGCACTATATCCCTTGGCTCTCATATCTCCTATCTAACTTATGTACAGCTCACTCCGCCTGTAACAAACTCTGATGATTTGAACAGGCCAGGAATGCCTCTCTTCCAGTCTTTACACAGGCTGTTCTCTGTCCCTGGAAAGCTTTCTCCCTGGATATTCACATTACTCACTTCCTTGGTTTCTTCAAGTGTTGGTTCAACTGCCAGCTCTCAGTGAGGCTTTACATACCATCCTATTTAAAGTTTTGAACACCCTAACTTTGACCATGGCACTCCTGATTCCCCATACCCAGCTCTATTTTTTTCCACAGCACATATCATAATGTAATGCACTATACACTTTACTTATTCATGATGTTTCTAGTTTGTCTTCCCACTAGAAAAAAGATCCGTGGGACTAAGGATACTTGTTTGTTTTATTCACTAATGTATCTACAGAGCCTGGCAAATAGTAGGTGTGTAATAAACAATTACCGAATGATGAACAAATACAATGAGGAAACAAGCTCAGAGAGTTAAGTCATTTGCCTATGGACATTAAACTAGCAGGGCTGGGACTTAAACCAAGATCTCTTGGAACCAACTACTTTCCTTAACTACTATCCTCTACTGCCCAGCCCTGCACCCTGACTCCTTTAATGCTATTCTATGCCACCCAACCATACTTCCATCCATTTACTTGTTCATCAAATATATGAGCCTCATGCACTATGCTTGGAGCAGGGGATATAAAGGTATATATATCGCTTTTTTGCTCAAAAAAAGAGGGTCTCTAACTCTCAGGGCATTTGCAGTCTGGTATGGAAGCCTGATAATATAAATGATATGTGCTCTGAGAAGAAGGAAATAAATGGTGCTCTGAGAATGTGTAATAGGGAGACCTAAACTAATCTGGAGGAGACAGGAAAGGCTTCCTTAAGGAAGAGCCATTTCAAATTTAAGCTAAAGGAGTTCACCATATGAAGCTGGCAGGGAGATTTCTGGGTTGAGAGTTCAGTAAACGGTAGAAGAAAAAGCAAAAAAAAAAAAAAGGGATTCATGGAAGCAATTTAAAGAAGGAAGTGTGGCTAGAGGCGTAAACAGGGAGAGTGTGGTGTGAGAGGAAGTTGGAAAAGTTGCCAAGGGAGGGACTTTAGCCTTCATCCTAAACAGTGATGAATTTCTACTGGCTCCGAATCTCTCAAACCAAACCTCGTCCTCTCTACCTCAAAAATGCTCACCTGCCCACACGAGGGCGCACCAGGCCATGGGACTTGATGAAGACACAGTCGCCAACCTTCAGCCACATGTCATTATACCGGAGCTGCTCAAAGTAGTGGCAACCTGGTTCACCGTTAGACATTTCCACAGGGACATCTTCTTTCTCCTGTGGTAAAGGAAACTGGTTGAAGACAGGCCGCTGACAATCAAGGAGTTGGCAGAGAAGGTAAGAAGGGAAAGCAGATTTCCTTCATTTTAACTTAAAAGAAAAAATAACCATAAACAGAAGCTCTGATAAAGATAGGAAACCAAAGGAATAGGTTACTGAAATCAGACTAAGTCTTACCAAATATTGTATCTATTTTAAATTTCTAGTTAATTTTCATAAAATAATGTTACTCCAAGACTGTTTTATTCCCCTCTCCTTTCTTCCCCCATTCTCACAGACTTCAGCAAAAAAAAGCAATGGAGACTTATCAGCATACAGAAAACAGCCTCACGCAACTGTTAAAAAGATAAGGAGCAAATTCTACACAAGCTTCCTCTTCACCACATTTCTTCATATTAACAATTGACTGACTTACAAATTTTATCATTTTGATTTATTCCAACATGGAAAGGAACAGCATAGCCTCTGTGACATAAATACACATACTCTGTTTTTGAATAAATTACAGGGTCTGTCACCTACTGGCTGCTGTGACATGGGTAAATTACTTGACCTCTTATGCCTTAGGTTCATCATCTGTAAAGTGAAGATATTGTGCCCATCAGGTGGGGCTGTTAGGAAGCTTAAATAACACATTTCACGTTACGTACACAGAATAATGCCTGACTCAGAAGAAAAATAAAAGATAATTCTGACTAATGAAAATAAGAAACATAATTTACTGAGAACCTAGCAGATACTAGCACAGCACTAGGTGTTTTAAATATAAAAGCTCTAAAACACATAAAAGCTGAGGAAACTGCAGAACATCCCCCAAATTTTCTACTGCATCTCCCTGAGAATGTCTGAAAAAACTTCAAACTTAAGGAAAAAAAAATCTCCTTTAGACTGTCCAAAATAATTTAATGTTTTGATCTTCATGATTTCAAATGTGGTACTGAAATGGACTTCCTGGAAAATCCTTAAGAATGAGAGAGGTCCCACATATATGCTGGGTGAGGGGCACCTGAAGGAATGGAAGCTATGAAAAAGAAAGCCCTGAGGTTAAGAATACATTTTTATTTCAGGAATGGGTTCTGTTCTAGTTATTCATCTAAAAAGTTCTTAGCATGACATGTTTTGGCCATGCAATATTAAAATAAATATATGAGACTAAAAAAAGTAACTCATACATAGAGGACACTGGGGACTTATGAATTCTAATGACAATAATAATAACAAATTTAAGTTACTTCCCACATTGACTTCCACTGACATTTCTTCTTTTAAAATTAATGTCTCTATGATTCCCAGACATACTGGTAAAATGTAAAAAATATCATGTTTTTTCCCAAGCTCCTCTCTTTTCTCTTTCACTGTAAGGACACTAAAATGGATATTTTTTCTAGGACACTAAAAATTCATTTTTTCCAGTTTTTACATTAACAATTTAAAAACTTTATTTTTCTTCTTTATATAAAAAGTATATTTGTTGGAAATAATTCAAACATTAGAGTATGTAAAATTTAAAAAACAAGTCTTTTGTGATCTAACCCTAGAGATAATCATCCAGTTTAGTTTATAGTTTACCATGTTGTTTACACATACATATATGTAAACATACATGTTGACTTTTCTGAGTAATGATGGAACCACATCCCATTGTGCTACCTGTTAATTCCTTTTGCTGGCTGCACAGTTTGCATTATATGAATGGATGTATAACAACTTAATTCCCATTCACAGGCATTTGGGTTTGGCCTAGGGTTTTGCTTTTACAAACAACACTTATGTCACCCTTTGGCGTACCTAGCTGAGTACTATGTTGGAACACATTCCCTGCCATCAAACAGCAGGGCCAAAGGGAATGCCACTGATGGGAGATGAGAGTGTGTTACCCCACACCGACACCAGGCTGCATGTATTATCAGGCTTCAGATCTCTTGCCAATTTGCTGGGCATTTTAAGAGCTATTAGATTAATACGTTTTCTTACATTTTTGAATGACCTTCTATAAATGATCTGTTTGGTCCTTTGCCCATTTTTCCAGTATTATTTTTTCCCTAGACTTCAAAGAGCTCTTTGTACATTAGAAACAGCAGTCCTTAGACTGTTTCATTAAACTAACTGATATTGTCAATTGTATCAAGAAAATGATCTTTTTTTTTCTTTTATGGCTACTGGGTTTTATATCATGTATATAAAAGGATCCATTCCAAGCTTATAAATGAATAAAAGATTACAGGTAAATAATAGTAAATGTACTTACGTTAGCAACTTATGTTTCTTTTTTAATGTTTATATCTTATTTTAGAATATGAAATGAGGTAGAGTTCAGGTGGGGTTTTTTTCTTCTTTTTTTCAAATGGCTACCAGTTTTTCCAGTATCATTTGATTCCATCCTCTCTTGCTGATTTGAAATACTACCTCTATACAAACTTTCAGTTATAAAATAAATGAATCACAGGTATGAAATGTACAGTGTGAGGAATAATTACGTAATATCTTTGTATGGTGACAAATGATGACTAGACTCACCATGGTGATCATTTTGAAATGTATAGAAATACTGAATCAGGAACTAACATAGTATTGTAGGTCAATTATACTTCAAAAACACAAACTCAGAAAATGAGATCAGATTTGTGGTCACCAGAGGCAGGGGATAGGGGGAGAGGGGGATTGGATGAAGGTGGTCAAAAAGTACAAACTTCCAGTTATAAGATAAATAAGTATTAAGGATGTAATGTACAACATGATAAATATAATTAACACTGCTGTACGTTATATACGAAAGATGTTAAGAGAGTAAATTCTAACAGTACTCATCACAAGGAAAAAAAAATTTTTTTCTATTTCTTTAATGTTGTATCTATATTGAGATGATGGATGTTCACTAAACTTACTGTGGTAATCATTTCATGATATATGTAAGTCAAATCATTATGCTGTACACCTTAAACTTATACAGTGCTATATGTCAATTATATCTCAATAAAACTAGAAGGAAAAAAGGCGACTGTGGGACAAAAGGGAAAGTATGAATCAAGTCTCTAGATTAGTAAATAGTATTAAAGTTAATTTTCTGGTTTAGATCCTTGTACCATGCTTTACAAGGTGTTAACATTAGCAGAAGCTGAATGAAGAGTATAAGGAATGTCTTTGTACACTATCTTTGTTAAGCACTTGGCACATTTGTTAAGTCTAAAATCACTTCAAAATAAAAGTTAAAATATATAAAATATATAAAACTAGGGACTTCCCTGGTGGCGCAGTGGTTAAGAACCTGCCTGCCAATGCAGGGGACACGGGTTCAATGCCTGGTCCAGGAAGATCCCACATGCCAGAGAGCAACTAAACCCATGCGCCACAACTACTGAGCCTGCGCTCTAGAGCCCACAAGCCACAACTACTGAGCCCGTGTGCCAACTACTGAAGCCCACATGCCTAGAGCCTGTGCTCTTTAACAAGAGAAGCCACCGCAACGAGAAGCCTGCTCACCACAACGAAGGGTAGCCCCCGCTTGCCGCAACTAGAGAGAAAGCCTGCATGCAGCAACAAAGACCTGACAGAGCCAAAAAATAAATTACCTAAAAAAAAATATATATATATATATATAAACTAAAATGAATGAATGAATATCTTTATATTCTGGATTTAATTGTGAAAAGCCTATTCCCTCCACTGACCAACCTTGAGCTAATATCTTAATATTTTTTTAATATATTTTTGTAAAATGTAATACTATTTGGCAGGGTAAAGCACTCTTGACTACTCTTTCAGTTTTCCTTTTTCTGGTGACTGTCATGTATTTATTCTTTCCTAAGAATGCTAGAATTAAAAAAAAAAAAAAAAGGATGCTTGAATAATTTTGTCAAGTTCCAAAACAACCTATTCAAGTCTTTAATGTCCTGCAGTAGACTATTTTTCTTCCCATAGGTTCCATATACTCCTTTTAAGATAATTTCTTAATGTATGTTTTTTGTTCATATGAATTGGATATTTTCTTCCATATGATTTTTCTAACAGTTGTTAAAGTGTATTCAACATTTTCATTTTACTTTCAAAAGTCTTATGAATTACTGTTCTGTTTATATAAGAAAGCTAATGACTTGTATATAGATTTTGAAATTTCTACTTGTTGAATTGTTTTCAAAAACTTTTCAGTTAATTCCTCCCCATTATCTGCAAAAAAATAATTTTGCCTCTTATTGTCAATATTTTTACTACTTTTGTTTGTCTTACTACATTGGCTACTCTCAGAAAAATATAGATAATGGTACAGAAAGCACCTCTGTCACGTGTAACTTTAAAAGGAACTTCTTTTACTCTAGGCTTGAGATACGAAGACAATTTTTAAAAATCACTTTGAGGAAATATCCATCTGAAGAATTCAATCAAGATGGGTACTATACCTTATCAGATAATTTCTCCTTTTATCTACTAATTATAATGACATGTATTACTGAATTTTCCTAATTTTGAACAATCCTTGCATTCCTAGAACGAACTCCCGCCTACATGGTCATGTTGTTCTCAAACAACTAACTTGATTTCACTTGTAACAATACTTTTTTCCCAAGTATTTTTTGTATCAATATTCATAAAGTAAGACTGAACTGCAGGTTTCTGTTTTTACTTTGTCAGACTTTGGAATCAAGATTATTCCGGCTTGGTAAAACAAACTGGGAAGTTTTCTTTGCTCTCCATGCTCTGCAATAATTTTTTTTCATTTGGCCGCCCCGCACGGCATGCGGGATCTTAGTTCCCCAACGAGGGATCAAACCCATGCCCCCTGCAGTAGAAGCGCAGTCTTAACCACTGGACCTCCAGGGAAGTCCTTCAATAATTTAAAGGGTTAAAAGAATTTACCTATGGAATTATCTGACCTGAGTACTCTTTGAAGTGAGCTCTTTGACATTAAAAAAATTTCTTCACATTGTTGTCCACTTACATGTGTTATCTCTTCTTGATTCCACTTTACTAATTGGTATTACCCTAGAAAATTATTCACTTCATTCAGGTTTTTAAAATTATTATTTTTTGTTTTATTTATTTATTTTTTGGCCACACCATGCGGCTTGTGGGATCTTAGTTCCCTGACCAGGGATCTAACCCAGGCCCTTGGCAGTGAAAGCGTGGAGTCCTAACCACTGGACTGCCAGGGAATTCCCTGATTCAGGTTTTCAAATTTATTAACAGAAATGTACAAGTCTTTAAACTTCCTCTACATTTTGTATGTTGAGTTTAATTCCTTTCTTTTTTCTTTATTAGGATAGTTGGTAGTTTATCTCATTGAACTTGTCGAAGTCTCCTTTTTAATTCTGCTGCTCTATTTATTTATTCATTTATTCATTTATTTATGGCTGTGTTGGGTCTTCGTTGCTGCATGCGGGCTTTCTCTAGTTGCAGTGAGCGGGGGCTACTCTTCGTTGCAGTGCACATGCTCCTCACTGCGATGGCTTCTCCTGTTGCAGAGCACGGGTTCTAGGCGTGCGGGCCTCAGTAGTTGTGGCACACGGGCTCAGTAGTTGTGGCTTGCAGGATCTAGAGCACAGGCTCAGTAGTTGTGGCGCATGGGCTTAGTTGCTCTGCGGCATGTGGGATCTTCCCGGACCAGGGCTCAAACCCGTGTCCCCTGCATTGGCAGGCAGATTCTTAACCACTGCGCCACCAGGGAAGCCCTGCTGCTCTGTTTTTTAAGTATTAATTTCTTTCTTTCCTTTATAGTTCCTTCTTTCTATTAGGCTGTTTTTTTTTTTTAATTTAATTTAATTTTTTTTTTTTGGCTGCGTTTGGTCTTTGTTGCTGCATGTGGGCCTTAGTTGCGGTCAGCAGGGGTTACTCTTCGTTGCGGAGCACAGGCTCTAGGCACGCAGGCTTCAGTAGCTGTGGCACACAGGCTCAGTAGTTGTGGTGCACAGGCTTAGCTGCTCCGCAGCATGTGGGATCTTCCTGGACCAGGGATTGAACCCATGTCCCCTGCAATGGCAGGCAGATTCTTAACCACTGTGCCACCAGGGAAGTCCCTAGGCTAAGGTTTTATATTGTTGATCTTTTTCTAATTCTGAATTTGAGTACTTTATTCATTTATTTTTCAGACTAGGTATTCTGAAATGTAAAATTCTTTTCTATGTGGCTATTATCTACATACCTTTTCCAAGTTAAAACTGTCTTCAGTTCGACTGTCCTCTGAGATGTCTGTGTTCTTCTCATCATCCCCTTTATCTGCATTTGCAAATACAGAGGCCACTCGGACCACAGGCAAGGGCACATCTCGAGGGACAAATCTAACTGAGCTGATGGGCATGGTCCATAGTTTAATTTTCTTAAAAGATTTGGTTTTGGCAGAATACCGTGATTCACAGACAAAAACATCCTCATCTCGAAAGTTTTCTGGGCATAATTTAAAGTATTCCTGGTGGATATAAGAATAAAATCAATTAGGTGAATTTTCTGAAAACCAATCAACCAAAAAACAAATAGAATCACCAAACAAGCAAATAAATAAAAGCTAAAGTATTAAGACTTTTTCACAGTGAACAACAAATGGTAAATGGCTAGAGATCTAGGAGTATTTCCTTATACTGAATGGCCTTACTCACCACATACTGTTTAGCTTATTTAGCTTACCAACTGCTCCTCTGACAGTATATTAGTATTTCATACAGCTATTATATTCCTTAAAGCTGTGGGCATGTGCCTATACTACACAGACAAACAAAAAGTGCACCTTATTACCTAAAACCATACTAACAATTTATAATGATCCTTCAGAAAATGTCACTCTTAAAAATTTGTCTGCTGATATAAAAAAATTTAAGCTAACTGCATATAGCTATATAGTGTAGGCAGCAAATAGTCTTTCACCATCATGTTCAGGTTAATTTCTCCCCAAATCTTTACAGAAGCTAGAGACACAGCTTAAAAAAATTCAACAGTTTAAAACAGAGCTATCAATTTTGTAAAGATCAATTCTTTGTGTTTGTGAATTTTATTCCCATAGAATAATTTATTGTTTGGGGACTAATGAGTTTCTTACCTTAACAAACATGACCACACATTTTCCTAGAATTTTACTAACAGGAACTTTATTGTAATAGTCACTCTTAAAAACTTCTTTTTCTAGAAATTTTCGTGTAGCCAAATGGAATGTTTCATTTGGCCGATAAAACCAACAGCCATACAACCATTTTTCACCTCAAAAACAAAGAGAGAGAAAGAAAGAGAATTACCATTAACAAAAATAACATATTCTTTGTAAAATGAGCAACTACTCCATCCATTCTGCCATGGCCTAAACCTAGCAATGTGCTTTTAGGCCACGGTTCCTTAATACAATTATCTTAGAAGAAACAATACTTTAAAATAATGAAATGTAATGAGGCCTAAAAAATGCTACTTTCCCCCTCCTATTAAAAGATGTATAATAAACAGAATAAGGAAGGTGATAAGACCTACTCTACTCTGCTGGGTCAGGACACACCTAAAGCTGTGTGCTTTTATAAGGATGTAACATATACTAAAAGACATATTTAGCTCTTGGGTGAAGGAATACAAAGGTATTTTACATGATGAACAGCTGAAAGAATTGGATTGCCTGGATCACACTTCTGCTTGCTCTTGGTTTCATTAACTCCTATTCATTCTCTATGTCTCAAGTTAAAGGCAATTGTTCTAGGAAGCCTTTTTGAAATCAAATTCTAAGCTAAGGCACATGTCTGTCTATAACAATTTCTTCTTTATTTGTGATTTGTACCAGAGTGGTTTTACCAGGGGCAAAACACAGGCCTTTTGTTCTTCTGAATCTCTGCCATCCTACAGAGTTTGGCTCACGGTATGTTTTTAATAAATGTCAGTTGAATGAATGAATCTCAACTAGACTTCAGAAAGTTGTATTTCTTTCGACTCAGCTGTGCCACTGCCCAACAGTGCTTGATCCTATGTTTCTCATATAGTGGGTACTTAACTGCATTTACTGACAGTGTAGAACTATTGTTGGAACACATAAAATGTCTGAGTTACAATTTCCTTCCTTGAGAACCAAGGAGGAGTACAATAGTCACATCTCACCAATCTGCCCTCCAATTTAAAACGAACTTACCAGCAGAATCTTCCCACAGTCTCTCAATACAGACTATATGAGGTTGTAGATTGGCCTCTGCAGGCTCCACATAGACATAATCTCCAACATGGTACATACTGTTCTTAAAGCTGCAGTCCTGGCTGTATGTGCGATGTAAGCCTGAGAGGCCTGCAGCTCCAGAGGAATCTTCACTCTTTTCAGCTTCTTAGGTAAAAAAGAGAAGAAAGTTTTCATGAAAGGGGATGTTGGAACAGATGCAGGATTCAAACAACACATACTAATACATTTACTTCTTTTCTAGATACTCAAAGGCAGGATTCAGGACAAATAGTACGACATCCACATTCCCAATAGCCTCTACTCAAAATTGTCTTTTTGAATTACAACCAACTGCCATTAATTTAAATAAATACATAAATAAAGCATCTACAGAATAAAAATAATCACCTTAATAATATATGCTCACTAGAGTCATTCTGGATGATACACAAACGTATAAAGAAGAAAACAGGTCACTTGTAAATCATGTAATCCTAGAGATAATCTCATTATGTACTTTCTCTCCATCTTAACACATCTGAAATTTTTTCCTCTGACAGTTATTACATGGTTATGTCACAATGAATGGAATCTTAGAATTGAGGAGATATGGAATATGTATTTCATACAATATACTGTAAACTATATATGCATACACTTAATATATCATGAACATTTCCCTTGAGATTAAATGCTTTTCAACAAGATTTTTATTTTTGTCAAACAAAACTTTTAAAAATTGTTTATTTATTTATTTATTTGGCTGTGTTGGGTCTTAGTTGCGGCACGTGGGATCTTTAGTTGCAGCAAAAGTTGCAGCATGTGGGACCCTTTAGTTGCAGCATGCAGAACCGTTAGTTGGGGCATCTTTTTAGTTGCAGCATGTGGGATCTTTTAGTTGCGGCATGCGAACTCTTAGTTGTGGCATGTGGGATCTAGTTCTCTGACTAGGGAACCCAGGCTCCCTGCATTCGGAGTGCAGAGTCTTAGCCACTGGACCTGGACCAGGGAAGTCTCTAAACAAAACTTTTTAATGGCTCCCATATAAGCCATTATTTGCAAACACCGTAGGTTTTTTCAGGAAAAAGCTTTGCCCACTTCTTTGATTACTTCCTTAGGATAATTTTCCATAAATGGAAGAGGTGGAAATAAGCATGTTAAACGTTTTTAAAATGCATATTCCAAACTGACCCCCAAAAGTCTATACCAACTTAAGTCCTTCACTCTTTGGCTACAAGGCGGGGGGTCTGTTTCTCCATTCCCTCTCCAATACTGGTATTATAATTTTTTTTTTTTAAGTTTTGCCATTTTTGGTGGAAAATGTTATCTAGCAGTTGATTAATCAAATGAATCCCAGTGACATAGGAAGCATATTCACAAGGTTCTTGAGAATTTTATACCAGCAGGAACACTGTCAACAGGCCTGAAACGGAGAAAGAGTACAAAATGAAAGGCGGCTGTTAAACCCCCCAAATTCTAGAGACAGGAAACAGGCTGATAAAACAACTCAGCAGCAAACATGTGTTACCTTGCATGAAAAAAGATGATTCAGACGGCAAAGTGTGGAGCCACAGAGAACTAATTCCACGCCCTGAAGCCTAATGCAGTCTGCTTGCCCGGATCTTGAAACTGCTTGGAATTGATGACTCTTTTTTTCTTTCCATTTCTCCCTTTTTGAATGGGAATGTCCCTGTTATCCTATGCATGTTCCATCACTATACTGTAGGAGCAGAGAACTTGTTTTTCACTTTCACAGATGAAGAGAAATTGTGTCTCAGGATGGATCATACCCAGAGCCTCACCCATACACCTAGTTTAGACTATTTAAATAATGAGATTTGGGACTTTCGAGTTGATGGTATTTAGATTAGATTTTGGTAGCCGGTAGAGGGGTTGTTACAGTAACAAGTACCTAAAAAAATATGAAAGTGACTCTGGAATTGAATAGTAAGCAGAGACTGGAAGAATTTTGAGGAACAAGACAGAAGAAGCCTAGGTTACCTTGAATAGACTGTTAGTAGAGAAATGGACATTAAAGACTTGGCATTGAAGGCTCAGAAGAAAATGAAGAAAATGTTATTAGAAAGTAGAGGAAAGAGGTCCTTGTTATATAGTGGAAGAAAGCCTAGCAGAACTGTGTTCTGCAGTTATGTGGATTCTAGGCCACCTGAGCTGATCTTTTAGATATCTTTTTCTTTGTTTATTTGTTGTTCTATTTCCTTGGAGATTTCTTCAACTTTATCTTCTAATCCTTGTGTTTCCCTTCTGCTATTTTTAAAACAATTTTTTAAGTGAATAAATTTGATATATAACTGTGTAAATTTTTTAATTAATTAATTAATTAATTAATTTATTTATTTAGGCTGTGCTGGGTCTTAGTTGAGGCACATGGATCTTCATTGCGGCATGTGGACTTCTTAGTTGTGGCATGCATGCAGGATCTAGTTCCCTGACCAGGGATCGAACCCGGGCCCCCTGCATTGGGGGCGCAGAGTCTTACCCACTGGACCACCAGGGAAGTCCCACATTGTGTAAATTTAAGGTGTACAACATGTTACTTTGATCTATTTATATACTGTTGCCATTGCAGTTTACCACACTACATAACTATAGGACAATATTGTTGTCTGTATCTACTGTACTCTGCATTAGATCTCTATAGCTTATTTACTACTCTTTGCAAGTTTGTTCTGTTAAACAGCATCAATCTTATCCCCCAACCCCACTCTGCTATCATTTTTTTTTAAAGATTGAGATATAATTAATACACCATACAATTCACCTATTTAAAGTGCACAGTTCGGGCTTCCTTGGTGGTGCAGTGGTTGAGGGTCCGCCTGCCGATGCAGGGGACACGGGTTCGTGCCCAGGTCCGGGAAGATCCCACATGCCGCGGAGCGGCTGGGCCCGTGAGCCATGGCCGCTGAGCCTGCGCGTCAGGAGCCTGTGCTCCGCAATGGGAGAGGCCACAACAGTGAGAGGACCGCGTACCGCAAAAAAAAAATAAAAATAAAAAATAAATTAAAAAAAAATAAATAAATAAAGTGCACAGTTCGGCACTTCCATAGTGGTGCAGTGGTTAAGAACGCGCCTGCCAATGCAGGGGACACAGGTTCAATCCCTGGTCCGGGAAGATCCCACATGTCATGGAGCAACTAAGCCCGTGCGCCACAACTACTGAGCCTGTGGGCTACAACTACTGAAGCCCGTGCGCCTAGAGCCCGTGCTCCACAACAGAATCCCCAACAATGAGAAGCCCGCACACCACAACGAAGAGCAGCCTTTGCTCACCGCAATCAGAGAAAGCCCGCGTGCAGCAACAAAGACCCAACACAGCCAAAAATTAATTAATTAATTATTTTTAAAAGTGCACAATTCAATGGTTTTTGGTATACTACTACATTAATTTTTAAAAATTGTGGTAAGATATATATCACATAAAATTCACCATTTTTGGACGATTTTTTTAAAATGAATTTATTTTTATTTATTTTTGGCTGCGTTGGGTCTTTGTTGCTGCACATGGGCTTTCTCTAGTTGCGGTGATCAGGGGCTGCTCTTCGTTGCGGTATGCAGGCTTCTCAGTGTGGTGGCTTCTCTTGTTGTGGAGCATGGGCTCTAGGCACGTGGGCTTCAGTAGTTGCGGCTCACGGGCTCTAGAGCACAGGCTCAGTAGTTGTGGCACACGGGCTTAGCTGCTCCGTGGCATGTGGGATCTTCACTGACCAGGGCTCAAACCCGTGTCCCCTGCACTGGCAGGTGGATTCTTAACCACTGCGCCATCAGGGAAGCCCTGGACAATCTTTAAGTGTATAATTCAGTGGCTTTAATTATACTCACACTGTTGTGTAACCATAACCACTATTTCCAAAACTTTTTCTTTAGTCCAAACAGAAACTCTGTAACCATTAAATAATAATAACTCCTTATCTTTCTTCCCCACAGCCTGGTAACCTTTAATCTATTTTGTCTCTCCATGAATTTGGTATTCTACGTACGTCATTTAAGTGAAATCACATAGCATCTGTCCTTTTGTGTCTGGCTTATTTCAGATAGCATAATATTTTCAAGGTTCATCCACCTTGTAGTATGTGTCAGAACTTCTTTACTTTTTATGGCTGAATAATATTCCACTGTATGTAAATACTGCATTTTGTTTATCCATTCATCTGTGATGGATACTTGGGTTGTTTCTGTCTTTTGGCTATTATGAATAATGCTACTATGAACATTGGTATACAAGTATCTGCTTGAGTCCCTGGTTTCATTTCTTTTGGATACATACCTAGGAGCAGACCTAATTGATCATATAGTAATGAAATGTTTAGCTTTTAAACAAATTGCCAAACTGTTTTCCGTAGTGGCTGCACCACTTTACATTCCCACCAGCAATTTATGAGGGTTCCAATTTCTCCACATGTTCACCAACACTTGTATCTTTTTTTTTTTTTTTTTTTTTTTTTTTGGGCGGTACGCGGGCCCCTCACTGTTGTGGCCTCTCCCGTTGCGGAGCACAGGCTCCGGACGCGTAGGCTCAGCGGCCATGGCTCACGGGCCCAGCCGCTCCGCGGCATGTGGGATCCTCCCGGACCAGGGCATGAACCTGTGTCCCCTGCATCGGCAGGCGGACTCTCAACCACTGCACCACCAGGGAAGCCCAACACTTGTATCTTTTTTTTTTTCATAACAGTTATCCTAAAGGGTGTGAAGTGGTATCTCACGGTAATTTTCATTTTCATTCCCCTAATGACTAATGACATTGAACATTAATTTTCATGTGCTTATGGCCATTTCTATAATTTCTTTGAGGATATATCTATTCAAATCTTTTGCTCACTTTTGAATTGTGTTGTTTGGTTGTTGTTGAATTGTAGGAGTCCTTTGTATATTCTGGATACTAGACCGTTATCAGATATAATGATTTGTGAGCATTTTCTTTAACTCTGTGGGTTTGCCCTATTTTTAATTTCCAAGAAATTTTCTGTTCTGCAAATGTTCACTTTTTATGGCTTTCTGTTCTTGTTTTATGGATGCAGTAGCTTGTCATCTCTCTGAAGGTCCAGTTAGTTGGTTTTTTAAAAAAATTTTCTCCTGCTGCCTTCAATTTTTTTGTTTCCTCCAAGTTCCATTTTTCTTTTTGTTTTGCTCTCTATCTTAACATCTTAGAGAGTTTTCCCTTAAATATTTGGTCCAATTTAAATAAATATCTGCTTCTATTTAAAAGTAAAACACTTTAGGGACTTCCCTGGTGGTCTAGTGGTTAAGATGCTGTGCTTCCAGTGCAGGGGGTGTGGGTCTGACCCTGGTCTGGGAACTAAGATCCCACATGCTGTGTGGTGCAGCCAAGAAAAAAAGCCAAGTAAAACGCTTTAAAAAGCTGACTGGAAGCTCTCCATGCATACATAGAGCTGGATGGATTTCACTGAGGACCAGATGTTATCTTTAGATCCCCACTGCCTGGTCCATTTCTCAAGAGAAGAATCTTCTGTCTCAAAATTAAAAACCTGGGACTTTTCTGGTGGCACAGCGGTTAAGAATCCACCTGCCAATGCAGGGGACACGGGTTCGAGCCCTGGTCTGGGAAGATCCCACATGCCGTGGAGCAACTAAGCCCGTGTGCCACAGCTACTGAACCTGCGCTCTAGAGCCTGCAAGCCACAGCTACTGAGCCCACATGCCGCAACTACTGAAGGTTGCACACCTAGAGCTCGTGCTCTGCAACAAGAAAAGCCACCGCAATGAGAAGCCCATGCACAGCAACAAAGAGTAGCCCCCGCTTGCCACAACTAGAGAAAGGCCGAGCGCAACAAGACCCAACACAGCCAAAAAAAAAAAAAAAAAAAGAACAAACTTGGTATGATTTCAATCCTTTAAAATTTTTTAAACTTTTATGACCCAGCACATGGTCCATTCTAGACAACGTTCCATGTACACTCTACAAGAATGTGTATTCTGCAGTCAGTGGGTATAGTGTTTTACACGTCAGTCAAGTCAAGCTGGTTGACAGTCCTTGTCCTAGAGCTCAGGTTGCTGTAAGAACACCCACCATAAATGGGGTGGCTTAAACAACAAACATCCATTTCTCACAGTTCTGGAGGCAGATTTGGTGTCTGGTGAGGGTCCACTTCCTGGTTCATAAACAGTTGTCTTCTCACTCTTCATCCCCTTACAATGGCACCAATTCCACTGTAGTGGCTCCACTCCCATGACTGCATCCAAACCTAATTACATCCTAAAGGCCCCATCTCCAAATACCAACATACTGGAGGCTACAACATACGAATTTTGGTGGGAGACACAACATTCAGTCTATAGCAATCTTATTTAAGTCATACTTTTGCCAATTTTTGGTCTAGTTAGTCTGTCATTTGCTGAGAAAGGTGTATTGAGACTATAACTGTTAACTATTTCTCTTCAATTCTGTCAGTTTTTGCTTCATGTATTTTGGGGCTCCACTGTTAGGCGCATACACATTTAAAAGTATTATACGTTCTTACCCTTTTAACATTATAAAATATCCCCCTTCAACTCTAGTAATATTTCTTAAAGTCTATTTGTCTGATTACTATAGTCGCTCCAACCCACTATGGTTACTATTTGCATGGTATATCTTTTCCCTTCATTTTCCTTTCAATCTATTTGTGTCCAAATCTAAATGAGTCTCTTATAGACAGCATACAGTTGGATCTTACTTTTTAAATTCAGTCTGATAATCAATGCATTTTTTTTTTTGCGGTAAGTGGGCCTCTCACAGTTGTGGCCTCTCCCGTTGCGGAGCACAGGCTCCGGATGCGCAGGCTCAGCGGCCATGGCTCACGGGCCCAGCAGCTCCACGGCATGTGGGATCTTCCCAGAATGGGACACGAACCCGTGTCCCCTGCATCAGCAGGCAGACTCTCAACCACTGCGCCACCAGGGAAGCCCACCAATGCATTTTAAATGGAGTGTTTAGTCTAGTTGCAGTATGTAATTACTGATATGATTGAATTCAAGCCTGCCATTTTGCTATTTTTAAAAATTTTTTTGTTCCTTTTTTCCTCCTTTACTGCCCTCTTTTGTGTTAAGCAAGTATTTCTGGCGTATCATTTTAATTCCTGTATTGACTTTTTCTCTTTGTTATTACAATATGCATCTTTAACTTGTCACCATCTATTTCAGGTTAACAGTGATTTAGTTTCATTCAATATTGCAGCTTTGCTCCAATACGGCTCCATTCCTTTGTGCTAGCTGTGTCACATATATACTTCCATAAACGTTATAAAGTTAACAATAGTGTTATTATTCCTTTAATCAATCTAATGTTTTTAAAGAAATTAAGTGAAAACGATACAGACATAGTCTTTTGTATTTACCCGCATATTTACCATGTCCCATACTCTTCAGTCCTCCTTACAGACCTGAGTTACCACCTGGTGGTATTTTCTTTTGGCCTGAAGCTCGTTCTTCAGTATTTCTTACAGGGAAGATCTACCAGCACTGACCTCTCTCAATTTTTGTTAACCTGGGAATGACTTATTTCAGCTTCACTCTTGAAAGACAGGTTCGTTCACTGGATACACAATTCTCGGTTCAGTTTTCTTCCCCTTTTAGCATTTTGAATGTCATTCTACTGCTTTCTGGCCTCCATTATTTCTTATGAGTCATTATCACATTGTTTTTTTGGACATGATGAGTTATTTTTCTGCTTTTAAGACTTTCTTTCAGCAGTTTGATTATGACATACCTAGATGTGATTCCCTTTGTGTTTTCTTACATGTTCTTGGAGCTGTAGGTTAATATTTTACATCAAATTTGAGAAGTTTTCAGCCATTATTTCTTCAAATATTTTTCTTCCCCTTTCTCTCCTCTGAGATTCCCATTATAAGTATACTAGGACACATGGCATGAGGGGTGGCTGTAAGTCTGCATAGCTAAAGCTCAGCCAATGATTTAGGTGAAGACTGTATTCAAGCACCTCAAACCTGTAAGGATCCACCCTCTGCTGAACGATCTACATGTGGCTTGGGGGATGCATTCAAAGTTGTGACCTACTTTCAAGAATCCCTCATTTTGCTTTTCATCAGTATCTCGCATCTCCCCTGTACATGTGTAGTTTTCCAGTCAGCCAAGAATGTGTGGAGAGCTTATCTTAGCCCTTCTATGGTAATCTTCAGGATATTCCTCAACCCCAACTGTTACCTGGGGCAAGCGAAGCTACAGGTTTACCCTGTTCATTCCCGCATCAACTGCTTTCGTTGGAAAAGACACAGGACCCCCCTCCCCCTTTCCCGGTCACTCACACACACAAACACACTCACCCTCCTAAATGAGTACATTCCTTCTGGCAAAAAGCTGCTGGTTTCTGCAGCTAACCCTGTACTGGTAAAATCACTATTCTCACCAACCAGGTTCTTTTCTCTTCTTTTTTGCATATGCCATTGCTTATGAGAATTTGCTTCAAATCAACTTATTTTGTTCTCTTGCCTAAGGAAAAAAGACTCTAAGGAGGAGATTTGATGCTAAAGACTAATTTGACTCTTGGAAAGTTATATATTCTAGGTATTTATGTGAATTCTAACTTTTTCAGAAATGATTAAATTTCTAATAAAAGTTCCTTCCTACTTTCAAATATTTCTAAATTCTGGCAAGTGACTCAAGGTAACATTTTTAGGTTGATATAATTAAAATAAAAATGTCCTCCTAGTTAGTTATGTGGTTCAACCAAAATATCATCTACTTGGGGACTTCCCTGGTGGTCCAGTGGTTAAGAATCCGCCTTCCAATGCAGGGGACACAGGTTCGATCTCTGGTCGGGTAACTAAGATCGCACATGCTGTGGGGCAACTAAGCTTGCACGCGGCAGCTACAGAGCCCACGTGCCCTGGAGCCTGTGTACCCCAACTAGAGAAAAGTCTGCGCACCGCAACAAAAGATCCCGCGTGCCGCAAGTAGGACCAGATGCAGCAATCAATCAATCAATAAATATAATATAATATAATATAATATAATCTACTTACCTGGCTGAGTCCATATGAGGACAGCCATGCTGTTGAACAATGGGGCAGAAACTTTATGCACTGCTGAGAATGCTCTCTAGCCCCAGCTGGGCCCCTTAGGTTTTTATCTACCAATAGTATTAAGAGGTATTTAGCTTCCACACTTGTGAATTAATTGACTCTGTTCTTGAAATACTAGAATAACAGCTGTGTCACGTATAACTTCCAACCTTTTCCAGTCTGATGACCAAACTGATGACAAAAACATTTCCCATCTCACCATGTCTGTTTTGAAAGAGCCAACACCCTGAGTCTTCATGTACACAAACAGGACTCTGCTCCACAGGTAATTATAAGACCAGCTAGGACAGAGCATAATAATGTTTCTTCATATTTAATAAAATGAAAGAAACTAACCTCTTTTTTCTTCTTCTCGTTTTAGTTTATCTTCCTCTATTTCTTTCGGTAGTTTTTCCTTTTTCTCTTTCTCCACATCATTATGTAAATGTTTTGTGGTATAGCTGAGTGCTGGTGAAAGAAGGATCTCTCCATTTTTGCAGAGTTCATCACGAATTTTAATAAAAAACTGCTGAAGTTCTACCGCATCCTCATATATTTCAGAATCTGTCCTATAATAGCATTAAAAGTATTCACTGACACACAAGCTGCTTCTTTTAAACACCCTGCTTATATGTTAAAGCATTCTATGAAATGCTTCTTTAATGCATTAATTGATATAATGGTAACTTCTGTGCAGTTCTAATAAGGCTATCTCCTTAAAATTTGTCAGAACAGAATCTGAAGTGTAATTTTACCTTGGTGAGCCTCATGCTCACCAGTTGCCTTTTCCTTAAGGCTCACTCCTTGTACAGCTCATGTAAAAGGAAAGGCCTCATACAGCTTCCTGGGGAGAAACATAGCATGTTCATTAGCTGATTTTGGCAACAGAAGGGGGTTGCCACAGTCAGGGACTATACTAAGGCTCCACACCATGTGCAACACTTACTTGCATCTAATCTTTGAATTAATTTTTACTTTCTCTTAGTTAAGGGACCAACACACTGTATAAGGTATTAACAAAAGATTTAGCCCATTTTCTTCTTTTTGGATCTATATCATGGTTGCCTAGGCTGGTACAACTCCGTGAATATTTGAACCTCAACTGCAAAGTCCTAAGGGCATCGTAAAATGGTTACAGGCCTCAGAGTCAGTGTTCATGTTAGTTTCCCAGAAATAACTACATAATTCTGGGGAATCACCAGAGGCAACATAGTGAAAGATAGAAAAAAAATTATCTGTTGTCATACTGAAAACTTTCAAAAGATTCTTTCACCATTTATAAAATGAGAGGATTGGGAAAAATGAACTTCAGAATTTAGACTCAAAGAAATTCTATTACTATTTCTAATCCACTGTTGGTCTGAGGAAGGAAGATAATTCTATTAACTAAGAATATCAGGGTCTAAAAAATTATCCACAAAGGTAACCAGAGACAAAGACTTATTAGAAGCAGTCATGGAGACATTCTGGTCAGGCTAGTGTGGATGGTGTAGCAAGCCCAGTCAGCTGTTTGCTGATACGGATCACTAGAGCATCAAACTTGAACGAAGCCTCCAGAATGCTTCTCACCAGCAAAGGTGAACTGGCAATCTACAACACTGCCAATAACAACCTAAATGGATGTTTCAAGAAAGATTCTAAAATCTTTTCAGGTTATAGAAATGCTAACACTTGTAGGAAAGCAATAAAAATAAAACTGGCCAGGGGAAAAAAACTCCTACGACACTATTTTGATGCCTATTTTCTGAAAAGAGACTTCTGAAGACTGTCCGCTTGAAATTAATTTTACAAGAGCTTACAATTTTAAGTATAAAATTAAAACTGAAAACACACTTTTGATAATCCACATTACAATGAAAGGGCAGATTCATAATTCCATCATGTGCTCAGAACAGTGTGTAATTTATAAAACTTACAAATTGTTTAGCTCTGGGTTTTTCCATTTAATATTTTCAGACCTTGGTTGACCCTGAGTAACAAACTGCAGAAAGTGAAACCATGGATAAAAAGGGGAATACTGTAAAGTCACCTTGGACTCTACCTCCTAGGCCTCAAAAGCAAAAACTAACCATGTCAACAATGGGAGAAGCAAAAGAGCTCATTTCCTAGAGATACAAATCTGCTTAATTCTTAAAATAATCATGTCATCTATACAAGAAACAAAGTTGCTAGTCATCTCTCTAAGAAACAAAGTTGCTAATAATCTAAGAGACAAGTCTATTTTGGAGGACTCACAGACTAACCCCAAGATATACTGGGGGTAAGGTAGGGGGGCAGGGAGGAGAGGAGTGACTTTAGACTTAAGGACTATTTAAATAAACTGTGAATAAGAACGGAACTCTATGCTCCATGAGAGCAGGGTTTGTCTGTTTTGTCCACTGGTATACACCAAGTATCCAGAACATTCTCATAACTGGTAGTCACTCAATAAACATTTGTTGAATAAATGAAAACTAACGAATAAATGAATGCAGATTTTGACTACAATATGTCCCCCCATATTTCTCTTTATTTCTATCTGCACTGTTGAAGAATAAGGATCATTTACTAAATGTGTCACTCAAGGGCCTCTCCAATCTGACCCCAACTCCACGTGTCTCTTGAACACACCATATTCATTTCCTAACCCTATGCCTTTACTCATACCACTTACCTTATCTGAATCCCACCCATTTTCCCATTCTTCTCTGACGTCTCATGCCTTTTTAGAACTCTAACGCAGTTCCTTTACTCCACCATCTTTTACTAAATATCAAGTTGTTAAACGTTATCTCATGCCTGGAATTATTTTTCCCTAAGCATAGGCGCTATCCCAATTGCCAGACTTCAAGCCCTTAGAGCACACAGCTCAAGTCTTATCATCCCTGGCTGTGCTCCATGACTGGCCTCTTGGTGACTGGCTCAGCAGTGGCTCTCTACAGTGGGGAACAAGATGAGCCAAGCCACTTACTAGTTGTGTGACTTTGGCAATGTATTTCTCTCTGTCGTGTACATCTTCGTATACAAATTAGGAAGATTATCACCTACCTAGAAGGCTATTATAAGGGTTAGAGATTATGTACATGAAGTACTTAGCGTGGTGCTTTACAAAGGGCAGGCGCTCAATATGAACATCAAACATTACTTTTAATTTTTCTTTCAAGATCCAGAGCAAACCCAGGTTTCACAGATTCCCCAGCTGGAATCACCCCATGCCCAGTGACTAAAGGTCTAGCTCTCAGCATGATAGACTGTAAGCTCCAGGAAGGTAGGGTTTGTATTTTTAACTTTTTATATTCCCCCCAAGTGACCTCAAGAGCATATAGAAGACACACTGTAATTGCTGAACTGAAACTGTTTTCACAGCTGAGTATATACTATTGTTGTGTGGCAAATATACAGCACAGATCAAAATTAGAAGGGAATTTAAGTTTGATGGAAATTTAAATTTGATTTCTTCTTCTTTTAGAACATTTAATGTCTACAGAATGAACTTAAAAGTGACGAATCTGAGATTAAAAAGAAGTCCTTTTAGATATCTGAAATGACAATCAAATCAGTCTAACCTCAGATCAGTATCTTAGAGCTATTTTAATTTATTTAAAGCATGCTTGCATTGAACTCAAACTTTAAAAGAAAATCATATTACTATTTCTAATTGAAAGCATTTTATCCATTAAAAATACATGTTCTACGAAAGGCTATATTTTAAAAGTTTATGTTTTTCAACAGATCTTCAATTTTGTCTCATTCCTTCCCCTCATTGGCCCTAGACAATTTAGTAGTGTGCCTTCTCTCCTCCACAGACTACACTTGCTCTCTATAAGTTTTGGCTAATTAAAATTCAAAATAGCACCCCATCAACTGTAATCATGTACCTATGCTGAAATAGCACATCAAAGCAAAATTCTTTCTTCTGTTTTAAATGTCACACCTTCTCAAAAAGAAATGGTTTTGAAAACATACCGATTCATCCTCCTTGCCCTCTCCAATACTTCAAACATATGTTCTTGAAATAAATCAAGCCGCCGGTAGCGATTATTTTCAACATTCTTCCTAATTATGTCAAAAGTAAGAGGAGGTTTGTTTGGAAAGCTGGGATCCACAGCAGGAATTTCTGCTAGGGAATCACTGTAGCATCTTCCTTCATCATCCTGATGACTCATGACTGACACAAAAAGATTATGGATAAGCTCCTGAATCAGCAAGGTTACATTTGGGACATGAGAGTCCTCATCTCCTTCTAGGTCTCTCCGAGTTTCAAGCAGGACTTTGTGTAGAACAAGGGCATCTTTGTAGATCAAAGACTCGGGCTCATTGTATGTACAGGCATTGTTAAACATCATGACGAAGTCCTCAACCATGGAGTCTATATCTTGGTATTTGTTGGCCATCATGTGACTTCGAATTTTTTCCATGTCCATGGGTTTTTTAATGGTCAAATAGTAGTCAGGCAGCTCGGATCTGGAGGGAAGCCTCAGAAATATGGCACTGAGGCGGCGACCCCTCTTATCAGTATAGTTCTTTACAGCTTCATAGACTTCATTTAGTTTCTGCTGCATTGGAGTCATATATTTTGATTTTTTAGGAGAAATACCGCTCTTCCTACCTAAAGAAAGATTTATGTTAAATGGATAAAATAAAATATATGAACTTAAATTTGTAAAAAGTTGGTAGCATAACCACAAGGGACTATTCCAAGTGATTTATAAAACACAGTAATTAGTACGTTTCTAGTGAAACATACCTTATCAACAAAGAAAGAACTAGAAAAACTGTTTGCACTACTCATATTTTTGGTGGGAGAGTAAGTACTATTATGTTGAGATAGTTGTGAATAAGGTAGAATAAAGGAAATGAGTAGCTATGTGACACTCTAACTCCATCTCCTATGGTATCCTTGAGAACTGAGATTTTCATCAAGGGAGAAAAAGAGATCAAGATGTTAAAACAGAGGACACTGAATAAAAACCTTGTAGCCTTGAATCTCAACTGGGAGTAACAGTATGAACTTACGATGTATTTTCTCTTTAAATATAAAATACACACACACAAAATTTCTTAGCTCTGTCCACTGAAAATTCTAGAAACAGTGACCAACCCAGTTGTAGTATACCCCTATATAATTTTGACTATAAAGACTATAGCGCTGGAATACTGATTTCAAATACTGATGTTAGTAACTCTTTGGCAAATGGCTAATTCCTAGTCTATACAAGATGAGCCTGGTATAGCTTGAAACACTAGACAGTAAAGAATCTACCAGTGACTTCTTTCCATGGTCAGGTCGAAAGACCATAGCAGCCAGTCTGGGACAACGTAAGTATCAACAAGAACCATAATTGTAATGGGTTATAAAACTCAGCAATATGCTTAAATCTAGTAGTTCTTAATGATAAATAAAAACAAACAAACAAACAATGGGGTAGATGTTGCAAGACTTTAGTAAACCAATGCATTATTTTCTTTGTATTTCATTATTTTGAAAACTGGTAAATAAAAGGGGAAAAAAATCTAGCTTTTATCCTTTCAAAAACCAAACAATATACACAAACAAACAAAAAAACCATACCACTGGGTAACCAAACACTGGACGAGGCAAAGTTTATTTATATAGAAGTATTCCAGTTAGTAAATGAGCGAGCAATGGTAAAATTAAACTATCTCTATCTAACAGCTCTTCAATGAATTAAGCATCAATAGCTATTAACATAATTTAAAGAAACAACCAGATATTACGTGCCACGTGATGGAAGACACTATATCACCTCTGAAGTCAGTTTCTGTGTCAAAGGGAGGGGAGAATCAAATTTAAATCTAAATCTGATCGACTACCAATTTATAGGAACTAAAAAGGACAAAAGAACACGTGAAACTACAGCAAAGGGAAACAATTAGCAAAACCTAGACTGTGGGAAGCTATAGTACAAACCCAGTTTCTTCAACAAACTGCAAGGGAAAAAAAGAGAGATGGAGGGGAATTTATAGATTAAAAGAACTATCAATCAAATGCAATGTGTGGACCTTATTTGCCAAGTTGAAACTGAATCTAATCAAGCCTTTAAAGTTAACTTCCATTTATGAGAAATAAGGGAAATAAAGGAAAAAGTTAACTGACATCACAAGGAAGTGAACTAACTAATCCAGAACTTTGGACTGCACAAGAAAGTGACCAGGTTTCTAGAGTTAATGGCATGAGGATAAAAAAAGGAGGGGGACTGCTCTAAACTATGAGTTTAAGGACAAAATAATCAAATGTAATATATAGAACTTAATTAGATCCTGATTTGAAGAAACCAACTATAAATATACATTTGTGAGACAATCAGTAAAATTTGAAAATTTGTCAGGTATTAGATGAAACCAAGAAACTCCTAATTTTGTTAGGTGTGACAATGACTTCATGGCTATTTAAGAAAATATCTGCGTATTTTAGAGATGCATATTGAACTGCGTAGAAATAAAATGACATGATTGGATTTGGCTTAAAATAATTCAGAACAAAGAAAAAAGAAGGAAAAAAGGGAAGATAGGAAATAAGTATGGCAGAATCTTGATAAATGCTGAGTAACAGGTACATACAGAGATTCACTGTACTATTCTTTATACTTATATATGTTTTGAATTTTTCATAAAATTGAGAAATGAAAAAATTAACATTGATGTTAAAATTTCCTTTCCCTGAACTTTAAAAAAATGTATTTATATATATTTAGTTATTTGTTAAAGTATCTATCTGTCATTAGTTTCCTAACTCAACTTGTATAATGAATTCTAGTTTTAAAAGGCATTATATCCCTATAAATTAGAAGGTTTTCGTTTCTGCAAACCTTCTGTGTGCTTTTACAATTCCATGAAGAGATAAATGAATGGCTTGACAAAAAGGAATGATCACTTAGCAATAAATCATACCCAAAGCTATTGTAAATTCAGTTTACAGTTATTTCATATAAAAAATCAGGGTTAGTTTTTTCCCTTTTCAGCAAATATGACTCTAAAGAATATTTGACAACACCACTGTCATTTGCTTGGTATTTATTTTACTTATATATTTTAAATAAGGCAGAAACCTCTTCTTTAGCCCAATGGTACTAATTGTTTTTGCTGTCTCTCTTCTCTCTCACAGTTTTCAACCAAACAACCATCCACAGACTACACTCAAAAGACAGCCAAGTTAACTTACAGTACAGTGGCTAGACATCTCTAACCTCTCAAATTCTGTCTAGGAGGAACTACTGGGACTCATTTTTAATTCTAGTAATCAGCAAACATACAAAAAATAAAATAAAATAAAATCTGCCACTATACTCTTCCAGGCATCACATGTAGAAAAAATATCTATTCTTACTATTTAACATTTACAAAATGTCCACTGCATTCAAGAAAGCAAAACCTTTGACATTGTATTCTATTCCTCACATGCTTTTATGTTTACTTAAAATACGGAAGACAGTGCTTGAGAGGAAGTAAGAAACTCCATGCTGTAGTGCAAGTTCAATTATATTCACCAATTAATTAAATATTATTTCAGTAAATCAGCAATCTATCCTTGATGGACTGAACTGAACAATGAAGTGTGAGGCTGCCTTACTCAGTTTGAGTTTGGGAGAAGCCATGTCATCATCATCAGGCAGTGGGCCCAACTCTTTCCTTTTATCCTTGAGTAACTTCTCCAGGATGTGCGCATCATTGTACACCTATATTTAATTACAAATATAATTAAAATTATTTTTCTAAGAAGCTTTCTACTGAAGTATAATATACATCCATAAAGAAGTTTTAAAAACATAAGTTAGGATAGTTGAGAACTAAAGAAATAAAGCCTGAGATCACTACAGAGCAACAAAATCACTCCTCCGTGGGGTGGGCCTCAGCCTCAACTGGTTTGTTGTTTAAAGTTTTCCAGGTGACTCTAATGTGCACCCATGCAGGCTAAAGTTTGAGAACTACTGTACTAGAATCGTTGCAAGTTTTTGCAGAAGTTCTGAAATATATTTACATGTGTTGTTTCTTCATAAATCTCTCTTGCACTGGACCCTCAAGGTAGCAGACTTAGCTCAATGGAAATTAAAAATTAAAAACATCTGATAGTTGGAGAGAAACATCTCAAACCTTAGAAGGGATTTAACACCAGTGTGCGTTCACAGCCTGGAATCTGATCTGTGAAAAGCAACAATCCCTGCTGAGGCTCTATCTCTATGAAGACTGGGCCAAAGGTGGTAACACAGAGCCAAGGACAAGGTTATGCACCCAGTTGTTTCGCCCCCACAGCTGCCTCCTCCCACTCCCCCAACAAAGGCTCTCCTCCCTGACTGCCCCCAGAGCAGAGGGGCTGAGGGAATAACTGACCTCTCTTCTTTGGCAACCTCTCTTAAGGGTGGCTTTTTTCTTTATCAGTGGCAGACAAGTGGCACATTGGCCAATGACACTGAGGACAGTGTAAACTCCTATGACAGAAAGAACCACTTCTTTGATCACAAGCACCCTCAGTGCCTACTTTATTTTATATTGAAATGTAATAGTATAAGAAAGGAAATAAACAATTTGAAAATGTACTTTTATTTCTGGGAGATTTAAAGTAGATAAAGAAAACTCAGAAAAGATCTATGTACCCCCAATACATGCTCACTGCAGCATTATTTACAATAGCCAAGATAAGGAAACAATCTAAGCATCCATCAATGGATGAATAGATAAAGAAAATGTCACACGCACGCAGGAATATTATTCAGCCATAAAAAAATGAAATCTTGCCATCTGAGACAACGTGGATGAATCTTGAGGGCATTATGCTAAGTGAAATAAGTTAAGATGGAGAAAGACAAATACTGTATGACCTCACTTATATGGAATCTAAAAACAGCCCCCCCCCAAAAAAAACCCAAGCTCATAGATATGGAGAACAGATTGGTGGCTGCCTGAGGTGGGGGTAGGGGACGGGCAAAATGAATGAAGGAGATCAAAGGTACAAGCTTCCAGTTATAAAATAAATAAGTCATGGGGATGTAATATATGGTGACTATAGTTAATAATACTGTATTGCATATTTGAAAGTTCCTAAGAGAATAGATCTCAAAAGTTCTTATCACAAGAAAAAAAATCTGTAACTACATATGGTGATGGAGGTTAACTAGACTTACTGCAGTGATCATTTTGCAATATATATAAATATCAAACCTCTATGTTGTACACTTGAAACATGTCACTTATACCTCAATTAAAAAAATTAAGTAAAGGACATAAAATAGAAAAAAAATATGAAAGGAAGAATGTATCTTAGCTTTACTGACAAAGAACTAAAACTCAAGATGCTTCATAACAAAATCAATTATTCAAAGGTGCATTACTGGGAATATCCTGATATTTATATACTTATACAATTTTCCGGACTATCCTTAGAGAAGTAGGGCTACTGAGGATAGTAACAATAAAATGATGGTGAAAGATTTTACTGTCCTTGGCTTTCATTTGAGTGTCTGAATACCAGGCACTGTGCTACACGCTCTGTAAATATTATCTCATTTAAATCCTGTACTAACCCGGATGCAAGTACTGCTATTATCTCCACTTTACAGATGAGGCTCAGAAAAGATAAGTTACTTACACAGGGGTTGGCAGAGTAGGACTCAAATCTAGGACGTCAGATTACACTTGACGCTCTGGATCCATGGATATGGAACCCATGGGATTCGCAGGGTCGACTGTACTATGCCATTTTATATAAGAGACTTGAGCATCTGTGGATTTTGGTATCCACAGGGGTCCCGGAACCAACTCCCCACCCCCGATACAGAGGGACAGCTGTACAGAGTATAAACTCTTAACATTTACAGTGTCCTGCCTCCCATTTTAAATAATTAAGAAAAGACAAAATATTAAGCTAGTCACTGAGAAGAGCAACCTAAGTTAGGCCTCTAGACCTGGTCTCTCAAGATCAAAAGAAAATGTACCTACTCCAGGATTCCCACACGTCCTCACCTGGGAGCCCTCCTCGTTGTAGTGCCTGGCATTCCGGAACATCAGCTTCATGTCTTCTATCATTCCCTCTTCCCCTGCATATTTGTCATTGCGGATGTTATGTTCAATTATTTTCAAGTCCATTGGCTCCAAGATGATTTTATAATAATCAGGATAGTCCTTTTTGGATGGTTTAACCATAAATAGATCACAAAGTCTTCTGCCTGAACCTGGCTCACGAGCTTCAAGAACAACATTGAACAAGATTTTCATTCGCTGCTTTCTAATGTTCTTTTTACTGTTGAGGGGGGAGGGAGAAAAGGGGGAAAATGAGAACAGGTTCAGTTTTCTTGATATAAGGATGAACACGAAATAAAACAAATTAATCTTGTGGGCAGGTGCTTCATAATGATTATAATGTGTTGATTATGTATGGCACAAACACAGTAAACATGCTGGAAGCTATAAGCAAATATTAGGAAATTTTTCAAAATAGTTAAAACATAGTGACTCTGGCAGGAGCACCCCCCAAGAACACCAGACAAACGTGTTTACAATATTTATGAAATGCAATGCTTGAAAAAAGATCTTGTCTAATGTCAAAGAAAATGAAATTCTGTTATCAATTGAAATATATTTTTTAAGAACAGAGCAAAAGTGGAATAAAACTGCTGATTCCCTACTAACAGTTCTCCCTTAAACAAACACAAAGAGAAGTGTCCCATCTCCTATGACAACCACTCCTGAACACCTGCATATCCTGAGGGGATGATGAGAGAGGAAGAACTCTCTCAGTCCAGGACTTTAGCAAGTGAATAATAAAAGGGGAATGCAGGACAAAGCTCCAACATCACAGAGCTCCACATCTGAGCAGAGATTAGAACACAGATGACTTTAGCCTTCAAGAAGCCTCTAAAGAAAAATTTCAGAACCTGAATTTGATATCACAGAATTTGGTACCTGGTCCAATAACTGAAATTTACTGCTTTAGGACTTGTAACACTTATAGTACCCTTTCTCCATTTGTATCACTCACTTCAAGAGAGTGATATGTAACTGGTTTCCATCCTCAAAGGCAAGCAGAACTTTTGTCATTAGGGACAAACAATCTTCTCTGAACTAATCCAGTTTTGTTATTTTGTTTTTCCAGATCCTTATATTGCCTTTGAGACCGAGACCCACAGGCCCATTACTTTTAATCTGACTGCCAGAAAAAACTCAGAGCTAAACTTCATGTTCTTTTATAACTGTATTAGCTTGGGTGGCTGGTATATTTACTTTATCCTTTTCCAATATGATGTTGAACCTTATTATATCCACACTTTTGAAAGTAACTTTGAAAGACAGCTACCATATTTCCCTATGTGATACTTTCTGGTTACTGTTTTCAATGTCACTTTGATTTTTAGATTCTTCTTTAAACCCCTCTATTCATCCTCTCTTCCTCCCTCAGACTAGGAACTATAAACAGTTTGTTCACTCTTCCCTATTTTGGGAAAGGTGCATAAAATTAAATCCCAGACCTTGTAACTGGCATACTCATTCTTTTTCAATCAGCACCTGTGAAGATACTTCGACAAAATACATCTTAAGGGGGTTCAAAACCAAGGTTGTTTGTCATTATGCACTTAAGGGTGCCATACTTAAGGGGATGTCAATTCAGGTCACAGACACATAATAAATATACAGTTTTAGAAGTTTACAGGAGATGGGCCATAATTGGTTCTGTGCTAACAAAATCAGTATATTACAGCAATTTTCCAATAAATGAAACTCAAGAGAAATGGGTGCCTTTTCTAATTTGCACAAAGATTATGAGCTGGTAGGGGCTTCACTCTGAATCCCTGATTTTCCAGGACCACCATCTGACCCCTAAACCCAGCCTAAAACACTGAAATCAATGTCACTTTTTGCTTCTCTTAGTTTATCACCAAGTCCTAGAGGACCTCCATAGCGCTTCTAGATCTGATCTTTCCTTTTAATTTTTCCTGCCATGGTGTTAGTCCTAACCTTCATAGTTTGTGGCTGACCACTTTCTCAAATGTCCTTATCATTATTCTTCCTATGAAGCTATTATTTATTACGTATTTGTATTTGGATATACACACAAGATTCCTATTTATAGTTACAGCTAACACTTCTACCACATGCTAGGGACTGTGCTAAGCACTATCATTTAATCTTCAAACTCTGAGAACCAGGTACAATTATTATCCCAACTTTGCAGATATAAAAACAGAGGCTTAGAGACTCAAGTGAATACCTAAGGCCATAAAGTGACTAATCAGAACTGAGACTTGAATCAGCTGATAATCACCAGACTGCTTTTATCATGCAAATGGATGATAAGAAGTTAGCTCTTACCAAGGGCCTCTCTAATCAAAGTCAACCCTGCTCACAGGCTTCAAAGTCTCCCAGCATTTAATTTAACTCCCTGGCCCTAGACCTTCAGTGGTGCCTGCTGTGAAGCTAAGTAAACCCAAAGGTTGTTTCTTTTACAAGGCTTTCTATATTTCATCTTCAAGTCTTCAAGGACTTTTTTACTCACCTTTTTAAGGAGTTTCCCAGACTAGTAACATCTGACTAAAAACAAAATGAAATCTACCATGTCTTGATGCCAGCAGGAAATACTGCTAGAAAATAATCAGAGTGAGTACATTTAGTGAGTACTCACTGCATCCAGGCCCAGTTCTATGGGCTTTAAACATACTAAGCAATCAGGTCTTCACAACAATCCTATGCAGGTAATGTCATCAACTCCTTTTTCAGATGAGGAAATTGAGATGAGGCTCAGAACACAGCTGATAAGAACAACTGGGATTTGAACTTGGGCAGTAAGGCTCTAGAGCTCGGGGTTGTAACACTACTCCACGATGCCCCACATTTCTATTTCTTCTACTACTACCCAGAACCAGTGCCATATACTATGAATGATATAAAAGAAATACAATCCGTTGTCTTTTCTTTAAATTTACTATCTAAGAAAACTTTTCTTAAGGAAAATATTAGGAAGAAGATAATAATACAGTAATTTTGTAGAGTAGACTACATATGGTAGCAACATAAAGATAACTTTAGAACATCTAACTTTTAAGAAAAAGCATGATAGGGAAATCACATTTCCTAAAGCTATTTGGGCAATCACACAACACTTCCATACAATTATACAACTGTGTACCTTAAACAATTATTTTACTACAGCGTTCACACGTAAGTTCATTTGTTTTTAACCTGCCTCTTTTCCTGGCCAATAAATTCCTGGAAGAGGTAGAGGTGATGACTAAATGTTCTCCTTTATGACCTGTGAGCAGAGTCTGGTGTTCTGCAAACAACTGACACTCCATGAATGCCAGATGGCAAAGGTGAAAATAAAAGCACCACACAATGATTACTAGGACCATAACATGGCAACTTATGGGCTGTTTTTAAAAATCGTAAGTAACATGCAAAAGAATGGATGCTTTTAAAGAAATAAAACATGGACAAGATCAGAGACTGAAGAATGTATTTATGCTCAAGAAGCAGTAACCCAATGCATAGGTGCCAACATAGACTGACATCACTAGGATTGTCAACACTGATTATGATCCCTCCACCATCCCCCAATCTATAAAAGACAATCAGCACCTGCCAGCCCCTGGACACTGGCAATGCTACCATATTCTCAGCCTCTCTACCTCGGCTGCAGAAGCACAGCCACAATGACTGCTGTGGGGGCTTACTGCCCCTGGCAAAGCTGGCAACAAATTACAGCTCCTGAATATACCTAGGCTAATTCTCCTTTTACTAACTATACTTCTAAACTGTACTGCTTTCTTTACTCATAAAATAAACTGGCATCCAAATAAAAACCATTATTCACATGCTTAAGGCTGCACTTTTCACCTAATCAGTACTGACCATGCCATAAAAGTTACACTTTAAAAAATATGTTTATGCATAAAAAAGGACTGCACACCTGGATAGCCTCCTGAGACCCAACATCTCACTGTCAAGAGTGTTCCTGGGAAAGCAGAAACAAACATTACATGTGAAGAGAAACAAAACAAGCAACATTGGAGGTCATGTACAAACCAAATATGGTTGAGAAAAAAGAGGATTATTCAATCCAAAGGATAAAAGGTTTTAAGAATACTTGGAACATTTCAACATGGAAGATAGCAGGTGGATTTTTGGGTAGAGGGTTTGGGGAGAAGAATACATTCCCAGAATGAAGAGAACATACCCGCAGTCATTTTTCTCACAATCTTTGATATGAAAAAAATAACGCAAAGACAGAATCATACACAACACTTAGGAGTCAAGTCAAGTGGTACTTGAAAACTTGGCCCTGACTTCTCTGGATAAGCTTAACTTAACCTACTAGGCTGTCATGTTTGCCTGAATTCTGGAGAAGTCTGTTTCTTATTACCAAAACCTCTTAACATAACTACCTTCTAAAAGGCTGGTTATGTTATTTCCTTTGTCACAGTCCAAAGTATAGGACTTGCTTCTGTCAACCTCTTAATGTGTGCTCGTGCCTGTATTTCAAACCCAGATATGTTATTTTATTGCTTTAGCTATGATTTATATTTGTTCTTCTCTTACGTGTATTTTTCACTTCATTAAACAAAACACTTCCTAAGAAACGTGTGCACAAAAAGACTTTTTGTCTGAAGTGGGATTTTATTATTTCAAGAACATAATGCTTTTCTTTTTATGGAAGGTTTTAGAATAACAACGTTCATTTAATCTATCTGGGTTGTCCCACAAAGTACAAGCCACAGATATTTTTTTAAGGCTCTGGCCTGGGCTAACGCGTCCTTGGAACGGTTTTCTTAACGCTCAACTAGCTTAGGGTCTCTCTTTTCAGTCAGTGCTGGCACTAACTGTACCATCACTTTTGCCTCCATTACCTTCTTTTGCCTGAGAAGTTTTTATCTTTGATTGGTGACTGATCTGGAAAACACAGGTGATGCTGTAGTAGTTATATAATTACACTCAAAGATGTTCTTGATTTGATGCCTCTGATCTGGTTTCACATTTTTCCTCCGTTGTCCCTGGTATAACAAGGAATTAAGAACTTGGAAGGATGAAATTCATAGGCCAGTAATGGAGGAGACTCACATCTCAGGGCACACCAATCAATTTAGTTACCTTGGCATAGCATAGCAAAGTTATTTTCAAAGCTAAAAAAAATTTCCCAAATGCTATTTATAGGGAAAGACAAGACAGCTTGTCTTTTCTAAACCACTTTTTAAAATCCTCAGGTCTCAGTGCATCTACTAATACATGAACAGAACTGTATCAATAGTTACTAATGATTTCTTCACTCAATTTTGAATCTGTCAAGCCCTGCTATTAGTGATGGAGCTTATTCCTTGTTTAAGGTATCCTCCCTGCTGTTACAAAGATGGTGAGACAGTTAAGGCTGAGGAAGAATATGGTGTTCCACAAAGATCAGGCCAGAGAAACTCCACGTGGGAGGCACAGACAAAAGAGATGGTCTTGCATGATTCTTTACAGGAGTCCAGCTTCAGAATCTCACAGTAAGGCCCCCCCTCCATAAAACCCATGAGAAAAAGGAAGGGTTAGGGAAGTTGACAGAAAGGTTAGAAAGAAAAGAAAACCAAATATCTAGCTTAACCTTTTATGAACTACAAGAAGTTATGACTTTGTATCTTACAATCTGACATCCTTAGAATGGCAAATAAAGATCAGATTAACAAGGAAAAACAAACGGGTAAGAATAATGACTTACTTCACTACAGTGGTAGTACTAATTTTTTTTTTGTAATTCACCATGTAGAAATTACCTAAATTAGATTTAAGGGGCATTCTTAAATGCCACATTAAAACAAAATAACCTGGACAGCAAAAAGAATAACATGTTTTGCCAAGCTACATAAGTAGTTATTTTTATCTATGTTATCTAAAGCCAATACGGTACAAAAAAAGCACTAATCATACAATTTACAAATGAATTTTTAAATGTTATAAAACAGTTAAAGCTTATAAGATACTTCATACTTGACAGCTTAAAGAAACATTTTTCTGCACTTAAATCTAAAACAAAATTAAAAGAAACAGAGAAGATGTCTCCAGCTATAAGAAGAGTATCTACCTTTTTCTTTTGGCACTACCAGTATCAGAGGTTGCTGAAGAAATCATGCTGTCTCCATCCTCAATGTCATCTCTCCTGGCAAGCTCCTTCTTCTTTGCCTAAAACAGAGCAGACCCTGGGAGTCAAGCTCACTCTGCCGAACACTTCTAGAATATACAAATATTAAAAGACCCATGGCCTCAGATGCGCTCCAAGGTGTGCTCTCAGAAAGGATTCAATAAACTCATGGACACTGTACAATGATTAATTAGCCTTAAGATGTCCCTTCTCCTAGGACCAACCCTACCTTAACAGAAACAGAGTCTAGAACCAAAGAAATAAAACCTAAATGACAGAATATCATCTGTGATTAGAGGGAAACTTCCTGACATCCCTAACATTACTCCCCAGGGACAAATCCCTGCTTCTTCCACTCACAAAGCTAAACCAGTCTAAACTATTATTTCTACTCTACATGGTCCTGAAAACTCTTAAAAACATATTCAGCAGTACTTGTGGCTGAAATGAATGACGTGATATTGCTGGAGGGAAATCACGTATCTTAAAAGAACACACTCAAAATGTGTAAAATTATTTCAATTATACATACAACAACTTAGCAAAACCAAGAAATCATACCTGCATGACTTGCTGCAGTTTTAGAACTCGTTTGTAGATGGCTGAGTTGGGAACATTATAGCGTTTGGCATTTTCAAACATTAAATTCAGATCACACTCCAAATGATCTAAAGTTTCATATTCTTGATTCTTTAGCTTTGTTCTGTGAAAGACAAACACATGGCTAGAATCTTCCATTATGAAAATTATGAAACACACTTCCTGAAAGTCCAGTGCAAAAATCCTGACAATCACTACAAGGTATCTTTACCAGTGATACTGATTAGAGGCCTAGAAGTGACAATTTCAATATACAGAGTGAAGAGGCAAAAGCACCATTTAGACAATATGACAATTTAACTGAAAATCCAAAAGAATAAACATTACAAGAAGTAATAAGAGAACCTAGTAAGGTGGTCAGTTACAAAGCAAACATATTAGCAAAAATCGTAAGAGAAAAATCCTGTTAGTGGCTAACATGCAAACCCTAGGAAGAGATAAAAATCAGGGAAGTTTTAAGCTACCTTAATGAAGAATCATGGTGATCTACACATTTTAGAAAATAAGAGGCCATTCCACTTGATGAGCGTTAAAGAAAAGAGAAAGTACTGGCAACTCCATGAAGGAGCGTTTAGAATAATACACATTTAACCTCCAGGCGAATTGCATATGGGCAATGAAGAGCGGTCCTTTTTGTTTTTTGGCTGTGCTGCTCAGCTTGCGGGATCTTAGTTCCCCAACCAGGGATTGAACCCGGTCCCGGCAGTGAAAGCGCTGAGTCCTAACCACTGGACCACCGAGGAATTCCCTGAAGAGCAGTCTTTTTTTTTTTTTTTTTTTTGCGGTACGTGGGCCTCTCACTGTTGTGGCCTCTCCCGTTGCGGAGCATAGGTTCCGGACACGCAGGCTCAGTGGCCATGGCTCACGGGCCCAGCCGCTCCGTGGCATGTGGGATCTTCCCGGACCAGGGCACGAACCCGTGTCCCCTGCATCGGCAGGCGGACTCTCCACCACTGCGCCACCAGGGAAGCCCAAGAGCAGTCTTAAGATGATAAATGAGAGACAGGTATGTCAGAGTCCCTTCACTACTCCTCCTCCAATACAAACATTTGTAATTAATTATGATGGCTTAATATTGAGGTTTTTACTTACCCTAAGTCTTAAGAATTCCAATAGCTGTCTCAGACACTAAGGCTATTACTAACACCAACTCTCATAAAGTCCCTATACAAAGTAAGGCTTATGTTAGAAAAGTCTAACTTGGAAGAAGGTTGCAGGCAGGTGACTGGGCTGGCTGAGGATTTGCCTTCTTTTGAACTAATCTACTTAATTAGATTGAATTTTAAAAGACTGAGGGAGAAAAGAAACTAAGGACAAAAATCAATCAATTAAAAAGGAACCTCTTAACGTCTACGAGACTGTCACCATCCTTTCCAAGGCAAAGGGTACAAAAAACAAATTTCTAGTCCATTTTCTTAACGAAACGCAGCCTTAATTTCCATGTTATTGTTCATTTTTATTTTATTTTTTGGTCATGCCACACGGCATGTGGGATCTTCAGTTCCCCAACCAGGGATCGAACCCGTGCCCCTGCAATGGAAGTGCCAACTCTTAATCACTGGACCACCAGGGAAGTCCCTCCATGTTATTTTTAAGAAGGCCAAATAAACTAATTTTCTATAACCTACTCGTGTCCCAAACCTCCAAAGTTTGGATTAAATAAAAACACCATAAACTTTACTGATCAAATAAGGAAAACAGACGTTACAAATGCAAAACCACAAAACGTTAGGCAACCTTATTCCTAGAATCCAGCAAGTACAAGGATTTTAATTCCTACTGAAAGCTAGCTATCTGCCATGAAAACACCATTTAAACATCAGCTGACTCTGACCTTGCCCATTTAAGGTAATTTTACTTGCGTCTTGCCTCTATCTGGGTATACCACAAAACCTAACCCACGCTGTAAGAGTCACAAAACAGCATATTTTATAACATTATTTATTTCCTACTATTGTTAATGATATTGTGGTGGTTCAAGTATTTTGCCTGGCTGAATTCCCAATGATCATTTTAACATTTTAACATTTTCTAAACAGAAAAGGGAAACCATGATGAACCATCTCTCAGGTATTATTTCAGCTAATGAGTTCTCTAAGAGCTGACAATGCTCATTCTGCAGATTTAACTACAGATACAAAATTTAAATGCAGATAAACTGTTGTAATTAAAATATTGATAAAAGGTATAAGAAGAGAAATTCTTGCACAATTATAAGAAAATGAACAGTTAAATTCTGAGCTGCATGACTTTTTTTTTTTTTTTTTTTTTGTGGTACACGGGCCTCTCACTGTTGTGGCCTCTCCCGTTGTGGAGCACAGGCTCTAGACGCGCAGGCTCAGCGGCCATGGCTCACGGGCCCAGCCGCTCCGCGGCATGTGGGATCTTCCCAGACCGGGGCACAAACCCGTGTCCCCTGCCATCGGCAGGCGGACTCTCAACCACCGCGCCACCAGGGAAGCCCTGCGTGACTTTTTATAATTCATAATCTGACACAAAAATGCCTAGCTGGGACATCTTTTATTTGCCTCTTGACTCTACTGCAGTACAAAGAACATCATTTGTAGTTAATCAAATTTATTTCTCACTTTTATATAGGAGTGATATTTAAGTACACTTTAGACATGTGAAAAACATTTTTACCTTTATTACCTTTATCCATTTTAGAAAGGAAGATACATGTGCAGGCTCAATCACAAGAAAATAGATTTATACTGAGTAATGTAGAAGATATCTTACCTGATCTGTTGTAGTGATATGGGCATTTTAATTTGCTGATAATAATCAGGGTATTTTTTCTTTGAAGGCAAATGGAAAAAAGGTTCAGCTATTAGCTGCCCTTGGTTATTCCGACAGCTCCTAACTGTGTCGTAAAGCTGATAAAAAGGATTTGAAACATCCATAAATGAAGTAATGCTCTCTGCTTCCGACTCTCCTTCTTCGTAACGTGCAGCTACAAAGACATAAAAGATATTTATAGGGGACAGCAGAAACTAACACAACACTGTAAAGCAATTATACTCCAATAAAGATGTTAAAAATATATATATTTATAAGGGGAAGAAACAAACATTTTTTTAAGTTCATTTAACAACCTTCCAGATTATGCTATGTATGTTTGAGAATACTGTGTTTTGTATGTTTGAGAATACTTGTTTTAAAAGAATAGTCTCTAGGCTTCATAAAGATGCTGTTAGTAATGCTTAGTAAAATTGTATGTTTACTCAGAGAAATGTTACACAGAAATAGAATAGAATGTTACATGGTAAAAGTTATACCATCTTTAAAAGGTTACAAAATAGTTTCTCTGCCATCTTCTGAGACTCCTTGCTTATGTGTGCTTGGACAAGAAAAGGAGCAAGTAGCCATTCTCAGATCTCAGAACTAAAGTGACAGCATGTAGCTTAGGATAGTATAAATGTAGACGGGGCTGATACCAACAGATTTGATTTAGCTTTAAGTCTCTGACTTTGCCCCACTGATCTATAGCATCCCTTAGGAATGATGTTTTCCTTTATTGAGAAAATTTTCAGGTAGAAGCTCATCATAAGAACACCAAAACAAAACATGTAATCACTTCTACAGAAATACAAAATATATTGCTCATTTCTCTGAACTCTTAAACAGTATATAATGACCCGATTTAAATTTTTTCTTAAGGGATGAGGATAACCAAAATCACTATGTGCTCCCATGTAAGTATGATAATCACTTATTAAGTACTTAGTTATTCATTAAGAGCTTGATAAGCACCACCCTCAGGTAATCCTAACGTCACCACACAGAACAGGTACTGTCATTTCTTTTCCAAATGAGAAAACTGGGCATGAGGAGCTGATGACTGGCCAAAGTCAGCTAGCCTACAGCGCAGCTGAGAAGGGATTTGGATTTAGTCATGGAGCTAGAAAGAAAGACAGAATTTGAAACTACATAGTCTTTTCTAACTCCACTACCTCGAATCTTTTCATAAAGCTCTTGCACGTCTTTTACTGAATTTAAACCTAGGTATATGTTTTATTGCTACTGTAAACTGTATCTTTTTAAAAAATTACATTTTCTTTTTATGGCTGATTCCAGAAATGAAGGAGATTGTTTTTCTTTTCTCTCTTTTTTTTTGGGCTGTGCTGGGTCTTCGTTGCTGCGCATGGGCTTTTCTCTAGTAGCGGCGAGCTGGAGCTACTCTTCATTGCGATGCGCGGGCTTCTCATTGCGGTAGCTTCTCTTGTGGAGCAGGGCTCTAGGCGCGCGAGCTTCAGTTGCAGCACGCGGGTTCAGTAGCTGCGGCACGCAGGCCCCAGAGCACGTGGGCTTTAGTTGTGGCGCACAGGCTTAGTAGTTGTGTCGTGTGGGCTCTAGAGCACGCGGGCTAGGTAGTTATGGCGCGCGGGCTCAGTAGTTGTGGCGCACAGGCTTAGTTGCCCTGCAGCATGTGGGATCTTCCTGGACCAGGGATTGAACCCGTGTCGCCTACATTGGGAGACGGATTCTAAACCACTGGACCACCAGGGAAGTCTGAAGTAGATTTTTGTATAATAATCTTACATTAGCATTTTATTATTCTTATTAATTCTAATAATCTGTCTGTAGTTTTTAAAAATTATTTATTTATTTATTTATTATTTTTGGCTGTGTTGGGTCTTCGTTTCTGTGCGAGGGCCTTCTCTAGTTGCGGCGAGCGGGGGCCGCTCTTCACCGCGGTGCACGGGTCTCTCACTGTCGCGGCCTCTCTTGTTGTGGAGCACAGGCTCCAGACACACAGGCTCAGTAGTTGTGGCTCACGGGTCTAGTTGCTCTGCAGTACGTGGGATCTTCCCAGACCAGGGCTCGAACCCGTGTCCCCTGCATTGGCAGGCAGATTCTCAACCACTGCGCCACCAGGGAAGCCCCGTCTGTAGTTTTTTAACTAGAAAACTCAAAAAATAATCTATCAACTGCAATCCTTATAAATCCTTCTTTTCTGATCCTTATAACTTCACTGTTATCAGTGTATGCTGGCTAGTACTTTGACCAAGAGGTAACAACGTTCTTAACTTTGTTTCTTATGGTAGGGGGAATGCTACAAATACTTCTCCAATGAAAATGGAGATGCCCTGTATCAAGTTAGGAAAGATCCCCTTCTATTCTTAGTTTGCTAAGCTTTTATCATGAATGGGAACTGAAACATTAATCAAATGCATTTGCTAAGCCAATAGTATTGTTTTCCTCCTTTAATCTACCAATGTAATGAATAATACTTCTTTCTAATGTTGAACTAACCTAGTATTCCTGGAATAAACCCAATTGTGTTATCATGTATTATCTTTCATATATACTGCTAGATACAGTGTGTTTATATTTTGTTTAGTTTTGGTTTTATATCAGATTCAAAGAATGAATTGGGGAGCTCTTTTTTATTCACTGCTGGGGTTTATGTATAATTCTGTTCCTTGAATGTTTGGCCTGGTGTTTTCTATGCAGGAATATTTGTAAATAGTAATTTAATTTCTTTAACGGTGATATAACTAATCAGCCTTTTTATTCTTGAATCAGTTTTTAGACTTTTATCATTTTCTAGGAATTTATCCATTTCATCTAAATTTTCAAATTTATTTGCATTATGCTGTTCTTACATTCTTTTTTTATTCTCTGTATGCTCCCCCTTTCCCCTAATATTTTCTGTTTGTGCCTTCTGTTTCTTTCTTGATAATCTCACTACAGACTTATCTATTTTATTAACCGCTGTAACAGAAAAACTTGGACTTTATTGCTCTTTTCCATTATAGATTTCCTTTCTAATGAATTAACCTCTGCTCTTTTTCTTTTTTCTAACATCTCTGCTCTTCTTATTATTTACTTATGTTGGATGCTTATTAGTTCACTGACTGACTTTCAGCTGCTTTTCTTTCTAAACAGAAGCAGTCAGACCTGTAAATTTCCTTCTGAAGTATCACTGTAACTGAACCTCCACTGTTTTGATATGTATTATTTTCATTATTGTTATTGTTCAGTTTCAAGTAATTAAACTTCTATTATAATTACTCCTTTTAAAAATTGTATCTTTGGGACTTCCCTGGTGGTCCAGTCGGTAAGACTCTGTGCTTCCAATGCAGGGGCCTGGGTTCGACCCCTGGTCGGGGAACTAGCATGCATGCATGCCACAACTAAGAGCCTGCATCCCACAACTAAGAGCCTGAATGCTGTAGCGAAAATCCGTGTGCTGCAACTAAGACCCAGAGCAGCCAAAATAAATAAATAAATAAATATTAAAAAAAATAATATCTTTTCATTATTAGTTGCTATCATAGCTGCATTGTTCTCAGAAACATGGCCTGTATAATACCCGATCTTTCAAATTTGTTGAAATTTGTTTCATGGCTAAGTACATGGTCAATTTTTGTAATATTCCATGTGAACCAGGGAAGAACATGTATTCTCTAATTGTAGAATACTTGTCTGTTATAACCATCTTGTTGTGGTAGGCTGAATGATAGGTCCCCACATACAACCATGTCCTAATCCACAGAACCTGTGAATATTACCTTATATGGCAAAAGAAACTTTGCAGATATGATTGAGAGGAATTTTGAGTGTGGGAGATTATCCTGGATTAATCTCTGGGCACTAAACATAATCACAGGGTATTTATGAAAGGCAGGCAAGAAGGTCAAAGGAGGAAGGAGACAGGGTGACAGATGCAGACTGGAGTGCTGTGGTCTGAATGGAGAGGAAAGGGCCATGGAATACAGGTAGCTCTAGAAACTGGAAAAGGCAAGGAAGTGTATTATCCCCTAAAGCCTCCAGAAGGAACACTAGCCTGCCAACAACCTGATTTTAGACTTCTGACATCCAGAACTGAAGAGAATAAATTTGTGTGGTCTTAAGCCAGTTAAGTTTGTGGTAATTTGTTTTGTTTTAGCAGCAATAGGGAACAAATACACTTGTGAGGAAGTGTATTCATGTCTTCTCTGTCTTCACTGTTTTGGCTGTTTATCTAGCAATTGACAGAAGCAGGCTCCCACTCTAAGGGCAATGTTTTCACTTTCTCCAAGAAGTTCCATCTGTTTGTTTCATGTATTTTGAGCCCTTTTATAATTTATCTTCCTCATGCAATAAACCTTTTATCATTATGAGGTGAACCCATTTTATCTTTGGGAATGCATTGTTTGAAAGTCCATTTTAAGAGAAGTCAACGTAACTACGCTTTGGTTATTATTTGCCAGGTATATCTTTTTCCATCCTTTGACATTCAACTTTCAAGTACACAGTTTTATATTGAAGATGTATCTCTTGTAACTAGCATATAACCTGATTTTTTAAATATACAATCTGGAACTGTCTTAATTGGAAATTTTAGGCCACTAACACTGATTTCTGCTATAATTTTTGGAGTTGTTTCTATGTATCCCACGTTTTCTATGTTTACTTTTGCCTTCTTGCCTTATCTTGTGTTGGTGGGAGAAGACTGCAAGCTGTACCTGTTTTCTTCTTTTCCTATTGCTTACTTCGTTCCTCTTCTTATAGTGACTGGGGACGGGTGCTCTTCTCCACCTCCTTCTCCACCCCCTCAGGGACATGCAGTGTGGTTTGCCTCTAAAACAAATCACCTCAAGAGGCCAGGCCACACTTCGAATTCTTATGCCTTCTTTCCATCAGCTCTTTCTTGTTGCTCCAAGATCATGAGTTATCCTTTCTTTTCTATTTTCACTGTACCTACCCCTAAGTTGTTTCCAGGAGCAGGAAGTAGAAAACCAAATATATTAAAACTTCAACTAAATTAAGGATAAACAGGTTCTGAATAACAGCCTCAAGGATCTACTACATACAAAGTTGGTTGGCATCTACTTTGTTTTCTTAATACCTGAGATTACTAAATTAAGAATCCTCTTGTGACAAAGGTACTATTTATTAGAAAAAAAAAACAATAAATGCTTTTTAAGAATTTTGTGAGTGGTATGGTCTTCCTTAAATTTGTTATACTACTATAAGGTTAATGAAGTAACCAAATGTTAGAAGGAAACCTAAACATAACATGTGTGTCACTTTTACAGTTAGCACAAAACAAAGATAATGAAGAGATAAATTTTCTTTCAATTTTTGATAAGGCCCGATTTAAGTTAAAAAAATTAATTCTGTAGATGAGTGTCAAAAAATTAAATTCATACTCCAGCAGTCTAGAGTAATTATGAAATTCTATAGACTTGGGACTTCCCTGGTGGCACAGTGGTTAAGAATCCACCTGCCAGTGCAGGGGACACGAGTTCGAGCCCTGGTCCAGGAAGATCTCACATGCCATGGAGCAACTAAGCCCGTGCGCCACAACTACTGAGGCTGCGCTCTACAGCCTGCAAGCCACAACTACTGAGCCCCCGCACGCCTAGAGCCCGTGCTCCACAAGAGAAGCCACCGCAATGAGAAGTCCGAGCACTGCAATGAAGAGTATCCCCCGCTCGCCACAACTAGAGAAAGCCCACACGCAGCAACAAAGACCCAACGCAGCCAAAAATAAATAAATAAATTAATTAATTATTTTAAAAAAGGAAATTCCACAGACTTAGTAGAAAATAAGACATAGCTAGAAAAATCTCTTGTCACACCTGATTATAAAATCAAAAGAGTAATTTCATAAAATGAATTGTATATCTACATATAAAAAATACGTACAGTAAAATAAAAAAAATATTATATCACACTTAGGAGAAAGACAATGAAATCAAATATACCTCTACAGCTGTTCTTTATTACTATTTTACGAACTGTGTACTTCTACACGGATTCCTAGCGCCCAGTGCCCTTTGTTTCGCTTGTTTAAATGAGAATGCTGCTCTGATCATAATTTACAGCTATCTTTAAATCATAAGCTCTAGGTGAGAAAAAATTATAGTCTACTGAAAATATAAGCCTGGAAATCTAAGATGATGTGAATGTCTCCCTGGGATTTCCTGATGGTGTCACTAGCACTCACTATCATCACAGGTTTGAAACCAGAATCTGCTAAGGCTATCAAACTAATTGATTTTGCACAAGTATTTATTTACTTTGATACATGCTTTTAACACGAAATAAAGTAGTAATAAGCTCTTGATAAGTTTGCCAACCAAGAGTGCAATTAAAAATGTAACAAAACACGTATGTACTCCATAAAAAGACAAACTCCCAGCCAGACCAAAATAACTATAATTTTCCTTAACCAGAAGGATCCACTGAGACGCCACTTAACTAGTCACAACTTAATGCCTACCAGCTAAAGCAGCATCCTCTTCACTTTCTGAGCCATACTGAAGTGCCATGGTAATTGCTGATAAACGACCCCCTTGGACTGCTCTTTTATTACTACAAAGAAAAACAAGCAATTAGAAGGCAGGGAAAGATGTTATAATAATTTGGTTACTTTATAGGAAGTAGGAACTGTTAACAAGGCATTCACATCAAAGAAAGAGTTTATTCAACTGCCTCCTCAATCTACTTTGTACTTTTTATATTCCCCACAATCAATCTTAACCAAGATGACTAATTTTTTTCTCTTAGAAAAGAGGGAGTGGTGGTAGAAAGCCTTAAAGCAGGCTACTTGCAATTTGTTTTTTACTTAAATGCAGCACTACTCCTTTTTTAAAGAAAAATAAAGATTCATTCATAATTGCTGATTAATTCTAAATATGCTCAGATTTTATAATGAAAACAAATTCTACTATGAACACAAAATCTTTCAGCATTTTACCTCACGTTTTACTGGTAATATTAAACTCTACCTGACAAACAACTTCTGCTTAAGTGTTTTCTCAAAGGTGAGGTAAGGCCTACTATACCTTTTAAGTAAGATATTTGACAACAAATTCTCATAATAACCCAACTACACCCACAACTATTACTTCAAGATAGTCATCAAGAAAATGCTAGCATGCTTATCCTCATAAACATGGGTCAGCTCTCAGACTAAACACACTCTCTCTCACCGGTAGTACTTGTTAGTGGGATTTCTCTCTTCACCAAGGCTGCCTTTACTGTGCGAAGGACCTGTCAGCCTGGCTGCAGCCAAATTTGATGGAGTCCTATCCAGAGACAAGGTCAAAAAAAACTCAGAAAACTGACAGCTGAAATCAGAATGCTGAATAACAAAAAGAAAACAACCATCTTCTTTTTCTTTTCTTAAAAAGAAACACTCAGGGACTTCCCTGGTGGTCCAGTGGTTAATACTTCACGCTTCCACTGCAGGGACCCCGGGTTCCATCCCTGGTCAGGGAACTAAGATCTCACATGCCACATGGCGCGGCAGAAAAGACAAACAAAACAACACAAATATTTCTGAGCCTCTACTGTGCAGGAGGCTTTGCTCCAAAATCTGGGACTCTGTGGAAAAGGATAAACCAGGGCTGATCCCAGACAGCTTATGTTCACCACAGTAACCATAGGATTTAGTAACACAGCAAATGTCTGGGTCAGAAGAAAGCTTCAAAAGTAGCCACTCAATCTTTCCATTTCAGGTAGGAGGAAATGGAATCCCAGAAGTAAAAGACTTGTTCAAAGTCACAGTCCTAGCACAAGGTAAGCTAGGGTGAGACTTCAGACCTCCTGATACCTGGCTAAATATTCTTACTGCAAATATAAATATATACTACTATACACCATATACAAATGTAATATTACAGGCATACATTGTTTTATCTCGCTTTGCTTTATTAAACTTCACAGATACTGCATTTTTTACAAATTAAAGGTTTGTGGCAACTCTGAATCAAGCAAGTCTTTCGGCACCATTTTTACAACAGCATTTGCTCACTTCGCGTCTCTGTGTCACATTTTGGTAATTCTTGCAATATCTCAAACCTTTCCATTATTATTATATTTGTTGTGGTGATCTGTGATCAGTGATCTCTGTTGTTATTATTGTAATTATTTGGGGGTACCATGAACCACACCCATATGAGACAGCAAACTTAATAAATGTTGTGTGTGTTCTGACTGCTCCACCGACCAGCTATTCCCTCGTCTTTCTCCCTCTCCTCAGGCCTCCCTATTTCCTGGGACACAACAATGCTGAAATTAGGCCAATTAATAACCCTACACTGGCCTCTAAGCATTCAAGGGAAAGTAAGAGTTGCATGTTTCTCGGTTTCAATCAAAAGCTACAAATGATTAAGCTCAGTGAGGAAGGCATGTTGAAAGTTGAGATAGGCTGGAAACTAGGCCTCTTGCACCAGTTAGCCAAGTTACGAAAACAAAGGAAAAGTTCTTGAAGGAAATTAAAAGTGCTACTCCAGTGAACACAGGAATGATAACACAGTAAAACAGCCTTATTGCTGATATGAAGAAACTGTTAGAAAGAAGGTCAAACCATCTACAACATTCCCTTAAGCCAATGCCTAATCCAGAGCAAGGCCCTAACTCTCTTCAATTTTATGAAGGCTGAGAGAGGTGAGGAAGCTGCAGAATCAAAGTCTGAAGCTAGCAGAGTTTGGTTCATGAGGTTTAAGGAAAGAAGTCATCTCTATAAAAGTGCAAGGTGAAGCAGCAAGTACTGATATAGAAGCTGCAGCAAGTTATCCAGAAGATTTAGCTAAGATTATTAATAAAAGTAGCTGTAACTAAACAACAGATTTTCAGTGAAGATGAAACATACTTATCATGGCACCAAGATGCCATCCAAGGCTTTCACAACTAGAGAGGAGAAGTCAATGTCTGGTTTCAAAGTTTCAAAGGACAGGCTGACTCTCTTGTTAGGGCTAATGTAACTGATGACTTTAAGCTGAAGCCAGTGCTCATTTACTATTCTGAAAAATCCTAGGGCCCTTAAGAATTATGCTAAATCTACTCTGCCTGTGCTCAACAAATGGAACAACAAAGCCTGGATGACAGCACATCTGTTTACAACATGGTTTACTGAATATTTTAAGCCTGCTGTTGAGACCTACTGCTCAGAAAGAAAGATCTGGAAAATAGTACTGCTCACTGAAAATGTACCCGGTCACCCAAGAGCCCTAATGGAGATACACGAGATTTGTGTTGTTTTCATGTCTGCTGATACAACATCCATTCTGAAGCTCGGGGACCAAGGAGTAATTTCAACTTTCAAGTCTTATTATTTAAGAAATACATTTCATAAGGCTACAGCTGCCACAGACAGTGATTCCTCTGATGGATCTGGGCAAATTCAACTGAAAACTTTCTGCAAAGGATTCATTATTCCAGATGCCATTAAGTATATTTGTGATTCATGGAAAGAACATGAACATTAACAAAAGTTTAGAAGAAGTGGGTTCCAACCCTCATGGGTGACTCTGAGGGGTTTAAGACTTTAAACTACAGATGTGGTGGAAACAGCAAGAGAACTAGAATTAGAAGTAGAGCCTGAAGATGTGACTGAACTGCTACAATCTCATGATAAAACTTCAACAGTTGAGGACGTTGCTTCGTATGGATGAGTAGAGAAAGTAGTTTCTTTAGACGGAATCTACTCCTGGTGAAAATGCTATGAAGATTGTTGAAACAACAACAAAGGATTTAGAATATTACATAAACTTAGTTGATAAAGCAGCGTCAGGATTTGAGAGGACTGACTCCAATTTTCAAAGAAGTTCTGTGGGTAAAACGCTATCAAACAGCATCGCATGCTACAGAGAAATCATTAGTGAAAAGAAGAGAGAACTGATGGGGCAAACGTTACTGTCTTGTTCTAGGAAACTGCCAGGGCCACCCCAGCCTTCAGCAACCACCACCCTGACCAGTCAGCAGCATTAAGAGAGGCAAGACCCTCCACCAGCACAAAGACTACAACTTGCTGAAGGCTCAGATGATGGTTAGCATTTTTAAGCAATAAAGTCTTTTTAAATTAAGGCATATACACTGTTTTTTTAGACCTAATGCTACTGCACATTTAGGTACAGTATACTGTGCATATAACTTTTATATGCACTGGGAAACCAAAAAATTGTGTGACTCACTTTAGTGTGATATTCACTTTATTGCAGTAGTCTGGAAATGAACCTGCAGTATCTCCAAGGTATGCCTGTACATATATTTATATAGTACACGTTATATCTTTAATATACATTACACACAATATGATATACAATATATATGTATTTGTATAAGGCAATAAAAGTATACAGCAGTGTTAAGTCTTAAAAATTGTTTCTTTTTAAATAAAGCCCTTCAGCTGCAATGAAGGGACTGGGTAAGAGTTAACACTACTCTCTTCAGAATTATATTTTCAACTGTAAATATAATCTTGAAATGCAACATGCATCTTATTTTCTACTATACTGAGAAAATTTGGCAAATAATAAAGGTACAAGGATTTTAGACATTTTTTTAACCTACCTCATCCGAAGGCTTGACTTAGTCATTTCATGATGTTCAATTTCTGCCTTTTTCATGTAAAATATTTTCTTAATAGAATTTGCATCCTGTTAAGATAAAATTACTTGGTTTAGAAAAAGTATAGAGAAAACGGACAGTTTAAAATGCCTGCAATCATGTACTGGACACTTTCTATGGCACTCCTTCCATCTGGAGTAGACTTCCATTCGATATCCAGAAAGCTGCATCCTCTAACCTTTCCACAAGCCTCCAAAACATCTCCATAATTAAATACAAGTTGAAAAGCCACCTAGCTCTTTCACAATTATTCAGGTAAGAGACAAAGACCTAATGCTGAACAGGGAAAAACAGGGGTGAAAATACAATGAACTCTACCTGTGTACACTAACCTTAAAACTGAAACAAAGGTACACTTCTAAGATTAAAGATTAGGCATGTAAATTTAGGATGAACATACTTGTTTAAATTAACAGCATATATCAAATCCAAGTTTCCCTTCTCTCCAAAATTTAGTTTAGGAAAATTAATCAGACCACGAAGTAAAATTCTTAACTGCATCAACAATTAGTACTACACTATTAAAATGTCCTATCGAGGATTAAGAATACGAGGATTTCATTTCTGATTTCCACTCAGTTTCTTAAAAAGATGCAAGATAAAAGTTAAAATTAACTACCAAAAGAAACTGAATCAGCATTCTGTAAATCTAAATGATTTTACTCCCAAAAGATTTTCTGACCATCCTTTGCTAAGTTCCCAATGATATATTATTAATTCTAGAAATTGCTACAAGCAACTGTCATTACAGTTCATTATGCAGAAGGACTACAAAACTTCTAGGAGAGAACTGCAAAGCAATGAAATAGTCATTTTACATTGTGTACTATACTACATAGATTGATTTTTATATCAGTGAGGTTTAAATGCAGGGACTACATCAATATTTAACTACAAAGTGGATCAAAAATAAACCTTGTCTGGCACAGAGAAAGGCATACAGATGAATGTATTAGAACCAAGAATCCAGAAATAAACCCATACATCTAGAGTCAACTGATTTTCAACAGGGTTGCCAAGACAATTCAATGGGGAAAGAATAGTCTTTTCAACATAAGGCGCTGGGACAAATGAATACCCCATGACAAAAGAATGTGGACTCCTACCTCACGCCTACCTCATGTATATAAAAATTAATTCAAAATGGCTCAAAGATCTAAATGTAAGAGCTGAACTATAAAATTCTTAGAAGAAAACGTAGGTGTAAATCTTCACAGCCTTGGATTAGGTAATGGTTTCTTAGATATAAAAGTACAAGCAACCTAAGAAAAAACAGACAAATTGGACTGAACCAAAATTAAATACTTTATTAAAATTAAAGACTTTTTTTTTTTTTTTTTTTTGATGCACCACTCAGCATGAGGGATCTTAGTTTCCCGACCAGGGATGAAACCTGTGCCGTCTGCAGTGGAAGCGCAGTGTCCTAACCACTGGACTGCCACGGAATTCCCAAAATTAAAAACTTTTGTGCAGCAAAGGATACTATCATGAAAATGAAAAGACAATCCATAGAATGGGAGAAAATACTTGTAAATCATGTCTGGTTTAATGTCCAGACTATGTAAAGTACTCTAACAACTCAACTTTTTATTAAAAGATGGAAAACCCAATTAAAAAATGGGCTGAAGATCTGAACAGACTTTTTTTATTTTTTTAAAGAAGACATATGAATGGCCAATATGCACATGAAAAGATGTTCAACATCACTAATCATGAGAAAATGCTAATCAGGGAGTTCCCTGGTGGCCTAGTGGTTAGGATTCCGGGCTTTTACTGCCATGGCCTGAGTTCAATCCCTGGTGGAGGAACTGAGGTCACACAAGCTGCACGGCATGGCCAAAAAAAAAAAAAAGCTAATTAAAACTATAATGAGGCCTTCCCTGGTGGCGCAGTGGTTGAGAATCCGCCTGCCAATGCAGGGTACACGGGTTCGAGCCCTGGTCCGGGAAGATCCCACATGCTGCAGAGCAGCTAAGCCCATGTGCCACGACTACTGAGCCTGCGCTCTAGAGCCCGTGAGCCACAACTACTGTGCCCGCGTGCCACAACTACTGAGTTTGCGCTCTAGAGACTGCAAGCCACAACTACTGAAGACTGTGCACCTAGAGTCTGTGCTCCGCAACAAGAGAAGCTGCCCGGGGCATGGCAAGGAAGAGTAGTCCCCTCTCACTGCAATTAGAGAAAGCCCCGCGTGCAGCAATGAAGACCCAATGCAGCCAAAAATAAAATAAGATAAATAAATTTAAAAAAAAACAAAAAAAAACCATAATGAGGGGGCTTCCCTGGTGGCGCAGTGGTTGAGAGTCTGCCTGCCGATGCAGGGGACACAGGTTCATGGCCCAGTCCGGGAGAATCCCACATGCTGTGGAGCAGCTGGGCCCATGAGCCATGACCGCTGAGCCTGCACATCCAGAGCCTGTGCTCCACAACGGGAGAGGCCACAACAGTGAGAGGCCCGCGTACCGCAAAAAAAAAAAAGAAAAAAAAAAGAAAAAAAAAACCCATAATGAGATAGTACTTCATACCCACTAGAATGGCTATAATAAAAACAAAACCAAAAATAGAAACGAGCATTGGTGAGGATGTAGAGAAATTACACTTGCACATTGCTAGTGGGAATGCTGGTGCAGTGGCTTGAAAAACAATTTGGTGGGGACTTCCCTGGTGGTGCAGTGGTTAAGGATCCGCCTGCCAATGCAGGGGACATGGGTTTGAGCCCTGGTCTGGGAAGATCCCACATGCCGCGGAGCAACTAAGCCTGTGCGCCACAACTACTGAGCCTGCGCACTAGACCCCATGAGCCACAACTACTGAGCCCACGCACCCTAGAGCCCACGTGCCGCAACTACTGAGCCTGCATGCCTGAACTACTGAAGCTCACGTGCCTAGAGCCCGTGCTCCACAACAAGAGAAGCCCACACACCACAATGAAGAGTAGCCCCTGCTTGCCACAACCGGAGAAAGCCTGAGTGCAGCAACGAAGACCCAAAGCAGCCAAAAAAAACCAAAACAACAACAACAACAACAAAAAAACACAACAGTTTGGTGGTTCCTCAAAAAAATTAAAAATATAGTTACCATGTGGCCCAGCAATTCCATTCCCAGGTATGTATTCAATAAAAATAAAAATATATGTCTACATAAAAACTTATACATGGGGCTTCCCTGGTGGCGCAGTGGTGGAGAATCCACCTGCTAACGCAGGGGACACGGGTTCAAGCCCTGGTCCGGGAAGATCCCACATGCTGCGGAGCAACTAAGCCCATGTGCCACAACCACCGAGCCTGTGCTCTAGAGCCCGCGAGCCACAACTACTGAAGCCCGCGTGCCTAGAGCCCGTGCTCCGCAACAAGAGAAGCCACCACAATGAGAAGCCCGTGCACCACAACGAAGAGTAGCCCCTGCTCGCCGCAGTTAGAGAAAGCCCATGCGCAGCAACGAAGACCCAACGCAGCCAAAAATAAATAAATAAATTTATTTTTTTTAAAAAACTTATACATGAATGCTCATAGCAGCATTATTTATAATAGCCCAAAAGTGGAAGCAACCCAATGCCTAGCAACTGATGAACGGGTAAATGAAACATGATATATACATTTAATTGAATACTATTTGGGAATAAAAAGAAATACATGCTACAAAATGAATACCTTGAAAACATGATGCTAAGTGAAAGAAGCCAGTCACAAAGGACCACAAATTGAATAATTCCATTTATATGAAATGTTGAGAATAGGCAAATTCACAGAGACAGAAAGTAGACTGGTGGTTGCCTAGGGTTAGGGAGGTTGGGAGGAAATGGAGAGTGACTGCTAATTCATTGTGGTGATGGCTACACAACTTGGTGAATATACTAAAAGCCATTAAATTATACACTTTGGGTAAAATGTATGGTATGTGAATTTTGTCTCAATAAAGTTGTTATATAAAAATATTGGTCTCTACTCTTATCAATGAAAGCAACAACAATAAAACTAACCTTGAATACTTGAGAACCAGGCTCATTATAAGTTTTGGCATTTTTTGCTAGGAGATCTATATCTTTGGCCATTGCATGAACACTCTTGTAGCTTCCATTCTATAGTAAACAACAAAATATAGCAGTTCCTCTTAAGCAACATGACCTTTAAAAAAAAAACCTCTACGTAATTTTAAACTGTCACCATATTTTAAGACTTCATTGGAAAGTATACATGTGTCATCTTCTCTTTTATAAATTATTACTATGGTCCATTTACAAAACAGTTTTTGAGATAGGTAACAAAACCAGAGCTACACTATTCTCATAAAAACAACTTACACTTTTTAAAAAATCAAAAAAGGTAAAAGTTATTTTATTTAGCAAACATATAGTGTTTACTGTGCCAACCACTGTTCTAAATGCTTCATGAATACTAATTCATTAAAGAGTATAGACTTTGGAGCCAGACTGTCTGGATTCAAATCCTAACTTTTCTCATTAGGTGATGACTCAGGCAAGGGACTTACCATCTCTGTGCTTCAGTTTTCTTATCTGTAAAATGGGAATAATAACAGTATCTACCTCATAGAGGTGTTTTAAGAATTAATTAGCTAACACATAGGAATTCTATCTAGGTGAGTGTTACTTGCTGCTATTACTGCTGAAGACACAGGGAGGGGGGCACTCAAAGAGAACAAAGTCTCTATTTTCACTAACCTTACACTCTTAATGTCTGTTGTAGGTAACTTTTACTCTGAGATATCCTAAAACTATTTGGAAGCAAATAAAAATAAACAACAAAGCTTTTGTTCCCAATGTACCTTTCACAATCAGAAATGGCGATGACCAATGCGCTTTAATTTTTGTCCTAAGGTCAAGATTTACTATGCCAATGAAGATTTTCCTTTCCTTCCACAGAAAAAAATGCAAAAGGGACGCGGTGTTTACTCCTCCAACGCTATACTCAGTAACATCTCTAATTTGTTTACATTATATTGCTAGTAACTCCTTACAGAGATACCTGCTTCTCTGTTTTTCTAAAAGGCCCTAAAAAATGACCACAGGCCAATCTGCCCTAAATTATGTTATTTTTACATATGGTCACCTTCATACCTGTATCCTCTGGGCAATGGTCTTGAGGTCTATAGGCTCCTTAATTATTGCATAATAGTCTGGATATTGCTGGAAGACAAAACCCAAGCATGCTTAATAAGTAAAAGTATCCAGCTAATGAGAAAACAAGGAAGTATACTGACTATCTGTTAATCAATTGAGCAGCTTTGTGAGATTAAGGCTAAAGACACAGTTATACAGCATATTGTTTGTTATATTTGAAGCAGAAAGCATTTGATTTTTACAAGCTTTATGAGATACCCAACAGCATGTTGTAGGACTTTACAGTTAGTATTTGGTAATTATCATTATATAACTAATACACCACAATTTAATGTTTTTAAATTTTCTAAATTCACAGATCACACAATTTTAAATTTAAGATGCCAAGATATCTATGCCAGGAAATGAAGCAAAAGAACGTTTTTGAAGGGCTTATTATAAGCTCTTTTAATTTAGCAATCTAAATAGCACAATTATATCCTATTTCATATAAAATACTAAGGATCTACAAGAAGTCAGGTTGCAAGATTTGTTAGCTTCATGTCTAACTTAATGCTTCTACTTATCTCAGTCAAAATATTTCTTTTCAAAATAAAACACATTTTCAATGAAAATACATTAAAGAGTCAAAGCAAAATTATAAACAATTTCTGATTTCGTATCAAATATTAGCTCAACAAAAGAAAAAGAGTTAAACATTTAGAAGAATATACTCGAAAGGTTTCACAAAGCCTGGAGTTCATTCACTGCCCTGAGTCTCTCCTACAGGTTTTATTCCTTGGAGAAAATAATTGAAGTCAATCAAAAATCAAAAGTTGGTCTCTTCAGTGGGGGACAAGTGTCAAGGAAAGTCAGACTGTGCTCTCCAGGCTCTTCCTACCTGTTCAAATCCTTGGAGCCCAAAAAACAAAAACAACAACAACGAGAGACCACAGCGTTCACTCAATTACTGGGCTAAAGGGATGATCTCATTTCATCTGATCCCTCAGCTTACCCCTCTCTATTTTCTTAACCCTACTCCTTTCCTTCCTTAGATCAAACCCCTTGCCTGCCCCTTCTCTTCAACAATTCTACTTCTGAGAAACAATTCAGAAGACAAATTATGGCAGAGACGCCCAGGCTAGGGTACAGCATAAAGCAAGTTGTTGGCCCAGGTATTCCCAATCTACCTCTCCCACTTAGCCAGTCTCACTCAGGAAAGATTTATAAAGGAAAGAAAAGGAAAGACCTTCCAGGTCTCAGTCTTTGTTGTCTTTCAAACTGTCACACCCCAAGGGACCAATGGGAATCTGCTTTCCCATATCAACTCCTGCTGCATGGTGTCCCTGAAAACCCTCCCAGAATAGGGGAACTGGGTAGTAATGTTTTAGTCATCCAACTCACCCTTGATGGCTTGATCACTACTGATTGTACCATGCAGAGTAAGAATAAATCCTGAGTAAAGACTGTACTCTTTTCTTATTTCTTTATTGTGATAAAAAATACATAAAATGTATCATTTAACCTTTTTAAGTATACAGTTCAGTGGCTTTAAATACATTCACATTATTGTGCAACCATCACCATCATCCATCTCCAGAACTTTTCACCTTCCCAAACTGAAACTCCATACCCATTAAACTACAGCTATCCACCTTCCCCTCCTGTCATCCCCTGGAAATCACAATTTTACTTTTTCTCTCTATGAATTTGGCTACTCTAACTACCTCCTAAAACAGGAATCATACAATATTTGTTCTTTTGTGACAGGCTTATTTCACTTAGCATAATGTGTTCAGGGTTCATTCTTACTGCAGCATGGGTCAGAATTTCACTCTTCTTAAATGTTGAATAATACTCCATTGTCTGTATATACTACATTTTATTTATTCATTCACATGTAGAGGAACACCTGGGTTGTTTCCACGTTTCAGCTATTGTGAATAATACTGCTATGAACATGGTTGTACAAATACCTCTTTGAGACCTTGCTTACACTCTTTTGGTATATATCCAAAGTAGAATTGCTGGATCATATGATAATTCTATGTTTCATTTTTGAAGAAGTGTCTTACTGTTTTTTCTTTCCTTGAAATTTTAAATGTATGACCAATATAATCATTATATTTTTCTAATCAGATCCATGCTTAGGACAGCAGTGGTCAGATATGCTTTATTTCTAATGTTGTAATTGTCCTACAACTAGTCACATTGTAAATAACTAGTCTTGTTGATGACTGATGGGTAAAGCTGCATGCTACCCATCAGTCAACAAGCACTTCTTGCAAGCCTCTGACATGCTGGGTTCCAATTACGTGGCAGGGACACAAAAGAAAATATGTCAGCCCTTGTCCTTAAGAGTTAGATAAAAAAACGAAAATGGCCACAATGGAGTTAAGCATTATAGCAGAGTACTTCTAAAAGTATATCTTTATCTAGAAATACAAGAATGCAGAGGCCACAGAAATTTTTGTAGTTCCAAAGGCTAAAGTGGAACTTTAGCTATGTTAATCGCTTCTTGGATGTGAAGCCACAAGGAGTTCTAACACTTTTAAAGGGTTTCATTGGTCTAGAAACCCTCTTCCTCTTTGGGGTAGAACAGTACTTATTAGGTCTCTCTCTCTTCTTTATCACCAGACGATCAAAGAGAACTAAGAGAGGAAGAACTCATTTATCTTCCTCTCATTCTGTCTCCTGAGTAGAGAATGTGGCTTCTCTTTTATAAATAAAAGGCTTAGTTTAGCTGCTCATTTTATCTTTTTCTCCCCCCTCCCCTATTTGATCATTTAAGAATTACTAATCTTAGAAACAACCCAAATGTCCATCAACAAATGAATGGATAAACAAAAAGTAGTAATATGTGGTATATACATACAATGGATTCAGCCTTAAAGAGGAAGGAAATCTTGACACATACTACAATGTGGATAAACCGTGAATATACTACGCTAAGTGAAATAAGCCAGACACAAAAGAACAAATACTGTATGATACCTCTTAAATGAGGTATTTAGAGTAGTCAAATTCATAAAAGCAGGACTGTGGTTTCCAGGGACTGGCAGGAGAGAAAAGTGGGGAGTTATTGTTTAATGGGTAGGAAAATGAAAAAGTTCTGGAGATGGATGGTAGTGATAGTTGCACAATAATATGAATGTACTTAATGCCACTGAACTGTACACTTAAAATGGTTAAAAGGTAAATCTTATGTTATTGTATATTTTACGACCATAGAAACAAAAAACAAAAAGAATTACCAATCAAAAAAACAAAAACACAACTTAAAAAAAATCCACAATCTTTTGCTGAAGTAAAATGACAGAACATATCCTATGTGCTTACTGCTGAGACCATGAGGAGCATCTCTTGGCTATCTCCAATGCCTTGCATTAGCCTTACTTTATTTACTAAGAACAGAATTTCTTAAGTACTTAAAAAAATAAACCCAAAAAACACTTTAATCCACCTGTCTTCAACTGCATCACTTACCACTTTAGAAGGCAGTTTCTGAAAAAGTTCGCTAATGAGACGTCCTGATGGATTTGTGGCTACAACTATGGCTTCAAGAAGCTGCTCCAGGATCTCCTTCAAGTAACTTGGAGAAGACTGGGAAGAGGCGATTGTTAAGGAATGAGAGAGGGAAGAAATAAGTACCTTGGTGAGAGAAATCCAAAAATAAATGCTGATATTAAATAGCTTCTAAAATTTTACAGCTAATTCAAAAGAGCAACTTCTAAACAATACTTATTTTAAGTACAATTTTCAAGAATACCACAGAAATTCTCTGATGCTGGTCATGAGGGGTTATACTCCCACGACAGCATATTTGAAACTAATGAGGCCACTCATATTATTTCAGTAACTAAATCCTTTGAATCAGGTCCTTTTACTGAACTCTATTCACAACAAACACTCCACAGTGAAGTTAAAGTGCCATATGTGTGAAATGATGGAAATGCATACCTTTCAAGGGTCTGAGTAACTGAGATGGAGAAAACGTGCCCCATGATACCTGCCCATTTCTGTATCTGCTGTTCACGTCTACTGAAATCTTGGTATTCTGGTGGAACAACTACATACTTCTGGAACTACATACTTTTAACTATGGGGTGCTCTGCCAGACCTAACAACCGAATTCAAGTTATATCAAAATTGAATGGAGGGCTTCCCTGGTGGCGCAGTGGTTGAGAGTCCGCCTGCCAATGCAGGGGACACGGGTTCGTGCCCTGGCCCGGGAAGATCCCACATGCCGCAGAGCGGCTGGGCCCGTGAGCCATGGCCGCTGAGCCTGTGTGTCCGGAGCCTGTGCTCCGCAATGGGAGAGGCCACGACAGTGAGAGGCCCGCGTACCGCAAAAAAAGAAAAAAAAATTTTGAATGGAGATTAAGCCAACTGATGCAATCACTTCTGCTCTCCACACTGGCTGGCTTACTCCTACCTTAGTCACTGTTTCAATATGGGAAAAGATATGCCCCAAAGAGTAGGTGGCCAGGGAGGGTCTAAGTCTGAAGCCAGTTTCTACAGCAGCAGTCCCCAGGCTTTTTGGCCCCAGGGACTGGTTTCGTGGAAGAAAATTTTTCCACGGATTGGGGGGGGTGGGTGGTCAGGCGGTAATGCGAGCAATGCAGAGGATGGTTCAGGTGGTAACGAGAGCAATGGGGAGCAGCAGATGGAAGCGTCGCTCGCTCGCCCGCCTGCTGCTCACCTCCTGCTGTGCAGCCCGGTTCCTAACAGGCCATGGACCCCTGTTCTACAGTCAGATATGGGATGTCTCAGTCAAGGTTTATATTAAATAGTACTTTAAGCCCAAACCATGTTTTGGGCATATAAAGGTTAATGGTTAATTCTGGTTTAAATCATAAAAGCACTAGTACTTTTGTCCTAATCCAACAGAAGTCTTATTTAGTAAAGTCTCAATTTTAAAGTCCAACATTAAGCCCAGAAGAGAGGGTACTGACATCTCTTGAGCCTACCAGCACAGCACCTGGCAAACAGACACGCAATAAATATTTAACATATAAGATATGTGATTAGCTGAGACTCCCCAACCACCTAAGCTTAGAGAAGAACCAAGATAACACTGATGAAAGCAGACGAAAATACTCGTATTTAAGTCATTTACTTACTAGTTAAAACATGACACCACAGAGTAAGCTTCAAAGAGGTGAGTTATGTCCTGCAGCCAAGATTCCTCTTCTCCCAACCCAACCAGCTACTTTGGAAAAATGTTGCAGGTGACAAAGGGAGCAGGGAGTATGAATGCATTCACATAACTTATTCTTTGGGTGTCTTACTATTTAGTTGCAGAAGAGAGATGCAATTCCTTTTACTGTTCTTTTTCCTCTTTTTAAACATGTGTGTTTATTCAGCAAGTATTTTTCAGTACCTACATGTCGCGCAGAGTCTAGATGCCAGAATAGGTGAACAAGGTAGTATCTTTTGTGGAGCTATCATTTTACTTGAGGAAGACAGAAAGTAAACACATAAACTAATTCTAAATACGTTATTTCACATATAGTGATAAAAACTATAGATCACAGGGCTTCCCTGATGGCGCAGTGGTTGAACGTCCGCCTGCCGATGCAGGGGACACGGGTTCGTGCCCCGGTCCGGGAAGATCCCACATGCCGCGGAGCGGCTTGGCCCGTGAGTCATGGCCGCTGAGGCTGCGCGTCCGGAGCCTGTGTTCCGCAACGGGAGAGGCCCCAACAGTGAGAGGCCCGCATACCGCAAACAAAAAAAAAAAAACAAAACAAAACTATAGATCACAGAACAGAGTGGTGTGATGATGGGAAAGGAGGAGCACAGAGCAAACAATTTGACAGAGTGGTTAGGAAAGTCTTCTCCCAGTTTACATTATTTTAAGTGATGTTAGAATAATGCAGAAGACATAGTCACAGGCAGGGTCAAAGGAAGCGGAAGTAAGAGCAACTGCAAAATTCCAGAGGCAGGAACACACCTGGCATGTTCTAGGAACCAGCCTAACCCACAAAAATATTCCTAACTAAAGTGACTCCATCAACTTTCCAACTTTCAATCACAACACTGCCTACCCTTACAGAATATCTCAATATAGCAATACTGGACCAGTCCTTGATAATATGAAGATTCTCTTTAAAACTGAGCAGGAAATATGCATTAATGTAAGAGCAATTCATGAAAGCAACCATGCATGTTACATGTAGTGCAGGATGTCCTAGGATTCCTTGTAACTGGAGTGGGGCTCGCTGGCTGCGTGTCCCTTTACCCTCCCACTTACCAACACAACTGCACAGAAAGCCCATCTGCCCACTGGGGCCAAGAGAAATCACAGGCAGGGGCCTCATCCACCTCCCAGTAGTCTATCTATCACCTATTCCAGTGGCACACTTACTCCTTCGGTCACTGTGCCTTGATTGTCTTGCCCATCTTCATCATCATCTTCATCATCTGCTTCTCCTTTCTGAACAAACTCATTTCTTGTTCGAAGGTACAAATCCCAGAGTTTGCAAGCAGCTTTATATTCAGGAGAATCTGGCTGTACGTTAGCAAAGAGAAGAGAAAAAAAATATCACTTTAGTATATTATTGTAAATCAGTTACTACTTTTAAAGCATCCTGTTCCAGCAGATTGGTATTCTAAGACATAACTTTGAAAACTCTATTACAAATTAAAAAATTCTTACGAGTAAAAGATACATGGGCCTCAATTCCTCTTCTGAAGAACTAAGTGTATGTTTTAAAGGCATTCTGGAATCAAATTATTTTATTTATTTATGCCCTATCTCATTACAGAAAGACTTGAAGAAAAAAATAAATGATTTGCTAAATAAAGGCTAATTATTACTAATACACTAAGAAAGGCAATTTAAAGGATAAGACCCAACTTAAGGGATACAAGACTAAAGGACAGAAGCTAATGATTGTCCTGATTATCACTTCTATTTTTAAACTATTTAACACCTTATTTGAATATTTTCTTTTCCTGAAGTACGGTGGGGATAAACTAACTAAAACTTTCCAGTAAGAACAATGCTGGGGGACTTCCCTGGTGGTCCAGTGGCTAAGACTCTGTGCTCCCAATGCAGGGGACCTGGGTTTGATCCCTGGTCAAGGAACTAGATCCCACATGCCACAATTAAAGATCCTGCGTGCTGCAACAAAGACCCCCCATGCCACAACTAAGACCCGGTGCAGCCAAATAAATATTAAAAAAAAAAAGAAAATGAATAATGCTGGATGCAATGTTAAACAAACAGTAAAGCTTTAAAAATGTATCCACGTGCTGCCAATAAGGAGTAAGCAATGTTCATAAAAGCAAGAATAGAGTAAAAGCAGGAACCCGGATGAGCAAGAACACTGCCCTCACCTGAGGGCACCTATAAGACAAGATAACCTAACCTTTAGTTTTCAAGCCTCCTTGAGGCTGCAAGGACAAGAGATAAAGGCCAGGGCCTGCCCAAAGCTGGGAATCCAAAGGCCATGGATGCAGTGTAACTGGGAATTCAAAACAATTCAGTTTCTCTGCTGCCAGGGAAAAGGAAGACTACCCACCTCAACCTCCACCCAGCTAAACTCATGGCACTGTGGAGAGAAGAGAGGCACGAGAGGAATCTCCTCTGAGAACTCTTCACCATAAGCTAGCCCTAACGAAGAGAGGCCAGGTGCCTGGGATAAGCAACAAATCTTCTCTAGATGAACCCAACTTCAATCTAAGCCTAAGTCTCCCTATAGATAAAGTTCCAAGAAATGTAAGCTCATAGTCAAAATTCATGAAACACACAAGAATAAGAATCACAAGAGGACTTCCCTGGTGGTGCAGTGGTTGAGAATCTGTCTGCTAATGCAAGGGACATGGGTTCGATCCCTGGTCTGGGAAGATCCCACATGCCAAGGAGCAACTAAGCCCACCCACCACAACTACTGAGCCTGCGCTCTAGAGCCTGTGCGCCACGACTACAGAGCCCACGTGCTGCAGCTACTGAAGCCTGTGCGCTTAGAGCCCGTGCTCCACGATAAGAGAAGCCACCGCAATGAGAAGCCCACGCACCGCAACAAAGAGTAGCCCCCGCTTGCCACAACCAGAGAAAGCCCATGCGCAGCAACGAAGACCCAGTGCAGCCAAATATCAAAGGGAAAAAATAAGAGTCACAAGAGAAAGCTAGCAGAAATGACAGCAAAGACACATGCAAATAATTCAGATATTGAATTATCTGCTACAGAATAAAAAATATGTTGAAAACGTTTAAAGAAATAATAGGATTGAAGACATAAGCAATCCCCCAAATAAAAACTACTTCGAAGACATAAGCAATCCCTAAAATAGAAACTACTTCGAAAATAAGAAAAATATAAACATTAAAATGTAAGAACTCAATAGATTGGTTTAAGAGCAAATTTCAAAGAAAAATGTAAGAACTAGGGGCTTCCCTGGCGGCACAGTGGTTAAGAATCCGCCTGCTAATGCAGGGGACATGGGCTCGAGCCTGGGTCTGGGAAGATCCCACATGCCGCTGAGCAACTAAGCCCGTGCGCCACAACTACTGAGCCTGTGCTCTAGAGCCCGTGAGCCACAACTACTGAAGCCCGTGCACCACAACTACTGAAGCACGTGTGCCTACAGCCCGTGCTCTGCAACAAGAGAAGCCACTGCAATGAGAAGCCCGTGTACCGCAACGAAGATCCAATGCAGCCAAAAATAAATAAATAAAACAAATAAATTAAAAATATATATTAAAAAAATGAAAAATATAAGAACTAAATATATTACCTAAAAAGCAATACTGACACAAAAAAGGGGACTACAAAAAGTTAAGAGAAATGGAAACCTAAGAGAGTTCTAATATAACATCCAGTCAGAGTTCTACAAGAAGAGAGAATGGGGAAAGGGCAATATACAAAGACATAATGGCTGAAAACTTTCCACAACTGATGAAAAATACCAACCCAAAGATTTAGAAAGATCTACAACTCCCCAATTCTATAATAATAAGATATTCATATCTAGACATATCACAGTGAAACTGTAGAATATAAAAGACATAAAGAAGGTACTAAAGATAGTTAGAAAGAAGACAGGTAACCTTCAAAGGAAATACAGTTATACTGACAGATGATTTCTCAACAGCAATACAAGAATGAAGAATAAAGACAGTAATATGTTTGTAAGTAAAAAAACTGACTATATAAAACAGTAACATTATTTTATAGGATTAAAAATTTATCACAATAGAAATAAAATACAAAACATCAATAGCATAAATAAAAAGATCAGAGTTACATTATTCTAAGGTTTTGCATTATTTAGAAGGGCATTTAAGATACCGATATTTATTTATTTATTTATTTGGCTGCATTGGGTCCTCGTTGCTGCACGCAGGCTTTCTCTAGTTGCAGCGAGTGGGGGCTATTCTTCATTGTGGTGTGTAGGCTTCTCATTGCGGTGGCTTCTCTTGTTGTGAAGCATGGGCACTAGGCGCACGGGCTTTAGTAGTTGTGGCATGCGGGCTCAGTAGTTGTGGCTTGCGGGTTAGAGCACAGGCTAAATAGTTGTGGCACATGGGCTTAGTTGCTCTGTGGCATGTGGGATCTTCCCAGGCCAGGGCTTGAACCCGTGTCCCCTGCATTGGTAGGCAGATTCTTAACCACTGCACTACCAAGGAAGCCCCAAACTCTACACTTTAAAAGAGTGTGTGAATTATATCTTAATTAAAGAAAAAATATATACACACAGCATTAAGAATAAATCTAACATTTTTGCAGAATATTGATGAAAAAAACATTTAAAGCTTTGCTAAAAAGACAAATAAATGAAGACATACCAAATTCACAGACTGGAATAATCAACATCACAATTATGTCAATTCTCCAAAATACAATCTACAGAGCCAATGCAATTCCAATACAAATTCAAACAATCTTTTTGGTGTTTGTTGACCTAACACACTAATATTAAAACATATAAAAATAATCAAAACAGTTTCTTTGCCAGATAAAGAATTATAAAGCCATAGAAATTAAGGTAGAAATAGAATAGCCCAGTTTTACATAAGCTGGCCAGAACAAAAGGAACAGAATAAAAGGCCACAAAGAGACCCATGAGCACATGGAATCAATGCCAGCACTAACACCACAGACAAATGTGAAGCAGATGACCATTTCAAGGTGCTGCTTATACCTGTGGAAAAAAACATAGATCCCTACCTCAGAGAAGACAGAACAGTCAATCCCAGCTGCACTAAAGGCTTATATACAAAAGACAAGACTATTAAACTTTTAGAAGAAAATAAGAGAATATCTTTATAATCTTTGGGCAGGAGAGATTTCTGAAACAAGATACAAAGAAGGATAAACCACAAAGTTAAAGACTAATAAATCTAACTATATTAAAATAAAAAACCTTCTGTTCATCAAAAGACACCACAGGGACTTCCCTGGTGGTCCAGTGGGTGGGACTCCACGCTCCCAATGCAGGGGGCCAGGGTTCGATCCCTGGTTGGGGAACTAGATCCCACATGCATGCCGCAACTAAGAAGTCCACATGCCACAACTAAAGATCCTGCATGCTGCAACCAAACATGCCGCAACTAAGACCTGGTGCAGCCAAAATAAATACATAAATATTAAAAAAAAAAAAGACACCACAAAGAGTGAAAAAATAGCCAAACGGTGGGAGAAGATATTTGCAACACCCATAACCAAAAAAAGGATTAATATCTAGAACAAAAAAATTTCTGAAAATAAATATGAAAATGACAAACAACCCAAAAAAGAAACAGGCAAAAGATTTGAGCAGACACAGAAGAAACAAGAATGGGTCATAATCATATTAATCTTCAGTTTTCTTTACTAAGAAGAGAAATGCAAACTCAAACTACCAAATGAAAAACCACTACTTATCTACCAGCCTGATAAATATTAAAAAGCCACACAATTATCAAATTGGATGTCTTCCAAATTTAATGCTTTCTTACCTTATAATAGGCCTTTGCATTGTTAAAAAGCAACTGGAAGTCAGCAGTCAGCAGATTAACATCATCATACTCTTCCATTTTTAGTTTCTGTTGGATTTTCATCAAGTCAATGGGCTGAGAAACCACTTCATAATAGTCTGGTTGATTTCTGTCAATAATTTAATGTTTTTTAAAAAGATATTTATTAATCAAAAGCCCATAAAAAGTTATGTCTCAAAACTCTGTGGTAATGTCCAATACTCCAAGTGACAGAACATACTAGATGTACTCTCATTACTGGAACTGAGAGGGAATAACAAAAGCAAGACGAATATGCATGCCCTTTTCAAAATACATACTGGTGATACAGAAACCTAAATTAACATCTGTGATAGTCTTTTATATGCTAAATATTTAAGATTTATGGCACCAACACTAAAACGATGTCAATGGTATCTCCTGCAAATGAAAATGACTTACCTTTCATGGGGTTCAATAATGGCTGAAAACAGGTATGTTCCAAAGCTCTTTATAAAATTACGAAATGGATTATCTTTCTTCAGGTAGTGACCACAGAACTTTCTCTGCCAAGTGCTATCAAGTGCCTAGTATATATGCTGCTCTAACATCAAGTACTAAAGTTACAAAAGAGAAAGATGAGGCCCTTGGCACAAGGAGCTTACCAAAGATAAAAGGGCATAAGACATGAACAAACATGACAAAACAAAAAAGGCATGGGAATGATAAACAGAAAATTAAGGATAGTGGTTATCTCTTGGAGAGGAGGGGACCTTTAAAGGTAGTTACAATAATTTCTTAAGTTGGGTTTTGGTTCATGGATGTTTATTATTATTCCTTCTGGCTTTTTTTCAAATGGAGTTCCATGAGACAAGTAAACCTTCTGCAAAATTATCTAAGCAACTATTTTTCACAATTCTCCCTCAGGGGTAGATAAAACTCATCCTAGATGTGTAAAAGGGTAAGTTGCTACATATGAAGAATGTTGTCATTAAGGTTTTAATCTCTCCTGGGACACTGGCTGACATGTTTTAGCCATGTATGTATGATATATTTAATTTTTTAAAACTTTTTGCTTTAACATAAAAGTTGTAAGAATAGTACACAGAATGTTTTTTCTGAACCATCTGAGAGTAAGCTGCTGAAGAGTTGTGTGTTTTTCCTACAAAAAAGGACCACAGTTCAATCATCAAAATCAGAAAATTCACTTTGATACGGTCTCACCATCTAATCCTCAGAACCCATTTATATTTTGCCAACTGTTCCAAAATTGCCCTTTATAGCAAAAGGATCAATGTGAATCATGCTGCATTCAGTTACGTTTCCTCAGTTTCCTTCACTCTGAAACAGTTCCTTAGTCTTTCCTTGACTTTCATGATCTTAATACTTTTTTTTTTTTTTTTTTTTTTGCGGTACGCGGGCCTCTCACTGTTGTGGCCTCTCTGGTTGCGGAGCACAGGCTCCAGACGCGCAGGCTCAGCGGCCATGGCTCACGGGCCCAGCCGCTCTGCGCGCATGTGGGATCTTCCCGGACTGGGGCACGAACCCGCATCCCCTGCATCGGCAGGCGGACTCTCAACCACTGTGCCACCAGGGAAGCCCCAGATCTTAATACTTTTGAAAATTATATGCCAGTTATTTTGTAGAGTGTCCCTTAATCTGGGGTTGTCTCTTCTCCTGATGAATAAATTCTGATGATGCTATATTCATCTCACTGTATTCTATCAAGTGGCGCTTGATTTCAACTCATGCCACTACTTAGATGAGGTTGATTTTGGTCACTTGATTATGGTCTGCCAAGTTCTCAACTGACCAAGTTACTCTTTTACTCCTTGTACTTTATGGAAAGGTAACTCCAGGCTATGTAAAAGCCTGTGACATGGCTACTGTCCAAAACCCCTACCCCATACCCCCACCACTTGTCTCCCTTGCAGATTCCTATCTTGCTCAGCTTCACCTAATGACTGTGAATTCTCCAGGAAGGGAAAGGAAGAAGAATAAATTAAGTTTTTAAACCCTTATCAACTACTTACGATTTTAGTGAACTATAAAAAGTACAAGGGGATAAAAGGAGTATTCAATCTGCTATTCAAAGAAAGTGTAAGAACATAAAGGTCTCAGTGAGTAACAACAAAGGCCCACCCAGGCCTAATATCAATGTTGTCAGTGGTACCAAGGGACTTTCTCAGAGTGAGCATTAGGGCTTTGTTAACTTGCTATCCTAGATGGCTCTCTCTGCCTGGGCCTGATGGGCCATAGTCCACTGCTCCTTGCTAAAGCTGGGCCTCAGCAGCCTCTCAGGCTTGGGGGATTATCTGTAGAAAATTGACAACGCAATGAGGACACATACCTAGAAAGGACATTATCTCCCAGAAGCTCTGCTAGGGGGTTGCTCACAAACATTTTCAGAATTGCCATATAGAAAAAAAGGTCAGGATCCTAACATTTCACTCTATCTAATGTGGTCAAAACAAGGTCCCCCCACTTTGAAAATGAAATAGCTCTAACTGATTTTTCCCACTTAAATCAACATACAGAAAAGCATAGAAAAGTAAAAACTGTCCCTATTCATCCAGAGTTAAAAGCACTATTAATATTCTTCCAGGGCTTCCCTGGTGGCGCAGTGGTTGAGAGCCCGCCTGCCGATGCAGGGGACACGGGTTCGTGCCCCGGTCCGGGAAGATCCCACATGCCGCGGAGTGGCTGAGCCCGTGAGCCATGGCCACTGAGCCTGCGCATCCGGAGCCTGTGCTCCGCAACGGGAGAGGCCACAACAGTGAGAGGCCCGCGTACAGCAAAGAAAAAAAAAAAAAAAAAATATATATATATATATATATATATTTCTTCCAGACTCTGTGCACACATACACACACACATAGGATTGTGAAGTATATGTCTTAAGAGCTTTTCTCTTTCAACAATAGGTGAGGGCACCCTGCCATAATATGGCCACAGAATAGTCAAAGCATAACTAAGAGTTTTAACCAGAAAAGTGAGAAACACTCTGCCTGATGTGCAGAGCCTGCTGGCTACCCCTAAACCTATTTTGCCTCCTTCCCAAGATGACAGCATTCTAAGCTCCTGCCTGGGTACTAAAGGCCAAATTCTTAGCCACGTTGCAGCTAAGTTCTGACCAATGCAAGAGCTGAAATGTACCATGTCCAGGTCACATCCTAATATGTTTCTTTTTTCCTATGGGCCAGAAGGTAGTTATGGTGGTGAGCCATCTCAGACCATGCAGACAAGGGCGATACCCCAAGCACAGCAGAATAAAAAGACAGACAGTATCTTAGCCCTGAAGACCTCACAGAATAGGACCTGTACATGAGAGAAAGCAATTGTTCTTGTTTCAGCCATTGTTAATTTGGATGTCCTAGTACAAGCAGCCTAACATATTAATCAAAACAAAGTCTCAAAAAGAGATTCACAATTGCATGGCTCTGAGTAGTACTTCTTCCCACAAGCTCTTGAGAAAACATGCATTCCACAGAGGAGGAGCAGAGATGCAGGCAGGCACAGCACTGGAGGGAAGGCAGCAGTGCTCCTGAAGTACTGCGTCATGGAGGCTAGAAGACAGTGTTCCAGCACCAAAGGCCTGTATTTTCTGCCCCTCAGCTGGTGGAAAGCAGGCAGCAGAGGGGCAGTTCTTTTCCATGAGGTGCTTGTGTACTACAATATGATGCTGCTTCTCTATACAACATACTGGTTAAGAGCACAGGCTTTAGAATCAGAAAAACCTGAGTCTGAATTCTGGTTATCCTCAATAGTTCTGAGAACTTGTACAAGCTGTCATCTATAAACTGTGATAACAATACTGCTCAGGTTTAAACAAGATGAGGCCTGGAAAGCACTTAGTACTGTGTCTAGCATGTAGTAAGCAATAAACATGGGCTTTTATTAACATATGCTGATTAAATGACAACCTTCAAAAGATTGTTACTGATAAACTAACTGAAATCTGGAGAGGGATTTCATTAAAAAAAAAAACTCTTATTTTTTTGCATGACTAATTTACAGAGCTCTCCTCATTCAGGATGATGACACTACATCCTTGGTAGCTCTGCTCTTTGGAGTGAGAGGTTTGCCTTCAGATCAACCTAGAGCTTGTTGGCTTCCCATTGAGGCATCAACATTCATGAATGGATCTAAATCTTTAATTAACTCATTGTATTAGTTTCCAATTGTTGCTCTAACAAATTACCACAAAATTAATGGCTTAAAACAACACAAATTTATTTTAGATAGGTAGGTAGATAGATAGATCCTAGTGGTTCTGATTCTCTGGAGAACCCTGACTAATATGGTCTTCCAATTTCATTCTTCTTTTTCAGGATGGGTTTTTTTGTTTCTGCAAAAAATTCTGTTGGGATTTTGTTAGGTTTTGCATTGACTCTGTGGATTGCTCTGGGTAGTATTGGTATCTTAACAATATTAAGTTTTCCAATCCAAGAACGTGGGATATCTTTCCATTTATTTGTGTTTTAATTTCTTACAGAAGTGTGTAGTTTTCACTGTAAAGTCTGTCACCTCGTTGGTTAGGTTTATTCTTTAATCTCCTTTTTGGATTGTTCACTGTTAGTGTATAGAAATGCAACTGATTTTTGTGTACGTTGGTTTTGTATCTTGCAACTTTGCTGAATTCACCTATTACTTCTAAAAGTTTTTTAAAAACAATCAAGACTGTAAATTTCATGTTGTATGTTTTTTACAACTAAAATTTTTTTCTTTAATTAAGACAAATTTTTTTTTAAATGTGCTTCGCTACACCTAGACAACTGAAACTAAAATCTAGACCCCAGTATCATCTAAGCCATTCCTTCCAAAGGAAAACTCAATTATTAAACACTTTCAACTTGGATCTGGGACCAAACCCCTCCCACTCACCTTCGCTTTGGTGCCCTAATGAAGAGCTCACAGAGAAGCCTGCCCTGCTCATCCTTATAGTCTCGGATGGTGTTGTAGAGTTCATGGCACACGGCAATCTACACATAGGAAAAGGAGAAAAATCACCAGAAGAGTGAACAGAAAGTCAGTGTAGGGGTTCTTAAAAAAAAAAAAAACAACAAAATATAAAAGGCCAGTAGAGAACGATGAATCCCCAAATTCCCACATGGGAACCCAAGTCTAAAGTATGCTGACAGTATCTCTCCTTATTTAAAATCATTTAAATGATTAAATCTTTCATCAGAATATGTTACTGTTGATTTTCTTTTCCTTTAAACAAAATTAGTTCATATCACTCTTGTTTAAAAATCATCCAATAGAGGGCTTCTTACCAGTCAGAGAATAAAATCTAAACTCCTAACACAGAGTACGTAGGGTATACTCTGGCTGGGCAGACTTTGCCAGTTTCCTTCTCCCTCTTGACCATCTCTCTGTAATCATAACCCATCAAATCCACTCCTGATCCAGCCCCTCTGCCTGGAACACCCTTTCCCAGTGCTCTGCAGGGCTGCTGCCTTCTGATCACAGAGAAATCTTTCCTGAAGGTATGGGCCAAAACAGCCCATATCATCCAAACTTTTCTTCTTAGCACTCATCACTAGCTGAGGATACTTTATTAATTATTTGTTCATCTGTTTACATTCTGCTTCCCCAATAGAAGCATCTAAGCTCCATGTGAAAAACTAGCTTGTCTTACACATAGCTTTATCCCAATCACCACAACAGTGCTTGGCACATGACAAGCACACATTTACTTGAATGACTATATAATGTAACAAAAATGATATTCTTTATTATTTCATAATATTAAATTACACTATTACTGTAAGACTTCCGGCTAAGTGTATACTTTTCATGTTAAGAATATCAAGCCAGAGGAAAAAGAAGCTGAGAGGCCTTGCATCTTAACTGCTTATCATTAAAGGAAAGGTAGGGAATTGTGCAGAAGGCAGAAACTGTGATCTGAGTTACTTACAGGGTCTACAGTCGGAAGATTGGAAAGTCTCCTCCTTTTCCTGCTTGGGCCTGGCGTGGACACAGAATGGTGCCCATCATCAAAGTCTCCGCTGACACTACTGGAAGGGGAGGTAGCTCTTCTTCTCTTGGAACCCATGGAATCCAACTTCTTCTATAAGAAATAATTAGCCATGTTCTTACACTGAATTTTATACTCTGCCACCAAGCCCTCAGTTGGCCACTTGCCACAAAGCTTCTGGTTCACTTAGGAGAATATTTTCACTGTTTCAAAGAAGCTTAACTATGTTTTTTTCAATGCAAGTCCTGGACCTTGCTTTAGCCCCTTCACTTACCAGAATGCTACACTTTCAACTTGGATGGGACAAATTCAGCAACAGTATACTCATCTGTATTTACCAATTTTGAATGATTCAACCACTCCTGGCCCCAAATTCACCCTGGACTGGAATTTGGAAACCCACATATAATGGTACACCCACATATAATGGTGTGTTGGAGGTACTGATCCCTCAGCCCCTGAGGCAGTCAGGCAGGCCTCAGGGACAGAGTCCCTAAGGTGGTCACCTCTGGAGTCAGCAGCCTCATCTGTTTTCCCCAGTGTTTCTTATGATTATGATCACTTTCCAGGTGGGCCAGGATGTTGGAAAAAAACAAAAACAAAAAAACAGGAAGCAGACCCTGAGGCAAATTAGTGCAAAAGGGTAAGGGGACAGAGGATTAACCTTCTAGCATTTTAGACGTACCCTAAAATTAACACACTGAAAATGAATTTTCTCCATTCATTAAAGAAAGATCCACAAGACATACTCCAGAAAACACTCAACATACTTGCCATTCCTATGCTAAAGTAGCAAAATTGCATTTTGAAACTTTTCTGTCAATCCAGACTAACCTCCTTTTCAGTTATGAGGTACTCTATCCCCATGAATCCACAGCTTTACATTTCAGTAGATGATCTTGAAGAGCACCCCAGAAGTGAGGTTTTAGGCCCTCCTTGGCCTCCCAGAAACATGTAAATATTTGCTCTAAGTTTTAGGCAGGCTGCTAAGTAATCTTAACACAGCTTTACAAATATATATATATTTGACTGTAACACAAGAAATGCAACCACTGAAATGATCTGCTACAGCTAGAGGGTAAGGGTGCATACCTGAGAAAGTCCTACAATGCTTATACAATTTAAAAACAGTATCAAATAGCATATTGTGATTTCACAGGCCTTTCTCTAAAGCAAAAAGAAAAAACTGATCCCAGTGTCACTCATCAACATTCAATTTCAGGAAACTAAGACACCAGTAGCTGAAAGAATGGGTTGTCAGTAGTATGGAGAGAAAAATTGGGGATCTCCAGGAAACAGAAAGCAGGAGCAAAACAAACCAATAAATAAAAAATTCTGGTAACCAACTAACAAACAAACTAAGTCTCTTATCTCTTCCTCTGAATTACAGTCCACATGGTGTTTAAAAACAGAGCCTAATATGATGATGTTCCTTCCTCTAGGACTTGGTTTGTTATACAGTGTATTAGTTTGCAATCGGCCACAAATGGCTAAAGCTTCAAAGGGCTTAGGCCAAGGCCAGCCAACTTTTGTTGATTTTTGTTTGTTTTATAAAAGGCTGATAAACTGGTGTCAATTCATTAAAATGAAGAAACTAAGGACCAAGCTTTTGTAAACAATCTATGACAAGGACACAAGTGAATCTGATGAACATAAGGCAGGAATCTTTACGAAAAGGATAACAAAATTTAAGAAAGGTGGACGGGAAAAGGCAAGGAAGGACAGAAAAGGAAAAGGGTGTAGATGATCAGTAATTTACCAGCTTTACCAGAGCACAACCAGCTCCTCGAAAAGCCAGTCTCCTCATTATGTCTGAAGGCCAAGTGAAGCCAGTGGGAGAAGGCAGGGCTTTAGAAGTGCTGATTCAGTGTTAATATATTCAAAACTGAAAGAGAAGAACAAGGCAGAGACAGGGGAAATAAAAAGAAGGGTCAAAGGAGTAAAAATGAGTACGAATAGACAGAAAACATTCAAGCAGAACTGCTAAAGATAAGAGATCTGGAGAAAATAGGCATATCAGTTTTCTTGCGCCAATCAAACAGCTGCAAAGGCTCAGGCACTAACAGTACCTGACATTTCTTCCATTTTAAAACCAAATGCTTTTCACATGCATAAAGATGCCTCACTGAGGTTCCCCTTTACTCACACGGAATGACTGTCAATTCCAGGAACGAAGCATGCCTGCCCAACTGCCCCCTAGTCAATAAGAGCAGAGTTCAATCACAGAGCTGGAATGTAGAGTGAACACATGTGGAAGGCTCACATGTGACAGCAAGTGTTACCAAGCTGGAACAAACCAAGAATGGCTCATGTGAGCAAAGAGTATGGAAAACTCCTCCCCACCAAAAAAATTCAGAGAAAGACATTTCTCTCCAAAAGTCCTATCAGCACTGAAAAGATATCACATATAACTTTAGAAAGGTTACAAAAAAAAAAAAAAAAAAGCCTTCGACCATTTGGCAGGAGGTCAAAATTACTTTTATAAATAATCCGCTGAAAATCAAATGACAAAAAATGTAAATCACTGGAGGGGGGGGATGTTTAGACCACACAATATCCCAAACTCTTTGACTCATTAATTTACTTTGATAAGAAAAAAAAGATTCAACTTAAGGATAATTTTCGAATATTTTCTCATCCAAGGAACACATTTTAACATGTATTTTGGAAGTTTGGCTAGAAAGGCAATGTGGCCAGGTGGGTGGGAGGAGCAATAGGACCTGAGTTTAGAAGACCAGGATAAAAGACCCAGGTCTTCCATCTCTATGTTTGATGTTGCTTGAGTCACAACCTCTCAGATCTGTTTCTTCATTTCTAAAATGAGAACAGTAGTGTACATATCCCCCCCTGGATTGTTATGACAGTGAAAAATGTATGTGAAATCACTTTGAAATGTCAAAACACAACAAAAATGTTAAGTTTTCACTCTAGGATTGCACGCTGTCTTGGGCACAGGAACAGCACTTTATCCATTTTTGTAGGCTGACTTATAGCATAGTTTCAGTGATCAACTTATCTATTTAATAAAACATATTAAAAGTGCACTTAAGTGAGACATTAAAAAAAAGTTTGCATAGTTTCAAAGGCCTGTGAGCATCCATTCTGTGATTCTTTTTCTATAAAGAGAAAAGATTCTGAAACTTAGTTACAAGTTTTTAAATGGCACTGATTACAGTCAGATGTCCAAAACTCTAACAACCAATGATAAATTACAGTAGACAGTAAAGAATAACTTTACAATGTGCAACTGGGAAAATATTTACTCAGTATAGCCAAATAGTACATATATATATATATATATATATATATATATATATATATACACACACATATACTTTTTTTTTTTTTTGGCGGTACACGGGCCTCTCACTGCTGTGGCCTCTCCCTTTGCGGAGCACAGGCTCCGGACGCACAGGCTCCGCGGCACGTGGGATCTTCCCGGACGGGGGCACGAACCCGTGTCGCCTGCATCGGCAGGCGGACTCTCAACCACTGCGCCACCAGGGAAGCCCCAAATAGTATATTTTGACAGTTTACAGACTTTTAGTACTCTCCTGTATTTCTAGTATTTCTTAGTACTGTAATACACGTTTAAAACAAAAATTTTGGAAAACAGAAGATTCAAAAGGGGAAAAAAATCTCTTATAATCCAACTTCCCAGAGAAAAAGCACCCTTAACGTTGGCGTTCACAGCTTTCAGTATTTATTCTATGCCTTGGTTGCCTTTCTTTTTTAAAAAAAAAAAAGCATGAACAAGCCACATGTATTATGTTGCAGCCTGTGTTTTAACTTAGGGAATATTCTCCCAATTCAGTGTTCTCTCACATGATGCTGGATGCCTTGAGAGTAGTCTATCATACAGATAGCAATTTACTAATCTTGGCGATTTGCATAGAATATGAATATTTAAGATATTCTGTACACTCCCAAAGCCAAAGAAAGTGGTCAAAGCCCTTCTATTTATCCACACATATTTATTGCTGATTTGACATACTTCTTCAAAAGATACCTTCCAATCTTCCTTTGGATCTAAAATATGGGCAATCTGTTAACAGGTGATATGGCAGAAATTATACTACTCTTTTGTATTGAGTCCAATTTGCTTTTGAATTATACTTGGGAAAAGAGCTCACGACTAACTGGAAAAAAATACCTTGAAATCATTTTTGAGGAGTCTTAGTTTGTTGGAAAATAAGTTAATAAAAATGCTTTACTTCAACATATGTTTCTATAATTGTAGTAATAATTTCTATATCCACTATACCGTGTATCTGTCATTTGCTTTTCAGGAATTCTTCTACATTTTTGCCAATCTTTCTTCCTCTTTAAGTCACCAATTTCTACCCTGCAATAACAAAACTATGCTTCTTTCTCAGTAAAAAAATTTTAAGAGACGAAAAAATATTAAAAACCAGAAACACACAATTTGAAAACCTCGATTCTTTGTGGTGTTGCATATAAGAAACTATACCTGGACTCCACAATAAATACAAGTCCCATTGATAAAAATACTCAGTCTGAACAGAGTCATCCAGAAAGTATTAAAAAAAAAATTTACTAGGAGAGTTTGTGTCTGAACCGTCAAGAAACGACAACAAAAAAAGGAGGCCCTGAGCTGCGAAGGAAATGACTTTCCCAACCTGTCACCGGTACTGGGAACTAAGGAAAACGTTGACAGTTTTGAACCTGCCCGCGACGAGAGCTCGGCCAGCCGCGGGGGGCGGGAAAGCGGGGCGCAGGGAGTTTCCGGGCCGCTGCGCGCCTTTGTCCCGGCCGGCAGGTGCGGCAAGGCTGCCAGGCGCTTCCCGAAGCCCGCCGCCTTGCCCCGCCCCGCGCGCCCGGCCCGACCGGCGCATCCCGGCGGCCGGGGCGGGGCCTCCGCCGCTGCTCCCGCCCGCCCGGGCCCACACAAAGGCCCGGCAGCCGGCCGAGAGGAAGCGGCCCCGCCCGCCCCGGTCCCGGCCTTACCCAGCCGCTCCGCCGCCTGCAGCCCCGGCCGCGGTCACCGACCGCCGCGCCCCGCCCCGTAGCCGCCACGGCTGCTGCTATTGCTCCTCCGGCCGCTGCCGTCGCTCCAGCACCCGCCGCCCTCACCGCCCTCACCCCTCCCGGTGCCGCCGCAAAACCAGCCCCGCGGCCGCCAAGCGAACCTGGCTCCGCGCGACACTGCGTGCGCGCGCACGCGGGCAGGCGGCGGCGCGCTTTACGGCGGCAGCGTGAGTGCGTGAGGCTCGCCCGTGGTCTCAGTTCGCACGTGGCGCCTGCGGAGGCACTTTGTGGCTGTGAGCGCTGGTGCAACTGCGGGCGCAGCCCTTCCGACTTGCAGTATGAAGCGGCCGAGTGAGTGTGGTCAGAGGGCGGGCTTGGAGGGGCCTCTGTGTCTGATGGTCGACGAACCCACCAGGGCGCTCCTCTGCGGCTTGGTCTCTGGGGAATGGAGGGCCGGCGGGGAGGCCGTAGCCCTGATCCCGCCTAGAACTGAGGGTTGGAAGGCTCCACGTGAATCGCGGGCCTGTGGTACAGAAAGAAGGCTGGGCCCCAAGGGTGAAGGTCGGGCCAGAGTCTCGTGAGGACCCAGTCAATGTCTGAGCCAGGTTTCAGGCGCAGCGTTTTCCCTTGTGCGGCCACGTTTGATCCGGCCCTGGTGAGATCTGAGAGCCGCCTCTCAAACCCACTGTTAGCTCCTCCTTTGTGATTTGTGCTATTTGACAAGAAGTGGCTGTATTTTTGGACCTTATACGCTCCTGTGTGCTATCCCAGTATAATCTGGGAAGAGTGGGAGCGGGGAAGTTGGGCTCTACAACGGATCTGTTGAATCAGAGTCTTTGGGACTTGAGTGGTCTGTGTTTATTTTTACCACACACCCCACAAGATTTTTTTAAAATTCACTTATTTATTTTTATTTTTGGCTGCGTTGGGTCTTCGTTGCTGCGCGCGGGCTTTCTCTAGTTGTGGCGAGTGGGGGCTACTCTTCATTGCTGTGCGCGGGCTTCTCATTGCGGCGGCTTCTCTTGTTGCGGAGCACGGGCTCTAGGCATGCGGGCTTCAGTAGTTGTGGCTCGCGGGCTCTAGAGCGCGTGCTCAGCAGTTGTGGCCCACGGGCTTAGTTGCTCTGCGGCATGTGGGATCTTCCCGGACCAGGGCTCGAACCCGTGTCCCCTGCAGTGGCAGGCGGATTCTTAACCACTGTGCCATCAGGGAACTTCCCCGCAAGATTTTTTTTTTTAATTTATTTATTTATTTTTTAACTTTTTGCCTTATAACAAATTTAATCAGTTATACATATACATATGTTTCCATATCCCCTCCCTTTTGCGTCTCCCTCCCACCCTCCCTATCCCACCCCTCCAGGCGGTCACAAAGCACCAAGCTGATCTCCCTGTGCTATCCCCGCAAGATTTTTAAATTAGGTTTCAGAGCCAGTTAATTACTTAACGCAAACATGGATGTGACCCTAGAGCGCAGTCATCAGAAACTAAAACTGATCATTTGTGGATAAAGTGGATTTAAAAAAACCGTAAATAGGGCTTCCCTGGTGGCTCAACAGAAGCCTCCGGAATGAGAAGCCCGCGCACCACAAGGAAGAGTAGCCCCCGCTCACCGCAACTAGAGAAAGCCCATGCGCAGCAATGAGGACCCAACACAGCCAAAAATAAATAAAATTAATTAAAAAGAAAACAGTAAATAAATTAACCCTTTTGTGATATGTTGCTTTGCAGAGTTAAAGAAAGCAAGTAAACGCATGACCTGCCATAAGCGGTATAAAATCCAAAAAAAGGTAAGTCTTGTTCTTGGAAGAGTTATACCAAGTATAATGCTAAACTGATTTCTGTCCCACCCCTCCTCCACAAAGAGGTCTGGGTTAATATTAGTATGATTTCACCTCAAGAAACGGAGATTGGATAGACTATGACACAAGCTCTTAAGCATCAGAAGTAATTCAGTGATAAGAGTCTAAATTTTGATCAGTATGGTAACAATTGCTGCAAAAAGAATCTCGTGACTTTTTCTTGCTGTTGCATACATAAGTATGTGTGTTCTCTGCATTGTTACAGTTAAAGTTTTATGTTTCTAGGTCATTTTACAGATATAAGTAAACTGTAGCCAGATTGGTTACTCACATGAATTTTGTTTAGTATTTTTGTTAACTAATAAAATTTTATTATGATAGGTTCGAGAGCACCATCGAAAATTGAGGAAAGAGGCTAAAAAACGGGGTCGAAAGAAGCCTAGGAAAGACCTGGGAGTTCCAAACAGTGCTCCTTTTAAGGAGGCTCTTCTTCGGGAAGCTGAGTTAAGGAAACAGCGGGTAAAATGCATTAGCTAAAATGTGCAACAAGTGATGTGTGGGTGTGTGTATTTTTTTCAAAGTAAAGTTACAATATCAGGTCACTTTGGCTCTCCCATTTCTCTTGTGGCTTGAACACAGCTTGAAGAACTGAAACAGCAGCAGAAACTTGACAGGCAGAAGGAACAGGACAAGAAAAGAAGACTTGAAACTGACCCTGCTGTTGAGCTATCTAACATGGAACCTGTGAAAGAGGTAATGATTACAGTCATGAAAAATGGAGAAATAGGTTACATCTACTGACCTACTAATTTTGTGTCCTTTCCCCTTGTCTTTATCACCTAGGAATTTGGGCAATACAAAGCTAAGAAAGCCAAGTCAAGCAAACAGAATCCAAAGAGGCTGTATTGTCAGGAACTTAAAAAGGTATCATAGTCTAGGTTAGTGTCTGAAAGTGGTAATGAGGTTTAAAAGACTAGAGTTTTTTTTTCTTTCTCTCCTGACACCAACCTTGTAGAGGTGGAAGTAGAGTTCTCTTGAGCAGGAAGAATTCTTCAGCAAGTTGGCTTACTCTGATATGTTTAACTGAAGGAAATATTCTTGTGGTTTTAATTTTTTTGCATGGGAACAGTTCCCCGTAAGCATGATTTACAGAAGTGGCATTTTGTGATAAAATATTATGACACAGTGGCTTTTTAAATAGAAGGAAATACTTTAGAGGAGCAGTACAAAAGAGTCTCTAAAGTTCTTTGCTGAAACCTAAGTGAAGGAGGTCAAGGGGATGTCTTGGTGTAGCACTGCCATCCCCAACACCTATTTTCCTAAGCTCACTCCCTCCTGTGAATAGACCCTGACTGTGTTTCTCAGCAGCTCTTGGCAGGGCCACAAAGGTCTTTCAAACTACATAACTCAGAATGGGAAGATTATATATTTAGATAGTTGGGAATGTTTCCACTCTTGAAATCCACTTTGATCAGAGGCCACTGAACAAACCTATGTCTTACTGTCATGTAAGAAATAAATATGTGAACATCATTCACACCAAAGTGAAGATATGAGATTCAACTCTGGGGCTTCCCTGGTGGTGCAGTGGTTAGGAATCTGCCTGCCAATGCAGAGGACATGGGTTTGAGCCCTGGTCCTGGAAGATCCCACATGCCAGGGAGCATCTAAGCCCGTGAGCCACAAATACTGAGCCCGTGTGCCACAACTACTGAAGCCCGTGTGCCTACAGCCCATGCTCCGCAACTAGAGAAGCCACCACAGTGAAGAGTAGCCCCTGCTCACTGCAACTAGAGAAAGCCCACGTGCAGCAACGAAGACCCAATGCAGCCCCAAAAAAAAGAATAAATTAAAAAAAAAATTTTTTTTAAGAGAGTCAACTCTGAGCTCACCCTGTTGCAAAGTAGACAACACCAGTGTACTTATGTGGAGGGTGGTGCCAGAGCAAGGGATGGTGTTCTGATAGCTTCTGCTTTGACAGGTGATTGAAGCCTCAGATGTTGTGCTGGAGGTGTTGGATGCCAGAGATCCTCTTGGTTGCAGGTGTCCCCAGGTAGAAGAAGCCATTGTCAAGGGTGGACAGAAAAAGCTGGTACTTGTATTAAATAAATCAGGTAAGCGAAAACATTGCTCCTTATGTTCCATATGCACTAGTGAGGTATGAGGAGAACATCTGAACAGTCTGATTGTCTCTGAAGACTGATAAGATCCAACTCTGACCTCAACAAAACCAATGCATATGCATGAGCTCTTGTTGCCAAAGACAGTGCTGGGCAGTGGGGTGGAAAAAAATTTTTCCCCCTTAATTACTATATTATACTTTATTTATTTATTTATTCATTTATTGTTACGTTGGGTCTTCGTTGCTGTGTGTGGGCTTTCTCTAGTTGTGGCGAGCGGGGGCTGCTCTTCATTGCAGTGTGCAGGCTTCTCATTGCGTGGCTTCTCTTGTTGCGGAGCACGGGCTCTAGGCATGTGGGCTTCAGTAGTTGTGGCACGTGGGCTTAGTAGTTGTGCACGGGCTCAGTTGCTCTGCGGCACGTGGGATCTTCCCAGACCAGGGCTCAAACCCGTGTCCCCTGCATTGGCAGGCGGATTCTTAACCACTGCACCACCAAGGAGGTCCTGGAGATGTTTTCTAGAAGCGAATTAACTGGTTTGTACTGTTCTTTTGCTATTCAGTACTTAACCACCTTGTCTTATTTAAGAGTGTAAGCTTTTATACTCAGCTTACTGTGTAGTATATTTCACGTAGGAAATGATGACAGAGTGCCACATTCTTCATACCTGCACAATGTCGACATGTGGCACTATTTAGATGAGACATGATTATGTATCTGGGTTTGAGCAGGGGGGACAAACACCCAGAAACCGAAACCTGTGAAACAGAAAGTAAGGATGGGATCTAAAATTACAGTTGGGGTCAGTGAACATGGCTGCTCCCTGATAGTAAATTCTGGAAACATAGCCCTAAGGTTATACGGTAATATTCTAGAGGTTGACTTAATCCTGAAAGGATGAGCAGTGCAGAGGGGAATTAAAGAAATACAGAGGTGTACATACTGAATGAACTCTGTTAACCAGAAGCATGGTAGGCAGCTGACCCTCTCCCCATCTTCTAGTTCAGATACTTTTGAAAAAACTGGGAAAAGGCAAACCTGAATGAAATCCATAGTTTACTAGACTTTGCAAATTTATCTCAACAAAATGACCAAATTGGAACAGTGTTTTATTCCTAATCCCTATCAGATTTGGTACCAAAGGAGAATTTGGAGAACTGGCTAAGTTATTTGACGAAGGAATTGCCAACAGTGGTGTTCAAAGCCTCAGCAAATCTGAAGGACAGAGGGAAGAGAATCAAGGTACCCTTAATTTAGTGGTGGGAAATGTGGTTCTTTCATCTTTCAGACGGGTGAAATATGATGAGTGTACAAAATCTTGATTAAAAAATGAAAACTTGTAAGATCCAACTCTGATTTCATCCAGGGATAATCTGAAAGGTAATGGAATGTGGTGATTTTAATAGATGGGCTCTGGAGCCAGATTGCTTGGGTTTTGTCTGGTGGGTTGTCAGAAGTAGTTAAACTAATTATTTAGAATTTTAACTTGTGAAGGTAAAGAAGAAAGCTGCTGCATTCAAAAATGAAGTCTGTGTTGGAAAAGAAGGCCTTTGGAAGCTTCTTGGAGGTTTTCAGGAGACTTATGGCAAAGCCATTCACGTTGGGGTAATTGGTGAGTTTCAGTTCAACATATTTTATGTCTTATAAGTCGGTACTGTAGGTAATGTTAGCTTCTAGGAGCTCTGGTTTATTTGAATTAATAATCTTTTCCTGCTCTTTCATTACCTGTACAAGAAATGAAGATGCTAAGAGTAGTTTTAATGTTGAAGTGAAGATGCTCAGATCCAACTCTGATCTTGCTGTAAACAGGCAGGCATAAAATAAGGGAGTGGAGATTTTATAATTACCAGCACATAATGCCTTTTGTATCTGTGGATTTCCCATTTGTAGGTTTCCCAAATGTGGGGAAAAGCAGCATCATCAATAGCTTAAAACAAGAACGGATATGCAATGTTGGTGTATCCATGGGACTTACAAGGTAAATTGAGTTCCATAATTGCAATATTTCATTATAGGTAAGTATGATTTTGTTTATTTTAAGGGAGACAGTTTTCTATTTCTATTTACTCAACTTTCTATTTAGTGAAGGGAACAGGGTTAAGCAAGTGTTAGGCTTGGAAAGAACTGATTAGAGTAGAATGGCTGCCCACAATCTAGTTTGAAAGACAAGCAAATAGATTCATAGAAGGAAAAGCTGCCTTAGAGTAAGTGACGTTTGAACCTGAACTTGACATGAATAGAAGTCTGCCAGGTAGAAGAGGGGAGATAAGACAGAGGAAACAGCATGTGTTTAGGTCAATATGTATGTAAGCTATAACACGTAGTGTTTTGTCTTTAGAAGAGGAGGGTGTGCTGTTACAGTTTTAGATAAACATGAAGCAAATGATGATAAAGTGGATCTGACAGACTGTGCTGAGTTTGTTCAATCCAACCCTGAGCTTCGTTGTGTCTCTTGGCCTTTAGGAAAACCAGTGCCTGTCAGTTACCATCTTTCTTGTTTCAGGAACATGCAGGTTGTCCCCTTGGACAAACAAATCACAATCATAGATAGTCCAAGTTTCATCGTGTCTCCACTTAACTCTGCTATTGCACTCGCTCTGAGAAGTCCAGCAAGTATTGAGGTAGTAAAACCATTGGAGGCTGCTAGCACCATCCTGTCCCATGCTGATGCTCGACAGGTAAAAAGAATCCCCTTCCCTTGAGCTCCATCTTGTCTTTCATTATAAGCATTTTTTAAACATCTGTACTATATCAGATAGATGACAGTTTTTCTTTTTTTAATAAGGTAGTACTGAAATTTACTGTCCCAGACTTTAAGAATTCTCTGGAATTTTTTACTTCATTTGCTCAGAGAAGAGGACTGCACCAAAAAGGTGGAAGCCCAAATGTAGAACGTGCTGCCAAACTGCTGTGGTCTGAGTGGACAGGGTAAGGCTTCTTTCTGTTGGCTTTTTGATGACCACATAGAATAAAGGAACTGATTTTTGACAAACTTTATTTTTAATACCAGTGCCTTCTTAAGTTACTTTTGCCATCCCCCTACATCCTGGACTCCTCCACATTTTAATGAGAGCATTGTGACAGACATGAAATGGGGCTTTAATCTGGAAGAACTGGAAAAGAACAATGCACACAGCATACAAGGTAAGCACGGCTTGTGTTTAACTACTGTCTTCATAAGCTTACAGGCCAATAAAGGTCTCATCTGTTTACACGGGCTGTTTACCTTTCCTAGCCATCAGGGGCCCTCGTTTAGCCAGTAGCATCCTTTTCCAGTCATCGGGTCTGACAAATGGAGTGATAGAGGAAAAGGACATACCTGAAGAATTGCCGAAACAGAAAGAACCGAAGCAGGAGGCGGCGGGGGACTATGAAGATGTCAACACTGACCAGGAATGTGTTGACGAAGACGGTGATGTAAGTATGTTGTGCGTGAGATGTTTAAGCTGAAGTAAGTTTTCTGGCATTACAATGTACAACAGAGGGGAAGGGGCTGAAGGAAGAAATAGAAATTAAATATTTCAGGACTTTAAAAAGCCTCGTACAATTTAGAAGTTTAAGGCTTGCAATCATTAGTCTTGATTTTGTGCATCCATTAATGTGTACCTCCAGAGACTTTTTTCTGGGTATGTAATTAACTTGGATTAATGAGCACACAAGGGCTTACTAACACTGTTTCTCTGTCCCACAGGAAAAGAGCTCAGACATGTCCCCTGCAGAAGAGGCCTGCGAGGCACTGCCTGAGGACTCTCAAGCAGGTGAGTTGGGTGGAGGGATCTTCTAACAAAGCAGTACAGTAGCTTTTGATTTTTGATTTTTGTTTTTAAACACTTCTTTTTTCTTTCCAATATAGATAAGCAGTCTGCACCATCTTTCATCTTGGATAAAATGACTGAAGAGGAAGATGATGCTTATGATTTCAGTACAGATTATGTATAATAGAACTTTGTCCTTCTATAATGGTGTTTTGTTGTTGGTTTTTAACATTGTGAGCAGACTGCTAAGCTGTTCTCTGCGTGTGATGTACCAGTTTGTTACAGTATGACATAAGCTGTGTAAATTTTGTGAATGTGTATATAATGATATATTCATTAAAAAAAATCAGGCAACTTAGAAAGTGTCTAAATTCTGTAAAAAGATAACTCATCTCTTAAACAGTGAGTGGGTAGAAGTAAAGTTAAAACATACCTTATTGAAAAATGTAGTTTTTACTTTATTTACAGATTCGGCCACAGGTCACAAAATTAAAACCAAGCAGCAGTGTTGAACTAGCTGTACCAGCTGTATCTAATAAGTACATTCACCTCTGGTCGTTCAGCACTGTCAGTAAGCAAACTTGGTAAGGCAGATGGAGGCATATTTATAGTCTGTCTGGGAAGCTGACTGCCAGATGGGGCAGTTTGTCCTCTTTACCCAGCTGAAATGTCCCTTGTCCCTTTGTTGCTGTAAACAGGCATTGAAGCCTAGCAAGTGTTACTTCCCACACATACTGTCTTCCAGGATTTCCTGAGAAATGCTTATAGCATACTTATTTACTTTATATTTGAGATCTCCACATGTCTTCGGATTAGGCTGAATTTGCCTGTTGGGTCCGGAATATACCATTTTTCCCAGACATCAGTATATGAAGCAGTTCTTCCCCATGGCTTAAAGTGCCCATTCCAGTGGAGTAGCTTGGCAGCCTTAACAAACTGGGGTGAATATCGTTTTCCAGCACTGGAACCTTACATTTAGGAAAAAAGAGCCAAATGACTGTACTAGTCAGACATAAGACTGCAGGAAACTTAAGGGAAACAATATATTCCATCCCTGAGGGTGGTCCTTTAGACACTTTATTAGCTTAGGCCCTTGGTTAATTATCTACTTACCAAGGTGGCGAACATTCCACATAGGGTCGATGGTGGAGTGCTGTTGATAAAATACGATCAGCAGAGGTGGTGTGGTGATGCTGCCGGCCAGTGTTCTACTGTACAGCCCTTCTCTTGGTGGGACAGATAACAAATGAAAGCTGTTAGTAAAGAATCCTAATTCCTGTTAGTGAAAACCACCAGCGTTGAAATAACAAGAGTTTTCACAGCTAGGCCAGTTACATACTTACTCTACATTGAGTTTCATCCATTTTTCCAGCTGGTTAGTTATATTCTGTCTTTTCCATTCTGTCAAGTTTGCAACAAAAACTCCAGGATTAAATGAGCAGGTGCTGGCTTTCATGGAAAGCTTACGAATTCTTTCCTTTTTATAGTCAAGATAGCCAATGTAATTGTACTAAAAACACAATTGGGATATACAGTATGTTTAGTGCTTCAAAGAATAATTTGATAACTGTTCTGCTTACTTATGACTTCTCAGATTATTAACAAAGGGCTCTACATAAAGCAAATAAAAGTGACACTTGGGATTGCAAGTTAGACAACAGGAACCTAAACATTAAGCCAGATGTTCAAGGAGAATTAGGTTGTCTAATCCTTGAACCAATCTAGGAAAGCAGCCTTGAGTTTTGGGATGAAATAATTGGTGAATAAAATGTAGCTAAAGATTTAGAATTCCCTGATTTTGCTTTCTCTCCCCATTGACATGAATTATAGGGAATGGAGTGTCTATTCACGAGGTCTAATAAGTAATTTACCTGGTTCCCTGCTCCACGGATGACAACTTTAGTAGAGGATGAATCACAGTCTTCTGAAAATGCAGCTGCATGTCCTGGCTTCAGTGGTGTATTGTACAGGGCAAGAATATCACCTGAAACAGATAAGGTTTAAGATTTACACTGGAAGTTGCCCCAAGATTCCCTATTCCTCCCACTTCTTAGGATGGCCTTTTATAGGATATCATAAATAAGACAACCGCTATCGCCCACACTGGACAGAGCAGCACTGATGATGACATTCTTTAGTACCTTGCACAATTACATCATCGTCCATATATATGGCCTTCTTTGCGCTGGGAACCAGAATTGGCAAGTAGAACCTTGCAAAGGTTAACTGGAAAAGGAAAGAGAGGCATTGGCACAAAATTTGTCAGTGGCTGTGCTTTTGTTTATTAGAAACTCCCAGAATGCTCTCAGTATCCATGCAGGAGAAGACAGCCAAAGGTCTCAGAACTTCCAGGTTTGGTCCCCAGGGAGGTACTAGTACTGTACCCACAGTTACCCAGGTACTCCCATCATTTCATAATACTACCAGGTACAAACAAGGATGCATGGAACTCACTGGTTTCATGGATTCCCCCTGGTCAGGATCCTCCTTTACTTTTCCTTCCAAAAGTTTAGTGTCAAAATTCAGAATTTTGTACCTGATGCTTTTCAGGGTACTGCTGCTGAGCCAGGACCTGATGAAAACAAACCACTAAATACCAGTTTTAAGTAATCATGTCCCAAACCACAGCCATATCTCTGCTTTCCAATAAGACCATAATGCAAGAGAAATCCTGAGGACAAAATAGGTGTCTTCAAGCCCCTTCACCTCTGAGCTTTGGTTTCCTCATCTGCAGTGAGTTTACCCACTAAAGACCCTTCCTGAACCAAGATTCCACGGTGATAGTGCACCCAAAGGCTCATACTTTTGATCACTCTTCTGACACTAAAACTGCTGTAAAAAAAATTCATTGTGGAATTGAGAAGATCCTTTCACCACATGGATCATTCAACATTTGTCCCTCCAAATACATCAGTGAAGAAAACGAGTCAAAGTATGATGGTAGTGAAAGCTAAGTTATCAACAAAGCTGGTAAATCAGCCTGTTAATCTACACACTCATTAATTCACTGTTGGCTGAGTAATTCTACCTGAGTCTAAGGTACTGCCTGTAAGAAAAGTCAGTGTTCCCTAAAGAGGTTCTGCACATTTTTACTAGGCCCATTCCACATCAGCGTTTTGTGGATATAATGTTATTTCTGTATTCTATTTTAATGCAGTATTTCTACATTATTTTAGATGATTTCTTGAGTTTTTAAATATGGAAAAATAATTCATTAACAACTTTGATGAGCAACCATGGAGAAAGGCACAAGAACAGATATGTTTTAGAACTTTGACCACTATTAACCTTTTAGATAAAATGTTTCTTGGAATAAACTTTGTAAATCTTAATTCAAAGCATCTTTCAAAACACAGTTAAGACTATCCATCAGATTGAATTTCTATTAATCACAACAATTACAATAGTAAGGACCATTCACTGAGCAATTATTATGTGGTAGGTGTTTTCATATATTTTTTCATTTACTTAACACAACAATCCTCTAATCTGGATATTTATACCCCGTACTTACAGATGAGTAAATGGGTTCCAAAGAGGTAATGTTCCCCACTATGGGCTAAAATTTGGATCAGTGTCTATGCTCACTTCACCATACTACCTTGCCATTGCTCCCATGTCCCTTCCCACTCTAGACCAGAACTACTCAAGAGCATGTTCTTGAAATAAGGAACTTGGAAGAGACTGTAAATCAACACCTTGCTTCCTTCATTGAGAAAGTCTTATTACCAAAAAAATATCCACTTAACTATGCATAGTAACACAGTTGATTTACATCTTGGCACAGTTTTCTTACATGTTTTTGCGATCATGGAGACATGTTTATGATACAATCACATGGAAAAACAATGTGCAGTTTACATGTGATATAATAATTATATAGGAAAAATGTAAACATTGAAAAAATATTACTGGATTGGCAGCTGGCCTGCTCTTAGAGCATCCCCTAGAAGCAGAATCATCAGGCAAGCCGAGCTCACCGGAGATGGTCTGCTGTACCGTTGAGTGTAACAATGTAGAAAATCACATTGGAGCGAGTGTTGTGCTGAATGCTGTTTATGGCTGCAATGGCCCCCCCAAGCCTATCTTCAGATGCAGCAATGACCACAGGAATCTCCTCTTGTCTCCCGTCTACCGCATGTTGGGGAGCATTTGGGACAAAGTCTACAGGCTGAAGCCCCACAATTCCTGAATCTGCAAAGAACACACACAAAGAAGGTACTGTGATACAAACACAATCTCAAGAGCTTTTGATACAGAGCCCAAGACATGAAAAGAGGTAAGCTGAGAATTATGATACACCTCATTTTGCCTCATTGTAATGTGAAGCATATAGCCCAGAAATTGTGTTTTCCTGTATGTAACCAGGCCTTTGGAAAAGCATTTTTTAAAAAATAGGCAGACAATTCTGATACATTACTGGTAGGAATATAACAGAATCTTTTTAGATTGTATTTGGGCAATTTGTATCAAGAGCCTTACAGGTACATGGCCTTTGACCCAATAATTCCCCTTGTGTCTCTTAAGGACAACATCTGAGAGGTAACCAAAAGTCACAATTTTATTTACAATTGTGAAAAACCTAGAAACAGACTAAAAAACACTTGATTTTCAAACTGAATTGTATCCCACAAGTAGGCATGAAATCAATATAAGTGGATCGCAATCAGAACATGAGTAGGAAAACAGTTCCTGAATTGGAATAGAACAGTGACTTAGAAAATATCAGAATGCATCACATACAGCAACTGCAAGTATTGTTTTGTAAACCTTCTTGCTTTTAATAATACGTTCGTTCATTTACTCATTCATCATGCATTGAACACTGAGCGCCTACTACGTGCCAAGCAATATCTAGGCCACCGGGGTTACAGCCATGAATAAGATGGTCAAATCTTTACCATTGTGTAGGGCAGATAGACAATAAATACATGTATGTGTCTGCTGTATGTAACACATTCATTATTGTGGAGTTGCCATCAAAAAAATCTGAATCATTGTACCAAAAGACTTTTTCCTATGGCAAAAAGTAAACTATGTGACATTAAATTTACATACGAAGAGTTTTGTCATGGTGACGTGCTTAGGATATAACCATGTGAAAAACCATGTCATGTGTAGTTTATATATAGTATAATCTCAACTGTATAGAAAAAAAATACAGAGAAAAAAAACCTGGAAGGTACTAACACAAAATTTTAATAATTATCTCTAGGCAGTGAAATCATTTATTTAATGAATATTTAGTAAGCACCTCCTATGTACCAGCCACAGCTGTCCTCATGGAGCTTGAATGCTATTTTCTTTTTTATATATGTTCCCACCAGAAGCATGCATTACTTTATGTAAATATATATGTATATATAAAAATACACACACATATATACACTATTATAAAAACATGCTGTCAGAGCACTCAGTGAAAGTTAAGGGAAAGCTATTAGTCTTTTCTTGCTCTGGTCAATACGGTGGGTGACAATCCAAAAATGATTTGACAAACACTCTGAAGCCTCAAACGTCCCTCAATACCAAGGCAGAGCAGTATGAACAACTAATCTAAAATAACTGGCAGCGAATTATACAATAGTGGTCTTTTAAATCAGTTGACAAGGCTCTGTGGTTTTGTTTTACTACTAAAGACCTGCTGATACGGTTTCATGTGTTAAAGCAGAGTAACAGGTAAAGGAAAGTAACCAGACTGACACTCTAGTGAACAGAGGAGGCATCAAACACCAGCAATGCTCACCTGTCCCCACGTTCTGAAGCCCTGCCCTACTGAAATGTCTGTAGATAACAGCCCACAGTGGCTCCTTTCTCCAAGGCCTCTGATTTGGTAAAAAGGAATCTTCTGTAAGATCAAACCCTCAGCAAACAACTGCCCAGCAAGGAGAAGGGGACAGGCTGCAAGAGCACAATGAGTGCCACCTGCCTTTCTCAAAGTCTTTAGTAGCTTCTATAAGACCAAGAAGAAAGCCTTCTTTTCCTTGAATCTAGTGATGTAACTCAGAATGTGGGACACAGGGAATTCCAGGTCCTCAATACATGCCAACGCATTAGTCAGGGTTCCCATACCTGAAACCTCGTTCCTCAGCAAACTGCTCAGGCCGAGGAAGTTATGGTGCAAAACCAGTAAGAAGAGAGCAACAGCCAGGACCAGGATGATAATGTTTACTGAAACAGAGGAGAATGCCCATGTTACATCTCTTCACCTTTTGACCTGGTATAAAACAACACAACTGTAGAAAGGACATACCTTTACGGAATGACATCTTTCTCTTCTGTCTTATATAAATATTAGTTAGTAACCCTACAAAACAAAAACAAGCCCCCAAAGTCAGTAGGTACATTACAATGGCCATCAAAATGCCTACATGCTTTTTTTTTTTTTTTTTTTCCTGGCTGTGTGCGGGCTTTCTCTAGCTGTGGCGAGCCGGGCTACTCCTCCTTGCGGTGCGCAGGTTTCTCATTGCGGAGCATGGGCTCTAGGCACGTGGGCTTTAGAGCACAGGCTCAGTAGTTTTGGCGCACAGGCTTAGTTGCTCTGCAGAATGGGGAATCTTCCTGGACCAGGGCTCGAACCCGTGTCCCCTGAATCAGCAGGCGGATTCTTAACCGCTGTGCCGCCAGAGAAGTCCTGCCTACATACTTTTATTCACGTAGAAACAAGAAATGCATACGGTATTTTCTGCAAGAAACTCGTTTTGAATTAACAGTTTCCAAGGACCCAATTTGGGATCTGAATTTTTTATGGTAGTCATAATAATAAAATACTTCCAGTAACTTATAGCCTTGTATACCATATGCCACTAGATGAAAAGCAAAAGAAATTCTACCAGGAGGAATACCTGGAGTCTAACTACTATGGAAATGTTTTCTGAATGAATTTCTACTTAAAATTCCTAATTAGACATGGACTTCAGTTGTCTATGATCAAGTAAACCAAGGTCAGCCTCGCTGGTACAAACATCCCTGTTCCAAGCTGTATTCCATTCATCTTTAACTGGAATTAAAGAAAAGAGAAAAAAGAACAGTTCCCAAATTCATTTAAAACTATAGCAGAGGGACTTCCCTGGTGGCGCAGTTGTTAAGAATCTGCCTGCCAATGCAGGGGACACGGGTTCGAGCCCTGGTCCAGGAAGATCCCACATGCCGCTGAGCAACTAAGCCCGTGCGCCGCAACTACTGAGCCTGCACTCTAGAGCCCGTGAGCCACAACTACTGAAGACCTCACGCCTAGTCCCTGTGCTCCGCGACAAGAGAAGCCACCGCAATGAGAAGCCTGCGCACCGCAACAAAGAGTAACCCCCGCTCGCCGCAATTAGAGAAAGCCCGCGCGCAGCAACAAAGACCCAACGCAGCCAAAAATAAATTTATAAAAAAGAAAAAGAAACCTATAGCAGAGAAACAGAATTACAAAAATTCACAAAATCCAATCTTGCTATCAAAAGTTTAGAGCTCTTGGGCTTCCCTGGTGGTGCAGTGGTTGAGTCTGCCTGCCGATGCAGGGGACACGGGTTCGTGCCCCGGTCTGGGAAGATCCCACGTGCCTTGGAGTGGCTAGGCCCGTGAGCCATGGCCGCTGAGCCTGCGCGTCCGGAGCCTGTGCTCCGCAATGGGAGAGGCCACAACAGTGAGATGCCCGCGTACCGCAAAAAAAAAAAAAAAAAAAAAAAGTTTAGAGCTCTAGTCTCAAAAATTAAAAATCTGCTAAAAGAAAATATTAGTTTCTCCTGGGGGCTTCCTATCTGTTGGTTAACTACCCATCTCTTATGAAAGTGGTGTCTAATACTGTCACTCTGCTGGTGGTTTGTGCTCCCCAACTCATCTGAAGCCTTCACTTTTTCAAAACAAATAATTCAATGGAAACAAGACTGTAAGTGGGGCTAAATTAAACAATTAGGTTTCTACAACAATCTCTGGGTAATGTTTCATTAAAAACATTTTATACAACCTGGATATTGTGATCCTACATTTGAGAACTTTACCCTTTTCTACTTCATCTTCCCCCATGGGAGCACCTAACATTTACATAAAGGCTATTAATTTTACAAAGCACTTTCAAATATAGCATACTTCTAAAATCAAAGTTAGTTTGAATTAATTTCATCTTCAGTGAAGTGCATGCCTATCAGGCACTTGATTTCTCAAGGCTTTTGAAAAGAAGAGAAATATATTGAAGTGCTGTTTAAAAAACTGGGATCACAGGCCAGATTACAAATTTGGGAGAACATAATTCAGACTCCCAAAGAACAATCTAAAATACACACACACACATTCTTTCTCGCTCACTCTCATTTCTTTCTAGAACAGTCTATGTAAAATATATTATACCAACAAGCTTACTCTCTAAAGACTACACATCGTTATATACCCTGAGCCATGTGTCTCTATCTCCTCTTGAGGACTGAGCCTTACCTATAGAAGGTGGCTGACTGGGGGCTGCTCAGAGTTCTAACATCTGCCTGCTTGGAGCCAACTTCCACCAAGACTGGAGAAAACTATCTCACTTTAATAAATCTCATTTAGTTAATGGTATAAGGGCCAATGGAGAAGACTGGAGAAAACTATCTCACTTTAATAAATCCCATTTAGTTAATGGTATAAGGGCCAATGGTTTGGCTCAACAATGTCCACTAACAATTACTTACAGGTGGTATGTTAATTGAGAAGCACAAGTATTTGTGCTATTCCAGCTAGCTAGACAGAAGAAAAACACAATCCCAGCAGGTATTTGATGTACTTAAGTAGATTCGCATGGCAGAAACCACCTACTCCTAAAACTCTTCCACAGTTATCTACATGCAAAATGCTGATTATTATGGAGTGTGTCTGATCCATATTTCCTTTCCTGGTGCAATTCCTGGTAATGGAATTCACTGATCTGGTTAGAAAGAATTCTCAAAACAAAACTGTATGTACATCCCGGATGTGCAATATTGGCTGTATTTTTGCAAGAGTACACAACTGTGTACAATTTCATCAGTAATATTCAATTGTTCACTATGAAAAGTAGTATTTTGTTTAGAAATTATAAGACCTTCACATTCCCAAATCATTCACAATACACACACATAAGCAGGCATTCCCAGAAATATGGGTGAAGAAACATTACGGGGCAAGAACACTTTATGTTTTTAACTTGCTAGCTACCTGCAATAGTACCCACATCTCAGTGGCCTTTTCTGCTTTTCTTTCTACTGCTATATATTCCCAAGGAAGGCCATTCCACTCATGCTCTGCAACCTATCCTATAATTGTTTCCTTGGTGCAGCATCAGCAAACTCTTTCCCTCTCTGCTGGATCACACACTTAGCAGCATTAATTATCATACTCTGGTATCTTCCAGTTAATTAAAAAATAAAAATAAAAAAGAGACCACTTCCCATATCCCAGCAGACCCACAGACCCATTTCTCTGTTCACTCTCGCTCTAAAAGCTTGAAAGGATTTAAAGTTCCCAGCTCCACTTTCTCTCCTCTTGTCCTCTATCCTACTTCAACCAGACTTCTGGCCCTACTTCTCCATTCAAAGTGGCTTTGTCGAGGCCACAAAAGACCAAGGTCATCTTTCTGTCCTCTTACCCATCCCCTCAGAGGCCATCAAGAAAGTTCACTGCTCCCCCTCTTCAATTATGAAATTATCTCATTTATTTGATTTGTTTCTTATTTGTGTCTTGTGCTCTATGAGAACAGTGACCCCAGTGAAAAGTGTTTACTCGTGTATCCTTGCCATCTAAAACCATGTCTGGTAAATGGTAATAGGTATGTGATATTTGTTGAATGGTCTTGTTAATCCAGGAGCAAGGCTGGTTCTCAGCTCTGAAAGGGAACACGATCTTTGATAATAATCATGAAAACAAACTCATACACAAGAAAAGACATATGGATTCCAATGGAGATCTCTCTGAAATTGAACCTGACACGCAATCTCCTTTTCCCATGATTATCTTTATAGCTCAAATACCATAAAGGCTCTGCAGCAACTGCCACCCTGTTAAGTGCATTTAAAGAGGGATAACACAGAGGGATACATCTATTTCTGCGTACAAGGGAAAGTCTGTTTAGTCTCTGCCAGACTGAAAGGTGGAAAAGGCACTAAGGATATACATCCACTTTCTCTACCCCTTCTCTGTCTAGCTCCTACTTGGCTTTCAGGAGTCAAGGGAGCCTCCCCCAAACCTCACATTCAGCTGCATCTCCCCTGAGCTCTCACATCTCCCGGGCTTCGCTACCCCAGAGTACATCCGGCTTATATTTGTGGGGTTACATGGCTGTCTCCCTTGACACACTCTGGGCTCTAGGAAGGCAAGGGCCTGGTGTTGGTCACGGCCATGTCCTTGGCCCAATTCATGGCACAAAAAAAGCTGCCAGAAATGTTTGCTGACTGCATGAGGGCGGCAGCCGCACACCGCCTGCCCTGGAGTGCCTAGAATCCCACCGCCTGTGACCCTGAGGCGCAACACAGCACAGAGGCCAGAGAGCCAGTTGGGACCCACAGGCCCAGGTTTCCCAGAACAGTTTCTCTTCGGAACGTGGGTCTTCCACCTTGCTCAGGGTAACGGGGCAGGGCCTAAGCTTCTGAGATAGACGCCGGCCTTGAGAGGCAGGGCGAATCCTTTGCTGGCCTCTTTCGGGACGCCTGAGTCTGTGAATACGCCAGTGAAGCCGCCAAGCAGCCTGGAGGGACAAACTGGAGACTCCCCGGGTGGGAGCTCTCTCCAACTCGTGCGAAGGGGCGGGCCAGGACCCGTCCTTCTCCGAGGGCATTCCCTTTCTCTGGATGATGGGTTCTGCGAAACTCCCCTCTAAATTCTGGGGATCAATAACGTTTAGGGGTGTTTCTCAATAGGTGACGCTCGGGGGGTTCCCCCCACCCCCGCGGCCTCGAGGTCAGCCGTTTCCCTCGGACGCTCCCCACGGCCTCCCTTACCTGCAGCCCGAGGAGGAGGGGCCGCTGCCCACGCCCCGGCCCGCCCCGCCAGCTCAGCGTCCCCGCCGCAGGCCCCGGGGCCCAGCCCGTCGCCGGGCCGTCCGCGTCCCCTGCACTCCGGACCGAGCCCGCCTGCCCGGTAGCTTCGCGGCCGCCGCGCAGTTCCGCAGCCCCCCGCCGTTAGCCGCTCGGTCCGCAAGACAGTCACACAGAGCAGGCGCCGCCGGGCAGCCCCACCGGTGGGGTCCTCGCGGAGAAATGTCCGTCGCCATGGAGACGGGGCGCGCGCAGGCCGCCGTTAAGCCGCGAAGGCACAGCCAAGGACAGTTTGGGGGACCTGGACCGCGACCCTCGGCACTCAACAGCACTGACGGCGGACCCTTCATGGGCGCGTGATGCCTCGGCTCGGCCGCCACCGTCAGCATCTCGGCCCTTGCGGAGAGGGCGCCGGCCTACAGCCAGCTCCGAAAGCGCGGGTCGCCTAGCGAGGGCACGGGGAGGGGCCTCGGGCCGACCGGATTTGTGGGAGACATCTGCTTCCGGGGCCGCGGCCATCGCGACACTTCGGCTCGACAGGCCCGCAGAGCTGTACGCAGAAGCTGACCCCGGCCCCTACTGTCCCTGAGTCCCGGCCGCCTTCGCTCCGCCGCCCGCCTCCTGAGCCAGTCATGTTGGAGTATCTGAGCTCCCTGCCCACGCAAATGGTGAGGGCGCTGTCCGCCTCGGCCCCAAGATTCCTACACGCCGCTCGCGAGCCTGGCAGCTCCGCAACCCTTGTCCGAGACCCACCCGGTGCAGCGCGGTTCCTACCCCGGATGGCTACTTTCTTCCCCGCAATGAATCTCCTGGGTCCCCTTCTGTCTTCCCCCACGAGGATACCCCAGCCCGGGTTCCGTGAGTTTTTTTTAATTCCCCCGGGAAACCCAGAATGTCATTCCTTGCTTAAGTTCTTGGGGAAGTCCCATATATTGGGATCGCCTTGTGCCAAAGCTGTGAGGCTAGGGCAGGAATGTACCTCTTCGGTGGTGGAACCAATTCCTGCTTTGCTCTCCTTCACCTCTAGGATTACAAGGGCCAGAAGCTAGCTGAACAGATGTTTCAGGGAATTATTCTTTTTTCTGCAGTAAGTATTGGTTTTGCATAGGCTTCTCTCCCCACCCCCAGCTTGACTGTATTTAATATACTTTCTTTGTCTCTAGATAGTTGGATTTATCTACGGGTACGTGGCTGAACAGTTCGGGTGGACTGTCTATATAGTTATGGCGGGATTTGCTTTTTCGTGTTTGGTAAGAAATTTATGGGTGCTTGGATGTTAGTGGCAACTTAGGTTTTCAGAATTGGGTTGTTTTGGTTGGCCCTAGTAGTGAGAACCGGCACCATCGTTTCCCTCATCCTTCTCTTGCTATCATTGGAAAAGTAAATGACAAATAGCATCAGATGAGGTTAAGTTACATTTCTTTTGGCAGGCGATCCAAGCAGTAATCTTAAAGTCAAACTAGAACTTAAGACCTTACGGTCTTCATAGTGCTCCCTCCTCACCTTTCTTTTAGCTCTTAAAGCCATGTGTAAACAATGAGCCTTGTTCTCACAGTATCTTGTCTGGGTGGTGGCACACAGTTTTCATAGGAATGTCAGTTTCCTTTTTTTTACCTTTAGCATAGGAGTCATTTGGGAAACGGACATTATACATAATGCTCTTTTAAACTTTTAATGGCCATAAATGATGCATTTTCTCTGTTCTGACCCAGCTGACACTTCCTCCATGGCCCATTTATCGCCGGCACCCCCTCAAATGGTTACCTGTTCAAGACTCAGGCACAGAAGACAAGAAACCAGGGGAAAGAAAAGTTAAGAGGCATGCTAAAAATAATTGATTGGGGTTTTCATGATTGAGCTTTACTACTGCATCTGCTTTTGTTTCGTGTGACATGAGCTAAATTGTTTTCGTATCCAAAACATGAGCTAAAACACCTGTGCTCAGCTGTGTACAGATTTTGTTCTCTCTGTATTTCACTTCTCTGTTGGGTTTTGATTTATAAATACTTTAGACCTTCTCTTCACAATCTTCTCCTGAAATGGAGAACAGAAAACACAAGTATGCAAAGTTTCTTTCAGGTCTACAAAATAATGAAGAATAAAAGCCTCATAAATGATAGTACAATTTAACTATCAAAGTTTTATAATTCATTATGACTCGTCAGGCTGTTTTAATGTTTTCAAATAAAACTCACAGTGCAACTCAATGTCTGAAGAGTCTTTCGTTTATTGTTCTGCAAGCATGACTACTAGTAAAAGCCAAAGTTATAAGTTCGTGGTTCTGAAAGTTTAAGAACCATTTCTATTTTCTGAAGCTACAAGTTCCTAACATACTTTTTTTTTCTTTAACAACAGCAATCACCTATAAAAAAAAAAACTTCTGCTTTATACATTTAACATCTTATTCAATGCATGATTCATATGTGATATCTTACAGCTATGAAATTTACCACAAATGTAAATTTGTGGTAAAGTAGTATCTTGGTACCACTAAAATAAGGCTACTGCCAAGAAGAAAACATTTAATCCAGGCTTTACCTAAGGTGGCTCAAAGTGGAAACCCATAAAACTGTAAATTCCTTTAAAATTTTCCAGAGGGCTGAAGAGAAAAATGTTCTAAAGGCCTTGTGGGAGGGATGGGAGTGGAAGGGTTATTACAGGTAATATTCTGTTTCTCAATACCAGGATATAGGACTTCCAAACTAGTTGAAAAAAAAAGGGAGCAAAGACCTTAATATAGCAAAAGTCAGGAAAGGATTCTAAAAAAGGGGAAGAAAAATAAAAGATGGCAGAAACAAGAACAAGCATATCAATAAGTATAATAAATGTGATTATAAAGTTAAGAGCTCTCAGTAGGGTTAAAAATCACATCACCTCATGTTCTCCAAATGACACCCCACGGTTGAAAACAGGAGCAAGGATATATTAGGCAGATGCAACCAAAAATGAGTGGTAATAGTGAAAAAGAAATATTTAATGTCAGAAAGCATTAAATGGGGCAAAGAGGGACATTTCATAGCTGTAAGATGTCACTTATGAATCATGCATTGAATAAGATGTTAAATGTATAAAGCAAAGATTCTTACATATACCGGAATTTGGCAAAGCTACACTCCTGGTAGGAGACCAACACTCTACCTTTCAGATTTTGATAGATCAAGGCAATTAATATGAAGACTTTTGCACTTGTTCCACATACCTGGAACATCTTCCCTCAGATATACATGACTTGTCCTCTCCTTTCAGGTTAGGTGACATTCAGATGTCACTGTAAAGAAGCATTTCCTACTACCCTGTCGAAGTATGGGTATGCCCCATCATTCTGTGTCTACTTCCATGGCATTTAATATATCTCAGTATATATTTGGTAATTGTCCTCCCTAGAATATAAGCTCCATGGGAACAGGAACCTCGTTTTGCTCAGTGCCATTTGCCTAGTACCTACAACAGTACATGACACATTATAGGCACTCAGTATTTACTGAATGAATGATAACAGAGCTGTGCTGCCCAATATGGTGCTACTAGTCATGTGTGTCTTAAGTTTAATTAAAAATTGAGTTCCATTGCAAGGGCTCATCAGTGCAGATGTAGAACATTTCCAATATTTAGTAGAGAAGTGATTCTGCCTATGCATGAGAATTCACCTTTACTGAATGCACAAAGGGCCATCCCAATGATGGATCATGTACTGAACTACAGGGGAAAACGACTCCAAGAAATAGGGGTTGTACAGGTCATATTCAGTAACAACACTGCAGTGTAGCTGGAGCAAGGAGACAGAATTTCCTTGGCCTGCTAAATATATGGAAATTTAGAAACTTTTAAAAGAAAAAATCATGGAATCAAAAAAAAGGGTTCTGAAAAACCGAGGGGCAGAACAGGAATAAAGATGCAGACGTAGAGAATGGACTTGAGGACACGGGGAGGGGGAAGGGTAAGCTGGGACGAAGTGAGAGAGTGGCATGGACATATATACACTACCGAATGTAAAATAGATAGCTAGTGGGAAGTAGCCACAGCACAGGGAGATTCAGTGCTTTGTGACCACCTAGAGGGGTGGGAGAGGGAGGATGGTAGGGAGACTCAAGAGGGAGGAGATACAGGGATGTATGTGTATGTATAGCTGATTCACTGTTATAAAGCAGAAACTAACACCATTGTAAAGCAATTATACTCCAATAAATATGTTAAAAAAATAAGAATATTCAGTAAATGAAAAAAAATAAAGAGAAAATCAAAACCAGAATTACTATTTAGAAACTAACCTCAAAAAAAAAAAAAAGTCTCAAATGTGGCCAAAGATATGTTGAGAGGGAAATTTATAGTCTTAAAAATGTGTTTTGTAATTAAATAAGAAAGATGAAAAATGATTAAGCACCCAAGAAAAAAGCACCACAAGATAACCAAAGAACAGTAGGATAAAAACTGAATGAATGTTTAAACAAAAATATACAGAATGGGGCTTCCCTGGTGGCGCAGTTGTTGAGAGTCCGCCTGCCGATGCAGGGGACACGGGTTCGTGCCCCGGTCTGGGAAGATCCCACATGCCACGGAGCGGCTGAGCCCGTGAGCCGTGGCCGCTGAGCCTGTGCGTCTGGAGCCTGTGCTCCGCCACGGGAGAGGCCACAACAGGGAGAGGCCCGTGTACCAAAAAAAAAAAAAACACAGAATGGTAATAAAAAAGGTATGGAGGAGATCTTTTTTATTCTAAGAAAATAATATGTATAACTTTATACCAATAAGTTAGAAAACTTTAGTAGAACTGATGACTTTGCAGAAAGATGTGGATTTCTAAAACATGCAAGAAATGGTAAATAGCTCAGGAAGACCAACGGTTTGCCAAAAATTTGTCCTCAGCTGAGCACTAGGACTAGATGGTCTTAGAGTTGAGTTGTTAAAAACCCTTCAAAATAAAGAAATTTCAGAAATTAGGTCATGAACCCGGGCCTAGCACCTGGCACATAGTAAAAACTAAATAAAAGTCTTTTATGTGGACTAGAAAGGGAACATTTTATTATTTTGTGTGTGTGTATAATTTTCATAAAAGGTAAGACATTTTTAACTGTAAAAAATGAAAATATTTCTGGAGTCATATTCATGTTTAGAGTCCCTCAAAATGCAGAAGTTAAAATTTACTAATCAAAACTTTTATAAAAACTATTTGCTAGATGGGTATTGCCCCTTATTAAACAACTAATAAAATATGTGATATACAATTATACATTTAAAACATGGGAAGACAATATTTTGATGTATAAGAAGACAAATTTCAGGAGACAAATATGTCCAACATAACTAAAAGGATCTGGACTTTACTTAAAACCTGCTGAATTAGAAAAGGAATTAGCGTTTAAGGAATGTTTTCGCTGATGGAAAAATAAATCTTAAAAAGAAAAAAAAAATCCCGTATGTAAAAACATATTGATTTACTAGCCCAAAATAACTCCTAGTTTCAATTCTTGTATACCCTGAATGAGGTCCATATTAAATGGAAATAAAATGTTAAACATCCATCAATATGCAAAAAAGGAATTCAATGCTCAAGTACTATATATAATGCCATATCTTTAACTCTACTCCCAGAATTATAAAAAAAATAATTTATCAACTTCTACTTAAGGTTATTAACAGTAAAAAGTAGTATCACTGGATATATGTCATTTATTTCTCCTATTGCTTTCGTCACTCTAGTATAATATAAAACTTCCAATCCAGTATGTTATATCCCTGTATTCAAGCTAATAAGTACCTTAAAAAAAATAGTTCTAGATATCAAGTTGGTTTAAGGCTCAGTAAACAGTAACCAAATAAACGTCGTACAACAGATTTTCCCTCATAAAAGAATAAGATAGCCAAAGGTTTTTTTCTTTTGTAATAAGCTTGCTTCATATTACTCTGTCCAATTTTTTTCTAGTAAAAAAAGGCCCAACCAAAAAAAAAAAAAAAAGGCCCAACAAAATATAAGGATGGTGAATGGCCTCCAGTCATTATTATAGGTTTGTTTGCTTTTGTTTAAGCCAAAAACGTTTGAAAATAGTTTCATTCTGGCAGCAGATTAGGTGAATTCTCAAAATTTTACATTATCTTCAAAAAATTTTAACTGGCGAGCTTTCACATTGTAAGTCACATACTTTTCACCCATGTGCTCCCGTAAACGTACCTATTTGGGAAACATTAAAAAAAAAAAATCAGTATATAGTAGAAAAAAATATTTCTGTAACCTTAAAAGGGCTATTCTAAGCATGATACCAAGAGCAGAAACCTTATGGGATAATACTAATAGTTCTGTTTACATAAAAATTTTTAATGTCAAGATACCAAAAAATAGTCATAAGAAATTAAAGAGCAAACAATAAACTAAGGAAAATATTTGCTACATGCCAAAGAATTAATACCATTAATGTATAAAGAGCTCTTAAAATCAATAAAACACAGCAATATTAGAATATTAGATTGTAAAGCAACTATACTCTAACAAAAAGTAATTAAAAGAAAACCAGCCACCAAACACCTGTTATCCTTATCAGAAACCTAGATATTCCATTTCATATCACACACATGAAATGGAGAAAATAAATTAATTGAAGGGAAAAAAAATAGAATATTAGAATTGATAAAACAAAATCAATCCCATATATAACTCAGTACAGGCATTTACAAAATAATACAACCAGGGCTTCCCTGGTGGCGCAAGTGGTTGAGAGTCCACCTGCCGATGCAGGGGACGCGGGTTCGTGCCCCGGTCCAGGAAGATCCCACATGCCGCGGAGCAGCTGGGCCCGTGAGCCATGGCCGCTGAGCCTGCGCGTCCGGAGCCTGTGCTCCGCAACGGGAGAGGCCACAACAGTGAGAGACCCACGTACCGCAAAAAATAATAATAATAATAATAATACAACCAATTAACATAAAATTCAAACTGACTAGTAACCAAAAAAAAAGGACTATTTGATACTCAAAGTATGTCTGTTGAAAGAAATGCCTGAAATTGAAATAACATTTAATAATATGTTAAACAGATGTAATGCACTTCCTGATACAATGAACTGAGAAGGACACAACATCACCTCTGTGGTATTCCTACCAAAAATGCATAATCTGGATCTATTCATGAGGAAACATCAAACACACCCAATCTGAGGGGCATTTTATAAAACACATGGCAGAAACGTCAAGGTCATGAAAAACAAAGTCTCAGTAACTGTTCCAGATTAAAGGAGACATAACAACTAAATCTAAGATGTAATCCTGGGGCTTCCCTGGTGGCACAGTGGTTAAGAATCCGCTTGCCAATACAGGGGACACAGGTTCGAGCCCTGGTCTGGGAAGATCCCACATGCCGTGGAGCAACTAAGCCCATGCGCCACAACTACTGAACCTGCACTCTAGAGCCTGCGAGCCACAACTACTGAAGACTGTGCACCTAGAGCCCGTGCTCCAGAACAAGAGAAGCCACCACAATGAGAAGCCCACGCACCACAACAGAGAATAGCCCCCACTCACTGCAACTAGAGAAAGCCCGTGCACAGCGATGAAGACCCCATGCAGCTAAAAATAAATAAATAAAATAAATAAATTTTAAAATAATAATAATAATAAAATAAAAATAAAATGTAATCCTAATTGGTTCCACATCCAGCATGACAGCGTGAGAAGCTCTGCAGACCCCTCTTCAGTGAAACTGTTGAAAATATTTAAAAAACCAACTATTTAAAGTCTCTGGAAATGGTCATAAGGGCATACAGCAAATAGGGACCCTTTTTTTTTTTTTCAAGAAAATCTACTAAAACTCAGTTAAAAACAGTAAAGCTACTAAGAACAATGAGAGTCAGTGAACTGAATTAAAATGAAATGTCTCCCTCCCCACTCCAGCTCAGTGAGACAAAAACTTCACTACACTGGTGAAGTCAAGAAACTTCTTTCCCCCTAACTCCTAGTTGGAAGGCAATCTTCCTGGGAGGGGCAGGACATCGGCATATTTCATCCTGCCCCCAATACCTAATGGAGACAGTAAGCTTTGGGAGAGTGCAGCCAAGAGGTGGGAGCTTCTTTTTTATGCCCAGCTCAGACATGTAGGATAGAGGCTCTATCTTGGGTAGAGGGCCACCGAAAATACGGGGACCCCAATCACCTTTGCCCCAGACCATAAAGTGAAGTTTCCATGCCGGGTGAAGCATGCCAAGAAGACCAGATGCTACTGCCTCTCACCCCCTCTGAGCTTCCAAAGTGGGGGTATCACTCAGAGACAAGCAAGCTACCGTTCCCACTCCCAGCTCCCGAGCTGTGCTCCCAGATTTTGCCTGGGGGTAGAAGCAAGACATAAAATAAGCACCAAGTTTTTAATGAACTGACTTCATTTGGAACAGAGTGTGGAGAATTCAAGCCTAAGGGTGCTCTCAAAAACTGGAGGTAGTGGTGAAAGGCAACTGGGAGGAGATTAGTACAAGGTACGTAGGATATAGGCTAAACTGTACGCCAGCTGCTTTGAAAGAACCAAGAAGCTGGAGGGGCCCTGGGTTCAGAACAAATCTCAAACACTAAGCTTGGGAACCACCTCTTCAAAGGAGCTCAGCTTTGATTGGATCAGCTTATGGAGCAATGTAGCCCCAGGGCATTACTGACAACAATAAAAGCGATCAGCTGGCAACCAAAAAACATCTGGGTGGGGCTTCCCTGGTGGCGCAGTGTTTGAGAGTCCGCCTGCCGATACAGGGGACACGGGTTCGTGCCCCGGTCCGGGAAGATCCCACATGCCGCGGAGCGGCTGGGCCCGTGAGCCATGGCCGCTGAGCCTGCGCGTCCGGAGCCTGTGCTCCGCAACGGGAGAGGCCACAACAGTGAGAGGCCCGTGTACCGCCAAAAAAAAAAAACAAAAAAAAAACATCTGGGTGAAGTCTGGGAAAGGGAGCATCAAGAGAGCTCTGCCAGGGACTTCCTTGATGGTCCGGTGGGTAAGACTCCATGCTCCCAAGGCAGGGGGTCTGGGTTTGATCCCCAGGGTCAGGAACTAGATCCTGCATGCATGCCGCAACTAAGAATTCGCATGCCGCAACTAAGAAGTCCACATGTCGCAACTAAAAGATCCCGCATGCTGCAACTAAGACCCAGTGCAGCCAAAATAACTAACTAAATAAATAAAGAGAGCTCTGCCAAACCCACTGTCATTCCAAGGTAGCTGTGAACATACCCAAGGCTGTACCCTAGGGGCAACATCAGAGACTTTACATTGTGGGGACTAGGGTAAGGGGTTCATAGACTTTACTAATATAATCCAGCCAATCACTAAACAAATAAACAAGCAAATAACAATAACAACCCCCCACCACTGGAGGCCAATACTCAGACTTGTAACCATTTATTATCTAAAATGTCTAGTTTCCAACAAAAAGTTATGAGACATGCAAAGAAATAGAATAGTATGACACATACACTAGAATAAAAGCAGGCAAGAGAAATTGCCTGTGAGAGCAGCCAGATGTTGGATTTAACAGACAAAAACATCAAAGTAGGTATTATGAGCATGTTCACAGAACTAAAGGAAACCATGATTACAGAAGTAAAGAAAGGTATGATGACAATGTCGCATCAAACAGAGAATACTGAGATGAGAAGAGAAAGAAGGAATTAAAAAAACCAACTGGAAATTCTGGAGTTGAAAAGTGCAATAACAAATGAAAAAATTCACCTGGGAGGCTAAACAGTATATTTGAACTGGCAGAGAGAATAAGTGAGCTTGGAGATAGATCAACAGAGATTATGCAATCCAAAGAACAGAGAGAAAAGAAAATGAAGAAAAACGAACAGTTTCAGAGAAATGTAAGACACCATTAAGCACAACAGCACATGTATAATGGGAGTACCAGAGGAAGAGGAGAGAGAAAAGGAGCAGAAAAAATATTTGAAGAATATTGGCTGAAAATTTCCCAAATTAAAAAAAAAACAATCTACACATCCAGGAATCTCAATGAACTATAAGCAGGATCATCTCAAAGAGATCCACACATGGACTCATTAAAGTAAAAGTCCTGATGCTGTAATGTATACAGAAGTCAAAATGTAAGGTTGTACACATGCAACTTATATAATGTTATAAACCAGTTATCTCAATGAGAAAAAATAAATCTAAAAAAATAATAAAAAGCAATATTCCAACAACAACAACAAAGTAAAAGTGCTGAAAGCCAAAGGCAAGGAGAAAACTTTGAAAGCAGCAAGAGAAAAATGACTCAGTACTTACAAGAGAACCCCAATAACATTAACAGCTGACTTATCATAAACAGTGAAGGCCAGAAGGCAGTGGGATAACATATTCAAAGTACTCAAAGAAAAAACTGTCAACTAAGAACTGCATATCCAGTAAGGCTATCTTTCAAAAATGAAGGCAAAATAAAGATATTCCCAGATAAACAAAAACAGAATTTGTGACTAGCAGACTTGCCTTGCAAGAACTACCAAAGGAATCTCATCAGGCTGAAAGCAAGAGACCCCAGTCAATAATTCCAATTTACATGAAAACAGGAAAAGCACTGATGAAGGTAATTATGTAAATAAAAACAATATAAATACAAATTGCTTCTCCTTTTCTTCTCTGAACTGATTTTAAAAGCAATTGTATAATACAATATGTATAGAAGATGGTGGAGGAGGAGGAAGCACCAGGAATCTATCTCCTCACATGGACAAAAATTGCACTGGCAGAATCTGCCAGATGTAACTATTTTGGAACTCTGGAGTCTATTAAAGGCTTGAAACATTCAGGGGAAGGCTTGGATGGTAAATTTTGGTTAATTCCAGTCAATTTCAGCTCTTAGCACCCCCCTACCTAGAGGCAGGTAGCTGTCCAACATTCCTGGAGCAGCCTGTAGATAGCTTGTAGGAGCCAGGGTAGGCAATAAGAATCTTGTCTTCCAAGTACTAGGGATCTCCGTACTGACAGCTGATTGCTGCTTCTCATCACAGAGGGGCAGACACAGAGGCAGGCAACCACTGCTGCAATGCTCATTGACATTGTTATAAACACCATAGCCTTCAGCTGAAGCAGCTTCCAAGGGATTTAAAGGGACTAACATAGGTATTGTGGGAGTCCCAGAAGAAGACAGAAAGAGGACATGAAATTATTTAAAGAAATAATAGCCAGAAACTTCCCAAGTTTGATGAAAGACATGAATATAAACATCAAAGAATCTCAACAAACTCCAAGTAGGATGAACACAAAGAGTTCACATTCAGACACATTATAATCAAACTGTCAAATGCCAAAGACAGGGGCCTCCCTGGTGGCGCAGTGGTTGAGAGTCCGCCTGCCGATGCAGGGGATACGGGTTCGTGCCCCGGTCTGGGAGGATCCCATATGCCGCGGAGCGGCTGGGCCCGTGAGCCATGGCCGCTGAGCCTGCGCATCCGGAGCCTGTGCTCCGCAACGGGAGAGGCCACAGCAGTGAGAGGCCCGCATACCGCAAAAAGAAAAAAAAAAAAAAAAAAAAAATGCCAAAGACAATCTTGAAAGCAACAAGAAAGGAGCAACTCTTCACATGCAAGGGATTCCTCAGTAAGATAATAAGCAGATTTCTTATCAGAAATTTTGGAAGCCAAAAGGCAGTGGGATGATATTTTCAAAGTGAAAAAAACCTATCAACCAAGAATCCTGTATCTGGCAAAAATGTCCTGCAAAAGTGAAAGAAAAAAGAAGGAAATCTTGCCATCTGCAACAACATGGATGGACCTTGAAGGTATTATGCTAAGTGAAGTAAGTCAGAAAGAGAAAGCCAAATACTATATGAGCTCAGTTACATGCAGAATCTGAAAAAAACCAAACTCATAGAAAGAGACAACAGACTGGTGGTTGCCAGAGGCGGGGAGTGGGGGTGAAGGAAATGGGTAAGGGTGGTCAAAACGTAGAAACTTCTGGTGAGTTTTGGGGATATAATATACAGCATGGTAACTATAGTTCATTGTACTCTATTGTACATTTGGAAGTTGCTAATAGTAGATCTTAAAAGTTCTCATCACAAGAAAAAAAAATTTATGACAGATGATAGATGCTAACTAAACTTATTGTGGTAATCATTTCAAAGTATATACATATATCAAATCATTATGTTGTATACCTTAAACTAACACAGTGTTACATATCAATTATTTCTCAATAAAACTGGGTGGGGGAGAACTTAAAGACATTCCCAGATAAATGATGAAGAAGTTTATTACCACTAGACCTGCCCTGCAAGAAATGCCAAAGGAAGTCATGCAGGTAGATATGAAAGCATACTAGACAGTAACTCAAAGCTGTATGAAGAAATAAAGATCTCAGTAAAGGTAAATATATGGGCAATTATCAAAGCTAGTATTATAACAATGGTTTGTAATTCCATTTTTTATTTTCTACATGATTTAAGACACTAATACACTAAAAAAATTATTAGTCTAAAAAGTTATTAGTCTAGTACTAATATAACTTTGGTTTGTTCCACATTTTGTTTTCTTCAAAATTTAACAGACTATTGCATTAAAAAAAAAAAAAACCAGTGGCTTCCCTGGTGGTGCAGTGGTTGGGGGTCCGCCTGCTGATGCGGGGGACGCGGGTTCGTGCCCCGGTCCGGGAGGATCCCACATGCCGCGGAGCGGCTGGGCCCGTGAGCCATGGCCGCTGAGCCTGCGCGTCTGGAGCCTGTGCTCCGCAATGGGAGAGGCCACAACAGTGAGAGGCCCATGTACCGCAAAAACAAAACAAAACAAAACAAAAACCAATTACTAGTTTATGTTTTTGGTTACACAATGCAATACATAAAGATGTAATTCTGTGACATCAATAACCAAAAGGGGTGGAGACAGAGCTTTAAAGCAGCAGATTTTTTAAGTTAAGCTGGTATAAATTCAGATTTGAGTATTAAAACTAGGATGTTAAACGTAATCTCCATGGTAACCTCAAAGAAACTAGTTATAGAATATACACTAAAGGAAATGAAAAGGGAATTAAAGTGTTTCACTACAAAAAAAAAAGAAGTACTAAACATAAAAGAAGGCAGTAATACAGGGTATTAGGAACAGAAAAAGCTATAAAGCATATAGAAAACAAACAGCAAAATAATGGAAGTTCCTCCTTATCAGTAATTGCTTAAGTGTAAATGAATTAAACTCTCCAATCACAAAGACGGAAATTGGCAGAATTGTTAACAAAACTATATGCTTTCTGGGGCTTCCCTGGTGGTGCAGTGGTTAAGAATCCGCCTGCCAATGCAGGGGACATGATTCGAGCCCTGGTCCGGGCAGATCCCACATGCTGCGGAGCAACAAAGCCCGTGTGCCACAACTACTGAGCCGGGGCTCTAGAGCCTGTGAGCTGCAACTACTGAGCCCGTGTGCCACAACTACTGAAGCCCATGTGCCTAAAGCCTGTGCTCCACAACAAGAGAAGCCACCGCAATGAGAAGCCCACGCACTGCAACGAAGAGCAGCCCCCACTTGTCGCAACTAGAGAAAGCCCGCGCATAGCAATGAAGACCCAATGCAGCCAAAAATATAATTAATTAATTAATTTTTTAAAGAACTATATGCTTTCCACAAGAGACTTTAGATCCAAAACAGATTGAAAATGAAAGGACTGAAAAAGATATCCCATGCAAATAGTAACCAAAAGAGAGCAGGGGTGACTATACTAATATCAGACAAAACAGACTTGAAGACACAAAAGGTTACAAGACACAATGACATTATACATTAACAAAAGGATCAATACGGCAGGAAGATATAATAATTATAAATGTTTATGCACCTAATAACAGACCATCAAAATATTTGATGCCAAATTTGACAGAATTAAAGGAAAAAAGACAGTTCTACAAATAATAGTTGGAAACTTCACACTCTCAGTAACAGATAGGACAACCAGACAGAAGATACGAAAACAGAGGAGTTGAACAATGCAAAAACTAAGTAGATCTAACAGACATATAGGGAATACTCTACCCAACAATAATAGGATACACATCCTTCTCAAGTGCACATGAAACATTTTCCAAAAGAGATATATATATTAGGCCACAAACTAAGTCTCAATAGATTAAAAAAGAACATACAAAGTATCTTCTCTGACCACAACAGGATGAAGTTAGAAATCAATGACAGAAGGAAACTAGAATATTCACACATATGTGGAAATTAAATAACACACTCCAATGCACCAAAGAAGAAATCACAAGGGAAATTTAAGATATTGAGAGACAAATGAAAATGAGAACAATATACCAAAACTTATGAGATGCAGCAAAAGCAGTGCTAAGGGGGTAATTTATAGCTGTAAATGCTTATGTTAAAAAAGAAAAAAGATTTTGGGACTTCCCTGGTAGTCCAGTGGCTAAGACTCCGTGTTCCCAATGCAGGGGGCCTGGGTTCAATCCCTGGTCAGGGAACTAGATCTCACATGTTGCAACTAAGAGTTCACATGCTGCAACTAAAGATCCTGCATGCCACAAGGAAGATCCCACATGTGGCAGTGAATATCCCACCGTGTCGCAACTAAGACCTGACACAACCAAATAAATAAATAAATATTTTTTAAAAAAAAGATTTCAAGTCAACAACCTAACTTTGCAGCCTAAAGAAATAGAAAAAAGAACAAATTAAACCTAAAACTAGCAGAAGGAGGAAATAGTAAGATTAGAGCTGAGATGAATATAATTGAGAACAGAAAAATAGCAAAAAATCAATAAAAGCAAAAGTTGGTTCTTCAGAAAGATGAACAAAATTGACAAACCTTTAGCTATACTAAGAAAAAAAAAGACTCAAATTACTAAAATCTGAAATGGATTTGGGATGTTACTACCACTAATAAAAAGAAATAAAAAGGATTCTAAGAAAGTACTATGAACAACTGTACACCAACAAGTTGCATAACCTCGACAAAATGGACAAATTCCAAGAAACATAAAACCTACCAAAACTGAATCATGAAGAAATAGAAAATCTTCTATTTAACTAGCAAGGAAACTGAATCAGTAATCTAAACCTCCTAACAAGGAAAGGCCCTGGACCTTTGCTGGTGAATTCTGCCAAACATTTGGACAGGAACTGATACCAATCCTTCTCAAACTCTTCAGAGAGTTAATGAGGAAGGAGCACTTCCTGGCTCATTTATGAGGCCAGCATTGCCCTGGTGCTAGGGCCAAACAGGGACACTGTAGGAAAAGAAAAATACAGACTAATATCCCTTATGACCACTGATGCAAAAATCTTCAGCAAAATACTAGATGATTAAGATGTTCATGAGAGATTCTGGTCTCATGTTTTCTTCATGTAGTGTCCTTGTTGGGTTTTGGTATCACGGTTGTTCTGGGCTTATGGGGAGAAATGAGAAATGTCCCTTCTTTTTCTGTTTTCTAAAGAATTTGTGTAGGATTTGTGTTATTTCTTCCTTAGATGATTGGAAGAATTCACCAGCAAAGCCATCTGGGCCTTAAGTTTTCTTTACAGGTGAGTTTTACTTTTTCTAGATGCTGTGTTCAGGCATTGTATCAAGGCTTAGAGTAGTTAAATTCATAGACACAGAAATTAGAATGGTGGTTGCCAAGAGCTGGTAGGAGGGTTAAGTGGGGAGTTTTTATTTAATTGGTACAGAGTTTCAGTTTTGAAAAATGCAAAAAGTTCTGGAGATGGATGGTGGTGCTGTTTGCACAATAATGTAAGCATACTTAAGGCCACTGAACCAAATACTTAAAAAAATGGTTAAAATGCTAAATTTGAAGTTATGTGTATTTTACTATAATTTAAAAAAACAGCATGTATATAATACACTGTTGAACCTATAAAATAGAAAAATGTAATATATTTGTGCAAATATATGTGGAAATTAAACAATACACTCCTAAACAACCAACCTTACAGAAATAAAAAATATTAAAAAGAATTTCTAATAGTAATTGTATGCTGGTGTGTGGGCCCTGAACCAAGATGGCAGAGTAGAAGGCCATGCTCTCACTCCCTCTTGTGAGAACACCAGAATCACAACTAGCTGCTGGACAATCATCGACAGGAAGACACTGGAACTCACCAAAAAAGATATCGCACACCAAAAGACAAAGGAGAAGCCACAGTGAGATGGTAGGAGGGGCACAATCACAGTAAAATCAAATCCCATAACTGCTGGGTGGGTGACTCACAGACTGGAGAACACTTATACCACAGAAGTCCACCCACTGGAGTGAAGGTTCTGAACCCCACGTCAGGTTTCCCAACCTGGGGGTCCGGCAATAGGAGGAGGAATTCCTAGAGAATCAGAATTTGAAGGCTAGCGGGAATTGATTGCAGGAGTTCGACAGGACTGGGGGAAACAGAGACTCCACTCTTGGAGGGCACACACAAAGTAGTGTGTGCATCGGGACACAGGGGAAAGAGCAGTGACCCCATAGGAGACTGAACCAGACCTACCTGCTAGTGTTGGAGGGTCTCCTGCAGAGGCAGGGGGTGGCTGTGTCTCACCGTGAGGACAAGGACACTGGCAGCAGAAGTTCTGGGAAGTACTCCTTGATGTGAGCCCTCCCAGAGTCTGCCATTAGTCCCACCAAAGAGCCCGGGTAGGCTCCAGTGTTGGGTTGTCTCAGGCCAAACAACCAACAGGGAGGGCACCCAGCCCCACCCATCAGCAGACAAGTGGATTGAAGTTTTACTGACCTCTGCCCACAAAAGCAACAGCCAGCTCTACCCAGCACCAGTCCCTCCCATCAGGAAACTTGCACAAGCCTCTTAGATAGCCTCATCCACCAGAGGGCAGACAGCAGAAGCAAGAAGAACTACAATCCTGCAGCCTGTGGAACAAAAACCACATTCACAGAAAAACAGACAAGATGAAAAGGCAGAGGGCTATGTACCACATGAAGGAACAAGATAAAACCCCAGGAAAACAACTAAATGAAGTGGAGATAGGCAACCTTCCAGAAAAAGAATTCAGAATAATGATAGTGAAGATGATCCAGGACCTCGGACACAGAATGGAGGCAAAGATTGAGAAGATGCAAGAAATGTTTAACAAAGACCTAGAAGAATTAAAGAACAAACAGAGATGAACAACACAATATCTGAAATGAAAAATACACTAGAAGGAATCAATAGCAGAATAACTGAGGCAGAACACATAAGTGACCTGGAAGACGGAATGGTGGAATTCACTGCTGCGGAACTGAATAAAGAAAAAAGAATGAAAAGAAATGAAGACAGCCGAAGAGACCTCTGGGACAACATTAAATGCAACAACATTTGCATTATAGGGGTCCCAGAAGGAGAAGAGAGAGAGAAAGGACCTGAGAAAATATTTGAAGAGATTACAGTCAAAAACTTCCCTAACATGGGAAAGGAAATAGTCACCCAAGTCCAGGAAGCACAGAGAGTCCCATACAGGATAAACCCAAGGAGAAACACTGAGACACATAGTAATCAAACTGGCAAAAATTAAAGACAAAGAAAAATTATTGAAAGCAACCAGGGAAAAATGACAAATAACATACAAGGGAACTCCCATAAGGTTAACAGCTGATTTCTCAGCAGAAACTCTACAAGCCAGAAGGGAGTGGCATGATATACTTAAAGTGATGAAAGGGAAGAACCTACAACCAAGATTACTCTACCCGACAAGGATCTCATTCAGATTCAATGGAGAAATCAAAAGTTTTACAGACAAGCAAAAGCTAAGAGAATTCTTCACCACCAAACCAGCTCTACAACAAATGCTAAAGGAACTTATCTAAGTGGGAAACACAAGAGAAGAAAACGACCTACAAAAACAAACCCAAAACAATTAAGAAAATGGTCATAGGAACATACATATAGATAATTACCTTAAACATGAATGGATTAAATGCTCCAACCAAAAGACACAGGCTTGGGCTTCCAGGTGGCCCGGTGGTTGACAGTCCACCTGCCGATGCAGGGGACGTGGGTTCATGCCCCGGTCTGGGAGGATCCCACATGCTGCAGAGCGGCTAGGCCCATGAGCCATGGCCGCTGAGCCTGCGCGTCCAGAGTCTGTGCTCCGCAATGGGAGAGGCCACAACAGTGAGAGGCCCGCGTATCACAAAAAAAGAAAAAAAAAAAAAAAAGACACAGGCTTGCTGAATGGATACAAAAACAAGACCCATATATATGCTGTCTACAAGAGACCCACTTCAGACCTAGGGACACATACAGCCTGAAAGTGAGGGGATGGAAAAAGATATTCCATGCAAATGGAAATCAAAAGAAAGCTGGAGTAGCAATACTCATATCAGATAAAATAGACTTTAAAATAAAGAATGTTACAAGAGACAAGGAAGGACACTACATAATGACCAAGGGATCAATCCAAGAAGAAGATATAAGAATTATAAACATATATGCACCCAACATAGGAGCACCTTAATACATAAGGCAACTACTAACAGCTATGAAAGAGGAAATCAACAGTAACACAATAACAGTGGGGGACTTTAACACCTCACTTACACCAATGGACAGATCATCCAAAATGAAAATAAATAAGGAAACACAAGCTTTAAATGACACAATAGACCAGATAGATTTAATTGATATTTATAGGACATTCCATCCAAAAACAGCAGATTACACTTTCTTCTCAAGTGCGCACAGAACATTCTCCAGGATAGATCACATCTTGGGTCACAAATCAAGCCTCAGTAAATTTAAGAAAACTGAAATCGTATCAAGCATCTTTTCTGACCACAATGCTATGAGATTAGAAATGAATTACAGGGAAAAAATCGTAAAAAACACAAACATGGAGGCTGAATAATACGTTACTAAATAACCAAGAGATCACTGAAGAAATCAAAGAGGAAATCAAAAAATACCTAGAGACAAATGATAATGAAAACACAATGATCCAAAACCTATGGGATGCAGCAAAAGCAGTTCTAAGAGGGAAGTTTATAGCTATACAAGCCTACCTCAAGAAACAAGAAAAATCTCAAATAAACAATCTAACCTTACACCTAAAGAAACTAGAGAAAGAAGAACAAACAAAACCCAAAGTTAGCAGAAAGAAAGAAATCATAAAGTTAAGAGCAGAAATAAATGAAATAGAAACAAAGAAAACAATAGCAAAGATCAATAAAACTAAAAGCTGGTTCTTTGACAAGATAAACAAAATTGATAAACCATTAGGCAGACTCATCAAGAAAAAGAGGGAGAGGACTCAAATCAATAAAATTAGAAATGCAAAAGGAGAAGTTACAACAGACACCACAGAAATACAAAGCATCCTAAGAGACTACTACAAGCAATTCTATGCCAATAAAATGGACAATCTGGAAGAAATGGACAAATTCTTAGAAAGGTATAACCTTCCAAGACTGAACCAAGAAGAAACAGAAAATATGAACAGATCAATCACAAGTGATGAAATTGAAACTGTGATTAAAAATCTTCCAACATGGGGCTTCCCTGGTGGCGCGGTGGCTGGGAGTCCGCCTGCTGATGCAGGGGGGGCGGGTTTGTGCCCCGGTCTGGGAGGATCCTGCATGCCGCGGAGCGGCTGGGCCCGTGGGCCGTGGCCGCTGGGCCTGTGCGTCCGGAGCCTGTGCTCCGCGGCGGGAGAGGCCACAGCAGTGAGAGGCCCACATACCGCAAAAAAAAAAAAAAAAAAAATCTTCCAACAAGGGCTTCCCTGGTGGCGCAGTGGTTGAGAGTCCACCTGCCGATGCAGGGGACACGGGTTTGTGCCCCGGTCCAGGAAGATCCCACATGCCGCGGAGCAGCCAGGCCCGTGAGCCATGGCCACTGAGCCTGCGCGTCTGGAGCCTGTGCTCCGCAACAGGAGAGGCCACAACAGTGAGAGGCCTGGGTACCACACACACAAAAAATCTTCCAACAAGCAAAAGTCCAGGACCAGATGGCTTCACAGGTGAATTCTATCAAACATTTAGAGAACAACTAATACCCATCCTTCTCAAACTCTTCCAGAAAATTGTGGAGGAAGGAACACTCCCAAATTCATTCTATGAGGCCACCAATACCCTGATACCAAAACCAGACAAAGATACTACAAAAAAGAGAAAATTACAGACCAATATCACTAATGAATATAGATGCAAAAATCCTGAACAAAATACCAGCAAACAGAATCCAACAACACATTAAAAGGATCATACACCATGATCAAGTGGGATTTATCCCAGGGATGCAAGGATTCTTCAATATATGTAAATCAATCAATGTGATACACCATATTAACAAATTGAAGAATAAAAACCATATGATCATCTCAATAGATACAGAAAAAGCTTTTGACAAAATTCAACACCCATTTATGATAAAAACTCTCCAGAAAATGGGCATAGAAGGAACCTACCTCAACATAATAAAGGCCATATATGACAAACCCACAGCAAACATCATTCTCAATGGTGAAAAACTGAAAGCATTTCCTCTAAGATCAGGAACAAGACAAGGATGTCCACTCTCACCACTATTATTCAACATAGTTTTGGAAGTCCTAGTGTCGGCAATCAGAGAAGAAAAAGAAATAAAAGGAATACAAATTGGAAAAGAAGAAGTAAAACTGTTACTCTTTGCAGATGACATGATACTATACATAGAGAATCCTAAAGATGCCACCAGAAAACTACTAGAGCTAATCAATGGATTTGGTAAAGTTGCAGGATACAAAATTAATGCACAGAAATCTCTTGCATTCCTATACACTAATGATGAAAAATCTGAAAGAGAAATTAAGGAAACACTCCCATTTACCACTGCAACAAAAAGAATAAAATACCTAGGAATAAACCTACCTAGGGAGACAAAAGACCTGTATGCAGAAAATTATAAGACACTGATGAAAGAAATTAAAGATGATACCAACAGATGGAGAGATATACCATGTTCTTGGATTGGAAGAATCCACACTGTGAAAATGACTATACTACCCAAAGCAATCTACAGATTCAATGCAATCCCTATCAAATTACCAATGACATTTTTTACGGAACTAGAACAAAAAAATCTTAAAATTTGTATGGAGACACAAAAGACTCCAAATAGCCAAAGCAGTCTTGAGGGAAAAAAACGGAGCTGGAGGAATCAGACTCCCTGACTTCAGACTATACTACAAAGCTACAGTAATCAAGACAATATGGTACTGGCACAAAAACAGAAATACAGATCAATGGAACAAGATAGAAAGCCCAGAGATAAACCCACACACCTATGGTCAACTAATCTGTGACAAAGGAGGCAAGGATATATAATGGAGGAAAGACAGCCTCTTCAATAAGTGGTGCTGGGAAAACTGGACAGCTACATGTAAAAGAATGAAATTAGAACAGTCCCTAACACCATACACAAAAATAAACTCAAAATGGATTAGAGACCTAAATGTAATACCGGACACTATAAAACTCTCAGACGAAAACATAGGAAGAACACTCTTTGACATAAATCACAGCAAGATCTTTTTTGATCCACCTCCTAGAGTAATGGAAATAAAAACAAAAATAAACAAATGGGACCTAATGATACTTCAAAGCTTTTGCACAGCAAAGGAAACCAGAAACAAGACGAAAAGACAACCCTCAGAATGGGAGAAAATATTTGTAAATGAATCAACAGACAAAGGATTAATCTCCAAAATATATAAACAGGGCTTCCCTGGTGGCGCAGTGGTTGAGAGTCAGCTTGCCGATGCAGGGGACACGGGTTTGTACCCCGGTCCGGGAAGATCCCACATGCCATGGAGCGGCTAGGCCTGTGAGCCATGGCCGCTGAGCCTGCGCATCCAGAGCCTGTGCTCCACAACAGAGAGAGGCCCGTGTACCACAAAGAAAAAAAAAAAAAAAAAAAAAATATATATATATATATAAACAGCTCATGTAGCTCAATATTAAAAAAACAAACAACCCAATCCAAAACTGGGCAGGGGCTTCCCTGGTGGCGCAGTGGTTGAGAGTCCGCCTGCCGATGCAGGGGACACGGGTTCGTGCCTCGGTCCGGGAAGATCCCACATGCTGTGGAGCGGCTGGGCCCGTGAGCCATGGCCGCTGAGCCTGCGCGTCCGGAGCCTGTGATCCGCAACGGGAGAGGCCACAGCAGTGAGAGGCCCATGTACCGCAAAAAAAAAAAGAAAAAAAAAAAGGCAGAAGACCTAAATAGACATTTCTCCAAAGAAGACATACAGGTGGCCAAGAGGCACATGAAAAGCTGCTCAACCCCACTAATTATTAGAGAAATGCAAATCAAAACTACAATGAGGTATCACGTCACCCCAGTTAGAATGGGCATCATCAGAAAATCTACAAACAACAAATGCTGGAGAGGGTGTGGAGAAAAGGGAACCCTCTTGCACTGTTGGTGGGAATGTAAATTGATACAGCCACTATGGAGAATGGTATGGAGGTTCCTTAAAAAACTTAAAATAGAATTACCATATGATCCAGCTATCCCACTACTGGGCATATACCCAGAGAAAACCATAATTCAAAATTATGCACCCCAACGTTCATTGCAGCATTATTTACAATAGCCAGGTCATGGAAGCAACCTAAATGCCCATTGACAGACGAATGGATAAAGAAGATGTGGTACATATATACAATGGAATATTACTCAGCCATAAAAACAATGAAATTGGGTCATTTGTTGAGTCATGGATGGATCTAGAGACTGTCATACAGAGTGAAGTAAGTCAGAAAGAGAAAAACAAATATCGTATATTAACGCATATATGTGGAACCTAGAAAAATGGTACAGATGAACCGGTTTGCAGGGCAGAAATTGAGACACAGATGTAGAGAACAAACGTATGGACACCAAGGGGGGATAGCAGCAGAGTGGTGGTGGTGGTGGTGTGATGAACTGGGCGATTGGGATTGACATGTATACTCTGATGTGTATAAAACTGATGACTAATAAGAACCTGCTGTATAAAAAAATAAAATAAAATTCAAAAATTCAAAATAAAATTATACGCCAATTAGATAACTTAGTTGAAAAGGACAAATTCCTAGAAAGATACAAATTTTAGAAAGAGAATAATAATCTGAATATAGTAAGTAAAGACATGGAATTTATTATCAAAAAACTACCCACAAAGAAAAACTCAGGCCCACCCAGATGCCTTCATTGGTGAATTCTAGCAAACATTTCAAGAAGAATTAATACCAGTTCTTCACTAATTCTTCCCAAGAAAGATGAGGGAAACTCCCCAACTCATTCTGAAGCCAGTATTACCCCGATAACAAAACCAATAAAAATATCACAAGAAAAGAAAACTGAAGGCCAATATCTCATGTGAACAGAGACACAAAAATGCTCAAGAAAATACTAGAAACATGACTCTAGCAACATATAAGAAGCAATATACACCATGACCAAGTGGGATTTATCTCAGGAATACAAGGACGATTTAACATCCAAAAACCAATTAATGCAACACACCATATCAACAGAAGAAAAAACAAAAACCACATGATCATCTAAATAGAAAGCATTTGACAAACCCAACACCTTTTCATGATAAAAAACACTTAGCAGGGATTCCCTGCTGGTGCAGTGCTTAAGAATCCGCCTGTCAATGCAGGGGACACAGGTTCGAGCCCTCATCCAGGAAGATCCCACATGCCACAGAGCAACTAAGCCTGTGCACCCCAACTACTGAGCCTGCGCTCTAGAGCCCGCGAGCCACAACTACTGAGTCCACACACCACACCTACTGAAGCCCGCGCACGTAGAGCCCATGCTCCACAATAAGAGAAGCCACCGCAATGAGAAGCCTGTGCACCGCAACGAATAGTAGCCCCCGCTCTCCACAACTAGAGAAAGCCCACGCACAGCAATGAACACCCAACGCAGCCAAAAATAAATAAATAAATAAATAAATAAATAAATAATTTTTTTAAAAAGTGGAAACAACCTGTCTATCAGCTGGTGAATAGATAAACAAAATGTGGTATACCATACAATGGAATACTATTCAGCCATATAAAAGAATGAAGTACATGACGTGCCCTACAACATGGATGAATCTTGAAAACATACGCTAAATGAAAGATATCAGTCACAAAAGACCACATAATTTTGTACATCTCTATTTAAATGAAATGTCCAGAATAGGCAGATATAGAGACAGAAATATTAGTGGTTGCTTAGAGGTGAAAGGCCTATAGGACAATGGGGAGTGACAGTGGGTACAGGGTTTCTTTTGGGGATAATTAAATGTTCTAACATTGATGTGGTGATGGTTGTATAACTCTGTGAACATATTAAAAACCACTGAATTGTATACTTTAAATGGGTAAAATGTATGGTATGTTAATTATATTTCAAAAGGCCATTAAAAAAATTCCGTAGCATAAGCAGCTGACACAGCTAATAGGACACTCACCTCTCTTTCCAATTCATCCTCCTCTTCCAAAATATCATACACCTGCTCTAAAAGCTGAATCCCCAGGCCCCGAATTACATCAGCTCTCAAGACTTCAACTATTCTTCTGATTTTTTCAGAACCTGGCACGATAGCTAAAAAGCAATAACAACAACAGGGAAAAAGTAAACACTTTCACCACTGCAGCAAGAAGAACACAATTTTTTTTCTTTTTTTTTTCCTGGCAACTTGTCATGTTAAGATTCTTTTCACTTTGACAAGAGTTTAGTTTAAGAGTTCATGTTTTTTTGTTTTTGTTTTTTTTGTGGTACGCGGGCCTCTCACTGCTGTGGCGTCTCCCATTGCGGAGCACAGGCTCCGGACGCGCAGGCTCAGCAGCCATGGTTCACAGGCCCAGCCGCTCCGCAGCATGTGGGACCTTCCTGGACCGGGACATGAACCCGTGTCCCCTGCATTGGCAGGCGGACTCTCAACCACTGTGCCATCAGGGAAGCCCAAGAGTTCATGTATTTTTAATGACTAAAATGTATATATGAACTTACGCTTCATGTCTCATCACCACCTCCTAAATCTAAAAACTACAAGTTGTCTAATTTGAAGAAAGTCCACGTGAAAAATTCCAAACATGTATTTATTTACATTTATTTTTAAAAACCAATTTTCGTTCAACTTTTCAGGAATACAACTGTTACATAAAATAAGATATATTTTTTATGAAGATATCCAAATGAAATAATGAAAAAAACCAAAAAATTTTGCAAGCATTAAGCTTCTTAGTTTGATACATTTCTCCAGTAAACATATGCTCTCCAGCTTGGTGTAAAACAATAAACTGACCACCTGAAGGTAGCTCTTTAAGACGGAGTTCCTCTGCCCCCTCTGCAACTCTCCCATGAAGTATCAGCGTGTCCCGATACTTCCGATGAAGTTTAAATTCTGACACTGGCTCTGGTACCGGGAGATCTTCATAGCTCTCTTTAGAGTCCAACTTCAGGGTCTGTGTCATCAATTGTACCAAGTCACTCATTTCATTTGTATGACCTTTCCTGGAAAAGAAAAAATTCTCTTGTTATTAATTGGCTTCATGAGAATTTTTCATTAGAAATTAGATACAAAACAACCTTTAGGAAGTTCTGCTTTCTAATGAGCAAGTAAGTTCCTACAGACAGAACCCTTCCACAAATAAGTATAAACTCTGGACAAAATACAAAAATCAACTATGTGAGGGCAATGAAGAGTGTACAAAATTTGCAAGCAGATTCTGGAGGAGAGTCAACACCTTTAGCCTAAAGGCAAGCCATAGGCAGCTAAAGTACAACAGAAAACCCACAGTCTTTCTTGCCTGCAAAACCAAAGGACAGAGTTCGAGACCACCACTGCCACTAGAAAGTGAGAGAAGAATCTTGGAAAGGAGAGAGTGAGAAAGACAAGGTCCCAGATTTTGCATATAAATTCCGCCCAACTATTTCTAAGTAATTTCACTATATCCAAGTACAAAGTTCAAGAATATTTAAAGAAATATAAAAATATCATCAATTAATGGGATAAAATTGACAATGTCTGGCATCACGACAAAAATACCAGACATGAGGGCTTCCCTGGTGGCGCAGTGGTTGAGAGTCCGCCTGCCAATGCAGGGGACGCGGGTTCGTGCCCCGGTCCGGGAGGATCCCACATGCCGCGGAGTGGCTGGGCCCGTGAGCCATGGCCGCTGGGCCTGCGCGTCTGGAGCCTGTGCTCCGCAACGGGAGAGGCCACAACAGTGAGAGGCCCACGTATCACAAAAAAAAAAAAAAAAAAAAAAAAAAAAAAAAAAAACTAGACATGCAAAGCAGGAAAATAGCACACAATTATGAAGAGAAAAAAATAAGTTAATAGAAATAGATCCAGAAGTGATACAAGTGACAGAATTAGTAAATAAGGACATTAAAATGGTTATTAAAAATATATTCCAGGGCTTCCCTGGTGGCGCAGTGGTTAGGAGTCCACCTGCCGATGCAGGGGACGCGCGTTCGTGCCCCGGTCCGGAAAGATCCCACGTGCCGTGGAGCGGCTGGGCCCGAGAGCCACGGCCGCTGAGCCTATGCTCCGCAATGGGAGAGGCCACAGCAGTGAGAAGCCCACGTACCGCAAAAAAAAAATATATATATATATATATATATATATATATATATATATATTCCATATGACCAAGGTAGAGGAAACACCAACATGTTAAGGAGAGGCAATGAAGATATAAAAAGGATCCAAATTGAACTACAAATGATAAGTACAATGTGTTGAATATGTGGGATGGGATTAACAAATTAGATACTGCAGGAGAAAAAATTAGTGAACTCAAAGATACAGCAATAGAATCTACAAAAAATGGAACAGATGGGAATTCCCTGGCAGTCCTGTGGTTAGGACTCCACGCTTTCACTGCCGAGGGCATGGGTTCAATCCCTGGTTGGGGAACTAAGATCCCACAAGCCACGCGGTGCGGCCAGGAAAAAAAAAAAGGAACAGAGGAAAAATGACTAAAAAAAAAAAAAAGAATACGATTAGTGACCTGTGGGATAACTTTAAGCAATCTAATATACATGTAATCAGAATCCTTAGGAGGGCAGGAGGGGGTCCAAAAAAATACTTGAAGAAATAATGGCGAAACTGTTTCCACTAATGAAAACTATAAACCCACAGATCTAAGAAGACATTTTATAAGAATTCTGAATGAAAATCAGATGTGTTCATTAAAAGAGAATTTTAGCTCTTGCATATACCAAAAACCAATTACAACATTATCAATGACAGTACTACAGGTCTGATTGCTACTATAAATGTACATTTAAAATTAATTCATAAACAAATGGGACCTAATCAAGCTTATAAGCTTTTGCACAGCAACGGAAACCATAAAAAAAAAAAAAGAAAAGATAACCTACAGACTGGGAGAAAATATTTGCAAACAATGCAACTGACAAGGGATTAATTTCCAAAATATATAAACAGCTCATACAATTCAATAACAACAAAAAAAACAACCCAATCAAAAAATGGGCAGAAGACCTAAATAGACATTTCTCCAAAGAAGACATAAAGATGGCCAATAGGCACATGAAAAGATGTTCAACATCACTAATTATTAGAGAAATGCAAATCAAAACTACAATGAGGTACCACCTCACACGGGTCAGAATGGCCATCATTAAAAAGTCTACAAATAATAAATGCTGGAGAGGATGTGGAGAAAAGGGAACCCTCTTACACTGTTGGTGGGAACGTAAATTGGTGCAGCCATTATGGAAAACAGTATGGAGGTTCCTCAGAAAATAAAAACAGAGTTGCCATGCAACATCCAGCAATTCCACTCCTAGGCATATACCCAGACAAAACTATAATTCAAAAAGATACATGCACCCCTATGTTCATAGCAGCACTATCTACACTAACTAAGACATGGAAACAACCTAAATGTCCATTGACAGATGAATGGATAAAGATGTGAGATAGACAGATAGATAGATACACATACATTTATATACACATACATACAGTGGACTATTACTCAGCCACTAAAAAGAATGAAATCTTGTCATTCACAGCAACACGGATGGACCTAGAGGTTATCATACTAAGCGAAGTAAGTCAGAAAGAGAAAGAGAAATACCATATGATATCACTTATTTGTGAAATCTAAAGTATGACACAAACAAACATATCTGTGAAACAGAAACAGACTCAAAGACATGGGAACAGACTTGTGGTTTCCAAGGGGGTTGGGGGTGGGGGAGGGAAGTATTGGGAGTGTGGGATCAGCAGATGCAAACTATTATTTATAGGACGGATAAACAGCAAGGTCCTACTGTATAGCACAGGGAACTCTATTCAATATCCTGTGATAAAAAAATAAAGTTCAGAGAAAGCACACACACACACACAAAATATCCTGTGATAAACCATAATGGAAAAGAATATGAAAAAGAATATATGTATAACTGAGTCACTGTGCTGTACAGCAGAAATTAATACAACATTGTAAATCAACTATACTTCAATAAAAATTTCTTTAAGTAAAAAAATTAAATTAGAATAAAATTAATACAAACAAATAGCTTATGAAAGGAGATAGAAAAATAAGAACTTACCCTCCCTTGGAATCCCCATTTGATTTATCAGTTGAACTTGTAGAAGAACTTAACTCAACCTCAGAGAGACAATGGGTGAGTTTCCTTTCCTATTAATGTTTGGAAAAACAAAATTCCACATGACAACACAACCAGAATGTAATACATGAAACAGTCTTAGATGTAATGCCTAGACACAATGTACACCTAGGTCCAATTTAACAGGAGAACTATGGATATAAAAATTGAAGTTACTTTACCAAATAATGTCCCAGTTCACCCATGAAGTTCATAAGTGAAGCCTGAGGAACATCAAGGTGAAGTTTTATAAGGTCCTGGAAAGTCTCATCTATGAAGAAATTTCCTTTCCAGAGGAGAGCAGACAAACAGTTCTGGTGTTTGAACTTCTAAGCAGAGGGCTGGTACCATAAGGAATGTTGGCATTTTAAACTAGACAGAATGCCACCTAAATAAAAAGTAACCTCAGTTTGCTCACCCATGATACTCATTTTTAAAGGATTACCTGATATAATTACACACAAATGTTACAACTTTGGAAAATAAAGAGGATCATTTTAATTAGTGAAACAACTAAATCATTACACACTATTGTTAAAGGAAAAAAATCTTCATTACTTTCAAGGGCAGGAAGTTTCTTTTTTTAAAAAAGTAATTATATGCTCCTAGAAATGATGTCAAAAACTGGAATACAGAAAACTGAATAATTATTCCCAGGGTATTATTACACAAAAAAAGTGAACGTGATTAAAACCTTGCAATTATCCATTTAGCCACCAAAGGGTGCCCCTACATTATCCCTGGGTCGAAAGGTAAGGTACTTTGACACAAACAGGAAACAAAGGAAGGATCAGCAAGTGAGACTAAAATCTGGCCAGGTCGTTTGGTATATTATTAACACAGCAGAATAAGCAAAGTGTTGCCTAGTGGAAGCCCTTTGGAAGTCTTGTTTAAAAGACTGCCTAAGAAAGATATTAACTAGGCTGCCAGTTGTTTATAAGAGTGTCTGAAAAGTCCATTCCCTTAATGAAGGAAACAAAATCCTTTTAATTATTATTGACCAGTTCTTTTTCTTATCAGAGGAAGTGTGAAAAGTGTAACTTAAGTCAGCACTGTCCCAGGAATAAATAGAGCTGGCATTTATGAGGTTTACCGTTATTAGGCTTGCCAGATGTAGACATGTCTACCTTTTAACTTAGGACTATGTAATGTACCTGAGCAACGCTGTAGTCAGAAGACAACCATTGAGCAGGGGTAGGGTGGCCTTCCTCTTGTGGTTTCCCTGGCCCTGCTGGACTCAGAGAAACTCTCCTCACTGAAGGGCCTGAAAAAGTGACAACCCCCAGCAGTTGTTTATGGTGGGCTGGCCTCAAGAGAAGAGGGCTTTGCACTGTTTATGGAAGATACCCCAGCAAGGGCCAGCCTAGAAGGAACTCAGACAGCATATTCATCATCACTCTGGTGTCTGACACCTCAGTTCAAATCTCAGGTCTATGTCTACCAGCCCTGTACCTTGAGCAAGTTACTTAACCCCTCTGACCCTCAGTCTCCTCCGCTGCAAAATATGAAATGAGATAATGCCCTTAAAATACTTAGCATAATGTTTGAGACATTGTCAGCATTCAATAAATGGAAACTGCTAGAATATGTTGTCTTTAGATAATAGTAATAGGAATGATCACGGCCCTCAGCCCAGGGCAGTACCATTCTCCTGGCTTCCTCTCTCTGTTCCTGAGAGGACAGCACTTCTCTGACCAACACTCTGAACATGGAAACAAACTAAACAGTCGCCTGACTGCTTTCCTGTCTGCAATCTCCCAGGAGTTACTGTCACTCAAAGCTCTCTTGCTCTCTTTTTAGAGTCCTCTTTCTCTAACAACACAAGTTCCAGATCCAATACTATGCCAATTTTTTAAAAGGCTTGACTAGGAAATTTCAAAAATTCTTCTAAATTGGTTTCCCAAATGGATTACTGATGCTGGAAATTCTTAACACCTCACAATCAGTACCAATGCTATGTCCATGAGCCACACCAATAACCTCCAATAGATGAAGGAAAGAGAAAACTTTACCTGAGGGGAAGATCTCTTCCTGTGACTGCTTTAGTCGCCTCCTCTCTCTTGCTGATAATGGTCGGTCCTTTTAAAGAAAGTCAGTTACTTCCATTCCTATTCACTGTTCTTATAATACCTACAATGCATGACATATCATCCAGCACTACAGGAAAGGTCCTGCACAGGTCTTTAAGGGAGTGTCCATTTGAAACCAGTTCACATCAGGCTTACAACTGCTAGCTAGGATGATCACAGCCCTCATTTCTAGGAAGAGCTCATCTTTGGAAGGGCAAATAGGGAATTCTGCATTTCCTACATTCAGAATCCACTTGGTCTCCTTAATTAACTGGAAGTGACCAGCCCTGAAACAATAGAATCTGTCCATTTCAATCAAAGCTTCTGTTGAGAATCACAAATTTGCGCTTTCCAGTGTTTGGCAAAAAGCAGGGCTAAGATGTTTTAATACAAAACTTCACAATATATGCAGGATTTACAACCAAAAAGCTTTATAATAAAGCTTTAAAAAATCCAACATAGACTCCTACAAACCTTTGATGATGATATCTCACTGTTCCTCGAACTGCTCACAGACCCAGTGACCACTCTACTTTGGTTTTCAGCAACTTTTTGTGTTGATGTGACATCCACTTTTCCAACAGTAGAAAGAGAAGGCAAAAGACGAGGAGGAGTCTCTTGGAACTTCCATAATTAACAAAGAGAGAGAGATTATCAGTGTTATATATATCTACCTCCAAAGGTCCCCCATCGGTAAATCTATGTATTTGTCAGTGATTCCCTCTCAAAAACTTTAAAACATTGCATTTGGCAGGGGGCGGAGGGGAAGAAACTCTGCCAAAAGTGAATGACCATTTAAGCTTATAGAGAGGGTGCTTGTGAAAGTTACTTCCAGAAATGAGGGGTTGCCACGATCTTACGCAGAAGTTGAGGGAGAAACTGTTCATTAATATGACATAAGAGGAATCAGAGATTTACCTTTTTTGGCCTGTTCCTTTAACTCTCAAAATGAGCTGTCCATCCTTGCTGGAGAAGATAAAATCCTTACTCTGCTTCCAACTCACTGACATTTGATAACTAATATTTAGCATTTCTACCCTTCTTTATATGTTCCTTGCATTATGTATGTGCCTTTTTAGCACATCATTCTAAATAGAAATGAAGCTTCCTAAAGTCTGTTTCCCAAGCAGCAGCACAATGACTTATTCCAAAGAGATCTCTGCTGACCTGTCTCTTTTCCCCACTATGCTCAGTATGTTCTCTTTTCTTCTGCCGCCGCTGTTGAGACAGGAAAGGTTCAGACCCAGAGCTGTGTGGCTGTAAAGCTGGGTGGATTCTGTCCTGTTTTTCTATAACACATTCACCAGCAACTTGATCCTTAAAAATAATAAAATGAAACAAACAAAAAAACAAAATAGAATAATGAAACAGTCTTTTGAACTTCCAAATGGCCAAACCTGCCATATCTACTTTTAAAATTATAAATGAAAGAAGGAGGAGCTGTCTTTCTCAAAATGAATGCTTATTTTCAGTGTCGACAGGCAAAGACAAAATGCTGGCATCAGTTATCTACATATTCTGGGCTTTCCTCTCTTTTCCCAAATAAAAATAATTATTTTAATTAAATTACTCAGACTGTTATTAACCTGAAGCTACCAATGTTCATTTAGTTTTTTAAAAATCTTATTATAACTTTTAATAGGTTTGCAATTCAGAAAACTAACAAATGTTTTAAATGAAATCCAATTTAATATACACATACTTCCCAAGTAAACATTAGTTATTTGGATGCCCTCTAAAAAGCACCATGAAAAGATCACGAGGTTGGATTCAGATGGAATCATATCTCCCTGAACCTCTGTTTCCTTATCTATAAATGGGTATAATGCATCACACACATCATGTGACTACTGGAGGATTAGAGGAGATTGTGCACTATAGTACTTAAGACCACATCTAGCACATATTAGACGCTCAGAAACCAGGAGCTATTACTAGCAGTAGTAAAGATAAAATAAGTTAACTTTTAAATTATGAAGATCACCAAGGACTTAGTGTTTTATTTGGATAGCTGGTTTTAGAAACTAATGCACACCAAACATTAAAATAAAATAGCTTCTTACATTAATTTTTTTTTTTTTTTTGCGGTACACGGGCCTCTCACTGTTGTGGCCTCTCCCGTTGCGGAGCACAGGCTCTGTACGCGCAGGCTCAGTGGCCATGGCTCACGGGCCCAGCCGCTCCACGGCTTGTGGGACCCTCCCGGACTGGGGCACGAACCCTTGTACCCTGCGTCGGCAGGCGGACTCTCAACCACTGCGCCACCAGGGAAGCCCAATCAACACATTTTTATCAAGAGCCCACTATGTGGTACATTTTAGAAAGAAAAAGGAACAGTGTGATATGCTAGCTATGCAAGGATACCCAGATAATAAACAGTAACTGATTTAATTCTGAAGAGTGAAATAAATGTTTCTCTGCTGGCATTAAGTATAGAATATTCAAAATAAAGCTTATACATATAAGAGTACCTGAACAAATGACTTAAGGAGCTTCTCCATGAAATCCAATTGGTCCTAAAAAAAGTTCTTCCACTTTTATCAACAACAAAATAACAACAACAACAAAGAAATGCTGGACATGAAATTCTATCAAACAAAACAAAAAAACCTATTCTAAAAGCCTGATGTAAGAAACATATTTGATCAGGAACAAGACAGGGATGTCCATTCTTATCACTCCTATTCAACACTGTACTAGAGGTTCTAGCCAGGGCAATTAGACAAGAAAAATAAATAAATAAAAGAAATCCAGATTGAAAAGGAAAAATCTCTATTTGCAGATGATGTGATACTGTATTCAGAAAATTCTAAGGAGTCCATTATTAAAAAGTTAGTAGAATCAATAAATGAGTTAAGTAAGGCTGTAGGATATAAAGTCAATATATAAAAATTAATTGTATTTCTATACACAAGCAATGAACACTACGAAAATGAAATTATGAAAACCATTCCATTTACAATAGTATCAGAAGGAACAAAATACTTAATTTTATTTATTTATTTATTTACTTTTGGCTGCATTGGGTCTTCGTTGCTGCGCGCACTTTCTCTAGTTGTGGCAAGCAGGGGCTACTCTTTGTTGCAGTGTGCAGGCTTCTCATTGCAGTGGCTTCTCTTGTTGTGGAGCATGGGTTCTAGGCACGCAGGCTTCCGTAGCTGTGGCACACGGGCCTAGTTGCTCCACAGCATGTGGGACCTTCCCCGCCCAGGGCTCAAACCCGTGTCCCCTGCACTGGTAGGCGGATTCTTAACCACTGCACCACAAGGGAAGCCAATGGAACAAAATACTTAGAAATTAATTTAAATTAATTAAATTACTCAGATTGTTATTAACCTGAAGTGCAAGACTTATACACTTAAAACAACAAAACATCATTGTAAGAAACTGAAGAAGACCTAAAGAAAATAGCAAGATATCCTATGTTCATGAGTTGGAAGATACATATTGAGATAGCAATAATCTGCAAATAATCTACAGATTCAATAAAATCCCTGTCAAAATCCCAGGCTTTTTTGCAGAAATTGACAAGCTAATCTTAAAATTCATATGGAAATGCAAAGGACCCCATATAGCCAAAACAGTATTGAAAAATAAGAATAAAGTTGGAAGACTTAATCTTCCCAATTTCAAAACTTACTACAGTGAATTCCCTGGTGGCTTAGTGGTTAGGATTTCGGATTTTCACTGCTGTGGCCCGGATGCAATCCCTAGTCAGGGAACTGAGATCCTGTAAGCCGCGCAGCATGGCCAAAAAAAAAAAAAAACCACTTACTATAAACCTACAGTAATTGTGTTACTGACATACAGATAGAAAAATCAGTGGTACAGAATTGAGAGTATAAAAATAAATAATCATATTTAGGGTCTACTGATTTTCAATGAGGGTCCCAAGAAAATTCAATGGGAAAAGAATAATCTTTTAACAAATGGTACTGGGACAAGTGGATATCTGCCTACAAAAGAATGAAGTAGAACCCTTTCTTCACATCACACACAAAAATTAACTCAAAATAGATCTCAGAACTAAACGTAAGAGTTAAAATTATGAACTCTTAGAAGAAATTATGGGAGAAATCTTCATGACACTAAAAGCAGAAGCAACAAAAGAAAAAATAGACAAAACTAGATTTCATCAAATTTTAAAACTTTTATGCTCCAAAGGACACCATCAAGAAAGTGAAGATGAGGGACTCCCCTGGGGGTCCAGTGGTAAAGAATCTGCCTTCCAATGCAGGGGACGCAGGTTCGATCCCTGGTTGGGGAAATAAGATCCCACATGCCGTGGGGCAACTACGCCTGCGCGCCACAACTACTGAGCTTGCGCGCCTCAACGAGAGAGCCCACGTGCTGCAAACTACAGAGCCCACGCATTCTGGAGCCCACACACCCTGGAGCCCATGTGTCACAACTAGAGAGAAGGCCGCGCGCCACAATGAAAGATGCTGCATGCCTCAACGAAGGCCCCGCATGCTGCAACTAAGACCCAACGCAGCCAAAAAAGTAATAAAGAACAAATAAATAAATAATAAAAAAACAAAAGTGAAGATGGGACTTCCCTGGTGGTCCAGTGGTTAAGACTCCACACTTCCACTGCAGGGGGCACAGGTTCAATCCCTGGTCAGGGAACTAAGATCCCACATGCTGCATGGCGCAGTCAAAATAAAATAAAATAAAATATACTTTAAAAAGAAAGTGAAGACAATCCACAGAATGGGAGACAATATTTTTGAATCTTATATCTGATAAGGGACTGACATTTGTAATTGATAAAGAACTCCTACTACTCAACAATAAAAAGATAAATAAACCAATTTAAAAATGGGCAAAGGATTTGAATAGATATTTGTCCAAAGTAGGTATAAAAATGGCCAATAAGCACATGAAAAGATGCTCAACAACATTAGTCATTAGGGAGGTGCAAATCAAAACCACAATAAGATACCACTTCCAGGATGGCTAGAATCAAAAACAAAACAAAACAAAACAAAACAAAAAACACAGAAAATAAGTGTTGGTGAGGATGTGGAGAAATTATAACTCTCATACATTGCTGATGGGAAGTAAAATGATATAGTTGCTTTGGAAAACAGTTCTGCAGTTCCTCAAAAAGTTAAACATAGAGTCACCATATGATCCAGCAATTCCACTCCTAGGTATATACCCAAGAGAACTGAAAACATATGTCCACACAAAAACTTGTACATGAATGTTCAAAGCAACTTTATCCACAGTGAAAAGTGAAAACAACCCAAATGTTCATCAACTGATGAATAGATAAATAAAATATGAAATATACATAGAGTAGAATTTATTTGGCAATAAAAAGAAATGAAATACTGGTACAGGCTACAACATGGATATAACCTTGAAAGCATTATGCTAAATAAAAGAAGCCAGACACAAAAGACCGTATCTGTATGATTCCATTTCTATGAAATATTGAGAATAGGCAAACTCATACAGACAATGGTTGCCAAGGGCTAGAGACAAGGAGGAATGGAGAGTGACTAGTATTGAGTATGGGGTTTCTTTTTGAGGTGATGGAAATGTTCTGGAAACAGATAATGGCAGTGAATGTACAACTTTATAAATATACTAAAACCCACTGAATTGGCACTTTAAAATTTTTTAAATAATTATGGAAAAAAATAAAAGAAGCAAACTTGAATATAATTTGACAGTCAAGCAGAACAAGCAGGACATATATAATTTTATCTATAAAGTACTAAGGATTCTAGTGTCCAGAGAAAGCTTAAGACTAAATTTTGGTTTCAATTCAATGAGTTTAAATGAAAAGAGCATCATACTTGTACTTTTCTATAAAAACAAAACCTTATTAAAATCACTTGAGGGACTTCCCTGGTGGCACAGTGGTTAAGAATCCGCCTGCCAATGCAGGGGACACAGGTTCGAGCCCTGGTCTGGGAAGATCCCACATGCTGTGGAGCAACTAAGCCCGTGCGCCACAGCTACTGAGCCTGTGCACTAGAGCCCACGAGCCACAACTACTGAGCCCATGTACCACAACTACTGAAACCTGCGTGCCTAGAGCCCATGCTCCGGAACAAGAGAAGCCACCACAATGAGAAGCCTGTGCACCGCAACAAAGAGTAGCCCCCGCTCACTGCAACTAGAGAAAGCCCACACGCAGCAACAAAGACCCAAACAGCCATAAATAAAATAAATAAAACATTTGACTACAGACATATAAAATAGTTATATATACTTATATAAAAGTGTTAAATATGAAAATGTATGTAATATATATAATAAAAATATAGTCAATATATAAATATATTCTTTAAATATTTTACAAAAATGTAAAGTTAATCAAATGTTCTGGCTTTCTTTCCAATCCTTAGCTATTACCATGCTTCATCTAATTTAAGCTTCTTTCCATGTTCAAGTAGAAGATACCCTTTAAATTTACTCAGAATAGTCTCTCAGTATCAAAATCCTTTTGTTCCATTCCTTTTCTTCTCTTCTTCCTTCTCCTTTGGTTCCAACACATAAAATATGTTTTTTTAATTCCTTAACTTAAAAAATCAGACAATCCACTAACTTTTAAAAGCAAGAAGGAATGTGATATTACCTAATTGTTGGAACTGTCCATCCACTTGGAGGACTTACAAAAGAATGATGTAGAAATAGGAAAAAACACACTAATGGCAAATGGCAAGTACCCTACACCAGGGCACAGAAGGGATCTAAGAATTCCTTGGGTCCTATCCTTTGGTTCTGTCATGTTTAAACTGTTATATGGGAACAACTGATTTTCCTAAAACCACAACTAAAAGCACAACCAAAGAACACAACCCACACCTTTGTAACCACACTTTCCAGTCTTCTTTCTGAAACCAATACCTTGTGCATGTCACTCACCTGGTCCTTTGATAAATATTGGTCTTTGTTTAGGGGCTGCAGAGGCTTCACTGGGTCATTCCTTTCTCCAGTGACATAGTCAATGGACCATGTGGAAATTTGGTATCCAGGTTGAGCACTGGATTTGGTGTTATCCTGCAGCCTCTCTTTCACTTGAGAAATAATACATTTACCTTCTAACTCATTAGAGGCATCTAAGTGTCTTTGTTGATTCTCTTGAACTAAGCTGTTGTTCACTGAGTTCCTCCTTTCTGCAGGTAAGATGTCAATATTCACCCTACTGATCGTGGCTAGCGATTCTGTGGTATTGCTTATGTCTGGTTTGTAGGTGTAGCCTTTCAGACGTGGGGGTGTCTTCAAGGGGCCAATGACTATGGGTTTCTCCTGGGACAAATATTTGTCTTCACCCTGAATGAAAACATGCTTCCAAGTTATTATAGCACTCCTCACACCATATTAAAAAATTAACTCAAGGGGCTTCCCTGGTGGCGCAGTGGTTGGGAGTCCGCCTGCCGATGCAGGGGACACAGGTTCATGCCCCGGTCCGGGAAGATCCCACGTGCCGCGAAACGGCTAGGCCTGTGAGCCATGGCTGCTGAGCCTGCGTGTCCGGAGCCTGTGCTCCACAACGGGAGAGGCCACAGCAGTGAGAGGCCCGCGTACCACAAAAAAAAAAAAAATTAACTCAAAATGGAATAGGTTCCTCAGAAAGTTAAACATGGAATAATCATAAGACCCAACAATTCCACTCCCAGGTATTTGTCCCAAGAACTAAAAGTAGGGACTCAGATATTTGTACACTAATGTTTATAGCAGCATTATTCACAACGGCCAGAAGATGGAAACGACCCAAATGTCCATCAATAGATGAATGGATAAACAAAATGTGGTATATACATACAGCGGAATATTATAAAGCCATAGAAAGGAGTGAAATTCTGATACATGCTAAAATATGGATAATGTTTGAAAACTTGCTAAGTGAGATAAGCTAGATACAAAAGAACAAATGTTGTATGATTCCATTTATATGAGGTACCTAGAATAGGCAAATTCAGAGAAAGTAGATCAGAGGTTACCAGGGTCTGGGAGTAGAGGCAATGGGGAGTTAGACCTTAATGGGTACAGAGTTTCTGTTCGGAATGATGAAAAGGCTTTGGAAGATATAGTGATGGCTGCACAACATTGTGAATGTAATTAAGACCACTGAATTGTATGCTTAAAAATGGTACAAAATGAAAATAATTAATTAATTTTAAAATGGTACAAAATGGCAAATTTTACATTACTTATATTTTACCATAATAAAAAATTTTTTAATGGATCAATAACCTAAATATAAGAGCTAAAACTATAAAAATCCTAGGAGAAAACATAGGCGTACATCTTCATGACCTTGGATTTGGCAAGGGATTCTTAGATATGAGCATGGGCAGCAAAAGTAAAAAACAAATAAATTAGACTTCACCAAAATTAAAAATATTTGTGCATAAAAGTACGTTATCAAGAAAGTGAAAGGACAACCTAAAGAATGGGAGGAAATATTTGTAAATCATATATCTGATGAGGGTCTAGTATCTATAATATAGAAAGAGCTCTTAGAACTCAATAATAAAAAACAAAAAACCCAATTAAAAAATGGGCAACAGGCTTAATAGATATTTCTCCAAAGAAGGCATTCAAATGGTCAACAAGTTCTATGTCATTAGTCAAATGCAAATCAGAACTACAATAACATACCACTCCACATCCACTAGGATGGCTAGAATCAGAAAAACAGAAAATAACAAGAGTTGGTGAAGTTGTAGAGAAACTGGAATTCTCAGGGATTGCTGATAAAAACATGAAATGGTGCAACCACAAAGGAAAAACAATGTGGTCATTCCTCAAAAAGTTAAACATAGAATTACCATATGACTCAGCAATTACCCTCCTTGATATTATACCCAAGAGAATTGAAAACAGATATTCAAACATTGTACATAAATGTTCATAGCAAAAGCCAAAAGGTGAAAACAACCCAATATCTACCAATGAATGAATGGATAAACAAACTGTGGTATATACATACAATGGAGTATTATTTAGACATAAAACTAAATGAAGTATTGATATATGCTACCTGGATGAACCTCAAAAACATGCTAAGTGAAAGAAGCCAGACACAAAAGGTTACATATTGTATGATTCCATTTATATCAAATATTCAGAATAGGCAAACCCATACAAACAGAGAACACTGGTGTTTTACAGGGGCTGGATGGAGGAGGAGTGACAACCTAATGGGTATGAGGTTTCCTTTTGGGGTGATGAAAATGTTTTGGAATGAGATAGAGGTGATGGTCGCACAATACTGTGAATATACTAAATGCAATTAATTGTTCACTTTAAAATGGTTAACTTTATGTTATATAAATTCCACCTCAATTAAAAAAAACTTCTTCAAGTTATTACAGCACTGACTTCATGAACATTTTAATAGGCACTTTGAATACTTCACCAGTATTCCTTCTTTACAATACAAAATTACTTACACAACAGAAATCTAATGAAGCTTAGTCATTTCACATAGAATAACTAGCTTAGGTAACCTATCATTTTAATACAGTTTCTAGAACACATATCCTTTAGAATGAGACGTACCATTACATATGTCTTGGAGCCCTCTGAAGAGTGTGGTTGAGGGGGAACGGCTTCATGACTTAATTCAGCCTTTCCAGAAACCACTGTAGCAACAGTCTTGGATTTAGAGTCACCATTTTTAATATTATTTTTGGAGGTTTTTCTTTATGAGGAAGAAAAGAAGAAAAAGTTATTATCAATACAGTGAAGGTTAAAGGTTTCTATATATATGAGGAAATGTGCATACATGTTACACTCCCGCTTAGAACAGCTCGTTTTATTTCTTTCTTTCTTTTCTTTTTTTTTCCTTTTTGGCCGTGCCATGTGGCTTGTGGGATCTTAGTTCCCTGACCAGGGATTGAACCCGGGTCCCCTGCAGTGGAAGCGTGGAGTCCTAACCACTGGACTGCCAGGGAATTCCCACAGAACTGCTCCTTTTATAGAGAGGAGTCTTCTAAAAACCAGTGGGTGTTCTACAAAACACTTGACCAGTAATCTCCAAAAACAATCAAGGTCATGAAAAACAAAGAAAGTGAGAAACTGTCAGAGACCCAAGTTGACTAAGGAGAAACGAGGAGTAATATGGTATGCTGGACTGGATCCTGAAGCAGAAAAATGACACTAGTAGAAAAACTGGAGTAAGCCAAGTGAAGTCTGGATTTAGTCAACATAAGATACTGATGTTGGGCTTCCCTGGTGGCGCAGTGGTTGAGAGTCCACCTGCCAATGCAGGGGACATGGGTTCATGCCCCAGTCCGGGAAGATCCCACATGCCACGGAGCGGCTGGGCCTGTGAGCCATGGCCGCTGAGCCTGCGCGCCATGGCCGCTGAGCCTGCGCGTCCGGAGCCTGTGATCCGCAACGGGAGAGGCCACAACAGTGAGAAGCCCGCGTACCGCAAAAAAAAAAAAAAAAAAGATACTGATGTTGTTGTCTTAGTTCTGACAAATGTACCATGGTAACATAAGATGCTGATAGGAGAAACTGGGTGAAGGTTATACAGAAACTCTGTTCTATCTCTGCAACTTTTCTGTAAATACAATATTATTCTAAAATTTAAAACCTATGAAAACTTGCCTCACAATTAGAAGTACCAGGATAATTTTCATCTTCAAGTTTCACATTTGTAATAATACCACAACTACTTTGCCAAGTTTGAAAGTAAAAATGATTGGTATACTCGGCCTTGACTTTCAGAATAAATGTATACAGGAATAATATCCCCAACTGTTTAAGTGTGACATTTTCCAATGGAGCTAAACCTCTGGAGAATTCAAGGGGAGCATGAAGACCAGAGCTGCAGAAGGCCAAAGGTCTGTTGGTAGGAAATTATAGGCAATGTCAACAAAAATATGATCCTTCTTTATCCCCCAGGGCCTCTCTAGCATTGCCTCCCAAATTTAACACGTCAAAAGACAAGGACTGTGAAGGTCTTGTCTAGCTCTAAGTCTCATATCCTAGAACAGCTATTTAGTGAAGGTAGGACCTGAAAGTCAAAGAAGGAATTCTATCCCCTTGAGAAGTTACGAGTAAAGAGGGAACCTTACAAAAGCCCTCTGAGATTTGAGTATTATTTTTTAAATGTGACTATTATCTTATATAGTACATAATGTAATAATAGGCTTTTTAGATATCTCTCATTTTAATATGATTTCTAAAACATACATCCTTGGGCTTCCCTGGTGGCGCAGTGGTTGAGAGTCCGCCTACCGATGCAGGGGATATGGGTTCATGTCCCGGTCTGGGAAGATTCCACATGCCGCGGAGTGGCTAGGCCTGTGAGCCATGCCCGCTGAGCCTGCGCGTCCGGAGCCTGTGCTCCGCAACGGGAGAGGCCACAGCAGTGAGAGGCCCGTGTACCGCAAAAAAATAAAAAAATAAAAATAAAATAAAACATACATCCTTTTAAAAAAAACATACTCAATATGTCTTGGAACTCTCAGAGGAATGTGAAAGTGATACCTCCAATGGTTCTCTAGATTTCTGATTTTAGCAATTAAGCAAATCTTAACACTTGTTCTAATCATGCAATTCTACTTCGTGTTTTTAAAAAACTCACCATAAACTCTCACACATGAAAATTATAAAAGCCACCCTCTTTTATTCCATCTATTTAGCTGACCTATTTGCAAGGGAAATATCTTACGCCTTCGTGGCCTCCAAAAACAAGGATATTTGGCGCTTTACGTAAGGCTGCCTTAGGATGCTCCTCACAGAAGGTCTTTCTTCAGGCCTTTTGCTCAGCATGGTTCTTATTATTTCTGCCAGCTCTGGGCTGTAATCTTTCGGCATTGGTGGTAGCTACAAAGAGAAATAATACCATAAGTATGACTAACAGTCTTGTGAAAAGTAAAAGTAGGTAGAGGTTTCCCAAGATATATTTTTTAAATCATTATCCACAGCAGAAAAAAACCAGCATATTAGTCTACAGGAAGCATATCTGGCATCCTGGTTATAATAGCAAGTTGTAAAATTATAAAATATATCCTTCAAACCAGCAGTCCCATTTGAGGACCCTCTCCTTCATAAATAAGAGCATGAGTTCCTAAAGATTTATGTACCAGGATGTTCACTGCAGTATTGTTCTTGTAATAGTGAACAACTGGAAACAATGTAAATGGCCATTCATAGGGTACTTGTGGAATAGAGTATGGTATACCCTTCTAATAAAATACCAGGCAGCCTTTAAAAAAATACAAGACTGGGGCTTCCCTGGTGGCGCAGTGGTTGAGAGTCCGCCTGCCGATGCAGGGGACACGGGTTCGTGCCCCGGTCCGGGAAGATTCCACATGCCGCGGAGCGGCGGGGCCCGTGAGCCATGGCCGCTGAGCCTGCGCGTCCGGAGCCTGTGCTCCGCAACGGGAGAGGCCACAACGGTGAGAGGCCCGCGTACCGCAAAAAAAAAAAAAAAAAATACAAGACTTACAGGTACTGACCTGGAAAGATGTCCCTCATTTATTAAGTCAAAAAAGCAGGTTGTGTACCAGTGTGTATAGCCTGATTCCATTTCAGTTACTTTTTTAACATACACACCCAGAGTTATAAAGACAGGGAAAATCCAGGAAGGCTATGCACCAAACCATTACCAATGGTTATCTCCAAGGGATGGAAATGGATGGAAACGGGAATTTCACCCCTTTCTTGTTTGATTCTTTAAGAAGTGGAATTATGAGCAAATTTTACTTTTTCTGTGTTTTTCGATATTTTTTCAAATTAAAAAAATAAATGAGTCTTGGTATAATGTTAAAATCAGTAGGTGATTTACAGCCTTAAAACTTAACGGTGTGAGGATACCTGACACTGCAGGGGCAACTAGCCTCATGAAACTGACACATAAAGTTGGTCACTCTAGCATCTATCATACACAATGCTTTCTGCAATTTTTAACTGGTTACTAGTGATTGTGATGATTATCAAAGGAGCAACAAGTTCAAACAGAGTAGACTTTTTTTTTTTTTGGCGGTGCGTGGGCCTCTCACTGTTGTGGCCTCTCCCGTTGCGGAGCACAGGCTCCGGACACGCACGCTCAGTGGCCATGGCTCATGGGCCTAGCCGCTCCGCGGCATGTGGGATCTTCCCGGACCGGGGCACGAACCCGTGTCCCCTGCATCGGCAGGCGGACTCTCAACCACTGCGCCACCAGGGAAGCCCTAGACTCTTTTTTTAAAAATAAATCTTTTATTTATTTTATTTATTTATTTTTGGCTGTGTTGGGTCTTCGTTGCTGCATGCGGGCCTTCTCTAGTTGCAGTGAGCGGGGGCTACTCTTCGTTGTGGTGCGCGGGCTTCTCATTGTGGTGGCTTCTCTTGTTGCAGAGCACAGGCTCTAGGTGCATGGGCCTCAGTAGTTGTGGCTCGCGGGCTCTAGAGCACAGGCTCAGTAGTTGTGGCGTACGGGCTTAGTTGCTCCGTGGCATGTGGGATCTTCCCGGACCAGGGCTCGAACCCGTGTCCCTTACATTGACAGGCGGATTCTTAACCACTGCGCCACCAGGGAAGTCCAAACAGAGTAGACTCCTTTTAAGCCACTCATTTAACCACTTAGGAGAAGCTACCAGTAGCCTCAGGGCACCTGCACATCCTGTGTCTATAAGGTACTGGTTTTCAAGAAGCCAATTCTTCAGAGCCATTAAGCCACCTTTATAAATTAATATTAAGAAACGATCAATCCCTTATCCTCCAGTTCAACCCTCCCCACAGACAGGACCCACCATTCTTAACTATCCACCCAACATGATTACGCCCTTTTCTCAGTAGCTACTTTCAAAGCTGCACTAAATTAACGTTACTCCAAATATTAAAAACAATTAATTCCAGAATATTCTTTACCTTTCCTTCAATAATCCGATAAACTAAAGAATTCATGTCTTTTGCATTGAAAGCATGCTTCAGGGTGGCCATTTCATAAACACAGCATCCCAGAGCCCAAACATCAGACTAGGAAAAAAAAATAGTAAATGGTTAAATGTCAGAATGCCTTAGTTACATTTTTCCTCTTAAAAAAAAAAAAGACATTTTCCTTAAATCAATTCACAGAGAATTCTTCTAACTTACTATTCTGATGGGTTCTAAAATTATACTGCTGTAGAGACAAGGTGAGCTGGCAAACACAGCCGAATCCTACCTTATAGTTGTAGGGTTTGTTTGAGAACAATTCAGGGCTCATGTAGTAGGGTGTGCCAATGAGGGTGCTAGCCATGTCACAGTGGTTCTCAAGCACTCGGGCAATTCCTAGGTCACCCACTTTGATGATGTTTGCTCTTGTTAGGAAGACATTTTGAGTTTTTAGATCTCGGTGAAGGATGTGTTTTTCATGTAAATACTGAAGAAAAATAAAATTTTATTAAATATAAATATTTAATACCTGACTTATTTATACCTGACTTCTTATATACCATCAACAACTGTATAAGTTATAGAGCCTTATACTCTTAGATGAGCCTTACCCACACATCAAAACACTATTGTTTTATAATCTCTAAATAAAAAGTCTAATTTACAACTTTCCAAAGTAAGAAATTAAGTTCCATGCATTAATTTGCCCACCTTCCTTCACAATTGTTCCCTGGTGACTTGAGAATCATACCATCTAGCATTATATGGACCCAGTTAAAAAATGTGCTTACAAACTTTCACTGAAGGTAGAAAGACAACTTATACAAGGTCAGATGCACATTCCTCTCAGACTCATGAAATCTTCAGCTTAATATTTTGAACTATAACAATATCACTTTTATTGTTTAAATCCTAAGATACATTCTCTAATATCAGAGTGATATTCCATAAAGTCTCACTTTTGACTATGTGTATATTAAAACACAAACATGTTTCACATTTCTACTCACTCTGCCACAGCAGGGTTAAAGACCAAAGCCCCACAGTTTAGGCAGATTAATTAGCCCAACCACCTTTCAGTATGATGCAGCTGACCAACTGATAACAAACATGGTCATTCTCTGCTCTTTGTCAATTCAGGGCCCTTAAAATGGATTTTGCTACAAATATTAAATGAACAGAGAATTGTCTTTCCCAGCAATCAGACAAAATCCATGTCTGCTTCAATACAGGTATCACTCATTCAGAAACACTTCAGTGCTACAGCAAGAGGAACTAGGTCCACTTCATAAATGGATTTTTTAAAGAATTTTTTTTTCATTAAGCATTTGGGGAAGCATTTTCCTAAAATCCACCAGGCATCTCTCTGTCACCTTGGAGCAAGTGGGATGCTATGAGTCCTGACAGTACCTGCAGAGCCATAGCGATCTGAACAAACCACTCCACCACCTGACTCTCGGACAGAAGCCTCCCCTTCTGCTCTTTGAGCTTTCGGTACAGATCACCTCCTTCGCAGAAGCCCATGACGATGTACAGCAGACCATCCCCTCCCTCCCACGACTCCTTGTAGGTGACAATATTGGGATGCTTCAACTGAGACAAGAGCTGAGCTTCCTGTTCCGCAGCTCGCCGCTCTCGGCTGGAGGCATTTTGGAGGTTCAGCTTTTTGATGACATACTACAAAAAAAACACATGTTTTTATAATATGCAAACAAACATACAGTATTATAGATTCAAAAGTATTTAAGGATTATCCTGAGTGTCCTCAAAACCAACCTTTTGGAGACTGCCACATAACCTATTCATTTTGTTATTCACAAAGCACAAAACTGGGAAAAAGACTTGTTACGACTAATGATACTTTTTACAAGTTAGATTTATAGCAGGGTAGGGGGGTCACAAAAAAATTATACTTTCCATCTGCATTTTACAATTTCATTAATGGCTAAAAATGAGTCAATGTTAACATACCACTGAATTAACCAAAAAGTCTGTGGTAGAGATTCTTTAACCTCTAAGTTCCCCCTACAAAGGTGCATACAATATGACTTGAATATACATCTGCAGACAGAATGGGTCTGTGGATTCCATTACATACTCAAAGGGATCCAAGGCCCAGTAAGGCTAAACATCACCTATCCTCAACATCCAAAATTATTCTCACTTAAAAAAAAAAAAAAAGTCCTCCAACACCTAATACATCGCCCTCAACCAATGACACACCAAATAATTCATATTCAACAAACACAATCATAAGTGTGTTTTGTAACAAAGCATAAATGTGCTTTGTAAAATGTAAACAAACTACTGCTGAAATGTGAGGGACTATTATTACAGCTAGTACCCCATCCTCAGCTCAAAAAAATCCCCCCTCCCCATTGACCACTGAATAAATCTCTCATGCCTGAGCTTGTGTTCCAGGCAGTGACCAGCACCTGAGACAAGGCAGAAGAGGCGAGAGGACCTTATACTTATGGGGCCATCTCCTCTCAGTTTGTCTGGGGCAGTCCCATTGTCCTGGTGTAATTATAAATAGTGTCTCCTTTCAGTTTCGAAACTGTCCCAGTTTGTACAATACATTATATGGTCACCTGTTTATAAACCACATTTACGAATTGGTTCATTATCCTGAGGCTAATGGGATAAAGTTCAACATTAGAGGCACGTTTTAGAAAGATCACTGAGACTGCAATGAAAGTGATGAATTGGAGAAGGGCAAGTCATGTGGCAGGGAGGACAAGGGGGAGGCCATGGCCACAGCTTAGCTAGAGACAATGATGTCCTGGATGGGGGAGGTACCCGTGGAGATGAAGAAGAGGCCAGTTGGCTTAGTGGACAGACGAATAAGGGGGTGGGAGTGGGGGAAGGTAAGGGGGGGGGAGCCCAGAACGACTCCCAGGTGTCCAGCTTGGGCAACTGGCTGGTTGGTGGTGCTACTACCTGAAATGGGGACCGTGAGAGGAGGTTTGGAGGGAAGGTGATGAGCTGAGTTTTGAGCGAGTCCAGAGGTCTCCAGATCAGACGGGGTATGGGGCCCTTCACTGAAGGAGGAATACTTGCCAGGCGCCGCCGTTAGGTCCTGGGAGTGTACGCTCTCATGGAACTGTCGAGAGTTGCGGGAAAGTGTGCAGATTAAGCACACCGATTACGACTACAAAGAGAACGCCAGGGAGTTCGGGGCGCATATGACAGGAAGGCCTGGCCTAGTCTTGATGGTCTGGGACGATTTCCCTGAAGAAGTGGCATCTGAGGCGCGTCCCCTTCATAATATCTGGGCCCGGCCCTTGGACGGCGCCCTCGGCGAACCCCTGCCTGCCCCCATCCCCTACCGGGCCGCAGCCCCGCCGACCTGCCTGCCGTCCCGTCGGTGCCTCACGAGCGTCACCTCCCCGTAGCTGCCCCTGCCCACGACACGCAGGTAGCAGTAGGCGGTCAGGGGCATGATCCCGGAGCGGGCCCACAGTCGGGATGCGGCGGCAGCGGCGGGGGTCGCGGCGAGCGGCGGCGGGAGGCCCCGCTCATTCCAGAGAGGAAGTGGTGCCGGCGGCGGCTGAGGCGGCCCTGCCAGGGCGCCAGCGCAGAGGCCCTACCCACCGCGACGCCGCTGCCATAGCGATCCCCGCAGGCGCTGCCCTGCGCATGCTCCGCGGCCCGGAGGACCCGCCACAGAGCCGAGGCGACAGGCGGCCAGAGCGACCACGCCGGGCCTGCGCGCGCACCCTCGGCCTCACTTCCAAGGCCGGAACTTGCGGGTTTCCCGCAACAATAGACTCACGAACGCTTCCGCTTACTGAGCGCTTACTTGTTCTTAGTGCTTTGCACGTATTCGCTCCACAAATATTTACTGACTGCTTACCCTGTGCCTGGCCGAAAAAGTCCCTGCCCTCCGGGAGCTCACATTCTAATGGGGGACTGGGGACAGACTAGATTCTACAAGTAACATTTGTTATATTTACTTAATCATATGGTGGTTAATGTATGCATGCAGCAATCCATCTTATTTTTCATGCATTGCAAGATAAATTGAAGATATCAGTGCACTTCACCCCTAAACAATTCAGCTTGCATACTGAGAGCTGCAAAAACTCTCAGAAGTACTCCATTCAAACCCCTGCACTAAGTGACTTGACCAAATTTTGGCATGGTTTTTAACAGCTTAAGGCAGTATCCCCAGAGTACCTGCCCACCTTAAATGGCCTGCCTGTGAAAGCTCAAAACTGCCAAAAGATTTATCGTTTGATCCAGCCAACACCTCCCTTTCCTAGGACATACACCTAAAAAGCTTAAAATTATAAATCCAATGGGGCGGGGGGAGGGTGTATTCCTACAACCCCAGAATGTCTTTCTTAAGGTCATGAAATCCATCCCATTGAAATGTAAGGTTTCTTGGCCTATATCCAAGAACCAATTTTTGCCCAGTTTGGGGGGGTGGAGTTGATATTGCCCCTGTTGAGAATGCATAATATAGAGCATACTATTGGGGGTTTTTTTTAATATAAATTTATTTTTATTTATTTATTTTTGGCTGCATTGGGTCTTTGTTGCTGCGCGGGCTTTCTCTAGTTATGGCAAGCGGGGGCTTCTCATTGCGGTAGCTTCTCTTGTTGCGGAGCATAGGCTCTAGGCGCGTGGGCTTCAGTAGTTGTGGCGCACGGGCTCAGTCTCTGTGGCTCACGGCGTCTAGAGCGCAGGCTCAGTAGCTGTGGTGCATGGGTTTAGTTGCTCTGCGGCATGTGGGATCTTCCCAGACCAGGGATCGAACCTGTGTCCCCTGCAGTGGCAGGTGGATTCTTAACCACTGCACCACCAGGGAAGTCCATCTACTTTCTTTACCTACTTTTCATACACAGTTGTTTCCTTTCACCCTTATTATTTCTAAGTAGTTTCAATTACATATGTTAATTAGAATTCTTAACCCTTAGAATCCTTAATTTCTAGTGAAAACTAAGAAGTGAATAATCGTGGACAGTCTTTTACACTAGCATTCTGTGGATTGGCAGAGATAAATACATTCCAGAATTTCTAGGAGTACATTCTTCCTCATAGTAAATTTTCCAATGTAGCAGAAAAGATTTTTACTAATAGACCTAAATATATTTAGGGTCTTTTTTTTTTTTTTTTGTAAAAGGAAACCAAAAGTGGATTAACTTATGTTCAGTGATTAATGTTTCAGTATTTTATTTTATTTGAAAATGATCTAAATATTTAATAAATGTCTATTATTTAACTTATCTCAGTATAACTTTAAGGTTTCAAGTAACCAGAAAGATTCTGGAAACTATTTAAGTAGACATGCCATAAAATAAAATAATTGCTGAAGTGTTTACCTAAAGACTCTTATTCCATTTATGTCTATTTAATTCACTTGTTCTTTTAAAAAATTTTTATTTATTTATTTATTTTTGGCTGCGTTGGATGTTAGTTGAGGCAAACGGGATCTTTCATTGTGGGGTGCAGGCTTCTCTCTACTTGTGGCGTGCAGGCTCCAGAGCACACAGGCTCTGTAGTTGCGGCATGCGGGCTTAGTTGCCCCATGGCATGTGGGATCTTAGTTCTCCAACCAGGGATCGAACCAGCATCCCCTGCATTGCAAGACAGATTCTTAACCACTGGACCACCAGGGAAGTCCCAATTCACTTGTTCTTAACATGAAAATTTCATCATACCAAGTTGTTTTTCTTGCTAACAAATTTGGTAACAGAAACAACATGAACTTATTTAGCTAGTGTACTCAGGTGTAATAAAAGTTGTATATCTTGGGCTTCCCTGGTGGCGCAGTGGTTGAGAGTCTGCCTGCCGATGCGGGGGACGCGGGTTCGTGCCCCGGTCTGGGAGGATCCCACGTGCCGCGGAGTAGCTGGGCCCGTGGGCCATGGCCGCTGAGCCTGCGCATCCAGAGCCTGTGCTCCGCAACAGGAGAGGCCACAACAGTGAGAGGCCTGCGTACTGCAAAGGAAAAAAAAAAAAAAGGGAGGGGGCACCACCCCATAGTAGATGATGTTGTTACTGAGTCCAAGCTCGCTCTGCTCACCGCACAACAGGCCAATAAATCGGGAGATGAGGTGTTGAGGCAAGGAATAGTGACTTTATTCGGAAAGCTGGAGGACTGAGAAGATGGCAGACAAGTGTACCCAAAAAAAACCGTCTTATCTGGGTCTGGATGCCAGGTTCTTTTATAGAACAGAGAAGGGGAAGAAGTGAGGAAGTAAAGTAACAAAAAGCAAAGGTTAAAGTAAAAGAAACAGATGCAACATGGAGTCAGGATTTGCTCTTCCCTGTTACGATGTCAACCTACCCATAGGCCTCTTCACTAGACTCCATCTTGGCTAAGAGACGCGAACGCACACAGGGGAGGATCCTGAGATAAACCAAATATGGACTCAGAGCAGGACAAAGCAAGATGATTGACCAGAGGAAACCCGGAAGAAATGCCCCATACCATGGGGGCACGACTCTCCCTCTCTGAGCCTGCCCATGTGTGTCTATTCACATGTGCTCTTTTTCCTCCTAATAAACACTACTTGTTTCACTACTTTCCATCTCTTTGTGGAAATTCATTTCTACAAAGTCAGTGGGCCAGGGCGTTGTCACTGGCCACTGGCCCTCATGGTCTAGTGGCTAGGATTCAGCTCTTTCACTGCTGTGGCCTGACTTCAATCTCCGGCTGGGGAACCAAGATCCTGCTTCAAGCTGCTGCTGGCCGAGGCCACCAGAGATCAGTTCGACTACATGTCTTTTTTCCAGCAGAAAATGTCAGTGTATCCTGGCTCCTCCCTTACCTCTTCAGAACAGTTCCTCAGAGCTGAGAGGCTGTCTCCCAGGCTATGGTCCTCAGTAAGATTCCTCAAATAAATCTTAAACCAAAGCACTTCCCTGCTGGCGCAGTGGTTAAGAATCCGCCTGCCAATGCAGGACATGGGGACATGGGTTCGACCCCTAGTCTGAGAAGATCCCAGATGCCACGGAGCAACTTAAGCCCGCAAGCCACACTACTGAGCCTGCATGCCACAACTACTGAAGCGTGCGTGCCTAGAGCCCGTGCTCCTCAACAAGAGAAGCCACCGCAATGAGAAGCCCTCACACCACAACAAAGAGTAGCCCCTGCTTGCCGCAACTAGAGAAAGCCTGCAGTGAAGGTCCAGGTTGTGCATTTTTCTTCAATGTGCTTAATTTTCTTTAAGCCAATTAAATAGAATTCTTTTACAAATTAATTTTGGCAATACCTTATTAAAGTAGAAAAATACCACATATCTACAACATATGTACATAGACGCATATAAATATACAGACTGATGCAAACAGAGAGCTCATAGCTATTTTTTTTTTTTTTTTTGGTTGCATTGGGTCTTCGTTGCTGTGTGTGGGCTTTCTCGGTGAGCGGGCGCTACTCTTTGTTGTGGTGCGTGGGTTTCTCACTGCGGTGGCTTTTCTCGTTGCGGAGCATGGGCTCTAGGCACGCGGGCTTCAGTAGTTGTGACATGTGAGCTCAGTAGTTGTGGCTCGCAGGCTCTAGAGCACAGGCTCAGTAGTTGTGGTACACAGGCGTAGTTGCTCCGTGGCATGTGGGATCTTCCCAGAGCAGGGCTCGAACCCGTGTCCCCTGCATTGGCAGGCGGATTCTTAACCACTGCACCACCAGGGAAGTCCCAAGAGCTCATAGCTTTTGTTCTAAAATTTTAGCCATGAATTGGGTACAAAATTACAAAATTCACTAGTTGTAGAATAAGCTGTATCGAAATGGTTTTGGCAGATGGAATAAGTTAAGATTACCTGCTCAGATGGCTAAAACCTTTTACTAATATTTGTGGAGAAGACACTTAAGACTTTTACTTGCCTAAGTTCCAAACAACCTTTCCCCCTTTTGTTTTCCTTCGGATAAGAATGGTCTCTCTGAAGTTTGCATTTCAAAGAGATGACCTAGATAAGAATTCTGGAGAAGACCAAGTAAGAATATTTACATCTCAAAGGCACAGGGAAAAAATGCAAATTCCTCCAAGGACTTTTGTTTTCTAAGGCCAGAATTTTTACAGTACTCACAAGCCTTTTAAGATAAATAGGGGAGGTTTGGGGGTTGGTAAAAAGGACAGGTGGGGCTTCCCTGGTGGCGCAGTGGTTGGGAGTCCGCCTGCCGATGCAGGGGACGCGGGTTCATGACCCGGTCCGAGAAGATCCCACATGCCGCGGAGCGCCTGGGCCCGTGAGCCGCTGGGCCTGAGCGTCGGGAGCCTGTGCTCCGCAACGGGAGACGCCACAACAGTGAGAGGCCTGCGTACCGCAAAAAAAAAAAAAAAAAAGGACAGGTGGACTTTGAATTGTTTCTGGAGCTGCATTTCTGGTTTTGCAAAGATTTGTAAGGTAAGGACAGTTGCTTTTAACTCCTCAGGGGATTAGGTTGCAACTTAACTGACATTATAGATTGATCCACTCGTCCAACTACATTTTTCTCAATTTGCTTCTTTGTATCAGGAAGAAGATCTTCAACTAAGATGGAAATCTAAAAGAGTCCTATGTTCTAGATTTAGAGCTATATGTCTTTGAAATGTTTTAGTAAATCCTTCCACAAAGGCTTCAGAAGGTTTTTTTGCTTGTTTGTTTTTTTCTTTCCCTCTGGGTACATTTAGCTTAGAGAAGGCCTTAAAAAAAATTCTTACCAGGCTCTGAATATCAGCTTCCAATTTGGCCAATTTCTGGCCAAAGAGCTACCTTGGGCGGGGGGAAGTCCTTTCAAAAAAATCTTGTTAATTTTCAGCCAGGACAAACAGTAAAGGTAGGTACACTATCAAGTTTTGTTCTCCTCTTGACTGGGCACTACAGACAGAGATTCAGGAGAGCTGAAGCTGGTTAGAATTCTCACTCTTCACTGGCTTTATCAGTTTTCCCAGGATCCCATATTCAGGCTCCAATATCTACCAGAATTTCTCAAGGTTATCCATTAATTTTAATTTTAATTTCCCTAGGCTGCTTAAGGAAATAAAACAGCTGTTTACCAGAAAATCCCTCAGGAGGCCCGTCAACACTGGGAGGGGCGCATACCACGGCCCTCCTTTGAGGGTAGATATGGGGACATCTGTAAGGCCACTAACTTGGTGGACTTTTGTTTATGGTCTTGTAGTCTCTTCAGAGTGGAAAGACAATTCAGACAGAGGATTACTAGGATGAGCACTCAAGTAAAGGAGGATAGAGGGGAGCAACAGGAGTTGCATCAGTCTCATATAGTCTTTTCTTTTAGATGCCTGTGTGTCTTTAATTTTTCATTAGCCTTTTGCAATGAATCGCTCAGTGAAGCTATTACGGAATTCTGAAGGCTTTTGGAGGTTTCTGCATGCCAATTAAAATAGGTGTCTCATTCTGTGTGTTTGATTTGGGAACCCTTGCTTTCAAATGCACTTCTTAAATAAATGCTCTTGTCTAACTGGAACCTTTCTCATAACAGCTATTGTAAGTCTAGATTGTCTTTGTAAGATCTTGCCATTTTTGTAGATATTTACAGCTTCCAGGACCACAGTTCTTGGATATAAAATAAGCAGTTGTGCCAGAAGGCGACGCACTCAATTATTTGAAACTCAGTCCCATTTCTTTAGCTGTCTTGGGTCTCTTGGAGCCAAATTAATACCTGAGAGGGATGTGCTGCCAGGTTGGAGTTTGTGTGGTGTTTTACAGTGGATCTTGTTGCACAGAAATTTTCTTGCGGTTGGCAGGTGACCTAGTGTCAACCTAACCCTTTCCGAGACCAGTTTATTATAATTACTAGGGCCTTAGAGTTAGGTGGTGAGTGCTCGGACAGCTTTTAAGTGCTCCACCTGTGCCCACCAGTTTTGTGGCTTTTGGCTTCCAAGATTCCTATTAGCAACAGCCTTGACCTCATGTGCACATCAACAGAAACTAACAGTAACCTGGCCAAGAGAAGGCCTTGTGTGCACCACCAGCAATTCCCAATGTGGAACTGGGGACTAGGGAAAGGACTGAACCAGAAGACCCCCAACAAAGGGGACTATGGACTGGGATTCCAATCAAATAAAGAACAGTGGATGAAACCAAGGGCTAGAGGCTTGGGTTCTGGGTGGAACCATCTGCTAGCTCAAGCTGACCTGCCCCGGACTGGAAAGCCAATTAAATCAGAAGTTTGACCTAAAGAGAATGGAGCTCAGAACCAGGAGGAACTTACCCGTGGCCTTTGGAAGTGGCAAGAAAGAGAACTCAAAGGATTTGAGGGTACCAGTGCTTGTGTTTCTTGTCCTCAAAGCCCTCAGAAGTTTCCTCTGGATCCCACCACTGCCACCAAATCTGTTAAAAAACAAATTTCAACTGAGTAAATTTTAAAGATCTTACTGGCTTCATTCAATGATTCACCAATTGGGCAACATATCCCATCTAGCTGACAGAAAGGAGTCCAAGGAGCTGTACAAAATGAAAGATTTTTAGGGCCTCCCTGGTGGCGCAGTGGTTGAGAGTCCGCCTGCCGATGCAGGGGATACGGGTTCGTGCCCCGGTCTGGGAGGATCCCATATGCCGCGGAGCGGCTGGGCCCGTGAGCCATGGCCGCTGGGCCTGCGCATCCGGAGCCTGTGCTCCGCAACGGGGGAGGCCACAACGGTGAGAGGCCCGCATACCGCAAAAAAAAAAAAAAAAAAAAAAAAGAAAGATTTTTATAGGCTGAAGGGAGCAGAACAAGGAAGTTATACTAGCAAAAAGTGGATTGGTTGTGGCATGGATCAGGAAACAGTATCTATAGTTGAAGCTGTGAGACCCAAAGGGCCATGGGCTGGGTGAGATGGAGGTCAGCAGGGGTCAGACCACTCAAGACCTGGAAGTATGTTAGACAGGGAAAGGCCTAGAGTGGATCAGCCTTTTAAAATAATGACTCTGGCTGCTGCCAGAGGGTAGATTGTGAGAGCAGAGTAGAAGTGGGGGGAGCAGCCATCTAGGTGAGAGATGAGGCTGGTAGACTCGGTGGTGACTGGGATTTGGAGGAAAGTGAATGGACCAAAAAGATATTTAGAGGGTTGGAGATGGGGTGGGGAGGAGGTTGAGAGTTTAGGGGAGGGAGCCATTCAGGATGCCACCCAGCTTTCTGGCTTGGATGCATGGATGGATGGTGGTGGCCTTCACTGGGATGGACAACAACAGGAAGAAGACCAGGCTTGGTGGTGGGGGGCAAGAAAGTTCATGAGTTCAGTTTGGATATATCAGACCGAGGGGTCTGAGCAGGTCTGGGCCTATGTGCTGTCCCACAGGCACCAGCAGCATGGCCACCCTCTCAAACCCCCAGGCTCAATCTTTAGCAACTTCAGCTGCTTCCTGTCCACCCATCCCCCTCCTCCTCCACACACACACACATCCACAGGGTGAGTCAACCAATCTTCTTCATGTGTCACGTGGGAACAATAACAGTAACCATTTCCTGGGGGTAGCTGTAAGCAGTAAGCAAATTAAGGCACAAAAGATGCTGAGGGGCTTCCCTGGTGGCGCAGTGGTTGAGAGTCCGCCTGCCGATGCAGGGGACACGGGTCTGTGCCCCGGTCCGGGAAGGTCCCACGTGCCGCGGAGCGGCTGGGCCCGTGAGCCATGGCCGCTGGGCCTGCGCGTCCGGAGCCTGTGCTCCGCAACGGGAGAGGCCACAACAGTGAGAGGCCCACGTACCACAAAAAAAAAAAAAAAGATGCTGAGAAGTGGGCCAGGTGCTAGTCACTGTTAGCACTGCCCATGCCCTTTCTCCCGGCCATGCAATACAAGTGCACTTCTATCACCTCTACGGCACAGGCTTGGAACTAGCCATCTCCCAACAGCCCAGTCTTGATCTTGCCACACACCTGCTCAAAATATTGTTAGTGTTTCCTACTCAAAAGACGGGACCCCTGTGCCAGCTGGTCCCAAGCCATTTCCCAGCCTCCTTCCCCACTCTCTTCATCAGGTGCTGCTCCCATCACAGACACCTGCACCTTCCCCAATCATGCTGCACACTTACCCATCTGCTTTTCTCTTTCTCCCCTTCCCACCCATCCTTCCCAAGTGCTGCTCTATTTGCTAGGCACCTCCTCTGGGAGGCTTCTCCAAGGCCCTGCAGGGGATGAGCTCGACCCCTCCCAGATTTCTACAGCTTCCTCAGGCTCCTCTTTAGCTTCTGGCCACTCTTGGGATTCACTGGGCTTCCTTTGACTTGTCTGACTCCTTTCCCCAAAGCATCGGCTCACTGAACACAGGGAGGCACTTGAGCTTCATCACTGTGGTGTCCTAGTGCCTGGCACTGTACCCAACCCAACACAGGGCTTGGTCGATACTGGTGCAGAAAATCAACAGAACCCCTAATGTACAGTTTCTTGTTGATCCATCTCATCTCCCGCAAAGGCCAGAAGACAGGCAAGAAGGGTATTCTGGCCTGGGGACAATAAGCCCTTTCCCAGAAGCTGCTCTGTGAGACAAAGTCCAGGACAAGCAAACAGAGATCAAAGAAGCCTGTGGGCCCCCTTACCATATCAGGGTCACAGCAGCCAGTACATCCCAACCAGGGCCACGGAGTAGGTTGACCAGGGGCCATGTCTGCCCAGTGTGTGTGGCTTGTGGGGGACAGACAGGGTTTGTGCATAAAACTTGAGAAACTGCAGCTACAAGATGGGTCTCTGGGATCTTTTGACTGCTTCTTCTTTCTTCCTAATAATGCAGAGGACATTTCTGTCATTACATGATAGGCTTGGGCTTTGGAGTCTGAAAGATTTGGGTTTGAATACCTGCTCTTTCATTTGCTGTGGGACCAACGTCCCAGGGACATCCTGAGGATAAAATTAGATCATAAAGGGCTGAGAGCGACGCATGGCTTGTAGTCTGTCCTTCATCATGAAAGCATGGCATTCATCTTTTGTCTCCACTATATCCTGGAATGATGAGGCTTACTTCTGCTCTTCTTTACAAAGCTGACTGGCCTAAAGGGTGTGTCACCCATGACGCATCCCCAGAACCGTCCAGACCGCCTCTGGCAGAACTGCTAGAGCTGGTGCCAACAGAAACAAGGACCTGGGCACATGCTTTGTAAGCCACCGTATCTGCCTCCCTGGCCAAAGCGTGACTGCCTGAAAAGTTTGTTGATGCTTAAAGAATTTTGAAAGGAACACCTAACGAAGTTGAGAAATCCATTTTTAACTGTGGCTTCTTGATGCCTGCCCCAGTATCACTGGTGCTGGCCCTGTGCCACGGAGCCAGGATTAAATGAGCTGTCTGGGTCTTCAGAATTCACGCTGGCTGAGGGTAACTCTAACCAAGGAGCACAGTCTGAGTCTGGTCAGGAGTTTGCACAGCTGGGAATCCCACTAAGGAGAAAGCTTTCACTGTCTTTTTCATCCCCCAAATTGTAATATTTGCCTTCACCTTGTCTAATGTTTAATCCATGTTTACCCAGCATTTTATTGATTAATGGTCTGAGTGAAGTGACAGGCAGCAGGAGCCTTGAGACCATGCACGGCACGATGGGGCTTCGGGGGCTGCTCTGCGTTTGCCTGGTGTCCCTGCTCACCCTGCAGGCCATGCCCGTTCAGGGTTCACCCACACGCAGTCTCAAAGGCGGCAAGGTATGTGGGTAAACCCCTGGGCCAGAAACAGGCAGCTGAGCCTGGAAGGGGCTCCAGAGACCAGGGCTCTCCCCACCCACCTCGACCTCCTCTGAATGGAGAGGACCTCCCAGCAGCATGGGGGAAGTGAGGCCAAGGCGTCGAGGACACAGGCTGTGTCCCACTCCCGTCCCTTAACAGATAGGCCCTGGTCCCCTGAGTGCTCACACTCACACTTGTCCTGGTTTTGTTTTACAGAAGCGACCAGCTTTGGACACAGTGAGTGAGGATCTCAGCACAGGGGTCTGTGTTGGGCCTTTATTACAGTCTGTTTCCCCTGGGCTTCGAGGTGCACCCCTGGGCAGAGGGATTCCCGTCTCCTCCAAATGGGGGCTCGCCCACCCCCCTTATGCCCCACGGCATGGCCTCAGGCATAGAGAACAGCACCTGTGTCAGAGCTGGGTGCCGAGGTCTCCCGTGGCTGAGCCCCCATCCCAGCCACCTCCCGCACGTCCCACTTTAGGCTGTTGATGGCGTGGTCATCCGGAGTTTGAAAGTCAACTGCAAAGTCACCTCTCGCTTTGCCCACTGTGTCATCACCAGCCAAGTGGTCAACAACGCCAACGAAGCCAAGGAAGTGGCCTTCGATGTGGAAATCCCCAGGACGGCCTTCATCAGCGACTTTGCCATGTGCGTGCCTGCCTGGTTCACCAGGCCCAGCCTGAAACCATGGCTCTGAGTGGCCCAACAGTGCAGCCCATCCCCTCGTCCCCCAGCTCTGAAGGACTGAAAAGCCCTTTAGGTCTGCTCTGGACTCCCATCTTAGAGAGAAAACTAGAGCCTCTGACAGTGTGTTTTCAGCCTAGGGCCCAAGGAGCACAGGCTGGCACCCACGGTTTCTTGCTGGACTCTGTGGCCGTGGCTGCCCACCTCCCTGAGCAGCTCTGGTGGCAGCGGGAGGCCAGCAGGAGATGCCCTCTCACAAGTGCTCACCTGGACAGGGCCTCCATAGTGCCTGGGCTGGGAGCACCCTCAATATGAAGGCCCTGTGTGGTTGGGGAGGGGCACCTCCCTGAGGGCGTCTTCCTCCCTGTAGCACAGCAGGTGAAAATGCATTCCTCGGGGACATAAAGGACAAAGTGACTGCATGGAAGCAGTACCGGAAAGCGGCCATCTCAGGGGAGAACGCCGGCCTTGTCAGGTGAGTTCTGGGCCCTGCTGGCCCAATCCCTGGTGCTGCCCTCCCCTGCCAGGATGGATGCCTTGGGTGGAGGGCAGCCCAGGCTGATGGGAAGGGAGCAAACTGCCCAAATCCACTGCTGGCACAGGTACACTGGACGAGGCCTCTGGAGAAGTGGGGCTCTGACCCTGGCCAGCCAGCTAAGAGAAGAGTGAGGGTCAAGGAAAGCTGGGAGCAGCACGAAAATAAGAGAAACTGACTCTGAGGGCCACGCTTTAGGTGACAAGGACCTCCTATCACTTACCAGTTGTCTGTTTGTTGTTGCCACTGGTGGTACATCCAGGGCCTCAGGGAGAACGATGGAGCAGTTTGCCATCCAGGTCACCATCGGACCCCGGAGCAAGGCCACGTTCCGGCTGACCTACGAGGAGGTGCTGAGGCGAAAGCTTATGCAGTATGACATTGTCATCAAGGTCAAGCCCAAGCAGCTGGTGCAGCATTTTGAGGTAGATCGCTGGTGACCACAGGCAGGGGCAAGGTCTCAGGGGCTGGGCTCCTGCCTCTCCCTCTGTGCGGCTCTGAGCGTTGGTTCGGCACCCACCGTGTGCAGCCCTGGGCCTGAGCACACAGGGAGGGAACTGACTTTTCAGGGTGGGCTCTGATGGCTGTTCATGGGCAGGGAGCTCCCTGAACCCTCCAACCTCCTCCTTCTTCTGAGCCTTGGCTTGCTTATCTGTCAAATGGGGGTTTTGCGTGTCCCAGAACTGCTGAAAGGATCATGAGAGATATTGAATGTCCAGGGAGTTTGTAAACCAGGAAGTCCTGGGCAGCCTGAGGGGCTGTAATTGTTACTGACACCTCAGTGGTGGCCGAGTTGAGGGGCTCAGGCATGCACACTTTCATTTGCCCAATATTTCTGGAGTGCCTACAACATGCCAGGCCCTGTGCTGAGAGCTGGGTGGGTGCTGCACACAGTAGGTGGTCAGGATATACGTTGGCTCTTGGCTGAGTCTTGATGATGGCTCCCAAATGGGAGCCTTGGTACAGGAACTGCTTCAATGCCACAGATCGACGTGGACATCTTTGAGCCCCGGGGGATCAGCAAGCTGGATGCCCAGGCCTCCTTCCTCCCCAAGGAACTGGCCGCCCAACTCATCAAGAAGTCCTTCTCAGGGAAAGAGGTGCGTGGGATGGCTGAGCCCTCAGAGACTTCTCAGCATGGCTGCAGACAAGGGCTGCAGGCCACCCTAAGGGAGAGAGAGAGGGGAACTTTGCACTCCTGATTCTCAGAGCCGCTTGGCAAAAGCCTGTGTGCTGAGGCTGGGGAGGGCACGTACAACGGCTGCCTGGTCTGGGGTGAGTTGCTGGCTTGCTTAAGCCTCAGTTTCCTCTTTGTCTGTCTCATCCCAACAGGAAAGCATTCACGGAAATATAGGGCACATGTGCAAACCTCAGGATTCCAAGCCCCAGTGTTCTTGGAAACATGATGAAATTTGGAAAGGTCTTTGGCCTACCCAGCCACTTGCCACTTGTCACTTCCCACCCATCTGTGGGAATCCCAGAAGCTCCCTGCTTGCCCCTACCCCAGGTCCTGAGGAGTGTGGCATATGAGTGGCTGATACCCAGCTAGTGCCCTGCTTCCTAACTTGCCCTCAACTGGAGCCAGGAGCAAACTGTTTATTCCCCACCCACCTTTGGTAGTGACTCCATAACAATTCACTTAAAAGAAGTGTTTCCTACAGTTTTGAAGGGGTTCCTTTGAAACAAAATATGATACCCCAGAGTGTTAGCAAACATGCTTGCTTTCAGTAGGGGACCAAGGGGATGGTCTTTGTCTTCCTAATAATTTTCAAAAAAATTTTTAATGAGCATATTTTACTTTTATAACAAACAAAGAAAAAGTAAAAAGAAAAGCATCTTTAAAGAAAATGTGTAAAGTACAAAAGTGTAGAAATGTATCGAGTACAAACCACCCCCAATTTCCCTGAACACCAGCACCAAGTCCAAACAGACCACAGCTCCCACTCTGGGCTCTTCCTTCTCTTTGTCTCTCCAGGCAGGTTTCATTTTCCAGCACAGTGTTGCTTTTTTCACTAGACAGTGAGAGTTGACCGATGCTTCTCATGCTGCTATTATTTTGTTTTTATTGTGTATCCAAAGTGATGATACTTATAGAAAATCCCAATGATTCAGAAGCATGTGAGCAAAGAAACAGGTCTTCTCTCCTACCACCCACAAGTGTGTAGTCTCAGCAGCAGGGCGAGGGGCCCACTAGACTCATTCCTATGCCTGTGCACCACACACACACTCACACACACACACACACACACCTTACGTTGTCGTTGCAAACCAGTAATGCCTCACACCTTCAATGGTTCCAGGGTCATGTGCTTTTCCGTCCCACGGTGGGCCAGCAGCAATCCTGCCCCACATGCTCTACGACCTTGCTGAATGGGGACTTCAAGGTGACCTACGATGTCAATCGGGACAAGGCCTGTGACCTCCTGGTGAGCTGGAAGCGTCTTGCCCAAGACTCAGAGGGTGGGCATGGTGCTTGTGAGAGAGGCCTCACTTGTCCCTTCATGTTTCAGGTCGCCGATAACCATTTTGCCCACTTCTTTGCTCCCCCAAACCTGACAAAACTGAACAAGAATGTGGTTTTTGTGATTGACATCAGCTCCTCCATGGCAGGCCAGAAAGTGAAGCAGGTAAACTGTGGCTCTAAACAGTTGGCCAGCAGGAACTTCTTTAGCCCCATCACCCATCCCACCCTGGTTTTGCCTCCAGAGTCTGGGTTTGGGACTTCTGCTCCTGGTCAGAGGCAGGGTAATTTAACAGGATATTCCAGTGGTCAGGGGCTCTGGAATCAGCCACTTTCTCACTGGGCAACTGTGGGCAAGTGCATTCACTTCTCCTCAATGGCAAAAACGGGAGTAAAATGCAGTGCCCATACGGTTGTGGGGTTTACCAATGGGGGATGCTTGGAAGATGAGACCTGTACCCTAGGCGTGCAGGGATGATTACAGTGGTCCTGGGAGATGGCTTGCAGCAGGGCACAGCCCACTCCCACAGTGCTCTGGGTGTCCTGTCCATAGCACAGTGAAAGCATGGCTGGACAATCAGAGTTTTACAAACTCAGCCCCCGGGGTCCTCTGTCTTAATCCTGACCCCCTTGAACTCCTGGTCATTTCCCCTCCCCATACTGGGTCCCTTTGCCTTCTCCAACCCCCTCAAGACATCCCAGAGCTCAGTAGGATGCTCCTCTCCTGGCACCATCTGGCTGTCCTGTCCATCCCCTTCTGCTTGTCCACCATGTACCTCTACCCTGTGGATCTCTGAAATGGGTATCTGGAGATGACAGAAGGCACTATCCTGGGGCCGTGCCCCTCCACTGACTGTCCTGTCCTTACAGACCAAGGAGGCGCTCCTTAAAATCCTGGGGGACTTGCGGCCAGGGGACTACTTCGACCTGGTCCTCTTTGGGTCTGCAGTGCAGTCCTGGAGGGGCTCGCTGGTGCAGGCATCTGCCACCAATCTGGACGCAGCTCGGAACTTTGTGCAGCACTTCTCTCTGGCCGGGTGTAAGGGCAGGGGTCTGGGGCCACCTTGATGTCACCTCTGTCCCCTCAGATTCAGGGCATACACTGATCTGCCTTCTCTTTTTTCCAGCTACAAACCTGAATGGAGGTTTGCTCCAGGGAATTGAGATTTTGAACAAAGCTCAGGGAAGCCTCCCAGAACTCAGCAACCATGCCTCTATTCTCATCATGCTGACAGATGGCGAGCCCACAGAGGGTAAACGCCCCGAGGGCTACCTTGGGAGGTGGTGATCTCTTCATTACCAAAGGCATTCAAGCTGAACTTGGAAATACAACCAATGGGGATGCTGTCAGGGGGCAGAAAGGCTAAGGGCAAAGCCAAGCACTGGTTTAAAAGCAGAGTTCAGACCACAAAGTCTGCAGGAGCTCCAAGGTGTTCTGTCCTGAGTTGGGAAGCTGGGGAAATTTCTGCATGACACAGGGTTGCACAGGGCTCAGGAGGTTGGGCAGGACCCTAGGCTGAGTTTAATGAACTATGGATTCAGCACTGACTGAGCGCCAAGCACAGGACTAGGGACCAAGGAGAGACACTAAGAGAACAAGACATGTCTTTGCCCTTAAGGAGCCCAGGGTCCACTGGGGGAGGCAGACCCAGGAGCAGATGCTCTGTCAAGGGCCCTGAAGGAACAGGGTGCCAGAAGGCCGAAGGAACACAGACAAGGGGCACCTGGCCCAGGCAGGGTCTCAGAAGGCCTCTTGGAGGAAGTGACCCCTGAGCTCAATCTGGAAGGAGGGGAGGAGAAGCAGGAAGGGATCCCTGGCAGAAGGGGCAGCTTGAGCAAAACAAGGTTTGTGCACTGGCAGGGCCTGCCTGGGAAGTGTAGGCATATGCAGAGTAGGTGAAACAGGGTGGAAAGGTCAGCAGGACTCACAGGCCATGCGAGGAGCCATGAGTTTAGAGCAGAATCAGATCTGCTCATGATGGATCCATGCAGAGGGGCAAAGTCTTCGAGGAGCTCTGTGAGTAGCTGTTGCAGTCACCCAGGTGAGCCAGCAAGAGGCATTGCCTCAAGACGCCAGTGGGGACTGGAGATGGTCTGAGATGGGAGTCTTGGCCCCCAGGGAGGGTGCCCCAAAGTCCCCTCGTGCCCCACATACCTGTGAGCCAGCATCCTGTCCCTACCTGGCTGTGTGGCTGCAGGGGTGACGGATCATACCCAAATCCTCAAGAACGTCCGAGATGCCATCAGGGGCAAGTTCCCACTCTACAACTTGGGCTTCGGCCATGACGTGGACTTGAAATTCCTGGAGGTCATGTCCCTGCAGAACAACGGACGTGTCCAGAGAATCTACGAGGACCACGATGCCACCCAACAGCTGCAGGTCTCCTCCTCCCCCTGCTCCCAAAGTCATGCCATGGGGAGCATGGCCTTGGCAGCCACGGACCCATCAGCCCAGAGTAGATAAAGCTCTGGTGTGGGGTTCGAATTAGCTGTGTGACCTCAAACCAGTTACTTAAGCCCTGAGCCTTCAATTCCTTCTATAACGTAGGGATCCCGACACCCCACTTTGTGAGTGGGTTTCCTGTTGGATGCCTAGGACGACCCACCAGCTCTGAGGCTGAACCCCCCATCTCCACAGGGCTTCTACGAGCAGGTAGCCAACCCTCTGCTGAGGGATGTGGAGTTGCAGTACCCCTGGGATGCCGTCTCAGCCCTGACCCAGCACCACCATAAACAGTACTACGAAGGCTCGGAGATCATAGTGGCCGGGCGCATCGCTGACCACAAACTGAGCAGCTTCAAGGCGGATGTGCAAGCCTATGGGGTAAACAGAGGGCTGCGGAGGGTGGAGAGGCACCCAGAGACTCCAAACCTACACCGCTCCCCACCCCTGTGCCCCCAGCAGCCTCTCTTTCCCCAGAGCAGTGCCTCACCCCAGCAAGCCACGCACACCCCAGGGCTGAGCATTCTTCCAATGAAGGTATCCTGAGGGCAGGCTAGAGTGGGGCCAACATGGCCTTGATTAGCTGTAGTCCCTTGTATCCAACTGGTCCACCTGTTATTCCTCACATCATTCCTCCCAAAGCGTGAGAGTGTGAGAGGCCAGCCTCTTTCTTCTCAGGTGACAACTATTTCCGGAGCACCTGCTGCACACGCAGCTTTGCACCACGATGCAGTGCCTATGTGTGTGTGCGCACACTGTGGTGTGTGTGGGGGGTGTCACGGAGACCTGACTCTAGCCGTGCAGTGTAGTTGAGGGTTCAGGACTCGGGCTTTGAGTGAGGAAAGCTGAGCTAGACCCTGGCTGCAGTTGTGTGACGTTGATCAAATGGGTCCAGTTCTCTAGGCCTTTCTGTCCCGTGGGGGTAACAATGTACTAGAGAGTTGTGTGGAGTAAACGAAATAATCCACATAATAGGCTTATGCAGTGCCTGGTACATGGGATGCCCTTGGGAAGAGGTGCCCCCATTACTGTAGCTGGGGAGAGAAGGCGCATTTGTGAGCTGTGGCAAGCTGAATGGTGCACGGGGCCGTGGTGGGCATCCGGAGGAGTGGGGCGTGGTGGAAACAGCTACATGATGGATCGGCTGGGTGCCTGCTGGCATCCCCCAGAGAGAGTAACTCCATGAGGGGAGGGCCTGATCCTCCATCCCTGGGATCCCCAGGGCCTGGCCCAACTTGGCTCACAGAGGGTGCTTCGCAACTTTTGTGGAAGCAACAGATGGAAGAGGACGAGGAGGGCAAGCTCAGGAAAGGCAGGGGGTGGGATGCTCAGAATGGAGCTGCAGAGACCAGACAACATCGGGCTCCCCCAGAACCCCTCATGGCACACCACCTCTCTCTCCCTCGCCTCCCTCAGGAGGGCCAAGAATTCAAGACAACCTGCCTGGTGGACGAGGAAGAGATGAAGAAACTGCTCCGAGAGCGGGGCCACATGCTGGAGAACCACGTCGAACGCCTGTGGGCCTACCTCACCATCCAGGAGCTGCTGGCCAAGTGGTACCAGCCCTGCGGCTGCCTGGGGGGTGGAGGGGCACGACCACCCCAGAGCACCACCCCCACCCCCCGCCCTGGGCCTTTGGACTACAGAGGGGGCGGTTCTAGGCCTTGGAGTTTGCAAGCAGGTCAGATTTACTGGCCTCTGACTTTGCTCGCTGAGTTAATATCAACCAGGCAGTCAGTAGTGTGGTCAGGGCCCGCTGGGGGCACAGGGCAGCCCCTTTTGCCCCCACTGAGCCGCTGCGGGGAAGGCTTCCCTTTACCGTGGGGCTGCTGTGTCCAGACACACTCATTTAATCCTCACAACGTGCCGAGCAAACCGAGGTTCAGAGAGGTTAGACCACTTGCCAGGATCTCACAGCTATTGAATTCTCTGTGTATTTCTGAGGCACATCCCCCAGCCCTGCCAGACCTCCAGGTTTTCTCTGAGGGAGGCCTTTAAATCATGAGGTCCTTGAAGACAGCCCCTGGGCGGGGGCACTGCAAGGGCCTTGTAAACGTTTGCTGAAAGAGTGAACAAAGGAAGGAAAGGACGAGGGAGTGCAAGTCCATTGTCATCCAAGCTGCGGGCTTGGAGCCGGTGTCTGTCTGGCAGGATGAAGTTGGAGGGGGCAGAGAAGGCCAACGTGTCAGCCAAGGCCCTGAAGATGTCACTGGCCTATCAGTTTGTGACCCCGCTGACCTCCATGACCATCAGGGGCATGGCAGACCAAGATGGCCTGGAGCCCCTCATTGACAAGGCCCTGGAGGGTATGGGCTGGCAGAGGGGAGGCTGTGGGCATGGGGAGGCTTCTGAGAGCCAAAGATCTCCTGGGTGTTAATTCTCTTTCCTTTCTCTCCTTTCCAGATTCTCTGCCCTCGGGTGAGTTTTTAAATCACGGTGATTTCCACAAGGGGCTCCGGGTGGCTGGGCAAGTGGCATGTGCTCCAGCCGCCGGGCACACAGCACCCACTCCCCCTGCCCTGCTCCACCCTTTCTTTGTCTCTTCCTTCCCCAAGATGCCCTTCCCTACTTTTCTGCAAACGAGTTGTTGCCTCCTGTGTGCTCGGGGAGCTCTCGCTCAGCCTGAACCCCTCCACTCCCCGGCCTCCTTAGGGGCCCTACGTGTGAGCATCCATCTACCAGGAGGGCTGGGACCCCCAGGAAGAGGGCTGGGACCCCCAGGAGGAGGGCGGGCCCAGGCTTGATTGGCCTCTGGGACCAGCTGCCCTTGGGGAATGAGGCGCGTGCCTTTCGTGTGGAGTGGGGAGGGTGACGCTGTCCTCTATCGTTGTCCTCTACAGAGATGGTGGGATCCAGAAAGAGTAAGTGGCAGCCATCCTGATGACGCAGGTCTCTACCCCTCTACTGTACACATGGCCACCTCTCAGGCTGTGCATTCAGTCCTGAGCAAAGCCCGGGTCATCACCTGTCTGCCTGATGAGGAAATGAGAGCCTAAGGTTTTCTTCCTCTGCTCCAGTGTTCCTCACTGCCTCTCACTGGGAACCGTCAGAACGCTCCCCCTGACCTGGCCTGGCCTCCCCACCCCTATGCCACCAGCCCCTCCCAGTTCCCAGGAAAGGAGACCAAGAGGGGGCCAGGCCACTGTGCTGGGCCAAACTTCCGTTCCCACATCCCAGGAGGCGTCAAAGGCTCTGTGTCCACTCCGGCCCCTGTGGCCTCAGGCCAGCCAGCCTGGGTGGGAGGGGCCTCAGAAAAGGAGGCAGCAGGGCTTCCCTGGTGGCGCAGTGGTTGAGAGTCCGCCTGCCGATGCAGGGGACACGGGTTCGTGCCCCGGTCCGGGAAGATCCCACATGCCGTGGAGCAGTTGGGCCCGTGAGCCATGGCCACTGAGCCTGCGCGTCCGGAGCCTGTGCTCCACAACGGGAGAGGCCACAACAGTGAGAGGCCCACGTACCGCAAAAAAAAACAAAAAAAGAAAGAAAAGGAGGCAGCAGCTCCAGGGAAGGCCCAGCTGCCTCCCTTCTAATCTCCACTCACTCTTGCTCGTCAGCCTTCATTCTGTTGGCCTCGCAGCCTTCTCCGACGCGCCCTAGCTCCGAGGTCCAGCAGTTGCCAAACCAAGTGACTGGCGGTGAGTCCTTGGGAGGGTCTGAGGGACACCCCTCCCTGACTGAACCCTTCTCCCCAGCCAGCCCCATGTGCCTGATACTCAATCTAATAGACTCCATGCTGTGCCCCCAGTGGACACTGACCCCCACTTCCTCATCCACGTGCCCCAGAAAGAGGACACTCTGTGCTTCAATATCAACGAGGAGCCTGGTGTGGTCCTGAGCCTGGTGCAGGACCCTGACACAGGTACGGGTGACATTACGCCCTCTGCCAGAGAGGGTGGGGCCTGGGCTCTTCTGTCCTCAACGTTCAGCCATGAACAGGAAGGACAGTGGCTGTGGCCTCCACTCCCCTCACCCTGTGTACCCGCCACCTGGCTGGGCTCAGCCTGCCTCCTTCATGCCCCATCCACCTGCCTGGGCCCTATACAGGGCCTGCTTCATGGGCATGTGACCTGTGCAGGTGCACAGGACCCTGCCCTTGGAAGGACCCCATGCTTGATTGAATGCTCTGCTGGTTCCTCTTGAAATTCTTAACAATTTTTGAATGAGGGGTCCCTCATTTTCATTTTGTACTGAATCCTATAAATGATGCAGTGGCCCTGCCACACCCCCTCCCCCGTCCCCCGGCATGGCTGCAGGGGTCTTGGAGCCTACCTCCCCAGCAGGGCTCAGGTGATGGGAACAACACCCTCTCCACTCCATCTAAGTGGCCCAGAAGTGGGCCACTTCTCCCACCCTCCCAGTCCAGTCAGGCCATCTGCTAATATTTGTTGAGCACATTCTAAGGTCTGGGGACACAGTGGGAACCGAAACAAAGTCCTTGCTCTCGTGGAGTTTAGGGAAGCGAGATAAACAGGTGAACAAATTCTTAGCTGACAATTTCTGAGCATGAGATGTGCTGTGTTGGGATAGTGAAGACGGGAAGGGGGCTTTTGGCTGCTCAGTTCAGAGGAGGCTTCTGTGGAGAGGCCCACCTGCAGCACCTACTGTGACCTGCCCTGTGTCAGGGCCTGGGTCCACAGAGAAGGAGCAGGCCCAAGGCCTGTCCTCAGGGAGGTGACACCGCCTTCAGGGCCCAGAACGGAGGGCTAAGTCTCAGAGAGTTAGCGTGGCGGGAGGGGAGGGAGGCAGTGCTGCGAGCGGCCTGCACCTGTCCTGAAGGCCCCTCCCCTTGGGTGGTGAGGCCCTCAGAGCCCAAAGAGGGTGGGCATGGGGGCGGCAGGAGCAAAGACCAGCTGGTGGGGTTCTAGGGAGAGCTGGGCTGCCCTGACCCGGATGGCCCCTTACCCCACTGCAGGCTTCTCAGTGAATGGCCAGCTCATCGGCAACGAGGCCAGTAGCCCTGGGAAGCACGAGGGCACGTACTTCGGGCGGCTGGGGATCGCAAACCCTACAACAGGCTTCCAGCTGGAAGTGACTCCTCAGAACATCACGCTGAACCCTGGCTCCGGTGGACCCATATTCTCCTGGAGGGACCAGGCCTCACTGCGGCAGAATGAGTAACCGGGCTGGGGCCGGGGCCTGGGAGGGGAGGCGGGAGTGGGTGTGGTGAAGACCAAGGCACGAAGCCCCAGAGCCAGCTCTGCTGCCCGAGCCTGCTGGGCCCTCATTCCCCGAGCTGTGTCAGTGTGTGATGTCCATGTGGCCTCCACGTAGGCTGTGCAGACATGTCGGGCCCCGTGGACCATTCCCCACCCCTGACTCCCAATTTCCCTTGATTGCTGGACACATGCTCCAGGCCCAGCTGCCTGGATGCTGTGCTCCCGTGGCACCCTCGCCTTGCAGTCCACCCCTGTCTCCAACAAACCAAGCCGACTCTTCCTCCCAGGCCCAGCGCATTGGCCACCTCTTCCCTGAAGCCATCCTAGTCCCTTCCTCTGCTGAACTCCAGCGTTCTCTAGGTTTCTTTCAGCCCCTGTCTTAGTACGCCTTGTTTAGTGTTTGTTCCTTCCTTCACTCATTCATTAATTCAACAAACTCTGCTGAGCACCAGAGTCCAATGCTGGGCAGCAGAGCTATAGGAAGAGGTGGGCAGAGTCCGGTATGGAGGACACAGATGATAAGTGGGAGTCAAAGAACACAGACTCGTAATAGACAGGCTGGAGCCCAAGTCCTGGCTCTGCCACTCACCAGCTGTGTGACCTTGAGCAAGTTTTTTAACCTCTCTGAGCCTCAGTCCTCACAGGATCAGAGTGGGAATTGAATGATACAGTTTGCGTGGAGAGCTTAGCACAGGGCCTAGCACATTGTAAGGGCCCCATACACAATAGCAACAAGTGGGAAGGAGCATGGAGCAGGTAACCGTCAACCCCCTGCGGGCAGAGGGGTTCATAAGAGCTGGGTCTCAAGGACAAGAGCAGCTGAATGGAGGGGGTGCAGTGCAGCTGCACCTGCCCTCATGGCACCTGGCCCCACAGGGTGGTGGTGACCATCAACAGGAAGAGGAACCTGGTGGTGTCCGTGGAGGACGGGGGCACCTTCGAGGTCGTCCTGCATCGGGTATGGAAGGGGAGTGCCACCTGCCAGGACTTCCTGGGCTTCTACGTGCTGGATAGTCACCGGATGTCGGCACGGACACACGGGCTGCTGGGTACGGCTGGCTAGGCGGGCAGAGCTGTGGGGTGGGGTGTTGAAACCAGAGGACTTACCCTGGGTCAGCTTTGCAGAGGGTCACCAGGATAGGCTCACCTCCAACGTGGCCTACAAGGCTCAGAGTTCCAAAGAGGGTCCCAGGGAAGGCTTGTCCCACAAAAAGGCTGCAAGCAAACACAATGAAGCTAAAGGTTAAGTGAGCATGGGAACGAGTAAGGAGAGGTCCGATTAGCAAATGGAAAGGTCCAGTGGACTCCCAGAGACTTCCTGAGTGGGATGGGTCATCGGCCACACTGCTTCTCCTTGTGGCCTTCCTGCAGACCCTGTTCTCTACCCCTCAACCCTCTCTCCCCAGCCAGATTCCTTTGGAATTGGTCCAAAAAGACAGGAGGTACAACCACCAGGCAATATATCTGCTTCTTTATAGCAAGTGAACTAAAGGTGGCTTTTGATGCCAAGATTTATAGAAACAGTCAAGCCCTTGAAAAACAATTGTTTAAGCAACTCTCTAAGCCTCCAGTGAGCACCTACTGAGTACAAGGCAGCAAGGCCCCCGATGGTAACTGCTGTCTCCCATATGCCTTTCCAGGACAATTCTTCCACCCCTTTGATTATAAAGTGTTCAACCTCCACCCAGGCTCTGACCCCACAAAGACAGACGCCACAATGGTGGTGAAGAAACGCTGGCTGACGGTCACCAGGTGGGTGGGCTGCTCTCCCAGCATCTCTGCCCTTGGCCTTCCCCATCGTTGCTCCAGGCCTTCCTCCAGGTGTCACAGGGTTGAGGTGGGCTTCCTGGGGCGGTGCAGCCCTGCCAGATCCAAAAGGTGATCCCAGTTGGCTTGTGTCTCCTCAGGGGCTTGCAAAAAGACTACAGCAAAGACCCCCGGCATGGGGCTGAGGTGACCTGCTGGTTCATCCACAACAACGGGGATGGGCTGATCGACGGTGTTCACACTGACTATATCGTCCCCGACATCTTCTGAGCCCCCAGCCAGCACACCAATCCTCCCCTGGGACCATGGCAGAGGAGGAGCCTGACCTGCTGCCCAGGCCACACCTCCCTGTCCAAGCTGGTCTCCTATGTCGAAGCACTCATGACTTCCATTAAAGAGAGGCTATGTCCAGACCAGGCTGGCTGCTTTGGGGGAGGGGGGTGTGGCAGGGAGGCAACCCAAGATGTTGCTCCTCAGAAGGGCTCAGGAGTCACGGTAGACCAGGAGGCTGGGCGGGAGCCGGCACCAACTCTGCCCCCACCCAACCCTGTTCTCTGCAGCTGCCTGGCCCCGTGCCCTCTGAGTGTCCTGGGTGTCCCGTGCACACAGCTTCCCCTACAGGTCCAGAGACCAAAGGACACTCTGGCAGCACGTATGGGAACAACCCGCAACAGCTGCAGCTGCCCCAGTGCTTCCTGTAGCCAGGAACTGTTCTAAGTGCCTTTGTTGAATTAATTAAATGTATGCTCCCAACAGCCCTGGGGGATACTTTTATCAGGACTACTTAGGTAATTTGTCCAAAATCACTCATCTTTTTTTTTTTTTTGCGGTACGCGGGCCTCTCACTGTTGCGGCCTCTCCGGTTGCGGAGCATGGGCTCCGGACGCGCAGGCTCAGCGGCCATGGCTCACGGGCCCAGCCGCTCCGTGGCATGTGGGATCTTCCCAGACGGGGGCACGAACCTGTGTCCCCCTGCATCGGTAGGCGGACTCTCAACCACTGCGCCACCAGGGAAGCCCCCCAAAATCACTCATCTTTTAAGTGGCGGAGCTGGGATTTGAACCTCTGCTATCTGGAGTCAGCATCTATGTGCTTAACCACCCCATGTAAATACTCCCATCAGGCTGGGTGGCTGATGGCCAAAGCCTGTTGGGATTTGGTTCTGGATATCCCAAACTATCACTTAACACGAACATGTGAAAGAAATACATGAAATATACATGGACTTGGGGTCCTGAAGAAGTCCTGCCAGGAGCTGAGGGTCACCTATTGGGGTCAGGGCCTCAAGAGGCAGTTCCCAGGCCTCCATCCTCCACTGGATTTCCCAGCTGGGGGTTTGGAACCTCTGAGAGCAGGCCTATGTCCCCAAAGCAGAGACGGCTACTGCCCAGAAGCTGTGATTTCAGGGGCAGGAATAGCAGCCCACTGACTCCTCACACCAATGTCTGGAATTACCCCTTCAGAACGCCTTCCCTGGGCCTTGTCCAGGGGCCCAGTTACAATGTGACGTTACAGGGTGTGTGGAGATGAACTTGCACTTTGGGGAGCCACTGGCCCTTTTGGCGAAGGTTGATGGGCCTCCACCCACTCCTTTCCAAAGAGTTTCTGTTTTTTCTGGCTTCTGTCCAGTTCCCATTCCAGATGAGGCCCATGGGGGCTCAGATCAACAACACAAATGCTGAGGTCCAGAGCTGCCCCAGGCCCAGGGACACAGAGCCCTGAGGGGCAGCCAGTGGAATTTCAGAGCCCAGCCCACCATCTGGAGTATCCTGGGCTTCTCAAGGGAGAGCCACGGGCTGCCAGCTGGCTGGTCACCCTCAGCAAAGTCTGCCCAACTGGGGCCTCCTTTTCCTGTCCTCTAGAGTGGAAATGGGGTGAACCTGAAGATTTCCTAGATTCCTTTAATTCGAAATTCTGTATGATGACTCTGGGTCCCTCCAAGTCCCCAGCTGTCCTTCAGGGGCCTCTTGAGCAGCCTCAGAATTTCCTACTTTGAGTTGTCCCTCCCACAAAACTCCAAGTATTGGGGGATGAGGCGGTAGCCTGGAGGAGAGGGGCTGGGGAAAGCTCCTCAGGTGGCTGCAGGGCCGTGAGGAGGAGCCACTGGGCAATGCTGGCAGGACAATAGTCCTGCCACCCCTGCCACAGCCCCAAGAGCCCAGTGGTCAGCGACCATAGACGCTGAAGATGACCTCATGAACTAGATGTCCTGGGAGCCAGACTGTAGGGCCCTTCTCTCTGCTCCCAGGTGTCAGCCCTGAACTCGGTGCCCGCCGGCAGTGTGGGTCAGGGTTCAGGAGGCCTGAGGAGAGCAGGGACCCCCAGCCGGGACTCAGCAGCTCCCTTTGTTGATCCGCTATTGTTTTGCTGACTTTGCAGCTCTCTGTCATTACTTCTGTGGCTCCTGCCACTTCCAGTCACTAGTCCACTCTTTCCTTGTGGCTTCTGCTGCCTCAGAGCTTCTGCTTTCTGTCTTCTCACTCTGTTTCTCTGCCCTCAGCAGTCAACTCTCTCTGTACATCTCACAGTCAAGTGCACTCTTGGCTTTCAGTCAAGACCATGGTACGATCCATAAATTAGCTGTCCTGTGCTCAGGCATCCTCATCAACACTGTTCAGTAGTGGCTGAGTAGGGGGGTCACTGGGTCACTTTGCTCAGAAGAACATGGGTATGGCCGGCACATGGTAGCCACTCTGGAAGGTCTAGGGGCTGGCAGGGCCCTGGGATGGCCCAGAAGGACCCAGCCCCCACTAGGAGGGGATAAGACCCTGCCTCTGAGGCTCCCATTGTCCTAGATAGCAGAACTCCAGGCTCACTGGAGACTTTCAGGAGAACGACTCTCAAAGAGGCCGAGGGCAGCTGAGTTCCTCGCCAGACTGGGAACACAGGGATGAATGTGACACATGGCCTGGCCCTCCAGGTGCTCAGAGTCTAGAGAGAGTGATCAGATCCAAACATGTGAACCTCAACCAAGGTAATGACAGAATGTAGGCCCTTTGGGAGCTTGGAGCCTGCAGCAGGGCTGTCTGTGGTCAGCTAGGGGACAAAAGAGGAAGACTTCTGAAGGACGGACACAGGCTGGCGGAGATAAGAGATGGGATGTGCAGAGAAGGGGGAGGTACGCCAGTGGGAAGAGAGTTAAGTTCAGAAAGCAAGTTGGAGCTGGACCACAGGACTTGGGAGTTGTCCTTTTCAAGGGGTCGCGGGAGACAGAGAGAGTAATGAGCAAGGGGTCAGCCATGGAGATCTGAGCCTTGGAGGGATGGGTCTGGTTTGGTGCCCTGGCTGCCTCAAGAAGGGGGGGCTGACTGTGATCCAGGAGGCCAGACCAGAGGCCACGTCTGCAGTGCGGCGACAATGCTCAGATGCTGTTTGTGACTCCATATCCCATCGCCCCCTCCCAGGGGGTCTCGGGGCCCATTTGCCAACACAGAGCTTCTGCTTTCTCTGGGGGCCTCCTTGTCCCACAGCCGCCAGGAGTGAAGTCCTAACACTGCTGACGATACCCACCGGGCCTCCTTGGTACAGGCAGATCCAGGCCCATCACTCCACCCATGTCCAGCTTCCCCGGGGGATCGTCCCGCCTCCCGCTCCTCCCGCCCACACTGCAGGTCGATGACCCCACTTGGGAAACACTAGGCTTGCTCATATAAGGAGCCCAGGCGCCGCCAGTGTGCTCAGCGATGGCGTCTGCTCGGTGGCCCTGCCTCATCTTGGCTCTGCTCTCCAGTGTGGCGGTCTCTGGCTTCCCTAGAAGATTAGGCGGGCTACTCGGGGTAAATCTGCCCCCTCTTCACCATCTGGCAGGCAGAGGGGCCAGGCCGGCGGTCCTGTGTGGAGGGTGAGGAGGAGGCAGAGGCTGGGCGGTGAGCTGCAGGGAACAGAGCTGGTATGCGGGGAACTGGGCTCCAGACCTGCTCCCTAATCCTGGGCAAGGCTCTTAAATCTCCTGGGTCTCTGTTTCCCTACCCGTCAGGTGGGTGATGCAGCACGATCAGCTCACCTCACTGAGGGGCTGTGAAGGTCCACGTCTGAGACAAGGGTAGAGGCCTCTAGGAATGGCCGAGCTGAGCCATGTGGCATACAGTGGTGGTGGGGTCTGGATGAGGCCTCAGGGGCCTGGGGCCCAGGGAAGGGCAGAGTGGGTCAGGGTATATGGGGCAGGGGAAGAGCTCTGGCTTTGGTCCCCCTTGCCCTGATCCCCCCGGTGAACTGGAGATCTTCCCTCCCTGCACCTCAGTTTCCCCATCTATTCAGAGCCCTTCCTTCTCTGACATGTGGCTCTGGGTGGGTCCATGTCCAGAGGCCCCTCAAGGTGTGTGTGTGGGGGTCACTGCTGAACCTTGGCCTCAGCCCAGAGCCTATTGCCAAGCCACTGTAGCCTTGGCCTTGGCCTGACCCCTGTGTTTGTCTTTGTTTTTGCAGAAACGGAGCCTCCCGGAAGGGGTGAGAACTTTCACCAGGGATGGGGCAGGGCAGGACGGAGCTAGTTGCCCAACAGAGGAAGGAGTGGGCCACAATGGCAGGTCCCTCCAGCTGGCAAACAACCTATGGCCCCCTGTCCTCGCAGACCCCCGCTGTGACTCCAGAGCCCTGGGAAAGAGCACCACGGAACCATGGCCCTCGGACCCACTGATAGAGCAGAGGACCGCCCTTCCACGAGTCCATCTTCCCACAAACACTTACCGAGCACTTGTCAGGCCCCATGCACAGGGCAGGAGACACACAGTGAATGGCCCCGTCACGCCTTCACGAAGCATCTTTATATCCATGTTTAACCCAGACGTCTCCCTGGAGCGTCCTTTGGTCTTTCCGTTGGAAAGAGGGTTTTTGGGGGCACGAAGGCCCTCCCCATGCACTGCCCTCAGATAGGAAACAAGGGCCTATTTGGGAGACAGAAGCGGGCAATTACCAAAGGACACAGGGGGTGGGCTGGGGGGTGTGTAGACACACTCTTTCTAAGCTGAGGTGTGGAAGATGAGCAGGAAGAGCTAGGACCTGGCATAGCTGGAGCACGGGATGAACAGAGGAGGCAGGACCTGCCTGGAGGCCCCCAGAGCCAGGGGGAAGACTGTCCTGGGGGCAGTGGTGAGAACGGGAGGGCTTCACGTGGCGGAAGGACAGGGTCAGATTTGGGTTTTTATACCATCTCACTGGCTACAGCTGCATGTAAACAGATGATAGAGCTAAGGATGCAGAGTGACCATCAGAACAGTGGTGGCCAATTAAAGGTGGCAACCAAGGATGCTGCCCAGGCTTCTGACATGGGTGACTGGGAGACTGGAGGGGCCACTTACCAGGCAGGAGTTTTGGAGCCCACAAAGGGGAGCTTGAAGGGGAGACGGCAGGAGGAAGGCCTGGTTTCCGGGTGCCTCAGGCTGGCTGGTCACCATCTGCTGATCACTGTCCCTCTCCCGCAGGTGGTCGATGGCATCGAAGTCTACAGCACCAAGGTCCACTGCAAGGTGACCTCCCGCTTCGCTCACAATGTCGTCACCACCAGGGCCGTCAACCACGCAGACACTGCCAAGGAGGTTTCTTTCGATGTGGAGCTGCCCAAGACAGCCTTCATCACCAACTTCACCTTGTGGGTGTCACCACGACTGCTGGCTCTGGGCTGGGAGAGGAGTCTGGCTCAGCATGGGTCCCCCAGCAGCTCTCTATCCCTGCAGGACCATTGATGGTGTTACCTACCCTGGGAATGTCAAAGAGAAGGAAGTTGCCAAGAAGCAGTATGAAAAGGCCGTGTCCCAGGGCAAGACAGCTGGCTTGGTCAAGTAAGTGTGGACCCCCAGGCCTTGGGGAGAACGTCAGGGCTGTAAGGGCCCTCAGAGACACAAACAACAGAACAGCAGCTATTATTATCATTACATGGCAAAATGCGTCGTAATTCTTACAACGTTATCTCATTTTGAATTTGAGGCAACCGAGGCTCAGAGTGGGTAGGGGTCTCCCCCAAGGGTAAGGGACTTGAACCCAAGGCCCAGGAAGGATGGGCTGGTGCTGTCTTTGGGGGAGTTATTGTCTTGCACCCACATTCAGGGCCTCTGGGAGGAAGCTGGAGAAATTCACCGTCTCAGTCAATGTGGCTGCAGGCAGCAAGGTCACCTTTGAGCTAACCTATGAGGAGCTGCTGAAGAGGCACAAGGCCAAGTACGAGATGTACCTCAAGGTCCAGCCCAAGCAACTGGTCAAGCACTTTGAGGTAATCAGCTGCTCTCCTGCAGCCCCTGCTGAAACTGCTGGGGGCAGGGTGCTGGGAAGGGTCCCTGGGCACACCCCACAGCAGGGTCAAGAACACAGAAACCCAGGCCCTACCACTTGGTTGAGGAGGCATGAGGGAATTACAGTGGTGCTGGCTACAGCACCTGGGCCAAGGGGAGGAGGCTGGGCGGCACCTGGCATATCCAGGTTGGGTGCTGGGCCCTTGGGAGCAACATCACAAAGTGTCTCTGTAATGCTTGCAACTGCTTACATGGGCATTTTACCTACATCGGAGTAGAAAGCCAAAGGAAATGCTTTAGTGGTAGAATCTGGGGCACCATATGGCAGGTAGTAGAAGAGTTCTGGGGTCAGAGTACCCACTTAAAAGCCCTTGTGGTCATTTTCTTGGTGGGAGACAGCAGGCTTGGCTGTCACAGAGCTGTCCTAGAGGCTGCTCCTTGTACATCACTGACCCATCTCCTTGCCCTTGTTGTCCTGGAGGCGGGGCTCTGCACTGTCACTGAGTGACATCTCCTTACCTTTCGCCATTTCAGATCACAGCAGACATCTTCGAGCCCCAGGGCATCAGTATGCTGGATGCTGAAGCCTCATTCATCACCAATGACCTCTTGAGCAGCGCCCTCACCAAGTCCTTCTCAGGGAAAAAGGTGGTATAGATGCCCCTCGGGCCTGGGGAGCAGGTTCAGGAACACTGACCCTAGCAGGGCGAGTCTGAACCTGGGGATTTGGCTGATGCAAGGGGGAGAGAGAGAGAGAGAGAGAGAGAGAGAGAGAGAGAGTGTGTGTGCATGTGTGTGGGGTGGGGGTGGGGGTGGGGGGATAAGTCTGCAACATCCTCTTTCTCCTAGGCCCCCTGGGTCAGCAGTGAGGATGCTGGAGGCAGGGGGCTGCTTGCTGATGATGACCTGCCGGAGGAACTGGGGTCTCAACTGCACTGGGGGACAGGGAAGCCATTTATATAGCCTGGTCCCATTCTATTTTGGGAAGCAGGCAGGGCAGGTTACTGGTCCCTGTTTTACAGATAAGGAGACCGAGGCCAGAGGGAGTTTTTTAGATCTGATTCCACATGAGGGGTGAAAGAAAAAAGGGAACTTTATTCTTGGTACTGGTGGTTGGCTCTGGTCCCCAAGGTCCCCAGCAGTTCCAGGGGCCTTGCTGATTATGGGCAGTGGATGAATAAATGTTTATGTGGACAGCAAACCTCAGTCAGGACTCCCAGGGTGAGGCCCAAGGAGCATACGCTCAGAGGGCTGCTGGCCTCTGCAGGCGGTGCCCTCACCCAGGGCCCTTCCCCATTCCCTACTCTGCTCCCTTCCCCCTCCTCCTGGCAACAACACACACAATACCACCCAACATGAAATTCCTTTTCATGGTGCAGAATTCCCCTCCCAAAGTGGCTTCTTAGTGCAGGCAGAGCTAAGGGACTTGTGGGCCCAGTGAGCAGGAAGAGTGAAAGGCTGGCTCAGATAAGGCCCCTGGCCTCCAAGGAGCTCCTGATCTCCGAAGGGGAGAGAGGTGCTCAGAAAGGCTGAGCACCCCAGAGGGTGGCAGGACTGCCCAGGCACCTACCTACAGGCTCCTCGCCATGAGGACTGCACCTTGCTCTCCAGGGCAGCCCCGGGCTGAGGTCTGCAGAAGGCCGGCCCTGGCCAAGCTGAGCAAGGCTGGCCATCACCCTCCCTCAGGGCCACGTGTCCTTCAAGCCCAGTTTGGATCAACAACGTTCATGCCCAACCTGTACGGACTCCCTCCTCAAAGGAGATTTTATCATCACCTATGACGTGAACAGAGAGTCTCCAGCCAACGTGCAGGTAGGTACCCGCCAACTGGCTCTGCCAGGCTGGTAGATTCCCCACCATGATGGGGTGAGGGCTGATGCGGGGAGGGGCTGCAGCTTCATCTAGTGAGACACACTTGATCCTCAGCCCAAGGATGAGTTTCCTGCAAGGTGTGGGGACAATAGGTAGTCCAGAGCCTTCGTGTGGGACCCCTGGAGGGGTGGAAAGGACATCTTTATCTTGGGCTGGTTAACGGCTGCCTTCTATTTGCAAGGGCAGCCAACGTGAGGTTGCTGAAGGGATACTGGCCTCCTCTCTCTCTCTCTCCCCTTTCCAGATCGTCAATGGCTACTTCGTGCACTTCTTTGCACCTCAAGGCCTTCCGGTGGTGCCCAAGAACGTGGTCTTCGTGATTGACGTCAGTGGCTCCATGCACGGTCGGAAAATGGAGCAGGTACTCTCCTTGGTGCAAGGGGGTGGGGGTGGGATGTATGGGAGGGGGAGAGAGATTTTTAAAAAGTGGACGAAGTCAATATTTCCAGTGAAAGAGGGGAAAGGGGGACAGGATTCTAAAAAGGCACAAATCATCTGCCCCTTTTTTTGCAGATGGCATGGGCCTCACCGCCAGCCCAGGCTGGGAAGACATCTTTTTGTCTGCTTGTCTTTCTCCTTCCCAGACAAAGGATGCCCTCCTCAAAATTCTGGAGGATGTGAAAGAGGATGACTACCTGAATTTCATCCTGTTCAGTGGAGGTGTGACCACTTGGAAAGACACTTTAGTTCAAGCCACTCCTGAGAACATCCAGGAGGCCAGGAAATTTGTGATGAATATTCGTGATCAAGGAAGTAAGAACAGAGGGGAGGGAGCCACATCCTGCCACTCCTCTCTGCCTGAGCAGCCTGTTTCCCTCCTGCCTTGGGGCAGAGACTTTGCTGCTGGTCCAGGCCCGGCAGACCCTGGCTGGGGGTAGAGGTGGGGGTGGGGTGTCCTCAGGCTAGATACTGGGGCGTCTTCTCTGTGGTCTAGGGAAACCCATTCTTTCTGTTTCTAACCTGTGATCCTGGTGCCCCACTAGCCCCAGCAAGATACCCTAATCCATGGCAGTTTTGTATGAAAGATGACAAGTGACATCTATACTGTTCCCCACTCCTCCCTGTGAGAGGGGCTGGGAGTCCATCTGACTGTTCTCCAAATTGCTCTTACAATCACCGTGTGCATCTATCCTTCCGGCAGCCCTGAGAAGCTGCTTACTCATTTGAAAGACTAAGACATTCATTCATCACTCACTGAGTCATTCAGTCGATACTCACTGAGTACCACCACATATGGGCAGGCAGGGTCCCTGGGCACGTGAGCAGGGGCTGCTGTCTCGACCTCCTCCACCCTGGCACCCTGAGGACATGCTCCCACGGTGCCGTCTGTCTGTCTGTGTGCCAGTGACCAACATCAACGACGCGCTGCTGAGGGGCATCAGCATGCTGAACAAGGCCCGGGAGGAGTACAGAGTCCCGGAGAGGAGCACCTCCATTGTCATCATGTTGACCGACGGGGACGCCAATGTGGGTGAGGCAGTGGGTGTAACTCTGGCTGCCGCTCCTGGCTCTGTAGCTGGCGTGCTGCAAGACCTTGGGCAGCTCTCTCCAGGGTCCCCCATGGTCTGTGAGCCCCTCAAGGGCAGGGCCCTGCCTCCCTGCCAGGCCTTCCCACGTCTGCCTCTACAAGGGCTGGTGGCCATGACTCCGCCAACTCTGCACGTGTAGAGGTCAGATCTGTCCAGACAGAGCTTCTCCTGACAGCCGCCGGGGCTGTGGCTGGAGCGTGAACACCTCCTTCTCCTGCAGGTGAAAGCAGACCTGAAAAAATCCAGGAGAATGTGCGGAATGCCATTGGTGGCAAGTTCCCCTTATATAACCTGGGCTTTGGCAACAATCTGAATTATAACTTCCTGGAGCGTATGGCCCTGGAGAACCATGGGCTTGCCCGCCGCATTTATGAGGATTCCGACGCCAACTTGCAGTTGCAGGTATGCCTTGTCTTGCACACCTCTGGGAATGAGGAGCTCACTACTTCTTCAGGAAACTGTTCCACTGTGTGACAATTTCAGTTATTAGAAAGAACTTCCTCTTGGGTTGAAATCTACCTCTGGTTATCTCTTACCCATCAATACTGGTTCTGATTTTGTCTGTGGGCTACACAAAACAGACCTGCTTCCTCTGTAGGATTGCCAGATCAAATACAAGACATCCAGTTAAATATGAATTTCTCATAAACAGCAAATAGTTTTTTAGCAAGCATGCTCCAGATATTGCATAGGACACTGTATTAGTTTACTAGTGCTGCCTTAACAAATTACCATAAACTGGGTGGCTTCCACAACAGAAATTTATTGTCTCACAGTTCTGGAGGCTAGAAGTCCAAAATCAAGGTGTCAGCAGGGCTGGCTCCTTCTGAGAGCTGCGAGGGAAGGATCTGTTCCAGGCCTCTCTCCTTGGCCTGTAAATGGCCATTTTCTCCCTGTATCTTCACATCATCTTCTCTGTGTGCATGTCTGTCTCTGGGTCCAAATTTCCCCCTTTCATAGGGACACTAGTCGGATTGGATTGGAGTCCATTCTGAACACTTCATTTTAACTTGATTACCTCTGTAAAGACCCTTTCCCCAAATAAGGTCATGCCCTGAGGTAGTGGGGGGTAAGGATTTTAACCTATGTATTTTGAGGGTACACAATTCATCCCATGACAGCTGTACTTTTACTAAAAAGTAACTTGTCATTTACCTGATATTCAAGTTTAACTCATGTCTTGTATTTTCATTTGCTAAATCTGGTACCCTCCCCCTCCTCCCTGGCACAGGTGACTGCTTCTCCACCTCTGCAGTGGACCCCCCGGCCTTCCTCCTGTCAGTCTCCGGGTCTCCATGCTCTCACTCCACATCGCCTTCTTTAGTCGGCCTCCACCCTTCCTTCTTACTTTCATTCCAACAAACATTTCTTGAGTCCTTTCTATGTGCCAAGAACTCTGTCCTTTCCTTTTCTATTCCTCCCAGTCTCTACCTGGGGGGGAGGGGGGAACGCGGTGAGGAAGGGCTCCCTCAAACTGAAGGGCATAGTCAGGGCCACGTGGAAGTAGAGATCAGGAGCCAGGACTGGCCCAGCCCGGAGACTCAACAACCCGCGGAGGCGCCAGTGGGAGCCTGCCCACCCTGTCCTCTCTCTGCCCGCCCTGGTGGCCTGAGATGAGCAGGTCCCCTATCTGGACTCCAGGGCTTCTATGAGGAGGTGGCCAACCCGCTGTTGACAGATGTGGAGGTGGAGTACCCTGAGAATGCCATCCTGGACCTCACCCAGAACAGTTACCAGCACTTCTACGACGGCTCTGAGATTGTGGTGGCTGGGCGCCTGGCAGATGAGGACATGAACAGCTTTAAGGCGGACGTGAAGGGTCACGGGGTAAGCTGGGCTGGGGCCCGGCTGTGCGCTGGGGATGGGGGATCCACACGGACAGGGCTCCAGCCTCCTGGCTGACGGCCCAGCAGTAGCAGCTCCTGAACAAGGCCCACCTGGCTCCTGGCTCCAGGCCTCCAGCCTCTCACCTCCTCCCACCCCTGCCCCAGGCCATCAACGACCTGACATTCACTGAGGAGCTGGACATGAAGGAGATGGAGAAGGCCCTGAAGGAGCGGGACTACATTTTTGGAAACTACATTGAGCGGCTCTGGGCCTACCTCACTATCGAGCAGCTGCTGGAGAAACGGTGACCCTGGCCCACCTCTCACACAGCCGGGCCCCGCACTCAGCCCCCAGTACTGCCCCAGCACCTACCTGTGAAGCCCCCTGTGCTGGCTATGCTCCGTGGGGAGCCCACGAGGAGGAAACTTACACCCCAGGAAGTGCACCTCCACGCCCACTCCAGCTGCCCTGCCCTCTTCTTGGCCAGGCCCCATGGCCTGTTTTTCCTGGAGGAGAGCCGGGTCCATCATCTGGGGCTCAAGCAGCAGCCTGGGAGCACCTCGAGGGCAGGGGTGGGCCTCAGCATCCTGTTCCCCGCACCCAGCATGGGCCCACAGAGGTGTTGACACTGAACACAACCAAAGGCTGGGACCCCAGCCCTCAGCCACAGGGAGCAGGGCTCGGGCCCACGCGAGAGGGCCGTGTCGGCCTTCTGTTAAGTGGGCTTGGCCAGGAAAGCCGCTGGCGCTCAGCATGTGAACACTATTATGACTGATTGTTGCGGTGGCCGTCTTGAGCCCCTTGTATTTTTCAGGTGGGGAAACTGAGGTCCAGAGAGGAATCAGGGCATGTCCGTCTGTCCCAGGGAGCTGGTGAACCAGTTTTTCCTGAGTGCTAGTGGGCTCTATCCTGGGGGACCCCATTGGGAGGGGTGGAGGAGGGTCCTGGGCTGACCCTCCCACCCCGCCCCTCCCCACAGCAAGAATGCCCATGGCGAGGAGAAGGAGAACCTCACAGCCCAGGCCTTGGACCTGTCCCTCAAGTACCACTTCGTGACGCCACTGACCTCCATGGTGGTGACCAAGCCTGAGGACAACGAGAACAAGACAGCCATTGCCGACAAGCCCGGGGAAGGTGGGCACGGAGGGTGGGGGCCAGAACTCGGAGGCCTTCTTCCAGGCCCCTGGCCTTAGGTGCCCTGAAGAGAAGAGGGCCAGGCTGAGGAGACCAGACCTGCTGAAAGGCGCAGGTCCTGGGGGCATCGAAGGAAAACTGGCCAAGGGATGGGGAGGGTGTTGTAGAGGGAGCAAAGCCATTAGTGTGAATAGGAGCCTCGAAGTCTCTAAAAGGGCACAGTGCCCAGGGTCATTTCCAGGAAAGGGACTTAGGCTGCAGCATGGAAGGGTTCAGTTAGACAAGAAGAAGCACTTCTGACCTAAAAGTTAGGCCTGGAGCAGGCGCCTGGGGACTGTGAGAGGAAGAGGCCCTGAGAGCTGGAGGCTGGGACCAGGCCTGCTCAACCAGACCCCAAGAGGGGGGTCCTGAGTGTCCCTGCAACTGGCACAGGTGATGGGGGTTGGCGTTGGGAGGTAAAGAGCCGGTCTGGGCCAGGCCTCTGCCTCTAGGAGCTCTTGGTTCCTGCAGGGGGCACACGAGGCCTGGGGCTGGCTGGCCAGGCAGTAAGTCGGTCACATTGGCCCTGACACCAGGAGTCTGTGGCCTCTAATGCATTTCTCCTCTTCCTCCCTCCCAGGGCCTGTGGATGCAGAAGGTGAGCTTTAGCCACTGCTGGGTGGGTGTCCCAGGAGAACGACAAGAGAGGACCAAGGAGGCCTTTCCAATCATGCTGGGGATGTACTGCCTGGGGAGGGGCCCTCAGGACACCTGGGTTCAGCTCCCAGCTCTGCTGTGAACTCTGCTGGGGCTGGGCTCTGTTCCACTCTGAGCCTAAGGGTTCTCGTCAGTTGACTGACGGTAGCTTCCTCTGCCCAAGGAGGGACAATCAGTATGAAAGTATTCTGTGACCTACAGAAATTAGCAACTCAATTAGCACTCGACTAATCCCACAGCAATCCTTTAAGGGAGTCCTCTCATGGTTCCATTTTACAGTGAGGAAACTGAGGCACAGAGAGGTTAAATCTATTTGCTCAATGACTCAGTCAACAGGAGGGCAAGCCGGGACTTTGGCCCAGGCAGCCTGGTTCCAGCGCCTGCGCTGGAATTCACAGCATTTTGCGTTTCTCTCATTGTAAAATTTGACCATCACCCCCCCACACACAAACCCACCACCACCAAGCAGGGCCTCCCCAGCCCCTACTGGCCTGCCTTGTCTCTATCCATACAGGCTGTCCTAACCAAGCAGTATATTTGGAATGGGTCATGGCTTTGCCCTCTCAACAGCCCTGTGAAATGTAGTCACTGTGCGTGTGTGTGTGTGTGTGCGTGTGCGTGCACATGAGTCTGTGTGGGTGTTTTACTGCCAAAGACAACAATCACCTGTGAGCCTCATCCCACCCTGGGGGTGGGAGTTCAGGGGTGGGGGACGGCATTGCTCCTGACACAGAAGCTGACGACCTAATGGCTTGCATTTTAGCTACGTGGAAGTGCTGAGCCCCAGTATTAACATTACACCCATATTACCCACCAGCCCTAGAAAGGAGTTCCCTAGGCATGTCCCATTTCTAAAGCCTAAACTTAGGGGGTCATATTCCCACCCTCTATCTGTCAGCGTTGGGGCCCCACTGGGGACCAGCAGCTCCAAGACAGGCAGAAGGCATGGGGTTGGGGGGAGGGAACCCCTAGACCTTGCTCACGCCTGCCCTTTGGCTTCTTTTTTCAGTGATCCCCTCCATGGCTTACCTGAGTGAGTATGTGCCAGCTGCCACAGAGCGTGGCCCTGTGCCGTCCCCCTCCGGAGTCTTTCCTGAATCAGCTCTCTGGGACAGGCAGATGGTTGGGGGGTCCTGAGGAGACAAGGGAAGGTGTGGGTTTAAGAGCATTATGGAGTAGGAAGGGGAGAGGCATGAACCGAACTCTGGGTGGGGGTCCTGGACCCTCCCCGCCTGCTTGTTTAGCTCAGCCCTCTCTCCCTTTGCATCCACAGCCAACTTCCGGCCTCCCCAGACACCCTACTACGGTGAGTTCCCCAGCTCCTCCTGGGGCGAGGCCCAGGGCCCAGGGCCGAGCACCTCCTACCTGTCTAGGAGTCCATCCCATGGGGACTAGGAGGCAAGGGGAGGGCCCCGGAACAGTGAGAGGCCCTGGGAGCCAGCCCTTTCTCTATGTGCACTCAGTGGATGGGGACCCCCACTTCATCATCCAAGTTCCAGAGAAGGACGATGCCATCTGCTTCAACATTGACGAAGACCCAGGCACAGTGCTGCGCCTCATTCAGGACCCTGTCACAGGTGGGGACTGCGGGCTGGGGCCAGGGTCTCTTCCTGGGAGGGCCTGGAGTCCCAAGGACAGGCACATGGACTAGCTTCTCACTCTGCCTATAAGTCACCCATCTTACATGCAGACTACCTCCTGTAGGGATTACAGATTCCACCCAGAGCCACAGGCTCACCTAGTGCCCCCGGGGCCAGTGGTGTTGGGGAGACAGTTAGAATTAAGTGCAGCCTGGGCATGCAGGCAGGACCCAGCCTGTGTGTAGGGAATCATTTTTCTCTGAACAACACTGGCCCAGGCAAGGGGCAGATCCACAGTGTGGGCCCTCAGCCACTAGTGTAACCCCCATGTGTCTAGGAACAAATAGGGCTGGCTCGGAAGTCCTGGTCTCTCAATGGGGCCCCCACTGGGCTACCCCTCAGCAGGTCTGGCTGAAGGGGAAGGTGCGTCCCTAAAGACTGGACTCAGAAGGTCTTGCTGGTCTCTTGCTACCCCGCCCCTCTGGCAGGCCTCACAGTTAACGGGCAGATCATTGGTGAGAAGAGAAGCAGCCTGGACTCCCAGACCAGAAAGACTTACTTTGGCAAGCTGGGCATTGCCAATGCTCAGATGGACTTCCAGATTGAGGTGACACCGGAGAGGATCACCCTGTGGCACGGGGCTGCACAGAGCCTGTTCAGCTGGCTGGACACAGTCATGGTCACACAGGATGGGTAAAGCCCCTCTACTGGGTCTCTGAGAGGCGCTAGAGCGCAAGGGTCTAAGGAGGGATTTGAACAAATCGCAGGACAGAAGATGCACAGGGCTCACAGGAAAGACCAGTGGCCTCAGAGTTCAGCCCCTGCCTAGGGGAGGGTGACCATGGTGGCCCCCCACCAACCCCTGGGGCCCCCATCAGAGGCAGTATTGGTAGCTAGACAGTTCATAGGACTGACCTTGAGGGAAGGGCTGTGTGGACGAAAGCATTAGGTGGACCTGGCAAGCAAGCTGATAGCGACAAAGATCCCTGCATGCATCGTGTCTGGCTGAACTTGCTTGTTCTCAAACTCCTCAGCCTCTCCTGCATCTTCAGATCACCCCAAGCTGGGTGGGCAGGGCAGCGGTGTTAGTTCCACGGAGGCTCAGAGAGGGGCAGAACCTGCCCAATGTCGCACAGGAAGCCAGTGGTCGAGCTGGGGTTCGATCCCGGGCCTCCAGACCCCCAGGATAGCCCCTTCTCCTGCTTACAGAGGAGCAGGGACCCACTCAGTGGAGTGCATAGTCAACGTGCATGAGCGTCTTCTCTCTAACACCCCTGACATAGTTTCTGGAGTCTGTGTGCTCTCAGGTGTCATGTCTCCTGCTGAGATACCCTTGATTCAGATGCCTGGTGTCATGGCCACTGGGCCTCACTGCTGACCTCCTCTTCTCTCCTAGGCTGTCTGTGACGATCAACAGGAAGAACAACATGGTGGTCTCCTTTGGAGATGGGGTTACTTTTGTGGTTGTCTTGCATCAGGTGTGGAAGAAACAGCCCATCCACCATGACTTCCTGGGCTTCTATGTGGTGGACAGTCATCGGATGTCAGCACAGACACATGGGCTGCTGGGTATGAAATGTTCAAGCCTCAGGTTGTTCAGGCCACATGGTGGAGGGAAAAAGCCATGCAAAGGGCCAGCCTAGCCACCCTGGACCCAGGGCTCAACACCCCATCCAGCCTTTGCATCTACCTTGGAAGGCCAGTGGCCATGTCACATATGGTGGTGGCAGGGCTGACAGTGTGGATGTTTTTATTCCCAGGACAATTCTTCCACCCCTTTGACTTTAAAGTGTCTGACGTCCACCCAGGCTCTGACCCCACAAAGCCAGATGCCACAATGGTGGTGAAGAACCATCGGCTGACGGTTACCAGGTGAGGAGACTCTATTGACGTCCTCACCCTGCCCTGTCACAAGACAGGAGGAAGGAGCTCTCTCTGCCCACGCACATCAGCCCAGCTGGCTCTTGTCTGTGGGGCATCCTTGTTTCCCTCTGGGGTCTTGGCCCCCACTAACTGGGAAAAGGCCAAATTTGACCCCCTAGAAGGAGTAACCACAAGACCTCATTCTTGTCCAGAGTCTGAACTCCTAGAATTGGCAACTTTACACCCCTTTTCAACCTTAGGTCCTTGGGCACAGCAGCCATCTTGCCTACCCCGTGTATCACAGCATCTCTCTCCTTTCTCCCAGGGGCTCCCAGAAGGACTACAGGAAGGACATCAGCGTTGGCACAAAGGTTGCCTGCTGGTTCGTCCACAACAATGGGCAAGGGCTGATTGATGGCGTCCACAGCGACTACATTGTCCCCAACCTGTTCTGAGTGGACCTGCCAGCTTCTGCTGAGACGGCTGGCAGGGCTTGCCTGGCATCTGGAACAGAGGCACAGAGTGGGGCCTGATGGAGGGCTGTGACAGTAAAGGCCAAGGAGAAACCAGACGGCTACCAGTGTCTGCATGCTTCCATGAGCCCCTGCTCCAGGGGACAGGCAGCTCGAAGGAAGGGCTGGCTGCTGGGAAGGCAACTTCCTGGGCCTCTCCACCGATGCAGCTGAAAGACGCAGTTGGTTGGGGTGGTACTATGGGGAGTCAAACACGTGACGGTTGGGGAAGGAAAAAATCAAGAATTGACTCGAGAGCAAAGAGGCTCTGAGAAGTCGGGAAGGACTGACTGCATTTCAGAGTTCAGGAGGGTCAGAGGAAAAGTCAGGGGTCATGGCTCGCAAGCTCTTACCAGAACCTTTAGGCCTGAAGTTCCTTCTATGACTCAGGAGCAAAGAGTGCTCCAGGGCAGACCCAGCCTGCAGCTAATTGTGCACGCCACCTACCCTTCCACTCTAATCATCTCGCCATCCATCAGCCCACCCATCCCCCGCTCCCACCAACAACCCATCTATTCAGCAGGTAAACCCAACATTCTGGGCTAGGATCTGGGAGCACACAGTTTAATAACCCAGGTCCTGCTTGCATGGGTGCCCAAGTTTCCCTTCAGCTGGGCTGGGGATCCCTGGGATCCTCCAATCACTCCTCATGGTGACCACATGCTGCACCCTCACAGTAAGTCCTGGGTGGGGTGGGGGTCAGACAGAGGTTCCTAGAGAAGGGGCTCTGAGGGCTCTCAGCCTGGACAACCCTCTCCCACCCGGACAACAGCAACTGCCCCTCCCCAGTCCTCCTGCTTCCAGAGAGAGCTTTTTGCAGTGCAGACCTGGTCATCATTCCCTGCCTGAAACCCTATAAATGACATCTCCCACCCAGGGTTCTTGGGACAAAGACAAAAGTCCTTCCTGCGGTCTCTCCAGCTTCATCAGCCCCCCACGCCAGGTGCTCCCTCTCACTGTCTGCGTTCCAGGCACACAAACTGCTTCCAGTTCTGCAAACACAACCCCTCCTTGCCCAGATCCTTTGCCTCTGCTGTTCTCTCTGCCTGAGGGGCTGAGGGCACGCTGGGCAGAAGGTACCCGCCTGAAGGAAGCATTGGGTGGCTTCGCTTATGGCAGAGCGGGGGACACAGTAAGACCGGAGGAGGTTGCAGCAGATTGGGAAGGGTCTCGAATGCCAGCGGGGTGGAGTGGAGTGGGGTCTGGCCATGGCTCACCAGGAAGTTCTGCTACCTCCCACTCCAGGGGCCCCTCTGTCTGAGCCAGGACAGGGTTGCCCAGGACCCACACTGGCTTGGGGGCCCGGAGAGGGCTGGAGAAGGGCAATCCAGGAGGGAACATCCGTCACCAGAGGAGCCCCTGAGGCGCTGTTACTGCTCTAGAGAGAGGGCCACATGAGACATGGCCCCACACTGAAAGCAGCAGAGGTCCAGGCTGGGCTGGCAGAAAGGGCCCAGGCCTGGGATGGGACACCCTAAAGTGGGCAGTCCCAGGTTGGCTGAGGAGCCATGTAGCTTTAAACCAGTCATCTTGAGGTCAGTTTTCACATTTATGAAATGGGGAGAAGGATCCTGCCAGATGGAGCGTGTGAAGAGGCATCGGCATGGTAGTTTCTGATCCTCCTCAGGTGCCTATCTTTGTCCTGCTGCTCCAGCTAGCAACCAAACCCAGCGGGCTGGGAGAAAGGCAGCAGGATGTGCCCAGCCCAAATGTTGCCCCCTTCCCCAACACATAGTCAGGGAGGTCTGTCCTCTGCCCAGTCCCACCTCGTCCTGGCTGTGCCTGTCCCTGCCTACAGCCTCTGAAGGCTCCCTGGGCTTTCAGGATAGAAGCCAAGCTCCATGGCGAGGTGTAGGCAGCTGGTGCTGGCCTGGGGCTGCTTCCCCACCTCACCAGCATCCCTTCCACCTCACCCCACGGCACTGCTTCCCTTTACCTTCCTGGACTCAGTGCAGTGTCCTGGCTCTGGTCCTGGTGTCCCTGCCCTCCTTTTCCACTGGGCTAACTTTTCTTTATTCTTCAAAACTCAACCCCAGTCCAATCCCAACCATGACACTACCAGGAAGCCGCCCCTGATATTCCTCAGGTTGGGCAAGATGTCTCCCTCGGGGCTCCTTGTGGCAGCTGGTTGTCCTCTGGGTGGCAGCCGTGTCTGTCAGGTGCCCAATGTACCTGCAGCACTCGGCCCAGGGCCTGGACCAAGCAGGTGCTGGAAAGCATGCAGTGAACAAAACAGTGACATGCATGGACCTACTTCCAATTGTTCACAGAGAACTCATGCACTTCAGGTGCTGGCTGGGCCAGAAAGTCACCCAGGACCCCGCTGTTGTGGCACAAATGCCACAGCCCAGCCCAGGTGGTGGCGTCTCGTTCTGCTATGTCAGGGCCAGCCCCACAGCAAGTTCAGCGGAGCCCCCGAAGCTGCTCCCTTGTCTCGCTGAGCTCATCTGAGCCCCTCTGGGTGACCTTCACAAAGTGACTCTGCCTGAGACCCCTGCCTGCCACCCAGGCTTGATGGGGAGGCAGCTATGCAGGAAAGAGTGTTCCTGAGCGTTGGGCAAACTTGCTGCTGGAGACCCCTCCCTCCCACCGGCCTCTCTTCTACCCTTCTAGAAAGACTTACTCAGCAAACACCCTGTATAGCTCAAGAGCTGGGAAAAGAATGTTCTCCCTGACCTGGTTTGCTCCCTCTCAGCAAGCAAATGAACTCATTTTCTGCTTTACCCTGGCTGCCAGGAAGCTCAGAGCAAAGCTTTTTTGCTGCTACAGCTTCCCCTACCCTGATGTCTCTGATTTAACTCTCCTCCTGCTTGGCTCTTTTCTCTTATTTTCATTCTCATGTTTTTTGGTTTTATTCTCTTTATGCTTTTTATTTGTAAGCCAAAGACTTGTGTCATTTTTGAAGAGGTAGGTGAAATAATTATAAATGTTTTGAAAGTATGCTTTGCCTGTGCAAGAATTGGGTGGGATCTTTGGGGTGCCTAACCCTGGGGCACAAACAGGAGAGGAGACCCTCAACAGCCCAGGCTCCTGGGAACAGACCCTTGCTTCCCTCCTGGGACTGGGGCCTCATCTCTGTCTCCTCCGTCTTCCACTGCCAGCTTCTCTGCAAGGTGGTGAGAAGACAGGCCTGTTCCTGAGCACAGGTGTGAAAATCAGATTACGTCTGGCAAATCCCACTGCAAAAGGGCCCAAAAGTTTGCTGAGAATGACGAACTTCTACCCAGGTCACTTTTTTTCTTTTGAGTCAAAACTGGTTTTCATGGACCATGTCACCATAAAGCAGAGTGAACGCTGCTCCCAGGAGTGTTCTCCTGCCCTAGGCCCCCAGCAAGAGCAACGTTTTGACTGGATGGTTTAAATCTCTCTAAATCTTAGTTTCCCTGCCTGAGAAATGAAGGGACCAGACTGAAAGCTCTCCATGGGCCTTACTGGCCACAGGCCTTTGAAAGGTTGATGGCGGATGATTCTAATGTTACACAATGCTACGTGTCCAGGACGTGATCCTGAGGCGCTGGGATTTGGCCAGATGGGACCAGAGATGCCCACTCCCTGGGTTCACACCACCTCTTTTTATTTTAATGAGCGCAAATATCTCTCCCCATGATGTTACAGGACCCACAGGTGGCCCTGTGGTCGCAGGGTGGCAGCCATCTGCACCCAGCAGGCAGCACGGGTGGTGGGCATAACTCCTTGCATCAGAACTACAGCTCCACAGACCAGCAGGAAATCTCTGTTCCCGGGGGCCCCTCTTGGTAATCCAGCTTGAGCTCTCTGGGATGGACAGACAGACGGGCGGTCAGCATGTCTCAGGTTGGGTGGGAAGAGAGGGAGACAGCTAGGGATAGGAATGTGGAAGGTGGAGGGTCTTGGGGTCCCTTAGAGTTCCCTCCAGCACAGGCTGACAAGGCCTGGCCACCCAAGGGCACCCAGCTGTGTGTGGTCTCCAGGGGCCAGGGCTCTGGGAATTCAGGGGGAGTTTCCTACTGCTCCCAACTCACTCTAGTGATCTCTGGGCTGGTATGTTTTCTGTGGGTCTGAGTTGACCACCGTTTGTGGGGCCACTGAAAGCTGGGTCAGACTTGTCTAACCTGACACCTGACTGTCTAGTTCCCAGGCAGGGACAGAGGAATGGGGGTCTCAGAGCCCGGCTCCCGGCCCCACCCCTGGCCGGGCTCAGTGGCCTGTTGTGCTGAGTCACCTGGTGGCAGAGTGGTCATGGCCCTGGACCTTCAGTGTTCGCTTGCTGTCATCTGCTGCAGCCAGGGGCTCCCAGAGCACGTCCTGGTAAAACTGGCCTGAGACACAAAGGGCGGGTCAGCGAGGAATAAAGACGGAGGGAGGCTGGGGGACGTGCAGAGGTGATGGCACTGCCTGTTCACAGGCAGAGGCGGCTTCTGATGACGTCCCGAGCCACGTACCAAGGGTCCCACTGACGTGGCTGGAGAAGCGGTCAGTGTCCCGCAGAAGGAGCCGGAGCCCCTTCCCAGGGCCGTCCCAGGACAGCAGGCCGATGGTCACTCTGTCAGGGTTGCTGAGCAGCAGAAGCCCCGCCTTGTCCATGGTCATCTTGAGACTGTGGGGAAACCCGGGTTCTGAGCAGGAAGGGAAGCAAGGAGGTGCCCGCAGGGGGCCTGGGCAGCAGCGTGGCAGTGGGCAGGGGCTACCCTCCTGTCCTCAGGATCTCCTAGTGTGGCCTTTGGTGGGAGGTCCCTTCAATCTTCTTGGCTTCAGTTTCCTCAGTCAACCGGGACCAATGTTAACTTACTGATACCTGGTTATCCCAGCATTTTATATATGTGTGTGTGTATATATATATATATATATATAAATATATATATATATATATATATATATTTTTTTTTTTTTTTTTTTTTTTTTTTTTTTTTTTTGCCGTGCCGCATGGCATGCGGGATCTTAGTTCCCTGACCAGGGATCAAACCCATGCCCCCTGCAGTGGCAGCGTGGAGTCTTAACCATTGGACCGCCAGGCAAGTCCCCTATCCCAGGATTATTTATAACATGAGATAATGGTTCCTCTCCCTCTGGTTTTCTTAGATTTGGTTTCTCATGCATTATATGACTTAGGGGTTCAAGGATACATTTCCTCTGTCCCTTCTGTTTTTATGGCTAGTGCCACTTTCTTTTTTATTTATTTATTTTTATTATTTTTATTTATTTAATTTATTTTTTTATAGTGCCACTTTCTTCTGATGATCAGTGTTTAATCATGTGTTTTAAGGTCTAGAAGGGCAAGTCCTTCTCGAATGCCTTCCTTTTTTACTTAAAATAATCTTTGAAATGATTACCACTTTTGTTTTCTTAGGAATGTTAGATTCCTTTAAGCATGTTGAATAAGACCCTGCTGTGACTCTGAGGTTATTTTCAATGGAAACGCCCTAAATTTACACCGTCTTGTTGACAGAGTTCAGTGTAAAAGCCGTGGTCTATTTTTCTTTATGTGCACCTTCTGTAGCTCATGAAAGTATGTGGACATTCGATCACCACGATTGATAGGAATCCTTTATTCCATCTTCTAGTATGTATGTCCAAGGCACAGAAATGCTATTGATCTTTGTGTGTCTACCAGATAGCAGGAAACTAAGACCTTTTATGAAATTGGGAGCTTTTCAGGTGAGCCCCTCAGATTTGCCAGGTATGCACTCATGTATCAAGTGGGAACCAGTCTCTTCAGAGGGGCTGGGTGAGAGGGAGCGGACAAGGCTCTCCATACTCAGCACAGGCTGGGGGCTCAGAGAACGCGGCTCGAAGAGGGCCAGGGTCCTTGGCCTCCCTCCCAGGCCCCTCGTGACTCCCAGAGCAGGAGAGCTACCTCTGCAAGGCTCCACACAGGGGAAGCCCCACAAGAAGAGGTCGCCATCCTTCTCCACTACCCACCAGCTGCCCGGTGTTGATGTCAGAGGGACCTGTCTCTCCTCAATAGAGCTTCAAAGTTAAGGATGACAATTGTAACCTCCCCTGATGGACAGCGCTCTCCAACCTCTCGTTGTCAGGGTTACCTCACCACGTAGAGAGTACACCTTCCCGCATCCCGACCACATTCTCTCACTGGACCATCCCCTCAGCCCTCCGACTCAGGGCCGGATGATTATCCCTAGTTAGAAGTGAGAGGGGCTAAGCAGCCTGCCTAGGGTCACTCAGCAGAGCAGCTCCAAACCACACCGTCCCCTGCACAGGACAGTGACCTGGGTTAGGTGTGAGGGTAGCCAGGTCCCCTGGACAACCCCTTGGCACCCTCCAGAGCAGGAGGGGTATGTACAGAGCTCTGTGCATCTCTGCCCCTCCTGTGGGTGCGGCCCACTGCAGAGGACTCATGCCCAGCCACTCCCTCCCCAGGCCTGCAGCGTCCCATCACCAGCTAACATGGGGTGAGGGGTCATCGCCGGTCCCCAGACTGTGGCTTACCCTGGCATCACAGAGTACAGAGTTTTCTTCCACTTGTATGCAGAGCTTCTTCGGTTCCGAGTCACTACCACGTGCTCAGGGGATGCACGAACCTGCAGCTCGGGTTTCTTGAAGGTCACCTCAATCCACGAGAAGTGGGCCTTCTCTGTCTCATAGTGGCCAGTCACCTCAATCCCTGAGAGGGCCGGGAGCAGAGAGGTCGAAGCTGTAGTCCCAGCTGGGCACTGGCCTGAACAGGTGGTCCCTCCAGCTACAACCCCCAGAGCCGCTCTTCACCCACTCACATCCGGTCCCCTTCCCCAGCCTCCCCTCACACCACGGGCCTGCTTCCCACAGTCTTTCCACTCATCCCTTGGTTCCCTATGACTTCGGAGGGGCCCCCAAGTCTTGGGTGACAGCCATCTTCAGACGAGCCCTCTGAGGAGGGAGGTCTCGTGTGAAGTCAGTAAACGCGCGTGAAGCCCCTGCAGTGTGCCTGACCCTGAGCTGGGCACCATGGCCAAGAGTGGGAGGGAAAATCAGTGCTCCCTAGCCTCAGGGAGCAAACAGACTCTGGGCCTGGCGTGATGAAGTGGGAGACAGTGTGTGAGGGTCTGGGGGAAACGAGGGGGCCGTAGATGTTTGTTGACTGTGAGTGGCTCTGCAGGTGTGCATTTGAGCATCCCGAGTGCTGTGTGTCCCCACGTCTGACCTGACAGCTCAGCCCCACCCTTCTGGGGACTCAGGGGCAGGTCTGGCCAGCGCACCTACCTCCTCCCCCCATTTGTTTCCTCCATACCCCCTACAGCCCCACCAGCCTCCTTCAGGGCTCTGTGCTTCTGCCTACCCCTTCCTCTACCTTGTGGACCCCCCATTTCTCTGCCAAGGCCCAGTCACCCCCATATGACCCTGTGTAGCCTCCCCTGACCCTAGGGCAGCTCTCATCTCCTCCTCTGGGCTCGTCTCCACGGCGCTCTGGGCACGGACGACAGGCCCTTGTGCTGCTCTGTGCCCAGGTCTGTCTCCCCACCCCTGAAGTATGGCAGTGCCTGGGGGCAAGCCCACATCTGGTCACCCTGGGGTGCAGGCCACTCAGGCCTGCATATGTGGTGCCCAGTGAAAGGTCTGTGGGGAAGACGTATGAGCACAAGTGTCGGTGCTCAGGGGCGTGGCCACGTTACCACCTGGGACGAGGACTGCCCGTGAGTCTCTGCGGGCACGTTTCCCACCCTTTTTTCCGGGGTGGGAAGTTGGGGGTGCATGGTGCCCGGGTCTCTCTGGGTATATGACTGGGTGTGCACCTCTCACCTTGGCCAGGGTCTGAGAGCAGGTTTGTCGGTCCCTGAGAGCGCTTGAGGTCCACACAGAGCCGGTCCACGCTCTGCCCAAGCAGTGGCAGGATGACGGAAGGAGCCTGGATGGGGGCTGGGACAGCAGGTGTGGTTCTGGGGGCAGGTAGAGCAGGCTGGGGGTGAGGATGGTGAGGGGGGCTGAGGGGAGCTGGCACTTACTGGGGCGTGGGGATGCCGTGGTTGTTTCTGAAAGAAGAAGAAGTCTGGGTTTAGGCAGCCCCTTCCTGGGGAGGGGTGGGTTGAGGAATGGAGTAGCAGTTGGATGTGGCAGGGCTCCCTCTCCGTCGAGAAACCCACGCGACAGGTTCGTAGAGCTCCCCGGGCTCTCCCCTCTCAGGGTCTCCCAGCTATAGGGCCAGAATCTATTGCTGCCTGGAGGTACCTTTGATTCTTAAGTCCATGTCATGAGACACTTCGTCAAGAAATGTGGTAGCTGATGGCCCTGACGCAGGCATTAGTGCAGGAACAGCCAGGAACAGAAAGGGAGAAGGCAGTCAGGATTCAAAGCAATCGGCAAGCCCTCCAGCCATCACTGCCACCTGCCACACCAAGCTCCAATCCCACAACCCCTGCCAATCTGGACAAGCCTTTGCAAAGAGATTTTTCAACCAGAAGAGCATGCTATTAGGGAAACCGCTGAGGAGACAGGGTCCAGCCTGGCCCTGCGGCTGTGTCTGAGTCCAGATTTGGAGATCAGAAACAGCTCAAGGGACTACTCCTGGCTTTGGGAATGGAGGAAACCTTCCCTTTCTAGAACGTTCCATCCTGAGCCAGCCTCCAGAGTGTAAATGAATCCAGTTCAGTAAAAATAAAGGACACGTTATTTAATGTCATACCTTGCAGCAACTCTCCCTGGTCTGTGCCTAGCCCTGTGCTTGGTGCTTTATCTCATCCAACTCTATGGGCAGGTTCATCTTGAGGAAACTAGGCCCTCAGAGGGTCAGAAAGCGGCTTACGTGACATCACGTCTGGTAGCATCGGTCCCCAGGGTGTACGGTGGGGTGGATAAGGAAGATGAGAAGGATGACGAGGTCCAGGTGGTCCTAATCTCGTTGGGAAGTTGTACAGCTTATTGAAAGCTCCAGCTTTGGAAAAGTTGACACATGAAGTCTTTTCTCAAGCAGTGCCATGGGTCCCCACAGCCAGGGCTCTGGGACCCACCCCAGAAGAGGGACGTGGAGAAGGCAAATGGCTCCCCTCCCCACACCCACCATTCCGGGAGAAATTCAAAGCTGGAACAATGGCCCCTTCTGGAACTCCTCCCTGCTGGGATATCGGCCCCCCTTGCCCCACTCCGGCAGGGCCCCTCAAACTACCTTGTCCTC